>NC_139386.1:47297500-49797500 GCF_054392235.1 Sus scrofa
CCTCGAAACAGCAGAAAACGCGCTTCTAGGAGCTGCATTCTGCAAAGGGAAACTGTGCTCGGGGAACAAACCTCAGCCCCAATGCCGCTTGGCTCAGGATCCCAGCGCTTGCCTAGTTCTCACCTAGCCCTAGGCTCCCCATAGGGCCAAGGAGGGTCTGGGCTGCCTCTGGCTCCGTGGGCACTGCTGCTTGGCTGGTGGTCTCCGCAGCTGGAAACCAACTCCAAGCGTCTTCTCCTTGGCAGAGAAGGATGATTTGGCCTGAAGAAACCCAGTGTGCCATGGCCCTAGCAACCCACCCATAGCCAGCTCTGCAGGGAGCCACCTAGGGCCTAGCTCCGAAACAGCACAAAACGTGCTTCCAGGAGCTGCATTCTGCAAAGGGAAACTGTGCTCCGGGAACAAACCACAGCCCCAATGCGGCTTGGCTCAGGATCCCAGCGCTTGCCTAGTTCTCACCTAGCCCTAGGCTCCCCATAGGGCCAAGGAGGGTCTGGGCTGCCTCTGGCTCCGTGGGCACTGCTGCTTGGCTGGTGGTCTCCGCAGCTGGAAACCAACTCCAAGCGTCTTCTCCTTGGCAGAGAAGGATGATTTGGCCTGAAGAAACCCAGTGTGCCATGGCCCTAGCAACCCACCCATAGCCAGCTCTGCAGGGAGCCACCTAGGGCCTAGCTCCGAAACAGCACAAAACGTGCTTCCAGGAGCTGCATTCTGCAAAGGGAAACTGTGCTCAGGGAACAAACCACAGCCCCAATGCGGCTTGGCTCAGGATCCCAGCGCTTGCCTAGTTCTCGCCTAGCCCTTGGCTCCCAAAAGGCCAAGGAGGGTCTGGGCTGCCTCTGGATCCATGGGCACTGCTGCTTGGCTGGTGGTCTCCGCAGCTGGAGCCCAATTCTAAGCGTCTTGCCCTTAGCAGAGAAGGCTGATTTGGCATAGAAAGGCCTTGATTGTACTGGCCCTTTCAACCCACCCATAGCCTAGATGTAGGGTGGGAACCACAAAGGGGCTATCTCGAAACAGCACAAAACGCGCTTCTAGGAGCTGCATTCTGCAAAGGGAAACTGTGCTCGGGGAACAAACCTCAGCCCCAATGCCGCTTGGCTCAGGACCCCACGCTTGCCTAGTATTCAGCTAGCCCTAGGCTCCCCATAGGGCCAAGGAGGGTCTTGGCAGCCTCTGGCTCCATGGGCACTGCTGCTTGGCTGGTGGTCTCCGCAGCTGGAAACCAACTCCAAGTGTCTTCTCCTTGACAGAGAAGGATGATTTGGCCTGAAGAAGCCCAGTGTGCCATGGCCCTAGCAACCCACCCATAGCCAGATCGGGAGGGAGCCACCTAGGGCCTAGCTCCGAAACAGCACAAAACATGCTTCCAGGAGCTGCATTCTGCAAAGGGAAACTGTGCTCGGGGAACAAACCTCAGCCCCAATGCGGCTTGGCTCAGGATCCCAGCGCTTGGCTAGTTCTCGCCTATCCCTAGGCTCCCAAAAGGGCCAAGGAGGGTCTGGGCTGCCTCTGGATACATGGGCACTGCTGCTTGGCTGGTGGTCTCCGCAGCTAGAGCCCAATTCAAAGCGTCTTCCCCTTAGCAGAGAAGGCTGATTTGGCATAGAAAGGCCTTGATTGTACTGGCCCTTTCAACCCACCCATAGCCTAGATGTAGGGTGGGACCCACAAAGGGGCTATCTCGAAACAGCACAAAACGCGCTTCTAGGAGCTGCATTCTGCAAAGGGAAACTGTGCTCAGGGAACAAACCTCAGCCCCAATGCAGCTTGGCTCATGATCCCAGTGCTTGCCTAGTTCTCACCTAGCCCTAGGCTCCCGACAGGGCCAAGGAGGGTCTGGGCTGCCTCTGGCTCCGTGGGCACTGCTGCTTGGCTGGTGGTCTCCGCAGCTGGCAACCAACTCCAAGCGTTTTCTCCTTAGCGGAGAAGGCTGATTTGGCATAGAAAGGGCTTGCTTGTACTGGCCCTATCAACGCACCCATAGCCTAGAACTAGGGTGGGACCCACCTATGCCCTAGCTCCGGAATAGCACAAAACTCGCTTCTAGGAGCTGCATTCTGCAAAGGGAAACTGTGCTCCGGGAACAAACCTCAGCCCCAATGCGGCTTGGCTCAGGATCCCAGCGCTTGCCTAGTTCTCACCTAGCCCTAGGCTCCCCATAGGGCCAAGGAGGGTCTGGGCTGCCTCTGGCTTCGTGGGCACTGCTGCTTGGCTGGTGGTCTCCGCAGCTGGAACCCAATTCCAAGCGTCTTCTCCTTCGCGGAGAAGGATGCGGTGGCATGAAAAATCCCTGTGTGCACTGGCCCTATCCACCCAGCCATAGCCGGATAGGGTGGGACCCACTTCTGGGCTACCTCGAAACAGCAGAAAACGCGCTTCTAGGAGCTGCATTCTGCAAAGGGAAACTGTGCTCGGGGAACAAACCTCAGCCCCAGTGCAGCTTGGCTCAGGATCCCAGCGCTTGCCTAGTTCTCACCTAGCCCTAGGCTCCCCATAGGGCCAAGGAGGGTCTGGGCTGCCTCTGGCTCCGTGGGCACTGCGGCTTGGCTGGTGGTCTCCGCAGCTGGAAACCAACTCCAAGCGTTTTCTCCTTAGCGGAGAAGGCTGATTTGGCATAGAAAGGCCTTGATTGTACTGGCCCTATCAACGCACCCATAGCCTAGAACTAGGGTGGGACCCACCTATGCCCTAGCTCCGAAATAGCACAAAACTCGCTTCTAGGTGCTGCATTCTGCAAAGGGAAACTGTGCTCGGGGAACAAACCTCAGCCCCAATGCGGCTTGCTCAGGATCCCAGCGCTTGCCTAGTTCTCACCTAGCCCTAGGCTCCCCATAGGGCCAAGGAGGGTCTCGGCTGCCTCTGGCTTCGTGGGCACTGCTGCTTGGCTGGTGGTCTCCGCAGCTGGAACCCAACTCCAAGCGTCTTCTCCTTCGCGGAGAAGGATGAGGTGGCATGAAAAAGCCCTGTGTGCACTGGCCCTATCCACCCAGCCATAGCCGGCTAGGGTGGAACCCACCTATGGGCTACCTCGAAACAGCAGAAAACGCGCTTCTAGGAGCTGCATTCTGCAAAGGGAAACTGTGCTCGGGGAACAAACCTCAGCCCCAATGCGGTTTGGCTCAGGATCCCAGCGCTTGCCTAGTTCTCACCTAGCCCTAGGCTCCCCATAGGGCCAAGGAGGGTCTGGGCTGCCTCTGGCTCCGTGGGCACTGCTGCTTGGCTGGTGGTCTCCGCAGCTGGAAACCAACTCCAAGCGTCTTCTCCTTGGCAGAGAAGGATGATTTGGCCTGAAGAAACCCAGTGTGCCATGGCCCTAGCAACCCACCCATAGCCAGCTCTGCAGGGAGCCACCTAGGGCCTAGCTCCGAAACAGCACAAAACGTGCTTCCAGGAGCTGCATTCTGCAAAGGGAAACTGTGCTCCGGGAACAAACCACAGCCCCAATGCGGCTTGGCTCAGGATCCCAGCGCTTGCCTAGTTCTCACCTAGCCCTAGGCTCCCCATAGGGCCAAGGAGGGTCTGGGCTGCCTCTGGCTCCGTGGGCACTGCTGCTTGGCTGGTGGTCTCCGCAGCTGGAAACCAACTCCAAGCGTCTTCTCCTTGGCAGAGAAGGATGATTTGGCCTGAAGAAACCCAGTGTGCCATGGCCCTAGCAACCCACCCATAGCCAGCTCTGCAGGGAGCCACCTAGGGCCTAGCTCCGAAACAGCACAAAACGTGCTTCCAGGAGCTGCATTCTGCAAAGGGAAACTGTGCTCAGGGAACAAACCACAGCCCCAATGCGGCTTGGCTCAGGATCCCAGCGCTTGCCTAGTTCTCGCCTAGCCCTTGGCTCCCAAAAGGCCAAGGAGGGTCTGGGCTGCCTCTGGATCCATGGGCACTGCTGCTTGGCTGGTGGTCTCCGCAGCTGGAGCCCAATTCTAAGCGTCTTGCCCTTAGCAGAGAAGGCTGATTTGGCATAGAAAGGCCTTGATTGTACTGGCCCTTTCAACCCACCCATAGCCTAGATGTAGGGTGGGAACCACAAAGGGGCTATCTCGAAACAGCACAAAACGCGCTTCTAGGAGCTGCATTCTGCAAAGGGAAACTGTGCTCGGGGAACAAACCTCAGCCCCAATGCCGCTTGGCTCAGGACCCCACGCTTGCCTAGTATTCAGCTAGCCCTAGGCTCCCCATAGGGCCAAGGAGGGTCTTGGCAGCCTCTGGCTCCATGGGCACTGCTGCTTGGCTGGTGGTCTCCGCAGCTGGAAACCAACTCCAAGTGTCTTCTCCTTGACAGAGAAGGATGATTTGGCCTGAAGAAGCCCAGTGTGCCATGGCCCTAGCAACCCACCCATAGCCAGATCGGGAGGGAGCCACCTAGGGCCTAGCTCCGAAACAGCACAAAACGTGCTTCCAGGAGCTGCATTCTGCAAAGGGAAACTGTGCTCGGGGAAGAAACCTCAGCCCCAATGCGGCTTGGCTCAGGATCCCAGCGCTTGGCTAGTTCTCGCCTATCCCTAGGCTCCCAAAAGGGCCAAGGAGGGTCTGGGCTGCCTCTGGATACATGGGCACTGCTGCTTGGCTGGTGGTCTCCGCAGCTAGAGCCCAATTCAAAGCGTCTTCCCCTTAGCAGAGAAGGCTGATTTGGCATAGAAAGGCCTTGATTGTACTGGCCCTATCAACCCACCTATAGCCTACGGCTAGGGTGGGACCCACCTAAGGTCTAGCTCGGAAGTAGCACAAAACTCTCTTCTAGGAGCTGCATTCTGCAAAGTGAAACTGTGCTCGGGGAACAAACCTCAGCCCCAATGCCGCTTGGCTCAGGACCCCACGCTTGCCTAGTATTCAGCTAGCCCTAGGCTCCCCATAGGGCCAAGGAGGGTCTGGGCTGCCTCTGGCTCCGTGGGCACTGCTGCTTGGCTGGTGGTCTCCGCAGCTGGAAACCAACTCCAAGCGTCTTCTCCTTGACAGAGAAAGATGATTTGGCCTGAAGAAGCCCAGTGTGCCATGGCCCTAGCAACCCACACATAGCCAGCTCGGGAGGGAGCCACCTAGGGCCTAGCTCCGAAACAGCACAAAACGTGCTTCCAGGAGCTGCATTCTGCAAAGGGAAACTGTGCTAGGGGAACAAACCTCAGCCCCAATGCGGCTTGGCTCAGGATCCCAGCGCTTGCCTAGTTCTCACCTAGCCCTAGGCTCCCCATAGGGCCAAGGAGGGTCTGGGCTGCCTCTGGCTCCATGGGCACTGCTGCTTGGCTGGTGGTCTCCGCAGCTGGATCCCAACTCCAAGTGTCTTCTCCTTAGTGGAGAAGGCTGATTTGGCATAGAAAGGCCTTGATTGTACTGGCCCTATCAACCCACCTATAGCCTAGAGCTAGGGTGGGACCCACCAAAGGTGTAGCTCGGATGTAGCACAAAACTCTCTTCTAGGAGCTGCATTCTGCAAAGGGAAACTGTGCTCGGGGAACAAACCTCAGCCCCAATGCCGCTTGGCTCAGGATCCCAGCGCTTGCCTAGTATTCAGCTAGCCCTAGGCTCCCCATAGGGCCAAGGAGGGTCTGGGCTGCCTCTGGCTCCGTGGGCACTGCTGCTTGGCTGGTGGTCTCCGCAGCTAGAAACCAACTCCAAGTGTCTTCTCCTTGGCAGAGAAGGATGATTTGGCCTGAAGAAGCCCAGTGTGCCATGGCCCTAGCAACCCACCCATAGCCAGCTCGGGAGGGAGCCACCTAGGGCCTAGCTCCGAAACAGCACAAAACGTGCTTCCAGCAGCTGCATTCTGCAAAGGGAAACTGTGCTCGGGGAACAAACCTCAGCCCCAATGCGGCTTGGCTCAGGATCCCAGCGATTGCCTAGTTCTCGCCTAGCTCTAGGCTCCCAAAAGGGCCAAGGAGGGTCTGGGCTGCCTCTGGTTCCATGGGCACTGCTGCTTGGCTGGTGGTCTCCGCAGCTGGAACCCAACTCCAAGCGTCTTCTCCTTCGCGGAGAAGGATGAGGTGGCATGAAAAAGCCCTGTGTGCACTGGCCCTATCCACCCAGCCATAGCCGGCTAGGGTGGAACCCACCTATGGGCTACCTCGAAACAGCAGAAAACGCGCTTCTAGGAGCTGCATTCTGCAAAGGGAAACTGTGCTCGGGGAACAAACCTCAGCCCCAATGCGGTTTGGCTCAGGATCCCAGCGCTTGCCTAGTTCTCACCTAGCCCTAGGCTCCCCATAGGGCCAAGGAGGGTCTGGGCTGCCTCTGGCTCCGTGGGCACTGCTGCTTGGCTGGTGGTCTCCGCAGCTGGAAACCAACTCCAAGCGTCTTCTCCTTGGCAGAGAAGGATGATTTGGCCTGAAGAAACCCAGTGTGCCATGGCCCTAGCAACCCACCCATAGCCAGCTCTGGAAGGAGCCACCTAGGGCCTAGCTCCGAAACAGCACAAAACGTGCTTCCAGGAGCTGCATTCTGCAAAGGGAAACTGTGCTCCGGGAACAAACCACAGCCCCAATGCGGCTTGGCTCAGGATCCCAGCGCTTGCCTAGTTCTCACCTAGCCCTAGGCTCCCCATAGGGCCAAGGAGGGTCTGGGCTGCCTCTGGCTCCGTGGGCACTGCTGCTTGGCTGGTGGTCTCCGCAGCTGGAAACCAACTCCAAGCGTCTTCTCCTTGGCAGAGAAGGATGATTTGGCCTGAAGAAACCCAGTGTGCCATGGCCCTAGCAACCCACCCATAGCCAGCTCTGCAGGGAGCCACCTAGGGCCTAGCTCCGAAACAGCACAAAACGTGCTTCCAGGAGCTGCATTCTGCAAAGGGAAACTGTGCTCAGGGAACAAACCACAGCCCCAATGCGGCTTGGCTCAGGATCCCAGCGCTTGCCTAGTTCTCGCCTAGCCCTTGGCTCCCAAAAGGCCAAGGAGGGTCTGGGCTGCCTCTGGATCCATGGGCACTGCTGCTTGGCTGGTGGTCTCCGCAGCTGGAGCCCAATTCTAAGCGTCTTGCCCTTAGCAGAGAAGGCTGATTTGGCATAGAAAGGCCTTGATTGTACTGGCCCTTTCAACCCACCCATAGCCTAGATGTAGGGTGGGAACCACAAAGGGGCTATCTCGAAACAGCACAAAACGCGCTTCTAGGAGCTGCATTCTGCAAAGGGAAACTGTGCTCGGGGAACAAACCTCAGCCCCAATGCCGCTTGGCTCAGGACCCCACGCTTGCCTAGTATTCAGCTAGCCCTAGGCTCCCCATAGGGCCAAGGATGGTCTTGGCAGCCTCTGGCTCCATGGGCACTGCTGCTTGGCTGGTGGTCTCCGCAGCTGGAAACCAACTCCAAGTGTCTTCTCCTTGACAGAGAAGGATGATTTGGCCTGAAGAAGCCCAGTGTGCCATGGCCCTAGCAACCCACCCATAGCCAGATCGGGAGGGAGCCACCTAGGGCCTAGCTCCGAAACAGCACAAAACGTGCTTCCAGGAGCTGCATTCTGCAAAGGGAAACTGTGCTCGGGGAACAAACCTCAGCCCCAATGCGGCTTGGCTCAGGATCCCAGCGCTTGGCTAGTTCTCGCCTATCCCTAGGCTCCCAAAAGGGCCAAGGAGGGTCTGGGCTGCCTCTGGATACATGGGCACTGCTGCTTGGCTGGTGGTCTCCGCAGCTAGAGCCCAATTCAAAGCGTCTTCCTCTTAGCAGAGAAGGCTGATTTGGCATAGAAAGGCCTTGATTGTACTGGCCCTATCAACCCACCTATAGCCTACGGCTAGGGTGGGACCCACCTAAGGTGTAGCTCGGCTGTAGCACAAAACTCTCTTCTAGGAGCTGCATTCTGCAAAGTGAAACTGTGCTCGGGGAAGAAACATCAGCCCCAATGCCGCTTGGCTCAGGACCCCACGATTGCCTAGTATTCAGCTAGCCCTAGGCTCCCCATAGGGCCAAGGAGGGTCTGGGCTGCCTCTGGCTCCGTGGGCACTGCTGCTTGGCTGGTGGTCTCCGCAGCTGGAAACCAACTCCAAGCATCTTCTCCTTGACAGAGAAAGATGATTTGGCCTGAAGAAGCCCAGTGTGCCATGGCCCTAGCAACCCACACATAGCCAGCTCGGGAGGGAGCCACCTAGTGCCTAGCTCCGAAACAGCACAAAACGTGCTTCCAGGAGCTGCATTCTGCAAAGGGAAACTGTGCTAGGGGAACAAACCTCAGCCCCAATGCGGCTTGGCTCAGGATCCCAGCGCTTGCCTAGTTCTCACCTAGCCCTAGGCTCCCCATAGGGCCAAGGAGGGTCTGGGCTGCCTCTGGCTCCATGGGCACTGCTGCTTGGCTGGTGGTCTCCGCAGCTGGAACCCAACTCCAAGTGTCTTCTCCTTAGTGGAGAAGGCTGATTTGGCATAGAAAGGCCTTGATTGTACTGGCCCTATCAACCCACCTATAGCCTAGAGCTAGGGTGGGACCCACCAAAGGTGTAGCTCGGATGTAGCACAAAACTCTCTTCTAGGAGCTGCATTCTGCAAAGGGAAACTGTGCTCGGGGAACAAACCTCAGCCCCAATGCCACTTGGCTCAGGATCCCACGCTTGCCTAGTATTCAGCTAGCCCTAGGCTCCCCATAGGGCCAAGGAGGGTCTGGGCTGCCTCTGGCTCCGTGGGCACTGCTGCTTGGCTGGTGGTCTCCGCAGCTGGAAACCAACTCCAAGTGTCTTCTCCTTGGCAGAGAAGGATGATTTGGCCTGAAGAAGCCCAGTGTGCCATGGCCCTAGCAACCCACCCATAGCCAGCTCGGGAGGGAGCCACCTAGGGCCTAGCTCCGAAACAGAACAAAACGTGCTTCCAGCAGCTGCATTCTGCAAAGGGAAACTGTGCTCGGGGAACAAACCTCAGCCCCAATGCGGCTTGGCTCAGGATCCCAGCGATTGCCTAGTTCTCGCCTAGCTCTAGGCTCCCAAAAGGGCCAAGGAGGGTCTGGGCTGCCTCTGGTTCCATGGGCACTGCTGCTTGGCTGGTGGTCTCCGCAGCTGGAACCCAACTCCAAGCGTCTTCTCCTTCGCGGAGAAGGATGAGGTGGCATGAAAAAGCCCTGTGTGCACTGGCCCTATCCACCCAGCCATAGCCGGCTAGGGTGGAACCCACCTATGGGCTACCTCGAAACAGCAGAAAACGCGCTTCTAGGAGCTGCATTCTGCAAAGGGAAACTGTGCTCGGGGAACAAACCTCAGCCCCAATGCGGTTTGGCTCAGGATCCCAGCGCTTGCCTAGTTCTCACCTAGCCCTAGGCTCCCCATAGGGCCAAGGAGGGTCTGGGCTGCCTCTGGCTCCGTGGGCACTGCTGCTTGGCTGGTGGTCTCCGCAGCTGGAAACCAACTCCAAGCGTCTTCTCCTTGGCAGAGAAGGATGATTTGGCCTGAAGAAACCCAGTGTGCCATGGCCCTAGCAACCCACCCATAGCCAGCTCTGGAGGGAGCCACCTAGGGCCTAGCTCCGAAACAGCACAAAACGTGCTTCCAGGAGCTGCATTCTGCAAAGGGAAACTGTGCTCCGGGAACAAACCACAGCCCCAATGCGGCTTGGCTCAGGATCCCAGCGCTTGCCTAGTTCTCACCTAGCCCTAGGCTCCCCATAGGGCCAAGGAGGGTCTGGGCTGCCTCTGGCTCCGTGGGCACTGCTGCTTGGCTGGTGGTCTCCGCAGCTGGAAACCAACTCCAAGCGTCTTCTCCTTGGCAGAGAAGGATGATTTGGCCTGAAGAAACCCAGTGTGCCATGGCCCTAGCAACCCACCCATAGCCAGCTCTGCAGGGAGCCACCTAGGGCCTAGCTCCGAAACAGCACAAAACGTGCTTCCAGGAGCTGCATTCTGCAAAGGGAAACTGTGCTCAGGGAACAAACCACAGCCCCAATGCGGCTTGGCTCAGGATCCCAGCGCTTGCCTAGTTCTCGCCTAGCCCTTGGCTCCCAAAAGGCCAAGGAGGGTCTGGGCTGCCTCTGGATCCATGGGCACTGCTGCTTGGCTGGTGGTCTCCGCAGCTGGAGCCCAATTCTAAGCGTCTTCCCCTTAGCAGAGAAGGCTGATTTGGCATAGAAAGGCCTTGATTGTACTGGCCCTTTCAACCCACCCATAGCCTAGATGTAGGGTGGGACCCACAAAGGGGCTATCTGGAAACAGCACAAAACGCCCTTCTAGGAGCTGCATTCTGCAAAGGGAAACTGTGCTCGGGGAACAAACCTCAGCCCCAATGCAGCTTGGCTCAGGATCCCAGTGCTTGCCTAGTTCTCACCTAGCCCTAGGCTCCCCATAGGGCCAAGGAGGGTCTGGGCTGCCTCTGGCTCCGTGGGCACTGCTGCTTGGCTGGTGGTCTCCGCAGCTGGAAACCAACTCCAAACGTCTTCTCCTTCGCGGAGAAGGATGCGGTGGCATGAAAAAGCCCTGTGTGCACTGGCCCGATCCACCCAGCCATAGCCGGCTAGGGTGGGACCCGCCTATGGGCTACCTCGAAACAGCACAAAACGCGCTTCTAGGAGCTGCATTCTGCAAAGGGAAACTGTGCTCAGGGAACAAACCTCAGCCCCAATGCAGCTTGGCTCAGGATCCCAGTGCTAGCCTAGTTCTCACCTAGCCGTAGGCTCCAGACAGGGCCAAGGAGGGTCTGGGCTGCCTCTGGCTCCGTGGGCACTGCTGCTTGGCTGGTGGTCTCCACAGCTGGAAAAAAACTCCAAGCGTTTTCTCCTTAGCGGAGAAGGCTGATTTGGCATAGAAAGGCCTTGATTGTACTGGCCCTATCAACGCACCCATAGCCTAGAACTAGGGTGGGACCCACCTATGCCCTAGCTCCGAAATAGCACAAAACTCGCTTCTAGGAGCTGCATTCTGCAAAGGGAAACTGTGCTCGGGGAACAAACCTCAGCCCCAATGCGGCTTGGCTCAGGATCCTAGCGCTTGCCTAGTTCTCACCTAGCCCTAGGTTCCCAAAAGGGCCAAGGAGGGTCTGGGCTGCCTCTGGCTCCACGGGCACTGCTGCTTGGTTGGTGGTCTCCGCAGCTGGAGCCCAATTCAAAGCGTCTTCCCCTTAGTAGAGAAGGCTGATTTGGCATAGAAAGGCCTTGATTGTACTGGCCCTTTCAACCCACCCATAGCCTAGATGTAGGGTGGGACCCACAAAGGGGCTATCTCGAAACAGCACAAAACGCGCTTCTAGGAGCTGCATTCTGCAAAGGGAAACTGTGCTCAGGGAACAAACCTCAGCCGCAACGCAGCTTGGCTCAGGATCCCAGCGCTTGCCGAGTTCTCAACTAGCCCTAGGCTCCCGACAGGGCCAAGGATGGTCTCGGCTGCGTCTGGCTCCTTGGGCACTGCTGCTTGGCTTTTGGTCTCCAAAGCTGGAAACCAACTCCAAGCATCTTCTTCTTAGCGGAGAAGGCTGAATTGGCAAAGAAAGGCCTTGAGTGTACTGGCCCTAGCAACGCACCCATAGCCTAGAACTAGGGTGGGACCAACATATGCCCTAGCTCCTTAATAGCACAAAACTCGCTTTTAGGAGCTGCATTCTGCAAAGGGAAACTGTGCTCAGGGAACAAACCTCAGCCCCCACGCTGTTTGGCTCAGGATCCCAGCGCTTGCCTAGTTCTCAACTAGCCCTACGCTCCCGACAGGGCCAAGGAGGGTCTGGGCTGCCTCTGGATCCATGGGCACTGCTGCTTGGCTGGTGGTCTCCGCAGCTGGAACCCAACTCCAAGCATCTTCTCCTTAGCGGAGAAGGCTGATTTGGCATAGAAAGGCCTTGACTGTACTGGCCTTATCAACCCACCCATAGCCTAGATGTAGGTTGGAACCCTCCTAGGGGATATCTGGAAACAGCACAAAACTCTCTTCTAGGAGCTGCATTCTGCAAAGGGAAACTGTGCTCGGAGAACAAACCTCAGCCCCAATGCAGCTTGGCTCAGGATCCCAGCTCTTGTCTAGTTCACACCAAGCCCTGGGCTCCCGATAGGTCCAAGGAGGGTCTGGCCTGCCTCTGGCTCTGTGAGCACTGCTGCTTGGCTGGTGGTCTCCACAGCTGGAATCCAACTCCAAACGTCTTCTCCTTCGCGGAGAAGGAGGAGGTGGCATGAAAAAGCCCTGTGTGCACTGGCCCTATCCACCCAGCCATAGCCGGCTAGGGTGGGACCCACCTATGGGCTACCTCGAAACAGCACAAAACGCGCTTCTAGGAGCTGCATTCTGCAAAGGGAAACTGTGCTCGGGGATCAAACCTCAGCCCCAATGCGGCTTGGCTCAGAATCCCAGCGCTTGCCTAGTACTCACCTAGCCCAATGCTCCACATAGGGCCAAGGATGGTCTGGGCTGCCTCTGGCTCCATGGGCACTGCTGCTTGGCTGGTGGTCTCCGCAGCTGGAAACCAACTCCAAGCATTTTCTCCTTAGCGGAGAAGCTTGATTTGGCATAAAAATGCCTTGATTGCCCTGGCCCTATCAACCCACCTGTAGCCTAGACCTAGGGTGGGACCCACCTATGGCTTAGCTCCGAAATGGCACAAAACTCGCTTGTAGGAGCTGCATTCTGCAAAGGGAAACTGTGCTCAGGGATGAAACCAGAGCCGCCATGCGGCTTTGCTCAGTATCCCAGCGCTTGCCTAGTTCTCACCTAGCCCTACGCTCCCGACAGGGCCAAGGAGGGTCTGGGCTGCCTCTGGCTCCGTGGGCACTGCTGCTTGGCTGGTGGTCTCTGCAGCTGGAAACCAACTCCAAGCATCTTCTCCATAGCGGAGAAGCCTGATTTGGCATAAAAATGCCTTGATTGTCCTGGCCCTATCAACCCACCTATAGCCTAGATCTAGTGTGGGACCACCAATGGCGTAGCTCCGAAATGGCACAAAACTCGCTTGTAGAAGCTGCATTCTGCAAAGGGAAACTGTGCTCAGGGAACAAACCACAGCCCCCACGCGGTTTGGCTCAGGATCCCAGCGCTTGCCTAGTTCTCACCTAGCCCTAGGCTCCCCATAGGGCCAAGGAGGGTCTGGGCTGCCTCTGGCTCCGTGGGCACTGCTGCTTGGCTGGTGGCCTCCACAGCTGGAACCCAACTCCAAGCGTCTTCTCCTTAGCGGAGAAGGCTGTTTTGGCATAGAAGGGCCTTGATTGTACTGTCCCTTTAAACCCACCCATAGTGGGTGGCCCTTTAAACCCACCCATTCCTTCGTGGGGAAGCAGGATTGGGTGTGCGAAGTCCTTCTGCGCCCAGGCCCCAGCCATTCACCTTGAGCCAGCTTGGCCGCTCAGAGCCGAGGCCCCGTCGCACCGACGGCCCAAAACGAGCTTTTGGCACCTGCATTGTGCAAAGGAAAAGTCTCCTGGGGCAGCAAACAGCAGCCCCAACGCGCCTCGGCTCAGGAAAGCAACGCAAGCCGTTTTCGCCCCCGGCCCTCTGCTCTCCCTAGGGCAAAGCTGGGCCGGGCTGCCCCTGGCTCCCGGGGCCCTGCTGCTTTGCTGGGGGTCTCCGGCCCCCAAAACCCACTCCCCACGGGTTCTCCTTCGTGGGGAAGCAGAATTGGGCGCGCGAATGCCTTCTGCGCCCGGGCCCCAGCCATGCCTCCTGAGCCAGCTCGGCCGCTCAGCGCCGAGACCCCGTCGCACCGACAGCCCAAAACGAGCTTCTGGCACCTGCATTCTGCAAAGGAAAACTCTCCTCGGCAGTCAACAACAGCCACATCGTACCTCGGATCAGGAAAGCAATGCAAGCCGATTTTGCCCCCGGCCTTCCGTTCTCCAGAAGTCAAAGCGGGGCGGGGCTGCCCCTGGCTCCCTGGGCCCTACTGCTTTGGGGGCCGGGGTCTCTGGCGCCAGAAACCCTTTCCCCAGGGGTTCTCCTTGGCTGGGAAGCAGGATAGGGCGCACGTAATCCTACTGGTTCCAGGCCCCAGCCATGAGCCCTGAGCCAGCTCAGCCTTTCTGCGCCAAGGCCCCGTCGCACAGCCCAAAACGAGCTTCTGGCAGCTGCATTGTGCAAAGGGAAAGTCTCCTCGGGCAGCAAACAACGGGCCCAACGCGCCTCGGCTCAGGAAAGCAACGCAAGCCATTTTCGCCCCGGCCCTCTGCTCTCCGTAGGGCAAAGCCGGGCGGGGCTGCCCCTGGCTCCCTGGGCCCTGCTGCTTTCCTGGGGGTCTCCGGCGCCAGAAACCCACTCCCCACGGGTTCTCCTTCGAGGGGAAGTGGGATAGGGCGCGCGAAGGCCTTCTGCGCCCAGGCCCCAGCCATGCCTCCTGAGCCAGCTCGGCCGCTCATCGCCGAGGCCCCGTCGCACCGACGGCCCAAAACGAGCTTCTGGCAGCTGCATTGTGCAAAGGGAAAGTCTCCTCGGGCAGCAAAAAACAGCCCCAACGCGCCTCGGCTCAGGAAAGCAACGCAAGTCATTTTCGCCCCAGCCCTCCGCTCTCCCTAGGGCAAAGCCGGGAGGGCTGCCCCTGGCTCCCTGGGCCCTGCTGTTTGATGGGGGTCCCCGGCCCCCGAAACCCACTCCCCACGGGTTCTCCTTCGTGCGGAAGTGGGATTGGGCGCGCGAAGGCCTTCTGCGCCCAGGCCCCAGCGATGCCTCCTGAGCCAGCTCGGCCGCTCAGCGCCGAGACCCCGTCGCACCGACGGCCCAAAACGAGCTTCTGGCACCTGCATTCTGCAAAGGAAAACTCTCCTCAGCAGTCAACAACAGCCCCATCGTACCTCGGCTCAGGAAAGCAACGCAAGCCGATTTTGCCCCCGGCCCTCCATTCTCCAGAGAGCAAAGAGGGGCGGGGCTGCCCAAAGCTCCCTGGGCCCTACTGCTTTGCTGTTGGTCTCCGGTGCCTGAAACCCACTCCCCACGGGTTCTCCTTGGCGGGGAAGCAGGATTGGGCGCGCGAAGGCCTTCTGGTCCCAGGCCCCAGACATGCCCCCTCAGCCAGCTCGGCCGCTCTGCGCTGAGACCCCGTCGCACCGACGGCCCAAAACCAGCTTCTGGCAGCTGCATTGTGCAAAGGGAAAGTCTCCTCGGGCAGCCAACAACAGCCCCAACGCGCCTCGGCTCAGGAAAGCATCGCAAGCCGTTTTCGCCCCCGGCCCTCCGCTGTCACTAGCGCAAAGCCTGGCGGAGCTGCCCATGGCTGACGGGGCACTGCTGCTTTGTTGGGGGTCTCCGGCCTTCAAAACACACTACCCACGGGTTCTCCTTCGTGGGGAAGCAGGATTGGGCGCGCGAATGCCTTCTGCGCCCAGGCCCCAACCGTGCCCCCGGAGCCAGCTCGGCCGCTCAGCACCGAGGCCCCGACGCACCGACGGCCCAAAACGAGCTTCTGGCAGCTGCATTCTGCAAAGGGAAAGTCTCCTCGGGCAGCAAACAACAGCCCCAACGCGCCTCGGCTCAGGAAAGCAACGCAAGCCGATTTCGACCCTGGCCCTCCGCTCTCCCTAGGGTAAAGCCGGGCCGGGCTGCCCCTGGCTCCCGGGGCCCTGCTGCTTTTCTGGCGGTCTGTGACTCCCCAAACCCACTCCCCACTGGTTCTCCTTGGCGGGGAAGCAGGATTGGGCGCGGGAAGGCCTTCTGCGCCCAGGCCCCAGGCATGCCCACTGAGCCAGCTCGGCGGATCAGCGCCGAGGCCCCGTCGAACCGACGGCCCAAAACGAGCTTCTGGCAGCTGCATTGTGCAAAGGGAAAGTCTCCTCGGGCAGCAAACAACAGCCCCAACGTGCCTCGGCTCAGGAAAGCAACGCAAGCCATTTTCGACCCAGGCCCTCTGCTCTCCAGAGACCAAAGAGGGGCGGGGCTGCCCCCGGCTCCCTGGGCCCTACTGCTTTGCTGTTGGTCTCCGGTGCCTGAAACCCACTCCCCACGGGTTCTCCTTGGCGGGGAAGCAGGATTGGGCGCGCGAAGGCCTTCTGGTCCCAGGCCCCAGACATGCCCCCTGAGGCAGCTCGGCCGCTCTGCGCTGAGACCCCGTCGCACCGACGGCCCAAAACCATCTTCTGGCAGCTGCATTGTGCAAAGGGAAAGTCTCCTCGGGCAGCAAACAACAGCCCCAACGCGCCTCGGCTCAGGAAAGCATCGCAAGCCGTTTTCGCCCCCGGCCCTCCACTGTCACTAGCGCAAAGCCTGGCGGAGCTGCCCCTGGCTGACGGGGCACTGCTGCTTTGTTGGGGGTCTCCGGCCTTCAAAACCCACTACCCACGGGTTCTCCTTCGTGGGGAAGCAGGATTGGGCGCGCGAAGGCTTCTGCACCCAGGCCCCAGCCATGCAGCCTGAGCCAGCTCGGCCGCTCAGCGCCGAGGCCCCGACGCACCGACGGCCCAAAACGAGATTCTGGAAGGTGCATTCTGCAAAGGGAAAGTCTCCTCGGGCAGCAAACCACAGCCCCAACGCGCCTTGGCTCAGGAAAGCAACGCAAGACATTTTCGCCCCCGGCCCTCTGCTCTCCCTAGGGCAAAGGCGGGCGGGGCTGCCCCTGGCTCCCTGGGCCCTGCTGCTTTGGGGGCCGGGGTCTCCGGCGCCCGAAACCCATTCCCCAGGGGTTCTCCTTGGCGGGGAAGCGGGATAGGGCGCGCGAAGGCCTTCTGGTCCCAGGCCCCAGCCATGAGCCCTGAGCCAGCTCGGTCGCTCAGCGCCGAGACCCCGTCGCACCGACGGCCCAAAACGAGCTTCTGGCAGCTGCATTCTGCAAAGGAAAACTCTCCTCGGGCAGCCAACAACAGCCTCAACCCGCCTCGGCTCAGGAAAGCAACGAAAGCCGTTTTCGACCCCGGCCATCCGTTCTCCAGAAGGCAAAGCGGGGGGGGGCTGCCCCTGGCTCCCTGGGCCCTACTGCTTTGGGGGCCGGGGTCTCCGGCGCCCGAAACCCATTCCCCAGGGGTTCTCCTTGGCGGGAAGCAGGATTGGGCGCGCGAAGGCCTTCTGCGCCCAGGCCGCAGCCATGCCCCCTGAGCCAGTTCGGCCGCTCAGTGCCGAGGCCCCGTCGCACCGACGGCCCAAAACGAGCTTCTGGCGGCTGCATTCTGCAAAGGGAAAGTCTCCTCGGGCAGCCAACAACAGCCCCAACGCGCCTCGGCTCAGGAAAGCAACGCAAGTCATTTTCGCCCCAGCCCTCCGCTCTCCCTAGGGCAAAGCCGGGAGGGCTGCCCCTGGCTCCCTGGGCCCTGCTGCTTTGCTGGGGGTCTCCGGTGCCCGAAACCCACTCCCCACGGGTTCTCCTTCGTGCGGAATTGGGATTGGGCGCGCGAAGGCCTTCTGCGCCCAGGCCGCAGCCATGCCCCCTGAGCCAGCTCGGCCACACAGCGCCGAGGCCCCGTCGCACCGACGGCCCAAAACGAGCTTCTGGCAGCTGCATTGTGCAAAGGGAAATTCTTCTCGGGCAGCCAACAACAGCCCCAACGCGCCTTGGCTCAGGAAAGCAACGCAAGCCGTTTTCGCCCCCTGCCCTCCGATCTCCAGAGGGCAAAGCGGGGCGGGGTGCCCTTGGCTCCCTGGGCCCTGTTGCTTTGCTGGGGGTCTCCGGTGCCCGAAACCCACTCCCGACGGGTTCTCCTTGGCGGGGAAGCAGGATTGGGCGCGCGAAGCCCTTCTGCGCCCAGGCTGCAGCCATGCCCCCTGAGCCAGCTCGGCCGCTCAGCGCCGAGGCCCCGTCGCACCGAAGGCCGAAAACGAGCTTCTGGCGGCTGCATTGTGCAAAGGGAAAGTCTCCTCGGGCAGCCAACAACAGCCCCAACGCGCCTCGGCTCAGGAAAGCAACGCAAGCCTTTTTCGCCCCCCGCCCTCCGATCTCCAGAGGGCAAAGCGGGGCGGGGCTGCCCCTGCCTCCTGGGCCCTGCTGCTTTGCTGGGGGTCTCCGGTGACCGAAACCCACTCCCCACGGGTTCTCCTTGGCGGGGAAGCAGGATTGGGCGCGCGAAGCCCTTCTGCGCCCAGGCCTCAGCCATGCCCCCTGAGCGAGCTCGGCCGCACAGCGCCAAGGCCCCGTGGCACCGACGGCCCAAAACGAGCTTCTGGCAGCTGCATTCTGCAAAGGGAAAGTCTCCTCGGGCAGCCAACAACAGCCCCAACGCGCCTCGGCTCAGGAAAGCAAGGCAAGCCGTTTTCGCCCCCGGCCCTCCTCTCTCCAGGGTGCAAAGCGGGGCGGGGCTGCCCCTGGCTCCCTTGGCCCGGTGTCTTTGCTGGGGGTCTCCGGTGCCGGAAATCCACTCCCCACGGGTTCTCCTTGGCGGGGAAGCAGGATTGGGCGCGCGAAGGCCTTCTGCGCCCAGACCGCAGCCATGCCCCCTGAGCCAGCTCTGCCGCTCAGCGCTGAGGCCCCGTCGCACCGACGGCTCAAAACGAGCTTCTGGCAGCTGCATTGTGCAAAGGGAAAGTCTCCTCGGGCAGCCAACAACAGCCCCAACGCGCCTCGGCTCAGGAAAGCAACGCAAGCCGTTTTCGCCCCCGGCCCTCCGCTCTCCAGAGGGCTAAGCGGTGCAGGGCTGCCCCTGGCTCCCTAGGCCCTGCTGCTGTGCTGGGGGTCTCCGGTGCCCGAAACCCACTCCCGACGGGTTCTCCTTGGCGGGGAAGCAGGATTGGGTGCGCGAAGGCCTTCTGCGCCCAGGCCGCAGCCATGCCCCCTGAGCCAGCTCGGCCGCTCAGCGCCGAGGCGCCGTCGCACCGACGGCTCAAAACGAGCTTCTGGCGGCTGCATTCTGCAAAGGGAAAGTCTCCTCGGGCAGCCAACAACAGCCTCAACGCGCTTTGGCTCAGGAAAGCAACGCAAGCCGTTTTCGCCCCCGGCCCTCCGCTCTCCAGAGGGCAAAGCGGGGCGGGGCTGCCCCTGGCTCCCTGAGCCCTGCTAATTTGCTGGGGGTCTCCGGAGCCCGAAACCCACTCCCCACGGTTTCTCCTTGGCGGGGAAGCTGGATTGGGCGCGCGAAGGCCTTCTGCGCCCAGGCCGCAGCCATGCCCCCTGAGCCAGCTCTGCCGCTCAGCGCTGAGGCCCCGTCGCACCGACGGGCCAAAACGAGCTTGTGGCAGCTGCCTTGTGCAAAGGGAAAGTCTCCTCGGGCAGCCAACAACAGCCCCAACGCGCCTCGGCTCAGGAAAGCAACGCAAGCCGTTTTCGCCCCCGGCCCTCCGCTCTCCAGAGGGCAAAGCGGGGCGGGGTGCCCCTGGCTCCCTGGGCCCTGCTGCTTTGCTGGGGGTCTCCGATGCCCGAAACCCACTCCCCACGGGTTCTCCTTGGCGGTGAAGCAGGATTGGGCGCGCGAAGGCCTTCTGCGCCCAGGCCTCAGCCATGCCCCCTGAGCCAGCTCGGCCGCTCAGCGCCGAGGCCCCGTTGCACCGACGGCCCAAAACGAGCTTCTGGCAGCTGCATTGTGCAAAGGGAAAGTCTCCTCGGGCAGCCAACAACAGCCCCAACGCGCCTCGGCTCAGGAAAGCAACGCAAGCCGTTTTCGCCCCCGGCCCTCTGCTCTCCAGAGGGCAAAGCGGGGCGGGGCTGCCCCTGGCTCCCTGGGCCCTGTGTCTTTGCTGGGGGTCTCCGATGCCCGAAAACCACTCCCCACGGGTTCTCCTTGGCTGGGAAGCAGGATTGGGCGCGCGAAGCATTTCTGCGCCCAGGCCTCAGCAATGCCCCCTGAGCGAGCTCGGCCGCACAGCGCCGAGGCCCCGTGGCACCGGCGGACCAAAACGAGCTTCTGGCAGCTGCATTGTGCAAAGGGAAAGTCTCCTCGGGCAGCCAACAACAGCCCCAACGCGCCTCGGCTCAGGAAAGCAACGCAAGCCGTTTTCGCCCCCGGCCCTCCGCTCTCCAGAGGGCAAAGCGGGGCGGGCTGCCCCTGGCTCCCTGGGCCCTTCTGCTTTGCTGGGGGTCTCCGGTGCCCGAAACCCCCTCCCCACGCGTTCTCCTTGGCGGGGAAGCAGGATTGGGCGCGCAAAGGCCTTCTGCGCCCAGGCCGCAGCCATGCCCCCTGTGCCAGCTCGGCCGCTCAGCGCCGAGGCCCCGTCGCACCGAAGGCTCAAAACGAGCTTCTGGCGGCTGCATTGTGCAAAGGGAAAGTCTCCTCGGGCAGCCAACAACAGCCCCAACGCGCCTCGGCTCAGGAAAGCAACGCAAGCCGTTTTCGCCCCCTGCCCTCCGATCTCCAGAGGGCAAAGCGGGGCGGGGTGCCCTTGGCTCCCTGGGCCCTGTTGCTTTGCTGGGGGTCTCCGGTGCCCGAAACCCACTCCCGACGGGTTCTCCTTGGCGGGGAAGCAGGATTGGGCGCGCGAAGCCCTTCTGCGCCCAGGCTGCAGCCATGCCCCCTGAGCCAGCTCGGCCGCTCAGCGCCGAGGCCCCGTCGCACCGAAGGCCGAAAACGAGCTTCTGGCGGCTGCATTGTGCAAAGGGAAAGTCTCCTCGGGCAGCCAACAACAGCCCCAACGCGCCTCGGCTCAGGAAAGCAACGCAAGCTGCTTTCGCCCCCCGCCCTCCGATCTCCAGAGGGCAAAGCGGGGCGGGACTGCCCCTGCCTCCTGGGCCCTGCTGCTTTGCTGGGGGTCTCCGGTGACCGAAACCCACTCCCCACGGGTTCTCCTTGGCGGGGAAGCAGGATTGGGCGCGCGAAGCCCTTCTGCGCCCAGGCCTCAGCCATGCCCCCTGAGCCAGCTCTGCCGCTCAGCGCTGAGGCCCCGTCGCACCGACGGCTCAAAACGAGCTTCTGGCAGCTGCATTGTGCAAAGGGAAAGTCTCCTCGGGCAGCCAACAACAGCCCCAACGCGCCTCGGCTCAGGAAAGCAACGCAAGCCGTTTTTGCCCCCGGCCCTCCGCTCTCCAGAGGGCTAAGCGGTGCAGGGCTGCCCCTGGCTCCCTAGGCCCTGCTGCTGTGCTGGGGGTCTCCGGTGCCCGAAACCCACTCCCGACGGGTTCTCCTTGGCGGGGAAGCAGGATTGGGTGCGCAAAGGCCTTCTGCGCCCAGGCCGCAGCCATGCCCCCTGAGCCAGCTCGGCCGCTCAGCGCCGAGGCGCCGTCGCACCGACGGCTCAAAACGAGCTTCTGGCGGCTGCATTCTGCAAAGGGAAAGTCTCCTTGGGCAGCCAACAACAGCCTCAACGCGCTTTGGCTCAGGAAAGCAACGCAAGCCGTTTTCGCCCCCGGCCCTCCGCTCTCCAGAGGGCAAAGCGGGGCGGGGCTGCCCCTGGCTCCCTGAGCCGTGCTAATTTGCTGGGGGTCTCCGGAGCCCGAAACCCACTCCCCACGGTTTCTCCTTGGCGGGGAAGCTGGATTGGGCGCGCGAAGGCCTTCTGCGCCCAGGCCGCAGCCATGCCCCCTGAGCCAGCTCTGCCGCTCAGCGCTGAGGCCCCGTCGCACCGACGGTCCAAAACGAGCTTCTGGCAGCTGCATTGTGCAAAGGGAAAGTCTCCTCGGGCAGCCAACAACAGCCCCAACGCGCCTCGGCTCAGGAACGCAACGCAAGCCGTTTTCGCCTCCGGCCCTCGGCTCTCCAGAGGGCAAAGCGGGGCGGGGTGCCCCTGGCTCCCTGGGCCCTTCTGCTTTGCTGGGGGTCTCCGGTGCCCGAAACCCCCTCCCCACGGGTTCTCCTTGGCGGGGAAGCAGGATTGGGCGCGCAAAGGCCTTCTGCGCCCAGGCCGCAGCCATGCCCCCTGTGCCAGCTCGGCCGCTCAGCGCCGAGGCTCCGTCGCACCGAAGGCTCAAAACGAGCTTCTGGCGGCTGCATTGTGCAAAGGGAAAGTCTCCTCGGGCAGCCAACAACAGCCCCAACGCGCCTCGGCTCAGGAAAGCAACGCAAGCCGTTTTCGCCCCCTGCCCTCCGATCTCCAGAGGGCAAAGCGGGGCGGGGTGCCCTTGGCTCCCTGGGCCCTGTTGCTTTGCTGGGGGTCTCCGGTGCCCGAAACCCACTCCCGACGGGTTCTCCTTGGCGGGGAAGCAGGATTGGGCGCGCGAAGCCCTTCTGCGCCCAGGCTGCAGCCATGTCCCCTGAGCCAGCTCGGCCGCTCAGCGCCGAGGCCCCGTCGCACCGAAGGCCGAAAACGAGCTTCTGGCGGCTGCATTGTGCAAAGGGAAAGTCTCCTCGGGCAGCCAACAACAGCCCCAACGCGCCTCGGCTCAGGAAAGCAACGCAAGCCTTTTTCGCCCCCCGCCCTCCGATCTCCAGAGGGCAAAGCGGGGCGGGGCTGCCCCTGCCTCCTGGGCCCTGCTGCTGTGCTGGGGGTCTCCGGTGCCCGAAACCCACTCCCCACGGGTTCTCCTTGGCGGGGAAGCAGGATTGGGCGCGCGAAGCCCTTCTGCGCCCAGGCCGCAGCCATGCCCCCTGAGCCAGCTCGGCCGCTCAGCGCCGAGGCCCCGTCGCACCGACGGCCCAAAACGAGCTTCTGGCAGCTGCATTGTGCAAAGGGAAAGTCTCCTCGGGCAGCCAACAACAGCCCCAACGCGCCTCGGGTCAGGAAAGCAACGCAAGCCGTTTTCGCCCCCGGTCCTCCGCTCTCCAGAGGGCAAAGCGGGGCGGGCTGCCCCCGGCTCCCTGGACCCTGCTGCTTTGCTGGGGGTCTCCGGTGCCCGAAACCCACTCCCCACGGGTTCTCCTTGGCGGGGAAGCAGGATTGAGCGCGCGAAGTCCTTCTGCTCCCAGGCCGCAGCCATGCCCCCTGAGCCAGCTCGGCCGCTCAGTGCCGAGGCCCCGTCGCACCGACGGCCCAAAACGAGCTTCTCCAGCTGCATTGTGCAAAGGGAAAGTCTCCTCGGGCAGAAAACAACAGCCCCAACGCGTCTCGGCTCAGGAAAGCAACGCAAGCCGTTTTCGCCCCCGGCCCTCCGCTCTCCAGAGGGCCAAGCGGTGCAGGGCTGCCCCTGGCTCCCTAGGCCCTGCTGCTGTGCTGGGGGTCTCCGGTGCCCGAAACCCCCTCCCCACGGGTTCTCCTTGGCGGGGAAGCAGGATTGGGTGCGCGAAGGCCTTCTGCGCCCAGGCCTCAGCCATGCCCCCTGAGCGAGCTCGGCCGCACAGCGCCGAGGCCCCGTGGCACCGACGGCCCTAAACGAGCTTCTGGCAGCTGCATTGTGCAAAGGGAAAGTCTCCTCGGCCAGCCAACAACAGCCCCAACGCGCCTCGGCTCAGGAAAGCAACGCAAGCCATTTTCGCCCCCGGCCCTCCGCTCTCCAGAGGGCAAAGCGGGGCGGGGCTGCCCCTGGCTCCCTGGGCCCTGCTGCTTTGCTGGGGGTCTCCGATGCCCGAAACCCACTCCCCACGGGTTCTCCTTGGCGGTGAAGCAGGATTGGGCGCGCGAAGGCCTTCTGCGCCCAGGCCTCAGCCATGCCCCCTGAGCCAGCTCGGCCGCTCAGCGCCGAGGCCCCGTTGCACCGACGGCCCAAAACGAGCTTCTGGCAGCTGCATTGTGCAAAGGGAAAGTCTCCTCGGGCAGCCAACAACAGCCCCAACGCGCCTCGGCTCAGGAAAGCAACGCAAGCCGTTTTCGCCCCCGGCCCTCTGCTCTCCAGAGGGCAAAGCGGGGCGGGGCTGCCCCTGGCTCCCTGGGCCCTGTGTCTTTGCTGGGGGTCTCCGATGCCCGAAAACCACTCCCCACGGGTTCTCCTTGGCGGGGAAGCAGGATTGGGCGCGCGAAGGCCTTCTGCGCCCAGGCCGCCGCCATGCCCCCTGAACCAGCTCGGCCGCTCAGCGCCGAGGCCCCGTTGCACCGACGGCCATAAACGAGCTTCTGGCGGCTGCATTCTGCAAAGGGAAAGTCTCCTCGGGCAGCCAACAACAGCCTCAACGCGCTTCGGCTCAGGAAAGCAACGCAAGCCGTTTTCGCCCCTGGCCCTCCGCTCTCCAGAGGGCAAAGCGGGGCGGGGCTGCCCCTGGCTCCCTGAGCCCTGCTGCTTTGCTGGGGGTCTCCGGTGCCCGGAACCCACTCCCCATGGGTTCTCCTTGGCTGGGAAGCAGGATTGGGCGCGCGAAGGCCTTCTGCGCCCAGGCCGCAGCCATGCCCCCTGAGCCAGCTCGGCCGCACAGCGCCGAGGCCCCGTGGCACCGACGGCCCTAAACGAGCTTGTGGCAGCTGCATTGTGCAAAGGGAAAGTCTCCTCGGGCAGCCAACAACAGCCCCAACGCGCCTCGGCTCAGGAAAGCAAGGCAAGCCGTTTTCGCCCCCGGCCCTCCTATCTCCAGAGGGCAAAGCGGGGCGGGGCTGCCCCTGGCTCCCTGGGCCCTGCTGCTTTCCTGGGGGTCTCCGATGCCCGAAACCCACTCCCCACGGGTTCTCCTTGGCGGGGAAGCAGGATTGGGCGCGCGAAGGCCTTCTGCGCCCAGGCCGCAGCCATGCCCCCTGAGCCAGCTCGGCCGCTCAGCGCCGAGTCCCCGTGGCACCGACGGCCCAAAACGAGCTTCTGGCGGCTGCATTGTGCAAAGGGAAAGTCTCCTCGGGCAGCCAACAACAGCCCCAACGCGCCTCGGCTCAGGAAAGCAAGGCAAGCCGTTTTCGCCCCCGGCCCTCCTCTCTCCAGGGTGCAAAGCGGGGCGGGGCTGCCCCTGGCTCCCTTGGCCCGGTGTCTTTGCTGGGGGTCTCCGGTGCCGGAAATCCACTCCCCACGGGTTCTCCTTGGCGGGGAAGCAGGATTGGGCGCGCGAAGGCCTTCTGCGCCCAGACCGCAGCCATGCCCCCTGAGCCAGCTCTGCCGCTCAGCGCTGAGGCCCCGTCGCACCGACGGCTCAAAACGAGCTTCTGGCAGCTGCATTGTGCAAAGGGAAAGTCTCCTCGGGCAGCCAACAACAGCCCCAACGCGCCTCGGCTCAGGAAAGCAACGCAAGCCGTTTTCGCCCCCGGCCCTCCGCTCTCCAGAGGGCTAAGCGGTGCAGGGCTGCCCCTGGCTCCCTAGGCCCTGCTGCTGTGCTGGGGGTCTCCGGTGCCCGAAACCCACTCCCGACGGGTTCTCCTTGGCGGGGAAGCAGGATTGGGTGCGCGAAGGCCTTCTGCGCCCAGGCCGCAGCCATGCCCCCTGAGCCAGCTCGGCCGCTCAGCGCCGAGGCGCCGTCGCACCGACGGCTCAAAACGAGCTTCTGGCGGCTGCATTCTGCAAAGGGAAAGTCTCCTCGGGCAGCCAACAACAGCCTCAACGCGCTTTGGCTCAGGAAAGCAACGCAAGCCGTTTTCGCCCCCGGCCCTCCGCTCTCCAGAGGGCAAAGCGGGGCGGGGCTGCCCCTGGCTCCCTGAGCCCTGCTAATTTGCTGGGGGTCTCCGGAGCCCGAAACCCACTCCCCACGGTTTCTCCTTGGCGGGGAAGCTGGATTGGGCGCGCGAAGGCCTTCTGCGCCCAGGCCGCAGCCATGCCCCCTGAGCCAGCTCTGCCGCTCAGCGCTGAGGCCCCGTCGCACCGACGGGCCAAAACGAGCTTGTGGCAGCTGCATTGTGCAAAGGGAAAGTCTCCTCGGGCAGCCAACAACAGCCCCAACGCGCCTCGGCTCAGGAAAGCAACGCAAGCCGTTTTCGCCCCCGGCCCTCCGCTCTCCAGAGGGCAAAGCGGGGCGGGGTGCCCCTGGCTCCCTGGGCCCTGCTGCTTTGCTGGGGGTCTCCGATGCCCGAAACCCACTCCCCACGGGTTCTCCTTGGCGGTGAAGCAGGATTGGGCGCGCGAAGGCCTTCTGCGCCCAGGCCTCAGCCATGCCCCCTGAGCCAGCTCGGCCGCTCAGCGCCGAGGCCCCGTTGCACCGACGGCCCAAAACGAGCTTCTGGCAGCTGCATTGTGCAAAGGGAAAGTCTCCTCGGGCAGCCAACAACAGCCCCAACGCGCCTCGGCTCAGGAAAGCAACGCAAGCCGTTTTCGCCCCCGGCCCTCTGCTCTCCAGAGGGCAAAGCGGGGCGGGGCTGCCCCTGGCTCCCTGGGCCCTGTGTCTTTGCTGGGGGTCTCCGATGCCCGAAAACCACTCCCCACGGGTTCTCCTTGGCTGGGAAGCAGGATTGGGCGCGCGAAGCATTTCTGCGCCCAGGCCTCAGCAATGCCCCCTGAGCGAGCTCGGCCGCACAGCGCCGAGGCCCCGTGGCACCGGCGGACCAAAACGAGCTTCTGGCAGCTGCATTGTGCAAAGGGAAAGTCTCCTCGGGCAGCCAACAACAGCCCCAACGCGCCTCGGCTCAGGAAAGCAACGCAAGCCGTTTTCGCCCCCGGCCCTCCGCTCTCCAGAGGGCAAAGCGGGGCGGGCTGCCCCTGGCTCCCTGGGCCCTTCTGCTTTGCTGGGGGTCTCCGGTGCCCGAAACCCCCTCCCCACGCGTTCTCCTTGGCGGGGAAGCAGGATTGGGCGCGCAAAGGCCTTCTGCGCCCAGGCCGCAGCCATGCCCCCTGTGCCAGCTCGGCCGCTCAGCGCCGAGGCCCCGTCGCACCGAAGGCTCAAAACGAGCTTCTGGCGGCTGCATTGTGCAAAGGGAAAGTCTCCTCGGGCAGCCAACAACAGCCCCAACGCGCCTCGGCTCAGGAAAGCAACGCAAGCCGTTTTCGCCCCCTGCCCTCCGATCTCCAGAGGGCAAAGCGGGGCGGGGTGCCCTTGGCTCCCTGGGCCCTGTTGCTTTGCTGGGGGTCTCCGGTGCCCGAAACCCACTCCCGACGGGTTCTCCTTGGCGGGGAAGCAGGATTGGGCGCGCGAAGCCCTTCTGCGCCCAGGCTGCAGCCATGCCCCCTGAGCCAGCTCGGCCGCTCAGCGCCGAGGCCCCGTCGCACCGAAGGCCGAAAACGAGCTTCTGGCGGCTGCATTGTGCAAAGGGAAAGTCTCCTCGGGCAGCCAACAACAGCCCCAACGCGCCTCGGCTCAGGAAAGCAACGCAAGCTGCTTTCGCCCCCCGCCCTCCGATCTCCAGAGGGCAAAGCGGGGCGGGACTGCCCCTGCCTCCTGGGCCCTGCTGCTTTGCTGGGGGTCTCCGGTGACCGAAACCCACTCCCCACGGGTTCTCCTTGGCGGGGAAGCAGGATTGGGCGCGCGAAGCCCTTCTGCGCCCAGGCCTCAGCCATGCCCCCTGAGCCAGCTCTGCCGCTCAGCGCTGAGGCCCCGTCGCACCGACGGCTCAAAACGAGCTTCTGGCAGCTGCATTGTGCAAAGGGAAAGTCTCCTCGGGCAGCCAACAACAGCCCCAACGCGCCTCGGCTCAGGAAAGCAACGCAAGCCGTTTTTGCCCCCGGCCCTCCGCTCTCCAGAGGGCTAAGCGGTGCAGGGCTGCCCCTGGCTCCCTAGGCCCTGCTGCTGTGCTGGGGGTCTCCGGTGCCCGAAACCCACTCCCGACGGGTTCTCCTTGGCGGGGAAGCAGGATTGGGTGCGCAAAGGCCTTCTGCGCCCAGGCCGCAGCCATGCCCCCTGAGCCAGCTCGGCCGCTCAGCGCCGAGGCGCCGTCGCACCGACGGCTCAAAACGAGCTTCTGGCGGCTGCATTCTGCAAAGGGAAAGTCTCCTTGGGCAGCCAACAACAGCCTCAACGCGCTTTGGCTCAGGAAAGCAACGCAAGCCGTTTTCGCCCCCGGCCCTCCGCTCTCCAGAGGGCAAAGCGGGGCGGGGCTGCCCCTGGCTCCCTGAGCCGTGCTAATTTGCTGGGGGTCTCCGGAGCCCGAAACCCACTCCCCACGGTTTCTCCTTGGCGGGGAAGCTGGATTGGGCGCGCGAAGGCCTTCTGCGCCCAGGCCGCAGCCATGCCCCCTGAGCCAGCTCTGCCGCTCAGCGCTGAGGCCCCGTCGCACCGACGGTCCAAAACGAGCTTCTGGCAGCTGCATTGTGCAAAGGGAAAGTCTCCTCGGGCAGCCAACAACAGCCCCAACGCGCCTCGGCTCAGGAACGCAACGCAAGCCGTTTTCGCCTCCGGCCCTCGGCTCTCCAGAGGGCAAAGCGGGGCGGGGTGCCCCTGGCTCCCTGGGCCCTTCTGCTTTGCTGGGGGTCTCCGGTGCCCGAAACCCCCTCCCCACGGGTTCTCCTTGGCGGGGAAGCAGGATTGGGCGCGCAAAGGCCTTCTGCGCCCAGGCCGCAGCCATGCCCCCTGTGCCAGCTCGGCCGCTCAGCGCCGAGGCTCCGTCGCACCGAAGGCTCAAAACGAGCTTCTGGCGGCTGCATTGTGCAAAGGGAAAGTCTCCTCGGGCAGCCAACAACAGCCCCAACGCGCCTCGGCTCAGGAAAGCAACGCAAGCCGTTTTCGCCCCCTGCCCTCCGATCTCCAGAGGGCAAAGCGGGGCGGGGTGCCCTTGGCTCCCTGGGCCCTGTTGCTTTGCTGGGGGTCTCCGGTGCCCGAAACCCACTCCCGACGGGTTCTCCTTGGCGGGGAAGCAGGATTGGGCGCGCGAAGCCCTTCTGCGCCCAGGCTGCAGCCATGTCCCCTGAGCCAGCTCGGCCGCTCAGCGCCGAGGCCCCGTCGCACCGAAGGCCGAAAACGAGCTTCTGGCGGCTGCATTGTGCAAAGGGAAAGTCTCCTCGGGCAGCCAACAACAGCCCCAACGCGCCTCGGCTCAGGAAAGCAACGCAAGCCTTTTTCGCCCCCCGCCCTCCGATCTCCAGAGGGCAAAGCGGGGCGGGGCTGCCCCTGCCTCCTGGGCCCTGCTGCTGTGCTGGGGGTCTCCGGTGCCCGAAACCCACTCCCCACGGGTTCTCCTTGGCGGGGAAGCAGGATTGGGCGCGCGAAGCCCTTCTGCGCCCAGGCCGCAGCCATGCCCCCTGAGCCAGCTCGGCCGCTCAGCGCCGAGGCCCCGTCGCACCGACGGCCCAAAACGAGCTTCTGGCAGCTGCATTGTGCAAAGGGAAAGTCTCCTCGGGCAGCCAACAACAGCCCCAACGCGCCTCGGGTCAGGAAAGCAACGCAAGCCGTTTTCGCCCCCGGTCCTCCGCTCTCCAGAGGGCAAAGCGGGGCGGGCTGCCCCCGGCTCCCTGGACCCTGCTGCTTTGCTGGGGGTCTCCGGTGCCCGAAACCCACTCCCCACGGGTTCTCCTTGGCGGGGAAGCAGGATTGAGCGCGCGAAGTCCTTCTGCTCCCAGGCCGCAGCCATGCCCCCTGAGCCAGCTCGGCCGCTCAGTGCCGAGGCCCCGTCGCACCGACGGCCCAAAACGAGCTTCTCCAGCTGCATTGTGCAAAGGGAAAGTCTCCTCGGGCAGAAAACAACAGCCCCAACGCGTCTCGGCTCAGGAAAGCAACGCAAGCCGTTTTCGCCCCCGGCCCTCCGCTCTCCAGAGGGCCAAGCGGTGCAGGGCTGCCCCTGGCTCCCTAGGCCCTGCTGCTGTGCTGGGGGTCTCCGGTGCCCGAAACCCCCTCCCCACGGGTTCTCCTTGGCGGGGAAGCAGGATTGGGTGCGCGAAGGCCTTCTGCGCCCAGGCCTCAGCCATGCCCCCTGAGCGAGCTCGGCCGCACAGCGCCGAGGCCCCGTGGCACCGACGGCCCTAAACGAGCTTCTGGCAGCTGCATTGTGCAAAGGGAAAGTCTCCTCGGCCAGCCAACAACAGCCCCAACGCGCCTCGGCTCAGGAAAGCAACGCAAGCCATTTTCGCCCCCGGCCCTCCGCTCTCCAGAGGGCAAAGCGGGGCGGGGCTGCCCCTGGCTCCCTGGGCCCTGCTGCTTTGCTGGGGGTCTCCGATGCCCGAAACCCACTCCCCACGGGTTCTCCTTGGCGGTGAAGCAGGATTGGGCGCGCGAAGGCCTTCTGCGCCCAGGCCTCAGCCATGCCCCCTGAGCCAGCTCGGCCGCTCAGCGCCGAGGCCCCGTTGCACCGACGGCCCAAAACGAGCTTCTGGCAGCTGCATTGTGCAAAGGGAAAGTCTCCTCGGGCAGCCAACAACAGCCCCAACGCGCCTCGGCTCAGGAAAGCAACGCAAGCCGTTTTCGCCCCCGGCCCTCTGCTCTCCAGAGGGCAAAGCGGGGCGGGGCTGCCCCTGGCTCCCTGGGCCCTGTGTCTTTGCTGGGGGTCTCCGATGCCCGAAAACCACTCCCCACGGGTTCTCCTTGGCGGGGAAGCAGGATTGGGCGCGCGAAGGCCTTCTGCGCCCAGGCCGCCGCCATGCCCCCTGAACCAGCTCGGCCGCTCAGCGCCGAGGCCCCGTTGCACCGACGGCCATAAACGAGCTTCTGGCGGCTGCATTCTGCAAAGGGAAAGTCTCCTCGGGCAGCCAACAACAGCCTCAACGCGCTTCGGCTCAGGAAAGCAACGCAAGCCGTTTTCGCCCCTGGCCCTCCGCTCTCCAGAGGGCAAAGCGGGGCGGGGCTGCCCCTGGCTCCCTGAGCCCTGCTGCTTTGCTGGGGGTCTCCGGTGCCCGGAACCCACTCCCCATGGGTTCTCCTTGGCTGGGAAGCAGGATTGGGCGCGCGAAGGCCTTCTGCGCCCAGGCCGCAGCCATGCCCCCTGAGCCAGCTCGGCCGCACAGCGCCGAGGCCCCGTGGCACCGACGGCCCTAAACGAGCTTGTGGCAGCTGCATTGTGCAAAGGGAAAGTCTCCTCGGGCAGCCAACAACAGCCCCAACGCGCCTCGGCTCAGGAAAGCAAGGCAAGCCGTTTTCGCCCCCGGCCCTCCTATCTCCAGAGGGCAAAGCGGGGCGGGGCTGCCCCTGGCTCCCTGGGCCCTGCTGCTTTCCTGGGGGTCTCCGATGCCCGAAACCCACTCCCCACGGGTTCTCCTTGGCGGGGAAGCAGGATTGGGCGCGCGAAGGCCTTCTGCGCCCAGGCCGCAGCCATGCCCCCTGAGCCAGCTCGGCCGCTCAGCGCCGAGTCCCCGTGGCACCGACGGCCCAAAACGAGCTTCTGGCGGCTGCATTGTGCAAAGGGAAAGTCTCCTCGGGCAGCCAACAACAGCCCCAACGCGCCTCGGCTCAGGAAAGCAAGGCAAGCCGTTTTCGCCCCCGGCCCTCCTCTCTCCAGGGTGCAAAGCGGGGCGGGGCTGCCCCTGGCTCCCTTGGCCCGGTGTCTTTGCTGGGGGTCTCCGGTGCCGGAAATCCACTCCCCACGGGTTCTCCTTGGCGGGGAAGCAGGATTGGGCGCGCGAAGGCCTTCTGCGCCCAGACCGCAGCCATGCCCCCTGAGCCAGCTCTGCCGCTCAGCGCTGAGGCCCCGTCGCACCGACGGCTCAAAACGAGCTTCTGGCAGCTGCATTGTGCAAAGGGAAAGTCTCCTCGGGCAGCCAACAACAGCCCCAACGCGCCTCGGCTCAGGAAAGCAACGCAAGCCGTTTTCGCCCCCGGCCCTCCGCTCTCCAGAGGGCTAAGCGGTGCAGGGCTGCCCCTGGCTCCCTAGGCCCTGCTGCTGTGCTGGGGGTCTCCGGTGCCCGAAACCCACTCCCGACGGGTTCTCCTTGGCGGGGAAGCAGGATTGGGTGCGCGAAGGCCTTCTGCGCCCAGGCCGCAGCCATGCCCCCTGAGCCAGCTCGGCCGCTCAGCGCCGAGGCGCCGTCGCACCGACGGCTCAAAACGAGCTTCTGGCGGCTGCATTCTGCAAAGGGAAAGTCTCCTCGGGCAGCCAACAACAGCCTCAACGCGCTTTGGCTCAGGAAAGCAACGCAAGCCGTTTTCGCCCCCGGCCCTCCGCTCTCCAGAGGGCAAAGCGGGGCGGGGCTGCCCCTGGCTCCCTGAGCCCTGCTAATTTGCTGGGGGTCTCCGGAGCCCGAAACCCACTCCCCACGGTTTCTCCTTGGCGGGGAAGCTGGATTGGGCGCGCGAAGGCCTTCTGCGCCCAGGCCGCAGCCATGCCCCCTGAGCCAGCTCTGCCGCTCAGCGCTGAGGCCCCGTCGCACCGACGGGCCAAAACGAGCTTGTGGCAGCTGCCTTGTGCAAAGGGAAAGTCTCCTCGGGCAGCCAACAACAGCCCCAACGCGCCTCGGCTCAGGAAAGCAACGCAAGCCGTTTTCGCCCCCGGCCCTCCGCTCTCCAGAGGGCAAAGCGGGGCGGGGTGCCCCTGGCTCCCTGGGCCCTGCTGCTTTGCTGGGGGTCTCCGATGCCCGAAACCCACTCCCCACGGGTTCTCCTTGGCGGTGAAGCAGGATTGGGCGCGCGAAGGCCTTCTGCGCCCAGGCCTCAGCCATGCCCCCTGAGCCAGCTCGGCCGCTCAGCGCCGAGGCCCCGTTGCACCGACGGCCCAAAACGAGCTTCTGGCAGCTGCATTGTGCAAAGGGAAAGTCTCCTCGGGCAGCCAACAACAGCCCCAACGCGCCTCGGCTCAGGAAAGCAACGCAAGCCGTTTTCGCCCCCGGCCCTCTGCTCTCCAGAGGGCAAAGCGGGGCGGGGCTGCCCCTGGCTCCCTGGGCCCTGTGTCTTTGCTGGGGGTCTCCGATGCCCGAAAACCACTCCCCACGGGTTCTCCTTGGCTGGGAAGCAGGATTGGGCGCGCGAAGCATTTCTGCGCCCAGGCCTCAGCAATGCCCCCTGAGCGAGCTCGGCCGCACAGCGCCGAGGCCCCGTGGCACCGGCGGACCAAAACGAGCTTCTGGCAGCTGCATTGTGCAAAGGGAAAGTCTCCTCGGGCAGCCAACAACAGCCCCAACGCGCCTCGGCTCAGGAAAGCAACGCAAGCCGTTTTCGCCCCCGGCCCTCCGCTCTCCAGAGGGCAAAGCGGGGCGGGCTGCCCCTGGCTCCCTGGGCCCTTCTGCTTTGCTGGGGGTCTCCGGTGCCCGAAACCCCCTCCCCACGCGTTCTCCTTGGCGGGGAAGCAGGATTGGGCGCGCAAAGGCCTTCTGCGCCCAGGCCGCAGCCATGCCCCCTGTGCCAGCTCGGCCGCTCAGCGCCGAGGCCCCGTCGCACCGAAGGCTCAAAACGAGCTTCTGGCGGCTGCATTGTGCAAAGGGAAAGTCTCCTCGGGCAGCCAACAACAGCCCCAACGCGCCTCGGCTCAGGAAAGCAACGCAAGCCGTTTTCGCCCCCTGCCCTCCGATCTCCAGAGGGCAAAGCGGGGCGGGGTGCCCTTGGCTCCCTGGGCCCTGTTGCTTTGCTGGGGGTCTCCGGTGCCCGAAACCCACTCCCGACGGGTTCTCCTTGGCGGGGAAGCAGGATTGGGCGCGCGAAGCCCTTCTGCGCCCAGGCTGCAGCCATGCCCCCTGAGCCAGCTCGGCCGCTCAGCGCCGAGGCCCCGTCGCACCGAAGGCCGAAAACGAGCTTCTGGCGGCTGCATTGTGCAAAGGGAAAGTCTCCTCGGGCAGCCAACAACAGCCCCAACGCGCCTCGGCTCAGGAAAGCAACGCAAGCTGCTTTCGCCCCCCGCCCTCCGATCTCCAGAGGGCAAAGCGGGGCGGGACTGCCCCTGCCTCCTGGGCCCTGCTGCTTTGCTGGGGGTCTCCGGTGACCGAAACCCACTCCCCACGGGTTCTCCTTGGCGGGGAAGCAGGATTGGGCGCGCGAAGCCCTTCTGCGCCCAGGCCTCAGCCATGCCCCCTGAGCCAGCTCTGCCGCTCAGCGCTGAGGCCCCGTCGCACCGACGGCTCAAAACGAGCTTCTGGCAGCTGCATTGTGCAAAGGGAAAGTCTCCTCGGGCAGCCAACAACAGCCCCAACGCGCCTCGGCTCAGGAAAGCAACGCAAGCCGTTTTTGCCCCCGGCCCTCCGCTCTCCAGAGGGCTAAGCGGTGCAGGGCTGCCCCTGGCTCCCTAGGCCCTGCTGCTGTGCTGGGGGTCTCCGGTGCCCGAAACCCACTCCCGACGGGTTCTCCTTGGCGGGGAAGCAGGATTGGGTGCGCAAAGGCCTTCTGCGCCCAGGCCGCAGCCATGCCCCCTGAGCCAGCTCGGCCGCTCAGCGCCGAGGCGCCGTCGCACCGACGGCTCAAAACGAGCTTCTGGCGGCTGCATTCTGCAAAGGGAAAGTCTCCTTGGGCAGCCAACAACAGCCTCAACGCGCTTTGGCTCAGGAAAGCAACGCAAGCCGTTTTCGCCCCCGGCCCTCCGCTCTCCAGAGGGCAAAGCGGGGCGGGGCTGCCCCTGGCTCCCTGAGCCCTGCTAATTTGCTGGGGGTCTCCGGAGCCCGAAACCCACTCCCCACGGTTTCTCCTTGGCGGGGAAGCTGGATTGGGCGCGCGAAGGCCTTCTGCGCCCAGGCCGCAGCCATGCCCCCTGAGCCAGCTCTGCCGCTCAGCGCTGAGGCCCCGTCGCACCGACGGTCCAAAACGAGCTTCTGGCAGCTGCATTGTGCAAAGGGAAAGTCTCCTCGGGCAGCCAACAACAGCCCCAACGCGCCTCGGCTCAGGAACGCAACGCAAGCCGTTTTCGCCTCCGGCCCTCGGCTCTCCAGAGGGCAAAGCGGGGCGGGGTGCCCCTGGCTCCCTGGGCCCTTCTGCTTTGCTGGGGGTCTCCGGTGCCCGAAACCCCCTCCCCACGGGTTCTCCTTGGCGGGGAAGCAGGATTGGGCGCGCAAAGGCCTTCTGCGCCCAGGCCGCAGCCATGCCCCCTGTGCCAGCTCGGCCGCTCAGCGCCGAGGCCCCGTCGCACCGAAGGCTCAAAACGAGCTTCTGGCGGCTGCATTGTGCAAAGGGAAAGTCTCCTCGGGCAGCCAACAACAGCCCCAACGCGCCTCGGCTCAGGAAAGCAACGCAAGCCGTTTTCGCCCCCTGCCCTCCGATCTCCAGAGGGCAAAGCGGGGCGGGGTGCCCTTGGCTCCCTGGGCCCTGTTGCTTTGCTGGGGGTCTCCGGTGCCCGAAACCCACTCCCGACGGGTTCTCCTTGGCGGGGAAGCAGGATTGGGCGCGCGAAGCCCTTCTGCGCCCAGGCTGCAGCCATGTCCCCTGAGCCAGCTCGGCCGCTCAGCGCCGAGGCCCCGTCGCACCGAAGGCCGAAAACGAGCTTCTGGCGGCTGCATTGTGCAAAGGGAAAGTCTCCTCGGGCAGCCAACAACAGCCCCAACGCGCCTCGGCTCAGGAAAGCAACGCAAGCCTTTTTCGCCCCCCGCCCTCCGATCTCCAGAGGGCAAAGCGGGGCGGGGCTGCCCCTGCCTCCTGGGCCCTGCTGCTGTGCTGGGGGTCTCCGGTGCCCGAAACCCACTCCCCACGGGTTCTCCTTGGCGGGGAAGCAGGATTGGGCGCGCGAAGCCCTTCTGCGCCCAGGCCGCAGCCATGCCCCCTGAGCCAGCTCGGCCGCTCAGCGCCGAGGCCCCGTCGCACCGACGGCCCAAAACGAGCTTCTGGCAGCTGCATTGTGCAAAGGGAAAGTCTCCTCGGGCAGCCAACAACAGCCCCAACGCGCCTCGGGTCAGGAAAGCAACGCAAGCCGTTTTCGCCCCCGGTCCTCCGCTCTCCAGAGGGCAAAGCGGGGCGGGCTGCCCCCGGCTCCCTGGACCCTGCTGCTTTGCTGGGGGTCTCCGGTGCCCGAAACCCACTCCCCACGGGTTCTCCTTGGCGGGGAAGCAGGATTGAGCGCGCGAAGTCCTTCTGCTCCCAGGCCGCAGCCATGCCCCCTGAGCCAGCTCGGCCGCTCAGTGCCGAGGCCCCGTCGCACCGACGGCCCAAAACGAGCTTCTCCAGCTGCATTGTGCAAAGGGAAAGTCTCCTCGGGCAGAAAACAACAGCCCCAACGCGTCTCGGCTCAGGAAAGCAACGCAAGCCGTTTTCGCCCCCGGCCCTCCGCTCTCCAGAGGGCCAAGCGGTGCAGGGCTGCCCCTGGCTCCCTAGGCCCTGCTGCTGTGCTGGGGGTCTCCGGTGCCCGAAACCCCCTCCCCACGGGTTCTCCTTGGCGGGGAAGCAGGATTGGGTGCGCGAAGGCCTTCTGCGCCCAGGCCTCAGCCATGCCCCCTGAGCGAGCTCGGCCGCACAGCGCCGAGGCCCCGTGGCACCGACGGCCCTAAACGAGCTTCTGGCAGCTGCATTGTGCAAAGGGAAAGTCTCCTCGGCCAGCCAACAACAGCCCCAACGCGCCTCGGCTCAGGAAAGCAACGCAAGCCATTTTCGCCCCCGGCCCTCCGCTCTCCAGAGGGCAAAGCGGGGCGGGGCTGCCCCTGGCTCCCTGGGCCCTGCTGCTTTGCTGGGGGTCTCCGATGCCCGAAACCCACTCCCCACGGGTTCTCCTTGGCGGTGAAGCAGGATTGGGCGCGCGAAGGCCTTCTGCGCCCAGGCCTCAGCCATGCCCCCTGAGCCAGCTCGGCCGCTCAGCGCCGAGGCCCCGTTGCACCGACGGCCCAAAACGAGCTTCTGGCAGCTGCATTGTGCAAAGGGAAAGTCTCCTCGGGCAGCCAACAACAGCCCCAACGCGCCTCGGCTCAGGAAAGCAACGCAAGCCGTTTTCGCCCCCGGCCCTCTGCTCTCCAGAGGGCAAAGCGGGGCGGGGCTGCCCCTGGCTCCCTGGGCCCTGTGTCTTTGCTGGGGGTCTCCGATGCCCGAAAACCACTCCCCACGGGTTCTCCTTGGCGGGGAAGCAGGATTGGGCGCGCGAAGGCCTTCTGCGCCCAGGCCGCCGCCATGCCCCCTGAACCAGCTCGGCCGCTCAGCGCCGAGGCCCCGTTGCACCGACGGCCATAAACGAGCTTCTGGCGGCTGCATTCTGCAAAGGGAAAGTCTCCTCGGGCAGCCAACAACAGCCTCAACGCGCTTCGGCTCAGGAAAGCAACGCAAGCCGTTTTCGCCCCTGGCCCTCCGCTCTCCAGAGGGCAAAGCGGGGCGGGGCTGCCCCTGGCTCCCTGAGCCCTGCTGCTTTGCTGGGGGTCTCCGGTGCCCGGAACCCACTCCCCATGGGTTCTCCTTGGCTGGGAAGCAGGATTGGGCGCGCGAAGGCCTTCTGCGCCCAGGCCGCAGCCATGCCCCCTGAGCCAGCTCGGCCGCACAGCGCCGAGGCCCCGTGGCACCGACGGCCCTAAACGAGCTTGTGGCAGCTGCATTGTGCAAAGGGAAAGTCTCCTCGGGCAGCCAACAACAGCCCCAACGCGCCTCGGCTCAGGAAAGCAAGGCAAGCCGTTTTCGCCCCCGGCCCTCCTATCTCCAGAGGGCAAAGCGGGGCGGGGCTGCCCCTGGCTCCCTGGGCCCTGCTGCTTTCCTGGGGGTCTCCGATGCCCGAAACCCACTCCCCACGGGTTCTCCTTGGCGGGGAAGCAGGATTGGGCGCGCGAAGGCCTTCTGCGCCCAGGCCGCAGCCATGCCCCCTGAGCCAGCTCGGCCGCTCAGCGCCGAGTCCCCGTGGCACCGACGGCCCAAAACGAGCTTCTGGCGGCTGCATTGTGCAAAGGGAAAGTCTCCTCGGGCAGCCAACAACAGCCCCAACGCGCCTCGGCTCAGGAAAGCAACGCAAGCCGTTTTCGCCCCCGGCCCTCTGCTCTCCAGAGGGCAAAGCGGGGCGGGGCTGCCCCTGGCTCCCTGGGCCCTGTGTCTTTGCTGGGGGTCTCCGATGCCCGAAAACCACTCCCCACGGGTTCTCCTTGGCTGGGAAGCAGGATTGGGCGCGCGAAGCCCTTCTGCGCCCAGGCCTCAGCAATGCCCCCTGAGCGAGCTCGGCCGCACAGCGCCGAGGCCCCGTGGCACCTACGGACCAAAACGAGCTTCTGGCAGCTGCTTTGTGCAAAGGGAAAGTCTCCTCGGGCAGCCAACAACAGCCCCAACGCGCCTAGGCTCAGGAAAGCAACGCAAGCCGTTTTCGCCCCCGGCACTCCGCTCTCCAGAGGGCAAAGCGGGGCGTGGCTGCCCCTGGTTCCCTGAACCCTGCTGCTTTGCTGGGGGTCTCCGGTGCCCGAAACCCACTCCCCACGGGTTCTCCTTGGCGGGGAAGCTGGATTGGGCGCGCGAAGGCCTTCTGCGCCCAGGCCGCAGCCATGCCCCCTGAGCCAGCTCGGCCGCTCAGCGCCGAGGCCCCGTCGCACCGACGGCCCAAAACGAGCTTGTGGCAGCTGCATTGTGCAAAGGGAAAGTCACCTCTGGCAGCCAACAACAGACCCAACGCGCCTCGGCTCAGGAAAGCAACGCAAGCCGTTTTCGCCCCCGGCCCTCCGCTCTCCAGAGGGCAAAGCGGGGCGGGGCTGCCCCTGGCTCCCTGGGCCCTGCTGCTCTTCTGGGTGTCTCCGATGCCCGAAACGCACTCGCCATGGGTTCTCCTTGGGGGGGAAGCAGGATTGGGCGCGCGAAGGCCTTCTGCGCCCAGGCCGCAGCCATGCCCCCTGAGCCAGCTCTGCCGCTCAGCGCTGAGGCCCCGTCGCACCGACGGTCCAAAACGAGCTTCTGGCAGCTGCATTGTGCAAAGGGAAAGTCTCCTCGGGAAGCCAACAACAGCCCCAACGCGCCTCGGCTCAGGAAAGCAACGCAAGCCGTTTTCGCCCCCGGCCCCCGGCTCTCCAGAGGGCAAAGCGGGGCGGGGCTGCCCCTGGCTCCCTGGGCCCTGCTGCTTTGCTGGGGGTCTCCGGTGCCCGAAACCCACTCCCCACGGGTTCTCCTTGGCGGGGAAGCAGGATTGGGCGCGCAAAGGCCTTCTGCGCCCAGGCCGCAGCCATGCCCCCTGTGCCAGCTCGGCCGCTCAGCGCCGAGGCCCCGTCGCACCGAAGGCACAAAACGAGCTTCTGGCGGCTGCATTGTGCAAAGGGAAAGTCTCCTCGGGCAGCCAACAACAGCCCCAACGCGCCTCGGCTCAGGAAAGCAACGCAAGCCGTTTTCGCCCCCTGCCCTCCGATCTCCAGAGGGCAAAGCGGGGCGGGGTGCCCTTGGCTCCCTGGGCCCTGCTGCTTTGCTGGGGGTCTCCGGTGCCCGAAACCCACTCCCGACGGGTTCTCCTTGGCGGGGAAGCAGGATTGGGCGCGCGAAGCCCTTCTGCGCCCAGGCTGCAGCCATGCCCCCTGAGCCAGCTCGGCCGCTCAGCGCCGAGGCCCCGTCGTACCGAAGGCCGAAAACGAGCTTCTGGCGGCTGCATTGTGCAAAGGGAAAGTCTCCTCGGGCAGCCAACAACAGCCCCAACGCGCCTCGGCTCAGGAAAGCAACGCAAGCCTTTTTCGCCCCCCGCCCTCCGATCTCCAGAGGGCAAAGCGGGGCGGGGCTGCCCCTGCCTCCTGGGCCCTGCTGCTTTGCTGGGGGTCTCCGGTGCCCGAAACCCACTCCCCACGGGTTCTCCTTGGCGGGGAAGCAGGATTGGGCGCGCGAAGGCCTTCTGCGCCCAGGCCGCAGCCATGCCCCCTGAGCCAGCTCGGCCGCTCAGCGCCGAGGCCCCGTCGCACCGACGGCCCAAAACGAGCTTCTGGCAGCTGCATTGTGCAAAGGGAAAGTCTCCTCGGGCAGCCAACAACAGCCCCAACGCGCCTCGGCTCAGGAAAGCAATGCAAGCCGTTTTCGCCCCCCGCACCCCAGCTCTCCAGAGGGCAAAGCGAGGCGGGGCTGCCCCAGGCTCCCTGGGCCCTGCTGCTTTGCTGGGGATCACCGATGCCCAAAACCTACTCCCCAAGGGTTCTCCTTGGCGGGGAAGCAGGATTGGGCGCGCGAAGCCCTTTTGCGCCCAGGCCGCAGCCATGCCCCCTGAGCCAGCTCGGCCGCTCAGCGCCGAGGCCCCGTGGCACCGACGGCCCAAAACGAGCTTATGGCAGCTGCATTGTGCAAAGGGAAAGTCACCTCGGGCAGCCAACAACAGCTCCAACGCGCCTCGGCTCAGGAAAGCAACGCAAGCCGTTTTCGCCCCCGGCCCTCCGCTCTCCAGATGGCAAAGCGGGGCGGGCTGCCCCTGGCTCCCTGGGCCCTGCTGCTTTGCTGGGGGTCTCCGGTGCCCGAAACCCACTCCCCACGGGTTCTCCTTGGCGGGGAAGCAGGATTGGGCGCGCGAAGGCCTTCTGCGCCCAGGCCTCAGCCATGCCCCCTGAGCCAGCTCGGCCGCTCTTCGCCGAGGCCCCGTCGCACCGACGGCCCAAAACGAGCTTCTGGCAGCTGCATTGTGCAAAGGGAAAGTCTCCTCGGGCAGCCAACAACAGCCCCAACGCGCCTCGGCTCAGGAAAGCAAGGCAAGCCGTTTTCGCCCCCGGGCCTCCTCTCTCCAGAGGGCAAAGCGGGGCGGGGCTGCCACTGGCTCCCTGGGCCCTGCTGCTTTGCTGGGGGTCTCCGATGCCCGAAACCCACTCCCCACGGGTTCTCCTTGGCGGGGAAGCAGGATTGGGCGCGCGAAGGCCTTCTGCGCCCAGGCCGCAGCCATGCCCCCTGAGCCAGCTCGGCCGCTCAGCGCCGAGTCCCCGTGGCACCGACGGCCCAAAACGAGCTTCTGGCAGATGCATTGTGCAAAGGGAAAGTCTCCTCGGGCAGCCAACAACAGCCCCAACGCGTCTCGGCTCAGGAAAGCAACGCAAGCCGTTTTCGCCCCCGGCCCTCTGCTCTCCAGAGGGCAAAGCGGGGCGGGGCTGCCCCTGGCTCCCTGGGCCCTGTGTCTTTGCTGGGGGTCTCCGATGCCCGAAAACCACTCCCCACGGGTTCTCCTTGGCTGGGAAGCAGGATTGGGCGCGCGAAGCCCTTCTGCGCCCAGGCCTCAGCAATGCCCCCTGAGCGAGCTCGGCCGCACAGCGCCGAGGCCCCGTGGCACCGACGGACCAAAACGAGCTTCTGGCAGCTGCTTTGTGCAAAGGGAAAGTCTCCTCGGGCAGCCAACAACAGCCCCAACGCGCCTCGGCTCAGGAAAGCAACGCAAGCCGTTTTCGCCCCCCGCCCTCCGATCTCCAGATGGCAAAGCGGGGCGGGGCTGCCCCTGCCTCCTGGGCCCTGCTGCTTTGCTTGGGGTCTCCGGTGCCCGAAACCCACTCCCCACGGGTTCTCCTTGGCGGGGAAGCAGGATTGGGCGCGCGAAGCCCTTCTGCGCCCAGGCCGCAGCCATGCCCCCTGAGCCAGCTCTGCGGCTCAGCGCCGAGGCCCCGTGGCACCGACGGCCCAAAACGAGCTTCTGGCAGCTGCATTGTGCAAAGGGAAAGTCTCCTCGGGCAGCCAACAACAGCCCCAACGCGCCTCGGCTCAGGAAAGCAACGCAAGCCGTTTAAGCCCCTGGCCCTCCGCTCTCCAGATGGCAAAGCGGGGCGGGCTGCCCCTGGCTCCCTGGGCCCTGCTGCTTTGCTGGGGGTCTCCGGTGCCCGAAACCCACTCCCCACGGGTTCTCCTTGGCGTGGGAAGCAGGATTGGGCGCGCGAAGGCCTTCTGCGCCCAGGCCGCAGCCATGCCCCCTGAGCCAGCTCGGCCGCTCAGTGCCGAGGCCCCGTCGCACCGACGGCCCAAAACGAGCTTCTGGCAGCTGCATTGTGTAAAGTGAAAGTCTCCTCGGGCAGAAAACAACAGCCCCAACGCGTCTCGGCTCAGGAAAGCAACGCAAGCCGTTTTCGCCCCCGGCCCTCCGCTCTCCAGAGGGCCAAGCGGTGCAGGGCTGCCCCTGGCTCCCTAGGCACTGCTGCAGTGCTGGGGGTCTCCGGTGCCCGAAACCCACTCACGACAGGTTCTCCTTGGCGGTGAAGCAGGATTGGGCGCGCGAAGGCCTTCTGCGCCCAGGCCGCAGCCATGCCCCCTGAGCCAGCTCGGCCGCTCAGCGCCGAGGCCCCGTTGCACCGACGGCCCAAAACGAGCTTCTGGCAGCTGCATTGTGCAAAGGGAAAGTCTCCTCGGGCAGCCAACAACAGCCCTAACGCGCCTCGGCTCAAGAAAGCAACGCAAGCCGTTTTCGCCCCCGGCCCTCCGCTCTCCAGTGGGCCAAGCGGTGCAGGGCTGCCCCTGGCTCCCTAGGCCCTGCTGCTGTGCTGGGGGTCTCCGGTGCCCGAAACCCACTCCCGACGGGTTCTCCTTGGCGGTGAAGCAGGATTGGGCGCGCGAAGGCCTTCTGCGCCCAGGCCGCAGCCATGCCCCCTGAGCCAGCTCGGCCGCTCAGCGCCGAGGACCCGTCACACCGACGGCCATAAACGAGCTTCTGGCGGCTGCATTCTGCAAAGGGAAAGTCTCCTTGGGCAGCCAACAACAGCCTCAACGCGCTTCGGCTCAGGAAAGCAACGCAAGCCGTTTTCGCCCCCGGCCCTCCGCTCTCCAGAGGGCAAAGCGGGGCGGGGCTGCCCCTGGCTCCCTGGGCCCTGTGTCTTTGCTGGGGGTCTCCCATGCCCGAAACCCACTCCCCACGGGTTCTCCTTGGCTGGGAAGCAGGATTGGGCGCGCGAAGGCCTTCTGCGCCCAGGCCGCAGCCATGCCCCCTGAGCCAGCTTGGCCGCTCAGCGCCGAGGCCCCGTGGCACCGACGGCCCAAAACGAGCTTCTGGCAGCTGCATTGTGCAAAGGGAAAGTCTCCTCGGGCAGCCAACAACAGCCCCAACGCGCCTCAGATCAGGAAAGCAACGCAAGCCGTTTTCGCCCCCCGCCCCCCAGCTCTCCAGAGGGCAAAGCGAGGCGGGGCTGCCCCAGGCTCCCTTGGCCCTGCTGCTTTCCTGGGGATCACCGATGCTCAAAACCTACTCCCCAAGGGTTCTCCTTGGCGGGGAAGCAGGATTGGGCGCGCGAAGCCCTTCTGCGCCCAGGCCGCAGCCATGCCCCCTGAGCCAGCTCGGCCGCTCAGCGCCGAGGCCCCGTGGCACCGACGGCCCAAAACGAGCTTCTGGCAGCTGCATTGTGCAAAGGGAAAGTCACCTCGGGCAGCCAACAACAGCTCCAACGCGCCTCGGCTCAGGAAAGCAACGCAAGCCGTTTGCGCCCCCGGCCCTCCGCTCTCCAGATGGCAAAGCGGGGCGGGCTGCCCCTGGCTCCCTGGGCCCTGCTGCTTTGCTGGGGGTCTCCGGTGCCCGAAACCCACTCCCCACTGGTTCTCCTTGGCGGGGAAGCAGGATTGGGCGCGCGAAGGCCTTCTGCGCCCAGGCTGCAGCCATGCCCCCTGAGCCAGCTCGGCCGCTCAGTGCCGAGGCCCCGTCGCACCGACGGCCCAAAACGAGCTTCTGGCAGCTGCATTGTGCAAAGGGAAAGTCTCCTCGGGCAGAAAACAACAGCCCCAACGCGTCTCGGCTCAGGAAAGCAACGCAAGCCGTTTTCGCCCCCGGCCCTCCGCTCTCCAGATGGCAAAGCGGGGCGGTGCTGCCCCTGGCTCCCTGGGCCCTGCTGCTTTGCTGGGGGTCTCCCATGCCCGAAACCCACTCCCCACGGGTTCTCCTTGGCTGGGAAGCAGGATTGGGCGCGCGACGCCCTTCTGCGCCCAGGCCTCAGCCATGCCCCCTGAGCGAGCTGGGCCGCACAGCGCCGAGGCCCCTCGCACCGACGGGCCAAAACGAGCTTCTGGCAGCTGCATTGTGCAAAGGGAAAGTCTCCTCGGGCAGCCAACAACAGCCCCAACGCGCCTCGGCTCAGGAAAGCAACGCAAGCCGTTTTCGCCCCCGGCCCTCCTCTCTCCAGAGGGCAAAGCGGGGCGGGGCTGCCCCTGGCTCACTGGGCCCTGCTGCTTTGCTGGGGGTCTCCGATGCCCGAAACCCACTCGCCATGGGTTCTCCTTGGCGGGGAAGCAGGATTGGGCGCGCGAAGGCCTTCTGCGCCCAGGCCCCAGCCATGCCCCCTGAGCCAGCTCGGCCGCTCAGCGCCGAGTCCCCGTCGCACCGACGGGCCAAAACGAGCTTCTGGCAGCTGCATTGTGCAAAGGGAAAGTCACCTCGGGCAGCCAACAACAGCCCCAACTTGCCTCGGCTCAGGAAAGCAACGCAAGCCGTTTTCGCCCCCCGCCCGCCGCTCTCCAGAGGGCAAAGCGGGGCGGGGCTGCCCCTGGCTCCCTGGGCCCTGTGTCTTTGCTGGGGGTCTCCGGTGCCCGAAACCCACTCCCCACGGGTTCTCCTTGGCGGGGAAGCAGGATTGGGCGCTCGAAGCCCTTCTGCGCCCAGGCCGCAACCATGCCCCCTGAGCCAGCTCTGCCGCTCAGCGCTGAGGCCCCGTCGCACCGACGGCCCAAAACGAGTTTCTGGCAGCTGCATTGTGCAAAGGGAAAGTCTCCTCCGGCAGCCAACAACAGCCCCAACGCGCCTCGGCTCAGGAAAGCAACGCAAGCCGTTTTCGCCCCCGGCCCTCCGCTCTCCAGAGGGCAAAGCGGGGCGGGGCTGCCCCTGGCTCCCTGGGCCCTGCTGCTTTGCTGGCGGTCTCCGGTGCCCGAAACCCACTCCCCACGGGTTCTCCTTGGCGGGGAAGCTGGATTGGGCGCGCGAAGCCCTTCTGCGCCCAGGCCTCAGCCATGCCCCCTGAGCGAGCTGGGCCGCACAGCGCCGAGGCCCCTCGCACCGACGGGCCAAAACGAGCTTCTGGCAGCTGCATTGTGCAAAGGGAAAGTCTCCTCGGGCAGCCAACAACAGCCCCAACGCGCCTCGGCTCAGGAAAGCAACGCAAGCCGTTTTCGCCCCCGGCCCTCCTCTCTCCAGAGGGCAAAGCGGGGCGGGGCTGCCCCTGGCTCACTGGGCCCTGCTGCTTTGCTGGGGGTCTCCGATGCCCGAAACCCACTCGCCATGGGTTCTCCTTGGCGGGGAAGCAGGATTGGGCGCGCGAAGGCCTTCTGCGCCCAGGCCCCAGCCATGCCCCCTGAGCCAGCTCGGCCGCTCAGCGCCGAGTCCCCGTCGCACCGACGGGCCAAAACGAGCTTCTGGCAGCTGCATTGTGCAAAGGGAAAGTCACCTCGGGCAGCCAACAACAGCCCCAACTTGCCTCGGCTCAGGAAAGCAACGCAAGCCGTTTTCGCCCCCCGCCCGCCGCTCTCCAGAGGGCAAAGCGGGGCGGGGCTGCCCCTGGCTCCCTGGGCCCTGTGTCTTTGCTGGGGGTCTCCGGTGCCCGAAACCCACTCCCCACGGGTTCTCCTTGGCGGGGAAGCAGGATTGGGCGCTCGAAGCCCTTCTGCGCCCAGGCCGCAACCATGCCCCCTGAGCCAGCTCTGCCGCTCAGCGCTGAGGCCCCGTCGCACCGACGGCCCAAAACGAGTTTCTGGCAGCTGCATTGTGCAAAGGGAAAGTCTCCTCCGGCAGCCAACAACAGCCCCAACGCGCCTCGGCTCAGGAAAGCAACGCAAGCCGTTTTCGCCCCCGGCCCTCCGCTCTCCAGAGGGCAAAGCGGGGCGGGGCTGCCCCTGGCTCCCTGGGCCCTGCTGCTTTGCTGGCGGTCTCCGGTGCCCGAAACCCACTCCCCACGGGTTCTCCTTGGCGGGGAAGCTGGATTGGGCGCGCGAAGCCCTTCTGCGCCCAGGCCTCAGCCATGCCCCCTGAGCGAGCTGGGCCGCACAGCGCCGAGGCCCCTCGCACCGACGGGCCAAAACGAGCTTCTGGCAGCTGCATTGTGCAAAGGGAAAGTCTCCTCGGGCAGCCAACAACAGCCCCAACGCGCCTCGGCTCAGGAAAGCAACGCAAGCCGTTTTCGCCCCCGGCCCTCCTCTCTCCAGAGGGCAAAGCGGGGCGGGGCTGCCCCTGGCTCACTGGGCCCTGCTGCTTTGCTGGGGGTCTCCGGTGCCCGAAACCCACTCCCCACGGGTTCTCCCTGGGTGGGAAGCTGGATTGGGCGCGGGAAGGCCTTCTGCGCCCAGGCCGCAGCCATGCCCCCTGAGCCAGCTCGGCCGCTCATTGCCGAGGCCCCGTCGCACCGACGGCCCAAAACGAGCTTCTCCAGCTGCATTGTGCAAAGGGAAAGTCTCCTCGGGCAGAAAACAACAGCCCCAACGCGTCTCGGCTCAGGAAAGCAACGCAAGCCGTTTTCGCCCCCGGCCCTCCGCTCTCCAGAGGGCAAAGCGGTGCAGGGCTGCCCCTGGCTCCCTAGGCCCTGCTGCTGTGCTGGGGGTCTCCGGTGCCCGAAACCCACTCCCGACGGGTTCTCCTTGGCGGGGAAGCAGGATTGGGCGCGCGAAGGCCTTCTGCGCCCAGGCTGCTGCCATGCCCCCTGAGCCAGCTCGGCCGCTCAGTGCCGAGGCCCCGTCGCACCGAAGGCCCAAAACGAGCTTCTGGCGGCTGCATTGTGCAAAGGGAAAGTCTCCTCGGCCAGCCAACAACAGCCCCAACGCGCCTCGGCTCAGGAAAGCAACGCAAGCCGTTTTCGTCCCCTGCCCTCCGATCTCCAGAGGGCAAAGCGGGGCGGGGCTGCCCATGGCTCCCTGGGCCCTGCTGCTGTGCTGGGGGTCTCCGGTGCCCGAAACCCACTCCCCACGGGTTCTCCTTGGCTGGGAAGCAGGATTGGGCGCGCGAAGGCCTTCTGCGCCCAGGCCGCAGCCATGCCCCCTGAGCCAGCTCGGCCGCTCAGCGCCGAGGCCCCGTCGCACCGACGGCCCAAAACGAGTTTCTGGCAGCTGCATTGTGCAAAGGGAAAGTCTCCTCGGGCAGCCAACAACAGCCCCAACGCGCCTCGGATCAGGAAAGCAACGCAAGCCGTTTTCGCCCCCCGCCCCCCAGCTCTCCAGAGGGCAAAGCGAGGCGGGGCTGCCCCTGGCTCCCTGGGCCCTGCTGATTTGCTGGGGATCACCGATGCCCAAAACCCACTCCCCAAGGGTTCTCCTTGGCGGGGAAGCAGGATTGGGCGCGCGAAGCCCTTCTGCGCCCAGGCCGCAGCCATGCCCCCTGAGCCAGCTCGGCCGCTCAGCGCCGAGGCCCCGTGGCACCGACGGCCCAAAACGAGCTTCTGGCAGCTGCATTGTGCAAAGGGAAAGTCTCCTCGGGCAGCCAACAACAGCCCCAACGCGCCTCGGCTGAGGAAAGCAACGCAAGCCGTTTTCGCCCCCGGCCCTCCGCTCTCCAGATGGCAAAGCGGGGCGGGCTGCCCCTGGCTCCCTGGGCCCTGCTGCTTTGCTGGGGGTCTCCGGTGCCCGAAACCCACTCCCCACGTGTTCTCCTTGGTGGGGAAGCAGGATTGGGCACGCGAAGGCCTTCTGTGCCCAGGCCGCAGCCATGCCCCCTGAGCCAGCTCGGCCGCTCAGCGCCGAGGCCCTGTCGAACCAACGGCCCAAAACGAGCTTCTGGCGGCTGCCTTGTGCAAAGGGAAAGTCTCCTCGGGCAGAAAACAACAGCCCAAACGCGCCTCGGCTCAGGAAAGCAACGCAAGCCGTTTTCGCCCCCGGCCCTCCGCTCTCCAGAGGGCCAAGCGGTGCAGGGCTGCCCCTGGCTCCCTAGGCCCTGCTGCTGTGCTGGGGGTCTCCGGTGCCCGAAACCCACTCCCCACGGGTTCTCCTTGGCGGGGAAGCAGGATTGGGCGCGCGAAGGCCTTCTGCGCCCAGGCCGCAGCCATGCCCCCTGAGTCAGCTCGGCCGCGCAGCGCCGAGGACCCGTCGCACCGAAGGCCCAAAACGAGCTTCTGGCAGCTGCATTGTGCAAAGGGAAAGTCTCCTCGGGCAGCCAACAACAGCCCCAACGCGCCTCGGCTCAGGAAAGCAACGCAAGCCGTTTTCGCCCCCTGACCTCCGATCTCCAGAGGGCAAAGCGGGGCGGGGCTGCCCCTGGCTCCCTGGGCCCTGCTGCTTTGCTGGGGGTCTCCGGTGCCCGAAACCCACTCCCCACGGGGTCTCCTTGGCGCGGAAGCAGGACTGGGCGTGCGAAGGCCTTCTGCGCCCAGGCCGCAGCCATGCACCCGAGCCAGCTCTGCCGCTCAGCGCCGAGGTCCCGTCGCACCGACGGCACAAAACGAGCTTCTGGCAGCTGCATTGTGCAAAGGGAAAGTCTCCTCGGGCAGCCAACAACAGCCCCAACGCGCCTCGGCTGAGGAAAGCAACGCAAGCATTTTTTGCCCCCGGCACTCCGCTCTCCAGAGGGCAAAGCGGGGCGGGGCTGCCCCTGGCTCCCTGGGCCCTGTGTCTTTGCTGGGGGTCTCCGGTGCCTGAAACCCACTCCCCACGGGTTCTCCTTGACGGGGAAGCAGGATTGGGCGCGCGAAGGCCTTCTGCGCCCAGGCCGCAGCCATGCCCCCTGAGCCAGCTCGGCCGCTCAGCGCCGGGGCCCCTCGCACCGACGGGCCAAAACGAGCTTCTGGCTGCTGCATTGTGCAAAGGGAAAGTCTCTTCGGGCAGCCAACAACAGCCCCAACGCGCCTCGGCTCAGGAAAGCAACGCAAGCCGTTTTCGCCCCCGGGCCTCCGCTCTCCAGAGGGCAAAGCGGGGCGGGGCTGCCCCTGGCTCCCTGGGCCCTGTGTCTTTGCTGGGGGTCTCGGATGCCCGTAACCCACTCCCCACGGGTTCTCCTTGCCTGGGAAGCAGGATTGGGCGCGCGAAGCCCTTCTGCGCCCAGGCCGCAGCCATGCCCCCTGAGCCAGCTCGGCCGCTCAGCGCCGAGGCCCCGTGGCACCGACGGCCCAAAACGAGCTTCTGGCAGCTGCATTGTGCAAAGGGAAAGTCTCCTCGGGCAGCCAACAACAGCCCCAACGCGCCTCGGCTCAGGAAAGCAACGCCAGCCGTTTTCGCCCCCGGCCCTCCGCTCTCCAGAGGGCCAAGCGGTGCAGGGCTGCCCCTGGCTCCCTAGGCCCTGCTGCTGTGCTGGGGGTCTCCGGTGCCCGAAACCCACTCCCGACGGGTTCTCCTTGGCGGGGAAGCAGGATTGGGCGCGCGAAGGCCTTCTGCGCCCAGGCCGCAGCCATGCCCCCTGAGCCAGCTTGGCCGCTCAGCGCCGAGGCCCCGTCGCACCGAAGGCCCAAAACGAGCTTCTGGCAGCTGCATTCTGCAAAGGGAAAGTCTCCTCGGGCAGCCAACAACAGCCCCAACGCGCCTCGGCTCAGGAAAGCAACGCAAGCCGTTTTCGCCCCCCGCCCCCCAGCTCTCCAGAGGGCAAAGCGAGGCGGGGCTGCCCCTGGCTCCCTGGACCCTGCTGATTTGCTGGGGATCACCGATGCCCAAAACCTACTCCCCAAGGATTCTCCTTGGCGGGGAAGCAGGATTGGGCGCGCGAAGCCCTTCTGCGCCCAGGCCGCAGCCATGCCCCCTGAGCCAGCTCGGCCGCTCAGCGCCGAGGCCCCGTGGCACCGACGGCCCAAAACGAGCTTCTGGCAGCTGCATTGTGCAAAGGGAAAGTCTCCTCGGGCAGCCAACAACAGCCCCAACGCGCCTCGGCTCAGGAAAGCAACGCAAGCCGTTTTCGACCCCGGCCCTCCGCTCTCCAGATGGCAAAGCGGGGAGGGCTGCCCCTGGCTCCCTGGGCCCTGCTGCTTTGCTGGGGGTCTCCGGTGCCCGAAACCCCCTCCCCACGTGATCTCCTTGGCGTGGAAGCAGGATTGGGCGCGCGAAGGCCTTCTGCGCCCAGGCCGCAGCCATGCCCCCTGAGCGAGCTCGGCCGCACAGCGCCGAGGCCCCTCGCACCGACGGGCCAAAACGAGCTTCTGGCAGCTGCATTGTGCAAAGGGAAAGTCTCCTCGGGCAGCCAACAACAGCCCCAACGCGCCTCGGCTCAGGAAAGCAACGCAAGCCGTTTTCGCCCCCGGCCCTCCGCTCTCCAGAGGGCAAAGCGGGGCGGGGCTGCCCCTGGCTCCCTGGGCCCTGCTGCTTTGCTGGGGGTCTCCGATGCCCGAAACCCATTCGGCATGTGTTCTCCTTGGCGTGGAAGCAGGATTGGGCGCGCGAAGGCCTTCTGCGCCAAGGCCGCAGCCATGCCCCCTGAGCCAGCTCGGCCGCTCAGCGCCGAGTCCCCGTCGCACCGACGGACCAAAACGAGCTTCTGGCAGCTGCATTGTGCAAAGGGAAAGTCTCCTCGGGCAGTCAACAACAGCCCCAACGCGCCTCGGCTCAGGAAAGCAACGCAAGCCGTTTTCGCCCCCGCCCTCCGCTCTCCAGAGGGCAAAGCGGGGCGGGGCTGCCCCTGGCTCCCTGGGCCCTGTGTCTTTGCTGGGGGTCTCCGGTGCCCGAAACCCACTCCCCACGGGTTCTCCTAGGCGGGGAAGCAGGATTGGGCGCGCGAAGGCCTTCTGCGCCCAGGCCGCAACCATGCCCCCTGAGCCAGCTCTGCTGCTCAGCGCTGAGGCCCCGTGGCACCGACGGCCCAAAACGAGCTTCTGGCAGCTGCATTGTGCAAAGGGAAAGTCTCCTCGGGCAGCCAACAACAGCCCCAACGCGCCTCGGCTCAGGAAAGCAACGCAAGCCGTTTTCGCCCCCGGACCTCCGCTCTCCAGACGGCTAAGCGGTGCAGGGCTGCCCCTGGCTCCCTAGGCCCTGCTGCTGTGCTGGGGGTCTCCGGTGCCCGAAACCCACTCCCGACGGGTTCTCCTTGGCGGGGAAGCAGGATTGGGCGCGCGAAGGCCTTCTGCGCCCAGGTCGCAGCCATGCCCCCTGATCCAGCTCGGCCGCTCAGCGCCGAGGCCCCGTCGCACCGACGGCCCAAAACGAGCTTGTGGCAGCTGCCTTGTGCAAAGGGAAAGTCTCCTCGGGCAGCCAACAACAGCCCCAACGCGCCTCGGCTCAGGAAAGCAACGCAAGCCGTTTTCGCCCCCGGCCCTCCGCTCTCCAGAGGGCAAAGCGGGGCGGGGCTGCCCCTGGCTCCCTGGGCCCTGCTGCTGTGCTGGCGGTCTCCGGTGCCCGAAACCCACTCCCGACGGGTTCTCCTTGGCGGGGAAGCAGGATTGGGCGCGCGAAGGCCTTCTGCGCCCAGGCCGCAGCCATGCCCCTGAGCCAGCTCGGCCGCTCAGCGCCGAGGCCCCGTCGCACCGAAGGCCCAAAACGAGCTTCTGGCGGCTGCATTGTGCAAAGGGAAAGTCTCCTCTGGCAGCCAACAACAGCCCCAACGTGCCTCGGCTGAGGAAAGCAACGCAAGCCGTTTTCGCCCCCGACCCTCCTCTCTCCAGAGGGCAAAGCGGGGCGGGGCTGCCCCTGGCTCCCTGGGCCCTGTGTCTTTGCTGGGGGTCTCCGGTGCCCGAAACCCACTCCCCACGGGTTCTCCTTGGCGCGGAAGCAGGACTGGGCGTGCGAAGGCCTTCTGCGCCCAGGCCGCAGCCATGCACCCGAGCCAGCTCTGCCGCTCAGCGCCGAGGTCCCGTCGCACCGACGGCACAAAACGAGCTTCTGGCAGCTGCATTGTGCAAAGGGAAAGTCTCCTCGGGCAGCCAACAACAGCCCCAACGCGCCTCGGCTGAGGAAAGCAACGCAAGCCGTTTTCGCCCCCGGCCCTCCGCTCTCCAGATGGCAAAGCGGGGAGGGCTGCCCCTGGCTCCCTGGGCCCTGCTGCTTTGCTGGGGGTCTCCGGTGCCCGAAACCCCCTCCCCACGTGTTCTCCTTGGCGGGGAAGCAGGATTGGGCGCGCGAAGGCCTTCTGCGCCCAGGCCGCAGCCATGCCCCCTGAGCGAGCTCGGCCGCACAGCGCCGAGGCCCCGTGGCACCGACGGCCCAAAACGAGCTTCTGGCAGCTGCATTGTGCAAAGGGAAAGTCTCCTCGGGCAGCCAACAACAGCCCCAACGCGCCTCGGCTGAGGAAAGCAACGCAAGCCGTTTTCGACCCCGGCCCTCCGCTCTCCAGATGGCAAAGCGGGGAGGGCTGCCCCTGGCTCCCTGGGCCCTGCTGCTTTGCTGGGGGTCTCCGGTGCCCGAAACCCCCTCCCCACGTGTTCTCCTTGGCGGGGAAGCAGGATTGGGCGCGCGAAGGCCTTCTGCGCCCAGGCCGCAGCCATGCCCCCTGAGCGAGCTCGTCCGCACAGCGCCGAGGCCCCTCGCACCGACGGGCCAAAACGAGCTTCTGGCAGCTGTATTGTGCAAAGGGAAAGTCTCCTCGGGCAGCCAACAACAGCCCCAACGCGCCTCGGCTCAGGAAAGCAACGCAAGCTGTTTTCGCCCCCGGCCCTCCGCTCTCCAGAGGGCAAAGCGGGGCGGGGCTGCCCCTGGCTCCCTGGGCCCTGCTGCTTTGCTGGGGGTCTCCGATGCCCGAAACCCACTCGGCATGTGTTCTCCTTGGCGTGGAAGCAGGATTGGGCGCGCGAAGGCCTTCTGCGCCCAAGCCGCAGCCATGCCCCCTGAGCCAGCTCGGCCGCTCAGCGCCGAGTCCCCGTCGCACCGACGGACCAAAACGAGCTTCTGGCAGCTGCATTGTGCAAAGGGAAAGTCTCCTCGGGCAGTCAACAACAGCCCCAACGCGCCTCGGCTCAGGAAATCAACGCAAGCAGTTTTCGCCCCCGCCCTCCGCTCTCCAGAGGGCAAAGCGGGGCGGGGCTGCCCCTGGCTCCCTGGGCCCTGTGTCTTTGCTGGGGGTCTCCGGTGCCCGAAACCCACTCCCCACGGGTTCTCCTTGGCGGGGAAGCAGGATTGGGCGCGCGAAGGCCTTCTGCGCCCAGGCCGCAACCATGCCCCCTGAGCCAGCTCTGCTGCTCAGCGCTGAGGCCCCGTCGCACCGACGGCCCAAAACGAGCTTCTGGCAGCTGCATTCTGCAAAGGGAAAGTCTCCTCGGGCAGCCAACAACAGCCCCAACGCGCCTCGGCTCAGGAAAGCAACGCAAGCCGTTTTCGCCCCCGGCCCTCCGCTCTCCAGAGGGCAAAGCGGGGCGGGGCTGCCCCTGGCTCCCTGGGCCCTGCTGCTTTGCTGGGGGTCTCCGGTGCCCGAAACCCACTCCCGACGGGTTCTCCTTGGCGGGGAAGCAGGATTGGGCGCGCGAAGGCCTTCTGCGCCCAGGCCGCAGCCATGCCCCCTGAGCCAGCTCGGCCGCTCAGCGCCGAGGCGCCGTCGCACCGAAGGCCCAAAACGAGCTTCTGGCGGCTGCATTGTGCAAAGGGAAAGTCTCCTAGGGCAGCCAACAACAGCCCCAACGCGCCTCGGCTCAGGAAAGCAACGCAAGCCGTTTTCGCCCCCGGCCCTCCGCTCTCCAGAGGGCAAAGCGGTGCAGGGCTGCCCCTGGCTCCCTAGGCCCTGCTGCTGTGCTGGGGGTCTCCGGTGCCCGAAACCCACTCCCGACGGGTTCTCCTTGGCGGGGAAGCAGGATTGGGCGCGCGAAGGCCTTCTGCGCCCAGGCCGCAGCCATGCCCCCTGAGCCAGCTCGGCCGCTCAGCGCCGAGGCCCCGTCGCACCGACGGCCATAAACGAGCTTCTGGCAGCTGCTTTGTGCAAAGGGAAAGTCTCCTCGGGCAGCCAACAACAGCCCAAACGCGCCTCGGCTCAGGAAAGCAACGCAAGCCGTTTTCGCCCCCGGCCCTCCGCTCTCCAGAGGGCCAAGCGGTGCAGGGCTGCCCCTGGCTCCCTAGGCCCTGCTGCTGTGCTGGGGGTCTCCGGTGCCCGAAACCCACTCCCGACGGGTTCTCCTTGGCGGGGAAGCAGGATTGGGCGCGCGAAGGCCTTCTGCGCCCAGGCCGCAGCCATGCCCCCTGAGCCAGCTTGGCCGCTCAGCGCCGAGGCCCCGTCGCACCGAAGGCCCAAAACGAGCTTCTGGCAGCTGCATTCTGCAAAGGGAAAGTCTCCTCGGGCAGCCAACAACAGCCCCAACGCGCCTCGGCTCAGGAAAGCAACGCAAGCCGTTTTCGCCCCCCGCCCCCCAGCTCTCCAGAGGGCAAAGCGAGGCGGGGCTGCCCCTGGCTCCCTGGACCCTGCTGATTTGCTGGGGATCACCGATGCCCAAAACCTACTCCCCAAGGATTCTCCTTGGCGGGGAAGCAGGATTGGGCGCGCGAAGCCCTTCTGCGCCCAGGCCGCAGCCATGCCCCCTGAGCCAGCTCGGCCGCTCAGCGGCGAGGCCCCGTGGCACCGACGGCCCAAAACGAGCTTCTGGCAGCTGCATTGTGCAAAGGGAAAGTCTCCTCGGGCAGCCAACAACAGCCCCAACGCGCCTCGGCTCAGGAAAGCAACGCAAGCCGTTTTCGACCCCGGCCCTCCGCTCTCCAGATGGCAAAGCGGGGAGGGCTGCCCCTGGCTCCCTGGGCCCTGCTGCTTTGCTGGGGGTCTCCGGTGCCCGAAACCCCCTCCCCACGTGTTCTCCTTGACGGGGAAGCAGGATTGGGCGCGCGAAGGCCTTCTGCGCCCAGGCCGCAGCCATGCCCCCTGAGCGAGCTCGGCCGCACAGCGCCGAGGCCCCTCGCACCGACGGGCCAAAACGAGCTTCTGGCAGCTGCATTGTGCAAAGGGAAAGTCTCCTCGGGCAGCCAACAACAGCCCCAACGCGCCTCGGCTCAGGAAAGCAACGCAAGACGTTTTCGCCCCCGGCCCTCCGCTCTCCAGAGGGCAAAGCGGGGCGGGGCTGCCCCTGGCTCCCTGGGCCCTGCTGCTTTGCTGGGGGTCTCCGATGCCCGAAACCCATTCGGCATGTGTTCTCCTTGGCGTGGAAGCAGGATTGGGCGCGCGAAGGCCTTCTGCGCCCAGGCCGCAGCCATGCCCCCTGAGCCAGCTCGGCCGCTCAGCGCCGAGTCCCCGTCGCACCGACGGACCAAAACGAGCTTCTGGCAGCTGCATTGTGCAAAGGGAAAGTCTCCTCGGGCAGTCAACAACAGCCCCAACGCACCTCGGCTCAGGAAAGCAACGCAAGCAGTTTTCGCCCCCGCCCTCCGCTCTCCAGAGGGCAAAGCGGGGCGGGGCTGCCCCTGGGTCCCTGGGCCCTGTGTCTTTGCTGGGGGTCTCCGGTGCCCGAAACCCACTCCCGACGGGTTCTCCTTGGCGGGGAAGCAGGATTGGGCGCGCGAAGGCCTTCTGCGCCCAGGCCGCAGCCATGCCCCCTGAGCCAGCTCTGCTGCTCAGCGCTGAGGCCCCGTCGCACCGACGGCCCAAAACGAGCTTCTGGCAGCTGCATTCTGCAAAGGGAAAGTCTCCTCGGGCAGCCAACAACAGCCCCAACGCGCCTCGGCTCAGGAAAGCAACGCAAGCCGTTTTCGCCCCCGGCCCTCCGCTCTCCAGAGGGCAAAGCGGGGCGGGGCTGCCCCTGGCTCCCTGGGCCCTGCTGCTTTGCTGGGGGTCTCCGGTGCCCGAAACCCACTTCCGACGGGTTCTCCTTGGCGGGGAAGCAGGATTGGGCGCGCGAAGGCCTTCTGCGCCCAGGCCGCAGCCATGCCCCCTGAGCCAGCTCGGCCGCTCAGCGCCGAGGCGCCGTCGCACCGAAGGCCCAAAACGAGCTTCTGGCGGCTGCATTGTGCAAAGGGAAAGTCTCCTCGGCCAGCCAACAACAGCCCCAACGCGCCTCGGCTCAGGAAAGCAACGAAGGCCGTTTTCGCCCCCGGCCCTCCGCTCTCCAGAGGGCAAAGCGGTGCAGGGCTGCCCCTGGCTCCCTAGGCCCTGCTGCTGTGCTGGGGGTCTCCGGTGCCCGAAACCCACTCCCGACGGGTTCTCCTTGGCGGGGAAGCAGGATTGGGCGCGCGAAGGCCTTCTGCGCCCAGGTCGCAGCCATGCCCCCTGATCCAGCTCGGCCGCTCAGCGCCGAGGCCCCGTGCACCGACGGCCCAAAACGAGCTTGTGGCAGCTGCCTTGTGCAAAGGGAAAGTCTCCTCGGGCAGCCAACAACAGCCCCAACGCGCCTCGGCTCAGGAAAGCAACGCAAGCCGTTTTCGCCCCCGGCCCTCCGCTCTCCAGAGGGCAAAGCGGGGCGGGGCTGCCCCTGGCTCCCTGGGCCCTGCTGCTGTGCTGGGGGTCTCCGGTGCCCGAAACCCACTCCCGACGGGTTCTCCTTGGCGGGGAAGCAGGATTGGGCGCGCGAAGGCCTTCTGCGCCCAGGCCGCAGCCATGCCCCTGAGCCAGCTCGGCCGCTCAGCGCCGAGGCCCCGTCGCACCGAAGGCCCAAAACGAGCTTCTGGCGGCTGCATTGCGCAAAGGGAAAGTCTCCTCTGGCAGCCAACAACAGCCCCAACGTGCCTCGGCTGAGGAAAGCAACGCAAGCCGTTTTCGCCCCCGACCCTCCGCTCTCCAGAGGGCAAAGCGGGGCGGGGCTGCCCCTGGCTCCCTGGGCCCTGTGTCTTTGCTGGGGGTCTCCGGTGCCCGAAACCCACTCCCCACGGGTTCTCCTTGGCGCGGAAGCAGGACTGGGCGTGCGAAGGCCTTCTGCGCCCAGGCCGCAGCCATGCACCCGAGCCAGCTCTGCCGCTCAGCGCCGAGGTCCCGTCGCACCGACGGCACAAAACGAGCTTCTGGCAGCTGCATTGTGCAAAGGGAAAGTCTCCTCGGGCAGCCAACAACAGCCCCAACGCGCCTCGGCTGAGGAAAGCAACGCAAGCCGTTTTCGACCCCGGCCCTCCGCTCTCCAGAGGGCAAAGCGGGGCGGGGCTGCCCCTGGCTCCCTGGGCCCTGCTGCTTTGCTGGGGGTCTCCGATGCCCGAAACCCACTCGGCATGTGTTCTCCTTGGCGTGGAAGCAGGATTGGGCGCGCGAAGGCCTTCTGCGCCCAGGCCGCAGCCATGCCCCCTGAGCCAGCTCGGCCGCTCAGCGCCGAGTCCCCGTCGCACCGACGGACCAAAACGAGCTTCTGGCAGCTGCATTGTGCAAAGGGAAAGTCTCCTCGGGCAGTCAACAACAGCCCCAACGCGCCTCGGCTCAGGAAAGCAACGCAAGCAGTTTTCGCCCCCGCCCTCCGCTCTCCAGAGGGCAAAGCGGGGCGGGGCTGCCCCTGGCTCCCTGGGCCCTGTGTCTTTGCTGGGGGTCTCCGGTGCCCGAAACCCACTCCCCACGGGTTCTCCTTGGCGGGGAAGCAGGATTGGGCGCGCGAAGGCCTTCTGCGCCCAGGCCGCAACCATGCCCCCTGAGCCAGCTCTGCTGCTCAGCGCTGAGGCCCCGTCGCACCGACGGCCCAAAACGAGCTTCTGGCAGCTGCATTCTGCAAAGGGAAAGTCTCCTCGGGCAGCCAACAACAGCCCCAACGCGCCTCGGCTCAGGAAAGCAACGCAAGCCGTTTTCGCCCCCGGCCCTCCGCTCTCCAGAGGGCAAAGCGGGGCGGGGCTGCCCCTGGCTCCCTGGGCCCTGCTGCTTTGCTGGGGGTCTCCGGTGCCCGAAACCCACTCCCGACGGGTTCTCCTTGGCGGGGAAGCAGGATTGGGCGCGCGAAGGCCTTCTGCGCCCAGGCCGCAACCATGCCCCCTGAGCCAGCTCTGCTGCTCAGCGCTGAGGCCCCGTCGCACCGACGGCCCAAAACGAGCTTCTGGCAGCTGCATTCTGCAAAGGGAAAGTCTCCTCGGGCAGCCAACAACAGCCCCAACGCGCCTCGGCTCAGGAAAGCAACGCAAGCCGTTTTCGCCCCCGGCCCTCCGCTCTCCAGAGGGCAAAGCGGGGCGGGGCTGCCCCTGGCTCCCTGGGCCCTGCTGCTTTGCTGGGGGTCTCCGGTGCCCGAAACCCACTCCCGACGGGTTCTCCTTGGCGGGGAAGCAGGATTGGGCGCGCGAAGGCCTTCTGCGCCCAGGCCGCAGCCATGCCCCCTGAGCCAGCTCGGCCGCTCAGCGCCGAGGCGCCGTCGCACCGAAGGCCCAAAACGAGCTTCTGGCGGCTGCATTGTGCAAAGGGAAAGTCTCCTCGGCCAGCCAACAACAGCCCCAACGCGCCTCGGCTCAGGAAAGCAACGAAGGCCGTTTTCGCCCCCGGCCCTCCGCTCTCCAGAGGGCAAAGCGGTGCAGGGCTGCCCCTGGCTCCCTAGGCCCTGCTGCTGTGCTGGGGGTCTCCGGTGCCCGAAACCCACTCCCGACGGGTTCTCCTTGGCAGGGAAGCAGGATTGGGCGCGCGAAGGCCTTCTGCGCCCAGGCCGCAGCCATGCCCCCTGAGCCAGCTCGGCCGCTCAGCGCCGAGGCCCCGTCGCACCGACGGCCATAAACGAGCTTCTGGCAGCTGCTTTGTGCCAAGGGAAAGTCTCCTCGGGCAGCCAACAACAGCCCCAACGCGCCTCGGCTCAGGAAAGCAACGCAAGCTGTTTTCGCCCCCGGCCCTCCGCTCTCCAGAGGGCAAAGCGGGGCGGGGCTGCCCCTGGCTCCCTGGGCCCTGCTGCTTTGCTGGGGGTCTCCGATGCCCGAAACCCACTCGGCATGTGTTCTCCTTGGCGTGGAAGCAGGATTGGGCGCGCGAAGGCCTTCTGCGCCCAGGCCGCAGCCATGCCCCCTGAGCCAGCTCGGCCGCTCAGCGCCGAGTCCCCGTCGCACCGACGGACCAAAACGAGCTTCTGGCAGCTGCATTGTGCAAAGGGAAAGTCTCCTCGGGCAGTCAACAACAGCCCCAACGCGCCTCGGCTCAGGAAATCAACGCAAGCAGTTTTCGCCCCCGCCCTCCGCTCTCCAGAGGGCAAAGCGGGGCGGGGCTGCCCCTGGCTCCCTGGGCCCTGCTGCTTTGCTGGGGGTCTCCGGTGCCCGAAACCCACTCCCGACGGGTTCTCCTTGGCGGGGAAGCAGGATTGGGCGCGCGAAGGCCTTCTGCGCCCAGGCCGCAACCATGCCCCCTGAGCCAGCTCTGCTGCTCAGCGCTGAGGCCCCGTCGCACCGACGGCCCAAAACGAGCTTCTGGCAGCTGCATTCTGCAAAGGGAAAGTCTCCTCGGGCAGCCAACAACAGCCCCAACGCGCCTCGGCTCAGGAAAGCAACGCAAGCCGTTTTCGCCCCCGGCCCTCCGCTCTCCAGAGGGCAAAGCGGGGCGGGGCTGCCCCTGGCTCCCTGGGCCCTGCTGCTTTGCTGGGGGTCTCCGGTGCCCGAAACCCACTCCCGACGGGTTCTCCTTGGCGGGGAAGCAGGATTGGGCGCGCGAAGGCCTTCTGCGCCCAGGCCGCAGCCATGCCCCCTGAGCCAGCTCGGCCGCTCAGCGCCGAGGCGCCGTCGCACCGAAGGCCCAAAACGAGCTTCTGGCGGCTGCATTGTGCAAAGGGAAAGTCTCCTCGGCCAGCCAACAACAGCCCCAACGCGCCTCGGCTCAGGAAAGCAACGCAAGCCGTTTTCGCCCCCGGCCCTCCGCTCTCCAGAGGGCAAAGCGGTGCAGGGCTGCCCCTGGCTCCCTAGGCCCTGCTGCTGTGCTGGGGGTCTCCGGTGCCCGAAACCCACTCCCGACGGGTTCTCCTTGGCAGGGAAGCAGGATTGGGCGCGCGAAGGCCTTCTGCGCCCAGGCCGCAGCCATGCCCCCTGAGCCAGCTCGGCCGCTCAGCGCCGAGGCCCCGTCGCACCGACGGCCATAAACGAGCTTCTGGCAGCTGCTTTGTGCCAAGGGAAAGTCTCCTCGGGCAGCCAACAACAGCCCCAACGCGCCTCGGCTCAGGAAAGCAACGCAAGCTGTTTTCGCCCCCGGCCCTCCGCTCTCCAGAGGGCAAAGCGGGGCGGGGCTGCCCCTGGCTCCCTGGGCCCTGCTGCTTTGCTGGGGGTCTCCGATGCCCGAAACCCACTCGGCATGTGTTCTCCTTGGCGTGGAAGCAGGATTGGGCGCGCGAAGGCCTTCTGCGCCCAGGCCGCAGCCATGCCCCCTGAGCCAGCTCGGCCGCTCAGCGCCGAGTCCCCGTCGCACCGACGGACCAAAACGAGCTTCTGGCAGCTGCATTCTGCAAAGGGAAAGTCTCCTCGGGCAGCCAACAACAGCCCCAACGCGCCTCGGCTCAGGAAAGCAACGCAAGCCGTTTTCGCCCCCGGCCCTCCGCTCTCCAGAGGGCAAAGCGGGGCGGGGCTGCCCCTGGCTCCCTGGGCCCTGCTGCTTTGCTGGGGGTCTCCGGTGCCCGAAACCCACTCCCGACGGGTTCTCCTTGGCGGGGAAGCAGGATTGGGCGCGCGAAGGCCTTCTGCGCCCAGGCCGCAACCATGCCCCCTGAGCCAGCTCTGCTGCTCAGCGCTGAGGCCCCGTCGCACCGACGGCCCAAAACGAGCTTCTGGCAGCTGCATTCTGCAAAGGGAAAGTCTCCTCGGGCAGCCAACAACAGCCCCAACGCGCCTCGGCTCAGGAAAGCAACGCAAGCCGTTTTCGCCCCCGGCCCTCCGCTCTCCAGAGGGCAAAGCGGGGCGGGGCTGCCCCTGGCTCCCTGGGCCCTGCTGCTTTGCTGGGGGTCTCCGGTGCCCGAAACCCACTCCCGACGGGTTCTCCTTGGCGGGGAAGCAGGATTGGGCGCGCGAAGGCCTTCTGCGCCCAGGCCGCAGCCATGCCCCCTGAGCCAGCTCGGCCGCTCAGCGCCGAGGCGCCGTCGCACCGAAGGCCCAAAACGAGCTTCTGGCGGCTGCATTGTGCAAAGGGAAAGTCTCCTCGGCCAGCCAACAACAGCCCCAACGCGCCTCGGCTCAGGAAAGCAACGAAGGCCGTTTTCGCCCCCGGCCCTCCGCTCTCCAGAGGGCAAAGCGGTGCAGGGCTGCCCCTGGCTCCCTAGGCCCTGCTGCTGTGCTGGGGGTCTCCGGTGCCCGAAACCCACTCCCGACGGGTTCTCCTTGGCAGGGAAGCAGGATTGGGCGCGCGAAGGCCTTCTGCGCCCAGGCCGCAGCCATGCCCCCTGAGCCAGCTCGGCCGCTCAGCGCCGAGGCCCCGTCGCACCGACGGCCATAAACGAGCTTCTGGCAGCTGCTTTGTGCCAAGGGAAAGTCTCCTCGGGCAGCCAACAACAGCCCCAACGCGCCTCGGCTCAGGAAAGCAACGCAAGCTGTTTTCGCCCCCGGCCCTCCGCTCTCCAGAGGGCAAAGCGGGGCGGGGCTGCCCCTGGCTCCCTGGGCCCTGCTGCTTTGCTGGGGGTCTCCGATGCCCGAAACCCACTCGGCATGTGTTCTCCTTGGCGTGGAAGCAGGATTGGGCGCGCGAAGGCCTTCTGCGCCCAGGCCGCAGCCATGCCCCCTGAGCCAGCTCGGCCGCTCAGCGCCGAGTCCCCGTCGCACCGACGGACCAAAACGAGCTTCTGGCAGCTGCATTGTGCAAAGGGAAAGTCTCCTCGGGCAGTCAACAACAGCCCCAACGCGCCTCGGCTCAGGAAATCAACGCAAGCAGTTTTCGCCCCCGCCCTCCGCTCTCCAGAGGGCAAAGCGGGGCGGGGCTGCCCCTGGCTCCCTGGGCCCTGCTGCTTTGCTGGGGGTCTCCGGTGCCCGAAACCCACTCCCGACGGGTTCTCCTTGGCGGGGAAGCAGGATTGGGCGCGCGAAGGCCTTCTGCGCCCAGGCCGCAACCATGCCCCCTGAGCCAGCTCTGCTGCTCAGCGCTGAGGCCCCGTCGCACCGACGGCCCAAAACGAGCTTCTGGCAGCTGCATTCTGCAAAGGGAAAGTCTCCTCGGGCAGCCAACAACAGCCCCAACGCGCCTCGGCTCAGGAAAGCAACGCAAGCCGTTTTCGCCCCCGGCCCTCCGCTCTCCAGAGGGCAAAGCGGGGCGGGGCTGCCCCTGGCTCCCTGGGCCCTGCTGCTTTGCTGGGGGTCTCCGGTGCCCGAAACCCACTCCCGACGGGTTCTCCTTGGCGGGGAAGCAGGATTGGGCGCGCGAAGGCCTTCTGCGCCCAGGCCGCAGCCATGCCCCCTGAGCCAGCTCGGCCGCTCAGCGCCGAGGCGCCGTCGCACCGAAGGCCCAAAACGAGCTTCTGGCGGCTGCATTGTGCAAAGGGAAAGTCTCCTCGGCCAGCCAACAACAGCCCCAACGCGCCTCGGCTCAGGAAAGCAACGCAAGCCGTTTTCGCCCCCGGCCCTCCGCTCTCCAGAGGGCAAAGCGGTGCAGGGCTGCCCCTGGCTCCCTAGGCCCTGCTGCTGTGCTGGGGGTCTCCGGTGCCCGAAACCCACTCCCGACGGGTTCTCCTTGGCAGGGAAGCAGGATTGGGCGCGCGAAGGCCTTCTGCGCCCAGGCCGCAGCCATGCCCCCTGAGCCAGCTCGGCCGCTCAGCGCCGAGGCCCCGTCGCACCGACGGCCATAAACGAGCTTCTGGCAGCTGCTTTGTGCCAAGGGAAAGTCTCCTCGGGCAGCCAACAACAGCCCCAACGCGCCTCGGCTCAGGAAAGCAACGCAAGCTGTTTTCGCCCCCGGCCCTCCGCTCTCCAGAGGGCAAAGCGGGGCGGGGCTGCCCCTGGCTCCCTGGGCCCTGCTGCTTTGCTGGGGGTCTCCGATGCCCGAAACCCACTCGGCATGTGTTCTCCTTGGCGTGGAAGCAGGATTGGGCGCGCGAAGGCCTTCTGCGCCCAGGCCGCAGCCATGCCCCCTGAGCCAGCTCGGCCGCTCAGCGCCGAGTCCCCGTCGCACCGACGGACCAAAACGAGCTTCTGGCAGCTGCATTGTGCAAAGGGAAAGTCTCCTCGGGCAGTCAACAACAGCCCCAACGCGCCTCGGCTCAGGAAATCAACGCAAGCAGTTTTCGCCCCCGCCCTCCGCTCTCCAGAGGGCAAAGCGGGGCGGGGCTGCCCCTGGCTCCCTGGGCCCTGTGTCTTTGCTGGGGGTCTCCGGTGCCCGAAACCCACTCCCCACGGGTTCTCCTTGGCGGGGAAGCAGGATTGGGCGCGCGAAGGCCTTCTGCGCCCAGGCCGCAACCATGCCCCCTGAGCCAGCTCTGCTGCTCAGCGCTGAGGCCCCGTCGCACCGACGGCCCAAAACGAGCTTCTGGCAGCTGCATTCTGCAAAGGGAAAGTCTCCTCGGGCAGCCAACAACAGCCCCAACGCGCCTCGGCTCAGGAAAGCAACGCAAGCCGTTTTCGCCCCCGGCCCTCCGCTCTCCAGAGGGCAAAGCGGGGCGGGGCTGCCCCTGGCTCCCTGGGCCCTGCTGCTTTGCTGGGGGTCTCCGGTGCCCGAAACCCACTCCCGACGGGTTCTCCTTGGCGGGGAAGCAGGATTGGGCGCGCGAAGGCCTTCTGCGCCCAGGCCGCAGCCATGCCCCCTGAGCCAGCTCGGCCGCTCAGCGCCGAGGCGCCGTCGCACCGAAGGCCCAAAACGAGCTTCTGGCGGCTGCATTGTGCAAAGGGAAAGTCTCCTAGGGCAGCCAACAACAGCCCCAACGCGCCTCGGCTCAGGAAAGCAACGCAAGCCGTTTTCGCCCCCGGCCCTCCGCTCTCCAGAGGGCAAAGCGGTGCAGGGCTGCCCCTGGCTCCCTAGGCCCTGCTGCTGTGCTGGGGGTCTCCGGTGCCCGAAACCCACTCCCGACGGGTTCTCCTTGGCGGGGAAGCAGGATTGGGCGCGCGAAGGCCTTCTGCGCCCAGGCCGCAGCCATGCCCCCTGAGCCAGCTCGGCCGCTCAGCGCCGAGGCCCCGTCGCACCGACGGCCATAAACGAGCTTCTGGCAGCTGCTTTGTGCAAAGGGAAAGTCTCCTCGGGCAGCCAACAACAGCCCAAACGCGCCTCGGCTCAGGAAAGCAACGCAAGCCGTTTTCGCCCCCGGCCCTCCGCTCTCCAGAGGGCCAAGCGGTGCAGGGCTGCCCCTGGCTCCCTAGGCCCTGCTGCTGTGCTGGGGGTCTCCGGTGCCCGAAACCCACTCCCGACGGGTTCTCCTTGGCGGGGAAGCAGGATTGGGCGCGCGAAGGCCTTCTGCGCCCAGGCCGCAGCCATGCCCCCTGAGCCAGCTTGGCCGCTCAGCGCCGAGGCCCCGTCGCACCGAAGGCCCAAAACGAGCTTCTGGCAGCTGCATTCTGCAAAGGGAAAGTCTCCTCGGGCAGCCAACAACAGCCCCAACGCGCCTCGGCTCAGGAAAGCAACGCAAGCCGTTTTCGCCCCCCGCCCCCCAGCTCTCCAGAGGGCAAAGCGAGGCGGGGCTGCCCCTGGCTCCCTGGACCCTGCTGATTTGCTGGGGATCACCGATGCCCAAAACCTACTCCCCAAGGATTCTCCTTGGCGGGGAAGCAGGATTGGGCGCGCGAAGCCCTTCTGCGCCCAGGCCGCAGCCATGCCCCCTGAGCCAGCTCGGCCGCTCAGCGGCGAGGCCCCGTGGCACCGACGGCCCAAAACGAGCTTCTGGCAGCTGCATTGTGCAAAGGGAAAGTCTCCTCGGGCAGCCAACAACAGCCCCAACGCGCCTCGGCTCAGGAAAGCAACGCAAGCCGTTTTCGACCCCGGCCCTCCGCTCTCCAGATGGCAAAGCGGGGAGGGCTGCCCCTGGCTCCCTGGGCCCTGCTGCTTTGCTGGGGGTCTCCGGTGCCCGAAACCCCCTCCCCACGTGTTCTCCTTGGCGGGGAAGCAGGATTGGGCGCGCGAAGGCCTTCTGCGCCCAGGCCGCAGCCATGCCCCCTGAGCGAGCTCGGCCGCACAGCGCCGAGGCCCCTCGCACCGACGGGCCAAAACGAGCTTCTGGCAGCTGCATTGTGCAAAGGGAAAGTCTCCTCGGGCAGCCAACAACAGCCCCAACGCGCCTCGGCTCAGGAAAGCAACGCAAGACGTTTTCGCCCCCGGCCCTCCGCTCTCCAGAGGGCAAAGCGGGGCGGGGCTGCCCCTGGCTCCCTGGGCCCTGCTGCTTTGCTGGGGGTCTCCGATGCCCGAAACCCATTCGGCATGTGTTCTCCTTGGCGTGGAAGCAGGATTGGGCGCGCGAAGGCCTTCTGCGCCCAGGCCGCAGCCATGCCCCCTGAGCCAGCTCGGCCGCTCAGCGCCGAGTCCCCGTCGCACCGACGGACCAAAACGAGCTTCTGGCAGCTGCATTGTGCAAAGGGAAAGTCTCCTCGGGCAGTCAACAACAGCCCCAACGCACCTCGGCTCAGGAAAGCAACGCAAGCAGTTTTCGCCCCCGCCCTCCGCTCTCCAGAGGGCAAAGCGGGGCGGGGCTGCCCCTGGGTCCCTGGGCCCTGTGTCTTTGCTGGGGGTCTCCGGTGCCCGAAACCCACTCCCGACGGGTTCTCCTTGGCGGGGAAGCAGGATTGGGCGCGCGAAGGCCTTCTGCGCCCAGGCCGCAGCCATGCCCCCTGAGCCAGCTCTGCTGCTCAGCGCTGAGGCCCCGTCGCACCGACGGCCCAAAACGAGCTTCTGGCAGCTGCATTCTGCAAAGGGAAAGTCTCCTCGGGCAGCCAACAACAGCCCCAACGCGCCTCGGCTCAGGAAAGCAACGCAAGCCGTTTTCGCCCCCGGCCCTCCGCTCTCCAGAGGGCAAAGCGGGGCGGGGCTGCCCCTGGCTCCCTGGGCCCTGCTGCTTTGCTGGGGGTCTCCGGTGCCCGAAACCCACTTCCGACGGGTTCTCCTTGGCGGGGAAGCAGGATTGGGCGCGCGAAGGCCTTCTGCGCCCAGGCCGCAGCCATGCCCCCTGAGCCAGCTCGGCCGCTCAGCGCCGAGGCGCCGTCGCACCGAAGGCCCAAAACGAGCTTCTGGCGGCTGCATTGTGCAAAGGGAAAGTCTCCTCGGCCAGCCAACAACAGCCCCAACGCGCCTCGGCTCAGGAAAGCAACGAAGGCCGTTTTCGCCCCCGGCCCTCCGCTCTCCAGAGGGCAAAGCGGTGCAGGGCTGCCCCTGGCTCCCTAGGCCCTGCTGCTGTGCTGGGGGTCTCCGGTGCCCGAAACCCACTCCCGACGGGTTCTCCTTGGCGGGGAAGCAGGATTGGGCGCGCGAAGGCCTTCTGCGCCCAGGTCGCAGCCATGCCCCCTGATCCAGCTCGGCCGCTCAGCGCCGAGGCCCCGTGCACCGACGGCCCAAAACGAGCTTGTGGCAGCTGCCTTGTGCAAAGGGAAAGTCTCCTCGGGCAGCCAACAACAGCCCCAACGCGCCTCGGCTCAGGAAAGCAACGCAAGCCGTTTTCGCCCCCGGCCCTCCGCTCTCCAGAGGGCAAAGCGGGGCGGGGCTGCCCCTGGCTCCCTGGGCCCTGCTGCTGTGCTGGGGGTCTCCGGTGCCCGAAACCCACTCCCGACGGGTTCTCCTTGGCGGGGAAGCAGGATTGGGCGCGCGAAGGCCTTCTGCGCCCAGGCCGCAGCCATGCCCCTGAGCCAGCTCGGCCGCTCAGCGCCGAGGCCCCGTCGCACCGAAGGCCCAAAACGAGCTTCTGGCGGCTGCATTGCGCAAAGGGAAAGTCTCCTCTGGCAGCCAACAACAGCCCCAACGTGCCTCGGCTGAGGAAAGCAACGCAAGCCGTTTTCGCCCCCGACCCTCCGCTCTCCAGAGGGCAAAGCGGGGCGGGGCTGCCCCTGGCTCCCTGGGCCCTGTGTCTTTGCTGGGGGTCTCCGGTGCCCGAAACCCACTCCCCACGGGTTCTCCTTGGCGCGGAAGCAGGACTGGGCGTGCGAAGGCCTTCTGCGCCCAGGCCGCAGCCATGCACCCGAGCCAGCTCTGCCGCTCAGCGCCGAGGTCCCGTCGCACCGACGGCACAAAACGAGCTTCTGGCAGCTGCATTGTGCAAAGGGAAAGTCTCCTCGGGCAGCCAACAACAGCCCCAACGCGCCTCGGCTGAGGAAAGCAACGCAAGCCGTTTTCGACCCCGGCCCTCCGCTCTCCAGAGGGCAAAGCGGGGCGGGGCTGCCCCTGGCTCCCTGGGCCCTGCTGCTTTGCTGGGGGTCTCCGATGCCCGAAACCCACTCGGCATGTGTTCTCCTTGGCGTGGAAGCAGGATTGGGCGCGCGAAGGCCTTCTGCGCCCAGGCCGCAGCCATGCCCCCTGAGCCAGCTCGGCCGCTCAGCGCCGAGTCCCCGTCGCACCGACGGACCAAAACGAGCTTCTGGCAGCTGCATTGTGCAAAGGGAAAGTCTCCTCGGGCAGTCAACAACAGCCCCAACGCGCCTCGGCTCAGGAAAGCAACGCAAGCAGTTTTCGCCCCCGCCCTCCGCTCTCCAGAGGGCAAAGCGGGGCGGGGCTGCCCCTGGCTCCCTGGGCCCTGTGTCTTTGCTGGGGGTCTCCGGTGCCCGAAACCCACTCCCCACGGGTTCTCCTTGGCGGGGAAGCAGGATTGGGCGCGCGAAGGCCTTCTGCGCCCAGGCCGCAACCATGCCCCCTGAGCCAGCTCTGCTGCTCAGCGCTGAGGCCCCGTCGCACCGACGGCCCAAAACGAGCTTCTGGCAGCTGCATTCTGCAAAGGGAAAGTCTCCTCGGGCAGCCAACAACAGCCCCAACGCGCCTCGGCTCAGGAAAGCAACGCAAGCCGTTTTCGCCCCCGGCCCTCCGCTCTCCAGAGGGCAAAGCGGGGCGGGGCTGCCCCTGGCTCCCTGGGCCCTGCTGCTTTGCTGGGGGTCTCCGGTGCCCGAAACCCACTCCCGACGGGTTCTCCTTGGCGGGGAAGCAGGATTGGGCGCGCGAAGGCCTTCTGCGCCCAGGCCGCAACCATGCCCCCTGAGCCAGCTCTGCTGCTCAGCGCTGAGGCCCCGTCGCACCGACGGCCCAAAACGAGCTTCTGGCAGCTGCATTCTGCAAAGGGAAAGTCTCCTCGGGCAGCCAACAACAGCCCCAACGCGCCTCGGCTCAGGAAAGCAACGCAAGCCGTTTTCGCCCCCGGCCCTCCGCTCTCCAGAGGGCAAAGCGGGGCGGGGCTGCCCCTGGCTCCCTGGGCCCTGCTGCTTTGCTGGGGGTCTCCGGTGCCCGAAACCCACTCCCGACGGGTTCTCCTTGGCGGGGAAGCAGGATTGGGCGCGCAAAGGCCTTCTGCGCCCAGGCCGCAGCCATGCCCCCTGAGCCAGCTCGGCCGCTCAGCGCCGAGGCGCCGTCGCACCGAAGGCCCAAAACGAGCTTCTGGCGGCTGCATTGTGCAAAGGGAAAGTCTCCTCGGCCAGCCAACAACAGCCCCAACGCGCCTCGGCTCAGGAAAGCAACGAAGGCCGTTTTCGCCCCCGGCCCTCCGCTCTCCAGAGGGCAAAGCGGTGCAGGGCTGCCCCTGGCTCCCTAGGCCCTGCTGCTGTGCTGGGGGTCTCCGGTGCCCGAAACCCACTCCCGACGGGTTCTCCTTGGCAGGGAAGCAGGATTGGGCGCGCGAAGGCCTTCTGCGCCCAGGCCGCAGCCATGCCCCCTGAGCCAGCTCGGCCGCTCAGCGCCGAGGCGCCGTCGCACCGACGGCCATAAACGAGCTTCTGGCAGCTGCTTTGTGCCAAGGGAAAGTCTCCTCGGGCAGCCAACAACAGCCCCAACGCGCCTCGGCTCAGGAAAGCAACGCAAGCTGTTTTCGCCCCCGGCCCTCTGCTCTCCAGAGGGCAAAGCGCGGCGGGGCTGCCCCTGGCTCCCTGGGCCCTGTGTCTTTGCTGGGGGTCTCCGGTGCCCGAAACCCACTCCCCACGGGTTCTCCTTGGCGGGGAAGCAGGATTGGGCGCGCGAAGGCCTTCTGCGCCCAGACCGCAGCCATGCCCCCTGAGCCAGCTCTGCCGCTCAGCGCTGAGGCCCCGTCGCACCTACGGCCCAAAACGAGCTTCTGGCAGCTGCATTGTGCAAAGGGAAAGTCTCCTCGGGCAGCCAACAACAGCCCCAACGCGCCTCGGCTCAGGAAAGCAACGCAAGCCGTTTTCGCCCCCGGCCCTCCGCTCTCCAGACGGCTAAGCGGTGCAGGGCTGCCCCTGGCTCCCTAGGCCCTGCTGCTGTGCTGGGGGTCTCTGGTGCCCGAAACCCACTCCCGACGGGTTCTCCTTGGCGGGGAAGCAGGATTGGGCGCGTGAAGGCCTTCTGCGCCCAGGTCGCAGCCATGCCCCCTGATCCAGCTCGGCCGCTCAGCGCCGAGGCCCCGTGCACCGACGGCCCAAAACGAGCTTGTGGCAGCTGCCTTGTGCAAAGGGAAAGTCTCCTTGGGCAGCCAACAACAGCCCCAACGCGCCTCGGCTCAGGAAAGCAACGCAAGCCGTTTTCGCCCCCGGGCCTCCGCTCTCCAGAGGGCAAAGCGGGGCGGGGCTGCCCCTGGCTCCCTGGGCCCTGCTGCTGTGCTGGGGGTCTCCGGTGCCCGAAACCCACTCCCGACGGGTTCTCCTTGGCGGGGAAGCAGGATTGGGCGCGCGAAGGCCTTCTGCGCCCAGGCCGCAGCCATGCCCCTGAGCCAGCTCGGCCGCTCAGCGCCGAGGCCCCGTCGCACCGAAGGCCCAAAACGAGCTTCTGGCGGCTGCATTGTGCAAAGGGAAAGTCTCCTCTGGCAGCCAACAACAGCCCCAACGTGCCTCGGCTGAGGAAAGCAACGCAAGCCGTTTTCGCCCCCGACCCTCCGCTCTCCAGAGGGCAAAGCGGGGCGGGGCTGCCCCTGGCTCCCTGGGCCCTGTGTCTTTGCTGGGGGTCTCTGGTGCCCGAAACCCACTCCCCACGGGTTCTCCTTGGCGCGGAAGCAGGACTGGGCGTGCGAAGGCCTTCTGCGCCCAGGCCGCAGCCATGCACCCGAGCCAGCTCTGCCGCTCAGCGCCGAGGTCCCGTCGCACCGACGGCACAAAACGAGCTTCTGGCAGCTGCATTGTGCAAAGGGAAAGTCTCCTCGGGCAGCCAACAACAGCCCCAACGCGCCTCGGCTGAGGAAAGCAACGCAAGCCGTTTTCGACCCCGGCCCTCCGCTCTCCAGAGGGCAAAGCGGGGCGGGGCTGCCCCTGGCTCCCTGGGCCCTGCTGCTTTGCTGGGGGTCTCCGATGCCCGAAACCCACTCGGCATGTGTTCTCCTTGGCGTGGAAGCAGGATTGGGCGCGCGAAGGCCTTCTGCGCCCAGGCCGCAGCCATGCCCCCTGAGCCAGCTCGGCCGCTCAGCGCCGAGTCCCCGTCGCACCGACGGACCAAAACGAGCTTCTGGCAGCTGCATTGTGCAAAGGGAAAGTCTCCTCGGGCAGTCAACAACAGCCCCAACGCGCCTCGGCTCAGGAAAGCAACGCAAGCAGTTTTCGCCCCCGCCCTCCGCTCTCCAGAGGGCAAAGCGGGGCGGGGCTGCCCCTGGCTCCCTGGGCCCTGTGTCTTTGCTGGGGGTCTCCGGTGCCCGAAACCCACTCCCCACGGGTTCTCCTTGGCGGGGAAGCAGGATTGGGCGCGCGAAGGCCTTCTGCGCCCAGGCCGCAACCATGCCCCCTGAGCCAGCTCTGCTGCTCAGCGCTGAGGCCCCGTCGCACCGACGGCCCAAAACGAGCTTCTGGCAGCTGCATTCTGCAAAGGGAAAGTCTCCTCGGGCAGCCAACAACAGCCCCAACGCGCCTCGGCTCAGGAAAGCAACGCAAGCCGTTTTAGCCCCCGGCCCTCCGCTCTCCAGAGGGCAAAGCGGGGCGGGGCTGCCCCTGGCTCCCTGGGCCCTGCTGCTTTGCTGGGGGTCTCCGATGCCCGAAACCCACTCCCGACGGGTTCTCCTTGGCGGGGAAGCAGGATTGGGCGCGCGAAGGCCTTCTGCGCCCAGGCCGCAGCCATGCCCCCTGACCCAGCTCGGCCGCTCAGCGCCGAGGCGCCGTCGCACCGAAGGCCCAAATCGAGCTTCTGGCGGCTGCATTGTGCAAAGGGAAAGTCTCCTAGGGCAGCCAACAACAGCCCCAACGCGCCTCGGCTCAGGAAAGCAACGAAGGCCGTTTTCGCCCACTTCCCTCCGATCTCCAGAGGGTAAAGCGGGGCGGGGCTGCCCCTGGCTCCCTGGGCCCTGCTGATTTGCTGGGGATCACCGATGCCCAAAACCTACTCCCCAAGGGTTCTCCTTGGCGGGGAAGCAGGATTGGGCGCGCGAAGCCCTTCTGCGCCCAGGGCGCAGCCATGCCGCCTGAGCTAGCTCGGCCGTTCAGCGCCGAGGCCCAGTGGCACCGACGGCCCAAAACGAGCTTCTGGCAGCTGCATTGTGCAAAGGGAAAGTCTCCTCGGGCAGCCAACAACAGCCCCAACGCGCCTCGGCTCAGGAAAGCAACGCAAGCCGTTTTCGCCCCCGGCCCTCCGCTCTCCAGAGGGCAAAGCGGTGCAGGGCTGCCCCTGGCTCCCTAGGCCCTGCTGCTGTGCTGGGGGTCTCCGGTGCCCGAAACCCACTCCCGACGGGTTCTCCTTGGCGGGGAAGCAGGATTGGGCGCGCGAAGGCCTTCTGCGCCCAGGCCGCAGCCATGCCCCCTGAGCCAGCTCGGCCGCTCAGCGCCGAGGCCACGTCGCACCGACGGCCATAAACGAGCTTCTGGCAGCTGCTTTGTGCAAAGGGAAAGTCTCCTCGGGCAGCCAACAACAGCCCCAACGCGCCTCGGCTCAGGAAAGCAACGCAAGCAGTTTTTGCCCCGGCCGTCTGCTCTCCAGAGGGCAAAGCGCGGCGGGGCTGCCCCTGGCTCCCTGGGCCCTGTGTCTTTGCTAGGGGTCTCCGGTGCCCGAAACCCCCTCCCCACGGGTTCTCCTTGGCGGGGAAGCAGGATTGGGCGCGCGAAGGCCTTCTGCGCCCAGACCGCAGCCATGCCCCCTGAGCCAGCTCGGCCGCTCAGCGCTGAGGCCCCGTCGCACCTACGGCCCAAAACGAGCTTCTGGCAGCTGCATTGTGCAAAGGGAAAGTCTCCTCGGGCAGCCAACAACAGCCCCAACGCGCCTCGGCTCAGGAAAGCAACGCAAGCCGTTTTCGCCCCCCGCCCCCCAGCTCTCCAGAGGGCAAAGCGAGGCGGGGCTGCCCCTGGCTCCCTGGACCCTGCTGATTTGCTGGGGATCACCGATGCCCAAAACCTACTCCCCAAGGATTCTCCTTGGCGGGGAAGCAGGATTGGGCGCGCGAAGCCCTTCTGCGCCCAGGCCGCAGCCATGCCCCCTGAGCTAGCTCGGCCGTTCAGCGCCGAGGCCCAGTGGCACCGACGGCCCAAAACGAGCTTCTGGCAGCTGCATTGTGCAAAGGGAAAGTCTCCTCGGGCAGCCAACAACAGCCCCAACGCGCCTCGGCTCAGGAAAGCAACGCAAGCCGTTTTCGCCCCCGGCCCTCCGCTCTCCAGAGGGCAAAGCGGTGCAGGGCTGCCCCTGGCTCCCTAGGCCCTGCTGCTGTGCTGGGGGTCTCCGGTGCCCGAAACCCACTCCCGACGGGTTCTCCTTGGCGGGGAAGCAGGATTGGGCGCGCGAAGGCCTTCTGCGCCCAGGTCGCAGCCATGCCCCCTGATCCAGCTCGGCCGCTCAGCGCCGAGGCCCCGTGCACCGACGGCCCAAAACGAGCTTGTGGCAGCTGCCTTGTGCAAAGGGAAAGTCTCCTCGGGCAGCCAACAACAGCCCCAACGCGCCTCGGCTCAGGAAAGCAACGCAAGCCGTTTTCGCCCCCGGCCCTCCGCTCTCCAGAGGGCAAAGCGGGGCGGGGCTGCCCCTGGCTCCCTGGGCCCTGCTGATGTGCTGGGGGTCTCCGGTGCCCGAAACCCACTCCCGACGGGTTCTCCTTGGCGGGGAATCAGGATTGGGCGCGCGAAGGCCTTCTGCGCCCAGGCCGCAGCCATGCCCCTGAGCCAGCTCGGCCGCTCAGCGCCGAGGCCCCGTCGCACCGAAGGCCCAAAACGAGCTTCTGGCGGCTGCATTGCGCAAAGGGAAAGTCTCCTCTGGCAGCCAACAACAGCCCCAACGTGCCTCGGCTGAGGAAAGCAACGCAAGCCGTTTTCGCCCCCGACCCTCCGCTCTCCAGAGGGCAAAGCGGGGCGGGGCTGCCCCTGGCTCCCTGGGCCCTGTGTCTTTGCTGGGGGTCTCCGGTGCCCGAAACCCACTCCCCACGGGTTCTCCTTGGCGCGGAAGCAGGACTGGGCGTGCGAAGGCCTTCTGCGCCCAGGCCGCAGCCATGCACCCGAGCCAGCTCTGCCGCTCAGCGCCGAGGTCCCGTCGCACCGACGGCACAAAACGAGCTTCTGGCAGCTGCATTGTGCAAAGGGAAAGTCTCCTCGGGCAGCCAACAACAGCCCCAACGCGCCTCGGCTGAGGAAAGCAACGCAAGCCGTTTTCGACCCCGGCCCTCCGCTCTCCAGAGGGCAAAGCGGGGCGGGGCTGCCCCTGGCTCCCTGGGCCCTGCTGCTTTGCTGGGGGTCTCCGATGCCCGAAACCCACTCGGCATGTGTTCTCCTTGGCGTGGAAGTAGGATTGGGCGCGCGAAGGCCTTCTGCGCCCAGGCCGCAGCCATGCCCCCTGAGCCAGCTCGGCCGCTCAGCGCCGAGTCCCCGTCGCACCGACGGACCAAAACGAGCTTCTGGCAGCTGCATTGTGCAAAGGGAAAGTCTCCTCGGGCAGTCAACAACAGCCCCAACGCGCCTCGGCTCAGGAAAGCAACGCAAGCAGTTTTCGCCCCCGCCCTCCGCTCTCCAGAGGGCAAAGCGGGGCGGGGCTGCCCCTGGCTCCCTGGGCCCTGTGTCTTTGCTGGGGGTCTCCGGTGCCCGAAACCCACTCCCCACGGGTTATCCTTGGCGGGGAAGCAGGATTGGGCGCGCGAAGGCCTTCTGCGCCCAGGCCGCAACCATGCCCCCTGAGCCAGCTCTGCTGCTCAGCGCTGAGGCCCCGTCGCACCGACGGCCCAAAACGAGCTTCTGGCAGCTGCATTCTGCAAAGGGAAAATCTCCTCGGGCAGCCAACAACAGCCCCAACGCGCCTCGGCTCAGGAAAGCAACGCAAGCCGTTTTCGCCCCCGGCCCTCCGCTCTCCAGAGGGCAAAGCGGGGCGGGGCTGCCCCTGGCTCCCTGGGCCCTGCTGCTTTGCTGGGGGTCTCCGGTGCCCGAAACCCACTCCCGACGGGTTCTCCTTGGCGGGGAAGCAGGATTGGGCGCGCGAAGGCCTTCTGCGCCCAGGCCGCAACCATGCCCCCTGAGCCAGCTCTGCTGCTCAGCGCTGAGGCCCCGTCGCACCGACGGCCCAAAACGAGCTTCTGGCAGCTGCATTCTGCAAAGGGAAAGTCTCCTCGGGCAGCAAACAACAGCCCCAACGCGCCTCGGCTCAGGAAAGCAACGCAAGCCGTTTTCGCCCCCGGCCCTCCGCTCTCCAGAGGGCAAAGCGGGGCGGGGCTGCCCCTGGCTCCCTGGGCCCTGCTGCTTTGCTGGGGGTCTCCGGTGCCCGAAACCCACTCCCGACGGGTTCTCCTTGGCGGGGAAGCAGGATTGGGCGCGCGAAGGCCTTCTGCGCCCAGGCCGCAGCCATGCCCCCTGAGCCAGCTCGGCCGCTCAGCGCCGAGGCGCCGTCGCACCGAAGGCCCAAAACGAGCTTCTGGCGGCTGCATTGTGCAAAGGGAAAGTCTCCTCGGCCAGCCAACAACAGCCCCAACGCGCCTCGGCTCAGGAAAGCAACGAAGGCCGTTTTCGCCCCCGGCCCTCCGCTCTCCAGAGGGCAAAGCGGTGCAGGGCTGCCCCTGGCTCCCTAGGCCCTGCTGCTGTGCTGGGGGTCTCCGGTGCCCGAAACCCACTCCCGACGGGTTCTCCTTGGCAGGGAAGCAGGAATGGGCGCGCGAAGGCCTTCTGCGCCCAGGCCGCAGCCATGCCCCCTGAGCCAGCTCGGCCGCTCAGCGCCGAGGCCCCGTCGCACCGACGGCCATAAACGAGCTTCTGGCAGCTGCTTTGTGCCAAGGGAAAGTCTCCTCGGGCAGCCAACAACAGCCCCAACGCGCCTCGGCTCAGGAAAGCAACGCAAGCTGTTTTCGCCCCCGGCCCTCTGCTCTCCAGAGGGCAAAGCGCGGCGGGGCTGCCCCTGGCTCCCTGGGCCCTGTGTCTTTGCTGGGGGTCTCCGGTGCCCGAAACCCACTCCCCACGGGTTCTCCTTGGCGGGGAAGCAGGATTGGGCGCGCGAAGGCCTTCTGCGCCCAGACCGCAGCCATGCCCCCTGAGCCAGCTCTGCCGCTCAGCGCTGAGGCCCCGTCGCACCTACGGCCCAAAACGAGCTTCTGGCAGCTGCATTGTGCAAAGGGAAAGTCTCCTCGGGCAGCCAACAACAGCCCCAACGCGCCTCGGCTCAGGAAAGCAACGCAAGCCGTTTTCGCCCCCGGCCCTCCGCTCTCCAGACGGCTAAGCGGTGCAGGGCTGCCCCTGGCTCCCTAGGCCCTGCTGCTGTGCTGGGGGTCTCTGGTGCCCGAAACCCACTCCCGACGGGTTCTCCTTGGCGCGGAAGCAGGATTGGGCGCGCGAAGGCCTTCTGCGCCCAGGTCGCAGCCATGCCCCCTGATCCAGCTCGGCCGCTCAGCGCCGAGGCCCCGTGCACCGACGGCCCAAAACGAGCTTGTGGCAGCTGCCTTGTGCAAAGGGAAAGTCTCCTTGGGCAGCCAACAACAGCCCCAACGCGCCTCGGCTCAGGAAAGCAACGCAAGCCGTTTTCGCCCCCGGGCCTCCGCTCTCCAGAGGGCAAAGCGGGGCGGGGCTGCCCCTGGCTCCCTGGGCCCTGCTGCTGTGCTGGGGGTCTCCGGTGCCCGAAACCCACTCCCGACGGGTTCTCCTTGGCGGGGAAGCAGGATTGGGCGCGCGAAGGCCTTCTGCGCCCAGGCCGCAGCCATGCCCCTGAGCCAGCTCGGCCGCTCAGCGCCGAGGCCCCGTCGCACCGAAGGCCCAAAACGAGCTTCTGGCGGCTGCATTGTGCAAAGGGAAAGTCTCCTCTGGCAGCCAACAACAGCCCCAACGTGCCTCGGCTGAGGAAAGCAACGCAAGCCGTTTTCGCCCCCGACCCTCCGCTCTCCAGAGGGCAAAGCGGGGCGGGGCTGCCCCTGGCTCCCTGGGCCCTGTGTCTTTGCTGGGGGTCTCTGGTGCCCGAAACCCACTCCCCACGGGTTCTCCTTGGCGCGGAAGCAGGACTGGGCGTGCGAAGGCCTTCTGCGCCCAGGCCGCAGCCATGCACCCGAGCCAGCTCTGCCGCTCAGCGCCGAGGTCCCGTCGCACCGACGGCACAAAACGAGCTTCTGGCAGCTGCATTGTGCAAAGGGAAAGTCTCCTCGGGCAGCCAACAACAGCCCCAACGCGCCTCGGCTGAGGAAAGCAACGCAAGCCGTTTTCGACCCCGGCCCTCCGCTCTCCAGAGGGCAAAGCGGGGCGGGGCTGCCCCTGGCTCCCTGGGCCCTGCTGCTTTGCTGGGGGTCTCCGATGCCCGAAACCCACTCGGCATGTGTTCTCCTTGGCGTGGAAGCAGGATTGGGCGCGCGAAGGCCTTCTGCGCCCAGGCCGCAGCCATGCCCCCTGAGCCAGCTCGGCCGCTCAGCGCCGAGTCCCCGTCGCACCGACGGACCAAAACGAGCTTCTGGCAGCTGCATTGTGCAAAGGGAAAGTCTCCTCGGGCAGTCAACAACAGCCCCAACGCGCCTCGGCTCAGGAAAGCAACGCAAGCAGTTTTCGCCCCCGCCCTCCGCTCTCCAGAGGGCAAAGCGGGGCGGGGCTGCCCCTGGCTCCCTGGGCCCTGTGTCTTTGCTGGGGGTCTCCGGTGCCCGAAACCCACTCCCCACGGGTTCTCCTTGGCGGGGAAGCAGGATTGGGCGCGCGAAGGCCTTCTGCGCCCAGGCCGCAACCATGCCCCCTGAGCCAGCTCTGCTGCTCAGCGCTGAGGCCCCGTCGCACCGACGGCCCAAAACGAGCTTCTGGCAGCTGCATTCTGCAAAGGGAAAGTCTCCTCGGGCAGCCAACAACAGCCCCAACGCGCCTCGGCTCAGGAAAGCAACGCAAGCCGTTTTAGCCCCCGGCCCTCCGCTCTCCAGAGGGCAAAGCGGGGCGGGGCTGCCCCTGGCTCCCTGGGCCCTGCTGCTTTGCTGGGGGTCTCCGGTGCCCGAAACCCACTCCCGACGGGTTCTCCTTGGCGGGGAAGCAGGATTGGGCGCGCGAAGGCCTTCTGCGCCCAGGCCGCAGCCATGCCCCCTGACCCAGCTCGGCCGCTCAGCGCCGAGGCGCCGTCGCACCGAAGGCCCAAATCGAGCTTCTGGCGGCTGCATTGTGCAAAGGGAAAGTCTCCTAGGGCAGCCAACAACAGCCCCAACGCGCCTCGGCTCAGGAAAGCAACGAAGGCCGTTTTCGCCCACTTCCCTCCGATCTCCAGAGGGTAAAGCGGGGCGGGGCTGCCCCTGGCTCCCTGGGCCCTGCTGATTTGCTGGGGATCACCGATGCCCAAAACCTACTCCCCAAGGGTTCTCCTTGGCGGGGAAGCAGGATTGGGCGCGCGAAGCCCTTCTGCGCCCAGGGCGCAGCCATGCCGCCTGAGCTAGCTCGGCCGTACAGCGCCGAGGCCCAGTGGCACCGACGGCCCAAAACGAGCTTCTGGCAGCTGCATTGTGCAAAGGGAAAGTCTCCTCGGGCAGCCAACAACAGCCCCAACGCGCCTCGGCTCAGGAAAGCAACGCAAGCCGTTTTCGCCCCCGGCCCTCCGCTCTCCAGAGGGCAAAGCGGTGCAGGGCTGCCCCTGGCTCCCTAGGCCCTGCTGCTGTGCTGGGGGTCTCCGGTGCCCGAAACCCACTCCCGACGGGTTCTCCTTGGCGGGGAAGCAGGATTGGGCGCGCGAAGGCCTTCTGCGCCCAGGCCGCAGCCATGCCCCCTGAGCCAGCTCGGCCGCTCAGCGCCGAGGCCACGTCGCACCGACGGCCATAAACGAGCTTCTGGCAGCTGCTTTGTGCAAAGGGAAAGTCTCCTCGGGCAGCCAACAACAGCCCCAACGCGCCTCGGCTCAGGAAAGCAACGCAAGCAGTTTTTGCCCCGGCCGTCTGCTCTCCAGAGGGCAAAGCGCGGCGGGGCTGCCCCTGGCTCCCTGGGCCCTGTGTCTTTGCTAGGGGTCTCCGGTGCCCGAAACCCCCTCCCCACGGGTTCTCCTTGGCGGGGAAGCAGGATTGGGCGCGCGAAGGCCTTCTGCGCCCAGACCGCAGCCATGCCCCCTGAGCCAGCTCGGCCGCTCAGCGCTGAGGCCCCGTCGCACCTACGGCCCAAAACGAGCTTCTGGCAGCTGCATTGTGCAAAGGGAAAGTCTCCTCGGGCAGCCAACAACAGCCCCAACGCGCCTCGGCTCAGGAAAGCAACGCAAGCCGTTTTCGCCCCCCGCCCCCCAGCTCTCCAGAGGGCAAAGCGAGGCGGGGCTGCCCCTGGCTCCCTGGACCCTGCTGATTTGCTGGGGATCACCGATGCCCAAAACCTACTCCCCAAGGATTCTCCTTGGCGGGGAAGCAGGATTGGGCGCGCGAAGCCCTTCTGCGCCCAGGCCGCAGCCATGCCCCCTGAGCTAGCTCGGCCGTTCAGCGCCGAGGCCCAGTGGCACCGACGGCCCAAAACGAGCTTCTGGCAGCTGCATTGTGCAAAGGGAAAGTCTCCTCGGGCAGCCAACAACAGCCCCAACGCGCCTCGGCTCAGGAAAGCAACGCAAGCCGTTTTCGCCCCCGGCCCTCCGCTCTCCAGAGGGCAAAGCGGTGCAGGGCTGCCCCTGGCTCCCTAGGCCCTGCTGCTGTGCTGGGGGTCTCCGGTGCCCGAAACCCACTCCCGACGGGTTCTCCTTGGCGGGGAAGCAGGATTGGGCGCGCGAAGGCCTTCTGCGCCCAGGCCGCAGCCATGCCCCCTGAGCCAGCTCGGCCGCTCAGCGCCGAGGCCACGTCGCACCGACGGCCATAAACGAGCTTCTGGCAGCTGCTTTGTGCAAAGGGAAAGTCTCCTCGGGCAGCCAACAACAGCCCCAACGCGCCTCGGCTCAGGAAAGCAACGCAAGCAGTTTTTGCCCCGGCCGTCTGCTCTCCAGAGGGCAAAGCGCGGCGGGGCTGCCCCTGGCTCCCTGGGCCCTGTGTCTTTGCTAGGGGTCTCCGGTGCCCGAAACCCCCTCCCCACGGGTTCTCCTTGGCGGGGAAGCAGGATTGGGCGCGCGAAGGCCTTCTGCGCCCAGACCGCAGCCATGCCCCCTGAGCCAGCTCGGCCGCTCAGCGCTGAGGCCCCGTCGCACCTACGGCCCAAAACGAGCTTCTGGCAGCTGCATTGTGCAAAGGGAAAGTCTCCTCGGGCAGCCAACAACAGCCCCAACGCGCCTCGGCTCAGGAAAGCAACGCAAGCCGTTTTCGCCCCCCGCCCCCCAGCTCTCCAGAGGGCAAAGCGAGGCGGGGCTGCCCCTGGCTCCCTGGACCCTGCTGATTTGCTGGGGATCACCGATGCCCAAAACCTACTCCCCAAGGATTCTCCTTGGCGGGGAAGCAGGATTGGGCGCGCGAAGCCCTTCTGCGCCCAGGCCGCAGCCATGCCCCCTGAGCCAGCTCGGCCGCTCAGCGCCGAGGCCCCGTGGCACCGACGGCCCAAAACGAGCTTCTGGCAGCTGCATTGTGCAAAGGGAAAGTCTCCTCGGGCAGCCAACAACAGCCCCAACGCGCCTCGGCTGAGGAAAGCAACGCAAGCCGTTTTCGACCCCGGCCCTCCGCTCTCCAGATGGCAAAGCGGGGAGGGCTGCCCCTGGCTCCCTGGGCCCTGCTGCTTTGCTGGGGGTCTCCGGTGCCCGAAACCCCCTCCCCACGTGTTCTCCTTGGCGGGGAAGCAGGATTGGGCGCGCGAAGGCCTTCTGCGCCCAGGCCGCAGCCATGCCCCCTGAGCGAGCTCGGCCGCACAGCGCCGAGGCCCCTCGCACCGACGGGCCAAAACGAGCTTCTGGCAGCTGCATTGTGCAAAGGGAAAGTCTCCTCGGGCAGCCAACAACAGCCCCAACGCGCCTCGGCTCAGGAAAGCAACGCAAGACGTTTTCGCCCCCGGCCATCCGCTCTCCAGAGGGCAAAGCGGGGCGGGGCTGCCCCTGGCTCCCTGGGCCCTGCTGCTTTGCTGGGGGTCTCCGATGCCCGAAACCCACTCGGCATGTGTTCTCCTTGGCGTGGAAGCAGGATTGGGCGCGCGAAGGCCTTCTGCGCCCAGGCCGCAGCCATGCCCCCTGAGCCAGCTCGGCCGCTCAGCGCCGAGTCCCCGTCGCACCGACGGACCAAAACGAGCTTCTGGCAGCTGCATTGTGCAAAGGGAAAGTCTCCTCGGGCAGTCAACAACAGCCCCAACGCGCCTCGGCTCAGGAAAGCAACGCAAGCAGTTTTCGCCCCCGCCCTCCGCTCTCCAGAGGGCAAAGCGGGGCGGGGCTGCCCCAGGCTCCCTGGGCCCTGTGTCTTTGCTGGGGGTCTCCGGTGCCCGAAACCCACTCCCCACGGGTTCTCCTTGGCGGGGAAGCAGGATTGGGCGCGCGAAGGCCTTCTGCGCCCAGGGCGCAGCCATGCCGCCTGAGCTAGCTCGGCCGTTCAGCGCCGAGGCCCAGTGGCACCGACGGCCCAAAACGAGCTTCTGGCAGCTGCATTGTGCAAAGGGAAAGTCTCCTCGGGCAGCCAACAACAGCCCCAACGCGCCTCGGCTCAGGAAAGCAACGCAAGCCGTTTTCGCCCCCGGCCCTCCGCTCTCCAGAGGGCAAAGCGGTGCAGGGCTGCCCCTGGCGCCCTAGGCCCTGCTGCTGTGCTGGGGGTCTCCGGTGCCCGAAACCCACTCCCGACGGGTTTTCCTTGGCGGGGAAGCAGGATTGGGCGCGCGAAGGCCTTCTGCGCCCAGGCCGCAGCCATGCCCCCTGAGCCAGCTCGGCCGCTCAGCGCCGAGGCCCCGTCGCACCGACGGCCATAAACGAGCTTCTGGCAGCTGCTTTGTGCAAAGGGAAAGTCTCCTCGGGCAGCCAACAACAGCCCCAACGCGCCTCGGCTCAGGAAAGCAACGCAAGCCGTTTTCGCCCCCGGCCCTCCGCTCTCCAGACGGCTAAGCGGTGCAGGGCTGCCCCTGGCTCCCTAGGCCCTGCTGCTGTGCTGGGGGTCTCCGGTGCCCGAAACCCACTCCCGACGGGTTCTCCTTGGCGGGGAAGCAGGATTGGGCGCGCGAAGGCCTTCTGCGCCCAGGCCGCAGCCATGCCCCCTGAGCCAGCTCGGCCGCTCAGCGCCGAGGCCCCGTCGCACCGACGGCCATAAACGAGCTTCTGGCAGCTGCTTTGTGCAAAGGGAAAGTCTCCTCGGGCAGCCAACAACAGCCCCAACGCGCCTCGGCTCAGGAAAGCAACGCAAGCCGTTTTCGCCCCCGGGCCTCCGCTCTCCAGAGGGCAAAGCGGGGCGGGGCTGCCCCTGGCTCCCTGGGCCCTGTGTCTTTGCTGGGGGTCTCGGATGCCCGTAACCCACTCCCCACGGGTTCTCCTTGCCTGGGAAGCAGGATTGGGCGCGCGAAGCCCTTCTGCGCCCAGGCCGCAGCCATGCCCCCTGAGCCAGCTCGGCCGCTCAGCGCCGAGGCCCCGTGGCACCGACGGCCCAAAACGAGCTTCTGGCAGCTGCATTGTGCAAAGGGAAAGTCTCCTCGGGCAGCCAACAACAGCCCCAACGCGCCTCGGCTCAGGAAAACAACGCCAGCCGTTTTCGCCCCCGGCCCTCCGCTCTCCAGAGGGCCAAGCGGTGCAGGGCTGCCCCTGGCTCCCTAGGCCCTGCTGCTGTGCTGGGGGTCTCCGGTGCCCGAAACCCACTCCCGACGGGTTCTCCTTGGCGGGGAAGCAGGATTGGGCGCGCGAAGGCCTTCTGCGCCCAGGCCGCAGCCATGCCCCCTGAGCCAGCTTGGCCGCTCAGCGCTGAGGCCCCGTCGCACCGAAGGCCCAAAACGAGCTTCTGGCAGCTGCATTCTGCAAAGGGAAAGTCTCCTCGGGCAGCCAACAACAGCCCCAACGCGCCTCGGCTCAGGAAAGCAACGCAAGCCGTTTTCGCCCCCCGCCCCCCAGCTCTCCAGAGGGCAAAGCGAGGCGGGGCTGCCCCTGGCTCCCTGGACCCTGCTGATTTGCTGGGGATCACCGATGCCCAAAACCTACTCCCCAAGGATTCTCCTTGGCGGGGAAGCAGGATTGGGCGCGCGAAGGCCTTCTGCGCCCAGGCCGCAGCCATGCCCCCTGAGCCAGCTCGGCCGCTCAGCGCCGAGGCCCCGTGGCACCGACGGCCCAAAACGAGCTTCTGGCAGCTGCATTGTGCAAAGGGAAAGTCTCCTCGGGCAGCCAACAACAGCCCCAACGCGCCTCGGCTCAGGAAAGCAACGCAAGCCGTTTTCGACCCCGGCCCTCCGCTCTCCAGATGGCAAAGCGGGGAGGGCTGCCCCTGGCTCCCTGGGCCCTGCTGCTTTGCTGGGGGTCTCCGGTGCCCGAAACCCCCTCCCCACGTGTTCTCCTTGGCGGGGAAGCAGGATTGGGCGCGCGAAGGCCTTCTGCGCCCAGGCCGCAGCCATGCCCCCTGAGCGAGCTCGGCCGCACAGCGCCGAGGCCCCTCGCACCGACGGGCCAAAACGAGCTTCTGGCAGCTGCATTGTGCAAAGGGAAAGTCTCCTCGGGCAGCCAACAACAGCCCCAACGCGCCTCGGCTCAGGAAAGCAACGCAAGCCGTTTTCGCCCCCGGCCCTCCGCTCTCCAGAGGGCAAAGCGGGGCGGGGCTGCCCCTGGCTCCCTGGGCCCTGCTGCTTTGCTGGGGGTCTCCGATGCCCGAAACCCATTCGGCATGTGTTCTCCTTGGCGTGGAAGCAGGATTGGGCGCGCGAAGGCCTTCTGCGCCCAGGCCGCAGCCATGCCCCCTGAGCCAGCTCGGCCGCTCAGCGCCGAGTCCCCGTCGCACCGACGGACCAAAACGAGCTTCTGGCAGCTGCATTGTGCAAAGGGAACGTCTCCTCGGGCAGTCAACAACAGCCCCAACGCGCCTCGGCTCAGGAAAGCAACGCAAGCCGTTTTCGCCCCCGCCCTCCGCTCTCCAGAGGGCAAAGCGGGGCGGGGCTGCCCCTGGCTCCCTGGGCCCTGTGTCTTTGCTGGGGGTCTCCGGTGCCCGAAACCCACTCCCCACGGGTTCTCCTTGGCGGGGAAGCAGGATTGGGCGCGCGAAGGCCTTCTGCGCCCAGGCCGCAACCATGCCCCCTGAGCCAGCTCTGCTGCTCAGCGCTGAGGCCCCGTCGCACCGACGGCCCAAAACGAGCTTCTGGCAGCTGCATTCTGCAAAGGGAAAGTCTCCTCGGGCAGCCAACAACAGCCCCAACGCGCCTCGGCTCAGGAAAGCAACGCAAGCCGTTTTCGCCCCCGGCCCTCCGCTCTCCAGAGGGCAAAGCGGGGCGGGGCTGCCCCTGGCTCCCTGGGCCCTGCTGCTTTGCTGGGGGTCTCCGGTGCCCGAAACCCACTCCCGACGGGTTCTCCTTGGCGGGGAAGCAGGATTGGGCGCGCGAAGGCCTTCTGCGCCCAGGCCGCAGCCATGCCCCCTGAGCCAGCTCGGCCGCTCAGCGCCGAGGCGCCGTCGCACCGAAGGCCCAAAACGAGCTTCTGGCGGCTGCATTGTGCAAAGGGAAAGTCTCCTCGGCCAGCCAACAACAGCCCCAACGCGCCTCGGCTCAGGAAAGCAACGAAGGCCGTTTTCGCCCACTGCCCTCCGATCTCCAGAGTGTAAAGCGGGGCGGGGCTGCCCCTGGCTCCCTGGGCCCTGCTGATTTGCTGGGGATCATCGATGCCCAAAACCTACTCCCCAAGGGTTCTCCTTGGCGGGGAAGCAGGATTGGGCGCGCGAAGCCCTTCTGCGCCCAGGGCGCAGCCATGCCGCCTGAGCTAGCTCGGCCGTTCAGCGCCGAGGCCCAGTGGCACCGACGGCCCAAAACGAGCTTCTGGCAGCTGCATTGTGCAAAGGCAAAGTCTCCTCGGGCAGCCAACAACAGCCCCAACGCACCTCGGCTCAGGAAAGCAACGCAAGCCGTTTTCGACCCCGGCACTCCGCTCTCCAGAGGGCAAAGCGGGGCGGGCTGCCCCTGGCTCCCTGGGCCCTGTGTCTTTGCTGGGGGTCTCCGTTGCCCGAAACCCCCTCCCCACGTGTTCTCCTTGGCTGGGAAGCAGGATTGGGCGCGCGAAGGCCTTCTGCGCCCAGGCCCCAGCCATGCCCCCTGAGCCAGCTCGGCCGCTCAGCGCCGAGGCCCTGTCGAACCGACGGCCCAAAACGAGCTTCTGGCAGCTGCCTTGTGCAAAGGGAAAGTCTCCTCGGGCAGAAAACAACAGCCCAAACGCGCCTCGGCTCAGGAAAGCAAGGCAAGCCGTTTTCGCCCCCGGCCCTCCGCTCTCCAGAGGGCAAAGCGGTGCAGGGCTGCCCCTGGCTCCCTAGGCCCTGCTGCTGTGCTGGGGGTCTCCGGTGCCCGAAACCCACTCCCGACGGGTTCTCCTTGGCGGGGAAGCAGGATTGGGCGCGCGAAGGCCTTCTGCGCCCAGGCCGCAGCCATGCCCCCTGAGCCAGCTCGGCCGCTCAGCGCCGAGGCCCCGTCGCACCGACGGCCATAAACGAGCTTCTGGCAGCTGCTTTGTGCCAAGGGAAAGTCTCCTCGGGCAGCCAACAACAGCCCCAACGCGCCTCGGCTCAGGAAAGCAACGCAAGCTGTTTTCGCCCCCGGCCCTCCGCTCTCCAGAGGGCAAAGCGCGTCGGGGCTGCCCCTGGCTCCCTGGGCCCTGTGTCTTTGCTGGGGGTCTCCGGTGCCCGAAACCCACTCCCGACGGGTTCTCCTTGGCGGGGAAGCAGGATTGGGCGCGCGAAGGCCTTCTGCGCCCAGACCGCAGCCATGCCCCCTGAGCCAGCTCTGCTGCTCAGCGCCGAGGCCCCGTCGCACCTACGGCCCAAAACGAGCTTCTGGCAGCTGCATTGTGCAAAGGGAAAGTCTCCTCGGGCAGCCAACAACAGCCCCAACGCGCCTCGGCTCAGGAAAGCAACGCAAGCCGTTTTCGCCCCCGGACCTCCGCTCTCCAGACGGCTAAGCGGTGCAGGGCTGCCCCTGGCTCCCTAGGCCCTGCTGCTGTGCTGGGGGTCTCCGGTGCCCGAAACCCACTCCCGACGGGTTCTCCTTGGCGGGGAAGCAGGATTGGGCGCGCGAAGGCCTTCTGCGCCCAGGTCGCAGCCATGCCCCCTGATCCAGCTCGGCCGCTCAGCGCCGAGGCCCCGTCGCACCGACGGCCCAAAACGAGCTTGTGGCAGCTGCCTTGTGCAAAGGGAAAGTCTCCTCGGGCAGCCAACAACAGCCCCAACGCGCCTCGGCTCAGGAAAGCAACGCAAGCCGTTTTCGCCCCCGGCCCTCCGCTCTCCAGAGGGCAAAGCGGGGCGGGGCTGCCCCTGGCTCCCTGGGCCCTGCTGCTGTGCTGGCGGTCTCCGGTGCCCGAAACCCACTCCCGACGGGTTCTCCTTGGCGGGGAAGCAGGATTGGGCGCGCGAAGGCCTTCTGCGCCCAGGCCGCAGCCATGCCCCTGAGCCAGCTCGGCCGCTCAGCGCCGAGGCCCCGTCGCACCGAAGGCCCAAAACGAGCTTCTGGCGGCTGCATTGTGCAAAGGGAAAGTCTCCTCTGGCAGCCAACAACAGCCCCAACGTGCCTCGGCTGAGGAAAGCAACGCAAGCCGTTTTCGCCCCCGACCCTCCTCTCTCCAGAGGGCAAAGCGGGGCGGGGCTGCCCCTGGCTCCCTGGGCCCTGTGTCTTTGCTGGGGGTCTCCGGTGCCCGAAACCCACTCCCCACGGGTTCTCCTTGGCGCGGAAGCAGGACTGGGCGTGCGAAGGCCTTCTGCGCCCAGGCCGCAGCCATGCACCCGAGCCAGCTCTGCCGCTCAGCGCCGAGGTCCCGTCGCACCGACGGCACAAAACGAGCTTCTGGCAGCTGCATTGTGCAAAGGGAAAGTCTCCTCGGGCAGCCAACAACAGCCCCAACGCGCCTCGGCTGAGGAAAGCAACGCAAGCCGTTTTCGACCCCGGCCCTCCGCTCTCCAGATGGCAAAGCGGGGAGGGCTGCCCCTGGCTCCCTGGGCCCTGCTGCTTTGCTGGGGGTCTCCGGTGCCCGAAACCCCCTCCCCACGGGTTCTCCTTGGCGGGGAAGCAGGATTGGGCGCGCGAAGGCCTTCTGCGCCCAGGCCGCAGCCATGCCCCCTGAGCGAGCTCGGCCGCACAGCGCCGAGGCCCCGTGGCACCGACGGCCCAAAACGAGCTTCTGGCAGCTGCATTGTGCAAAGGGAAAGTCTCCTCGGGCAGCCAACAACAGCCCCAACGCGCCTCGGCTCAGGAAAGCAACGCAAGCCGTTTTCGACCCCGGCCCTCCGCTCTCCAGATGGCAAAGCGGGGAGGGCTGCCCCTGGCTCCCTGGGCCCTGCTGCTTTGCTGGGGGTCTCCGGTGCCCGAAACCCCCTCCCCACGTGTTCTCCTTGGCGGGGAAGCAGGATTGGGCGCGCGAAGGCCTTCTGCGCCCAGGCCGCAGCCATGCCCCCTGAGCGAGCTCGTCCGCACAGCGCCGAGGCCCCTCGCACCGACGGGCCAAAACGAGCTTCTGGCAGCTGTATTGTGCAAAGGGAAAGTCTCCTCGGGCAGCCAACAACAGCCCCAACGCGCCTCGGCTCAGGAAAGCAACGCAAGCTGTTTTCGCCCCCGGCCCTCCGCTCTCCAGAGGGCAAAGCGGGGCGGGGCTGCCCCTGGCTCCCTGGGCCCTGCTGCTTTGCTGGGGGTCTCCGATGCCCGAAACCCACTCGGCATGTGTTCTCCTTGGCGTGGAAGCAGGATTGGGCGCGCGAAGGCCTTCTGCGCCCAGGCCGCAGCCATGCCCCCTGAGCCAGCTCGGCCGCTCAGCGCCGAGTCCCCGTCGCACCGACGGACCAAAACGAGCTTCTGGCAGCTGCATTGTGCAAAGGGAAAGTCTCCTCGGGCAGTCAACAACAGCCCCAACGCGCCTCGGCTCAGGAAATCAACGCAAGCAGTTTTCGCCCCCGCCCTCCGCTCTCCAGAGGGCAAAGCGGGGCGGGGCTGCCCCTGGCTCCCTGGGCCCTGTGTCTTTGCTGGGGGTCTCCGGTGCCCGAAACCCACTCCCCACGGGTTCTCCTTGGCGGGGAAGCAGGATTGGGCGCGCGAAGGCCTTCTGCGCCCAGGCCGCAACCATGCCCCCTGAGCCAGCTCTGCTGCTCAGCGCTGAGGCCCCGTCGCACCGACGGCCCAAAACGAGCTTCTGGCAGCTGCATTCTGCAAAGGGAAAGTCTCCTCGGGCAGCCAACAACAGCCCCAACGCGCCTCGGCTCAGGAAAGCAACGCAAGCCGTTTTCGCCCCCGGCCCTCCGCTCTCCAGAGGGCAAAGCGGGGCGGGGCTGCCCCTGGCTCCCTGGGCCCTGCTGCTTTGCTGGGGGTCTCCGGTGCCCGAAACCCACTCCCGACGGGTTCTCCTTGGCGGGGAAGCAGGATTGGGCGCGCGAAGGCCTTCTGCGCCCAGGCCGCAGCCATGCCCCCTGAGCCAGCTCGGCCGCTCAGCGCCGAGGCGCCGTCGCACCGAAGGCCCAAAACGAGCTTCTGGCGGCTGCATTGTGCAAAGGGAAAGTCTCCTAGGGCAGCCAACAACAGCCCCAACGCGCCTCGGCTCAGGAAAGCAACGCAAGCCGTTTTCGCCCCCGGCCCTCCGCTCTCCAGAGGGCAAAGCGGTGCAGGGCTGCCCCTGGCTCCCTAGGCCCTGCTGCTGTGCTGGGGGTCTCCGGTGCCCGAAACCCACTCCCGACGGGTTCTCCTTGGCGGGGAAGCAGGATTGGGCGCGCGAAGGCCTTCTGCGCCCAGGCCGCAGCCATGCCCCCTGAGCCAGCTCGGCCGCTCAGCGCCGAGGCCCCGTCGCACCGACGGCCATAAACGAGCTTCTGGCAGCTGCTTTGTGCAAAGGGAAAGTCTCCTCGGGCAGCCAACAACAGCCCAAACGCGCCTCGGCTCAGGAAAGCAACGCAAGCCGTTTTCGCCCCCGGCCCTCCGCTCTCCAGAGGGCCAAGCGGTGCAGGGCTGCCCCTGGCTCCCTAGGCCCTGCTGCTGTGCTGGGGGTCTCCGGTGCCCGAAACCCACTCCCGACGGGTTCTCCTTGGCGGGGAAGCAGGATTGGGCGCGCGAAGGCCTTCTGCGCCCAGGCCGCAGCCATGCCCCCTGAGCCAGCTTGGCCGCTCAGCGCCGAGGCCCCGTCGCACCGAAGGCCCAAAACGAGCTTCTGGCAGCTGCATTCTGCAAAGGGAAAGTCTCCTCGGGCAGCCAACAACAGCCCCAACGCGCCTCGGCTCAGGAAAGCAACGCAAGCCGTTTTCGCCCCCCGCCCCCCAGCTCTCCAGAGGGCAAAGCGAGGCGGGGCTGCCCCTGGCTCCCTGGACCCTGCTGATTTGCTGGGGATCACCGATGCCCAAAACCTACTCCCCAAGGATTCTCCTTGGCGGGGAAGCAGGATTGGGCGCGCGAAGCCCTTCTGCGCCCAGGCCGCAGCCATGCCCCCTGAGCCAGCTCGGCCGCTCAGCGGCGAGGCCCCGTGGCACCGACGGCCCAAAACGAGCTTCTGGCAGCTGCATTGTGCAAAGGGAAAGTCTCCTCGGGCAGCCAACAACAGCCCCAACGCGCCTCGGCTCAGGAAAGCAACGCAAGCCGTTTTCGACCCCGGCCCTCCGCTCTCCAGATGGCAAAGCGGGGAGGGCTGCCCCTGGCTCCCTGGGCCCTGCTGCTTTGCTGGGGGTCTCCGGTGCCCGAAACCCCCTCCCCACGTGTTCTCCTTGGCGGGGAAGCAGGATTGGGCGCGCGAAGGCCTTCTGCGCCCAGGCCGCAGCCATGCCCCCTGAGCGAGCTCGGCCGCACAGCGCCGAGGCCCCTCGCACCGACGGGCCAAAACGAGCTTCTGGCAGCTGCATTGTGCAAAGGGAAAGTCTCCTCGGGCAGCCAACAACAGCCCCAACGCGCCTCGGCTCAGGAAAGCAACGCAAGACGTTTTCGCCCCCGGCCCTCCGCTCTCCAGAGGGCAAAGCGGGGCGGGGCTGCCCCTGGCTCCCTGGGCCCTGCTGCTTTGCTGGGGGTCTCCGATGCCCGAAACCCATTCGGCATGTGTTCTCCTTGGCGTGGAAGCAGGATTGGGCGCGCGAAGGCCTTCTGCGCCCAGGCCGCAGCCATGCCCCCTGAGCCAGCTCGGCCGCTCAGCGCCGAGTCCCCGTCGCACCGACGGACCAAAACGAGCTTCTGGCAGCTGCATTGTGCAAAGGGAAAGTCTCCTCGGGCAGTCAACAACAGCCCCAACGCACCTCGGCTCAGGAAAGCAACGCAAGCAGTTTTCGCCCCCGCCCTCCGCTCTCCAGAGGGCAAAGCGGGGCGGGGCTGCCCCTGGGTCCCTGGGCCCTGTGTCTTTGCTGGGGGTCTCCGGTGCCCGAAACCCACTCCCGACGGGTTCTCCTTGGCGGGGAAGCAGGATTGGGCGCGCGAAGGCCTTCTGCGCCCAGGCCGCAGCCATGCCCCCTGAGCCAGCTCTGCTGCTCAGCGCTGAGGCCCCGTCGCACCGACGGCCCAAAACGAGCTTCTGGCAGCTGCATTCTGCAAAGGGAAAGTCTCCTCGGGCAGCCAACAACAGCCCCAACGCGCCTCGGCTCAGGAAAGCAACGCAAGCCGTTTTCGCCCCCGGCCCTCCGCTCTCCAGAGGGCAAAGCGGGGCGGGGCTGCCCCTGGCTCCCTGGGCCCTGCTGCTTTGCTGGGGGTCTCCGGTGCCCGAAACCCACTTCCGACGGGTTCTCCTTGGCGGGGAAGCAGGATTGGGCGCGCGAAGGCCTTCTGCGCCCAGGCCGCAGCCATGCCCCCTGAGCCAGCTCGGCCGCTCAGCGCCGAGGCGCCGTCGCACCGAAGGCCGAAAACGAGCTTCTGGCGGCTGCATTGTGCAAAGGGAAAGTCTCCTCGGCCAGCCAACAACAGCCCCAACGCGCCTCGGCTCAGGAAAGCAACGAAGGCCGTTTTCACCCCCGGCCCTCCGCTCTCCAGAGGGCAAAGCGGTGCAGGGCTGCCCCTGGCTCCCTAGGCCCTGCTGCTGTGCTGGGGGTCTCCGGTGCCCGAAACCCACTCCCGACGGGTTCTCCTTGGCGGGGAAGCAGGATTGGGCGCGCGAAGGCCTTCTGCGCCCAGGTCGCAGCCATGCCCCCTGATCCAGCTCGGCCGCTCAGCGCCGAGGCCCCGTGCACCGACGGCCCAAAACGAGCTTGTGGCAGCTGCCTTGTGCAAAGGGAAAGTCTCCTCGGGCAGCCAACAACAGCCCCAACGCGCCTCGGCTCAGGAAAGCAACGCAAGCCGTTTTCGCCCCCGGCCCTCCGCTCTCCAGAGGGCAAAGCGGGGCGGGGCTGCCCCTGGCTCCCTGGGCCCTGCTGCTGTGCTGGGGGTCTCCGGTGCCCGAAACCCACTCCCGACGGGTTCTCCTTGGCGGGGAAGCAGGATTGGGCGCGCGAAGGCCTTCTGCGCCCAGGCCGCAGCCATGCCCCTGAGCCAGCTCGGCCGCTCAGCGCCGAGGCCCCGTCGCACCGACGGCCATAAACGAGCTTCTGGCAGCTGCTTTGTGCAAAGGGAAAGTCTCCTCGGGCAGCCAACAACAGCCCAAACGCGCCTCGGCTCAGGAAAGCAACGCAAGCCGTTTTCGCCCCCGGCCCTCCGCTCTCCAGAGGGCCAAGCGGTGCAGGGCTGCCCCTGGCTCCCTAGGCCCTGCTGCTGTGCTGGGGGTCTCCGGTGCCCGAAACCCACTCCCGACGGGTTCTCCTTGGCGGGGAAGCAGGATTGGGCGCGCGAAGGCCTTCTGCGCCCAGGCCGCAGCCATGCCCCCTGAGCCAGCTTGGCCGCTCAGCGCCGAGGCCCCGTCGCACCGAAGGCCCAAAACGAGCTTCTGGCAGCTGCATTCTGCAAAGGGAAAGTCTCCTCGGGCAGCCAACAACAGCCCCAACGCGCCTCGGCTCAGGAAAGCAACGCAAGCCGTTTTCGCCCCCCGCCCCCCAGCTCTCCAGAGGGCAAAGCGAGGCGGGGCTGCCCCTGGCTCCCTGGACCCGGCTGATTTGCTGGGGATCACCGATGCCCAAAACCTACTCCCCAAGGATTCTCCTTGGCGGGGAAGCAGGATTGGGCGCGCGAAGCCCTTCTGCGCCCAGGCCGCAGCCATGCCCCCTGAGCCAGCTCGGCCGCTCAGCGGCGAGGCCCCGTGGCACCGACGGCCCAAAACGAGCTTCTGGCAGCTGCATTGTGCAAAGGGAAAGTCTCCTCGGGCAGCCAACAACAGCCCCAACGCGCCTCGGCTGAGGAAAGCAACGCAAGCCGTTTTCGACCCCGGCCCTCCGCTCTCCAGATGGCAAAGCGGGGAGGGCTGCCCCTGGCTCCCTGGGCCCTGCTGCTTTGCTGGGGGTCTCCGGTGCCCGAAACCCCCTCCCCACGTGTTCTCCTTGACGGGGAAGCAGGATTGGGCGCGCGAAGGCCTTCTGCGCCCAGGCCGCAGCCATGCCCCCTGAGCGAGCTCGGCCGCACAGCGCCGAGGCCCCTCGCACCGACGGGCCAAAACGAGCTTCTGGCAGCTGCATTGTGCAAAGGGAAAGTCTCCTCGGGCAGCCAACAACAGCCCCAACGCGCCTCGGCTCAGGAAAGCAACGCAAGCCGTTTTCGCCCCCGGCCCTCCGCTCTCCAGAGGGCAAAGCGGGGCGGGGCTGCCCCTGGCTCCCTGGGCCCTGCTGCTTTGCTGGGGGTCTCCGATGCCCGAAACCCATTCGGCATGTGTTCTCCTTGGCGTGGAAGCAGGATTGGGCGCGCGAAGGCCTTCTGCGCCCAGGCCGCAGCCATGCCCCCTGAGCCAGCTCGGCCGCTCAGCGCCGAGTCCCCGTCGCACCGACGGACCAAAACGAGCTTCTGGCAGCTGCATTGTGCAAAGGGAAAGTCTCCTCGGGCAGTCAACAACAGCCCCAACGCACCTCGGCTCAGGAAAGCAACGCAAGCAGTTTTCGCCCCCGCCCTCCGCTCTCCAGAGGGCAAAGCGGGGCGGGGCTGCCCCTGGGTCCCTGGGCCCTGTGTCTTTGCTGGGGGTCTCCGGTGCCCGAAACCCACTCCCGACGGGTTCTCCTTGGCGGGGAAGCAGGATTGGGCGCGCGAAGGCCTTCTGCGCCCAGGCCGCAGCCATGCCCCCTGAGCCAGCTCTGCTGCTCAGCGCTGAGGCCCCGTCGCACCGACGGCCCAAAACGAGCTTCTGGCAGCTGCATTCTGCAAAGGGAAAGTCTCCTCGGGCAGCCAACAACAGCCCCAACGCGCCTCGGCTCAGGAAAGCAACGCAAGCCGTTTTCGCCCCCGGCCCTCCGCTCTCCAGAGGGCAAAGCGGGGCGGGGCTGCCCCTGGCTCCCTGGGCCCTGCTGCTTTGCTGGGGGTCTCCGGTGCCCGAAACCCACTTCCGACGGGTTCTCCTTGGCGGGGAAGCAGGATTGGGCGCGCGAAGGCCTTCTGCGCCCAGGCCGCAGCCATGCCCCCTGAGCCAGCTCGGCCGCTCAGCGCCGAGGCGCCGTCGCACCGAAGGCCCAAAACGAGCTTCTGGCGGCTGCATTGTGCAAAGGGAAAGTCTCCTCGGCCAGCCAACAACAGCCCCAACGCGCCTCGGCTCAGGAAAGCAACGAAGGCCGTTTTCGCCCCCGGCCCTCCGCTCTCCAGAGGGCAAAGCGGTGCAGGGCTGCCCCTGGCTCCCTAGGCCCTGCTGCTGTGCTGGGGGTCTCCGGTGCCCGAAACCCACTCCCGACGGGTTCTCCTTGGCGGGGAAGCAGGATTGGGCGCGCGAAGGCCTTCTGCGCCCAGGTCGCAGCCATGCCCCCTGATCCAGCTCGGCCGCTCAGCGCCGAGGCCCCGTGCACCGACGGCCCAAAACGAGCTTGTGGCAGCTGCCTTGTGCAAAGGGAAAGTCTCCTCGGGCAGCCAACAACAGCCCCAACGCGCCTCGGCTCAGGAAAGCAACGCAAGCCGTTTTCGCCCCCGGCCCTCCGCTCTCCAGAGGGCAAAGCGGGGCGGGGCTGCCCCTGGCTCCCTGGGCCCTGCTGCTGTGCTGGGGGTCTCCGGTGCCCGAAACCCACTCCCGACGGGTTCTCCTTGGCGGGGAAGCAGGATTGGGCGCGCGAAGGCCTTCTGCGCCCAGGCCGCAGCCATGCCCCTGAGCCAGCTCGGCCGCTCAGCGCCGAGGCCCCGTCGCACCGAAGGCCCAAAACGAGCTTCTGGCGGCTGCATTGCGCAAAGGGAAAGTCTCCTCTGGCAGCCAACAACAGCCCCAACGTGCCTCGGCTGAGGAAAGCAACGCAAGCCGTTTTCGCCCCCGACCCTCCGCTCTCCAGAGGGCAAAGCGGGGCGGGGCTGCCCCTGGCTCCCTGGGCCCTGTGTCTTTGCTGGGGGTCTCCGGTGCCCGAAACCCACTCCCCACGGGTTCTCCTTGGCGCGGAAGCAGGACTGGGCGTGCGAAGGCCTTCTGCGCCCAGGCCGCAGCCATGCACCCGAGCCAGCTCTGCCGCTCAGCGCCGAGGTCCCGTCGCACCGACGGCACAAAACGAGCTTCTGGCAGCTGCATTGTGCAAAGGGAAAGTCTCCTCGGGCAGCCAACAACAGCCCCAACGCGCCTCGGCTGAGGAAAGCAACGCAAGCCGTTTTCGACCCCGGCCCTCCGCTCTCCAGAGGGCAAAGCGGGGCGGGGCTGCCCCTGGCTCCCTGGGCCCTGCTGCTTTGCTGGGGGTCTCCGATGCCCGAAACCCACTCGGCATGTGTTCTCCTTGGCGTGGAAGCAGGATTGGGCGCGCGAAGGCCTTCTGCGCCCAGGCCGCAGCCATGCCCCCTGAGCCAGCTCGGCCGCTCAGCGCCGAGTCCCCGTCGCACCGACAGACCAAAACGAGCTTCTGGCAGCTGCATTGTGCAAAGGGAAAGTCTCCTCGGGCAGTCAACAACAGCCCCAACGCGCCTCGGCTCAGGAAAGCAACGCAAGCAGTTTTCGCCCCCGCCCTCCGCTCTCCAGAGGGCAAAGCGGGGCGGGGCTGCCCCTGGCTCCCTGGGCCCTGTGTCTTTGCTGGGGGTCTCCGGTGCCCGAAACCCACTCCCCACGGGTTCTCCTTGGCGGGGAAGCAGGATTGGGCGCGCGAAGGCCTTCTGCGCCCAGGCCGCAACCATGCCCCCTGAGCCAGCTCTGCTGCTCAGCGCTGAGGCCCCGTCGCACCGACGGCCCAAAACGAGCTTCTGGCAGCTGCATTCTGCAAAGGGAAAGTCTCCTCGGGCAGCCAACAACAGCCCCAACGCGCCTCGGCTCAGGAAAGCAACGCAAGCCGTTTTCGCCCCCGGCCCTCCGCTCTCCAGAGGGCAAAGCGGGGCGGGGCTGCCCCTGGCTCCCTGGGCCCTGTGTCTTTGCTGGGGGTCTCCGGTGCCCGAAACCCACTCCCCACGGGTTCTCCTTGGCGGGGAAGCAGGATTGGGCGCGCGAAGGCCTTCTGCGCCCAGGCCGCAACCATGCCCCCTGAGCCAGCTCTGCTGCTCAGCGCTGAGGCCCCGTCGCACCGACGGCCCAAAACGAGCTTCTGGCAGCTGCATTCTGCAAAGGGAAAGTCTCCTCGGGCAGCCAACAACAGCCCCAACGCGCCTCGGCTCAGGAAAGCAACGCAAGCCGTTTTCGCCCCCGGCCCTCCGCTCTCCAGAGGGCAAAGCGGGGCGGGGCTGCCCCTGGCTCCCTGGGCCCTGCTGCTTTGCTGGGGGTCTCCGGTGCCCGAAACCCACTCCCGACGGGTTCTCCTTGGCGGGGAAGCAGGATTGGGCGCGCGAAGGCCTTCTGCGCCCAGGCCGCAGCCATGCCCCCTGAGCCAGCTCGGCCGCTCAGCGCCGAGGCGCCGTCGCACCGAAGGCCCAAAACGAGCTTCTGGCGGCTGCATTGTGCAAAGGGAAAGTCTCCTCGGCCAGCCAACAACAGCCCCAACGCGCCTCGGCTCAGGAAAGCAACGAAGGCCGTTTTCGCCCCCGGCCCTCCGCTCTCCAGAGGGCAAAGCGGTGCAGGGCTGCCCCTGGCTCCCTAGGCCCTGCTGCTGTGCTGGGGGTCTCCGGTGCCCGAAACCCACTCCCGACGGGTTCTCCTTGGCAGGGAAGCAGGATTGGGCGCGCGAAGGCCTTCTGCGCCCAGGCCGCAGCCATGCCCCCTGAGCCAGCTCGGCCGCTCAGCGCCGAGGCCCCGTCGCACCGACGGCCATAAACGAGCTTCTGGCAGCTGCTTTGTGCCAAGGGAAAGTCTCCTCGGGCAGCCAACAACAGCCCCAACGCGCCTCGGCTCAGGAAAGCAACGCAAGCTGTTTTCGCCCCCGGCCCTCCGCTCTCCAGAGGGCAAAGCGGGGCGGGGCTGCCCCTGGCTCCCTGGGCCCTGCTGCTTTGCTGGGGGTCTCCGATGCCCGAAACCCACTCGGCATGTGTTCTCCTTGGCGTGGAAGCAGGATTGGGCGCGCGAAGGCCTTCTGCGCCCAGGCCGCAGCCATGCCCCCTGAGCCAGCTCGGCCGCTCAGCGCCGAGTCCCCGTCGCACCGACGGACCAAAACGAGCTTCTGGCAGCTGCATGGTGCAAAGGGAAAGTCTCCTCGGGCAGTCAACAACAGCCCCAACGCGCCTCGGCTCAGGAAATCAACGCAAGCAGTTTTCGCCCCCGCCCTCCGCTCTCCAGAGGGCAAAGCGGGGCGGGGCTGCCCCTGGCTCCCTGGGCCCTGTGTCTTTGCTGGGGGTCTCCGGTGCCCGAAACCCACTCCCCACGGGTTCTCCTTGGCGGGGAAGCAGGATTGGGCGCGCGAAGGCCTTCTGCGCCCAGGCCGCAACCATGCCCCCTGAGCCAGCTCTGCTGCTCAGCGCTGAGGCCCCGTCGCACCGACGGCCCAAAACGAGCTTCTGGCAGCTGCATTCTGCAAAGGGAAAGTCTCCTCGGGCAGCCAACAACAGCCCCAACGCGCCTCGGCTCAGGAAAGCAACGCAAGCCGTTTTCGCCCCCGGCCCTCCGCTCTCCAGAGGGCAAAGCGGGGCGGGGCTGCCCCTGGCTCCCTGGGCCCTGCTGCTTTGCTGGGGGTCTCCGGTGCCCGAAACCCACTCCCGACGGGTTCTCCTTGGCGGGGAAGCAGGATTGGGCGCGCGAAGGCCTTCTGCGCCCAGGCCGCAGCCATGCCCCCTGAGCCAGCTCGGCCGCTCAGCGCCGAGGCGCCGTCGCACCGAAGGCCCAAAACGAGCTTCTGGCGGCTGCATTGTGCAAAGGGAAAGTCTCCTAGGGCAGCCAACAACAGCCCCAACGCGCCTCGGCTCAGGAAAGCAACGCAAGCCGTTTTCGCCCCCGGCCCTCCGCTCTCCAGAGGGCAAAGCGGTGCAGGGCTGCCCCTGGCTCCCTAGGCCCTGCTGCTGTGCTGGGGGTCTCCGGTGCCCGAAACCCACTCCCGACGGGTTCTCCTTGGCGGGGAAGCAGGATTGGGCGCGCGAAGGCCTTCTGCGCCCAGGCCGCAGCCATGCCCCCTGAGCCAGCTCGGCCGCTCAGCGCCGAGGCCCCGTCGCACCGACGGCCATAAACGAGCTTCTGGCAGCTGCTTTGTGCAAAGGGAAAGTCTCCTCGGGCAGCCAACAACAGCCCAAACGCGCCTCGGCTCAGGAAAGCAACGCAAGCCGTTTTCGCCCCCGGCCCTCCGCTCTCCAGAGGGCCAAGCGGTGCAGGGCTGCCCCTGGCTCCCTAGGCCCTGCTGCTGTGCTGGGGGTCTCCGGTGCCCGAAACCCACTCCCGACGGGTTCTCCTTGGCGGGGAAGCAGGATTGGGCGCGCGAAGGCCTTCTGCGCCCAGGCCGCAGCCATGCCCCCTGAGCCAGCTTGGCCGCTCAGCGCCGAGGCCCCGTCGCACCGAAGGCCCAAAACGAGCTTCTGGCAGCTGCATTCTGCAAAGGGAAAGTCTCCTCGGGCAGCCAACAACAGCCCCAACGCGCCTCGGCTCAGGAAAGCAACGCAAGCCGTTTTCGCCCCCCGCCCCCCAGCTCTCCAGAGGGCAAAGCGAGGCGGGGCTGCCCCTGGCTCCCTGGACCCTGCTGATTTGCTGGGGATCACCGATGCCCAAAACCTACTCCCCAAGGATTCTCCTTGGCGGGGAAGCAGGATTGGGCGCGCGAAGCCCTTCTGCGCCCAGGCCGCAGCCATGCCCCCTGAGCCAGCTCGGCCGCTCAGCGGCGAGGCCCCGTGGCACCGACGGCCCAAAACGAGCTTCTGGCAGCTGCATTGTGCAAAGGGAAAGTCTCCTCGGGCAGCCAACAACAGCCCCAACGCGCCTCGGCTCAGGAAAGCAACGCAAGCCGTTTTCGACCCCGGCCCTCCGCTCTCCAGATGGCAAAGCGGGGAGGGCTGCCCCTGGCTCCCTGGGCCCTGCTGCTTTGCTGGGGGTCTCCGGTGCCCGAAACCCCCTCCCCACGTGTTCTCCTTGGCGGGGAAGCAGGATTGGGCGCGCGAAGGCCTTCTGCGCCCAGGCCGCAGCCATGCCCCCTGAGCGAGCTCGGCCGCACAGCGCCGAGGCCCCTCGCACCGACGGGCCAAAACGAGCTTCTGGCAGCTGCATTGTGCAAAGGGAAAGTCTCCTCGGGCAGCCAACAACAGCCCCAACGCGCCTCGGCTCAGGAAAGCAACGCAAGACGTTTTCGCCCCCGGCCCTCCGCTCTCCAGAGGGCAAAGCGGGGCGGGGCTGCCCCTGGCTCCCTGGGCCCTGCTGCTTTGCTGGGGGTCTCCGATGCCCGAAACCCATTCGGCATGTGTTCTCCTTGGCGTGGAAGCAGGATTGGGCGCGCGAAGGCCTTCTGCGCCCAGGCCGCAGCCATGCCCCCTGAGCCAGCTCGGCCGCTCAGCGCTGAGGCCCCGTCGCACCGACGGCCCAAAACGAGCTTCTGGCAGCTGCATTCTGCAAAGGGAAAGTCTCCTCGGGCAGCCAACAACAGCCCCAACGCGCCTCGGCTCAGGAAAGCAACGCAAGCCGTTTTCGCCCCCGGCCCTCCGCTCTCCAGAGGGCAAAGCGGGGCGGGGCTGCCCCTGGCTCCCTGGGCCCTGCTGCTTTGCTGGGGGTCTCCGGTGCCCGAAACCCACTCCCGACGGGTTCTCCTTGGCGGGGAAGCAGGATTGGGCGCGCGAAGGCCTTCTGCGCCCAGGCCGCAACCATGCCCCCTGAGCCAGCTCTGCTGCTCAGCGCTGAGGCCCCGTCGCACCGACGGCCCAAAACGAGCTTCTGGCAGCTGCATTCTGCAAAGGGAAAGTCTCCTCGGGCAGCCAACAACAGCCCCAACGCGCCTCGGCTCAGGAAAGCAACGCAAGCCGTTTTCGCCCCCGGCCCTCCGCTCTCCAGAGGGCAAAGCGGGGCGGGGCTGCCCCTGGCTCCCTGGGCCCTGCTGCTTTGCTGGGGGTCTCCGGTGCCCGAAACCCACTCCCGACGGGTTCTCCTTGGCGGGGAAGCAGGATTGGGCGCGCGAAGGCCTTCTGCGCCCAGGCCGCAGCCATGCCCCCTGAGCCAGCTCGGCCGCTCAGCGCCGAGGCGCCGTCGCACCGAAGGCCCAAAACGAGCTTCTGGCGGCTGCATTGTGCAAAGGGAAAGTCTCCTCGGCCAGCCAACAACAGCCCCAACGCGCCTCGGCTCAGGAAAGCAACGAAGGCCGTTTTCGCCCCCGGCCCTCCGCTCTCCAGAGGGCAAAGCGGTGCAGGGCTGCCCCTGGCTCCCTAGGCCCTGCTGCTGTGCTGGGGGTCTCCGGTGCCCGAAACCCACTCCCGACGGGTTCTCCTTGGCAGGGAAGCAGGATTGGGCGCGCGAAGGCCTTCTGCGCCCAGGCCGCAGCCATGCCCCCTGAGCCAGCTCGGCCGCTCAGCGCCGAGGCCCCGTCGCACCGACGGCCATAAACGAGCTTCTGGCAGCTGCTTTGTGCCAAGGGAAAGTCTCCTCGGGCAGCCAACAACAGCCCCAACGCGCCTCGGCTCAGGAAAGCAACGCAAGCTGTTTTCGCCCCCGGCCCTCTGCTCTCCAGAGGGCAAAGCGCGGCGGGGCTGCCCCTGGCTCCCTGGGCCCTGTGTCTTTGCTGGGGGTCTCCGGTGCCCGAAACCCACTCCCCACGGGTTCTCCTTGGCGGGGAAGCAGGATTGGGCGCGCGAAGGCCTTCTGCGCCCAGACCGCAGCCATGCCCCCTGAGCCAGCTCTGCCGCTCAGCGCTGAGGCCCCGTCGCACCTACGGCCCAAAACGAGCTTCTGGCAGCTGCATTGTGCAAAGGGAAAGTCTCCTCGGGCAGCCAACAACAGCCCCAACGCGCCTCGGCTCAGGAAAGCAACGCAAGCCGTTTTCGCCCCCGGCCCTCCGCTCTCCAGACGGCTAAGCGGTGCAGGGCTGCCCCTGGCTCCCTAGGCCCTGCTGCTGTGCTGGGGGTCTCTGGTGCCCGAAACCCACTCCCGACGGGTTCTCCTTGGCGGGGAAGCAGGATTGGGCGCGCGAAGGCCTTCTGCGCCCAGGTCGCAGCCATGCCCCCTGATCCAGCTCGGCCGCTCAGCGCCGAGGCCCCGTGCACCGACGGCCCAAAACGAGCTTGTGGCAGCTGCCTTGTGCAAAGGGAAAGTCTCCTTGGGCAGCCAACAACAGCCCCAACGCGCCTCGGCTCAGGAAAGCAACGCAAGCCGTTTTCGCCCCCGGGCCTCCGCTCTCCAGAGGGCAAAGCGGGGCGGGGCTGCCCCTGGCTCCCTGGGCCCTGCTGCTGTGCTGGGGGTCTCCGGTGCCCGAAACCCACTCCCGACGGGTTCTCCTTGGCGGGGAAGCAGGATTGGGCGCGCGAAGGCCTTCTGCGCCCAGGCCGCAGCCATGCCCCTGAGCCAGCTCGGCCGCTCAGCGCCGAGGCCCCGTCGCACCGAAGGCCCAAAACGAGCTTCTGGCGGCTGCATTGTGCAAAGGGAAAGTCTCCTCTGGCAGCCAACAACAGCCCCAACGTGCCTCGGCTGAGGAAAGCAACGCAAGCCGTTTTCGCCCCCGACCCTCCGCTCTCCAGAGGGCAAAGCGGGGCGGGGCTGCCCCTGGCTCCCTGGGCCCTGTGTCTTTGCTGGGGGTCTCTGGTGCCCGAAACCCACTCCCCACGGGTTCTCCTTGGCGCGGAAGCAGGACTGGGCGTGCGAAGGCCTTCTGCGCCCAGGCCGCAGCCATGCACCCGAGCCAGCTCTGCCGCTCAGCGCCGAGGTCCCGTCGCACCGACGGCACAAAACGAGCTTCTGGCAGCTGCATTGTGCAAAGGGAAAGTCTCCTCGGGCAGCCAACAACAGCCCCAACGCGCCTCGGCTGAGGAAAGCAACGCAAGCCGTTTTCGACCCCGGCCCTCCGCTCTCCAGAGGGCAAAGCGGGGCGGGGCTGCCCCTGGCTCCCTGGGCCCTGCTGCTTTGCTGGGGGTCTCCGATGCCCGAAACCCACTCGGCATGTGTTCTCCTTGGCGTGGAAGCAGGATTGGGCGCGCGAAGGCCTTCTGCGCCCAGGCCGCAGCCATGCCCCCTGAGCCAGCTCGGCCGCTCAGCGCCGAGTCCCCGTCGCACCGACGGACCAAAACGAGCTTCTGGCAGCTGCATTGTGCAAAGGGAAAGTCTCCTCGGGCAGTCAACAACAGCCCCAACGCGCCTCGGCTCAGGAAAGCAACGCAAGCAGTTTTCGCCCCCGCCCTCCGCTCTCCAGAGGGCAAAGCGGGGCGGGGCTGCCCCTGGCTCCCTGGGCCCTGTGTCTTTGCTGGGGGTCTCCGGTGCCCGAAACCCACTCCCCACGGGTTCTCCTTGGCGGGGAAGCAGGATTGGGCGCGCGAAGGCCTTCTGCGCCCAGGCCGCAACCATGCCCCCTGAGCCAGCTCTGCTGCTCAGCGCTGAGGCCCCGTCGCACCGACGGCCCAAAACGAGCTTCTGGCAGCTGCATTCTGCAAAGGGAAAGTCTCCTCGGGCAGCCAACAACAGCCCCAACGCGCCTCGGCTCAGGAAAGCAACGCAAGCCGTTTTAGCCCCCGGCCCTCCGCTCTCCAGAGGGCAAAGCGGGGCGGGGCTGCCCCTGGCTCCCTGGGCCCTGCTGCTTTGCTGGGGGTCTCCGATGCCCGAAACCCACTCCCGACGGGTTCTCCTTGGCGGGGAAGCAGGATTGGGCGCGCGAAGGCCTTCTGCGCCCAGGCCGCAGCCATGCCCCCTGACCCAGCTCGGCCGCTCAGCGCCGAGGCACCGTCGCACCGAAGGCCCAAATCGAGCTTCTGGCGGCTGCATTGTGCAAAGGGAAAGTCTCCTAGGGCAGCCAACAACAGCCCCAACGCGCCTCGGCTCAGGAAAGCAACGAAGGCCGTTTTCGCCCACTTCCCTCCGATCTCCAGAGGGTAAAGCGGGGCGGGGCTGCCCCTGGCTCCCTGGGCCCTGCTGATTTGCTGGGGATCACCGATGCCCAAAACCTACTCCCCAAGGGTTCTCCTTGGCGGGGAAGCAGGATTGGGCGCGCGAAGCCCTTCTGCGCCCAGGGCGCAGCCATGCCGCCTGAGCTAGCTCGGCCGTTCAGCGCCGAGGCCCAGTGGCACCGACGGCCCAAAACGAGCTTCTGGCAGCTGCATTGTGCAAAGGGAAAGTCTCCTCGGGCAGCCAACAACAGCCCCAACGCGCCTCGGCTCAGGAAAGCAACGCAAGCCGTTTTCGCCCCCGGCCCTCCGCTCTCCAGAGGGCAAAGCGGTGCAGGGCTGCCCCTGGCTCCCTAGGCCCTGCTGCTGTGCTGGGGGTCTCCGGTGCCCGAAACCCACTCCCGACGGGTTCTCCTTGGCGGGGAAGCAGGATTGGGCGCGCGAAGGCCTTCTGCGCCCAGGCCGCAGCCATGCCCCCTGAGCCAGCTCGGCCGCTCAGCGCCGAGGCCACGTCGCACCGACGGCCATAAACGAGCTTCTGGCAGCTGCTTTGTGCAAAGGGAAAGTCTCCTCGGGCAGCCAACAACAGCCCCAACGCGCCTCGGCTCAGGAAAGCAACGCAAGCAGTTTTTGCCCCGGCCGTCTGCTCTCCAGAGGGCAAAGCGCGGCGGGGCTGCCCCTGGCTCCCTGGGCCCTGTGTCTTTGCTAGGGGTCTCCGGTGCCCGAAACCCCCTCCCCACGGGTTCTCCTTGGCGGGGAAGCAGGATTGGGCGCGCGAAGGCCTTCTGCGCCCAGACCGCAGCCATGCCCCCTGAGCCAGCTCGGCCGCTCAGCGCTGAGGCCCCGTCGCACCTACGGCCCAAAACGAGCTTCTGGCAGCTGCATTGTGCAAAGGGAAAGTCTCCTCGGGCAGCCAACAACAGCCCCAACGCGCCTCGGCTCAGGAAAGCAACGCAAGCCGTTTTCGCCCCCCGCCCCCCAGCTCTCCAGAGGGCAAAGCGAGGCGGGGCTGCCCCTGGCTCCCTGGACCCTGCTGATTTGCTGGGGATCACCGATGCCCAAAACCTACTCCCCAAGGATTCTCCTTGGCGGGGAAGCAGGATTGGGCGCGCGAAGCCCTTCTGCGCCCAGGCCGCAGCCATGCCCCCTGAGCTAGCTCGGCCGTTCAGCGCCGAGGCCCAGTGGCACCGACGGCCCAAAACGAGCTTCTGGCAGCTGCATTGTGCAAAGGGAAAGTCTCCTCGGGCAGCCAACAACAGCCCCAACGCGCCTCGGCTCAGGAAAGCAACGCAAGCCGTTTTCGCCCCCGGCCCTCCGCTCTCCAGAGGGCAAAGCGGTGCAGGGCTGCCCCTGGCTCCCTAGGCCCTGCTGCTGTGCTGGGGGTCTCCGGTGCCCGAAACCCACTCCCGACGGGTTCTCCTTGGCGGGGAAGCAGGATTGGGCGCGCGAAGGCCTTCTGCGCCCAGGTCGCAGCCATGCCCCCTGATCCAGCTCGGCCGCTCAGCGCCGAGGCCCCGTGCACCGACGGCCCAAAACGAGCTTGTGGCAGCTGCCTTGTGCAAAGGGAAAGTCTCCTCGGGCAGCCAACAACAGCCCCAACGCGCCTCGGCTCAGGAAAGCAACGCAAGCCGTTTTCGCCCCCGGCCCTCCGCTCTCCAGAGGGCAAAGCGGGGCGGGGCTGCCCCTGGCTCCCTGGGCCCTGCTGATGTGCTGGGGGTCTCCGGTGCCCGAAACCCACTCCCGACGGGTTCTCCTTGGCGGGGAATCAGGATTGGGCGCGCGAAGGCCTTCTGCGCCCAGGCCGCAGCCATGCCCCTGAGCCAGCTCGGCCGCTCAGCGCCGAGGCCCCGTCGCACCGAAGGCCCAAAACGAGCTTCTGGCGGCTGCATTGCGCAAAGGGAAAGTCTCCTCTGGCAGCCAACAACAGCCCCAACGTGCCTCGGCTGAGGAAAGCAACGCAAGCCGTTTTCGCCCCCGACCCTCCGCTCTCCAGAGGGCAAAGCGGGGCGGGGCTGCCCCTGGCTCCCTGGGCCCTGTGTCTTTGCTGGGGGTCTCCGGTGCCCGAAACCCACTCCCCACGGGTTCTCCTTGGCGCGGAAGCAGGACTGGGCGAGCGAAGGCCTTCTGCGCCCAGGCCGCAGCCATGCACCCGAGCCAGCTCTGCCGCTCAGCGCCGAGGTCCCGTCGCACCGACGGCACAAAACGAGCTTCTGGCAGCTGCATTGTGCAAAGGGAAAGTCTCCTCGGGCAGCCAACAACAGCCCCAACGCGCCTCGGCTGAGGAAAGCAACGCAAGCCGTTTTCGACCCCGGCCCTCCGCTCTCCAGAGGGCAAAGCGGGGCGGGGCTGCCCCTGGCTCCCTGGGCCCTGCTGCTTTGCTGGGGGTCTCCGATGCCCGAAACCCACTCGGCATGTGTTCTCCTTGGCGTGGAAGTAGGATTGGGCGCGCGAAGGCCTTCTGCGCCCAGGCCGCAGCCATGCCCCCTGAGCCAGCTCGGCCGCTCAGCGCCGAGTCCCCGTCGCACCGACGGACCAAAACGAGCTTCTGGCAGCTGCATTGTGCAAAGGGAAAGTCTCCTCGGGCAGTCAACAACAGCCCCAACGCGCCTCGGCTCAGGAAAGCAACGCAAGCAGTTTTCGCCCCCGCCCTCCGCTCTCCAGAGGGCAAAGCGGGGCGGGGCTGCCCCTGGCTCCCTGGGCCCTGTGTCTTTGCTGGGGGTCTCCGGTGCCCGAAACCCACTCCCCACGGGTTATCCTTGGCGGGGAAGCAGGATTGGGCGCGCGAAGGCCTTCTGCGCCCAGGCCGCAACCATGCCCCCTGAGCCAGCTCTGCTGCTCAGCGCTGAGGCCCCGTCGCACCGACGGCCCAAAACGAGCTTCTGGCAGCTGCATTCTGCAAAGGGAAAGTCTCCTCGGGCAGCCAACAACAGCCCCAACGCGCCTCGGCTCAGGAAAGCAACGCAAGCCGTTTTCGCCCCCGGCCCTCCGCTCTCCAGAGGGCAAAGCGGGGCGGGGCTGCCCCTGGCTCCCTGGGCCCTGCTGCTTTGCTGGGGGTCTCCGGTGCCCGAAACCCACTCCCGACGGGTTCTCCTTGGCGGGGAAGCAGGATTGGGCGCGCGAAGGCCTTCTGCGCCCAGGCCGCAACCATGCCCCCTGAGCCAGCTCTGCTGCTCAGCGCTGAGGCCCCGTCGCACCGACGGCCCAAAACGAGCTTCTGGCAGCTGCATTCTGCAAAGGGAAAGTCTCCTCGGGCAGCCAACAACAGCCCCAACGCGCCTCGGCTCAGGAAAGCAACGCAAGCCGTTTTCGCCCCCGGCCCTCCGCTCTCCAGAGGGCAAAGCGGGGCGGGGCTGCCCCTGGCTCCCTGGGCCCTGCTGCTTTGCTGGGGGTCTCCGGTGCCCGAAACCCACTCCCGACGGGTTCTCCTTGGCGGGGAAGCAGGATTGGGCGCGCGAAGGCCTTCTGCGCCCAGGCCGCAGCCATGCCCCCTGAGCCAGCTCGGCCGCTCAGCGCCGAGGCGCCGTCGCACCGAAGGCCCAAAACGAGCTTCTGGCGGCTGCATTGTGCAAAGGGAAAGTCTCCTCGGCCAGCCAACAACAGCCCCAACGCGCCTCGGCTCAGGAAAGCAACGAAGGCCGTTTTCGCCCCCGGCCCTCCGCTCTCCAGAGGGCAAAGCGGTGCAGGGCTGCCCCTGGCTCCCTAGGCCCTGCTGCTGTGCTGGGGGTCTCCGGTGCCCGAAACCCACTCCCGACGGGTTCTCCTTGGCAGGGAAGCAGGAATGGGCGCGCGAAGGCCTTCTGCGCCCAGGCCGCAGCCATGCCCCCTGAGCCAGCTCGGCCGCTCAGCGCCGAGGCCCCGTCCAACCGACGGCCATAAACGAGCTTCTGGCAGCTGCTTTGTGCCAAGGGAAAGTCTCCTCGGGCAGCCAACAACAGCCCCAACGCGCCTCGGCTCAGGAAAGCAACGCAAGCTGTTTTCGCCCCCGGCCCTCTGCTCTCCAGAGGGCAAAGCGCGGCGGGGCTGCCCCTGGCTCCCTGGGCCCTGTGTCTTTGCTGGGGGTCTCCGGTGCCCGAAACCCACTCCCCACGGGTTCTCCTTGGCGGGGAAGCAGGATTGGGCGCGCGAAGGCCTTCTGCGCCCAGACCGCAGCCATGCCCCCTGAGCCAGCTCTGCCGCTCAGCGCTGAGGCCCCGTCGCACCTACGGCCCAAAACGAGCTTCTGGCAGCTGCATTGTGCAAAGGGAAAGTCTCCTCGGGCAGCCAACAACAGCCCCAACGCGCCTCGGCTCAGGAAAGCAACGCAAGCCGTTTTCGCCCCCGGCCCTCCGCTCTCCAGACGGCTTAGCGGTGCAGGGCTGCCCCTGGCTCCCTAGGCCCTGCTGCTGTGCTGGGGGTCTCTGGTGCCCGAAACCCACTCCCGACGGGTTCTCCTTGGCGGGGAAGCAGGATTGGGCGCGCGAAGGCCTTCTGCGCCCAGGTCGCAGCCATGCCCCCTGATCCAGCTCGGCCGCTCAGCGCCGAGGCCCCGTGCACCGACGGCCCAAAACGAGCTTGTGGCAGCTGCCTTGTGCAAAGGGAAAGTCTCCTTGGGCAGCCAACAACAGCCCCAACGCGCCTCGGCTCAGGAAAGCAACGCAAGCCGTTTTCGCCCCCGGGCCTCCGCTCTCCAGAGGGCAAAGCGGGGCGGGGCTGCCCCTGGCTCCCTGGGCCCTGCTGCTGTGCTGGGGGTCTCCGGTGCCCGAAACCCACTCCCGACGGGTTCTCCTTGGCGGGGAAGCAGGATTGGGCGCGCGAAGGCCTTCTGCGCCCAGGCCGCAGCCATGCCCCTGAGCCAGCTCGGCCGCTCAGCGCCGAGGCCCCGTCGCACCGAAGGCCCAAAACGAGCTTCTGGCGGCTGCATTGTGCAAAGGGAAAGTCTCCTCTGGCAGCCAACAACAGCCCCAACGTGCCTCGGCTGAGGAAAGCAACGCAAGCCGTTTTCGCCCCCGACCCTCCGCTCTCCAGAGGGCAAAGCGGGGCGGGGCTGCCCCTGGCTCCCTGGGCCCTGTGTCTTTGCTGGGGGTCTCTGGTGCCCGAAACCCACTCCCCACGGGTTCTCCTTGGCGCGGAAGCAGGACTGGGCGTGCGAAGGCCTTCTGCGCCCAGGCCGCAGCCATGCACCCGAGCCAGCTCTGCCGCTCAGCGCCGAGGTCCCGTCGCACCGACGGCACAAAACGAGCTTCTGGCAGCTGCATTGTGCAAAGGGAAAGTCTCCTCGGGCAGCCAACAACAGCCCCAACGCGCCTCGGCTGAGGAAAGCAACGCAAGCCGTTTTCGACCCCGGCCCTCCGCTCTCCAGAGGGCAAAGCGGGGCGGGGCTGCCCCTGGCTCCCTGGGCCCTGCTGCTTTGCTGGGGGTCTCCGATGCCCGAAACCCACTCGGCATGTGTTCTCCTTGGCGTGGAAGCAGGATTGGGCGCGCGAAGGCCTTCTGCGCCCAGGCCGCAGCCATGCCCCCTGAGCCAGCTCGGCCGCTCAGCGCCGAGTCCCCGTCGCACCGACGGACCAAAACGAGCTTCTGGCAGCTGCATTGTGCAAAGGGAAAGTCTCCTCGGGCAGTCAACAACAGCCCCAACGCGCCTCGGCTCAGGAAAGCAACGCAAGCAGTTTTCGCCCCCGCCCTCCGCTCTCCAGAGGGCAAAGCGGGGCGGGGCTGCCCCTGGCTCCCTGGGCCCTGTGTCTTTGCTGGGGGTCTCCGGTGCCCGAAACCCACTCCCCACGGGTTCTCCTTGGCGGGGAAGCAGGATTGGGCGCGCGAAGGCCTTCTGCGCCCAGGCCGCAACCATGCCCCCTGAGCCAGCTCTGCTGCTCAGCGCTGAGGCCCCGTCGCACCGACGGCCCAAAACGAGCTTCTGGCAGCTGCATTCTGCAAAGGGAAAGTCTCCTCGGGCAGCCAACAACAGCCCCAACGCGCCTCGGCTCAGGAAAGCAACGCAAGCCGTTTTCGCCCCCGGCCCTCTGCTCTCCAGAGGGCAAAGCGGGGCGGGGCTGCCCCTGGCTCCCTGGGCCCTGCTGCTTTGCTGGGGGTCTCCGGTGCCCGAAACCCACTCCCGACGGGTTCTCCTTGGCGGGGAAGCAGGATTGGGCGCGCGAAGGCCTTCTGCGCCCAGGCCGCAGCCATGCCCCCTGACCCAGCTCGGCCGCTCAGCGCCGAGGCGCCGTCGCACCGAAGGCCCAAATCGAGCTTCTGGCGGCTGCATTGTGCAAAGGGAAAGTCTCCTAGGGCAGCCAACAACAGCCCCAACGCGCCTCGGCTCAGGAAAGCAACGAAGGCCGTTTTCGCCCACTTCCCTCCGATCTCCAGAGGGTAAAGCGGGGCGGGGCTGCCCCTGGCTCCCTGGGCCCTGCTGATTTGCTGGGGATCACCGATGCCCAAAACCTACTCCCCAAGGGTTCTCCTTGGCGGGGAAGCAGGATTGGGCGCGCGAAGCCCTTCTGCGCCCAGGGCGCAGCCATGCCGCCTGAGCTAGCTCGGCCGTACAGCGCCGAGGCCCAGTGGCACCGACGGCCCAAAACGAGCTTCTGGCAGCTGCATTGTGCAAAGGGAAAGTCTCCTCGGGCAGCCAACAACAGCCCCAACGCGCCTCGGCTCAGGAAAGCAACGCAAGCCGTTTTCGCCCCCGGCCCTCCGCTCTCCAGAGGGCAAAGCGGTGCAGGGCTGCCCCTGGCTCCCTAGGCCCTGCTGCTGTGCTGGGGGTCTCCGGTGCCCGAAACCCACTCCCGACGGGTTCTCCTTGGCGGGGAAGCAGGATTGGGCGCGCGAAGGCCTTCTGCGCCCAGGCCGCAGCCATGCCCCCTGAGCCAGCTCGGCCGCTCAGCGCCGAGGCCACGTCGCACCGACGGCCATAAACGAGCTTCTGGCAGCTGCTTTGTGCAAAGGGAAAGTCTCCTCGGGCAGCCAACAACAGCCCCAACGCGCCTCGGCTCAGGAAAGCAACGCAAGCAGTTTTTGCCCCGGCCGTCTGCTCTCCAGAGGGCAAAGCGCGGCGGGGCTGCCCCTGGCTCCCTGGGCCCTGTGTCTTTGCTAGGGGTCTCCGGTGCCCGAAACCCCCTCCCCACGGGTTCTCCTTGGCGGGGAAGCAGGATTGGGCGCGCGAAGGCCTTCTGCGCCCAGACCGCAGCCATGCCCCCTGAGCCAGCTCGGCCGCTCAGCGCTGAGGCCCCGTCGCACCTACGGCCCAAAACGAGCTTCTGGCAGCTGCATTGTGCAAAGGGAAAGTCTCCTCGGGCAGCCAACAACAGCCCCAACGCGCCTCGGCTCAGGAAAGCAACGCAAGCCGTTTTCGCCCCCCGCCCCCCAGCTCTCCAGAGGGCAAAGCGAGGCGGGGCTGCCCCTGGCTCCCTGGACCCTGCTGATTTGCTGGGGATCACCGATGCCCAAAACCTACTCCCCAAGGATTCTCCTTGGCGGGGAAGCAGGATTGGGCGCGCGAAGCCCTTCTGCGCCCAGGCCGCAGCCATGCCCCCTGAGCTAGCTCGGCCGTTCAGCGCCGAGGCCCAGTGGCACCGACGGCCCAAAACGAGCTTCTGGCAGCTGCATTGTGCAAAGGGAAAGTCTCCTCGGGCAGCCAACAACAGCCCCAACGCGCCTCGGCTCAGGAAAGCAACGCAAGCCGTTTTCGCCCCCGGCCCTCCGCTCTCCAGAGGGCAAAGCGGTGCAGGGCTGCCCCTGGCTCCCTAGGCCCTGCTGCTGTGCTGGGGGTCTCCGGTGCCCGAAACCCACTCCCGACGGGTTCTCCTTGGCGGGGAAGCAGGATTGGGCGCGCGAAGGCCTTCTGCGCCCAGGCCGCAGCCATGCCCCCTGAGCCAGCTCGGCCGCTCAGCGCCGAGGCCACGTCGCACCGACGGCCATAAACGAGCTTCTGGCAGCTGCTTTGTGCAAAGGGAAAGTCTCCTCGGGCAGCCAACAACAGCCCCAACGCGCCTCGGCTCAGGAAAGCAACGCAAGCAGTTTTTGCCCCGGCCGTCTGCTCTCCAGAGGGCAAAGCGCGGCGGGGCTGCCCCTGGCTCCCTGGGCCCTGTGTCTTTGCTAGGGGTCTCCGGTGCCCGAAACCCCCTCCCCACGGGTTCTCCTTGGCGGGGAAGCAGGATTGGGCGCGCGAAGGCCTTCTGCGCCCAGACCGCAGCCATGCCCCCTGAGCCAGCTCGGCCGCTCAGCGCTGAGGCCCCGTCGCACCTACGGCCCAAAACGAGCTTCTGGCAGCTGCATTGTGCAAAGGGAAAGTCTCCTCGGGCAGCCAACAACAGCCCCAACGCGCCTCGGCTCAGGAAAGCAACGCAAGCCGTTTTCGCCCCCCGCCCCCCAGCTCTCCAGAGGGCAAAGCGAGGCGGGGCTGCCCCTGGCTCCCTGGACCCTGCTGATTTGCTGGGGATCACCGATGCCCAAAACCTACTCCCCAAGGATTCTCCTTGGCGGGGAAGCAGGATTGGGCGCGCGAAGCCCTTCTGCGCCCAGGCCGCAGCCATGCCCCCTGAGCCAGCTCGGCCGCTCAGCGCCGAGGCCCCGTGGCACCGACGGCCCAAAACGAGCTTCTGGCAGCTGCATTGTGCAAAGGGAAAGTCTCCTCGGGCAGCCAACAACAGCCCCAACGCGCCTCGGCTGAGGAAAGCAACGCAAGCCGTTTTCGACCCCGGCCCTCCGCTCTCCAGATGGCAAAGCGGGGAGGGCTGCCCCTGGCTCCCTGGGCCCTGCTGCTTTGCTGGGGGTCTCCGGTGCCCGAAACCCCCTCCCCACGTGTTCTCCTTGGCGGGGAAGCAGGATTGGGCGCGCGAAGGCCTTCTGCGCCCAGGCCGCAGCCATGCCCCCTGAGCGAGCTCGGCCGCACAGCGCCGAGGCCCCTCGCACCGACGGGCCAAAACGAGCTTCTGGCAGCTGCATTGTGCAAAGGGAAAGTCTCCTCGGGCAGCCAACAACAGCCCCAACGCGCCTCGGCTCAGGAAAGCAACGCAAGACGTTTTCGCCCCCGGCCATCCGCTCTCCAGAGGGCAAAGCGGGGCGGGGCTGCCCCTGGCTCCCTGGGCCCTGCTGCTTTGCTGGGGGTCTCCGATGCCCGAAACCCACTCGGCATGTGTTCTCCTTGGCGTGGAAGCAGGATTGGGCGCGCGAAGGCCTTCTGCGCCCAGGCCGCAGCCATGCCCCCTGAGCCAGCTCGGCCGCTCAGCGCCGAGTCCCCGTCGCACCGACGGACCAAAACGAGCTTCTGGCAGCTGCATTGTGCAAAGGGAAAGTCTCCTCGGGCAGTCAACAACAGCCCCAACGCCCCTCGGCTCAGGAAAGCAACGCAAGCAGTTTTCGCCCCCGCCCTCCGCTCTCCAGAGGGCAAAGCGGGGCGGGGCTGCCCCAGGCTCCCTGGGCCCTGTGTCTTTGCTGGGGGTCTCCGGTGCCCGAAACCCACTCCCCACGGGTTCTCCTTGGCGGGGAAGCAGGATTGGGCGCGCGAAGGCCTTCTGCGCCCAGGGCGCAGCCATGCCGCCTGAGCTAGCTCGGCCGTTCAGCGCCGAGGCCCAGTGGCACCGACGGCCCAAAACGAGCTTCTGGCAGCTGCATTGTGCAAAGGGAAAGTCTCCTCGGGCAGCCAACAACAGCCCCAACGCGCCTCGGCTCAGGAAAGCAACGCAAGCCGTTTTCGCCCCCGGCCCTCCGCTCTCCAGAGGGCAAAGCGGTGCAGGGCTGCCCCTGGCGCCCTAGGCCCTGCTGCTGTGCTGGGGGTCTCCGGTGCCCGAAACCCACTCCCGACGGGTTTTCCTTGGCGGGGAAGCAGGATTGGGCGCGCGAAGGCCTTCTGCGCCCAGGCCGCAGCCATGCCCCCTGAGCCAGCTCGGCCGCTCAGCGCCGAGGCCCCGTCGCACCGACGGCCATAAACGAGCTTCTGGCAGCTGCTTTGTGCAAAGGGAAAGTCTCCTCGGGCAGCCAACAACAGCCCCAACGCGCCTCGGCTCAGGAAAGCAACGCAAGCCGTTTTCGCCCCCGGCCCTCCGCTCTCCAGACGGCTAAGCGGTGCAGGGCTGCCCCTGGCTCCCTAGGCCCTGCTGCTGTGCTGGGGGTCTCCGGTGCCCGAAACCCACTCCCGACGGGTTCTCCTTGGCGGGGAAGCAGGATTGGGCGCGCGAAGGCCTTCTGCGCCCAGGCCGCAGCCATGCCCCCTGAGCCAGCTCGGCCGCTCAGCGCCGAGGCCCCGTCGCACCGACGGCCATAAACGAGCTTCTGGCAGCTGCTTTGTGCAAAGGGAAAGTCTCCTCGGGCAGCCAACAACAGCCCCAACGCGCCTCGGCTCAGGAAAGCAACGCAAGCCGTTTTCGCCCCCGGGCCTCCGCTCTCCAGAGGGCAAAGCGGGGCGGGGCTGCCCCTGGCTCCCTGGGCCCTGTGTCTTTGCTGGGGGTCTCGGATGCCCGTAACCCACTCCCCACGGGTTCTCCTTGCCTGGGAAGCAGGATTGGGCGCGCGAAGCCCTTCTGCGCCCAGGCCGCAGCCATGCCCCCTGAGCCAGCTCGGCCGCTCAGCGCCGAGGCCCCGTGGCACCGACGGCCCAAAACGAGCTTCTGGCAGCTGCATTGTGCAAAGGGAAAGTCTCCTCGGGCAGCCAACAACAGCCCCAACGCGCCTCGGCTCAGGAAAACAACGCCAGCCGTTTTCGCCCCCGGCCCTCCGCTCTCCAGAGGGCCAAGCGGTGCAGGGCTGCCCCTGGCTCCCTAGGCCCTGCTGCTGTGCTGGGGGTCTCCGGTGCCCGAAACCCACTCCCGACGGGTTCTCCTTGGCGGGGAAGCAGGATTGGGCGCGCGAAGGCCTTCTGCGCCCAGGCCGCAGCCATGCCCCCTGAGCCAGCTTGGCCGCTCAGCGCTGAGGCCCCGTCGCACCGAAGGCCCAAAACGAGCTTCTGGCAGCTGCATTCTGCAAAGGGAAAGTCTCCTCGGGCAGCCAACAACAGCCCCAACGCGCCTCGGCTCAGGAAAGCAACGCAAGCCGTTTTCGCCCCCCGCCCCCCAGCTCTCCAGAGGGCAAAGCGAGGCGGGGCTGCCCCTGGCTCCCTGGACCCTGCTGATTTGCTGGGGATCACCGATGCCCAAAACCTACTCCCCAAGGATTCTCCTTGGCGGGGAAGCAGGATTGGGCGCGCGAAGGCCTTCTGCGCCCAGGCCGCAGCCATGCCCCCTGAGCCAGCTCGGCCGCTCAGCGCCGAGGCCCCGTGGCACCGACGGCCCAAAACGAGCTTCTGGCAGCTGCATTGTGCAAAGGGAAAGTCTCCTCGGGCAGCCAACAACAGCCCCAACGCGCCTCGGCTCAGGAAAGCAACGCAAGCCGTTTTCGACCCCGGCCCTCCGCTCTCCAGATGGCAAAGCGGGGAGGGCTGCCCCTGGCTCCCTGGGCCCTGCTGCTTTGCTGGGGGTCTCCGGTGCCCGAAACCCCCTCCCCACGTGTTCTCCTTGGCGGGGAAGCAGGATTGGGCGCGCGAAGGCCTTCTGCGCCCAGGCCGCAGCCATGCCCCCTGAGCGAGCTCGGCCGCACAGCGCCGAGGCCCCTCGCACCGACGGGCCAAAACGAGCTTCTGGCAGCTGCATTGTGCAAAGGGAAAGTCTCCTCGGGCAGCCAACAACAGCCCCAACGCGCCTCGGCTCAGGAAAGCAACGCAAGCCGTTTTCGCCCCCGGCCCTCCGCTCTCCAGAGGGCAAAGCGGGGCGGGGCTGCCCCTGGCTCCCTGGGCCCTGCTGCTTTGCTGGGGGTCTCCGATGCCCGAAACCCATTCGGCATGTGTTCTCCTTGGCGTGGAAGCAGGATTGGGCGCGCGAAGGCCTTCTGCGCCCAGGCCGCAGCCATGCCCCCTGAGCCAGCTCGGCCGCTCAGCGCCGAGTCCCCGTCGCACCGACGGACCAAAACGAGCTTCTGGCAGCTGCATTGTGCAAAGGGAACGTCTCCTCGGGCAGTCAACAACAGCCCCAACGCGCCTCGGCTCAGGAAAGCAACGCAAGCCGTTTTCGCCCCCGCCCTCCGCTCTCCAGAGGGCAAAGCGGGGCGGGGCTGCCCCTGGCTCCCTGGGCCCTGTGTCTTTGCTGGGGGTCTCCGGTGCCCGAAACCCACTCCCGACGGGTTCTCCTTGGCGGGGAAGCAGGATTGGGCGCGCGAAGGCCTTCTGCGCCCAGGCCGCAACCATGCCCCCTGAGCCAGCTCTGCTGCTCAGCGCTGAGGCCCCGTCGCACCGACGGCCCAAAACGAGCTTCTGGCAGCTGCATTCTGCAAAGGGAAAGTCTCCTCGGGCAGCCAACAACAGCCCCAACGCGCCTCGGCTCAGGAAAGCAACGCAAGCCGTTTTCGCCCCCGGCCCTCCGCTCTCCAGAGGGCAAAGCGGGGCGGGGCTGCCCCTGGCTCCCTGGGCCCTGCTGCTTTGCTGGGGGTCTCCGGTGCCCGAAACCCACTCCCGACGGGTTCTCCTTGGCGGGGAAGCAGGATTGGGCGCGCGAAGGCCTTCTGCGCCCAGGCCGCAGCCATGCCCCCTGAGCCAGCTCGGCCGCTCAGCGCCGAGGCGCCGTCGCACCGAAGGCCCAAAACGAGCTTCTGGCGGCTGCATTGTGCAAAGGGAAAGTCTCCTCGGCCAGCCAACAACAGCCCCAACGCGCCTCGGCTCAGGAAAGCAACGAAGGCCGTTTTCGCCCACTGCCCTCCGATCTCCAGAGTGTAAAGCGGGGCGGGGCTGCCCCTGGCTCCCTGGGCCCTGCTGATTTGCTGGGGATCATCGATGCCCAAAACCTACTCCCCAAGGGTTCTCCTTGGCGGGGAAGCAGGATTGGGCGCGCGAAGCCCTTCTGCGCCCAGGGCGCAGCCATGCCGCCTGAGCTAGCTCGGCCGTTCAGCGCCGAGGCCCAGTGGCACCGACGGCCCAAAACGAGCTTCTGGCAGCTGCATTGTGCAAAGGCAAAGTCTCCTCGGGCAGCCAACAACAGCCCCAACGCACCTCGGCTCAGGAAAGCAACGCAAGCCGTTTTCGACCCCGGCACTCCGCTCTCCAGAGGGCAAAGCGGGGCGGGCTGCCCCTGGCTCCCTGGGCCCTGTGTCTTTGCTGGGGGTCTCCGTTGCCCGAAACCCCCTCCCCACGTGTTCTCCTTGGCTGGGAAGCAGGATTGGGCGCGCGAAGGCCTTCTGCGCCCAGGCCCCAGCCATGCCCCCTGAGCCAGCTCGGCCGCTCAGCGCCGAGGCCCTGTCGAACCGACGGCCCAAAACGAGCTTCTGGCAGCTGCCTTGTGCAAAGGGAAAGTCTCCTCGGGCAGAAAACAACAGCCCAAACGCGCCTCGGCTCAGGAAAGCAAGGCAAGCCGTTTTCGCCCCCGGCCCTCCGCTCTCCAGAGGGCAAAGCGGTGCAGGGCTGCCCCTGGCTCCCTAGGCCCTGCTGCTGTGCTGGGGGTCTCCGGTGCCCGAAACCCACTCCCGACGGGTTCTCCTTGGCGGGGAAGCAGGATTGGGCGCGCGAAGGCCTTCTGCGCCCAGGCCGCAGCCATGCCCCCTGAGCCAGCTCGGCCGCTCAGCGCCGAGGCCCCGTCGCACCGACGGCCATAAACGAGCTTCTGGCAGCTGCTTTGTGCCAAGGGAAAGTCTCCTCGGGCAGCCAACAACAGCCCCAACGCGCCTCGGCTCAGGAAAGCAACGCAAGCTGTTTTCGCCCCCGGCCCTCCGCTCTCCAGAGGGCAAAGCGCGTCGGGGCTGCCCCTGGCTCCCTGGGCCCTGTGTCTTTGCTGGGGGTCTCCGGTGCCCGAAACCCACTCCCCACGGGTTCTCCTTGGCGGGGAAGCAGGATTGGGCGCGCGAAGGCCTTCTGCGCCCAGACCGCAGCCATGCCCCCTGAGCCAGCTCTGCTGCTCAGCGCCGAGGCCCCGTCGCACCTACGGCCCAAAACGAGCTTCTGGCAGCTGCATTGTGCAAAGGGAAAGTCTCCTCGGGCAGCCAACAACAGCCCCAACGCGCCTCGGCTCAGGAAAGCAACGCAAGCCGTTTTCGCCCCCGGACCTCCGCTCTCCAGACGGCTAAGCGGTGCAGGGCTGCCCCTGGCTCCCTAGGCCCTGCTGCTGTGCTGGGGGTCTCCGGTGCCCGAAACCCACTCCCGACGGGTTCTCCTTGGCGGGGAAGCAGGATTGGGCGCGCGAAGGCCTTCTGCGCCCAGGTCGCAGCCATGCCCCCTGATCCAGCTCGGCCGCTCAGCGCCGAGGCCCCGTCGCACCGACGGCCCAAAACGAGCTTGTGGCAGCTGCCTTGTGCAAAGGGAAAGTCTCCTCGGGCAGCCAACAACAGCCCCAACGCGCCTCGGCTCAGGAAAGCAACGCAAGCCGTTTTCGCCCCCGGCCCTCCGCTCTCCAGAGGGCAAAGCGGGGCGGGGCTGCCCCTGGCTCCCTGGGCCCTGCTGCTGTGCTGGCGGTCTCCGGTGCCCGAAACCCACTCCCGACGGGTTCTCCTTGGCGGGGAAGCAGGATTGGGCGCGCGAAGGCCTTCTGCGCCCAGGCCGCAGCCATGCCCCTGAGCCAGCTCGGCCGCTCAGCGCCGAGGCCCCGTCGCACCGAAGGCCCAAAACGAGCTTCTGGCGGCTGCATTGTGCAAAGGGAAAGTCTCCTCTGGCAGCCAACAACAGCCCCAACGTGCCTCGGCTGAGGAAAGCAACGCAAGCCGTTTTCGCCCCCGACCCTCCTCTCTCCAGAGGGCAAAGAGGGGCGGGGCTGCCCCTGGCTCCCTGGGCCCTGTGTCTTTGCTGGGGGTCTCCGGTGCCCGAAACCCACTCCCCACGGGTTCTCCTTGGCGCGGAAGCAGGACTGGGCGTGCGAAGGCCTTCTGCGCCCAGGCCGCAGCCATGCACCCGAGCCAGCTCTGCCGCTCAGCGCCGAGGTCCCGTCGCACCGACGGCACAAAACGAGCTTCTGGCAGCTGCATTGTGCAAAGGGAAAGTCTCCTCGGGCAGCCAACAACAGCCCCAACGCGCCTCGGCTGAGGAAAGCAACGCAAGCCGTTTTCGACCCCGGCCCTCCGCTCTCCAGATGGCAAAGCGGGGAGGGCTGCCCCTGGCTCCCTGGGCCCTGCTGCTTTGCTGGGGGTCTCCGGTGCCCGAAACCCACTCCCCACGGGTTCTCCTTGGCGCGGAAGCAGGATTGGGCGCGCGAAGGCCTTCTGCGCCCAGGCCGCAGCCATGCCCCCTGAGCGAGCTCGGCCGCACAGCGCCGAGGCCCCGTGGCACCGACGGCCCAAAACGAGCTTCTGGCAGCTGCATTGTGCAAAGGGAAAGTCTCCTCGGGCAGCCAACAACAGCCCCAACGCGCCTCGGCTGAGGAAAGCAACGCAAGCCGTTTTCGACCCCGGCCCTCCGCTCTCCAGATGGCAAAGCGGGGAGGGCTGCCCCTGGCTCCCTGGGCCCTGCTGCTTTGCTGGGGGTCTCCGGTGCCCGAAACCCCCTCCCCACGTGTTCTCCTTGGCGGGGAAGCAGGATTGGGCGCGCGAAGGCCTTCTGCGCCCAGGCCGCAGCCATGCCCCCTGAGCGAGCTCGTCCGCACAGCGCCGAGGCCCCTCGCACCGACGGGCCAAAACGAGCTTCTGGCAGCTGTATTGTGCAAAGGGAAAGTCTCCTCGGGCAGCCAACAACAGCCCCAACGCGCCTCGGCTCAGGAAAGCAACGCAAGCTGTTTTCGCCCCCGGCCCTCCGCTCTCCAGAGGGCAAAGCGGGGCGGGGCTGCCCCTGGCTCCCTGGGCCCTGCTGCTTTGCTGGGGGTCTCCGATGCCCGAAACCCACTCGGCATGTGTTCTCCTTGGCGTGGAAGCAGGATTGGGCGCGCGAAGGCCTTCTGCGCCCAGGCCGCAGCCATGCCCCCTGAGCCAGCTCGGCCGCTCAGCGCCGAGTCCCCGTCGCACCGACGGACCAAAACGAGCTTCTGGCAGCTGCATTGTGCAAAGGGAAAGTCTCCTCGGGCAGTCAACAACAGCCCCAACGCGCCTCGGCTCAGGAAAGCAACGCAAGCAGTTTTCGCCCCCGCCCTCCGCTCTCCAGAGGGCAAAGCGGGGCGGGGCTGCCCCTGGCTCCCTGGGCCCTGTGTCTTTGCTGGGGGTCTCCGGTGCCCGAAACCCACTCCCCACGGGTTCTCCTTGGCGGGGAAGCAGGATTGGGCGCGCGAAGGCCTTCTGCGCCCAGGCCGCAACCATGCCCCCTGAGCCAGCTCTGCTGCTCAGCGCTGAGGCCCCGTCGCACCGACGGCCCAAAACGAGCTTCTGGCAGCTGCATTCTGCAAAGGGAAAGTCTCCTCGGGCAGCCAACAACAGCCCCAACGCGCCTCGGCTCAGGAAAGCAACGCAAGCCGTTTTCGCCCCCGGCCCTCCGCTCTCCAGAGGGCAAAGCGGGGCGGGGCTGCCCCTGGCTCCCTGGGCCCTGCTGCTTTGCTGGGGGTCTCCGGTGCCCGAAACCCACTCCCGACGGGTTCTCCTTGGCGGGGAAGCAGGATTGGGCGCGCGAAGGCCTTCTGCGCCCAGGCCGCAGCCATGCCCCCTGAGCCAGCTCGGCCGCTCAGCGCCGAGGCGCCGTCGCACCGAAGGCCCAAAACGAGCTTCTGGCGGCTGCATTGTGCAAAGGGAAAGTCTCCTAGGGCAGCCAACAACAGCCCCAACGCGCCTCGGCTCAGGAAAGCAACGCAAGCCGTTTTCGCCCCCGGCCCTCCGCTCTCCAGAGGGCAAAGCGGTGCAGGGCTGCCCCTGGCTCCCTAGGCCCTGCTGCTGTGCTGGGGGTCTCCGGTGCCCGAAACCCACTCCCGACGGGTTCTCCTTGGCGGGGAAGCAGGATTGGGCGCGCGAAGGCCTTCTGCGCCCAGGCCGCAGCCATGCCCCCTGAGCCAGCTCGGCCGCTCAGCGCCGAGGCCCCGTCGCACCGACGGCCATAAACGAGCTTCTGGCAGCTGCTTTGTGCAAAGGGAAAGTCTCCTCGGGCAGCCAACAACAGCCCAAACGCGCCTCGGCTCAGGAAAGCAACGCAAGCCGTTTTCGCCCCCGGCCCTCCGCTCTCCAGAGGGCCAAGCGGTGCAGGGCTGCCCCTGGCTCCCTAGGCCCTGCTGCTGTGCTGGGGGTCTCCGGTGCCCGAAACCCACTCCCGACGGGTTCTCCTTGGCGGGGAAGCAGGATTGGGCGCGCGAAGGCCTTCTGCGCCCAGGCCGCAGCCATGCCCCCTGAGCCAGCTTGGCCGCTCAGCGCCGAGGCCCCGTCGCACCGAAGGCCCAAAACGAGCTTCTGGCAGCTGCATTCTGCAAAGGGAAAGTCTCCTCGGGCAGCCAACAACAGCCCCAACGCGCCTCGGCTCAGGAAAGCAACGCAAGCCGTTTTCGCCCCCCGCCCCCCAGCTCTCCAGAGGGCAAAGCGAGGCGGGGCTGCCCCTGGCTCCCTGGACCCTGCTGATTTGCTGGGGATCACCGATGCCCAAAACCTACTCCCCAAGGATTCTCCTTGGCGGGGAAGCAGGATTGGGCGCGCGAAGCCCTTCTGCGCCCAGGCCGCAGCCATGCCCCCTGAGCCAGCTCGGCCGCTCAGCGGCGAGGCCCCGTGGCACCGACGGCCCAAAACGAGCTTCTGGCAGCTGCATTGTGCAAAGGGAAAGTCTCCTCGGGCAGCCAACAACAGCCCCAACGCGCCTCGGCTCAGGAAAGCAACGCAAGCCGTTTTCGACCCCGGCCCTCCGCTCTCCAGATGGCAAAGCGGGGAGGGCTGCCCCTGGCTCCCTGGGCCCTGCTGCTTTGCTGGGGGTCTCCGGTGCCCGAAACCCCCTCCCCACGTGTTCTCCTTGGCGGGGAAGCAGGATTGGGCGCGCGAAGGCCTTCTGCGCCCAGGCCGCAGCCATGCCCCCTGAGCGAGCTCGGCCGCACAGCGCCGAGGCCCCTCGCACCGACGGGCCAAAACGAGCTTCTGGCAGCTGCATTGTGCAAAGGGAAAGTCTCCTCGGGCAGCCAACAACAGCCCCAACGCGCCTCGGCTCAGGAAAGCAACGCAAGACGTTTTCGCCCCCGGCCCTCCGCTCTCCAGAGGGCAAAGCGGGGCGGGGCTGCCCCTGGCTCCCTGGGCCCTGCTGCTTTGCTGGGGGTCTCCGATGCCCGAAACCCATTCGGCATGTGTTCTCCTTGGCGTGGAAGCAGGATTGGGCGCGCGAAGGCCTTCTGCGCCCAGGCCGCAGCCATGCCCCCTGAGCCAGCTCGGCCGCTCAGCGCCGAGTCCCCGTCGCACCGACGGACCAAAACGAGCTTCTGGCAGCTGCATTGTGCAAAGGGAAAGTCTCCTCCGGCAGTCAACAACAGCCCCAACGCACCTCGGCTCAGGAAAGCAACGCAAGCAGTTTTCGCCCCCGCCCTCCGCTCTCCAGAGGGCAAAGCGGGGCGGGGCTGCCCCTGGGTCCCTGGGCCCTGTGTCTTTGCTGGGGGTCTCCGGTGCCCGAAACCCACTCCCGACGGGTTCTCCTTGGCGGGGAAGCAGGATTGGGCGCGCGAAGGCCTTCTGCGCCCAGGCCGCAGCCATGCCCCCTGAGCCAGCTCTGCTGCTCAGCGCTGAGGCCCCGTCGCACCGACGGCCCAAAACGAGCTTCTGGCAGCTGCATTCTGCAAAGGGAAAGTCTCCTCGGGCAGCCAACAACAGCCCCAACGCGCCTCGGCTCAGGAAAGCAACGCAAGCCGTTTTCGCCCCCGGCCCTCCGCTCTCCAGAGGGCAAAGCGGGGCGGGGCTGCCCCTGGCTCCCTGGGCCCTGCTGCTTTGCTGGGGGTCTCCGGTGCCCGAAACCCACTTCCGACGGGTTCTCCTTGGCGGGGAAGCAGGATTGGGCGCGCGAAGGCCTTCTGCGCCCAGGCCGCAGCCATGCCCCCTGAGCCAGCTCGGCCGCTCAGCGCCGAGGCGCCGTCGCACCGAAGGCCCAAAACGAGCTTCTGGCGGCTGCATTGTGCAAAGGGAAAGTCTCCTCGGCCAGCCAACAACAGCCCCAACGCGCCTCGGCTCAGGAAAGCAACGAAGGCCGTTTTCGCCCCCGGCCCTCCGCTCTCCAGAGGGCAAAGCGGTGCAGGGCTGCCCCTGGCTCCCTAGGCCCTGCTGCTGTGCTGGGGGTCTCCGGTGCCCGAAACCCACTCCCGACGGGTTCTCCTTGGCGGGGAAGCAGGATTGGGCGCGCGAAGGCCTTCTGCGCCCAGGTCGCAGCCATGCCCCCTGATCCAGCTCGGCCGCTCAGCGCCGAGGCCCCGTGCACCGACGGCCCAAAACGAGCTTGTGGCAGCTGCCTTGTGCAAAGGGAAAGTCTCCTCGGGCAGCCAACAACAGCCCCAACGCGCCTCGGCTCAGGAAAGCAACGCAAGCCGTTTTCGCCCCCGACCCTCCGCTCTCCAGAGGGCAAAGCGGGGCGGGGCTGCCCCTGGCTCCCTGGGCCCTGCTGCTGTGCTGGGGGTCTCCGGTGCCCGAAACCCACTCCCGACGGGTTCTCCTTGGCGGGGAAGCAGGATTGGGCGCGCGAAGGCCTTCTGCGCCCAGGCCGCAGCCATGCCCCTGAGCCAGCTCGGCCGCTCAGCGCCGAGGCCCCGTCGCACCGAAGGCCCAAAACGAGCTTCTGGCGGCTGCATTGCGCAAAGGGAAAGTCTCCTCTGGCAGCCAACAACAGCCCCAACGTGCCTCGGCTGAGGAAAGCAACGCAAGCCGTTTTCGCCCCCGACCCTCCGCTCTCCAGAGGGCAAAGCGGGGCGGGGCTGCCCCTGGCTCCCTGGGCCCTGCTGCTTTGCTGGGGGTCTCCGATGCCCGAAACCCACTCGGCATGTGTTCTCCTTGGCGTGGAAGCAGGATTGGGCGCGCGAAGGCCTTCTGCGCCCAGGCCGCAGCCATGCCCCCTGAGCCAGCTCGGCCGCTCAGCGCCGAGTCCCCGTCGCACCGACGGACCAAAACGAGCTTCTGGCAGCTGCATTGTGCAAAGGGAAAGTCTCCTCGGGCAGTCAACAACAGCCCCAACGCGCCTCGGCTCAGGAAAGCAACGCAAGCAGTTTTCGCCCCCGCCCTCCGCTCTCCAGAGGGCAAAGCGGGGCGGGGCTGCCCCTGGCTCCCTGGGCCCTGTGTCTTTGCTGGGGGTCTCCGGTGCCCGAAACCCACTCCCCACGGGTTCTCCTTGGCGGGGAAGCAGGATTGGGCGCGCGAAGGCCTTCTGCGCCCAGGCCGCAACCATGCCCCCTGAGCCAGCTCTGCTGCTCAGCGCTGAGGCCCCGTCGCACCGACGGCCCAAAACGAGCTTCTGGCAGCTGCATTCTGCAAAGGGAAAGTCTCCTCGGGCAGCCAACAACAGCCCCAACGCGCCTCGGCTCAGGAAAGCAACGCAAGCCGTTTTCGCCCCCGGCCCTCCGCTCTCCAGAGGGCAAAGCGGGGCGGGGCTGCCCCTGGCTCCCTGGGCCCTGCTGCTTTGCTGGGGGTCTCCGGTGCCCGAAACCCACTCCCGACGGGTTCTCCTTGGCGGGGAAGCAGGATTGGGCGCGCGAAGGCCTTCTGCGCCCAGGCCGCAACCATGCCCCCTGAGCCAGCTCTGCTGCTCAGCGCTGAGGCCCCGTCGCACCGACGGCCCAAAACGAGCTTCTGGCAGCTTCATTGTGCAAAGGGAAAGTCTCCTCGGCCAGCCAACAACAGCCCCAACGCGCCTCGGCTCAGGAAAGCAACGAAGGCCGTTTTCGCCCCCGGCCCTCCGCTCTCCAGAGGGCAAAGCGGTGCAGGGCTGCCCCTGGCTCCCTAGGCCCTGCTGCTGTGCTGGGGGTCTCCGGTGCCCGAAACCCACTCCCGACGGGTTCTCCTTGGCAGGGAAGCAGGATTGGGCGCGCGAAGGCCTTCTGCGCCCAGGCCGCAGCCATGCCCCCTGAGCCAGCTCGGCCGCTCAGCGCGGAGGCCCCGTCGCACCGACGGCCATAAACGAGCTTCTGGCAGCTGCTTTGTGCCAAGGGAAAGTCTCCTCGGGCAGCCAACAACAGCCCCAACGCGCCTCGGCTCAGGAAAGCAACGCAAGCTGTTTTCGCCCCCGGCCCTCTGCTCTCCAGAGGGCAAAGCGCGGCGGGGCTGCCCCTGGCTCCCTGGGCCCTGTGTCTTTGCTGGGGGTCTCCGGTGCCCGAAACCCACTCCCCACGGGTTCTCCTTGGCGGGGAAGCAGGATTGGGCGCGCGAAGGCCTTCTGCGCCCAGACCGCAGCCATGCCCCCTGAGCCAGCTCTGCCGCTCAGCGCTGAGGCCCCGTCGCACCTACGGCCCAAAACGAGCTTCTGGCAGCTGCATTGTGCAAAGGGAAAGTCTCCTCGGGCAGCCAACAACAGCCCCAACGCGCCTCGGCTCAGGAAAGCAACGCAAGCCGTTTTCGCCCCCGGCCCTCCGCTCTCCAGACGGCTAAGCGGTGCAGGGCTGCCCCTGGCTCCCTAGGCCCTGCTGCTGTGCTGGGGGTCTCCGGTGCCCGAAACCCACTCCCGACGGGTTCTCCTTGGCGGGGAAGCAGGATTGGGCGCGCGAAGGCCTTCTGCGCCCAGGTCGCAGCCATGCCCCCTGATCCAGCTCGGCCGCTCAGCGCCGAGGCCCCGTGCACCGACGGCCCAAAACGAGCTTGTGGCAGCTGCCTTGTGCAAAGGGAAAGTCTCCTTGGGCAGCCAACAACAGCCCCAACGCGCCTCGGCTCAGGAAAGCAACGCAAGCCGTTTTCGCCCCCGGGCCTCCGCTCTCCAGAGGGCAAAGCGGGGCGGGGCTGCCCCTGGCTCCCTGGGCCCTGCTGCTGTGCTGGGGGTCTCCGGTGCCCGAAACCCACTCCCGACGGGTTCTCCTTGGCGGGGAAGCAGGATTGGGCGCGCGAAGGCCTTCTGCGCCCAGGCCGCAGCCATGCCCCTGAGCCAGCTCGGCCGCTCAGCGCCGAGGCCCCGTCGCACCGAAGGCCCAAAACGAGCTTCTGGCGGCTGCATTGTGCAAAGGGAAAGTCTCCTCTGGCAGCCAACAACAGCCCCAACGTGCCTCGGCTGAGGAAAGCAACGCAAGCCGTTTTCGCCCCCGACCCTCCGCTCTCCAGAGGGCAAAGCGGGGCGGGGCTGCCCCTGGCTCCCTGGGCCCTGTGTCTTTGCTGGGGGTCTCTGGTGCCCGAAACCCACTCCCCACGGGTTCTCCTTGGCGCGGAAGCAGGACTGGGCGTGCGAAGGCCTTCTGCGCCCAGGCCGCAGCCATGCACCCGAGCCAGCTCTGCCGCTCAGCGCCGAGGTCCCGTCGCACCGACGGCACAAAACGAGCTTCTGGCAGCTGCATTGTGCAAAGGGAAAGTCTCCTCGGGCAGCCAACAACAGCCCCAACGCGCCTCGGCTGAGGAAAGCAACGCAAGCCGTTTTCGACCCCGGCCCTCCGCTCTCCAGAGGGCAAAGCGGGGCGGGGCTGCCCCTGGCTCCCTGGGCCCTGCTGCTTTGCTGGGGGTCTCCGATGCCCGAAACCCACTCGGCATGTGTTCTCCTTGGCGTGGAAGCAGGATTGGGCGCGCGAAGGCCTTCTGCGCCCAGGCCGCAGCCATGCCCCCTGAGCCAGCTCGGCCGCTCAGCGCCGAGTCCCCGTCGCACCGACGGACCAAAACGAGCTTCTGGCAGCTGCATTGTGCAAAGGGAAAGTCTCCTCGGGCAGTCAACAACAGCCCCAACGCGCCTCGGCTCAGGAAAGCAACGCAAGCAGTTTTCGCCCCCGCCCTCCGCTCTCCAGAGGGCAAAGCGGGGCGGGGCTGCCCCTGGCTCCCTGGGCCCTGTGTCTTTGCTGGGGGTCTCCGGTGCCCGAAACCCACTCCCCACGGGTTCTCCTTGGCGGGGAAGCAGGATTGGGCGCGCGAAGGCCTTCTGCGCCCAGGCCGCAACCATGCCCCCTGAGCCAGCTCTGCTGCTCAGCGCTGAGGCCCCGTCGCACCGACGGCCCAAAACGAGCTTCTGGCAGCTGCATTCTGCAAAGGGAAAGTCTCCTCGGGCAGCCAACAACAGCCCCAACGCGCCTCGGCTCAGGAAAGCAACGCAAGCCGTTTTAGCCCCCGGCCCTCCGCTCTCCAGAGGGCAAAGCGGGGCGGGGCTGCCCCTGGCTCCCTGGGCCCTGCTGCTTTGCTGGGGGTCTCCGGTGCCCGAAACCCACTCCCGACGGGTTCTCCTTGGCGGGGAAGCAGGATTGGGCGCGCGAAGGCCTTCTGCGCCCAGGCCGCAGCCATGCCCCCTGACCCAGCTCGGCCGCTCAGCGCCGAGGCGCCGTCGCACCGAAGGCCCAAATCGAGCTTCTGGCGGCTGCATTGTGCAAAGGGAAAGTCTCCTAGGGCAGCCAACAACAGCCCCAACGCGCCTCGGCTCAGGAAAGCAACGAAGGCCGTTTTCGCCCACTTCCCTCCGATCTCCAGAGGGTAAAGCGGGGCGGGGCTGCCCCTGGCTCCCTGGGCCCTGCTGATTTGCTGGGGATCACCGATGCCCAAAACCTACTCCCCAAGGGTTCTCCTTGGCGGGGAAGCAGGATTGGGCGCGCGAAGGCCTTCTGCGCCCAGGGCGCAGCCATGCCGCCTGAGCTAGCTCGGCCGTTCAGCGCCGAGGCCCAGTGGCACCGACGGCCCAAAACGAGCTTCTGGCAGCTGCATTGTGCAAAGGGAAAGTCTCCTCGGGCAGCCAACAACAGCCCCAACGCGCCTCGGCTCAGGAAAGCAACGCAAGCCGTTTTCGCCCCCGGCCCTCCGCTCTCCAGAGGGCAAAGCGGTGCAGGGCTGCCCCTGGCTCCCTAGGCCCTGCTGCTGTGCTGGGGGTCTCCGGTGCCCGAAACCCACTCCCGACGGGTTCTCCTTGGCGGGGAAGCAGGATTGGGCGCGCGAAGGCCTTCTGCGCCCAGGCCGCAGCCATGCCCCCTGAGCCAGCTCGGCCGCTCAGCGCCGAGGCCACGTCGCACCGACGGCCATAAACGAGCTTCTGGCAGCTGCTTTGTGCAAAGGGAAAGTCTCCTCGGGCAGCCAACAACAGCCCCAACGCGCCTCGGCTCAGGAAAGCAACGCAAGCAGTTTTTGCCCCGGCCGTCTGCTCTCCAGAGGGCAAAGCGCGGCGGGGCTGCCCCTGGCTCCCTGGGCCCTGTGTCTTTGCTAGGGGTCTCCGGTGCCCGAAACCCCCTCCCCACGGGTTCTCCTTGGCGGGGAAGCAGGATTGGGCGCGCGAAGGCCTTCTGCGCCCAGACCGCAGCCATGCCCCCTGAGCCAGCTCGGCCGCTCAGCGCTGAGGCCCCGTCGCACCTACGGCCCAAAACGAGCTTCTGGCAGCTGCATTGTGCAAAGGGAAAGTCTCCTCGGGCAGCCAACAACAGCCCCAACGCGCCTCGGCTCAGGAAAGCAACGCAAGCCGTTTTCGCCCCCCGCCACCCAGCTCTCCAGAGGGCAAAGCGAGGCGGGGCTGCCCCTGGCTCCCTGGACCCTGCTGATTTGCTGGGGATCACCGATGCCCAAAACCTACTCCCCAAGGATTCTCCTTGGCGGGGAAGCAGGATTGGGCGCGCGAAGCCCTTCTGCGCCCAGGCCGCAGCCATGCCCCCTGAGCTAGCTCGGCCGTTCAGCGCCGAGGCCCAGTGGCACCGACGGCCCAAAACGAGCTTCTGGCAGCTGCATTGTGCAAAGGGAAAGTCTCCTCGGGCAGCCAACAACAGCCCCAACGCGCCTCGGCTCAGGAAAGCAACGCAAGCCGTTTTCGCCCCCGGCCCTCCGCTCTCCAGAGGGCAAAGCGGTGCAGGGCTGCCCCTGGCTCCCTAGGCCCTGCTGCTGTGCTGGGGGTCTCCGGTGCCCGAAACCCACTCCCGACGGGTTCTCCTTGGCGGGGAAGCAGGATTGGGCGCGCGAAGGCCTTCTGCGCCCAGGCCGCAGCCATGCCCCCTGAGCCAGCTCGGCCGCTCAGCGCCGAGGCCACGTCGCACCGACGGCCATAAACGAGCTTCTGGCAGCTGCTTTGTGCAAAGGGAAAGTCTCCTCGGGCAGCCAACAACAGCCCCAACGCGCCTCGGCTCAGGAAAGCAACGCAAGCAGTTTTTGCCCCGGCCGTCTGCTCTCCAGAGGGCAAAGCGCGGCGGGGCTGCCCCTGGCTCCCTGGGCCCTGTGTCTTTGCTAGGGGTCTCCGGTGCCCGAAACCCCCTCCCCACGGGTTCTCCTTGGCGGGGAAGCAGGATTGGGCGCGCGAAGGCCTTCTGCGCCCAGACCGCAGCCATGCCCCCTGAGCCAGCTCGGCCGCTCAGCGCTGAGGCCCCGTCGCACCTACGGCCCAAAACGAGCTTCTGGCAGCTGCATTGTGCAAAGGGAAAGTCTCCTCGGGCAGCCAACAACAGCCCCAACGCGCCTCGGCTCAGGAAAGCAACGCAAGCCGTTTTCGCCCCCCGCCCCCCAGCTCTCCAGAGGGCAAAGCGAGGCGGGGCTGCCCCTGGCTCCCTGGACCCTGCTGATTTGCTGGGGATCACCGATGCCCAAAACCTACTCCCCAAGGATTCTCCTTGGCGGGGAAGCAGGATTGGGCGCGCGAAGCCCTTCTGCGCCCAGGCCGCAGCCATGCCCCCTGAGCCAGCTCGGCCGCTCAGCGCCGAGGCCCCGTGGCACCGACGGCCCAAAACGAGCTTCTGGCAGCTGCATTGTGCAAAGGGAAAGTCTCCTCGGGCAGCCAACAACAGCCCCAACGCGCCTCGGCTCAGGAAAGCAACGCAAGCCGTTTTCGACCCCGGCCCTCCGCTCTCCAGATGGCAAAGCGGGGAGGGCTGCCCCTGGCTCCCTGGGCCCTGCTGCTTTGCTGGGGGTCTCCGGTGCCCGAAACCCCCTCCCCACGTGTTCTCCTTGGCGGGGAAGCAGGATTGGGCGCGCGAAGGCCTTCTGCGCCCAGGCCGCAGCCATGCCCCCTGAGCGAGCTCGGCCTCACAGCGCCGAGGCCCCTCGCACCGACGGGCCAAAACGAGCTTCTGGCAGCTGCATTGTGCAAAGGGAAAGTCTCCTCGGGCAGCCAACAACAGCCCCAACGCGCCTCGGCTCAGGAAAGCAACGCAAGACGTTTTCGCCCCCGGCCATCCGCTCTCCAGAGGGCAAAGCGGGGCGGGGCTGCCCCTGGCTCCCTGGGCCCTGCTGCTTTGCTGGGGGTCTCCGATGCCCGAAACCCACTCGGCATGTGTTCTCCTTGGCGTGGAAGCAGGATTGGGCGCGCGAAGGCCTTCTGCGCCCAGGCCGCAGCCATGCCCCCTGAGCCAGCTCGTCCGCTCAGCGCCGAGTCCCCGTCGCACCGACGGACCAAAACGAGCTTCTGGCAGCTGCATTGTGCAAAGGGAAAGTCTACTCGGGCAGTCAACAACAGCCCCAACGCGCCTCGGCTCAGGAAAGCAACGCAAGCTGTTTTCGCCCCCGCCCTCCGCTCTCCAGAGGGCAAAGCGGGGCGGGGCTGCCCCAGGCTCCCTGGGCCCTGTGTCTTTGCTGGGGGTCTCCGGTGCCCGAAACCCACTCCCCACGGGTTCTCCTTGGCGGGGAAGCAGGATTGGGCGCGCGAAGGCCTTCTGCGCCCAGGGCGCAGCCATGCCGCCTGAGCTAGCTCGGCCGTTCAGCGCCGAGGCCCAGTGGCACCGACGGCCCAAAACGAGCTTCTGGCAGCTGCATTGTGCAAAGGGAAAGTCTCCTCGGGCAGCCAACAACAGCCCCAACGCGCCTCGGCTCAGGAAAGCAACGCAAGCCGTTTTCGCCCCCGGCCCTCCGCTCTCCAGAGGGCAAAGCGGTGCAGGGCTGCCCCTGGCGCCCTAGGCCCTGCTGCTGTGCTGGGGGTCTCCGGTGCCCGAAACCCACTCCCGACGGGTTTTCCTTGGCGGGGAAGCAGGATTGGGCGCGCGAAGGCCTTCTGCGCCCAGGCCGCAGCCATGCCCCCTGAGCCAGCTCGGCCGCTCAGCGCCGAGGCCCCGTCGCACCGACGGCCATAAACGAGCTTCTGGCAGCTGCTTTGTGCAAAGGGAAAGTCTCCTCGGGCAGCCAACAACAGCCCCAACGCGCCTCGGCTCAGGAAAGCAACGCAAGCCGTTTTCGCCCCCGGCCCTCCGCTCTCCAGACGGCTAAGCGGTGCAGGGCTGCCCCTGGCTCCCTAGGCCCTGCTGCTGTGCTGGGGGTCTCCGGTGCCCGAAACCCACTCCCGACGGGTTCTCCTTGGCGGGGAAGCAGGATTGGGCGCGCGAAGGCCTTCTGCGCCCAGGCCGCAGCCATGCCCCCTGAGCCAGCTCGGCCGCTCAGCGCCGAGGCCCCGTGGCACCGACGGCCATAAACGAGCTTCTGGCAGCTGCATTGTGCAAAGGGAAAGTCTCCTCGGGCAGCCAACAACAGCCCCAACGCGCCTCGGCTCAGGAAAGCAACGCAAGCAGTTTTCGCCCCCGGCCCTCCGCTCTCCAGAGGGCAAAGCGCGGCGGGGCTGCCCCTGGCTCCCTGGGCCCTGTGTCTTTGCTAGGGGTCTCCGGTGCCCGAAACCCACTCCCCACGGGTTCTCCTTGGCGGGGAAGCAGGATTGGGCGCGCGAAGGCCTTCTGCGCCCAGACCGCAGCCATGCCCCCTGAGCCAGCTCGGCCGCTCAGCGCTGAGGCCCCGTCGCACCTACGGCCCAAAACGAGCTTCTGGCAGCTGCATTGTGCAAAGGGAAAGTCTCCTCGGGCAGCCAACAACAGCCCCAACGCGCCTCGGCTCAGGAAAGCAACGCAAGCCGTTTTCGCCCCCCGCCCCCCAGCTCTCCAGAGGGCAAAGCGAGGCGGGGCTGCCCCTGGCTCCCTGGACCCTGCTGATTTGCTGGGGATCACCGATGCCCAAAACCTACTCCCCAAGGATTCTCCTTGGCGGGGAAGCAGGATTGGGCGCGCGAAGCCCTTCTGCGCCCAGGCCGCAGCCATGCCCCCTGAGCCAGCTCGGCCGCTCAGCGCCGAGGCCCCGTGGCACCGACGGCCCAAAACGAGCTTCTGGCAGCTGCATTGTGCAAAGGGAAAGTCTCCTCGGGCAGCCAACAACAGCCCCAACGCGCCTCGGCTCAGGAAAGCAACGCAAGCCGTTTTCGCCCCCGGCCCTCCGCTCTCCAGAGGGCAAAGCGGGGCGGGGCTGCCCCTGGCTCCCTGGGCCCTGCTGCTTTGCTGGGGGTCTCCGGTGCCCGAAACCCCCTCCCCACGTGTTCTCCTTGGCGGGGAAGCAGGATTGGGCGCGCGAAGGCCTTCTGCGCCCAGGCCGCAGCCATGCCCCCTGAGCGAGCTCGGCCGCACAGCGCCGAGGCCCCTCGCACCGACGGGCCAAAACGAGCTTCTGGCAGCTGCATTGTGCAAAGGGAAAGTCTCCTCGGGCAGCCAACAACAGCCCCAACGCGCCTCGGCTCAGGAAAGCAACGCAAGCCGTTTTCGCCCCCGGCCATCCGCTCTCCAGAGGGCAAAGCGGGGCGGGGCTGCCCCTGGCTCCCTGGGCCCTGCTGCTTTGCTGGGGGTCTCCGATGCCCGAAACCCACTCGGCATGTGTTCTCCTTGGCGTGGAAGCAGGATTGGGCGCGCGAAGGCCTTCTGCGCCCAGGCCGCAGCCATGCCCCCTGAGCCAGCTCGGCCGCTCAGCGCCGAGTCCCCGTCGCACCGACGGACCAAAACGAGCTTCTGGCAGCTGCATTGTGCAAAGGGAAAGTCTCCTCGGGCAGTCAACAACAGCCCCAACGCGCCTCGGCTCAGGAAAGCAACGCAAGCAGTTTTCGCCCCCGCCCTCCGCTCTCCAGAGGGCAAAGCGGGGCGGGGCTGCCCCAGGCTCCCTGGGCCCTGTGTCTTTGCTGGGGGTCTCCGGTGCCCGAAACCCACTCCCCACGGGTTCTCCTTGGCGGGGAAGCAGGATTGGGCGCGCGAAGGCCTTCTGCGCCCAGGCCGCAACCATGCCCCCTGAGCCAGCTCTGCTGCTCAGCGCTGAGGCCCCGTCGCACCGACGGCCCAAAACGAGCTTCTGGCAGCTGCATTCTGCAAAGGGAAAGTCTCCTCGGGCAGCCAACAACAGCCCCAACGCGCCTCGGCTCAGGAAAGCAACGCAAGCCGTTTTCGCCCCCGGCCCTCCGCTCTCCAGAGGGCAAAGCGGGGCGGGGCTGCCCCTGGCTCCCTGGGCCCTGCTGCTTTGCTGGGGGTCTCCGGTGCCCGAAACCCACTCCCGACGGGTTCTCCTTGGCGGGGAAGCAGGATTGGGCGCGCGAAGGCCTTCTGCGCCCAGGCCGCAGCCATGCCCCCTGAGCCAGCTCGGCCGCTCAGCGCCGAGGCGCCGTCGCACCGAAGGCCCAAATCGAGCTTCTGGCGGCTGCATTGTGCAAAGGGAAAGTCTCCTAGGGCAGCCAACAACAGCCCCAACGCGCCTCGGCTCAGGAAAGCAACGAAGGCCGTTTTCGCCCACTTCCCTCCGATCTCCAGAGGGTAAAGCGGGGCGGGGCTGCCCCTGGCTCCATGGGCCCTGCTGATTTGCTGGGGATCACCGATGCCCAAAACCTACTCCCCAAGGGTTCTCCTTGGCGGGGAAGCAGGATTGGGCGCGCGAAGCCCTTCTGCGCCCAGGGCGCAGCCATGCCGCCTGAGCTAGCTCGGCCGTTCAGCGCCGAGGCCCAGTGGCACCGACGGCCCAAAACGAGCTTCTGGCAGCTGCATTGTGCAAAGGGAAAGTCTCCTCGGGCAGCCAACAACAGCCCCAACGCGCCTCGGCTCAGGAAAGCAACGCAAGCCGTTTTCGCCCCCGGCCCTCCGCTCTCCAGAGGGCAAAGCGGTGCAGGGCTGCCCCTGGCGCCCTAGGCCCTGCTGCTGTGCTGGGGGTCTCCGGTGCCCGAAACCCACTCCCGACGGGTTCTCCTTGGCGGGGAAGCAGGATTGGGCGCGCGAAGCCCTTCTGCGCCCAGGCCGCAGCCATGCCCCCTGAGCCAGCTCGGCCGCTCAGCGCCGAGGCCCCGTCGCACCGACGGCCATAAACGAGCTTCTGGCAGCTGCTTTGTGCAAAGGGAAAGTCTCCTCGGGCAGCCAACAACAGCCCCAACGCGCCTCGGCTCAGGAAAGCAACGCAAGCCGTTTTCGCCCCCGGCCCTCCGCTCTCCAGACGGCTAAGCGGTGCAGGGCTGCCCCTGGCTCCCTAGGCCCTGCTGCTGTGCTGGGGGTCTCCGGTGCCCGAAACCCACTCCCGACGGGTTCTCCTTGGCGGGGAAGCAGGATTGGGCGCGCGAAGGCCTTCTGCGCCCAGGCCGCAGCCATGCCCCCTGAGCCAGCTCGGCCGCTCAGCGCCGAGGCCCCGTCGCACCGACGGCCATAAATGAGCTTCTGGCAGCTGCTTTGTGCAAAGGGAAAGTCTCCTCGGGCAGCCAACAACAGCCCCAACGCGCCTCGGCTCAGGAAAGCAACGCAAGCAGTTTTCGCCCCCGGCCCTCCGCTCTCCAGAGGGCAAAGCGCGGCGGGGCTGCCCCTGGCTCCCTGGGCCCTGTGTCTTTGCTAGGGGTCTCCGGTGCCCGAAACCCACTCCCCACGGGTTCTCCTTGGCGGGGAAGCAGGATTGGGCGCGCGAAGGCCTTCTGCGCCCAGACCGCAGCCATGCCCCCTGAGCCAGCTCGGCCGCTCAGCGCTGAGGCCCCGTCGCACCTACGGCCCAAAACGAGCTTCTGGCAGCTGCATTGTGCAAAGGGAAAGTCTCCTCGGGCAGCCAACAACAGCCCCAACGCGCCTCGGTTCAGGAAAGCAACGCAAGCCGTTTTCGCCCCCCGCCCCCCAGCTCTCCAGAGGGCAAAGCGAGGCGGGGCTGCCCCTGGCTCCCTGGACCCTGCTGATTTGCTGGGGATCACCGATGCCCAAAACCTACTCCCCAAGGATTCTCCTTGGCGGGGAAGCAGGATTGGGCGCGCGAAGCCCTTCTGCGCCCAGGCCGCAGCCATGCCCCCTGAGCCAGCTCAGCCGCTCAGCGCCGAGGCCCCGTGGCACCGACGGCCCAAAACGAGCTTCTGGCAGCTGCATTGTGCAAAGGGAAAGTCTCCTCGGGCAGCCAACAACAGCCCCAACGCGCCTCGGCTCAGGAAAGCAACGCAAGCCGTTTTCGCCCCCGGCCCTCCGCTCTCCAGAGGGCAAAGCGGGGCGGGGCTGCCCCTGGCTCCCTGGGCCCTGCTGCTTTGCTGGGGGTCTCCGGTGCCCGAAACCCCCTCCCCACGTGTTCTCCTTGGCGGGGAAGCAGGATTGGGCGCGCGAAGGCCTTCTGCGCCCAGGCCGCAGCCATGCCCCCTGAGCGAGCTCGGCCGCACAGCGCCGAGGCCCCTCGCACCGACGGGCCAAAACGAGCTTCTGGCAGCTGCATTGTGCAAAGGGAAAGTCTCCTCGGGCAGCCAACAACAGCCCCAACGCGCCTCGGCTCAGGAAAGCAACGCAAGATGTTTTCGCCCCCGGCCATCCGCTCTCCAGAGGGCAAAGCGGGGCGGGGCTGCCCCTGGCTCCCTGGGCCCTGCTGCTTTGCTGGGGGTCTCCGATGCCCGAAACCCACTCGGCATGTGTTCTCCTTGGCGTGGAAGCAGGATTGGGCGCGCGAAGGCCTTCTGCGCCCAGGCCGCAGCCATGCCCCCTGAGCCAGCTCGGCCGCTCAGCGCCGAGTCCCCGTCGCACCGACGGACCAAAACGAGCTTCTGGCAGCTGCATTGTGCAAAGGGAAAGTCTCCTCGGGCAGTCAACAACAGCCCCAACGCGCCTCGGCTCAGGAAAGCAACGCAAGCAGTTTTCGCCCCCGCCCTCCGCTCTCCAGAGGGCAAAGCGGGGCGGGGCTGCCCCAGGCTCCCTGGGCCCTGTGTCTTTGCTGGGGGTCTCCGGTGCCCGAAACCCACTCCCCACGGGTTCTCCTTGGCGGGGAAGCAGGATTGGGCGCGCGAAGGCCTTCTGCGCCCAGGCCGCAGCCATGCCCCCTGAGCGAGCTCTGCTGCTCAGCGCTGAGGCCCCGTCGCACCGACGGCCCAAAACGAGCTTCTGGCAGCTGCATTCTGCAAAGGGAAAGTCTCCTCGGGCAGCCAACAACAGCCCCAACGCGCCTCGGCTCAGGAAAGCAACGCAAGCCGTTTTCGCCCCCGGCCCTCCGCTCTCCAGAGGGCAAAGCGGGGCGGGGCTGCCCCTGGCTCCCTGGGCCCTGCTGCTTTGCTGGGGGTCTCCGGTGCCCGAAACCCACTCCCGACGGGTTCTCCTTGGCGGGGAAGCAGGATTGGGCGCGCGAAGGCCTTCTGCGCCCAGGCCGCAGCCATGCCCCCTGAGCCAGCTCGGCCGCTCAGCGCCGAGGCGCCGTCGCACCGAAGGCCCAAATCGAGCTTCTGGCGGCTGCATTGTGCAAAGGGAAAGTCTCCTAGGGCAGCCAACAACAGCCCCAACGCGCCTCGGCTCAGGAAAGCAACGCAAGCAGTTTTCGCCCCCGGCCCTCCGCTCTCCAGAGGGCAAAGCGCGGCGGGGCTGCCCCTGGCTCCCTGGGCCCTGTGTCTTTGCTAGGGGTCTCCGGTGCCCGAAACCCACTCCCCACGGGTTCTCCTTGGCGGGGAAGCAGGATTGGGCGCGCGAAGGCCTTCTGCGCCCAGGCCGCAGCCATGCACCCGAGCCAGCTCTGCCGCTCAGCGCCGAGGTCCCGTCGCACCGACGGCACAAAACGAGCTTCTGGCAGCTGCATTGTGCAAAGGGAAAGTCTCCTCGGGCAGCCAACAACAGCCCCAACGCGCCTCGGCTGAGGAAAGCAACGCAAGCCGTTTTCGACCCCGGCCCTCCGCTCTCCAGAGGGCAAAGCGGGGCGGGGCTGCCCCTGGCTCCCTGGGCCCTGCTGCTTTGCTGGGGGTCTCCGATGCCCGAAACCCACTCGGCATGTGTTCTCCTTGGCGTGGAAGCAGGATTGGGCGCGCGAAGGCCTTCTGCGCCCAGGCCGCAGCCATGCCCCCTGAGCCAGCTCGGCCGCTCAGCGCCGAGTCCCCGTCGCACCGACGGCCCAAAACGAGCTTCTGGCAGCTGCATTGTGCAAAGGGAAAGTCTCCTCGGGCAGTCAACAACAGCCCCAACGCGCCTCGGCTCAGGAAAGCAACGCAAGCAGTTTTCGCCCCCGCCCTCCGCTCTCCAGAGAGCAAAGCGGGGCGGGGCTGCCCCTGGCTCCCTGGGCCCTGCTGCTTTGCTGGGGGTCTCCGGTGCCCGAAACCTACTCCCCAAGGATTCTCCTTGGCGGGGAAGCAGGATTGGGCGCGCGAAGCCCTTCTGCGCCCAGGCCGCAGCCATGCCCCCTGAGCCAGCTCGGCCGCACAGCGCCGAGGCCCCTCGCACCGACGGGCCAAAACGAGCTTCTGGCAGCTGCATTGTGCAAAGGGAAAGTCTCCTCGGGCAGCCAACAACAGCCCCAACGCGCCTCGGCTCAGGAAAGCAACGCAAGACGTTTTCGCCCCCGGCCATCCGCTCTCCAGAGGGCAAAGCGGGGCGGGGCTGCCCCTGGCTCCCTGGGCCCTGCTGCTTTGCTGGGGGTCTCCGATGCCCGAAACCCACTCGGCATGTGTTCTCCTTGGCGTGGAAGCAGGATTGGGCGCGCGAAGGCCTTCTGCGCCCAGGCCGCAGCCATGCCCCCTGAGCCAGCTCGGCCGCTCAGCGCCGAGGCCCCGTGGCACCGACGGCCCAAAACGAGCTTCTGGCAGCTGCATTGTGCAAAGGGAAAGTCTCCTCGGGCAGTCAACAACAGCCCCAACGCGCCTCGGCTCAGGAAAGCAACGCAAGCAGTTTTCGCCCCCGCCCTCCGCTCTCCAGAGGGCAAAGCGGGGCGGGGCTGCCCCTGGCTCCCTGGGCCCTGTGTCTTTGCTGGGGGTCTCCGGTGCCCGAAACCCACTCCCCACGGGTTCTCCTTGGCGGGGAAGCAGGATTGGGCGCGCGAAGGCCTTCTGCGCCCAGGCCGCAACCATGCCCCCTGAGCCAGCTCTGCTGCTCAGCGCTGAGGCCCCGTCGCACCGACGGCCCAAAACGAGCTTCTGGCAGCTGCATTCTGCAAAGGGAAAGTCTCCTCGGGCAGCCAACAACAGCCCCAACGCGCCTCGGCTCAGGAAAGCAACGCAAGCCGTTTTCGCCCCCGGCCCTCCGCTCTCCAGAGGGCAAAGCGGGGCGGGGCTGCCCCTGGCTCCCTGGGCCCTGCTGCTTTGCTGGGGGTCTCCGGTGCCCGAAACCCACTCCCGACGGGTTCTCCTTGGCGGGGAAGCAGGATTGGGCGCGCGAAGGCCTTCTGCGCCCAGGCCGCAGCCATGCCCCCTGAGCCAGCTCGGCCGCTCAGCGCCGAGGCGCCGTCGCACCGAAGGCCCAAATCGAGCTTCTGGCGGCTGCATTGTGCAAAGGGAAAGTCTCCTAGGGCAGCCAACAACAGCCCCAACGCGCCTCGGCTCAGGAAAGCAACGAAGGCCGTTTTCGCCCACTTCCCTCCGATCTCCAGAGGGTAAAGCGGGGCGGGGCTGCCCCTGGCTCCCTGGGCCCTGCTGATTTGCTGGGGATCACCGATGCCCAAAACCTACTCCCCAAGGGTTCTCCTTGGCGGGGAAGCAGGATTGGGCGCGCGAAGCCCTTCTGCGCCCAGGGCGCAGCCATGCCGCCTGAGCTAGCTCGGCCGTTCAGCGCCGAGGCCCAGTGGCACCGACGGCCCAAAACGAGCTTCTGGCAGCTGCATTGTGCAAAGGGAAAGTCTCCTCGGGCAGCCAACAACAGCCCCAACGCGCCTCGGCTCAGGAAAGCAACGCAAGCCGTTTTCGCCCCCGGCCCTCCGCTCTCCAGAGGGCAAAGCGGTGCAGGGCTGCCCCTGGCTCCCTAGGCCCTGCTGCTGTGCTGGGGGTCTCCGGTGCCCGAAACCCACTCCCGACGGGTTCTCCTTGGCGGGGAAGCAGGATTGGGCGCGCGAAGGCCTTCTGCGCCCAGGCCGCAGCCATGCCCCCTGAGCCAGCTCGGCCGCTCAGCACCGAGGCCACGTCGCACCGACGGCCATAAACGAGCTTCTGGCAGCTGCTTTGTGCAAAGGGAAAGTCTCCTCGGGCAGCCAACAACAGCCCCAACGCGCCTCGGCTCAGGAAAGCAACGCAAGCAGTTTTTGCCCCGGCCGTCTGCTCTCCAGAGGGCAAAGCGCGGCGGGGCTGCCCCTGGCTCCCTGGGCCCTGTGTCTTTGCTAGGGGTCTCCGGTGCCCGAAACCCACTCCCCACGGGTTCTCCTTGGCGGGGAAGCAGGATTGGGCGCGCGAAGGCCTTCTGCGCCCAGACCGCAGCCATGCCCCCTGAGCCAGCTCGGCCGCTCAGCGCTGAGGCCCCGTCGCACCTACGGCCCAAAACGAGCTTCTGGCAGCTGCATTGTGCAAAGGGAAAGTCTCCTCGGGCAGCCAACAACAGCCCCAACGCGCCTCGGCTAAGGAAAGCAACGCAAGCCGTTTTCGCCCCCCGCCCCCCAGCTCTCCAGAGGGCAAAGCGAGGCGGGGCTGCCCCTGGCTCCCTGGACCCTGCTGATTTGCTGGGGATCACCGATGCCCAAAACCTACTCCCCAAGGATTCTCCTTGGCGGGGAAGCAGGATTGGGCACGCGAAGCCCTTCTGCGCCCAGGCCGCAGCCATGCCCCCTGAGCCAGCTCGGCCGCTCAGCGCCGAGGCCCCGTGGCACCGACGGCCCAAAACGAGCTTCTGGCAGCTGCATTGTGCAAAGGGAAAGTCTCCTCGGGCAGCCAACAACAGCCCCAATGCGCCTCGGTTGAGGAAAGCAACGCAAGCCGTTTTCGACCCCGGCCCTCCGCTCTCCAGATGGCAAAGCGGGGAGGGCTGCCCCTGGCTCCCTGGGCCCTGCTGCTTTGCTGGGGGTCTCCGGTGCCCGAAACCCCCTCCCAACGTGTTCTCCTTGGCGGGGAAGCAGGATTGGGCGCGCGAAGGCCTTCTGCGCCCAGGCCGCAGCCATGCCCCCTGAGCGAGCTCGGCCGCACAGCGCCGAGGCCCCTCGCACCGACGGGCCAAAACGAGCTTCTGGCAGCTGCATTGTGCAAAGGGAAAGTCTCCTCGGGCAGCCAACAACAGCCCCAACGCGCCTCGGCTCAGGAAAGCAACGCAAGACGTTTTCGCCCCCGGCCATCCGCTCTCCAGAGGGCAAAGCGGGGCGGGGCTGCCCCTGGCTCCCTGGGCCCTGCTGCTTTGCTGGGGGTCTCCGATGCCCGAAACCCACTCGGCATGTGTTCTCCTTGGCGTGGAAGCAGGATTGGGCGCGCGAAGGCCTTCTGCGCCCAGGCCGCAGCCATGCCCCCTGAGCCAGCTCGGCCGCTCAGCGCCGAGTCCCCGTCGCACCGACGGACCAAAACGAGCTTCTGGCAGCTGCATTGTGCAAAGGGAAAGTCTACTCGGGCAGTCAACAACAGCCCCAACGCGCCTCGGCTCAGGAAAGCAACGCAAGCAGTTTTCGCCCCCGCCCTCCGCTCTCCAGAGGGCAAAGCGGGGCGCGGCTGCCCCAGGCTCCCTGGGCCCTGTGTCTTTGCTGGGGGTCTCCGGTGCCCGAAACCCACTCCCCACGGGTTCTCCTTGGCGGGGAAGCAGGATTGGGCGCGCGAAGGCCTTCTGCGCCCAGGCCGCAACCATGCCCCCTGAGCCAGCTCTGCTGCTCAGCGCTGAGGCCCCGTCGCACCGACGGCCCAAAACGAGCTTCTGGCAGCTGCATTCTGCAAAGGGAAAGTCTCCTCGGGCAGCCAACAACAGCCCCAACGCGCCTCGGCTCAGGAAAGCAACGCAAGCCGTTTTCGCCCCCGGCCCTCCGCTCTCCAGAGGGCAAAGCGGGGCGGGGCTGCCCCTGGCTCCCTGGGCCCTGCTGCTTTGCTGGGGGTCTCCGGTGCCCGAAACCCACTCCCGACGGGTTCTCCTTGGCGGGGAAGCAGGATTGGGCGCGCGAAGGCCTTCTGCGCCCAGGCCGCAGCCATGCCCCCTGAGCCAGCTCGGCCGCTCAGCGCCGAGGCGCCGTCGCACCGAAGGCCCAAATCGAGCTTCTGGCGGCTGCATTGTGCAAAGGGAAAGTCTCCTAGGGCAGCCAACAACAGCCCCAACGCGCCTCGGCTCAGGAAAGCAACGAAGGCCGTTTTCGCCCACTTCCCTCCGATCTCCAGAGGGTAAAGCGGGGCGGGGCTGCCCCTGGCTCCATGGGCCCTGCTGATTTGCTGGGGATCACCGATGCCCAAAACCTACTCCCCAAGGGTTCTCCTTGGCGGGGAAGCAGGATTGGGCGCGCGAAGCCCTTCTGCGCCCAGGGCGCAGCCATGCCGCCTGAGCTAGCTCGGCCGTTCAGCGCCGAGGCCCAGTGGCACCGACGGCCCAAAACGAGCTTCTGGCAGCTGCATTCTGCAAAGGGAAAGTCTCCTCGGGCAGCCAACAACAGCCCCAACGCGCCTCGGCTCAGGAAAGCAACGCAAGCCGTTTTCGCCCCCGGCCCTCCGCTCTCCAGAGGGCAAAGCGGTGCAGGGCTGCCCCTGGCGCCCTAGGCCCTGCTGCTGTGCTGGGGGTCTCCGGTGCCCGAAACCCACTCCCGACGGGTTCTCCTTGGCGGGGAAGCAGGATTGGGCGCGCGAAGCCCTTCTGCGCCCAGGCCGCAGCCATGCCCCCTGAGCCAGCTCGGCCGCTCAGCGCAGAGGCCCCGTCGCACCGACGGCCATAAACGAGCTTCTGGCAGCTGCTTTGTGCAAAGGGAAAGTCTCCTCGGGCAGCCAACAACAGCCCCAACGCGCCTCGGCTCAGGAAAGCAACGCAAGCCGTTTTCGCCCCCGGCCCTCCGCTCTCCAGACGGCTAAGCGGTGCAGGGCTGCCCCTGGCGCCCTAGGCCCTGCTGCTGTGCTGGGGGTCTCCGGTGCCCGAAACCCACTCCCGACGGGTTCTCCTTGGCGGGGAAGCAGGATTGGGCGCGCGAAGCCTTTCTGCGCCCAGGCCGCAGCCATGCCCCCTGAGCCAGCTCGGCCGCTCAGCGCAGAGGCCCCGTCGCACCGACGGCCATAAACGAGCTTCTGGCAGCTGCTTTGTGCAAAGGGAAAGTCTCCTCGGGCAGCCAACAACAGCCCCAACGCGCCTCGGCTCAGGAAAGCAACGCAAGCCGTTTTCGCCCCCGGCCCTCCGCTCTCCAGACGGCAAAGCGGTGCAGGGCTGCCCCTGACTCCCTGGGCCCTGCTGCTTTGCTGGGGGTCTCCGATGCCCGAAACCCACTCGGCATGTGTTCTCCTTGGCGTGGAAGCAGGATTGGGCGCGCGAAGGCCTTCTGCGCCCAGGCCGCAGCCATGCCCCCTGAGCCAGCTCGGCCGCTCAGCGCCGAGTCCCCGTCGCACCGACGGACCAAAACGAGCTTCTGGCAGCTGCATTGTGCAAAGGGAAAGTCTACTCGGGCAGTCAACAACAGCCCCAACGCGCCTCGGCTCAGGAAAGCAACGCAAGCAGTTTTCGCCCCCGCCCTCCGCTCTCCAGAGGGCAAAGCGGGGCGGGGCTGCCCCAGGCTCCCTGGGCCCTGTGTCTTTGCTGGGGGTCTCCGGTGCCCGAAACCCACTCCCCACGGGTTCTCCTTGGCGGGGAAGCAGGATTGGGCGCGCGAAGGCCTTCTGCGCCCAGGCCGCAACCATGCCCCCTGAGCCAGCTCTGCTGCTCAGCGCTGAGGCCCCGTCGCACCGACGGCCCAAAACGAGCTTCTGGCAGCTGCATTCTGCAAAGGGAAAGTCTCCTCGGGCAGCCAACAACAGCCCCAACGCGCCTCGGCTCAGGAAAGCAACGCAAGCCGTTTTCGCCCCCGGCCCTCCGCTCTCCAGAGGGCAAAGCGGGGCGGGGCTGCCCCTGGCTCCCTGGGCCCTGCTGCTTTGCTGGGGGTCTCCGGTGCCCGAAACCCACTCCCGACGGGTTCTCCTTGGCGGGGAAGCAGGATTGGGCGCGCGAAGGCCTTCTGCGCCCAGGCCGCAGCCATGCCCCCTGAGCCAGCTCGGCCGCTCAGCGCCGAGGCGCCGTCGCACCGAAGGCCCAAATCGAGCTTCTGGCGGCTGCATTGTGCAAAGGGAAAGTCTCCTAGGGCAGCCAACAACAGCCCCAACGCGCCTCGGCTCAGGAAAGCAACGAAGGCCGTTTTCGCCCACTTCCCTCCGATCTCCAGAGGGTAAAGCGGGGCGGGGCTGCCCCTGGCTCCATGGGCCCTGCTGATTTGCTGGGGATCACCGATGCCCAAAACCTACTCCCCAAGGGTTCTCCTTGGCGGGGAAGCAGGATTGGGCGCGCGAAGCCCTTCTGCGCCCAGGGCGCAGCCATGCCGCCTGAGCTAGCTCGGCCGTTCAGCGCCGAGGCCCAGTGGCACCGACGGCCCAAAACGAGCTTCTGGCAGCTGCATTCTGCAAAGGGAAAGTCTCCTCGGGCAGCCAACAACAGCCCCAACGCGCCTCGGCTCAGGAAAGCAACGCAAGCCGTTTTCGCCCCCGGCCCTCCGCTCTCCAGAGGGCAAAGCGGTGCAGGGCTGCCCCTGGCGCCCTAGGCCCTGCTGCTGTGCTGGGGGTCTCCGGTGCCCGAAACCCCCTCCCCACGGGTTCTCCTTGGCGGGGAAGCAGGATTGGGCGCGCGAAGGCCTTCTGCGCCCAGGCCGCAGCCATGCCCCCTGAGCCAGCTCGGCCGCTCAGCGCTGAGGCCCCGTCGCACCTACGGCCCAAAACGAGCTTCTGGCAGCTGCATTGTGCAAAGGGAAAGTCTCCTCGGGCAGCCAACAACAGCCCCAACGCGCCTCGGCTCAGGAAAGCAACGCAAGCCGTTTTCGCCCCCCGCCACCCAGCTCTCCAGAGGGCAAAGCGAGGCGGGGCTGCCCCTGGCTCCCTGGACCCTGCTGATTTGCTGGGGATCACCGATGCCCAAAACCTACTCCCCAAGGATTCTCCTTGGCGGGGAAGCAGGATTGGGCGCGCGAAGCCCTTCTGCGCCCAGGCCGCAGCCATGCCCCCTGAGCTAGCTCGGCCGTTCAGCGCCGAGGCCCAGTGGCACCGACGGCCCAAAACGAGCTTCTGGCAGCTGCATTGTGCAAAGGGAAAGTCTCCTCGGGCAGCCAACAACAGCCCCAACGCGCCTCGGCTCAGGAAAGCAACGCAAGCCGTTTTCGCCCCCGGCCCTCCGCTCTCCAGAGGGCAAAGCGGTGCAGGGCTGCCCCTGGCTCCCTAGGCCCTGCTGCTGTGCTGGGGGTCTCCGGTGCCCGAAACCCACTCCCGACGGGTTCTCCTTGGCGGGGAAGCAGGATTGGGCGCGCGAAGGCCTTCTGCGCCCAGGCCGCAGCCATGCCCCCTGAGCCAGCTCGGCCGCTCAGCGCCGAGGCCACGTCGCACCGACGGCCATAAACGAGCTTCTGGCAGCTGCTTTGTGCAAAGGGAAAGTCTCCTCGGGCAGCCAACAACAGCCCCAACGCGCCTCGGCTCAGGAAAGCAACGCAAGCAGTTTTTGCCCCGGCCGTCTGCTCTCCAGAGGGCAAAGCGCGGCGGGGCTGCCCCTGGCTCCCTGGGCCCTGTGTCTTTGCTAGGGGTCTCCGGTGCCCGAAACCCCCTCCCCACGGGTTCTCCTTGGCGGGGAAGCAGGATTGGGCGCGCGAAGGCCTTCTGCGCCCAGACCGCAGCCATGCCCCCTGAGCCAGCTCGGCCGCTCAGCGCTGAGGCCCCGTCGCACCTACGGCCCAAAACGAGCTTCTGGCAGCTGCATTGTGCAAAGGGAAAGTCTCCTCGGGCAGCCAACAACAGCCCCAACGCGCCTCGGCTCAGGAAAGCAACGCAAGCCGTTTTCGCCCCCCGCCCCCCAGCTCTCCAGAGGGCAAAGCGAGGCGGGGCTGCCCCTGGCTCCCTGGACCCTGCTGATTTGCTGGGGATCACCGATGCCCAAAACCTACTCCCCAAGGATTCTCCTTGGCGGGGAAGCAGGATTGGGCGCGCGAAGCCCTTCTGCGCCCAGGCCGCAGCCATGCCCCCTGAGCCAGCTCGGCCGCTCAGCGCCGAGGCCCCGTGGCACCGACGGCCCAAAACGAGCTTCTGGCAGCTGCATTGTGCAAAGGGAAAGTCTCCTCGGGCAGCCAACAACAGCCCCAACGCGCCTCGGCTGAGGAAAGCAACGCAAGCCGTTTTCGACCCCGGCCCTCCGCTCTCCAGATGGCAAAGCGGGGAGGGCTGCCCCTGGCTCCCTGGGCCCTGCTGCTTTGCTGGGGGTCTCCGGTGCCCGAAACCCCCTCCCCACGTGTTCTCCTTGGCGGGGAAGCAGGATTGGGCGCGCGAAGGCCTTCTGCGCCCAGGCCGCAGCCATGCCCCCTGAGCGAGCTCGGCCTCACAGCGCCGAGGCCCCTCGCACCGACGGGCCAAAACGAGCTTCTGGCAGCTGCATTGTGCAAAGGGAAAGTCTCCTCGGGCAGCCAACAACAGCCCCAACGCGCCTCGGCTCAGGAAAGCAACGCAAGACGTTTTCGCCCCCGGCCATCCGCTCTCCAGAGGGCAAAGCGGGGCGGGGCTGCCCCTGGCTCCCTGGGCCCTGCTGCTTTGCTGGGGGTCTCCGATGCCCGAAACCCACTCGGCATGTGTTCTCCTTGGCGTGGAAGCAGGATTGGGCGCGCGAAGGCCTTCTGCGCCCAGGCCGCAGCCATGCCCCCTGAGCCAGCTCGGCCGCTCAGCGCCGAGTCCCCGTCGCACCGACGGACCAAAACGAGCTTCTGGCAGCTGCATTGTGCAAAGGGAAAGTCTACTCGGGCAGTCAACAACAGCCCCAACGCGCCTCGGCTCAGGAAAGCAACGCAAGCTGTTTTCGCCCCCGCCCTCCGCTCTCCAGAGGGCAAAGCGGGGCGGGGCTGCCCCAGGCTCCCTGGGCCCTGTGTCTTTGCTGGGGGTCTCCGGTGCCCGAAACCCACTCCCCACGGGTTCTCCTTGGCGGGGAAGCAGGATTGGGCGCGCGAAGGCCTTCTGCGCCCAGGGCGCAGCCATGCCGCCTGAGCTAGCTCGGCCGTTCAGCGCCGAGGCCCAGTCGCACCGACGGCCCAAAACGAGCTTCTGGCAGCTGCATTGTGCAAAGGGAAAGTCTCCTCGGGCAGCCAACAACAGCCCCAACGCGCCTCGGCTCAGGAAAGCAACGCAAGCCGTTTTCGCCCCCGGCCCTCCGCTCTCCAGAGGGCAAAGCGGTGCAGGGCTGCCCCTGGCGCCCTAGGCCCTGCTGCTGTGCTGGGGGTCTCCGGTGCCCGAAACCCACTCCCGACGGGTTTTCCTTGGCGGGGAAGCAGGATTGGGCGCGCGAAGGCCTTCTGCGCCCAGGCCGCAGCCATGCCCCCTGAGCCAGCTCGGCCGCTCAGCGCCGAGGCCCCGTCGCACCGACGGCCATAAACGAGCTTCTGGCAGCTGCTTTGTGCAAAGGGAAAGTCTCCTCGGGCAGCCAACAACAGCCCCAACGCGCCTCGGCTCAGGAAAGCAACGCAAGCCGTTTTCGCCCCCGGCCCTCCGCTCTCCAGACGGCTAAGCGGTGCAGGGCTGCCCCTGGCTCCCTAGGCCCTGCTGCTGTGCTGGGGGTCTCCGGTGCCCGAAACCCACTCCCGACGGGTTCTCCTTGGCGGGGAAGCAGGATTGGGCGCGCGAAGGCCTTCTGCGCCCAGGCCGCAGCCATGCCCCCTGAGCCAGCTCGGCCGCTCAGCGCCGAGGCCCCGTCGCACCGACGGCCATAAACGAGCTTCTGGCAGCTGCTTTGTGCAAAGGGAAAGTCTCCTCGGGCAGCCAACAACAGCCCCAACGCGCCTCGGCTCAGGAAAGCAACGCAAGCAGTTTTCGCCCCCGGCCCTCCGCTCTCCAGAGGGCAAAGCGCGGCGGGGCTGCCCCTGGCTCCCTGGGCCCTGTGTCTTTGCTAGGGGTCTCCGGTGCCCGAAACCCACTCCCCACGGGTTCTCCTTGGCGGGGAAGCAGGATTGGGCGCGCGAAGGCCTTCTGCGCCCAGACCGCAGCCATGCCCCCTGAGCCAGCTCGGCCGCTCAGCGCTGAGGCCCCGTCGCACCTACGGCCCAAAACGAGCTTCTGGCAGCTGCATTGTGCAAAGGGAAAGTCTCCTCGGGCAGCCAACAACAGCCCCAACGCGCCTCGGCTCAGGAAAGCAACGCAAGCCGTTTTCGCCCCCCGCCCCCCAGCTCTCCAGAGGGCAAAGCGAGGCGGGGCTGCCCCTGGCTCCCTGGACCCTGCTGATTTGCTGGGGATCACCGATGCCCAAAACCTACTCCCCAAGGATTCTCCTTGGCGGGGAAGCAGGATTGGGCGCGCGAAGCCCTTCTGCGCCCAGGCCGCAGCCATGCCCCCTGAGCCAGCTCGGCCGCTCAGCGCCGAGGCCCCGTGGCACCGACGGCCCAAAACGAGCTTCTGGCAGCTGCATTGTGCAAAGGGAAAGTCTCCTCGGGCAGCCAACAACAGCCCCAACGCGCCTCGGCTCAGGAAAGCAACGCAAGCCGTTTTCGCCCCCGGCCCTCCGCTCTCCAGAGGGCAAAGCGGGGCGGGGCTGCCCCTGGCTCCCTGGGCCCTGCTGCTTTGCTGGGGGTCTCCGGTGCCCGAAACCCCCTCCCCACGTGTTCTCCTTGGCGGGGAAGCAGGATTGGGCGCGCGAAGGCCTTCTGCGCCCAGGCCGCAGCCATGCCCCCTGAGCGAGCTCGGCCGCACAGCGCCGAGGCCCCTCGCACCGACGGGCCAAAACGAGCTTCTGGCAGCTGCATTGTGCAAAGGGAAAGTCTCCTCGGGCAGCCAACAACAGCCCCAACGCGCCTCGGCTCAGGAAAGCAACGCAAGACGTTTTCGCCCCCGGCCATCCGCTCTCCAGAGGGCAAAGCGGGGCGGGGCTGCCCCTGGCTCCCTGGGCCCTGCTGCTTTGCTGGGGGTCTCCGATGCCCGAAACCCACTCGGCATGTGTTCTCCTTGGCGTGGAAGCAGGATTGGGCGCGCGAAGGCCTTCTGCGCCCAGGCCGCAGCCATGCCCCCTGAGCCAGCTCGGCCGCTCAGCGCCGAGTCCCCGTCGCACTGACGGACCAAAACGAGCTTCTGGCAGCTGCATTGTGCAAAGGGAAAGTCTCCTCGGGCAGTCAACAACAGCCCCAACGCGCCTCGGCTCAGGAAAGCAACGCAAGCAGTTTTCGCCCCCGCCCTCCGCTCTCCAGAGGGCAAAGCGGGGCGGGGCTGCCCCAGGCTCCCTGGGCCCTGTGTCTTTGCTGGGGGTCTCCGGTGCCCGAAACCCACTCCCCACGGGTTCTCCTTGGCGGGGAAGCAGGATTGGGCGCGCGAAGGCCTTCTGCGCCCAGGCCGCAACCATGCCCCCTGAGCCAGCTCTGCTGCTCAGCGCTGAGGCCCCGTCGCACCGACGGCCCAAAACGAGCTTCTGGCAGCTGCATTCTGCAAAGGGAAAGTCTCCTCGGGCAGCCAACAACAGCCCCAACGCGCCTCGGCTCAGGAAAGCAACGCAAGCCGTTTTCGCCCCCGGCCCTCCGCTCTCCAGAGGGCAAAGCGGGGCGGGGCTGCCCCTGGCTCCCTGGGCCCTGCTGCTTTGCTGGGGGTCTCCGGTGCCCGAAACCCACTCCCGACGGGTTCTCCTTGGCGGGGAAGCAGGATTGGGCGCGCGAAGGCCTTCTGCGCCCAGGCCGCAGCCATGCCCCCTGAGCCAGCTCGGCCGCTCAGCGCCGAGGCGCCGTCGCACCGAAGGCCCAAATCGAGCTTCTGGCGGCTGCATTGTGCAAAGGGAAAGTCTCCTAGGGCAGCCAACAACAGCCCCAACGCGCCTCGGCTCAGGAAAGCAACGAAGGCCGTTTTCGCCCACTTCCCTCCGATCTCCAGAGGGTAAAGCGGGGCGGGGCTGCCCCTGGCTCCATGGGCCCTGCTGATTTGCTGGGGATCACCGATGCCCAAAACCTACTCCCCAAGGGTTCTCCTTGGCGGGGAAGCAGGATTGGGCGCGCGAAGCCCTTCTGCGCCCAGGGCGCAGCCATGCCGCCTGAGCTAGCTCGGCCGTTCAGCGCCGAGGCCCAGTGGCACCGACGGCCCAAAACGAGCTTCTGGCAGCTGCATTGTGCAAAGGGAAAGTCTCCTCGGGCAGCAAACAACAGCCCCAACGCGCCTCGGCTCAGGAAAGCAACGCAAGCCGTTTTCGCCCCCGGCCCTCCGCTCTCCAGAGGGCAAAGCGGTGCAGGGCTGCCCCTGGCGCCCTAGGCCCTGCTGCTGTGCTGGGGGTCTCCGGTGCCCGAAACCCACTCCCGACGGGTTCTCCTTGGCGGGGAAGCAGGATTGGGCGCGCGAAGCCCTTCTGCGCCCAGGCCGCAGCCATGCCCCCTGAGCCAGCTCGGCCGCTCAGCGCCGAGGCCCCGTCGCACCGACGGCCATAAACGAGCTTCTGGCAGCTGCTTTGTGCAAAGGGAAAGTCTCCTCGGGCAGCCAACAACAGCCCCAACGCGCCTCGGCTCAGGAAAGCAACGCAAGCCGTTTTCGCCCCCGGCCCTCCGCTCTCCAGACGGCTAAGCGGTGCAGGGCTGCCCCTGGCTCCCTAGGCCCTGCTGCTGTGCTGGGGGTCTCCGGTGCCCGAAACCCACTCCCGACGGGTTCTCCTTGGCGGGGAAGCAGGATTGGGCGCGCGAAGGCCTTCTGCGCCCAGGCCGCAGCCATGCCCCCTGAGCCAGCTCGGCCGCTCAGCGCCGAGGCCCCGTCGCACCGACGGCCATAAATGAGCTTCTGGCAGCTGCTTTGTGCAAAGGGAAAGTCTCCTCGGGCAGCCAACAACAGCCCCAACGCGCCTCGGCTCAGGAAAGCAACGCAAGCAGTTTTCGCCCCCGGCCCTCCGCTCTCCAGAGGGCAAAGCGCGGCGGGGCTGCCCCTGGCTCCCTGGGCCCTGTGTCTTTGCTAGGGGTCTCCGGTGCCCGAAACCCACTCCCCACGGGTTCTCCTTGGCGGGGAAGCAGGATTGGGCGCGCGAAGGCCTTCTGCGCCCAGACCGCAGCCATGCCCCCTGAGCCAGCTCGGCCGCTCAGCGCTGAGGCCCCGTCGCACCTACGGCCCAAAACGAGCTTCTGGCAGCTGCATTGTGCAAAGGGAAAGTCTCCTCGGGCAGCCAACAACAGCCCCAACGCGCCTCGGCTCAGGAAAGCAACGCAAGCCGTTTTCGCCCCCCGCCCCCCAGCTCTCCAGAGGGCAAAGCGAGGCGGGGCTGCCCCTGGCTCCCTGGACCCTGCTGATTTGCTGGGGATCACCGATGCCCAAAACCTACTCCCCAAGGATTCTCCTTGGCGGGGAAGCAGGATTGGGCGCGCGAAGCCCTTCTGCGCCCAGGCCGCAGCCATGCCCCCTGAGCCAGCTCGGCCGCTCAGCGCCGAGGCCCCGTGGCACCGACGGCCCAAAACGAGCTTCTGGCAGCTGCATTGTGCAAAGGGAAAGTCTCCTCGGGCAGCCAACAACAGCCCCAACGCGCCTCGGCTCAGGAAAGCAACGCAAGCCGTTTTCGCCCCCGGCCCTCCGCTCTCCAGAGGGCAAAGCGGGGCGGGGCTGCCCCTGGCTCCCTGGGCCCTGCTGCTTTGCTGGGGGTCTCCGGTGCCCGAAACCCCCTCCCCACGTGTTCTCCTTGGCGGGGAAGCAGGATTGGGCGCGCGAAGGCCTTCTGCGCCCAGGCCGCAGCCATGCCCCCTGAGCGAGCTCGGCCGCACAGCGCCGAGGCCCCTCGCACCGACGGGCCAAAACGAGCTTCTGGCAGCTGCATTGTGCAAAGGGAAAGTCTCCTCGGGCAGCCAACAACAGCCCCAACGCGCCTCGGCTCAGGAAAGCAACGCAAGACGTTTTCGCCCCCGGCCATCCGCTCTCCAGAGGGCAAAGCGGGGCGGGGCTGCCCCTGGCTCCCTGGGCCCTGCTGCTTTGCTGGGGGTCTCCGATGCCCGAAACCCACTCGGCATGTGTTCTCCTTGGCGTGGAAGCAGGATTGGGCGCGCGAAGGCCTTCTGCGCCCAGGCCGCAGCCATGCCCCCTGAGCCAGCTCGGCCGCTCAGCGCCGAGTCCCCGTCGCACCGACGGACCAAAACGAGCTTCTGGCAGCTGCATTGTGCAAAGGGAAAGTCTCCTCGGGCAGTCAACAACAGCCCCAACGCGCCTCGGCTCAGGAAAGCAACGCAAGCAGTTTTCGCCCCCGCCCTCCGCTCTCCAGAGGGCAAAGCGGGGCGGGGCTGCCCCAGGCTCCCTGGGCCCTGTGTCTTTGCTGGGGGTCTCCGGTGCCCGAAACCCACTCCCCACGGGTTCTCCTTGGCGGGGAAGCAGGATTGGGCGCGCGAAGGCCTTCTGCGCCCAGGCCGCAGCCATGCCCCCTGAGCGAGCTCTGCTGCTCAGCGCTGAGGCCCCGTCGCACCGACGGCCCAAAACGAGCTTCTGGCAGCTGCATTCTGCAAAGGGAAAGTCTCCTCGGGCAGCCAACAACAGCCCCAACGCGCCTCGGCTCAGGAAAGCAACGCAAGCCGTTTTCGCCCCCGGCCCTCCGCTCTCCAGAGGGCAAAGCGGGGCGGGGCTGCCCCTGGCTCCCTGGGCCCTGCTGCTTTGCTGGGGGTCTCCGGTGCCCGAAACCCACTCCCGACGGGTTCTCCTTGGCGGGGAAGCAGGATTGGGCGCGCGAAGGCCTTCTGCGCCCAGGCCGCAGCCATGCCCCCTGAGCCAGCTCGGCCGCTCAGCGCCGAGGCGCCGTCGCACCGAAGGCCCAAATCGAGCTTCTGGCGGCTGCATTGTGCAAAGGGAAAGTCTCCTAGGGCAGCCAACAACAGCCCCAACGCGCCTCGGCTCAGGAAAGCAACGCAAGCAGTTTTCGCCCCCGGCCCTCCGCTCTCCAGAGGGCAAAGCGCGGCGGGGCTGCCCCTGGCTCCCTGGGCCCTGTGTCTTTGCTAGGGGTCTCCGGTGCCCGAAACCCACTCCCCACGGGTTCTCCTTGGCGGGGAAGCAGGATTGGGCGCGCGAAGGCCTTCTGCGCCCAGGCCGCAGCCATGCACCCGAGCCAGCTCTGCCGCTCAGCGCCGAGGTCCCGTCGCACCGACGGCACAAAACGAGCTTCTGGCAGCTGCATTGTGCAAAGGGAAAGTCTCCTCGGGCAGCCAACAACAGCCCCAACGCGCCTCGGCTGAGGAAAGCAACGCAAGCCGTTTTCGACCCCGGCCCTCCGCTCTCCAGAGGGCAAAGCGGGGCGGGGCTGCCCCTGGCTCCCTGGGCCCTGCTGCTTTGCTGGGGGTCTCCGATGCCCGAAACCCACTCGGCATGTGTTCTCCTTGGCGTGGAAGCAGGATTGGGCGCGCGAAGGCCTTCTGCGCCCAGGCCGCAGCCATGCCCCCTGAGCCAGCTCGGCCGCTCAGCGCCGAGTCCCCGTCGCACCGACGGCCCAAAACGAGCTTCTGGCAGCTGCATTGTGCAAAGGGAAAGTCTCCTCGGGCAGTCAACAACAGCCCCAACGCGCCTCGGCTCAGGAAAGCAACGCAAGCAGTTTTCGCCCCCGCCCTCCGCTCTCCAGAGGGCAAAGCGGGGCGGGGCTGCCCCTGGCTCCCTGGGCCCTGCTGCTTTGCTGGGGGTCTCCGGTGCCCGAAACCCACTCCCGACGGGTTCTCCTTGGCGGGGAAGCAGGATTGGGCGCGCGAAGGCCTTCTGCGCCCAGGCCGCAGCCATGCCCCCTGACCCAGCTCGGCCGCTCAGCGCCGAGGCGCCGTCGCACCGAAGGCCCAAATCGAGCTTCTGGCGGCTGCATTGTGCAAAGGGAAAGTCTCCTCGGGCAGCCAACAACAGCCCCAACGCGCCTCGGCTCAGGAAAGCAACGCAAGCCGTTTTCGCCCCCCGCCCCCCAGCTCTCCAGAGGGCAAAGCGAGGCGGGGCTGCCCCTGGCTCCCTGGACCCTGCTGATTTGCTGGGGATCACCGATGCCCAAAACCTACTCCCCAAGGATTCTCCTTGGCGGGGAAGCAGGATTGGGCGCGCGAAGCCCTTCTGCGCCCAGGCCGCAGCCATGCCCCCTGAGCCAGCTCGGCCGCACAGCGTCGAGGCCCCTCGCACCGACGGGCCAAAACGAGCTTCTGGCAGCTGCATTGTGCAAAGGGAAAGTCTCCTCGGGCAGCCAACAACAGCCCCAACGCGCCTCGGCTCAGGAAAGCAACGCAAGACGTTTTCGCCCCCGGCCATCCGCTCTCCAGAGGGCAAAGCGGGGCGGGGCTGCCCCTGGCTCCCTGGGCCCTGCTGATTTGCTGGGGGTCTCCGATGCCCGAAACCCACTCGGCATGTGTTCTCCTTGGCGTGGAAGCAGGATTGGGCGCGCGAAGGCCTTCTGCGCCCAGGCCGCAGCCATGCCCCCTGAGCCAGCTCGGCCGCTCAGCGCCGAGGCCCCGTGGCACCGACGGCCCAAAACGAGCTTCTGGCAGCTGCATTGTGCAAAGGGAAAGTCTCCTCGGGCAGTCAACAACAGCCCCAACGCGCCTCGGCTCAGGAAAGCAACGCAAGCAGTTTTCGCCCCCGCCCTCCGCTCTCCAGAGGGCAAAGCGGGGCGGGGCTGCCCCTGGCTCCCTGGGCCCTGTGTCTTTGCTGGGGGTCTCCGGTGCCCGAAACCCACTCCCCACGGGTTCTCCTTGGCGGGGAAGCAGGATTGGGCGCGCGAAGGCCTTCTGCGCCCAGGCCGCAACCATGCCCCCTGAGCCAGCTCTGCTGCTCAGCGCTGAGGCCCCGTCGCACCGACGGCCCAAAACGAGCTTTTGGCAGCTGCATTCTGCAAAGGGAAAGTCTCCTCGGGCAGCCAACAACAGCCCCAACGCGCCTCGGCTCAGGAAAGCAACGCAAGCCGTTTTCGCCCTCGGCCCTCCGCTCTCCAGAGGGCAAAGCGGGGCGGGGCTGCCCCTGGCTCCCTGGGCCCTGCTGCTTTGCTGGGGGTCTCCGGTGCCCGAAACCCACTCCCGACGGGTTCTCCTTGGCGGGGAAGCAGGATTGGGCGCGCGAAGGCCTTCTGCGCCCAGGCCGCAGCCATGCCCCCTGAGCCAGCTCGGCCGCTCAGCGCCGAGGCGCCGTCGCACCGAAGGCCCAAATCGAGCTTCTGGCGGCTGCATTGTGCAAAGGGAAAGTCTCCTAGGGCAGCCAACAACAGCCCCAACGCGCCTCGGCTCAGGAAAGCAACGCAGGCCGTTTTCGCCCACTTCCCTCCGATCTCCAGAGGGTAAAGCGGGGCGGGGCTGCCCCTGGCTCCCTGGGCCCTGCTGATTTGCTGGGGATCACCGATGCCCAAAACCTACTCCCCAAGGGTTCTCCTTGGCGGGGAAGCAGGATTGGGCGCGCGAAGCCCTTCTGCGCCCAGGGCGCAGCCATGCCGCCTGAGCTAGCTCGGCCGTTCAGCGCCGAGGCCCAGTGGCACCGACGGCCCAAAACGAGCTTCTGGCAGCTGCATTGTGCAAAGGGAAAGTCTCCTCGGGCAGCCAACAACAGCCCCAACGCGCCTCGGCTCAGGAAAGCAACGCAAGCCGTTTTCGCCCCCGGCCCTCCGCTCTCCAGAGGGCAAAGCGGTGCAGGGCTGCCCCTGGCTCCCTAGGCCCTGCTGCTGTGCTGGGGGTCTCCGGTGCCCGAAACCCACTCCCGACGGGTTCTCCTTGGCGGGGAAGCAGGATTGGGCGCGCGAAGGCCTTCTGCGCCCAGGCCGCAGCCATGCCCCCTGAGCCAGCTCGGCCGCTCAGCACCGAGGCCACGTCGCACCGACGGCCATAAACGAGCTTCTGGCAGCTGCTTTGTGCAAAGGGAAAGTCTCCTCGGGCAGCCAACAACAGCCCCAACGCGCCTCGGCTCAGGAAAGCAACGCAAGCAGTTTTTGCCCCGGCCGTCTGCTCTCCAGAGGGCAAAGCGCGGCGGGGCTGCCCCTGGCTCCCTGGGCCCTGTGTCTTTGCTAGGGGTCTCCGGTGCCCGAAACCCACTCCCCACGGGTTCTCCTTGGCGGGGAAGCAGGATTGGGCGCGCGAAGGCCTTCTGCGCCCAGACCGCAGCCATGCCCCCTGAGCCAGCTCGGCCGCTCAGCGCTGAGGCCCCGTCGCACCTACGGCCCAAAACGAGCTTCTGGCAGCTGCATTGTGCAAAGGGAAAGTCTCCTCGGGCAGCCAACAACAGCCCCAACGCGCCTCGGCTAAGGAAAGCAACGCAAGCCGTTTTCGCCCCCCGCCCCCCAGCTCTCCAGAGGGCAAAGCGAGGCGGGGCTGCCCCTGGCTCCCTGGACCCTGCTGATTTGCTGGGGATCACCGATGCCCAAAACCTACTCCCCAAGGATTCTCCTTGGCGGGGAAGCAGGATTGGGCGCGCGAAGCCCTTCTGCGCCCAGGCCGCAGCCATGCCCCCTGAGCCAGCTCGGCCGCTCAGCGCCGAGGCCCCGTGGCACCGACGGCCCAAAACGAGCTTCTGGCAGCTGCATTGTGCAAAGGGAAAGTCTCCTCGGGCAGCCAACAACAGCCCCAACGCGCCTCGGCTGAGGAAAGCAACGCAAGCCGTTTTCGACCCCGGCCCTCCGCTCTCCAGATGGCAAAGCGGGGAGGGCTGCCCCTGGCTCCCTGGGCCCTGCTGCTTTGCTGGGGGTCTCCGGTGCCCGAAACCCCCTCCCAACGTGTTCTCCTTGGCGGGGAAGCAGGATTGGGCGCGCGAAGGCCTTCTGCGCCCAGGCCGCAGCCATGCCCCCTGAGCGAGCTCGGCCGCACAGCGCCGAGGCCCCTCGCACCGACGGGCCAAAACGAGCTTCTGGCAGCTGCATTGTGCAAAGGGAAAGTCTCCTCGGGCAGCCAACAACAGCCCCAACGCGCCTCGGCTCAGGAAAGCAACGCAAGACGTTTTCGCCCCCGGCCATCCGCTCTCCAGAGGGCAAAGCGGGGCGGGGCTGCCCCTGGCTCCCTGGGCCCTGCTGCTTTGCTGGGGGTCTCCGATGCCCGAAACCCACTCGGCATGTGTTCTCCTTGGCGTGGAAGCAGGATTGGGCGCGCGAAGGCCTTCTGCGCCCAGGCCGCAGCCATGCCCCCTGAGCCAGCTCGGCCGCTCAGCGCCGAGTCCCCGTCGCACCGACGGACCAAAACGAGCTTCTGGCAGCTGCATTGTGCAAAGGGAAAGTCTCCTCGGGCAGTCAACAACAGCCCCAACGCGCCTCGGCTCAGGAAAGCAACGCAAGCAGTTTTCGCCCCCGCCCTCCGCTCTCCAGAGGGCAAAGCGGGGCGGGGCTGCCCCAGGCTCCCTGGGCCCTGTGTCTTTGCTGGGGGTCTCCGGTGCCCGAAACCCACTCCCCACGGGTTCTCCTTGGCGGGGAAGCAGGATTGGGCGCGCGAAGGCCTTCTGCGCCCAGGCCGCAACCATGCCCCCTGAGCCAGCTCTGCTGCTCAGCGCTGAGGCCCCGTCGCACCGACGGCCCAAAACGAGCTTCTGGCAGCTGCATTCTGCAAAGGGAAAGTCTCCTCGGGCAGCCAACAACAGCCCCAACGCGCCTCGGCTCAGGAAAGCAACGCAAGCCGTTTTCGCCCCCGGCCCTCCGCTCTCCAGAGGGCAAAGCGGGGCGGGGCTGCCCCTGGCTCCCTGGGCCCTGCTGCTTTGCTGGGGGTCTCCGGTGCCCGAAACCCACTCCCGACGGGTTCTCCTTGGCGGGGAAGCAGGATTGGGCGCGCGAAGGCCTTCTGCGCCCAGGCCGCAGCCATGCCCCCTGAGCCAGCTCGGCCGCTCAGCGCCGAGGCGCCGTCGCACCGAAGGCCCAAATCGAGCTTCTGGCGGCTGCATTGTGCAAAGGGAAAGTCTCCTAGGGCAGCCAACAACAGCCCCAACGCGCCTCGGCTCAGGAAAGCAACGAAGGCCGTTTTCGCCCACTTCCCTCCGATCTCCAGAGGGTAAAGCGGGGCGGGGCTGCCCCTGGCTCCATGGGCCCTGCTGATTTGCTGGGGATCACCGATGCCCAAAACCTACTCCCCAAGGGTTCTCCTTGGCGGGGAAGCAGGATTGGGCGCGCGAAGCCCTTCTGCGCCCAGGGCGCAGCCATGCCGCCTGAGCTAGCTCGGCCGTTCAGCGCCGAGGCCCAGTGGCACCGACGGCCCAAAACGAGCTTCTGGCAGCTGCATTGTGCAAAGGGAAAGTCTCCTCGGGCAGCCAACAACAGCCCCAACGCGCCTCGGCTCAGGAAAGCAACGCAAGCCGTTTTCGCCCCCGGCCCTCCGCTCTCCAGAGGGCAAAGCGGTGCAGGGCTGCCCCTGGCGCCCTAGGCCCTGCTGCTGTGCTGGGGGTCTCCGGTGCCCGAAACCCACTCCCGACGGGTTCTCCTTGGCGGGGAAGCAGGATTGGGCGCGCGAAGCCCTTCTGCGCCCAGGCCGCAGCCATGCCCCCTGAGCCAGCTCGGCCGCTCAGCGCAGAGGCCCCGTCGCACCGACGGCCATAAACGAGCTTCTGGCAGCTGCTTTGTGCAAAGGGAAAGTCTCCTCGGGCAGCCAACAACAGCCCCAACGCGCCTCGGCTCAGGAAAGCAACGCAAGCCGTTTTCGCCCCCGGCCCTCCGCTCTCCAGACGGCTAAGCGGTGCAGGGCTGCCCCTGGCTCCCTAGGCCCTGCTGCTGTGCTGGGGGTCTCCGGTGCCCGAAACCCACTCCCGACGGGTTCTCCTTGGCGGGGAAGCAGGATTGGGCGCGCGAAGGCCTTCTGCGCCCAGGTCGCAGCCATGCCCCCTGAGCCAGCTCGGCCGCTCAGCGCCGAGGCCCCGTCGCACCGACGGCCCAAAACGAGCTTGTGGCAGCTGCATTGTGCAAAGGGAAAGTCACCTCTGGCAGCCAACAACAGCCCCAACGCGCCTCGGCTCAGGAAAGCAACGCAAGCCGTTTTCGCCCCCGGCCCTCCGATCTCCAGAGGGCAAAGCGGGGCGGGGCTGCCCCTGCCTCCTGGGCCCTGCTGCTTTGCTGGGGGTCTCCGGTGCCCGAAACCCACTCCCCACGGGTTCTCCTTGGCGGGGAAGCAGGACTGGGCGCGCGAAGGCCTTCTGCGCCCAGGCCGCAGCCATGCCCCCTGAGCCAGCTGGGCCGCTCAGCGCCGAGGCCCCGTCGCACCGACGGCCCAAAACGAGCTTCTGGCAGCTGCATTGTGCAAAGGGAAAGTCTCTTCGGGCAGCCAACAACAGCCCCAACGCGCCTCGGCTCAGGAAAGCAACGCAAGCCGTTTTCGCCCCCGGCCCTCCGCTCTCCAGAGGGCAAAGCGGTGCAGGGCTGCCCCTGGCTCCCTAGGCCCTGCTGCTGTGCTGGGGGTCTCCGGTGCCCGAAACCCACTCCCGACGGGTTCTCCTTGGCGGGGAAGCAGGATTGGGCGCGCGAAGGCCTTCTGCGCCCAGGCCGCAGCCATGCCCCCTGAGCCAGCTCGGCCGCTCAGCACCGAGGCCACGTCGCACCGACGGCCATAAACGAGCTTCTGGCAGCTGCTTTGTGCAAAGGGAAAGTCTCCTCGGGCAGCCAACAACAGCCCCAACGCGCCTCGGCTCAGGAAAGCAACGCAAGCAGTTTTTGCCCCGGCCGTCTGCTCTCCAGAGGGCAAAGCGCGGCGGGGCTGCCCCTGGCTCCCTGGGCCCTGTGTCTTTGCTAGGGGTCTCCGGTGCCCGAAACCCACTCCCCACGGGTTCTCCTTGGCGGGGAAGCAGGATTGGGCGCGCGAAGGCCTTCTGCGCCCAGACCGCAGCCATGCCCCCTGAGCCAGCTCGGCCGCTCAGCGCTGAGGCCCCGTCGCACCTACGGCCCAAAACGAGCTTCTGGCAGCTGCATTGTGCAAAGGGAAAGTCTCCTCGGGCAGCCAACAACAGCCCCAACGCGCCTCGGCTAAGGAAAGCAACGCAAGCCGTTTTCGCCCCCCGCCCCCCAGCTCTCCAGAGGGCAAAGCGAGGCGGGGCTGCCCCTGGCTCCCTGGACCCTGCTGATTTGCTGGGGATCACCGATGCCCAAAACCTACTCCCCAAGGATTCTCCTTGGCGGGGAAGCAGGATTGGGCGCGCGAAGCCCTTCTGCGCCCAGGCCGCAGCCATGCCCCCTGAGCCAGCTCGGCCGCTCAGCGCCGAGGCCCCGTGGCACCGACGGCCCAAAACGAGCTTCTGGCAGCTGCATTGTGCAAAGGGAAAGTCTCCTCGGGCAGCCAACAACAGCCCCAATGCGCCTCGGCTGAGGAAAGCAACGCAAGCCGTTTTCGACCCCGGCCCTCCGCTCTCCAGATGGCAAAGCGGGGAGGGCTGCCCCTGGCTCCCTGGGCCCTGCTGCTTTGCTGGGGGTCTCCGGTGCCCGAAACCCCCTCCCAACGTGTTCTCCTTGGCGGGGAAGCAGGATTGGGCGCGCGAAGGCCTTCTGCGCCCAGGCCGCAGCCATGCCCCCTGAGCGAGCTCGGCCGCACAGCGCCGAGGCCCCTCGCACCGACGGGCCAAAACGAGCTTCTGGCAGCTGCATTGTGCAAAGGGAAAGTCTCCTCGGGCAGCCAACAACAGCCCCAACGCGCCTCGGCTCAGGAAAGCAACGCAAGACGTTTTCGCCCCCGGCCATCCGCTCTCCAGAGGGCAAAGCGGGGCGGGGCTGCCCCTGGCTCCCTGGGCCCTGCTGCTTTGCTGGGGGTCTCCGATGCCCGAAACCCACTCGGCATGTGTTCTCCTTGGCGTGGAAGCAGGATTGGGCGCGCGAAGGCCTTCTGCGCCCAGGCCGCAGCCATGCCCCCTGAGCCAGCTCGGCCGCTCAGCGCCGAGTCCCCGTCGCACCGACGGACCAAAACGAGCTTCTGGCAGCTGCATTGTGCAAAGGGAAAGTCTACTCGGGCAGTCAACAACAGCCCCAACGCGCCTAGGCTCAGGAAAGCAACGCAAGCAGTTTTCGCCCCCGCCCTCCGCTCTCCAGAGGGCAAAGCGGGGCGGGGCTGCCCCAGGCTCCCTGGGCCCTGTGTCTTTGCTGGGGGTCTCCGGTGCCCGAAACCCACTCCCCACGGGTTCTCCTTGGCGGGGAAGCAGGATTGGGCGCGCGAAGGCCTTCTGCGCCCAGGCCGCAACCATGCCCCCTGAGCCAGCTCTGCTGCTCAGCGCTGAGGCCCCGTCGCACCGACGGCCCAAAACGAGCTTCTGGCAGCTGCATTCTGCAAAGGGAAAGTCTCCTCGGGCAGCCAACAACAGCCCCAACGCGCCTCGGCTCAGGAAAGCAACGCAAGCCGTTTTCGCCCCCGGCCCTCCGCTCTCCAGAGGGCAAAGCGGGGCGGGGCTGCCCCTGGCTCCCTGGGCCCTGCTGCTTTGCTGGGGGTCTCCGGTGCCCGAAACCCACTCCCCACGGGTTCTCCTTGGCGGGGAAGCAGGATTGGGCGCGCGAAGGCCTTCTGCGCCCAGGCCGCAGCCATGCCCCCTGAGCCAGCTCGGCCGCTCAGCGCCGAGGCGCCGTCGCACCGAAGGCCCAAATCGAGCTTCTGGCGGCTGCATTGTGCAAAGGGAAAGTCTCCTAGGGCAGCCAACAACAGCCCCAACGCGCCTCGGCTCAGGAAAGCAACGAAGGCCGTTTTCGCCCACTTCCCTCCGATCTCCAGAGGGTAAAGCGGGGCGGGGCTGCCCCTGGCTCCATGGGCCCTGCTGATTTGCTGGGGATCACCGATGCCCAAAACCTACTCCCCAAGGGTTCTCCTTGGCGGGGAAGCAGGATTGGGCGCGCGAAGCCCTTCTGCGCCCAGGGCGCAGCCATGCCGCCTGAGCTAGCTCGGCCGTTCAGCGCCGAGGCCCAGTGGCACCGACGGCCCAAAACGAGCTTCTGGCAGCTGCATTCTGCAAAGGGAAAGTCTCCTCGGGCAGCCAACAACAGCCCCAACGCGCCTCGGCTCAGGAAAGCAACGCAAGCCGTTTTCGCCCCCGGCCCTCCGCTCTCCAGAGGGCAAAGCGGTGCAGGGCTGCCCCTGGCGCCCTAGGCCCTGCTGCTGTGCTGGGGGTCTCCGGTGCCCGAAACCCACTCCCGAAGGGTTCTCCTTGGCGGGGAAGCAGGATTGGGCGCGCGAAGCCCTTCTGCGCCCAGGCCGCAGCCATGCCCCCTGAGCCAGCTCGGCCGCTCAGCGCAGAGGCCCCGTCGCACCGACGGCCATAAACGAGCTTCTGGCAGCTGCTTTGTGCAAAGGGAAAGTCTCCTCGGGCAGCCAACAACAGCCCCAACGCGCCTCGGCTCAGGAAAGCAACGCAAGCCGTTTTCGCCCCCGGCCCTCCGCTCTCCAGACGGCTAAGCGGTGCAGGGCTGCCCCTGGCGCCCTAGGCCCTGCTGCTGTGCTGGGGGTCTCCGGTGCCCGAAACCCACTCCCGACGGGTTCTCCTTGGCGGGGAAGCAGGATTGGGCGCGCGAAGCCCTTCTGCGCCCAGGCCGCAGCCATGCCCCCTGAGCCAGCTCGGCCGCTCAGCGCAGAGGCCCCGTCGCACCGACGGCCATAAACGAGCTTCTGGCAGCTGCTTTGTGCAAAGGGAAAGTCTCCTCGGGCAGCCAACAACAGCCCCAACGCGCCTCGGCTCAGGAAAGCAACGCAAGCCGTTTTCGCCCCCGGCCCTCCGCTCTCCAGACGGCTAAGCGGTGCAGGGCTGCCCCTGACTCCCTGGGCCCTGCTGCTTTGCTGGGGGTCTCCGATGCCCGAAACCCACTCGGCATGTGTTCTCCTTGGCGTGGAAGCAGGATTGGGCGCGCGAAGGCCTTCTGCGCCCAGGCCGCAGCCATGCCCCCTGAGCCAGCTCGGCCGCTCAGCGCCGAGTCCCCGTCGCACCGACGGACCAAAACGAGCTTCTGGCAGCTGCATTGTGCAAAGGGAAAGTCTACTCGGGCAGTCAACAACAGCCCCAACGCGCCTCGGCTCAGGAAAGCAACGCAAGCAGTTTTCGCCCCCGCCCTCCGCTCTCCAGAGGGCAAAGCGGGGCGGGGCTGCCCCAGGCTCCCTGGGCCCTGTGTCTTTGCTGGGGGTCTCCGGTGCCCGAAACCCACTCCCCACGGGTTCTCCTTGGCGGGGAAGCAGGATTGGGCGCGCGAAGGCCTTCTGCGCCCAGGCCGCAACCATGCCCCCTGAGCCAGCTCTGCTGCTCAGCGCTGAGGCCCCGTCGCACCGACGGCCCAAAACGAGCTTCTGGCAGCTGCATTCTGCAAAGGGAAAGTCTCCTCGGGCAGCCAACAACAGCCCCAACGCGCCTCGGCTCAGGAAAGCAACGCAAGCCGTTTTCGCCCCCGGCCCTCCGCTCTCCAGAGGGCAAAGCGGGGCGGGGCTGCCCCTGGCTCCCTGGGCCCTGCTGCTTTGCTGGGGGTCTCCGGTGCCCGAAACCCACTCCCGACGGGTTCTCCTTGGCGGGGAAGCAGGATTGGGCGCGCGAAGGCCTTCTGCGCCCAGGCCGCAGCCATGCCCCCTGAGCCAGCTCGGCCGCTCAGCGCCGAGGCGCCGTCGCACCGAAGGCCCAAATCGAGCTTCTGGCGGCTGCATTGTGCAAAGGGAAAGTCTCCTAGGGCAGCCAACAACAGCCCCAACGCGCCTCGGCTCAGGAAAGCAACGAAGGCCGTTTTCGCCCACTTCCCTCCGATCTCCAGAGGGTAAAGCGGGGCGGGGCTGCCCCTGGCTCCATGGGCCCTGCTGATTTGCTGGGGATCACCGATGCCCAAAACCTACTCCCCAAGGGTTCTCCTTGGCGGGGAAGCAGGATTGGGCGCGCGAAGCCCTTCTGCGCCCAGGGCGCAGCCATGCCGCCTGAGCTAGCTCGGCCGTTCAGCGCCGAGGCCCAGTGGCACCGAGGGCCCAAAACGAGCTTCTGGCAGCTGCATTGTGCAAAGGGAAAGTCTCCTCGGGCAGCCAACAACAGCCCCAACGCGCCTCGGCTCAGGAAAGCAACGCAAGCCGTTTTCGCCCCCGGCCCTCCGCTCTCCAGAGGGCAAAGCGGTGCAGGGCTGCCCCTGGCGCCCTAGGCCCTGCTGCTGTGCTGGGGGTCTCCGGTGCCCGAAACCCACTCCCGACGGGTTCTCCTTGGCGGGGAAGCAGGATTGGGCGCGCGAAGCCCTTCTGCGCCCAGGCCGCAGCCATGCCCCCTGAGCCAGCTCGGCCGCTCAGCGCAGAGGCCCCGTCGCACCGACGGCCATAAACGAGCTTCTGGCAGCTGCTTTGTGCAAAGGGAAAGTCTCCTCGGGCAGCCAACAACAGCCCCAACGCGCCTCGGCTCAGGAAAGCAACGCAAGCCGTTTTCGCCCCCGGCCCTCCGCTCTCCAGACGGCTAAGCGGTGCAGGGCTGCCCCTGGCTCCCTAGGCCCTGCTGCTGTGCTGGGGGTCTCCGGTGCCCGAAACCCACTCCCGACGGGTTCTCCTTGGCGGGGAAGCAGGATTGGGCGCGCGAAGGCCTTCTGCGCCAAGGTCGCAGCCATGCCCCCTGAGCCAGCTCGGCCGCTCAGCGCCGAGGCCCCGTCGCACCGACGGCCCAAAACGAGCTTGTGGCAGCTGCATTGTGCAAAGGGAAAGTCACCTCTGGCAGCCAACAACAGCCCCAACGCGCCTCGGCTCAGGAAAGCAACGCAAGCCGTTTTCGCCCCCGGCCCTCCGATCTCCAGAGGGCAAAGCGGGGCGGGGCTGCCCCTGCCTCCTGGGCCCTGCTGCTTTGCTGGGGGTCTCCGGTGCCCGAAACCCACTCCCCACGGGTTCTCCTTGGCGGGGAAGCAGGACTGGGCGCGCGAAGGCCTTCTGCGCCCAGGCCGCAGCCATGCCCCCTGAGCCAGCTGGGCCGCTCAGCGCCGAGGCCCCGTCGCACCGACGGCCCAAAACGAGCTTCTGGCAGCTGCATTGTGCAAAGGGAAAGTCTCTTCGGGCAGCCAACAACAGCCCCAACGCGCCTCGGCTCAGGAAAGCAACGCAAGCCGTTTTCGCCCCCGGCCCTCCGCTCTCCAGATGGCAAAGCGGGGCGGGCTGCCCCTGGCTCCCTGGGCCCTGCTGCTTTGCTGGGGGTCTCCGGTGCCCGAAACCCACTCCCCACGGGTTCTCCTTGGCGGGGAAGCAGGATTGGGCGCGCGAAGGCCTTCTGCGCCCAGGCCTCAGCCATGCCCCCTGAGCGAGCTCGGCCGCACAGCGCCGAGGCCCCGTGGCACCGACGGTCCTAAACGAGCTTCTGGCAGCTGCATTGTGCAAAGGGAAAGTCTCCTCGGGCAGCCAACAACAGCCCCAACGCGCCTCGGCTCAGGAAAGCAACGCAAGCCGTTTTCGCCCCCGGCCCTCCGATCTCCAGAGGGCAAAGCGGGGCGGGGCTGCCCCTGGCTCCCTGGGCCCTGCTGCTTTGCTGGGGGTCTCCGGTGCCCGAAACCCACTCCCCACGGGTTCTCCTTGGCGGGGAAGCAGGATTGGGCGCGCGAAGGCCTTCTGCGCCCAGGCCGCAGCCATGCCCCCTGAGCCAGCTCGGCCGCTCAGCGCCGAGGCCCCGTCGCACCGACGGCCCTAAACGAGCTTCTGGCAGCTGCTTTGTGCAAAGGGAAAGTCTCCTCGGGCAGCCAACAACAGCCCCAACGCGCCTCGGCTCAGGAACGCAACGCAAGCAGTTTTCGCCCCCGGCCCTCCGCTCTCCAGAGGGCAAAGCGCGGCGGGGCTGCCCCTGGCTCCCTGGGCCCTGTGTCTTTGCTAGGGGTCTCCGGTGCCCGAAACCCACTCCCCACGGGTTCTCCTTGGCGGGGAAGCAGGATTGGGCGCGCGAAGGCCTTCTGCGCCCAGACCGCAGCCATGCCCCCTGAGCCAGCTCGGCCGCTCAGCGCTGAGGCCCCGTCGCACCTACGGCCCAAAACGAGCTTCTGGCAGCTGCATTGTGCAAAGGGAAAGTCTCCTCGGGCAGCCAACAACAGCCCCAACGCGCCTCGGCTCAGGAAAGCAACGCAAGCCGTTTTCGCCCCCCGCCCCCCAGCTCTCCAGAGGGCAAAGCGAGGCGGGGCTGCCCCTGGCTCCCTGGACCCTGCTGATTTGCTGGGGATCACCGATGCCCAAAACCTACTCCCCAAGGATTCTCCTTGGCGGGGAAGCAGGATTGGGCGCGCGAAGCCCTTCTGCGCCCAGGCCGCAGCCATGCCCCCTGAGCCAGCTCGGCCGCTCAGCGCCGAGGCCCCGTGGCACCGACGGCCCAAAACGAGCTTCTGGCAGCTGCATTGTGCAAAGGGAAAGTCTCCTCGGGCAGCCAACAACAGCCCCAACGCGCCTCGGCTGAGGAAAGCAACGCAAGCCGTTTTCGACCCCGGCCCTCCGCTCTCCAGATGGCAAAGAGGGGCGGGGCTGCCCCTGGCTCCCTGGGCCCTGCTGCTTTGCTGGGGGTCTCCGGTGCCCGAAACCCCCTCCCAACGTGTTCTCCTTGGCGGGGAAGCAGGATTGGGCGCGCGAAGGCCTTCTGCGCCCAGGCCGCAGCCATGCCCCCTGAGCGAGCTCGGCCGCACAGCGCCGAGGCCCCTCGCACCGACGGGCCAAAACGAGCTTCTGGCAGCTGCATTGTGCAAAGGGAAAGTCTCCTCTGGCAGCCAACAACAGCCCCAACGCGCCTTGGCTCAGGAAAGCAACGCAAGACGTTTTCGCCCCCGGCCATCCGCTCTCCAGAGGGCAAAGCGGGGCGGGGCTGCCCCTGGCTCCCTGGGCCCTGCTGCTTTGCTGGGGGTCTCCGATGCCCGAAACCCACTCGGCATGTGTTCTCCTTGGCGTGGAAGCAGGATTGGGCGCGCGAAGGCCTTCTGCGCCCAGGCCGCAGCCATGCCCCCTGAGCCAGCTCGGCCGCTCAGCGCCGAGGCCCCGTGGCACCGACGGCCCAAAACGAGCTTCTGGCAGCTGCATTGTGCAAAGGGAAAGTCTCCTCGGGCAGCCAACAACAGCCCCAACGCGCCTCGGCTCAGGAAAGCAACGCAAGCCGTTTTCGCCCCCGGCCCTCCGCTCTCCAGAGGGAAAAGCGGGGCGGGGCTGCCCCTGGCTCCCTGGGCCCTGCTGCTTTGCTGGGGGTCTCCGGTGCCCGAAACCCACTCCCCACGGGTTCTCCTTGGCGGGGAAGCAGGATTGGGCGCGCGAAGGCCTTCTGCGCCCAGGCCGCAGCCATGCCCCCTGAGCCAGCTCGGCCGCTCAGCGCCGAGGCGCCGTCGCACCGAAGGCCCAAATCGAGCTTCTGGCGGCTGCATTGTGCAAAGGGAAAGTCTCCTAGGGCAGCCAACAACAGCCCCAACGCGCCTCGGCTCAGGAAAGCAACGAAGGCCGTTTTCGCCCACTTCCCTCCGATCTCCAGAGGGTAAAGCGGGGCGGGGCTGCCCCTGTCTCCCTGGGCCCTGCTGATTTGCTGGGGATCACCGATGCCCAAAACCTACTCCCCAAGGGTTCTCCTTGGCGGGGAAGCAGGATTGGGCGCGCGAAGCCCTTCTGCGCCCAGGGCGCAGCCATGCCGCCTGAGCTAGCTCGGCCGTTCAGCGCCGAGGCCCAGTGGCACCGACGGCCATAAACGAGCTTCTGGCAGCGGCTTTGTGCAAAGGGAAAGTCTCCTCGGGCAGCCAACAACAGCCCCAACGCGCCTCGGCTCAGGAAAGCAACGCAAGCAGTTTTCGCCCCGGCCGTCTGCTCTCCAGAGGGCAAAGCGCGGCGGGGCTGCCCCTGGCTCCCTGGGCCCTGTGTCTTTGCTAGGGGTCTCCGGTGCCCGAAACCCACTCCCCACGGGTTCTCCTTGGCGGGGAAGCAGGATTGGGCGCGCGAAGGCCTTCTGCGCCCAGACCGCAGCCATGCCCCCTGAGCCAGCTCGGCCGCTCAGCGCTGAGGCCCCGTCGCACCTACGGCCCAAAACGAGCTTCTGGCAGCTGCATTGTGCAAAGGGAAAGTCTCCTCGGGCAGCCAACAACAGCCCCAACGCGCCTCGGCTCAGGAAAGCAACGCAAGCCGTTTTCGCCCCCCGCCCCCCAGCTCTCCAGAGGGCAAAGCGAGGCGGGGCTGCCCCTGGCTCCCTGGACCCTGCTGATTTGCTGGGGATCACCGATGCCCAAAACCTACTCCCCAAGGATTCTCCTTGGCGGGGAAGCAGGATTGGGCGCGCGAAGCCCTTCTGCGCCCAGGCCGCAGCCATGCCCCCTGAGCCAGCTCGGCTGCTCAGCGCCGAGGCCCCGTGGCACCGACGGCCCAAAACGAGCTTCTGGCAGCTGCATTGTGCAAAGGGAAAGTCTCCTCGGGCATCCAACAACAGCCCCAACGCGCCTCGGCTGAGGAAAGCAACGCAAGCCGTTTTCGACCCCGGCCCTCCGCTCTCCAGATGGCAAAGCGGGGAGGGCTGCCCCTGGCTCCCTGGGCCCTGCTGCTTTGCTGGGGGTCTCCGGTGCCCGAAACCCCCTCCCCACGTATTCTCCTTGGCGGGGAAGCAGGATTGGGCGCGCGAAGGCCTTCTGCGCCCAGGCCGCAGCCATGCCCCCTGAGCGAGCTCGGCCGCACAGCGCCGAGGCCCCTCGCACCAACGGGCCAAAACGAGCTTCTGGCAGCTGCATTGTGCAAAGGGAAAGTCTCCTCGGGCAGCCAACAACAGCCCCAACGCGCCTCGGCTCAGGAAAGCAACGCAAGACGTTTTCGCCCCCGGCCATCCGCTCTCCAGAGGGCAAAGCGGGGCGGGGCTGCCCCTGGCTCCCTGGGCCCTGCTGCTTTGCTGGGGGTCTCCGATGCCCGAAACCCACTCGGCATGTGGTCTCCTTGGCGTGGAAGCAGGATTGGGCGCGCGAAGGCCTTCTGCGCCCAGGCCGCAGCCATGCCCCCTGAGCCAGCTCGGCCACTCAGCGCCGAGTCCCCGTCGCACCGACGGACCAAAACGAGCTTCTGGCAGCTGCATTGTGCAAAGGGAAAGTCTCCTCGGGCAGTCAACAACAGCCCCAACGCGCCTCGGCTCAGGAAAGCAACGCAAGCAGTTTTCGCCCCCGGCCCTCCGCTCTCCAGAGGGCAAAGCGGGGCGGGGCTGCCCCAGGCTCCCTGGGCCCTGTGTCTTTGCTGGGGGTCTCCGGTGCCCGAAACCCACTCCCCACGGGTTCTCCTTGGCGGGGAAGCAGGATTGGGCGCGCGAAGGCCTTCTGCGCCCAGGCCGCAACCATGCCCCCTGAGCCAGCTCTGCTGCTCAGCGCTGAGGCCCCGTCGCACCGACGGCCCAAAACGAGCTTCTGGCAGCTGCATTGTGCAAAGGGAAAGTCTCCTCGGGCAGCCAACAACAGCCCCAACGCGCCTCGGCTCAGGAAAGCAACGCAAGCCGTTTTCGCCCCCGGCCCTCCGCTCTCCAGAGGGCAAAGCGGTGCAGGGCTGCCCCTGGCGCCCTAGGCCCTGCTGCTGTGCTGGGGGTCTCCGGTGCCCGAAACCCACTCCCGACGGGTTCTCCTTGGCGGGGAAGCAGGATTGGGCGCGCGAAGCCCTTCTGCGCCCAGGCCGCAGCCATGCCCCCTGAGCCAGCTCGGCCGCTCAGCGCCGAGGCCCCGTCGCACCGACGGCCATAAACGAGCTTCTGGCAGCTGCTTTGTGCAAAGGGAAAGTCTCCTCGGGCAGCCAACAACAGCCCCAACGCGCCTCGGCTCAGGAAAGCAACGCAAGCCGTTTTCGCCCCCGGCCCTCCGCTCTCCAGACGGCTAAGCGGTGCAGGGCTGCCCCTGGCTCCCTAGGCCCTGCTGCTGTGCTGGGGGTCTCCGGTGCCCGAAACCCACTCCCGACGGGTTCTCCTTGGCGGGGAAGCAGGATTGGGCGCGCGAAGGCCTTCTGCGCCCAGGTCGCAGCCATGCCCCCTGAGCCAGCTCGGCCGCTCAGCGCCGAGGCCCCGTCGCACCGACGGCCCAAAACGAGCTTGTGGCAGCTGCATTGTGCAAAGGGAAAGTCACCTCTGGCAGCCAACAACAGCCCCAACGCGCCTCGGCTCAGGAAAGCAACGCAAGCCGTTTTCGCCCCCGGCCCTCCGCTCTCCAGAGGGCAAAGCGGGGCGGGGCTGCCCCTGCCTCCTGGGCCCTGCTGCTTTGCTGGGGGTCTCCGGTGCCCGAAACCCACTCCCCACGGGTTCTCCTTGGCGGGGAAGCAGGACTGGGCGTGCGAAGGCCTTCTGCGCCCAGGCCGCAGCCATGCCCCCTGAGCCAGCTGGGCCGCTCAGCGCCGAGGCCCCGTCGCACCGACGGCCCAAAACGAGCTTCTGGCAGCTGCATTGTGCAAAGGGAAAGTCTCTTCGGGCAGCCAACAATAGCCCCAACGCGCCTCGGCTCAGGAAAGCAACGCAAGCCGTTTTCGCCCCCGGCCCTCCGCTCTCCAGATGGCAAAGCGGGGCGGGCTGCCCCTGGCTCCCTGGGCCCTGCTGCTTTGCTGGGGGTCTCCGGTTCCCGAAACCCACTCCCCACGGGTTCTCCTTGGCGGGGAAGCAGGATTGGGCGCGCGAAGGCCTTCTGCGCCCAGGCCTCAGCCATGCCCCCTGAGCGAGCTCGGCCACACAGCGCCGAGGCCCCGTGGCACCGACGGTCCTAAACGAGCTTCTGGCAGCTGCATTGTGCAAAGGGAAAGTCTCCTCGGGCAGCCAACAACAGCCCCAACGCGCCTCGGCTCAGGAAAGCAAGGCAAGCCGTTTTCGCCCCCGGCCCTCCTCTCTCCAGAGGGCAAAGCGGGGCGGGGCTGCCCCTGGCTCCCTGGGCCCTGCTGCTGTGCTGGGGGTCTCCGGTGCCCGAAACCCACTCCCCACGGGTTCTCCTTGGTGGGGAAGCAGGATTGGGCGCGCGGAGGCCTTCTGCGCCCAGGCCGCAGCCATGCCCCCTGAGCCAGCTCGGCCGATCATCGCCGAGGCCCCGTCGCACCGAAGGCCCAAAGCGAGCTTCTGGCGGCTGCATTGTGCAAAGGGAAAGTCTCCTCGGGCAGCCAACAACAGCCCCAACGCGCCTCGGCTCAGGAAAGCAACGCAAGCCGTTTTCGCCCCCGGCCCTCCGCTCTCCAGAGGGCAAAGCGGGGCGGGGCTGCCCCTGGCTCCCTGGGCCCTGTGTCTTTGGTGGGGGTCTCCGGTGCCCGAAACCCACTCCCCACGGGTTCTCCTTGGCGGGGAAGCAGGATTGGGCGCGCGAAGGCCTTCTGCGCCCAGGCCGCAACCATGCCCCCTGAGCCAGCTCTGCTGCTCAGCGCTGAGGCCCCGTCGCACCGACGGCCCAAAACGAGCTTCTGGCAGCTGCATTCTGCAAAGGGAAAGTCTCCTCGGGCAGCCAACAACAGCCCCAACGCGCCTCGGCTCAGGAAAGCAACGCAAGCCGTTTTCGCCCCCGGCCCTCCGCTCTCCAGAGGGCAAAGCGGGGCGGGGCTGCCCCTGGCTCCCTGGGCCCTGCTGCTTTGCTGGGGGTCTCCGGTGCCCGAAACCCACTCCCGACGGGTTCTCCTTGGCGGGGAAGCAGGATTGGGCGCGCGAAGGCCTTCTGCGCCCAGGCCGCCGCCATGCCCCCTGAGCCAGCTCGGCCGCTCAGCGCCGAGGCGCCGTCGCACCGAAGGCCCAAATCGAGCTTCTGGCGGCTGCATTGTGCAAAGGGAAAGTCTCCTAGGGCAGCCAACAACAGCCCCAACGCGCCTCGGCTCAGGAAAGCAACGAAGGCCGTTTTCGCCCACTTCCCTCCGATCTCCAGAGGGTAAAGCGGGGCGGGGCTGCCCCTGGCTCCATGGGCCCTGCTGATTTGCTGGGGATCACCGATGCCCAAAACCTACTCCCCAAGGGTTCTCCTTGGCGGGGAAGCAGGATTGGGCGCGCGAAGCCCTTCTGCGCCCAGGGCGCAGCCATGCCGCCTGAGCTAGCTCGGCCGTTCAGCGCCGAGGCCCAGTGGCACCGACGGCCCAAAACGAGCTTCTGGCAGCTGCATTGTGCAAAGGGAAAGTCTCCTCGGGCAGCCAACAACAGCCCCAACGCGCCTCGGCTCAGGAAAGCAACGCAAGCCGTTTTCGCCCCCGGCCCTCCGCTCTCCAGAGGGCAAAGCGGTGCAGGGCTGCCCCTGGTGCCCTAGGCCCTGCTGCTGTGCTGGGGGTCTCCGGTGCCCGAAACCCACTCCCGACGGGTTCTCCTTGGCGGGGAAGCAGGATTGGGCGCGCGAAGCCCTTCTGCGCCCAGGCCGCAGCCATGCCCCCTGAGCCAGCTCGGCCGCTCAGCGCCGAGGCCCCGTCGCACCGACGGCCATAAACGAGCTTCTGGCAGCTGCTTTGTGCAAAGGGAAAGTCTCCTCGGGCAGCCAACAACAGCCCCAACGCGCCTCGGCTCAGGAAAGCAACGCAAGCCGTTTTCCTCCCCGGCCCTCCGCTCTCCAGACGGCTAAGCGGTGCAGGGCTGCCCCTGGCTCCCTAGGCCCTGCTGCTGTGCTGGGGGTCTCCGGTGCCCGAAATCCACTCCCGAAGGTTTCTCCTTGGCGGGGAAGCAGGATTGGGCGCGCAAAGGCCTTCTGCGCCCAGGTCGCAGCCATGCCCCCTGAGCCAGCTCGGCCGCTCAGCGCCGAGGCCCCGTCGCACCGACGGCCCAAAACGAGCTTGTGGCAGCTGCATTGTGCAAAGGGAAAGTCACCTCTGGCAGCCAACAACAGCCCCAACGCGCCTCGGCTCAGGAAAGCAACGCAAGCCGTTTTCGCCCCCGGCCCTCCGATCTCCAGAGGGCAAAGCGGGGCGGGGCTGCCCCTGCCTCCTGGGCCCTGCTGCTTTGCTGGGGGTCTCCGGTGCCCGAAACCCACTCCCGACGGGTTCTCCTTGGCGGGGAAGCAGGACTGGGCGCGCGAAGGCCTTCTGCGCCCAGGCCGCAGCCATGCCCACTGAGCCAGCTCGGCCGCTCAGCGCCGAGGCCCCGTCGCACCGACGGCCCAAAACGAGCTTCTGGCAGCTGCATTGTGCAAAGGGAAAGTCTCCTCGGGCAGCCAACAACAGCCCCAACGCGCCTCGGCTCAGGAAAGCAAGGCAAGCCGTTTTCGCCCCCGGCCCTCCTCTCTCCAGAGGGCAAAGCGGGGCGGGGCTGCCCCTGGCTCCCTGGGCCCTGCTGCTGTGCTGGGGGTCTCCGGGGCCCGAAACCCACTCCCCACGGGTTCTCCTTGGTGGGGAAGCAGGATTGGGCGCGCGGAGGCCTTCTGCGCCCAGGCCGCAGCCATGCCCACTGAGCCAGCTCGGCCGCTCAGCGCCGAGGCCCCGTCGCACCGACGGGCCAAAACGAGCTTCTGGCAGCTGCATTGTGCAAAGGGAAAGTCTCCTCGGGCAGCCAACAACAGCCCCAACGCGCCTCGGCTCAGGAAAGCAACGCAAGCCGCTTTCGCCCCCGGCCTCCGCTCTCCAGATGGCAAAGCGGGGCGGTGCTGCCCCTGGCTCCCTGGGCCCTGCTGCTTTGCTGGGGGTCTCCCATGCCGGAAACCCACTCCCCACGGGTTCTCCTTGGCTGGGAAGCAGGATTGGGCGCGCGAAGCCCTTCTGCGCCCAGGCCTCAGCCATGCCCCCTGAGCGAGCTGGGCCGTACAGCGCCGAGGCCCCTCGCACCGACGGGCCAAAACGAGCTTCTGGCAGCTGCATTGTGCAAAGGGAAAGTCTCCTCGGGCAGCCAATAACAGCCCCAACGCGCCTCGGCTCAGGAAAGCAACGCAAGCCGTTTTCGCCCCCGGCCCTCCTCTCTCCAGAGGGCAAAGCGGGGCGGGGCTGCCCCTGGCTCACTGGGCCCTGCTGCTTTGCTGGGGGTCTCCGATGCCCGAAACCCACTCGCCATGGGTTCTCCTTGGCGGGGAAGCAGGATTGGGCGCGCGAAGGCCTTCTGCGCCCAGGCCGCAGCCATGCCCCCTGAGCCAGCTCGGCCGCTCAGCGCCGAGTCCCCGTCGCATCGACGGGCCAAAACGAGCTTCTGGCAGCTGCATTGTGCAAAGGGAAAGTCACCTCGGGCAGCCAACAACAGCCCCAACGTGCCTCGGCTCAGGAAAGCAACGCAAGCCGTTTTCGCCCCCCGCCCGCCGCTCTCCAGAGGGCAAAGCGGGGCGGGGCTGCCCCTGGCTCCCTGGGCCCTGTGTCTTTGCTGGGGGTCTCCGGTGCCCGAAACCCACTCCCCACGGGTTCTCCTTGGCGGGGAAGCAGGATTGGGCGCGCGAAGGCCTTCTGCGCCCAGGCCGCAACCATGCCCCCTGAGCCAGCTCTGCCGCTCAGCGCTGAGGCCCCGTCGCACCGACGGCCCAAAACGAGCTTCTGGCAGCTGCATTGTGCAAAGGGAAAGTCTCCTCCGGCAGCCAACAACAGCCCCAACGCGCCTCGGCTCAGGAAAGCAACGAAGGCTGTTTTCGCCCACTGCCCTCTGATCTCCAGAGGGTAAAGTGGGGCGGGGCTGCCCCTGGCTCCCTGGGCCCTGCTGATTTGCTGGGGATCACCGATGCCCAAAAGCTACTCCCCAAGGGTTCTCCTTGGCGGGGAAGCAGGATTGGGCGCGCGAAGCCCTTCTGCGCCCAGGGCGCAGCCATGCCGCCTGAGCTAGCTCGGCCGTTCAGCGCCGAGGCCCAGTGGCACCGACGGCCCAAAACGAGCTTCTGGCAGCTGCATTGTGCAAAGGGAAAGTCTCCTCGGGCAGCCAACAACAGCCCCAACGCGCCTCGGCTCAGGAAAGCAACGCAAGCCGTTTTCGCCCCCGGCCCTCCGCTCTCCAGAGGGCAAAGCGGGGCGGGGCTGCCCCTGGCTCCCTGGGCCCTGCTGCTGTGCTGGGGGTCTCCGGTGCCCGAAACCCACTCCCCACGGGTTCTCCTTGGTGGGGAAGCAGGATTGGGCGCGCGGAGGCCTTCTGCGCCCAGGCCGCAGCCATGCCCCCTGAGCCAGCTCGGCCGATCATCGCCGAGGCCCCGTCGCACCGAAGGCCCAAAGCGAGCTTCTGGCGGCTGCATTGTGCAAAGGGAAAGTCTCCTCGGGCAGCCAACAACAGCCCCAACGCGCCTCGGCTCAGGAAAGCAACGCAAGCCGTTTTCGCCCCCCGCACTCCCCTCTCCAGATGGCAAAGCGGGGCGGGGCTGCCCCTGGCTCCCTGGGCCCTGTGTCTTTGCTGGGGGTCTCCGGTGCCCGAAACCCACTCCCCATGGGTTCTCCTTGGCGGGGAAGCAGGATTGGGCCCGCGATGGACTTCTGCACCCAGGCCGCAGCTATGCCCACTGAGCCAGCTCGGCCGCTCAGCGCCGAGGCCCCGTCGCACCGACGGTTGAAAACGAGCTTCTGGCAGCTGCATTGTGCAAAGGGAAAGTCTCCTCGGGCAGCCAACAACAGCCCCAACGCGCCTCGGCTCAGGAAAGCAACGCAAGCCGCTTTCGCCCCCGGCCTCCGCTCTCCAGATGGCAAAGCGGGGCGGTGCTGCCCCTGGCTCCCTGGGCCCTGCTGCTTTGCTCGGGGTCTCCCATGCCGGAAACCCACTCCCCACGGGTTCTCCTTGGCTGGGAAGCAGGATTGGGCGCGCGAAGCCCTTCTGCGCCCAGGCCTCAGCCATGCCCCCTGAGCGAGCTGGGCCGCACAGCGCCGAGGCCCCTCGCACCGACGGGCCAAAACGAGCTTCTGGCAGCTGCATTGTGCAAAGGGAAAGTCTCCTCGGGCAGCCAATAACAGCCCCAACGCGCCTCGGCTCAGGAAAGCAACGCAAGCCGTTTTCGCCCCCGGCCCTCCGCTCTCCAGAGGGCAAAGCGGGGCGGGGCTGCCCCTGGCTCACTGGGCCCTGCTGCTTTGCTGGGGGTCTCCGATGCCCGAAACCCACTCCCCACGGGTTCTCCTTGGTGGGGAAGCAGGATTGGGCGCGCGGAGGCCTTCTGCGCCCAGGCCGCAGCCATGCCCCCTGAGCCAGCTCGGCCGATCATCGCCGAGGCCCCGTCGCACCGAAGGCCCAAAGCGAGCTTCTGGCGGCTGCATTGTGCAAAGGGAAAGTCTCCTCGGGCAGCCAACAACAGCCCCAACGCGCCTCGGCTCAGGAAAGCAACGCAAGCCGTTTTCGCCCCCCGCACTCCCCTCTCCAGAGGGCAAAGCTGGGCGGGGCTGCCCCTGGCTCCCTGGGCCCTGTGTCTTTGCTGGGGGTCTCCGGTGCCCGAAACCCACTCCCCATGGGTTCTCCTTGGCGGGGAAGCAGGATTGGGCCCGCGATGGCCTTCTGCACCCAGGCCGCAGCTATGCCCACTGAGCCAGCTCGGCCGCTCAGCGCCGAGGCCCCGTCGCACCGACGGTTGAAAACGAGCTTCTGGCAGCTGCATTGTGCAAAGGGAAAGTCTCCTCGGGCAGCCAACAACAGCCCCAACGCGCCTCGGCTCAGGAAAGCAACGCAAGCCGCTTTCGCCCCCGGCCTCCGCTCTCCAGAGGGCAAAGCGGGGCGGTGCTGCCCCTGGCTCCCTGGGCCCTGCTGCTTTGCTGGGGGTCTCCCATGCCGGAAACCCACTCCCCACGGGTTCTCCTTGGCTGGGAAGCAGGATTGGGCGCGCGAAGCCCTTCTGCGCCCAGGCCTCAGCCATGCCCCCTGAGCGAGCTGGGCCGCACAGCGCCGAGGCCCCTCGCACCGACGGGCCAAAACGAGCTTCTGGCAGCTGCATTGTGCAAAGGGAAAGTCTCCTTGGGCAGCCAATAACAGCCCCAACGCGCCTCGGCTCAGGAAAGCAACGCAAGCCGTTTTCGCCCCCGGCCCTCCTCTCTCCAGAGGGCAAAGCGGGGCGGGGCTGCCCCTGGCTCACTGGGCCCTGCTGCTTTGCTGGGGGTCTCCGATGCCCGAAACCCACTCGCCATGGGTTCTCCTTGGCGGGGAAGCAGGATTGGGCGCGCGAAGGCCTTCTGCGCCCAGGCCGCAGCCATGCCCCCTGAGCCAGCTCGGCCGCTCAGCGCCGAGTCCCCGTCGCATCGACGGGCCAAAACGAGCTTCTGGCAGCTGCATTGTGCAAAGGGAAAGTCACCTCGGGCAGCCAACAACAGCCCCAACGTGCCTCGGCTCAGGAAAGCAACGCAAGCCGTTTTCGCCCCCCGCCCGCCGCTCTCCAGAGGGCAAAGCGGGGCGGGGCTGCCCCTGGCTCCCTGGGCCCTGTGTCTTTGCTGGGGGTCTCCGGTGCCCGAAACCCACTCCCCACGGGTTCTCCTTGGCGGGGAAGCAGGATTGGGCGCGCGAAGGCCTTCTGCGCCCAGGCCGCAACCATGCCCCCTGAGCCAGCTCTGCCGCTCAGCGCTGAGGCCCCGTCGCACCGACGGCCCAAAACGAGCTTCTGGCAGCTGCATTGTGCAAAGGGAAAGTCTCCTCGGGCAGCCAACAACAGCCCCAACGCGCCTCGGCTCAGGAAAGCAACGAAGGCCGTTTTCGCCCACTGCCCTCCGATCTCCAGAGGGTAAAGTGGGGCGGGGCTGCCCCTGGCTCCCTGGGCCCTGCTGATTTGCTGGGGATCACCGATGCCCAAAACCTACTCCCCAAGGGTTCTCCTTGGCGGGGAAGAAGGATTGGGCGCGCGAAGGCCTTCTGCGCCCAGGGCGCAGCCATGCCGCCTGAGCTAGCTCGGCCGTTCAGCGCCGAGGCCCAGTGGCACCGACGGCCCAAAACGAGCTTCTGGCAGCTGCATTGTGCAAAGGGAAAGTCTCCTCGGGCAGCCAACAACAGCCCCAACGCGCCTCGGCTCAGGAAAGCAACGCAAGCCGTTTTCGCCCCCGGCCCTCCGCTCTCCAGAGGGCAAAGCGGTGCAGGGCTGCCCCTGGCTCCCTAGGCCCTGCTGCTGTGCTGGGGGTCTCCGGTGCCCGAAACCCACTCCCGACGGGTTCTCCTTGGCGGGGAAGCAGGATTGGGCGCGCGAAGGCCTTCTGCGCCCAGGCCGCAGCCATGCCCCCTGAGCCAGCTCGGCCGCTCAGCGCCGAGGCCCCGTCGCACCGACGGCCATAAACGAGCTTCTGGCAGCTGCTTTGTGCAAAGGGAAAGTCTCCTCGGGCAGCCAACAACAGCCCCAACGCGCCTCGGCTCAGGAAAGCAACGCAAGCAGTTTTCGCCCCCGGCCCTCCGCTCTCCAGAGGGCAAAGCGCGGCGGGGCTGCCCCTGGCTCCCTGGGCCCTGTGTCTTTGCTGGGGGTCTCCGGTGCCCGAAACCCACTCCCCACGGGTTCTCCTTGGCGGGGAAGCAGGATTGGGCGCGCCAAGGCCTTCTGCGCCCAGACCGCAGCCATGCCCCCTGAGCCAGCTCGGCCGCTCAGCGCTGAGGCCCCGTCGCACCTACGGCCCAAAACGAGCTTCTGGCAGCTGAATTGTGCAAAGGGAAAGTCTCCTCGGGCAGCCAACAACAGCCCCAACGCGCCTCGGCTCAGGAAAGCAACGCAAGCCGTTTTCGCCCCCGGCCCTCCGCTCTCCAGACGGCTAAGCGGTGCAGGGCTGCCCCTGGCTCCCTAGGCCCTGCTGCTGTGCTGGGGGTCTCCGGTGCCCGAAACCCACTCCCGACGGGTTCTCCTTGGCGGGGAAGCAGGATTGGGCGCGCGAAGGCCTTCTGCGCCCAGGTCGCAGCCATGCCCCCTGAGCCAGCTCGGCCGCTCAGCGCCGAGGCCCCGTCGCACCGACGGCCCAAAACGAGCTTGTGGCAGCTGCATTGTGCAAAGGGAAAGTCACCTCTGGCAGCCAACAACAGCCCCAACGCGCCTCCGCTCAGGAAAGCAACGCAAGCGGTTTTCGCCCCCGGCCCTCCGCTCTCCAGAGGGCAAAGCGGGGCGGGGCTGCCCCTGGCTCCCTGGGCCCTGCTGCTGTGCTGGGGGTCTCCGGTGCCCGAAACCCACTCCCGACGGGTTCTCCTTGGCGGGGAAGCAGGATTGGGCGCGCGAAGGCCTTCTGCGCCCAGGCCGCAGCCATGCCCCTGAGCCAGCTCGGCCGCTCAGCGCCGAGGTCCCGTCGCACCGAAGGCCCAAAACGAGCTTCTGGCGGCTGCATTGTGCAAAGGGAAAGCCTCCTCGGGCAGCCAACAACAGCCCCAACGCGCCTCGGCTCAGGAAAGCAACGCAAGCCGTTTTCGCCCACCGCCCTCCGATCTCCAGAGGGCAAAGCGGGGCGGGGCTGCCCCTGCCTCCTGGGCCCTGCTGTTTGCTGGGGATCTCCGGTGCCCGAAACCCACTCCCCACGGGTTCTCCTTGGCGGGGAAGCAGGACTGGGCCCGCGAAGGCCTTCTGCGCCCAGGCCGCAGCCATGCCCCCTGAGCCAGCTCGGCCGCTCAGCGCCGAGGCCCCGTCGCACCGACGGCCCAAAACGAGCTTCTGGCAGCTGCATTGTGCAAAGGGAAAGTCTCTTCGGGCAGCCAACAACAGCCCCAACGCGCCTTGGCTCAGGAAAGCAACGCAAGCCGTTTTCGCCCCCGGCCCTCCGCTCTCCAGATGGCAAAGCGGGGCGGGCTGCCCCTGGCTCCCTGGGCCCTGCTGCTTTGCTGGGGGTCTCCGGTTCCCGAAACCCACTCCCCACGGGTTCTCCTTGGCGGGGAAGCAGGATTGGGCGCGCGAAGGCCTTCTGCGCCCAGGCCTCAGCCATGCCCCCTGAGCCAGCTCGGCCGCACAGCGCCGAGGCCCCGTGGCACCGACGGTCCTAAACGAGCTTCTGGCAGCTGCATTGTGCAAAGGGAAAGTCTCCTCGGGCAGCCAACAACAGCCCCAACGCGCCTCGGCTCAGGAAAGCAAGGCAAGCCGTTTTCGCCCCCGGCCCTCCTCTCTCCAGAGGGCAAAGCGGGGCGGGGCTGCCCCTGGCTCCCTGGGCCCTGCTGCTGTGCTGGGGGTCTCCGGTGCCCGAAACCCACTCCCCACGGGTTCTCCTTGGTGGGGAAGCAGGATTGGGCGTGCGAAAGCCTTCTGCGCCCAGGCCGCAGCCATGCCCCCTGAGCCAGCTCGGCCGATCAGCGCCGAGGCCCCGTCGCACCGAAGGCCCAAAGCGAGCTTCAGGCGGCTGCATTGTGCAAAGGGAAATTCTCCTCGGGCAGCCAACAACAGCCCCAACGCGCCTCGGCTCAGGAAAGCAACGCAAGCCGCTTTCGCCCCCGGCCTCCGCTCTCCAGATGGCAAAGCGGGGCGGTGCTGCCCCTGGCTCCCTGGGCCCTGCTGCTTTGCTGGGGGTCTCCCATGCCGGAAACCCACTCCCCACGGGTTCTCCTTGGCTGGGAAGCAGGATTGGGCGCGCGAAGCCCTTCTGCGCCCAGGCCTCAGCCATGCCCCCTGAGCGAGCTGGGCCGCACAGCGCCGAGGCCCCTCGCACCGACGGGCCAAAACGAGCTTCTGGCAGCTGCATTGTGCAAAGGGAAAGTCTCCTCGGGCAGCCAATAACAGCCCCAACGCGCCTCGGCTCAGGAAAGCAACGCAAGCCGTTTTCGCCCCCGGCCCTCCTCTCTCCAGAGGGCAAAGCGGGGCGGGGCTGCCCCTGGCTCACTGGGCCCTGCTGCTTTGCTGGGGGTCTCCGATGCCCGAAACCCACTCGCCATGGGTTCTCCTTGGCGGGGAAGCAGGATTGGGCGCGCGAAGGCCTTCTGCGCCCAGGCCGCAGCCATGCCCCCTGAGCCAGCTCGGCCGCTCAGCGCCGAGTCCCCGTCGCACCGACGGGCCAAAACGAGCTTCTGGCAGCTGCATTGTGCAAAGGGAAAGTCACCTCGGGCAGCCAACAACAGCCCCAACGTGCCTCGGCTCAGGAAAGCAACGCAAGCCGTTTTCGCCCCCCGCCCCCCCGCTCTCCAGAGGGCAAAGCGGGGCGGGGCTGCCCCTGGCTCCCTGGGCCCTGTGTCTTTGCTGGGGGTCTCCGGTGTCCGAAACCCACTCCCCACGGGTTCTCCTTGGCGGGGAAGCAGGATTGGGCGCGCGAAGGCCTTCTGCGCCCAGGCCGCAACCATGCCCCCTGAGCCAGCTCTGCCGCTCAGCGCTGAGGCCCCGTCGCACCGACGGCCCAAAACGAGCTTCTGGCAGCTGCATTGTGCAAAGGGAAAGTCTCCTCCGGCAGCCAACAACAGCCCCAACGCGCCTCGGCTCAGGAAAGCAACGCAAGCCGTTTTCGCCCCAGGCCCTCAGCTCTCCAGAGGGCAAAGCGGGGCGGGGCTGCCCCTGGCTCCCTGGGCCCTGCTGCTTTGCTGGCGGTCTCCGGTGCCCGAAACCCACTCCCGACGGGTTCTCCTTGGCGGGGAAGCTGGATTGGGCGCGGGAAGGCCTTCTGCGACCAGGCCGCAGCCATGCCCCCTGAGCCAGCTCGGCCGCTCAGTGCCTAGGCCCCGTCGCACCGACGGCCCAAAACGAGCTTCTGGCAGCTGCATTGTGTAAAGGGAAAGTCTCCTCGGGCAGAAAACAACAGCCCCAACGCGTCTCGGCTCAGGAAAGCAACGCAAGCCGTTTTCGCCCCCGGCCCTCCACTCTCCAGAGGGCCAAGCGGTGCAGGGCTGCCCCTGGCTCCTTAGGCCCTGCTGCTGTGCTGGGGGTCTCCGGTGCCCGAAACCCACTCCCGACGGGTTCTCCTTGGCGGGTAAGCAGGATTGGGCGCGCGATGGACTTCTGCGCCCAGGCCTCAGCCATGCCCCCTGAGCGAGCTCGGCCGCACAGCGCCGAGGCCCCTCGCACCGACGGGCCAAAACGAGCTTCTGGCAGCTGCATTGTGCAAAGGGAAAGTCTCCTCGGGCAGCCAACAACAGCCCCAACGCGCCTCGGCTCAGGAAAGCAACGCAAGACGTTTTCGCCCCCGGCCCTCCTCTCTCCAGAGGGCAAAGCGGGGCGGGGCTGCCCCTGGCTCACTGGGCCCTGCTGCTTTGCTGGGGGTCTCCGATGCCCGAAACCCACTCGCCATGGGTTCTCCTTGGCGGGGAAGCAGGATTGGGCGCGCGAAGGCCTTCTGCGCCCAGGCCGCAGCCATGCCCCCTGAGCCAGCTCGGCCGCTCAGCGCCGAGTCCCCGTCGCACCGACGGGCCAAAACGAGCTTCTGGCAGCTGCATTGTGCAAAGGGAAAGTCACCTCGGGCAGCCAACAACAGCCCCAACGTGCCTCGGCTCAGGAAAGCAACGCAAGCCGTTTTCGCCCCCCGCCCGCCGCTCTCCAGAGGGCAAAGCGGGGCGGGGCTGCCCCTGGCTCCCTGGGCCCTGTGTCTTTGCTGGGGGTCTCCGGTGCCCGAAACCCACTCCCCACGGGTTCTCCTTGGCGGGGAAGCAGGATTGGGCGCGCGAAGGCCTTCTGCGCCCAGGCCGCAACCATGCCCCCTGAGCCAGCTCTGCCGCTCAGCGCTGAGGCCCCGTCGCACCGACGGCCCAAAACGAGCTTCTGGCAGCTGCATTGTGCAAAGGGAAAGTCTCCTCCGGCAGCCAACAACAGCCCCAACGCGCCTCGGCTCAGGAAAGCAACGCAAGCCGTTTTCGCCCCCGGCCCTCCGCTCTCCAGAGGGCCAAGCGGGGCGGGCCTGCCCCTGGCTCCCTGGGCCCTGCTGCTTTGCTGGCGGTCTCCGGTGCCCGAAACCCACTCCCCACGGGTTCTCCTTGGCGGGGAAGCTGGATTGGGCGCGGGAAGGCCTTCTGCGCCCAGGCCGCAGCCATGCCCCCTGAGCCAGCTCGGCCGCTTAGTGCCGAGGCCCCGTCGCACCGACGGCCCAAAACGAGCTTCTGGCAGCTGCATTGTGTAAAGGGAAAGTCTCCTCGGGCAGAAAACAACAACCCCAACGCGTCTCGGCTCAGGAAAGCAACGCAAGCCGTTTTCGCCCCCGGCCCTCCGCTCTCCAGAGGGCCAAGCGGTGCAGGGCTGCCCCTGGCTCCCTAGGCCCTGCTGCTGTGCTGGGGGTCTCCGGTGCCCGAAACCCACTCCCGACGGGTTCTCCTTGGCGGGGAAGCAGGATTGGGCGCGCGAAGGCCTTCTGCGCCCAGGCCGCAGCCATGCCCCCTGAGCCAGCTCGGCCGCTCAGTGCCGAGGCCCCGTCGCACCGAAGGCCCAAAACGAGCTTCTGGCGGCTGCATTGTGCAAAGGGAAAGTCTCCTCGGGCAGCCAACAACAGCCCCAACGCGCCTCGGCTCAGGAAAGCAACGCAAGTCGTTTTCGCCCCCTGACCTCCGATCTCCAGAGGGCAAAGCGGGGCGGGGCTGCCCCTGGCTCCCTGGGCCCTGCTGCTTTGCTGGGGGTCTCCGGTGCCCGAAACCCACTCCCCACGGGTTCTCCTTGGCTGGGAAGCAGGATTGGGCGCGCGAAGGCCTTCTGCGCCCAGGCCGCAGCCATGCCCCCTGAGCCAGCTCGGCCGCTCAGCACCGAGGCCCCGTGGCACCGACGGCCCAAAACGAGCTTCTGGCAGCTGCATTGTGCAAAGGGAAAGTCTACTCGGCCAGCCAACAACAGCCCCAACGCGCCTCGGATCAGGAAAGCAACGCAAGCCGTTTTCGCCCCCCGCCCCCCAGCTCTCCAGAGGGCAAAGCGAGGCGGGGCTGCCCCTGGCTCCCTGGGCCCTGCTGATTTGCTGGGGATCACCGATGCCCAAAACCTACTCCCCAAGGGTTCTCCTTGGCGGGGAAGCAGGATTGGGCGCGCGAAGGCCTTCTGCGCCCAGGCCGCAGCCATGCCCCCTGAGCCAGCTCGGCCGCTCAGCGCCGAGGCCCCGTGGCACCGACGGCCCAAAACGAGCTTCTGGCAGCTGCATTGTGCAAATGGAAAGTCTCCTCGGGAAGCCAACAACAGCCCCAACGCGCCTCGGCTCAGGAAAGCAACGCAAGCCGTTTTCGCCCCCGGCCCTCCGCTCTCCAGATGGCAAAGCGGGGCAGGCTGCCCCTGGCTCCCTGGGCCCTGCTGCTTTGCTGGGGGTCTCCGGTGCCCGAAACCCCCTCCCCACGTGTTCTCCTTGGCGGGGAAGCAGGATTGGGCACGCGAAGGCCTTCTGCGCCCAGGCCGCAGCCATGCCCCCTGAGCCAGCTCGGACGCTCAGCGCCGAGGCCCTGTCGAACCGACGGCCCAAAACGAGCTTCTGGCAGCTGCCTTGTGCAAAGGGAAAGTCTCCTCGGGCAGAAAACAACAGCCCAAACGCGCCTCGTCTCAGGAAAGCAACGCAAGCCGTTTTCGCCCCCGGCCCTCCGCTCTCCAGAGGGCCAAGCGGTGCAGGGCTGCCCCTGGCTCCCTAGGCCCTGCTGCTGTGCTGGGGGTCTCCGGTGCCCGAAACCCACTCCCGACGGGTTCTCCTTGGCGGGGAAGCAGGATTGGGCGCGCGAAGGCCTTCTGCGCCCAGGCCGCAGCCATGCCCCCTGAGCCAGCTCGGCCGCTCAGCGCCGAGGCCCCGTCGCACCGACGGCCCAAAACGAGCTTCTGGCGGCTGCATTCTGCAAAGGGAAAGTCTCCTCGGACAGCCAACAACAGCCCCAACGCGCCTCGGCTCAGGAAAGCAACGCAAGCCGTTTTCGCCCCCTGACCTCCGATCTCCAGAGGGCAAAGCGGGGCGGGGCTGCCCCTGGCTCCCTGGGCCCTGCTGCTTTGCTGGGGGTCTCCGGTGCCCGAAACCCACTCCCCACGGGTTCTCCTTGGCGGGGAAGCAGGATTGGGCGCGCGAAGGCCTTCTGCGCCCAGGCCGCAGCCATGCCCCCTGAGCCAGCTCGGCCGCTCAGCGCCGAGGCCCCGTGGCACCGACGGCCCAAAACGAGCTTCTGGCAGCTGCATTGTGCAAAGGGAAAGTCTCCTCGGCCAGCCAACAACAGCCCCAACGCGCCTCGGATCAGGAAAGCAACGCAAGCCGTTTTCGCCCCCCGCCCCCCAGCTCTCCAGAGGGCAAAGCGAGGCGGGGCTGCCCCTGGCTCCCTGGGCCCTGCTCATTTGCTGGGGATCACCGATGCCCAAAACCCCCTTCCCACGTGTTCTCCTTGGCGGGGAAGCAGGATTGGGCGCGCGAAGCCCTTCTGCGCCCAGGCCGCAGCCATGCCCCCTGAGCCAGCTCGGCCGCTCAGCGCAGAGGCCCCTTGGCACCGACGGCCCAAAACGAGCTTCTGGCAGCTGCATTGTGCAAAGGAAAAGTCTCCTCGGGCAGCCAACAACAGCCCCAACGCGCCTCGGCTGAGGAAAGCAACGCAAGCCGTTTTCGACCCCGGCCCTCCGCTCTCCAGATGGCAAAGCGGGGTGGGCTGCCCCTGGCTCCCTGGGCCCTGCTGCTTTGCTGGGGGTCTCCGGTGCCCGAAACCCACTCCCCACGGGTTCTCCTTGGCGGGGAAGCAGGATTGGGCGCGCGAAGGCCTTCTGCGCCCAGGCCGCAGCCATGCCCCCTGAGCCAGCTCGGCCGCTCAGCGCCGAGGCCCCTCGCACCGACGGGCCAAAACGAGCTTCTGGCAGCTGCATTGTGCAAAGGGAAAGTCTCCTCGGGCAGCCAACAACAGCCCCAACGCGCCTCGGCTCAGGAAAGCAACGCAAGCCGTTTTCGCCCCCGGCCCTCCTCTCTCCAGAGGGCAAAGCGGGGCGGGGCTGCCCCTGGCTCACTGGGCCCTGCTGCTTTGCTGGGGGTCTCCGATGCCCGAAACCCACTCGCCATGGGTTCTCCTTGGCGGGGAAGCAGGATTGGGCGCGCGAAGGCCTTCTGCGCCCAGGCCGCAGCCATGCCCCCTGAGCCAGCTCGGCCGCTCAGCGCCGAGTCCCCGTCGCACCGACGGGCCAAAACGAGCTTCTGGCAGCTGCATTGTGCAAAGGGAAAGTCACCTCGGGCAGCCAACAACAGCCCCAACGTGCCTCGGCTCAGGAAAGCAACGCAAGCCGTTTTCGCCCCCCGCCCTCCGATCTCCAGAGGGCAAAGCGGGGCGGGGCTGCCCCTGGCTCCCTGGGCCCTGCTGCTTTGCTGGGGGTCTCCGGTGCCCGAAACCCACTCCCCACGGGTTCTCCTTGGCGGGGAAGCAGGATTGGGCGCGCGAAGGCCTTCTGCGCCCAGGCCGCAGCCATGCCCCCTGAGCCAGCTCGGCCGCTCAGCGCCGAGGCCCCGTCGCACCGACGGCCCAAAACGAGCTTCTGGCAGCTGCATTGTGCAAAGGGAAAGTCTCCTCGGCCAGCCAACAACAGCCCCAACGCGCCTCGGATCAGGAAAGCAACGCAAGCCGTTTTCGCCCCCCGCCCCCCAGCTCTCCAGAGGGCAAAGCGAGGCGGGGCTGCCCCTGGCTCCCTGGGCCCTGCTCATTTGCTGGGGATCACCGATGCCCAAAACCTACTCCCCAAGGGTTCTCCTTGGCGGGGAAGCAGGATTGGGCGCGCGAAGCCCTTCTGCGCCCAGGCCGCAGCCATGCCCCCTGAGCCAGCTCGGCCGCTCAGCGCCGAGGCCCCGTGGCACCGACGGCCATAAACGAGCTTCTGGCAGCTGCATTCTGCAAAGGGAAAGTCTCCTCGGGCAGAAAACAACAGCCCAAACGCGCCTCGGCTCAGGAAAGCAACGCAAGCCGTTTTCGCCCCCGGCCCTCCGCTCTCCAGAGGGCCAAGCGGTGCAGGGCTGCCCCTGGCTCCCTAGGCCCTGCTGCTGTGCTGGGGGTCTCCGGTGCCCGAAACCCACTCCCGACGGGTTCTCCTTGGCGGGGAAGCAGGATTGGGCGCGCGAAGGCCTTCTGCGCCCAGGCCGCAGCCATGCCCCCTGAGCCAGCTCGGCCGCTCAGTGCCGAGGCCCCGTCGCACCGAAGGCCCAAAACGAGCTTCTGGCGGCTGCATTGTGCAAAGGGAAAGTCTCCTCGGGCAGCCAACAACAGGCCCAACGCGCCTCGGCTCAGGAAAGCAACGCAAGTCGTTTTCGCCCCCTGACCTCCGATCTCCAGAGGGCAAAGCGGGGCGGGGCTGCCCCTGGCTCCCTGGGCACTGCTGCTTTGCTGGGGGTCTCCGGTGCCCGAAACCCACTCCCCACGGGTTCTCCTTGGCTGGGAAGCAGGATTGGGCGCGCGAAGGCCTTCTGCGCCCAGGCCGCAGCCATGCCCCCTGAGCCAGCTCGGCCGCTCAGCGCCGAGGCCCCGTGGCACCGACGGCCCAAAACGAGCTTCTGGCAGCTGCATTGTGCAAAGGGAAAGTCTCCTCGGCCAGCCAACAACAGCCCCAACGCGCCTCGGATCAGGAAAGCAACGCAAGCCGTTTTCGCCCCCCGCCCCCCAGCTCTCCAGAGGGCAAAGCGAGGCGAAGCTGCCCCTGGCTCCCTGGGCCCTGCTGATTTGCTGGGGATCACCGATGCCCAAAACCTACTCCCCAAGGGTTCTCCTTGGCGGGGAAGCAGGATTGGGCGCGCGAAGGCCTTCTGCGCCCAGGCCGCAGCCATGCCCCCTGAGCCAGCTCGGCCGCTCAGTGCCGAGGCCCCGTGGCACCGACGGCCCAAAACGAGCTTCTGGCAGCTGCATTGTGCAAAGGGAAAGTCTCCTCGGGCAGAAAACAACAGCCCAAACGCGCCTCGGCTCAGGAAAGCAACGCAAGCCGTTTTCGCCCCCGGCCCTCCGCTCTCCAGAGGGCCAAGCGGTGCAGGGCTGCCCCTGGCTCCCTAGGCCCTGCTGCTGTGCTGGGGGTCTCCGGTGCCCGAAACCCACTCCCCACGGGTTCTCCTTGGCGGGGAAGCAGGATTGGGCGCGCGAAGGCCTTCTGCGCCCAGGCCGCAGCCATGCCCCCTGAGCCAGCTCGGCCGCTCAGCGCCGAGGCCCCGTCGCACCGAAGGCCCAAAACGAGCTTCTGGCGTCTGCATTCTGCAAAGGGAAAGTCTCCTCGGACAGCCAACAACAGCCCCAACGCGCCTCGGCTCAGGAAAGCAACGCAAGCCGTTTTCGCCCCCTGCCCTCCGATCTCCAGATGGCAAAGCGGGGCGGGGCTGCCCCTGGCTCCCTGGGCCCTGCTGCTTTGCTGGGGGTCTCCGGTGCCCGAAACCCACTCCCCACGGGTTCTCCTTGGCGGGGAAGCAGGATTGGGCGCGCGAAGCCCTTCTGCGCCCAGGCCGCAGCCATGCCCCCTGAGCCAGCTCTGCCGCTCAGCGCCGAGGCCCCGTGGCACCGACGGCCCAAAACGAGCTTCTGGCAGCTGCATTGTGCAAAGGGAAAGTCTCCTCGGGCAGCCAACAACAGCCCCAACGCGCCTCGGCTCAGGAAAGCAACGCAAGCCGTTTTCGACCCCGGCCCTCCGCTCTCCAGATGGCAAAGCGGGGCGGGCTGCCCCTGGCTCCCTGGGCCCTGCTGCTTTGCTGGGGGTCTCCGGTGCCCGAAACCCACTCCCCACGGGTTCTCCTTGGTGGGGAAGCAGGATTGGGCGCGCGAAGGCCTTCTGCGCCCAGGCCGCAGCCATGCCCCCTGAGCCAGCTCGGCCGCTCAGCGCCGAGTCCCCGTCGCACCGACGGGCCATAACGAGCTTCTGGCAGCTGCATTGTGCAAAGGGAAAGTCACCTCGGGCAGCCAACAACAGCCCCAACGTGCCTCGGCTCAGGAAAGCAACGCAAGCCGTTTTCGCCCCCCGCCCTCCGCTCTCCAGAGGGCAAAGCGGGGCGGGGCTGCCCCTGGCTCCCTGGGCCCTGCTGCTTTGCTGGTGGTCTACGGTGCCCGAAACCCCCTCCCCACGTGTTCTCCTTGGCGGGGAAGCAGGATTGGGCGCGCGAAGGCCTTCTGCGCCCAGGCCGCAGCCATGCCCCCTGAGCCAGCTCGGCCGCTCAGCGCCGAGGCCCTGTCGAACCGACGGCCCAAAACGAGCTTCTGGCAGCTGCCTTGTGCAAAGGGAAAGTCTCCTCAGGCAGCCAACAACAGCCCCAACGCGCCTCGGCTCAGGAAAGCAACGCAAGCCGTTTTCGCCCCCGGCCCTCCTCTCTCCAGTGGGCAAAGCGGGGCGGGGCTGCCCCTGGCTCCCTGGGCCCTGCTGCTTTGCTGGGTGTGTCCGATGCCCGAAACCCACTCCCCACGGGTTCTCCTTGGCGGGGAAGCAGGATTGGGCGCGCGAAGGCCTTCTGCGCCCAGGCCGCAGCCATGCCCCCTGAGCCAGCTCTGCCGCTCAGCGCCGAGGCCCCGTGGCACCGACGGCCCAAAACGAGCTTCTGGCAGCTGCATTGTGCAAAGGGAAAGTCTCCTCGGCCAGCCAACAACAGCCCCAACGCGCCTCGGATCAGGAAAGCAACGCAAGCCGTTTTCGCCCCCCGCCCCCCAGCTCTCCAGAGGGCAAAGCGAGGCGGGGCTGCCCCTGGCTCCCTGGGCCCTGCTCATTTGCTGGGGATCACCGATGCCCAAAACCCCCTTCCCACGTGTTCTCCTTGGCGGGGAAGCAGGATTGGGCGCGCGAAGCCCTTCTGCGCCCAGGCCGCAGCCATGCCCCCTGAGCCAGCTCGGCCGCTCAGCGCAGAGGCCCCTTGGCACCGACGGCCCAAAACGAGCTTCTGGCAGCTGCATTGTGCAAAGGAAAAGTCTCCTCGGGCAGCCAACAACAGCCCCAACGCGCCTCGGCTGAGGAAAGCAACGCAAGCCGTTTTCGACCCCGGCCCTCCGCTCTCCAGATGGCAAAGCGGGGTGGGCTGCCCCTGGCTCCCTGGGCCCTGCTGCTTTGCTGGGGGTCTCCGGTGCCCGAAACCCACTCCCCACGGGTTCTCCTTGGCGGGGAAGCAGGATTGGGCGCGCGAAGGCCTTCTGCGCCCAGGCCGCAGCCATGCCCCCTGAGCCAGCTCGGCCGCTCAGCGCCGAGGCCCCTCGCACCGACGGGCCAAAACGAGCTTCTGGCAGCTGCATTGTGCAAAGGGAAAGTCTCCTCGGGCAGCCAACAACAGCCCCAACGCGCCTCGGCTCAGGAAAGCAACGCAAGCCGTTTTCGCCCCCGGCCCTCCTCTCTCCAGAGGGCAAAGCGGGGCGGGGCTGCCCCTGGCTCACTGGGCCCTGCTGCTTTGCTGGGGGTCTCCGATGCCCGAAACCCACTCGCCATGGGTTCTCCTTGGCGGGGAAGCAGGATTGGGCGCGCGAAGGCCTTCTGCGCCCAGGCCGCAGCCATGCCCCCTGAGCCAGCTCGGCCGCTCAGCGCCGAGTCCCCGTCGCACCGACGGGCCAAAACGAGCTTCTGGCAGCTGCATTGTGCAAAGGGAAAGTCACCTCGGGCAGCCAACAACAGCCCCAACGTGCCTCGGCTCAGGAAAGCAACGCAAGCCGTTTTCGCCCCCCGCCCTCCGATCTCCAGAGGGCAAAGCGGGGCGGGGCTGCCCCTGGCTCCCTGGGCCCTGCTGCTTTGCTGGGGGTCTCCGGTGCCCGAAACCCACTCCCCACGGGTTCTCCTTGGCGGGGAAGCAGGATTGGGCGCGCGAAGGCCTTCTGCGCCCAGGCCGCAGCCATGCCCCCTGAGCCAGCTCGGCCGCTCAGCGCCGAGGCCCCGTCGCACCGACGGCCCAAAACGAGCTTCTGGCAGCTGCATTGTGCAAAGGGAAAGTCTCCTCGGCCAGCCAACAACAGCCCCAACGCGCCTCGGATCAGGAAAGCAACGCAAGCCGTTTTCGCCCCCCGCCCCCCAGCTCTCCAGAGGGCAAAGCGAGGCGGGGCTGCCCCTGGCTCCCTGGGCCCTGCTCATTTGCTGGGGATCACCGATGCCCAAAACCTACTCCCCAAGGGTTCTCCTTGGCGGGGAAGCAGGATTGGGCGCGCGAAGCCCTTCTGCGCCCAGGCCGCAGCCATGCCCCCTGAGCCAGCTCGGCCGCTCAGCGCCGAGGCCCCGTGGCACCGACGGCCATAAACGAGCTTCTGGCAGCTGCATTCTGCAAAGGGAAAGTCTCCTCGGGCAGAAAACAACAGCCCAAACGCGCCTCGGCTCAGGAAAGCAACGCAAGCCGTTTTCGCCCCCGGCCCTCCGCTCTCCAGAGGGCCAAGCGGTGCAGGGCTGCCCCTGGCTCCCTAGGCCCTGCTGCTGTGCTGGGGGTCTCCGGTGCCCGAAACCCACTCCCGACGGGTTCTCCTTGGCGGGGAAGCAGGATTGGGCGCGCGAAGGCCTTCTGCGCCCAGGCCGCAGCCATGCCCCCTGAGCCAGCTCGGCCGCTCAGTGCCGAGGCCCCGTCGCACCGAAGGCCCAAAACGAGCTTCTGGCGGCTGCATTGTGCAAAGGGAAAGTCTCCTCGGGCAGCCAACAACAGGCCCAACGCGCCTCGGCTCAGGAAAGCAACGCAAGTCGTTTTCGCCCCCTGACCTCCGATCTCCAGAGGGCAAAGCGGGGCGGGGCTGCCCCTGGCTCCCTGGGCACTGCTGCTTTGCTGGGGGTCTCCGGTGCCCGAAACCCACTCCCCACGGGTTCTCCTTGGCGGGGAAGCAGGATTGGGCGCGCGAAGGCCTTCTGCGCCCAGGCCGCAGCCATGCCCCCTGAGCCAGCTCGGCCGCTCAGCGCCGAGGCCCCGTGGCACCGACGGCCCAAAACGAGCTTCTGGCAGCTGCATTGTGCAAAGGGAAAGTCTCCTCGGCCAGCCAACAACAGCCCCAACGCGCCTCGGATCAGGAAAGCAACGCAAGCCGTTTTCGCCCCCCGCCCCCCAGCTCTCCAGAGGGCAAAGCGAGGCGAAGCTGCCCCTGGCTCCCTGGGCCCTGCTGATTTGCTGGGGATCACCGATGCCCAAAACCTACTCCCCAAGGGTTCTCCTTGGCGGGGAAGCAGGATTGGGCGCGCGAAGGCCTTCTGCGCCCAGGCCGCAGCCATGCCCCCTGAGCCAGCTCGGCCGCTCAGCGCCGAGGCCCCGTGGCACCGACGGCCCAAAACGAGCTTCTGGCAGCTGCATTGTGCAAAGGGAAAGTCTCCTCGGGCAGAAAACAACAGCCCAAACGCGCCTCGGCTCAGGAAAGCAACGCAAGCCGTTTTCGCCCCCGGCCCTCCGCTCTCCAGAGGGCCAAGCGGTGCAGGGCTGCCCCTGGCTCCCTAGGCCCTGCTGCTGTGCTGGGGGTCTCCGGTGCCCGAAACCCACTCCCCACGGGTTCTCCTTGGCGGGGAAGCAGGATTGGGCGCGCGAAGGCCTTCTGCGCCCAGGCCGCAGCCATGCCCCCTGAGCCAGCTCGGCCGCTCAGCGCCGAGGCCCCGTCGCACCGACGGCCCAAAACGAGCTTCTGGCGGCTGCATTCTGCAAAGGGAAAGTCTCCTCGGACAGCCAACAACAGCCCCAACGCGCCTCGGCTCAGGAAAGCAACGCAAGCCGTTTTCGCCCCCGGCCCTCCGATCTCCAGAGGGCAAAGCGGGGCGGGGCTGCCCCTGGCTCCCTGGGCCCTGCTGCTTTGCTGGGGGTCTCCGGTGCCCGAAACCCACTCCCCACGGGTTCTCCTTGGCGGGGAAGCAGGATTGGGCGCGCGAAGGCCTTCTGCGCCCAGGCCGCAGCCATGCCCCCTGAGCCAGCTCGGCCGCTCAGCGCCGAGGCCCCGTGGCACCGACGGCCCAAAACGAGCTTCTGGCAGCTGCATTGTGCAAAGGGAAAGTCTCCTCGGGCAGCCAACAACAGCCCCAACGCGCCTCGGCTCAGGAAAGCAACGCAAGCCGTTTTCGACCCCGGCCCTCCGCTCTCCAGATGGCAAAGCGGGGCGGGCTGCCCCTGGCTCCCTGGGCCCTGCTGCTTTGCTGGGGGTCTCCGGTGCCCGAAACCCACTCCCCACGGGTTCTCCTTGGTGGGGAAGCAGGATTGGGCGCGCGAAGGCCTTCTGCGCCCAGGCCGCAGCCATGCCCCCTGAGCCAGCTCGGCCGCTCAGCGCCGAGTCCCCGTCGCACCGACGGGCCATAACGAGCTTCTGGCAGCTGCATTGTGCAAAGGGAAAGTCACCTCGGGCAGCCAACAACAGCCCCAACGTGCCTCGGCTCAGGAAAGCAACGCAAGCCGTTTTCGCCCCCCGCCCTCCGCTCTCCAGAGGGCAAAGCGGGGCGGGGCTGCCCCTGGCTCCCTGGGCCCTGCTGCTTTGCTGGTGGTCTACGGTGCCCGAAACCCCCTCCCCACGTGTTCTCCTTGGCGGGGAAGCAGGATTGGGCGCGCGAAGGCCTTCTGCGCCCAGGCCGCAGCCATGCCCCCTGAGCCAGCTCGGCCGCTCAGCGCCGAGGCCCTGTCGAACCGACGGCCCAAAACGAGCTTCTGGCAGCTGCCTTGTGCAAAGGGAAAGTCTCCTCAGGCAGCCAACAACAGCCCCAACGCGCCTCGGCTCAGGAAAGCAACGCAAGCCGTTTTCGCCCCCGGCCCTCCTCTCTCCAGTGGGCAAAGCGGGGCGGGGCTGCCCCTGGCTCCCTGGGCCCTGCTGCTTTGCTGGGTGTGTCCGATGCCCGAAACCCACTCGCCATGGGTTCTCCTTGGCGGGGAAGCAGGATTGGGCGCGCGAAGGCCTTCTGCGCCCAGGCCGCAGCCATGCCCCCTGAGCCAGCTCGGCCGCTCAGCGCCGAGGCCCCGTCGCACCGACGGCCCTAAACGAGCTTCTGGCAGCTGCATTGTGCAAAGGGAAAGTCTCCTCGGGCAGCCAACAACAGCCCCAACGCGCCTCGGCTCAGGAAAGCAACGCAAGCCGTTTTCGCCCCCGGCCCTCCGCTCTCCAGAGGGCAAAGCGGGGCGGGGCTGCCCCTGGCTCCCTGGGCCCTGCTGCTTTGCTGGGGGTCTCCGGTGCCCGAAACCCACTCCCCACGGGTTCTCCTTGGCGGGGAAGCAGGATTGGGCGCGCGAAGGCCTTCTGCGCCCAGGCCGCAGCCATGCCCCCTGAGCCAGCTCGGCCGCACAGCGCCGAGGCCCCGTGGCACCGACGGCCCAAAACGAGCTTCTGGCAGCTGCATTGTGCAAAGGGAAAGTCTCCTCGGCCAGCCAACAACAGCCCCAATGCGCCTCGGATCAGGAAAGCAACGCAAGCCGTTTTCGCCCCCCGCCCCCCAGCTCTCCAGAGGGCAAAGCGAGGCGGGGCTGCCCCTGGCTCCCTGGGCCCTGCTGATTTGCTGGGGATCACCGATGCCCAAAACCTACTCCCCAAGGGTTCTCCTTGGCGGGGAAGCAGGATTGGGCGCGCGAAGCCCTTCTGCGCCCAGGCCGCAGCCATGCCCCCTGAGCCAGCTCGGCCGCTCAGCGCCGAGGCCCCGTGGCACCGACGGCCATAAACGAGCTTCTGGCAGCTGCATTCTGCAAAGGGAAAGTCTCCTCGGGCAGCCAACAACAGCCCCAACGCGCCTCGGCTGAGGAAAGCAACGCAAGCAGTTTTCGCCCCCGACCCTCCGCTCTCCAGAGGGCAAAGCGGGGCGGGGCTGCCCCTGGCTCCCTGGGCCCTGTGTCTTTGCTGGGGGTCTCCGGTGCCCGAAACCCACTCCCCACGGGTTCTCCTTGGCGCGGAAGCAGGATTGGGCGTGCGAAGGCCTTCTGCGCCCAGGCCGCAGCCATGCACCCGAGCCAGCTCTTCCGCTCAGCGCCGAGGTCCCGTCGCACCGACGGCCCAAAACGAGCTTCTGGCAGCTGCATTGTGCAAAGGGAAAGTCTCCTCGGCCAGCCAACAACAGCCCCAACGCGCCTCGGCTCAGGAAAGCAATGCAAGCCGTTTTTGCCCCCGGCCTCCGCTCTCCAGAGGGCAAAGCGGGGCGGGGATGCCCCTGGCTCCCTGGGCCCTGCTGCGTTGCTGGGGGTCTCCGATGCCCGAAACCCACTCGCCATGGGTTCTCCTTGGTGGGGAAGCAGGATTGGGCGCGCGAAGGCCTTCTGCGCCCAGGCCGCAGCCATGCCCCCTGAGCCAGCTCGGCCGCTCAGCGCCGAGTCCCCGTCGCACCGACGGGCCAAAACGAGCTTCTGGCAGCTGCATTGTGCAAAGGGAAGGTCACCTCTGGCAGCCAACAACAGCCCCAACGCGCCTCGGCTCAGGAAAGCAACGCAAGCCGTTTTCCCCCCCCGCCCTCCGCTCTCCAGAGGGCAAAGCGGGGCGGGGCTGCCCCTGGCTCCCTGGGCCCTGTGTCTTTGCTGGGGGTCTCGGATGCCCGTAACCCACTCCCCACGGGTTCTCCTTGCCTGGGAAGCAGGATTGGGCGCGCGAAGCCCTTCTGCGCCCAGGCCGCAGCCATGCCCCCTGAGCCAGCTCGGCTGCTCAGCGCCGAGGCCCCGTCGCACCGAAGGCCCAAAACGAGCTTCTGGCAGCTACATTGTGCAAAGGGAAAGTCTCCTCGGGCAGCCAACAACAGCCTCAACGCGCTTCGGCTCAGGAAAGCCACGCAAGCCGTTTTCGCCCCCCGCCCCCCAGCTCTCCAGAGGGCAAAGCGAGGCGGGGCTGCCCCTGGCTCCCTGGGCCCTGCTGATTTGCTGGGGATCACCGATGCCCAAAACCTACTCCCCAAGGGTTCTCCTTGGCGGGGAAGCAGGATTGGGCGCGCGAAGCCCTTCTGCGCCCAGGCCGCAGCCATGCCCCCTGAGCCAGCTCGGCCGCTCAGCGCCGAGGCCCCGTGGCACCGACGGCCCAAAACGAGCTTCTGGCAGCTGCATTGTGCAAAGGGAAAGTCTCCTCGGGCAGCCAACAACAGCCCCAACGCGCCTCGGCTGAGGAAAGCAACGCAAGCCGTTTTCGCCCCCGGCCCTCCGCTCTCCAGATGGCAAAGCGGGGCGGGCTGCCCCTGGCTCCCTGGGCCCTGCTGCTTTGCTGGGGGTCTCCGGTGCCCGAAACCCCCTCCCCACGTGTTCTCCTTGGTGGGGAAGCAGGATTGGGCACGCGAAGGCCTTCTGCGCCCAGGCCGCAGCCATGCCCCCTGAGCCAGCTCGGCCGCTCAGCGCCGAGGCCCTGTCGAACCAACGGCCCAAAACGAGCTTCTGGCAGCTGCATTGTGCAAAGGGAAAGTCTCCTCGGGCAGAAAACAACAGCCCAAACGCGCCTCGGCTCAGGAAAGCAACGCAAGCCGTTTTCGCCCCCGGCCCTCCGCTCTCCAGAGGGCCAAGCGGTGCAGGGCTGCCCCTGGCTCCCTAGGCCCTGCTGCTGTGCTGGGGGTCTCCGGTGCCCGAAACCCACTCCCCACGGGTTCTCCTTGGCGGGGAAGCAGGATTGGGCGCGCGAAGGCCTTCTGCGCCCAGGCCGCAGCCATGCCCCCTGAGCCAGCTCGGCCGCTCAGCGCCGAGGCCCCGTCGCACCGAAGGCCCAAAACGAGCTTCTGGCGGCTGCATTGTGCAAAGGGAAAGTCTCCTCGGCCAGCCAACAACAGCCCCAACGCGCCTCGGCTCAGGAAAGCAACGCAAGCCGTTTTTGCCCCCGGGCCTCCGCTCTCCAGAGGGCAAAGCGGGGCGGGGCTGCCCCTGGCTCCCTGGGCCCTGCTGCGTTGCTGGGGGTCTCCGATGCCCGAAACCCACTCGCCATGGGTTCTCCTTGGTGGGGAAGCAGGATTGGGCGCGCCAAAGCCTTCTGCGCCCAGGCCGCAGCCATGCCCCCTGAGCCAGCTCGGCCGCTCAGCGCCGAGTCCCCGTCGCACCGACGGGCCAAAACGAGCTTCTGGCAGCTGCATTGTGCAAAGGGAAGGTCACCTCTGGCAGCCAACAACAGCCCCAACGTGCCTCGGCTCAGGAAAGCAACGCAAGCCATTTTCCCCCCCCGCCCTCCGCTCTCCAGAGGGCAAAGCGGGGCGGGGCTACCCCTGGCTCCCTGGGCCCTGTGTCTTTGCTGGGGGTCTCGGATGCCCGTAACCCACTCCCCACGGGTTCTCCTTGCCTGGGAAGCAGGATTGGGCGCGCGAAGCCCTTCTGCGCCCAGGCCGCAGCCATGCCCCCTGAGCCAGCTCGGCTGCTCAGCGCCGAGGCCCCGTCGCACCGAAGGCCCAAAACGAGCTTCTGGCAGCTGCATTGTGCAAAGGGAAAGTCTCCTCGGGCAGCCAACAACAGCCTCAACGCGCTTCGGCTCAGGAAAGCCACGCAAGCAGTTTTCGCCCCCGCCCTCCGATCTCCAGAGGGCAAAGCGGGGCGGGGCTGCCCCTGGCTCCCTGGGCCCTGTGTCTTTGCTGGGGGTCTCCGGTGCCCGAAACCCACTCCCCACGGGTTCTCCTTGGTGGGGAAGCAGGATTGGGCGCGCGAAGGCCTTCTGCGCCCAGGCCGCAGCCATGCCCCCTGAGCCAGCTCGGCCGCTCAGCGCCGAGTCCCCGTCGCACCGACGGGCCAAAACGAGCTTCTGGCAGCTGCATTGTGCAAAGGGAAGGTCACCTCTGGCAGCCAACAACAGCCCCAACGTGCCTCGGCACAGGAAAGCAACGCAAGCCGTTTTTGCCCCCGGGCCTCAGCTCTCCAGAGGGCAAAGCGGGGCGGGGCTGCCCCTGGCTCCCTGGGCCCTGCTGCGTTGCTGGGGGTCTCCGATGCCCGAAACCCACTCGCCATGGGTTCTCCTTGGTGGGGAAGCAGGATTGGGCGCGCGAAGGCCTTCTGCGCCCAGGCCGCAGCCATGCCCCCTGAGCCAGCTCGGCTGCTCAGCGCCGAGGCCCCGTCGCACCGAAGGCCCAAAACGAGCTTCTGGCAGCTGCATTGTGCAAAGGGAAAGTCTCCTCGGGCAGCCAACAACAGCCCCAACGCGCCTCGGCTCAGGAAAGCAACGCAAGCCGTTTTTGCCCCCGGGCCTCCGCTCTCCAAAGGGCAAAGCGGGGCGGGGCTGCCCCTGGCTCCCTGGGCCCTGCTGCGTTGCTGGGGGTCTCCGATGCCCGAAACCCACTCGCCATGGGTTCTCCTTGGTGGGGAAGCAGGATTGGGCGCGCGAAGCCCTTCTGCGCCCAGGCCGCAGCCATGCCCCCTGAGCCAGCTCGGCTGCTCAGCGCCGAGGCCCCGTCGCACCGAAGGCCCAAAACGAGCTTCTGGCAGCTGCATTGTGCAAAGGGAAAGTCTCCTCGGGCAGCCAACAACAGCCCCAACGCGCCTCGGCTCAGGAAAGCAACGCAAGCCGTTTTCGCCCCCTGCACTCCGATCTCCAGAGGGCAAAGCGGGGCGGGGCTGCCCCTGGCTCCCTGGGCCCTGCTGCTTTGCTGGGGGTCTCCGGTGCCCGAAACCCACTCCCCACGGGTTCTCCTTGGCGGGGAAGCAGGATTGGGCGCGCGAAGGCCTTCTGCGCCCAGGCCGCAGCCATGCCCCCTGAGCCAGCTCGGCCGCTCAGCGCCGAGGCCCCGTGGCACCGACGGCCCAAAACGAGCTTCTGGCAGCTGCATTGTGCAAAGGGAAAGTCTCCTCGGCCAGCCAACAACAGCCCCAATGCGCCTCGGATCAGGAAAGCAACGCAAGCCGTTTTCGCCCCCCGCCCCCCAGCTCTCCAGAGGGCAAAGCAAGGCGGGGCTGCCCCTGGCTCCCTGGGCCCTGCTGATTTGCTGGGGATCACCGATGCCCAAAACCTACTCCCCAAGGGTTCTCCTTGGCGGGGAAGCAGGATTGGGCGCGCGAAGCCCTTCTGCGCCCAGGCCGCAGCCATGCCCCCTGAGCCAGCTCGGCCGCTCAGCGCCGAGGCCCCGTGGCACCGACGGCCCAAAACGAGCTTCTGGCAGCTGCATTGTGCAAAGGGAAAGTCTCCTCGGGCAGCCAACAACAGCCCCAACGCGCCTCGGCTGAGGAAAGCAACGCAAGCCGTTTTCGCCCCCGGCCCTCAGCTCTCCAGATGGCAAAGCGGGGCGGGCTGCCCCTGGCTCCCTGGGCCCTGCTGCTTTGCTGGTGGTCTCCGGTGCCCGAAACCCACTCCCCACGTGTTCTCCTTGGTGGGGAAGCAGGATTGGGCACGCGAAGGCCTTCTGCGCCCAGGCCGCAGCCATGCCCCCTGAGCCAGCTCGGCCGCTCAGCGCCGAGGCCCCGTGGCACCGACGGCCCAAAACGAGCTTCTGGCAGCTGCATTGTGCAAAGGGAAAGTCTCCTAGGGCAGCCAACAACAGCCCCAACGCGCCTCGGCTGAGGAAAGCAACGCAAGCCGTTTTCGCCCCGGCCCTCCGCTCTCCAGATGGCAAAGCGGGGCGGGCTGCCCCTGGCTCCCTGGGCCCTGCTGCTTTGCTGGGGGTCTCCGGTGCCCGAAACCCCCTCCCCACGTGTTCTCCTTGGTGGGGAAGCAGGATTGGGCACGCGAAGGCCTTCTGCGCCCAGGCCGCAGCCATGCCCCCTGAGCCAGCTCGGCCGCTCAGCGCCGAGGCCCTGTCGAACCAACGGCCCAAAACGAGCTTCTGGCAGCTGCCTTGTGCAAAGGGAAAGTCTCCTCGGGCAGAAAACAACAGCCCAAACGCGCCTCGGCTCAGGAAAGCAACGCAAGCCGTTTTCGCCCCCGGCCCTCCGCTCTCCAGAGGGCCAAGCGGTGCAGGGCTGCCCCTGGCTCCCTAGGCCCTGCTGCTGTGCTGGGGGTCTCCGGTGCCCGAAACCCCCTCCCCACGGGTTCTCCTTGGCGGGGAAGCAGGATTGGGCGCGCGAAGGCCTTCTGCGCCCAGGCCGCAGCCATGCCCCCTGAGCCAGCTCGGCCGCTCAGCGCCGAGGCCCCGTCGCACCGAAGGCCCAAAACGAGCTTCTGGCGTCTGCATTCTGCAAAGGGAAAGTCTGCTCGGACAGCCAACAACAGCCCCAACGCGCCTCGGCTCAGGAAAGCAAGGCAAGCCATTTTCGCCCCCTGACCTCCGATCTCCAGAGGGCAAAGCGGGGCGGGGCTGCCCCTGGCTCCCTGGGCCCTGCTGCTTTGCTGGGGGTCTCCGGTGCCCGAAACCCACTCCCCACGGGTTCTCCTTGGCGGGGAAGCAGGATTGGGCGCGCGAAGGCCTTCTGCGCCCAGGCCGCAGCCATGCCCCCTGAGCCAGCTCTGCCGCTCAGCGCCGAGGCCCCGTGGCACCGACGGCCCAAAACGAGCTTCTGGCAGCTGCATTGTGCAAAGGGAAAGTCTCCTCGGCCAGCCAACAACAGCCCCAATGCGCCTCGGATCAGGAAAGCAACGCAAGCCGTTTTCGCCCCCCGCACCCCAGCTCTCAAGAGGGCAAAGCGAGGCGGGGCTGCCCCTGGCTCCCTGGGCCCTATTCATTTGCTGGGGATCAACGATGCCCAAAACCTACTCCCCAAGGGTTCTCCTTGGCGGGGAAGCAGGATTGGGCGCGCGAAGGCCTTCTGCGCCCAGGCCGCAGCCATGCCCCCTGAGCCAGCTCGGGCGCTCAGCGCCGAGGCCCCGTGGCACCGACGGCCATAAACGAGCTTCTGGCAGCTGCATTGTGCAAAGGGAAAGTCTCCTCGGGCAGCCAACAACAGCCCCAACGCGCCTCGGCTGAGGAAAGCAACGCAAGCAGTTTTCGCCCCCGACCCTCCGCTCTCCAGAGGGCAAAGCGGGGCGGGGCTGCCCCTGGGTCCCTGGGCCCTGTGTCTTTGCTGGGGGTCTCCGGTGCCCGAAACCCACTCCCCACGGGTTCTCCTTGGCGCGGAAGCAGGACTGGGCGTGCGAAGGCCTTCTGCGCCCAGGCCGCAGCCATGCACCCGAGCCAGCTCTGCCGCTCAGCGCCGAGGTCCCGTCGCACCGACGGCCCAAAACGAGCTTCTGGCAGCTGCATTGTGCAAAGGGAAAGTCTCCTCGGGCAGCCAACAACAGCCCCAACGCGCCTCGGCTCAGGAAAGCAACGCAAGCCGTTTTCGCCCCCGGCCCTCCGCTCTCCAGAGGGCAAAGCGGGGCGGGGCTGCCCCTGGCTCCCTGGGCCCTGCTGCTTTGCTGGGGGTCTCCGGTGCCCGAAACCCACTCCCGACGGGTTCTCCTTGCCTGGGAAGCAGGATTGGGCACGCGAAGCCCTTCTGCGCCCAGGCCGCAGCCATGACCCCTGAGCCAGCTCGGCCGCTCAGCGCCGAGGCCCCGTGGCACCGACGGCCCAAAACGAGCTTCTGGCAGCTGCATTGTGCAAAGGGAAAGTCTCCTCGGGCAGCCAACAACAGCCCCAACGCGCCTCGGCTCAGGAAAGCAACGCAAGCCGTTTTCGCCCCCGGCCCTCCGCTCTCCAGATGGCAAAGCGGGGCGGGCTGCCCCTGGCTCCCTGGGCCCTGCTGCTTTGCTGGGGGTCTCCGGTGCCCGAAACCCCCTCCCCACGTGTTATCCTTGGCGGGGAAGCAGGATTGGGCGCGCGAAGGCCTTCTGCGCCCAGGCCGCAGCCATGCCCCCTGAGCCAGCTCGGCCGCTCAGCGCCGAGGCCCTGTCTAACCGACGGCCCAAAACGAGCTTCTGGCAGCTGCCTTGTGCAAAGGGAAAGTCTCCTCGGGCAGCCAACAACAGCCCCAACGCGCCTCGGCTCAGGAAAGCAACGCAAGCCGTTTTCGCCCCCTGACCTCCGATCTCCAGAGGGCAAAGCGGGGCGGGGCTGCCCCTGGCTCCCTGGGCCCTGCTGCTTTGCTGGGGGTCTCCGGTGCCCGAAACCCACTCCCCACGGGTTCTCCTTGGCGGAGAAGCAGGATTGGGCGCGCGAAGGCCTTCTGCGCCCAGGCCGCAGCCATGCCCCCTGAGCCAGCTCTGCCGCTCAGCGCCGAGGCCCCGTGGCACCGACGGCCCAAAACGAGCTTCTGGCAGCTGCATTGTGCAAAGGGAAAGTCTCCTCGGCCAGCCAACAACAGCCCCAACGCGCCTCGGATCAGGAAAGCAACGCAAGCCATTTTCGCCCCCCGCACCCCAGCTCTCAAGAGGGCAAAGCGAGGCGGGGCTGCCCCTGGCTCCCTGGGCCCTATTCATTTGCTGGGGATCACCGATGCCCAAAACCTACTCCCCAAGGGTTCTCCTTGGCGGGGAAGCAGGATTGGGCGCGCGAAGGCCTTCTGCGCCCAGGCCGCAGCCATGCCCCCTGAGCCAGCTCGGCCGCTCAGCGCCGAGGCCCCGTGGCACCGACGGCCATAAACGAGCTTCTGGCAGCTGCATTGTGCAAAGGGAAAGTCTCCTCGGGCAGCCAACAACAGCCCCAACGCGCCTCGGCTGAGGAAAGCAACGCAAGCCGTTTTCGCCCCCGACCCTCCGCTCTCCAGAGGGCAAAGCGGGGCGGGGCTGCCCCTGGCTCCCTGGGCCCTGTGTCTTTGCTGGGGGTCTCCGGTGCCCGAAACCCACTCCCCACGGGTTCTCCTTGGCGCGGAAGCAGGACTGGGCGTGCGAAGGCCTTCTGCGCCCAGGCCGCAGCCATGCACCCGAGCCAGCTCTGCCGCTGAGCGCCGAGGTCCCGTCGCACCGACGGCCCAAAACGAGCTTCTGGCAGCTGCATTGTGCAAAGGGAAAGTCTCCTCGGGCAGCCAACAACAGCCCCAACGCGCCTCGGCTCAGGAAAGCAACGCAAGCCGTTTTCGCCCCCGGCCCTCCGCTCTCCAGAGGGCAAAGCGGGGCGGGGCTGCCCCTGGCTCCCTGGGCCCTGTGTCTTTGCTGGGGGTGTCGGATGCCCGTAACCCACTCCCCACGGGTTCTCCTTGCCTGGGAAGCAGGATTGGGCGCGCGAAGCCCTTCTGCGCCCAGGCCGCAGCCATGCCCCCTGAGCCAGCTCGGCCGCTCAGCGCCGAGGCCCCGTGGCACCGACGGCCCAAAACGAGCTTCTGGCAGCTGCATTGTGCAAAGGGAAAGTCTCCTCGGGCAGCCAACAACAGCCCCAACGCGCCTCGGCTCAGGAAAGCAACGCAAGCCGTTTTCGCCCCCGGCCCTCCGCTCTCCAGATGGCAAAGCGGGGCGGGCTGCCCCTGGCTCCCTGGGCCCTGCTGCTTTGCTGGGGGTCTCCGGTGCCCGAAACCCCCTCCCCACGTGTTCTCCTTGGCGGGGAAGCAGGATTGGGCGCGCGAAGGCTTTCTGCGCCCAGGCCGCAGCCATGCCCCCTGAGCCAGCTCGGCCGCTCAGCGCCGAGGCCCTGTCGAACCGACGGCCCAAAACGAGCTTCTGGCAGCTGCCTTGTGCAAAGGGAAAGTCTCCTCGGGCAGAAAACAACAGCCCAAACGCGCCTCGGCTCAGGAAAGCAACGCAAGCCGTTTTCGCCCCCGGCCCTCCGCTCTCCAGAAGGCAAAGCGGGGCGGGGCTGCCCCTGGCTCCCTGGGCCCTGTGTCTTTGCTGGGGGTCTCGGATGCCCGTAACCCACTCCCCACGGGTTCTCCTTGCCTGGGAAGCAGGATTGGGCGCGCGAAGCCCTTCTGCGCCCAGGCCGCAGCCATGCCCCCTGAGCCAGCTCGGCCGCTCAGCGCCGAGGCCCCGTGGCACCGACGGCCCAAAACGAGCTTCTGGCAGCTGCATTGTGCAAAGGGAAAGTCTCCTCGGCCAGCCAACAACAGCCCCAACGCGCCTCGGCTCAGGAAAGCAACGCAAGCCGTTTTCGCCCCCGGCCCTCCGCTCTCCAGATGGCAAAGCGGGGCGGGCTGCCCCTGGCTCCCTGGGCCCTGCTGCTTTGCTGGGGGTCTCCGGTGCCCGAAACCCCCTCCCCACGTGTTCTCCTTGGCGGGGAAGCAGGATTGGGCGCGCGAAGGCCTTCTGCGCCCAGGCCGCAGCCATGCCCCCTGAGCCAGCTCGGCCGCTCAGCGCCGAGGCCCTGTCGAACCGACGGCCCAAAACGAGCTTCTGGCAGCTGCCTTGTGCAAAGGGAAAGTCTCCTCGGGCAGAAAACAACAGCCCAAACGCGCCTCGGCTCAGGAAAGCAACGTAAGCCGTTTTCGCCCCCGGCCCTCCGCTCTCCAGAGGGCCAAGCGGTGCAGGGCTGCCCCTGGCTCCTAGGCCCTGCTGCTGTGCTGGGGGTCTCCGGTGCCCGAAACCCACTCCCGACGGGTTCTCCTTGGCGGGGAAGCAGGATTGGGCGCGCGAAGGCCTTCTGCGCCCAGGCCGCAGCCATGCCCCCTGAGCCAGCTCGGCCGCTCAGCGCCGAGGCCCCGTCGCACCGAAGGCCCAAAACGAGCTTCTGGCGGCTGCATTGTGCAAAGGGAAAGTCTCCTCGGGCAGCCAACAACAGCCCCAACGCGCCTCGGCTCAGGAAAGCAACGCAAGCCGTTTTCGCCCCCCGCCCCCCAGCTCTCCAGAGGGCAAAGCGAGGCGGGGCTGCCCCTGGCTCCCTGGGCCCTGCTGATTTGCTGGGGATCACCGATGCCCAAAACCTACTCCCCAAGGGTTCTCCTTGGCGGGGAAGCAGGATTGGGCGCGCGAAGCCCTTCTGCGCCCAGGCCGCAGCCATGCCCCCTGAGCCAGCTCGGCCGCTCAGCTATGAGGCCCCGTGGCACCGACGGCCCAAAACGAGCTTCTGGCAGCTGCATTGTGCCAAGGGAAAGTCTCCTCGGGCAGCCAACAACAGCCCCAACGCGCCTCGGCTGAGGAAAGCAACGCAAGCCGTTTTCGACCCCGGCCCTCCGCTCTCCAGATGGCAAAGCGGGGCGGGCTGCCCCTGGCTCCCTGGGCCCTGCTGCTTTGCTGGGGGTCTCCGTTGCCCGAAACCCCCTCCCCGCGTGTTCTCCTTGGCGGGGAAGCAGGATTGGGCGCGCGAAGGCCTTCTGCGCCCAGGCCGCAGCCATGCCCCCTGAGCGAGCTCGGCCGCACAGCGCCGAGGCCCCTCGCACCGACGGGCCAAAACGAGCTTCTGGCAGCTGCATTGTGCAAAGGGAAAGTCTCCTCGGGCAGCCAACAACAGCCCCAACGCGCCTCGGCTCAGGAAAGCAACGCAAGCCGTTTTCGCCCCCGGCCCTCCGCTCTCCAGAGGGCAAAGCGGGGCGGGGCTGCCCCTGGCTCCCTGGGCCCTGCTGCTTTGCTGGGGGTCTCCGATGCCCGAAACCCACTCGGCATGTGTTCTCCTTGGCGTGGAAGCAGGATTGGGCGCGCGAAGGCCTTCTGCGCCCAGGCCGCAGCCATGCCCCCTGAGCCAGCTCGGCCGCTCAGCGCCGAGTCCCCGTCGCACCGACGGGCCAAAACGAGCTTCTGGCAGCTGCCTTGTGCAAAGGGAAAGTCTCCTCGGGCAGTCAACAACAGCCCCAACGCGCCTCGGCTCAGGAAAGCAACGCAAGCAGTTTTCGCCCCCGCCCTCCGCTCCCCAGAGGGCAAAGCGAGGCGGGGCTGCCCCTGGCTCCCTGGGCCCTGTGTCTTTGCTGGGGGTCTCCGGTGCCCGAAACCCACTCCCCACGGGTTCTCCTTGGCGGGGAAGCAGGATTGGGCGCACGAAGGCCTTCTGCGCCCAGGCCGCAAACATGCCCCCTGAGCCAGCTCTGCTGCTCAGCGCTGAGGCCCCGTCGCACCGACGGCCCAAAACGAGCTTCTGGCAGCTGCATTGTGCAAAGGGAAAGTCTCCTCGGGCAGCCAACAACAGCCCCAACGCGCCTCGGCTCAGGAAAGCAACGCAAGCCGTTTTCGCCCCCTGCCCGCCGATCTCCAGAGGGCAAAGTGGGGCGGGGCTGCCCCTGGCTCCCTGGGCCCTGCTGATTTGCTGGGGATCACCGATGCCCAAAACCTACTCCCCAAGGGTTCTCCTTGGCGGGGAAGCAGGATTGGGCGCGCAAAGCCCTTCTGCGCCCAGGCCGCAGCCATGCCCCCTGAGCCAGCTCGGCCGCTCAGCGCCGAGGCCCCGTCGCACCGAAGGCCCAAAACGAGCTTCTGGCAGCTGCATTCTGCAAAGGGAAAGTCTCCTCGGGCAGCCAACAACAGCCCCAACGCGCCTCGGCTCAGGAAAGCAACGCAAGCCGTTTTCGCCCCCCGCACCCCAGCTCTCCAGAGGGCAAAGCGAGGCGGGGCTGCCCCTGGCTCCCTGGGCCCTGCTGCTTTGCTGGGGGTCTCCGGTGCCCGAAACCCACTCCCCACGGGTTCTCCTTGGCGGCGAAGCAGGATTGGGTGCGCGAAGCCCTTCTGCGCCCAGGCCGCAGCCATGCCCCCTGAGCCAGCTCGGCCGCTCAGCGCCGAGGCCCCGTGGCACCGACGGCCATAAACGAGCTTCTGGCAGCTGCATTGTGCAAAGGGAAAGTCTCCTCGGCCAGCCAACAACAGCCCCAACGCGCCTCGGATCAGGAAAGCAACGCAAGCCGTTTTCGCCCCCCGCCCCCCAGCTCTCCAGAGGGCAAAGCGGGGCGGGGCTGCCCCTGGCTCCCTGGGCCCTGCTGATTTGCTGGGGATCACCGATGCCCAAAACCTACTCCCCAAGAGTTCTCCTTGGCGGGGAAGCAGGATTGGGCGCGCGAAGCCCTTCTGCGCCCAGGCCGCAGCCATGCCCCCTGAGCCAGCTCGGCCGCTCAGCGCCGAGGCCCCGTGGCACCGACGGGCCAAAACGAGCTTCTGGTAGCTGCATTGTGCAAAGGGAAAGTCTCCTCGGGCAGCCAACAACAGCCCCAACGCCCCTCGGCTCAGGAAAGCAACGCAAGACGTTTTCGCCCCCGGCCCTCCGCTCTCCAGATGGCAAAGCGGGGCGGGCTGCCCCTGGCTCCCTGGGCCCTGCTGCTTTGCTGGGGGTCTCCGGTGCCCGAAACCCACTCCCCACGGGTTCTCCTTGGTGGGGAAGCAGGATTGGGCGCGCGAAGGCCTTCTGCGCCCAGGCCGCAGCCATGCCCCCTGAGCCAGCTCGGCCGCTCAGCGCCGAGTCCCCGTCGCACCGACGGGCCATAACGAGCTTCTGGCAGCTGCATTGTGCAAAGGGAAAGTCACCTCGGGCAGCCAACAACAGCCCCAACGTGCCTCGGCTCAGGAAAGCAACGCAAGCCGTTTTCGCCCCCCGCCCCCCAGCTCTCCAGAGGGCAAAGCGAGGCGGGGCTGCCCCTGGCTCCCTGGGCCCTGCTGATTTGCTGGGGATCACAGATGCCCAAAACCTACTCCCCAAGGGTTCTCCTTGGCGGGGAAGCAGGATTGGGCGCGCGAAGCCCTTCTGCGCCCAGGCCGCAGCCATGCCCCCTGAGCCAGCTCGGCCGCTCAGCGCCGAGGCCCCGTGGCACCGACGGCCATAAACGAGCTTCTGGCAGCTGCATTCTGCAAAGGGAAAGTCTCCTCGGGCAGCCAACAACAGCCCCAACGCGCCTCGGCTGAGGAAAGCAACGCAAGCAGTTTTCGCCCCCGACCCTCCGCTCTCCAGAGGGCAAAGCGGGGCGGGGCTGCCCCTGGCTCCCTGGGCCGTGTGTCTTTGCTGGGGGTCTCCGGTGCCCGAAACCCACTCCCCACGGGTTCTCCTTGGCGCGGAAGCAGGATTGGGCGTGCGAAGGCCTTCTGCGCCCAGGCCGCAGCCATGCACCCGAGCCAGCTCTTCCGCTCAGCGCCGAGGTCCCGTCGCACCGACGGCCCAAAACGAGCTTCTGGCAGCTGCATTGTGCAAAGGGAAAGTCTCCTCGGCCAGCCAACAACAGCCCCAACGCGCCTCGGCTCAGGAAAGCAATGCAAGCCGTTTTTGCCCCCGGCCTCCGCTCTCCAGAGGGCAAAGCGGGGCGGGGATGCCCCTGGCTCCCTGGGCCCTGCTGCGTTGCTGGGGGTCTCCGATGCCCGAAACCCACTCGCCATGGGTTCTCCTTGGTGGGGAAGCAGGATTGGGCGCGCGAAGGCCTTCTGCGCCCAGGCCGCAGCCATGCCCCCTGAGCCAGCTCGGCCGCTCAGCGCCGAGTCCCCGTCGCACCGACGGGCCAAAACGAGCTTCTGGCAGCTGCATTGTGCAAAGGGAAGGTCACCTCTGGCAGCCAACAACAGCCCCAACGCGCCTCGGCTCAGGAAAGCAACGCAAGCCGTTTTCCCCCCCCGCCCTCCGCTCTCCAGAGGGCAAAGCGGGGCGGGGCTGCCCCTGGCTCCCTGGGCCCTGTGTCTTTGCTGGGGGTCTCGGATGCCCGTAACCCACTCCCCACGGGTTCTCCTTGCCTGGGAAGTAGGATTGGGCGCGCGAAGCCCTTCTGCGCCCAGGCCGCAGCCATGCCCCCTGAGCCAGCTCGGCTGCTCAGCGCCGAGGCCCCGTCGCACCGAAGGCCCAAAACGAGCTTCTGGCAGCTACATTGTGCAAAGGGAAAGTCTCCTCGGGCAGCCAACAACAGCCTCAACGCGCTTCGGCTCAGGAAAGCCACGCAAGCAGTTTTCGCCCCCGCCCTCCGATCTCCAGAGGGCAAAGCGGGGCGGGGCTGCCCCTGGCTCCCTGGGCCCTGCTGCTTTGCTAGGGGTCTACGGTGCCCGAAACCCCCTCCCCACGTGTTGTCCTTGGCGGGGAAGCAGGATTGGGCGCGCGAAGGCCTTCTGCGCCCAGGCCGCAGCCATGCCCCCTGAGCCAGCTCGGCCGCTCAGCGCCGAGGCCCTGTCGAACCGACGGCCCAAAACGAGCTTCTGGCAGCTGCCTTGTGCAAAGGGAAAGTCTCCTCGGGCAGAAAACAACAGCCCAAACGCGCCTCGGCTCAGGAAAGCAACGCAAGCCGTTTTCGCCCCCGGCCCTCCGCTCTCCAGAGGGCCAAGCGGTGCAGGGCTGCCCCTGGCTCCCTAGGCCCTGCTGCTGTGCTGGGGGTCTCCGGTGCCCGAAACCCACTCCCGACGGGTTCTCCTTGGCGGGGAAGCAGGATTGGGCGCGCGAAGGCCTTCTGCGCCCAGGCCGCAGCCATGCCCCCTGAGCCAGCTCGGCCGCTCAGCGCCGAGGCCCCGTGGCACCGACGGCCCAAAACGAGCTTCTGGCAGCTGCATTGTGCAAAGGGAAAGTCTCCTCGGCCAGCCAACAACAGCCCCAATGCGCCTCGGATCAGGAAAGCAACGCAAGCCGTTTTCGCCCCCCGCCCCCCAGCTCTCCAGAGGGCAAAGCGAGGCGGGGCTGCCCCTGGCTCCCTGGGCCCTGCTGATTTGCTGGGGATCACCGATGCCCAAAACCTACTCCCCAAGGGTTCTCCTTGGCGGGGAAGCAGGATTGGGCGCGCGAAGCCCTTCTGCGCCCAGGCCGCAGCCATGCCCCCTGAGCCAGCTCGGCCGCTCAGCGCCGAGGCCCCGTGGCACCGACGGCCCAAAACGAGCTTCTGGCAGCTGCATTGTGCAAAGGGAAAGTCTCCTCGGGCAGCCAACAACAGCCCCAACGCGCCTCGGCTGAGGAAAGCAACGCAAGCCGTTTTCGCCCCCGGCCCTCCGCTCTCCAGATGGCAAAGCGGGGCGGGCTGCCCCTGGCTCCCTGGGCCCTGCTGCTTTGCTGGGGGTCTCCGGTGCCCGAAACCCCCTCCCCACGTGTTCTCCTTGGTGGGGAAGCAGGATTGGGCACGCGAAGGCCTTCTGCGCCCAGGCCGCAGCCATGCCCCCTGAGCCAGCTCGGCCGCTCAGCGCCGAGGCCCTGTCGAACCAACGGCCCAAAACGAGCTTCTGGCAGCTGCATTGTGCAAAGGGAAAGTCTCCTCGGGCAGAAAACAACAGCCCAAACGCGCCTCGGCTCAGGAAAGCAACGCAGGCCGTTTTCGCCCCCGGCCCTCCGCTCTCCAGAGGGCCAAGCGGTGCAGGGCTGCCCCTGGCTCCCTAGGCCCTGCTGCTGTGCTGGGGGTCTCCGGTGCCCGAAACCCCCTCCCCACGGGTTCTCCTTGGCGGGGAAGCAGGATTGGGCGCGCGAAGGCCTTCTGCGCCCAGGCCGCAGCCATGCCCCCTGAGCCAGCTCGGCCGCTCAGCGCCGAGGCCCCGTCGCACCGAAGGCCCAAAACGAGCTTCTGGCGGCTGCATTGTGCAAAGGGAAAGTCTCCTCGGCCAGCCAACAACAGCCCCAACGCGCCTCGGCTCAGGAAAGCAACGCAAGCCGTTTTTGCCCCCGGGCCTCCGCTCTCCAGAGGGCAAAGCGGGGCGGGGCTGCCCCTGGCTCCCTGGGCCCTGCTGCGTTGCTGGGGGTCTCCGATGCCCGAAACCCACTCGCCATGGGTTCTCCTTGGTGGGGAAGCAGGATTGGGCGCGCCAAAGCCTTCTGCGCCCAGGCCGCAGCCATGCCCCCTGAGCCAGCTCGGCCGCTCAGCGCCGAGTCCCCGTCGCACCGACGGGCCAAAACGAGCTTCTGGCAGCTGCATTGTGCAAAGGGAAGGTCACCTCTGGCAGCCAACAACAGCCCCAACGTGCCTCGGCTCAGGAAAGCAACGCAAGCCATTTTCCCCCCCCGCCCTCCGCTCTCCAGAGGGCAAAGCGGGGCGGGGCTACCCCTGGCTCCCTGGGCCCTGTGTCTTTGCTGGGGGTCTCGGATGCCCGTAACCCACTCCCCACGGGTTCTCCTTGCCTGGGAAGCAGGATTGGGCGCGCGAAGCCCTTCTGCGCCCAGGCCGCAGCCATGCCCCCTGAGCCAGCTCGGCTGCTCAGCGCCGAGGCCCCGTCGCACCGAAGGCCGAAAACGAGCTTCTGGCAGCTGCATTGTGCAAAGGGAAAGTCTCCTCGGGCAGCCAACAACAGCCTCAACGCGCTTCGGCTCAGGAAAGCCACGCAAGCAGTTTTCGCCCCCGCCCTCCGATCTCCAGAGGGCAAAGCGGGGCGGGGCTGCCCCTGGCTCCCTGGGCCCTGTGTCTTTGCTGGGGGTCTCCGGTGCCCGAAACCCACTCCCCACGGGTTCTCCTTGGCGGGGAAGCAGGATTGGGCGCGCGAAGGCCTTCTGCGCCCAGGCCGCAGCCATGCCCCCTGAGCCAGCTCGGCCGCTCAGCGCCGAGTCCCCGTCGCACCGACGGGCCAAAACGAGCTTCTGGCAGCTGCATTGTGCAAAGGGAAGGTCACCTCTGGCAGCCAACAACAGCCCCAACGTGCCTCGGCACAGGAAAGCAACGCAAGCCGTTTTTGCCCCCGGGCCTCAGCTCTCCAGAGGGCAAAGCGGGGCGGGGCTGCCCCTGGCTCCCTGGGCCCTGCTGCGTTGCTGGGGGTCTCCGATGCCCGAAACCCACTCGCCATGGGTTCTCCTTGGTGGGGAAGCAGGATTGGGCGCGCGAAGGCCTTCTGCGCCCAGGCCGCAGCCATGCCCCCTGAGCCAGCTCGGCTGCTCAGCGCCGAGGCCCCGTCGCACCGAAGGCCCAAAACGAGCTTCTGGCAGCTGCATTGTGCAAAGGGAAAGTCTCCTCGGGCAGCCAACAACAGCCCCAACGCGCCTCGGCTCAGGAAAGCAACGCAAGCCGTTTTTGCCCCCGGGCCTCCGCTCTCCAAAGGGCAAAGCGGGGCGGGGCTGCCCCTGGCTCCCTGGGCCCTGCTGCGTTGCTGGGGGTCTCCGATGCCCGAAACCCACTCGCCATGGGTTCTCCTTGGTGGGGAAGCAGGATTGGGCGCGCGAAGCCCTTCCGCGCCCAGGCCGCAGCCATGCCCCCTGAGCCAGCTCGGCTGCTCAGCGCCGAGGCCCCGTCGCACCGAAGGCCCAAAACGAGCTTCTGGCAGCTGCATTGTGCAAAGGGAAAGTCTCCTCGGGCAGCCAACAACAGCCCCAACGCGCCTCGGCTCAGGAAAGCAACGCAAGCCGTTTTCGCCCCCTGCACTCCGATCTCCAGAGGGCAAAGCGGGGCGGGGCTGCCCCTGGCTCCCTGGGCCCTGCTGCTTTGCTGGGGGTCTCCGGTGCCCGAAACCCACTCCCCACGGGTTCTCCTTGGCGGGGAAGCAGGATTGGGCGCGCGAAGGCCTTCTGCGCCCAGGCCGCAGCCATGCCCCCTGAGCCAGCTCGGCCGCTCAGCGCCGAGGCCCCGTGGCACCGACGGCCCAAAACGAGCTTCTGGCAGCTGCATTGTGCAAAGGGAAAGTCTCCTCGGCCAGCCAACAACAGCCCCAATGCGCCTCGGATCAGGAAAGCAACGCAAGCCGTTTTCGCCCCCCGCCCCCCAGCTCTCCAGAGGGCAAAGCAAGGCGGGGCTGCCCCTGGCTCCCTGGGCCCTGCTGATTTGCTGGGGATCACCGATGCCCAAAACCTACTCCCCAAGGGTTCTCCTTGGCGGGGAAGCAGGATTGGGCGCGCGAAGCCCTTCTGCGCCCAGGCCGCAGCCATGCCCCCTGAGCCAGCTCGGCCGCTCAGCGCCGAGGCCCCGTGGCACCGACGGCCCAAAACGAGCTTCTGGCAGCTGCATTGTGCAAAGGGAAAGTCTCCTCGGGCAGCCAACAACAGCCCCAACGCGCCTCGGCTGAGGAAAGCAACGCAAGCCGTTTTCGCCCCCGGCCCTCAGTTCTCCAGATGGCAAAGCGGGGCGGGCTGCCCCTGGCTCCCTGGGCCCTGCTGCTTTGCTGGTGGTCTCCGGTGCCCGAAACCCACGCCCCACGTGTTCTCCTTGGTGGGGAAGCAGGATTGGGCACGCGAAGGCCTTCTGCGCCCAGGCCGCAGCCATGCCCCCTGAGCCAGCTCGGCCGCTCAGCGCCGAGGCCCCGTGGCACCGACGGCCCAAAACGAGCTTCTGGCAGCTGCATTGTGCAAAGGGAAAGTCTCCTAGGGCAGCCAACAACAGCCCCAACGCGCCTCGGCTGAGGAAAGCAACGCAAGCCGTTTTCGCCCCCGGCCCTCCGCTCTCCAGATGGCAAAGCGGGGCGGGCTGCCCCTGGCTCCCTGGGCCCTGCTGCTTTGCTGGGGGTCTCCGGTGCCCGAAACCCCCTCCCCACGTGTTCTCCTTGGTGGGGAAGCAGGATTGGGCACGCGAAGGCCTTCTGCGCCCAGGCCGCAGCCATGCCCCCTGAGCCAGCTCGGCCGCTCAGCGCCGAGGCCCTGTCGAACCAACGGCCCAAAACGAGCTTCTGGCAGCTGCCTTGTGCAAAGGGAAAGTCTCCTCGGGCAGAAAACAACAGCCCAAACGCGCCTCGGCTCAGGAAAGCAACGCAAGCCGTTTTCGCCCCCGGCCCTCCGCTCTCCAGAGGGCCAAGCGGTGCAGGGCTGCCCCTGGCTCCCTAGGCCCTGCTGCTGTGCTGGGGGTCTCCGGTGCCCGAAACCCCCTCCCCACGGGTTCTCCTTGGCGGGGAAGCAGGATTGGGCGCGCGAAGGCCTTCTGCGCCCAGGCCGCAGCCATGCCCCCTGAGCCAGCTCGGCCGCTCAGCGCCGAGGCCCCGTCGCACCGAAGGCCCAAAACGAGCTTCTGGCGTCTGCATTCTGCAAAGGGAAAGTCTGCTCGGACAGCCAACAACAGCCCCAACGCGCCTCGGCTCAGGAAAGCAAGGCAAGCCATTTTCGCCCCCTGACCTCCGATCTCCAGAGGGCAAAGCGGGGCGGGGCTGCCCCTGGCTCCCTGGGCCCTGCTGCTTTGCTGGGGGTCTCCGGTGCCCGAAACCCACTCCCCACGGGTTCTCCTTGGCGGGGAAGCAGGATTGGGCGCGCGAAGGCCTTCTGCGCCCAGGCCGCAGCCATGCCCCCTGAGCCAGCTCTGCCGCTCAGCGCCGAGGCCCCGTGGCACCGACGGCCCAAAACGAGCTTCTGGCAGCTGCATTGTGCAAAGGGAAAGTCTCCTCGGCCAGCCAACAACAGCCCCAACGCGCCTCGGATCAGGAAAGCAACGCAAGCCATTTTCGCCCCCCGCACCCCAGCTCTCAAGAGGGCAAAGCGAGGCGGGGCTGCCCCTGGCTCCCTGGGCCCTATTCATTTGCTGGGGATCACCGATGCCCAAAACCTACTCCCCAAGGGTTCTCCTTGGCGGGGAAGCAGGATTGGGCGCGCGAAGGCCTTCTGCGCCCAGGCCGCAGCCATGCCCCCTGAGCCAGCTCGGCCGCTCAGCGCCGAGGCCCCGTGGCACCGACGGCCATAAACGAGCTTCTGGCAGCTGCATTGTGCAAAGGGAAAGTCTCCTCGGGCAGCCAACAACAGCCCCAACGCGCCTCGGCTGAGGAAAGCAACGCAAGCCGTTTTCGCCCCCGACCCTCCGCTCTCCAGAGGGCAAAGCGGGGCGGGGCTGCCCCTGGCTCCCTGGGCCCTGTGTCTTTGCTGGGGGTCTCCGGTGCCCGAAACCCACTCCCCACGGGTTCTCCTTGGCGCGGAAGCAGGACTGGGCGTGCGAAGGCCTTCTGCGCCCAGGCCGCAGCCATGCACCCGAGCCAGCTCTGCCGCTGAGCGCCGAGGTCCCGTCGCACCGACGGCCCAAAACGAGCTTCTGGCAGCTGCATTGTGCAAAGGGAAAGTCTCCTCGGGCAGCCAACAACAGCCCCAACGCGCCTCGGCTCAGGAAAGCAACGCAAGCCGTTTTCGCCCCCGGCCCTCCGCTCTCCAGAGGGCAAAGCGGGGCGGGGCTGCCCCTGGCTCCCTGGGCCCTGTGTCTTTGCTGGGGGTGTCGGATGCCCGTAACCCACTCCCCACGGGTTCTCCTTGCCTGGGAAGCAGGATTGGGCGCGCGAAGCCCTTCTGCGCCCAGGCCGCAGCCATGCCCCCTGAGCCAGCTCGGCCGCTCAGCGCCGAGGCCCCGTGGCACCGACGGCCCAAAACGAGCTTCTGGCAGCTGCATTGTGCAAAGGGAAAGTCTCCTCGGGCAGCCAACAACAGCCCCAACGCGCCTCGGCTCAGGAAAGCAACGCAAGCCGTTTTCGCCCCCGGCCCTCCGCTCTCCAGATGGCAAAGCGGGGCGGGCTGCCCCTGGCTCCCTGGGCCCTGCTGCTTTGCTGGGGGTCTCCGGTGCCCGAAACCCCCTCCCCACGTGTTCTCCTTGGCGGGGAAGCAGGATTGGGCGCGCGAAGGCTTTCTGCGCCCAGGCCGCAGCCATGCCCCCTGAGCCAGCTCGGCCGCTCAGCGCCGAGGCCCTGTCGAACCGACGGCCCAAAACGAGCTTCTGGCAGCTGCCTTGTGCAAAGGGAAAGTCTCCTCGGGCAGAAAACAACAGCCCAAACGCGCCTCGGCTCAGGAAAGCAACGCAAGCCGTTTTCGCCCCCGGCCCTTCGCTCTCCAGAAGGCAAAGCGGGGCGGGGCTGCCCCTGGCTCCCTGGGCCCTGTGTCTTTGCTGGGGGTCTCGGATGCCCGTAACCCACTCCCCACGGGTTCTCCTTGCCTGGGAAGCAGGATTGGGCGCGCGAAGCCCTTCTGCGCCCAGGCCGCAGCCATGCCCCCTGAGCCAGCTCGGCCGCTCAGCGCCGAGGCCCCGTGGCACCGACGGCCCAAAACGAGCTTCTGGCAGCTGCATTGTGCAAAGGGAAAGTCTCCTCGGCCAGCCAACAACAGCCCCAACGCGCCTCGGCTCAGGAAAGCAACGCAAGCCGTTTTCGCCCCCGGCCCTCCGCTCTCCAGATGGCAAAGCGGGGCGGGCTGCCCCTGGCTCCCTGGGCCCTGCTGCTTTGCTGGGGGTCTCCGGTGCCCGAAACCCCCTCCCCACGTGTTCTCCTTGGCGGGGAAGCAGGATTGGGCGCGCGAAGGCCTTCTGCGCCCAGGCCGCAGCCATGCCCCCTGAGCCAGCTCGGCCGCTCAGCGCCGAGGCCCTGTCGAACCGACGGCCCAAAACGAGCTTCTGGCAGCTGCCTTGTGCAAAGGGAAAGTCTCCTCGGGCAGAAAACAACAGCCCAAACGCGCCTCGGCTCAGGAAAGCAACGCAAGCCGTTTTCGCCCCCGGCCCTCCGCTCTCCAGAGGGCCAAGCGGTGCAGGGCTGCCCCTGGCTCCTAGGCCCTGCTGCTGTGCTGGGGGTCTCCGGTGCCCGAAACCCACTCCCGACGGGTTCTCCTTGGCGGGGAAGCAGGATTGGGCGCGCGAAGGCCTTCTGCGCCCAGGCCGCAGCCATGCCCCCTGAGCCAGCTCGGCCGCTCAGCGCCGAGGCCCCGTCGCACCGAAGGCCCAAACCGAGCTTCTGGCGGCTGCATTGTGCAAAGGGAAAGTCTCCTCGGGCAGCCAACAACAGCCCCAACGCGCCTCGGCTCAGGAAAGCAACGCAAGCCGTTTTCGCCCCCCGCCCCCCAGCTCTCCAGAGGGCAAAGCGAGGCGGGGCTGCCCCTGGCTCCCTGGGCCCTGCTGATTTGCTGGGGATCACCGATGCCCAAAACCTACTCCCCAAGGGTTCTCCTTGGCGGGGAAGCAGGATTGGGCGCGCGAAGCCCTTCTGCGCCCAGGCCGCAGCCATGCCCCCTGAGCCAGCTCGGCCGCTCAGCTATGAGGCCCCGTGGCACCGACGGCCCAAAACGAGCTTCTGGCAGCTGCATTGTGCCAAGGGAAAGTCTCCTCGGGCAGCCAACAACAGCCCCAACGCGCCTCGGCTGAGGAAAGCAACGCAAGCCGTTTTCGACCCCGGCCCTCCGCTCTCCAGATGGCAAAGCGGGGCGGGCTGCCCCTGGCTCCCTGGGCCCTGCTGCTTTGCTGGGGGTCTCCGTTGCCCGAAACCCCCTCCCCGCGTGTTCTCCTTGGCGGGGAAGCAGGATTGGGCGCGCGAAGGCCTTCTGCGCCCAGGCCGCAGCCATGCCCCCTGAGCGAGCTCGGCCGCACAGCGCCGAGGCCCCTCGCACCGACGGGCCAAAACGAGCTTCTGGCAGCTGCATTGTGCAAAGGGAAAGTCTCCTCGGGCAGCCAACAACAGCCCCAACGCCCCTCGGCTCAGGAAAGCAACGCAAGACGTTTTCGCCCCCGGCCCTCCGCTCTCCAGAGGGCAAAGCGGGGCGGGGCTGCCCCTGGCTCCCTGGGCCCTGCTGCTTTGCTGGGGGTCTCCGATGCCCGAAACCCACTCGGCATGTGTTCTCCTTGGCGTGGAAGCAGGATTGGGCGCGCGAAGGCCTTCTGCGCCCAGGCCGCAGCCATGCCCCCTGAGCCAGCTCGGCCGCTCAGCGCCGAGTCCCCGTCGCACCGACGGGCCAAAACGAGCTTCTGGCAGCTGCCTTGTGCAAAGGGAAAGTCTCCTCGGGCAGTCAACAACAGCCCCAACGCGCCTCGGCTCAGGAAAGCAACGCAAGCAGTTTTCGCCCCCGCCCTCCGCTCCCCAGAGGGCAAAGCGAGGCGGGGCTGCCCCTGGCTCCCTGGGCCCTGTGTCTTTGCTGGGGGTCTCCGGTGCCCGAAACCCACTCCCCACGGGTTCTCCTTGGCGGGGAAGCAGGATTGGGCGCACGAAGGCCTTCTGCGCCCAGGCCGCAAACATGCCCCCTGAGCCAGCTCTGCTGCTCAGCGCTGAGGCCCCGTCGCACCGACGGCCCAAAACGAGCTTCTGGCAGCTGCATTGTGCAAAGGGAAAGTCTCCTCGGGCAGCCAACAACAGCCCCAACGCGCCTCGGCTCAGGAAAGCAACGCAAGCCGTTTTCGCCCCCGGCCCTCTGCTCTCCAGAGGGCAAAGCGGGGCGGGGCTGCCCCTGGCTCCCTGGGCCCTGCTGCTTTGCTGGGGGTCTCCGGTGCCCGAAACCCACTCCCCACGGGTTCTCCTTGGCGGGGAAGCTGGATTGGGCGCAGGAAGGCCTTCTGCGCCCAGGCCGCAGCCATGCCCCCTGAGCCAGCTCGGCCGCTCAGCGCCGAGGCCCCGTTGCACCGACGGCCCAAAACGAGCTTCTGGCAGCTGCATTGTGCAAAGGGAAAGTCTCCTCGGGCAGCCAACAACAGCCCCAACGCGCCTCGGCTCAGGAAAGCAACGCAAGCCGTTTTCGCCCCCTGCCCGCCGATCTCCAGAGGGCAAAGTGGGGCGGGGCTGCCCCTGGCTCCCTGGGCCCTGCTGATTTGCTGGGGATCACCGATGCCCAAAACCTACTCCCCAAGGGTTCTCCTTGGCGGGGAAGCAGGATTGGGCGCGCAAAGCCCTTCTGCGCCCAGGCCGCAGCCATGCCCCCTGAGCCAGCTCGGCCGCTCAGCGCCGAGGCCCCGTCGCACCGAAGGCCCAAAACGAGCTTCTGGCGGCTGCATTCTGCAAAGGGAAAGTCTCCTCGGGCAGCCAACAACAGCCCCAACGCGCCTCGGCTCAGGAAAGCAACGCAAGCCGTTTTCGCCCCCCGCACCCCAGCTCTCCAGAGGGCAAAGCGAGGCGGGGCTGCCCCTGGCTCCCTGGGCCCTGCTGCTTTGCTGGGGGTCTCCGGTGCCCGAAACCCACTCCCCACGGGTTCTCCTTGGCGGCGAAGCAGGATTGGGCGCGCGAAGCCCTTCTGCGCCCAGGCCGCAGCCATGCCCCCTGAGCCAGCTCGGCCGCTCAGCGCCGAGGCCCCGTGGCACCGACGGCCCAAAACGACCTTCTGGCAGCTGCATTGTGCAAAGGGAAAGTCTCCTCGGCCAGCCAACAACAGCCCCAACGCGCCTCGGATCAGGAAAGCAACGCAAGCCGTTTTCGCCCCCCGCCCCCCAGCTCTCCAGAGGGCAAAGCGGGGCGGGGCTGCCCCTGGCTCCCTGGGCCCTGCTGATTTGCTGGGGATCACCGATGCCCAAAACCTACTCCCCAAGGGTTCTCCTTGGCGGGGAAGCAGGATTGGGCGCGCGAAGCCCTTCTGCGCCCAGGCCGCAGCCATGCCCCCTGAGCCAGCTCGGCCGCTCAGCGCCGAGGCCCCGTGGCACCGACGGGCCAAAACGAGCTTCTGGCAGCTGCATTGTGCAAAGGGAAAGTCTCCTCGGGCAGCCAACAACAGCCCCAACGCCCCTCGGCTCAGGAAAGCAACGCAAGACGTTTTCGCCCCCGGCCCTCCGCTCTCCAGAGGGCAAAGCGGGGCGGGGCTGCCCCTGGCTCCCTGGGCCCTGCTGCTTTGCTGGGGGTCTCCGATGCCCGAAACCCACTCGGCATGTGTTCTCCTTGGCGTGGAAGCAGGATTGGGCGCGCGAAGGCCTTCTGCGCCCAGGCCGCAGCCATGCCCCCTGAGCCAGCTCGGCCGCTCAGCGCCGAGTCCCCGTCGCACCGACGGGCCAAAACGAGCTTCTGGCAGCTGCCTTGTGCAAAGGGAAAGTCTCCTCGGGCAGTCAACAACAGCCCCAACGCGCCTCGGCTCAGGAAAGCAACGCAAGCAGTTTTCGCCCCCGCCCTCCGCTCCCCAGAGGGCAAAGCGAGGCGGGGCTGCCCCTGGCTCCCTGGGCCCTGTGTCTTTGCTGGGGGTCTCCGGTGCCCGAAACCCACTCCCCACGGGTTCTCCTTGGCGGGGAAGCAGGATTGGGCGCACGAAGGCCTTCTGCGCCCAGGCCGCAAACATGCCCCCTGAGCCAGCTCTGCTGCTCAGCGCTGAGGCCCCGTCGCACCGACGGCCCAAAACGAGCTTCTGGCAGCTGCATTGTGCAAAGGGAAAGTCTCCTCGGGCAGCCAACAACAGCCCCAACGCGCCTCGGCTCAGGAAAGCAACGCAAGCCGTTTTCGCCCCCGGCCCTCTGCTCTCCAGAGGGCAAAGCGGGGCGGGGCTGCCCCTGGCTCCCTGGGCCCTGCTGCTTTGCTGGGGGTCTCCGGTGCCCGAAACCCACTCCCCACGGGTTCTCCTTGGCGGGGAAGCTGGATTGGGCGCAGGAAGGCCTTCTGCGCCCAGGCCGCAGCCATGCCCCCTGAGCCAGCTCGGCCGCTCAGCGCCGAGGCCCCGTTGCACCGACGGCCCAAAACGAGCTTCTGGCAGCTGCATTGTGCAAAGGGAAAGTCTCCTCGGCCAGCCAACAACAGCCCCAACGCGCCTCGGCTCAGGAAAGCAACGCAAGCCGTTTTCGCCCCCTGCCCGCCGATCTCCAGAGGGCAAAGAGGGGCGGGGCTGCCCCTGGCTCCCTGGGCCCTGCTGATTTGCTGGGGATCACCGATGCCCAAAACCTACTCCCCAAGGGTTCTCCTTGGCGGGGAAGCAGGATTGGGCGCGCAAAGCCCTTCTGCGCCCAGGCCGCAGCCATGCCCCCTGAGCCAGCTCGGCCGCTCAGCGCCGAGGCCCCGTCGCACCGAAGGCCCAAAACGAGCTTCTGGCGGCTGCATTCTGCAAAGGGAAAGTCTCCTCGGGCAGCCAACAACAGCCCCAACGCGCCTCGGCTCAGGAAAGCAACGCAAGCCGTTTTCGCCCCCCGCACCCCAGCTCTCCAGAGGGCAAAGCGAGGCGGGGCTGCCCCTGGCTCCCTGGGCCCTGCTGCTTTGCTGGGGGTCTCCGGTGCCCGAAACCCACTCCCCACGGGTTCTCCTTGGCGGCGAAGCAGGATTGGGCGCGCGAAGCCCTTCTGCGCCCAGGCCGCAGCCATGCCCCCTGAGCCAGCTCGGCCGCTCAGCGCCGAGGCCCCGTGGCACCGACGGCCCAAAACGACCTTCTGGCAGCTGCATTGTGCAAAGGGAAAGTCTCCTCGGCCAGCCAACAACAGCCCCAACGCGCCTCGGATCAGGAAAGCAACGCAAGCCGTTTTCGCCCCCCGCCCCCCAGCTCTCCAGAGGGCAAAGCGAGGCGGGGCTGCCCCTGGCTCCCTGAGCCCTGCTGATTTGCTGGGGATCACCGATGCCCAAAACCTACTCCCCAAGGGTTCTCCTTGGCGGGGAAGCAGGATTGGGCGCGCGAAGCCCTTCTGCGCCCAGGCCGCAGCCATGCCCCCTGAGCCAGCTCGGCCGCTCAGCGCCGAGGCCCCGTGGCACCGACGGCCCAAAACGAGCTTCTGGCAGCTGCATTGTGCAAAGGGAAAGTCTCCTCGGGCAGCCAACAACAGCCCCAACGCGCCTCGGCTGAGGAAAGCAACGCAAGCCGTTTTCGACCCCGGCCCTCAGCTCTCCAGATGGCAAAGCGGGGCGGGCTGCCCCTGGCTCCCTGGGCCCTGCTGCTTTGCTGGGGGTCTCCGATGCCCGAAACCCACTCGGCATGTGTTCTCCTTGGCGTGGAAGCAGGATTGGGCGCGCGAAGGCCTTCTGCGCCCAGGCCGCAGCCATGCCCCCTGAGCCAGCTCGGCCGCTCAGCGCCGAGTCCCCGTCGCACCGACGGGCCAAAACGAGCTTCTGGCAGCTGCCTTGTGCAAAGGGAAAGTCTACTCGGGCAGTCAACAACAGCCCCAACGCGCCTCGGCTCAGGAAAGCAACGCAAGCAGTTTTCGCCCCCGCCCTCCGCTCTCCAGAGGGCAAAGCGGGGCGGGGCTGCCCCTGGCTCCCTGGGCCCTGTGTCTTTGCTGGGGGTCTCCGGTGCCCGAAACCCACTCCCCACGGGTTCTCCTTGGCGGGGAAGCAGGATTGGGCGCACGAAGGCCTTCTGCGCCCAGGCCGCAACCATGCCCCCTGAGCCAGCTCTGCTGCTCAGCGCTGAGGCCCCGTCGCACCGACGGCCCAAAACGAGCTTCTGGCAGCTGCATTGTGCAAAGGGAAAGTCTCCTCGGCCAGCCAACAACAGCCCCAAAGCGCTTCGGATCAGGAAAGCAACGCAAGCCGTTTTCGCCCCCCGCCCCCCAGCTCTCCAGAGGGCAAAGCGGGGCGGGGCTGCCCCTGGCTCCCTGGGCCCTGCTGATTTGCTGGGGATCACCGATGCCCAAAACCTACTCCCCAAGGGTTCTCCTTGGCGGGGAAGCAGGATTTGGCGCTCGAAGCCCTTCTGCGCCCAGGCCGCAGCCATGCCCCCTGAGCCAGCTCGGCCGCTCAGCGCCGAGGCCCCGTGGCACCGACGGCCATAAACGAGCTTCTGGCAGCTGCATTGTGCAAAGGGAAAGTCTCCTCGGGCAGCCAACAACAGCCCCAACGCGCCTCGGCTGAGGAAAGCAACGCAAGCCGTTTTCGCCCCCGACCCTCCGCTCTCGGGAGGGCAAAGCGGGGCGGGGCTGCCCCTGGCTCCCTGGGCCCTGTGTCTTTGCTGGGGGTCTCCGGTGCCCGAAACCCACTCCCCACGGGTTCTCCTTGGCGCGGAAGCAGGACTGGGCGTGCGAAGGCCTTCTGCGCCCAGGCCGCAGCCATGCACCCGAGCCAGCTCTGCCGCTCAGCGCCGAGGTCCCGTCGCACCGACGGCCCAAAACGAGCTTCTGGCAGCTGCATTGTGCAAAGGGAAAGTCTCCTCCGGCAGCCAACAACAGCCCCAACGCGCCTCGGCTGAGGAAAGCAACGCAAGCCGTTTTCGCCCCCGGCCCTCCGCTCTCCAGATGGCAAAGCGGGGCGGGCTGCCCCTGGCTCCATGGGCCCTGCTGCTTTGCTGGGGGTCTCCGATGCCCGAAACCCACTCGCCATGGGTTCTCCTTGGCGGGGAAGCAGGATTGGGCGCGCGAAGGCCTTCTGCGCCCAGGCCGCAGCCATGCCCCCTGAGCCAGCTCGGCCGTTCAGCGCCGAGTCCCCGTCGCACCGACGGGCCAAAACGAGCTTCTGGCAGCTGCATTGTGCAAAGGGAAGGTCACCTCTGGCAGCCAACAACAGCCCCAACGTGCCTCGGCTCAGGAAAGCAACGCAAGCCGTTTTCGCCCCCCGCACTCTGCTCTCCAGAGGGCAAAGCGGGGCGGGGCTGCCCCTGGCTCCCTGGGCCCTGTGTCTTTGCTGGGGGTCTCGGATGCCCGTAACCCACTCCCCACGGGTTCTCCTTGCCTGGGAAGCAGGATTGGGCGCGCGAAGCCCTTCTGCGCCCAGGCCGCAGCCATGCCCCCTGAGCCAGCTCGGCCGCTCAGCGCCGAGGCCCCGTGGCACGGACGGCCCAAAACGAGCTTCTGGCAGCTGCATTGTGCAAAGGGAAAGTCTCCTCGGGCAGCCAACAACAGCCCCAACGCGCCTCGGCTCAGGAAAGCAACGCCAGCCGTTTTCGCCCCCGGCCCTCCGCTCTCCAGATGGCAAAGCGGGGCGGGCTGCCCCTGGCTCCCTGGGCCCTGCTGCTTTGCTGGGGGTCTCCGGTGCCCGAAACCCCCTCCCCACGTGTTCTCCTTGGCGGGGAAGCAGGATTGGGCGCGCGAAGGCCTTCTGCGCCCAGGCCGCAGCCATGCCCCCTGAGCCAGCTCGGCCGCTCAGCGCCGAGGCCCTGTCGAACCGACGGCCCAAAACGAGCTTCTGGCAGCTGCCTTGTGCAAAAGGAAAGTCTCCTCGGGCAGAAAACAACAGCCCAAACGCGCCTCGGCTGAGGAAAGCAACGCAAGCCGTTTTCGCCCCCGGCCCTCCGCTCTTCAGAGGGCCAAGCGGTGCAGGGCTGCCCCTGGCTCCCTAGGCCCTGCTGCTGTGCTGGGGGTCTCAGGTGCCCGAAACCCACTCCCGACGGGTTCTCCTTGGCGGGGAAGCAGGATTGGGCGCGCGAAGGCCTTCTGCGCCCAGGCCGCAGCCATGCCCCCTGAGCCAGCTCGGCCGCTCAGCGCCGAGGCCCCGTGGCACCGACGGCCCAAAACGAGCTTCTGGCAGCTGCATTGTGCCAAGGGAAAGTCTCCTCGGGCAGCCAACAACAGCCCCAACGCGCCTCGGCTGAGGAAAGCAACGCAAGCCGTTTTCGACCCCGGCCCTCCGCTCTCCAGATGGCAAAGCGGGGCGGGCTGCCCCTGGCTCCCTGGGCCCTGCTGCTTTGCTGGGGGTCTCCGTTGCCCGAAACCCACTCCCGACGGGTTCTCCTTGGCGGGGAAGCAGGATTGGGCGCGCGAAGGCCTTCTGCGCCCAGGCCGCAGCCATGCCCCCTGAGCCAGCTCGGCCGCACAGCGCCGAGGCCCCTCGCACCGACGGGCCAAAACGAGCTTCTGGCAGCTGCATTGTGCAAAGGGAAAGTCTCCTCGGGCAGCCAACAACAGCCCCAACGCGCCTCGGCTCAGGAAAGCAACGCAAGACGTTTTCGCCCCCTGACCTCCGATCTCCAGAGGGCAAAGCGGGGCGGGGCTGCCCCTGGCTCCCTGGGCCCTGCTGCTTTGCTGGGGGTCTCCGGTGCCCGAAACCCACTCCCCACGGGTTCTCCTTGGCGGGGAAGCAGGATTGGGCGCGCGAAGGCCTTCTGCGCCCAGGCCGCAGCCATGCCCCCTGAGCCAGCTCGGCCGCTCAGCGCCGAGGTCCCGTGGCACCGACAGCCCAAAACGAGCTTCTGGCAGCTGCATTGTGCAAAGGGAAAGTCTCCTCGGCCAGCCAACAACAGCCCCAACGCGCCTCGGATCAGGAAAGCAACGCAACCCGTTTTCGCCCCCCGCACCCCAGCTCTCAAGAGGGCAAAGAGAGGCGGGGCTGCCCCTGGCTCCCTGGGCCCTATTCATTTGCTGGGGATCACCGATGCCCAAAACCTACTCCCCAAGGGTTCTCCTTGGCGGGGAAGCAGGATTTGGCGCGCGAAGGCCTTCTGCGCCCAGGCCGCAGCCATGCCCCCTGAGCCAGCTCGGCCGCTCAGCGCCGAGGCCCCGTGGCACCGACGGCCATAAACGAGCTTCTGGCAGCTGCATTGTGCAAAGGGAAAGTCTCCTCGGGCAGCCAACAACAGCCCCAACGCGCCTCGGCTGAGGAAAGCAACGCAAGCCGTTTTCGCCCCCGACCCTCCGCTCTCCAGAGGGCAAAGCGGGGCGGGGCTGCCCCTGGCTCCCTGGGCCCTGTGTCTTTGCTGGGGGTCTCCGGTGCCCGAAACCCACTCCCCACGGGTTCTCCTTGGCGCGGAAGCAGGACTGGGCGTGCGAAGGCCTTCTGCGCCCAGGCCGCAGCCATGCACCCGAGCCAGCTCTGCCGCTCAGCGCCGAGGTCCCGTCGCACCGACGGCCCAAAACGAGCTTCTGGCAGCTGCATTGTGCAAAGGGAAAGTCTCCTCGGGCAGCCAACAACAGCCCCAACGCGCCTCGGCTGAGGAAAGCAACGCAAGCAGTTTTCGCCCCCGGCCCTCCGCTCTCCAGATGGCAAAGCGGGGCGGGCTGCCCCTGGCTCCCTGGGCCCTGCTGCTTTGCTGGGGGTCTCCGATGCCCGAAACCCACTCGCCATGGGTTCTCCTTGGCGGGGAAGCAGGATTGGGCGCGCGAAGGCCTTCTGCGCCCAGGCCGCAGCCATGCCCCCTGAGCCAGCTCGGCCGCTCAGCGCCGAGTCCCCGTCGCACCGACGGGACAAAACGAGCTTCTGGCAGCTGCATTGTGCAAAGGGAAGGTCACCTCTGGCAGCCAACAACAGCCCCAACGTGCCTCGGCTCAGGAAAGCAACGCAAGCCGTTTTCGCCCCCCGCACTCTGCTCTCCAGAGGGCAAAGCGGGGCGGGGCTTCCCCTGGCTCCCTGGGCCTTGTGTCTTTGCTGGGGGTCTCGGATGCCCGTAACCCACTCCCCACGGGTTCTCCTTGCCTGGGAAGCAGGATTGGGCGCGCGAAGGCCTTCTGCGCCCAGGCCGCAGCCATGCCCCCTGAGCCAGCTCGGCCGCTCAGCGCCGAGGCCCCGTGGCACCGACGGCCCAAAACGAGCTTCTGGCAGCTGCATTGTGCAAAGGGAAAGTCTCCTCGGGCAGCCAACAACAGCCCCAACGCGCCTCGGCTCAGGAAAGCAACGCCAGCCGTTTTCGCCCCCGGCCCTCCGCTCTCCAGATGGCAAAGCGGGGCGGGCTGCCCCTGGCTCCCTGGGCCCTGCTGCTTTGCTGGGGGTCTCCGGTGCCCGAAACCCCCTCCCCACGTGTTCTCCTTGGCGGGGAAGCAGGATTGGGCGCGCGAAGGCCTTCTGCGCCCAGGCCGCAGCCATGCCCCCTGAGCGAGATCGGCCGCACAGCGCCGAGGCCCTGTCGAACCGACGGCCCAAAACGAGCTTCTGGCAGCTGCCTTGTGCAAAGGGAAAGTCTCCTCGGGCAGCCAACAACAGCCCAAACGTGCCTCGGCTCAGGAAAGCAACGCAAGCCGTTTTCGCCCCCCGCACTCTGCTCTCCAGAGGGCAAAGCGGGGCGGGGCTTCCCCTGGCTCCCTGGGCCTTGTGTCTTTGCTGGGGGTCTCGGATGCCCGAAACCCACTCGGCATGTGTTCTCCTTGGCGTGGAAGCAGGATTGGGCGCGCGAAGGCCTTCTGCGCCCAGGCCGCAGCCATGCCCCCTGAGCCAGCTCGGCCGCTCAGCGCCGAGTCCCCGTCGCACCGACGGGCCAAAACGAGCTTCTGGCAGCTGCCTTGTGCAAAGGGAAAGTCTCCTCGGGCAGTCAACAACAGCCCCAACGCGCCTCGGCTCAGGAAAGCAACGCAAGCAGTTTTCGCCCCCGCCCTCCGCTCTCCAGAGGGCAAAGCGGGGCGGGGCTGCCCCTGGCTCCCTGGGCCCTGTGTCTTTGCTGGGGGTCTCCGGTGCCCGAAACCCACTCCCCACGGGTTCTCCTTGGCGCGGAAGCAGGACTGGGCGTGCGAAGGCCTTCTGCGCCCAGGCCGCAGCCATGCCCCCTGAGCCAGCTTGGCCGATCAGCGCCGAGGCCCCGTGGCACCGACGGCCCAAAACGAGCTTCTGGCAGCTGCATTGTGCAAAGGGAAAGTCTCCTCGGCCAGCCAACAACAGCCCCAACGCGCCTCGGCTCAGGAAAGCAACGCAAGCCGTTTTCGCCCCCTGCCCGCCGATCTCCAGAGGGCAAAGCGGGGCGGGGCTGCCCCTGGCTCCCTGGGCCCTGCTGCTTTGCTGGGGGTCTCCGGTGCCCGAAACCCACTCCCCACGGGTTCTCCTTGGCGGGGAAGCAGGATTGGGCGCGCGAAAGCCTTCTGCGCCCAGGCCGCAGCCATGCCCCCTGAGCCAGCTCGGCCGCTCAGCGCCGACTCCCCGTCGCACCGACGGGCCAAAACGAGCTTCTGGCAGCTGCATTGTGCAAAGAAAAGTCACCTCGGGCAGCCAACAACAGGCCCAACGTGCCTCGGCTCAGGAAAGCAAAGCAAGCCGTTTTCGCCCCCCGCCCTCCGCTCTCCAGAGGGCAAAGCGGGGCGGGGCTGCCCCTGGCTCCCTGGGCCCTGTGTCTTTGCTGGGGGTCTCGGATGCCCGTAACCCACTCCCCACGGTTTCTCCTTGTTGGGGAAGCAGGATTGGGCGCGCGAAGGCCTTCTGCTCCCAGGCCGCAACCATGCACCCTGAGCCAGCTCTGCCGCTCAGCGCTGAGACCCCGTCGCACCGACGGCCCAAAACGAGCTTCTGGCAGCTGCATTGTGCAAAGGGAAAGTCTCCTCGGGCAGCCAACAACAGCCCCAACGCGCCTCGGCTCAGGAAAGCAACGCAAGCCGTTTTCGCCCCCGGCCCTCCACACTCCAGAGGGCAAAGCGAGGCGGGGCTGCCCCTGGCTCCCTGGGCCCTGCTGCTTTGCTGGGGGTCTCCGGTGCCCGAAACCCACTCCCCACGGGTTCTCCTTGGCGGGGAAGCTGGATTGGGCGCGGGAAGGCCTTCTGCGCCCAGGCCGCAGCCATGCCCCCTGAGCCAGCTCGGCCGCTCAGTGCCGAGGCCCCGTTGCACCGACGGCCCAAAACGAGCTTCTGGCAGCTGCATTGTGCAAAGGGAAAGTCTCCTCGGGCAGCCAACAACAGCCCCAACGCGCCTCGGCTCAGGAAAGCAACGCAAGCTGTTTTCGCCCCCTGCCCTCCGATCTCCAGAGGGCAAAGCGGGGCGGGGCTGCCCCTGGCTCCCTAGGCCCTGCTGCTGTGCTGGGGGTCTCCGGTGCCCGAAACCCACTCCCCACGGGTTCTCCTTGGCGGGGAAGCAGGATTGGGCGCGCGAAGGCCTTCTGCGCCCAGGCCACAGCCATGCCCCCTGAGCCAGCTCGGCCGCTCAGCGCCGAGGCCCCGTGGCACCGACGGCCCAAAACGAGATTCTGGCAGCTGCATTGTGCAAAGGGAAAGTCTCCTCGGCCAGCCAACAACAGCCCCAACGCGCCTCGGATCAGGAAAGCAACGCAAGCCGTTTTCGCCCCCCGCCCCCCAGCTCTCCAGAGGGCAAAGCGAGGCGGGGCTGCCCCTGGCTCCCTGGGCCCTGCTGATTTGCTGGGGATCACCGATGCCCAAAACCTACTCCCCAAGGGTTCTCCTTGGCGGGGAAGCAGGATTGGGCGCGCAAAGCCCTTCTGCGCCCAGGCCGCAGCCATGCCCCCTGAGCCAGCTCGGCCGCTCAGCGCCGAGGCCCCGTCGCACCGAAGGCCCAAAACGAGCTTCTGGCGGCTGCATTCTGCAAAGGGAAAGTCTCCTCGGGCAGCCAACAACAGCCCCAACGCGCCTCGGCTCAGGAAAGCAACGCAAGCTGTTTTCGCCCCCCGCACCCCAGCTCTCCAGAGGGCAAAGCGAGGCGGGGCTGCCCCTGGCTCCCTGGGCCCTGCTGCTTTGCTGGGGGTCTCCGGTGCCCGAAACCCACTCCCCACGGGTTCTCCTTGGCGGCGAAGCAGGATTGGGCGCGCGAAGCCCTTCTGCGCCCAGGCCGCAGCCATGCCCCTTGAGCCAGCTCGGCCGCTCAGCGCCGAGGCCCCGTGGCACCGACGGCCCAAATCGAGCTTCTGGCAGCTGCATTGTGCAAAGGGAAAGTCTCCTCGGCCAGCCAACAACAGCCCCAACGCGCCTCGGATCAGGAAAGCAACGCAAGCCGTTTTCGCCCCCCGCCCCCCAGCTCTCCAGAGGGCAAAGCGAGGCGGGGCTGCCCCTGGCTCCCTGAGCCCTGCTGATTTGCTGGGGATCACCGATGCCCAAAACCTACTCCCCAAGGGTTCTCCTTGGCGGGGAAGCAGGATTGGGCGCGGGAAGGCCTTCTGCGCCCAGGCCGCAGCCATGCCCCCTGAGCCAGCTCGGCCGCTCAGCGCCGAGGCCCCGTGGCACCGACGGCCCAAAACGAGCTTCTGGCAGCTGCATTGTGCAAAGGGAAAGTCTCCTCGGGCAGCCAACAACAGCCCCAACGCGCCTCGGCTGAGGAAAGCAACGCAAGCCGTTTTCGACCCCGGCCCTCAGCTCTCCAGATGGCAAAGCGGGGCGGGCTGCCCCTGGCTCCCTGGGCCCTGCTGCTTTGCTGGGGGTCTCCGGTGCCCGAAACCCACTCCCCACGGGTTCTCCTTGGCGGTGAAGCAGGATTGGGCGCGCGAAGGCCTTCTGCGCCCAGGCCGCAGCCATGCCCCCTGAGCCAGCTCGGCCGCTCTGCACCGAGGCCCCGTGGCACCGACGGCCCAAAACGAGCTTCTGGCAGCTGTATTGTGCAAAGGGAAAGTCTCCTCGGCCAGCCAACAACAGCCCCAACGCGCCTCGGATCAGGAAAGCAACGCAAGCCGTTTTCGCCCTCCGCACCCCAGCTCTCCAGAGGGCAAAGCGAGGCGGGGCTGCCCCTGGCTCCCTGGGCCCTGCTCATTTGCTGGGGATCACCGATGCCCAAAACCTACTCCCCAAGGGTTCTCCTTGGCGGGGAAGCAGGATTGGGCGCGCGAAGGCCTTCTGCGCCCAGGCCGCAGCCATGCCCCCTGAGCCAGCTCGGCCGCTCAGCGCCGAGGCCCCGTCGCACCGACGGCCCAAAACGAGCTTATGGCAGCTGCATTGTGCAAAGGGAAAGTCTCCTCGGCCAGCCAACAACAGCCCCAACGTGCCTCGGATCAGGAAAGCAACGCAAGCCGTTTTCGCCCCCCGCCCCCCAGCTCTCCAGAGGGCAAAGCGGGGCGGGGCTGCCCCTGGCTCCCTGGGCCCTGCTGATTTGCTGGGGATCACCGATGCCCAAAACCTACTCCCCAAGGGTTCTCCTTGGCGGGGAAGCAGGATTGGGCGCGCGAAGCCCTTCTGCGCCCAGGCCGCAACCATGCCCCCTGAGCCAGCTCGGCCGCTCAGCGCCGAGGCCCCGTGGCACCGACGGCCCAAAACGAGCTTCTGGCAGCTGCCTTGTGCAAAGGGAAAGTCTCCTCGGGCAGAAAACAACAGCCCAAACGCGCCTCGGCTCAGGAAAGCAACGCAAGCCGTTTTCGACCCCGGCCCTCCGCTCTCCAGAGGGCCAAGCGGTGCAGGGCTGCCCCTGGCTCCCTAGGCCCTGCTGCTGTGCTGGGGGTCTCCGGTGCCCGAAACCAACTCCCGACGGGTTCTCCTTGGTGGGGAAGCAGGATTGGGCGCGCGAAGGCCTTCTGCGCCCAGGCCGCAGCCATGCCCCCTGAGCCAGCTCGGCCGCTCAGCGCCGAGGCCCCGTCGCACCGACGGCCATAAACGAGCTTCTGGTAGCTGCATTCTGCAAAGGGAAAGTCTCCTCGGGCAGTCAACAACAGCCCCAACGTGCCTCGCCTGAGGAAAGCAACGCAAGCAGTTTTCGCCCCCGGCCCTCCACTCTCCAGAGGGCAAAGCGGGGCGGGGCTGCCCCTGGCTCCCTGGGCACTTTGTCTTTGCTGGGGGTCTCCGGTGCCCGAAACCCACTCCCCACGGGTTCTCCTTGGCGCGGAAGCAGGACTGGGCGCGCGAAGGCCTTCTGCGCCCAGGCCGCAGCCATGCACCCGAGCCAGCTCTGCCGCTCAGCGCCGAGGTCCCGTCGCACCGACGGCTCAAAACGAGCTTCTGGCAGCTGCATTGTGCAAAGGGAAAGTCTCCTCGGGCAGCCAACAACAGCCCCAATGCGCCTCGGCTCAGGAAAGCAACGCAAGCCGTTTTCGCCCCCGGCCCTCCGCTTTCCAGAGGGCAAAGCGGGGCGGGGCTGCCCCTGGCTCCCTGGGCCCTGCTGCTTTGCTGGGGGTCTCCGGTGCCCGAAACCCACTCCCCACGGGTTCTCCTTGGCGGTGAAGCAGGATTGGGCGCGCGAAGGCCTTCTGTGCCCAGGCCGCAGCCATGCCCCCTGAGCCAGCTCGGCCGCTCAGCACCGAGGCCCCGTGGCACCGACGGCCCAAAACGAGCTTCTGGCAGCTGCATTGTGCAAAGGGAAAGTCTCCTCGGCCAGCCAACAACAGCCCCAACGCGCCTCGGATCAGGAAAGCAACGCAAGCCGTTTTCGCCCCCCGCCCCCCAGCTCTCCAGAGGGCAAAGCGAGGCGGGGCTGCCCCTGGCTCCCTGGGCCCTGCTGATTTGCTGGGGATCACCGATGCCCAAAACCTACTCCCCAAGGGTTCTCCTTGGCGGGGAAGCAGGATTGGGCGCGCGAAGCCCTTCTGCGCCCAGGCCGCAGCCATGCCCCCTGAGCCAGCTCGGCCGCTCAGCGCCGAGGCCCCGTGGCACCGACGGCCCAAATCGAGCTTCTGGCAGCTGCATTGTGCAAAGGGAAAGTCTCCTCGGCCAGCCAACAACAGCCCCAATGCGCCTCGGCTCAGGAAAGCAACGCAAGCCGTTTTCGCCCCCGGCCCTCCGCTCTCCAGATGGCAAAGCGGGGCGGGTTGCCCCTGGCTCCCTGGGCCCTGCTGCTTTGCTGGGGGTCTCCGGTGCCCGAAACCCCCTCCCCACGTGTTCTCCTTGGCGGGGAAGCAGGATTGGGTGCGCGAAGGCCTTTTGCGCCCAGGCCGCAGCCATGCCCCCTGAGCCAGCTCGGCCGCTCAGCGCCGAGGCCCTGTCGAACCGACGGCCCAAAACGAGCTTCTGGCAGCTGCCTTGTGCAAAGGGAAAGTCTCCTCGGGCAGAAAACAACAGCCCAAACGCGCCTCGGCTCAGGAAAGCAACGCAAGCCGTTTTCGCCCCCGGCCCTCCGCTCTCCAGAGGGCCAAGTGGTGCAGGGCTGCCCCTGGCTCCCTGGGCCCTGCTGCTGTGCTGGGGGTCTCTGGTGCCCGTAACCCACTCCCGACGGGTTCTCCTTGGCGGGGAAGCAGGATTGGGCGCGCGAAGGCCTTCTGCGCCCAGGCCGCAGCCATGCCCCCTGAGCCAGCTCGGCCGCTCAGCGCCGAGGCCCCGTCGCACCGACGGCCATAAACGAGCTTCTGGCAGCTGCATTCTGCAAAGGGAAAGTCTCCTCGGGCAGCCAACAACAGCCCCAACGCGCCTCGGCTGAGGAAAGCAACGCAAGCCGTTTTCGCCCCCGGCCCTCCACTCTCCAGAGGGCAAAGCGGGGCGGGGCTGCCCCTGGCTCCCTGGGCCCTGTGTCTTTGCTGGGGGTCTCCGGTGCCCGAAACCCACTCCCCACGGGTTCTCCTTGGCGCGGAAGCAGGACTGGGCGCGCGAAGGCCTTCTGCGCCCAGGCCGCAGCCATGCCCCCTGAGCCAGCTCGGCCGCTCAGCGCCGAGGCCCCTCGCACCGATGGGCCAAAACGAGCTTCTGGCAGCTGCATTCTGCAAAGGGAAAGTCTCTTCGGGCAGCCAACAACAGCCCCAACGCGCCTCGGCTCAGGAAAGCAACGCAAGCCGTTTTCGCCCCCGGGCCTCCTCTCTCCAGAGGGAAAAGCGGGGCGGGGCTGCCCCTGGCTCCCTGGGCCCTGCTGTGTTGCTGGGGGTCTCCGATGCCCGAAACCCACTCGCCATGGGTTCTCCTTGGCGGGGAAGCAGGATTGGGCCCGCGAAGGCCTTCTGCGCCCAGGCCGCAGCCATGCCCCCTGAGCCAGCTCGGCCGCTCAGCGCCGAGGCCCCTCGCACCGACGGGCCAAAACGAGCTTCTGGCAGCTGCATTGTGCAAAGGGAAGGTCACCTCTGGCAGCCAACAACAGCCCCAACGTGCCTCGGCTCAGGAAAGCAACGCAAGCCGTTTTCGCCCCCCGCCCTCCGCTCTCCAGAGGGCAAAGCGGGGCGGGGCTGCCCCTGGCTCCCTGGGCCCTGTGTCTTTGCTGGGGGTCTCGGATGCCCGTAACCCACTCCCCACGGGTTCTCCTTGCCTGGGAAGCAGGATTGGGCGCGCGAAGCCCTTCTGCGCCCAGGCCGCAGCCATGCCCCCTGAGCCAGCTCGGCCGCTCAGCGCCGAGTCCCCGTCGCACCGACGGCCCAAAACGAGCTTCTGGCAGCTGCCTTGTGCAAAGGGAAAGTCTCCTCGGGCAGAAAACAACAGCCCAAACGCGCCTCGGCTCAGGAAAGCAACGCAAGCCGTTTTCGCCCCCGGCCCTCCGCTCTCCAGAGGGCCAAGCGGTGCAGGGCTGCCCCTGGCTCCCTAGGCCCTGCTGCTGTGCTGGGGGTCTCCGGTGCCCGAAACCCACTCCCGACGGGTTCTCCTTGGCGGGGAAGCAGGATTGGGCGCTCGAAGGCCTTCTGCGCCCAGGCCGCAGCCATGCCCCCTGAGCCAGCTCGGCCGCTCAGCGCCGAGGCCCCGTCGCACCGAAGGCCCAAAACGAGCTTCTGGCGGCTGCATTCTCCAAAGGGAAAGTCTCCTCGGGCAGCCAACAACAGCCCCAACGCGCCTCGGCTCAGGAAAGCAACGCAAGCCGTTTTCGCCCCCGGCCCTCCGCTTTCCAGAGGGCAAAGCGGGGCGGGGCTGCCCCTGGCTCCCTGGGCCCTGCTGCTTTGCTGGGGGTGTCCGGTGCCCGAAACCCACTCCCCACGGGTTCTCCTTGGCGGGGAAGCAGGATTGGGCGCGCGAAGGCCTTCTGCGCCCAGGCCGCAGCCATGCCCCCTGAGCCAGCTCGGCCGCTCAGCGCCGAGGCCCCTCGCACCGATGGGCCAAAACGAGCTTCTGGCAGCTGCATTCTGCAAAGGGAAAGTCTCTTCGGGCAGCCAACAACAGCCCCAACGCGCCTCGGCTCAGGAAAGCAACGCAAGCCGTTTTCGCCCCCGGGCCTCCTCTCTCCAGAGGGAAAAGCGGGGCGGGGCTGCCCCTGGCTCCCTGGGCCCTGCTGCGTTGCTGGGGGTCTCCGATGCCCGAAACCCACTCGCCATGGGTTCTCCTTGGCGGGGAAGCAGGATTGGGCCCGCGAAGGCCTTCTGCGCCCAGGCCGCAGCCATGCCCACTGAGCCAGCTCGGCCGCTCAGCGCCGAGGCCCCGTCGCACCGACGGGCCAAAACGAGCTTCTGGCAGCTGCATTGTGCAAAGGGAAGGTCACCTCTGGCAGCCAACAACAGCCCCAACGTGCCTCGGCTCAGGAAAGCAACGCAAGCCGTTTTCGCCCCCCGCCCTCCGCTCTCCAGAGGGCAAAGCGGGGCGGGGCTGCCCCTGGCTCCCTGGGCCCTGCTGCTTTGCTGGGGGTCTCCGGTGCCCGAAACCCCCTCCCCACGTGTTCTCCTTGGCGGGGAAGCAGGATTGGGTGCGCGAAGGCCTTTTGCGCCCAGGCCGCAGCCATGCCCCCTGAGCCAGCTCGGCCGCTCAGCGCCGAGGCCCTGTCGAACCGACGGCCCAAAACGAGCTTCTGGCAGCTGCCTTGTGCAAAGGGAAAGTCTCCTCGGGCAGAAAACAACAGCCCAAACGCGCCTCGGCTCAGGAAAGCAACGCAAGCCGTTTTCGCCCCCGGCCCTCCGCTCTCCAGAGGGCCAAGTGGTGCAGGGCTGCCCCTGGCTCCCTGGGACCTGCTGCTGTGCTGGGGGTCTCCGGTGCCCGAAACCCACTCCCGACGGGTTCTCCTTGGCGGGGAAGCAGGATTGGGCGCGCGAAGCCCTTCTGCGCCCAGGCCGCAGCCATGCCCCCTGAGCCAGCTCGGCCGCTCAGCGCCGAGGCCCTGTCGAACCGACGGCCCAAAACGAGCTTCTGGCAGCTGCCTTGTGCAAAGGGAAAGTCTCCTCGGGCAGCCAACAACAGCCCCAACGCGCCTCGGCTCAGGAAAGCAACGCAAGCCGTTTTCGCCCCCGGGCCTCCTCTCTCCAGAGGGAAAAGCGGGGCGGGGCTGCCCCTGGCTCCCTGGGCCCTGTGTCTTTGCTGGGGGTCTCCGATGCCCGAAACCCACTCGCCATGGGTTCTCCTTGGCGGGGAAGCAGGATTGGGCCCGCGAAGGCCTTCTGCGCCCAGGCCGCAGCCATGCCCCCTGAGCCAGCTCGGCCGCTCAGCGCCGAGGCCCCGTCGCACCGACGGGCCAAAACGAGCTTCTGGCAGCTGCATTGTGCAAAGGGAAGGTCACCTCTGGCAGCCAACAACAGCCCCAACGTGCCTCGGCTCAGGAAAGCAACGCAAGCCGTTTTCGCCCCCCGCCCTCCGCTCTCCAGAGGGCCAAGCGGTGCAGGGCTGCCCCTGGCTCCCTGGGCCCTGCTGCTGTGCTGGGGGTCTCCGGTGCCCGAAACCCACTCTCGACGGGTTCTCCTTGGCGGGGAAGCAGGATTGGGCGCTCGAAGGCCTTCTGCGCCCAGGCCGTAGCCATGCCCACTGAGCCAGCTCGGCCGCTCAGCGCCGAGGCCCCGTCGCACCGAAGGCCCAAAACGAGCTTCTGGCGGTGCATTCTGCAAAGGGAAAGTCTCCTCGGGCAGCCAACAACAGCCCCAACGCGCCTCGGCTCAGGAAAGCAACGCAAGCCGTTTTCGCCCCCCACCCCCCAGCTCTCCAGAGGGCAAAGCGAGGCGGGGCTGCCCCTGGCTCCCTGGGCCCTGCTGATTTGCTGGGGATCACCGATGCCCAAAACCTACTCCCCAAGGGTTCTCCTTGGCGGGGAAGCAGGATTGGGCGCGCGAAGCCCTTCTGCGCCCAGGCCGCAGCCATGCCCCCTGAGCCAGCTCGGCCGCTCAGCGCCGAGGCCCCGTGGCACCGACGGCCCAAAACGAGCTTCTGGCAGCTGCATTGTGCAAAGGGAAAGTCTCCTCGGGCAGCCAACAACAGCCTCAACGCGCCTCGGCTGAGGAAAGCAACGCAAGCCGTTTTCGACCCCGGCCCTCCGCTCTCCAGATGGCAAAGCGGGGCGGGCTGCCCCTGGCTCCCTGGGCCCTGCTGCTTTGCTGGGGGTCTCCGATGCCCGAAACCCCCTCCCCACGTGTTCTCCTTGGCGGGGAAGCAGGATTGGGCGCGCGAAGGCCTTCTGCGCCCAGGCCGCAGCCATGCCCCCTGAGCGAGCTCGGCCGCACAGCGCCGAGGCCCCTCGCACCGACGGGCCAAAACGAGCTTCTGGCAGCTGCATTTTGCAAAGGGAAAGTCTCCTCGGGCAGCCAACAATAGCCCCAACGCGCCTCGGCTCAGGAAAGCAACGCAAGACGTTTTCGCCCCCGGCCCTCCGCTCTCCAGAGGGCAAAGCGGGGCGGGGCTGCCCCTGGCTCCCTAGGCCCTGCTGCTGTGCTGGGGGTCTCCGGTGCCCGAAACCCACTCCCCACGGGTTCTCCTTGGCGGCGAAGCAGGATTGGGCGCGCGAAGGCCTTCTGCGCCCAGGCCTCAGCCATGCCCCCTGAGCCAGCTCGGCCGCTCAGCGCCGAGGCCCCGTGGCACCGACGGCCCAAAACGAGCTTCTGGCGGCTGCATTGTGCAAAGGGAAAGTCTCCTCGGGCAGCCAACAACAGCCCCAACGCGCCTCGACTCAGGAAAGCAACGCAAGCCGTTTTCGCCCCCTGCCCTCCGATCTCCAGAGGGCAAAGCGGGGCGGGGCTGCCCCTGGCTCCCTAGGCCCTGCTGCTGTGCTGGGGGTCTCCGGTGCCCGAAACCCACTCCCCACGGGTTCTCCTTGGCGGGGAAGCAGGATTGGGCGCTCGAAGGCCTTCTGCGCCCAGGCCGCAGCCATGCCCCCTGAGCCAGCTCGGCCGCTCAGCGCCGAGACCCCGTCGCACCGAAGGCCCAAAACGAGCTTCTGGCAGCTGCATTGTGCAAAGGGAAAGTCTCCTCGGGCAGCCAACAACAGCCCCAACGCGCCTCGGCTCAGGAAAGCAACGCAAGCCGTTTTCGCCCCCGGCCCTCCGCTTTCCAGAGGGCAAAGCGGGGCGGGGCTGCCCCTGGCTCCCTGGGCCCTGCTGCTTTGCTGGGGGTCTCCGGTGCCCGAAACCCACTCCCCACGGGTTCTCCTTGGCGGGGAAGCAGGATTGGGCGCGCGAAGGCCTTCTGCGCCCAGGCCGCAGCCATGCCCCCTGAGCCAGCTCGGCCGCTCAGCGCCGAGTCCCCGTCGCACCGACGGCCCAAAACGAGCTTCTGGCAGCTGCCTTGTGCAAAGGGAAAGTCTCCTCGGGCAGAAAACAACAGCCCAAACGCGCCTCGGCTCAGGAAAGCAACGCAAGCCGTTTTCGCCCCCGGCCCTCCGCTCTCCAGAAGGCCAAGCGGTGCAGGGCTGCCCCTGGCTCCCTAGGCCCTGCTGCTGTGCTGGGGATCTCCGGTGCCCGAAACCCCCTCCCCACGGGTTCTCCTTGGCGGGGAAGCAGGATTGGGCGCGCGAAGGCCTTCTGCGCCCAGGCCGCAGCCATGCCCCCTGAGCCAGCTCGGCCGCTCAGCGCCGAGGCCCCGTCGCACCGAAGGCCCAAAACGAGCTTCTGGCGTCTGCATTCTGCAAAGGGAAAGTCTCCTCGGACAGCCAACAACAGCCCCACCGCGCCTCGGCTCAGGAAAGCAACGCAAGCCGTTTTCGCCCTCCGCACCCCAGCTCTCCAGAGGGCAAAGCGAGGCGGGGCTGCCCCTGGCTCCCTGGGCCCTGCTCATTTGCTGGGGATCACCGATGCCCAAAACCTACTCCCCAAGGGTTCTCCTTGGCGGGGAAGCAGGATTGGGCGCGCGAAGGCCTTCTGCGCCCAGGCCGCAGCCATGCCCCCTGAGCCAGCTCGGCCGCTCAGCGCCGAGGCCCTGTGGCACCGACGGCCCAAAAGGAGATTCTGGCAGCTGCATTGTGCAAAGGGAAAGTCTCCTCGGGCAGCCAACAACAGCCCCAACGCGCCTCGGCTCAGGAAAGCAACGCAAGCCGTTTTCGACCCCGGCCCTCCGCTCTCCAGATGGCAAAGCGGGGCGGGCTGCCCCTGGCTCCCTGGGCCCTGCTGCTTTGCTGGGGGTCTCCGGTGCCCGAAACCCACTCCTCACGGGTTCTCCTTGGCGGGGAAGCAGGATTGGGCGCGCGAAGGCCTTCTGCGCCCAGGCCGCAGCCATGCCCCCTGAGCCAGCTCGTCCGCTCAGCGCCGAGGCCCTGTCGAACCGACGCCCCAAAACGAGCTTCTGGCAGCTGCCTTGTGCAAAGGGAAAGTCTCCTCGGGCAGAAAACAACAGCCCAAACGCGCCTCGGCTCAGGAAAGCAACGCAAGCCGTTTTCGCCCCCGGCCCTCCGCTCTCCAGAGGGCCAAGCGGTGCAGGGCTCCCCCTGGCTCCCTAGGCCCTGCTGCTGTGCTGGGGGTCTCCGGTGCCCGAAACCCACTCCCCAAGGGTTCTCCTTGGCGGGGAAGCAGGATTGGGCGCGCGAAAACCTTCTGCGCCCAGGCCGCAGCCATGCCCCCTGAGCCAGCTCGGTCGCTCAGCGCCGAGTCCCCGTCGCACCGACGGGCCAAAACGAGCTTCTGGCTGCTGCATTGTGCAAAGGGAAAGTCACCTCGGGCAGCCAACAACAGCCCCAACGTGCCTCGGCTCAGGAAAGCAACGCAAGCCGTTTTCGCCCCCCGCCCTCCGCTCTCCAGAGGGCAAAGCGGGGCGGGGCTGCCCCTGGCTCCCTGGGCCCTGTGTCTTTGCTGGGGGTCTCGGATGCCCGTAACCCACTCCCCACGGTTTCTCCTTGCCTGGGAAGCAGGATTGGGCGCGCGAAGCCCTTCTGCGCCCAAGCCGCAGCCATGCCCCCTGAGCCAGCTCGGCTGCTCAGCGCCGAGGCCCCGTCGCACCTAAGGCCCAAAACGAGCTTCTGGCAGCTGCATTGTGCAAAGGGAAAGTCTCCTCGGGCAGCCAACAACAGCCCCAACGTGCCTCGGCTCAGGCAAGCAACGCAAGCAGTTTTCGCCCCCGCCCTCCGCTCTCCAGAGGGCAAAGCGGGGCGGGGCTGCCCCTGGCTCCCTGGGCCCTGCTGCTTTGCTGGGGGTCTCCGGTGCCCGAAACCCACTCCCCACGGGTTCTCCTTGGCGGCGAAGCAGGATTGGGCGCGCGAAGGCCTTCTGCGCCCAGGCCGCAGCCATGCCCCCTGAGCCAGCTCGGCCGCTCAGCGCCGAGGCCCTATCGAACCGACGGCCCAAAACGAGCTTCTGGCAGCTGCATTGTGCAAAGGGAAAGTCTCCTCGGGCAGAAAACAACAGCCCAAACGCGCCTCGGCTCAGGAAAGCAACGCAAGCCGTTTTCGCCCCCGGCCATCCGCTCTCCAGAAGGCCAAGCGGTGCAGGGCTGCCCCTGGCTCCCTAGGCCCTGCTGCTGTGCTGGGGGTCTCCGGTGCCCGAAACCCCCTCCCCACGGGTTCTCCTTGGCGGGGAAGCAGAATTGGGCGCGCGAAGCCCTTCTGCGCCCAAGCCGCAGCTATGCCCCCTGAGCCAGCTCGGCTGCTCAGCGCCGAGGCCCCGTCGCACCTAAGGCCCAAAACGAGCTTCTGGCAGCTGCATTGTGCAAAGGGAAAGTCTTCTCGGGCAGCCAACAACAGCCCCAACGCGCCTCGGCTCAGGCAAGCAACGCAAGCAGTTTTCGCCCCCGCCCTCGGCTCTCCAGAGGGCAAAGCGGGGCGGGGCTGCCCCTGGCTCCCTGGGCCCTGCTGCTTTGCTGGGGGTCTCCGGTGCCCGAAACCCACTCCCCACGGGTTCTCCTTGGCGGGGAAGCAGGATTGGGCGCGCGAAGGCCTTCTGCGCCCAGGCCGCAGCCATGCCCCCTGAGCCAGCTCGGCCGCTCAGCGCCGAGGCCCCGTCGCACCGAAGGCCCAAAACGAGCTTCTGGCGGCTGCATTCTGCAAAGGGAAAGTCTCCTCGGGCAGCCAACAACAGCCCCAACGCGCCTCGGCTGAGGAAAGCAACGCAAGCCGTTTTCGCCCCCGGCGCTCCGCTTTCCAGAGGGCAAAGCGGGGCGGGGCTGCCCCTGGCTCCCTGGGCCCTGCTGCTTTGCTGGGGGTCTCCGGTGCCCGAAACCCACTCCCCACGGGTTCTCCTTGGCGGGGAAGCAGGATTGGGCGCGCGAAGGCCTTCTGCGCCCAGGCCGCAGCCATGCCCCCTGAGCCAGCTCGGCCGCTCAGCGCCGAGGCCCCTCGCACCGATGGGCCAAAACGAGCTTCTGGCAGCTGCATTGTGCAAAGGGAAAGTCTCTTCGGGCAGCCAACAACAGCCCCAACGCGCCTCGGCTCAGGAAAGCAACGCAAGCCGTTTTCGCCCCCGGGCCTCCTCTCTCCAGAGGGAAAAGCGGGGCGGGGCTGCCCCTGGCTCCCTGGGCCCTGCTGCGTTGCTGGGGGTCTCCGATGCCCGAAACCCACTCGCCATGGGTTCTCCTTGGCGGGGAAGCAGGATTGGGCCCGCGAAGGCCTTCTGCGCCCAGGCCGCAGCCATGCCCCCTGAGCCAGCTCGGCCGCTCAGCGCCGAGGCCCCGTCGCACCGACGGGCCAAAACGAGCTTCTGGCAGCTGCATTGTGCAAAGGGAAGGTCACCTCTGGCAGCCAACAACAGCCCCAACGTGCCTCGGCTCAGGAAAGCAACGCAAGCCGTTTTCGCCCCCCGCCCTCCGCTCTCCAGAGGGCAAAGCGGGGCGGGGCTGCCCCTGGCTCCCTGGGCCCTGTGTCTTTGCTGGGGGTCTCGGATGCCCGTAACCCACTCCCCACGGGTTCTCCTTGCCTGGGAAGCAGGATTGGGCGCGCGAAGCCCTTCTGCGCCCAGGCCGCAGCCATGCCCCCTGAGCCAGCTCGGCCGCTCAGCGCCGAGTCCCCGTCGCACCGACGGCCCAAAACGAGCTTCTGGCAGCTGCCTTGTGCAAAGGGAAAGTCTCCTCGGGCAGAAAACAACAGCCCAAACGCGCCTCGGCTCAGGAAAGCAACGCAAGCCGTTTTCGCCCCCGGCCCTCCGCTCTCCAGAGGGCCAAGCGGTGCAGGGCTGCCCCTGGCTCCCTGGGCCCTGCTGCTGTGCTGGGGGTCTCCGGTGCCCGAAACCCACTCCCGACGGGTTCTCCTTGGCGGGGAAGCAGGATTGGGCGCTCGAAGGCCTTCTGCGCCCAGGCCGCAGCCATGCCACCTGAGCCAGCTCGGCCGCTCAGCGCCGAGGCCCCGTCGCACCGAAGGCCCAAAACGAGCTTCTGGCGGCTGCATTCTGCAAAGGGAAAGTCTCCTCGGGCAGCCAACAACAGCCCCAACGCGCCTCGGCTCAGGAAAGCACCGCAAGCCGTTTTCGCCCCCCACCCCCCAGCTCTCCAGAGGGCAAAGCGAGGCGGGGCTGCCCCTGGCTCCCTGGGCCCTGATGATTTGCTGGGGATCACCGATGCCCAAAACCTACTCCCCAAGGGTTCTCCTTGGCGGGGAAGCAGGATTGGGCGCGCGAAGCCCTTCTGCGCCCAGGCCGCAGCCATGCCCCCTGAGCCAGCTCGGCCGCTCAGCGCCGAGGCCCCGTGGCAACGACGGCCCAAAACGAGCTTCTGGCAGCTGCATTGTGCAAAGGGAAAGTCTCCTCGGCCAGCCAACAACAGCCCCAACGCGCCTCGGCTCAGGAAAGCAACGCAAGCCGTTTTTGACCCCGGCCCTCCGCTCTCCAGATGGCAAAGCGGGGCGGGCTGCCCCTGGCTCCCTGGGCCCTGCTGCTTTGCTGGGGGTCTCCGGTGCCCGAAAGCCCCTCCCCACGTGTTCTCCTTGGCGGGGAAGCAGGATTGGGCGCGCGAAGGCCTTCTGCGCCCAGGCCGCAGCCATGCCCCCTGAGCGAGCTCGGCCGCACAGCGCCGAGACCCCTCGCACCGACGGGCCAAAACGAGCTTCTGGCAGCTGCATTGTGCAAAGGGAAAGTCTCCTCGGGCAGCCAACAATAGCCCCAACGCGCCTCGGCTCAGGAAAGCAACGCAAAACGTTTTCGCCCCCGGCCCTCCGCTCTCCAGAGGGCAAAGCGGGGCGGGGCTGCCCCTGGCTCCCTAGGCCCTGCTGCTGTGCTGGGGGTCTCCGGTGCCCGAAACCCACTCCCCACGGGTTCTCCTTGGCGGCGAAGCATGATTGGGCGCGCGAAGGCCTTCTGCGCCCAGGCCTCAGCCATGCCCCCTGAGCCAGCTCGGCCGCTCAGCGCCGAGGCCCCGTGGCACCTACGGCCCAAAACGAGCTTCTGGCGGCTGCATTGTGCAAAGGGAAAGTCTCCTCGGGCAGCCAACAACAGCCCCAACGCGCCTCGGCTCAGGAAAGCAACGCAAGCCGTTTTCGCCCCCTGCCCTCCGATCTCCAGAGGGCAAAGCGGGGCGGGGCTGCCCCTGGCTCCCTAGGCCCTGCTGCTGTGCTGGGGGTCTCCGTTGCCCGAAACCCACTCCCCACGGGTTCTCCTTGGCGGGGAAGCAGGATTGGGCGCGCGAAGGCCTTCTGCGCCCAGGCCGCAGCCATGCCCCCTGAGCCAGCTTGGCCGCTCAGCGCCGAGGCCCCGTGGCACCGACGGCCCAAAACGAGCTTCTGGCAGCTGCATTGTGCAAAGGGAAAGTCTCCTCGGCCAGCCAACAACAGCCCCAACGCGCCTCGGCTCAGGAAAGCAACGCAAGCCTTTTTCGCCCCCGGCCCTCGGCTCTCCAGAGGGCAAAGCGGGGCGGGGCTGCCCCTGGCTCCCTGGGCCCTGCTGCTTTGCTGGGGGTCTCCGGTGCCCGAAACCCACTCCCCACGGGTTCTCCTTGGCGGGGAAGCAGGATTGGGCGCGCGAAGGCCTTCTGCGCCCAGGCCGCAGCCATGCCCCCTGAGCCAGCTCGTCCGCTCAGCGCCGAGGCCCTGTCGAACCGACGGCCCAAAACGAGCTTCTGGCAGCTGCCTTGTGCAAAGGGAAAGTCTCCTCGGGCAGAAAACAACAGCCCAAACGCGCCTCGGCTCAGGAAAGCAACGCAAGCCGTTTTCGCCCCTGGCCCTCCGCTCTCCAGAGGGCAAAGCGGGGCGGGGCTGCCCCTGGCTCCCTGGGCCCTGTGTCTTTGCTGGGGGTCTCGGATGCCCGTAACCCACTCCCCACGGTTTCTCCTTGCCTGGGAAGCAGGATTGGGCGCGCGAAGCCCTTCTGCGCCCAAGCCGCAGCCATGCCCCCTGAGCCAGCTCGGCTGCTCAGCGCCGAGGCCCCGTCGCACCTAAGGCCCAAAACGAGCTTCTGGCAGCTGCATTGTGCAAAGGGAAAGTCTCCTCGGGCAGCCAACAACAGCCCCAACGTGCCTCGGCTCAGGCAAGCAACGCAAGCAGTATTCGCCCCCGCCCTCCGCTCTCCAGAGGGCAAAGCGGGGCGGGGCTGCCCCTGGCTCCCTGGGCCCTGCTGCTTTGCTGGGGGTCTCCGGTGCCCGAAACCCACTCCCCACGGGTTCTCCTTGGCGGCGAAGCAGGATTGGGCGCGCGAAGGCCTTCTGCGCCCAGGCCGCAGCCATGCCCCCTGAGCCAGCTCGGCCGCACAGCGCCGAGGCCCTATCGAACCGACGGCCCAAAACGAGCTTCTGGCAGCTGCATTGTGCAAAGGGAAAGTCTCCTCGGGCAGAAAACAACAGCCCAAACGCGCCTCGGCTCAGGAAAGCAACGCAAGCCGTTTTCGCCCCCGGCCCTCCGCTCTCCAGAAGGCCAAGCGGTGCAGGGCTGCCCCTGGCTCCCTAGGCCCTGCTGCTGTGCTGGGGGTCTCCGGTGCCCGAAACCCCCTCCCCACGGGTTCTCCTTGGCGGGGAAGCAGGATTGGGCGCGCGAAGCCCTTCTGCGCCCAAGCCGCAGCTATGCCCCCTGAGCCAGCTCGGCTGCTCAGCGCCGAGGCCCCGTCGCACCGACGGCCCAAAACGAGCTTCTGGCAGCTGCATTGTGCAAAGGGAAAGTCTGCTCGGGCAGCCAACAACAGCCCCAACGCGCCTCGGCTCAGGCAAGCAACGCAAGCAGTTTTCGCCCCCGCCCTCCGCTCTCCAGAGGGCAAAGCGGGGCGGGGCTGCCCCTGGCTCCCTGGGCCCTGCTGCTTTGCTGGGGGTCTCCGGTGCCCGAAACCCACTCCCCACGGGTTCTCCTTGGCGGGGAAGCAGGATTGGGCGCGCGAAGGCCTTCTGCGCCCAGGCCGCAGCCATGCCCCCTGAGCCAGCTCTGCCGCTCAGCGCCGAGGCCCCGTGGCACCGACGGCCCAAAACGAGCTTCTGGCAGCTGCATTGTGCAAAGGGAAAGTCTCCTCGGCCAGCCAACAACAGCCCCAACGCGCCTCGGATCAGGAAAGCAACGCAAGCCGTTTTCGCCCCCCGCCCCTCCGCTCTCCAGAGGGCAAAGCGAGGCGGGGCTGCCCCTGGCTCCGTGAGCCCTGCTGATTTGCTGGGGATCACCGATGCCCAAAACCTACTCCCCAAGGGTTCTCCTTGGCGGGGAAGCAGGATTGGGCGCGCGAAGCCCTTCTGCGCCCAGGCCGCAGCCATGCCCCCTGAGCCAGCTCGGCCGCTCAGCGCCGAGGCCCCGTGGCACCGACGGCCCAAAACGAGCTTCTGGCAGCTGCATTGTGCAAAGGGAAAGTCTCCTCGGGCAGCCAACAACAGCCCCAACGCGCCTCGGCTGAGGAAAGCAACGCAAGCCGTTTTCGCCCCCGGCCCTCCGCTCTCCAGATGGCAAAGCGGGGCGGGCTGCCCCTGGCTCCCTGGGCCCTGTGTCTTTGCTGGGGGTCTCGGATGCCCGTAACCCACTCCACACGGTTTCTCCTTGCCTGGGAAGCAGGATTGGGCGCGCGAAGCCCTTCTGCGCCCAAGCCGCAGCCATGCCCCCTGAGCCAGCTCGGCTGCTCAGCGCCGAGGCCCTGTCGCACCTAAGGCCCAAAACGAGCTTCTGGCAGCTGCATTGTGCAAAGGGAAAGTCTTCTCGGGCAGCCAACAACAGCCCCAACGCGCCTCGGCTCAGGCAAGCAACGCAAGCAGTTTTCGCCCCCGCCCTCCGCTCTCCAGAGGGCAAAGCGGGGCGGGGCTGCCCCTGGATCCCTGGGCCCTGCTGCTTTGCTGGGGGTCTCCGGTGCCCGAAACCCACTCCCCACGGGTTCTCCTTGGCGGGGAAGCAGGATTGGGCGCGCGAAGGCCTTCTGCGCCCAGGCCGCAGCCATGCCCCCTGAGCCAGCTCTGCCGCTCAGCGCCGAGGCCCTGTCGAACCGACGGCCCAAAACGAGCTTCTGGCAGCTGCCTTGTGCAAAGGGAAAGTCTCCTCGGGCAGAAAACAACAGCCCAAACGCGCCTCGGCTCAGGAAAGCAACGCAAGCCGTTTTCGCCCCCTGCCCTCCGATCTCCAGAGGGCAAAGCGGGGCGGGGCTGCCCCTGGCTCCCTGGGCCCTGCTGCTTTGCTGGGGGTCTCCGGTGCCCGAAACCCACTCCCCACGGGTTCTCCTTGGCGGGGAAGCAGGATTGGGCGCGCGAAGGCCTTCTGCGCCCAGGCCGCAGCCATGCCCCCTGAGCCAGCTCGTCCGCTCAGCGCCGAGGCCCTGTCGAACCGACGGCCCAAAACGAGCTTCTGGCAGCTGCCTTGTGCAAATGGAAAGTCTCCTCGGGCAGAAAACAACAGCCCAAACGCGCCTCGGCTCAGGAAAGCAACGCAAGCCGGTTTCGCCCCCGGCCCTCCGCTCTCCAGAGGGCCAAGCGGTGCAGGGCTGCCCCTGGCTCCCTAGGCCCTGCTGCTGTGCTGGGGGTCTCCGGTGCCCGAAACCCACTCCCCACGGGTTCTCCTTGGCGGGGAAGCAGGATTGGGCGCGCGAAAACCTTCTGCGCTCAGGCCGCAGCCATGCCCCCTGAGCCAGCTCGGCCGCTCAGCGCCGAGTCCCCGTCGCACCGACGGGCCAAAACGAGCTTCTGGCAGCTGCATTGTGCAAAGGGAAAGTCACCTCGGGCAGCCAACAACAGCCCCAACGTGCCTCGGCTCAGGAAAGCAACGCAAGCCGTTTTCGCCCCCCGCCCTCCGCTCTCCAGAGGGCAAAGCGGGGCGGGGCTGCCCCTGGCTCCCTGGGCCCTGTGTCTTTGCTGGGGGTCTCGGATGCCCGTAACCCACTCCCCACGGTTTCTCCTTGCCTGGGAAGCAGGATTGGGCGCGCGAAGCCCTTCTGCGCCCAAACCGCAGCCATGCCCCCTGAGCCAGCTCGGCTGCTCAGCGCCGAGGCCCCGTCGCACCTAAAGCACAAAACGAGCTTCTGGCAGCTGCATTGTGCAAAGGGAAAGTCTCCTCGGGCAGCCAACAACAGCCCCAACGCGCCTCGGCTCAGGCAAGCAACGCAAGCAGTTTTCGCCCCCGCCCTCCGCTCTCCAGAGGGCAAAGCGGGGCGGGGCCGCCCCTGGCTCCCTGGGCCCTGCTGCTTTGCTGGGGGTCTCCGGTGCCCGAAACCCACTCCCCACGGGTTCTCCTTGGCGGGGAAGCAGGATTGGGCGCGCGAAGGCCTTCTGCGCCCAGGCCGCAGCCATGCCCCCTGAGCCAGCTCTGCCGCTCAACGCCGAGGCCCCGTGGCACCGACGGCCCAAAACGAGCTTCTGGCAGCTGCATTGTGCAAAGGGAAAGTCTCCTCGGGCAGCCAACAACAGCCCCAACGCGCCTCGGCTCAGGAAAGCAACGCAAGCCGTTTTCGCCCCCCGCCCCCCCGCTCTCCAGAGGGCAAAGCGAGGCGGGGCTGCCCCTGGCTCCCTGAGCCCTGCTGATTTGCTGGGGATCACCGATGCCCAAAACCTACTCCCCAAGGGTTCTCCTTGGCGGGGAAGCAGGATTGGGCGCGCGAAGCCCTTCTGCGCCCAGGCCGCAGCCATGCCCCCTGAGCCAGCTCGGCCGCTCAGCGCCGAGGCCCCGTGGCACCGACGGCCCAAAACGAGCTTCTGGCAGCTGCATTGTGCAAAGGGAAAGTCTCCTCGGGCAGCCAACAACAGCCCCAACGCGCCTCGGCTGAGGAAAGCAACGCAAGCCGTTTTCGCCCCCGGCCCTCCGCTCTCCAGATGGCAAAGCGGGGCGGGCTGCCCCTGGCTCCCTGGGCCCTGTGTCTTTGCTGGGGGTCTCGGATGCCCGTAACCCACTCCACACGGTTTCTCCTTGCCTGGAAAGCAGGATTGGGCGCGCGAAGCCCTTCTGCGCACAAGCCGCAGCCATGCCCCCTGAGCCAGCTCGGCTGCTCAGCGCCGAGGCCCTGTCGCACCTAAGGCCCAAAACGAGCTTCTGGCAGCTGCATTGTGCAAAGGGAAAGTCTCCTCGGGCAGCCAACAACAGCCCCAACGCGCCTCGGCTCAGGCAAGCAACGCAAGCAGTTTTCGCCCCCGCCCTCCGCTCTCCAGAGGGCAAAGCGGGGCGGGGCTGCCCCTGGCTCCCTGGGCCCTGCTGCTTTGCTGGGGGTCTCCGGTGCCCGAAACCCACTCCCCACGGGTTCTCCTTGGCGGGGAAGCAGGATTGGGCGCGCGAAGGCCTTCTGCGCCCAGGCCGCAGCCATGCCCCCTGAGCCAGCTCGGCCGCTCAGTGTCGAGGCCCCGTTGCACCGACGGCCCAAAACGAGCTTCTGGCAGCTGCATTGTGCAAAGGGAAAGTCTCCTCGGGCAGAAAACAACAGCCCCAACGCGCCTCGGCTCAGGAAAGCAACGCAAGCCGTTTTCGCCTCCGGCCCTCCGCTCTCCAGAAGGCCAAGCGGTGCAGGGCTGCCCCTGGCTCCCTAGGCCCTGCTGCTGTGCTGGGGGTCTCCGGTGCCCGAAACCCCCTCCCCACGGGTTCCCCTTGGCGGGGAAGCAGGATTGGGCGCGCGAAAGCCTTCTGCGCCCAGGCCGCAGCCATGCCCCCTGAGCCAGCTCTGCCGCTCAGCGCCGAGGCCCCGTGGCACCGACGGCCCAAAACGAGCTTCTGGCAGCTGCATTGTGCAAAGGGAAAGTCTCCTCGGGCAGCCAACAACAGCCCCAACGCGCCTCGGCTGAGGAAAGCAACGCAAGCCGTTTTCGCCCCCGGCCATCCGCTCTCCAGATGGCAAAGCGGGGCGGGCTGCCCCTGGCTCCCTGGGCCCTGTGTCTTTGCTGGGGGTCTCGGATGCCCGTAACCCACTCCACACGGTTTCTCCTTGCCTGGGAAGCAGGATTGGGCGCGCGAAGCCCTTCTGCGCCCAAGCCGCAGCCATGCCCCCTGAGCCAGCTCGGCTGCTCAGCGCCGAGGCCCTGTCGCACCTAAGGCCCAAAACGAGCTTCTGGCAGCTGCATTGTGCAAAGGGAAAGTCTCCTCGGGCAGCCAACAACAGCCCCAACGCGCCTCGGATCAGGAAAGCAACGCAAGCCGTTTTCGCCCCCCGCACCCCAGCTCTCCAGAGGGCAAAGCGAGGCGGGGCTGCCCCTGGCTCCCTGGGCCCTGCTAATTTGCTGGGGATCACCGATGCCCAAAACCTACTCCCCACGGGTTCTCCTTGGCGCGGAAGCAGGATTGGGCGCGCGAAGCCCTTCTGCGCCCAGGCCGCAGCCATGCCCCCTGAGCCAGCTCGGCCGCTCAGCGCCGAGTCCCCGTCGCACCGACGGGCCAAAACGAGCTTCTGGCAGCTGCATTGTGCAAAGGGAAAGTCACCTCGGGCAGCCAACAACAGCCCCAAAGTGCCTCGGCTCAGGAAAGCAACGCAAGCCGTTTTCGCCCCCCGCCCTCCGCTCTCCAGAGGGCAAAGCGGGGCGGGGCTGCCCCTGGCTCCCTGGGCCCTGTGTCTTTGCTGGGGGTCTCGGATGCCCGTAACCCACTCCCCACGGTTTCTCCTTGGCGGGGAAGCAGGATTGGGCGCGCGAAGCCCTTCTGCGCCCAAGCCGCAGCCATGCCCCCTGAGCCAGCTCGGCTGCTCAGCGCCGAGGCCCCGTCGCACCTAAGGCCCAAAACGAGTTTCTGGCAGCTGCATTGTGCAAAGGGAAAGTCTCCTCGGCCAGCCAACAACAGCCCCAACGCGCCTCGGCTCAGGCAAGCAACGCAAGCAGTTTTCGCCCCCGCCCTCCGCTCTCCAGAGGGCAAAGCGGGGCGGGGCTGCCCCTGGCTCCCTGGGCCCTGCTGCTTTGCTGGGGGTCTCCGGTGCCCGAAACCCACTCCCCACGGGTTCTCCTTGGCGGGGAAGCAGGATTGGGCGCGCGAAGGCCTTCTGCGCCCAGGCCGCAGCCATGCCCCCTGAGCCAGCTCGGCCGCTCAGTGCCGAGGCCCCGTTGCACCGACGGCCCAAAACGAGCTTCTGGCAGCTGCATTGTGCAAAGGGAAAGTCTCCTCGGGCAGCCAACAACAGCCCCAACGCGCCTCGGCTCAGGAAAGCAATGCAAGCTGTTCTCTCCCCCTGCCCTCCGCTCTCCAGAGGGCAAAGCGGGGCGGGGCTGCCCCTGGCTCCCTAGGCCCTGCTGCTGTGCTGGGGGTCTCCGGTGCCCGAAACCCACTCCCCACGGGTTCTCCTTGGCGGCGAAGCAGGATTGGGCGCGCGAAGGCCTTCTGCGCCCAGGCCGCAGCCATGCCCCCTGAGCCAGCTCGGCCGCTCAGCGCCGAGGCCCCGTGGCACCGACGGCCCAAAACGAGCTTCTGGCAGCTGCATTGTGCAAAGGGAAAGTCTCCTCGGGCAGCCAACAACAGCCCCAACGCGCCTCGGCTCAGGAAAGCAACGCAAGCCGTTTTCGCCCCCCGCCCCTCAGCTCTCCAGAGGGCAAAGCGAGGCGGGGCTGCCCCTGGCTCCCTGGGCCCTGCTGATTTGCTGGGGATCACCGATGCCCAAAACCTACTCCCCAAGGGTTCTCCTTGGCGGGGAAGCAGGATTGGGCGCGCGAAGGCCTTCTGCGCCCAGGCCGCAGCCATGCCCCCTGAGCCAGCTCGGCCGCTCAGTGCCGAGGCCCCGTCGCACCGAAGGCCCAAAACGAGCTTCTGGCGGCTGCATTCTGCAAAGGGAAAGTCTCCTCGGGCAGCCAACAACAGCCCCAACGCGCCTCGGCTCAGGAAAGCAACGCAAGCCGTTTTCGCCCCCTGCCCTCCGATCTCCAGAGGGCAAAGCGGGGCGGGGATGCCCCTGGCTCCCTGGGCCCTGCTGCTTTGCTGGGGGTCTCCGGTGCCCGAAACCCACTCCCCACGGGTTCTTCTTGGCGGGGAAGCAGGATTGGGCGCGCGAAGGCCTTCTGCGCCCAGGCCGCAGCCATGCCCCCTGAGCCAGCTCGGCCGCTCAGCGCCGAGGCCCCGTGGCACCGACGGCCCAAAACGAGCTTCTGGCAGCTGCATTGTGCAAAGGGAAAGTCTCCTCGGCCAGCCAACAACAGCCCCAACGCGCCTCGGATCAGGAAAGCAACGCAAGCCGTTTTCGCCCCCGGCCCTCCACTCTCCAGAGGGCAAAGCGGGGCGGGGCTGCCCCTGGCTCCCTGGGCCCTGCTGCTTTGCTGGGGGTCTCCGGTGCCCGAAACCCACTCCCCACGGGTTCTCCTTGGCGGGGAAGCTGGATTGGGCGCGGGAAGGCCTTCTGCGCCCAGGCCGCAGCCATGCCCCCTGAGCCAGCTCGGCCGCTCAGTGCCGAGGCCCCGTGGCACCGACGGCCCAAAACGAGCTTCTGGCAGCTGCATTGTGCAAAGGGAAAGTCTCCTCGGGCAGCCAACAACAGCCCCAACGCGCCTCGGCTCAGGAAAGCAACGCAAGCTGTTTTCGCCCCCTTCCCTCCGATCTCCAGAGGGCAAAGCGGGGCGGGGCTGCCCCTGGCTCCCTAGGCCCTGCTGCTGTGCTGGGGGTCTCCGGTGCCCGAAACCCACTCCCCACGGGTTCTCCTTGGCGGCGAAGCAGGATTGGGCGCGCGAAGGCCTTCTGCGCCCAGGCCGCAGCCATGCCCCTGAGCCAGCTCGGCCGCTCAGCGCCGAGGCCGCGTCGCACCGACGGCCCAAAACGAGCTTCTGGCAGCTGCATTGTGCAAAGGGAAAGTCTCCTCGGCCAGCCAACAACAGCCCCAACGCGCCTCGGATCAGGAAAGTAACGCAAGCCGTTTTCGACCCCCGCCCCCCAGCTCTCCAGAGGGCAAAGCGAGGCGGGGCTGCCCCTGGCTCCCTGGGCCCTGCTGATTTGCTGGGGATCACCGATGCCCAAAACCTACTCCCCAAGGGTTCTCCTTGGCGGGGAAGCAGGATTGGGCGCGCGAAGCCCTTCTGCGCCCAGGCCGCAGCCATGCCCCCTGAGCCAGCTCGGCCGCTCAGCGCCGAGGCCCCGTCGCACCGAAGGCCCAAAACGAGCTTCTGGCGGCTGCATTGTGCAAAGGGAAAGTCTCCTCGGGCAGCCAACAACAGCCCCAACGCGCCTCGGCTCAGGAAAGCAACGCAAGCCGTTTTCGCCCCCTGCCCTCCGATCTCCAGAGGGCAAAGCTGGGCGGGGCTGCCCCTGGCTCCCTGGGCCCTGCTGCTTTGCTGGGGGTCTCCGGTGCCCGAAACCCACTCCCCACGGGTTCTCCTTGGCGGGGAAGCAGGATTGGGCGCGCGAAGCCCTTCTGCGCCCAGGCCGCAGCCATGCCCCCTGAGCCAGCTCGGCCGCTCAGCGCTGAGGCCCCGTGGCACCGACGGCCCAAAACGAGCTTCTGGCAGCTGCATTGTGCAAAGGGAAAGTCTCCTCGGCCAGCCAACAACAGCCCCAACGCGCCTCGGCTCAGGAAAGCAACGCAAGCCGTTTTCGCCCCCCGCCCCCCAGCTCTCCAGAGGGCAAAGCGAGGCGGGGCTGCCCCTAGCTCCCTGAGCCCTGCTGATTTGCTGGGGATCACCGATGCCCAAAACCTACTCCCCAAGGGTTCTCCTTGGCGGGGAAGCAGGATTGGGCGCGCGAAGCCCTTCTGCGCCCAGGCCGCAGCCATGCCCCCTGAGCCAGCTCGGCCGCTCAGCGCCGAGGCCCCGTCTCACCGACGGCCGAAACCGAGCTTCTGTCGGCTGCATTGTGCAAAGGGAAAGTCTCCTCGGCCAGCCAACAACAGCCCCAACGCGCCTCGGCTCAGGAAAGCAACGCAAGCCGTTTTCGCCCCCGGCCCTCCGCTCTCCAGAAGGCCAAGCGGTGCAGGGCTGCCCCTGGCTCCCTAGGCCCTGCTGCTGTGCTGGGGGTCTCCGGTGCCCGAAACCCCCTCCCCACGGGTTCTCCTTGGCGGGGAAGCAGGATTGGGCGCGCGAAGCCCTTCTGCGCCCAGGCCGCAGCCATGCCCCCTGAGCCAGCTCGGCCGCTCAGCGCCGAGGCCCCGTCGCACCGAAGGCCGAAAACGAGATTCTGGCGTCTGCATTCTGCAAAGGGAAAGTCTCCTCGGACAGCCAACAACAGCCCCAACGCGCCTCGGCTGAGGAAAGCAACGCAAGCCGTTTTCGCCCCCTGCCCTCCGATCTCCAGAGGGCAAAGCGGGGCGGGGCTGCCCCTGGCTCCCTGGGCCCTGCTGCTTTGCTGGGGGTCTCCGGTGCCCGAAACCCACTCCCCACGGGTTCTCCTTGGCGCGGAAGCAGGACTGGGCGTGCGAGGCCTTCTGCGCCCAGGCCGCAGCCATGCACCCGAGCCAGCTCTGCCGCTCAGCGCCGAGGTCCCGTCTCACCGACGGCCCAAAACGAGCTTCTGGCAGCTGCATTGTGCAAAGGGAAAGTCTCCTCGGGCAGCCAACAACAGCCCCAACGCGCCTCGGCTGAGGAAAGCAACGCAAGCATTTTTTGCCCCCGGCCCTTCGCTCTCCAGAGGGCAAAGCGGGGCGGGGCTGCCCCTGGCTCCCTGGGCCCTGTGTCTTTGCTGGGGGTCTCCGATGCCCGAAACCCCCTCCCCACGTGTTCTCCTTGGCGGGGAAGCAGGATTGGGCGCGCGAAGGCCTTCTGCGCCCAGGCCGCAGCCATGGCCCCTGAGCCAGCTCGGCCGCTCATCGCCGAGGCCCTGTCGAACCGACGGCCCAAAACGAGCTTCTGGCAGCTGCCTTGTGCAAAGGGAAAGTCTCCTCGGGCAGAAAACAACAGCCCAAACGCGCCTCGGCTCAGGAAAGCAACGCAAGCCGTTTTCGCCCCCGGCCCTCCGCTCTCCAGAGGGCCAAGCGGTGCAGGGCTGCCCCTGGCTCCCTAGGCCCTGCTGCTGTGCTGGGGGTCTCCGGTGCCCGAAACCCACTCCCGACGGGTTCTCCTTGGCGGGGAAGCAGGATTGGGCGCGCGAAGGCCTTCTGCGCCCAGTTCGCAGCCATGCCCCCTGAGCCAGCTCCGCCGCTCAGCGCCGAGGCCCCGTCGCACCCAAGGCCCAAAACGAGCTTCTGGCGGCTGCATTCTGCAAAGGGAAAGTCTCCTCGGGCAGCCAACAACAGACCCAACGTGCCTCGGCTCAGGAAAGCAACGCAAGCCGTTTTCGCCCCCCGCCCCCCAGCTCTCCAGAGGGCAAAGCGAGGCGGGGCTGCCCCTGGCTCCCTGGGCCCTGCTGATTTGCTGGGGATCACCGATGCCCAAAACCTACTCCCCAAGGGTTCTCCTTGGCGGGGAAGCAGGATTGGGCGCGCGAAGCCCTTCTGCGCCCAGGCCGCAGCCATGCCCCCTGAGCCAGCTCGGCCGCTCAGCGCCGAGGCCCCGTGGCACCGACGGCCCAAAACGAGCTTCTGGCAGCTGCATTGTGCAAAGGGAAAGTCTCCTCGGGCAGCCAACAACAGCCCCAACGCGCCTCGGCTGAGGAAAGCAACGCAAGCCGTTTTCGACCCCGGCCCTCCGCTCTCCAGATGGCAAAGCGGGGCGGGCTGCCCCTGGCTCCCTGGGCCCTGCTGCTTTGCTGGGGGTCTCCGGTGCCCGAAACCCCCTCCCCACGTGTTCTCCTTGGCGGGGAAGCAGGATTGGGCACGCGAAGGCCTTCTGCGCCCAGGCCGCAGCCATGCCCCCTGAGCCAGCTCGGCCGCTCAGCGCCGAGGCCCTGTCGTACCGACGGCCCAAAACGAGCTTCTGGCAGCTGCATTGTGCAAAGGGAAAGTCTACTCGGGCAGAAAACAACAGCCCAAACGCGCCTCGGCTCAGGAAAGCAACGCAAGCCGTTTTCGCCCCCGGCCCTCCGCTCTCCAGAGGGCCAAGCGGTGCAGGGCTGCCCCTGGCTCCCTAGGCCCTGCTGCTGTGCTGGGGGTCTCCGGTGCCCGAAACCCCCTCCCCACGGGTTCTCCTTGGCGGGGAAGCAGGATTGGGCGCGCGAAGCCCTTCTGCGCCCAGGCCGCAGCCATGCCCCCTGAGCCAGCTCGGCCGCTCAGCGCCGAGGCCCCGTCGCACCGAAGGCCCAAAACGAGCTTCTGGCGTCTGCATTCTGCAAAGGGAAAGTCTCCTCGGACAGCCAACAACAGCCCCAACGCGCCTCGCCTGAGGAAAGCAACGTAAGCCGTTTTCGCCCCCTGCCCTCCGATCTCCAGAGGGCAAAGCGGGGCGGGGCTGCCCCTGGCTCCCTGGGCCCTGCTGCTTTGCTGGGGGTCTCCGGTGCCCGAAACCCACTCCCCACGGGTTCTCCTTGGCGGGGAAGCAGGATTGGGCGCGCGAAATCTTTCTGCGCCCAGGCCGCAGCCATGCCCCCTGAGCCAGCTCTGCCGCTCAGCGCCGAGGCCCCGTGGCACCGACGGCCCAAAACGAGCTTCTGGCAGCTGCATTGTGCAAAGGGAAAGACTCCTCGGCCAGCCAACAACAGCCCCAACGCGCCTCGGATCAGGAAAGCAACGCAAGCCGTTTTCGCCCCCCGCACCCCAGCTCTCCAGAGGGCAAAGCGAGGCGGGGCTGCCCCTGGCTCCCTGGGCCCTGCTCATTTGCTGGGGATCACCGATGCCCAAAACCTACTCCCCAAGGGTCTCCTTGGCGGGGACGCAGGATTGGGCGCGCGAAGGCCTTCTGCGCCCAGGCCGCAGCCATGCCCCCTGAGCCAGCTCGGCCGCTCAGCGCCAAGGCCCCGTGGCACCGACGGCCCAAAACGAGATTCTGGCAGCTGCATTGTGCAAAGGGAAAGTCTCCTCGGGCAGCCAACAACAGCCCCAACGCGCCTCGGCTGAGGAAAGCAACGCAAGCCGTTTTCGACCCCGGCCCTCCGCTCTCCAGATGGCAAAGCGGGGCGGGCTGCCCCTGGCTCCCTGGGCCCTGCTGCTTTGCTGGGGGTCTCCGGTGCCCGAAACCCACTCCCCACGGGTTCTCCTTGGCGGGGAAGCAGGATTGGGCGCGCGAAGGCCTTCTGCGCCCAGGCCGCAGCCATGCCCCCTGAGCCAGCTCGTCCGCTCAGCGCCGAGGCCCTGTCGAACCGACGGCCCAAAACGAGCTTCTGGCAGCTGCTTTGTGCAAAGGGAAAGTCTCCTCGGGCAGAAAACAACAGCCCAAACGCGCCTCGGCTCAGGAAAGCAACGCAAGCCGTTTTCGCCCCTGGCCCTCCGCTCTCCAGAGGGCCAAGCGGTGCAGGGCTCCCCCTGGCTCCCTAGGCCCTGCTGCTGTGCTGGGGGTCTCCGGTGCCCGAAACCCACTCCCCAAGGGTTCTCCTTGGCGGGGAAGCAGGATTGGGCGCGCGAAAACCTTCTGCGCCCAGGCCGCAGCCATGCCCCCTGAGCCAGCTCGGCCGCTCAGCGCCGAGTCCCCGTCGCACCGACGGGCCAAAACGAGCTTCTGGCAGCTGCATTGTGCAAAGGGAAAGTCACCTCGGGCAGCCAACAACAGCCCCAACGTGCCTCGGCTCAGGAAAGCAACGCAAGCCGTTTTCGCCCCCCGCCCTCCGCTCTCCAGAGGGCAAAGCGGGGCGGGGCTGCCCCTGGCTCCCTGGGCCCTGTGTCTTTGCTGGGGGTCTCGGATGCCCGTAACCCACTCCCCACGGTTTCTCCTTGCCTGGGAAGCAGGATTGGGCGCGCGAAGCCCTTCTGCGCCCAAGCCGCAGCCATGCCCCCTGAGCCAGCTCGGCTGCTCAGCGCCGAGGCCCCGTCGCACCTAAGGCCCAAAACGAGCTTCTGGCAGCTGCATTGTGCAAAGGGAAAGTCTCCTCGGGCAGCCAACAACAGCCCCAACGTGCCTCGGCTCAGGCAAGCAACGCAAGCAGTTTTCGCCCCCGCCCTCCGCTCTCCAGAGGGCAAAGCGGGGCGGGGCTGCCCCTGGCTCCCTGGGCCCTGCTGCTTTGCTGGGGGTCTCCGGTGCCCGAAACCCACTCCCCACGGGTTCTCCTTGGCGGCGAAGCAGGATTGGGCGCGCGAAGGCCTTCTGCGCCCAGGCCGCAGCCATGCCCCCTGAGCCAGCTCGGCCGCTCAGCGCCGAGGCCCTATCGAACCGACGGCCCAAAACGAGCTTCTGGCAGCTGCATTGTGCAAAGGGAAAGTCTCCTCGGGCAGAAAACAACAGCCCAAACGCGCCTCGGCTCAGGAAAGCAACGCAAGCCGTTTTCGCCCCCGGCCCTCCGCTCTCCAGAAGGCCAAGCGGTGCACGGCTGCCCCTGGCTCCCTAGGCCCTGCTGCTGTGCTGGGGGTCTCCGGTGCCCGAAACCCCCTCCCCACGGGTTCTCCTTGGCGGGGAAGCAGGATTGGGCGCGCGAAGCCCTTCTGCGCCCAAGCCGCAGCTATGCCCCCTGAGCCAGCTCGGCTGCTCAGCGCCGAGGCCCCGTCGCACCTAAGGCCCAAAACGAGCTTCTGGCAGCTGCATTGTGCAAAGGGAAAGTCTGCTCGGGCAGCCAACAACAGCCCCAACGCTCCTCGGCTCAGGCAAGCAACGCAAGCAGTTTTCGCCCCCGCCCTCCGCTCTCCAGAGGGCAAAGCGGGGCGGGGCTGCCCCTGGCTCCCTGGGCCCTGCTGCTTTGCTGGGGGTCTCCGGTGCCCGAAACCCACTCCCCACGGGTTCTCCTTGGCGGGGAAGCAGGATTGGGCGCGCGAAGGCCTTCTGCGCCCAGGCCGCAGCCATGCCCCCTGAGCCAGCTCTGCCGCTCAGCGCCGAGGCCCCGTGGCACCGACGGCCCAAAACGAGCTTCTGGCAGCTGCATTGTGCAAAGGGAAAGTCTCCTCGGCCAGCCAACAACAGCCCCAACGCGCCTCGGATCAGGAAAGCAACGCAAGCCGTTTTCGCCCCCCGCCCCCCCTCTCTCCAGAGGGCAAAGCGAGGCGGGGCTGCCCCTGGCTCCCTGAGCCCTGCTGATTTGCTGGGGATCACCGATGCCCAAAACCTACTCCCCAAGGGTTCTCCTTGGCGGGGAAGCAGGATTGGGCGCGCGAAGCCCTTCTGCGCCCAGGCCGCAGCCATGCCCCCTGAGCCAGCTCGGCCGCTCAGCGCCGAGGCCCCGTGGCACCGACGGCCCAAAACGAGCTTCTGGCAGCTGCATTGTGCAAAGGGAAAGTCTCCTCGGGCAGCCAACAACAGCCCCAACGCGCCTCGGCTGAGGAAAGCAACGCAAGCCGTTTTCGCCCCCGGCCCTCCGCTCTCCAGATGGCAAAGCGGGGCGGGCTGCCCCTGGCTCCCTGGGCCCTGTGTCTTTGCTGGGGGTCTCGGATGCCCGTAACCCACTCCACACGGTTTCTCCTTGCCTGGGAAGCAGGATTGGGCGCGCGAAGGCCTTCTGCGCCCAGGCCGCAGCCATGCCCCCTGAGCCAGCTCTGCCGCTCAGCGCCGAGGCCCCGTGGCACCGACGGCCCAAAACGAGCTTCTGGCAGCTGCATTGTGCAAAGGGAAAGTCTCCTCGGCCAGCCAACAACAGCCCCAACGCGCCTCGGATCAGTAAAGCAACGCAAGCCGTTTTCGCCCCCGGCCCTCCACTCTCCAGAGGGCAAAGCGGGGCGGGGCTGCCCCTGGCTCCCTGGGCCCTGCTGATTTGCTGGGGATCACCGATGCCCAAAACCTACTCCCCAAGGGTTCTCCTTGGCGGGGAAGCTGGATTGGGCGCGGGAAGGCCTTCTGCGCCCAGGCCGCAGCCATGCCCCCTGAGCCAGCTCGGCCGCTCAGTGCCGAGGCCCCGTGGCACCGACGGCCCAAAACGAGCTTCTGGCAGCTGCATTGTGCAAAGGGAAAGTCTCCTCGGGCAGAAAACAACAGCCCCAACGCGCCTCGGCTCAGGAAAGCAACGCAAGCTGTTTTCGCCCCCTTCCCTCCGATCTCCAGAGGGCAAAGCGGGGCGGGGCTGCCCCTGGCTCCCTAGGCCCTGCTGCTGTGCTGGGGGTCTCCGGTGCCCGAAACCCACTCCCCACGGGTTCTCCTTGGCGGCGAAGCAGGATTGGGCGCGCGAAGGCCTTCTGCGCCCAGGCCGCAGCCATGCCCCTGAGCCAGCTCGGCCGCTCAGCGCCGAGGCCGCGTGGCACCGACGGCCCAAAACGAGCTTCTGGCAGCTGCATTGTGCAAAGGGAAAGTCTCCTCGGCCAGCCAACAACAGCCCCAACGCGCCTCGGATCAGGAAAGTAACGCAAGCCGTTTTCGACCCCCGCCCCCCAGCTCTCCAGAGGGCAAAGCGAGGCGGGGCTGCCCCTGGCTCCCTGGGCCCTGCTGATTTGCTGGGGATCACCGATGCCCAAAACCTACTCCCCAAGGGTTCTCCTTGGCGGGGAAGCAGGATTGGGCGCGCGAAGCCCTTCTGCGCCCAGGCCGCAGCCATGCCCCCTGAGCCAGCTCGGCCGCTCAGCGCCGAGGCCCCGTCGCACCGAAGGCCCAAAACGAGCTTCTGGCGTCTGCATTCTGCAAAGGGAAAGTCTCCTCGGGCAGCCAACAACAGCCCGAACGCGCCTCGGCTCAGGAAAGCAACGCAAGCCGTTTTCGCCCCCTGCCCTCCGATCTCCAGAGGGCAAAGCTGGGCGGGGCTGCCCCTGGCTCCCTGGGCCCTGCTGCTTTGCTGGGGGTCTCCGGTGCCCGAAACCCACTCCCCACGGGTTCTCCTTGGCGGGGAAGCAGGATTGGGCGCGCGAAAGCCTTCTGCGCCCAGGCCGCAGCCATGCCCCCTGAGCCAGCTCTGCCGCTCAGCGCCGAGGCCCCGTGGCACCGACGGCCCAAAACGAGCTTCTGGCAGCTGCCTTGTGCAAAGGGAAAGTCTCCTCGGGCAGAAAACAACAGCCCAAACGCGCCTCGGCTGAGGAAAGCAACGCAAGCATTTTTTGCCCCCGGCCCTTCGCTCTCCAGAGGGCAAAGCGGGGCGGGGCTGCCCCTGGCTCCCTGGGCCCTGTGTCTTTGCTGGGGGTCTCCGGTGCCCGAAACTCACTCCCCACGGGTTCTCCTTGGCGCGGAAGCAGGACTGGGCGTGCGAGGCCTTCTGCGCCCAGGCCGCAGCCATGCACCCGAGCCAGCTCTGCCGCTCAGCGCCGAGGTCCCGTCTCACCGACGGCCCAAAACGAGCTTCTGGCAGCTGCATTGTGCAAAGGGAAAGTCTCCTCGGGCAGCCAACAACAGCCCCAACGCGCCTCGGCTGAGGAAAGCAACGCAAGCATTTTTTGCCCCCGGCCCTTCGCTCTCCAGAGGGCAAAGCGGGGCGGGGCTGCCCCTGGTTCCCTGGGCCCTGTGTCTTTGCTGGGGGTCTCCGATGCCCGAAACCCCCTCCCCACGTGTTCTCCTTGGCGGGGAAGCAGGATTGGGCGCGCGAAGGCCTTCTGCGCCCAGGCCGCAGCCATGGCCCCTGAGCCAGCTCGGCCGCTCATCGCCGAGGCCCTGTCGAACCGACGGCCCAAAACGAGCTTCTGGCAGCTGCCTTGTGCAAAGGGAAAGTCTCCTCGGGCAGAAAACAACAGCCCAAACGCGCCTCGGCTCAGGAAAGCAACGCAAGCCGTTTTCGCCCCCGGCCCTCCGCTCTCCAGAAGGCCAAGCGGTGCACGGCTGCCCCTGGCTCCCTAGGCCCTGCTGCTGTGCTGGGGGTCTCCGGTGCCCGAAACCCCCTCCCCACGGGTTCTCCTTGGCGGGGAAGCAGGATTGGGCGCGCGAAGCCCTTCTGCGCCCAAGCCGCAGCTATGCCCCCTGAGCCAGCTCGGCTGCTCAGCGCCGAGGCCCCGTCGCACCTAAGGCCCAAAACGAGCTTCTGGCAGCTGCATTGTGCAAAGGGAAAGTCTGCTCGGGCAGCCAACAACAGCCCCAACGCTCCTCGGCTCAGGCAAGCAACGCAAGCAGTTTTCGCCCCCGCCCTCCGCTCTCCAGAGGGCAAAGCGGGGCGGGGCTGCCCCTGGCTCCCTGGGCCCTGCTGCTTTGCTGGGGGTCTCCGGTGCCCGAAACCCACTCCCCACGGGTTCTCCTTGGCGGGGAAGCAGGATTGGGCGCGCGAAGGCCTTCTGCGCCCAGGCCGCAGCCATGCCCCCTGAGCCAGCTCTGCCGCTCAGCGCCGAGGCCCCGTGGCACCGACGGCCCAAAACGAGCTTCTGGCAGCTGCATTGTGCAAAGGGAAAGTCTCCTCGGCCAGCCAACAACAGCCCCAACGCGCCTCGGATCAGGAAAGCAACGCAAGCCGTTTTCGCCCCCCGCCCCCCCTCTCTCCAGAGGGCAAAGCGAGGCGGGGCTGCCCCTGGCTCCCTGAGCCCTGCTGATTTGCTGGGGATCACCGATGCCCAAAACCTACTCCCCAAGGGTTCTCCTTGGCGGGGAAGCAGGATTGGGCGCGCGAAGCCCTTCTGCGCCCAGGCCGCAGCCATGCCCCCTGAGCCAGCTCGGCCGCTCAGCGCCGAGGCCCCGTGGCACCGACGGCCCAAAACGAGCTTCTGGCAGCTGCATTGTGCAAAGGGAAAGTCTCCTCGGGCAGCCAACAACAGCCCCAACGCGCCTCGGGTGAGGAAAGCAACGCAAGCCGTTTTCGCCCCCGGCCCTCCGCTCTCCAGATGGCAAAGCGGGGCGGGCTGCCCCTGGCTCCCTGGGCCCTGTGTCTTTGCTGGGGGTCTCGGATGCCCGTAACCCACTCCACACGGTTTCTCCTTGCCTGGGAAGCAGGATTGGGCGCGCGAAGGCCTTCTGCGCCCAGGCCGCAGCCATGCCCCCTGAGCCAGCTCTGCCGCTCAGCGCCGAGGCCCCGTGGCACCGACGGCCCAAAACGAGCTTCTGGCAGCTGCATTGTGCAAAGGGAAAGTCTCCTCGGCCAGCCAACAACAGCCCCAACGCGCCTCGGATCAGTAAAGCAACGCAAGCCGTTTTCGCCCCCGGCCCTCCACTCTCCAAAGGGCAAAGCGGGGCGGGGCTGCCCCTGGCTCCCTGGGCCCTGCTGATTTGCTGGGGATCACCGATGCCCAAAACCTACTCCCCAAGGGTTCTCCTTGGCGGGGAAGCTGGATTGGGCGCGGGAAGGCCTTCTGCGCCCAGGCCGCAGCCATGCCCCCTGAGCCAGCTCGGCCGCTCAGTGCCGAGGCCCCGTGGCACCGACGGCCCAAAACGAGCTTCTGGCAGCTGCATTGTGCAAAGGGAAAGTCTCCTCGGGCAGAAAACAACAGCCCCAACGCGCCTCGGCTCAGGAAAGCAACGCAAGCTGTTTTCGCCCCCTTCCCTCCGATCTCCAGAGGGCAAAGCGGGGCGGGGCTGCCCCTGGCTCCCTAGGCCCTGCTGCTGTGCTGGGGGTCTCCGGTGCCCGAAACCCACTCCCCACGGGTTCTCCTTGGCGGCGAAGCAGGATTGGGCGCGCGAAGGCCTTCTGCGCCCAGGCCGCAGCCATGCCCCTGAGCCAGCTCGGCCGCTCAGCGCCGAGGCCGCGTGGCACCGACGGCCCAAAACGAGCTTCTGGCAGCTGCATTGTGCAAAGGGAAAGTCTCCTCGGCCAGCCAACAACAGCCCCAACGCGCCTCGGATCAGGAAAGTAACGCAAGCCGTTTTCGACCCCCGCCCCCCAGCTCTCCAGAGGGCAAAGCGAGGCGGGGCTGCCCCTGGCTCCCTGGGCCCTGCTGATTTGCTGGGGATCACCGATGCCCAAAACCTACTCCCCAAGGGTTCTCCTTGGCGGGGAAGCAGGATTGGGCGCGCGAAGCCCTTCTGCGCCCAGGCCGCAGCCATGCCCCCTGAGCCAGCTCGGCCGCTCAGCGCCGAGGCCCCGTCGCACCGAAGGCCCAAAACGAGCTTCTGGCGGCTGCATTCTGCAAAGGGAAAGTCTCCTCGGGCAGCCAACAACAGCCCGAACGCGCCTCGGCTCAGGAAAGCAACGCAAGCCGTTTTCGCCCCCTGCCCTCCGATCTCCAGAGGGCAAAGCTGGGCGGGGCTGCCCCTGGCTCCCTGGGCCCTGCTGCTTTGCTGGGGGTCTCCGGTGCCCGAAACCCACTCCCCACGGGTTCTCCTTGGCGGGGAAGCAGGATTGGGCGCGCGAAAGCCTTCTGCGCCCAGGCCGCAGCCATGCCCCCTGAGCCAGCTCTGCCGCTCAGCGCCGAGGCCCCGTGGCACCGACGGCCCAAAACGAGCTTCTGGCAGCTGCCTTGTGCAAAGGGAAAGTCTCCTCGGGCAGAAAACAACAGCCCAAACGCGCCTCGGCTGAGGAAAGCAACGCAAGCATTTTTTGCCCCCGGCCCTTCGCTCTCCAGAGGGCAAAGCGGGGCGGGGCTGCCCCTGGCTCCCTGGGCCCTGTGTCTTTGCTGGGGGTCTCCGGTGCCCGAAACCCACTCCCCACGGGTTCTCCTTGGCGCGGAAGCAGGACTGGGCGTGCGAGGCCTTCTGCGCCCAGGCCGCAGCCATGCACCCGAGCCAGCTCTGCCGCTCAGCGCCGAGGTCCCGTCTCACCGACGGCCCAAAACGAGCTTCTGGCAGCTGCATTGTGCAAAGGGAAAGTCTCCTCGGGCAGCCAACAACAGCCCCAACGCGCCTCGGCTGAGGAAAGCAACGCAAGCATTTTTTGCCCCCGGCCCTTCGCTCTCCAGAGGGCAAAGCGGGGCGGGGCTGCCCCTGGTTCCCTGGGCCCTGTGTCTTTGCTGGGGGTCTCCGATGCCCGAAACCCCCTCCCCACGTGTTCTCCTTGGCGGGGAAGCAGGATTGGGCGCGCGAAGGCCTTCTGCGCCCAGGCCGCAGCCATGGCCCCTGAGCCAGCTCGGCCGCTCATCGCCGAGGCCCTGTCGAACCGACGGCCCAAAACGAGCTTCTGGCAGCTGCCTTGTGCAAAGGGAAAGTCTCCTCGGGCAGAAAACAACAGCCCAAACGCGCCTCGGCTCAGGAAAGCAACGCAAGCCGTTTTCGCCCCCGGCCCTCCGCTCTCCAGAGGGCCAAGCGGTGCAGGGCTGCCCCTGGCTCCCTAGGCCCTGCTGCTGTGCTGGGGGTCTCCGGTGCCCGAAACCCACTCCCGACGGGTTCTCCTTGGCGGGGAAGCAGGATTGGGCGCGCGAAGGCCTTCTGCGCCCAGTTCGCAGCCATGCCCCCTGAGCCAGCTCGGCCGCTCAGCGCCGAGGCCCCGTCGCACCCAAGGCCCAAAACGAGCTTCTGGCGGCTGCATTCTGCAAAGGGAAAGTCTCCTCGGGCAGCCAACAACAGACCCAACGTGCCTCGGCTCAGGAAAGCAACGCAAGCCGTTTTCGCCCCCCGCCCCCCAGCTCTCCAGAGGGCAAAGCGAGGCGGGGCTGCCCCTGGCTCCCTGGGCCCTGCTGATTTGCTGGGGATCACCGATGCCCAAAACCTACTCCCCAAGGGTTCTCCTTGGCGGGGAAGCAGGATTGGGCGCGCGAAGCCCTTCTGCGCCCAGGCCGCAGCCATGCCCCCTGAGCCAGCTCGGCCGCTCAGCGCCGAGGCCCCGTGGCACCGACGGCCCAAAACGAGCTTCTGGCAGCTGCATTGTGCAAAGGGAAAGTCTCCTCGGGCAGCCAACAACAGCCCCAACGCGCCTCGGCTGAGGAAAGCAACGCAAGCCGTTTTCGACCCCGGCCCTCCGCTCTCCAGATGGCAAAGCGGGGCGGGCTGCCCCTGGCTCCCTGGGCCCTGCTGCTTTGCTGGGGGTCTCCGGTGCCCGAAACCCCCTCCCCACGTGTTCTCCTTGGCGGGGAAGCAGGATTGGGCACGCGAAGGCCTTCTGCGCCCAGGCCGCAGCCATGCCCCCTGAGCCAGCTCGGCCGCTCAGCGCCGAGGCCCTGTCGAACCGACGGCCCAAAACGAGCTTCTGGCAGCTGCATTGTGCAAAGGGAAAGTCTACTCGGGCAGAAAACAACAGCCCAAACGCGCCTCGGCTCAGGAAAGCAACGCAAGCCGTTTTCGCCCCCGGCCCTCCGCTCTCCAGAGGGCCAAGCGGTGCAGGGCTGCCCCTGGCTCCCTAGGCCCTGCTGCTGTGCTGGGGGTCTCCGGTGCCCGAAACCCCCTCCCCACGGGTTCTCCTTGGCGGGGAAGCAGGATTGGGCGCGCGAAGCCCTTCTGCGCCCATCCGCAGCCATGCCCCCTGAGCCAGCTCGGCCGCTCAGCGCCGAGGCCCCGTCGCACCGAAGGCCCAAAACGAGCTTCTGGCGTCTGCATTCTGCAAAGGGAAAGTCTCCTCGGACAGCCAACAACAGCCCCAACGCGCCTCGCCTGAGGAAAGCAACGCAAGCCGTTTTCGCCCCCTGCCCTCCGATCTCCAGAGGGCAAAGCGGGGCGGGGCTGCCCTTGGCTCCCTGGGCCCTGCTGCTTTGCTGGGGGTCTCCGGTGCCCGAAACCCACTCCCCACGGGTTCTCCTTGGCGGGGAAGCAGGATTGGGCGCGCGAAATCCTTCTGCGCCCAGGCCGCAGCCATGCCCCCTGAGCCAGCTCTGCCGCTCAGCGCCGAGGCCCCGTGGCACCGACGGCCCAAAACGAGCTTCTGGCAGCTGCATTGTGCAAAGGGAAAGACTCCTCGGCCAGCCAACAACAGCCCCAACGCGCCTCGGATCAGGAAAGCAACGCAAGCCGTTTTCGCCCCCCGCACCCCAGCTCTCCAGAGGGCAAAGCGAGGCGGGGCTGCCCCTGGCTCCCTGGGCCCTGCTCATTTGCTGGGGATCACCGATGCCCAAAACCTACTCCCCAAGGGTCTCCTTGGCGGGGACGCAGGATTGGGCGCGCGAAGGCCTTCTGCGCCCAGGCCGCAGCCATGCCCCCTGAGCCAGCTCGGCCGCTCAGCGCCGAGGCCCCGTGGCACCGACGGCCCAAAACGAGCTTCTGGCAGCTGCATTGTGCAAAGGGAAAGTCTCCTCGGGCAGCCAACAACAGCCCCAACGCGCCTCGGCTGAGGAAAGCAACGCAAGCCGTTTTCGACCCCGGCCCTCCGCTCTCCAGATGGCAAAGCGGGGCGGGCTGCCCCTGGCTCCCTGGGCCCTGCTGCTTTGCTGGGGGTCTCCGGTGCCCGAAACCCACTCCCCACGGGTTCTCCTTGGCGGGGAAGCAGGATTGGGCGCGCGAAGGCCTTCTGCGCCCAGGCCGCAGCCATGCCCCCTGAGCCAGCTCGTCCGCTCAGCGCCGAGGCCCTGTCGAACCGACGGCCCAAAACGAGCTTCTGGCAGCTGCTTTGTGCAAAGGGAAAGTCTCCTCGGGCAGAAAACAACAGCCCAAACGCGCCTCGGCTCAGGAAAGCAACGCAAGCCGTTTTCGCCCCTGGCCCTCCGCTCTCCAGAGGGCCAAGCGGTGCAGGGCTCCCCCTGGCTCCCTAGGCCCTGCTGCTGTGCTGGGGGTCTCCGGTGCCCGAAACCCACTCCCCAAGGGTTCTCCTTGGCGGGGAAGCAGGATTGGGCGCGCGAAAACCTTCTGCGCCCAGGCCGCAGCCATGCCCCCTGAGCCAGCTCGGCCGCTCAGCGCCGAGTCCCCGTCGCACCGACGGGCCAAAACGAGCTTCTGGCAGCTGCATTGTGCAAAGGGAAAGTCACCTCGGGCAGCCAACAACAGCCCCAACGTGCCTCGGCTCAGGAAAGCAACGCAAGCCGTTTTCGCCCCCCGCCCTCCGCTCTCCAGAGGGCAAAGCGGGGCGGGGCTGCCCCTGGCTCCCTGGGCCCTGTGTCTTTGCTGGGGGTCTCGGATGCCCGTAACCCACTCCCCACGGTTTCTCCTTGCCTGGGAAGCAGGATTGGGCGCGCGAAGCCCTTCTGCGCCCAAGCCGCAGCCATGCCCCCTGAGCCAGCTCGGCTGCTCAGCGCCGAGGCCCCGTCGCACCTAAGGCCCAAAACGAGCTTCTGGCAGCTGCATTGTGCAAAGGGAAAGTCTCCTCGGGCAGCCAACAACAGCCCCAACGTGCCTCGGCTCAGGCAAGCAACGCAAGCAGTTTTCGCCCCCGCCCTCCGCTCTCCAGAGGGCAAAGCGGGGCGGGGCTGCCCCTGGCTCCCTGGGCCCTGCTGCTTTGCTGGGGGTCTCCGGTGCCCGAAACCCACTCCCCACGGGTTCTCCTTGGCGGCGAAGCAGGATTGGGCGCGCGAAGGCCTTCTGCGCCCAGGCCGCAGCCATGCCCCCTGAGCCAGCTCGGCCGCTCAGCGCCGAGGCCCTATCGAACCGACGGCCCAAAACGAGCTTCTGGCAGCTGCATTGTGCAAAGGGAAAGTCTCCTCGGGCAGAAAACAACAGCCCAAACGCGCCTCGGCTCAGGAAAGCAACACAAGCCGTTTTCGCCCCCGGCCCTCCGCTCTCCAGAAGGCCAAGCGGTGCACGGCTGCCCCTGGCTCCCTAGGCCCTGCTGCTGTGCTGGGGGTCTCCGGTGCCCGAAACCCCCTCCCCACGGGTTCTCCTTGGCGGGGAAGCAGGATTGGGCGCGCGAAGCCCTTCTGCGCCCAAGCCGCAGCTATGCCCCCTGAGCCAGCTCGGCTGCTCAGCGCCGAGGCCCCGTCGCACCTAAGGCCCAAAACGAGCTTCTGGCAGCTGCATTGTGCAAAGGGAAAGTCTGCTCGGGCAGCCAACAACAGCCCCAACGCTCCTCGGCTCAGGCAAGCAACGCAAGCAGTTTTCGCCCCCGCCCTCCGCTCTCCAGAGGGCAAAGCGGGGCGGGGCTGCCCCTGGCTCCCTGGGCCCTGCTGCTTTGCTGGGGGTCTCCGGTGCCCGAAACCCACTCCCCACGGGTTCTCCTTGGCGGGGAAGCAGGATTGGGCGCGCGAAGGCCTTCTGCGCCCAGGCCGCAGCCATGCCCCCTGAGCCAGCTCTGCCGCTCAGCGCCGAGGCCCCGTGGCACCGACGGCCCAAAACGAGCTTCTGGCAGCTGCATTGTGCAAAGGGAAAGTCTCCTCGGCCAGCCAACAACAGCCCCAACGCGCCTCGGATCAGGAAAGCAACGCAAGCCGTTTTCGCCCCCCGCCCCCCCTCTCTCCAGAGGGCAAAGCGAGGCGGGGCTGCCCCTGGCTCCCTGAGCCCTGCTGATTTGCTGGGGATCACCGATGCCCAAAACCTACTCCCCAAGGGTTCTCCTTGGCGGGGAAGCAGGATTGGGCGCGCGAAGCCCTTCTGCGCCCAGGCCGCAGCCATGCCCCCTGAGCCAGCTCGGCCGCTCAGCGCCGAGGCCCCGTGGCACCGACGGCCCAAAACGAGCTTCTGGCAGCTGCATTGTGCAAAGGGAAAGTCTCCTCGGGCAGCCAACAACAGCCCCAACGCGCCTCGGCTGAGGAAAGCAACGCAAGCCGTTTTCGCCCCCGGCCCTCCGCTCTCCAGATGGCAAAGCGGGGCGGGCTGCCCCTGGCTCCCTGGGCCCTGTGTCTTTGCTGGGGGTCTCGGATGCCCGTAACCCACTCCACACGGTTTCTCCTTGCCTGGGAAGCAGGATTGGGCGCGCGAAGGCCTTCTGCGCCCAGGCCGCAGCCATGCCCCCTGAGCCAGCTCTGCCGCTCAGCGCCGAGGCCCCGTGGCACCGACGGCCCAAAACGAGCTTCTGGCAGCTGCATTGTGCAAAGGGAAAGTCTCCTCGGCCAGCCAACAACAGCCCCAACGCGCCTCGGATCAGTAAAGCAACGCAAGCCGTTTTCGCCCCCGGCCCTCCACTCTCCAGAGGGCAAAGCGGGGCGGGGCTGCCCCTGGCTCCCTGGGCCCTGCTGATTTGCTGGGGATCACCGATGCCCAAAACCTACTCCCCAAGGGTTCTCCTTGGCGGGGAAGCAGGATTGGGCGCGCGAAGCCCTTCTGCGCCCAGGCCGCAGCCATGCCCCCTGAGCCAGCTCGGCCGCTCAGCGCCGAGGCCCCGTCGCACCGAAGGCCCAAAACGAGCTTCTGGCGGCTGCATTGTGCAAAGGGAAAGTCTCCTCGGGCAGCCAACAACAGCCCCAACGCGCCTCGGCTCAGGAAAGCAACGCAAGCCGTTTTCGCCCCCTGCCCTCCGATCTCCAGAGGGCAAAGCGGGGCGGGGCTGCCCCTGGCTCCCTGGGCCCTGCTGCTTTGCTGGGGGTCTCCGGTGCCCGAAACCCACTCCCCACGGGTTCTTCTTGGCGGGGAAGCATGATTGGGCGCGCGAAGGCCTTCTGCGCCCAGGCCGCAGCCATGCCCCCTGAGCCAGCTCGGCCGCTCAGCGCCGAGGCCCCGTGGCACCGACGGCCCAAAACGAGCTTCTGGCAGCTGCATTGTGCAAAGGGAAAGTCTCCTCGGCCAGCCAACAACAGCCCCAACGCGCCTCGGATCAGGAAAGCAACGCAAGCCGTTTTCGCCCCCCGCCCCCCCGCTCTCCAGAGGGCAAAGCGAGGCGGGGCTGCCCCTGGCTCCCTGAGCCCTGCTGATTTGCTGGGGATCACCGATGCCCAAAACCTACTCCCCAAGGGTTCTCCTTGGCGGGGAAGCAGGATTGGGCGCGCGAAGCCCTTCTGCGCCCAGGCCGCAGCCATGCCCCCTGAGCCAGCTCGGCCGCTCAGCGCCGAGGCCCCGTGGCACCGACGGCCCAAAACGAGCTTCTGGCAGCTGCATTGTGCAAAGGGAAAGTCTCCTCGGGCAGCCAACAACAGCCCCAACGCGCCTCGGCTGAGGAAAGCAACGCAAGCCGTTTTCGCCCCCGGCCCTCCGCTCTCCAGATGGCAAAGCGGGGCGGGCTGCCCCTGGCTCCCTGGGCCCTGTGTCTTTGCTGGGGGTCTCGGATGCCCGTAACCCACTCCACACGGTTTCTCCTTGCCTGGAAAGCAGGATTGGGCGCGCGAAGCCCTTCTGCGCACAAGCCGCAGCCATGCCCCCTGAGCCAGCTCGGCTGCTCAGCGCCGAGGCCCTGTCGCACCTAAGGCCCAAAACGAGCTTCTGGCAGCTGCATTGTGCAAAGGGAAAGTCTCCTCGGGCAGCCAACAACAGCCCCAACGCGCCTCGGCTCAGGCAAGCAACGCAAGCAGTTTTCGCCCCCGCCCTCCGCTCTCCAGAGGGCAAAGCGGGGCGGGGCTGCCCCTGGCTCCCTGGGCCCTGCTGCTTTGCTGGGGGTCTCCGGTGCCCGAAACCCACTCCCCACGGGTTCTCCTTGGCGGGGAAGCAGGATTGGGCGCGCGAAGGCCTTCTGCGCCCAGGCCGCAGCCATGCCCCCTGAGCCAGCTCGGCCGCTCAGTGTCGAGGCCCCGTTGCACCGACGGCCCAAAACGAGCTTCTGGCAGCTGCATTGTGCAAAGGGAAAGTCTCCTCGGGCAGAAAACAACAGCCCCAACGCGCCTCGGCTCAGGAAAGCAACGCAAGCCGTTTTCGCCTCCGGCCCTCCGCTCTCCAGAAGGCCAAGCGGTGCAGGGCTGCCCCTGGCTCCCTAGGCCCTGCTGCTGTGCTGGGGGTCTCCGGTGCCCGAAACCCCCTCCCCACGGGTTCCCCTTGGCGGGGAAGCAGGATTGGGCGCGCGAAGGCCTTCTGCGCCCAGGCCGCAGCCATGCCCCCTGAGCCAGCTCGGCCGCTCAGCGCCGAGGCCCCGTCGCACCGAATGCCTAAAACGAGCTTCTGGCGTCTGCATTCTGCAAAGGGAAAGTCTCCTCGGACAGCCAACAACAGCCCCAACGCGCCTCGGCTCAGGAAAGCAACGCAAGCCGTTTTCGCCCCCTGCCCTCCGATCTCCAGAGGGCAAAGCGAGGCGGGGCTGCCCCTGGCTCCCTGGGCCCTGCTGCTTTGCTGGGGGTCTCCGGTGCCCGAAACCCACTCCCCACGGGTTCTCCTTGGCGGGGAAGCAGGATTGGGCGCGCGAAAGCCTTCTGCGCCCAGGCCGCAGCCATGCCCCCTGAGCCAGCTCTGCCGCTCAGCGCCGAGGCCCCGTGGCACCGACGGCTCAAAACGAGCTTCTGGCAGCTGCATTGTGCAAAGGGAAAGTCTCCTCGGGCAGCCAACAACAGCCCCAACGCGCCTCGGCTGAGGAAAGCAACGCAAGCCGTTTTCGCCCCCGGCCATCCGCTCTCCAGATGGCAAAGCGGGGCGGGCTGCCCCTGGCTCCCTGGGCCCTGTGTCTTTGCTGGGGGTCTCGGATGCCCGTAACCCACTCCACACGGTTTCTCCTTGCCTGGGAAGCAGGATTGGGCGCGCGAAGCCCTTCTGCGCCCAAGCCGCAGCCATGCCCCCTGAGCCAGCTCGGCTGCTCAGCGCCGAGGCCCTGTCGCACCTAAGGCCCAAAACGAGCTTCTGGCAGCTGCATTGTGCAAAGGGAAAGTCTCCTCGGGCAGCCAACAACAGCCCCAACGCGCCTCGGATCAGGAAAGCAACGCAAGCCGTTTTCGCCCCCCGCACCCCAGCTCTCCAGAGGGCAAAGCGAGGCGGGGCTGCCCCTGGCTCCCTGGGCCCTGCTCATTTGCTGGGGATCACCGATGCCCAAAACCTACTCCCCACGGGTTCTCCTTGGCGGGGAAGCAGGATTGGGCGCGCGAAGCCCTTCTGCGCCCAGGCCGCAGCCATGCCCCCTGAGCCAGCTCGGCCGCTCAGCGCCGAGTCCCCGTCGCACCGACGGGCCAAAACGAGCTTCTGGCAGCTGCATTGTGCAAAGGGAAAGTCACCTCGGGCAGCCAACAACAGCCCCAAAGTGCCTCGGCTCAGGAAAGCAACGCAAGCCGTTTTCGCCCCCCGCCCTCCGCTCTCCAGAGGGCAAAGCGGGGCGGGGCTGCCCCTGGCTCCCTGGGCCCTGTGTCTTTGCTGGGGGTCTCGGATGCCCGTAACCCACTCCCCACGGTTTCTCCTTGCCTGGGAATCAGGATTGGGCGCGCGAAGCCCTTCTGCGCCCAAGCCGCAGCCATGCCCCCTGAGCCAGCTCGGCTGCTCAGCGCCGAGGCCCCGTCGCACCTAAGGCCCAAAACGAGTTTCTGGCAGCTGCATTGTGCAAAGGGAAAGTCTCCTCGGCCAGCCAACAACAGCCCCAACGCGCCTCGGCTCAGGCAAGCAACGCAAGCCGTTTTCGCCCCCGCCCTCCGCTCTCCAGAGGGCAAAGCGGGGCGGGGCTGCCCCTGGCTCCCTGGGCCCTGCTGCTTTGCTGGGGGTCTCCGGTGCCCGAAACCCACTCCCCACGGGTTCTCCTTGGCGGGGAAGCAGGATTGGGCGCGCGAAGGCCTTCTGCGCCCAGGCCGCAGCCATGCCCCCTGAGCCAGCTCGGCCGCTCAGTGCCGAGGCCCCGTTGCACCGACGGCCCAAAACGAGCTTCTGGCAGCTGCATTGTGCAAAGGGAAAGTCTCCTCGGGCAGCCAACAACAGCCCCAACGCGCCTCGGCTCAGGAAAGCAACGCAAGCTGTTTTCGCCCCCTGCCCTCCGATCTCCAGAGGGCAAAGCGGGGCGGGGCTGCCCCTGGCTCCCTAGGCCCTGCTGCTGTGCTGGGGGTCTCCGGTGCCCGAAACCCACTCCCCACGGGTTCTCCTTGGCGGCGAAGCAGGATTGGGCGCGCGAAGGCCTTCTGCGCCCAGGCCGCAGCCATGCCCCCTGAGCCAGCTCGGCCGCTCAGCGCCGAGGCCCCGTGGCACCGACGGCCCAAAACGAGCTTCTGGCAGCTGCATTGTGCAAAGGGAAAGTCTCCTCGGGCAGCCAACAACAGCCCCAACGCGCCTCGGCTCAGGAAAGCAACGCAAGCCGTTTTCGCCCCCCGCCCCTCAGCTCTCCAGAGGGCAAAGCGAGGCGGGGCTGCCCCTGGCTCCCTGGGCCCTGCTGATTTGCTGGGGATCACCGATGCCCAAAACCTACTCCCCAAGGGTTCTCCTTGGCGGGGAAGCAGGATTGGGCGCGCGAAGCCCTTCTGCGCCCAGGCCGCAGCCATGCCCCCTGAGCCAGCTCGGCCGCTCAGTGCCGAGGCCCCGTCGCACCGAAGGCCCAAAACGAGCTTCTGGCGGCTGCATTCTGCAAAGGGAAAGTCTCCTCGGGCAGCCAACAACAGCCCCAACGCGCCTCGGCTCAGGAAAGCAACGCAAGCCGTTTTCGCCCCCTGCCCTCCGATCTCCAGAGGGCAAAGCGGGGCGGGGCTGCCCCTGGCTCCCTGGGCCCTGCTGCTTTGCTGGGGGTCTCCGGTGCCCGAAACCCACTCCCCACGGGTTCTTCTTGGCGGGGAAGCAGGATTGGGCGCGCGAAGGCCTTCTGCGCCCAGGCCGCAGCCATGCCCCCTGAGCCAGCTCTGCCGCTCAGCGCCGAGGCCCCGTGGCACCGACGGCCCAAAACGAGCTTCTGGCAGCTGCATTGTGCAAAGGGAAAGTCTCCTCGGGCAGCCAACAACAGCCCCAACGCGCCTCGGCTGAGGAAAGCAACGCAAGCCGTTTTCGCCCCCGGCCATCCGCTCTCCAGATGGCAAAGCGGGGCGGGCTGCCCCTGGCTCCCTGGGCCCTGTGTCTTTGCTGGGGGTCTCGGATGCCCGTAACCCACTCCACACGGTTTCTCCTAGCCTGGGAAGCAGGATTGGGCGCGCGAAGCCCTTCTGCGCCCAAGCCGCAGCCATGCCCCCTGAGCCAGCTCGGCTGCTCAGCGCCGAGGCCCTGTCGCACCTAAGGCCCAAAACGAGCTTCTGGCAGCTGCATTGTGCAAAGGGAAAGTCTCCTCGGGCAGCCAACAACAGCCCCAACGCGCCTCGGATCAGGAAAGCAACGCAAGCCGTTTTCGCCCCCCGCACCCCAGCTCTCCAGAGGGCAAAGCGAGGCGGGGCTGCCCCTGGCTCCCTGGGCCCTGCTCATTTGCTGGGGATCACCGATGCCCAAAACCTACTCCCCACGGGTTCTCCTTGGCGGGGAAGCAGGATTGGGCGCGCGAAGGCCTTCTGCGCCCAGGCCGCAGCCATGCCCCCTGAGCCAGCTCGGCCGCTCAGCGCCGAGTCCCCGTCGCACCGACGGGCCAAAACGAGCTTCTGGCAGCTGCATTGTGCAAAGGGAAAGTCACCTCGGGCAGCCAACAACAGCCCCAAAGTGCCTCGGCTCAGGAAAGCAACGCAAGCCGTTTTTGCCCCCCGCCCTCCGCACTCCAGAGGGCAAAGCGGGGCGGGGCTGCCCCTGGCTCCCTGGGCCCTGTGTCTTTGCTGGGGGTCTCGGATGCCCGTAACCCACTCCCCACGGTTTCTCCTTGCCTGGGAATCAGGATTGGGCGCGCGAAGCCCTTCTGCGCCCAAGCCGCAGCCATGCCCCCTGAGCCAGCTCGGCTGCTCAGCGCCGAGGCCCCGTCGCACCTAAGGCCCAAAACGAGTTTCTGGCAGCTGCATTGTGCAAAGGGAAAGTCTCCTCGGCCAGCCAACAACAGCCCCAACGCGCCTCGGCTCAGGCAAGCAACGCAAGCAGTTTTCGCCCCCGCCCTCCGCTCTCCAGAGGGCAAAGCGGGGCGGGGCTGCCCCTGGCTCCCTGGGCCCTGCTGCTTTGCTGGGGGTCTCCGGTGCCCGAAACCCACTCCCCACGGGTTCTCCTTGGCGGGGAAGCAGGATTGGGCGCGCGAAGGCCTTCTGCGCCCAGGCCGCAGCCATGCCCCCTGAGCCAGCTCGGCCGCTCAGTGCCGAGGCCCCGTTGCACCGACGGCCCAAAACGAGCTTCTGGCAGCTGCATTGTGCAAAGGGAAAGTCTCCTCGGGCAGCCAACAACAGCCCCAACGCGCCTCGGCTCAGGAAAGCAACGCAAGCTGTTTTCTCCCCCTGCCCTCCGCTCTCCAGAGGGCAAAGCGGGGCGGGGCTGCCCCTGGCTCCCTAGGCCCTGCTGCTGTGCTGGGGGTCTCCGGTGCCCGAAACCCACTCCCCACGGGTTCTCCTTGGCGGCGAAGCAGGATTGGGCGCGCGAAGGCCTTCTGCGCCCAGGCCGCAGCCATGCCCCCTGAGCCAGCTCGGCCGCTCAGCGCCGAGGCCCCGTGGCACCGACGGCCCAAAACGAGCTTCTGGCAGCTGCATTGTGCAAAGGGAAAGTCTCCTCGGGCAGCCAACAACAGCCCCAACGCGCCTCGGCTCAGGAAAGCAACGCAAGCCGTTTTCGCCCCCCGCCCCTCAGCTCTCCAGAGGGCAAAGCGAGGCGGGGCTGCCCCTGGCTCCCTGGGCCCTGCTGATTTGCTGGGGATCACCGATGCCCAAAACCTACTCCCCAAGGGTTCTCCTTGGCGGGGAAGCAGGATTGGGCGCGCGAAGCCCTTCTGCGCCCAGGCCGCAGCCATGCCCCCTGAGCCAGCTCGGCCGCTCAGTGCCGAGGCCCCGTCGCACCGAAGGCCCAAAACGAGCTTCTGGCGGCTGCATTCTGCAAAGGGAAAGTCTCCTCGGGCAGCCAACAACAGCCCCAACGCGCCTCGGCTCAGGAAAGCAACGCAAGCCGTTTTCGCCCCCTGCCCTCCGATCTCCAGAGGGCAAAGCGGGGCGGGGCTGCCCCTGGCTCCCTGGGCCCTGCTGCTTTGCTGGGGGTCTCCGGTGCCCGAAACCCACTCCCCACGGGTTCTTCTTGGCGGGGAAGCAGGATTGGGCGCGCGAAGGCCTTCTGCGCCCAGGCCGCAGCCATGCCCCCTGAGCCAGCTCTGCCGCTCAGCGCCGAGGCCCCGTGGCACCGACGGCCCAAAACGAGCTTCTGGCAGCTGCATTGTGCAAAGGGAAAGTCTCCTCGGGCAGCCAACAACAGCCCCAACGCGCCTCGGCTGAGGAAAGCAACGCAAGCCGTTTTCGCCCCCGGCCATCCGCTCTCCAGATGGCAAAGCGGGGCGGGCTGCCCCTGGCTCCCTGGGCCCTGTGTCTTTGCTGGGGGTCTCGGATGCCCGTAACCCACTCCACACGGTTTCTCCTAGCCTGGGAAGCAGGATTGGGCGCGCGAAGCCCTTCTGCGCCCAAGCCGCAGCCATGCCCCCTGAGCCAGCTCGGCTGCTCAGCGCCGAGGCCCTGTCGCACCTAAGGCCCAAAACGAGCTTCTGGCAGCTGCATTGTGCAAAGGGAAAGTCTCCTCGGGCAGCCAACAACAGCCCCAACGCGCCTCGGATCAGGAAAGCAACGCAAGCCGTTTTCGCCCCCCGCACCCCAGCTCTCCAGAGGGCAAAGCGAGGCGGGGCTGCCCCTGGCTCCCTGGGCCCTGCTCATTTGCTGGGGATCACCGATGCCCAAAACCTACTCCCCACGGGTTCTCCTTGGCGGGGAAGCAGGATTGGGCGCGCGAAGGCCTTCTGCGCCCAGGCCGCAGCCATGCCCCCTGAGCCAGCTCGGCCGCTCAGCGCCGAGTCCCCGTCGCACCGACGGGCCAAAACGAGCTTCTGGCAGCTGCATTGTGCAAAGGGAAAGTCACCTCGGGCAGCCAACAACAGCCCCAAAGTGCCTCGGCTCAGGAAAGCAACGCAAGCCGTTTTCGCCCCCCGCCCTCCGCTCTCCAGAGGGCAAAGCGGGGCGGGGCTGCCCCTGGCTCCCTGGGCCCTGTGTCTTTGCTGGGGGTCTCGGATGCCCGTAACCCACTCCCCACGGTTTCTCCTTGCCTGGGAAGCAGGATTGGGCGCGCGAAGCCCTTCTGCGCCCAAGCCGCAGCCATGCCCCCTGAGCCAGCTCGGCTGCTCAGCGCCGAGGCCCCGTCGCACCTAAGGCCCAAAACGAGTTTCTGGCAGCTGCATTGTGCAAAGGGAAAGTCTCCTCGGCCAGCCAACAACAGCCCCAACGCGCCTCGGCTCAGGCAAGCAACGCAAGCAGTTTTCGCCCCCGCCCTCCGCTCTCCAGAGGGCAAAGCAGGGCGGGGCTGCCCCTGGCTCCCTGGGCCCTGCTGCTTTGCTGGGGGTCTCCGGTGCCCGAAACCCACTCCCCACGGGTTCTCCTTGGCGGGGAAGCAGGATTGGGCGCGCGAAGGCCTTCTGCGCCCAGGCCGCAGCCATGCCCCCTGAGCCAGCTCGGCCGCTCAGTGCCGAGGCCCCGTTGCACCGACGGCCCAAAACGAGCTTCTGGCAGCTGCATTGTGCAAAGGGAAAGTCTCCTCGGGCAGCCAACAACAGCCCCAACGCGCCTCGGCTCAGGAAAGCAACGCAAGCTGTTTTCTCCCCCTGCCCTCCGCTCTCCAGAGGGCAAAGCGGGGAGGGGCTGCCCCTGGCTCCCTAGGCCCTGCTGCTGTGCTGGGGGTCTCCGGTGCCCGAAACCCACTCCCCACGGGTTCTCCTTGGCGGCGAAGCAGGATTGGGCGCGCGAAGGCCTTCTGCGCCCAGGCCGCAGCCATGCCCCCTGAGCCAGCTCGGCCGCTCAGCGCCGAGGCCCCGTGGCACCGACGGCCCAAAACGAGCTTCTGGCAGCTGCATTGTGCAAAGGGAAAGTCTCCTCGGGCAGCCAACAACAGCCCCAACGCGCCTCGGCTCAGGAAAGCAACGCAAGCCATTTTCGCCCCCTGCCCTCCGATCTCCAGAGGGCAAAGCGGGGCGGGGCTGCCCCTGGCTCCCTGGGCCCTGCTGATTTGCTGGGGATCACCGATGCCCAAAACATACTCCCCAAGGGTTCTCCTTGGCGGGGAAGCAGGATTGGGTGCGCGAAGCCCTTCTGCGCCCAGGCCGCAGCCATGCCCCCTGAGCCAGCTCGGCCGCTCAGTGCCGAGGCCCCGTCGCACCGAAGGCCCAAAACGAGCTTCTGGCGGCTGCATTCTGCAAAGGGAAAGTCTCCTCGGGCAGCCAACAACAGCCCCAACGCGCCTCGGCTCAGGAAAGCAACGCAAGCCGTTTTCGCCCCCTGCCCTCCGATCTCCAGAGGGCAAAGCGGGGCGGGGCTGCCCCTGGCTCCCTGGGCCCTGCTGCTTTGCTGGGGGTCTCCGGTGCCCGAAACCCACTCCCCACGGGTTCTTCTTGGCGGGGAAGCAGGATTGGGCGCGCGAAGGCCTTCTGCGCCCAGGCCGCAGCCATGCCCCCTGAGCCAGCTCTGCCGCTCAGCGCCGAGGCCCCGAGGCACCGACGGCCCAAAACGAGCTTCTGGCAGCTGCATTGTGCAAAGGGAAAGTCTCCTAGGGCAGCCAACAACAGCCCCAACGCGCCTCGGCTGAGGAAAGCAACGCAAGCCGTTTTCGCCCCCGGCCATCCGCTCTCCAGATGGCAAAGCGGGGCGGGCTGCCCCTGGCTCCCTGGGCCCTGTGTCTTTGCTGGGGGTCTCGGATGCCCGTAACCCACTCCACACGGTTTCTCCTAGCCTGGGAAGCAGGATTGGGCGCGCGAAGCCCTTCTGCGCCCAAGCCGCAGCCATGCCCCCTGAGCCAGCTCGGCTGCTCAGCGCCGAGGCCCTGTCGCACCTAAGGCCCAAAACGAGCTTCTGGCAGCTGCATTGTGCAAAGGGAAAGTCTCCTCGGGCAGCCAACAACAGCCCCAACGCGCCTCGGATCAGGAAAGCAACGCAAGCCGTTTTCGCCCCCCGCACCCCAGCTCTCCAGAGGGCAAAGCGAGGCGGGGCTGCCCCTGGCTCCCTGGGCCCTGCTCATTTGCTGGGGATCACCGATGCCCAAAACCTACTCCCCACGGGTTCTCCTTGGCGGGGAAGCAGGATTGGGCGCGCGAAGGCCTTCTGCGCCCAGGCCGCAGCCATGCCCCCTGAGCCAGCTCGGCCGCTCAGCGCCGAGTCCCCGTCGCACCGACGGGCCAAAACGAGCTTCTGGCAGCTGCATTGTGCAAAGGGAAAGTCACCTCGGGCAGCCAACAACAGCCCCAAAGTGCCTCGGCTCAGGAAAGCAACGCAAGCCGTTTTCGCCCCCCGCCCTCCGCTCTCCAGAGGGCAAAGCGGGGCGGGGCTGCCCCTGGCTCCCTGGGCCCTGTGTCTTTGCTGGGGGTCTCGGATGCCCGTAACCCACTCCCCACGGTTTCTCCTTGCCTGGGAAGCAGGATTGGGCGCGCGAAGCCCTTCTGCGCCCAAGCCGCAGCCATGCCCCCTGAGCCAGCTCGGCTGCTCAGCGCCGAGGCCCCGTCGCACCTAAGGCCCAAAACGAGTTTCTGGCAGCTGCATTGTGCAAAGGGAAAGTCTCCTCGGCCAGCCAACAACAGCCCCAACGCGCCTCGGCTCAGGCAAGCAACGCAAGCAGTTTTCGCCCCCGCCCTCCGCTCTCCAGAGGGCAAAGCGGGGCGGGGCTGCCCCTGGCTCCCTGGGCCCTGTGTCTTTGCTGGGGGTCTCCGGTGCCCGAAACCCACTCCCCACGGGTTCTCCTTGGCGGGGAAGCAGGATTGGGCGCGCGAAGGCCTTCTGCGCCCAGGCCGCAGCCATGCCCCCTGAGCCAGCTCGGCCGCTCAGTGCCGAGGCCCCGTTGCACCAACGGCCCAAAACGAGCTTCTGGCAGCTGCATTGTGCAAAGGGAAAGTCTCCTCGGGCAGCCAACAACAGCCCCAACGCGCCTCGGCTCAGGAAAGCAACGCAAGCTGTTTTCTCCCCCTGCCCTCCGCTCTCCAGAGGGCAAAGCGGGGCGGGGCTGCCCCTGGCTCCCTAGGCCCTGCTGCTGTGCTGGGGGTCTCCGGTGCCCGAAACCCACTCCCCACGGGTTCTCCTTGGCGGCGAAGCAGGATTGGGCGCGCGAAGGCCTTCTGCGCCCAGGCCGCAGCCATGCCCCCTGAGCCAGCTCTGCCGCTCAGCGCCGAGGCCCCGTGGCACCGACGGCCCAAAACGAGCTTCTGGCAGCTGCATTGTGCAAAGGGAAAGTCTCCTCGGGCAGCCAACAACAGCCCCAACGCGCCTCGGCTCAGGAAAGCAACGCAAGCCGTTTTCGCCCCCCGCCGCTCAGCTCTCCAGAGGGCAAAGCGAGGCGGGGCTGCCCCTGGCTCCCTGGGCCCTGCTGATTTGCTGGGGATCACCGATGCCCAAAACCTACTCCCCAAGGGTTCTCCTTGGCGGGGAAGCAGGATTGGGCGCGCGAAGCCCTTCTGCGCCCAGGCCGCAGCCATGCCCCCTGAGCCAGCTCGGCCGCTCAGTGCCGAGGCCCCGTCGCACCGAAGGCCCAAAACGAGCTTCTGGCGGCTGCATTCTGCAAAGGGAAAGTCTCCTCGGGCAGCCAACAACAGCCCCAACGCGCCTCGGCTCAGGAAAGCAACGCAAGCCGTTTTCGCCCCCTGCCCTCCGATCTCCAGAGGGCAAAGCGGGGCGGGGCTGCCCCTGGCTCCCTGGGCCCTGCTGCTTTGCTGGGGGTCTCCGGTGCCCGAAACCCACTCCCCACGGGTTCTTCTTGGCGGGGAAGCAGGATTGGGCGCGCGAAGGCCTTCTGCGCCCAGGCCGCAGCCATGCCCCCTGAGCCAGCTCTGCCGCTCAGCGCCGAGGCCCCGTGGCACCGACGGCCCAAAACGAGCTTCTGGCAGCTGCATTGTGCAAAGGGAAAGTCTCCTCGGGCAGCCAACAACAGCCCCAACGCGCCTCGGCTGAGGAAAGCAACGCAAGCCGTTTTCGCCCCCGGCCATCCGCTCTCCAGATGGCAAAGCGGGGCGGGCTGCCCCTGGCTCCCTGGGCCCTGTGTCTTTGCTGGGGGTCTCGGATGCCCGTAACCCACTCCACACGGTTTCTCCTAGCCTGGGAAGCAGGATTGGGCGCGCGAAGCCCTTCTGCGCCCAAGCCGCAGCCATGCCCCCTGAGCCAGCTCGGCTGCTCAGCGCCGAGGCCCTGTCGCACCTAAGGCCCAAAACGAGCTTCTGGCAGCTGCATTGTGCAAAGGGAAAGTCTCCTCGGGCAGCCAACAACAGCCCCAACGCGCCTCGGATCAGGAAAGCAACGCAAGCCGTTTTCGCCCCCCGCACCCCAGCTCTCCAGAGGGCAAAGCGAGGCGGGGCTGCCCCTGGCTCCCTGGGCCCTGCTGATTTGCTGGGGATCACCGATGCCCAAAACCTACTCCCCACGGGTTCTCCTTGGCGGGGAAGCAGGATTGGGCGCGCGAAGCCCTTCTGCGCCCAGGCCGCAGCCATGCCCCCTGAGCCAGCTCGGCCGCTCAGTGCCGAGGCCCCGTTGCACCGACGGCCCAAAACGAGCTTCTGGCAGCTGCATTGTGCAAAGGGAAAGTCTCCTCGGGCAGCCAACAACAGCCCCAACGCGCCTCGGCTCAGGAAAGCAACGCAAGCTGTTTTCTCCCCCTGCCCTCCGCTCTCCAGAGGGCAAAGCGGGGCGGGGCTGCCCCTGGCTCCCTAGGCCCTGCTGCTGTGCTGGGGGTCTCCGGTGCCCGAAACCCACTCCCCACGGGTTCTCCTTGGCGGCGAAGCAGGATTGGGCGCGCGAAGGCCTTCTGCGCCCAGGCCGCAGCCATGCCCCCTGAGCCAGCTCGGCCGCTCAGCGCCGAGGCCCCGTGGCACCGACGGCCCAAAACGAGCTTCTGGCAGCTGCATTGTGCAAAGGGAAAGTCTCCTCGGGCAGCCAACAACAGCCCCAACGCGCCTCGGCTCAGGAAAGCAACGCAAGCCGTTTTCGCCCCCCGCCCCTCAGCTCTCCAGAGGGCAAAGCGAGGCGGGGCTGCCCCTGGCTCCCTGGGCCCTGCTGCTTTGCTGGGGATCACCGATGCCCAAAACCTACTCCCCAAGGGTTCTCCTTGGCGGGGAAGCAGGATTGGGCGCGCGAAGCCCTTCTGCGCCCAGGCCGCAGCCATGCCCCCTGAGCCAGCTCGGCCGCTCAGTGCCGAGGCCCCGTCGCACCGAAGGCCCAAAACGAGCTTCTGGCGGCTGCATTCTGCAAAGGGAAAGTCTCCTCGGGCAGCCAACAACAGCCCCAACGCGCCTCGGCTCAGGAAAGCAACGCAAGCCGTTTTCGCCCCCTGCCCTCCGATCTCCAGAGGGCAAAGCGGGGCGGGGCTGCCCCTGGCTCCCTGGGCCCTGCTGCTTTGCTGGGGGTCTCCGGTGCCCGAAACCCACTCCCCACGGGTTCTTCTTGGCGGGGAAGCAGGATTGGGCGCGCGAAGGCCTTCTGCGCCCAGGCCGCAGCCATGCCCCCTGAGCCAGCTCTGCCGCTCAGCGCCGAGGCCCCGTGGCACCGACGGCCCAAAACGAGCTTCTGGCAGCTGCATTGTGCAAAGGGAAAGTCTCCTCGGGCAGCCAACAACAGCCCCAACGCGCCTCGGCTGAGGAAGGCAACGCAAGCCGTTTTCGCCCCCGGCCATCCGCTCTCCAGATGGCAAAGCGGGGCGGGCTGCCCCTGGCTCCCTGGGCCCTGTGTCTTTGCTGGGGGTCTCGGATGCCCGTAACCCACTCCACACGGTTTCTCCTAGCCTGGGAAGCAGGATTGGGCGCGCGAAGCCCTTCTGCGCCCAAGCCGCAGCCATGCCCCCTGAGCCAGCTCGGCTGCTCAGCGCCGAGGCCCTGTCGCACCTAAGGCCCAAAACGAGCTTCTGGCAGCTGCATTGTGCAAAGGGAAAGTCTCCTCGGGCAGCCAACAACAGCCCCAACGCGCCTCGGATCAGGAAAGCAACGCAAGCCGTTTTCGCCCCCCGCACCCCAGCTCTCCAGAGGGCAAAGCGAGGCGGGGCTGCCCCTGGCTCCCTGGGCCCTGCTCATTTGCTGGGGATCACCGATGCCCAAAACCTACTCCCCACGGGTTCTCCTTGGCGGGGAAGCAGGATTGGGCGCGCGAAGGCCTTCTGCGCCCAGGCCGCAGCCATGCCCCCTGAGCCAGCTCGGCCGCTCAGCGCCGAGTCCCCGTCGCACCGACGGGCCAAAACGAGCTTCTGGCAGCTGCATTGTGCAAAGGGAAAGTCACCTCGGGCAGCCAACAACAGCCCCAAAGTGCCTCGGCTCAGGAAAGCAACGCAAGCCGTTTTCGCCCCCCGCCCTCCGCTCTCCAGAGGGCAAAGCGGGGCGGGGCTGCCCCTGGCTCCCTGGGCCCTGTGTCTTTGCTGGGGGTCTCGGATGCCCGTAACCCACTCCCCACGGTTTCTCCTTGCCTGGGAAGCAGGATTGGGCGCGCGAAGCCCTTCTGCGCCCAAGCCGCAGCCATGCCCCCTGAGCCAGCTCGGCTGCTCAGCGCCGAGGCCCCGTCGCACCTAAGGCCCAAAACGAGTTTCTGGCAGCTGCATTGTGCAAAGGGAAAGTCTCCTCGGCCAGCCAACAACAGCCCCAACGCGCCTCGGCTCAGGCAAGCAACGCAAGCAGTTTTCGCCCCCGCCCTCCGCTCTCCAGAGGGCAAAGCGGGGCGGGGCTGCCCCTGGCTCCCTGGGCCCTGCTGCTGTGCTGGGGGTCTCCGGTGCCCGAAACCCACTCCCCACGGGTTCTCCTTGGCGGGGAAGCAGGATTGGGCGCGCGAAGGCCTTCTGCGCCCAGGCCGCAGCCATGCCCCCTGAGCCAGCTCGGCCGCTCAGTGCCGAGGCCCCGTTGCACCGACGGCCCAAAACGAGCTTCTGGCAGCTGCATTGTGCAAAGGGAAAGTCTCCTCGGGCAGCCAACAACAGCCCCAACGCGCCTCGGCTCAGGAAAGCAACGCAAGCTGTTTTCTCCCCCTGCCCTCCGCTCTCCAGAGGGCAAAGCGGGGCGGGGCTGCCCCTGGCTCCCTAGGCCTGCTGCTGTGCTGGGGGTCTCCGGTGCCCGAAACCCACTCCCCACGGGTTCTCCTTGGCGGCGAAGCAGGATTGGGCGCGCGAAGGCCTTCTACGCCCAGGCCGCAGCCATGCCCCCTGAGCCAGCTCGGCCGCTCAGCGCCGAGGCCCCGTGGCACCGACGGCCCAAAACGAGCTTCTGGCAGCTGCATTGTGCAAAGGGAAAGTCTCCTCGGCCAGCCAACAACAGCCCCAACGCGCCTCGGCTCAGGAAAGCAACGCAAGCCGTTTTCGCCCCCCGCCCCTCAGCTCTCCAGAGGGCAAAGCGAGGCGGGGCTGCCCCTGGCTCCCTGGGCCCTGCTGATTTGCTGGGGATCACCGATGCCCAAAACCTACTCCCCAAGGGTTCTCCTTGGCGGGGAAGCAGGATTGGGCGCGCGAAGGCCTTCTGCGCCCAGGCCGCAGCCATGCCCCCTGAGCCAGCTCGGCCGCTCAGTGCCGAGGCCCCGTCGCACCGAAGGCCCAAAACGAGCTTCTGGCGGCTGCATTCTGCAAAGGGAAAGTCTCCTCGGGCAGCCAACAACAGCCCCAACGCGCCTCGGCTCAGGAAAGCAACGCAAGCCGTTTTCGCCCCCTGCCCTCCGATCTCCAGAGGGCAAAGCGGGGCGGGGCTGCCCCTGGCTCCCTGGGCCCTGCTGCTTTGCTGGGGGTCTCCGGTGCCCGAAACCCACTCCCCACGGGTTCTTCTTGGCGGGGAAGCAGGATTGGGCGCGCGAAGGCCTTCTGCGCCCAGGCCGCAGCCATGCCCCCTGAGCCAGCTCGGCCGCTCAGCGCCGAGGCCCCGTGGCACCGACGGCCCAAAACGAGCTTCTGGCAGCTGCATTGTGCAAAGGGAAAGTCTCCTCGGCCAGCCAACAACAGCCCCAACGCGCCTCGGATCAGGAAAGCAACGCAAGCCGTTTTCGCCCCCTGCCCTCCGATCTCCAGATGGCAAAGCGGGGCGGGGCTGCCCCTGGCTCCCTGGGCCCTGCTGCTTTGCTGGGGGTCTCCGGTGCCCGAAACCCACTCCCCACGGGTTCTCCTTGGCGGGGAAGCAGGATTGGGCGCGCGAAAGCCTTCTGCGCCCAGGCCGCAGCCATGCCCCCTGAGCCAGCTCTGCCGCTCAGCGCCGAGGCCCCGTGGCACCGACGGCCCAAAACGAGCTTCTGGCAGCTGCCTTGTGCAAAGGGAAAGTCTCCTCGGGCAGAAAACAACAGCCCAAACGCGCCTCGGCTGAGGAAAGCAACGCAAGCATTTTTTGCCCCCGGCCCTTCGCTCTCCAGAGGGCAAAGCGGGGCGGGGCTGCCCCTGGCTCCCTGGGCCCTGTGTCTTTGCTGGGGGTCTCCGGTGCCCGAAACCCACTCCCCACGGGTTCTCCTTGGCGCGGAAGCAGGACTGGGCGTGCGAGGCCTTCTGCGCCCAGGCCGCAGCCATGCACCCGAGCCAGCTCTGCCGCTCAGCGCCGAGGTCCCGTCTCACCGACGGCCCAAAACGAGCTTCTGGCAGCTGCATTGTGCAAAGGGAAAGTCTCCTCGGGCAGCCAACAACAGCCCCAACGCGCCTCGGCTGAGGAAAGCAACGCAAGCATTTTTTGCCCCCGGCCCTTCGCTCTCCAGAGGGCAAAGCGGGGCGGGGCTGCCCCTGGCTCCCTGGGCCCTGTGTCTTTGCTGGGGGTCTCCGATGCCCGAAACCCCCTCCCCACGTGTTCTCCTTGGCGGGGAAGCAGGATTGGGCGGGCGAAGGCCTTCTGCGCCCAGGCCGCAGCCATGCCCCCTGAGCCAGCTCGGCCGCTCATCGCCGAGGCCCTGTCGAACCGACGGCCCAAAACGAGCTTCTGGCAGCTGCCTTGTGCAAAGGGAAAGTCTCCTCGGGCAGAAAACAACAGCCCAAACGCGCCTCGGCTCAGGAAAGCAACGCAAGCCGTTTTCGCCCCCGGCCCTCCGCTCTCCAGAGGGCCAAGCGGTGCAGGGCTGCCCCTGGCTCCCTAGGCCCTGCTGCTGTGCTGGGGGTCTCCGGTGCCCGAAACCCACTCCCGACGGGTTCTCCTTGGCGGGGAAGCAGGATTGGGCGCGCGAAGGCCTTCTGCGCCCAGTTCGCAGCCATGCCCCCTGAGCCAGCTCGGCCGCTCAGCGCCGAGGCCCCGTCGCACCGAAGGCCCAAAACGAGCTTCTGGCGGCTGCATTGTGCAAAGGGAAAGTCTCCTCGGGCAGCCAACAACAGACCCAACGTGCCTCGGCTCAGGAAAGCAACGCAAGCCGTTTTCGCCCCCCGCCCCCCAGCTCTCCAGAGGGCAAAGCGAGGCGGGGCTGCCCCTGGCTCCCTGGGCCCTGCTGATTTGCTGGGGATCACCGATGCCCAAAACCTACTCCCCAAGGGTTCTCCTTGGCGGGGAAGCAGGATTGGGCACGCGAAGGCCTTCTGCGCCCAGGCCGCAGCCTAGCCCCCTGAGCCAGCTCGGCCGCTCAGCGCCGAGGCCCTGTCGAACCGACGGCCCAAAACGAGCTTCTGGCAGCTGCATTGTGCAAAGGGAAAGTCTACTCGGGCAGAAAACAACAGCCCAAACGCGCCTCGGCTCAGGAAAGCAACGCAAGCCGTTTTCGCCCCCGGCCCTCCGCTCTCCAGAGGGCCAAGCGGTGCAGGGCTGCCCCTGGCTCCCTGGGCCCTGCTGCTGTGCTGGGGGTCTCCGGTGCCCGAAACCCCCTCCCCACGGGTTCTCCTTGGCGGGGAAGCAGGATTGGGCGCGCGAAGGCCTTCTGCGCCCAGGCCGCAGCCATGCCCCCTGAGCCAGCTCGGCCGCTCAGCGCCGAGGCCCCGTCGCACCGAAGGCCCAAAACGAGCTTCTGGCGTCTGCATTCTGCAAAGGGAAAGTCTCCTCGGACAGCCAACAACAGCCCCAACGCGCCTCGGCTGAGGAAAGCAACGCAAGCCGTTTTCGCCCCCTGTCCTCCGATCTCCAGAGGGCAAAGCGGGGCGGGGCTGCCCCTGGCTCCCTGGGCCCTGCTGCTTTGCTGGGGGTCTCCGGTGCCCGAAACCCACTCCCCACGGGTTCTCCTTGGCGGGGAAGCAGGATTGGGCGCGCGAAATCCTTCTGCACCCAGGCCGCAGCCATGCCCCCTGAGCCAGCTCTGCCGCTCAGCGCCGAGGCCCCGTGGCACCGACGGCCCAAAACGAGCTTCTGGCAGCTGCATTGTGCAAAGGGAAAGACTCCTCGGCCAGCCAACAACAGCCCCAACGCGCCTCGGATCAGGAAAGCAACGCAAGCCGTTTTCGCCCCCCGCACCCCAGCTCTCCAGAGGGCAAAGCGAGGCGGGGCTGCCCCTGGCTCCCTGGGCCCTGCTCATTTGCTGGGGATCACCGATGCCCAAAACCTACTCCCCAAGGGTTCTCCTTGGCGGGGACGCAGGATTGGGCGCGCGAAGCCCTTCTGCGCCCAGGCCGCAGCCATGCCCCCTGAGCCAGCTCGGCCGCTCAGCGCCGAGGCCCCGTGGCACCGACGGCCCAAAACGAGATTCTGGCAGCTGCACTGTGCAAAGGGAAAGTCTCCTCGGGCAGCCAACAACAGCCCCAACGCGCCTCGGCTGAGGAAAGCAACGCAAGCCGTTTTCGACCCCGGCCCTCCGCTCTCCAGATGGCAAAGCGGGGCGGGCTGCCCCTGGCTCCCTGGGCCCTGCTGCTTTGCTGGGGGTCTCCAGTGCCCGAAACCCACTCCCCACGGGTTCTCCTTGGCGGGGAAGCAGGATTGGGCACGCGAAGGCCTTCTGCGCCCAGGCCGCAGCCATGCCCCCTGAGCCAGCTCGTCCGCTCAGCGCCGAGGCCCTGTCGAACCGACGGCCCAAAACGAGCTTCTGGCAGCTGCCTTGTGCAAAGGGAAAGTCTCCTCGGGCAGAAAACAACAGCCCAAACGCGCCTCGGCTCAGGAAAGCAACGCAAGCCGTTTTCGCCCCCGGCCCTCCGCTCTCCAGAGGGCCAAGCGGTGCAGGGCTGCCCCTGGCTCCCTAGGCCCTGCTGCTGTGCTGGGGGTCTCCGGTGCCCGAAACCAACTCCCCACGGGTTCTCCTTGGCGGGGAAGCAGGATTGGGCGCGCGAAGGCCTTCTGTGCCCAGGCCGCAGCCATGCCCCCTGAGCCAGCTCGGCCGCTCAGCGCCGAGGCCCCGTGGCACCGACGGCCATAAACGAGCTTCTGGCAGCTGCATTGTGCAAAGGGAAAGTCTCCTCGGGCAGCCAACAACAGCCCCAACGCGCCTCGGCTGAGGAAAGCAACGCAAGCAGTTTTCGCCCCCGACCCTCCGCTCTCCAGAGGGCAAAGCGGGGCGGGGCTGCCCCTGGCTCCCTGGGCCCTGTGTCTTTGCTGGGGGTCTCCGGTGCCCGAAACCCACTCCCCACGGGTTCTCCTTGGCGCGGAAGCAGGACTGGGCGTGCGAAGGCCTTCTGCGCCCAGGCCGCAGCCATGCACCCGAGCCAGCTCTGCCGCTCAGCGCCGAGGTCCCGTCGCACCGACGGCCCAAAACGAGCTTCTGGCAGCTGCATTGTGCAAAGGGAAAGTCTCCTCGGGCAGCCAACAACAGCCCCAACGCGCCTCGGCTCAGGAAAGCAACGCAAGCATTTTTTGCCCCCGGCCCTTCGCTCTCCAGAGGGCAAAGCGGGGCGGGGCTGCCCCTGGCTCCCTGGGCCCTGTGTCTTTGCTGGGGGTCTCCGGTGCCTGAAACCCACTCCCCACGGGTTCTCCTTGGCGGGGAAGCAGGATTTGGCGCGCGAAGGCCTTCTGCGCCCAGGCCGCAGCCATGCCCCCTGAGCCAGCTCGGCCGCTCAGCGCCGAGGCCCCTCGCACCGACGGGCCAAAACGAGCTTCTGGCAGCTGCATTGTGCAAAGGGAAAGTCTCTTCGGGCAGCCAACAACAGCCCCAACGCGCCTCGGCTCAGGAAAGCAACGCAAGCCGTTTTCGCCCCGGCCCTCCTCTCTCCAGAGGGAAAAGCGGGGCGGGGCTGCCCCTGGCTCCCTGGGCCCTGCTGCGTTGCTGGGGGTCTCCGATGCCCGAAACCCACTCCCGACGGGTTCTCCTTGGCGGGGAAGCAGGATTGGGCGCGCGAAGGCCTTCTGCGCCCAGTTCGCAGCCATGCCCCCTGAGCCAGCTCGGCCGCTCAGCGCCGAGGCCCCGTCGCACCGAAGGCCCAAAACGAGCTTCTGGCGGCTGCATTGTGCAAAGGGAAAGTCTCCTCGGGCAGCCAACAACAGACCCAACGTGCCTCGGCTCAGGAAAGCAACGCAAGCCGTTTTCGCCCCCCGCCCCCCAGCTCTCCAGAGGGCAAAGCGAGGCGGGGCTGCCCCTGGCTCCCTGGGCCCTGCTGATTTGCTGGGGATCACCGATGCCCAAAACCTACTCCCCAAGGGTTCTCCTTGGCGGGGAAGCAGGATTGGGCGCGCGAAGCCCTTCTGCGCCCAGGCCGCAGCCATGCCCCCTGAGCCAGCTCGGCCGCTCAGCGCCGAGGCCCCTCGACCGACGGGCCAAAACGAGCTTCTGGCAGCTGCATTGTGCAAAGGGAAAGTCTCTTCGGGCAGCCAACAACAGCCCCAACGCGCCTCGGCTCAGGAAAGCAACGCAAGCCGTTTTCGACCCCGGCCCTCCGCTCTCCAGATGGCAAAGCGGGGCGGGCTGCCCCTGGCTCCCTGGGCCCTACTGCTTTGCTGGGGGTCTCCGGTGCCCGAAACCCCCTCCCCACGTGTACTCCTTGGCGGGGAAGCAGGATTGGGCGCGCGAAGGCCTTCTGCGCCCAGGCCGCAGCCATGCCCCCTGAGCGAGCTCGGCCGCACAGCGCCGAGGCCCCTCGCACCGACGGGCCAAAACGAGCTTCTGGCAGCTGCATTCTGCAATGGGAAAGTCTCCTCGGGCAGCCATCAACAGTCCCAACGCGCCTCGGCTCAGGAAAGCAACGCAAGACGTTTTCGCCCCCGGCCCTCCGCTCTCCAGAGGGCAAAGCGGGGCGGGGCTGCCCCTGGCTCCCTGGGCCCTGCTGCTTTGCTGGGGGTCTCCGATGCCCGAAACCCACTCCCCACGGATTCTCCTTGGCGGGGAAGCAGGATTGGGCGCGCGAAGGCCTTCTGCGCCCAGGCCGCAACAATGCCCCCTGAGCCAGCTCTGCTGTTCAGCGCTGAGGCCCCGTCGCCTCGACGGCCCAAAACGAGCTTCTGGCAGCTGCATTGTGCAAAGGGAAAGTCTCCTCGGGCAGCCAACAACAGCCCCAACGCGCCTCGGCTCAGGAAAGCAACGCAAGCCGTTTTCGCCCCCGGCCCTCCGCTCTCCAGAGGGCAAAGCGGGGCGGGGCTGCCCCTGGCTCCCTGGGCCCTGCTGCTTTGCTGGGGGTCTCCGGTGCCCGAAACCCACTCCCCACGGGTTCTCCTTGGCGGGGAAGCTGGATTGGGCGCGGGAAGGCCTTCTGCGCCCAGGCCGCAGCCATGCCCCCTGAGCCAGCTCGGCTGCTCAGTGCCGAGGCCCCGTTGCACCGACGGCCCAAAACGAGCTTCTGGCAGCTGCATTGTGCAAAGGGAAAGTCTCCTCGGGCAGCCAACAACAGCCCCAACGCGCCTCGGCTCAGGAAAGCAACGCAAGCCTTTTTCGCCCCCTGCCCTCTGCTCTCCAGAGGGCAAAGCGTGGCGGGGCTGCCCCTGGCTCCCTAGGCCCTGCTGCTGTGCTGGGGGTCTCCGGTGCCCGAAACCCACTCCCCACGGGTTCTCCTTGGCGGCGAAGCAGGATTGGGCGCGCGAAGGCCTTCTGCGCCCAGGCCTCAGCCATGCCCCCTGAGCCAGCTCGGCCGCTCAGCGCCGAGGCCCCGTGGCACCGACGGCCCAAAATGAGCTTCTGGCAGCTGCATTGTGCAAAGGGAAAGTCTCCTCGGGCAGCCAACAACAGCCCCAACGCGCCTCGGCTCAGGAAAGCAACGCAAGCCGTTTTCGCCCCCTGCCCTCCGCTCTCCAGAGGGCAAAGTGGGGCGGGGCTGCCCCTGGCTCCCTAGGCCCTGCTGCTGTGCTGGGGGTCTCCGGTGCCCGAAACCCACTCCCTACGTGTTCTCCTTGGCGGCGAAGCAGGATTGGGCGCGCGAAGGCCTTCTGCGCCCAGGCCGCAGCCATGCCCCCTGAGCCAGCTTGGCCCCTCAGCGCCGAGGCCCCGTGGCACCGACGGCCCAAAACGAGCTTCTGGCAGCTGCATTGTGCAAAGGGAAAGTCTCCTCGGCCAGCCAACAACAGCCCCAACGCGCCTCGGCTCAGGAAAGCAACGCAAGCCGTTTTCGCCCCCTGCCCTCCGATCTCCAGAGGGCAAAGCGGGGCGGGGCTGCCCCTGGCTCCCTAGACCCTGCTGCTTTGCTGGGGGTCTCCGGTGCCCGAAACACCCTCCCCACGTGTTCTCCTTGGCGGGGAAGCAGGATTGGGCGCGCGAAGCCCTTCTGCGCCCAGGCCGCAGCCATGCACCCTGAGCCAGCTCGGCCGCTCAGCGCCGAGGCCCTGTCGAACCGACGGCCCAAAACGAGCTTCTGGCAACTGCCTTGTGCAAAGGGAAAGTCTCCTCGGGCAGAAAACAACAACCCAAACGCGCCTCGGCTCAGGAAAGCAACGCAAGCCGTTTTCGCCCCCGGCCCTCCGCTCTCCAGAGGGCCAAGCGGTGCAGGGCTGCCCCTGGCTCCCTAGGCCCTGCTGCTGTGCTGGGGGTCTCCGGTGCCCGAAACCCACTCCCCACGGGTTCTCCTTGGCGGGGAAGCAGGATTGGGCGCGCGAAGGCCTTCTGCGCCCAGGCCGCAGCCATGCCCCCTGAGCCAGCTCGGCCGCTCAGCGCCGAGGCCCCGTCGCACCGACGGCCATAAACGAGCTTCTGGCAGCTGCATTCTGCAAAGGGAAAGTCTCCTCGGGCAGCCAACAACAGCCCCAACGTGCCTCGGCTGAGGAAAGCAAAGCAAGCAGTTTTCGCCCCCCGCACCCCAGCTCTCCAGAGGGCAAAGTGATTCGGGGCTGCCCCTGGCTCCCTGGGCCGTGTGTCTTTGCTGGGGGTCTCCGGTGCGCGAAACCCACTCCCCACGGGTTCTCCTTGGCGCGGAAGCAGGACTGGTCGCGCGAAGGCCTTCTGCGCCCAGGCCGCAGCCATGCACCCGAGCCAGCTCGGCCGCTCAGCGCCGAGTCCCCGTCGCACCGACGGCCCAAAACGAGCTTCTGGCAGCTGCATTGTGCAAAGGGAAAGTCTCCTCGGCCAGCCAACAACAGCCCCAACGCGCCTCGGCTCAGGAAAGTAACGCAAGCCGTTTTCGCCCCCCGCCCTCCGATCTCCAGAGGGCAAAGCGGGGCGGGGCTGCCCCTGCCTCCTGGGCCCTGCTGCTTTGCTGGGGGTCTCCGGTGCCCGAAACCCACTCCCGACGGGTTCTCCTTGGCGGGGAAGCAGGATTGGGCGCGCGAAGGCCTTCTGCGCCCAGTTCGCAGCCATGCCCCCTGAGCCAGCTCGGCCGCTCAGCGCCGAGGCCCCGTCGCACCGAAGGCCCAAAACGAGCTTCTGGCGGCTGCATTCTGCAAAGGGAAAGTCTCCTCGGGCAGCCAACAACAGACCCAACGTGCCTCGGCTCAGGAAAGCAACGCAAGCCGTTTTCGCCCCCCGCCCCCCAGCTCTCCAGAGGGCAAAGCGAGGCGGGGCTGCCCCTGGCTCCCTGGGCCCTGCTGATTTGCTGGGGATCACCGATGCCCAAAACCTACTCCCCAAGGGTTCTCCTTGGCGGGGAAGCAGGATTGGGCGCGCGAAGCCCTTCTGCGCCCAGGCCGCAGCCATGCCCCCTGAGCCAGCTCGGCAGCTCAGCGCCGAGGCCCCGTGGCACCGACGGCCCAAAACGAGCTTCTGGCAGCTGCATTGTGCAAAGGGAAAGTCTCCTCGGGCAGCCAACAACAGCCCCAACGCGCCTCGGCTAAGGAAAGCAACGCAAGCCGTTTTCGCCCCCGGCCCTCCGCTCTCCAGATGGCAAAGCGGGGCGGGCTGCCCCTGGCTCCCTGGGCCCTGCTGCTTTGCTGGGGGTCTCCGGTGCCCGAAACCCCCTCCCCACGGGTTCTCCTTGGCGGGGAAGCAGGATTGGGCGCGCGAAGGCCTTCTGCGCCCAGGCCGCAGCCATGCCCCCTGAGCGAGCTCGGCCGCACAGCGCCGAGGCCCCTCGCACCGACGGGCCAAAACGAGCTTCTGGCAGCTGCATTGTGCAAAGGGAAAGTCTCCTCGGGCAGCCATCAACAGTCCCAACGCGCCTCGGCTCAGGAAAGCAACGCAAGACGTTTTCGCCCCCGGCCCTCTGCTCTCCAGAGGGCAAAGCGGGGCGGGGCTGCCCCTGGCTCCCTGGGCCCTGCTGCTTTGCTGGGGGTCTCCGATGCCCGAAACCCACTCCCCACGGATTCTCCTTGGCGGGGAAGCAGGATTGGGCGCGCGAAGCCCTTCTGCGCCCAGGCCGCAGCCATGCCCCCTGAGCCAGCTCGGCCGCTCAGCGCCGAGGCCCTGTCGAACCGACGGCCCAAAACGAGCTTCTGGCAACTGCCTTGTGCAAAGGGAAAGTCTCCTCGGGCAGAAAACAACAACCCAAACGCGCCTCGGCTCAGGAAAGCAACGCAAGCCGTTTTCGCCCCCGGCCCTCCGCTCTCCAGAGGGCCAAGCGGTGCAGGGCTGCCCCTGGCTCCCTAGGCCCTGCTGCTGTGCTGGGGGTCTCCGGTGCCCGAAACCCACTCCCCACGGGTTCTCCTTGGCGGGGAAGCAGGATTGGGCGCGCGAAGGCCTTCTGCGCCCAGGCCGCAGCCATGCCCCCTGAGCCAGCTCGGCCGCTCAGCGCCGAGGCCCCGTCGCACCGACGGCCATAAACGAGCTTCTGGCAGCTGCATTGTGCAAAGGGAAAGTCTCCTCGGGCAGCCAACAACAGCCCCAACGTGCCTCGGCTGAGGAAAGCAAAGCAAGCAGTTTTCGCCCCCCGCACCCCAGCTCTCCAGAGGGCAAAGTGATTCGGGGCTGCCCCTGGCTCCCTGGGCCGTGTGTCTTTGCTGGGGGTCTCCGGTGCGCGAAACCCACTCCCCACGGGTTCTCCTTGGCGCGGAAGCAGGACTGGTCGCGCGAAGGCCTTCTGCGCCCAGGCCGCAGCCATGCACCCGAGCCAGCTCTGCCGCTCAGCGCCGAGGTCCCGTCGCACCGACGGCCCAAAACGAGCTTCTGGCAGCTGCATTGTGCAAAGGGAAAGTCTCCTCGGGCAGCCAACAACAGCCCCAACGCGCCTCGGCTCAGGAAAGCAACGCAAGCCGTTTTCGCCCCCGGCCCTCCGCTCTCCAGAGGGCAAAGCGGGGCGGGGCTGCCCCTGGCTCCCTGGGCCCTGCTGCTTTGCTGGGGGTCTCCGGTGCCCGAAACCCACTCCCGACGGGTTCTCCTTGGCGGGGAAGCAGGATTGGGCGCGCGAAGGCCTTCTGCGCCCAGGCCGCAGCCATGCCCCCTGAGCCAGCTCGGCCGCTCAGCACGGAGGCCCCGTGGCACCGACGGCCCAAAACGAGCTTCTGGCAGCTGCATTGTGCAAAGGGAAAGTCTCCTCGGCCAGCCAACAACAGCCCCAACGCGCCTTGGATCAGGAAAGCAACGCAAGCCGTTTTCGCCCCCCGCCCCCCAGCTCTCCAGAGGGCAAAGCGAGGCGGGGCTGCCCCTGGCTCCCTGGGCCCTGCTGCTTTGCTGGGGATCACCGATGCCCAAAACCTACTCCCCAAGGGTTCTCCTTGGTGGGGAAGCAGGATTGGGCGCGCCAAGCCCTTCTGCGCCCAGGCCGCAGCCATGCCCCCTGAGCCAGCTCGGCCGCTCAGCGCCGAGGCCCCGTCGCACCGACGGCCCAAAACGAGCTTCTGGCAGCTGCATTGTGCAAAGGGAAAGTCTCCTCGGCCAGCCAACAACAGCCCCAACGCGCCTCGGCTCAGGAAAGTAACGCAAGCCGTTTTCGCCCCCCGCCCTCCGATCTCCAGAGGGCAAAGCGGGGCGGGGCTGCCCCTGCCTCCTGGGCCCTGCTGCTTTGCTGGGGGTCTCCGGTGCCCGAAACCCACTCCCGACGTGTTCTCCTTGGCGGGGAAGCAGGATTGGGCGCGCGAAGGCCTTCTGCGCCCAGTTCGCAGCCATGCCCCCTGAGCCAGCTCGGCCGCTCAGCGCCGAGGCCCCGTCGCACCGAAGGCCCAAAACGAGCTTCTGGCGGCTGCATTCTGCAAAGGGAAAGTCTCCTCGGGCAGCCAACAACAGACCCAACGTGCCTCGGCTCAGGAAAGCAACGCAAGCCGTTTTCGCCCCCCGCCCCCCAGCTCTCCAGAGGGCAAAGCGAGGCGGGGCTGCCCCTGGCTCCCTGGGCCCTGCTGATTTGCTGGGGATCACCGATGCCCAAAACCTACTCCCCAAGGGTTCTCCTTGGCGGGGAAGCAGGATTGGGCGCGCGAAGCCCTTCTGCGCCCAGGCCGCAGCCATGCCCCCTGAGCCAGCTCGGCCGCTCAGCGCCGAGGCCCCGTGGCACCGACGGCCCAAAACGAGCTTCTGGCAGCTGCATTGTGCAAAGGGAAAGTCTCCTCGGGCAGCCAACAACAGCCCCAACGCGCCTCGGCTCAGGAAAGCAACGCAAGCCGTTTTCGACCCCGGCCCTCCGCTCTCCAGATGGCAAAGCGGGGCGGGCTGCCCCTGTCTCCCTGGGCCCTGCTGCTTTGCTGGGGGTCTCCGGTGCCCGAAACCCCCTCCCCACGGGTTCTCCTTGGCGGGGAAGCAGGATTGGGCGCGCGAAGGCCTTCTGCGCCCAGGCCGCAGCCATGCCCCCTGAGCGAGCTCGGCCGCACAGCGCCGAGGCCCCTCGCACCGACGGGCCAAAACGAGCTTCTGGCAGCTGCATTGTGCAAAGGGAAAGTCTCCTCGGGCAGCCATCAACAGTCCCAACGCGCCTCGGCTCAGGAAAGCAACGCAAGACGTTTTCGCCCCCGGCCCTCTGCTCTCCAGAGGGCAAAGCGGGGCGGGGCTGCCCCTGGCTCCCTGGGCCCTGCTGCTTTGCTGGGGGTCTCCGATGCCCGAAACCCACTCCCCACGGATTCTCCTTGGCGGGGAAGCAGGATTGGGCGCGCGAAGGCCTTCTGCGCCCAGGCCGCAGCCATGCCCCCTGAGCCAGCTCGGCCGCTCAGTGCCGAGGCCCCGTTGCACCGACGGCCCAAAACGAGCTTCTGGCAGCTGCATTGTGCAAAGGGAAAGTCTCCTCGGGCAGCCAACAACAGCCCCAACGCGCCTCGGCTCAGGAAAGCAACGCAAGCCTTTTTCGCCCCCTGCCCTCTGCTCTCCAGAGGGCAAAGCGTGGCGGGGCTGCCCCTGGCTCCCTAGGCCCTGCTGCTGTGCTGGGGGTCTCCGGTGCCCGAAACCCACTCCCCACGGGTTCTCCTTGGCGGCGAAGCAGGATTGGGCGCGCGAAGGCCTTCTGCGCCCAGGCCTCAGCCATGCCCCCTGAGCCAGCTCGGCCGCTCAGCGCCGAGGCCCCGTCGCACCGACGGCCATAAACGAGCTTCTGGCAGCTGCATTCTGCAAAGGGAAAGTCTCCTCGGGCAGCCAACAACAGCCCCAACGTGCCTCGGCTGAGGAAAGCAACGCAAGCCGTTTTCGCCCCCCGCAACCCAGCTCTCCAGAGGGCAAAGTGAGGCGGGGCTGCCCCTGGCTCCCTGGGCCCTGTGTCTTTGCTGGGGGTCTCCGGTGCGCGAAACCCACTCCCCACGGGTTCTCCTTGGCGCGGAAGCAGGACTGGTCGCGCGAAGGCCTTCTGCGCCCAGGCCGCAGCCATGCACCCGAGCCAGCTCTGCCGCTCAGCGCCGAGGTCCCGTCGCACCGACGGCCCAAAACGAGCTTCTGGCAGCTGCATTGTGCAAAGGGAATTCTCCTCGGGCAGCCAACAACAGCCCCAACGCGCCTCGGCTCAGGAAAGCAACGCAAGCCGTTTTCGCCCCCCGCCCTCCGATCTCCAGAGGGCAAAGCGGGGCGGGTCTGCCCCTGCCTCCTGGGCCCTGCTGCTTTGCTGGGGGTCTCCGGTGCCCGAAACCCACTCCCCACGGGTTGTCCTTGGCGGGGAAGCAGGACTGGGCGCGCGAAGGCCTTCTGCGCCCAGGCCGCAGCCATGCCCCCTGAGCCAGCTCGGCCGCTCAGCGCCGAGGCCCCGTCGCACCGACGGGCCAAAACGAGCTTCTGGCAGCTGCATTGTGCAAAGGGAAAGTCTCCTCGGGCAGCCAACAACAGCCCCAACGCGCCTCGGCTCAGGAAAGCAACGCAAGCCGTTTTCGCCCCCGGCCCTCCGCTCTCCAGATGGCAAAGCGGGGCGGGTTGCCCCTGGCTCCCTGGGCCCTGCTGCTTTGCTGGGGGTCTCCGGTGCCCGAAACCCCCTCCCCACGTGTTCTCCTTGGCGGGGAAGCAGGATTGGGCGCGCGAAGGCCTTTTGCGCCCAGGCCGCAGCCATGCCCCCTGAGCCAGCTCGGCCGCTCAGCGCAGAGGCCCTGTCGAACCGACGGCGCAAAACGAGCTTCTGGCAGCTGCCTTGTGCAAAGGGAAAGTCTCCTCGGGCAGAAAACAACAGCCCCAACGCGCCTCGGCTCAGGAAAGCAACGCAAGCCGTTTTCGCCCCCGGCCCTCCTCTCTCCAGAGGGCCAAGCGGTGCAGGGCTGCCCCTGGCTCCCTAGGCCCTGCTGCTGTGCTGGGGGTCTCCGGTGCCCGAAACCCACTCCCGACGGGTTCTCCTTGGCGGGGAAGCAGGATTGGGCGCGCGAAGGCCTTCTGCGCCCAGGCCGCAGCCATGCCCCCTGAGCCAGCTCGGCCGCTCAGCGCCGAGGCCCTGTCGCACCGACGGCCATAAACGAGCTTCTGGCAGCTGCATTCTGCAAAGGGAAAGTCTCCTCGGGCAGCCAACAACAGCCCCAACGCGCCTCGGCTGAGGAAAGCAACGCAAGCCGTTTTCGCCCCCGGCCCTCCACTCTCCAGAGGGCAAAGCAGGGCGGGGCTGCCCCTGGCTCCCTGGGCCCTGCTGCTTTGCTGGGGGTCTCCGGTGCCCGAAACCCACTCCCCACGGGTTCTCCTTGGCGCGGAAGCAGGACTGGGCGCGCGAAGGCCTTCTGCGCCCAGGCCGCAGCCATGCACCCGAGCCAGCTCTGCCGCTCAGCGCCGAGGTCCCGTCGCACCGACGGCCAAAAACGAGCTTCTGGCAGCTGCATTGTGCAAAGGGAATGTCTCCTCGGGCAGCCAACAACAGCCCCAACGCGCCTCGGCTCAGGAAAGCAACGCAAGCCGTTTTCGCCCCCCGCCCTCCGCTCTCCAGAGGGCAAAGCGGGGCGGGGCTGCCCCTGGCTCCCTGGGCCCTGCTGCTTTGCTGGGGGTCTCCGGTGCCCGAAACCCCCTCCCCACGTGTTCTCCTTGGCGGGGAAGCAGGATTGGGCGCGCGAAGGCCTTCTGCGCCCAGGCCGCAGCCATGCCCCCTGAGCCAGATCGGCCGCTCAGCGCCGAGGCCCTGTCGAACCGACGGCCCAAAACGAGCTTCTGGCAACTGCCTTGTGCAAAGGGAAAGTCTCCTCGGGCAGAAAACAACAGCCCCAACGCGCCTCGGCTCAGGAAAGCAACGCAAGCAGTTTTCGCCCCCGGGCCTCCGCTCTCCAGAGGGCAAAGCGGGGCGGGGCTGCCCCTGGCTCCCTAGGCCCTGCTGCTGTGATGGGGGTCTCCGGTGCCCGAAACCCACTCCCCACGGGTTCTCCTTGGCGGTGAAGCAGGATTGGGCGCGCGAAGGCCTTCTACGCCCAGGCCGCAGCCATGCCCCCTGAGCCAGCTCGGCCGCTCAGCACCGAGGCCCCGTGGCACCGACGGCCCAAAACGAGCTTCTGTCAGCTGCATTGTGCAAAGCGAAAGTCTCCTCGGCCAGCCAACAACAGCCCCAACGCGCCTCGGCTCAGGAAAGCAACGCAAGCCGTTTTCGCCCCCCGCCCCCCAGCTCTCCAGAGGGCAAAGCAAGGCGGGGCTGCCCCTGGCTCCCTGGGCCCTGCTGCTTTGCTGGGGATCACCGATGCCCAAAACCTACTCCCCAAGGGTTCTCCTTGGCGGGGAAGCAGGATTGGGCGCGCGAAGCCCTTCTGCGCCCAGGCCGCAGCAATGCCCCCTGAGCCAGCTCGGCCGCTCAGCGCCGAGGCCCCGTGGCACCGACGGCCCAAAACGAGCTTCTGGCAGCTGCATTGTGCAAAGGGAAAGTCTCCTCGTCCAGCCAACAACAGCCCCAACGCGCCTCGGATCAGGAAAGCAACGCAAGCCATTTTCGCCCCCGGCCCTCCGCTCTCCAGATGGCAAAGCGGGGCGGGCTGCCCCTGGCTCCCTGGGCCCTGCTGCTTTGCTGGGGGTCTCCGGTGCCCGAAACCCCGTCCCCACGTGTTCTCCTTGCCTGGGAAGCAGGATTGGGCGCGCGAAGCCCTTCTGCGCCCAAGCCGCAGCCATGCCCCCTGAGCCAGCTCGGCTGCTGAGCGCCGAGGGCCCGTCGCACCGAAGGCCCAAAACGAGCTTCTGGCAGCTGCATTGTGCAAAGGGAAAGTCTCCTCGGGCAGCCAACAACAGCCCCAACGCGCCTCGGCTCAGGAAAGCAACACAAGCCGTTTTCGCCCCCGCCCTCCGCTCTCCAGAGGGCAAAGCGGGGCGGGGCTGCCCCTGGCTCCCTGGGCCCTGCTGCTTTGCTGGGGGTCTCCGGTGCCCGAAACCCACTCGCCATGGGTTCTCCTTGGCGGGGAAGCAGGATTGGGCGCGCCAAGGCCTTCTGCGCCCAGGCCGCAGCCATGCCCCCTGAGCCAGCTCGGCCGCTCAGCGCCGAGGCCCCGTCGCACCGACGGCCATAAACGAGCTTCTGGCAGCTGCATTGTGCAAAGGGAAAGTCACCTCGGGCAGCCAACAACAGCCCCAACGCGCCTCGGCTCAGGAAAGCAACGCAAGCCGTTTTCGCCCCCCGCCCTCCGCTCTCCAGAGGGCAAAGCGGGGCGGGGCTACCCCTGGCTCCCTGGGCCCTGTGTCTTTGCTGGGGGTGTCGGATGCCCGTAACCCACTCCCCACGGGTTCTCCTTGCCTAGGAAGCAGGATTGGGCGCGCGAAGCCCTTCTGCGCCCAAGCCGCAGCCATGCCCCCTGAGCCAGCTCGGCTGCTGAGCGCCGAGGGCCCGTCGCACCGAAGGCCCAAAACGAGCTTCTGGCAGCTGCATTGTGCAAAGGGAAAGTCTCCTCGGGCAGCCAACAACAGCCCCAACGCGCCTCGGCTCAGGAAAGCAACGCAAGCCGTTTTCGCCCCCTGCCCTCCGATCTCAAGAGGGCAAAGCGGGGCGGGGCTGCCCCTGGCTCCCTAGGCCCTGCTGCTGTGCTGGGGGTCTCCGGTGCCCGAAACCCACTCCCCACGGGTTCTCCTTGGCGGCCAAGCAAGATTGGGCGCGCGAAGGCCTTCTGCGCCCAGGCCGCAGCCATGCCCCCTGAGCCAGCTCGGCCGCTCAGCGCCGAGGCCCCGTGGCACCGACGGCCCAAAACGAGCTTCTGGCAGCTGCATTGTGCAAAGGGAAAGTCTCCTCGGCCAGCCAACAACAGCCCCAACGCGCCTCGGATCAGGAAAGCAACGCAAGCCGTTTTCGCCCCCCGCACCCCAGCTCTCCAGAGGGCAAAGTGAGGCGGGGCTGCCCCTGGCTCCCTGGGCCCTGCTGCTTTGCTGGGGATCACCGATGCCCAAAACCTACTCCCCAAGGGTTCTCCATGGCGGGGAAGCAGGATTGGGCGCGCGAAACCCTTCTGTGCCCAGGCCGCAGCCATGCCCCCTGAGCCAGCTCGGCCGCTCAGCGCCGAGGCCCCGTGGCACCGACGGCCCAAAACGAGCTTCTGGCAGCTGCATTGTGCAAAGGGAAAGTCTCCTCGGGTAGCCAACATCAGCTCCAACGCGCCTCGGCTCAGGAAAGCAACGCAAGCCGTTTTCGCCCCCGGCCCTCCGCTCTCCAGATGGCAAAGCGGGGCGGGCTGCCCCTGGCTCCCTGGGCCCTGCTGCTTTGCTGGGGTTCTCCGGTGCCCGAAACCCACTCCCCACGGGTTCTCCTTGGCGGGGAAGCAGGATTGGGCGCGCGTAGGCCTTCTGCGCCCAGGCCGCAGCCATGCACCCTGAGCCAGCTCAGCCGCTCAGTGCCGAGGCCCCGTCGCACCGACGGCCGAAAACGAGCTTCTGGCAGCTGCCTTGTGCAAAGGGAAAGTCTCCTCGGGCAGAAAACAACAGCCCCAACGCGTCTCGGCACAGGAAAGCAACGCAAGCCGTTTTCGTCCCCGGCCCTCCGCTCTCCAGAGGGCCAAGCGGTGCAGGGCTGCCCCTGGCTGCCTAGGCCCTGCTGCTGTTCTGGGGGTCTCCGGTGCCCGAAACCCACTCCCGACGGGTTCTCCTTGGCGTGGAAGCAGGACTGGGCGCGCGAAGGCCTTCTGCGCCCAGGCCGCAGCCATGCACCCGAGCCAGCTCTGCCGCTCAGCGCCGAGGTCCCGTCGCACCGACGGCCCAAAACGAGCTTCTGGCAGCTGCATTGTGTAAAGGGAAAGTCTCCTCGGGCAGCCAACAACAGCCCCAACGCGCCTCGGCTCAGGAAAGCAACGCAAGCCGTTATCGCCCCCGGCCCTCCACTCTCCAGAGGGCAAAGCGGGGCGGGGCTGCCCCTGGCTCCCTGGGCCCTGTGTCTTTGCTGGGGGTCTCCGGTGCTCGAAACCCACTCCCCACGGGTTCTCCTTGGCGCGGAAGCAGGACTGGGCGCGCGAAGGCCTTCTGCGCCCAGGCCGCAGCCATGCACCCGAGCCAGCTCTGCCGCTCAGCTGCCTTGTGCAAAGGGAAAGTCTCCTCGGGCAGAAAACAACAACCCAAACGCGCCTCGGCTCAGGAAAGCAACGCAAGCCGTTTTCGCCCCCGGCCCTCCGCTCTCCAGATGGCAAAGCGGTGCAGGGCTGCCCCTGGCTCCCTAGGCCCTGCTGCTGTGCTGGGGGTCTCCGGTGCCCGAAACCCCCTCCCCACGTGTTCTCCTTGGTGGGGAAGCAGGATTGGGCGCGCGAAGGCCTTTTGCGCCCAGGCCGCAGCCATGCCCCCTGAGCCAGCTCGGCCGCTCAGCGCAGAGGCCCTGTCGAACTGACGGCGCAAAACGAGCTTCTGGCAGCTGCCTTGTGCAAAGGGAAAGTCTCCTCGGGCAGAAAACAACAGCCCAAACGCGCCTCGGCTCAGGAAAGCAACGCAAGCCGTTTTCGCCCCCGGCCCTCCGCTCTCCAGAGGGCCAAGCGGTGCAGGGCTGCCCCTGGCTCCCTAGGCCCTGCTGCTGTGCTGGGGGTCTCCGGTGCCCGAAACCCACTCCCGACGGGTTCTCCTTGGCGGGGAAGCAGGATTGGGCGCGCGAAGGCCTTCTGCGCCCAGGCCGCAGCCATGCACCCTGAGCCAGCTCGGCCGCTCAGCGCCGAGGCCCCGTCGCACCGACGGCCATAAACGAGCTTCTGGCAGCTGCATTCTGCAAAGGGAAAGTCTCCTCGGGCAGCCAACAACAGCCCCAACGCGCCTCGGCTGAGGAAAGCAACGCAAGCCGTTTTCGCCCCTGGCCCTCCACTCTCCAGAGGGCAAAGCAGGGCGGGGCTGCCCCTGGCTCCCTGGGCCCTGTGTCTTTGCTGGGGGTCTCCGGTGCCCGAAACCCACTCCCCACGGGTTCTCCTTGGCGCGGAAGCAGGACTGGGCGCGCGAAGGCCTTCTGCGCCCAGGCCGCAGCCATGCACCCGAGCCAGCTCTGCCGCTCAGCGCCGAGGTCCCGTCGCACCGACGGCCCAAAACGAGCTTCTGGCAGCTGCATTGTGCAAAGGGAAAGTCTCCTCGGGCAGCCAACAACAGCCCCAACGCGCCTCGGCTCAGGAAAGCAACGCAAGCAGTTTTCGCCCCCCGCCCTCCGCTCTCCAGAGGGCAAAGCGGGGCGGGGCTGCCCCTGGCTCCCTGGGCCCTGCTGCTTTGCTGGGGGTCTCCGGTGCCCGAAACCCACTCCCCACGGGTTCTCCTTGGCGGGGAAGCAGGATTGGGCGCGCGAAGGCCTTCTGCGCCCAGGCCGCAGCCATGCCCCCTGAGCCAGCTCGGCCGCTCAGCGCCGAGGCCCTGTCGAACCGACGGCCCAAAACGAGCTTCTGGCAGCTGCCTTGTGCAAAGGGAAAGTCTCCTCGGGCAGAAAACAACAGCCCCAACGCGCCTCGGCTCAGGAAAGCAACGCAAGCCGTTTTCGCCCCCGGCCCTCCGCTCTCCAGAGGGCCAAGCGGTGCAGGGCTGCCCCTGGCTCCCTAGGCCCTGCTGCTGTGCTGGGGGTCTCCGGTGCCCGAAACCCACTCCCGACGGGTTCTCCTTGGCAGGGAAGCAGGATTGGGCGCGCGAAGGCCTTCTGCGCCCAGGCCGCAGCCATGCCCCCTGAGCCAGCTCGGCCGCTCAGCGCCGAGGCCCCGTGGCACCGACGGCCCAAAACGAGCTTCTGGCAGCTGCTTTGTGCCAAGGGAAAGTCTCCTCGGGCAGCCAACAACAGCCCCAACGCGCCTCGGCTCAGGAAAGCAACGCAAGCCGTTTTCGCCCCCGGCCCTCCGCTCTCCAGAGGGCAAAGCGGGGCGGGGCTGCCCCTGGCTCCCTGGGCCCTGCTGCTTTGCTGGGGGTCTCCGGTGCCCGAAACCCACTCCCGACGGGTTCTCCTTGGCGGGGAAGCAGGATTGGGCGCGCGAAGGCCTTCTGCGCCCAGGCCGCAACCATGCCCCCTGAGCCAGCTCTGCTGCTCAGCGCTGAGGCCCCGTCGCACCGACGGCCCAAAACGAGCTTCTGGCAGCTGCATTCTGCAAAGGGAAAGTCTCCTCGGGCAGCCAACAACAGCCCCAACGCGCCTCGGCTCAGGAAAGCAACGCAAGCTGTTTTCGCCCCCGGCCCTCCGCTCTCCAGAGGGCAAAGCGCGGCGGGGCTGCCCCTGGCTCCCTGGGCCCTGTGTCTTTGCTGGGGGTCTCCGGTGCCCGAAACCCACTCCCCACGGGTTCTCCTTGGCGGGGAAGCAGGATTGGGCGCGCGAAGGCCTTCTGCGCCCAGACCGCAGCCATGCCCCCTGAGCCAGCTCTGCCGCTCAGCGCTGAGGCCCCGTCGCACCTACGGCCCAAAACGAGCTTCTGGCAGCTGCATTGTGCAAAGGGAAAGTCTCCTCGGGCAGCCAACAACAGCCCCAACGCGCCTCGGCTCAGGAAAGCAACGCAAGCCGTTTTCGACCCCGGCCCTCCGCTCTCCAGACGGCTAAGCGGTGCAGGGCTGCCCCTGGCTCCCTAGGCCCTGCTGCTGTGCTGGGGGTCTCCGGTGCCCGAAACCCACTCCCGACGGGTTCTCCTTGGCGGGGAAGCAGGATTGGGCGCGCGAAGGCCTTCTGCGCCCAGGTCGCAGCCATGCCCCCTGATCCAGCTCGGCCGCTCAGCGCCGAGGCCCCGTGCACCGACGGCCCAAAACGAGCTTGTGGCAGCTGCCTTGTGCAAAGGGAAAGTCTCCTCGGGCAGCCAACAACAGCCCCAACGCGCCTCGGCTCAGGAAAGCAACGCAAGCCGTTTTCGCCCCCGGCCCTCCGCTCTCCAGAGGGCAAAGCGGGGCGGGGCTGCCCCTGGCTCCCTGGGCCCTGCTGCTGTGCTGGGGGTCTCCGGTGCCCGAAACCCACTCCCGACGGGTTCTCCTTGGCGGGGAAGCAGGATTGGGCGCGCGAAGGCCTTCTGCGCCCAGGCCGCAGCCATGCCCCTGAGCCAGCTCGGCCGCTCAGCGCCGAGGCCCCGTCGCACCGAAGGCCCAAAACGAGCTTCTGGCGGCTGCATTGTGCAAAGGGAAAGTCTCCTCTGGCAGCCAACAACAGCCCCAACGTGCCTCGGCTGAGGAAAGCAACGCAAGCCGTTTTCGCCCCCGACCCTCCGCTCTCCAGAGGGCAAAGCGGGGCGGGGCTGCCCCTGGCTCCCTGGGCCCTGTGTCTTTGCTGGGGGTCTCCGGTGCCCGAAACCCACTCCCCACGGGTTCTCCTTGGCGCGGAAGCAGGACTGGGCGTGCGAAGGCCTTCTGCGCCCAGGCCGCAGCCATGCACCCGAGCCAGCTCTGCCGCTCAGCGCCGAGGTCCCGTCGCACCGACGGCACAAAACGAGCTTCTGGCAGCTGCATTGTGCAAAGGGAAAGTCTCCTCGGGCAGCCAACAACAGCCCCAACGCGCCTCGGCTGAGGAAAGCAACGCAAGCCGTTTTCGACCCCGGCCCTCCGCTCTCCAGAGGGCAAAGCGGGGCGGGGCTGCCCCTGGCTCCCTGGGCCCTGCTGCTTTGCTGGGGGTCTCCGATGCCCGAAACCCACTCGGCATGTGTTCTCCTTGGCGTGGAAGCAGGATTGGGCGCGCGAAGGCCTTCTGCGCCCAGGCCGCAGCCATGCCCCCTGAGCCAGCTCGGCCGCTCAGCGCCGAGTCCCCGTCGCACCGACGGACCAAAACGAGCTTCTGGCAGCTGCATTGTGCAAAGGGAAAGTCTCCTCGGGCAGTCAACAACAGCCCCAACGCGCCTCGGCTCAGGAAAGCAACGCAAGCAGTTTTCGCCCCCGCCCTCCGCTCTCCAGAGGGCAAAGCGGGGCGGGGCTGCCCCTGGCTCCCTGGGCCCTGTGTCTTTGCTGGGGGTCTCCGGTGCCCGAAACCCACTCCCCACGGGTTCTCCTTGGCGGGGAAGCAGGATTGGGCGCGCGAAGGCCTTCTGCGCCCAGGCCGCAACCATGCCCCCTGAGCCAGCTCTGCTGCTCAGCGCTGAGGCCCCGTCGCACCGACGGCCCAAAACGAGCTTCTGGCAGCTGCATTCTGCAAAGGGAAAGTCTCCTCGGGCAGCCAACAACAGCCCCAACGCGCCTCGGCTCAGGAAAGCAACGCAAGCCGTTTTCGCCCCCGGCCCTCCGCTCTCCAGAGGGCAAAGCGGGGCGGGGCTGCCCCTGGCTCCCTGGGCCCTGCTGCTTTGCTGGGGGTCTCCGGTGCCCGAAACCCACTCCCGACGGGTTCTCCTTGGCGGGGAAGCAGGATTGGGCGCGCGAAGTCCTTCTGCGCCCAGGCCGCAGCCATGCCCCCTGACCCAGCTCGGCCGCTCAGCGCCGAGGCGCCGTCGCACCGAAGGCCCAAATCGAGCTTCTGGCGGCTGCATTGTGCAAAGGGAAAGTCTCCTAGGGCAGCCAACAACAGCCCCAACGCGCCTCGGCTCAGGAAAGCAACGAAGGCCGTTTTCGCCCACTTCCCTCCGATCTCCAGAGGGTAAAGCGGGGCGGGGCTGCCCCTGGCTCCCTGGGCCCTGCTGATTTGCTGGGGATCACCGATGCCCAAATCCTACTCCCCAAGGGTTCTCCTTGGCGGGGAAGCAGGATTGGGCGCGCGAAGCCCTTCTGCGCCCAGGGCGCAGCCATGCCGCCTGAGCTAGCTCGGCCGTTCAGCGCCGAGGCCCAGTGGCACCGACGGCCCAAAACGAGCTTCTGGCAGCTGCATTGTGCAAAGGGAAAGTCTCCTCGGGCAGCCAACAACAGCCCCAACGCGCCTCGGCTCAGGAAAGCAACGCAAGCCGTTTTCGCCCCCGGCCCTCCGCTCTCCAGAGGGCAAAGCGGTGCAGGGCTGCCCCTGGCTCCCTAGGCCCTGCTGCTGTGCTGGGGGTCTCCGGTGCCCGAAACCCACTCCCGACGGGTTCTCCTTGGCGGGGAAGCAGGATTGGGCGCGCGAAGGCCTTCTGCGCCCAGGCCGCAGCCATGCCCCCTGAGCCAGCTCGGCCGCTCAGCGCCGAGGCCCCGTCGCACCGACGGCCATAAACGAGCTTCTGGCAGCTGCTTTGTGCAAAGGGAAAGTCTCCTCGGGCAGCCAACAACAGCCCCAACGCGCCTCGGCTCAGGAAAGCAACGCAAGCTGTTTTCGCCCCCGGCCCTCCGCTCTCCAGAGGGCAAAGCGCGGCGGGGCTGCCCCTGGCTCCCTGGGCCCTGTGTCTTTGCTGGGGGTCTCCGGTGCCCGAAACCCACTCCCCACGGGTTCTCCTTGGCGGGGAAGCAGGATTGGGCGCGCGAAGGCCTTCTGCGCCCAGACCGCAGCCATGCCCCCTGAGCCAGCTCTGCCGCTCAGCGCTGAGGCCCCGTCGCACCTACGGCCCAAAACGAGCTTCTGGCAGCTGCATTGTGCAAAGGGAAAGTCTCCTCGGGCAGCCAACAACAGCCCCAACGCGCCTCGGCTCAGGAAAGCAACGCAAGCCGTTTTCGACCCCGGCCCTCCGCTCTCCAGACGGCTAAGCGGTGCAGGGCTGCCCCTGGCTCCCTAGGCCCTGCTGCTGTGCTGGGGGTCTCCGGTGCCCGAAACCCACTCCCGACGGGTTCTCCTTGGCGGGGAAGCAGGATTGGGCGCGCGAAGGCCTTCTGCGCCCAGGTCGCAGCCATGCCCCCTGATCCAGCTCGGCCGCTCAGCGCCGAGGCCCCGTGCACCGACGGCCCAAAACGAGCTTGTGGCAGCTGCCTTGTGCAAAGGGAAAGTCTCCTCGGCCAGCCAACAACAGCCCCAACGCGCCTCGGCTCAGGAAAGCAACGCAAGCCGTTTTCGCCCCCGGGCCTCCGCTCTCCAGAGGGCAAAGCGGGGCGGGGCTGCCCCTGGCTCCCTGGGCCCTGCTGCTGTGCTGGGGGTCTCCGGTGCCCGAAACCCACTCCCGACGGGTTCTCCTTGGCGGGGAAGCAGGATTGGGCGCGCGAAGGCCTTCTGCGCCCAGGCCGCAGCCATGCCCCTGAGCCATCTCGGCCGCTCAGCGCCGAGGCCCCGTCGCACCGAAGGCCCAAAACGAGCTTCTGGCGGCTGCATTGTGCAAAGGGAAAGTCTCCTCTGGCAGCCAACAACAGCCCCAACGTGCCTCGGCTGAGGAAAGCAACGCAAGCCGTTTTCGCCCCCGACCCTCCGCTCTCCAGAGGGCAAAGCGGGGCGGGGCTGCCCCTGGCTCCCTGGGCCCTGTGTCTTTGCTGGGGGTCTCCGGTGCCCGAAACCCACTCCCCACGGGTTCTCCTTGGCGCGGAAGCAGGACTGGGCGTGCGAAGGCCTTCTGCGCCCAGGCCGCAGCCATGCACCCGAGCCAGCTCTGCCGCTCAGCGCCGAGGTCCCGTCGCACCGACGGCACAAAACGAGCTTCTGGCAGCTGCATTGTGCAAAGGGAAAGTCTCCTCGGGCAGCCAACAACAGCCCCAACGCGCCTCGGCTGAGGAAAGCAACGCAAGCCGTTTTCGACCCCGGCCCTCCGCTCTCCAGAGGGCAAAGCGGGGCGGGGCTGCCCCTGGCTCCCTGGGCCCTGCTGCTTTGCTGGGGGTCTCCGATGCCCGAAACCCACTCGGCATGTGTTCTCCTTGGCGTGGAAGCAGGATTGGGCGCGCGAAGGCCTTCTGCGCCCAGGCCGCAGCCATGCCCCCTGAGCCAGCTCGGCCGCTCAGCGCCGAGTCCCCGTCGCACCGACGGACCAAAACGAGCTTCTGGCAGCTGCATTGTGCAAAGGGAAAGTCTCCTCGGGCAGTCAACAACAGCCCCAACGCGCCTCGGCTCAGGAAAGCAACGCAAGCAGTTTTCGCCCCCGGCCCTCCGCTCTCCAGAGGGCAAAGCGGGGCGGGGCTGCCCCTGGCTCCCTGGGCCCTGTGTCTTTGCTGGGGGTCTCCGGTGCCCGAAACCCACTCCCCACGGGTTCTCCTTGGCGGGGAAGCAGGATTGGGCGCGCGAAGGCCTTCTGCGCCCAGGCCGCAACCATGCCCCCTGAGCCAGCTCTGCTGCTCAGCGCTGAGGCCCCGTCGCACCGACGGCACAAAACGAGCTTCTGGCAGCTGCATTCTGCAAAGGGAAAGTCTCCTCGGGCAGCCAACAACAGCCCCAACGCGCCTCGGCTCAGGAAAGCAACGCAAGCCGTTTTCGCCCCCGGCCCTCCGCTCTCCAGAGGGCAAAGCGGGGCGGGGCTGCCCCTGGCTCCCTGGGCCCTGCTGCTTTGCTGGGGGTCTCCGGTGCCCGAAACCCACTCCCGACGGGTTCTCCTTGGAGGGGAAGCAGGATTGGGCGCGCGAAGGCCTTCTGCGCCCAGGCCGCAGCCATGCCCCCTGACCCAGCTCGGCCGCTCAGCGCCGAGGCGCCGTCGCACCGAAGGCCCAAATCGAGCTTCTGGCGGCTGCATTGTGCAAAGGGAAAGTCTCCTAGGGCAGCCAACAACAGCCCCAACGCGCCTCGGCTCAGGAAAGCAACGAAGGCCGTTTTCGCCCACTTCCCTCCGATCTCCAGAGGGTAAAGCGGGGCGGGGCTGCCCCTGGCTCCCTGGGCCCTGCTGATTTGCTGGGGATCACCGATGCCCAAAACCTACTCCCCAAGGGTTCTCCTTGGCGGGGAAGCAGGATTGGGCGCGCGAAGCCCTTCTGCGCCCAGGGCGCAGCCATGCCGCCTGAGCTAGCTCGGCCGTTCAGCGCCGAGGCCCAGTGGCACCGACGGCCCAAAACGAGCTTCTGGCAGCTGCATTGTGCAAAGGGAAAGTCTCCTCGGGCAGCCAACAACAGCCCCAACGCGCCTCGGCTCAGGAAAGCAACGCAAGCCGTTTTCGCCCCCGGCCCTCCGCTCTCCAGAGGGCAAAGCGGTGCAGGGCTGCCCCTGGCTCCCTAGGCCCTGCTGCTGTGCTGGGGGTCTCCGGTGCCCGAAACCCACTCCCAACGGGTTCTCCTTGGCGGGGAAGCAGGATTGGGCGCGCGAAGGCCTTCTGCGCCCAGGCCGCAGCCATGCCCCCTGAGCCAGCTCGGCCGCTCAGCGCCGAGGCCACGTCGCACCGACGGCCATAAACGAGCTTCTGGCAGCTGCTTTGTGCAAAGGGAAAGTCTCCTCGGGCAGCCAACAACAGCCCCAACGCGCCTCGGCTCAGGAAAGCAACGCAAGCAGTTTTTGCCCCGGCCGTCTGCTCTCCAGAGGGCAAAGCGCGGCGGGGCTGCCCCTGGCTCCCTGGGCCCTGTGTCTTTGCTAGGGGTCTCCGGTGCCCGAAACCCACTCCCCACGGGTTCTCCTTGGCGGGGAAGCAGGATTGGGCGCGCGAAGGCCTTCTGCGCCCAGGCCGCAGCCATGCCCCCTGAGCCAGCTCGGCCGCTCAGCGCCGAGGCCCCGTGGCACCGACGGCCCAAAACGAGCTTCTGGCAGCTGCATTGTGCAAAGGGAAAGTCTCCTCGGGCAGCCAACAACAGCCCTAACGCGCCTCGGCTGAGGAAAGCAACGCAAGCCGTTTTCGACCCCGGCCCTCCGCTCTCCAGATGGCAAAGCGGGGAGGGCTGCCCCTGGCTCCCTGGGCCCTGCTGCTTTGCTGGGGGTCTCCGGTGCCCGAAACCCCCTCCCCACGTGTTCTCCTTGGCGGGGAAGCAGGATTGGGCGCGCGAAGGCCTTCTGCGCCCAGGCCGCAGCCATGACCCCTGAGCGAGCTCGGCCGCACAGCGCTGAGGCCCCTCGCACCGACGGGCCAAAACGAGCTTCTGGCAGCTGCATTGTGCAAAGGGAAAGTCTCCTCGGGCAGCCAACAACAGCCCCAACGCGCCTCGGCTCAGGAAAGCAACGCAAGACGTTTTCGCCCCCGGCCATCCGCTCTCCAGAGGGCAAAGCGGGGCGGGGCTGCCCCTGGCTCCCTGGGCCCTGCTGCTTTGCTGGGGGTCTCCGATGCCCGAAACCCACTCGGCATGTGTTCTCCTTGGCGTGGAAGCAGGATTGGGCGCGCGAAGGCCTTCTGCGCCCAGGCCGCAGCCATGCCCCCTGAGCCAGCTCGGCCGCTCAGCGCCGAGTCCCCGTCGCACCGACGGCCCAAAACGAGCTTCTGGCAGCTGCATTGTGCAAAGGGAAAGTCTCCTCGGGCAGCCAACAACAGCCCCAACGCGCCTCGGCTCAGGAAAGCAACGCAAGCCGTTTTCGCCCCCGGCCCTCCGCTCTCCAGAGGGCAAAGCGGTGCAGGGCTGCCCCTGGCTCCCTAGGCCCTGCTGCTGTGCTGGGGGTCTCCGGTGCCCGAAACCCACTCCCGACGGGTTCTCCTTGGCGGGGAAGCAGGATTGGGCGCGCGAAGGCCTTCTGCGCCCAGGCCGCAGCCATGCCCCCTGAGCCAGCTCGGCCGCTCAGCGCCGAGGCCACGTCGCACCGACGGCCATAAACGAGCTTCTGGCAGCTGCTTTGTGCAAAGGGAAAGTCTCCTCGGGCAGCCAACAACAGCCCCAACGCGCCTTGGCTCAGGAAAGCAACGCAAGCAGTTTTTGCCCCGGCCGTCTGCTCTCCAGAGGGCAAAGCGCGGCGGGGCTGCCCCTGGCTCCCTGGGCCCTGTGTCTTTGCTAGGGGTCTCCGGTGCCCGAAACCCACTCCCCACGGGTTCTCCTTGGCGGGGAAGCAGGATTGGGCGCGCGAAGGCCTTCTGCGCCCAGACCGCAGCCATGCCCCCTGAGCCAGCTCGGCCGCTCAGCGCTGAGGCCCCGTCGCACCTACGGCCCAAAACGAGCTTCTGGCAGCTGCATTGTGCAAAGGGAAAGTCTCCTCGGGCAGCCAACAACAGCCCCAACGCGCCTCGGCTCAGGAAAGCAACGCAAGCCGTTTTCGCCCCCCGCCCCCCAGCTCTCCAGAGGGCAAAGCGAGGCGGGGCTGCCCCTGGCTCCCTGGACCCTGCTGATTTGCTGGGGATCACCGATGCCCAAAACCTACTCCCCAAGGATTCTCCTTGGCGGGGAAGCAGGATTGGGCGCGCGAAGCCCTTCTGCGCCCAGGCCGCAGCCATGCCCCCTGAGCCAGCTCGGCCGCTCAGCGCCGAGGCCCCCTGGCACCGACGGCCCAAAACGAGCTTCTGGCAGCTGCATTGTGCAAAGGGAAAGTCTCCTCGGGCAGCCAACAACAGCCCCAACGCGCCTCGGCTGAGGAAAGCAACGCAAGCCGTTTTCGACCCCGGCCCTCCGCTCTCCAGATGGCAAAGCGGGGAGGGCTGCCCCTGGCTCCCTGGGCCCTGCTGCTTTGCTGGGGGTCTCCGGTGCCCGAAACCCCCTCCCCACGTGTTCTCCTTGGCGGGGAAGCAGGATTGGGCGCGCGAAGGCCTTCTGCGCCCAGGCCGCAGCCATGACCCCTGAGCGAGCTCGGCCGCACAGCGCCGAGGCCCCTCGCACCGACGGGCCAAAACGAGCTTCTGGCAGCTGCATTGTGCAAAGGGAAAGTCTCCTCGGGCAGCCAACAACAGCCCCAACGCGCCTCGGCTCAGGAAAGCAACGCAAGACGTTTTCGCCCCCGGCCATCCGCTCTCCAGAGGGCAAAGCGGGGCGGGGCTGCCCCTGGCTCCCTGGGCTCTGCTGCTTTGCTGGGGGTCTCCGATGCCCGAAACCCACTCGGCATGTGTTCTCCTTGGCGTGGAAGCAGGATTGGGTGCGCGAAGGCCTTCTGCGCCCAGGCCGCAGCCATGCCCCCTGAGCCAGCTCGGCCGCTCAGCGCCGAGTCCCCGTCGCACCGACGGACCAAAACGAGCTTCTGGCAGCTGCATTGTGCAAAGGGAAAGTCTCCTCGGGCAGTCAACAACAGCCCCAACGCGCCTCGGCTCAGGAAAGCAACGCAAGCCGTTTTCGCCCCCGCCCTCCGCTCTCCAGAGGGCAAAGCGGGGCGGGGCTGCCCCAGGCTCCCTGGGCCCTGTGTCTTTGCTGGGGGTCTCCGGTGCCCGAAACCCACTCCCCACGGGTTCTCCTTGGCGGGGAAGCAGGATTGGGCGCGCGAAGGCCTTCTGCGCCCAGGGCGCAGCCATGCCGCCTGAGCTAGCTCGGCCGTTCAGCGCCGAGGCCCAATGGCACCGACGGCCCAAAACGAACTTCTGGCAGCTGCATTGTGCAAAGGGAAAGTCTCCTCGGGCAGCCAACAACAGCCCCAACGCGCCTCGGCTCAGGAAAGCAACGCAAGCCGTTTTCGCCCCCGGCCCTCCGCTCTCCAGAGGGCAAAGCGGTGCAGGGCTGCCCCTGGCGCCCTAGGCCCTGCTGCTGTGCTGGGGGTCTCCGGTGCCCGAAACCCACTCCCGACGGGTTTTCCTTGGCGGGGAAGCAGGATTGGGCGCGCGAAGCCCTTCTGCGCCCAGGCCGCAGCCATGCCCCCTGAGCCAGCTCGGCCGCTCAGCGCCGAGGCCCCGTCGCACCGACGGCCATAAACGAGCTTCTGGCAGCTGCTTTGTGCAAAGGGAAAGTCTCCTCGGGCAGCCAACAACAGCCCCAACGCGCCTCGGCTCAGGAAAGCAACGCAAGCCGTTTTCGCCCCCGGCCCTCCGCTCTCCAGAGGGCAAAGCAGGGCGGGGTTGCCTCTGCCTCCTTGGGCCCTGCTGCTTTGCTGGGGGTCTCCAGCGCCCGAAACACACTCCCCACGGGTTCTCCTTGGCGGGGAAGCAGGATTGGGCGCGCGAAGTCCTTCTGGGCCCAGGCCGCAGCCATGCCCCCTGAGCCAGCTCGGCCGCTCAGCGCCGAGGCCCCGTCACACCGACGGCCATAAACGAGCTTCTGGCAGCTGCATTGTGCAAAGGGAAAGTCTCCTCGGGCAGCCAACAACAGCCCCAACGCGCCTCGGCTCAGGAAAGCAACGCAAGCCGTTTTCGCCCCCCGCCCCCCAGCTCTCCAGAGGGCAAAGCGAGGCGGGGCTGCCCCTGGCTCCCTGGACCCTGCTGATTTGCTGGGGATCACCGATGCCCAAAACCTACTCCCCAAGGATTCTCCTTGGCGGGGAAGCAGGATTGGGCGCGCGAAGCCCTTCTGCGCCCAGGCCGCAGTCATGCCCCCTGAGCCAGCTCGGCCGCTCAGCGCCGAGGCCCCGTGGCACCGACGGCCCAAAACGAGCTTCTGGCAGCTGCATTGTGCAAAGGGAAAGTCTCCTCGGGCAGCCAACAACAGCCCCAACGCGCCTCGGCTCAGGAAAGCAACGCAAGCCGTTTTCGCCCCCGGCCCTCCGCTCTCCAGAGGGCAAAGCGGGGCGGGGCTGCCCCTGGCTCCCTGGGCCCTGCTGCTTTGCTGGGGGTCTCCGGTGCCCGAAACCCCCTCCCCACGTGTTCTCCTTGGCGGGGAAGCAGGATTGGGCGCGCGAAGGCCTTCTGCGCCCAGGCCGCAGCCATGCCCCCTGAGCGAGCTCGGCCGCACAGCGCCGAGGCCCCTCGCACCGACGGGCCAAAACGAGCTTCTGGCAGCTGCATTGTGCAAAGGGAAAGTCTCCTCGGGCAGCCAACAACAGCCCCAACGCGCCTCGGCTCAGGAAAGCAACGCAAGACGTTTTCGCCCCCGGCCATCCGCTCTCCAGAGGGCAAAGCGGGGCGGGGCTGCCCCTGGCTCCCTGGGCCCTGCTGCTTTGCTGGGGGTCTCCGATGCCCGAAACCCACTCGGCATGTGTTCTCCTTGGCGTGGAAGCAGGATTGGGCGCGCGAAGGCCTTCTGCGCCCAGACCGCAGCCATGCCCCCTGAGCCAGCTCGGCCGCTCAGCGCTGAGGCCCCGTCGCACCTACGGCCCAAAACGAGCTTCTGGCAGCTGCATTGTGCAAAGGGAAAGTCTCCTCGGGCAGCCAACAACAGCCCCAACGCGCCTCGGCTCAGGAAAGCAACGCAAGCCGTTTTCGCCCCCCGCCCCCCAGCTCTCCAGAGGGCAAAGCGAGGCGGGGCTGCCCCTGGCTCCCTGGACCCTGCTGATTTGCTGGGGATCACCGATGCCCAAAACCTACTCCCCAAGGATTCTCCTTGGCGGGGAAGCAGGATTGGGCGCGCGAAGCCCTTCTGCGCCCAGGCCGCAGCCATGCCCCCTGAGCCAGCTCGGCCGCTCAGCGCCGAGGCCCCGTGGCACCGACGGCCCAAAACGAGCTTCTGGCAGCTGCATTGTGCAAAGGGAAAGTCTCCTCGGGCAGCCAACAACAGCCCCAACGCGCCTCGGCTGAGGAAAGCAACGCAAGCCGTTTTCGACCCCGGCCCTCCGCTCTCCAGATGGCAAAGCGGGGAGGGCTGCCCCTGGCTCCCTGGGCCCTGCTGCTTTGCTGGGGGTCTCCGGTGCCCGAAACCCCCTCCCCACGTGTTCTCCTTGGCGGGGAAGCAGGATTGGGCGCGCGAAGGCCTTCTGCGCCCAGGCCGCAGCCATGACCCCTGAGCGAGCTCGGCCGCACAGCGCCGAGGCCCCTCGCACCGACGGGCCAAAACGAGCTTCTGGCAGCTGCATTGTGCAAAGGGAAAGTCTCCTCGGGCAGCCAACAACAGCCCCAACGCGCCTCGGCTCAGGAAAGCAACGCAAGACGTTTTCGCCCCCGGCCATCCGCTCTCCAGAGGGCAAAGCGGGGCGGGGCTGCCCCTGGCTCCCTGGGCCCTGCTGCTTTGCTGGGGGTCTCCGATGCCCGAAACCCACTCGGCATGTGTTCTCCTTGGCGTGGAAGCAGGATTGGGCGCGCGAAGGCCTTCTGCGCCCAGGCCGCAGCCATGCCCCCTGAGCCAGCTCGGCCGCTCAGCGCCGAGGCCCCGTCGCACCGACGGACCAAAACGAGCTTCTGGCAGCTGCATTGTGCAAAGGGAAAGTCTCCTCGGGCAGTCAACAACAGCCCCAACGCGCCTCGGCTCAGGAAAGCAACGCAAGCAGTTTTCGCCCCCGCCCTCCGCTCTCCAGAGGGCAAAGCGGGGCGGGGCTGCCCCAGGCTCCCTGGGCCCTGTGTCTTTGCTGGGGGTCTCCGGTACCCGAAACCCACTCCCCACGGGTTCTCCTTGGCGGGGAAGCAGGATTGGGCGCGCGAAGGCCTTCTGCGCCCAGGGCGCAGCCATGCCGCCTGAGCTAGCTCGGCCGTTCAGCGCCGAGGCCCAATGGCACCGACGGCCCAAAACGAACTTCTGGCAGCTGCATTGTGCAAAGGGAAAGTCTCCTCGGGCAGCCAACAACAGCCCCAACGCGCCTCGGCTCAGGAAAGCAACGCAAGCCGTTTTCGCCCCCGGCCCTCCGCTCTCCAGAGGGCAAAGCGGTGCAGGGCTGCCCCTGGCGCCCTAGGCCCTGCTGCTGTGCTGGGGGTCTCCGGTGCCCGAAACCCACTCCCGACGGGTTTTCCTTGGCGGGGAAGCAGGATTGGGCGCGCGAAGCCCTTCTGCGCCCAGGCCGCAGCCATGCCCCCTGAGCCAGCTCGGCCGCTCAGCGCCGAGGCCCCGTCGCACCGACGGCCATAAACGAGCTTCTGGCAGCTGCTTTGTGCAAAGGGAAAGTCTCCTCGGGCAGCCAACAACAGCCCCAACGCGCCTCGGCTCAGGAAAGCAACGCAAGCCGTTTTCGCCCCCGGCCCTCCGCTCTCCAGAGGGCAAAGCAGGGCGGGGTTGCCTCTGCCTCCTTGGGCCCTGCTGCTTTGCTGGGGGTCTCCAGCGCCCGAAACACACTCCCCACGGGTTCTCCTTGGCGGGGAAGCAGGATTGGGCGCGCGAAGTCCTTCTGGGCCCAGGCCGCAGCCATGCCCCCTGAGCCAGCTCGGCCGCTCAGCGCCGAGGCCCCGTCGCACCGACGGCCATAAACGAGCTTCTGGCAGCTGCATTGTGCAAAGGGAAAGTCTCCTCGGGCAGCCAACAACAGCCCCAACGCGCCTCGGCTCAGGAAAGCAACGCAAGCCGTTTTCGCCCCCCGCCCCCCAGCTCTCCAGAGGGCAAAGCGAGGCGGGGCTGCCCCTGGCTCCCTGGACCCTGCTGATTTGCTGGGGATCACCGATGCCCAAAACCTACTCCCCAAGGATTCTCCTTGGCGGGGAAGCAGGATTGGGCGCGCGAAGCCCTTCTGCGCCCAGGCCGCAGCCATGCCCCCTGAGCCAGCTCGGCCGCTCAGCGCCGAGGCCCCGTGGCACCGACGGCCCAAAACGAGCTTCTGGCAGCTGCATTGTGCAAAGGGAAAGTCTCCTCGGGCAGCCAACAACAGCCCCAACGCGCCTCGGCTCAGGAAAGCAACGCAAGCCGTTTTCGCCCCCGGCCCTCCGCTCTCCAGAGGGCAAAGCGGGGCGGGGCTGCCCCTGGCTCCCTGGGCCCTGCTGCTTTGCTGGGGGTCTCCGGTGCCCGAAACCCCCTCCCCACGTGTTCTCCTTGGCGGGGAAGCAGGATTGGGCGCGCGAAGGCCTTCTGCGCCCAGGCCGCAGCCATGCCCCCTGAGCGAGCTCGGCCGCACAGCGCCGAGGCCCCTCGCACCGACGGGCCAAAACGAGCTTCTGGCAGCTGCATTGTGCAAAGGGAAAGTCTCCTCGGGCAGCCAACAACAGCCCCAACGCGCCTCGGCTCAGGAAAGCAACGCAAGACGTTTTCGCCCCCGGCCATCCGCTCTCCAGAGGGCAAAGCGGGGCGGGGCTGCCCCTGGCTCCCTGGGCCCTGCTGCTTTGCTGGGGGTCTCCGATGCCCGAAACCCACTCGGCATGTGTTCTCCTTGGCGTGGAAGCAGGATTGGGCGCGCGAAGGCCTTCTGCGCCCAGGCCGCAGCCATGCCCCCTGAGCCAGCTCGGCCGCTCAGCGCCGAGGCCCCGTCGCACCGACGGACCAAAACGAGCTTCTGGCAGCTGCATTGTGCAAAGGGAAAGTCTCCTCGGGCAGTCAACAACAGCCCCAACGCGCCTCGGCTCAGGAAAGCAACGCAAGCAGTTTTCGCCCCCGCCCTCCGCTCTCCAGAGGGCAAAGCGGGGCGGGGCTGCCCCAGGCTCCCTGGGCCCTGTGTCTTTGCTGGGGGTCTCCGGTGCCCGAAACCCACTCCCCACGGGTTCTCCTTGGCGGGGAAGCAGGATTGGGCGCGCGAAGGCCTTCTGCGCCCAGGCCGCAACCATGCCCCCTGAGCCAGCTCTGCTGCTCAGCGCTGAGGCCCCGTCGCACCGACGGCCCAAAACGAGCTTCTGGCAGCTGCATTCTGCAAAGGGAAAGTCTCCTCGGGCAGCCAACAACAGCCCCAACGCGCCTCGGCTCAGGAAAGCAACGCAAGCCGTTTTCGCCCCCGGCCCTCCGCTCTCCAGAGGGCAAAGCGGGGCGGGGCTGCCCCTGGCTCCCTGGGCCCTGCTGCTTTGCTGGGGGTCTCCGGTGCCCGAAACCCACTCCCGACGGGTTCTCCTTGGCGGGGAAGCAGGATTGGGCGCGCGAAGGCCTTCTGCGCCCAGGCCGCAGCCATGCCCCCTGAGCCAGCTCGGCTGCTCAGCGCCGAGGCGCCGTCGCACCGAAGGCCCAAATCGAGCTTCTGGCGGCTGCATTGTGCAAAGGGAAAGTCTCCTAGGGCAGCCAACAACAGCCCCAACGCGCCTCGGCTCAGGAAAGCAACGAAGGCCGTTTTCGCCCACTTCCCTCCGATCTCCAGAGGGTAAAGCGGGGCGGGGCTGCCCCTGGCTCCATGGGCCCTGCTGATTTGCTGGGGATCACCGATGCCCAAAACCTACTCCCCAAGGGTTCTCCTTGGCGGGGAAGCAGGATTGGGCGCGCGAAGCCCTTCTGCGCCCAGGGCGCAGCCATGCCGCCTGAGCTAGCTCGGCCGTTCAGCGCCGAGGCCCAGTGGCACCGACGGCCCAAAACGAGCTTCTGGCAGCTGCATTGTGCAAAGGGAAAGTCTCCTCGGGCAGCCAACAACAGCCCCAACGCGCCTCGGCTCAGGAAAGCAACGCAAGCCGTTTTCGCCCCCGGCCCTCCGCTCTCCAGAGGGCAAAGCGGTGCAGGGCTGCCCCTGGCGCCCTAGGCCCTGCTGCTGTGCTGGGGGTCTCCGGTGCCCGAAACCCACTCCCGACGGGTTTTCCTTGGCGGGGAAGCAGGATTGGGCGCGCGAAGCCCTTCTGCGCCCAGGCCGCAGCCATGCCCCCTGAGCCAGCTCGGCCGCTCAGCGCCGAGGCCCCGTCGCACCGACGGCCATAAACGAGCTTCTGGCAGCTGCTTTGTGCAAAGGGAAAGTCTCCTCGGGCAGCCAACAACAGCCCCAACGCGCCTCGGCTCAGGAAAGCAACGCAAGCCGTTTTCGCCCCCGGCCCTCCGCTCTCCAGAGGGCAAAGCAGGGCGGGGTTGCCTCTGCCTCCTTGGGCCCTGCTGCTTTGCTGGGGGTCTCCAGCGCCCGAAACACACTCCCCACGGGTTCTCCTTGGCGGGGAAGCAGGATTGGGCGCGCGAAGTCCTTCTGGGCCCAGGCCGCAGCCATGCCCCCTGAGCCAGCTCGGCCGCTCAGCGCCGAGGCCCCGTCGCACCGACGGCCATAAACGAGCTTCTGGCAGCTGCATTGTGCAAAGGGAAAGTCTCCTCGGGCAGCCAACAACAGCCCCAACGCGCCTCGGCTCAGGAAAGCAACGCAAGCCGTTTTCGCCCCCCGCCCCCCAGCTCTCCAGAGGGCAAAGCGAGGCGGGGCTGCCCCTGGCTCCCTGGACCCTGCTGATTTGCTGGGGATCACCGATGCCCAAAACCCACTCCCCAAGGATTCTCCTTGGCGGGGAAGCAGGATTGGGCGCGCGAAGCCCTTCTGCGCCCAGGCCGCAGCCATGCCCCCTGAGCCAGCTCGGCCGCTCAGCGCCGAGGCCCCGTGGCACCGACGGCCCAAAACGAGCTTCTGGCAGCTGCATTGTGCAAAGGGAAAGTCTCCTCGGGCAGCCAACAACAGCCCCAACGCGCCTCGGCTCAGGAAAGCAACGCAAGCCGTTTTCGCCCCCGGCCCTCCGCTCTCCAGAGGGCAAAGCGGGGCGGGGCTGCCCCTGGCTCCCTGGGCCCTGCTGCTTTGCTGGGGGTCTCCGGTGCCCGAAACCCCCTCCCCACGTGTTCTCCTTGGCGGGGAAGCAGGATTGGGCGCGCGAAGGCCTTCTGCGCCCAGGCCGCAGCCATGCCCCCTGAGCGAGCTCGGCCGCACAGCGCCGAGGCCCCTCGCACCGACGGGCCAAAACGAGCTTCTGGCAGCTGCATTGTGCAAAGGGAAAGTCTCCTCGGGCAGCCAACAACAGCCCCAACGCGCCTCGGCTCAGGAAAGCAACGCAAGACGTTTTCGCCCCCGGCCATCCGCTCTCCAGAGGGCAAAGCGGGGCGGGGCTGCCCCTGGCTCCCTGGGCCCTGCTGCTTTGCTGGGGGTCTCCGATGCCCGAAACCCACTCGGCATGTGTTCTCCTTGGCGTGGAAGCAGGATTGGGCGCGCGAAGGCCTTCTGCGCCCAGGCCGCAGCCATGCCCCCTGAGCCAGCTCGGCCGCTCAGCGCCGAGGCCCCGTCGCACCGACGGACCAAAACGAGCTTCTGGCAGCTGCATTGTGCAAAGGGAAAGTCTCCTCGGGCAGTCAACAACAGCCCCAACGCGCCTCGGCTCAGGAAAGCAACGCAAGCAGTTTTCGCCCCCGCCCTCCGCTCTCCAGAGGGCAAAGCGGGGCGGGGCTGCCCCAGGCTCCCTGGGCCCTGTGTCTTTGCTGGGGGTCTCCGGTGCCCGAAACCCACTCCCCACGGGTTCTCCTTGGCGGGGAAGCAGGATTGGGCGCGCGAAGGCCTTCTGCGCCCAGGCCGCAACCATGCCCCCTGAGCCAGCTCTGCTGCTCAGCGCTGAGGCCCCGTCGCACCGACGGCCCAAAACGAGCTTCTGGCAGCTGCATTCTGCAAAGGGAAAGTCTCCTCGGGCAGCCAACAACAGCCCCAACGCGCCTCGGCTCAGGAAAGCAACGCAAGCCGTTTTCGCCCCCGGCCCTCCGCTCTCCAGAGGGCAAAGCGGGGCGGGGCTGCCCCTGGCTCCCTGGGCCCTGCTGCTTTGCTGGGGGTCTCCGGTGCCCGAAACCCACTCCCGACGGGTTCTCCTTGGCGGGGAAGCAGGATTGGGCGCGCGAAGGCCTTCTGCGCCCAGGCCGCAGCCATGCCCCCTGAGCCAGCTCGGCTGCTCAGCGCCGAGGCGCCGTCGCACCGAAGGCCCAAATCGAGCTTCTGGCGGCTGCATTGTGCAAAGGGAAAGTCTCCTAGGGCAGCCAACAACAGCCCCAACGCGCCTCGGCTCAGGAAAGCAACGAAGGCCGTTTTCGCCCACTTCCCTCCGATCTCCAGAGGGTAAAGCGGGGCGGGGCTGCCCCTGGCTCCATGGGCCCTGCTGATTTGCTGGGGATCACCGATGCCCAAAACCTACTCCCCAAGGGTTCTCCTTGGCGGGGAAGCAGGATTGGGCGCGCGAAGCCCTTCTGCGCCCAGGGCGCAGCCATGCCGCCTGAGCTAGCTCGGCCGTTCAGCGCCGAGGCCCAGTGGCACCGACGGCCCAAAACGAGCTTCTGGCAGCTGCATTGTGCAAAGGGAAAGTCTCCTCGGGCAGCCAACAACAGCCCCAACGCGCCTCGGCTCAGGAAAGCAACGCAAGCCGTTTTCGCCCCCGGCCCTCCGCTCTCCAGAGGGCAAAGCGGTGCAGGGCTGCCCCTGGCGCCCTAGGCCCTGCTGCTGTGCTGGGGGTCTCCGGTGCCCGAAACCCACTCCCGACGGGTTCTCCTTGGCGGGGAAGCAGGATTGGGCGCGCGAAGCCCTTCTGCGCCCAGGCCGCAGCCATGCCCCCTGAGCCAGCTCGGCCGCTCAGCGCCGAGGCCCCGTCGCACCGACGGCCATAAACGAGCTTCTGGCAGCTGCTTTGTGCAAAGGGAAAGTCTCCTCGGGCAGCCAACAACAGCCCCAACGCGCCTCGGCTCAGGAAAGCAACGCAAGCCGTTTTCGCCCCCGGCCCTCCGCTCTCCAGACGGCTAAGCGGTGCAGGGCTGCCCCTGGCTCCCTAGGCCCTGCTGCTGTGCTGGGGGTCTCCGGTGCCCGAAACCCACTCCCGACGGGTTCTCCTTGGCGGGGAAGCAGGATTGGGCGCGCGAAGGCCTTCTGCGCCCAGGCCGCAGCCATGCCCCCTGAGCCAGCTCGGCCGCTCAGCGCCGAGGCCCCGTCGCACCGACGGCCATAAACGAGCTTCTGGCAGCTGCTTTGTGCAAAGGGAAAGTCTCCTCGGGCAGCCAACAACAGCCCCAACGCGCCTCGGCTCAGGAAAGCAACGCAAGCAGTTTTCGCCCCCGGCCCTCCGCTCTCCAGAGGGCAAAGCGCGGCGGGGCTGCCCCTGGCTCCCTGGGCCCTGTGTCTTTGCTAGGGGTCTCCGGTGCCCGAAACCCACTCCCCACGGGTTCTCCTTGGCGGGGAAGCAGGATTGGGCGCGCGAAGGCCTTCTGCGCCCAGACCGCAGCCATGCCCCCTGAGCCAGCTCGGCCGCTCAGCGCTGAGGCCCCGTCGCACCTACGGCCCAAAACGAGCTTCTGGCAGCTGCATTGTGCAAAGGGAAAGTCTCCTCGGGCAGCCAACAACAGCCCCAACGCGCCTCGGCTCAGGAAAGCAACGCAAGCCGTTTTCGCCCCCCGCCCCCCAGCTCTCCAGAGGGCAAAGCGAGGCGGGGCTGCCCCTGGCTCCCTGGACCCTGCTGATTTGCTGGGGATCACCGATGCCCAAAACCTACTCCCCAAGGATTCTCCTTGGCGGGGAAGCAGGATTGGGCGCGCGAAGCCCTTCTGCGCCCAGGCCGCAGCCATGCCCCCTGAGCCAGCTCGGCCGCTCAGCGCCGAGGCCCCGTGGCACCGACGGCCCAAAACGAGCTTCTGGCAGCTGCATTGTGCAAAGGGAAAGTCTCCTCGGGCAGCCAACAACAGCCCCAACGCGCCTCGGCTCAGGAAAGCAACGCAAGCCGTTTTCGCCCCCGGCCCTCCGCTCTCCAGAGGGCAAAGCGGGGCGGGGCTGCCCCTGGCTCCCTGGGCCCTGCTGCTTTGCTGGGGGTCTCCGGTGCCCAAAACCCACTCCCGACGGGTTCTCCTTGGCGGGGAAGCAGGATTGGGCGCGCGAAGGCCTTCTGCGCCCAGGCCGCAGCCATGCCCCCTGAGCGAGCTCGGCCGCTCAGCGCCGAGGCGCCGTCGCACCGAAGGCCCAAAACGAGCTTCTGGCGGCTGCATTGTGCAAAGGGAAAGTCTCCTAGGGCAGCCAACAACAGCCCCAACGCGCCTCGGCTCAGGAAAGCAACGAAGGCCGTTTTCGCCCACTGCCCTAAGATCTCCAGAGGGTAAAGCGGGGCGGGGCTGCCCCTGGCTCCCTGGGCCCTGCTGATTTGCTGGGGATCACCGATGCCCAAAACCTACTCCCCAAGTGTTCTCCTTGGCGGGGAAGCAGGATTGGGCGCGCGAAGCCCTTCTGCGCCCAGGGCGCAGCCATGCGGCCTGAGCTAGCTCGGCCGTTCAGCGCCGAGGCCCAGTGGCACCGACGGCCCAAAACGAGCTTCTGGCAGCTGCATTGTGCAAAGGGAAAGTCTCCTCGGGCAGCCAACAACAGCCCCAACGCGCCTCGGCTCAGGAAAGCAACGCAAGCCGTTTTCGCCCCCGGCCCTCCGCTCTCCAGAGGGCAAAGCGGTGCAGGGCTGCACCTGGCTCCCTAGGCCCTGCTGCTGTGCTGGGGGTCTCCGGTGCCCGAAACCCACTCCCGACGGGTTCTCCTTGGCGGGGAAGCAGGATTGGGCGCGCGAAGGCCTTCTGCGCCCAGGCCGCAGCCATGCCCCCTGAGCCAGCTCGGCCGCTCAGCACCGAGGCCACGTCGCACCGACGGCCATAAACGAGCTTCTGGCAGCTGCTTTGTGCAAAGGGAAAGTCTCCTCGGGCAGCCAACAACAGCCCCAACGCGCCTCGGCTCAGGAAAGCAACGCAAGCAGTTTTTGCCCCGGCCGTCTGCTCTCCAGAGGGCAAAGCGCGGCGGGGCTGCCCCTGGCTCCCTGGGCCCTGTGTCTTTGCTAGGGGTCTCCGGTGCCCGAAACCCACTCCCCACGGGTTCTCCTTGGCGGGGAAGCAGGATTGGGCGCGCGAAGGCCTTCTGCGCCCAGACCGCAGCCATGCCCCCTGAGCCAGCTCGGCCGCTCAGCGCCGAGGCCCCGTCGCACCTACGGCCCAAAACGAGCTTCTGGCAGCTGCATTGTGCAAAGGGAAAGTCTCCTCGGGCAGCCAACAACAGCCCCAACGCGCCTCGGCTAAGGAAAGCAACGCAAGTCGTTTTCGCCCCCCGCCCCCCAGCTCTCCAGAGGGCAAAGCGAGGCGGGGCTGCCCCTGGCTCCCTGGACCCTGCTGATTTGCTGGGGATCACCGATGCCCAAAACCTACTCCCCAAGGATTCTCCTTGGCGGGGAAGCAGGATTGGGCGCGCGAAGCCCTTCTGCGCCCAGGCCGCAGCCATGCCCCCTGAGCCAGCTCGGCCGCTCAGCGCCGAGGCCCCGTGGCACCGACGGCCCAAAACGAGCTTCTGGCAGCTGCATTGTGCAAAGGGAAAGTCTCCTCGGGCAGCCAACAACAGCCCCAACGCGCCTCGGCTGAGGAAAGCAACGCAAGCCGTTTTCGACCCCGGCCCTCCGCTCTCCAGATGGCAAAGCGGGGAGGGCTGCCCCTGGCTCCCTGGGCCCTGCTGCTTTGCTGGGGGTCTCCGGTGCCCGAAACCCCCTCCCAACGTGTTCTCCTTGGCGGGGAAGCAGGATTGGGCGCGCGAAGGCCTTCTGCGCCCAGGCCGCAGCCATGCCCCCTGAGCGAGCTCGGCCGCACAGCGCCGAGGCCCCTCGCACCGACGGGCCAAAACGAGCTTCTGGCAGCTGCATTGTGCAAAGGGAAAGTCTCCTCGGGCAGCCAACAACAGCCCCAACGCGCCTCGGCTCAGGAAAGCAACGCAAGACGTTTTCGCCCCCGGCCATCCGCTCTCCAGAGGGCAAAGCGGGGCGGGGCTGCCCCTGGCTCCCTGGGCCCTGCTGCTTTGCTGGGGGTCTCCGATGCCCGAAACCCACTCGGCATGTGTTCTCCTTGGCGTGGAAGCAGGATTGGGCGCGCGAAGGCCTTCTGCGCCCAGGCCGCAGCCATGCCCCCTGAGCCAGCTCGGCCGCTCAGCGCCGAGTCCCCGTCGCACCGACGGCCCAAAACGAGCTTCTGGCAGCTGCATTGTGCAAAGGGAAAGTCTCCTCGGGCAGCCAACAACAGCCCCAACGCGCCTCGGCTCAGGAAAGCAACGCAAGCCGTTTTCGCCCCCGGCCCTCCGCTCTCCAGAGGGCAAAGCGGGGCGGGGCTGCCCCTGGCTCCCTGGCCCCTGCTGCTTTGCTGGGGGTCTCCGGTGCCCGAAACCCACTCCCCACGGGTTCTCCTTGGCGGGGAAGCTGGATTGGGCGCGGGAAGGCCTTCTGCGCCCAGGCCGCAGCCATGCCCCCTGAGCCAGCTCGGCTGCTCAGTGCCGAGGCCCCGTTGCACCGACGGCCCAAAACGAGCTTCTGGCAGCTGCATTGTGCAAAGGGAAAGTCTCCTCGGGCAGCCAACAACAGCCCCAACGCGCCTCGGCTCAGGAAAGCAACGCAAGCCTTTTTCGCCCCCTGCCCTCTGCTCTCCAGAGGGCAAAGCGTGGCGGGGCTGCCCCTGGCTCCCTAGGCCCTGCTGCTGTGCTGGGGGTCTCCGGTGCCCGAAACCCACTCCCCACGGGTTCTCCTTGGCGGCGAAGCAGGATTGGGCGCGCGAAGGCCTTCTGCGCCCAGGCCTCAGCCATGCCCCCTGAGCCAGCTCGGCCGCTCAGCGCCGAGGACCCGTGGCACCGACGGCCCAAAATGAGCTTCTGGCAGCTGCATTGTGCAAAGGGAAAGTCTCCTCGGGCAGCCAACAACAGCCCCAACGCGCCTCGGCTCAGGAAAGCAACGCAAGCCGTTTTCGCCCCCTGCCCTCCGCTCTCCAGAGGGCAAAGTGGGGCGGGGCTGCCCCTGGCTCCCTAGGCCCTGCTGCTGTGCTGGGGGTCTCCGGTGCCCGAAACCCACTCCCTACGTGTTCTCCTTGGCGGCGAAGCAGGATTGGGCGCGCGAAGGCCTTCTGCGCCCAGGCCGCAGCCATGCCCCCTGAGCCAGCTTGGCCCCTCAGCGCCGAGGCCCCGTGGCACCGACGGCCCAAAACGAGCTTCTGGCAGCTGCATTGTGCAAAGGGAAAGTCTCCTCGGCCAGCCAACAACAGCCCCAACGCGCCTCGGCTCAGGAAAGCAACGCAAGCCGTTTTCGCCCCCTGCCCTCCGATCTCCAGAGGGCAAAGCGGGGCGGGGCTGCCCCTGGCTCCCTAGACCCTGCTGCTTTGCTGGGGGTCTCCGGTGCCCGAAACCCCCTCCCCACGTGTTCTCCTTGGCGGGGAAGCAGGATTGGGCGCGCGAAGCCCTTCTGCGCCCAGGCCGCAGCCATGCACCCTGAGCCAGCTCGGCCGCTCAGCGCCGAGGCCCTGTCGAACCGACGGCCCAAAACGAGCTTCTGGCAACTGCCTTGTGCAAAGGGAAAGTCTCCTCGGGCAGAAAACAACAACCCAAACGCGCCTCGGCTCAGGAAAGCAACGCAAGCCGTTTTCGCCCCCGGCCCTCCGCTCTCCAGAGGGCCAAGCGGTGCAGGGCTGCCCCTGGCTCCCTAGGCCCTGCTGCTGTGCTGGGGGTCTCCGGTGCCCGAAACCCACTCCCCACGGGTTCTCCTTGGCGGGGAAGCAGGATTGGGCGCGCGAAGGCCTTCTGCGCCCAGGCCGCAGCCATGCCCCCTGAGCCAGCTCGGCCGCTCAGCGCCGAGGCCCCGTCGCACCGACGGCCATAAACGAGCTTCTGGCAGCTGCATTCTGCAAAGGGAAAGTCTCCTCGGGCAGCCAACAACAGCCCCAACGTGCCTCGGCTGAGGAAAGCAAAGCAAGCAGTTTTCGCCCCCCGCACCCCAGCTCTCCAGAGGGCAAAGTGATTCGGGGCTGCCCCTGGCTCCCTGGGCCGTGTGTCTTTGCTGGGGGTCTCCGGTGCGCGAAACCCACTCCCCACGGGTTCTCCTTGGCGCGGAAGCAGGACTGGTCGCGCGAAGGCCTTCTGCGCCCAGGCCGCAGCCATGCACCCGAGCCAGCTCGGCCGCTCAGCGCCGAGTCCCCGTCGCACCGACGGCCCAAAACGAGCTTCTGGCAGCTGCATTGTGCAAAGGGAAAGTCTCCTCGGCCAGCCAACAACAGCCCCAACGCGCCTCGGCTCAGGAAAGTAACGCAAGCCGTTTTCGCCCCCCGCCCTCCGATCTCCAGAGGGCAAAGCGGGGCGGGGCTGCCCCTGCCTCCTGGGCCCTGCTGCTTTGCTGGGGGTCTCCGGTGCCCGAAACCCACTCCCGACGGGTTCTCCTTGGCGGGGAAGCAGGATTGGGCGCGCGAAGGCCTTCTGCGCCCAGTTCGCAGCCATGCCCCCTGAGCCAGCTCGGCCGCTCAGCGCCGAGGCCCCGTCGCACCGAAGGCCCAAAACGAGCTTCTGGCGGCTGCATTCTGCAAAGGGAAAGTCTCCTCGGGCAGCCAACAACAGACCCAACGTGCCTCGGCTCAGGAAAGCAACGCAAGCCGTTTTCGCCCCCCGCCCCCCAGCTCTCCAGAGGGCAAAGCGAGGCGGGGCTGCCCCTGGCTCCCTGGGCCCTGCTGATTTGCTGGGGATCACCGATGCCCAAAACCTACTCCCCAAGGGTTCTCCTTGGCGGGGAAGCAGGATTGGGCGCGCGAAGCCCTTCTGCGCCCAGGCCGCAGCCATGCCCCCTGAGCCAGCTCGGCAGCTCAGCGCCGAGGCCCCGTGGCACCGACGGCCCAAAACGAGCTTCTGGCAGCTGCATTGTGCAAAGGGAAAGTCTCCTCGGGCAGCCAACAACAGCCCCAACGCGCCTCGGCTCAGGAAAGCAACGCAAGCCGTTTTCGACCCCGGCCCTCCGCTCTCCAGATGGCAAAGCGGGGCGGGCTGCCCCTGGCTCCCTGGGCCCTGCTGCTTTGCTGGGGGTCTCCGGTGCCCGAAACCCCCTCCCCACGGGTTCTCCTTGGCGGGGAAGCAGGATTGGGCGCGCGAAGGCCTTCTGCGCCCAGGCCGCAGCCATGCCCCCTGAGCGAGCTCGGCCGCACAGCGCCGAGGCCCCTCGCACCGACGGGCCAAAACGAGCTTCTGGCAGCTGCATTGTGCAAAGGGAAAGTCTCCTCGGGCAGCCATCAACAGTCCCAACGCGCCTCGGCTCAGGAAAGCAACGCAAGACGTTTTCGCCCCCGGCCCTCTGCTCTCCAGAGGGCAAAGCGGGGCGGGGCTGCCCCTGGCTCCCTGGGCCCTGCTGCTTTGCTGGGGGTCTCCGATGCCCGAAACCCACTCCCCACGGATTCTCCTTGGCGGGGAAGCAGGATTGGGCGCGCGAAGCCCTTCTGCGCCCAGGCCGCAGCCATGCCCCCTGAGCCAGCTCGGCCGCTCAGCGCCGAGGCCCTGTCGAACCGACGGCCCAAAACGAGCTTCTGGCAACTGCCTTGTGCAAAGGGAAAGTCTCCTCGGGCAGAAAACAACAACCCAAACGCGCCTCGGCTCAGGAAAGCAACGCAAGCCGTTTTCGCCCCCGGCCCTCCGCTCTCCAGAGGGCCAAGCGGTGCAGGGCTGCCCCTGGCTCCCTAGGCCCTGCTGCTGTGCTGGGGGTCTCCGGTGCCCGAAACCCACTCCCCACGGGTTCTCCTTGGCGGGGAAGCAGGATTGGGCGCGCGAAGGCCTTCTGCGCCCAGGCCGCAGCCATGCCCCCTGAGCCAGCTCGGCCGCTCAGCGCCGAGGCCCCGTCGCACCGACGGCCATAAACGAGCTTCTGGCAGCTGCATTCTGCAAAGGGAAAGTCTCCTCGGGCAGCCAACAACAGCCCCAACGTGCCTCGGCTGAGGAAAGCAAAGCAAGCAGTTTTCGCCCCCCGCACCCCAGCTCTCCAGAGGGCAAAGTGATTCGGGGCTGCCCCTGGCTCCCTGGGCCGTGTGTCTTTGCTGGGGGTCTCCGGTGCGCGAAACCCACTCCCCACGGGTTCTCCTTGGCGCGGAAGCAGGACTGGTCGCGCGAAGGCCTTCTGCGCCCAGGCCGCAGCCATGCACCCGAGCCAGCTCTGCCGCTCAGCGCCGAGGTCCCGTCGCACCGACGGCCCAAAACGAGCTTCTGGCAGCTGCATTGTGCAAAGGGAAAGTCTCCTCGGGCAGCCAACAACAGCCCCAACGCGCCTCGGCTAAGGAAAGCAACGCAAGCCGTTTTCGCCCCCGGCCCTCCGCTTTCCAGAGGGCAAAGCGGGGCGGGGCTGCCCCTGGCTCCCTGGGCCCTGCTGCTTTGCTGGGGGTCTCCGGTGCCCGAAACCCACTCCCCACGGGTTCTCCTTGGCGGGGAAGCAGGATTGGGCGCGCGAAGGCCTTCTGCGCCCAGGCCGCAGCCATGCCCCCTGAGCCAGCTCGGCCGCTCAGCACGGAGGCCCCGTGGCACCGACGGCCCAAAACGAGCTTCTGGCAGCTGCATTGTGCAAAGGGAAAGTCTCCTCGGCCAGCCAACAACAGCCCCAACGCGCCTTGGATCAGGAAAGCAACGCAAGCCGTTTTCGCCCCCCGCCCCCCAGCTCTCCAGAGGGCAAAGCGAGGCGGGGCTGCCCCTGGCTCCCTGGGCCCTGCTGCTTTGCTGGGGATCACCGATGCCCAAAACCTACTCCCCAAGGGTTCTCCTTGGTGGGGAAGCAGGATTGGGCGCGCCAAGCCCTTCTGCGCCCAGGCCGCAGCCATGCCCCCTGAGCCAGCTCGGCCGCTCAGCGCCGAGGCCCCGTCGCACCGACGGCCCAAAACGAGCTTCTGGCAGCTGCATTGTGCAAAGGGAAAGTCTCCTCGGCCAGCCAACAACAGCCCCAACGCGCCTCGGCTCAGGAAAGTAACGCAAGCCGTTTTCGCCCCCCGCCCTCCGATCTCCAGAGGGCAAAGCGGGGCGGGGCTGCCCCTGCCTCCTGGGCCCTGCTGCTTTGCTGGGGGTCTCCGGTGCCCGAAACCCACTCCCGACGGGTTCTCCTTGGCGGGGAAGCAGGATTGGGCGCGCGAAGGCCTTCTGCGCCCAGTTCGCAGCCATGCCCCCTGAGCCAGCTCGGCCGCTCAGCGCCGAGGCCCCGTCGCACCGAAGGCCCAAAACGAGCTTCTGGCGGCTGCATTCTGCAAAGGGAAAGTCTCCTCGGGCAGCCAACAACAGACCCAACGTGCCTCGGCTCAGGAAAGCAACGCAAGCCGTTTTCGCCCCCCGCCCCCCAGCTCTCCAGAGGGCAAAGCGAGGCGGGGCTGCCCCTGGCTCCCTGGGCCCTGCTGATTTGCTGGGGATCACCGATGCCCAAAACCTACTCCCCAAGGGTTCTCCTTGGCGGGGAAGCAGGATTGGGCGCGCGAAGCCCTTCTGCGCCCAGGCCGCAGCCATGCCCCCTGAGCCAGCTCGGCCGCTCAGCGCCGAGGCCCCGTGGCACCGACGGCCCAAAACGAGCTTCTGGCAGCTGCATTGTGCAAAGGGAAAGTCTCCTCGGGCAGCCAACAACAGCCCCAACGCGCCTCGGTTCAGGAAAGCAACGCAAGCCGTTTTCGACCCCGGCCCTCCGCTCTCCAGATGGCAAAGCGGGGCGGGCTGCCCCTGTCTCCCTGGGCCCTGCTGCTTTGCTGGGGGTCTCCGGTGCCCGAAACCCCCTCCCCACGGGTTCTCCTTGGCGGGGAAGCAGGATTGGGCGCGCGAAGGCCTTCTGCGCCCAGGCCGCAGCCATGCCCCCTGAGCGAGCTCGGCCGCACAGCGCCGAGGCCCCTCGCACCGACGGGCCAAAACGAGCTTCTGGCAGCTGCATTGTGCAAAGGGAAAGTCTCCTCGGGCAGCCATCAACAGTCCCAACGCGCCTCGGCTCAGGAAAGCAACGCAAGACGTTTTCGCCCCCGGCCCTCTGCTCTCCAGAGGGCAAAGCGGGGCGGGGCTGCCCCTGGCTCCCTGGGCCCTGCTGCTTTGCTGGGGGTCTCCGATGCCCGAAACCCACTCCCCACGGATTCTCCTTGGCGGGGAAGCAGGATTGGGCGCGCGAAGGCCTTCTGCGCCCAGGCCGCAGCCATGCCCCCTGAGCCAGCTCGGCCGCTCAGTGCCGAGGCCCCGTTGCACCGACGGCCCAAAACGAGCTTCTGGCAGCTGCATTGTGCAAAGGGAAAGTCTCCTCGGGCAGCCAACAACAGCCCCAACGCGCCTCGGCTCAGGAAAGCAACGCAAGCCTTTTTCGCCCCCTGCCCTCTGCTCTCCAGAGGGCAAAGCGTGGCGGGGCTGCCCCTGGCTCCCTAGGCCCTGCTGCTGTGCTGGGGGTCTCCGGTGCCCGAAACCCACTCCCCACGGGTTCTCCTTGGCGGCGAAGCAGGATTGGGCGCGCGAAGGCCTTCTGCGCCCAGGCCTCAGCCATGCCCCCTGAGCCAGCTCGGCCGCTCAGCGCCGAGGCCCCGTCGCACCGACGGCCATAAACGAGCTTCTGGCAGCTGCATTCTGCAAAGGGAAAGTCTCCTCGGGCAGCCAACAACAGCCCCAACGTGCCTCGGCTGAGGAAAGCAACGCAAGCCGTTTTCGCCCCCCGCAACCCAGCTCTCCAGAGGGCAAAGTGAGGCGGGGCTGCCCCTGGCTCCCTGGGCCCTGTGTCTTTGCTGGGGGTCTCCGGTGCGCGAAACCCACTCCCCACGGGTTCTCCTTGGCGCGGAAGCAGGACTGGTCGCGCGAAGGCCTTCTGCGCCCAGGCCGCAGCCATGCACCCGAGCCAGCTCTGCCGCTCAGCGCCGAGGTCCCATCGCACCGACGGCCCAAAACGAGCTTCTGGCAGCTGCATTGTGCAAAGGGAATTCTCCTCGGGCAGCCAACAACAGCCCCAACGCGCCTCGGCTCAGGAAAGCAACGCAAGCCGTTTTCGCCCCCCGCCCTCCGATCTCCAGAGGGCAAAGCGGGGCGGGTCTGCCCCTGCCTCCTGGGCCCTGCTGCTTTGCTGGGGGTCTCCGGTGCCCGAAACCCACTCCCCACGGGTTGTCCTTGGCGGGGAAGCAGGACTGGGCGCGCGAAGGCCTTCTGCGCCCAGGCCGCAGCCATGCCCCCTGAGCCAGCTCGGCCGCTCAGCGCCGAGGCCCCGTCGCACCGACGGGCCAAAACGAGCTTCTGGCAGCTGCATTGTGCAAAGGGAAAGTCTCCTCGGGCAGCCAACAACAGCCCCAACGCGCCTCGGCTCAGGAAAGCAACGCAAGCCGTTTTCGCCCCCGGCCCTCCGCACTCCAGATGGCAAAGCGGGGCGGGTTGCCCCTGGCTCCCTGGGCCCTGCTGCTTTGCTGGGGGTCTCCGGTGCCCGAAACCCCCTCCCCACGTGTTCTCCTTGGCGGGGAAGCAGGATTGGGCGCGCGAAGGCCTTTTGCGCCCAGGCCGCAGCCATGCCCCCTGAGCCAGCTCGGCCGCTCAGCGCAGAGGCCCTGTCGAACCGACGGCGCAAAACGAGCTTCTGGCAGCTGCCTTGTGCAAAGGGAAAGTCTCCTCGGGCAGAAAACAACAGCCCCAACGCGCCTCGGCTCAGGAAAGCAACGCAAGCCGTTTTCGCCCCCGGCCCTCCTCTCTCCAGAGGGCCAAGCGGTGCAGGGCTGCCCCTGGCTCCCTAGGCCCTGCTGCTGTGCTGGGGGTCTCCGGTGCCCGAAACCCACTCCCGACGGGTTCTCCTTGGCGGGGAAGCAGGATTGGGCGCGCGAAGGCCTTCTGCGCCCAGGCCGCAGCCATGCCCCCTGAGCCAGCTCGGCCGCTCAGCGCCGAGGCCCCGTCGCACCGACGGCCATAAACGAGCTTCTGGCAGCTGCATTCTGCAAAGGGAAAGTCTCCTCGGGCAGCCAACAACAGCCCCAACGCGCCTCGGCTGAGGAAAGCAACGCAAGCCGTTTTCGCCCCCGGCCCTCCACTCTCCAGAGGGCAAAGCAGGGCGGGGCTGCCCCTGGCTCCCTGGGCCCTGCTGCTTTGCTGGGGGTCTCCGGTGCCCGAAACCCACTCCCCACGGGTTCTCCTTGGCGCGGAAGCAGGACTGGGCACGCGAAGGCCTTCTGCGCCCAGGCCGCAGCCATGCACCCGAGCCAGCTCTGCCGCTCAGCGCCGAGGTCCCGTCGCACCGACGGCCCAAAACGAGCTTCTGGCAGCTGCATTGTGCAAAGGGAATGTCTCCTCGGGCAGCCAACAACAGCCCCAACGCGCCTCGGCTCAGGAAAGCAACGCAAGCCGTTTTCGCCCCCCGCCCTCCGCTCTCCAGAGGGCAAAGCGGGGCGGGGCTGCCCCTGGCTCCCTGGGCCCTGCTGCTTTGCTGGGGGTCTCCGGTGCCCGAAACCCCCTCCCCACGTGTTCTCCTTGGCGGGGAAGCAGGATTGGGCGCGCGAAGGCCTTCTGCGCCCAGGCCGCAGCCATGCCCCCTGAGCCAGATCGGCCGCTCAGCGCCGAGGCCCTGTCGAACCGACGGCCCAAAACGAGCTTCTGGCAACTGCCTTGTGCAAAGGGAAAGTCTCCTCGGGCAGAAAACAACAGCCCCAACGCGCCTCGGCTCAGGAAAGCAACGCAAGCAGTTTTCGCCCCCGGGCCTCCGCTCTCCAGAGGGCAAAGCGGGGCGGGGCTGCCCCTGGCTCCCTAGGCCCTGCTGCTGTGATGGGGGTCTCCGGTGCCCGAAACCCACTCCCCACGGGTTCTCCTTGGCGGTGAAGCAGGATTGGGCGCGCGAAGGCCTTCTACGCCCAGGCCGCAGCCATGCCCCCTGAGCCAGCTCGGCCGCTCAGCACCGAGGCCCCGTGGCACCGACGGCCCAAAACGAGCTTCTGTCAGCTGCATTGTGCAAAGCGAAAGTCTCCTCGGCCAGCCAACAACAGCCCCAACGCGCCTCGGCTCAGGAAAGCAACGCAAGCCGTTTTCGCCCCCCGCCCCCCAGCTCTCCAGAGGGCAAAGCAAGGCGGGGTTGCCCCTGGCTCCCTGGGCCCTGCTGCTTTGCTGGGGATCACCGATGCCCAAAACCTACTCCCCAAGGGTTCTCCTTGGCGGGGAAGCAGGATTGGGCGCGCGAAGCCCTTCTGCGCCCAGGCCGCAGCAATGCCCCCTGAGCCAGCTCGGCCGCTCAGCGCCGAGGCCCCGTGGCACCGACGGCCCAAAACGAGCTTCTGGCAGCTGCATTGTGCAAAGGGAAAGTCTCCTCGTCCAGCCAACAACAGCCCCAACGCGCCTCGGATCAGGAAAGCAATGCAAGCCGTTTTCGCCCACCGCACCCCAGCTCTCCAGTGGGCAAAGCAAGGCGGGGCTGCCCCTGGCTCCCTGGGCCCTGCTGCTTTGCTGGGGATCACCGATGCCCGAAACCTACTCCCCAAGGGTTCTCCTTGGCGGGGAAGCAGGATTGGGCGCGCGAAGCCCTTCTGCGCCCAGGCCGCAGCCATGCCCCCTGAGCCAGCTCGGCCGCTCAGCGCCGAGGCCCCGTGGCACCGACGGCCCAAAACGAGCTTCTGGCAGCTGCATTGTGCAAAGGGAAAGTCTCCTCGGGCAGCCAACAACAGCCCCAACGCGCCTCGGATCAGGAAAGCAACGCAAGCCATTTTCGCCCCCGGCCCTCCGCTCTCCAGATGGCAAAGCGGGGCGGGCTGCCCCTGGCTCCCTGGGCCCTGCTGCTTTGCTGGGGGTCTCCGGTGCCCGAAACCCCGTCCCCACGTGTTCTCCTTGGCGGGGAAGCAGGATTGGGCGCGCGAAGGCCTTCTGTGCCCAGGCCGCATCCATGCCCCCTGAGCCAGCTCGGCCGCTCAGCGCCGAGGCCCCGTCGCACCGACGGCCATAAACGAGCTTCTGGCAGCTGCATTGTGCAAAGGGAAAGTCACCTCGGGCAGCCAACAACAGCCCCAACGCGCCTCGGCTCAGGAAAGCAACGCAAGCCGTTTTCGCCCCCCGCCCTCCGCTCTCCAGAGGGCAAAGCGGGGCGGGGCTGCCCCTGGCTCCCTGGGCCCTGTGTCTTTGCTGGGGGTGTCGGATGCCCGTAACCCACTCCCCACGGGTTCTCCTTGCCTGGGAAGCAGGATTGGGCGCGCGAAGCCCTTCTGCGCCCAAGCCGCAGCCATGCCCCCTGAGCCAGCTCGGCTGCTGAGCGCCGAGGGCCCGTCGCACCGAAGGCCCAAAACGAGCTTCTGGCAGCTGCATTGTGCAAAGGGAAAGTCTCCTCGGGCAGCCAACAACAGCCCCAACGCGCCTCGGCTCAGGAAAGCAACACAAGCCGTTTTCGCCCCCGCCCTCCGCTCTCCAGAGGGCAAAGCGGGGCGGGGCTGCCCCTGGCTCCCTGGGCCCTGCTGCTTTGCTGGGGGTCTCCGGTGCCCGAAACCCACTCGCCATGGGTTCTCCTTGGCGGGGAAGCAGGATTGGGCGCGCCAAGGCCTTCTGCGCCCAGGCCGCAGCCATGCCCCCTGAGCCAGCTCGGCCGCTCAGCGCCGAGGCCCCGTCGCACCGACGGACATAAACGAGCTTCTGGCAGCTGCATTGTGCAAAGGGAAAGTCACCTCGGGCAGCCAACAACAGCCCCAACGCGCCTCGGCTCAGGAAAGCAACGCAAGCCGTTTTCGCCCCCCGCCCTCCGATCTCCAGAGGGCAAAGCGGGGCGGGGCTACCCCTGGCTCCCTGGGCCCTGTGTCTTTGCTGGGGGTGTCGGATGCCCGTAACCCACTCCCCACGGGTTCTCCTTGCCTAGGAAGCAGGATTGGGCGCGCGAAGCCCTTCTGCGCCCAAGCCGCAGCCATGCCCCCTGAGCCAGCTCGGCTGCTGAGCGCCGAGGGCCCGTCGCACCGAAGGCCCAAAACGAGCTTCTGGCAGCTGCATTGTGCAAAGGGAAAGTCTCCTCGGGCAGCCAACAACAGCCCCAACGCGCCTCGGCTCAGGAAAGCAACGCAAGCCGTTTTCGCCCCCTGCCCTCCGATCTCAAGAGGGCAAAGCGGGGCAGGGCTGCCCCTGGCTCCCTAGGCCCTGCTGCTGTGCTGGGGGTCTCCGGTGCCCGAAACCCACTCCCCACGGGTTCTCCTTGGCGGCCAAGCAAGATTGGGCGCGCGAAGGCCTTCTGCGCCCAGGCCGCAGCCATGCCCCCTGAGCCAGCTCGGCCGCTCAGCGCCGAGGCCCCGTGGCACCGACGGCCCAAAACGAGCTTCTGGCAGCTGCATTGTGCAAAGGGAAAGTCTCCTCGGCCAGCCAACAACAGCCCCAACGCGCCTCGGATCAGGAAAGCAACGCAAGCCGTTTTCGCCCCCCGCACCCCAGCTCTCCAGAGGGCAATGTGAGGCGGGGCTGCCCCTGGCTCCCTGGGCCCTGCTGCTTTGCTGGGGATCACCGATGCCCAAAACCTACTCCCCAAGGGTTCTCCATGGCGGGGAAGCAGGATTGGGCGCGCGAAACCCTTCTGTGCCCAGGCCGCAGCCATGCCCCCTGAGCCAGCTCGGCCGCTCAGCGCCGAGGCCCCGTGGCACCGACGGCCCAAAACGAGCTTCTGGCAGCTGCATTGTGCAAAGGGAAAGTCTCCTCGGGTAGCCAACATCAGCTCCAACGCGCCTCGGCTCAGGAAAGCAACGCAAGCCGTTTTCGCCCCCGGCCCTCCGCTCTCCAGATGGCAAAGCGGGGCGGGCTGCCCCTGGCTCCCTGGGCCCAGCTGCTTTGCTGGGGTTCTCCGGTGCCCGAAACCCACTCCCCACGGGTTCTCCTTGGCGGGGAAGCAGGATTGGGCGCGCGAAGGCCTTCTGCGCCCAGGCCGCAGCCATGCACCCTGAGCCAGCTCAGCCGCTCAGTGCCGAGGCCCCGTCGCACCGACGGCCGAAAACGAGCTTCTGGCAGCTGCCTTGTGCAAAGGGAAAGTCTCCTCGGGCAGAAAACAACAGCCCCAACGCGTCTCGGCACAGGAAAGCAACGCAAGCCGTTTTCGTCCCCGGCCCTCCGCTCTCCAGAGGGCCAAGCGGTGCAGGGCTGCCCCTGGCTGCCTAGGCCCTGCTGCTGTTCTGGGGGTCTCCGGTGCCCGAAACCCACTCCCGACGGGTTCTCCTTGGCGTGGAAGCAGGACTGGGCGCGCGAAGGCCTTCTGCGCCCAGGCCGCAGCCATGCACCCGAGCCAGCTCTGCCGCTCAGCGCCGAGGTCCCGTCGCACCGACGGCCCAAAACGAGCTTCTGGCAGCTGCATTGTGTAAAGGGAATGTCTCCTCGGGCAGCCAACAACAGCCCCAACGCGCCTCGGCTCAGGAAAGCAACGCAAGCCGTTATCGCCCCCGGCCCTCCACTCTCCAGAGGGCAAAGCGGGGCGGGGCTGCCCCTGGCTCCCTGGGCCCTGTGTCTTTGCTGGGGGTCTCCGGTGCTCGAAACCCACTCCCCACGGGTTCTCCTTGGCGCGGAAGCAGGACTGGGCGCGCGAAGGCCTTCTGCGCCCAGGCCGCAGCCATGCACCCGAGCCAGCTCTGCCGCTCAGCTGCCTTGTGCAAAGGGAAAGTCTCCTCGGGCAGAAAACAACAACCCAAACGCGCCTCGGCTCAGGAAAGCAACGCAAGCCGTTTTCGCCCCCGGCCCTCCGCTCTCCAGATGGCAAAGCGGTGCAGGGCTGCCCCTGGCTCCCTAGGCCCTGCTGCTGTGCTGGGGGTCTCCGGTGCCCGAAACCCCCTCCCCACGTGTTCTCCTTGGCGGGGAAGCAGGATTGGGCGCGCGAAGGCCTTTTGCGCCCAGGCCGCAGCCATGCCCCCTGAGCCAGCTCGGCCGCTCAGCGCAGAGGCCCTGTCGAACTGACGGCGCAAAACGAGCTTCTGGCAGCTGCCTTGTGCAAAGGGAAAGTCTCCTCGGGCAGAAAACAACAGCCCAAACGCGCCTCGGCTCAGGAACGCAACGCAAGCCGTTTTCGCCCCCGGCCCTCCGCTCTCCAGAGGGCCAAGCGGTGCAGGGCTGCCCCTGGCTCCCTAGGCCCTGCTGCTGTGCTGGGGGTCTCCGGTGCCCGAAACCCACTCCCGACGGGTTCTCCTTGGCGGGGAAGCAGGATTGGGCGCGCGAAGGCCTTCTGCGCCCAGGCCGCAGCCATGCACCCTGAGCCAGCTCGGCCGCTCAGCGCCGAGGCCCCGTCGCACCGACGGCCATAAACGAGCTTCTGGCAGCTGCATTCTGCAAAGGGAAAGTCTCCTCGGGCAGCCAACAACAGCCCCAACGCGCCTCGGCTGAGGAAAGCAACGCAAGCCGTTTTCGCCCCCGGCCCTCCACTCTCCAGAGGGCAAAGCAGGGCGGGGCTGCCCCTGGCTCCCTGGGCCCTGTGTCTTTGCTGGGGGTCTCCGGTGCCCGAAACCCACTCCCCACGGGTTCTCCTTGGCGCGGAAGCAGGACTGGGCGCGCGAAGGCCTTCTGCGCCCAGGCCGCAGCCATGCACCCGAGCCAGCTCTGCCGCTCAGCGCCGAGGTCCCGTCGCACCGACGGCCCAAAACGAGCTTCTGGCAGCTGCATTGTGCAAAGGGAAAGTCTCCTCGGGCAGCCAACAACAGCCCCAACGCGCCTCGGCTCAGGAAAGCAACGCAAGCAGTTTTCGCCCCCCGCCCTCCGCTCTCCAGAGGGCAAAGCGGGGCGGGGCTGCCCCTGGCTCCCTGGGCCCTGCTGCTTTGCTGGGGGTCTCCGGTGCCCGAAACCCACTCCCCACGGGTTCTCCTTGGCGGGGAAGCAGGATTGGGCGCGCGAAGGCCTTCTGCGCCCAGGCCGCAGCCATGCCCCCTGAGCCAGCTCGGCCGCTCAGCGCCGAGGCCCTGTCGAACCGACGGCCCAAAACGAGCTTCTGGCAGCTGCCTTGTGCAAAGGGAAAGTCTCCTCGGGCAGAAAACAACAGCCCAAACGCGCCTCGGCTCAGGAAAGCAACGCAAGCCGTTTTCGCCCCCGGCCCTCCGCTCTCCAGAGGGCCAAGCGGTGCAGGGCTGCCCCTGGCTCCCTAGGCCCTGCTGCTGTGCTGGGGGTCTCCGGTGCCCGAAACCCACTCCCGACGGGTTCTCCTTGGCAGGGAAGCAGGATTGGGCGCGCGAAGGCCTTCTGCGCCCAGGCCGCAGCCATGCCCCCTGAGCCAGCTCGGCCGCTCAGCGCCGAGGCCCCGTGGCACCGACGGCCCAAAACGAGCTTCTGGCAGCTGCTTTGTGCCAAGGGAAAGTCTCCTCGGGCAGCCAACAACAGCCCCAACGCGCCTCGGCTCAGGAAAGCAACGCAAGCCGTTTTCGCCCCCGGCCCTCCGCTCTCCAGAGGGCAAAGCGGGGCGGGGCTGCCCCTGGCTCCCTGGGCCCTGCTGCTTTGCTGGGGGTCTCCGGTGCCCGAAACCCACTCCCGACGGGTTCTCCTTGGCGGGGAAGCAGGATTGGGCGCGCGAAGGCCTTCTGCGCCCAGGCCGCAACCATGCCCCCTGAGCCAGCTCTGCTGCTCAGCGCTGAGGCCCCGTCGCACCGACGGCCCAAAACGAGCTTCTGGCAGCTGCATTCTGCAAAGGGAAAGTCTCCTCGGGCAGCCAACAACAGCCCCAACGCGCCTCGGCTCAGGAAAGCAACGCAAGCTGTTTTCGCCCCCGGCCCTCCGCTCTCCAGAGGGCAAAGCGCGGCGGGGCTGCCCCTGGCTCCCTGGGCCCTGCTGCTTTGCTGGGGGTCTCCGGTGCCCGAAACCCACTCCCCACGGGTTCTCCTTGGCGGGGAAGCAGGATTGGGCGCGCGAAGGCCTTCTGCGCCCAGACCGCAGCCATGCCCCCTGAGCCAGCTCTGCCGCTCAGCGCTGAGGCCCCGTCGCACCTACGGCCCAAAACGAGCTTCTGGCAGCTGCATTGTGCAAAGGGAAAGTCTCCTCGGGCAGCCAACAACAGCCCCAACGCGCCTCGGCTCAGGAAAGCAACGCAAGCCGTTTTCGACCCCGGCCCTCCGCTCTCCAGACGGCTAAGCGGTGCAGGGCTGCCCCTGGCTCCCTAGGCCCTGCTGCTGTGCTGGGGGTCTCCGGTGCCCGAAACCCACTCCCGACGGGTTCTCCTTGGCGGGGAAGCAGGATTGGGCGCGCGAAGGCCTTCTGCGCCCAGGTCGCAGCCATGCCCCCTGATCCAGCTCGGCCGCTCAGCGCCGAGGCCCCGTGCACCGACGGCCCAAAACGAGCTTGTGGCAGCTACCTTGTGCAAAGGGAAAGTCTCCTCGGGCAGCCAACAACAGCCCCAACGCGCCTCGGCTCAGGAAAGCAACGCAAGCCGTTTTCGCCCCCGGCCCTCCGCTCTCCAGAGGGCAAAGCGGGGCGGGGCTGCCCCTGGCTCCCTGGGCCCTGCTGCTGTGCTGGGGGTCTCCGGTGCCCGAAACCCACTCCCGACGGGTTCTCCTTGGCGGGGAAGCAGGATTGGGCGCGCGAAGGCCTTCTGCGCCCAGGCCGCAGCCATGCCCCTGAGCCAGCTCGGCCGCTCAGCGCCGAGGCCCCGTCGCACCGAAGGCCCAAAACGAGCTTCTGGCGGCTGCATTGTGCAAAGGGAAAGTCTCCTCTGGCAGCCAACAACAGCCCCAACGTGCCTCGGCTGAGGAAAGCAACGCAAGCCGTTTTCGCCCCCGACCCTCCGCTCTCCAGAGGGCAAAGCGGGGCGGGGCTGCCCCTGGCTCCCTGGGCCCTGTGTCTTTGCTGGGGGTCTCCGGTGCCCGAAACCCACTCCCCACGGGTTCTCCTTGGCGCGGAAGCAGGACTGGGCGTGCGAAGGCCTTCTGCGCCCAGGCCGCAGCCATGCACCCGAGCCAGCTCTGCCGCTCAGCGCCGAGGTCCCGTCGCACCGACGGCACAAAACGAGCTTCTGGCAGCTGCATTGTGCAAAGGGAAAGTCTCCTCGGGCAGCCAACAACAGCCCCAACGCGCCTCGGCTGAGGAAAGCAACGCAAGCCGTTTTCGACCCCGGCCCTCCGCTCTCCAGAGGGCAAAGCGGGGCGGGGCTGCCCCTGGCTCCCTGGGCCCTGCTGCTTTGCTGGGGGTCTCCGATGCCCGAAACCCACTCGGCATGTGTTCTCCTTGGCGTGGAAGCAGGATTGGGCGCGCGAAGGCCTTCTGCGCCCAGGCCGCAGCCATGCCCCCTGAGCCAGCTCGGCCGCTCAGCGCCGAGTCCCCGTCGCACCGACGGACCAAAACGAGCTTCTGGCAGCTGCATTGTGCAAAGGGAAAGTCTCCTCGGGCAGTCAACAACAGCCCCAACGCGCCTCGGCTCAGGAAAGCAACGCAAGCAGTTTTCGCCCCCGCCCTCCGCTCTCCAGAGGGCAAAGCGGGGCGGGGCTGCCCCTGGCTCCCTGGGCCCTGTGTCTTTGCTGGGGGTCTCCGGTGCCCGAAACCCACTCCCCACGGGTTCTCCTTGGCGGGGAAGCAGGATTGGGCGCGCGAAGGCCTTCTGCGCCCAGGCCGCAACCATGCCCCCTGAGCCAGCTCTGCTGCTCAGCGCTGAGGCCCCGTCGCACCGACGGCCCAAAACGAGCTTCTGGCAGCTGCATTCTGCAAAGGGAAAGTCTCCTCGGGCAGCCAACAACAGCCCCAACGCGCCTCGGCTCAGGAAAGCAACGCAAGCCGTTTTCGCCCCCGGCCCTCCGCTCTCCAGAGGGCAAAGCGGGGCGGGGCTGCCCCTGGCTCCCTGGGCCCTGCTGCTTTGCTGGGGGTCTCCGGTGCCCGAAACCCACTCCCGACGGGTTCTCCTTGGCGGGGAAGCAGGATTGGGCGCGCGAAGGCCTTCTGCGCCCAGGCCGCAGCCATGCCCCCTGACCCAGCTCGGCCGCTCAGCGCCGAGGCGCCGTCGCACCGAAGGCCCAAATCGAGCTTCTGGCGGCTGCATTGTGCAAAGGGAAAGTCTCCTAGGGCAGCCAACAACAGCCCCAACGCGCCTCGGCTCAGGAAAGCAACGAAGGCCGTTTTCGCCCACTTCCCTCCGATCTCCAGAGGGTAAAGCGGGGCGGGGCTGCCCCTGGCTCCCTGGGCCCTGCTGATTTGCTGGGGATCACCGATGCCCAAATCCTACTCCCCAAGGGTTCTCCTTGGCGGGGAAGCAGGATTGGGCGCGCGAAGCCCTTCTGCGCCCAGGGCGCAGCCATGCCGCCTGAGCTAGCTCGGCCGTTCAGCGCCGAGGCCCAGTGGCACCGACGGCCCAAAACGAGCTTCTGGCAGCTGCATTGTGCAAAGGGAAAGTCTCCTCGGGCAGCCAACAACAGCCCCAACGCGCCTCGGCTCAGGAAAGCAACGCAAGCCGTTTTCGCCCCCGGCCCTCCGCTCTCCAGAGGGCAAAGCGGTGCAGGGCTGCCCCTGGCTCCCTAGGCCCTGCTGCTGTGCTGGGGGTCTCCGGTGCCCGAAACCCACTCCCGACGGGTTCTCCTTGGCGGGGAAGCAGGATTGGGCGCGCGAAGGCCTTCTGCGCCCAGGCCGCAGCCATGCCCCCTGAGCCAGCTCGGCCGCTCAGCGCCGAGGCCCCGTCGCACCGACGGCCATAAACGAGCTTCTGGCAGCTGCTTTGTGCAAAGGGAAAGTCTCCTCGGGCAGCCAACAACAGCCCCAACGCGCCTCGGCTCAGGAAAGCAACGCAAGCTGTTTTCGCCCCCGGCCCTCCGCTCTCCAGAGGGCAAAGCGCGGCGGGGCTGCCCCTGGCTCCCTGGGCCCTGTGTCTTTGCTGGGGGTCTCCGGTGCCCGAAACCCACTCCCCACGGGTTCTCCTTGGCGGGGAAGCAGGATTGGGCGCGCGAAGGCCTTCTGCGCCCAGACCGCAGCCATGCCCCCTGAGCCAGCTCTGCCGCTCAGCGCTGAGGCCCCGTCGCACCTACGGCCCAAAACGAGCTTCTGGCAGCTGCATTGTGCAAAGGGAAAGTCTCCTCGGGCAGCCAACAACAGCCCCAACGCGCCTCGGCTCAGGAAAGCAACGCAAGCCGTTTTCGACCCCGGCCCTCCGCTCTCCAGACGGCTAAGCGGTGCAGGGCTGCCCCTGGCTCCCTAGGCCCTGCTGCTGTGCTGGGGGTCTCCGGTGCCCGAAACCCACTCCCGACGGGTTCTCCTTGGCGGGGAAGCAGGATTGGGCGCGCGAAGGCCTTCTGCGCCCAGGTCGCAGCCATGCCCCCTGATCCAGCTCGGCCGCTCAGCGCCGAGGCCCCGTGCACCGACGGCCCAAAACGAGCTTGTGGCAGCTGCCTTATGCAAAGGGAAAGTCTCCTCGGCCAGCCAACAACAGCCCCAACGCGCCTCGGCTCAGGAAAGCAACGCAAGCCGTTTTCGCCCCCGGGCCTCCGCTCTCCAGAGGGCAAAGCGGGGCGGGGCTGCCCCTGGCTCCCTGGGCCCTGCTGCTGTGCTGGGGGTCTCCGGTGCCCGAAACCCACTCCCGACGGGTTCTCCTTGGCGGGGAAGCAGGATTGGGCGCGCGAAGGCCTTCTGCGCCCAGGCCGCAGCCATGCCCCTGAGCCATCTCGGCCGCTCAGCGCCGAGGCCCCGTCGCACCGAAGGCCCAAAACGAGCTTCTGGCGGCTGCATTGTGCAAAGGGAAAGTCTCCTCTGGCAGCCAACAACAGCCCCAACGTGCCTCGGCTGAGGAAAGCAACGCAAGCCTTTTTCGCCCCCGACCCTCCGCTCTCCAGAGGGCAAAGCGGGGCGGGGCTGCCCCTGGCTCCCTGGGCCCTGTGTCTTTGCTGGGGGTCTCCGGTGCCCGAAACCCACTCCCCACGGGTTCTCCTTGGCGCGGAAGCAGGACTGGGCGTGCGAAGGCCTTCTGCGCCCAGGCCGCAGCCATGCACCCGAGCCAGCTCTGCCGCTCAGCGCCGAGGTCCCGTCGCACCGACGGCACAAAACGAGCTTCTGGCAGCTGCATTGTGCAAAGGGAAAGTCTCCTCGGGCAGCCAACAACAGCCCCAACGCGCCTCGGCTGAGGAAAGCAACGCAAGCCGTTTTCGACCCCGGCCCTCCGCTCTCCAGAGGGCAAAGCGGGGCGGGGCTGCCCCTGGCTCCCTGGGCCCTGCTGCTTTGCTGGGGGTCTCCGATGCCCGAAACCCACTCGGCATGTGTTCTCCTTGGCGTGGAAGCAGGATTGGGCGCGCGAAGGCCTTCTGCGCCCAGGCCGCAGCCATGCCCCCTGAGCCAGCTCGGCCGCTCAGCGCCGAGTCCCCGTCGCACCGACGGACCAAAACGAGCTTCTGGCAGCTGCATTGTGCAAAGGGAAAGTCTCCTCGGGCAGTCAACAACAGCCCCAACGCGCCTCGGCTCAGGAAAGCAACGCAAGCAGTTTTCGCCCCCGCCCTCCGCTCTCCAGAGGGCAAAGCGGGGCGGGGCTGCCCCTGGCTCCCTGGGCCCTGTGTCTTTGCTGGGGGTCTCCGGTGCCCGAAACCCACTCCCCACGGGTTCTTCTTGGCGGGGAAGCAGGATTGGGCGCGCGAAGGCCTTCTGCGCCCAGGCCGCAACCATGCCCCCTGAGCCAGCTCTGCTGCTCAGCGCTGAGGCCCCGTCGCACCGACGGCACAAAACGAGCTTCTGGCAGCTGCATTCTGCAAAGGGAAAGTCTCCTCGGGCAGCCAACAACAGCCCCAACGCGCCTCGGCTCAGGAAAGCAACGCAAGCCGTTTTCGCCCCCGGCCCTCCGCTCTCCAGAGGGCAAAGCGGGGCGGGGCTGCCCCTGGCTCCCTGGGCCCTGCTGCTTTGCTGGGGGTCTCCGGTGCCCGAAACCCACTCCCGACGGGTTCTCCTTGGCGGGGAAGCAGGATTGGGCGCGCGAAGGCCTTCTGCGCCCAGGCCGCAGCCATGCCCCCTGACCCAGCTCGGCCGCTCAGCGCCGAGGCGCCGTCGCACCGAAGGCCCAAATCGAGCTTCTGGCGGCTGCATTGTGCAAAGGGAAAGTCTCCTAGGGCAGCCAACAACAGCCCCAACGCGCCTCGGCTCAGGAAAGCAACGAAGGCCGTTTTCGCCCACTTCCCTCCGATCTCCAGAGGGTAAAGCGGGGCGGGGCTGCCCCTGGCTCCCTGGGCCCTGCTGATTTGCTGGGGATCATCGATGCCCAAAACCTACTCCCCAAGGGTTCTCCTTGGCGGGGAAGCAGGATTGGGCGCGTGAAACCCTTCTGCGCCCAGGGCGCAGCCATGCCGCCTGAGCTAGCTCGGCCGTTCAGCGCCGAGGCCCAGTGGCACCGACGGCCCAAAACGAGCTTCTGGCAGCTGCATTGTGCAAAGGGAAAGTCTCCTCGGGCAGCCAACAACAGCCCCAACGCGCCTCGGCTCAGGAAAGCAACGCAAGCCGTTTTCGCCCCCGGCCCTCCGCTCTCCAGAGGGCAAAGCGGTGCAGGGCTGCCCCTGGCTCCCTAGGCCCTGCTGCTGTGCTGGGGGTCTCCGGTGCCCGAAACCCACTCCCAACGGGTTCTCCTTGGCGGGGAAGCAGGATTGGGCGCGCGAAGGCCTTCTGCGCCCAGGCCGCAGCCATGCCCCCTGAGCCAGCTCGGCCGCTCAGCGCCGAGGCCACGTCGCACCGACGGCCATAAACGAGCTTCTGGCAGCTGCTTTGTGCAAAGGGAAAGTCTCCTCGGGCAGCCAACAACAGCCCCAACGCGCCTCGGCTCAGGAAAGCAACGCAAGCAGTTTTTGCCCCGGCCGTCTGCTCTCCAGAGGGCAAAGCGCGGCGGGGCTGCCCCTGGCTCCCTGGGCCCTGTGTCTTTGCTAGGGGTCTCCGGTGCCCGAAACCCACTCCCCACGGGTTCTCCTTGGCGGGGAAGCAGGATTGGGCGCGCGAAGGCCTTCTGCGCCCAGACCGCAGCCATGCCCCCTGAGCCAGCTCGGCCGCTCAGCGCTGAGGCCCCGTCGCACCTACGGCCCAAAACGAGCTTCTGGCAGCTGCATTGTGCAAAGGGAAAGTCTCCTCGGGCAGCCAACAACAGCCCCAACGCGCCTCGGCTCAGGAAAGCAACGCAAGCCGTTTTCGCCCCCCGCCCCCCAGCTCTCCAGAGGGCAAAGCGAGGCGGGGCTGCCCCTGGCTCCCTGGACCCTGCTGATTTGCTGGGGATCACCGATGCCCAAAACCTACTCCCCAAGGATTCTCCTTGGCGGGGAAGCAGGATTGGGCGCGCGAAGCCCTTCTGCGCCCAGGCCGCAGCCATGCCCCCTGAGCCAGCTCGGCCGCTCAGCGCCGAGGCCCCGTGGCACCGACGGCCCAAAACGAGCTTCTGGCAGCTGCATTGTGCAAAGGGAAAGTCTCCTCGGGCAGCCAACAACAGCCCCAACGCGCCTCGGCTGAGGAAAGCAACGCAAGCCGTTTTCGACCCCGGCCCTCCGCTCTCCAGATGGCAAAGCGGGGAGGGCTGCCCCTGGCTCCCTGGGCCCTGCTGCTTTGCTGGGGGTCTCCGGTGCCCGAAACCCCCTCCCCACGTGTTCTCCTTGGCGGGGAAGCAGGATTGGGCGCGCGAAGGCCTTCTGCGCCCAGGTCGCAGCCATGCCCCCTGATCCAGCTCGGCCGCTCAGCGCCGAGGCCCCGTGCACCGACGGCCCAAAACGAGCTTGTGGCAGCTGCCTTATGCAAAGGGAAAGTCTCCTCGGCCAGCCAACAACAGCCCCAACGCGCCTCGGCTCAGGAAAGCAACGCAAGCCGTTTTCGCCCCCGGGCCTCCGCTCTCCAGAGGGCAAAGCGGGGCGGGGCTGCCCCTGGCTCCCTGGGCCCTGCTGCTGTGCTGGGGGTCTCCGGTGCCCGAAACCCACTCCCGACGGGTTCTCCTTGGCGGGGAAGCAGGATTGGGCGCGCGAAGGCCTTCTGCGCCCAGGCCGCAGCCATGCCCCTGAGCCATCTCGGCCGCTCAGCGCCGAGGCCCCGTCGCACCGAAGGCCCAAAACGAGCTTCTGGCGGCTGCATTGTGCAAAGGGAAAGTCTCCTCTGGCAGCCAACAACAGCCCCAACGTGCCTCGGCTGAGGAAAGCAACGCAAGCTTTTTTCGCCCCCGACCCTCCGCTCTCCAGAGGGCAAAGCGGGGCGGGGCTGCCCCTGGCTCCCTGGGCCCTGTGTCTTTGCTGGGGGTCTCCGGTGCCCGAAACCCACTCCCCACGGGTTCTCCTTGGCGCGGAAGCAGGACTGGGCGTGCGAAGGCCTTCTGCGCCCAGGCCGCAGCCATGCACCCGAGCCAGCTCTGCCGCTCAGCGCCGAGGTCCCGTCGCACCGACGGCACAAAACGAGCTTCTGGCAGCTGCATTGTGCAAAGGGAAAGTCTCCTCGGGCAGCCAACAACAGCCCCAACGCGCCTCGGCTGAGGAAAGCAACGCAAGCCGTTTTCGACCCCGGCCCTCCGCTCTCCAGAGGGCAAAGCGGGGCGGGGCTGCCCCTGGCTCCCTGGGCCCTGCTGCTTTGCTGGGGGTCTCCGATGCCCGAAACCCACTCGGCATGTGTTCTCCTTGGCGTGGAAGCAGGATTGGGCGCGCGAAGGCCTTCTGCGCCCAGGCCGCAGCCATGCCCCCTGAGCCAGCTCGGCCGCTCAGCGCCGAGTCCCCGTCGCACCGACGGACCAAAACGAGCTTCTGGCAGCTGCATTGTGCAAAGGGAAAGTCTCCTCGGGCAGTCAACAACAGCCCCAACGCGCCTCGGCTCAGGAAAGCAACGCAAGCAGTTTTCGCCCCCGCCCTCCGCTCTCCAGAGGGCAAAGCGGGGCGGGGCTGCCCCTGGCTCCCTGGGCCCTGTGTCTTTGCTGGGGGTCTCCGGTGCCCGAAACCCACTCCCCACGGGTTCTCCTTGGCGGGGAAGCAGGATTGGGCGCGCGAAGGCCTTCTGCGCCCAGGCCGCAACCATGCCCCCTGAGCCAGCTCTGCTGCTCAGCGCTGAGGCCCCGTCGCACCGACGGCACAAAACGAGCTTCTGGCAGCTGCATTCTGCAAAGGGAAAGTCTCCTCGGGCAGCCAACAACAGCCCCAACGCGCCTCGGCTCAGGAAAGCAACGCAAGCCGTTTTCGCCCCCGGCCCTCCGCTCTCCAGAGGGCAAAGCGGGGCGGGGCTGCCCCTGGCTCCCTGGGCCCTGCTGCTTTGCTGGGGGTCTCCGGTGCCCGAAACCCACTCCCGACGGGTTCTCCTTGGCGGGGAAGCAGGATTGGGCGCGCGAAGGCCTTCTGCGCCCAGGCCGCAGCCATGCCCCCTGACCCAGCTCGGCCGCTCAGCGCCGAGGCGCCGTCGCACCGAAGGCCCAAATCGAGCTTCTGGCGGCTGCATTGTGCAAAGGGAAAGTCTCCTAGGGCAGCCAACAACAGCCCCAACGCGCCTCGGCTCAGGAAAGCAACGAAGGCCGTTTTCGCCCACTTCCCTCCGATCTCCAGAGGGTAAAGCGGGGCGGGGCTGCCCCTGGCTCCCTGGACCCTGCTGATTTGCTGGGGATCATCGATGCCCAAAACCTACTCCCCAAGGGTTCTCCTTGGCGGGGAAGCAGGATTGGGCGCGTGAAACCCTTCTGCGCCCAGGGCGCAGCCATGCCGCCTGAGCTAGCTCGGCCGTTCAGCGCCGAGGCCCAGTGGCACCGACGGCCCAAAACGAGCTTCTGGCAGCTGCTTTGTGCAAAGGGAAAGTCTCCTCGGGCAGCCAACAACAGCCCCAACGCGCCTCGGCTCAGGAAAGCAACGCAAGCAGTTTTTGCCCCGGCCGTCTGCTCTCCAGAGGGCAAAGCGCGGCGGGGCTGCCCCTGGCTCCCTGGGCCCTGTGTCTTTGCTAGGGGTCTCCGGTGCCCGAAACCCACTCCCCACGGGTTCTCCTTGGCGGGGAAGCAGGATTGGGCGCGCGAAGGCCTTCTGCGCCCAGACCGCAGCCATGCCCCCTGAGCCAGCTCGGCCGCTCAGCGCTGAGGCCCCGTCGCACCTACGGCCCAAAACGAGCTTCTGGCAGCTGCATTGTGCAAAGGGAAAGTCTCCTCGGGCAGCCAACAACAGCCCCAACGCGCCTCGGCTCAGGAAAGCAACGCAAGCCGTTTTCGCCCCCCGCCCCCCAGCTCTCCAGAGGGCAAAGCGAGGCGGGGCTGCCCCTGGCTCCCTGGACCCTGCTGATTTGCTGGGGATCACCGATGCCCAAAACCTACTCCCCAAGGATTCTCCTTGGCGGGGAAGCAGGATTGGGCGCGCGAAGCCCTTCTGCGCCCAGGCCGCAGCCATGCCCCCTGAGCCAGCTCGGCCGCTCAGCGCCGAGGCCCCGTGGCACCGACGGCCCAAAACGAGCTTCTGGCAGCTGCATTGTGCAAAGGGAAAGTCTCCTCGGGCAGCCAACAACAGCCCCAACGCGCCTCGGCTGAGGAAAGCAACGCAAGCCGTTTTCGACCCCGGCCCTCCGCTCTCCAGATGGCAAAGCGGGGAGGGCTGCCCCTGGCTCCCTGGGCCCTGCTGCTTTGCTGGGGGTCTCCGGTGCCCGAAACCCCCTCCCCACGTGTTCTCCTTGGCGGGGAAGCAGGATTGGGCGCGCGAAGGCCTTCTGCGCCCAGGCCGCAGCCATGACCCCTGAGCGAGCTCGGCCGCACAGCGCCGAGGCCCCTCGCACCGACGGGCCAAAACGAGCTTCTGGCAGCTGCATTGTGCAAAGGGAAAGTCTCCTCGGGCAGCCAACAACAGCCCCAACGCGCCTCGGCTCAGGAAAGCAACGCAAGACGTTTTCGCCCCCGGCCATCCGCTCTCCAGAGGGCAAAGCGGGGCGGGGCTGCCCCTGGCTCCCTGGGCCCTGCTGCTTTGCTGGGGGTCTCCGATGCCCGAAACCCACTCGGCATGTGTTCTCCTTGGCGTGGAAGCAGGATTGGGCGCGCGAAGGCCTTCTGCGCCCAGGCCGCAGCCATGCCCCCTGAGCCAGCTCGGCCGCTCAGCGCCGAGTCCCCGTCGCACCGACGGCCCAAAACGAGCTTCTGGCAGCTGCATTGTGCAAAGGGAAAGTCTCCTCGGGCAGCCAACAACAGCCCCAACGCGCCTCGACTCAGGAAAGCAACGCAAGCCGTTTTCGCCCCCGGCCCTCCGCTCTCCAGAGGGCAAAGCGGTGCAGGGCTGCCCCTGGCTCCCTAGGCCCTGCTGCTGTGCTGGGGGTCTCCGGTGCCCGAAACCCACTCCCGACGGGTTCTCCTTGGCGGGGAAGCAGGATTGGGCGCGCGAAGGCCTTCTGCGCCCAGGCCGCAGCCATGCCCCCTGAGCCAGCTCGGCCGCTCAGCGCCGATGCCACGTCGCACCGACGGCCATAAACGAGCTTCTGGCAGCTGCTTTGTGCAAAGGGAAAGTCTCCTCGGGCAGCCAACAACAGCCCCAACGCGCCTCGGCTCAGGAAAGCAACGCAAGCAGTTTTTGCCCCGGCCGTCTGCTCTCCAGAGGGCAAAGCGCGGCGGGGCTGCCCCTGGCTCCCTGGGCCCTGTGTCTTTGCTAGGGGTCTCCGGTGCCCGAAACCCACTCCCCACGGGTTCTCCTTGGCGGGGAAGCAGGATTGGGCGCGCGAAGGCCTTCTGCGCCCAGACCGCAGCCATGCCCCCTGAGCCAGCTCGGCCGCTCAGCGCTGAGGCCCCGTCGCACCTACGGCCCAAAACGAGCTTCTGGCAGCTGCATTGTGCAAAGGGAAAGTCTCCTCGGGCAGCCAACAACAGCCCCAACGCGCCTCGGCTCAGGAAAGCAACGCAAGCCGTTTTCGCCCCCCGCCCCCCAGCTCTCCAGAGGGCAAAGCGAGGCGGGGCTGCCCCTGGCTCCCTGGACCCTGCTGATTTGCTGGGGATCACCGATGCCCAAAACCTACTCCCCAAGGATTCTCCTTGGCGGGGAAGCAGGATTGGGCGCGCGAAGCCCTTCTGCGCCCAGGCCGCAGCCATGCCCCCTGAGCCAGCTCGGCCGCTCAGCGCCGAGGCCCCGTGGCACCGACGGCCCAAAACGAGCTTCTGGCAGCTGCATTGTGCAAAGGGAAAGTCTCCTCGGGCAGCCAACAACAGCCCCAACGCGCCTCGGCTGAGGAAAGCAACGCAAGCCGTTTTCGACCCCGGCCCTCCGCTCTCCAGATGGCAAAGCGGGGAGGGCTGCCCCTGGCTCCCTGGGCCCTGCTGCTTTGCTGGGGGTCTCCGGTGCCCGAAACCCCCTCCCCACGTGTTCTCCTTGGCGGGGAAGCAGGATTGGGCGCGCGAAGGCCTTCTGCGCCCAGGCCGCAGCCATGACCCCTGAGCGAGCTCGGCCGCACAGCGCCGAGGCCCCTCGCACCGACGGGCCAAAACGAGCTTCTGGCAGCTGCATTGTGCAAAGGGAAAGTCTCCTCGGGCAGCCAACAACAGCCCCAACGCGCCTCGGCTCAGGAAAGCAACGCAAGACGTTTTCGCCCCCGGCCATCCGCTCTCCAGAGGGCAAAGCGGGGCGGGGCTGCCCCTGGCTCCCTGGGCTCTGCTGCTTTGCTGGGGGTCTCCGATGCCCGAAACCCACTCGGCATGTGTTCTCCTTGGCGTGGAAGCAGGATTGGGCGCGCGAAGGCCTTCTGCGCCCAGGCCGCAGCCATGCCCCCTGAGCCAGCTCGGCCGCTCAGCGCCGAGTCCCCGTCGCACCGACGGACCAAAACGAGCTTCTGGCAGCTGCATTGTGCAAAGGGAAAGTCTCCTCGGGCAGTCAACAACAGCCCCAACGCGCCTCGGCTCAGGAAAGCAACGCAAGCCGTTTTCGCCCCCGCCCTCCGCTCTCCAGAGGGCAAAGCGGGGCGGGGCTGCCCCAGGCTCCCTGGGCCCTGTGTCTTTGCTGGGGGTCTCCGGTGCCCGAAACCCACTCCCCACGGGTTCTCCTTGGCGGGGAAGCAGGATTGGGCGCGCGAAGGCCTTCTGCGCCCAGGGCGCAGCCATGCCGCCTGAGCTAGCTCGGCCGTTCAGCGCCGAGGCCCAATGGCACCGACGGCCCAAAACGAACTTCTGGCAGCTGCATTGTGCAAAGGGAAAGTCTCCTCGGGCAGCCAACAACAGCCCCAACGCGCCTCGGCTCAGGAAAGCAACGCAAGCCGTTTTCGCCCCCGGCCCTCCGCTCTCCAGAGGGCAAAGCGGTGCAGGGCTGCCCCTGGCGCCCTAGGCCCTGCTGCTGTGCTGGGGGTCTCCGGTGCCCGAAACCCACTCCCGACGGGTTTTCCTTGGCGGGGAAGCAGGATTGGGCGCGCGAAGCCCTTCTGCGCCCAGGCCGCAGCCATGCCCCCTGAGCCAGCTCGGCCGCTCAGCGCCGAGGCCCCGTCGCACCGACGGCCATAAACGATCTTCTGGCAGCTGCTTTGTGCAAAGGGAAAGTCTCCTCGGGCAGCCAACAACAGCCCCAACGCGCCTCGGCTCAGGAAAGCAACGCAAGCCGTTTTCGCCCCCGGCCCTCCGCTCTCCAGAGGGCAAAGCAGGGCGGGGTTGCCTCTGCCTCCTTGGGCCCTGCTGCTTTGCTGGGGGTCTCCAGCGCCCGAAACACACTCCCCACGGGTTCTCCTTGGCGGGGAAGCAGGATTGGGCGCGCGAAGTCCTTCTGGGCCCAGGCCGCAGCCATGCCCCCTGAGCCAGCTCGGCCGCTCAGCGCCGAGGCCCCGTCGCACCGACGGCCATAAACGAGCTTCTGGCAGCTGCATTGTGCAAAGGGAAAGTCTCCTCGGGCAGCCAACAACAGCCCCAACGCGCCTCGGCTCAGGAAAGCAACGCAAGCCGTTTTCGCCCCCCGCCCCCCAGCTCTCCAGAGGGCAAAGCGAGGCGGGGCTGCCCCTGGCTCCCTGGACCCTGCTGATTTGCTGGGGATCACCGATGCCCAAAACCTACTCCCCAAGGATTCTCCTTGGCGGGGAAGCAGGATTGGGCCCGCGAAGCCCTTCTGCGCCCAGGCCGCAGCCATGCCCCCTGAGCCAGCTCGGCCGCTCAGCGCCGAGGCCCCGTGGCACCGACGGCCCAAAACGAGCTTCTGGCAGCTGCATTGTGCAAAGGGAAAGTCTCCTCGGGCAGCCAACAACAGCCCCAACGCGCCTCGGCTCAGGAAAGCAACGCAAGCCGTTTTCGCCCCCGGCCCTCCGCTCTCCAGAGGGCAAAGCGGGGCGGGGCTGCCCCTGGCTCCCTGGGCCCTGCTGCTTTGCTGGGGGTCTCCGGTGCCCGAAACCCCCTCCCCACGTGTTCTCCTTGGCGGGGAAGCAGGATTGGGCGCGCGAAGGCCTTCTGCGCCCAGGCCGCAGCCATGCCCCCTGAGCGAGCTCGGCCGCACAGCGCCGAGGCCCCTCGCACCGACGGGCCAAAACGAGCTTCTGGCAGCTGCATTGTGCAAAGGGAAAGTCTCCTCGGGCAGCCAACAACAGCCCCAACGCGCCTCGGCTCAGGAAAGCAACGCAAGACGTTTTCGCCCCCGGCCATCCGCTCTCCAGAGGGCAAAGCGGGGCGGGGCTGCCCCTGGCTCCCTGGGCCCTGCTGCTTTGCTGGGGGTCTCCGATGCCCGAAACCCACTCGGCATGTGTTCTCCTTCGCGTGGAAGCAGGATTGGGCGCGCGAAGGCCTTCTGCGCCCAGACCGCAGCCATGCCCCCTGAGCCAGCTCGGCCGCTCAGCGCTGAGGCCCCGTCGCACCTACGGCCCAAAACGAGCTTCTGGCAGCTGCATTGTGCAAAGGGAAAGTCTCCTCGGGCAGCCAACAACAGCCCCAACGCGCCTCGGCTCAGGAAAGCAACGCAAGCCGTTTTCGCCCCCCGCCCCCCAGCTCTCCAGAGGGCAAAGCGAGGCGGGGCTGCCCCTGGCTCCCTGGACCCTGCTGATTTGCTGGGGATCACCGATGCCCAAAACCTACTCCCCAAGGATTCTCCTTGGCGGGGAAGCAGGATTGGGCGCGCGAAGCCCTTCTGCGCCCAGGCCGCAGCCATGCCCCCTGAGCCAGCTCGGCCGCTCAGCGCCGAGGCCCCGTGGCACCGACGGCCCAAAACGAGCTTCTGGCAGCTGCATTGTGCAAAGGGAAAGTCTCCTCGGGCAGCCAACAACAGCCCCAACGCGCCTCGGCTGAGGAAAGCAACGCAAGCCGTTTTCGACCCCGGCCCTCCGCTCTCCAGATGGCAAAGCGGGGAGGGCTGCCCCTGGCTCCCTGGGCCCTGCTGCTTTGCTGGGGGTCTCCGGTGCCCGAAACCCCCTCCCCACGTGTTCTCCTTGGCGGGGAAGCAGGATTGGGCGCGCGAAGGCCTTCTGCGCCCAGGCCGCAGCCATGACCCCTGAGCGAGCTCGGCCGCACAGCGCCGAGGCCCCTCGCACCGACGGGCCAAAACGAGCTTCTGGCAGCTGCATTGTGCAAAGGGAAAGTCTCCTCGGGCAGCCAACAACAGCCCCAACGCGCCTCGGCTCAGGAAAGCAACGCAAGACGTTTTCGCCCCCGGCCATCCGCTCTCCAGAGGGCAAAGCGGGGCGGGGCTGCCCCTGGCTCCCTGGGCCCTGCTGCTTTGCTGGGGGTCTCCGATGCCCGAAACCCACTCGGCATGTGTTCTCCTTGGCGTGGAAGCAGGATTGGGCGCGCGAAGGCCTTCTGCGCCCAGGCCGCAGCCATGCCCCCTGAGCCAGCTCGGCCGCTCAGCGCCGAGGCCCCGTCGCACCGACGGACCAAAACGAGCTTCTGGCAGCTGCATTGTGCAAAGGGAAAGTCTCCTCGGGCAGTCAACAACAGCCCCAACGCGCCTCGGCTCAGGAAAGCAACGCAAGCAGTTTTCGCCCCCGCCCTCCGCTCTCCAGAGGGCAAAGCGGGGCGGGGCTGCCCCAGGCTCCCTGGGCCCTGTGTCTTTGCTGGGGGTCTCCGGTGCCCGAAACCCACTCCCCACGGGTTCTCCTTGGCGGGGAAGCAGGATTGGGCGCGCGAAGGCCTTCTGCGCCCAGGGCGCAGCCATGCCGCCTGAGCTAGCTCGGCCGTTCAGCGCCGAGGCCCAATGGCACCGACGGCCCAAAACGAACTTCTGGCAGCTGCATTGTGCAAAGGGAAAGTCTCCTCGGGCAGCCAACAACAGCCCCAACGCGCCTCGGCTCAGGAAAGCAACGCAAGCCGTTTTCGCCCCCGGCCCTCCGCTCTCCAGAGGGCAAAGCGGTGCAGGGCTGCCCCTGGCGCCCTAGGCCCTGCTGCTGTGCTGGGGGTCTCCGGTGCCCGAAACCCACTCCCGACGGGTTTTCCTTGGCGGGGAAGCAGGATTGGGCGCGCGAAGCCCTTCTGCGCCCAGGCCGCAGCCATGCCCCCTGAGCCAGCTCGGCCGCTCAGCGCCGAGGCCCCGTCGCACCGACGGCCATAAACGAGCTTCTGGCAGCTGCTTTGTGCAAAGGGAAAGTCTCCTCGGGCAGCCAACAACAGCCCCAACGCGCCTCGGCTCAGGAAAGCAACGCAAGCCGTTTTCGCCCCCGGCCCTCCGCTCTCCAGAGGGCAAAGCAGGGCGGGGTTGCCTCTGCCTCCTTGGGCCCTGCTGCTTTGCTGGGGGTCTCCAGCGCCCGAAACACACTCCCCACGGGTTCTCCTTGGCGGGGAAGCAGGATTGGGCGCGCGAAGTCCTTCTGGGCCCAGGCCGCAGCCATGCCCCCTGAGCCAGCTCGGCCGCTCAGCGCCGAGGCCCCGTCGCACCGACGGCCATAAACGAGCTTCTGGCAGCTGCATTGTGCAAAGGGAAAGTCTCCTCGGGCAGCCAACAACAGCCCCAACGCGCCTCGGCTCAGGAAAGCAACGCAAGCCGTTTTCGCCCCCCGCCCCCCAGCTCTCCAGAGGGCAAAGCGAGGCGGGGCTGCCCCTGGCTCCCTGGACCCTGCTGATTTGCTGGGGATCACCGATGCCCAAAACCTACTCCCCAAGGATTCTCCTTGGCGGGGAAGCAGGATTGGGCGCGCGAAGCCCTTCTGCGCCCAGGCCGCAGCCATGCCCCCTGAGCCAGCTCGGCCGCTCAGCGCCGAGGCCCCGTGGCACCGACGGCCCAAAACGAGCTTCTGGCAGCTGCATTGTGCAAAGGGAAAGTCTCCTCGGGCAGCCAACAACAGCCCCAACGCGCCTCGGCTCAGGAAAGCAACGCAAGCCGTTTTCGCCCCCGGCCCTCCGCTCTCCAGAGGGCAAAGCGGGGCGGGGCTGCCCCTGGCTCCCTGGGCCCTGCTGCTTTGCTGGGGGTCTCCGGTGCCCGAAACCCCCTCCCCACGTGTTCTCCTTGGCGGGGAAGCAGGATTGGGCGCGCGAAGGCCTTCTGCGCCCAGGCCGCAGCCATGCCCCCTGAGCGAGCTCGGCCGCACAGCGCCGAGGCCCCTCGCACCGACGGGCCAAAACGAGCTTCTGGCAGCTGCATTGTGCAAAGGGAAAGTCTCCTCGGGCAGCCAACAACAGCCCCAACGCGCCTCGGCTCAGGAAAGCAACGCAAGACGTTTTCGCCCCCGGCCATCCGCTCTCCAGAGGGCAAAGCGGGGCGGGGCTGCCCCTGGCTCCCTGGGCCCTGCTGCTTTGCTGGGGGTCTCCGATGCCCGAAACCCACTCGGCATGTGTTCTCCTTGGCGTGGAAGCAGGATTGGGCGCGCGAAGGCCTTCTGCGCCCAGGCCGCAGCCATGCCCCCTGAGCCAGCTCGGCCGCTCAGCGCCGAGGCCCCGTCGCACCGACGGACCAAAACGAGCTTCTGGCAGCTGCATTGTGCAAAGGGAAAGTCTCCTCGGGCAGTCAACAACAGCCCCAACGCGCCTCGGCTCAGGAAAGCAACGCAAGCAGTTTTCGCCCCCGCCCTCCGCTCTCCAGAGGGCAAAGCGGGGCGGGGCTGCCCCAGGCTCCCTGGGCCCTGTGTCTTTGCTGGGGGTCTCCGGTGCCCGAAACCCACTCCCCACGGGTTCTCCTTGGCGGGGAAGCAGGATTGGGCGCGCGAAGGCCTTCTGCGCCCAGGCCGCAACCATGCCCCCTGAGCCAGCTCTGCTGCTCAGCGCTGAGGCCCCGTCGCACCGACGGCCCAAAACGAGCTTCTGGCAGCTGCATTCTGCAAAGGGAAAGTCTCCTCGGGCAGCCAACAACAGCCCCAACGCGCCTCGGCTCAGGAAAGCAACGCAAGCCGTTTTCGCCCCCGGCCCTCCGCTCTCCAGAGGGCAAAGCGGGGCGGGGCTGCCCCTGGCTCCCTGGGCCCTGCTGCTTTGCTGGGGGTCTCCGGTGCCCGAAACCCACTCCCGACGGGTTCTCCTTGGCGGGGAAGCAGGATTGGGCGCGCGAAGGCCTTCTGCGCCCAGGCCGCAGCCATGCCCCCTGAGCCAGCTCGGCTGCTCAGCGCCGAGGCGCCGTCGCACCGAAGGCCCAAATCGAGCTTCTGGCGGCTGCATTGTGCAAAGGGAAAGTCTCCTAGGGCAGCCAACAACAGCCCCAACGCGCCTCGGCTCAGGAAAGCAACGAAGGCCGTTTTCGCCCACTTCCCTCCGATCTCCAGAGGGTAAAGCGGGGCGGGGCTGCCCCTGGCTCCATGGGCCCTGCTGATTTGCTGGGGATCACCGATGCCCAAAACCTACTCCCCAAGGGTTCTCCTTGGCGGGGAAGCAGGATTGGGCGCGCGAAGCCCTTCTGCGCCCAGGGCGCAGCCATGCCGCCTGAGCTAGCTCGGCCGTTCAGCGCCGAGGCCCAGTGGCACCGACGGCCCAAAACGAGCTTCTGGCAGCTGCATTGTGCAAAGGGAAAGTCTCCTCGGGCAGCCAACAACAGCCCCAACGCGCCTCGGCTCAGGAAAGCAACGCAAGCCGTTTTCGCCCCCGGCCCTCCGCTCTCCAGAGGGCAAAGCGGTGCAGGGCTGCCCCTGGCGCCCTAGGCCCTGCTGCTGTGCTGGGGGTCTCCGGTGCCCGAAACCCACTCCCGACGGGTTCTCCTTGGCGGGGAAGCAGGATTGGGCGCGCGAAGCCCTTCTGCGCCCAGGCCGCAGCCATGCCCCCTGAGCCAGCTCGGCCGCTCAGCGCCGAGGCCCCGTCGCACCGACGGCCATAAACGAGCTTCTGGCAGCTGCTTTGTGTAAAGGGAAAGTCTCCTCGGGCAGCCAACAACAGCCCCAACGCGCCTCGGCTCAGGAAAGCAACGCAAGCCGTTTTCGCCCCCGGCCCTCCGCTCTCCAGACGGCTAAGCGGTGCAGGGCTGCCCCTGGCTCCCTAGGCCCTGCTGCTGTGCTGGGGGTCTCCGGTGCCCGAAACCCACTCCCGACGGGTTCTCCTTGGCGGGGAAGCAGGATTGGGCGCGCGAAGGCCTTCTGCGCCCAGGCCGCAGCCATGCCCCCTGAGCCAGCTCGGCCGCTCAGCGCCGAGGCCCCGTCGCACCGACGGCCATAAACGAGCTTCTGGCAGCTGCTTTGTGCAAAGGGAAAGTCTCCTCGGGCAGCCAACAACAGCCCCAACGCGCCTCGGCTCAGGAAAGCAACGCAAGCAGTTTTCGCCCCCGGCCCTCCGCTCTCCAGAGGGCAAAGCGCGGCGGGGCTGCCCCTGGCTCCCTGGGCCCTGTGTCTTTGCTAGGGGTCTCCGGTGCCCGAAACCCACTCCCCACGGGTTCTCCTTGGCGGGGAAGCAGGATTGGGCGCGCGAAGGCCTTCTGCGCCCAGACCGCAGCCATGCCCCCTGAGCCAGCTCGGCCGCTCAGCGCTGAGGCCCCGTCGCACCTACGGCCCAAAACGAGCTTCTGGCAGCTGCATTGTGCAAAGGGAAAGTCTCCTCGGGCAGCCAACAACAGCCCCAACGCGCCTCGGCTCAGGAAAGCAACGCAAGCCGTTTTCGCCCCCCGCCCCCCAGCTCTCCAGAGGGCAAAGCGAGGCGGGGCTGCCCCTGGCTCCCTGGACCCTGCTGATTTGCTGGGGATCACCGATGCCCAAAACCTACTCCCCAAGGATTCTCCTTGGCGGGGAAGCAGGATTGGGCGCGCGAAGCCCTTCTGCGCCCAGGCCGCAGCCATGCCCCCTGAGCCAGCTCGGCCGCTCAGCGCCGAGGCCCCGTGGCACCGACGGCCCAAAACGAGCTTCTGGCAGCTGCATTGTGCAAAGGGAAAGTCTCCTCGGGCAGCCAACAACAGCCCCAACGCGCCTCGGCTCAGGAAAGCAACGCAAGCCGTTTTCGCCCCCGGCCCTCCGCTCTCCAGAGGGCAAAGCGGGGCGGGGCTGCCCCTGGCTCCCTGGGCCCTGCTGCTTTGCTGGGGGTCTCCGGTGCCCAAAACCCACTCCCGACGGGTTCTCCTTGGCGGGGAAGCAGGATTGGGCGCGCGAAGGCCTTCTGCGCCCAGGCCGCAGCCATGCCCCCTGAGCGAGCTCGGCCGCTCAGCGCCGAGGCGCCGTCGCACCGAAGGCCCAAAACGAGCTTCTGGCGGCTGCATTGTGCAAAGGGAAAGTCTCCTAGGGCAGCCAACAACAGCCCCAACGCGCCTCGGCTCAGGAAAGCAACGAAGGCCGTTTTCGCCCACTGCCCTAAGATCTCCAGAGGGTAAAGCGGGGCGGGGCTGCCCCTGGCTCCCTGGGCCCTGCTGATTTGCTGGGGATCACCGATGCCCAAAACCTACTCCCCAAGTGTTCTCCTTGGCGGGGAAGCAGGATTGGGCGCGCGAAGCCCTTCTGCGCCCAGGGCGCAGCCATGCGGCCTGAGCTAGCTCGGCCGTTCAGCGCCGAGGCCCAGTGGCACCGACGGCCCAAAACGAGCTTCTGGCAGCTGCATTGTGCAAAGGGAAAGTCTCCTCGGGCAGCCAACAACAGCCCCAACGCGCCTCGGCTCAGGAAAGCAACGCAAGCCGTTTTCGCCCCCGGCCCTCCGCTCTCCAGAGGGCAAAGCGGTGCAGGGCTGCCCCTGGCTCCCTAGGCCCTGCTGCTGTGCTGGGGGTCTCCGGTGCCCGAAACCCACTCCCGACGGGTTCTCCTTGGCGGGGAAGCAGGATTGGGCGCGCGAAGGCCTTCTGCGCCCAGGCCGCAGCCATGCCCCCTGAGCCAGCTCGGCCGCTCAGCACCGAGGCCACGTCGCACCGACGGCCATAAACGAGCTTCTGGCAGCTGCTTTGTGCAAAGGGAAAGTCTCCTCGGGCAGCCAACAACAGCCCCAACGCGCCTCGGCTCAGGAAAGCAACGCAAGCAGTTTTTGCCCCGGCCGTCTGCTCTCCAGAGGGCAAAGCGCGGCGGGGCTGCCCCTGGCTCCCTGGGCCCTGTGTCTTTGCTAGGGGTCTCCGGTGCCCGAAACCCACTCCCCACGGGTTCTCCTTGGCGGGGAAGCAGGATTGGGCGCGCGAAGGCCTTCTGCGCCCAGACCGCAGCCATGCCCCCTGAGCCAGCTCGGCCGCTCAGCGCCGAGGCCCCGTCGCACCTACGGCCCAAAACGAGCTCCTGGCAGCTGCATTGTGCAAAGGGAAAGTCTCCTCGGGCAGCCAACAACAGCCCCAACGCGCCTCGGCTAAGGAAAGCAACGGAAGTCGTTTTCGCCCCCCGCCCCCCAGCTCTCCAGAGGGCAAAGCGAGGCGGGGCTGCCCCTGGCTCCCTGGACCCTGCTGATTTGCTGGGGATCACCGATGCCCAAAACCTACTCCCCAAGGATTCTCCTTGGCGGGGAAGCAGGATTGGGCGCGCGAAGCCCTTCTGCGCCCAGGCCGCAGCCATGCCCCCTGAGCCAGCTCGGCCGCTCAGCGCCGAGGCCCCGTGGCACCCACGGCCCAAAACGAGCTTCTGGCAGCTGCATTGTGCAAAGGGAAAGTCTCCTCGGGCAGCCAACAACAGCCCCAACGCGCCTCGGCTGAGGAAAGCAACGCAAGCCGTTTTCGACCCCGGCCCTCCGCTCTCCAGATGGCAAAGCGGGGAGGGCTGCCCCTGGCTCCCTGGGCCCTGCTGCTTTGCTGGGGGTCTCCGGTGCCCGAAACCCCCTCCCAACGTGTTCTCCTTGGCGGGGAAGCAGGATTGGGCGCGCGAAGGCCTTCTGCGCCCAGGCCGCAGCCATGCCCCCTGAGCGAGCTCGGCCGCACAGCGCCGAGGCCCCTCGCACCGACGGGCCAAAACGAGCTTCTGGCAGCTGCATTGTGCAAAGGGAAAGTCTCCTCGGGCAGCCAACAACAGCCCCAACGCGCCTCGGCTCAGGAAAGCAACGCAAGACGTTTTCGCCCCCGGCCATCCGCTCTCCAGAGGGCAAAGCGGGGCGGGGCTGCCCCTGGCTCCCTGGGCCCTGCTGCTTTGCTGGGGGTCTCCGATGCCCGAAACCCACTCGGCATGTGTTCTCCTTGGCGTGGAAGCAGGATTGGGCGCGCGAAGGCCTTCTGCGCCCAGGCCGCAGCCATGCCCCCTGAGCCAGCTCGGCCGCTCAGCGCCGAGTCCCCGTCGCACCGACGGACCAAAACGAGCTTCTGGCAGCTGCATTGTGCAAAGGGAAAGTCTCCTCGGGCAGTCAACAACAGCCCCAACGCGCCTCGGCTCAGGAAAGCAACGCAAGCAGTTTTCGCCCCCGCCCTCCGCTCTCCAGAGGGCAAAGCGGGGCGGGGCTGCCCCAGGCTCCCTGGGCCCTGTGTCTTTGCTGGGGGTCTCCGGTGCCCGAAACCCACTCCCCACGGGTTCTCCTTGGCGGGGAAGCAGGATTGGGCGCGCGAAGGCCTTCTGCGCCCAGGCCGCAACCATGCCCCCTGAGCCAGCTCTGCTGCTCAGCGCTGAGGCCCCGTCGCACCGACGGCCCAAAACGAGCTTCTGGCAGCTGCATTCTGCAAAGGGAAAGTCTCCTCGGGCAGCCAACAACAGCCCCAACGCGCCTCGGCTCAGGAAAGCAACGCAAGCCGTTTTCGCCCCCGGCCCTCCGCTCTCCAGAGGGCAAAGCGGGGCGGGGCTGCCCCTGGCTCCCTGGGCCCTGCTGCTTTGCTGGGGGTCTCCGGTGCCCGAAACCCACTCCCGACGGGTTCTCCTTGGCGGGGAAGCAGGATTGGGCGCGCGAAGGCCTTCTGCGCCCAGGCCGCAGCCATGCCCCCTGAGCCAGCTCGGCCGCTCAGCGACGAGGCGCCGTCGCACCGAAGGCCCAAATCGAGCTTCTGGCGGCTGCATTGTGCAAAGGGAAAGTCTCCTAGGGCAGCCAACAACAGCCCCAACGCGCCTCGGCTCAGGAAAGCAACGAAGGCCGTTTTCGCCCACTTCCCTCCGATCTCCAGAGGGTAAAGCGGGGCGGGGCTGCCCCTGGCTCCATGGGCCCTGCTGATTTGCTGGGGATCACCGATGCCCAAAACCTACTCCCCAAGGGTTCTCCTTGGCGGGGAAGCAGGATTGGGCGCGCGAAGCCCTTCTGCGCCCAGGGCGCAGCCATGCCGCCTGAGCTAGCTCGGCCGTTCAGCGCCGAGGCCCAGTGGCACCGACGGCCCAAAACGAGCTTCTGGCAGCTGCATTGTGCAAAGGGAAAGTCTCCTCGGGCAGCCAACAACAGCCCCAACGCGCCTCGGCTCAGGAAAGCAACGCAAGCCGTTTTCGCCCCCGGCCCTCCGCTCTCCAGAGGGCAAAGCGGTGCAGGGCTGCCCCTGGCGCCCTAGGCCCTGCTGCTGTGCTGGGGGTCTCCGGTGCCCGAAACCCACTCCCGACGGGTTCTCCTTGGCGGGGAAGCAGGATTGGGCGCGCGAAGCCCTTCTGCGCCCAGGCCGCAGCCATGCCCCCTGAGCCAGCTCGGCCGCTCAGCGCCGAGGCCCCGTCGCACCGACGGCCCAAAACGAGCTTGTGGCAGCTGCATTGTGCAAAGGGAAAGTCACCTCTGGCAGCCAACAACAGCCCCAACGCGCCTCGGCTCAGGAAAGCAACGCAAGCCGTTTTCGCCCCCGGCCCTCCGATCTCCAGAGGGCAAAGCGGGGCGGGGCTGCCCCTGCCTCCTGGGCCCTGCTGCTTTGCTGGGGGTCTCCGGTGCCCGAAACCCACTCCCCACGGGTTCTCCTTGGCGGGGAAGCAGGACTGGGCGCGCGAAGGCCTTCTGCGCCCAGGCCGCAGCCATGCCCCCTGAGCCAGCTGGGCCGCTCAGCGCCGAGGCCCCGTCGCACCGACGGCCCAAAACGAGCTTCTGGCAGCTGCATTGTGCAAAGGGAAAGTCTCTTCGGGCAGCCAACAACAGCCCCAACGCGCCTCGGCTCAGGAAAGCAACGCAAGCCGTTTTCGCCCCCGGCCCTCCGCTCTCCAGATGGCAAAGCGGGGCGGGCTGCCCCTGGCTCCCTGGGCCCTGCTGCTTTGCTGGGGGTCTCCGGTTCCCGAAACCCACTCCCCACGGGTTCTCCTTGGCGGGGAAGCAGGATTGGGCGCGCGAAGGCCTTCTGCGCCCAGGCCTCAGCCATGCCCCCTGAGCGAGCTCGGCCGCACAGCGCCGAGGCCCCGTGGCACCGACGGTCCTAAACGAGCTTCTGGCAGCTGCATTGTGCAAAGGGAAAGTCTCCTCGGGCAGCCAACAACAGCCCCAACGCGCCTCGGCTCAGGAAAGCAAGGCAAGCCGTTTTCGCCCCCGGCCCTCCGATCTCCAGAGGGCAAAGCGGGGCGGGGCTGCCCCTGGCTCCCTGGGCCCTGCTGCTTTGCTGGGGGTCTCCGGTGCCCGAAACCCACTCCCGACGGGTTCTCCTTGGCGGGGAAGCAGGATTGGGCGCGCGAAGGCCTTCTGCGCCCAGGCCGCAGCCATGCCCCCTGAGCCAGCTCGGCCGCTCAGCGCCGAGGCCCCGTCGCACCGACGGCCATAAACGAGCTTCTGGCAGCTGCTTTGTGCAAAGGGAAAGTCTCCTCGGGCAGCCAACAACAGCCCCAACGCGCCTCGGCTCAGGAAAGCAACGCAAGCAGTTTTCGCCCCCGCCCTCCGCTCTCCAGAGGGCAAAGCGGGGCGGGGCTGCCCCTGGCTCCCTGGGCCCTGTGTCTTTGCTGGGGGTCTCCGGTGCCCGAAACCCACTCCCCACGGGTTCTCCTTGGCGGGGAAGCAGGATTGGGCGCGCGAAGCCCTTCTGCGCCCAGGCCGCAACCATGCCCCCTGAGCCAGCTCTGCTGCTCAGCGCTGAGGCCCCGTCGCACCGACGGCCCAAAACGAGCTTCTGGCAGCTGCATTGTGCAAAGGGAAAGTCTCCTCGGGCAGCCAACAACAGCCCCAACGCGCCTCGGCTCAGGAAAGCAACGAAGGCCGTTTTCGCCCACTTCCCTCCGATCTCCAGAGGGTAAAGCGGGGCGGGGCTGCCCCTGTCTCCCTGGGCCCTGCTGATTTGCTGGGGATCACCGATGCCCAAAACCTACTCCCCAAGGGTTCTCCTTGGCGGGGAAGCAGGATTGGGCGCGCGAAGCCCTTCTGCGCCCAGGGCGCAGCCATGCCGCCTGAGCTAGCTCGGCCGTTCAGCGCCGAGGCCCAGTGGAACCGACGGCCCAAAACGAGCTTCTGGCAGCTGCATTGTGCAAAGGGAAAGTCTCCTCGGGCAGCCAACAACAGCCCCAACGCGCCTCGGCTCAGGAAAGCAACGCAAGCCGTTTTCGCCCCCGGCCCTCCGCTCTCCAGAGGGCAAAGCGGTGCAGGGCTGCCCCTGGCTCCCTAGGCCCTGCTGCTGTGCTGGGGGTCTCCGGTGCCCGAAACCCACTCCCGACGGGTTCTCCTTGGTGGGGAAGCAGGATTGGGCGCGCGAAGGCCTTCTGCGCCCAGGCCGCAACCATGCCCCCTGAGCCAGCTCTGCTGCTCAGCGCTGAGGCCCCGTCGCACCGACGGCCCAAAACGAGCTTCTGGCAGCTGCATTCTGCAAAGGGAAAGTCTCCTCGGGCAGCCAACAACAGCCCCAACGCGCCTCGGCTCAGGAAAGCAACGCAAGCCGTTTTCGCCCCCGGCCCTCCGCTCTCCAGAGGGCAAAGCGGGGCGGGGCTGCCCCTGGCTCCCTGGGCCCTGCTGCTTTGCTGGGGGTCTCCGGTGCCCGAAACCCACTCCCGACGGGTTCTCCTTGGCGTGGAAGCAGGATTGGGCGCGCGAAGGCCTTCTGCGCCCAGGCCGCAGCCATGCCCCCTGAGCCAGCTCGGCCGCTCAGCGCCGAGGCGCCGTCGCACCGAAGGCCCAAATCGAGCTTCTGGCGGCTGCATTGTGCAAAGGGAAAGTCTCCTAGGGCAGCCAACAACAGCCCCAACGCGCCTCGGCTCAGGAAAGCAACGAAGGCCGTTTTCGCCCACTTCCCTCCGATCTCCAGAGGGTAAAGCGGGGCGGGGCTGCCCCTGTCTCCCTGGGCCCTGCTGATTTGCTGGGGATCACCGATGCCCAAAACCTACTCCCCAAGGGTTCTCCTTGGCGGGGAAGCAGGATTGGGCGCGCGAAGCCCTTCTGCGCCCAGGGCGCAGCCATGCCGCCTGAGCTAGCTCGGCCGTTCAGCGCCGAGGCCCAGTGGAACCGACGGCCCAAAACGAGCTTCTGGCAGCTGCATTGTGCAAAGGGAAAGTCTCCTCGGGCAGCCAACAACAGCCCCAACGCGCCTCGGCTCAGGAAAGCAACGCAAGCCGTTTTCGCCCCCGGCCCTCCGCTCTCCAGAGGGCAAAGCGGTGCAGGGCTGCCCCTGGCTCCCTAGGCCCTGCTGCTGTGCTGGGGGTCTCCGGTGCCCGAAACCCACTCCCGACGGGTTCTCCTTGGTGGGGAAGCAGGATTGGGCGCGCGAAGGCCTTCTGCGCCCAGGCCGCAACCATGCCCCCTGAGCCAGCTCTGCTGCTCAGCGCTGAGGCCCCGTCGCACCGACGGCCCAAAACGAGCTTCTGGCAGCTGCATTCTGCAAAGGGAAAGTCTCCTCGGGCAGCCAACAACAGCCCCAACGCGCCTCGGCTCAAGAAAGCAACGCAAGCCGTTTTCGCCCCCGGCCCTCCGCTCTCCAGAGGGCAAAGCGGGGCGGGGCTGCCCCTGGCTCCCTGGGCCCTGCTGCTTTGCTGGGGGTCTCCGGTGCCCGAAACCCACTCCCGACGGGTTCTCCTTGGCGTGGAAGCAGGATTGGGCGCGCGAAGGCCTTCTGCGCCCAGGCCGCAGCCATGCCCCCTGAGCCAGCTCGGCCGCTCAGCGCCGAGGCGCCGTCGCACCGAAGGCCCAAATCGAGCTTCTGGCGGCTGCATTGTGCAAAGGGAAAGTCTCCTAGGGCAGCCAACAACAGCCCCAACGCGCCTCGGCTCAGGAAAGCAACGAAGGCCGTTTTCGCCCACTTCCCTCCGATCTCCAGAGGGTAAAGCGGGGCGGGGCTGCCCCTGGCTCCATGGGCCCTGCTGATTTGCTGGGGATCACCGATGCCCAAAACCTACTCCCCAAGGGTTCTCCTTGGCGGGGAAGCAGGATTGGGCGCGCGAAGCCCTTCTGCGCCCAGGGCGCAGCCATGCCGCCTGAGCTAGCTCGGCCGTTCAGCGCCGAGGCCCAGTGGCACCGACGGCCCAAAACGAGCTTCTGGCAGCTGCATTGTGCAAAGGGAAAGTCTCCTCGGCCAGCCAACAACAGCCCCAACGCGCCTCGGCTCAGGAAAGCAACGCAAGCCGTTTTCGCCCCCGGCCCTCCGCTCTCCAGAGGGCAAAGCGGTGCAGGGCTGCCCCTGGCGCCCTAGGCCCTGCTGCTGTGCTGGGGGTCTCCGGTGCCCGAAACCCACTCCCGACGGGTTCTCCTTGGCGGGGAAGCAGGATTGGGCGCGCGAAGCCCTTCTGCGCCCAGGCCGCAGCCATGCCCCCTGAGCCAGCTCGGCCGCTCAGCGCCGAGGCCCCGTCGCACCGACGGCCATAAACGAGCTTCTGGCAGCTGCTTTGTGCAAAGGGAAAGTCTCCTCGGGCAGCCAACAACAGCCCCAACGCGCCTCGGCTCAGGAAAGCAACGCAAGCCGTTTTCGCCCCCGGCCCTCCGCTCTCCAGACGGCTAAGCGGTGCAGGGCTGCCCCTGGCTCCCTAGGCCCTGCTGCTGTGCTGGGGGTCTCCGGTGCCCGAAACCCACTCCCGACGGGTTCTCCTTGGCGGGGAAGCAGGATTGGGCGCGCGAAGGCCTTCTGCGCCCAGGTCGCAGCCATGCCCCCTGAGCCAGCTCGGCCGCTCAGCGCCGAGGCCCCGTCGCACCGACGGCCCAAAACGAGCTTGTGGCAGCTGCATTGTGCAAAGGGAAAGTCACCTCTGGCAGCCAACAACAGCCCCAACGCGCCTCGGCTCAGGAAAGCAACGCAAGCCGTTTTCGCCCCCGGCCCTCCGATCTCCAGAGGGCAAAGCGGGGCGGGGCTGCCCCTGCCTCCTGGGCCCTGCTGCTTTGCTGGGGGTCTCCGGTGCCCGAAACCCACTCCCCACGGGTTCTCCTTGGCGGGGAAGCAGGACTGGGCGTGCGAAGGCCTTCTGCGCCCAGGCCGCAGCCATGCCCCCTGAGCCAGCTGGGCCGCTCAGCGCCGAGGCCCCGTCGCACCGACGGCCCAAAACGAGCTTCTGGCAGCTGCATTGTGCAAAGGGAAAGTCTCTTCGGGCAGCCAACAATAGCCCCAACGCGCCTCGGCTCAGGAAAGCAACGCAAGCCGTTTTCGCCCCCGGCCCTCCGCTCTCCAGATGGCAAAGCGGGGCGGGCTGCCCCTGGCTCCCTGGGCCCTGCTGCTTTGCTGGGGGTCTCCGGTTCCCGAAACCCACTCCCCACGGGTTCTCCTTGGCGGGGAAGCAGGATTGGGCGCGCGAAGGCCTTCTGCGCCCAGGCCTCAGCCATGCCCCCTGAGCGAGCTCGGCCGCACAGCGCCGAGGCCCCGTGGCACCGACGGTCCTAAACGAGCTTCTGGCAGCTGCATTGTGCAAAGGGAAAGTCTCCTCGGGCAGCCAACAACAGCCCCAACGCGCCTCGGCTCAGGAAAGCAAGGCAAGCCGTTTTCGCCCCCGGCCCTCCTCTCTCCAGAGGGCAAAGCGGGGCGGGGCTGCCCCTGGCTCCCTGGGCCCTGCTGCTGTGCTGGGGGTCTCCGGTGCCCGAAACCCACTCCCCACGGGTTCTCCTTGGTGGGGAAGCAGGATTGGGCGCGCGGAGGCCTTCTGCGCCCAGGCCGCAGCCATGCCCCCTGAGCCAGCTCGGCCGATCATCGCCGAGGCCCCGTCGCACCGAAGGCCCAAAGCGAGCTTCTGGCGGCTGCATTGTGCAAAGGGAAAGTCTCCTCGGGCAGCCAACAACAGCCCCAACGCGCCTCGGCTCAGGAAAGCAACGCAAGCAGTTTTCGCCCCCGCCCTCCGCTCTCCAGAGGGCAAAGCGGGGCGGGGCTGCCCCTGGCTCCCTGGGCCCTGTGTCTTTGGTGGGGGTCTCCGGTGCCCGAAACCCACTCCCCACGGGTTCTCCTTGGCGGGGAAGAAGGATTGGGCGCGCGAAGGCCTTCTGCGCCCAGGCCGCAACCATGCCCCCTGAGCCAGCTCTGCTGCTCAGCGCTGAGGCCCCGTCGCACCGACGGCCCAAAACGAGCTTCTGGCAGCTGCATTCTGCAAAGGGAAAGTCTCCTCGGGCAGCCAACAACAGCCCCAACGCGCCTCGGCTCAGGAAAGCAACGCAAGCCGTTTTCGCCCCCGGCCCTCCTCTCTCCAGAGGGTAAAGTGGGGCGGGGCTGCCCCTGGCTCCCTGGGCCCTGCTGATTTGCTGGGGATCACCGATGCCCAAAACCTACTCCCCAAGGGTTCTCCTTGGCGGGGAAGCAGGATTGGGCGCGCGAAGCCCTTCTGCACCCAGGGCGCAGCCATGCCGCCTGAGCTAGCTCGGCCGTTCAGCGCCGAGGCCCAGTGGCACCGACGGCCCAAAACGAGCTTCTGGCAGCTGCATTGTGCAAAGGGAAAGTCTCCTCGGGCAGCCAACAACAGCCCCAACGCGCCTCGGCTCAGGAAAGCAACGCAAGCCGTTTTCGCCCCCGGCCCTCCGCTCTCCAGAGGGCAAAGCGGTGCAGGGCTGCCCCTGGCTCCCGAGGCCCTGCTGCTTTGCTGGGGGTCTCCGGTGCCCGAAACCCACTCCCGACGGGTTCTCCTTGGCGGGGAAGCAGGATTGGGCGCGCCAAGGCCTTCTGCGCCCAGGCCGCAGCCATGCCCCCTGAGCCAGCTCGGCCGCTCAGCGCCGAGGCCCCGTCGCACCGACGGCCATAAACGAGCTTCTGGCAGCTGCTTTGTGCAAAGGGAAAGTCTCCTCGGGCAGCCAACAACAGCCCCAACGCGCCTCGGCTCAGGAAAGCAACGCAAGCCGTTTTCGCCCCCGGCCCTCCGCTCTCCAGACGGCTAAGCGGTGCAGGGCTGCCCCTGGCTCCCTAGGCCCTGCTGCTGTGCTGGGGGTCTCCGGTGCCCGAAACCCACTCCCGACGGGTTCTCCTTGGCGGGGAAGCAGGATTGGGCACGCGAAGGCCTTCTGCGCCCAGGTCGCAGCCATGCCCCCTGAGCCAGCTCGGCCGCTCAGCGCCGAGGCCCCGTCGCACCGACGGCCCAAAACGAGCTTGTGGCAGCTGCATTGTGCAAAGGGAAAGTCACCTCTGGCAGCCAACAACAGCCCCAACGCGCCTCGGCTCAGGAAAGCAACGCAAGCGGTTTTCGCCCCCGGCCCTCCTCTCTCCAGAGGGCAAAGCGGGGCGGGGCTGCCCCTGGCTCCCTGGGCCCTGCTGCTGTGCTGGGGGTCTCCGGTGCCCGAAACCCACTCCCCACGGGTTCTCCTTGGTGGGGAAGCAGGATTGGGCGCCCGAAAGCCTTCTGCGCCCAGGCCGCAGCCATGCCCCCTGAGCCAGCTCGGCCGATCATCGCCGAGGCCCCGTCGCACCGAAGGCCCAAAGCGAGCTTCTGGCGGCTGCATTGTGCAAAGGGAAAGTCTCCTCGGGCAGCCAACAACAGCCCCAACGCGCCTCGGCTCAGGAAAGCAACGCAAGCCGCTTTCGCCCCCGGCCTCCGCTCTCCAGATGGCAAAGCGGGGCGGTGCTGCCCCTGGCTCCCTGGGCCCTGCTGCTTTGCCTGGGGTCTCCCATGCCAGAAACCCACTCCCCACGGGTTCTCCTTGGCTGGGAAGCAGGATTGGGCGCGCGAAGCCCTTCTGCGCCCAGGCCTCAGCCATGCCCCCTGAGCGAGCTGGGCCGCACAGCGCCGAGGCCCCTCGCACCGACGGGCCAAAACGAGCTTCTGGCAGCTGCATTGTGCAAAGGGAAAGTCTCCTCGGGCAGCCAATAACAGCCCCAACGCGCCTCGGCTCAGGAAAGCAACGCAAGCCGTTTTCGCCCCCGGCCCTCCTCTCTCCAGAGGGCAAAGCGGGGCGGGGCTGCCCCTGGCTCACTGGGCCCTGCTGCTTTGCTGGGGGTCTCCGATGCCCGAAACCCACTCGCCATGGGTTCTCCTTGGCGGGGAAGCAGGATTGGGCGCGCGAAGGCCTTCTGCGCCCAGGCCGCAGCCATGCCCCCTGAGCCAGCTCGGCCGCTCAGCGCCGAGTCCCCGTCGCACCGACGGGCCAAAACGAGCTTCTGGCAGCTGCATTGTGCAAAGGGAAAGTCACCGCGGGCAGCCAACAACAGCCCCAACGTGCCTCGGCTCAGGAAAGCAACGCAAGCCGTTTTCGCCCCCCGCCCCCCCGCTCTCCAGAGGGCAAAGCGGGGCGGGGCTGCCCCTGGCTCCCTGGGCCCTGTGTCTTTGCTGGGGGTCTCCGGTGCCCGAAACCCACTCCCCACGGGTTCTCCTTGGCGGGGAAGCAGGATTGGGCGCGCGAAGGCCTTCTGCGCCCAGGCCGCAACCATGCCCCCTGAGCCAGCTCTGCCGCTCAGCGCTGAGGCCCCGTCGCACCGACGGCCCAAAACGAGCTTCTGGCAGCTGCATTGTGCAAAGGGAAAGTCTCCTCCGGCAGCCAACAACAGCCCCAACGCGCCTCGGCTCAGGAAAGCAACGCAAGCCGTTTTCGCCCCCGGCCCTCAGCTCTCCAGAGGGCAAAGCGGGGCGGGGCTGCCCCTGGCTCCCTGGGCCCTGCTGCTTTGCTGACGGTCTCCGGTGCCCGAAACCCACTCCCGACGGGTTCTCCTTGGCGGGGAAGCTGGATTGGGCGCGGGAAGGCCTTCTGTGACCAGGCCGCAGCCATGCCCCCTGAGCCAGCTCGGCCGCTCAGTGCCTAGGCCCCGTCGCACCGACGGCCCAAAACGAGCTTCTGGCAGCTGCATTGTGTAAAGGGAAAGTCTCCTCGGGCAGAAAACAACAGCCCCAACGCGTCTCGGCTCAGGAAAGCAACGCAAGCCGTTTTCGCCCCCGGCCCTCCGCTCTCCAGAGGGCCAAGCGGTGCAGGGCTGCCCCTGGCTCCTTAGGCCCTGCTGCTGTGCTGGGGGTCTCCGGTGCCCGAAACCCACTCCCGACGGGTTCTCCTTGGCGGGTAAGCAGGATTGGGCGCGCGATGGACTTCTGCGCCCAGGCCTCAGCCATGCCCCCTGAGCGAGCTCGGCCGCACAGCGCCGAGGCCCCTCGCACCGACGGCCCAAAACGAGCTTCTGGCAGCTGCATTGTGCAAAGGGAAAGTCTCCTCGGGCAGCCAACAACAGCCCCAACGCGCCTCGGCTCAGGAAAGCAAGGCAAGCCGTTTTCGCCCTCGGCCCTCCTCTCTCCAGAGGGCAAAGCGGGGCGGGGCTGCCCCTGGCTCACTGGGCCCTGCTGCTTTGCTGGGGGTCTCCGATGCCCGAAACCCACTCGCCATGGGTTCTCCTTGGCGGGGAAGCAGGATTGGGCGCGCGAAGGCCTTCTGCGCCCAGGCCGCAGCCATGCCCCCTGAGCCAGCTCGGCCGCTCAGCGCCGAGTCCCCGTCGCACCGACGGGCCAAAACGAGCTTCTGGCAGCTGCATTGTGCAAAGGGAAAGTCACCTCGGGCAGCCAACAACAGCCCCAACGTGCCTCGGCTCAGGAAAGCAACGCAAGCCGTTTTCGCCCCCCGCCCGCCGCTCTCCAGAGGGCAAAGCGGGGCGGGGCTGCCCCTGGCTCCCTGGGCCCTGTGTCTTTGCTGGGGGTCTCCGGTGCCCGAAACCCACTCCCCACGGGTTCTCCTTGGCGGGGAAGCAGGATTGGGCGCGCGAAGGCCTTCTGCGCCCAGGCCGCAACCATGCCCCCTGAGCCAGCTCTGCCGCTCAGCGCTGAGGCCCCGTCGCACCGACGGCCCAAAACGAGCTTCTGGCAGCTGCATTGTGCAAAGGGAAAGTCTCCTCCGGCAGCCAACAACAGCCCCAACGCGCCTCGGCTCAGGAAAGCAACGCAAGCCGTTTTCGCCCCCGGCCCTCAGCTCTCCAGAGGGCAAAGCGGGGCGGGGCTGCCCCTGGCTCCTTGGGCCCTGCTGCTTTGCTGGGGGTCTCCGGTGCCCGAAACCCACTCCCCACGGGTTCTCCTTGGCGGGGAAGCTGGATTGGGCGCGGGAAGGCCTTCTGCGCCCAGGCCGCAGCCATGCCCCCTGAGCCAGCTCGGCCGCTCAGTGCCGAGGCCCCGTCGCACCGACGGCCCAAAACGAGCTTCTGGCAGCTGCATTGTGTAAAGGGAAAGTCTCCTCGGGCAGAAAACAACAACCCCAACGTGTCTCGGCTCAGGAAAGCAACGCAAGCCGTTTTCGCCCCCGGCCCTCCGCTCTCCAGAGGGCCAAGCGGTGCAGGGCTGCCCCTGGCTCCCTAGGCCCTGCTGCTGTGCTGGGGGTCTCCGGTGCCCGAAACCCACTCCCGACGGGTTCTCCTTGGCGGGGAAGCAGGATTGGGCGCGCAAAGGCCTTCTGCGCCCAGGCCGCAGCCATGCCCCCTGAGCCAGCTCGGCCGCTCAGTGCCGAGGCCCCGTCGCACCGAAGGCCCAAAACGAGCTTCTGGCGGCTGCATTGTGCAAAGGGAAAGTCTCTTCGGGCAGCCAACAACAGCCCCAACGCGCCTCGGCTCAGGAAAGCAACGCAAGTCGTTTTCGCCCCCTGACCTCCGATCTCCAGAGGGCAAAGCGGGGCGGGGCTGCCCCTGGCTCCCTGGGCCCTGCTGCTTTGCTGGGGGTCTCCGGTGCCCGAAACCCACTCCCCACGGGTTCTCCTTGGCTGGGAATCAGGATTGGGCGCGCGAAGGCCTTCTGCGCCCAGGCCGCAGCCATGCCCCCTGAGCCAGCTCGGCCGCTCAGCGCCGAGGCCCCGTGGCACCGACGGCCCAAAACGAGCTTCTGGCAGCTGCATTGTGCAAAGGGAAAGTCTCCTCGGCCAGCCAACAACAGCCCCAACGCGCCTCGGATCAGGAAAGCAACGCAAGCCGTTTTCGCCCCCCGCCCCCCAGCTCTCCAGAGGGCAAAGCGAGGCGGGGCTGCCCCTGGCTCCCTGGGCCCTGCTGATTTGCTGGGGATCACCGATGCCCAAAACCTACTCCCCAAGGGTTCTCCTTGGCGGGGAAGCAGGATTGGGCGCGCGAAGGCCTTCTGCGCCCAGGCCGCAGCCATGCCCCCTGAGCCAGCTCGGCCGCTCAGCGCCGAGGCCCCGTGGCACCGACGGCCCAAAACGAGCTTCTGGCAGCTGCATTGTGCAAATGGAAAGTCTCCTCGGGAAGCCAACAACAGCCCCAACGCGCCTCGGCTCAGGAAAGCAACGCAAGCCGTTTTCGCCCCCGGCCCTCCGCTCTCCAGATGGCAAAGCGAGGCGGGGCTGCCCCTGGCTCCCTGGGCCCTGCTGCTTTGCTGGGGGTCTCCGGTGCCCGAAACCCCCTCCCCACGTGTTCTCCTTGGCGTGGAAGCAGGATTGGGCACGCGAAGGCCTTCTGCGCCCAGGCCGCAGCCATGCCCCCTGAGCCAGCTCGGACGCTCAGCGCCGAGGCCCTGTCGAACCGACGGCCCAAAACGAGCTTCTGGCAGCTGCCTTGTGCAAAGGGAAAGTCTCCTCGGGCAGAAAACAACAGCCCAAACGCGCCTCGTCTCAGGAAAGCAACGCAAGCCGTTTTCGCCCCCGGCCCTCCGCTCTCCAGAGGGCCAAGCGGTGCAGGGCTGCCCCTGGCTCCCTAGGCCCTGCTGCTGTGCTGGGGGTCTCCGGTGCCCGAAACCCACTCCCGACGGGTTCTCCTTGGCGGGAAAGCAGGATTGGGCGCGCGAAGGCCTTCTGCGCCCAGGCCGCAGCCATGCCCCCTGAGCCAGCTCGGCCGCTCAGCGCCGAGGCCCTCGCACCGACGGCCATAAACGAGCTTCTGGCAGCTGCATTGTGCAAAGGGAAAGTCTCCTCGGGCAGCCAACAACAGCCCCAACGCGCCTCGGCTCAGGAAAGCAACGCAAGCCGTTTTCGCCCCCGGCCCTCCTCTCTCCAGAGGTCAAAGCGGGGCGGGGCTGCCCCTGGCTCACTGGGCCCTGCTGCTTTGCTGGGGGTCTCCGATGCCCGAAACCCACTCGCCATGGGTTCTCCTTGGCGGGGAAGCAGGATTGGGCGCGCGAAGGCCTTCTGCGCCCAGGCCGCAGCCATGCCCCCTGAGCCAGCTCTGCCGCTCAGCGCCGAGTCCCCGTCGCACCGACGGGCCAAAACGAGCTTCTGGCAGCTGCATTGTGCAAAGGGAAAGTCACCTCGGGCAGCCAACAACAGCCCCAACGTGCCTCGGCTCAGGAAAGCAACGCAAGCCGTTTTCGCCCCCCGCCCTCCGATCTCCAGAGGGCAAAGCGGGGCGGGGCTGCCCCTGGCTCCCTGGGCCCTGCTGCTTTGCTGGGGGTCTCCGGTGCCCGAAACCCACTCCCCACGGGTTCTCCTTGGCGGGGAAGCAGGATTGGGCGCGCGAAGGCCTTCTGCGCCCAGGCCGCAGCCATGCCCCCTGAGCCAGCTCTGCCGCTCAGCGCCGAGGCCCCGTGGCACCGACGGCCCAAAACGAGCTTCTGGCAGCTGCATTGTGCAAAGGGAAAGTCTCCTCGGCCAGCCAACAACAGCCCCAACGCGCCTCGGATCAGGAAAGCAACGCAAGCCGTTTTCGCCCCCCGCCCCCCAGCTCTCCAGAGGGCAAAGCGAGGCGGGGCTGCCCCTGGCTCCCTGGGCCCTGCTCATTTGCTGGGGATCACCGATGCCCAAAACCTACTCCCCAAGGGTTCTCCTTGGCGGGGAAGCAGGATTGGGCGCGCGAAGCCCTTCTGCGCCCAGGCCGCAGCCATGCCCCCTGAGCCAGCTCGGCCGCTCAGCGCCGAGGCCCCGTGGCACCGACGGCCATAAACGAGCTTCTGGCAGCTGCATTCTGCAAAGGGAAAGTCTCCTCGGGCAGAAAACAACAGCCCAAACGCGCCTCGGCTCAGGAAAGCAACGCAAGCCGTTTTCGCCCCCGGCCCTCCGCTCTCCAGAGGGCCAAGCGGTGCAGGGCTGCCCCTGGCTCCCTAGGCCCTGCTGCTGTGCTGGGGGTCTCCGGTGCCCGAAACCCACTCCCGACGGGTTCTCCTTGGCGGGGAAGCAGGATTGGGCGCGCGAAGGCCTTCTGCGCCCAGGCCGCAGCCATGCCCCCTGAGCCAGCTCGGCCGCTCAGTGCCGAGGCCCCGTCGCACCGAAGGCCCAAAACGAGCTTCTGGCGGCTGCATTGTGCAAAGGGAAAGTCTCTTCGGGCAGCCAACAACAGCCCCAACGCGCCTCGGCTCAGGAAAGCAACGCAAGTCGTTTTCGCCCCCTGACCTCCGATCTCCAGAGGGCAAAGCGGGGCAGGGCTGCCCCTGGCTCCCTGGGCCCTGCTGCTTTGCTGGGGGTCTCCGGTGCCCGAAACCCACTCCCCACGGGTTCTCCTTGGCTGGGAAGCAGGATTGGGCGCGCGAAGGCCTTCTGCGCCCAGGCCGCAGCCATGCCCCCTGAGCCAGCTCGGCCGCTCAGCGCCGAGGCCCCGTGGCACCGACGGCCCAAAACGAGCTTCTGGCAGCTGCATTGTGCAAAGGGAAAGTCTCCTCGGGCAGCCAACAACAGCCCCAACGCGCCTCGGCTCAGGAAAGCAAGGCAAGCCGTTTTCGCCCCCGGCCCTCCTCTCTCCAGAGGGCAAAGCGGGGCGGGGCTGCCCCTGGCTCCCTGGGCCCTGCTGCTGTGCTGGGGGTCTCCGGTGCCCGAAACCCACTCCCCACGGGTTCTCCTTGGTGGGGAAGCAGGATTGGGCGCCCGAAAGCCTTCTGCGCCCAGGCCGCAGCCATGCCCCCTGAGCCAGCTCGGCCGATCATCGCCGAGGCCCCGTGGCACCGAAGGCCCAAAGCGAGCTTCTGGCGGCTGCATTGTGCAAAGGGAAAGTCTCCTCGGGCAGCCAACAACAGCCCCAACGCGCCTCGGCTCAGGAAAGCAACGCAAGCCGCTTTCGCCCCCGGCCTCCGCTCTCCAGATGGCAAAGCGGGGCGGTGCTGCCCCTGGCTCCCTGGGCCCTGCTGCTTTGCTGGGGGTCTCCCATGCCGGAAACCCACTCTCCACGGGTTCTCCTTGGCTGGGAAGCAGGATTGGGTGCGCGAAGCCCTTCTGCGCCCAGGCCTCAGCCATGCCCCCTGAGCGAGCTGGGCCGCACAGCGCCGAGGCCCCTCGCACCGACGGGCCAAAACGAGCTTCTGGCAGCTGCATTGTGCAAAGGGAAAGTCTCTTCGGGCAGCCAATAACAGCCCCAACGCGCCTCGGCTCAGGAAAGCAACGCAAGCCGTTTTCGCCCCCGGCCCTCCTCTCTCCAGAGGGCAAAGCGGGGCGGGGCTGCCCCTGGCTCACTGGGCCCTGCTGCTTTGCTGGGGGTCTCCGATGCCCGAACCCCACTCGCCATGGGTTCTCCTTGGCGGGGAAGCAGGATTGGGCGCGCGAATGCCTTCTGCGCCCAGGCCGCAGCCATGCCCCCTGAGCCAGCTCGGCCGCTCAGCGCCGAGTCCCCGTCGCACCGACGGGCCAAAACGAGCTTCTGGCAGCTGCATTGTGCAAAGGGAAAGTCACCTCGGGCAGCCAACAACAGCCCCAACGTGCCTCGGCTCAGGAAAGCAACGCAAGCCGTTTTCGCCCCCCGCCACCCCGCTCTCCAGAGGGCAAAGCGGGGCGGGGCTGCCCCTGGCTCCCTGGGCCCTGTGTCTTTGCTGGGGGTCTCCGGTGCCCGAAACCCACTCCCCACGGGTTCTCCTTGGCGGGGAAGCAGGATTGGGCGCGCGAAGGCCTTCTGCGCCCAGGCCGCAACCATGCCCCCTGAGCCAGCTCTGCCGCTCAGCGCTGAGGCCCCGTCGCACCGACGGCCCAAAACGAGCTTCTGGCAGCTGCATTGTGCAAAGGGAAAGTCTCCTCCGGCAGCCAACAACAGCCCCAACGCGCCTCGGCTCAGGAAAGCAACGCAAGCCGTTTTCGCCCCCGGCCCTCAGCTCTCCAGAGGGCAAAGCGGGGCGGGGCTGCCCCTGGCTCCCTGGGCCCTGCTGCTTTGCTGGCGGTCTCCGGTGCCCGAAACCCACTCCCGACGGGTTCTCCTTGGCGGGGAAGCTGGATTGGGCGCGGGAAGGCCTTCTGCGACCAGGCCGCAGCCATGCCCCCTGAGCCAGCTCGGCCGCTCAGTGCCTAGGCCCCGTCGCACCGACGGCCCAAAACGAGCTTCTGGCAGCTGCATTGTGTAAAGGGAAAGTCTCCTCGGGCAGAAAACAACAGCCCCAACGCGTCTCGGCTCAGGAAAGCAACGCAAGCCGTTTTCGCCCCCGGCCCTCCGCTCTCCAGAGGGCCAAGCGGTGCAGGGCTGCCCCTGGCTCCTTAGGCCCTGCTGCTGTGCTGGGGGTCTCCGGTGCCCGAAACCCACTCCCGACGGGTTCTCCTTGGCGGGTAAGCAGGATTGGGCGGGCGATGGACTTCTGCGCCCAGGCCTCAGCCATGCCCCCTGAGCGAGCTCGGCCGCACAGCGCCGAGGCCCCTCGCACCGACGGGCCAAAACGAGCTTCTGGCAGCTGCATTGTGCAAAGGGAAAGTCTCCTCGGGCAGCCAACAACAGCCCCAACGCGCCTCGGCTCAGGAAAGCAAGGCAAGCCGTTTTCGCCCCCGGCCCTCCTCTCTCCAGAGGGCAAAGCGGGGCGGGGCTGCCCCTGGCTCACTGGGCCCTGCTGCTTTGCTGGGGGTCTCCGATGCCCGAAACCCACTCGCCATGGGTTCTCCTTGGCGGGGAAGCAGGATTGGGCGCGCGAAGGCCTTCTGCGCCCAGGCCGCAGCCATGCCCCCTGAGCCAGCTCGGCCGCTCAGCGCCGAGTCCCCGTCGCACCGACGGGCCAAAACGAGCTTCTGGCAGCTGCATTGTGCAAAGGGAAAGTCACCTCGGTCAGCCAACAACAGCCCCAACGTGCCTCGGCTCAGGAAAGCAACGCAAGCCGTTTTCGCCCCCCGCCCGCCGCTCTCCAGAGGGCAAAGCGGGGCAGGGCTGCCCCTGGCTCCCTGGGCCCTGTGTCTTTGCTGGGGGTCTCCGGTGCCCGAAACCCACTCCCCACGGGTTCTCCTTGGCGGGGAAGCAGGATTGGGCGCGCGAAGGCCTTCTGCGCCCAGGCCGCAACCATGCCCCCTGAGCCAGCTCTGCCGCTCAGCGCTGAGGCCCCGTCGCACCGACGGCCCAAAACGAGCTTCTGGCAGCTGCATTGTGCAAAGGGAAAGTCTCCTCCGGCAGCCAACAACAGCCCCAACGCGCCTCGGCTCAGGAAAGCAACGCAAGCCGTTTTCGCCCCCGGCCCTCAGCTCTCCAGAGGGCAAAGCGGGGCGGGGCTGCCCCTGGCTCCCTGGGCCCTGCTGCTTTGCTGGCGGTCTCCGGTGCCCGAAACCCACTCCCCACGGGTTCTCCTTGGCGGGGAAGCTGGATTGGGCGCGGGAAGGCCTTCTGCGCCCAGGCCGCAGCCATGCCCCCTGAGCCAGCTCGGCCGCTCAGTGCCGAGGCCCCGTCGCACCGACGGCACAAAACGAGCTTCTGGCAGCTGCATTGTGTAAAGGGAAAGTCTCCTCGGGCAGAAAACAACAACCCCAACGCGTCTCGGCTCAGGAAAGCAACGCAAGCCGTTTTCGCCCCCGGCCCTCCGCTCTCCAGAGGGCCAAGCGGTGCAGGGCTGCCGCTGGCTCCCTAGGCCCTGCTGCTGTGTTGGGGGTCTCCGGTGCCCGAAACCCACTCCCGACGGGTTCTCCTTGGCGGGGAAGCAGGATTGGGCGCGCGAAGGCCTTCTGCGCCCAGGCCGCAGCCATGCCCCCTGAGCCAGCTCGGCCGCTCAGTGCCGAGGCCCCGTCGCACCGAAGGCCCAAAACGAGCTTCTGGCGGCTGCATTGTGCAAAGGGAAAGTCTCCTCGGGCAGCCAACAACAGCCCCAACGCGCCTCGGCTCAGGAAAGCAACGCAAGTCGTTTTCGACCCCGGCCCTCCGATCTCCAGAGGGCAAAGCGGGGCGGGGCTGCCCCTGGCTCCCTGGGCCCTGCTGCTTTGCTGGGGGTCTCCGGTGCCCGAAACCCACTCCCCACGGGTTCTCCTTGGCTGGGAAGCAGGATTGGGCGCGCGAAGGCCTTCTGCGCCCAGGCCGCAGCCATGCCCCCTGAGCCAGCTCGGCCGCTCAGCGCCGAGGCCCCGTGGCACCGACGGCCCAAAACGAGCTTCTGGCAGCTGCATTGTGCAAAGGGAAAGTCTCCTCGGCCAGCCAACAACAGCCCCAACGCGCCTCGGATCAGGAAAGCAACGCAAGCCGTTTTCGCCCCCCGCCCCCCAGCTCTCCAGAGGGCAAAGCGAGGCGGGGCTGCCCCTGGCTCCCTGGGCCCTGCTGATTTGCTGGGGATCACCGATGCCCAAAACCTACTCCCCAAGGGTTCTCCTTGGCGGGGAAGCAGGATTGGGCGCGCGAAGGCCTTCTGCGCCCAGGCCGCAGCCATGCCCCCTGAGCCAGCTCGGCCGCTCAGCGCCGAGGCCCCGTGGCACCGACGGCCCAAAACGAGCTTCTGGCAGCTGCATTGTGCAAATGGAAAGTCTCCTCGGGAAGCCAACAACAGCCCCAACGCGCCTCGGCTCAGGAAAGCAACGCAAGCCGTTTTCGCCCCCGGCCCTCCGCTCTCCAGATGGCAAAGCGGGGCGGGCTGCCCCTGGCTCCCTGGGCCCTGCTGCTTTGCTGGGGGTCTCCGGTGCCCGAAACCCCCTCCCCACGTGTTCTCCTTGGCGGGGAAGCAGGATTGGGCACGCGAAGGCCTTCTGCGCCCAGGCCGCAGCCATGCCCCCTGAGCCAGCTCGGACGCTCAGCGCCGAGGCCCTGTCGAACCGACGGCCCAAAACGAGCTTCTGGCAGCTGCCTTGTGCAAAGGGAAAGTCTCCTCGGGCAGAAAACAACAGCCCAAACGCGCCTCGTCTCAGGAAAGCAACGCAAGCCGTTTTCGCCCCCGGCCCTCCGCTCTCCAGAGGGCCAAGCGGTGCAGGGCTGCCCCTGGCTCCCTAGGCCCTGCTGCTGTGCTGGGGGTCTCCGGTGCCGGAAACCCACTCCCGACGGGTTCTCCTTGGCGGGGAAGCAGGATTGGGCGCGCGAAGGCCTTCTGCGCCCAGGCCGCAGCCATGCACCCTGAGCCAGCTCGGCCGCTCAGCGCCGAGGCCCCGTCGCACCGAAGGCCCAAAACGAGCTTCTGGCGTCTGCATTCTGCAAAGGGAAAGTCTCCTCGGACAGCCAACAACAGCCCCAACGCGCCTCGGCTCAGGAAAGCAACGCAAGCCGTTTTCGCCCCCTGACCTCCGATCTCCAGAGGGCAAAGCGGGGCGGGGCTGCCCCTGGCTCCCTGGGCCCTGCTGCTTTGCTGGGGGTCTCCGGTGCCCGAAACCCACTCCCCACGGGTTCTCCTTGGCTGGGAAGCAGGATTGGGCGCGCGAAGGCCTTCTGCGCCCAGGCCGCAGCCATGCCCCCTGAGCCAGCTCGGCCGCTCAGCGCCGAGGCCCCGTGGCACCGACGGCCCAAAACGAGCTTCTGGCAGCTGCATTGTGCAAAGGGAAAGTCTCCTCGGCCAGCCAACAACAGCCCCAACGCGCCTCGGATCAGGAAAGCAACGCAAGCCGTTTTCGCCCCCCGCCCCCCAGCTCTCCAGAGGGCAAAGCGAGGCGGGGCTGCCCCTGGCTCCCTGGGCCCTGCTGATTTGCTGGGGATCACCGATGCCCAAAACCTACTCCCCAAGGGTTCTCCTTGGCGGGGAAGCAGGATTGGGCGCGCGAAGGCCTTCTGCGCCCAGGCCGCAGCCATGCCCCCTGAGCCAGCTCGGCCGCTCAGCGCCGAGGCCCCGTGGCACCGACGGCCCAAAACGAGCTTCTGGCAGCTGCATTGTGCAAAGGGAAAGTCTCCTCGGCCAGCCAACAACAGCCCCAACGCGCCTCGGATCAGGAAAGCAACGCAAGCCGTTTTCGCCCCCCGCCCCCCAGCTCTCCAGAGGGCAAAGCGAGGCGGGGCTGCCCCTGGCTCCCTGGGCCCTGCTGATTTGCTGGGGATCACCGATGCCCAAAACCTACTCCCCAAGGGTTCTCCTTGGCGGGGAAGCAGGATTGGGCGCGCGAAGGCCTTCTGCGCCCAGGCCGCAGCCATGCACCCTGAGCCAGCTCGGCCGCTCAGCGCCGAGGCCCCGTCGCACCGAAGGCCCAAAACGAGCTTCTGGCAGCTGCATTGTGCAAAGGGAAAGTCTCCTCGGACAGCCAACAACAGCCCCAACGTGCCTCGGCTCAGGAAAGCAACGCAAGCCGTTTTCGCCCCCTGACCTCCGATCTCCAGAGGGCAAAGCGGGGCGGGGCTGCTCCTGGCTCCCTGGGCCCTGCTGCTTTGCTGGGGGTCTCCGGTGCCCGAAACCCACTCCCCACGGGTTCTCCTTGGCGGGGAAGCAGGATTGGGCGCGCGAAGGCCTTCTGCGCCCAGGCCGCAGCCATGCCCCCTGAGCCAGCTCTGCCCCTCAGCGCCGAGGCCCCGTGGCACCGACGGCCCAAAACGAGCTTCTGGCAGCTGCATTGTGCAAAGGGAAAGTCTCCTCGGCCAGCCAACAACAGCCCCAACGCGCCTCGGATCAGGAAAGCAACGCAAGCCGTTTTCGCCCCCCGCCCCCCAGCTCTCCAGAGGGCAAAGCGAGGCGGGGCTGCCCCTGGCTCCCTGGGCCCTGCTCATTTGCTGGGGATCACCGATGCCCAAAACCCCCTTCCCACGTGTTCTCCTTGGCGGGGAAGCAGGATTGGGCGCGCGAAGCCCTTCTGCGCCCAGGCCGCAGCCATGCCCCCTGAGCCAGCTCGGCCGCTCAGCGCCGAGGCCCCGTGGCACCGACGGCCCAAAACGAGCTTCTGGCAGCTGCATTGTGCAAAGGGAAAGTCTCCTCGGGCAGCCAACAACAGCCCCAACGCGCCTCGGCTGAGGAAAGCAACGCAAGCCGTTTTCGACCCCGGCCCTCCGCTCTCCAGATGGCAAAGCGGGGCGGGCTGCCCCTGGCTCCCTGGGCCCTGCTGCTTTGCTGGGGGTCTCCGGTGCCCGAAACCCACTCCCCACGGGTTCTCCTTGGCGGGGAAGCAGGATTGGGCGCGGGAAGGCCTTCTGCGCCCAGGCCGCAGCCATGCCCCCTGAGCCAGCTCGGCCGCTCAGCGCCGAGGCCCCTCGCACCGACGGGCCAAAACGAGCTTCTGGCAGCTGCATTGTGCAAAGGGAAAGTCTCCTCGGCCAGCCAACAACAGCCCCAACGCGCCTCGGCTCAGGAAAGCAACGCAAGCCGTTTTCGCCCCCGGCCCTCCTCTCTCCAGAGGGCAAAGCGGGGCGGGGCTGCCCCTGGCTCACTGGGCCCTGCTGCTTTGCTGGGGGTCTCCGATGCCCGAAACCCACTCGCCATGGGTTCTCCTTGGCGGTGAAGCAGGATTGGGCGCGCGAAGGCCTTCTGCGCCCAGGCCGCAGCCATGCCCCCTGAGCCAGCTCTGCCGCTCAGCGCCGAGTCCCCGTCGCACCGATGGGCCAAAACGAGCTTCTGGCAGCTGCATTGTGCAAAGGGAAAGTCACCTCGGGCAGCCAACAACAGCCCCAACGTGCCTCGGCTCAGGAAAGCAACGCAAGCCGTTTTCGCCCCCCGCCCTCCGATCTCCAGAGGGCAAAGCGGGGCGGGGCTGCCCCTGGCTCCCTGGGCCCTGCTGCTTTGCTGGGGGTCTCCGGTGCCCGAAACCCACTCCCCACGGGTTCTCCTTGGCGGGGAAGCAGGATTGGGCGCGCGAAGGCCTTCTGCGCCCAGGCCGCAGCCATGCCCCCTGAGCCAGCTCTGCCGCTCAGCGCCGAGGCCCCGTGGCACCGACGGCCCAAAACGAGCTTCTGGCAGCTGCATTGTGCAAAGGGAAAGTCTCCTCGGCCAGCCAACAACAGCCCCAACGCGCCTCGGATCAGGAAAGCAACGCAAGCCGTTTTCGCCCCCCGCCCCCCAGCTCTCCAGAGGGCAAAGCGAGGCGGGGCTGCCCCTGGCTCCCTGGGCCCTGCTCATTTGCTGGGGATCACCGATGCCCAAAACCTACTCCCCAAGGGTTCTCCTTGGCGGGGAAGCAGGATTGGGCGCGCGAAGCCCTTCTGCGCCCAGGCCGCAGCCATGCCCCCTGAGCCAGCTCGGCCGCTCAGCGCCGAGGCCCCGTGGCACCGACGGCCATAAACGAGCTTCTGGCAGCTGCCTTGTGCAAAGGGAAAGTCTCCTCGGGCAGAAAACAACAGCCCAAACGCGCCTCGGCTCAGGAAAGCAACGCAAGCCGTTTTCGCCCCCGGCCCTCCGCTCTCCAGAGGGCCAAGCGGTGCAGGGCTGCCCCTGGCTCCCTAGGCCCTGCTGCTGTGCTGGGGGTCTCCGGTGCCCGAAACCCACTCCCGACGGGTTCTCCTTGGCGGGGAAGCAGGATTGGGCGCGCGAAGGCCTTCTGCGCCCAGGCCGCAGCCATGCCCCCTGAGCCAGCTCGGCCGCTCAGTTCCGAGGCCCCGTCGCACCGAAGGCCCAAAACGAGCTTCTGGCGGCTGCATTGTGCAAAGGGAAAGTCTCCTCGGGCAGCCAACAACAGCCCCAACGCGCCTCGGCTCAGGATAGCAACGCAAGTCGTTTTCGCCCCCTGACCTCCGATCTCCAGAGGGCAAAGCGGGGCGGGGCTGCCCCTGGCTCCCTGGGCCCTGCTGCTTTGCTGGGGGTCTCCGGTGCCCGAAACCCACTCCCCACGGGTTCTCCTTGGCTGGGAAGCAGGATTGGGCGCGCGAAGGCCTTCTGCGCCCAGGCCGCAGCCATGCCCCCTGAGCCAGCTCGGCCGCTCAGCGCCGAGGCCCCGTGGCACCGACGGCCCAAAACGAGCTTCTGGCAGCTGCATTGTGCAAAGGGAAAGTCTCCTCGGCCAGCCAACAACAGCCCCAACGCGCCTCGGATCAGGAAAGCAACGCAAGCCGTTTTCGCCCCCCGCCCCCCAGCTCTCCAGAGGGCAAAGCGAGGCGAAGCTGCCCCTGGCTCCCTGGGCCCTGCTGATTTGCTGGGGATCACCGATGCCCAAAACCTACTCCCCAAGGGTTCTCCTTGGCGGGGAAGCAGGATTGGGCGCGCGAAGGCCTTCTGCGCCCAGGCCGCAGCCATGCCCCCTGAGCCAGCTCGGCCGCTCAGCGCCGAGGCCCCGTGGCACCGACGGCCCAAAACGAGCTTCTGGCAGCTGCATTGTGCAAAGGGAAAGTCTCCTCGGGCAGAAAACAACAGCCCAAACGCGCCTCGGCTCAGGAAAGCAACGCAAGCCGTTTTCGCCCCCGGCCCTCCGCTCTCCAGAGGGCCAAGCGGTGCAGGGCTGCCCCTGGCTCCCTAGGCCCTGCTGCTGTGCTGGGGGTCTCCGGTGCCCGAAACCCCCTCCCCACGGGTTCTCCTTGGCGGGGAAGCAGGATTGGGCGCGCGAAGGCCTTCTGCGCCCAGGCCGCAGCCATGCCCCCTGAGCCAGCTCGGCCGCTCAGCGCCGAGGCCCCGTCGCACCGAAGGCCCAAAACGAGCTTCTGGCGTCTGCATTCTGCAAAGGGAAAGTCTCCTCGGACAGCCAACAACAGCCCCAACGCGCCTCGGCTCAGGAAAGCAACGCAAGCCGTTTTCGACCCCGGCCCTCCGCTCTCCAGATGGCAAAGCGGGGCGGGCTGCCCCTGGCTCCCTGGGCCCTGCTGCTTTGCTGGGGGTCTCCGGTGCCCGAAACCCACTCCCCACGGGTTCTCCTTGGTGGGGAAGCAGGATTGGGCGCGCGAAGGCCTTCTGCGCCCAGGCCGCAGCCATGCCCCCTGAGCCAGCTCGGCCGCTCAGCGCCGAGGCCCCTCGCACCGACGGGCCAAAACGAGCTTCTGGCAGCTGCATTGTGCAAAGGGAAAGTCTCCTCGGGCAGCCAACAACAGCCTCAACGCGCCTCGGCTCAGGAAAGCAACGCAAGCCGTTTTCGCCCCCGGCCCTCCTCTCTCCAGAGGGCAAAGCGGGGCGGGGCTGCCCCTGGCTCACTGGGCCCTGCTGCTTTGCTGGGGGTCTCCGATGCCCGAAACCCACTCGCCATGGGTTCTCCTTGGCGGGGAAGCAGGATTGGGCGCGCGAAGGCCTTCTGCGCCCAGGCCGCAGCCATGCCCCCTGAGCCAGCTCGGCCGCTCAGCGCCGAGTCCCCGTCGCACCGACGGGCCAAAACGAGCTTCTGGCAGCTGCATTGTGCAAAGGGAAAGTCACCTCGGGCAGCCAACAACAGCCCCAACGTGCCTCGGCTCAGGAAAGCAACGCAAGCCGTTTTCGCCCCCCGCCCTCCGCTCTCCAGAGGGCAAAGCGGGGCGGGGCTGCCCCTGGCTCCCTGGGCCCTGTGTCTTTGCTGGGGGTCTCGGATGCCCGTAACCCACTCCCCACGGGTTCTCCTTGCCTGGGAAGCAGGATTGGGCGCGCGAAGCCCTTCTGCGCCCAGGCCGCAGCCATGCCCCCTGAGCCAGCTCGGCTGCTCAGCACCGAGGCCCCGTCGCACCGACGGCCCAAAACGAGCTTCTGGCAGCTGCATTGTGCAAAGGGAAAGTCTCCTCGGGCAGCCAACAACAGCCTCAACGCGCTTCGGCTCAGGAAAGCCACGCAAGCAGTTTTCGCCCCCGCCCTCCGATCTCCAGAGGGCAAAGCGGGGCGGGGCTGCCCCTGGCTCCCTGGGCCCTGTGTCTTTGCTGGGGGTCTCCGGTGCCCGAAACCCACTCCCCACGGGTTCTCCTTGGCGGGGAAGCAGGACTGGGCGCGCGAAGGCCTTCTGCGCCCAGGCCGCAGCCATGCCCCCTGAGCCAGCTCGGCCGCTCAGCGCCGAGGCCCAGTGGCACCGACGGCCCAAAACGAGCTTCTGGCAGCTGCATTGTGCAAAGGGAAAGTCTCCTCGGCCAGCCAACAACAGCCCCAACGCGCCTCGGCTCAGGAAAGCAACGCAAGCCGTTTTCGCCCCCCGCCCCCCAGCTCTCCAGAGGGCAAAGCGAGGCGGGGCTGCCCCTGGCTCCCTGGGCCCTGCTGATTTGCTGGGGATCACCGATGCCCAAAACCTACTCCCCACGGGTTCTCCTTGGCTGGGAAGCAGGATTGGGCGCGCGAAGCCCTTCTGCGCCCAGGCCGCAGCCATGCCCCCTGAGCCAGCTCGGCCGCTCAGCGCCGAGGCCCCGTGGCACCGACGGCCCAAAACGAGCTTCTGGCAGCTGCATTGTCCAAAGGGAAAGTCTCCTCGGGCAGCCAACAACAGCCCCAACGCGCCTCGGCTCAGGAAAGCAACGCCAGCCGTTTTCGCCCACGGCCCTCCGCTCTCCAGATGGCAAAGCGGGGCGGGCTGCCCCTGGCTCCCTGGGCCCTGCTGCTTTGCTGGTGGTCTACGGTGCCCGAAACCCCCTCCCCACGTGTTCTCCTTGGCGGGGAAGCAGGATTGGGCGCGCGAAGGCCTTCTGCGCCCAGGCCGCAGCCATGCCCCCTGAGCCAGCTCGGCTGCTCAGCGCCGAGGCCCCGTCGCACCGAAGGCCCAAAACGAGCTTCTGGCAGCTGCATTGTGCAAAGGGAAAGTCTCCTCGGGCAGCCAACAACAGCCCCAACGCGCCTCGGCTCAGGAAAGCAACGCAAGCCGTTTTTGCCCCCGGGCCTCCGCTCTCCAAAGGGCAAAGCGGGGTGGGGCTGCCCCTGGCTCCCTGGGCCCTGCTGCGTTGCTGGGGGTCTCCGATGCCCGAAACCCACTCGCCATGGGTTCTCCTTGGTGGGGAAGCAGGATTGGGCGCGCGAAGCCCTTCTGCGCCCAGGCCGCAGCCATGCCCCCTGAGCCAGCTCGGCTGCTCAGCGCCGAGGCCCCGTCGCACCGAAGGCCCAAAACGAGCTTCTGGCAGCTGCATTGTGCAAAGGGAAAGTCTCCTCGGGCAGCCAACAACAGCCCCAACGCGCCTCGGCTCAGGAAAGCAACGCAAGCCGTTTTCGCCCCCTGCACTCCGATCTCCAGAGGGCAAAGCGGGGCGGGGCTGCCCCTGGCTCCCTGGGCCCTGCTGCTTTGCTGGGGGTCTCCGGTGCCCGAAACCCACTCCCCACGGGTTCTCCTTGGCGGGGAAGCAGGATTGGGCGCGCGAAGGCCTTCTGCGCCCAGGCCGCAGCCATGCCCCCTGAGCCAGCTCGGCCGCTCAGCGCCGAGGCCCCGTGGCACCGACGGCCCAAAACGAGATTCTGGCAGCTGCATTGTGCAAAGGGAAAGTCTCCTCGGCCAGCCAACAACAGCCCCAATGCGCCTCGGATCAGGAAAGCAACGCAAGCCGTTTTCGCCCCCCGTCCCCCAGCTCTCCAGAGGGCAAAGCAAGGCGGGGCTGCCCCTGGCTCCCTGGGCCCTGCTGATTTGCTGGGGATCACCGATGCCCAAAACCTACTCCCCAAGGGTTCTCCTTGGCGGGGAAGCAGGATTGGGCGCGCGAAGCCCTTCTGCGCCCAGGCCGCAGCCATGCCCCCTGAGCCAGCTCGGCCGCTCAGCGCCGAGGCCCCGTGGCACCGACGGCCCAAAACGAGCTTCTGGCAGCTGCATTGTGCAAAGGGAAAGTCTCCTCGGGCAGCCAACAACAGCCCCAACGCGCCTCGGCTGAGGAAAGCAACGCAAGCCGTTTTCGCCCCCGGCCCTCCGCTCTCCAGATGGCAAAGCGGGACGGGCTGCCCCTGGCTCCCTGGGCCCTGCTGCTTTGCTGGTGGTCTCCGGTGCCCGAAACCCACTCCCCACGTGTTCTCCTTGGTGGGGAAGCAGGATTGGGCACGCGAAGGCCTTCTGCGCCCAGGCCGCAGCCATGCCCCCTGAGCCAGCTCGGCCGCTCAGCGCCGAGGCCCTGTCGAACCAACGGCCCAAAACGAGCTTCTGGCAGCTGCATTGTGCAAAGGGAAAGTCTCCTCGGGCAGCCAACAACAGCCCCAACGCGCCTCGGCTCAGGAAAGCAACGCAAGCCGTTTTCGCCCCCTGCCCTCCGATCTCCAGAGGGCAAAGCGGGGCGGGGCTGCCCCTGGCTCCCTGGGCCCTGCTGCTTTGCTGGGGGTCTCCGGTGCCCGAAACCCACTCCCCACGGGTTCTCCTTGGCGGGGAAGCAGGATTGGGCGCGCGAAGGCCTTCTGCGCCCAGGCCGCAGCCATGCCCCCTGAGCCAGCTCGGCCGCTCAGCGCCGAGGCCCCGTGGCACCGACGGCCCAAAACGAGCTTCTGGCAGCTGCATTGTGCAAAGGGAAAGTCTCCTCGGCCAGCCAACAACAGCCCCAATGCGCCTCGGATCAGGAAAGCAACGCAAGCCGTTTTCGCCCCCCGCCCCCCAGCTCTCCAGAGGGCAAAGCGAGGCGGGGCTGCCCCTGGCTCCCTGGGCCCTGCTGATTTGCTGGGGATCACCGATGCCCAAAACCTACTCCCCAAGGGTTCTCCTTGGCGGGGAAGCAGGATTGGGCACGCGAAGGCCTTCTGCGCCCAGGCCGCAGCCATGCCCCCTGAGCCAGCTCGGCCGCTCAGCGCCGAGGCCCTGTCGAACCAACGGCCCAAAACGAGCTTCTGGCAGCTGCATTGTGCAAAGGGAAAGTCTCCTCGGGCAGCCAACAACAGCCCCAACGCGCCTCGGCTCAGGAAAGCAACGCAAGCCGTTTTCGCCCCCTGCCCTCCGATCTCCAGAGGGCAAAGCGGGGCGGGGCTGCCCCTGGCTCCCTGGGCCCTGCTGCTTTGCTGGGGGTCTCCGGTGCCCGAAACCCACTCCCCACGGGTTCTCCTTGGCGGGGAAGCAGGATTGGGCGCGCGAAGGCCTTCTGCGCCCAGGCCGCAGCCATGCCCCCTGAGCCAGCTCGGCCGCTCAGCGCCGAGGCCCCGTGGCACCGACGGCCCAAAACGAGCTTCTGGCAGCTGCATTGTGCAAAGGGAAAGTCTCCTCGGCCAGCCAACAACAGCCCCAATGCGCCTCGGATCAGGAAAGCAACGCAAGCCGTTTTCGCCCCCCGCCCCCCAGCTCTCCAGAGGGCAAAGCGAGGCGGGGCTGCCCCTGGCTCCCTGGGCCCTGCTGATTTGCTGGGGATCACCGATGCCCAAAACCTACTCCCCAAGGGTTCTCCTTGGCGGGGAAGCAGGATTGGGCGCGCGAAGCCCTTCTGCGCCCAGGCCGCAGCCATGCCCCCTGAGCCAGCTCGGCCGCTCAGCGCCGAGGCCCCGTGGCACCGACGGACCAAAACGAGCTTCTGGCAGCTGCATTGTGCAAAGGGAAAGTCTCCTCGGGCAGCCAACAACAGCCCCAACGCGCCTCGGCTGAGGAAAGCAACGCAAGCCGTTTTCGCCCCCGGCCCTCCGCTCTCCAGATGGCAAAGCGGGGCGGGCTGCCCCTGGCTCCCTGGGCCCTGCTGCTTTGCTGGGGGTCTCCGGTGCCCGAAACCCCCTCCCCACGTGTTCTCCTTGGTGGGGAAGCAGGATTGGGCACGCGAAGGCCTTCTGCGCCCAGGCCGCAGCCATGCCCCCTGAGCCAGCTCGGCCGCTCAGAGCCGAGGCCCTGTCGAACCAACGGCCCAAAACGAGCTTCTGGCAGCTGCCTTGTGCAAAGGGAAAGTCTCCTCGGGCAGAAAACAACAGCCCAAACGCGCCTCGGCTCAGGAAAGCAACGCAAGCCGTTTTCGCCCCCGGCCCTCCGCTCTCCAGAGGGCCAAGCGGTGCAGGGCTGCCCCTGGCTCCCTAGGCCCTGCTGCTGTGCTGGGGGTCTCCGGTGCCCGAAACCCCCTCCCCACGGGTTCTCCTTGGCGGGGAAGCAGGATTGGGCGCGCGATGGCCTTCTGCGCCCAGGCCGCAGCCATGCCCCCTGAGCCAGCTCGGCCGCTCAGCGCCGAGGCCCCGTCGCACCGAAGGCCCAAAACGAGCTTCTGGCGTCTGCATTCTGCAAAGGGAAAGTCTGCTCGGACAGCCAACAACAGCCCCAACGCGCCTCGGCTCAGGAAAGCAAGGCAAGCCATTTTCGCCCCCTGACCTCCGATCTCCAGAGGGCAAAGCGGGGCGGGGCTGCCCCTGGCTCCCTGGGCCCTGCTGCTTTGCTGGGGGTTTCCGGTGCCCGAAACCCACTCCCCACGGGTTCTCCTTGGCGGGGAAGCAGGATTGGGCGCGCGAAGGCCTTCTGCGCCCAGGCCGCAGCCATGCCCCCTGAGCCAGCTCTGCCGCTCAGCGCCGAGGCCCCGTGGCACCGACGGCCCAAAACGAGCTTCTGGCAGCTGCATTGTGCAAAGGGAAAGTCTCCTCGGCCAGCCAACAACAGCCCCAATGCGCCTCGGATCAGGAAAGCAACGCAAGCCGTTTTCGCCCCCCGCACCCCAGCTCTCAAGAGGGCAAAGCGAGGCGGGGCTGCCCCTGGCTCCCTGGGCCCTATTCATTTGCTGGGGATCAACGATGCCCAAAACCTACTCCCCAAGGGTCCTCCTTGGCGGGGAAGCAGGATTTGGCGCGCGAAGGCCTTCTGCGCCCAGGCCGCAGCCATGCCCCCTGAGCCAGCTCGGCCGCTCAGCGCCGAGGCCCCGTGGCACCGACGGCCATAAACGAGCTTCTGGCAGCTGCATTGTGCAAAGGGAAAGTCTCCTCGGGCAGCCAACAACAGCCCCAACGCGCCTCGGCTGAGGAAAGCAACGCAAGCAGTTTTCGCCCCCGACCCTCCGCTCTCCAGAGGGCAAAGCGGGGCGGGGCTGCCCCTGGCTCCCTGGGCCCTGTGTCTTTGCTGGGGGTCTCCGGTGCCCGAAACCCACTCCCCACGGGTTCTCCTTGGCGCGGAAGCAGGACTGGGCGTGCGAAGGCCTTCTGCGCCCAGGCCGCAGCCATGCACCCGAGCAAGCTCTGCCGCTCAGCGCCGAGGTCCCGTCGCACCGACGGCCCAAAACGAGCTTCTGGCAGCTGCATTGTGCAAAGGGAAAGTCTCCTCGGGCAGCCAACAACAGCCCCAACGCGCCTCGGCTCAGGAAAGCAACGCAAGCCGTTTTCGCCCCCGGCCCTCCGCTCTCCAGAGGGCAAAGCGGGGCGGGGCTGCCCCTGGCTCCCTGGGCCCTGCTGCTTTGCTGGGGGTCTCCGGTGCCCGAAACCCACTCCCGACGGGTTCTCCTTGCCTGGGAAGCAGGATTGGGCACGCGAAGCCCTTCTGCGCCCAGGCCGCAGCCATGCCCCCTGAGCCAGCTCGGCCGCTCAGCGCCGAGGCCCCGTGGCACCGACGGCCCAAAACGAGCTTCTGGCAGCTGCATTGTGCAAAGGGAAAGTCTCCTCGGGCAGCCAACAACAGCCCCAACGCGCCTCGGCTCAGGAAAGCAACGCCAGCCGTTTTCGCCCCCGGCCCTCCGCTCTCCAGATGGCAAAGCGGGGCGGGCTGCCCCTGGCTCCCTGGGCCCTGCTGCTTTGCTGGGGGTCTCCGGTGCCCGAAACCCCCTCCCCACGTGTTCTCCTTGGCGGGGAAGCAGGATTGGGCGCGCGAAGGCCTTCTGCGCCCAGGCCGCAGCCATGCCCCCTGAGCCAGCTCGGCCGCTCAGCGCCGAGGCCCTGTCGAACCGACGGCCCAAAACGAGCTTCTGGCAGCTGCCTTGTGCAAAGGGAAAGTCTCCTCGGGCAGCCAACAACAGCCCCAACGCGCCTCGGCTCAGGAAAGCAACGCAAGCCGTTTTCGCCCCCTGACCTCCGATCTCCAGAGGGCAAAGCGGGGCGGGGCTGCCCCTGGCTCCCTGGGCCCTGCTGCTTTGCTGGGGGTCTCCGGTGCCCGAAACCCACTCCCCACGGGTTCTCCTTGGCGGAGAAGCAGGATTGGGCGCGCGAAGGCCTTCTGCGCCCAGGCCGCAGCCATGCCCCCTGAGCCAGCTCTGCCGCTCAGCGCCGAGGCCCCGTGGCACCGACGGCCCAAAACGAGCTTCTGGCAGCTGCATTGTGCAAAGGGAAAGTCTCCTCGGCCAGCCAACAACAGCCCCAACGCGCCTCGCATCAGGAAAGCAACGCAAGCCATTTTCGCCCCCCGCACCCCAGCTCTCAAGAGGGCAAAGCGAGGCGGGGCTGCCCCTGGCTCCCTGGGCCCTATTCATTTGCTGGGGATCACCGATGCCCAAAACCTACTCCCCAAGGGTTCTCCTTGGCGGGGAAGCAGGATTGGGCGCGCGAAGGCCTTCTGCGCCCAGGCCGCAGCCATGCCCCCTGAGCCAGCTCGGCCGCTCAGCGCCGAGGCCCCGTGGCACCGACGGCCATAAACGAGCTTCTGGCAGCTGCATTGTGCAAAGGGAAAGTCTCCTCGGGCAGCCAACAACAGCCCCAACGCGCCTCGGCTGAGGAAAGCAACGCAAGCCGTTTTCGCCCCCGACCCTCCGCTCTCCAGAGGGCAAAGCGGGGCGGGGCTGCCCCTGGCTCCCTGGGCCCTGTGTCTTTGCTGGGGGTCTCCGGTGCCCGAAACCCACTCCCCACGGGTTCTCCTTGGCGCGGAAGCAGGACTGGGCGTGCGAAGGCCTTCTGCGCCCAGGCCGCAGCCATGCACCCGAGCCAGCTCTGCCGCTGAGCGCCGAGGTCCCGTCGCACCGACGGCCCAAAACGAGCTTCTGGCAGCTGCATTGTGCAAAGGGAAAGTCTCCTCGGGCAGCCAACAACAGCCCCAACGCGCCTCGGCTCAGGAAAGCAACGCAAGCCGTTTTCGCCCCCGGCCCTCCGCTCTCCAGAGGGCAAAGCGGGGCGGGGCTGCCCCTGGCTCCCTGGGCCCTGTGTCTTTGCTGGGGGTGTCGGATGCCCGTAACCCACTCCCCACGGGTTCTCCTTGCCTGGGAAGCAGGATTGGGCGCGCGAAGCCCTTCTGCGCCCAGGCCGCAGCCATGCCCCCTGAGCCAGCTCGGCCGCTCAGCGCCGAGGCCCAGTGGCACCGACGGCCCAAAACGAGCTTCTGGCAGCTGCATTGTGCAAAGGGAAAGTCTCCTCGGGCAGCCAACAACAGCCCCAACGCGCCTCGGCTCAGGAAAGCAACGCAAGCCGTTTTCGCCCCCGGCCCTCCGCTCTCCAGATGGCAAAGCGGGGCGGGCTGCCCCTGGCTCCCTGGGCCCTGCTGCTTTGCTGGGGGTCTCCGGTGCCCGAAACCCCCTCCCCACGTGTTCTCCTTGGCGGGGAAGCAGGATTGGGCGCGCGAAGGCCTTCTGCGCCCAGGCCGCAGCCATGCCCCCTGAGCCAGCTCGGCCGCTCAGCGCCGAGGCCCTGTCGAACCGACGGCCCAAAACGAGCTTCTGGCAGCTGCCTTGTGCAAAGGGAAAGTCTCCTCGGGCAGAAAACAACAGCCCAAACGCGCCTCGGCTCAGGAAAGCAACGCAAGCCGTTTTCGCCCCCGGCCCTCCGCTCTCCAGAGGGCAAAGCGGGGCGGGGCTGCCCCTGGCTCCCTGGGCCCTGTGTCTTTGCTGGGGGTCTCGGATGCCCGTAACCCACTCCCCACGGGTTCTCCTTGCCTGGGAAGCAGGATTGGGCGCGCGAAGCCCTTCTGCGCCCAGGCCGCAGCCATGCCCCCTGAGCCAGCTCGGCCGCTCAGCGCCGAGGCCCCGTGGCACCGACGGCCCAAAACGAGCTTCTGGCAGCTGCATTGTGCAAAGGGAAAGTCTCCTCGGGCAGCCAACAACAGCCCCAACGCGCCTCGGCTCAGGAAAGCAACGCAAGCCGTTTTCGCCCCCGGCCCTCCTCTCTCCAGATGGCAAAGCGGGGCGGGCTGCCCCTGGCTCCCTGGGCCCTGCTGCTTTGCTGGGGGTCTCCGGTGCCCGAAACCCCCTCCCCACGTGTTCTCCTTGGCGGGGAAGCAGGATTGGGCGCGCGAAGGCCTTCTGCGCCCAGGCCGCAGCCATGCCCCCTGAGCCAGCTCGGCCGCTCAGCGCCGAGGCCCTGTCGAACCGACGGCCCAAAACGAGCTTCTGGCAGCTGCCTTGTGCAAAGGGAAAGTCTCCTCGGGCAGAAAACAACAGCCCAAACGCGCCTCGGCTCAGGAAAGCAACGCAAGCCGTTTTCGCCCCCGGCCCTCCGCTCTCCAGAGGGCCAAGCGGTGCAGGGCTGCCCCTGGCTCCCTAGGCCCTGCTGCTGTGCTGGGGGTCTCCGGTGCCCGAAACCCACTCCCGACGGGTTCTCCTTGGCGGGGAAGCAGGATTGGGCGCGCGAAGGCCTTCTGCGCCCAGGCCGCAGCCATGCCCCCTGAGCCAGCTCGGCCGCTCAGCGCCGAGGCCCCGTCGCACCGAAGGCCCAAAACGAGCTTCTGGCGGCTGCATTGTGCAAAGGGAAAGTCTCCTCGGGCAGCCAACAACAGCCCCAACGCGCCTCGGCTCAGGAAAGCAACGCAAGCCGTTTTCGCCCCCCGCCCCCCAGCTCTCCAGAGGGCAAAGCGAGGCGGGGCTGCCCCTGGCTCCCTGGGCCCTGCTGATTTGCTGGGGATCACCGATGCCCAAAACCTACTCCCCAAGGGTTCTCCTTGGCGGGGAAGCAGGATTGGGGGCGCGAAGCCCTTCTGCGCCCAGGCCGCAGCCATGCCCCCTGAGCCAGCTCGGCCGCTCAGCTATGAGGCCCCGTGGCACCGACGGCCCAAAACGAGCTTCTGGCAGCTGCATTGTGCCAAGGGAAAGTCTCCTCGGGCAGCCAACAACAGCCCCAACGCGCCTCGGCTGAGGAAAGCAACGCAAGCCGTTTTCGACCCCGGCCCTCCGCTCTCCAGATGGCAAAGCGGGGCGGGGCTGCCCCTGGCTCCCTGGGCCCTGCTGCTTTGCTGGGGGTCTCCGATGCCCGAAACCCACTCGGCATGTGTTCTCCTTGGCGTGGAAGCAGGATTGGGCGCGCGAAGGCCTTCTGCGCCCAGGCCGCAGCCATGCCCCCTGAGCCAGCTCGGCCGCTCAGCGCCGAGTCCCCGTCGCACCGACGGGCCAAAACGAGCTTCTGGCAGCTGCCTTGTGCAAAGGGAAAGTCTCCTCGGGCAGTCAACAACAGCCCCAACGCGCCTCGGCTCAGGAAAGCAACGCAAGCAGTTTTCGCCCCCGCCCTCCGCTCCCCAGAGGGCAAAGCGAGGCGGGGCTGCCCCTGGCTCCCTGGGCCCTGTGTCTTTGCTGCGGGTCTCCGGTGCCCGAAACCCACTCCCCACGGGTTCTCCTTGGCGGGGAAGCAGGATTGGGCGCACGAAGGCCTTCTGCGCCCAGGCCGCAAACATGCCCCCTGAGCCAGCTCTGCTGCTCAGCGCTGAGGCCCCGTCGCACCGACGGCCCAAAACGAGCTTCTGGCAGCTGCATTGTGCAAAGGGAAAGTCTCCTCGGGCAGCCAACAACAGCCCCAACGCGCCTCGGCTCAGGAAAGCAACGCAAGCCGTTTTCGCCCCCGGCCCTCCACTCTCCAGAGGGCAAAGCTGGGCGGGGCTGCCCCTGGCTCCCTGGGCCCTGCTGCTTTGCTGGGGGTCTCCGGTGCCCGAAACCCACTCCCCACGGGTTCTCCTTGGCGGGGAAGCTGGATTGGGCGCAGGAAGGCCTTCTGCGCCCAGGCCGCAGCCATGCCCCCTGAGCCAGCTCGGCCGCTCAGCGCCGAGGCCCCGTTGCACCGACGGCCCAAAACGAGCTTCTGGCAGCTGCATTGTGCAAAGGGAAAGTCTCCTCGGGCAGCCAACAACAGCCCCAACGCGCCTCGGCTCAGGAAAGCAACGCAAGCCGTTTTCGCCCCCTGCCCGCCGATCTCCAGAGGGCAAAGTGGGGCGGGGCTGCCCCTGGCTCCCTGGGCCCTGCTGATTTGCTGGGGATCACCGATGCCCAAAACCTACTCCCCAAGGGTTCTCCTTGGCGGGGAAGCAGGATTGGGCGCGCAAAGCCCTTCTGCGCCCAGGCCGCAGCCATGCCCCCTGAGCCAGCTCGGCCGCTCAGCGCCGAGGCCCCGTCGCACCGAAGGCCCAAAACGAGCTTCTGGCGGCTGCATTCTGCAAAGGGAAAGTCTCCTCGGGCAGCCAACAACAGCCCCAACGCGCCTCGGCTCAGGAAAGCAACGCAAGCCGTTTTCGCCCCCCGCACCCCAGCTCTCCAGAGGGCAAAGCGAGGGGGGGCTGCCCCTGGCTCCCTGGGCCCTGCTGCTGTGCTGGGGGTCTCCGGTGCCCGAAACCCACTCCCCACGGGTTCTCCTTGGCGGCGAAGCAGGATTGGGCGCGCGAAGCCCTTCTGCGCCCAGGCCGCAGCCATGCCCCCTGAGCCAGCTCGGCCGCTCAGCGCCGAGGCCCCGTGGCACCGACGGCCCAAAACGACCTTCTGGCAGCTGCATTGTGCAAAGGGAAAGTCTCCTCGGCCAGCCAACAACAGCCCCAACGCGCCTCGGATCAGGAAAGCAACGCAAGCCGTTTTCGCCCCCCGCCACCCAGCTCTCCAGAGGGCAAAGCGAGGCGGGGCTGCCCCTGGCTCCCTGAGCCCTGCTGATTTGCTGGGGATCACCGATGCCCAAAACCTACTCCCCAAGGGTTCTCCTTGGCGGGGAAGCAGGATTGGGCGCGCGAAGCCCTTCTGCGCCCAGGCCGCAGCCATGCCCCCTGAGCCAGCTCGGCCGCTCAGCGCCGAGGCCCCGTGGCACCGACGGCCCAAAACGAGCTTCTGGCAGCTGCATTGTGCAAAGGGAAAGTCTCCTCGGGCAGCCAACAACAGCCCCAACGCGCCTCGGCTGAGGAAAGCAACGCAAGCCGTTTTCGACCCCGGCCCTCAGCTCTCCAGATGGCAAAGCGGGGCGGGCTGCCCCTGGCTCCCTGGGCCCTGCTGCTTTGCTGGGGGTCTCCGATGCCCGAAACCCACTCGGCATGTGTTCTCCTTGGCGTGGAAGCAGGATTGGGCGCGCGAAGGCCTTCTGCGCCCAGGCCGCAGCCATGCCCCCTGAGCCAGCTCGGCCGCTCAGCGCCGAGTCCCCGTCGCACCGACGGGCCAAAACGAGCTTCTGGCAGCTGCCTTGTGCAAAGGGAAAGTCTCCTCGGGCAGTCAACAACAGCCCCAACGCGCCTCGGCTCAGGAAAGCAACGCAAGCAGTTTTCGCCCCCGCCCTCCGCTCTCCAGAGGGCAAAGCGGGGCGGGGCTGCCCCTGGCTCCCTGGGCCCTGTGTCTTTGCTGGGGGTCTCCGGTGCCCGAAACCCACTCCCCACGGGTTCTCCTTGGCGGGGAAGCAGGATTGGGCGCACGAAGGCCTTCTGCGCCCAGGCCGCAACCATGCCCCCTGAGCCAGCTCTGCTGCTCAGCGCTGAGGCCCCGTCGCACCGACGGCCCAAAACGAGCTTCTGGCAGCTGCATTGTGCAAAGGGAAAGTCTCCTCGGCCAGCCAACAACAGCCCCAAAGCGCTTCGGATCAGGAAAGCAACGCAAGCCGTTTTCGCCCCCCGCCCCCCAGCTCTCCAGAGGGCAAAGCGGGGCGGGGCTGCCCCTGGCTCCCTGGGCCCTGCTGATTTGCTGGGGATCACCGATGCCCAAAACCTACTCCCCAAGGGTTCTCCTTGGCGGGGAAGCAGGATTGGGCGCGCGAAGCCCTTCTGCGCCCAGGCCGCAGCCATGCCCCCTGAGCCAGCTCGGCCGCTCAGCGCCGAGGCCCCGTGGCACCGACGGCCCAAAACGAGCTTCTGGCAGCTGCATTGTGCAAAGGGAAAGTCTCCTCGGGCAGCCAACAACAGCCCCAACGCGCCTCGGCTGAGGAAAGCAACGCAAGCCGTTTTCGCCCCCGGCCCTCCGCTCTCCAGAGGGCCAAGCGGTGCAGGGCTGCCCCTGGCTCCCTAGGCCCTGCTGCTGTGCTGGGGGTCTCCGGTGCCCGAAACCCCCTCCCCACGGGTTCTCCTTGGCGGGGAAGCAGGATTGGGCGCGCGAAAGCCTTCTGCGCCCAGGCCGCAGCCATGCCCCCTGAGCCAGCTCTGCCGCTCAGCGCCGAGGCCCCGTGGCACCGACGGCCCAAAACGAGCTTGTGGCAGCTGCATTCTGCAAAGGGAAAGTCTCCTCGGGGAGCCAACAACAGCCCCAACGCGCCTCGGCTCAGGAAAGCAACGCAAGCCGTTTTCGCCCCCTGACCTCCGATCTCCAGAGGGCAAAGCGGGGCGGGGCTGTCCCTGGCTCCCTGGGCCCTGCTGCTTTGCTGGGGGTCTCCGGTGCCCGAAACCCACTCCCCACGGGTTCTCCTTGGCGGGGAAGCAGGATTGGGCGCGCGAAGGCCTTCTGCGCCCAGGCCGCAGCCATGCCCCCTGAGCCAGCTCTGCCGCTCAGCGCCGAGGCCCCGTGGCACCGACGGCCCAAAACGAGCTTCTGGCAGCTGCATTGTGCAAAGGGAAAGTCTCCTCGGCCAGCCAACAACAGCCCCAACGCGCCTCGGATCAGGAAAGCAACGCAAGCCGTTTTCGCCCCCCGCACCCCAGCTCTCAAGAGGGCAAAGAGAGGCGGGGCTGCCCCTGGCTCCCTGGGCCCTATTCATTTGCTGGGGATCACCGATGCCCAAAACCTACTCCCCAAGGGTTCTCCTTGGCGGGGAAGCAGGATTTGGCGCTCGAAGCCCTTCTGCGCCCAGGCCGCAGCCATGCCCCCTGAGCCAGCTCGGCCGCTCAGCGCCGAGGCCCCGTGGCACCGACGGCCATAAACGAGCTTCTGGCAGCTGCATTGTGCAAAGGGAAAGTCTCCTCGGGCAGCCAACAACAGCCCCAACGCGCCTCGGCTGAGGAAAGCAACGCAAGCCGTTTTCGCCCCCGACCCTCCGCTCTCCAGAGGGCAAAGCGGGGCGGGGCTGCCCCTGGCTCCCTGGGCCCTGTGTCTTTGCTGGGGGTCTCCGGTGCCCGAAACCCACTCCCCACGGGTTCTCCTTGGCGCGGAAGCAGGACTGGGCGTGCGAAGGCCTTCTGCGCCCAGGCCGCAGCCATGCACCCGAGCCAGCTCTGCCGCTCAGCGCCGAGGTCCCGTCGCACCGACGGCCCAAAACGAGCTTCTGGCAGCTGCATTGTGCAAAGGGAAAGTCTCCTCGGGCAGCCAACAACAGCCCCAACGCGCCTCGGCTGAGGAAAGCAACGCAAGCCGTTTTCGACCCCGGCCCTCCGCTCTCCAGATGGCAAAGCGGGGCGGGCTGCCCCTGGCTCCATGGGCCCTGCTGCTTTGCTGGGGGTCTCCGATGCCCGAAACCCACTCGCCATGGGTTCTCCTTGGCGGGGAAGCAGGATTGGGCGCGCGAAGGCCTTCTGCGCCCAGGCCGCAGCCATGCCCCCTGAGCCAGCTCGGCCGTTCAGCGCCGAGTCCCCGTGGCACCGACGGGCCAAAACGAGCTTCTGGCAGCTGCATTGTGCAAAGGGAAGGTCACCTCTGGCAGCCAACAACAGCCCCAACGTGCCTCGGCTCAGGAAAGCAACGCAAGCCGTTTTCGCCCCCCGCACTCTGCTCTCCAGAGGGCAAAGCGGGGCGGGGCTGCCCCTGGCTCCCTGGGCCCTGTGTCTTTGCTGGGGGTCTCGGATGCCCGTAACCCACTCCCCACGGGTTCTCCTTGCCTGGGAAGCAGGATTGGGCGCGCGAAGCCCTTCTGCGCCCAGGCCGCAGCCATGCGCCCTGAGCCAGCTCGGCCGCTCAGCGCCGAGGCCCCGTGGCACGGACGGCCCAAAACGAGCTTCTGGCAGCTGCATTGTGCAAAGGGAAAGTCTCCTCGGGCAGCCAACAACAGCCCCAACGCGCCTCGGCTCAGGAAAGCAACGCCAGCCGTTTTCGCCCCCGGCCCTCCGCTCTCCAGATGGCAAAGCGGGGCGGGCTGCCCCTGGCTCCCTGGGCCCTGCTGCTTTGCTGGGGGTCTCCGGTGCCCGAAACCCCCTCCCCACGTGTTCTCCTTGGCGGGGAAGCAGGATTGGGCGCGCGAAGGCCTTCTGCGCCCAGGCCGCAGCCATGCCCCCTGAGCCAGCTCGGCCGCACAGCGCCGAGGCCCTGTCGAACCGACGGCCCAAAACGAGCTTCTGGCAGCTGCCTTGTGCAAAAGGAAAGTCTCCTCGGGCAGAAAACAACAGCCCAAACGCGCCTCGGCTCAGGAAAGCAACGCAAGCCGTTTTCGCCCCCGGCCCTCCGCTCTCCAGAGGGCCAAGCGGTGCAGGGCTGCCCCTGGCTCCCTAGGCCCTGCTGCTGTGCTGGGGGTCTCAGGTGCCCGAAACCCACTCCCGACGGGTTCTCCTTGGCGGGGAAGCAGGATTGGGCGCGCGAAGGCCTTCTGCGCCCAGGCCGCAGCCATGCCCCCTGAGCCAGCTCGGCCGCTCAGCGCCGAGGCCCCGTCGCACCGAAGGCCCAAAACGAGCTTCTGGCGGCTGCATTGTGCAAAGGGAAAGTCTCCTCGGGCAGCCAACAACAGCCCCAACGCGCCTCGGCTCAGGAAAGCAAAGCAAGCCGTTTTCGCCCCCCGCCCCCCAGCTCTCCAGAGGGCAAAGCGAAGCGGGGCTGCCCCTGGCTCCTTGGGCCCTGCTGATTTGCTGGGGATCACCGATGCCCAAAACCTACTCCCCAAGGGTTCTCCTTGGCGGGGAAGCAGGATTGGGCGCGCGAAGCCCTTCTGCGCCCAGGCCGCAGCCATGCCCCCTGAGCCAGCTCGGCCGCTCAGCGCCGAGGCCCCGTGGCACCGACGGCCCAAAACGAGCTTCTGGCAGCTGCATTGTGCCAAGGGAAAGTCTCCTCGGGCAGCCAACAACAGCCCCAACGCGCCTCGGCTGAGGAAAGCAACGCAAGCCGTTTTCGACCCCGGCCCTCCGCTCTCCAGATGGCAAAGCGGGGCGGGCTGCCCCTGGCTCCCTGGGCCCTGCTGCTTTGCTGGGGGTCTCCGTTGCCCGAAACCCACTCCCGACGGGTTCTCCTTGGCGGGGAAGCAGGATTGGGCGCGCGAAGGCCTTCTGCGCCCAGGCCGCAGCCATGCCCCCTGAGCCAGCTCGGCCGCACAGCGCCGAGGCCCCTCGCACCGACGGGCCAAAACGAGCTTCTGGCAGCTGCATTGTGCAAAGGGAAAGTCTCCTCGGGCAGCCAACAACAGCCCCAACGCGCCTCGGCTCAGGAAAGCAACGCAAGACGTTTTCGCCCCCTGACCTCCGATCTCCAGAGGGCAAAGCGGGGCGGGGCTGCCCCTGGCTCCCTGGGCCCTGCTGCTTTGCTGGGGGTCTCCGGTGCCCGAAACCCACTCCCCACGGGTTCTCCTTGGCGGGGATGCAGGATTGGGCGCGCGAAGGCCTTCTGCGCCCAGGCCGCAGCCATGCCCCCTGAGCCAGCTCGGCCGCTCAGCGCCGAGGCCCCGTGGCACCGACAGCCCAAAACGAGCTTCTGGCAGCTGCATTGTGCAAAGGGAAAGTCTCCTCGGGCAGCCAACAACAGCCCCAACGCGCCTCGGCTGAGGAAAGCAACGCAAGCCGTTTTCGCCCCCGACCCTCCGCTCTCCAGAGGGCAAAGCGGGGCGGGGCTGCCCCTGGCTCCCTGGGCCCTGTGTCTTTGCTGGGGGTCTCCGGTGCCCGAAACCCACTCCCCACGGGTTCTCCTTGGCGCGGAAGCAGGACTGGGCGTGCGAAGGCCTTCTGCGCCCAGGCCGCAGCCATGCACCCGAGCCAGCTCTGCCGCTCAGCGCCGAGGTCCCGTCGCACCGACGGCCCAAAACGAGCTTCTGGCAGCTGCATTGTGCAAAGGGAAAGTCTCCTCGGGCAGCCAACAACAGCCCCAACGCGCCTCGGCTGAGGAAAGCAACGAAAGCAGTTTTCGCCCCCGGCCCTCCGCTCTCCAGATGGCAAAGCGGGGCGGGCTGCCCCTGGCTCCCTGGGACCTGCTGCTTTGCTGGGGGTCTCCGATGCCCGAAACCCACTCGCCATGGGTTCTCCTTGGCGGGGAAGCAGGATTGGGCGCGCGAAGGCCTTCTGCGCCCAGGCCGCAGCCATGCCCCCTGAGCTAGCTCGGCCGTTCAGCGCCGAGTCCCCGTCGCACCGACGGGCCAAAACGAGCTTCTGGCAGCTGCATTGTGCAAAGGGAAGGTCACCTCTGGCAGCCAACAACAGCCCCAACGTGCCTCGGCTCAGGAAAGCAACGCAAGCCGTTTTCGCCCCCCGCACTCTGCTCTCCAGAGGGCAAAGCGGGGCGGGGCTGCCCCTGGCTCCCTGGGCCTTGTGTCTTTGCTGGGGGTCTCGGATGCCCGTAACCCACTCCCCACGGGTTCTCCTTGCCTGGGAAGCAGGATTGGGCGCGCGAAGCCCTTCTGCGCCCAGGCCGCAGCCATGCCCCCTGAGCCAGCTCGGCCGCTCAGCGCCGAGGCCCCGTGGCACCGACGGCCCAAAACGAGCTTCTGGCAGCTGCATTGTGCAAAGGGAAAGTCTCCTCGGGCAGCCAACAACAGCCCCAACGCGCCTCGGCTCAGGAAAGCAACGCCAGCCGTTTTCGCCCCCGGCCCTCCGCTCTCCAGATGGCAAAGCGGGGCGGGCTGCCCCTGGCTCCCTGGGCCCTGCTGCTTTGCTGGGGGTCTCCGGTGCCCGAAACCCCCTCCCCACGTGTTCTCCTTGGCGGGGAAGCAGGATTGGGCGCGCGAAGGCCTTCTGCGCCCAGGCCGCAGCCATGCCCCCTGAGCCAGCTCGGCCGCTCAGTGCCGAGGCCCTGTCGAACCGACGGCCCAAAACGAGCTTCTGGCAGCTGCCTTGTGCAAAGGGAAAGTCTCCTCGGGCAGAAAACAACAGCCCAAACGCGCCTCGGCTCAGGAAAGCAACGCAAGACGTTTTCGCCCCCCGCCCCCCAGCTCTCCAGAGGGCAATGCGAGGCGGGGCTGCCCCTGGCTCCTTGGGCCCTGCTGATTTGCTGGGGATCACCGATGCCCAAAACCTACTCCCCAAGGGTTCTCCTTGGCGGGGAAGCAGGATTGGGCGCGCGAAGCCCTTCTGCGCCCAGGCCGCAGCCATGCCCCCTGAGCCAGCTCGGCCGCTCAGCGCCGAGGCCCCGTGGCACGGACGGCCCAAAACGAGCTTCTGGCAGCTGCATTGTGCCAAGGGAAAGTCTCCTCGGGCAGCCAACAACAGCCCCAACGCGCCTCGGCTGAGGAAAGCAACGCAAGCCGTTTTCGCCCCCGACCCTCCGCTCTCCAGAGGGCAAAGCGGGGCGGGGCTGCCCCTGGCTCCCTGGGCCCTGTGTCTTTGCTGGGGGTCTCCGGTGCCCGAAACCCACTCCCCACGGGTTCTCCTTGGCGCGGAAGCAGGACTGGGCGTGCGAAGGCCTTCTGCGCCCAGGCCGCAGCCATGCACCCGAGCCAGCTCTGCCGCTGAGCGCCGAGGTCCCGTCGCACCGACGGCCCAAAACGAGCTTCTGGCAGCTGCATTGTGCAAAGGGAAAGTCTCCTCGGGCAGCCAACAACAGCCCCAACGCGCCTCGGCTCAGGAAAGCAACGCAAGCCGTTTTCGCCCCCGGCCCTCCGCTCTCCAGAGGGCAAAGCGGGGCGGGGCTGCCCCTGGCTCCCTGGGCCCTGTGTCTTTGCTGGGGGTGTCGGATGCCCGTAACCCACTCCCCACGGGTTCTCCTTGCCTGGGAAGCAGGATTGGGCGCGCGAAGCCCTTTTGCGCCCAGGCCGCAGCCATGCCCCCTGAGCCAGCTCGGCCGCTCAGCGCCGAGGCCCAGTGGCACCGACGGCCCAAAACGAGCTTCTGGCAGCTGCATTGTGCAAAGGGAAAGTCTCCTCGGGCAGCCAACAACAGCCCCAACGCGCCTCGGCTCAGGAAAGCAACGCCAGCCGTTTTCGCCCCCGGCCCTCCGCTCTCCAGATGGCAAAGCGGGGCGGGCTGCCCCTGGCTCCCTGGGCCCTGCTGCTTTGCTGGGGGTCTCCGGTGCCCGAAACCCCCTCCCCACGTGTTCTCCTTGGCGGGGAAGCAGGATTGGGCGCGCGAAGGCCTTCTGCGCCCAGGCCGCAGCCATGCCCCCTGAGCCAGCTCGGCCGCTCAGCGCCGAGGCCCTGTCGAACCGACGGCCCAAAACGAGCTTCTGGCAGCTGCCTTGTGCAAAGGGAAAGTCTCCTCGGGCAGAAAACAACAGCCCAAACGCGCCTCGGCTCAGGAAAGCAACGCAAGCCGTTTTCGCCCCCGGCCCTCCGCTCTCCAGAGGGCAAAGCGGGGCGGGGCTGCCCCTGGCTCCCTGGGCCCTGTGTCTTTGCTGGGGGTCTCGGATGCCCGTAACCCACTCCCCACGGGTTCTCCTTGCCTGGGAAGCAGGATTGGGCGCGCGAAGCCCTTCTGCGCCCAGGCCGCAGCCATGCCCCCTGAGCCAGCTCGGCCGCTCAGCGCCGAGGCCCCGTGGCACCGACGGCCCAAAACGAGCTTCTGGCAGCTGCATTGTGCAAAGGGAAAGTCTCCTCGGGCAGCCAACAACAGCCCCAACGCGCCTCGGCTCAGGAAAGCAACGCAAGCCGTTTTCGCCCCCGGCCCTCCGCTCTCCAGATGGCAAAGCGGGGCGGGCTGCCCCTGGCTCCCTGGGCCCTGCTGCTTTGCTGGGGGTCTCCGGTGCCCGAAACCCCCTCCCCACGTGTTCTCCTTGGCGGGGAAGCAGGATTGGGCGCGCGAAGGCCTTCTGCGCCCAGGCCGCAGCCATGCCCCCTGAGCCAGCTCGGCCGCTCAGCGCCGAGGCCCTGTCGAACCGACGGCCCAAAACGAGCTTCTGGCAGCTGCCTTGTGCAAAGGGAAAGTCTCCTCGGGCAGAAAATAACAGCCAAAACGCGCCTCGGCTCAGGAAAGCAACGCAAGCCGTTTTCGCCCCCGGCCCTCCGCTCTCCAGAGGGCCAAGCGGTGCAGGGCTGCCCCTGGCTCCCTAGGCCCTGCTGCTGTGCTGGGGGTCTCCGGTGCCCGAAACCCACTCCCGACGGGTTCTCCTTGGCGGGGAAGCAGGATTGGGCACGCGAAGGCCTTCTGCGCCCAGGCCGCAGCCATGCCCCCTGAGCCAGCTCGGCCGCTCAGCGCCGAGGCCCCGTCGCACCGAAGGCCCAAAACGAGCTTCTGGCGGCTGCATTGTGCAAAGGGAAAGTCTCCTCGGGCAGCCAACAACAGCCCCAACGCGCCTCGGCTCAGGAAAGCAACGCAAGCCGTTTTCGCCCCCCGCCCCCCAGCTCTCCAGAGGGCAAAGCGAGGCGGGGCTGCCCCTGGCTCCCTGGGCCCTGCTGATTTGCTGGGGATCACCGATGCCCAAAACCTACTCCCCAAGGGTTCTCCTTGGCGGGGAAGCAGGATTGGGCGCGCGAAGCCCTTCTGCGCCCAGGCCGCAGCCATGCCCCCTGAGCCAGCTCGGCCGCTCAGCTATGAGGCCCCGTGGCACGGACGGCCCAAAACGAGCTTCTGGCAGCTGCATTGTGCCAAGGGAAAGTCTCCTCGGGCAGCCAACAACAGCCCCAACGCGCCTCGGCTGAGGAAAGCAACGCAAGCCGTTTTCGACCCCGGCCCTCCGCTCTCCAGATGGCAAAGCGGGGCGGGGCTGCCCCTGGCTCCCTGGGCCCTGCTGCTTTGCTGGGGGTCTCCGATGCCCGAAACCCACTCGGCATGTGTTCTCCTTGGCGTGGAAGCAGGATTGGGCGCGCGAAGGCCTTCTGCGCCCAGGCCGCAGCCATGCCCCCTGAGCCAGCTCGGCCGCTCAGCGCCGAGTCCCCGTCGCACCGACGGGCCAAAACGAGCTTCTGGCAGCTGCCTTGTGCAAAGGGAAAGTCTCCTTGGGCAGTCAACAACAGCCCCAACGCGCCTCGGCTCAGGAAAGCAACGCAAGCAGTTTTCGCCCCCGCCCTCCGCTCCCCAGAGGGCAAAGCGAGGCGGGGCTGCCCCTGGCTCCCTGGGCCCTGTGTCTTTGCTGGGGGTCTCCGGTGCCCGAAACCCACTCCCCACGGGTTCTCCTTGGCGGGGAAGCAGGATTGGGCGCACGAAGGCCTTCTGCGCCCAGGCCGCAAACATGCCCCCTGAGCCAGCTCTGCTGCTCAGCGCTGAGGCCCCGTCGCACCGACGGCCCAAAACGAGCTTCTGGCAGCTGCATTGTGCAAAGGGAAAGTCTCCTCGGGCAGCCAACAACAGCCCCAACGCGCCTCGGCTCAGGAAAGCAACGCAAGACGTTTTCGCCCCCGGCCCTCCACTCTCCAGAGGGCAAAGCTGGGCGGGGCTGCCCCTGGCTCCCTGGGCCCTGCTGCTTTGCTGGGGGTCTCCGGTGCCCGAAACCCACTCCCCACGGGTTCTCCGTGGCGGGGAAGCTGGATTGGGCGCAGGAAGGCCTTCTGCGCCCAGGCCGCAGCCATGCCCCCTGAGCCAGCTCGGCCGCTCAGCGCCGAGGCCCCGTTGCACCGACGGCCCAAAACGAGCTTCTGGCAGCTGCATTGTGCAAAGGGAAAGTCTCCTCGGGCAGCCAACAACAGCCCCAACGCGCCTCGGCTCAGGAAAGCAACGCAAGCCGTTTTCGCCCCCTGCCCGCCGATCTCCAGAGGGCAAAGTGGGGCGGGGCTGCCCCTGGCTCCCTGGGCCCTGCTGATTTGCTGGGGATCACCGATGCCCAAAACCTACTCCCCAAGGGTTCTCCTTGGCGGGGAAGCAGGATTGGGCGCGCAAAGCCCTTCTGCGCCCAGGCCGCAGCCATGCCCCCTGAGCCAGCTCGGCCGCTCAGCGCCGAGGCCCCGTCGCACCGAAGGCCCAAAACGAGCTTCTGGCGGCTGCATTCTGCAAAGGGAAAGTCTCCTCGGGCATCCAACAACAGCCCCAACGCGCCTCGGCTCAGGAAAGCAACGCAAGCCGTTTTCGCCCCCCGCACCCCAGCTCTCCAGAGGGCAAAGCGAGGCGGGGCTGCCCCTGGCTCCCTGGGCCCTGCTGCTTTGCTGGGGGTCTCCGGTGCCCGAAACCCACTCCCCACGGGTTCTCCTTGGCGGCGAAGCAGGATTGGGCGCGCGAAGCCCTTCTGCGCCCAGGCCGCAGCCATGCCCCCTGAGCCAGCTCGGCCGCTCAGCGCCGAGGCCCCGTGGCACCGACGGCCCAAAACGACCTTCTGGCAGCTGCATTGTGCAAAGGGAAAGTCTCCTCGGCCAGCCAACAACAGCCCCAACGCGCCTCGGATCAGGAAAGCAACGCAAGCCGTTTTCGCCCCCCGCCACCCAGCTCTCCAGAGGGCAAAGCGAGGCGGGGCTGCCCCTGGCTCCCTGAGCCCTGCTGATTTGCTGGGGATCACCGATGCCCAAAACCTACTCCCCAAGGGTTCTCCTTGGCGGGGAAGCAGGATTGGGCGCGCGAAGCCCTTCTGCGCCCAGGCCGCAGCCATGCCCCCTGAGCCAGCTCGGCCGCTCAGCGCCGAGGCCCCGTGGCACCGACGGCCCAAAACGAGCTTCTGGCAGCTGCATTGTGCAAAGGGAAAGTCTCCTCGGGCAGCCAACAACAGCCCCAACGCGCCTCGGCTGAGGAAAGCAACGCAAGCCGTTTTCGACCCCGGCCCTCAGCTCTCCAGATGGCAAAGCGGGGCGGGGCTGCCCCTGGCTCCCTGGGCCCTGCTGCTTTGCTGGGGGTCTCCGATGCCCGAAACCCACTCGGCATGTGTTCTCCTTGGCGTGGAAGCAGGATTGGGCGCGCGAAGGCCTTCTGCGCCCAGGCCGCAGCCATGCCCCCTGAGCCAGCTCGGCCGCTCAGCGCCGAGTCCCCGTCGCACCGACGGGCCAAAACGAGCTTCTGGCAGCTGCCTTGTGCAAAGGGAAAGTCTCCTCGGGCAGTCAACAACAGCCCCAACGCGCCTCGGCTCAGGAAAGCAACGCAAGCAGTTTTCGCCCCCGCCCTCCGCTCTCCAGAGGGCAAAGCGGGGCGGGGCTGCCCCTGGCTCCCTGGGCCCTGTGTCTTTGCTGGGGGTCTCCGGTGCCCGAAACCCACTCCCCACGGGTTCTCCTTGGCGGGGAAGCAGGATTGGGCGCACGAAGGCCTTCTGCGCCCAGGCCGCAACCATGCCCCCTGAGCCAGCTCTGCTGCTCAGCGCTGAGGCCCCGTCGCACCGACGGCCCAAAACGAGCTTCTGGCAGCTGCATTGTGCAAAGGGAAAGTCTCCTCGGCCAGCCAACAACAGCCCCAAAGCGCTTCGGATCAGGAAAGCAACGCAAGCCGTTTTCGCCCCCGGCCCTCCGCTCTCCAGAGGGCCAAGCGGTGCAGGGCTGCCCCTGGCTCCCTAGGCCCTGCTGCTGTGCTGGGGGTCTCCGGTGCCCGAAACCCCCTCCCCACGGGTTCTCCTTGGCGGGGAAGCAGGATTGGGCGCGCGAAAGCCTTCTGCGCCCAGGCCGCAGCCATGCCCCCTGAGCCAGCTCTGCCGCTCAGCGCCGAGGCCCCGTGGCACCTACGGCCCAAAACGAGCTTGTGGCAGCTGCATTCTGCAAAGGGAAAGTCTCCTCGGGGAGCCAACAACAGCCCCAACGCGCCTCGGCTCAGGAAAGCAACGCAAGCCGTTTTCGCCCCCTGACCTCCGATCTCCAGAGGGCAAAGCGGGGCGGGGCTGTCCCTGGCTCCCTGGGCCCTGCTGCTTTGCTGGGGGTCTCCGGTGCCCGAAACCCACTCCCCACGGGTTCTCCTTGGCGGGGAAGCAGGATTGGGCGCGCGAAGGCCTTCTGCGCCCAGGCCGCAGCCATGCCCCCTGAGCCAGCTCTGCCGCTCAGCGCCGAGGCCCCGTGGCACCGACGGCCCAAAACGAGCTTCTGGCAGCTGCATTGTGCAAAGGGAAAGTCTCCTCGGCCAGCCAACAACAGCCCCAACGCGCCTCGGATCAGGAAAGCAACGCAAGCCGTTTTCGCCCCCCGCACCCCAGCTCTCAAGAGGGCAAAGCGAGGCGGGGCTGCCCCTGGCTCCCTGGGCCCTATTCATTTGCTGGGGATCACCGATGCCCAAAACCTACTCCCCAAGGGTTCTCCTTGGCGGGGAAGCAGGATTTGGCGCTCGAAGCCCTTCTGCGCCCAGGCCGCAGCCATGCCCCCTGAGCCAGCTCGGCCGCTCAGCGCCGAGGCCCCGTGGCACCGAAGGCCATAAACGAGCTTCTGGCAGCTGCATTGTGCAAAGGGAAAGTCTCCTCGGGCAGCCAACAACAGCCCCAACGCGCCTCGGCTGAGGAAAGCAACGCAAGCCGTTTTCGCCCCCGACCCTCCGCTCTCCAGAGGGCAAAGCGGGGCGGGGCTGCCCCTGGCTCCCTGGGCCCTGTGTCTTTGCTGGGGGTCTCCGGTGCCCGAAACCCACTCCCCACGGGTTCTCCTTGGCGCGGAAGCAGGACTGGGCGTGCGAAGGCCTTCTGCGCCCAGGCCGCAGCCATGCACCCGAGCCAGCTCTGCCGCTCAGCGCCGAGGTCCCGTCGCACCGACGGCCCAAAACGAGCTTCTGGCAGCTGCATTGTGCAAAGGGAAAGTCTCCTCGGGCAGCCAACAACAGCCCCAACGCGCCTCGGCTGAGGAAAGCAACGCAAGCCGTTTTCGCCCCCGGCCCTCCGCTCTCCAGATGGCAAAGCGGGGCGGGCTGCCCCTGGCTCCATGGGCCCTGCTGCTTTGCTGGGGGTCTCCGATGCCCGAAACCCACTCGCCATGGGTTCTCCTTGGCGGGGAAGCAGGATTGGGCGCGCGAAGGCCTTCTGCGCCCAGGCCGCAGCCATGCCCCCTGAGCCAGCTCGGCCGTTCAGCGCCGAGTCCCCGTCGCACCGACGGGCCAAAACGAGCTTCTGGCAGCTGCATTGTGCAAAGGGAAAGTCTCCTCGGGCAGCCAACAACAGCCCCAACGCGCCTCGGCTCAGGAAAGCAACGCCAGCCGTTTTCGCCCCCGGCCCTCCGCTCTCCAGATGGCAAAGCGGGGCGGGCTGCCCCTGGCTCCCTGGGCCCTGCTGCTTTGCTGGGGGTCTCCGGTGCCCGAAACCCCCTCCCCACGTGTTCTCCTTGGCGGGGAAGCAGGATTGGGCGCGCGAAGGCCTTCTGCGCCCAGGCCGCAGCCATGCCCCCTGAGCCAGCTCGGCCGCTCAGCGCCGAGGCCCTGTCGAACCGACGGCCCAAAACGAGCTTCTGGCAGCTGCCTTGTGCAAAAGGAAAGTCTCCTCGGGCAGAAAACAACAGCCCAAACGCGCCTCGGCTCAGGAAAGCAACGCAAGCCGTTTTCGCCCCCGGCCCTCCGCTCTCCAGAGGGCCAAGCGGTGCAGGGCTGCCCCTGGCTCCCTAGGCCCTGCTGCTGTGCTGGGGGTCTCAGGTGCCCGAAACCCACTCCCGACGGGTTCTCCTTGGCGGGGAAGCAGGATTGGGCGCGCGAAGGCCTTCTGCGCCCAGGCCGCAGCCATGCCCCCTGAGCCAGCTCGGCCGCTCAGCGCCGAGGCCCCGTCGCACCGAAGGCCCAAAACGAGCTTCTGGCGGCTGCATTGTGCAAAGGGAAAGTCTCCTCGGGCAGCCAACAACAGCCCCAACGCGCCTCGGCTCAGGAAAGCAAAGCAAGCCGTTTTCGCCCCCCGCCCCCCAGCTCTCCAGAGGGCAAAGCGAGGCGGGGCTGCCCCTGGCTCCTTGGGCCCTGCTGATTTGCTGGGGATCACCGATGCCCAAAACCTACTCCCCAAGGGTTCTCCTTGGCGGGGAAGCAGGATTGGGCGCGCGAAGCCCTTCTGCGCCCAGGCCGCAGCCATGCCCCCTGAGCCAGCTCGGCCGCTCAGCGCCGAGGCCCCGTGGCACCGACGGCCCAAAACGAGCTTCTGGCAGCTGCATTGTGCCAAGGGAAAGTCTCCTCGGGCAGCCAACAACAGCCCCAACGCGCCTCGGCTGAGGAAAGCAACGCAAGCCGTTTTCGACCCCGGCCCTCCGCTCTCCAGATGGCAAAGCGGGGCGGGCTGCCCCTGGCTCCCTGGGCCCTGCTGCTTTGCTGGGGGTCTCCGTTGCCCGAAACCCACTCCCGACGGGTTCTCCTTGGCGGGGAAGCAGGATTGGGCGCGCGAAGGCCTTCTGCGCCCAGGCCGCAGCCATGCCCCCTGAGCCAGCTCGGCCGCACAGCGCCGAGGCCCCTCGCACCGACGGGCCAAAACGAGCTTCTGGCAGCTGCATTGTGCAAAGGGAAAGTCTCCTCGGGCAGCCAACAACAGCCCCAACGCGCCTCGGCTCAGGAAAGCAACGCAAGACGTTTTCGCCCCCTGACCTCCGATCTCCAGAGGGCAAAGCGGGGCGGGGCTGCCCCTGGCTCCCTGGGCCCTGCTGCTTTGCTGGGGGTCTCCGGTGCCCGAAACCCACTCCCCACGGGTTCTCCTTGGCGGGGATGCAGGATTGGGCGCGCGAAGGCCTTCTGCGCCCAGGCCGCAGCCATGCCCCCTGAGCCAGCTCGGCCGCTCAGCGCCGAGGCCCCGTGGCACCGACAGCCCAAAACGAGCTTCTGGCAGCTGCATTGTGCAAAGGGAAAGTCTCCTCGGGCAGCCAACAACAGCCCCAACGCGCCTCGGCTGAGGAAAGCAACGCAAGCCGTTTTCGCCCCCGACCCTCCGCTCTCCAGAGGGCAAAGCGGGGCGGGGCTGCCCCTGGCTCCCTGGGCCCTGTGTCTTTGCTGGGGGTCTCCGGTGCCCGAAACCCACTCCCCACGGGTTCTCCTTGGCGCGGAAGCAGGACTGGGCGTGCGAAGGCCTTCTGCGCCCAGGCCGCAGCCATGCACCCGAGCCAGCTCTGCCGCTCAGCGCCGAGGTCCCGTCGCACCGACGGCCCAAAACGAGCTTCTGGCAGCTGCATTGTGCAAAGGGAAAGTCTCCTCGGGCAGCCAACAACAGCCCCAACGCGCCTCGGCTGAGGAAAGCAACGAAAGCAGTTTTCGCCCCCGGCCCTCCGCTCTCCAGATGGCAAAGCGGGGCGGGCTGCCCCTGGCTCCCTGGGCCCTGCTGCTTTGCTGGGGGTCTCCGATGCCCGAAACCCACTCGCCATGGGTTCTCCTTGGCGGGGAAGCAGGATTGGGCGCGCGAAGGCCTTCTGCGCCCAGGCCGCAGCCATGCCCCCTGAGCTAGCTCGGCCGCTCAGCGCCGAGTCCCCGTCGCACCGACGGGCCAAAACGAGCTTCTGGCAGCTGCATTGTGCAAAGGGAAGGTCACCTCTGGCAGCCAACAACAGCCCCAACGTGCCTCGGCTCAGGAAAGCAACGCAAGCCGTTTTCGCCCCCCGCACTCTGCTCTCCAGAGGGCAAAGCGGGGCGGGGCTGCCCCTGGCTCCCTGGGCCTTGTGTCTTTGCTGGGGGTCTCGGATGCCCGTAACCCACTCCCCACGGGTTCTCCTTGCCTGGGAAGCAGGATTGGGCGCGCGAAGCCCTTCTGCGCCCAGGCCGCAGCCATGCCCCCTGAGCCAGCTCGGCCGCTCAGCGCCGAGGCCCCGTGGCACCGACGGCCCAAAACGAGCTTCTGGCAGCTGCATTGTGCAAAGGGAAAGTCTCCTCGGGCAGCCAACAACAGCCCCAACGCGCCTCGGCTCAGGATAGCAACGCCAGCCGTTTTCGCCCCCGGCCCTCCGCTCTCCAGATGGCAAAGCGGGGCGGGCTGCCCCTGGCTCCCTGGGCCCTGCTGCTTTGCTGGGGGTCTCCGGTGCCCGAAACCCCCTCCCCACGGGTTCTCCTTGGCGGGGAAGCAGGATTGGGCGCGCGAAGGCCTTCTGCGCCCAGGCCGCAGCCATGCCCCCTGAGCCAGCTCGGCCGCTCAGCGCCGAGGCCCTGTCGAACCGACGGCCCAAAACGAGCTTCTGGCAGCTGCCTTGTGCAAAAGGAAAGTCTCCTCGGGCAGAAAACAACAGCCCAAACGCGCCTCGGCTCAGGAAAGCAACGCAAGCCGTTTTCGCCCCCGGCCCTCCGCTCTCCAGAGGGCCAAGCGGTGCAGGGCTGCCCCTGGCTCCCTAGGCCCTGCTGCTGTGCTGGGGGTCTCAGGTGCCCGAAACCCACTCCCGACGGGTTCTCCTTGGCGGGGAAGCAGGATTGGGCGCGCGAAGGCCTTCTGCGCCCAGGCCGCAGCCATGCCCCCTGAGCCAGCTCGGCCGCTCAGCGCCGAGGCCCCGTCGCACCGAAGGCCCAAAACGAGCTTCTGGCGGCTGCATTGTGCAAAGGGAAAGTCTCCTCGGGCAGCCAACAACAGCCCCAACGCGCCTCGGCTCAGGAAAGCAAAGCAAGCCGTTTTCGCCCCCCGCCCCCCAGCTCTCCAGAGGGCAAAGCGAGGCGGGGCTGCCCCTGGCTCCTTGGGCCCTGCTGATTTGCTGGGGATCACCGATGCCCAAAACCTACTCCCCAAGGGTTCTCCTTGGCGGGGAAGCAGGATTGGGCGCGCGAAGCCCTTCTGCGCCCAGGCCGCAGCCATGCCCCCTGAGCCAGCTCGGCCGCTCAGCGCCGAGGCCCCGTGGCACCGACGGCCCAAAACGAGCTTCTGGCAGCTGCATTGTGCCAAGGGAAAGTCTCCTCGGGCAGCCAACAACAGCCCCAACGCGCCTCGGCTGAGGAAAGCAACGCAAGCCGTTTTCGACCCCGGCCCTCCGCTCTCCAGATGGCAAAGCGGGGCGGGCTGCCCCTGGCTCCCTGGGCCCTGCTGCTTTGCTGGGGGTCTCCGTTGCCCGAAACCCACTCCCGACGGGTTCTCCTTGGCGGGGAAGCAGGATTGGGCGCGCGAAGGCCTTCTGCGCCCAGGCCGCAGCCATGCCCCCTGAGCCAGCTCGGCCGCACAGCGCCGAGGCCCCTCGCACCGACGGGCCAAAACGAGCTTCTGGCAGCTGCATTGTGCAAAGGGAAAGTCTCCTCGGGCAGCCAACAACAGCCCCAACGCGCCTCGGCTCAGGAAAGCAACGCAAGACGTTTTCGCCCCCTGACCTCCGATCTCCAGAGGGCAAAGCGGGGCGGGGCTGCCCCTGGCTCCCTGGGCCCTGCTGCTTTGCTGGGGGTCTCCGGTGCCCGAAACCCACTCCCCACGGGTTCTCCTTGGCGGGGATGCAGGATTGGGCGCGCGAAGGCCTTCTGCGCCCAGGCCGCAGCCATGCCCCCTGAGCCAGCTCGGCCGCTCAGCGCCGAGGCCCCGTGGCACCGACAGCCCAAAACGAGCTTCTGGCAGCTGCATTGTGCAAAGGGAAAGTCTCCTCGGGCAGCCAACAACAGCCCCAACGCGCCTCGGCTGAGGAAAGCAACGCAAGCCGTTTTCGCCCCCGACCCTCCGCTCTCCAGAGGGCAAAGCGGGGCGGGGCTGCCCCTGGCTCCCTGGGCCCTGTGTCTTTGCTGGGGGTCTCCGGTGCCCGAAACCCACTCCCCACGGGTTCTCCTTGGCGCGGAAGCAGGACTGGGCGTGCGAAGGCCTTCTGCGCCCAGGCCGCAGCCATGCACCCGAGCCAGCTCTGCCGCTCAGCGCCGAGGTCCCGTCGCACCGACGGCCCAAAACGAGCTTCTGGCAGCTGCATTGTGCAAAGGGAAAGTCTCCTCGGGCAGCCAACAACAGCCCCAACGCGCCTCGGCTGAGGAAAGCAACGAAAGCAGTTTTCGCCCCCGGCCCTCCGCTCTCCAGATGGCAAAGCGGGGCGGGCTGCCCCTGGCTCCCTGGGCCCTGCTGCTTTGCTGGGGGTCTCCGATGCCCGAAACCCACTCGCCATGGGTTCTCCTTGGCGGGGAAGCAGGATTGGGCGCGCGAAGGCCTTCTGCGCCCAGGCCGCAGCCATGCCCCCTGAGCTAGCTCGGCCGCTCAGCGCCGAGTCCCCGTCGCACCGACGGGCCAAAACGAGCTTCTGGCAGCTGCATTGTGCAAAGGGAAGGTCACCTCTGGCAGCCAACAACAGCCCCAACGTGCCTCGGCTCAGGAAAGCAACGCAAGCCGTTTTCGCCCCCCGCACTCTGCTCTCCAGAGGGCAAAGCGGGGCGGGGCTGCCCCTGGCTCCCTGGGCCTTGTGTCTTTGCTGGGGGTCTCGGATGCCCGTAACCCACTCCCCACGGGTTCTCCTTGCCTGGGAAGCAGGATTGGGCGCGCGAAGCCCTTCTGCGCCCAGGCCGCAGCCATGCCCCCTGAGCCAGCTCGGCCGCTCAGCGCCGAGGCCCCGTGGCACCGACGGCCCAAAACGAGCTTCTGGCAGCTGCATTGTGCAAAGGGAAAGTCTCCTCGGGCAGCCAACAACAGCCCCAACGCGCCTCGGCTCAGGAAAGCAACGCCAGCCGTTTTCGCCCCCGGCCCTCCGCTCTCCAGATGGCAAAGCGGGGCGGGCTGCCCCTGGCTCCCTGGGCCCTGCTGCTTTGCTGGGGGTCTCCGGTGCCCGAAACCCCCTCCCCACGTGTTCTCCTTGGCGGGGAAGCAGGATTGGGCGCGCGAAGGCCTTCTGCGCCCAGGCCGCAGCCATGCCCCCTGAGCCAGCTCGGCCGCTCAGCGCCGAGGCCCCGTCGCACCGACGGGCCAAAACGAGCTTCTGGCAGCTGCATTGTGCAAAGGGAAGGTCACCTCTGGCAGCCAACAACAGCCCCAACGTGCCTCGGCTCAGGAAAGCAACGCAAGCCGTTTTCGCCCCCCGCCCTCCGCTCTCCAGAGGGCAAAGCGGGGCGGGGCTGCCCCTGGCTCCCTGGGCCCTGTGTCTTTGCTGGGGGTCTCGGATGCCCGTAACCCACTCCCCACGGGTTCTCCTTGCCTGGGAAGCAGGATTGGGCGCGCGAAGCCCTTCTGCGCCCAGGCCGCAGCCATGCCCCCTGAGCCAGCTCGGCCGCTCAGCGCCGAGTCCCCGTCGCACCGACGGCCCAAAACGAGCTTCTGGCAGCTGCCTTGTGCAAAGGGAAAGTCTCCTCGGGCAGAAAACAACAGCTCAAACGCGCCTCGGCTCAGGAAAGCAACGCAAGCCGTTTTCGCCCCCGGCCCTCCGCTCTCCAGAGGGCCAAGCGGTGCAGGGCTGCCCCTGGCTCCCTGGGCCCTGCTGCTGTGCTGGGGGTCTCCGGTGCCCGAAACCCACTCCCGACGGGTTCTCCTTGGCGGGGAAGCAGGATTGGGCGCTCGAAGGCCTTCTGCGCCCAGGCCGTAGCCATGCCCCCTGAGCCAGCTCGGCCGCTCAGCGCCGAGGCCCCGTCGCACCGAAGGCCCAAAACGAGCTTCTGGCAGCTGCATTGTGCAAAGGGAAAGTCTCCTCGGGCAGCCAACAACAGCCTCAACGCGCCTCGGCTGAGGAAAGCAACGCAAGCCGTTTTCGACCCCGGCCCTCCGCTCTCCAGATGGCAAAGCGGGGCGGGCTGCCCCTGGCTCCCTGGGCCCTGCTGCTTTGCTGGGGGTCTCCGGTGCCCGAAACCCCCTCCCCACGTGTTCTCCTTGGCGGGGAAGCAGGATTGGGCGCGCGAAGGCCTTCTGCGCCCAGGCCGCAGCCATGCCCCCTGAGCGAGCTCGGCCGCACAGCGCTGAGGCCCCTCGCACCGACGGGCCAAAACGAGCTTCTGGCAGCTGCATTGTGCAAAGAGAAAGTCTCCTCGGGCAGCCAACAATAGCCCCAACGCGCCTCGGCTCAGGAAAGCAACGCAAGACGTTTTCGCCCCCGGCCCTCCGCTCTCCAGAGGGCAAAGCGGGGCGGGGCTGCCCCTGGCTCCCTAGGCCCTGCTGCTGTGCTGGGGGTCTCCGGTGCCCGAAACCCACTCCCCACGGGTTCTCCTTGGCGGCGAAGCAGGATTGGGCGCGCGAAGGCCTTCTGCGCCCAGGCCTCAGCCATGCCCCCTGAGCCAGCTCGGCCGCTCAGCGCCGAGGCCCCGTGGCACCGACGGCCCAAAACGAGCTTCTGGCAGCTGCATTGTGCAAAGGGAAAGTCTCCTCGGGCAGCCAACAACAGCCCCAACGCGCCTCGGCTCAGGAAAGCAACGCAAGCCGTTTTCGCCCCCTGCCCTCCGATCTCCAGAGGGCAAAGCGGGGCGGGGCTGCCCCTGGCTCCCTAGGCCCTGCTGCTGTGCTGGGGGTCTCCGGTGCCCGAAACCCACTCCCCACGGGTTCTCCTTGGCGGGGAAGCAGGATTGGGCGCTCGAAGGCCTTCTGCGCCCAGGCCGCAGCCATGCCCCCTGAGCCAGCTCGGCCGCTCAGCGCCGAGGCCCCGTCGCACCGAAGGCCCAAAACGAGCTTCTGGTGGCTGCATTCTGCAAAGGGAAAGTCTCCTCGGGCAGCCAACAACAGCCCCAACGCGCCTCGGCTCAGGAAAGCAACGCAAGCCGTTTTCGCCCCCGGCCCTCCGCTTTCCAGAGGGCAAAGCGGGGCGGGGCTGCCCCTGGCTCCCTGGGCCCTGCTGCTTTGCTGGGGGTCTCCGGTGCCCGAAACCCACTCCCCACGGGTTCTCCTTGGCGGGGAAGCAGGATTGGGCGCGCGAAGGCCTTCTGCGCCCAGGCCGCAGCCATGCCCCCTGAGCCAGCTCGGCCGCTCAGCGCCGAGGCCCCTCGCACCGATGGGCCAAAACGAGCTTCTGGCAGCTGCATTCTGCAAAGGGAAAGTCTCTTCGGGCAGCCAACAACAGCCCCAACGCGCCTCGGCTCAGGAAAGCAACGCAAGCCGTTTTCGCCCCCGGGCCTCCTCTCTCCAGAGGGAAAAGCGGGGCGGGGCTGCCCCTGGCTCCCTGGGCCCTGCTGCGTTGCTGGGGGTCTCCGATGCCCGAAACCCACTCGCCATGGGTTCTCCTTGGCGGGGAAGCAGGATTGGGCCCGCGAAGGCCTTCTGCGCCCAGGCCGCAGCCATGCCCCCTGAGCCAGCTCGGCCGCTCAGCGCCGAGGCCCCGTCGCACCGACGGGCCAAAACGAGCTTCTGGCAGCTGCATTGTGCAAAGGGAAGGTCACCTCTGGCAGCCAACAACAGCCCCAACGTGCCTCGGCTCAGGAAAGCAACGCAAGCCGTTTTCGCCCCCCACCCTCCGCTCTCCAGAGGGCAAAGCGGGGCGGGGCTGCCCCTGGCTCCCTGGGCCCTGTGTCTTTGCTGGGGGTCTCGGATGCCCGTAACCCACTCCCCACGGGTTCTCCTTGCCTGGGAAGCAGGATTGGGCGCGCGAAGCCCTTCTGCGCCCAGGCCGCAGCCATGCCCCCTGAGCCAGCTCGGCCGCTCAGCGCCGAGTCCCCGTCGCACCGACGGCCCAAAACGAGCTTCTGGCAGCTGCCTTGTGCAAAGGGAAAGTCTCCTCGGGCAGAAAACAGCCCAAACGCGCCTCGGCTCAGGAAAGCAACGCAAGCCGTTTTCGCCCCCGGCCCTCCGCTCTCCAGAGGGCCAAGCGGTGCAGGGCTGCCCCTGGCTCCCTGGGCCCTGCTGCTGTGCTGGGGGTCTCCGGTGCCCGAAACCCACTCCCGACGGGTTCTCCTTGGCGGGGAAGCAGGATTGGGCGCTCGAAGGCCTTCTGCGCCCAGGCCGCAGCCATGCCCCCTGAGCCAGCTCGGCCGCTCAGCGCCGAGGCCCCGTCGCACCGAAGGCCCAAAACGAGCTTCTGGCGGCTGCATTCTGCAAAGGGAAAGTCTCGGGCAGCCAACAACAGCCCCAACGCGCCTCGGCTCAGGAAAGCAACGCAAGCCGTTTTCGCCCCCCACCCCCCAGCTCTCCAGAGGGCAAAGCGAGGCGGGGCTGCCCCTGGCTCCCTGGGCCCTGCTGATTTGCTGGGGATCACCGATGCCCAAAACCTACTCCCCAAGGGTTCTCCTTGGCGGGGAAGCAGGATTGGGCGCGCGAAGCCCTTCTGCGCCCAGGCCGCAGCCATGCCCCCTGAGCCAGCTCGGCCGCTCAGCGCCGAGGCCCCGTGGCACCGACGGCCCAAAACGAGCTTCTGGCAGCTGCATTGTGCAAAGGGAAAGTCTCCTCGGGCAGCCAACAACAGCCCCAACGCGCCTCGGCTCAGGAAAGCAACGCAAGCCGTTTTCGACCCCGGCCCTCCGCTCTCCAGATGGCAAAGCGGGGCGGGCTGCCCCTGGCTCCCTGGGCCCTGCTGCTTTGCTGGGGGTCTCCGGTGCCCGAAACCCCCTCCCCACGTGTTCTCCTTTGCGGGGAAGCAGGATTGGGCGCGCGAAGGCCTTCTGCGCCCAGGCCGCAGCCATGCCCCCTGAGCGAGCTCGGCCGCACAGCGCCGAGGCCCCTCGCACCGACGGGCCAAAACGAGCTTCTGGCAGCTGCATTGTGCAAAGGGAAAGTCTCCTCGGGCAGCCAACAATAGCCCCAACGCGCCTCGGCTCAGGAAAGCAACGCAAGACGTTTTCGCCCCCGGCCCTCCGCTCTCCAGAGGGCAAAGCGGGGCGGGCTGCCCCTGGCTCCCTAGGCCCTGCTGCTGTGCTGGGGGTCTCCGGTGCCCGAAACCCACTCCCCACGGGTTCTCCTTGGCGGCGAAGCAGGATTGGGCGCGCGAAGGCCTTCTGCGCCCAGGCCTCAGCCATGCCCCCTGAGCCAGCTCGGCCGCTCAGCGCCGAGGCCCCGTGGCACCTACGGCCCAAAACGAGCTTCTGGCGGCTGCATTGTGCAAAGGGAAAGTCTCCTCGGGCAGCCAACAACAGCCCCAACGCGCCTCGGCTCAGGAAAGCAACGCAAGCCGTTTTCGCCCCCTGCCCTCCGATCTCCAGAGGGCAAAGCGGGGCGGGGCTGCCCCTGGCTCCCTAGGCCCTGCTGCTGTGCTGGGGGTCTCCGTTGCCCGAAACCCACTCCCCACGGGTTCTCCTTGGCGGGGAAGCAGGATTGGGCGCGCGAAGGCCTTCTGCGCCCAGGCCGCAGCCATGCCCCCTGAGCCAGCTTGGCCGCTCAGCGCCGAGGCCCCGTGGCACCGACGGCCCAAAACGAGCTTCTGGCAGCTGCATTGTGCAAAGGGAAAGTCTCCTCGGCCAGCCAACAACAGCCCCAACACGCCTCGGCTCAGGAAAGCAACGCAAGCCGTTTTCGCCCCCGGCCCTCTGCTCTCCAGAGGGCAAAGCGGGGCGGGGCTGCCCCTGGCTCCCTGGGCCCTGCTGCTTTGCTGGGGGTCTCCGGTGCCCGAAACCCACTCCCCACGGGTTCTCCTTGGCGGGGAAGCAGGATTGGGCGCGCGAAAGCCTTCTGCGCCCAGGCCGCAGCCATGCCCCCTGAGCCAGCTCGGCCGCTCAGCGCCGAGTCCCCGTCGCACCGACGGGCCAAAACGAGCTTCTGGCAGCTGCATTGTGCAAAGGGAAAGTCTCCTCGGGCAGAAAACAACAGCCCCAACGCGCCTCGGCTCAGAAAAGCAACGCAAGCCGTTTTCGCCCCCGGCCCTCCGCTCTCCAGAAGGCCAAGCGGTGCAGGGCTGCCCCTGGCTCCCTAGGCCCTGCTGCTGTGCTGGGGATCTCCGGTGCCCGAAACCCCCTCCCCACGGGTTCTCCTTGGCGGGGAAGCAGGATTGGGCGCGCGAAGGCCTTCTGCGCCCAGGCCGCAGCCATGCCCCCTGAGCCAGCTCGGCCGCTCAGCGCCGAGGCCCCGTCGCACCGAAGGCCCAAAACGAGCTTCTGGCGTCTGCATTCTGCAAAGGGAAAGTCTCCTCGGACAGCCAACAACAGCCCCACCGCGCCTCGGATCAGGAAAGCAACGCAAGCCGTTTTCGCCCTCCGCACCCCAGCTCTCCAGAGGGCAAAGCGGGGCGGGGCTGCCCCTGGCTCCCTGGGCCCTGCTCATTTGCTGGGGATCACCGGTGCCCGAAACCCACTCCCCAAGGGTTCTCCTTGGCGGGGAAGCAGGATTGGGCGCGCGAAGGCCTTCTGCGCCCAAGCCGCAGCCATGCCCCCTGAGCCAGCTCGGCTGCTCAGCGCCGAGGCCCCGTCGCACCTAAGGCCCAAAACGAGCTTCTGGCAGCTGCATTGTGCAAAGGGAAAGTCTCCTCGGGCAGAAAACAACAGCCCAAACGCGCCTCGGCTCAGGAAAGCAACGCAAGCCGTTTTCGCCCCCGGCCCTCCGCTCTCCAGAAGGCCAAGCGGTGCAGGGCTGCCCCTGGCTCCCTAGGCCCTGCTGCTGTGCTGGGGGTCTCCGGTGCCCGAAACCCCCTCCCCACGGGTTCTCCTTGGCGGGGAAGCAGGATTGGGCGCGCGAAGCCCTTCTGCGCCCAAGCCGCAGCTATGCCCCCTGAGCCAGCTCGGCTGCTCAGCGCCTAGGCCCCGTCGCACCTAAGGCCCAAAACGAGCTTCTGGCAGCTGCATTGTGCAAAGGGAAAGTCTGCTCGGGCAGCCAACAACAGCCCCAACGCGCCTTGGCTCAGGCAAGCAACGCAAGCAGTTTTCGCCCCCGCCCTCCGCTCTCCAGAGAGCAAAGCGGGGTGGGGCTGCCCCTGGCTCCCTGGGCCCTGCTGCTTTGCTGGGGGTCTCCGGTGCCCGAAACCCACTCCCCACGGGTTCTCCTTGGCGGGGAAGCAGGATTGGGCGCGCGAAGGCCTTCTGCGCCCAGGCCGCAGCCATGCCCCCTGAGCCAGCTCGGCCGCTCAGCGCCGAGGCCCCTCGCACCGATGGGCCAAAACGAGCTTCTGGCAGCTGCATTCTGCAAAGGGAAAGTCTCTTCGGGCAGCCAACAACAGCCCCAACGCGCCTCGGCTCAGGAAAGCAACGCAAGCCGTTTTCGCCCCCGGGCCTCCTCTCTCCAGAGGGAAAAGCGGGGCGGGGCTGCCCCTGGCTCCCTGGGCCCTGCTGCATTGCTGGGGGTCTCCGATGCCCGAAACCCACTCGCCATGGGTTCTCCTTGGCGGGGAAGCAGGATTGGGCCCGCGAAGGCCTTCTGCGCCCAGGCCGCAGCCATGCCCCCTGAGCCAGCTCGGCCGCTCAGCGCCGAGGCCCCGTCGCACCGACGGGCCAAAACGAGCTTCTGGCAGCTGCATTGTGCAAAGGGAAGGTCACCTCTGGCAGCCAACAACAGCCCCAACGTGCCTCGGCTCAGGAAAGCAAGACAAGCCGTTTTCGCCCCCCGCCCTCCGCTCTCCAGAGGGCAAAGCGGGGCGGGGCTGCCCCTGGCTCCCTGGGCCCTGTGTCTTTGCTGGGGGTCTCGGATGCCCGTAACCCACTCCCCACGGGTTCTCCTTGCCTGGGAAGCAGGATTGGGCGCGCGAAGCCCTTCTGCGCCCAGGCCGCAGCCATGCCCCCTGAGCCAGCTCGGCCGCTCAGCGCCGAGTCCCCGTCGCACCGACGGCCCAAAACGAGCTTCTGGCAGCTGCCTTGTGCAAAGGGAAAGTCTCCTCGGGCAGAAAACAACAGCCCAAACGCGCCTCGGCTCAGGAAAGCAACGCAAGCCGTTTTCGCCCCCGGCCCTCCGCTCTCCAGAGGGCCAAGCGGTGCAGGGCTGCCCCTGGCTCCCTGGGCCCTGCTGCTGTGCTGGGGGTCTCCGGTGCCCGAAACCCACTCCCGACGGGTTCTCCTTGGCGGGGAAGCAGGATTGGGCGCTCGAAGGCCTTCTGCGCCCAGGCCGCAGCCATGCCCCCTGAGCCAGCTCGGCCGCTCAGCCCCGAGGCCCCGTCGCACCGAAGGCCCAAAACGAGCTTCTGGCGGCTGCATTCTGCAAAGGGAAAGTCTCCTCGGGCAGCCAACAACAGCCCCAACGCGCCTCGGCTCAGGAAAGCAACGCAAGCTGTTTTCGCCCCCCACCCCCCAGCTCTCCAGAGGGCAAAGCGAGGCGGGGCTGCCCCTGGCTCCCTGGGCCCTGCTGCTTTGCTGGGGATCACCGATGCCCAAAACCTACTCCCCAAGGGTTCTCCTTGGCGGGGAAGCAGGATTGGGCGCGCGAAGCCCTTCTGCGCCCAGGCCGCAGCCATGCCCCCTGAGCCAGCTCGGCCGCTCAGCGCCGAGGCCCCGTGGCACCGACGGCCCAAAACGAGCTTCTGGCAGCTGCATTGTGCAAAGGGAAAGTCTCCTCGGGCAGCCAACAACAGCCCCAACGCGCCTCGGCTCAGGAAAGCAACGCAAGCCGTTTTTGACCCCGGCCCTCCGCTCTCCAGATGGCAAAGCGGGGCGGGCTGCCCCTGGCTCCCTGGGCCCTGCTGCTTTGCTGGGGGTCTCCGGTGCCCGAAACCCCCTCCCCACGTGTTCTCCTTGGCGGGGAAGCAGGATTGGGCGCGCGAAGGCCTTCTGCGCCCAGGCCGCAGCCATGCCCCCTGAGCGAGCTCGGCCGCACAGCGCCGAGGCCCCTCGCACCGACGGGCCAAAACGAGCTTCTGGCAGCTGCCTTGTGCAAAGGGAAAGTCTCCTCGGGCAGCCAACAATAGCCCCAACGCGCCTCGGCTCAGGAAAGCAACGCAAGACGTTTTCGCCCCCGGCCTTCCGCTCTCCAGAGGGCAAAGCGGGGCGGGGCTGCCCCTGGCTCCCTAGGCCCTGCTGCTGTGCTGGGGGTCTCCGGTGCCCGAAACCCACTCCCCACGGGTTCTCCTTGGCGGCGAAGCAGGATTGGGCGCGCGAAGGCCTTCTGCGCCCAGGCCTCAGCCATGCCCCCTGAGCCAGCTCGGCCGCTCAGCGCCGAGGCCCCGTCGCACCGAAGGCCCAAAACGAGCTTCTGGCGGCTGCATTCTGCAAAGGGAAAGTCTCCTCGGGCAGCCAACAACAGCCCCAACGCGCCTCGGCTCAGGAAAGCAACGCAAGCCGTTTTCGCCCCCTGCCCTCCGATCTCCAGAGGGCAAAGCGGGGCGGGGCTGCCCCTGGCTCCCTAGGCCCTGCTGCTGTGCTGGGGGTCTCCGTTGCCCGAAACCCACTCCCCACGGGTTCTCCTTGGCGGGGAAGCAGGATTGGGCGCGCGAAGGCCTTCTGCGCCCAGGCCGCAGCCATGCCCCCTGAGCCAGCTTGGCCGCTCAGCCCCGAGGCCCCGTGGCACCGACGGCCCAAAACGAGCTTCTGGCAGCTGCATTGTGCAAAGGGAAAGTCTCCTCGGCCAGCCAACAACAGCCCCAACGCGCCTCGGCTCAGGAAAGCAACGCAAGCCTTTTTCGCCCCCGGCCCTCGGCTCTCCAGAGGGCAAAGCGGGGCGGGGCTGCCCCTGGCTCCCTGGGCCCTGCTGCTTTGCTGGGGGTCTCCGGTGCCCGAAACCCACTCCCCACGGGTTCTCCTTGGCGGGGAAGCAGGATTGGGCGCGCGAAAGCCTTCTGCGCCCAGGCCGCAGCCATGCCCCCTGAGCCAGCTCGGCCGCTCAGCGCCGAGTCCCCGTCGCACCGACGGGCCAAAACGAGCTTCTGGCAGCTGCATTGTGCAAAGGGAAAGTCTCCTCGGGCAGAAAACAACAGCCCAAACGCGCCTCGGCTCAGGAAAGCAACGCAAGCCGTTTTCGCCCCCGGCCCTCCGCTCTCCAGAAGGCCAAGCGGTGCAGGGCTGCCCCTGGCTCCCTAGGCCCTGCTGCTGTGCTGGGGGTCTCCGGTGCCCGAAACCCCCTCCCCACGGGTTCTCCTTGGCGGGGAAGCAGGATTGGGCGCGCGAAGCCCTTCTGCGCCCAAGCCGCAGCTATGCCCCCTGAGCCAGCTCGGCTGCTCAGCGCCTAGGCCCCGTCGCACCGACGGGCCAAAACGAGCTTCTGGCAGCTGCATTGTGCAAAGGGAAAGTCTGCTCGGGCAGCCAACAACAGCCCCAACGCGCCTTGGCTCAGGCAAGCAACGCAAGCAGTTTTCGCCCCCGCCCTCCGCTCTCCAGAGAGCAAAGCGGGGTGGGGCTGCCCCTGGCTCCCTGGGCCCTGCTGCTTTGCTGGGGGTCTCCGGTGCCCGAAACCCACTCCCCACGGGTTCTCCTTGGCGGGGAAGCAGGATTGGGCGCGCGAAGGCCTTCTGCGCCCAGGCCGCAGCCATGCCCCCTGAGCCAGCTCGGCCGCTCAGCGCCGAGGCCCCTCGCACCGATGGGCCAAAACGAGCTTCTGGCAGCTGCATTCTGCAAAGGGAAAGTCTCTTCGGGCAGCCAACAACAGCCCCAACGCGCCTCGGCTCAGGAAAGCAACGCAAGCCGTTTTCGCCCCCGGGCCTCCTCTCTCCAGAGGGAAAAGCGGGGCGGGGCTGCCCCTGGCTCCCTGGGCCCTGCTGCATTGCTGGGGGTCTCCGATGCCCGAAACCCACTCGCCATGGGTTCTCCTTGGCGGGGAAGCAGGATTGGGCCCGCGAAGGCCTTCTGCGCCCAGGCCGCAGCCATGCCCCCTGAGCCAGCTCGGCCGCTCAGCGCCGAGGCCCCGTCGCACCGACGGGCCAAAACGAGCTTCTGGCAGCTGCATTGTGCAAAGGGAAGGTCACCTCTGGCAGCCAACAACAGCCCCAACGTGCCTCGGCTCAGGAAAGCAAGACAAGCCGTTTTCGCCCCCCGCCCTCCGCTCTCCAGAGGGCAAAGCGGGGCGGGGCTGCCCCTGGCTCCCTGGGCCCTGTGTCTTTGCTGGGGGTCTCGGATGCCCGTAACCCACTCCCCACGGGTTCTCCTTGCCTGGGAAGCAGGATTGGGCGCGCGAAGCCCTTCTGCGCCCAGGCCGCAGCCATGCCCCCTGAGCCAGCTCGGCCGCTCAGCGCCGAGTCCCCGTCGCACCGACGGCCCAAAACGAGCTTCTGGCAGCTGCCTTGTGCAAAGGGAAAGTCTCCTCGGGCAGAAAACAACAGCCCAAACGCGCCTCGGCTCAGGAAAGCAACGCAAGCCGTTTTCGCCCCCGGCCCTCCGCTCTCCAGAGGGCCAAGCGGTGCAGGGCTGCCCCTGGCTCCCTGGGCCCTGCTGCTGTGCTGGGGGTCTCCGGTGCCCGAAACCCACTCCCCACGGGTTCTCCTTGGCGGGGAAGCAGGATTGGGCGCTCGAAGGCCTTCTGCGCCCAGGCCGCAGCCATGCCCCCTGAGCCAGCTCGGCCGCTCAGCCCCGAGGCCCCGTCGCACCGAAGGCCCAAAACGAGCTTCTGGCGGCTGCATTCTGCAAAGGGAAAGTCTCCTCGGGCAGCCAACAACAGCCCCAACGCGCCTCGGCTCAGGAAAGCAACGCAAGCTGTTTTCGCCCCCCACCCCCCAGCTCTCCAGAGGGCAAAGCGAGGCGGGGCTGCCCCTGGCTCCCTGGGCCCTGCTGATTTGCTGGGGATCACCGATGCCCAAAACCTACTCCCCAAGGGTTCTCCTTGGCGGGGAAGCAGGATTGGGCGCGCGAAGCCCTTCTGCGCCCAGGCCGCAGCCATGCCCCCTGAGCCAGCTCGGCCGCTCAGCGCCGAGGCCCCGTGGCACCGACGGCCCAAAACGAGCTTCTGGCAGCTGCATTGTGCAAAGGGAAAGTCTCCTCGGGCAGCCAACAACAGCCCCAACGCGCCTCGGCTCAGGAAAGCAACGCAAGCCGTTTTTGACCCCGGCCCTCCGCTCTCCAGATGGCAAAGCGGGGCGGGCTGCCCCTGGCTCCCTGGGCCCTGCTGCTTTGCTGGGGGTCTCCGGTGCCCGAAACCCCCTCCCCACGTGTTCTCCTTGGCGGGGAAGCAGGATTGGGCGCGCGAAGGCCTTCTGCGCCCAGGCCGCAGCCATGCCCCCTGAGCGAGCTCGGCCGCACAGCGCCGAGGCCCCTCGCACCGACGGGCCAAAACGAGCTTCTGGCAGCTGCCTTGTGCAAAGGGAAAGTCTCCTCGGGCAGCCAACAATAGCCCCAACGCGCCTCGGCTCAGGAAAGCAACGCAAGACGTTTTCGCCCCCGGCCTTCCGCTCTCCAGAGGGCAAAGCGGGGCGGGGCTGCCCCTGGCTCCCTAGGCCCTGCTGCTGTGCTGGGGGTCTCCGGTGCCCGAAACCCACTCCCCACGGGTTCTCCTTGGCGGCGAAGCAGGATTGGGCGCGCGAAGGCCTTCTGCGCCCAGGCCTCAGCCATGCCCCCTGAGCCAGCTCGGCCGCTCAGCGCCGAGGCCCCGTCGCACCGAAGGCCCAAAACGAGCTTCTGGCGGCTGCATTCTGCAAAGGGAAAGTCTCCTCGGGCAGCCAACAACAGCCCCAACGCGCCTCGGCTCAGGAAAGCAACGCAAGCCGTTTTCGCCCCCTGCCCTCCGATCTCCAGAGGGCAAAGCGGGGCGGGGCTGCCCCTGGCTCCCTAGGCCCTGCTGCTGTGCTGGGGGTCTCCGTTGCCCGAAACCCACTCCCCACGGGTTCTCCTTGGCGGGGAAGCAGGATTGGGCGCGCGAAGGCCTTCTGCGCCCAGGCCGCAGCCATGCCCCCTGAGCCAGCTTGGCCGCTCAGCCCCGAGGCCCCGTGGCACCGACGGCCCAAAACGAGCTTCTGGCAGCTGCATTGTGCAAAGGGAAAGTCTCCTCGGCCAGCCAACAACAGCCCCAACGCGCCTCGGCTCAGGAAAGCAACGCAAGCCTTTTTCGCCCCCGGCCCTCGGCTCTCCAGAGGGCAAAGCGGGGCGGGGCTGCCCCTAGCTCCCTGGGCCCTGCTGCTTTGCTGGGGGTCTCCGGTGCCCGAAACCCACTCCCCACGGGTTCTCCTTGGCGGGGAAGCAGGATTGGGCGCGCGAAAGCCTTCTGCGCCCAGGCCGCAGCCATGCCCCCTGAGCCAGCTCGGCCGCTCAGCGCCGAGTCCCCGTCGCACCGACGGGCCAAAACGAGCTTCTGGCAGCTGCATTGTGCAAAGGGAAAGTCACCTCGGGCAGCCAACAACAGCCCCAACGTGCCTCGGCTCAGGAAAGCAACGCAAGCCGTTTTCGCCCCCCGCCCTCCGCTCTCCAGAGGGCAAAGCGGGGCGGGGCTGCCCCTGGCTCCCTGGGCCCTGTGTCTTTGCTGGGGGTCTCGGATGCCCGTAACCCACTCCCCACGGTTTCTCCTTGCCTGGGAAGCAGGATTGGGCACGCGAAGCCCTTCTGCGCCCAAGCCGCAGCCATGCCCCCTGAGCCAGCTCGGCTGCTCAGCGCCGAGGCCCCGTCGCACCTAAGGCCCAAAACGAGCTTCTGGCAGCTGCATTGTGCAAAGGGAAAGTCTCCTCGGGCAGCCAACAACAGCCCCAACGCGCCTCGGCTCAGGCAAGCAACGCAAGCAGTTTTCGCCCCCGCCCTCCGCTCTCCAGAGGGCAAAGCGGGGCGGGGCTGCCCCTGGCTCCCTGGGCCCTGCTGCTTTGCTGGGGGTCTCCGGTGCCCGAAACCCACTCCCCACGGGTTCCCCTTGGCGGCGAAGCAGGATTGGGCGCGCGAAGGCCTTCTGCGCCCAGGCCGCAGCCATGCCCCCTGAGCCAGCTCGGCCGCTCAGCGCCGAGGCCCTGTCGAACCGACGGCCCAAAACGAGCTTCTGGCAGCTGCATTGTGCAAAGGGAAAGTCTCCTCGGGCAGAAAACAACAGCCCCAACGCGCCTCGGCTCAGGAAAGCATTGCAAGCTGTTTTCGCCCCCGGCCCTCCGCTCTCCAGAAGGCCAAGCGGTGCAGGGCTGCCCCTGGCTCCCTAGGCCCTGCTGCTGTGCTGGGGATCTCCGGTGCCCGAAACCCACTCCCCACGGGTTCTCCTTGGCGGGGAAGCAGGATTGGGCGCGCGAAGGCCTTCTGCGCCCAGGCCGCAGCCATGCCCCCTGAGCCAGCTCGGCCGCTCAGCGCCGAGGCCCCGTCGCACCGAAGGCCCAAAACGAGCTTCTGGCGTCTGCATTCTGCAAAGGGAAAGTCTCCTCGGACAGCCAACAACAGCCCCACCGCGCCTCGGATCAGGAAAGCAACGCAAGCCGTTTTCGCCCTCCGCACCCCAGCTCTCCAGAGGGCAAAGCGAGGCGGGGCTGCCCCTGGCTCCCTGGGCCCTGCTCATTTGCTGGGGATCACCGATGCCCAAAACCTACTCCCCAAGGGTTCTCCTTGGCGGGGAAGCAGGATTGGGCGCGCGAAGGCCTTCTGCGCCCAGGCCGCAGCCATGCCCCCTGAGCCAGCTCGGCCGCTCAGCGCCGAGGCCCCGTGGCACCGACGGCCCAAAACGAGATTCTGGCAGCTGCATTGTGCAAAGGGAAAGTCTCCTCGGGCAGCCAACAACAGCCCCAACGCGCCTCGGCTGAGGAAAGCAACGCAAGCCGTTTTCGCCCCCGGCCCTCCACTCTCCAGAGGGCAAAGCAGGGCGGGGCTGCCCCTGGCTCCCTGGGCCCTGTGTCTTTGCTGGGGGTCTCCGGTGCCCGAAACCCACTCCCCACGGGTTCTCCTTGGCGCGGAAGCAGGACTGGGCGCGCGAAGGCCTTCTGCGCCCAGGCCGCAGCCATGCACCCGAGCCAGCTCTGCCGCTCAGCGCCGAGGTCCCGTCGCACCGACGGCCCAAAACGAGCTTCTGGCAGCTGCATTGTGCAAAGGGAAAGTCTCCTCGGGCAGCCAACAACAGCCCCAACGCGCCTCGGCTCAGGAAAGCAACGCAAGCAGTTTTCGCCCCCCGCCCTCCGCTCTCCAGAGGGCAAAGCGGGGCGGGGCTGCCCCTGGCTCCCTGGGCCCTGCTGCTTTGCTGGGGGTCTCCGGTGCCCGAAACCCACTCCCCACGGGTTCTCCTTGGCGGGGAAGCAGGATTGGGCGCGCGAAGGCCTTCTGCGCCCAGGCCGCAGCCATGCCCCCTGAGCCAGCTCGGCCGCTCAGCGCCGAGGCCCTGTCGAACCGACGGCCCAAAACGAGCTTCTGGCAGCTGCCTTGTGCAAAGGGAAAGTCTCCTCGGGCAGAAAACAACAGCCCAAACGCGCCTCGGCTCAGGAAAGCAACGCAAGCCGTTTTCGCCCCCGGCCCTCCGCTCTCCAGAGGGCCAAGCGGTGCAGGGCTGCCCCTGGCTCCCTAGGCCCTGCTGCTGTGCTGGGGGTCTCCGGTGCCCGAAACCCACTCCCGACGGGTTCTCCTTGGCAGGGAAGCAGGATTGGGCGCGCGAAGGCCTTCTGCGCCCAGGCCGCAGCCATGCCCCCTGAGCCAGCTCGGCCGCTCAGCGCCGAGGCCCCGTGGCACCGACGGCCCAAAACGAGCTTCTGGCAGCTGCTTTGTGCCAAGGGAAAGTCTCCTCGGGCAGCCAACAACAGCCCCAACGCGCCTCGGCTCAGGAAAGCAACGCAAGCCGTTTTCGCCCCCGGCCCTCCGCTCTCCAGAGGGCAAAGCGGGGCGGGGCTGCCCCTGGCTCCCTGGGCCCTGCTGCTTTGCTGGGGGTCTCCGGTGCCCGAAACCCACTCCCGACGGGTTCTCCTTGGCGGGGAAGCAGGATTGGGCGCGCGAAGGCCTTCTGCGCCCAGGCCGCAACCATGCCCCCTGAGCCAGCTCTGCTGCTCAGCGCTGAGGCCCCGTCGCACCGACGGCCCAAAACGAGCTTCTGGCAGCTGCATTCTGCAAAGGGAAAGTCTCCTCGGGCAGCCAACAACAGCCCCAACGCGCCTCGGCTCAGGAAAGCAACGCAAGCTGTTTTCGCCCCCGGCCCTCCGCTCTCCAGAGGGCAAAGCGCGGCGGGGCTGCCCCTGGCTCCCTGGGCCCTGTGTCTTTGCTGGGGGTCTCCGGTGCCCGAAACCCACTCCCCACGGGTTCTCCTTGGCGGGGAAGCAGGATTGGGCGCGCGAAGGCCTTCTGCGCCCAGACCGCAGCCATGCCCCCTGAGCCAGCTCTGCCGCTCAGCGCTGAGGCCCCGTCGCACCTACGGCCCAAAACGAGCTTCTGGCAGCTGCATTGTGCAAAGGGAAAGTCTCCTCGGGCAGCCAACAACAGCCCCAACGCGCCTCGGCTCAGGAAAGCAACGCAAGCCGTTTTCGACCCCGGCCCTCCGCTCTCCAGACGGCTAAGCGGTGCAGGGCTGCCCCTGGCTCCCTAGGCCCTGCTGCTGTGCTGGGGGTCTCCGGTGCCCGAAACCCACTCCCGACGGGTTCTCCTTGGCGGGGAAGCAGGATTGGGCGCGCGAAGGCCTTCTGCGCCCAGGTCGCAGCCATGCCCCCTGATCCAGCTCGGCCGCTCAGCGCCGAGGCCCCGTGCACCGACGGCCCAAAACGAGCTTGTGGCAGCTGCCTTGTGCAAAGGGAAAGTCTCCTCGGGCAGCCAACAACAGCCCCAACGCGCCTCGGCTCAGGAAAGCAACGCAAGCCGTTTTCGCCCCCGGCCCTCCGCTCTCCAGAGGGCAAAGCGGGGCGGGGCTGCCCCTGGCTCCCTGGGCCCTGCTGCTGTGCTGGGGGTCTCCGGTGCCCGAAACCCACTCCCGACGGGTTCTCCTTGGCGGGGAAGCAGGATTGGGCGCGCGAAGGCCTTCTGCGCCCAGGCCGCAGCCATGCCCCTGAGCCAGCTCGGCCGCTCAGCGCCGAGGCCCCGTCGCACCGAAGGCCCAAAACGAGCTTCTGGCGGCTGCATTGTGCAAAGGGAAAGTCTCCTCTGGCAGCCAACAACAGCCCCAACGTGCCTCGGCTGAGGAAAGCAACGCAAGCCGTTTTCGCCCCCGACCCTCCGCTCTCCAGAGGGCAAAGCGGGGCGGGGCTGCCCCTGGCTCCCTGGGCCCTGTGTCTTTGCTGGGGGTCTCCGGTGCCCGAAACCCACTCCCCACGGGTTCTCCTTGGCGCGGAAGCAGGACTGGGCGTGCGAAGGCCTTCTGCGCCCAGGCCGCAGCCATGCACCCGAGCCAGCTCTGCCGCTCAGCGCCGAGGTCCCGTCGCACCGACGGCACAAAACGAGCTTCTGGCAGCTGCATTGTGCAAAGGGAAAGTCTCCTCGGGCAGCCAACAACAGCCCCAACGCGCCTCGGCTGAGGAAAGCAACGCAAGCCGTTTTCGACCCCGGCCCTCCGCTCTCCAGAGGGCAAAGCGGGGCGGGGCTGCCCCTGGCTCCCTGGGCCCTGCTGCTTTGCTGGGGGTCTCCGATGCCCGAAACCCACTCGGCATGTGTTCTCCTTGGCGTGGAAGCAGGATTGGGCGCGCGAAGGCCTTCTGCGCCCAGGCCGCAGCCATGCCCCCTGAGCCAGCTCGGCCGCTCAGCGCCGAGTCCCCGTCGCACCGACGGACCAAAACGAGCTTCTGGCAGCTGCATTGTGCAAAGGGAATGTCTCCTCGGGCAGTCAACAACAGCCCCAACGCGCCTCGGCTCAGGAAAGCAACGCAAGCAGTTTTCGCCCCCGCCCTCCGCTCTCCAGAGGGCAAAGCGGGGCGGGGCTGCCCCTGGCTCCCTGGGCCCTGTGTCTTTGCTGGGGGTCTCCGGTGCCCGAAACCCACTCCCCACGGGTTCTCCTTGGCGGGGAAGCAGGATTGGGCGCGCGAAGGCCTTCTGCGCCCAGGCCGCAACCATGCCCCCTGAGCCAGCTCTGCTGCTCAGCGCTGAGGCCCCGTCGCACCGACGGCCCAAAACGAGCTTCTGGCAGCTGCATTCTGCAAAGGGAAAGTCTCCTCGGGCAGCCAACAACAGCCCCAACGCGCCTCGGCTCAGGAAAGCAACGCAAGCCGTTTTCGCCCCCGGCCCTCCGCTCTCCAGAGGGCAAAGCGGGGCGGGGCTGCCCCTGGCTCCCTGGGCCCTGCTGCTTTGCTGGGGGTCTCCGGTGCCCGAAACCCACTCCCGACGGGTTCTCCTTGGCGGGGAAGCAGGATTGGGCGCGCGAAGTCCTTCTGCGCCCAGGCCGCAGCCATGCCCCCTGACCCAGCTCGGCCGCTCAGCGCCGAGGCGCCGTCGCACCGAAGGCCCAAATCGAGCTTCTGGCGGCTGCATTGTGCAAAGGGAAAGTCTCCTAGGGCAGCCAACAACAGCCCCAACGCGCCTCGGCTCAGGAAAGCAACGAAGGCCGTTTTCGCCCACTTCCCTCCGATCTCCAGAGGGTAAAGCGGGGCGGGGCTGCCCCTGGCTCCCTGGGCCCTGCTGATTTGCTGGGGATCACCGATGCCCAAATCCTACTCCCCAAGGGTTCTCCTTGGCGGGGAAGCAGGATTGGGCGCGCGAAGCCCTTCTGCGCCCAGGGCGCAGCCATGCCGCCTGAGCTAGCTCGGCCGTTCAGCGCCGAGGCCCAGTGGCACCGACGGCCCAAAACGAGCTTCTGGCAGCTGCATTGTGCAAAGGGAAAGTCTCCTCGGGCAGCCAACAACAGCCCCAACGCGCCTCGGCTCAGGAAAGCAACGCAAGCCGTTTTCGCCCCCGGCCCTCCGCTCTCCAGAGGGCAAAGCGGTGCAGGGCTGCCCCTGGCTCCCTAGGCCCTGCTGCTGTGCTGGGGGTCTCCGGTGCCCGAAACCCACTCCCGACGGGTTCTCCTTGGCGGGGAAGCAGGATTGGGCGCGCGAAGGCCTTCTGCGCCCAGGCCGCAGCCATGCCCCCTGAGCCAGCTCGGCCGCTCAGCGCCGAGGCCCCGTCGCACCGACGGCCATAAACGAGCTTCTGGCAGCTGCTTTGTGCAAAGGGAAAGTCTCCTCGGGCAGCCAACAACAGCCCCAACGCGCCTCGGCTCAGGAAAGCAACGCAAGCTGTTTTCGCCCCCGGCCCTCCGCTCTCCAGAGGGCAAAGCGCGGCGGGGCTGCCCCTGGCTCCCTGGGCCCTGTGTCTTTGCTGGGGGTCTCCGGTGCCCGAAACCCACTCCCCACGGGTTCTCCTTGGCGGGGAAGCAGGATTGGGCGCGCGAAGGCCTTCTGCGCCCAGACCGCAGCCATGCCCCCTGAGCCAGCTCTGCCGCTCAGCGCTGAGGCCCCGTCGCACCTACGGCCCAAAACGAGCTTCTGGCAGCTGCATTGTGCAAAGGGAAAGTCTCCTCGGGCAGCCAACAACAGCCCCAACGCGCCTCGGCTCAGGAAAGCAACGCAAGCCGTTTTCGACCCCGGCCCTCCGCTCTCCAGACGGCTAAGCGGTGCAGGGCTGCCCCTGGCTCCCTAGGCCCTGCTGCTGTGCTGGGGGTCTCCGGTGCCCGAAACCCACTCCCGACGGGTTCTCCTTGGCGGGGAAGCAGGATTGGGCGCGCGAAGGCCTTCTGCGCCCAGGTCGCAGCCATGCCCCCTGATCCAGCTCGGCCGCTCAGCGCCGAGGCCCCGTGCACCGACGGCCCAAAACGAGCTTGTGGCAGCTGCCTTATGCAAAGGGAAAGTCTCCTCGGCCAGCCAACAACAGCCCCAACGCGCCTCGGCTCAGGAAAGCAACGCAAGCCGTTTTCGCCCCCGGGCCTCCGCTCTCCAGAGGGCAAAGCGGGGCGGGGCTGCCCCTGGCTCCCTGGGCCCTGCTGCTGTGCTGGGGGTCTCCGGTGCCCGAAACCCACTCCCGACGGGTTCTCCTTGGCGGGGAAGCAGGATTGGGCGCGCGAAGGCCTTCTGCGCCCAGGCCGCAGCCATGCCCCTGAGCCATCTCGGCCGCTCAGCGCCGAGGCCCCGTCGCACCGAAGGCCCAAAACGAGCTTCTGGCGGCTGCATTGTGCAAAGGGAAAGTCTCCTCTGGCAGCCAACAACAGCCCCAACGTGCCTCGGCTGAGGAAAGCAACGCAAGCCTTTTTCGCCCCCGACCCTCCGCTCTCCAGAGGGCAAAGCGTGGCGGGGCTGCCCCTGGCTCCCTGGGCCCTGTGTCTTTGCTGGGGGTCTCCGGTGCCCGAAACCCACTCCCCACGGGTTCTCCTTGGCGCGGAAGCAGGACTGGGCGTGCGAAGGCCTTCTGCGCCCAGGCCGCAGCCATGCACCCGAGCCAGCTCTGCCGCTCAGCGCCGAGGTCCCGTCGCACCGACGGCACAAAACGAGCTTCTGGCAGCTGCATTGTGCAAAGGGAAAGTCTCCTCGGGCAGCCAACAACAGCCCCAACGCGCCTCGGCTGAGGAAAGCAACGCAAGCCGTTTTCGACCCCGGCCCTCCGCTCTCCAGAGGGCAAAGCGGGGCGGGGCTGCCCCTGGCTCCCTGGGCCCTGCTGCTTTGCTGGGGGTCTCCGATGCCCGAAACCCACTCGGCATGTGTTCTCCTTGGCGTGGAAGCAGGATTGGGCGCGCGCAGGCCTTCTGCGCCCAGGCCGCAGCCATGCCCCCTGAGCCAGCTCGGCCGCTCAGCGCCGAGTCCCCGTCGCACCGACGGACCAAAACGAGCTTCTGGCAGCTGCATTGTGCAAAGGGAAAGTCTCCTCGGGCAGTCAACAACAGCCCCAACGCGCCTCGGCTCAGGAAAGCAACGCAAGCAGTTTTCGCCCCCGCCCTCCGCTCTCCAGAGGGCAAAGCGGGGCGGGGCTGCCCCTGGCTCCCTGGGCCCTGTGTCTTTGCTGGGGGTCTCCGGTGCCCGAAACCCACTCCCCACGGGTTCTCCTTGGCGGGGAAGCAGGATTGGGCGCGCGAAGGCCTTCTGCGCCCAGGCCGCAACCATGCCCCCTGAGCCAGCTCTGCTGCTCAGCGCTGAGGCCCCGTCGCACCGACGGCACAAAACGAGCTTCTGGCAGCTGCATTCTGCAAAGGGAAAGTCTCCTCGGGCAGCCAACAACAGCCCCAACGCGCCTCGGCTCAGGAAAGCAACGCAAGCCGTTTTCGCCCCCGGCCCTCCGCTCTCCAGAGGGCAAAGCGGGGCGGGGCTGCCCCTGGCTCCCTGGGCCCTGCTGCTTTGCTGGGGGTCTCCGGTGCCCGAAACCCACTCCCGACGGGTTCTCCTTGGAGGGGAAGCAGGATTGGGCGCGCGAAGGCCTTCTGCGCCCAGGCCGCAGCCATGCCCCCTGACCCAGCTCGGCCGCTCAGCGCCGAGGCGCCGTCGCACCGAAGGCCCAAATCGAGCTTCTGGCGGCTGCATTGTGCAAAGGGAAAGTCTCCTAGGGCAGCCAACAACAGCCCCAACGCGCCTCGGCTCAGGAAAGCAACGAAGGCCGTTTTCGCCCACTTCCCTCCGATCTCCAGAGGGTAAAGCGGGGCGGGGCTGCCCCTGGCTCCCTGGGCCCTGCTGATTTGCTGGGGATCATCGATGCCCAAAACCTACTCCCCAAGGGTTCTCCTTGGCGGGGAAGCAGGATTGGGCGCGTGAAACCCTTCTGCGCCCAGGGCGCAGCCATGCCGCCTGAGCTAGCTCGGCCGTTCAGCGCCGAGGCCCAGTGGCACCGACGGCCCAAAACGAGCTTCTGGCAGCTGCATTGTGCAAAGGGAAAGTCTCCTCGGGCAGCCAACAACAGCCCCAACGCGCCTCGGCTCAGGAAAGCAACGCAAGCCGTTTTCGCCCCCGGCCCTCCGCTCTCCAGAGGGCAAAGCGGTGCAGGGCTGCCCCTGGCTCCCTAGGCCCTGCTGCTGTGCTGGGGGTCTCCGGTGCCCGAAACCCACTCCCAACGGGTTCTCCTTGGCGGGGAAGCAGGATTGGGCGCGCGAAGGCCTTCTGCGCCCAGGCCGCAGCCATGCCCCCTGAGCCAGCTCGGCCGCTCAGCGCCGAGGCCACGTCGCACCGACGGCCATAAACGAGCTTCTGGCAGCTGCTTTGTGCAAAGGGAAAGTCTCCTCGGGCAGCCAACAACAGCCCCAACGCGCCTCGGCTCAGGAAAGCAACGCAAGCAGTTTTTGCCCCGGCCGTCTGCTCTCCAGAGGGCAAAGCGCGGCGGGGCTGCCCCTGGCTCCCTGGGCCCTGTGTCTTTGCTAGGGGTCTCCGGTGCCCGAAACCCACTCCCCACGGGTTCTCCTTGGCGGGGAAGCAGGATTGGGCGCGCGAAGGCCTTCTGCGCCCAGGCCGCAGCCATGCCCCCTGAGCCAGCTCGGCCGCTCAGCGCCGAGGCCCCGTGGCACCGACGGCCCAAAACGAGCTTCTGGCAGCTGCATTGTGCAAAGGGAAAGTCTCCTCGGGCAGCCAACAACAGCCCTAACGCGCCTCGGCTGAGGAAAGCAACGCAAGCCGTTTTCGACCCCGGCCCTCCGCTCTCCAGATGGCAAAGCGGGGAGGGCTGCCCCTGGCTCCCTGGGCCCTGCTGCTTTGCTGGGGGTCTCCGGTGCCCGAAACCCCCTCCCCACGTGTTCTCCTTGGCGGGGAAGCAGGATTGGGCGCGCGAAGGCCTTCTGCGCCCAGGCCGCAGCCATGACCCCTGAGCGAGCTCGGCCGCACAGCGCTGAGGCCCCTCGCACCGACGGGCCAAAACGAGCTTCTGGCAGCTGCATTGTGCAAAGGGAAAGTCTCCTCGGGCAGCCAACAACAGCCCCAACGCGCCTCGGCTCAGGAAAGCAACGCAAGACGTTTTCGCCCCCGGCCATCCGCTCTCCAGAGGGCAAAGCGGGGCGGGGCTGCCCCTGGCTCCCTGGGCCCTGCTGCTTTGCTGGGGGTCTCCGATGCCCGAAACCCACTCGGCATGTGTTCTCCTTGGCGTGGAAGCAGGATTGGGCGCGCGAAGGCCTTCTGCGCCCAGGCCGCAGCCATGCCCCCTGAGCCAGCTCGGCCGCTCAGCGCCGAGTCCCCGTCGCACCGACGGCCCAAAACGAGCTTCTGGCAGCTGCATTGTGCAAAGGGAAAGTCTCCTCGGGCAGCCAACAACAGCCCCAACGCGCCTCGGCTCAGGAAAGCAACGCAAGCCGTTTTCGCCCCCGGCCCTCCGCTCTCCAGAGGGCAAAGCGGTGCAGGGCTGCCCCTGGCTCCCTAGGCCCTGCTGCTGTGCTGGGGGTCTCCGGTGCCCGAAACCCACTCCCGACGGGTTCTCCTTGGCGGGGAAGCAGGATTGGGCGCGCGAAGGCCTTCTGCGCCCAGGCCGCAGCCATGCCCCCTGAGCCAGCTCGGCCGCTCAGCGCCGAGGCCACGTCGCACCGACGGCCATAAACGAGCTTCTGGCAGCTGCTTTGTGCAAAGGGAAAGTCTCCTCGGGCAGCCAACAACAGCCCCAACGCGCCTTGGCTCAGGAAAGCAACGCAAGCAGTTTTTGCCCCGGCCGTCTGCTCTCCAGAGGGCAAAGCGCGGCGGGGCTGCCCCTGGCTCCCTGGGCCCTGTGTCTTTGCTAGGGGTCTCCGGTGCCCGAAACCCACTCCCCACGGGTTCTCCTTGGCGGGGAAGCAGGATTGGGCGCGCGAAGGCCTTCTGCGCCCAGACCGCAGCCATGCCCCCTGAGCCAGCTCGGCCGCTCAGCGCTGAGGCCCCGTCGCACCTACGGCCCAAAACGAGCTTCTGGCAGCTGCATTGTGCAAAGGGAAAGTCTCCTCGGGCAGCCAACAACAGCCCCAACGCGCCTCGGCTCAGGAAAGCAACGCAAGCCGTTTTCGCCCCCCGCCCCCCAGCTCTCCAGAGGGCAAAGCGAGGCGGGGCTGCCCCTGGCTCCCTGGACCCTGCTGATTTGCTGGGGATCACCGATGCCCAAAACCTACTCCCCAAGGATTCTCCTTGGCGGGGAAGCAGGATTGGGCGCGCGAAGCCCTTCTGCGCCCAGGCCGCAGCCATGCCCCCTGAGCCAGCTCGGCCGCTCAGCGCCGAGGCCCCCTGGCACCGACGGCCCAAAACGAGCTTCTGGCAGCTGCATTGTGCAAAGGGAAAGTCTCCTCGGGCAGCCAACAACAGCCCCAACGCGCCTCGGCTGAGGAAAGCAACGCAAGCCGTTTTCGACCCCGGCCCTCCGCTCTCCAGATGGCAAAGCGGGGAGGGCTGCCCCTGGCTCCCTGGGCCCTGCTGCTTTGCTGGGGGTCTCCGGTGCCCGAAACCCCCTCCCCACGTGTTCTCCTTGGCGGGGAAGCAGGATTGGGCGCGCGAAGGCCTTCTGCGCCCAGGCCGCAGCCATGACCCCTGAGCGAGCTCGGCCGCACAGCGCCGAGGCCCCTCGCACCGACGGGCCAAAACGAGCTTCTGGCAGCTGCATTGTGCAAAGGGAAAGTCTCCTCGGGCAGCCAACAACAGCCCCAACGCGCCTCGGCTCAGGAAAGCAACGCAAGACGTTTTCGCCCCCGGCCATCCGCTCTCCAGAGGGCAAAGCGGGGCGGGGCTGCCCCTGGCTCCCTGGGCTCTGCTGCTTTGCTGGGGGTCTCCGATGCCCGAAACCCACTCGGCATGTGTTCTCCTTGGCGTGGAAGCAGGATTGGGTGCGCGAAGGCCTTCTGCGCCCAGGCCGCAGCCATGCCCCCTGAGCCAGCTCGGCCGCTCAGCGCCGAGTCCCCGTCGCACCGACGGACCAAAACGAGCTTCTGGCAGCTGCATTGTGCAAAGGGAAAGTCTCCTCGGGCAGTCAACAACAGCCCCAACGCGCCTCGGCTCAGGAAAGCAACGCAAGCCGTTTTCGCCCCCGCCCTCCGCTCTCCAGAGGGCAAAGCGGGGCGGGGCTGCCCCAGGCTCCCTGGGCCCTGTGTCTTTGCTGGGGGTCTCCGGTGCCCGAAACCCACTCCCCACGGGTTCTCCTTGGCGGGGAAGCAGGATTGGGCGCGCGAAGGCCTTCTGCGCCCAGGGCGCAGCCATGCCGCCTGAGCTAGCTCGGCCGTTCAGCGCCGAGGCCCAATGGCACCGACGGCCCAAAACGAACTTCTGGCAGCTGCATTGTGCAAAGGGAAAGTCTCCTCGGGCAGCCAACAACAGCCCCAACGCGCCTCGGCTCAGGAAAGCAACGCAAGCCGTTTTCGCCCCCGGCCCTCCGCTCTCCAGAGGGCAAAGCGGTGCAGGGCTGCCCCTGGCGCCCTAGGCCCTGCTGCTGTGCTGGGGGTCTCCGGTGCCCGAAACCCACTCCCGACGGGTTTTCCTTGGCGGGGAAGCAGGATTGGGCGCGCGAAGCCCTTCTGCGCCCAGGCCGCAGCCATGCCCCCTGAGCCAGCTCGGCCGCTCAGCGCCGAGGCCCCGTCGCACCGACGGCCATAAACGAGCTTCTGGCAGCTGCTTTGTGCAAAGGGAAAGTCTCCTCGGGCAGCCAACAACAGCCCCAACGCGCCTCGGCTCAGGAAAGCAACGCAAGCCGTTTTCGCCCCCGGCCCTCCGCTCTCCAGAGGGCAAAGCAGGGCGGGGTTGCCTCTGCCTCCTTGGGCCCTGCTGCTTTGCTGGGGGTCTCCAGCGCCCGAAACACACTCCCCACGGGTTCTCCTTGGCGGGGAAGCAGGATTGGGCGCGCGAAGTCCTTCTGGGCCCAGGCCGCAGCCATGCCCCCTGAGCCAGCTCGGCCGCTCAGCGCCGAGGCCCCGTCACACCGACGGCCATAAACGAGCTTCTGGCAGCTGCATTGTGCAAAGGGAAAGTCTCCTCGGGCAGCCAACAACAGCCCCAACGCGCCTCGGCTCAGGAAAGCAACGCAAGCCGTTTTCGCCCCCCGCCCCCCAGCTCTCCAGAGGGCAAAGCGAGGCGGGGCTGCCCCTGGCTCCCTGGACCCTGCTGATTTGCTGGGGATCACCGATGCCCAAAACCTACTCCCCAAGGATTCTCCTTGGCGGGGAAGCAGGATTGGGCGCGCGAAGCCCTTCTGCGCCCAGGCCGCAGTCATGCCCCCTGAGCCAGCTCGGCCGCTCAGCGCCGAGGCCCCGTGGCACCGACGGCCCAAAACGAGCTTCTGGCAGCTGCATTGTGCAAAGGGAAAGTCTCCTCGGGCAGCCAACAACAGCCCCAACGCGCCTCGGCTCAGGAAAGCAACGCAAGCCGTTTTCGCCCCCGGCCCTCCGCTCTCCAGAGGGCAAAGCGGGGCGGGGCTGCCCCTGGCTCCCTGGGCCCTGCTGCTTTGCTGGGGGTCTCCGGTGCCCGAAACCCCCTCCCCACGTGTTCTCCTTGGCGGGGAAGCAGGATTGGGCGCGCGAAGGCCTTCTGCGCCCAGGCCGCAGCCATGCCCCCTGAGCGAGCTCGGCCGCACAGCGCCGAGGCCCCTCGCACCGACGGGCCAAAACGAGCTTCTGGCAGCTGCATTGTGCAAAGGGAAAGTCTCCTCGGGCAGCCAACAACAGCCCCAACGCGCCTCGGCTCAGGAAAGCAACGCAAGACGTTTTCGCCCCCGGCCATCCGCTCTCCAGAGGGCAAAGCGGGGCGGGGCTGCCCCTGGCTCCCTGGGCCCTGCTGCTTTGCTGGGGGTCTCCGATGCCCGAAACCCACTCGGCATGTGTTCTCCTTGGCGTGGAAGCAGGATTGGGCGCGCGAAGGCCTTCTGCGCCCAGACCGCAGCCATGCCCCCTGAGCCAGCTCGGCCGCTCAGCGCTGAGGCCCCGTCGCACCTACGGCCCAAAACGAGCTTCTGGCAGCTGCATTGTGCAAAGGGAAAGTCTCCTCGGGCAGCCAACAACAGCCCCAACGCGCCTCGGCTCAGGAAAGCAACGCAAGCCGTTTTCGCCCCCCGCCCCCCAGCTCTCCAGAGGGCAAAGCGAGGCGGGGCTGCCCCTGGCTCCCTGGACCCTGCTGATTTGCTGGGGATCACCGATGCCCAAAACCTACTCCCCAAGGATTCTCCTTGGCGGGGAAGCAGGATTGGGCGCGCGAAGCCCTTCTGCGCCCAGGCCGCAGCCATGCCCCCTGAGCCAGCTCGGCCGCTCAGCGCCGAGGCCCCGTGGCACCGACGGCCCAAAACGAGCTTCTGGCAGCTGCATTGTGCAAAGGGAAAGTCTCCTCGGGCAGCCAACAACAGCCCCAACGCGCCTCGGCTGAGGAAAGCAACGCAAGCCGTTTTCGACCCCGGCCCTCCGCTCTCCAGATGGCAAAGCGGGGAGGGCTGCCCCTGGCTCCCTGGGCCCTGCTGCTTTGCTGGGGGTCTCCGGTGCCCGAAACCCCCTCCCCACGTGTTCTCCTTGGCGGGGAAGCAGGATTGGGCGCGCGAAGGCCTTCTGCGCCCAGGCCGCAGCCATGACCCCTGAGCGAGCTCGGCCGCACAGCGCCGAGGCCCCTCGCACCGACGGGCCAAAACGAGCTTCTGGCAGCTGCATTGTGCAAAGGGAAAGTCTCCTCGGGCAGCCAACAACAGCCCCAACGCGCCTCGGCTCAGGAAAGCAACGCAAGACGTTTTCGCCCCCGGCCATCCGCTCTCCAGAGGGCAAAGCGGGGCGGGGCTGCCCCTGGCTCCCTGGGCCCTGCTGCTTTGCTGGGGGTCTCCGATGCCCGAAACCCACTCGGCATGTGTTCTCCTTGGCGTGGAAGCAGGATTGGGCGCGCGAAGGCCTTCTGCGCCCAGGCCGCAGCCATGCCCCCTGAGCCAGCTCGGCCGCTCAGCGCCGAGGCCCCGTCGCACCGACGGACCAAAACGAGCTTCTGGCAGCTGCATTGTGCAAAGGGAAAGTCTCCTCGGGCAGTCAACAACAGCCCCAACGCGCCTCGGCTCAGGAAAGCAACGCAAGCAGTTTTCGCCCCCGCCCTCCGCTCTCCAGAGGGCAAAGCGGGGCGGGGCTGCCCCAGGCTCCCTGGGCCCTGTGTCTTTGCTGGGGGTCTCCGGTACCCGAAACCCACTCCCCACGGGTTCTCCTTGGCGGGGAAGCAGGATTGGGCGCGCGAAGGCCTTCTGCGCCCAGGGCGCAGCCATGCCGCCTGAGCTAGCTCGGCCGTTCAGCGCCGAGGCCCAATGGCACCGACGGCCCAAAACGAACTTCTGGCAGCTGCATTGTGCAAAGGGAAAGTCTCCTCGGGCAGCCAACAACAGCCCCAACGCGCCTCGGCTCAGGAAAGCAACGCAAGCCGTTTTCGCCCCCGGCCCTCCGCTCTCCAGAGGGCAAAGCGGTGCAGGGCTGCCCCTGGCGCCCTAGGCCCTGCTGCTGTGCTGGGGGTCTCCGGTGCCCGAAACCCACTCCCGACGGGTTTTCCTTGGCGGGGAAGCAGGATTGGGCGCGCGAAGCCCTTCTGCGCCCAGGCCGCAGCCATGCCCCCTGAGCCAGCTCGGCCGCTCAGCGCCGAGGCCCCGTCGCACCGACGGCCATAAACGAGCTTCTGGCAGCTGCTTTGTGCAAAGGGAAAGTCTCCTCGGGCAGCCAACAACAGCCCCAACGCGCCTCGGCTCAGGAAAGCAACGCAAGCCGTTTTCGCCCCCGGCCCTCCGCTCTCCAGAGGGCAAAGCAGGGCGGGGTTGCCTCTGCCTCCTTGGGCCCTGCTGCTTTGCTGGGGGTCTCCAGCGCCCGAAACACACTCCCCACGGGTTCTCCTTGGCGGGGAAGCAGGATTGGGCGCGCGAAGTCCTTCTGGGCCCAGGCCGCAGCCATGCCCCCTGAGCCAGCTCGGCCGCTCAGCGCCGAGGCCCCGTCGCACCGACGGCCATAAACGAGCTTCTGGCAGCTGCATTGTGCAAAGGGAAAGTCTCCTCGGGCAGCCAACAACAGCCCCAACGCGCCTCGGCTCAGGAAAGCAACGCAAGCCGTTTTCGCCCCCCGCCCCCCAGCTCTCCAGAGGGCAAAGCGAGGCGGGGCTGCCCCTGGCTCCCTGGACCCTGCTGATTTGCTGGGGATCACCGATGCCCAAAACCTACTCCCCAAGGATTCTCCTTGGCGGGGAAGCAGGATTGGGCGCGCGAAGCCCTTCTGCGCCCAGGCCGCAGCCATGCCCCCTGAGCCAGCTCGGCCGCTCAGCGCCGAGGCCCCGTGGCACCGACGGCCCAAAACGAGCTTCTGGCAGCTGCATTGTGCAAAGGGAAAGTCTCCTCGGGCAGCCAACAACAGCCCCAACGCGCCTCGGCTCAGGAAAGCAACGCAAGCCGTTTTCGCCCCCGGCCCTCCGCTCTCCAGAGGGCAAAGCGGGGCGGGGCTGCCCCTGGCTCCCTGGGCCCTGCTGCTTTGCTGGGGGTCTCCGGTGCCCGAAACCCCCTCCCCACGTGTTCTCCTTGGCGGGGAAGCAGGATTGGGCGCGCGAAGGCCTTCTGCGCCCAGGCCGCAGCCATGCCCCCTGAGCGAGCTCGGCCGCACAGCGCCGAGGCCCCTCGCACCGACGGGCCAAAACGAGCTTCTGGCAGCTGCATTGTGCAAAGGGAAAGTCTCCTCGGGCAGCCAACAACAGCCCCAACGCGCCTCGGCTCAGGAAAGCAACGCAAGACGTTTTCGCCCCCGGCCATCCGCTCTCCAGAGGGCAAAGCGGGGCGGGGCTGCCCCTGGCTCCCTGGGCCCTGCTGCTTTGCTGGGGGTCTCCGATGCCCGAAACCCACTCGGCATGTGTTCTCCTTGGCGTGGAAGCAGGATTGGGCGCGCGAAGGCCTTCTGCGCCCAGGCCGCAGCCATGCCCCCTGAGCCAGCTCGGCCGCTCAGCGCCGAGGCCCCGTCGCACCGACGGACCAAAACGAGCTTCTGGCAGCTGCATTGTGCAAAGGGAAAGTCTCCTCGGGCAGTCAACAACAGCCCCAACGCGCCTCGGCTCAGGAAAGCAACGCAAGCAGTTTTCGCCCCCGCCCTCCGCTCTCCAGAGGGCAAAGCGGGGCGGGGCTGCCCCAGGCTCCCTGGGCCCTGTGTCTTTGCTGGGGGTCTCCGGTGCCCGAAACCCACTCCCCACGGGTTCTCCTTGGCGGGGAAGCAGGATTGGGCGCGCGAAGGCCTTCTGCGCCCAGGCCGCAACCATGCCCCCTGAGCCAGCTCTGCTGCTCAGCGCTGAGGCCCCGTCGCACCGACGGCCCAAAACGAGCTTCTGGCAGCTGCATTCTGCAAAGGGAAAGTCTCCTCGGGCAGCCAACAACAGCCCCAACGCGCCTCGGCTCAGGAAAGCAACGCAAGCCGTTTTCGCCCCCGGCCCTCCGCTCTCCAGAGGGCAAAGCGGGGCGGGGCTGCCCCTGGCTCCCTGGGCCCTGCTGCTTTGCTGGGGGTCTCCGGTGCCCGAAACCCACTCCCGACGGGTTCTCCTTGGCGGGGAAGCAGGATTGGGCGCGCGAAGGCCTTCTGCGCCCAGGCCGCAGCCATGCCCCCTGAGCCAGCTCGGCTGCTCAGCGCCGAGGCGCCGTCGCACCGAAGGCCCAAATCGAGCTTCTGGCGGCTGCATTGTGCAAAGGGAAAGTCTCCTAGGGCAGCCAACAACAGCCCCAACGCGCCTCGGCTCAGGAAAGCAACGAAGGCCGTTTTCGCCCACTTCCCTCCGATCTCCAGAGGGTAAAGCGGGGCGGGGCTGCCCCTGGCTCCATGGGCCCTGCTGATTTGCTGGGGATCACCGATGCCCAAAACCTACTCCCCAAGGGTTCTCCTTGGCGGGGAAGCAGGATTGGGCGCGCGAAGCCCTTCTGCGCCCAGGGCGCAGCCATGCCGCCTGAGCTAGCTCGGCCGTTCAGCGCCGAGGCCCAGTGGCACCGACGGCCCAAAACGAGCTTCTGGCAGCTGCATTGTGCAAAGGGAAAGTCTCCTCGGGCAGCCAACAACAGCCCCAACGCGCCTCGGCTCAGGAAAGCAACGCAAGCCGTTTTCGCCCCCGGCCCTCCGCTCTCCAGAGGGCAAAGCGGTGCAGGGCTGCCCCTGGCGCCCTAGGCCCTGCTGCTGTGCTGGGGGTCTCCGGTGCCCGAAACCCACTCCCGACGGGTTTTCCTTGGCGGGGAAGCAGGATTGGGCGCGCGAAGCCCTTCTGCGCCCAGGCCGCAGCCATGCCCCCTGAGCCAGCTCGGCCGCTCAGCGCCGAGGCCCCGTCGCACCGACGGCCATAAACGAGCTTCTGGCAGCTGCTTTGTGCAAAGGGAAAGTCTCCTCGGGCAGCCAACAACAGCCCCAACGCGCCTCGGCTCAGGAAAGCAACGCAAGCCGTTTTCGCCCCCGGCCCTCCGCTCTCCAGAGGGCAAAGCAGGGCGGGGTTGCCTCTGCCTCCTTGGGCCCTGCTGCTTTGCTGGGGGTCTCCAGCGCCCGAAACACACTCCCCACGGGTTCTCCTTGGCGGGGAAGCAGGATTGGGCGCGCGAAGTCCTTCTGGGCCCAGGCCGCAGCCATGCCCCCTGAGCCAGCTCGGCCGCTCAGCGCCGAGGCCCCGTCGCACCGACGGCCATAAACGAGCTTCTGGCAGCTGCATTGTGCAAAGGGAAAGTCTCCTCGGGCAGCCAACAACAGCCCCAACGCGCCTCGGCTCAGGAAAGCAACGCAAGCCGTTTTCGCCCCCCGCCCCCCAGCTCTCCAGAGGGCAAAGCGAGGCGGGGCTGCCCCTGGCTCCCTGGACCCTGCTGATTTGCTGGGGATCACCGATGCCCAAAACCCACTCCCCAAGGATTCTCCTTGGCGGGGAAGCAGGATTGGGCGCGCGAAGCCCTTCTGCGCCCAGGCCGCAGCCATGCCCCCTGAGCCAGCTCGGCCGCTCAGCGCCGAGGCCCCGTGGCACCGACGGCCCAAAACGAGCTTCTGGCAGCTGCATTGTGCAAAGGGAAAGTCTCCTCGGGCAGCCAACAACAGCCCCAACGCGCCTCGGCTCAGGAAAGCAACGCAAGCCGTTTTCGCCCCCGGCCCTCCGCTCTCCAGAGGGCAAAGCGGGGCGGGGCTGCCCCTGGCTCCCTGGGCCCTGCTGCTTTGCTGGGGGTCTCCGGTGCCCGAAACCCCCTCCCCACGTGTTCTCCTTGGCGGGGAAGCAGGATTGGGCGCGCGAAGGCCTTCTGCGCCCAGGCCGCAGCCATGCCCCCTGAGCGAGCTCGGCCGCACAGCGCCGAGGCCCCTCGCACCGACGGGCCAAAACGAGCTTCTGGCAGCTGCATTGTGCAAAGGGAAAGTCTCCTCGGGCAGCCAACAACAGCCCCAACGCGCCTCGGCTCAGGAAAGCAACGCAAGACGTTTTCGCCCCCGGCCATCCGCTCTCCAGAGGGCAAAGCGGGGCGGGGCTGCCCCTGGCTCCCTGGGCCCTGCTGCTTTGCTGGGGGTCTCCGATGCCCGAAACCCACTCGGCATGTGTTCTCCTTGGCGTGGAAGCAGGATTGGGCGCGCGAAGGCCTTCTGCGCCCAGGCCGCAGCCATGCCCCCTGAGCCAGCTCGGCCGCTCAGCGCCGAGGCCCCGTCGCACCGACGGACCAAAACGAGCTTCTGGCAGCTGCATTGTGCAAAGGGAAAGTCTCCTCGGGCAGTCAACAACAGCCCCAACGCGCCTCGGCTCAGGAAAGCAACGCAAGCAGTTTTCGCCCCCGCCCTCCGCTCTCCAGAGGGCAAAGCGGGGCGGGGCTGCCCCAGGCTCCCTGGGCCCTGTGTCTTTGCTGGGGGTCTCCGGTGCCCGAAACCCACTCCCCACGGGTTCTCCTTGGCGGGGAAGCAGGATTGGGCGCGCGAAGGCCTTCTGCGCCCAGGCCGCAACCATGCCCCCTGAGCCAGCTCTGCTGCTCAGCGCTGAGGCCCCGTCGCACCGACGGCCCAAAACGAGCTTCTGGCAGCTGCATTCTGCAAAGGGAAAGTCTCCTCGGGCAGCCAACAACAGCCCCAACGCGCCTCGGCTCAGGAAAGCAACGCAAGCCGTTTTCGCCCCCGGCCCTCCGCTCTCCAGAGGGCAAAGCGGGGCGGGGCTGCCCCTGGCTCCCTGGGCCCTGCTGCTTTGCTGGGGGTCTCCGGTGCCCGAAACCCACTCCCGACGGGTTCTCCTTGGCGGGGAAGCAGGATTGGGCGCGCGAAGGCCTTCTGCGCCCAGGCCGCAGCCATGCCCCCTGAGCCAGCTCGGCTGCTCAGCGCCGAGGCGCCGTCGCACCGAAGGCCCAAATCGAGCTTCTGGCGGCTGCATTGTGCAAAGGGAAAGTCTCCTAGGGCAGCCAACAACAGCCCCAACGCGCCTCGGCTCAGGAAAGCAACGAAGGCCGTTTTCGCCCACTTCCCTCCGATCTCCAGAGGGTAAAGCGGGGCGGGGCTGCCCCTGGCTCCATGGGCCCTGCTGATTTGCTGGGGATCACCGATGCCCAAAACCTACTCCCCAAGGGTTCTCCTTGGCGGGGAAGCAGGATTGGGCGCGCGAAGCCCTTCTGCGCCCAGGGCGCAGCCATGCCGCCTGAGCTAGCTCGGCCGTTCAGCGCCGAGGCCCAGTGGCACCGACGGCCCAAAACGAGCTTCTGGCAGCTGCATTGTGCAAAGGGAAAGTCTCCTCGGGCAGCCAACAACAGCCCCAACGCGCCTCGGCTCAGGAAAGCAACGCAAGCCGTTTTCGCCCCCGGCCCTCCGCTCTCCAGAGGGCAAAGCGGTGCAGGGCTGCCCCTGGCGCCCTAGGCCCTGCTGCTGTGCTGGGGGTCTCCGGTGCCCGAAACCCACTCCCGACGGGTTCTCCTTGGCGGGGAAGCAGGATTGGGCGCGCGAAGCCCTTCTGCGCCCAGGCCGCAGCCATGCCCCCTGAGCCAGCTCGGCCGCTCAGCGCCGAGGCCCCGTCGCACCGACGGCCATAAACGAGCTTCTGGCAGCTGCTTTGTGCAAAGGGAAAGTCTCCTCGGGCAGCCAACAACAGCCCCAACGCGCCTCGGCTCAGGAAAGCAACGCAAGCCGTTTTCGCCCCCGGCCCTCCGCTCTCCAGACGGCTAAGCGGTGCAGGGCTGCCCCTGGCTCCCTAGGCCCTGCTGCTGTGCTGGGGGTCTCCGGTGCCCGAAACCCACTCCCGACGGGTTCTCCTTGGCGGGGAAGCAGGATTGGGCGCGCGAAGGCCTTCTGCGCCCAGGCCGCAGCCATGCCCCCTGAGCCAGCTCGGCCGCTCAGCGCCGAGGCCCCGTCGCACCGACGGCCATAAACGAGCTTCTGGCAGCTGCTTTGTGCAAAGGGAAAGTCTCCTCGGGCAGCCAACAACAGCCCCAACGCGCCTCGGCTCAGGAAAGCAACGCAAGCAGTTTTCGCCCCCGGCCCTCCGCTCTCCAGAGGGCAAAGCGCGGCGGGGCTGCCCCTGGCTCCCTGGGCCCTGTGTCTTTGCTAGGGGTCTCCGGTGCCCGAAACCCACTCCCCACGGGTTCTCCTTGGCGGGGAAGCAGGATTGGGCGCGCGAAGGCCTTCTGCGCCCAGACCGCAGCCATGCCCCCTGAGCCAGCTCGGCCGCTCAGCGCTGAGGCCCCGTCGCACCTACGGCCCAAAACGAGCTTCTGGCAGCTGCATTGTGCAAAGGGAAAGTCTCCTCGGGCAGCCAACAACAGCCCCAACGCGCCTCGGCTCAGGAAAGCAACGCAAGCCGTTTTCGCCCCCCGCCCCCCAGCTCTCCAGAGGGCAAAGCGAGGCGGGGCTGCCCCTGGCTCCCTGGACCCTGCTGATTTGCTGGGGATCACCGATGCCCAAAACCTACTCCCCAAGGATTCTCCTTGGCGGGGAAGCAGGATTGGGCGCGCGAAGCCCTTCTGCGCCCAGGCCGCAGCCATGCCCCCTGAGCCAGCTCGGCCGCTCAGCGCCGAGGCCCCGTGGCACCGACGGCCCAAAACGAGCTTCTGGCAGCTGCATTGTGCAAAGGGAAAGTCTCCTCGGGCAGCCAACAACAGCCCCAACGCGCCTCGGCTCAGGAAAGCAACGCAAGCCGTTTTCGCCCCCGGCCCTCCGCTCTCCAGAGGGCAAAGCGGGGCGGGGCTGCCCCTGGCTCCCTGGGCCCTGCTGCTTTGCTGGGGGTCTCCGGTGCCCAAAACCCACTCCCGACGGGTTCTCCTTGGCGGGGAAGCAGGATTGGGCGCGCGAAGGCCTTCTGCGCCCAGGCCGCAGCCATGCCCCCTGAGCGAGCTCGGCCGCTCAGCGCCGAGGCGCCGTCGCACCGAAGGCCCAAAACGAGCTTCTGGCGGCTGCATTGTGCAAAGGGAAAGTCTCCTAGGGCAGCCAACAACAGCCCCAACGCGCCTCGGCTCAGGAAAGCAACGAAGGCCGTTTTCGCCCACTGCCCTAAGATCTCCAGAGGGTAAAGCGGGGCGGGGCTGCCCCTGGCTCCCTGGGCCCTGCTGATTTGCTGGGGATCACCGATGCCCAAAACCTACTCCCCAAGTGTTCTCCTTGGCGGGGAAGCAGGATTGGGCGCGCGAAGCCCTTCTGCGCCCAGGGCGCAGCCATGCGGCCTGAGCTAGCTCGGCCGTTCAGCGCCGAGGCCCAGTGGCACCGACGGCCCAAAACGAGCTTCTGGCAGCTGCATTGTGCAAAGGGAAAGTCTCCTCGGGCAGCCAACAACAGCCCCAACGCGCCTCGGCTCAGGAAAGCAACGCAAGCCGTTTTCGCCCCCGGCCCTCCGCTCTCCAGAGGGCAAAGCGGTGCAGGGCTGCACCTGGCTCCCTAGGCCCTGCTGCTGTGCTGGGGGTCTCCGGTGCCCGAAACCCACTCCCGACGGGTTCTCCTTGGCGGGGAAGCAGGATTGGGCGCGCGAAGGCCTTCTGCGCCCAGGCCGCAGCCATGCCCCCTGAGCCAGCTCGGCCGCTCAGCACCGAGGCCACGTCGCACCGACGGCCATAAACGAGCTTCTGGCAGCTGCTTTGTGCAAAGGGAAAGTCTCCTCGGGCAGCCAACAACAGCCCCAACGCGCCTCGGCTCAGGAAAGCAACGCAAGCAGTTTTTGCCCCGGCCGTCTGCTCTCCAGAGGGCAAAGCGCGGCGGGGCTGCCCCTGGCTCCCTGGGCCCTGTGTCTTTGCTAGGGGTCTCCGGTGCCCGAAACCCACTCCCCACGGGTTCTCCTTGGCGGGGAAGCAGGATTGGGCGCGCGAAGGCCTTCTGCGCCCAGACCGCAGCCATGCCCCCTGAGCCAGCTCGGCCGCTCAGCGCCGAGGCCCCGTCGCACCTACGGCCCAAAACGAGCTTCTGGCAGCTGCATTGTGCAAAGGGAAAGTCTCCTCGGGCAGCCAACAACAGCCCCAACGCGCCTCGGCTAAGGAAAGCAACGCAAGTCGTTTTCGCCCCCCGCCCCCCAGCTCTCCAGAGGGCAAAGCGAGGCGGGGCTGCCCCTGGCTCCCTGGACCCTGCTGATTTGCTGGGGATCACCGATGCCCAAAACCTACTCCCCAAGGATTCTCCTTGGCGGGGAAGCAGGATTGGGCGCGCGAAGCCCTTCTGCGCCCAGGCCGCAGCCATGCCCCCTGAGCCAGCTCGGCCGCTCAGCGCCGAGGCCCCGTGGCACCGACGGCCCAAAACGAGCTTCTGGCAGCTGCATTGTGCAAAGGGAAAGTCTCCTCGGGCAGCCAACAACAGCCCCAACGCGCCTCGGCTGAGGAAAGCAACGCAAGCCGTTTTCGACCCCGGCCCTCCGCTCTCCAGATGGCAAAGCGGGGAGGGCTGCCCCTGGCTCCCTGGGCCCTGCTGCTTTGCTGGGGGTCTCCGGTGCCCGAAACCCCCTCCCAACGTGTTCTCCTTGGCGGGGAAGCAGGATTGGGCGCGCGAAGGCCTTCTGCGCCCAGGCCGCAGCCATGCCCCCTGAGCGAGCTCGGCCGCACAGCGCCGAGGCCCCTCGCACCGACGGGCCAAAACGAGCTTCTGGCAGCTGCATTGTGCAAAGGGAAAGTCTCCTCGGGCAGCCAACAACAGCCCCAACGCGCCTCGGCTCAGGAAAGCAACGCAAGACGTTTTCGCCCCCGGCCATCCGCTCTCCAGAGGGCAAAGCGGGGCGGGGCTGCCCCTGGCTCCCTGGGCCCTGCTGCTTTGCTGGGGGTCTCCGATGCCCGAAACCCACTCGGCATGTGTTCTCCTTGGCGTGGAAGCAGGATTGGGCGCGCGAAGGCCTTCTGCGCCCAGGCCGCAGCCATGCCCCCTGAGCCAGCTCGGCCGCTCAGCGCCGAGTCCCCGTCGCACCGACGGCCCAAAACGAGCTTCTGGCAGCTGCATTGTGCAAAGGGAAAGTCTCCTCGGGCAGCCAACAACAGCCCCAACGCGCCTCGGCTCAGGAAAGCAACGCAAGCCGTTTTCGCCCCCGGCCCTCCGCTCTCCAGAGGGCAAAGCGGGGCGGGGCTGCCCCTGGCTCCCTGGGCCCTGCTGCTTTGCTGGGGGTCTCCGGTGCCCGAAACCCACTCCCCACGGGTTCTCCTTGGCGGGGAAGCTGGATTGGGCGCGGGAAGGCCTTCTGCGCCCAGGCCGCAGCCATGCCCCCTGAGCCAGCTCGGCTGCTCAGTGCCGAGGCCCCGTTGCACCGACGGCCCAAAACGAGCTTCTGGCAGCTGCATTGTGCAAAGGGAAAGTCTCCTCGGGCAGCCAACAACAGCCCCAACGCGCCTCGGCTCAGGAAAGCAACGCAAGCCTTTTTCGCCCCCTGCCCTCTGCTCTCCAGAGGGCAAAGCGTGGCGGGGCTGCCCCTGGCTCCCTAGGCCCTGCTGCTGTGCTGGGGGTCTCCGGTGCCCGAAACCCACTCCCCACGGGTTCTCCTTGGCGGCGAAGCAGGATTGGGCGCGCGAAGGCCTTCTGCGCCCAGGCCTCAGCCATGCCCCCTGAGCCAGCTCGGCCGCTCAGCGCCGAGGACCCGTGGCACCGACGGCCCAAAATGAGCTTCTGGCAGCTGCATTGTGCAAAGGGAAAGTCTCCTCGGGCAGCCAACAACAGCCCCAACGCGCCTCGGCTCAGGAAAGCAACGCAAGCCGTTTTCGCCCCCTGCCCTCCGCTCTCCAGAGGGCAAAGTGGGGCGGGGCTGCCCCTGGCTCCCTAGGCCCTGCTGCTGTGCTGGGGGTCTCCGGTGCCCGAAACCCACTCCCTACGTGTTCTCCTTGGCGGCGAAGCAGGATTGGGCGCGCGAAGGCCTTCTGCGCCCAGGCCGCAGCCATGCCCCCTGAGCCAGCTTGGCCCCTCAGCGCCGAGGCCCCGTGGCACCGACGGCCCAAAACGAGCTTCTGGCAGCTGCATTGTGCAAAGGGAAAGTCTCCTCGGCCAGCCAACAACAGCCCCAACGCGCCTCGGCTCAGGAAAGCAACGCAAGCCGTTTTCGCCCCCTGCCCTCCGATCTCCAGAGGGCAAAGCGGGGCGGGGCTGCCCCTGGCTCCCTAGACCCTGCTGCTTTGCTGGGGGTCTCCGGTGCCCGAAACCCCCTCCCCACGTGTTCTCCTTGGCGGGGAAGCAGGATTGGGCGCGCGAAGCCCTTCTGCGCCCAGGCCGCAGCCATGCACCCTGAGCCAGCTCGGCCGCTCAGCGCCGAGGCCCTGTCGAACCGACGGCCCAAAACGAGCTTCTGGCAACTGCCTTGTGCAAAGGGAAAGTCTCCTCGGGCAGAAAACAACAACCCAAACGCGCCTCGGCTCAGGAAAGCAACGCAAGCCGTTTTCGCCCCCGGCCCTCCGCTCTCCAGAGGGCCAAGCGGTGCAGGGCTGCCCCTGGCTCCCTAGGCCCTGCTGCTGTGCTGGGGGTCTCCGGTGCCCGAAACCCACTCCCCACGGGTTCTCCTTGGCGGGGAAGCAGGATTGGGCGCGCGAAGGCCTTCTGCGCCCAGGCCGCAGCCATGCCCCCTGAGCCAGCTCGGCCGCTCAGCGCCGAGGCCCCGTCGCACCGACGGCCATAAACGAGCTTCTGGCAGCTGCATTCTGCAAAGGGAAAGTCTCCTCGGGCAGCCAACAACAGCCCCAACGTGCCTCGGCTGAGGAAAGCAAAGCAAGCAGTTTTCGCCCCCCGCACCCCAGCTCTCCAGAGGGCAAAGTGATTCGGGGCTGCCCCTGGCTCCCTGGGCCGTGTGTCTTTGCTGGGGGTCTCCGGTGCGCGAAACCCACTCCCCACGGGTTCTCCTTGGCGCGGAAGCAGGACTGGTCGCGCGAAGGCCTTCTGCGCCCAGGCCGCAGCCATGCACCCGAGCCAGCTCGGCCGCTCAGCGCCGAGTCCCCGTCGCACCGACGGCCCAAAACGAGCTTCTGGCAGCTGCATTGTGCAAAGGGAAAGTCTCCTCGGCCAGCCAACAACAGCCCCAACGCGCCTCGGCTCAGGAAAGTAACGCAAGCCGTTTTCGCCCCCCGCCCTCCGATCTCCAGAGGGCAAAGCGGGGCGGGGCTGCCCCTGCCTCCTGGGCCCTGCTGCTTTGCTGGGGGTCTCCGGTGCCCGAAACCCACTCCCGACGGGTTCTCCTTGGCGGGGAAGCAGGATTGGGCGCGCGAAGGCCTTCTGCGCCCAGTTCGCAGCCATGCCCCCTGAGCCAGCTCGGCCGCTCAGCGCCGAGGCCCCGTCGCACCGAAGGCCCAAAACGAGCTTCTGGCGGCTGCATTCTGCAAAGGGAAAGTCTCCTCGGGCAGCCAACAACAGACCCAACGTGCCTCGGCTCAGGAAAGCAACGCAAGCCGTTTTCGCCCCCCGCCCCCCAGCTCTCCAGAGGGCAAAGCGAGGCGGGGCTGCCCCTGGCTCCCTGGGCCCTGCTGATTTGCTGGGGATCACCGATGCCCAAAACCTACTCCCCAAGGGTTCTCCTTGGCGGGGAAGCAGGATTGGGCGCGCGAAGCCCTTCTGCGCCCAGGCCGCAGCCATGCCCCCTGAGCCAGCTCGGCAGCTCAGCGCCGAGGCCCCGTGGCACCGACGGCCCAAAACGAGCTTCTGGCAACTGCATTGTGCAAAGGGAAAGTCTCCTCGGGCAGCCAACAACAGCCCCAACGCGCCTCGGCTCAGGAAAGCAACGCAAGCCGTTTTCGACCCCGGCCCTCCGCTCTCCAGATGGCAAAGCGGGGCGGGCTGCCCCTGGCTCCCTGGGCCCTGCTGCTTTGCTGGGGGTCTCCGGTGCCCGAAACCCCCTCCCCACGGGTTCTCCTTGGCGGGGAAGCAGGATTGGGCGCGCGAAGGCCTTCTGCGCCCAGGCCGCAGCCATGCCCCCTGAGCGAGCTCGGCCGCACAGCGCCGAGGCCCCTCGCACCGACGGGCCAAAACGAGCTTCTGGCAGCTGCATTGTGCAAAGGGAAAGTCTCCTCGGGCAGCCATCAACAGTCCCAACGCGCCTCGGCTCAGGAAAGCAACGCAAGACGTTTTCGCCCCCGGCCCTCTGCTCTCCAGAGGGCAAAGCGGGGCGGGGCTGCCCCTGGCTCCCTGGGCCCTGCTGCTTTGCTGGGGGTCTCCGATGCCCGAAACCCACTCCCCACGGATTCTCCTTGGCGGGGAAGCAGGATTGGGCGCGCGAAGCCCTTCTGCGCCCAGGCCGCAGCCATGCCCCCTGAGCCAGCTCGGCCGCTCAGCGCCGAGGCCCTGTCGAACCGACGGCCCAAAACGAGCTTCTGGCAACTGCCTTGTGCAAAGGGAAAGTCTCCTCGGGCAGAAAACAACAACCCAAACGCGCCTCGGCTCAGGAAAGCAACGCAAGCCGTTTTCGCCCCCGGCCCTCCGCTCTCCAGAGGGCCAAGCGGTGCAGGGCTGCCCCTGGCTCCCTAGGCCCTGCTGCTGTGCTGGGGGTCTCCGGTGCCCGAAACCCACTCCCCACGGGTTCTCCTTGGCGGGGAAGCAGGATTGGGCGCGCGAAGGCCTTCTGCGCCCAGGCCGCAGCCATGCCCCCTGAGCCAGCTCGGCCGCTCAGCGCCGAGGCCCCGTCGCACCGACGGCCATAAACGAGCTTCTGGCAGCTGCATTCTGCAAAGGGAAAGTCTCCTCGGGCAGCCAACAACAGCCCCAACGTGCCTCGGCTGAGGAAAGCAAAGCAAGCAGTTTTCGCCCCCCGCACCCCAGCTCTCCAGAGGGCAAAGTGATTCGGGGCTGCCCCTGGCTCCCTGGGCCGTGTGTCTTTGCTGGGGGTCTCCGGTGCGCGAAACCCACTCCCCACGGGTTCTCCTTGGCGCGGAAGCAGGACTGGTCGCGCGAAGGCCTTCTGCGCCCAGGCCGCAGCCATGCACCCGAGCCAGCTCTGCCGCTCAGCGCCGAGGTCCCGTCGCACCGACGGCCCAAAACGAGCTTCTGGCAGCTGCATTGTGCAAAGGGAAAGTCTCCTCGGGCAGCCAACAACAGCCCCAACGCGCCTCGGCTAAGGAAAGCAACGCAAGCCGTTTTCGCCCCCGGCCCTCCGCTTTCCAGAGGGCAAAGCGGGGCGGGGCTGCCCCTGGCTCCCTGGGCCCTGCTGCTTTGCTGGGGGTCTCCGGTGCCCGAAACCCACTCCCCACGGGTTCTCCTTGGCGGGGAAGCAGGATTGGGCGCGCGAAGGCCTTCTGCGCCCAGGCCGCAGCCATGCCCCCTGAGCCAGCTCGGCCGCTCAGCACGGAGGCCCCGTGGCACCGACGGCCCAAAACGAGCTTCTGGCAGCTGCATTGTGCAAAGGGAAAGTCTCCTCGGCCAGCCAACAACAGCCCCAACGCGCCTTGGATCAGGAAAGCAACGCAAGCCGTTTTCGCCCCCCGCCCCCCAGCTCTCCAGAGGGCAAAGCGAGGCGGGGCTGCCCCTGGCTCCCTGGGCCCTGCTGCTTTGCTGGGGATCACCGATGCCCAAAACCTACTCCCCAAGGGTTCTCCTTGGTGGGGAAGCAGGATTGGGCGCGCCAAGCCCTTCTGCGCCCAGGCCGCAGCCATGCCCCCTGAGCCAGCTCGGCCGCTCAGCGCCGAGGCCCCGTCGCACCGACGGCCCAAAACGAGCTTCTGGCAGCTGCATTGTGCAAAGGGAAAGTCTCCTCGGCCAGCCAACAACAGCCCCAACGCGCCTCGGCTCAGGAAAGTAACGCAAGCCGTTTTCGCCCCCCGCCCTCCGATCTCCAGAGGGCAAAGCGGGGCGGGGCTGCCCCTGCCTCCTGGGCCCTGCTGCTTTGCTGGGGGTCTCCGGTGCCCGAAACCCACTCCCGACGGGTTCTCCTTGGCGGGGAAGCAGGATTGGGCGCGCGAAGGCCTTCTGCGCCCAGTTCGCAGCCATGCCCCCTGAGCCAGCTCGGCCGCTCAGCGCCGAGGCCCCGTCGCACCGAAGGCCCAAAACGAGCTTCTGGCGGCTGCATTCTGCAAAGGGAAAGTCTCCTCGGGCAGCCAACAACAGACCCAACGTGCCTCGGCTCAGGAAAGCAACGCAAGCCGTTTTCGCCCCCCGCCCCCCAGCTCTCCAGAGGGCAAAGCGAGGCGGGGCTGCCCCTGGCTCCCTGGGCCCTGCTGATTTGCTGGGGATCACCGATGCCCAAAACCTACTCCCCAAGGGTTCTCCTTGGCGGGGAAGCAGGATTGGGCGCGCGAAGCCCTTCTGCGCCCAGGCCGCAGCCATGCCCCCTGAGCCAGCTCGGCCGCTCAGCGCCGAGGCCCCGTGGCACCGACGGCCCAAAACGAGCTTCTGGCAGCTGCATTGTGCAAAGGGAAAGTCTCCTCGGGCAGCCAACAACAGCCCCAACGCGCCTCGGTTCAGGAAAGCAACGCAAGCCGTTTTCGACCCCGGCCCTCCGCTCTCCAGATGGCAAAGCGGGGCGGGCTGCCCCTGTCTCCCTGGGCCCTGCTGCTTTGCTGGGGGTCTCCGGTGCCCGAAACCCCCTCCCCACGGGTTCTCCTTGGCGGGGAAGCAGGATTGGGCGCGCGAAGGCCTTCTGCGCCCAGGCCGCAGCCATGCCCCCTGAGCGAGCTCGGCCGCACAGCGCCGAGGCCCCTCGCACCGACGGGCCAAAACGAGCTTCTGGCAGCTGCATTGTGCAAAGGGAAAGTCTCCTCGGGCAGCCATCAACAGTCCCAACGCGCCTCGGCTCAGGAAAGCAACGCAAGACGTTTTCGCCCCCGGCCCTCTGCTCTCCAGAGGGCAAAGCGGGGCGGGGCTGCCCCTGGCTCCCTGGGCCCTGCTGCTTTGCTGGGGGTCTCCGATGCCCGAAACCCACTCCCCACGGATTCTCCTTGGCGGGGAAGCAGGATTGGGCGCGCGAAGGCCTTCTGCGCCCAGGCCGCAGCCATGCCCCCTGAGCCAGCTCGGCCGCTCAGTGCCGAGGCCCCGTTGCACCGACGGCCCAAAACGAGCTTCTGGCAGCTGCATTGTGCAAAGGGAAAGTCTCCTCGGGCAGCCAACAACAGCCCCAACGCGCCTCGGCTCAGGAAAGCAACGCAAGCCTTTTTCGCCCCCTGCCCTCTGCTCTCCAGAGGGCAAAGCGTGGCGGGGCTGCCCCTGGCTCCCTAGGCCCTGCTGCTGTGCTGGGGGTCTCCGGTGCCCGAAACCCACTCCCCACGGGTTCTCCTTGGCGGCGAAGCAGGATTGGGCGCGCGAAGGCCTTCTGCGCCCAGGCCTCAGCCATGCCCCCTGAGCCAGCTCGGCCGCTCAGCGCCGAGGCCCCGTCGCACCGACGGCCATAAACGAGCTTCTGGCAGCTGCATTCTGCAAAGGGAAAGTCTCCTCGGGCAGCCAACAACAGCCCCAACGTGCCTCGGCTGAGGAAAGCAACGCAAGCCGTTTTCGCCCCCCGCAACCCAGCTCTCCAGAGGGCAAAGTGAGGCGGGGCTGCCCCTGGCTCCCTGGGCCCTGTGTCTTTGCTGGGGGTCTCCGGTGCGCGAAACCCACTCCCCACGGGTTCTCCTTGGCGCGGAAGCAGGACTGGTCGCGCGAAGGCCTTCTGCGCCCAGGCCGCAGCCATGCACCCGAGCCAGCTCTGCCGCTCAGCGCCGAGGTCCCATCGCACCGACGGCCCAAAACGAGCTTCTGGCAGCTGCATTGTGCAAAGGGAATTCTCCTCGGGCAGCCAACAACAGCCCCAACGCGCCTCGGCTCAGGAAAGCAACGCAAGCCGTTTTCGCCCCCCGCCCTCCGATCTCCAGAGGGCAAAGCGGGGCGGGTCTGCCCCTGCCTCCTGGGCCCTGCTGCTTTGCTGGGGGTCTCCGGTGCCCGAAACCCACTCCCCACGGGTTGTCCTTGGCGGGGAAGCAGGACTGGGCGCGCGAAGGCCTTCTGCGCCCAGGCCGCAGCCATGCCCCCTGAGCCAGCTCGGCCGCTCAGCGCCGAGGCCCCGTCGCACCGACGGGCCAAAACGAGCTTCTGGCAGCTGCATTGTGCAAAGGGAAAGTCTCCTCGGGCAGCCAACAACAGCCCCAACGCGCCTCGGCTCAGGAAAGCAACGCAAGCCGTTTTCGCCCCCGGCCCTCCGCACTCCAGATGGCAAAGCGGGGCGGGTTGCCCCTGGCTCCCTGGGCCCTGCTGCTTTGCTGGGGGTCTCCGGTGCCCGAAACCCCCTCCCCACGTGTTCTCCTTGGCGGGGAAGCAGGATTGGGCGCGCGAAGGCCTTTTGCGCCCAGGCCGCAGCCATGCCCCCTGAGCCAGCTCGGCCGCTCAGCGCAGAGGCCCTGTCGAACCGACGGCGCAAAACGAGCTTCTGGCAGCTGCCTTGTGCAAAGGGAAAGTCTCCTCGGGCAGAAAACAACAGCCCCAACGCGCCTCGGCTCAGGAAAGCAACGCAAGCCGTTTTCGCCCCCGGCCCTCCTCTCTCCAGAGGGCCAAGCGGTGCAGGGCTGCCCCTGGCTCCCTAGGCCCTGCTGCTGTGCTGGGGGTCTCCGGTGCCCGAAACCCACTCCCGACGGGTTCTCCTTGGCGGGGAAGCAGGATTGGGCGCGCGAAGGCCTTCTGCGCCCAGGCCGCAGCCATGCCCCCTGAGCCAGCTCGGCCGCTCAGCGCCGAGGCCCCGTCGCACCGACGGCCATAAACGAGCTTCTGGCAGCTGCATTCTGCAAAGGGAAAGTCTCCTCGGGCAGCCAACAACAGCCCCAACGCGCCTCGGCTGAGGAAAGCAACGCAAGCCGTTTTCGCCCCCGGCCCTCCACTCTCCAGAGGGCAAAGCAGGGCGGGGCTGCCCCTGGCTCCCTGGGCCCTGCTGCTTTGCTGGGGGTCTCCGGTGCCCGAAACCCACTCCCCACGGGTTCTCCTTGGCGCGGAAGCAGGACTGGGCACGCGAAGGCCTTCTGCGCCCAGGCCGCAGCCATGCACCCGAGCCAGCTCTGCCGCTCAGCGCCGAGGTCCCGTCGCACCGACGGCCCAAAACGAGCTTCTGGCAGCTGCATTGTGCAAAGGGAATGTCTCCTCGGGCAGCCAACAACAGCCCCAACGCGCCTCGGCTCAGGAAAGCAACGCAAGCCGTTTTCGCCCCCCGCCCTCCGCTCTCCAGAGGGCAAAGCGGGGCGGGGCTGCCCCTGGCTCCCTGGGCCCTGCTGCTTTGCTGGGGGTCTCCGGTGCCCGAAACCCCCTCCCCACGTGTTCTCCTTGGCGGGGAAGCAGGATTGGGCGCGCGAAGGCCTTCTGCGCCCAGGCCGCAGCCATGCCCCCTGAGCCAGATCGGCCGCTCAGCGCCGAGGCCCTGTCGAACCGACGGCCCAAAACGAGCTTCTGGCAACTGCCTTGTGCAAAGGGAAAGTCTCCTCGGGCAGAAAACAACAGCCCCAACGCGCCTCGGCTCAGGAAAGCAACGCAAGCAGTTTTCGCCCCCGGGCCTCCGCTCTCCAGAGGGCAAAGCGGGGCGGGGCTGCCCCTGGCTCCCTAGGCCCTGCTGCTGTGATGGGGGTCTCCGGTGCCCGAAACCCACTCCCCACGGGTTCTCCTTGGCGGTGAAGCAGGATTGGGCGCGCGAAGGCCTTCTACGCCCAGGCCGCAGCCATGCCCCCTGAGCCAGCTCGGCCGCTCAGCACCGAGGCCCCGTGGCACCGACGGCCCAAAACGAGCTTCTGTCAGCTGCATTGTGCAAAGCGAAAGTCTCCTCGGCCAGCCAACAACAGCCCCAACGCGCCTCGGCTCAGGAAAGCAACGCAAGCCGTTTTCGCCCCCCGCCCCCCAGCTCTCCAGAGGGCAAAGCAAGGCGGGGTTGCCCCTGGCTCCCTGGGCCCTGCTGCTTTGCTGGGGATCACCGATGCCCAAAACCTACTCCCCAAGGGTTCTCCTTGGCGGGGAAGCAGGATTGGGCGCGCGAAGCCCTTCTGCGCCCAGGCCGCAGCAATGCCCCCTGAGCCAGCTCGGCCGCTCAGCGCCGAGGCCCCGTGGCACCGACGGCCCAAAACGAGCTTCTGGCAGCTGCATTGTGCAAAGGGAAAGTCTCCTCGTCCAGCCAACAACAGCCCCAACGCGCCTCGGATCAGGAAAGCAATGCAAGCCGTTTTCGCCCACCGCACCCCAGCTCTCCAGTGGGCAAAGCAAGGCGGGGCTGCCCCTGGCTCCCTGGGCCCTGCTGCTTTGCTGGGGATCACCGATGCCCGAAACCTACTCCCCAAGGGTTCTCCTTGGCGGGGAAGCAGGATTGGGCGCGCGAAGCCCTTCTGCGCCCAGGCCGCAGCCATGCCCCCTGAGCCAGCTCGGCCGCTCAGCGCCGAGGCCCCGTGGCACCGACGGCCCAAAACGAGCTTCTGGCAGCTGCATTGTGCAAAGGGAAAGTCTCCTCGGGCAGCCAACAACAGCCCCAACGCGCCTCGGATCAGGAAAGCAACGCAAGCCATTTTCGCCCCCGGCCCTCCGCTCTCCAGATGGCAAAGCGGGGCGGGCTGCCCCTGGCTCCCTGGGCCCTGCTGCTTTGCTGGGGGTCTCCGGTGCCCGAAACCCCGTCCCCACGTGTTCTCCTTGGCGGGGAAGCAGGATTGGGCGCGCGAAGGCCTTCTGTGCCCAGGCCGCATCCATGCCCCCTGAGCCAGCTCGGCCGCTCAGCGCCGAGGCCCCGTCGCACCGACGGCCATAAACGAGCTTCTGGCAGCTGCATTGTGCAAAGGGAAAGTCACCTCGGGCAGCCAACAACAGCCCCAACGCGCCTCGGCTCAGGAAAGCAACGCAAGCCGTTTTCGCCCCCCGCCCTCCGCTCTCCAGAGGGCAAAGCGGGGCGGGGCTGCCCCTGGCTCCCTGGGCCCTGTGTCTTTGCTGGGGGTGTCGGATGCCCGTAACCCACTCCCCACGGGTTCTCCTTGCCTGGGAAGCAGGATTGGGCGCGCGAAGCCCTTCTGCGCCCAAGCCGCAGCCATGCCCCCTGAGCCAGCTCGGCTGCTGAGCGCCGAGGGCCCGTCGCACCGAAGGCCCAAAACGAGCTTCTGGCAGCTGCATTGTGCAAAGGGAAAGTCTCCTCGGGCAGCCAACAACAGCCCCAACGCGCCTCGGCTCAGGAAAGCAACACAAGCCGTTTTCGCCCCCGCCCTCCGCTCTCCAGAGGGCAAAGCGGGGCGGGGCTGCCCCTGGCTCCCTGGGCCCTGCTGCTTTGCTGGGGGTCTCCGGTGCCCGAAACCCACTCGCCATGGGTTCTCCTTGGCGGGGAAGCAGGATTGGGCGCGCCAAGGCCTTCTGCGCCCAGGCCGCAGCCATGCCCCCTGAGCCAGCTCGGCCGCTCAGCGCCGAGGCCCCGTCGCACCGACGGACATAAACGAGCTTCTGGCAGCTGCATTGTGCAAAGGGAAAGTCACCTCGGGCAGCCAACAACAGCCCCAACGCGCCTCGGCTCAGGAAAGCAACGCAAGCCGTTTTCGCCCCCCGCCCTCCGATCTCCAGAGGGCAAAGCGGGGCGGGGCTACCCCTGGCTCCCTGGGCCCTGTGTCTTTGCTGGGGGTGTCGGATGCCCGTAACCCACTCCCCACGGGTTCTCCTTGCCTAGGAAGCAGGATTGGGCGCGCGAAGCCCTTCTGCGCCCAAGCCGCAGCCATGCCCCCTGAGCCAGCTCGGCTGCTGAGCGCCGAGGGCCCGTCGCACCGAAGGCCCAAAACGAGCTTCTGGCAGCTGCATTGTGCAAAGGGAAAGTCTCCTCGGGCAGCCAACAACAGCCCCAACGCGCCTCGGCTCAGGAAAGCAACGCAAGCCGTTTTCGCCCCCTGCCCTCCGATCTCAAGAGGGCAAAGCGGGGCAGGGCTGCCCCTGGCTCCCTAGGCCCTGCTGCTGTGCTGGGGGTCTCCGGTGCCCGAAACCCACTCCCCACGGGTTCTCCTTGGCGGCCAAGCAAGATTGGGCGCGCGAAGGCCTTCTGCGCCCAGGCCGCAGCCATGCCCCCTGAGCCAGCTCGGCCGCTCAGCGCCGAGGCCCCGTGGCACCGACGGCCCAAAACGAGCTTCTGGCAGCTGCATTGTGCAAAGGGAAAGTCTCCTCGGCCAGCCAACAACAGCCCCAACGCGCCTCGGATCAGGAAAGCAACGCAAGCCGTTTTCGCCCCCCGCACCCCAGCTCTCCAGAGGGCAATGTGAGGCGGGGCTGCCCCTGGCTCCCTGGGCCCTGCTGCTTTGCTGGGGATCACCGATGCCCAAAACCTACTCCCCAAGGGTTCTCCATGGCGGGGAAGCAGGATTGGGCGCGCGAAACCCTTCTGTGCCCAGGCCGCAGCCATGCCCCCTGAGCCAGCTCGGCCGCTCAGCGCCGAGGCCCCGTGGCACCGACGGCCCAAAACGAGCTTCTGGCAGCTGCATTGTGCAAAGGGAAAGTCTCCTCGGGTAGCCAACATCAGCTCCAACGCGCCTCGGCTCAGGAAAGCAACGCAAGCCGTTTTCGCCCCCGGCCCTCCGCTCTCCAGATGGCAAAGCGGGGCGGGCTGCCCCTGGCTCCCTGGGCCCAGCTGCTTTGCTGGGGTTCTCCGGTGCCCGAAACCCACTCCCCACGGGTTCTCCTTGGCGGGGAAGCAGGATTGGGCGCGCGAAGGCCTTCTGCGCCCAGGCCGCAGCCATGCACCCTGAGCCAGCTCAGCCGCTCAGTGCCGAGGCCCCGTCGCACCGACGGCCGAAAACGAGCTTCTGGCAGCTGCCTTGTGCAAAGGGAAAGTCTCCTCGGGCAGAAAACAACAGCCCCAACGCGTCTCGGCACAGGAAAGCAACGCAAGCCGTTTTCGTCCCCGGCCCTCCGCTCTCCAGAGGGCCAAGCGGTGCAGGGCTGCCCCTGGCTGCCTAGGCCCTGCTGCTGTTCTGGGGGTCTCCGGTGCCCGAAACCCACTCCCGACGGGTTCTCCTTGGCGTGGAAGCAGGACTGGGCGCGCGAAGGCCTTCTGCGCCCAGGCCGCAGCCATGCACCCGAGCCAGCTCTGCCGCTCAGCGCCGAGGTCCCGTCGCACCGACGGCCCAAAACGAGCTTCTGGCAGCTGCATTGTGTAAAGGGAATGTCTCCTCGGGCAGCCAACAACAGCCCCAACGCGCCTCGGCTCAGGAAAGCAACGCAAGCCGTTATCGCCCCCGGCCCTCCACTCTCCAGAGGGCAAAGCGGGGCGGGGCTGCCCCTGGCTCCCTGGGCCCTGTGTCTTTGCTGGGGGTCTCCGGTGCTCGAAACCCACTCCCCACGGGTTCTCCTTGGCGCGGAAGCAGGACTGGGCGCGCGAAGGCCTTCTGCGCCCAGGCCGCAGCCATGCACCCGAGCCAGCTCTGCCGCTCAGCTGCCTTGTGCAAAGGGAAAGTCTCCTCGGGCAGAAAACAACAACCCAAACGCGCCTCGGCTCAGGAAAGCAACGCAAGCCGTTTTCGCCCCCGGCCCTCCGCTCTCCAGATGGCAAAGCGGTGCAGGGCTGCCCCTGGCTCCCTAGGCCCTGCTGCTGTGCTGGGGGTCTCCGGTGCCCGAAACCCCCTCCCCACGTGTTCTCCTTGGCGGGGAAGCAGGATTGGGCGCGCGAAGGCCTTTTGCGCCCAGGCCGCAGCCATGCCCCCTGAGCCAGCTCGGCCGCTCAGCGCAGAGGCCCTGTCGAACTGACGGCGCAAAACGAGCTTCTGGCAGCTGCCTTGTGCAAAGGGAAAGTCTCCTCGGGCAGAAAACAACAGCCCAAACGCGCCTCGGCTCAGGAACGCAACGCAAGCCGTTTTCGCCCCCGGCCCTCCGCTCTCCAGAGGGCCAAGCGGTGCAGGGCTGCCCCTGGCTCCCTAGGCCCTGCTGCTGTGCTGGGGGTCTCCGGTGCCCGAAACCCACTCCCGACGGGTTCTCCTTGGCGGGGAAGCAGGATTGGGCGCGCGAAGGCCTTCTGCGCCCAGGCCGCAGCCATGCACCCTGAGCCAGCTCGGCCGCTCAGCGCCGAGGCCCCGTCGCACCGACGGCCATAAACGAGCTTCTGGCAGCTGCATTCTGCAAAGGGAAAGTCTCCTCGGGCAGCCAACAACAGCCCCAACGCGCCTCGGCTGAGGAAAGCAACGCAAGCCGTTTTCGCCCCCGGCCCTCCACTCTCCAGAGGGCAAAGCAGGGCGGGGCTGCCCCTGGCTCCCTGGGCCCTGTGTCTTTGCTGGGGGTCTCCGGTGCCCGAAACCCACTCCCCACGGGTTCTCCTTGGCGCGGAAGCAGGACTGGGCGCGCGAAGGCCTTCTGCGCCCAGGCCGCAGCCATGCACCCGAGCCAGCTCTGCCGCTCAGCGCCGAGGTCCCGTCGCACCGACGGCCCAAAACGAGCTTCTGGCAGCTGCATTGTGCAAAGGGAAAGTCTCCTCGGGCAGCCAACAACAGCCCCAACGCGCCTCGGCTCAGGAAAGCAACGCAAGCAGTTTTCGCCCCCCGCCCTCCGCTCTCCAGAGGGCAAAGCGGGGCGGGGCTGCCCCTGGCTCCCTGGGCCCTGCTGCTTTGCTGGGGGTCTCCGGTGCCCGAAACCCACTCCCCACGGGTTCTCCTTGGCGGGGAAGCAGGATTGGGCGCGCGAAGGCCTTCTGCGCCCAGGCCGCAGCCATGCCCCCTGAGCCAGCTCGGCCGCTCAGCGCCGAGGCCCTGTCGAACCGACGGCCCAAAACGAGCTTCTGGCAGCTGCCTTGTGCAAAGGGAAAGTCTCCTCGGGCAGAAAACAACAGCCCAAACGCGCCTCGGCTCAGGAAAGCAACGCAAGCCGTTTTCGCCCCCGGCCCTCCGCTCTCCAGAGGGCCAAGCGGTGCAGGGCTGCCCCTGGCTCCCTAGGCCCTGCTGCTGTGCTGGGGGTCTCCGGTGCCCGAAACCCACTCCCGACGGGTTCTCCTTGGCAGGGAAGCAGGATTGGGCGCGCGAAGGCCTTCTGCGCCCAGGCCGCAGCCATGCCCCCTGAGCCAGCTCGGCCGCTCAGCGCCGAGGCCCCGTGGCACCGACGGCCCAAAACGAGCTTCTGGCAGCTGCTTTGTGCCAAGGGAAAGTCTCCTCGGGCAGCCAACAACAGCCCCAACGCGCCTCGGCTCAGGAAAGCAACGCAAGCCGTTTTCGCCCCCGGCCCTCCGCTCTCCAGAGGGCAAAGCGGGGCGGGGCTGCCCCTGGCTCCCTGGGCCCTGCTGCTTTGCTGGGGGTCTCCGGTGCCCGAAACCCACTCCCGACGGGTTCTCCTTGGCGGGGAAGCAGGATTGGGCGCGCGAAGGCCTTCTGCGCCCAGGCCGCAACCATGCCCCCTGAGCCAGCTCTGCTGCTCAGCGCTGAGGCCCCGTCGCACCGACGGCCCAAAACGAGCTTCTGGCAGCTGCATTCTGCAAAGGGAAAGTCTCCTCGGGCAGCCAACAACAGCCCCAACGCGCCTCGGCTCAGGAAAGCAACGCAAGCTGTTTTCGCCCCCGGCCCTCCGCTCTCCAGAGGGCAAAGCGCGGCGGGGCTGCCCCTGGCTCCCTGGGCCCTGCTGCTTTGCTGGGGGTCTCCGGTGCCCGAAACCCACTCCCCACGGGTTCTCCTTGGCGGGGAAGCAGGATTGGGCGCGCGAAGGCCTTCTGCGCCCAGACCGCAGCCATGCCCCCTGAGCCAGCTCTGCCGCTCAGCGCTGAGGCCCCGTCGCACCTACGGCCCAAAACGAGCTTCTGGCAGCTGCATTGTGCAAAGGGAAAGTCTCCTCGGGCAGCCAACAACAGCCCCAACGCGCCTCGGCTCAGGAAAGCAACGCAAGCCGTTTTCGACCCCGGCCCTCCGCTCTCCAGACGGCTAAGCGGTGCAGGGCTGCCCCTGGCTCCCTAGGCCCTGCTGCTGTGCTGGGGGTCTCCGGTGCCCGAAACCCACTCCCGACGGGTTCTCCTTGGCGGGGAAGCAGGATTGGGCGCGCGAAGGCCTTCTGCGCCCAGGTCGCAGCCATGCCCCCTGATCCAGCTCGGCCGCTCAGCGCCGAGGCCCCGTGCACCGACGGCCCAAAACGAGCTTGTGGCAGCTACCTTGTGCAAAGGGAAAGTCTCCTCGGGCAGCCAACAACAGCCCCAACGCGCCTCGGCTCAGGAAAGCAACGCAAGCCGTTTTCGCCCCCGGCCCTCCGCTCTCCAGAGGGCAAAGCGGGGCGGGGCTGCCCCTGGCTCCCTGGGCCCTGCTGCTGTGCTGGGGGTCTCCGGTGCCCGAAACCCACTCCCGACGGGTTCTCCTTGGCGGGGAAGCAGGATTGGGCGCGCGAAGGCCTTCTGCGCCCAGGCCGCAGCCATGCCCCTGAGCCAGCTCGGCCGCTCAGCGCCGAGGCCCCGTCGCACCGAAGGCCCAAAACGAGCTTCTGGCGGCTGCATTGTGCAAAGGGAAAGTCTCCTCTGGCAGCCAACAACAGCCCCAACGTGCCTCGGCTGAGGAAAGCAACGCAAGCCGTTTTCGCCCCCGACCCTCCGCTCTCCAGAGGGCAAAGCGGGGCGGGGCTGCCCCTGGCTCCCTGGGCCCTGTGTCTTTGCTGGGGGTCTCCGGTGCCCGAAACCCACTCCCCACGGGTTCTCCTTGGCGCGGAAGCAGGACTGGGCGTGCGAAGGCCTTCTGCGCCCAGGCCGCAGCCATGCACCCGAGCCAGCTCTGCCGCTCAGCGCCGAGGTCCCGTCGCACCGACGGCACAAAACGAGCTTCTGGCAGCTGCATTGTGCAAAGGGAAAGTCTCCTCGGGCAGCCAACAACAGCCCCAACGCGCCTCGGCTGAGGAAAGCAACGCAAGCCGTTTTCGACCCCGGCCCTCCGCTCTCCAGAGGGCAAAGCGGGGCGGGGCTGCCCCTGGCTCCCTGGGCCCTGCTGCTTTGCTGGGGGTCTCCGATGCCCGAAACCCACTCGGCATGTGTTCTCCTTGGCGTGGAAGCAGGATTGGGCGCGCGAAGGCCTTCTGCGCCCAGGCCGCAGCCATGCCCCCTGAGCCAGCTCGGCCGCTCAGCGCCGAGTCCCCGTCGCACCGACGGACCAAAACGAGCTTCTGGCAGCTGCATTGTGCAAAGGGAAAGTCTCCTCGGGCAGTCAACAACAGCCCCAACGCGCCTCGGCTCAGGAAAGCAACGCAAGCAGTTTTCGCCCCCGCCCTCCGCTCTCCAGAGGGCAAAGCGGGGCGGGGCTGCCCCTGGCTCCCTGGGCCCTGTGTCTTTGCTGGGGGTCTCCGGTGCCCGAAACCCACTCCCCACGGGTTCTCCTTGGCGGGGAAGCAGGATTGGGCGCGCGAAGGCCTTCTGCGCCCAGGCCGCAACCATGCCCCCTGAGCCAGCTCTGCTGCTCAGCGCTGAGGCCCCGTCGCACCGACGGCCCAAAACGAGCTTCTGGCAGCTGCATTCTGCAAAGGGAAAGTCTCCTCGGGCAGCCAACAACAGCCCCAACGCGCCTCGGCTCAGGAAAGCAACGCAAGCCGTTTTCGCCCCCGGCCCTCCGCTCTCCAGAGGGCAAAGCGGGGCGGGGCTGCCCCTGGCTCCCTGGGCCCTGCTGCTTTGCTGGGGGTCTCCGGTGCCCGAAACCCACTCCCGACGGGTTCTCCTTGGCGGGGAAGCAGGATTGGGCGCGCGAAGGCCTTCTGCGCCCAGGCCGCAGCCATGCCCCCTGACCCAGCTCGGCCGCTCAGCGCCGAGGCGCCGTCGCACCGAAGGCCCAAATCGAGCTTCTGGCGGCTGCATTGTGCAAAGGGAAAGTCTCCTAGGGCAGCCAACAACAGCCCCAACGCGCCTCGGCTCAGGAAAGCAACGAAGGCCGTTTTCGCCCACTTCCCTCCGATCTCCAGAGGGTAAAGCGGGGCGGGGCTGCCCCTGGCTCCCTGGGCCCTGCTGATTTGCTGGGGATCACCGATGCCCAAATCCTACTCCCCAAGGGTTCTCCTTGGCGGGGAAGCAGGATTGGGCGCGCGAAGCCCTTCTGCGCCCAGGGCGCAGCCATGCCGCCTGAGCTAGCTCGGCCGTTCAGCGCCGAGGCCCAGTGGCACCGACGGCCCAAAACGAGCTTCTGGCAGCTGCATTGTGCAAAGGGAAAGTCTCCTCGGGCAGCCAACAACAGCCCCAACGCGCCTCGGCTCAGGAAAGCAACGCAAGCCGTTTTCGCCCCCGGCCCTCCGCTCTCCAGAGGGCAAAGCGGTGCAGGGCTGCCCCTGGCTCCCTAGGCCCTGCTGCTGTGCTGGGGGTCTCCGGTGCCCGAAACCCACTCCCGACGGGTTCTCCTTGGCGGGGAAGCAGGATTGGGCGCGCGAAGGCCTTCTGCGCCCAGGCCGCAGCCATGCCCCCTGAGCCAGCTCGGCCGCTCAGCGCCGAGGCCCCGTCGCACCGACGGCCATAAACGAGCTTCTGGCAGCTGCTTTGTGCAAAGGGAAAGTCTCCTCGGGCAGCCAACAACAGCCCCAACGCGCCTCGGCTCAGGAAAGCAACGCAAGCTGTTTTCGCCCCCGGCCCTCCGCTCTCCAGAGGGCAAAGCGCGGCGGGGCTGCCCCTGGCTCCCTGGGCCCTGTGTCTTTGCTGGGGGTCTCCGGTGCCCGAAACCCACTCCCCACGGGTTCTCCTTGGCGGGGAAGCAGGATTGGGCGCGCGAAGGCCTTCTGCGCCCAGACCGCAGCCATGCCCCCTGAGCCAGCTCTGCCGCTCAGCGCTGAGGCCCCGTCGCACCTACGGCCCAAAACGAGCTTCTGGCAGCTGCATTGTGCAAAGGGAAAGTCTCCTCGGGCAGCCAACAACAGCCCCAACGCGCCTCGGCTCAGGAAAGCAACGCAAGCCGTTTTCGACCCCGGCCCTCCGCTCTCCAGACGGCTAAGCGGTGCAGGGCTGCCCCTGGCTCCCTAGGCCCTGCTGCTGTGCTGGGGGTCTCCGGTGCCCGAAACCCACTCCCGACGGGTTCTCCTTGGCGGGGAAGCAGGATTGGGCGCGCGAAGGCCTTCTGCGCCCAGGTCGCAGCCATGCCCCCTGATCCAGCTCGGCCGCTCAGCGCCGAGGCCCCGTGCACCGACGGCCCAAAACGAGCTTGTGGCAGCTGCCTTATGCAAAGGGAAAGTCTCCTCGGCCAGCCAACAACAGCCCCAACGCGCCTCGGCTCAGGAAAGCAACGCAAGCCGTTTTCGCCCCCGGGCCTCCGCTCTCCAGAGGGCAAAGCGGGGCGGGGCTGCCCCTGGCTCCCTGGGCCCTGCTGCTGTGCTGGGGGTCTCCGGTGCCCGAAACCCACTCCCGACGGGTTCTCCTTGGCGGGGAAGCAGGATTGGGCGCGCGAAGGCCTTCTGCGCCCAGGCCGCAGCCATGCCCCTGAGCCATCTCGGCCGCTCAGCGCCGAGGCCCCGTCGCACCGAAGGCCCAAAACGAGCTTCTGGCGGCTGCATTGTGCAAAGGGAAAGTCTCCTCTGGCAGCCAACAACAGCCCCAACGTGCCTCGGCTGAGGAAAGCAACGCAAGCCTTTTTCGCCCCCGACCCTCCGCTCTCCAGAGGGCAAAGCGGGGCGGGGCTGCCCCTGGCTCCCTGGGCCCTGTGTCTTTGCTGGGGGTCTCCGGTGCCCGAAACCCACTCCCCACGGGTTCTCCTTGGCGCGGAAGCAGGACTGGGCGTGCGAAGGCCTTCTGCGCCCAGGCCGCAGCCATGCACCCGAGCCAGCTCTGCCGCTCAGCGCCGAGGTCCCGTCGCACCGACGGCACAAAACGAGCTTCTGGCAGCTGCATTGTGCAAAGGGAAAGTCTCCTCGGGCAGCCAACAACAGCCCCAACGCGCCTCGGCTGAGGAAAGCAACGCAAGCCGTTTTCGACCCCGGCCCTCCGCTCTCCAGAGGGCAAAGCGGGGCGGGGCTGCCCCTGGCTCCCTGGGCCCTGCTGCTTTGCTGGGGGTCTCCGATGCCCGAAACCCACTCGGCATGTGTTCTCCTTGGCGTGGAAGCAGGATTGGGCGCGCGAAGGCCTTCTGCGCCCAGGCCGCAGCCATGCCCCCTGAGCCAGCTCGGCCGCTCAGCGCCGAGTCCCCGTCGCACCGACGGACCAAAACGAGCTTCTGGCAGCTGCATTGTGCAAAGGGAAAGTCTCCTCGGGCAGTCAACAACAGCCCCAACGCGCCTCGGCTCAGGAAAGCAACGCAAGCAGTTTTCGCCCCCGCCCTCCGCTCTCCAGAGGGCAAAGCGGGGCGGGGCTGCCCCTGGCTCCCTGGGCCCTGTGTCTTTGCTGGGGGTCTCCGGTGCCCGAAACCCACTCCCCACGGGTTCTTCTTGGCGGGGAAGCAGGATTGGGCGCGCGAAGGCCTTCTGCGCCCAGGCCGCAACCATGCCCCCTGAGCCAGCTCTGCTGCTCAGCGCTGAGGCCCCGTCGCACCGACGGCACAAAACGAGCTTCTGGCAGCTGCATTCTGCAAAGGGAAAGTCTCCTCGGGCAGCCAACAACAGCCCCAACGCGCCTCGGCTCAGGAAAGCAACGCAAGCCGTTTTCGCCCCCGGCCCTCCGCTCTCCAGAGGGCAAAGCGGGGCGGGGCTGCCCCTGGCTCCCTGGGCCCTGCTGCTTTGCTGGGGGTCTCCGGTGCCCGAAACCCACTCCCGACGGGTTCTCCTTGGCGGGGAAGCAGGATTGGGCGCGCGAAGGCCTTCTGCGCCCAGGCCGCAGCCATGCCCCCTGACCCAGCTCGGCCGCTCAGCGCCGAGGCGCCGTCGCACCGAAGGCCCAAATCGAGCTTCTGGCGGCTGCATTGTGCAAAGGGAAAGTCTCCTAGGGCAGCCAACAACAGCCCCAACGCGCCTCGGCTCAGGAAAGCAACGAAGGCCGTTTTCGCCCACTTCCCTCCGATCTCCAGAGGGTAAAGCGGGGCGGGGCTGCCCCTGGCTCCCTGGGCCCTGCTGATTTGCTGGGGATCATCGATGCCCAAAACCTACTCCCCAAGGGTTCTCCTTGGCGGGGAAGCAGGATTGGGCGCGTGAAACCCTTCTGCGCCCAGGGCGCAGCCATGCCGCCTGAGCTAGCTCGGCCGTTCAGCGCCGAGGCCCAGTGGCACCGACGGCCCAAAACGAGCTTCTGGCAGCTGCATTGTGCAAAGGGAAAGTCTCCTCGGGCAGCCAACAACAGCCCCAACGCGCCTCGGCTCAGGAAAGCAACGCAAGCCGTTTTCGCCCCCGGCCCTCCGCTCTCCAGAGGGCAAAGCGGTGCAGGGCTGCCCCTGGCTCCCTAGGCCCTGCTGCTGTGCTGGGGGTCTCCGGTGCCCGAAACCCACTCCCAACGGGTTCTCCTTGGCGGGGAAGCAGGATTGGGCGCGCGAAGGCCTTCTGCGCCCAGGCCGCAGCCATGCCCCCTGAGCCAGCTCGGCCGCTCAGCGCCGAGGCCACGTCGCACCGACGGCCATAAACGAGCTTCTGGCAGCTGCTTTGTGCAAAGGGAAAGTCTCCTCGGGCAGCCAACAACAGCCCCAACGCGCCTCGGCTCAGGAAAGCAACGCAAGCAGTTTTTGCCCCGGCCGTCTGCTCTCCAGAGGGCAAAGCGCGGCGGGGCTGCCCCTGGCTCCCTGGGCCCTGTGTCTTTGCTAGGGGTCTCCGGTGCCCGAAACCCACTCCCCACGGGTTCTCCTTGGCGGGGAAGCAGGATTGGGCGCGCGAAGGCCTTCTGCGCCCAGACCGCAGCCATGCCCCCTGAGCCAGCTCGGCCGCTCAGCGCTGAGGCCCCGTCGCACCTACGGCCCAAAACGAGCTTCTGGCAGCTGCATTGTGCAAAGGGAAAGTCTCCTCGGGCAGCCAACAACAGCCCCAACGCGCCTCGGCTCAGGAAAGCAACGCAAGCCGTTTTCGCCCCCCGCCCCCCAGCTCTCCAGAGGGCAAAGCGAGGCGGGGCTGCCCCTGGCTCCCTGGACCCTGCTGATTTGCTGGGGATCACCGATGCCCAAAACCTACTCCCCAAGGATTCTCCTTGGCGGGGAAGCAGGATTGGGCGCGCGAAGCCCTTCTGCGCCCAGGCCGCAGCCATGCCCCCTGAGCCAGCTCGGCCGCTCAGCGCCGAGGCCCCGTGGCACCGACGGCCCAAAACGAGCTTCTGGCAGCTGCATTGTGCAAAGGGAAAGTCTCCTCGGGCAGCCAACAACAGCCCCAACGCGCCTCGGCTGAGGAAAGCAACGCAAGCCGTTTTCGACCCCGGCCCTCCGCTCTCCAGATGGCAAAGCGGGGAGGGCTGCCCCTGGCTCCCTGGGCCCTGCTGCTTTGCTGGGGGTCTCCGGTGCCCGAAACCCCCTCCCCACGTGTTCTCCTTGGCGGGGAAGCAGGATTGGGCGCGCGAAGGCCTTCTGCGCCCAGGTCGCAGCCATGCCCCCTGATCCAGCTCGGCCGCTCAGCGCCGAGGCCCCGTGCACCGACGGCCCAAAACGAGCTTGTGGCAGCTGCCTTATGCAAAGGGAAAGTCTCCTCGGCCAGCCAACAACAGCCCCAACGCGCCTCGGCTCAGGAAAGCAACGCAAGCCGTTTTCGCCCCCGGGCCTCCGCTCTCCAGAGGGCAAAGCGGGGCGGGGCTGCCCCTGGCTCCCTGGGCCCTGCTGCTGTGCTGGGGGTCTCCGGTGCCCGAAACCCACTCCCGACGGGTTCTCCTTGGCGGGGAAGCAGGATTGGGCGCGCGAAGGCCTTCTGCGCCCAGGCCGCAGCCATGCCCCTGAGCCATCTCGGCCGCTCAGCGCCGAGGCCCCGTCGCACCGAAGGCCCAAAACGAGCTTCTGGCGGCTGCATTGTGCAAAGGGAAAGTCTCCTCTGGCAGCCAACAACAGCCCCAACGTGCCTCGGCTGAGGAAAGCAACGCAAGCTTTTTTCGCCCCCGACCCTCCGCTCTCCAGAGGGCAAAGCGGGGCGGGGCTGCCCCTGGCTCCCTGGGCCCTGTGTCTTTGCTGGGGGTCTCCGGTGCCCGAAACCCACTCCCCACGGGTTCTCCTTGGCGCGGAAGCAGGACTGGGCGTGCGAAGGCCTTCTGCGCCCAGGCCGCAGCCATGCACCCGAGCCAGCTCTGCCGCTCAGCGCCGAGGTCCCGTCGCACCGACGGCACAAAACGAGCTTCTGGCAGCTGCATTGTGCAAAGGGAAAGTCTCCTCGGGCAGCCAACAACAGCCCCAACGCGCCTCGGCTGAGGAAAGCAACGCAAGCCGTTTTCGACCCCGGCCCTCCGCTCTCCAGAGGGCAAAGCGGGGCGGGGCTGCCCCTGGCTCCCTGGGCCCTGCTGCTTTGCTGGGGGTCTCCGATGCCCGAAACCCACTCGGCATGTGTTCTCCTTGGCGTGGAAGCAGGATTGGGCGCGCGAAGGCCTTCTGCGCCCAGGCCGCAGCCATGCCCCCTGAGCCAGCTCGGCCGCTCAGCGCCGAGTCCCCGTCGCACCGACGGACCAAAACGAGCTTCTGGCAGCTGCATTGTGCAAAGGGAAAGTCTCCTCGGGCAGTCAACAACAGCCCCAACGCGCCTCGGCTCAGGAAAGCAACGCAAGCAGTTTTCGCCCCCGCCCTCCGCTCTCCAGAGGGCAAAGCGGGGCGGGGCTGCCCCTGGCTCCCTGGGCCCTGTGTCTTTGCTGGGGGTCTCCGGTGCCCGAAACCCACTCCCCACGGGTTCTCCTTGGCGGGGAAGCAGGATTGGGCGCGCGAAGGCCTTCTGCGCCCAGGCCGCAACCATGCCCCCTGAGCCAGCTCTGCTGCTCAGCGCTGAGGCCCCGTCGCACCGACGGCACAAAACGAGCTTCTGGCAGCTGCATTCTGCAAAGGGAAAGTCTCCTCGGGCAGCCAACAACAGCCCCAACGCGCCTCGGCTCAGGAAAGCAACGCAAGCCGTTTTCGCCCCCGGCCCTCCGCTCTCCAGAGGGCAAAGCGGGGCGGGGCTGCCCCTGGCTCCCTGGGCCCTGCTGCTTTGCTGGGGGTCTCCGGTGCCCGAAACCCACTCCCGACGGGTTCTCCTTGGCGGGGAAGCAGGATTGGGCGCGCGAAGGCCTTCTGCGCCCAGGCCGCAGCCATGCCCCCTGACCCAGCTCGGCCGCTCAGCGCCGAGGCGCCGTCGCACCGAAGGCCCAAATCGAGCTTCTGGCGGCTGCATTGTGCAAAGGGAAAGTCTCCTAGGGCAGCCAACAACAGCCCCAACGCGCCTCGGCTCAGGAAAGCAACGAAGGCCGTTTTCGCCCACTTCCCTCCGATCTCCAGAGGGTAAAGCGGGGCGGGGCTGCCCCTGGCTCCCTGGACCCTGCTGATTTGCTGGGGATCATCGATGCCCAAAACCTACTCCCCAAGGGTTCTCCTTGGCGGGGAAGCAGGATTGGGCGCGTGAAACCCTTCTGCGCCCAGGGCGCAGCCATGCCGCCTGAGCTAGCTCGGCCGTTCAGCGCCGAGGCCCAGTGGCACCGACGGCCCAAAACGAGCTTCTGGCAGCTGCTTTGTGCAAAGGGAAAGTCTCCTCGGGCAGCCAACAACAGCCCCAACGCGCCTCGGCTCAGGAAAGCAACGCAAGCAGTTTTTGCCCCGGCCGTCTGCTCTCCAGAGGGCAAAGCGCGGCGGGGCTGCCCCTGGCTCCCTGGGCCCTGTGTCTTTGCTAGGGGTCTCCGGTGCCCGAAACCCACTCCCCACGGGTTCTCCTTGGCGGGGAAGCAGGATTGGGCGCGCGAAGGCCTTCTGCGCCCAGACCGCAGCCATGCCCCCTGAGCCAGCTCGGCCGCTCAGCGCTGAGGCCCCGTCGCACCTACGGCCCAAAACGAGCTTCTGGCAGCTGCATTGTGCAAAGGGAAAGTCTCCTCGGGCAGCCAACAACAGCCCCAACGCGCCTCGGCTCAGGAAAGCAACGCAAGCCGTTTTCGCCCCCCGCCCCCCAGCTCTCCAGAGGGCAAAGCGAGGCGGGGCTGCCCCTGGCTCCCTGGACCCTGCTGATTTGCTGGGGATCACCGATGCCCAAAACCTACTCCCCAAGGATTCTCCTTGGCGGGGAAGCAGGATTGGGCGCGCGAAGCCCTTCTGCGCCCAGGCCGCAGCCATGCCCCCTGAGCCAGCTCGGCCGCTCAGCGCCGAGGCCCCGTGGCACCGACGGCCCAAAACGAGCTTCTGGCAGCTGCATTGTGCAAAGGGAAAGTCTCCTCGGGCAGCCAACAACAGCCCCAACGCGCCTCGGCTGAGGAAAGCAACGCAAGCCGTTTTCGACCCCGGCCCTCCGCTCTCCAGATGGCAAAGCGGGGAGGGCTGCCCCTGGCTCCCTGGGCCCTGCTGCTTTGCTGGGGGTCTCCGGTGCCCGAAACCCCCTCCCCACGTGTTCTCCTTGGCGGGGAAGCAGGATTGGGCGCGCGAAGGCCTTCTGCGCCCAGGCCGCAGCCATGACCCCTGAGCGAGCTCGGCCGCACAGCGCCGAGGCCCCTCGCACCGACGGGCCAAAACGAGCTTCTGGCAGCTGCATTGTGCAAAGGGAAAGTCTCCTCGGGCAGCCAACAACAGCCCCAACGCGCCTCGGCTCAGGAAAGCAACGCAAGACGTTTTCGCCCCCGGCCATCCGCTCTCCAGAGGGCAAAGCGGGGCGGGGCTGCCCCTGGCTCCCTGGGCCCTGCTGCTTTGCTGGGGGTCTCCGATGCCCGAAACCCACTCGGCATGTGTTCTCCTTGGCGTGGAAGCAGGATTGGGCGCGCGAAGGCCTTCTGCGCCCAGGCCGCAGCCATGCCCCCTGAGCCAGCTCGGCCGCTCAGCGCCGAGTCCCCGTCGCACCGACGGCCCAAAACGAGCTTCTGGCAGCTGCATTGTGCAAAGGGAAAGTCTCCTCGGGCAGCCAACAACAGCCCCAACGCGCCTCGACTCAGGAAAGCAACGCAAGCCGTTTTCGCCCCCGGCCCTCCGCTCTCCAGAGGGCAAAGCGGTGCAGGGCTGCCCCTGGCTCCCTAGGCCCTGCTGCTGTGCTGGGGGTCTCCGGTGCCCGAAACCCACTCCCGACGGGTTCTCCTTGGCGGGGAAGCAGGATTGGGCGCGCGAAGGCCTTCTGCGCCCAGGCCGCAGCCATGCCCCCTGAGCCAGCTCGGCCGCTCAGCGCCGATGCCACGTCGCACCGACGGCCATAAACGAGCTTCTGGCAGCTGCTTTGTGCAAAGGGAAAGTCTCCTCGGGCAGCCAACAACAGCCCCAACGCGCCTCGGCTCAGGAAAGCAACGCAAGCAGTTTTTGCCCCGGCCGTCTGCTCTCCAGAGGGCAAAGCGCGGCGGGGCTGCCCCTGGCTCCCTGGGCCCTGTGTCTTTGCTAGGGGTCTCCGGTGCCCGAAACCCACTCCCCACGGGTTCTCCTTGGCGGGGAAGCAGGATTGGGCGCGCGAAGGCCTTCTGCGCCCAGACCGCAGCCATGCCCCCTGAGCCAGCTCGGCCGCTCAGCGCTGAGGCCCCGTCGCACCTACGGCCCAAAACGAGCTTCTGGCAGCTGCATTGTGCAAAGGGAAAGTCTCCTCGGGCAGCCAACAACAGCCCCAACGCGCCTCGGCTCAGGAAAGCAACGCAAGCCGTTTTCGCCCCCCGCCCCCCAGCTCTCCAGAGGGCAAAGCGAGGCGGGGCTGCCCCTGGCTCCCTGGACCCTGCTGATTTGCTGGGGATCACCGATGCCCAAAACCTACTCCCCAAGGATTCTCCTTGGCGGGGAAGCAGGATTGGGCGCGCGAAGCCCTTCTGCGCCCAGGCCGCAGCCATGCCCCCTGAGCCAGCTCGGCCGCTCAGCGCCGAGGCCCCGTGGCACCGACGGCCCAAAACGAGCTTCTGGCAGCTGCATTGTGCAAAGGGAAAGTCTCCTCGGGCAGCCAACAACAGCCCCAACGCGCCTCGGCTGAGGAAAGCAACGCAAGCCGTTTTCGACCCCGGCCCTCCGCTCTCCAGATGGCAAAGCGGGGAGGGCTGCCCCTGGCTCCCTGGGCCCTGCTGCTTTGCTGGGGGTCTCCGGTGCCCGAAACCCCCTCCCCACGTGTTCTCCTTGGCGGGGAAGCAGGATTGGGCGCGCGAAGGCCTTCTGCGCCCAGGCCGCAGCCATGACCCCTGAGCGAGCTCGGCCGCACAGCGCCGAGGCCCCTCGCACCGACGGGCCAAAACGAGCTTCTGGCAGCTGCATTGTGCAAAGGGAAAGTCTCCTCGGGCAGCCAACAACAGCCCCAACGCGCCTCGGCTCAGGAAAGCAACGCAAGACGTTTTCGCCCCCGGCCATCCGCTCTCCAGAGGGCAAAGCGGGGCGGGGCTGCCCCTGGCTCCCTGGGCTCTGCTGCTTTGCTGGGGGTCTCCGATGCCCGAAACCCACTCGGCATGTGTTCTCCTTGGCGTGGAAGCAGGATTGGGCGCGCGAAGGCCTTCTGCGCCCAGGCCGCAGCCATGCCCCCTGAGCCAGCTCGGCCGCTCAGCGCCGAGTCCCCGTCGCACCGACGGACCAAAACGAGCTTCTGGCAGCTGCATTGTGCAAAGGGAAAGTCTCCTCGGGCAGTCAACAACAGCCCCAACGCGCCTCGGCTCAGGAAAGCAACGCAAGCCGTTTTCGCCCCCGCCCTCCGCTCTCCAGAGGGCAAAGCGGGGCGGGGCTGCCCCAGGCTCCCTGGGCCCTGTGTCTTTGCTGGGGGTCTCCGGTGCCCGAAACCCACTCCCCACGGGTTCTCCTTGGCGGGGAAGCAGGATTGGGCGCGCGAAGGCCTTCTGCGCCCAGGGCGCAGCCATGCCGCCTGAGCTAGCTCGGCCGTTCAGCGCCGAGGCCCAATGGCACCGACGGCCCAAAACGAACTTCTGGCAGCTGCATTGTGCAAAGGGAAAGTCTCCTCGGGCAGCCAACAACAGCCCCAACGCGCCTCGGCTCAGGAAAGCAACGCAAGCCGTTTTCGCCCCCGGCCCTCCGCTCTCCAGAGGGCAAAGCGGTGCAGGGCTGCCCCTGGCGCCCTAGGCCCTGCTGCTGTGCTGGGGGTCTCCGGTGCCCGAAACCCACTCCCGACGGGTTTTCCTTGGCGGGGAAGCAGGATTGGGCGCGCGAAGCCCTTCTGCGCCCAGGCCGCAGCCATGCCCCCTGAGCCAGCTCGGCCGCTCAGCGCCGAGGCCCCGTCGCACCGACGGCCATAAACGATCTTCTGGCAGCTGCTTTGTGCAAAGGGAAAGTCTCCTCGGGCAGCCAACAACAGCCCCAACGCGCCTCGGCTCAGGAAAGCAACGCAAGCCGTTTTCGCCCCCGGCCCTCCGCTCTCCAGAGGGCAAAGCAGGGCGGGGTTGCCTCTGCCTCCTTGGGCCCTGCTGCTTTGCTGGGGGTCTCCAGCGCCCGAAACACACTCCCCACGGGTTCTCCTTGGCGGGGAAGCAGGATTGGGCGCGCGAAGTCCTTCTGGGCCCAGGCCGCAGCCATGCCCCCTGAGCCAGCTCGGCCGCTCAGCGCCGAGGCCCCGTCGCACCGACGGCCATAAACGAGCTTCTGGCAGCTGCATTGTGCAAAGGGAAAGTCTCCTCGGGCAGCCAACAACAGCCCCAACGCGCCTCGGCTCAGGAAAGCAACGCAAGCCGTTTTCGCCCCCCGCCCCCCAGCTCTCCAGAGGGCAAAGCGAGGCGGGGCTGCCCCTGGCTCCCTGGACCCTGCTGATTTGCTGGGGATCACCGATGCCCAAAACCTACTCCCCAAGGATTCTCCTTGGCGGGGAAGCAGGATTGGGCCCGCGAAGCCCTTCTGCGCCCAGGCCGCAGCCATGCCCCCTGAGCCAGCTCGGCCGCTCAGCGCCGAGGCCCCGTGGCACCGACGGCCCAAAACGAGCTTCTGGCAGCTGCATTGTGCAAAGGGAAAGTCTCCTCGGGCAGCCAACAACAGCCCCAACGCGCCTCGGCTCAGGAAAGCAACGCAAGCCGTTTTCGCCCCCGGCCCTCCGCTCTCCAGAGGGCAAAGCGGGCCGGGGCTGCCCCTGGCTCCCTGGGCCCTGCTGCTTTGCTGGGGGTCTCCGGTGCCCGAAACCCCCTCCCCACGTGTTCTCCTTGGCGGGGAAGCAGGATTGGGCGCGCGAAGGCCTTCTGCGCCCAGGCCGCAGCCATGCCCCCTGAGCGAGCTCGGCCGCACAGCGCCGAGGCCCCTCGCACCGACGGGCCAAAACGAGCTTCTGGCAGCTGCATTGTGCAAAGGGAAAGTCTCCTCGGGCAGCCAACAACAGCCCCAACGCGCCTCGGCTCAGGAAAGCAACGCAAGACGTTTTCGCCCCCGGCCATCCGCTCTCCAGAGGGCAAAGCGGGGCGGGGCTGCCCCTGGCTCCCTGGGCCCTGCTGCTTTGCTGGGGGTCTCCGATGCCCGAAACCCACTCGGCATGTGTTCTCCTTCGCGTGGAAGCAGGATTGGGCGCGCGAAGGCCTTCTGCGCCCAGACCGCAGCCATGCCCCCTGAGCCAGCTCGGCCGCTCAGCGCTGAGGCCCCGTCGCACCTACGGCCCAAAACGAGCTTCTGGCAGCTGCATTGTGCAAAGGGAAAGTCTCCTCGGGCAGCCAACAACAGCCCCAACGCGCCTCGGCTCAGGAAAGCAACGCAAGCCGTTTTCGCCCCCCGCCCCCCAGCTCTCCAGAGGGCAAAGCGAGGCGGGGCTGCCCCTGGCTCCCTGGACCCTGCTGATTTGCTGGGGATCACCGATGCCCAAAACCTACTCCCCAAGGATTCTCCTTGGCGGGGAAGCAGGATTGGGCGCGCGAAGCCCTTCTGCGCCCAGGCCGCAGCCATGCCCCCTGAGCCAGCTCGGCCGCTCAGCGCCGAGGCCCCGTGGCACCGACGGCCCAAAACGAGCTTCTGGCAGCTGCATTGTGCAAAGGGAAAGTCTCCTCGGGCAGCCAACAACAGCCCCAACGCGCCTCGGCTGAGGAAAGCAACGCAAGCCGTTTTCGACCCCGGCCCTCCGCTCTCCAGATGGCAAAGCGGGGAGGGCTGCCCCTGGCTCCCTGGGCCCTGCTGCTTTGCTGGGGGTCTCCGGTGCCCGAAACCCCCTCCCCACGTGTTCTCCTTGGCGGGGAAGCAGGATTGGGCGCGCGAAGGCCTTCTGCGCCCAGGCCGCAGCCATGACCCCTGAGCGAGCTCGGCCGCACAGCGCCGAGGCCCCTCGCACCGACGGGCCAAAACGAGCTTCTGGCAGCTGCATTGTGCAAAGGGAAAGTCTCCTCGGGCAGCCAACAACAGCCCCAACGCGCCTCGGCTCAGGAAAGCAACGCAAGACGTTTTCGCCCCCGGCCATCCGCTCTCCAGAGGGCAAAGCGGGGCGGGGCTGCCCCTGGCTCCCTGGGCCCTGCTGCTTTGCTGGGGGTCTCCGATGCCCGAAACCCACTCGGCATGTGTTCTCCTTGGCGTGGAAGCAGGATTGGGCGCGCGAAGGCCTTCTGCGCCCAGGCCGCAGCCATGCCCCCTGAGCCAGCTCGGCCGCTCAGCGCCGAGGCCCCGTCGCACCGACGGACCAAAACGAGCTTCTGGCAGCTGCATTGTGCAAAGGGAAAGTCTCCTCGGGCAGTCAACAACAGCCCCAACGCGCCTCGGCTCAGGAAAGCAACGCAAGCAGTTTTCGCCCCCGCCCTCCGCTCTCCAGAGGGCAAAGCGGGGCGGGGCTGCCCCAGGCTCCCTGGGCCCTGTGTCTTTGCTGGGGGTCTCCGGTGCCCGAAACCCACTCCCCACGGGTTCTCCTTGGCGGGGAAGCAGGATTGGGCGCGCGAAGGCCTTCTGCGCCCAGGGCGCAGCCATGCCGCCTGAGCTAGCTCGGCCGTTCAGCGCCGAGGCCCAATGGCACCGACGGCCCAAAACGAACTTCTGGCAGCTGCATTGTGCAAAGGGAAAGTCTCCTCGGGCAGCCAACAACAGCCCCAACGCGCCTCGGCTCAGGAAAGCAACGCAAGCCGTTTTCGCCCCCGGCCCTCCGCTCTCCAGAGGGCAAAGCGGTGCAGGGCTGCCCCTGGCGCCCTAGGCCCTGCTGCTGTGCTGGGGGTCTCCGGTGCCCGAAACCCACTCCCGACGGGTTTTCCTTGGCGGGGAAGCAGGATTGGGCGCGCGAAGCCCTTCTGCGCCCAGGCCGCAGCCATGCCCCCTGAGCCAGCTCGGCCGCTCAGCGCCGAGGCCCCGTCGCACCGACGGCCATAAACGAGCTTCTGGCAGCTGCTTTGTGCAAAGGGAAAGTCTCCTCGGGCAGCCAACAACAGCCCCAACGCGCCTCGGCTCAGGAAAGCAACGCAAGCCGTTTTCGCCCCCGGCCCTCCGCTCTCCAGAGGGCAAAGCAGGGCGGGGTTGCCTCTGCCTCCTTGGGCCCTGCTGCTTTGCTGGGGGTCTCCAGCGCCCGAAACACACTCCCCACGGGTTCTCCTTGGCGGGGAAGCAGGATTGGGCGCGCGAAGTCCTTCTGGGCCCAGGCCGCAGCCATGCCCCCTGAGCCAGCTCGGCCGCTCAGCGCCGAGGCCCCGTCGCACCGACGGCCATAAACGAGCTTCTGGCAGCTGCATTGTGCAAAGGGAAAGTCTCCTCGGGCAGCCAACAACAGCCCCAACGCGCCTCGGCTCAGGAAAGCAACGCAAGCCGTTTTCGCCCCCCGCCCCCCAGCTCTCCAGAGGGCAAAGCGAGGCGGGGCTGCCCCTGGCTCCCTGGACCCTGCTGATTTGCTGGGGATCACCGATGCCCAAAACCTACTCCCCAAGGATTCTCCTTGGCGGGGAAGCAGGATTGGGCGCGCGAAGCCCTTCTGCGCCCAGGCCGCAGCCATGCCCCCTGAGCCAGCTCGGCCGCTCAGCGCCGAGGCCCCGTGGCACCGACGGCCCAAAACGAGCTTCTGGCAGCTGCATTGTGCAAAGGGAAAGTCTCCTCGGGCAGCCAACAACAGCCCCAACGCGCCTCGGCTCAGGAAAGCAACGCAAGCCGTTTTCGCCCCCGGCCCTCCGCTCTCCAGAGGGCAAAGCGGGGCGGGGCTGCCCCTGGCTCCCTGGGCCCTGCTGCTTTGCTGGGGGTCTCCGGTGCCCGAAACCCCCTCCCCACGTGTTCTCCTTGGCGGGGAAGCAGGATTGGGCGCGCGAAGGCCTTCTGCGCCCAGGCCGCAGCCATGCCCCCTGAGCGAGCTCGGCCGCACAGCGCCGAGGCCCCTCGCACCGACGGGCCAAAACGAGCTTCTGGCAGCTGCATTGTGCAAAGGGAAAGTCTCCTCGGGCAGCCAACAACAGCCCCAACGCGCCTCGGCTCAGGAAAGCAACGCAAGACGTTTTCGCCCCCGGCCATCCGCTCTCCAGAGGGCAAAGCGGGGCGGGGCTGCCCCTGGCTCCCTGGGCCCTGCTGCTTTGCTGGGGGTCTCCGATGCCCGAAACCCACTCGGCATGTGTTCTCCTTGGCGTGGAAGCAGGATTGGGCGCGCGAAGGCCTTCTGCGCCCAGGCCGCAGCCATGCCCCCTGAGCCAGCTCGGCCGCTCAGCGCCGAGGCCCCGTCGCACCGACGGACCAAAACGAGCTTCTGGCAGCTGCATTGTGCAAAGGGAAAGTCTCCTCGGGCAGTCAACAACAGCCCCAACGCGCCTCGGCTCAGGAAAGCAACGCAAGCAGTTTTCGCCCCCGCCCTCCGCTCTCCAGAGGGCAAAGCGGGGCGGGGCTGCCCCAGGCTCCCTGGGCCCTGTGTCTTTGCTGGGGGTCTCCGGTGCCCGAAACCCACTCCCCACGGGTTCTCCTTGGCGGGGAAGCAGGATTGGGCGCGCGAAGGCCTTCTGCGCCCAGGCCGCAACCATGCCCCCTGAGCCAGCTCTGCTGCTCAGCGCTGAGGCCCCGTCGCACCGACGGCCCAAAACGAGCTTCTGGCAGCTGCATTCTGCAAAGGGAAAGTCTCCTCGGGCAGCCAACAACAGCCCCAACGCGCCTCGGCTCAGGAAAGCAACGCAAGCCGTTTTCGCCCCCGGCCCTCCGCTCTCCAGAGGGCAAAGCGGGGCGGGGCTGCCCCTGGCTCCCTGGGCCCTGCTGCTTTGCTGGGGGTCTCCGGTGCCCGAAACCCACTCCCGACGGGTTCTCCTTGGCGGGGAAGCAGGATTGGGCGCGCGAAGGCCTTCTGCGCCCAGGCCGCAGCCATGCCCCCTGAGCCAGCTCGGCTGCTCAGCGCCGAGGCGCCGTCGCACCGAAGGCCCAAATCGAGCTTCTGGCGGCTGCATTGTGCAAAGGGAAAGTCTCCTAGGGCAGCCAACAACAGCCCCAACGCGCCTCGGCTCAGGAAAGCAACGAAGGCCGTTTTCGCCCACTTCCCTCCGATCTCCAGAGGGTAAAGCGGGGCGGGGCTGCCCCTGGCTCCATGGGCCCTGCTGATTTGCTGGGGATCACCGATGCCCAAAACCTACTCCCCAAGGGTTCTCCTTGGCGGGGAAGCAGGATTGGGCGCGCGAAGCCCTTCTGCGCCCAGGGCGCAGCCATGCCGCCTGAGCTAGCTCGGCCGTTCAGCGCCGAGGCCCAGTGGCACCGACGGCCCAAAACGAGCTTCTGGCAGCTGCATTGTGCAAAGGGAAAGTCTCCTCGGGCAGCCAACAACAGCCCCAACGCGCCTCGGCTCAGGAAAGCAACGCAAGCCGTTTTCGCCCCCGGCCCTCCGCTCTCCAGAGGGCAAAGCGGTGCAGGGCTGCCCCTGGCGCCCTAGGCCCTGCTGCTGTGCTGGGGGTCTCCGGTGCCCGAAACCCACTCCCGACGGGTTCTCCTTGGCGGGGAAGCAGGATTGGGCGCGCGAAGCCCTTCTGCGCCCAGGCCGCAGCCATGCCCCCTGAGCCAGCTCGGCCGCTCAGCGCCGAGGCCCCGTCGCACCGACGGCCATAAACGAGCTTCTGGCAGCTGCTTTGTGCAAAGGGAAAGTCTCCTCGGGCAGCCAACAACAGCCCCAACGCGCCTCGGCTCAGGAAAGCAACGCAAGCCGTTTTCGCCCCCGGCCCTCCGCTCTCCAGACGGCTAAGCGGTGCAGGGCTGCCCCTGGCTCCCTAGGCCCTGCTGCTGTGCTGGGGGTCTCCGGTGCCCGAAACCCACTCCCGACGGGTTCTCCTTGGCGGGGAAGCAGGATTGGGCGCGCGAAGGCCTTCTGCGCCCAGGCCGCAGCCATGCCCCCTGAGCCAGCTCGGCCGCTCAGCGCCGAGGCCCCGTCGCACCGACGGCCATAAACGAGCTTCTGGCAGCTGCTTTGTGCAAAGGGAAAGTCTCCTCGGGCAGCCAACAACAGCCCCAACGCGCCTCGGCTCAGGAAAGCAACGCAAGCAGTTTTCGCCCCCGGCCCTCCGCTCTCCAGAGGGCAAAGCGCGGCGGGGCTGCCCCTGGCTCCCTGGGCCCTGTGTCTTTGCTAGGGGTCTCCGGTGCCCGAAACCCACTCCCCACGGGTTCTCCTTGGCGGGGAAGCAGGATTGGGCGCGCGAAGGCCTTCTGCGCCCAGACCGCAGCCATGCCCCCTGAGCCAGCTCGGCCGCTCAGCGCTGAGGCCCCGTCGCACCTACGGCCCAAAACGAGCTTCTGGCAGCTGCATTGTGCAAAGGGAAAGTCTCCTCGGGCAGCCAACAACAGCCCCAACGCGCCTCGGCTCAGGAAAGCAACGCAAGCCGTTTTCGCCCCCCGCCCCCCAGCTCTCCAGAGGGCAAAGCGAGGCGGGGCTGCCCCTGGCTCCCTGGACCCTGCTGATTTGCTGGGGATCACCGATGCCCAAAACCTACTCCCCAAGGATTCTCCTTGGCGGGGAAGCAGGATTGGGCGCGCGAAGCCCTTCTGCGCCCAGGCCGCAGCCATGCCCCCTGAGCCAGCTCGGCCGCTCAGCGCCGAGGCCCCGTGGCACCGACGGCCCAAAACGAGCTTCTGGCAGCTGCATTGTGCAAAGGGAAAGTCTCCTCGGGCAGCCAACAACAGCCCCAACGCGCCTCGGCTCAGGAAAGCAACGCAAGCCGTTTTCGCCCCCGGCCCTCCGCTCTCCAGAGGGCAAAGCGGGGCGGGGCTGCCCCTGGCTCCCTGGGCCCTGCTGCTTTGCTGGGGGTCTCCGGTGCCCAAAACCCACTCCCGACGGGTTCTCCTTGGCGGGGAAGCAGGATTGGGCGCGCGAAGGCCTTCTGCGCCCAGGCCGCAGCCATGCCCCCTGAGCGAGCTCGGCCGCTCAGCGCCGAGGCGCCGTCGCACCGAAGGCCCAAAACGAGCTTCTGGCGGCTGCATTGTGCAAAGGGAAAGTCTCCTAGGGCAGCCAACAACAGCCCCAACGCGCCTCGGCTCAGGAAAGCAACGAAGGCCGTTTTCGCCCACTGCCCTAAGATCTCCAGAGGGTAAAGCGGGGCGGGGCTGCCCCTGGCTCCCTGGGCCCTGCTGATTTGCTGGGGATCACCGATGCCCAAAACCTACTCCCCAAGTGTTCTCCTTGGCGGGGAAGCAGGATTGGGCGCGCGAAGCCCTTCTGCGCCCAGGGCGCAGCCATGCGGCCTGAGCTAGCTCGGCCGTTCAGCGCCGAGGCCCAGTGGCACCGACGGCCCAAAACGAGCTTCTGGCAGCTGCATTGTGCAAAGGGAAAGTCTCCTCGGGCAGCCAACAACAGCCCCAACGCGCCTCGGCTCAGGAAAGCAACGCAAGCCGTTTTCGCCCCCGGCCCTCCGCTCTCCAGAGGGCAAAGCGGTGCAGGGCTGCCCCTGGCTCCCTAGGCCCTGCTGCTGTGCTGGGGGTCTCCGGTGCCCGAAACCCACTCCCGACGGGTTCTCCTTGGCGGGGAAGCAGGATTGGGCGCGCGAAGGCCTTCTGCGCCCAGGCCGCAGCCATGCCCCCTGAGCCAGCTCGGCCGCTCAGCACCGAGGCCACGTCGCACCGACGGCCATAAACGAGCTTCTGGCAGCTGCTTTGTGCAAAGGGAAAGTCTCCTCGGGCAGCCAACAACAGCCCCAACGCGCCTCGGCTCAGGAAAGCAACGCAAGCAGTTTTTGCCCCGGCCGTCTGCTCTCCAGAGGGCAAAGCGCGGCGGGGCTGCCCCTGGCTCCCTGGGCCCTGTGTCTTTGCTAGGGGTCTCCGGTGCCCGAAACCCACTCCCCACGGGTTCTCCTTGGCGGGGAAGCAGGATTGGGCGCGCGAAGGCCTTCTGCGCCCAGACCGCAGCCATGCCCCCTGAGCCAGCTCGGCCGCTCAGCGCCGAGGCCCCGTCGCACCTACGGCCCAAAACGAGCTTCTGGCAGCTGCATTGTGCAAAGGGAAAGTCTCCTCGGGCAGCCAACAACAGCCCCAACGCGCCTCGGCTAAGGAAAGCAACGGAAGTCGTTTTCGCCCCCCGCCCCCCAGCTCTCCAGAGGGCAAAGCGAGGCGGGGCTGCCCCTGGCTCCCTGGACCCTGCTGATTTGCTGGGGATCACCGATGCCCAAAACCTACTCCCCAAGGATTCTCCTTGGCGGGGAAGCAGGATTGGGCGCGCGAAGCCCTTCTGCGCCCAGGCCGCAGCCATGCCCCCTGAGCCAGCTCGGCCGCTCAGCGCCGAGGCCCCGTGGCACCCACGGCCCAAAACGAGCTTCTGGCAGCTGCATTGTGCAAAGGGAAAGTCTCCTCGGGCAGCCAACAACAGCCCCAACGCGCCTCGGCTGAGGAAAGCAACGCAAGCCGTTTTCGACCCCGGCCCTCCGCTCTCCAGATGGCAAAGCGGGGAGGGCTGCCCCTGGCTCCCTGGGCCCTGCTGCTTTGCTGGGGGTCTCCGGTGCCCGAAACCCCCTCCCAACGTGTTCTCCTTGGCGGGGAAGCAGGATTGGGCGCGCGAAGGCCTTCTGCGCCCAGGCCGCAGCCATGCCCCCTGAGCGAGCTCGGCCGCACAGCGCCGAGGCCCCTCGCACCGACGGGCCAAAACGAGCTTCTGGCAGCTGCATTGTGCAAAGGGAAAGTCTCCTCGGGCAGCCAACAACAGCCCCAACGCGCCTCGGCTCAGGAAAGCAACGCAAGACGTTTTCGCCCCCGGCCATCCGCTCTCCAGAGGGCAAAGCGGGGCGGGGCTGCCCCTGGCTCCCTGGGCCCTGCTGCTTTGCTGGGGGTCTCCGATGCCCGAAACCCACTCGGCATGTGTTCTCCTTGGCGTGGAAGCAGGATTGGGCGCGCGAAGGCCTTCTGCGCCCAGGCCGCAGCCATGCCCCCTGAGCCAGCTCGGCCGCTCAGCGCCGAGTCCCCGTCGCACCGACGGACCAAAACGAGCTTCTGGCAGCTGCATTGTGCAAAGGGAAAGTCTCCTCGGGCAGTCAACAACAGCCCCAACGCGCCTCGGCTCAGGAAAGCAACGCAAGCAGTTTTCGCCCCCGCCCTCCGCTCTCCAGAGGGCAAAGCGGGGCGGGGCTGCCCCAGGCTCCCTGGGCCCTGTGTCTTTGCTGGGGGTCTCCGGTGCCCGAAACCCACTCCCCACGGGTTCTCCTTGGCGGGGAAGCAGGATTGGGCGCGCGAAGGCCTTCTGCGCCCAGGCCGCAACCATGCCCCCTGAGCCAGCTCTGCTGCTCAGCGCTGAGGCCCCGTCGCACCGACGGCCCAAAACGAGCTTCTGGCAGCTGCATTCTGCAAAGGGAAAGTCTCCTCGGGCAGCCAACAACAGCCCCAACGCGCCTCGGCTCAGGAAAGCAACGCAAGCCGTTTTCGCCCCCGGCCCTCCGCTCTCCAGAGGGCAAAGCGGGGCGGGGCTGCCCCTGGCTCCCTGGGCCCTGCTGCTTTGCTGGGGGTCTCCGGTGCCCGAAACCCACTCCCGACGGGTTCTCCTTGGCGGGGAAGCAGGATTGGGCGCGCGAAGGCCTTCTGCGCCCAGGCCGCAGCCATGCCCCCTGAGCCAGCTCGGCCGCTCAGCGACGAGGCGCCGTCGCACCGAAGGCCCAAATCGAGCTTCTGGCGGCTGCATTGTGCAAAGGGAAAGTCTCCTAGGGCAGCCAACAACAGCCCCAACGCGCCTCGGCTCAGGAAAGCAACGAAGGCCGTTTTCGCCCACTTCCCTCCGATCTCCAGAGGGTAAAGCGGGGCGGGGCTGCCCCTGGCTCCATGGGCCCTGCTGATTTGCTGGGGATCACCGATGCCCAAAACCTACTCCCCAAGGGTTCTCCTTGGCGGGGAAGCAGGATTGGGCGCGCGAAGCCCTTCTGCGCCCAGGGCGCAGCCATGCCGCCTGAGCTAGCTCGGCCGTTCAGCGCCGAGGCCCAGTGGCACCGACGGCCCAAAACGAGCTTCTGGCAGCTGCATTGTGCAAAGGGAAAGTCTCCTCGGGCAGCCAACAACAGCCCCAACGCGCCTCGGCTCAGGAAAGCAACGCAAGCCGTTTTCGCCCCCGGCCCTCCGCTCTCCAGAGGGCAAAGCGGTGCAGGGCTGCCCCTGGCGCCCTAGGCCCTGCTGCTGTGCTGGGGGTCTCCGGTGCCCGAAACCCACTCCCGACGGGTTCTCCTTGGCGGGGAAGCAGGATTGGGCGCGCGAAGCCCTTCTGCGCCCAGGCCGCAGCCATGCCCCCTGAGCCAGCTCGGCCGCTCAGCGCCGAGGCCCCGTCGCACCGACGGCCCAAAACGAGCTTGTGGCAGCTGCATTGTGCAAAGGGAAAGTCACCTCTGGCAGCCAACAACAGCCCCAACGCGCCTCGGCTCAGGAAAGCAACGCAAGCCGTTTTCGCCCCCGGCCCTCCGATCTCCAGAGGGCAAAGCGGGGCGGGGCTGCCCCTGCCTCCTGGGCCCTGCTGCTTTGCTGGGGGTCTCCGGTGCCCGAAACCCACTCCCCACGGGTTCTCCTTGGCGGGGAAGCAGGACTGGGCGCGCGAAGGCCTTCTGCGCCCAGGCCGCAGCCATGCCCCCTGAGCCAGCTGGGCCGCTCAGCGCCGAGGCCCCGTCGCACCGACGGCCCAAAACGAGCTTCTGGCAGCTGCATTGTGCAAAGGGAAAGTCTCTTCGGGCAGCCAACAACAGCCCCAACGCGCCTCGGCTCAGGAAAGCAACGCAAGCCGTTTTCGCCCCCGGCCCTCCGCTCTCCAGATGGCAAAGCGGGGCGGGCTGCCCCTGGCTCCCTGGGCCCTGCTGCTTTGCTGGGGGTCTCCGGTTCCCGAAACCCACTCCCCACGGGTTCTCCTTGGCGGGGAAGCAGGATTGGGCGCGCGAAGGCCTTCTGCGCCCAGGCCTCAGCCATGCCCCCTGAGCGAGCTCGGCCGCACAGCGCCGAGGCCCCGTGGCACCGACGGTCCTAAACGAGCTTCTGGCAGCTGCATTGTGCAAAGGGAAAGTCTCCTCGGGCAGCCAACAACAGCCCCAACGCGCCTCGGCTCAGGAAAGCAAGGCAAGCCGTTTTCGCCCCCGGCCCTCCGATCTCCAGAGGGCAAAGCGGGGCGGGGCTGCCCCTGGCTCCCTGGGCCCTGCTGCTTTGCTGGGGGTCTCCGGTGCCCGAAACCCACTCCCGACGGGTTCTCCTTGGCGGGGAAGCAGGATTGGGCGCGCGAAGGCCTTCTGCGCCCAGGCCGCAGCCATGCCCCCTGAGCCAGCTCGGCCGCTCAGCGCCGAGGCCCCGTCGCACCGACGGCCATAAACGAGCTTCTGGCAGCTGCTTTGTGCAAAGGGAAAGTCTCCTCGGGCAGCCAACAACAGCCCCAACGCGCCTCGGCTCAGGAAAGCAACGCAAGCAGTTTTCGCCCCCGCCCTCCGCTCTCCAGAGGGCAAAGCGGGGCGGGGCTGCCCCTGGCTCCCTGGGCCCTGTGTCTTTGCTGGGGGTCTCCGGTGCCCGAAACCCACTCCCCACGGGTTCTCCTTGGCGGGGAAGCAGGATTGGGCGCGCGAAGCCCTTCTGCGCCCAGGCCGCAACCATGCCCCCTGAGCCAGCTCTGCTGCTCAGCGCTGAGGCCCCGTCGCACCGACGGCCCAAAACGAGCTTCTGGCAGCTGCATTGTGCAAAGGGAAAGTCTCCTCGGGCAGCCAACAACAGCCCCAACGCGCCTCGGCTCAGGAAAGCAACGAAGGCCGTTTTCGCCCACTTCCCTCCGATCTCCAGAGGGTAAAGCGGGGCGGGGCTGCCCCTGTCTCCCTGGGCCCTGCTGATTTGCTGGGGATCACCGATGCCCAAAACCTACTCCCCAAGGGTTCTCCTTGGCGGGGAAGCAGGATTGGGCGCGCGAAGCCCTTCTGCGCCCAGGGCGCAGCCATGCCGCCTGAGCTAGCTCGGCCGTTCAGCGCCGAGGCCCAGTGGAACCGACGGCCCAAAACGAGCTTCTGGCAGCTGCATTGTGCAAAGGGAAAGTCTCCTCGGGCAGCCAACAACAGCCCCAACGCGCCTCGGCTCAGGAAAGCAACGCAAGCCGTTTTCGCCCCCGGCCCTCCGCTCTCCAGAGGGCAAAGCGGTGCAGGGCTGCCCCTGGCTCCCTAGGCCCTGCTGCTGTGCTGGGGGTCTCCGGTGCCCGAAACCCACTCCCGACGGGTTCTCCTTGGTGGGGAAGCAGGATTGGGCGCGCGAAGGCCTTCTGCGCCCAGGCCGCAACCATGCCCCCTGAGCCAGCTCTGCTGCTCAGCGCTGAGGCCCCGTCGCACCGACGGCCCAAAACGAGCTTCTGGCAGCTGCATTCTGCAAAGGGAAAGTCTCCTCGGGCAGCCAACAACAGCCCCAACGCGCCTCGGCTCAGGAAAGCAACGCAAGCCGTTTTCGCCCCCGGCCCTCCGCTCTCCAGAGGGCAAAGCGGGGCGGGGCTGCCCCTGGCTCCCTGGGCCCTGCTGCTTTGCTGGGGGTCTCCGGTGCCCGAAACCCACTCCCGACGGGTTCTCCTTGGCGTGGAAGCAGGATTGGGCGCGCGAAGGCCTTCTGCGCCCAGGCCGCAGCCATGCCCCCTGAGCCAGCTCGGCCGCTCAGCGCCGAGGCGCCGTCGCACCGAAGGCCCAAATCGAGCTTCTGGCGGCTGCATTGTGCAAAGGGAAAGTCTCCTAGGGCAGCCAACAACAGCCCCAACGCGCCTCGGCTCAGGAAAGCAACGAAGGCCGTTTTCGCCCACTTCCCTCCGATCTCCAGAGGGTAAAGCGGGGCGGGGCTGCCCCTGTCTCCCTGGGCCCTGCTGATTTGCTGGGGATCACCGATGCCCAAAACCTACTCCCCAAGGGTTCTCCTTGGCGGGGAAGCAGGATTGGGCGCGCGAAGCCCTTCTGCGCCCAGGGCGCAGCCATGCCGCCTGAGCTAGCTCGGCCGTTCAGCGCCGAGGCCCAGTGGAACCGACGGCCCAAAACGAGCTTCTGGCAGCTGCATTGTGCAAAGGGAAAGTCTCCTCGGGCAGCCAACAACAGCCCCAACGCGCCTCGGCTCAGGAAAGCAACGCAAGCCGTTTTCGCCCCCGGCCCTCCGCTCTCCAGAGGGCAAAGCGGTGCAGGGCTGCCCCTGGCTCCCTAGGCCCTGCTGCTGTGCTGGGGGTCTCCGGTGCCCGAAACCCACTCCCGACGGGTTCTCCTTGGTGGGGAAGCAGGATTGGGCGCGCGAAGGCCTTCTGCGCCCAGGCCGCAACCATGCCCCCTGAGCCAGCTCTGCTGCTCAGCGCTGAGGCCCCGTCGCACCGACGGCCCAAAACGAGCTTCTGGCAGCTGCATTCTGCAAAGGGAAAGTCTCCTCGGGCAGCCAACAACAGCCCCAACGCGCCTCGGCTCAAGAAAGCAACGCAAGCCGTTTTCGCCCCCGGCCCTCCGCTCTCCAGAGGGCAAAGCGGGGCGGGGCTGCCCCTGGCTCCCTGGGCCCTGCTGCTTTGCTGGGGGTCTCCGGTGCCCGAAACCCACTCCCGACGGGTTCTCCTTGGCGTGGAAGCAGGATTGGGCGCGCGAAGGCCTTCTGCGCCCAGGCCGCAGCCATGCCCCCTGAGCCAGCTCGGCCGCTCAGCGCCGAGGCGCCGTCGCACCGAAGGCCCAAATCGAGCTTCTGGCGGCTGCATTGTGCAAAGGGAAAGTCTCCTAGGGCAGCCAACAACAGCCCCAACGCGCCTCGGCTCAGGAAAGCAACGAAGGCCGTTTTCGCCCACTTCCCTCCGATCTCCAGAGGGTAAAGCGGGGCGGGGCTGCCCCTGGCTCCATGGGCCCTGCTGATTTGCTGGGGATCACCGATGCCCAAAACCTACTCCCCAAGGGTTCTCCTTGGCGGGGAAGCAGGATTGGGCGCGCGAAGCCCTTCTGCGCCCAGGGCGCAGCCATGCCGCCTGAGCTAGCTCGGCCGTTCAGCGCCGAGGCCCAGTGGCACCGACGGCCCAAAACGAGCTTCTGGCAGCTGCATTGTGCAAAGGGAAAGTCTCCTCGGCCAGCCAACAACAGCCCCAACGCGCCTCGGCTCAGGAAAGCAACGCAAGCCGTTTTCGCCCCCGGCCCTCCGCTCTCCAGAGGGCAAAGCGGTGCAGGGCTGCCCCTGGCGCCCTAGGCCCTGCTGCTGTGCTGGGGGTCTCCGGTGCCCGAAACCCACTCCCGACGGGTTCTCCTTGGCGGGGAAGCAGGATTGGGCGCGCGAAGCCCTTCTGCGCCCAGGCCGCAGCCATGCCCCCTGAGCCAGCTCGGCCGCTCAGCGCCGAGGCCCCGTCGCACCGACGGCCATAAACGAGCTTCTGGCAGCTGCTTTGTGCAAAGGGAAAGTCTCCTCGGGCAGCCAACAACAGCCCCAACGCGCCTCGGCTCAGGAAAGCAACGCAAGCCGTTTTCGCCCCCGGCCCTCCGCTCTCCAGACGGCTAAGCGGTGCAGGGCTGCCCCTGGCTCCCTAGGCCCTGCTGCTGTGCTGGGGGTCTCCGGTGCCCGAAACCCACTCCCGACGGGTTCTCCTTGGCGGGGAAGCAGGATTGGGCGCGCGAAGGCCTTCTGCGCCCAGGTCGCAGCCATGCCCCCTGAGCCAGCTCGGCCGCTCAGCGCCGAGGCCCCGTCGCACCGACGGCCCAAAACGAGCTTGTGGCAGCTGCATTGTGCAAAGGGAAAGTCACCTCTGGCAGCCAACAACAGCCCCAACGCGCCTCGGCTCAGGAAAGCAACGCAAGCCGTTTTCGCCCCCGGCCCTCCGATCTCCAGAGGGCAAAGCGGGGCGGGGCTGCCCCTGCCTCCTGGGCCCTGCTGCTTTGCTGGGGGTCTCCGGTGCCCGAAACCCACTCCCCACGGGTTCTCCTTGGCGGGGAAGCAGGACTGGGCGTGCGAAGGCCTTCTGCGCCCAGGCCGCAGCCATGCCCCCTGAGCCAGCTGGGCCGCTCAGCGCCGAGGCCCCGTCGCACCGACGGCCCAAAACGAGCTTCTGGCAGCTGCATTGTGCAAAGGGAAAGTCTCTTCGGGCAGCCAACAATAGCCCCAACGCGCCTCGGCTCAGGAAAGCAACGCAAGCCGTTTTCGCCCCCGGCCCTCCGCTCTCCAGATGGCAAAGCGGGGCGGGCTGCCCCTGGCTCCCTGGGCCCTGCTGCTTTGCTGGGGGTCTCCGGTTCCCGAAACCCACTCCCCACGGGTTCTCCTTGGCGGGGAAGCAGGATTGGGCGCGCGAAGGCCTTCTGCGCCCAGGCCTCAGCCATGCCCCCTGAGCGAGCTCGGCCGCACAGCGCCGAGGCCCCGTGGCACCGACGGTCCTAAACGAGCTTCTGGCAGCTGCATTGTGCAAAGGGAAAGTCTCCTCGGGCAGCCAACAACAGCCCCAACGCGCCTCGGCTCAGGAAAGCAAGGCAAGCCGTTTTCGCCCCCGGCCCTCCTCTCTCCAGAGGGCAAAGCGGGGCGGGGCTGCCCCTGGCTCCCTGGGCCCTGCTGCTGTGCTGGGGGTCTCCGGTGCCCGAAACCCACTCCCCACGGGTTCTCCTTGGTGGGGAAGCAGGATTGGGCGCGCGGAGGCCTTCTGCGCCCAGGCCGCAGCCATGCCCCCTGAGCCAGCTCGGCCGATCATCGCCGAGGCCCCGTCGCACCGAAGGCCCAAAGCGAGCTTCTGGCGGCTGCATTGTGCAAAGGGAAAGTCTCCTCGGGCAGCCAACAACAGCCCCAACGCGCCTCGGCTCAGGAAAGCAACGCAAGCAGTTTTCGCCCCCGCCCTCCGCTCTCCAGAGGGCAAAGCGGGGCGGGGCTGCCCCTGGCTCCCTGGGCCCTGTGTCTTTGGTGGGGGTCTCCGGTGCCCGAAACCCACTCCCCACGGGTTCTCCTTGGCGGGGAAGAAGGATTGGGCGCGCGAAGGCCTTCTGCGCCCAGGCCGCAACCATGCCCCCTGAGCCAGCTCTGCTGCTCAGCGCTGAGGCCCCGTCGCACCGACGGCCCAAAACGAGCTTCTGGCAGCTGCATTCTGCAAAGGGAAAGTCTCCTCGGGCAGCCAACAACAGCCCCAACGCGCCTCGGCTCAGGAAAGCAACGCAAGCCGTTTTCGCCCCCGGCCCTCCTCTCTCCAGAGGGTAAAGTGGGGCGGGGCTGCCCCTGGCTCCCTGGGCCCTGCTGATTTGCTGGGGATCACCGATGCCCAAAACCTACTCCCCAAGGGTTCTCCTTGGCGGGGAAGCAGGATTGGGCGCGCGAAGCCCTTCTGCACCCAGGGCGCAGCCATGCCGCCTGAGCTAGCTCGGCCGTTCAGCGCCGAGGCCCAGTGGCACCGACGGCCCAAAACGAGCTTCTGGCAGCTGCATTGTGCAAAGGGAAAGTCTCCTCGGGCAGCCAACAACAGCCCCAACGCGCCTCGGCTCAGGAAAGCAACGCAAGCCGTTTTCGCCCCCGGCCCTCCGCTCTCCAGAGGGCAAAGCGGTGCAGGGCTGCCCCTGGCTCCCGAGGCCCTGCTGCTTTGCTGGGGGTCTCCGGTGCCCGAAACCCACTCCCGACGGGTTCTCCTTGGCGGGGAAGCAGGATTGGGCGCGCCAAGGCCTTCTGCGCCCAGGCCGCAGCCATGCCCCCTGAGCCAGCTCGGCCGCTCAGCGCCGAGGCCCCGTCGCACCGACGGCCATAAACGAGCTTCTGGCAGCTGCTTTGTGCAAAGGGAAAGTCTCCTCGGGCAGCCAACAACAGCCCCAACGCGCCTCGGCTCAGGAAAGCAACGCAAGCCGTTTTCGCCCCCGGCCCTCCGCTCTCCAGACGGCTAAGCGGTGCAGGGCTGCCCCTGGCTCCCTAGGCCCTGCTGCTGTGCTGGGGGTCTCCGGTGCCCGAAACCCACTCCCGACGGGTTCTCCTTGGCGGGGAAGCAGGATTGGGCACGCGAAGGCCTTCTGCGCCCAGGTCGCAGCCATGCCCCCTGAGCCAGCTCGGCCGCTCAGCGCCGAGGCCCCGTCGCACCGACGGCCCAAAACGAGCTTGTGGCAGCTGCATTGTGCAAAGGGAAAGTCACCTCTGGCAGCCAACAACAGCCCCAACGCGCCTCGGCTCAGGAAAGCAACGCAAGCGGTTTTCGCCCCCGGCCCTCCTCTCTCCAGAGGGCAAAGCGGGGCGGGGCTGCCCCTGGCTCCCTGGGCCCTGCTGCTGTGCTGGGGGTCTCCGGTGCCCGAAACCCACTCCCCACGGGTTCTCCTTGGTGGGGAAGCAGGATTGGGCGCCCGAAAGCCTTCTGCGCCCAGGCCGCAGCCATGCCCCCTGAGCCAGCTCGGCCGATCATCGCCGAGGCCCCGTCGCACCGAAGGCCCAAAGCGAGCTTCTGGCGGCTGCATTGTGCAAAGGGAAAGTCTCCTCGGGCAGCCAACAACAGCCCCAACGCGCCTCGGCTCAGGAAAGCAACGCAAGCCGCTTTCGCCCCCGGCCTCCGCTCTCCAGATGGCAAAGCGGGGCGGTGCTGCCCCTGGCTCCCTGGGCCCTGCTGCTTTGCCTGGGGTCTCCCATGCCAGAAACCCACTCCCCACGGGTTCTCCTTGGCTGGGAAGCAGGATTGGGCGCGCGAAGCCCTTCTGCGCCCAGGCCTCAGCCATGCCCCCTGAGCGAGCTGGGCCGCACAGCGCCGAGGCCCCTCGCACCGACGGGCCAAAACGAGCTTCTGGCAGCTGCATTGTGCAAAGGGAAAGTCTCCTCGGGCAGCCAATAACAGCCCCAACGCGCCTCGGCTCAGGAAAGCAACGCAAGCCGTTTTCGCCCCCGGCCCTCCTCTCTCCAGAGGGCAAAGCGGGGCGGGGCTGCCCCTGGCTCACTGGGCCCTGCTGCTTTGCTGGGGGTCTCCGATGCCCGAAACCCACTCGCCATGGGTTCTCCTTGGCGGGGAAGCAGGATTGGGCGCGCGAAGGCCTTCTGCGCCCAGGCCGCAGCCATGCCCCCTGAGCCAGCTCGGCCGCTCAGCGCCGAGTCCCCGTCGCACCGACGGGCCAAAACGAGCTTCTGGCAGCTGCATTGTGCAAAGGGAAAGTCACCGCGGGCAGCCAACAACAGCCCCAACGTGCCTCGGCTCAGGAAAGCAACGCAAGCCGTTTTCGCCCCCCGCCCCCCCGCTCTCCAGAGGGCAAAGCGGGGCGGGGCTGCCCCTGGCTCCCTGGGCCCTGTGTCTTTGCTGGGGGTCTCCGGTGCCCGAAACCCACTCCCCACGGGTTCTCCTTGGCGGGGAAGCAGGATTGGGCGCGCGAAGGCCTTCTGCGCCCAGGCCGCAACCATGCCCCCTGAGCCAGCTCTGCCGCTCAGCGCTGAGGCCCCGTCGCACCGACGGCCCAAAACGAGCTTCTGGCAGCTGCATTGTGCAAAGGGAAAGTCTCCTCCGGCAGCCAACAACAGCCCCAACGCGCCTCGGCTCAGGAAAGCAACGCAAGCCGTTTTCGCCCCCGGCCCTCAGCTCTCCAGAGGGCAAAGCGGGGCGGGGCTGCCCCTGGCTCCCTGGGCCCTGCTGCTTTGCTGACGGTCTCCGGTGCCCGAAACCCACTCCCGACGGGTTCTCCTTGGCGGGGAAGCTGGATTGGGCGCGGGAAGGCCTTCTGTGACCAGGCCGCAGCCATGCCCCCTGAGCCAGCTCGGCCGCTCAGTGCCTAGGCCCCGTCGCACCGACGGCCCAAAACGAGCTTCTGGCAGCTGCATTGTGTAAAGGGAAAGTCTCCTCGGGCAGAAAACAACAGCCCCAACGCGTCTCGGCTCAGGAAAGCAACGCAAGCCGTTTTCGCCCCCGGCCCTCCGCTCTCCAGAGGGCCAAGCGGTGCAGGGCTGCCCCTGGCTCCTTAGGCCCTGCTGCTGTGCTGGGGGTCTCCGGTGCCCGAAACCCACTCCCGACGGGTTCTCCTTGGCGGGTAAGCAGGATTGGGCGCGCGATGGACTTCTGCGCCCAGGCCTCAGCCATGCCCCCTGAGCGAGCTCGGCCGCACAGCGCCGAGGCCCCTCGCACCGACGGCCCAAAACGAGCTTCTGGCAGCTGCATTGTGCAAAGGGAAAGTCTCCTCGGGCAGCCAACAACAGCCCCAACGCGCCTCGGCTCAGGAAAGCAAGGCAAGCCGTTTTCGCCCTCGGCCCTCCTCTCTCCAGAGGGCAAAGCGGGGCGGGGCTGCCCCTGGCTCACTGGGCCCTGCTGCTTTGCTGGGGGTCTCCGATGCCCGAAACCCACTCGCCATGGGTTCTCCTTGGCGGGGAAGCAGGATTGGGCGCGCGAAGGCCTTCTGCGCCCAGGCCGCAGCCATGCCCCCTGAGCCAGCTCGGCCGCTCAGCGCCGAGTCCCCGTCGCACCGACGGGCCAAAACGAGCTTCTGGCAGCTGCATTGTGCAAAGGGAAAGTCACCTCGGGCAGCCAACAACAGCCCCAACGTGCCTCGGCTCAGGAAAGCAACGCAAGCCGTTTTCGCCCCCCGCCCGCCGCTCTCCAGAGGGCAAAGCGGGGCGGGGCTGCCCCTGGCTCCCTGGGCCCTGTGTCTTTGCTGGGGGTCTCCGGTGCCCGAAACCCACTCCCCACGGGTTCTCCTTGGCGGGGAAGCAGGATTGGGCGCGCGAAGGCCTTCTGCGCCCAGGCCGCAACCATGCCCCCTGAGCCAGCTCTGCCGCTCAGCGCTGAGGCCCCGTCGCACCGACGGCCCAAAACGAGCTTCTGGCAGCTGCATTGTGCAAAGGGAAAGTCTCCTCCGGCAGCCAACAACAGCCCCAACGCGCCTCGGCTCAGGAAAGCAACGCAAGCCGTTTTCGCCCCCGGCCCTCAGCTCTCCAGAGGGCAAAGCGGGGCGGGGCTGCCCCTGGCTCCTTGGGCCCTGCTGCTTTGCTGGGGGTCTCCGGTGCCCGAAACCCACTCCCCACGGGTTCTCCTTGGCGGGGAAGCTGGATTGGGCGCGGGAAGGCCTTCTGCGCCCAGGCCGCAGCCATGCCCCCTGAGCCAGCTCGGCCGCTCAGTGCCGAGGCCCCGTCGCACCGACGGCCCAAAACGAGCTTCTGGCAGCTGCATTGTGTAAAGGGAAAGTCTCCTCGGGCAGAAAACAACAACCCCAACGTGTCTCGGCTCAGGAAAGCAACGCAAGCCGTTTTCGCCCCCGGCCCTCCGCTCTCCAGAGGGCCAAGCGGTGCAGGGCTGCCCCTGGCTCCCTAGGCCCTGCTGCTGTGCTGGGGGTCTCCGGTGCCCGAAACCCACTCCCGACGGGTTCTCCTTGGCGGGGAAGCAGGATTGGGCGCGCAAAGGCCTTCTGCGCCCAGGCCGCAGCCATGCCCCCTGAGCCAGCTCGGCCGCTCAGTGCCGAGGCCCCGTCGCACCGAAGGCCCAAAACGAGCTTCTGGCGGCTGCATTGTGCAAAGGGAAAGTCTCTTCGGGCAGCCAACAACAGCCCCAACGCGCCTCGGCTCAGGAAAGCAACGCAAGTCGTTTTCGCCCCCTGACCTCCGATCTCCAGAGGGCAAAGCGGGGCGGGGCTGCCCCTGGCTCCCTGGGCCCTGCTGCTTTGCTGGGGGTCTCCGGTGCCCGAAACCCACTCCCCACGGGTTCTCCTTGGCTGGGAATCAGGATTGGGCGCGCGAAGGCCTTCTGCGCCCAGGCCGCAGCCATGCCCCCTGAGCCAGCTCGGCCGCTCAGCGCCGAGGCCCCGTGGCACCGACGGCCCAAAACGAGCTTCTGGCAGCTGCATTGTGCAAAGGGAAAGTCTCCTCGGCCAGCCAACAACAGCCCCAACGCGCCTCGGATCAGGAAAGCAACGCAAGCCGTTTTCGCCCCCCGCCCCCCAGCTCTCCAGAGGGCAAAGCGAGGCGGGGCTGCCCCTGGCTCCCTGGGCCCTGCTGATTTGCTGGGGATCACCGATGCCCAAAACCTACTCCCCAAGGGTTCTCCTTGGCGGGGAAGCAGGATTGGGCGCGCGAAGGCCTTCTGCGCCCAGGCCGCAGCCATGCCCCCTGAGCCAGCTCGGCCGCTCAGCGCCGAGGCCCCGTGGCACCGACGGCCCAAAACGAGCTTCTGGCAGCTGCATTGTGCAAATGGAAAGTCTCCTCGGGAAGCCAACAACAGCCCCAACGCGCCTCGGCTCAGGAAAGCAACGCAAGCCGTTTTCGCCCCCGGCCCTCCGCTCTCCAGATGGCAAAGCGAGGCGGGGCTGCCCCTGGCTCCCTGGGCCCTGCTGCTTTGCTGGGGGTCTCCGGTGCCCGAAACCCCCTCCCCACGTGTTCTCCTTGGCGTGGAAGCAGGATTGGGCACGCGAAGGCCTTCTGCGCCCAGGCCGCAGCCATGCCCCCTGAGCCAGCTCGGACGCTCAGCGCCGAGGCCCTGTCGAACCGACGGCCCAAAACGAGCTTCTGGCAGCTGCCTTGTGCAAAGGGAAAGTCTCCTCGGGCAGAAAACAACAGCCCAAACGCGCCTCGTCTCAGGAAAGCAACGCAAGCCGTTTTCGCCCCCGGCCCTCCGCTCTCCAGAGGGCCAAGCGGTGCAGGGCTGCCCCTGGCTCCCTAGGCCCTGCTGCTGTGCTGGGGGTCTCCGGTGCCCGAAACCCACTCCCGACGGGTTCTCCTTGGCGGGAAAGCAGGATTGGGCGCGCGAAGGCCTTCTGCGCCCAGGCCGCAGCCATGCCCCCTGAGCCAGCTCGGCCGCTCAGCGCCGAGGCCCTCGCACCGACGGCCATAAACGAGCTTCTGGCAGCTGCATTGTGCAAAGGGAAAGTCTCCTCGGGCAGCCAACAACAGCCCCAACGCGCCTCGGCTCAGGAAAGCAACGCAAGCCGTTTTCGCCCCCGGCCCTCCTCTCTCCAGAGGTCAAAGCGGGGCGGGGCTGCCCCTGGCTCACTGGGCCCTGCTGCTTTGCTGGGGGTCTCCGATGCCCGAAACCCACTCGCCATGGGTTCTCCTTGGCGGGGAAGCAGGATTGGGCGCGCGAAGGCCTTCTGCGCCCAGGCCGCAGCCATGCCCCCTGAGCCAGCTCTGCCGCTCAGCGCCGAGTCCCCGTCGCACCGACGGGCCAAAACGAGCTTCTGGCAGCTGCATTGTGCAAAGGGAAAGTCACCTCGGGCAGCCAACAACAGCCCCAACGTGCCTCGGCTCAGGAAAGCAACGCAAGCCGTTTTCGCCCCCCGCCCTCCGATCTCCAGAGGGCAAAGCGGGGCGGGGCTGCCCCTGGCTCCCTGGGCCCTGCTGCTTTGCTGGGGGTCTCCGGTGCCCGAAACCCACTCCCCACGGGTTCTCCTTGGCGGGGAAGCAGGATTGGGCGCGCGAAGGCCTTCTGCGCCCAGGCCGCAGCCATGCCCCCTGAGCCAGCTCTGCCGCTCAGCGCCGAGGCCCCGTGGCACCGACGGCCCAAAACGAGCTTCTGGCAGCTGCATTGTGCAAAGGGAAAGTCTCCTCGGCCAGCCAACAACAGCCCCAACGCGCCTCGGATCAGGAAAGCAACGCAAGCCGTTTTCGCCCCCCGCCCCCCAGCTCTCCAGAGGGCAAAGCGAGGCGGGGCTGCCCCTGGCTCCCTGGGCCCTGCTCATTTGCTGGGGATCACCGATGCCCAAAACCTACTCCCCAAGGGTTCTCCTTGGCGGGGAAGCAGGATTGGGCGCGCGAAGCCCTTCTGCGCCCAGGCCGCAGCCATGCCCCCTGAGCCAGCTCGGCCGCTCAGCGCCGAGGCCCCGTGGCACCGACGGCCATAAACGAGCTTCTGGCAGCTGCATTCTGCAAAGGGAAAGTCTCCTCGGGCAGAAAACAACAGCCCAAACGCGCCTCGGCTCAGGAAAGCAACGCAAGCCGTTTTCGCCCCCGGCCCTCCGCTCTCCAGAGGGCCAAGCGGTGCAGGGCTGCCCCTGGCTCCCTAGGCCCTGCTGCTGTGCTGGGGGTCTCCGGTGCCCGAAACCCACTCCCGACGGGTTCTCCTTGGCGGGGAAGCAGGATTGGGCGCGCGAAGGCCTTCTGCGCCCAGGCCGCAGCCATGCCCCCTGAGCCAGCTCGGCCGCTCAGTGCCGAGGCCCCGTCGCACCGAAGGCCCAAAACGAGCTTCTGGCGGCTGCATTGTGCAAAGGGAAAGTCTCTTCGGGCAGCCAACAACAGCCCCAACGCGCCTCGGCTCAGGAAAGCAACGCAAGTCGTTTTCGCCCCCTGACCTCCGATCTCCAGAGGGCAAAGCGGGGCAGGGCTGCCCCTGGCTCCCTGGGCCCTGCTGCTTTGCTGGGGGTCTCCGGTGCCCGAAACCCACTCCCCACGGGTTCTCCTTGGCTGGGAAGCAGGATTGGGCGCGCGAAGGCCTTCTGCGCCCAGGCCGCAGCCATGCCCCCTGAGCCAGCTCGGCCGCTCAGCGCCGAGGCCCCGTGGCACCGACGGCCCAAAACGAGCTTCTGGCAGCTGCATTGTGCAAAGGGAAAGTCTCCTCGGGCAGCCAACAACAGCCCCAACGCGCCTCGGCTCAGGAAAGCAAGGCAAGCCGTTTTCGCCCCCGGCCCTCCTCTCTCCAGAGGGCAAAGCGGGGCGGGGCTGCCCCTGGCTCCCTGGGCCCTGCTGCTGTGCTGGGGGTCTCCGGTGCCCGAAACCCACTCCCCACGGGTTCTCCTTGGTGGGGAAGCAGGATTGGGCGCCCGAAAGCCTTCTGCGCCCAGGCCGCAGCCATGCCCCCTGAGCCAGCTCGGCCGATCATCGCCGAGGCCCCGTGGCACCGAAGGCCCAAAGCGAGCTTCTGGCGGCTGCATTGTGCAAAGGGAAAGTCTCCTCGGGCAGCCAACAACAGCCCCAACGCGCCTCGGCTCAGGAAAGCAACGCAAGCCGCTTTCGCCCCCGGCCTCCGCTCTCCAGATGGCAAAGCGGGGCGGTGCTGCCCCTGGCTCCCTGGGCCCTGCTGCTTTGCTGGGGGTCTCCCATGCCGGAAACCCACTCTCCACGGGTTCTCCTTGGCTGGGAAGCAGGATTGGGTGCGCGAAGCCCTTCTGCGCCCAGGCCTCAGCCATGCCCCCTGAGCGAGCTGGGCCGCACAGCGCCGAGGCCCCTCGCACCGACGGGCCAAAACGAGCTTCTGGCAGCTGCATTGTGCAAAGGGAAAGTCTCTTCGGGCAGCCAATAACAGCCCCAACGCGCCTCGGCTCAGGAAAGCAACGCAAGCCGTTTTCGCCCCCGGCCCTCCTCTCTCCAGAGGGCAAAGCGGGGCGGGGCTGCCCCTGGCTCACTGGGCCCTGCTGCTTTGCTGGGGGTCTCCGATGCCCGAACCCCACTCGCCATGGGTTCTCCTTGGCGGGGAAGCAGGATTGGGCGCGCGAATGCCTTCTGCGCCCAGGCCGCAGCCATGCCCCCTGAGCCAGCTCGGCCGCTCAGCGCCGAGTCCCCGTCGCACCGACGGGCCAAAACGAGCTTCTGGCAGCTGCATTGTGCAAAGGGAAAGTCACCTCGGGCAGCCAACAACAGCCCCAACGTGCCTCGGCTCAGGAAAGCAACGCAAGCCGTTTTCGCCCCCCGCCACCCCGCTCTCCAGAGGGCAAAGCGGGGCGGGGCTGCCCCTGGCTCCCTGGGCCCTGTGTCTTTGCTGGGGGTCTCCGGTGCCCGAAACCCACTCCCCACGGGTTCTCCTTGGCGGGGAAGCAGGATTGGGCGCGCGAAGGCCTTCTGCGCCCAGGCCGCAACCATGCCCCCTGAGCCAGCTCTGCCGCTCAGCGCTGAGGCCCCGTCGCACCGACGGCCCAAAACGAGCTTCTGGCAGCTGCATTGTGCAAAGGGAAAGTCTCCTCCGGCAGCCAACAACAGCCCCAACGCGCCTCGGCTCAGGAAAGCAACGCAAGCCGTTTTCGCCCCCGGCCCTCAGCTCTCCAGAGGGCAAAGCGGGGCGGGGCTGCCCCTGGCTCCCTGGGCCCTGCTGCTTTGCTGGCGGTCTCCGGTGCCCGAAACCCACTCCCGACGGGTTCTCCTTGGCGGGGAAGCTGGATTGGGCGCGGGAAGGCCTTCTGCGACCAGGCCGCAGCCATGCCCCCTGAGCCAGCTCGGCCGCTCAGTGCCTAGGCCCCGTCGCACCGACGGCCCAAAACGAGCTTCTGGCAGCTGCATTGTGTAAAGGGAAAGTCTCCTCGGGCAGAAAACAACAGCCCCAACGCGTCTCGGCTCAGGAAAGCAACGCAAGCCGTTTTCGCCCCCGGCCCTCCGCTCTCCAGAGGGCCAAGCGGTGCAGGGCTGCCCCTGGCTCCTTAGGCCCTGCTGCTGTGCTGGGGGTCTCCGGTGCCCGAAACCCACTCCCGACGGGTTCTCCTTGGCGGGTAAGCAGGATTGGGCGGGCGATGGACTTCTGCGCCCAGGCCTCAGCCATGCCCCCTGAGCGAGCTCGGCCGCACAGCGCCGAGGCCCCTCGCACCGACGGGCCAAAACGAGCTTCTGGCAGCTGCATTGTGCAAAGGGAAAGTCTCCTCGGGCAGCCAACAACAGCCCCAACGCGCCTCGGCTCAGGAAAGCAAGGCAAGCCGTTTTCGCCCCCGGCCCTCCTCTCTCCAGAGGGCAAAGCGGGGCGGGGCTGCCCCTGGCTCACTGGGCCCTGCTGCTTTGCTGGGGGTCTCCGATGCCCGAAACCCACTCGCCATGGGTTCTCCTTGGCGGGGAAGCAGGATTGGGCGCGCGAAGGCCTTCTGCGCCCAGGCCGCAGCCATGCCCCCTGAGCCAGCTCGGCCGCTCAGCGCCGAGTCCCCGTCGCACCGACGGGCCAAAACGAGCTTCTGGCAGCTGCATTGTGCAAAGGGAAAGTCACCTCGGTCAGCCAACAACAGCCCCAACGTGCCTCGGCTCAGGAAAGCAACGCAAGCCGTTTTCGCCCCCCGCCCGCCGCTCTCCAGAGGGCAAAGCGGGGCAGGGCTGCCCCTGGCTCCCTGGGCCCTGTGTCTTTGCTGGGGGTCTCCGGTGCCCGAAACCCACTCCCCACGGGTTCTCCTTGGCGGGGAAGCAGGATTGGGCGCGCGAAGGCCTTCTGCGCCCAGGCCGCAACCATGCCCCCTGAGCCAGCTCTGCCGCTCAGCGCTGAGGCCCCGTCGCACCGACGGCCCAAAACGAGCTTCTGGCAGCTGCATTGTGCAAAGGGAAAGTCTCCTCCGGCAGCCAACAACAGCCCCAACGCGCCTCGGCTCAGGAAAGCAACGCAAGCCGTTTTCGCCCCCGGCCCTCAGCTCTCCAGAGGGCAAAGCGGGGCGGGGCTGCCCCTGGCTCCCTGGGCCCTGCTGCTTTGCTGGCGGTCTCCGGTGCCCGAAACCCACTCCCCACGGGTTCTCCTTGGCGGGGAAGCTGGATTGGGCGCGGGAAGGCCTTCTGCGCCCAGGCCGCAGCCATGCCCCCTGAGCCAGCTCGGCCGCTCAGTGCCGAGGCCCCGTCGCACCGACGGCACAAAACGAGCTTCTGGCAGCTGCATTGTGTAAAGGGAAAGTCTCCTCGGGCAGAAAACAACAACCCCAACGCGTCTCGGCTCAGGAAAGCAACGCAAGCCGTTTTCGCCCCCGGCCCTCCGCTCTCCAGAGGGCCAAGCGGTGCAGGGCTGCCGCTGGCTCCCTAGGCCCTGCTGCTGTGTTGGGGGTCTCCGGTGCCCGAAACCCACTCCCGACGGGTTCTCCTTGGCGGGGAAGCAGGATTGGGCGCGCGAAGGCCTTCTGCGCCCAGGCCGCAGCCATGCCCCCTGAGCCAGCTCGGCCGCTCAGTGCCGAGGCCCCGTCGCACCGAAGGCCCAAAACGAGCTTCTGGCGGCTGCATTGTGCAAAGGGAAAGTCTCCTCGGGCAGCCAACAACAGCCCCAACGCGCCTCGGCTCAGGAAAGCAACGCAAGTCGTTTTCGACCCCGGCCCTCCGATCTCCAGAGGGCAAAGCGGGGCGGGGCTGCCCCTGGCTCCCTGGGCCCTGCTGCTTTGCTGGGGGTCTCCGGTGCCCGAAACCCACTCCCCACGGGTTCTCCTTGGCTGGGAAGCAGGATTGGGCGCGCGAAGGCCTTCTGCGCCCAGGCCGCAGCCATGCCCCCTGAGCCAGCTCGGCCGCTCAGCGCCGAGGCCCCGTGGCACCGACGGCCCAAAACGAGCTTCTGGCAGCTGCATTGTGCAAAGGGAAAGTCTCCTCGGCCAGCCAACAACAGCCCCAACGCGCCTCGGATCAGGAAAGCAACGCAAGCCGTTTTCGCCCCCCGCCCCCCAGCTCTCCAGAGGGCAAAGCGAGGCGGGGCTGCCCCTGGCTCCCTGGGCCCTGCTGATTTGCTGGGGATCACCGATGCCCAAAACCTACTCCCCAAGGGTTCTCCTTGGCGGGGAAGCAGGATTGGGCGCGCGAAGGCCTTCTGCGCCCAGGCCGCAGCCATGCCCCCTGAGCCAGCTCGGCCGCTCAGCGCCGAGGCCCCGTGGCACCGACGGCCCAAAACGAGCTTCTGGCAGCTGCATTGTGCAAATGGAAAGTCTCCTCGGGAAGCCAACAACAGCCCCAACGCGCCTCGGCTCAGGAAAGCAACGCAAGCCGTTTTCGCCCCCGGCCCTCCGCTCTCCAGATGGCAAAGCGGGGCGGGCTGCCCCTGGCTCCCTGGGCCCTGCTGCTTTGCTGGGGGTCTCCGGTGCCCGAAACCCCCTCCCCACGTGTTCTCCTTGGCGGGGAAGCAGGATTGGGCACGCGAAGGCCTTCTGCGCCCAGGCCGCAGCCATGCCCCCTGAGCCAGCTCGGACGCTCAGCGCCGAGGCCCTGTCGAACCGACGGCCCAAAACGAGCTTCTGGCAGCTGCCTTGTGCAAAGGGAAAGTCTCCTCGGGCAGAAAACAACAGCCCAAACGCGCCTCGTCTCAGGAAAGCAACGCAAGCCGTTTTCGCCCCCGGCCCTCCGCTCTCCAGAGGGCCAAGCGGTGCAGGGCTGCCCCTGGCTCCCTAGGCCCTGCTGCTGTGCTGGGGGTCTCCGGTGCCGGAAACCCACTCCCGACGGGTTCTCCTTGGCGGGGAAGCAGGATTGGGCGCGCGAAGGCCTTCTGCGCCCAGGCCGCAGCCATGCACCCTGAGCCAGCTCGGCCGCTCAGCGCCGAGGCCCCGTCGCACCGAAGGCCCAAAACGAGCTTCTGGCGTCTGCATTCTGCAAAGGGAAAGTCTCCTCGGACAGCCAACAACAGCCCCAACGCGCCTCGGCTCAGGAAAGCAACGCAAGCCGTTTTCGCCCCCTGACCTCCGATCTCCAGAGGGCAAAGCGGGGCGGGGCTGCCCCTGGCTCCCTGGGCCCTGCTGCTTTGCTGGGGGTCTCCGGTGCCCGAAACCCACTCCCCACGGGTTCTCCTTGGCTGGGAAGCAGGATTGGGCGCGCGAAGGCCTTCTGCGCCCAGGCCGCAGCCATGCCCCCTGAGCCAGCTCGGCCGCTCAGCGCCGAGGCCCCGTGGCACCGACGGCCCAAAACGAGCTTCTGGCAGCTGCATTGTGCAAAGGGAAAGTCTCCTCGGCCAGCCAACAACAGCCCCAACGCGCCTCGGATCAGGAAAGCAACGCAAGCCGTTTTCGCCCCCCGCCCCCCAGCTCTCCAGAGGGCAAAGCGAGGCGGGGCTGCCCCTGGCTCCCTGGGCCCTGCTGATTTGCTGGGGATCACCGATGCCCAAAACCTACTCCCCAAGGGTTCTCCTTGGCGGGGAAGCAGGATTGGGCGCGCGAAGGCCTTCTGCGCCCAGGCCGCAGCCATGCCCCCTGAGCCAGCTCGGCCGCTCAGCGCCGAGGCCCCGTGGCACCGACGGCCCAAAACGAGCTTCTGGCAGCTGCATTGTGCAAAGGGAAAGTCTCCTCGGCCAGCCAACAACAGCCCCAACGCGCCTCGGATCAGGAAAGCAACGCAAGCCGTTTTCGCCCCCCGCCCCCCAGCTCTCCAGAGGGCAAAGCGAGGCGGGGCTGCCCCTGGCTCCCTGGGCCCTGCTGATTTGCTGGGGATCACCGATGCCCAAAACCTACTCCCCAAGGGTTCTCCTTGGCGGGGAAGCAGGATTGGGCGCGCGAAGGCCTTCTGCGCCCAGGCCGCAGCCATGCACCCTGAGCCAGCTCGGCCGCTCAGCGCCGAGGCCCCGTCGCACCGAAGGCCCAAAACGAGCTTCTGGCAGCTGCATTGTGCAAAGGGAAAGTCTCCTCGGACAGCCAACAACAGCCCCAACGTGCCTCGGCTCAGGAAAGCAACGCAAGCCGTTTTCGCCCCCTGACCTCCGATCTCCAGAGGGCAAAGCGGGGCGGGGCTGCTCCTGGCTCCCTGGGCCCTGCTGCTTTGCTGGGGGTCTCCGGTGCCCGAAACCCACTCCCCACGGGTTCTCCTTGGCGGGGAAGCAGGATTGGGCGCGCGAAGGCCTTCTGCGCCCAGGCCGCAGCCATGCCCCCTGAGCCAGCTCTGCCCCTCAGCGCCGAGGCCCCGTGGCACCGACGGCCCAAAACGAGCTTCTGGCAGCTGCATTGTGCAAAGGGAAAGTCTCCTCGGCCAGCCAACAACAGCCCCAACGCGCCTCGGATCAGGAAAGCAACGCAAGCCGTTTTCGCCCCCCGCCCCCCAGCTCTCCAGAGGGCAAAGCGAGGCGGGGCTGCCCCTGGCTCCCTGGGCCCTGCTCATTTGCTGGGGATCACCGATGCCCAAAACCCCCTTCCCACGTGTTCTCCTTGGCGGGGAAGCAGGATTGGGCGCGCGAAGCCCTTCTGCGCCCAGGCCGCAGCCATGCCCCCTGAGCCAGCTCGGCCGCTCAGCGCCGAGGCCCCGTGGCACCGACGGCCCAAAACGAGCTTCTGGCAGCTGCATTGTGCAAAGGGAAAGTCTCCTCGGGCAGCCAACAACAGCCCCAACGCGCCTCGGCTGAGGAAAGCAACGCAAGCCGTTTTCGACCCCGGCCCTCCGCTCTCCAGATGGCAAAGCGGGGCGGGCTGCCCCTGGCTCCCTGGGCCCTGCTGCTTTGCTGGGGGTCTCCGGTGCCCGAAACCCACTCCCCACGGGTTCTCCTTGGCGGGGAAGCAGGATTGGGCGCGGGAAGGCCTTCTGCGCCCAGGCCGCAGCCATGCCCCCTGAGCCAGCTCGGCCGCTCAGCGCCGAGGCCCCTCGCACCGACGGGCCAAAACGAGCTTCTGGCAGCTGCATTGTGCAAAGGGAAAGTCTCCTCGGCCAGCCAACAACAGCCCCAACGCGCCTCGGCTCAGGAAAGCAACGCAAGCCGTTTTCGCCCCCGGCCCTCCTCTCTCCAGAGGGCAAAGCGGGGCGGGGCTGCCCCTGGCTCACTGGGCCCTGCTGCTTTGCTGGGGGTCTCCGATGCCCGAAACCCACTCGCCATGGGTTCTCCTTGGCGGTGAAGCAGGATTGGGCGCGCGAAGGCCTTCTGCGCCCAGGCCGCAGCCATGCCCCCTGAGCCAGCTCTGCCGCTCAGCGCCGAGTCCCCGTCGCACCGATGGGCCAAAACGAGCTTCTGGCAGCTGCATTGTGCAAAGGGAAAGTCACCTCGGGCAGCCAACAACAGCCCCAACGTGCCTCGGCTCAGGAAAGCAACGCAAGCCGTTTTCGCCCCCCGCCCTCCGATCTCCAGAGGGCAAAGCGGGGCGGGGCTGCCCCTGGCTCCCTGGGCCCTGCTGCTTTGCTGGGGGTCTCCGGTGCCCGAAACCCACTCCCCACGGGTTCTCCTTGGCGGGGAAGCAGGATTGGGCGCGCGAAGGCCTTCTGCGCCCAGGCCGCAGCCATGCCCCCTGAGCCAGCTCTGCCGCTCAGCGCCGAGGCCCCGTGGCACCGACGGCCCAAAACGAGCTTCTGGCAGCTGCATTGTGCAAAGGGAAAGTCTCCTCGGCCAGCCAACAACAGCCCCAACGCGCCTCGGATCAGGAAAGCAACGCAAGCCGTTTTCGCCCCCCGCCCCCCAGCTCTCCAGAGGGCAAAGCGAGGCGGGGCTGCCCCTGGCTCCCTGGGCCCTGCTCATTTGCTGGGGATCACCGATGCCCAAAACCTACTCCCCAAGGGTTCTCCTTGGCGGGGAAGCAGGATTGGGCGCGCGAAGCCCTTCTGCGCCCAGGCCGCAGCCATGCCCCCTGAGCCAGCTCGGCCGCTCAGCGCCGAGGCCCCGTGGCACCGACGGCCATAAACGAGCTTCTGGCAGCTGCCTTGTGCAAAGGGAAAGTCTCCTCGGGCAGAAAACAACAGCCCAAACGCGCCTCGGCTCAGGAAAGCAACGCAAGCCGTTTTCGCCCCCGGCCCTCCGCTCTCCAGAGGGCCAAGCGGTGCAGGGCTGCCCCTGGCTCCCTAGGCCCTGCTGCTGTGCTGGGGGTCTCCGGTGCCCGAAACCCACTCCCGACGGGTTCTCCTTGGCGGGGAAGCAGGATTGGGCGCGCGAAGGCCTTCTGCGCCCAGGCCGCAGCCATGCCCCCTGAGCCAGCTCGGCCGCTCAGTTCCGAGGCCCCGTCGCACCGAAGGCCCAAAACGAGCTTCTGGCGGCTGCATTGTGCAAAGGGAAAGTCTCCTCGGGCAGCCAACAACAGCCCCAACGCGCCTCGGCTCAGGATAGCAACGCAAGTCGTTTTCGCCCCCTGACCTCCGATCTCCAGAGGGCAAAGCGGGGCGGGGCTGCCCCTGGCTCCCTGGGCCCTGCTGCTTTGCTGGGGGTCTCCGGTGCCCGAAACCCACTCCCCACGGGTTCTCCTTGGCTGGGAAGCAGGATTGGGCGCGCGAAGGCCTTCTGCGCCCAGGCCGCAGCCATGCCCCCTGAGCCAGCTCGGCCGCTCAGCGCCGAGGCCCCGTGGCACCGACGGCCCAAAACGAGCTTCTGGCAGCTGCATTGTGCAAAGGGAAAGTCTCCTCGGCCAGCCAACAACAGCCCCAACGCGCCTCGGATCAGGAAAGCAACGCAAGCCGTTTTCGCCCCCCGCCCCCCAGCTCTCCAGAGGGCAAAGCGAGGCGAAGCTGCCCCTGGCTCCCTGGGCCCTGCTGATTTGCTGGGGATCACCGATGCCCAAAACCTACTCCCCAAGGGTTCTCCTTGGCGGGGAAGCAGGATTGGGCGCGCGAAGGCCTTCTGCGCCCAGGCCGCAGCCATGCCCCCTGAGCCAGCTCGGCCGCTCAGCGCCGAGGCCCCGTGGCACCGACGGCCCAAAACGAGCTTCTGGCAGCTGCATTGTGCAAAGGGAAAGTCTCCTCGGGCAGAAAACAACAGCCCAAACGCGCCTCGGCTCAGGAAAGCAACGCAAGCCGTTTTCGCCCCCGGCCCTCCGCTCTCCAGAGGGCCAAGCGGTGCAGGGCTGCCCCTGGCTCCCTAGGCCCTGCTGCTGTGCTGGGGGTCTCCGGTGCCCGAAACCCCCTCCCCACGGGTTCTCCTTGGCGGGGAAGCAGGATTGGGCGCGCGAAGGCCTTCTGCGCCCAGGCCGCAGCCATGCCCCCTGAGCCAGCTCGGCCGCTCAGCGCCGAGGCCCCGTCGCACCGAAGGCCCAAAACGAGCTTCTGGCGTCTGCATTCTGCAAAGGGAAAGTCTCCTCGGACAGCCAACAACAGCCCCAACGCGCCTCGGCTCAGGAAAGCAACGCAAGCCGTTTTCGACCCCGGCCCTCCGCTCTCCAGATGGCAAAGCGGGGCGGGCTGCCCCTGGCTCCCTGGGCCCTGCTGCTTTGCTGGGGGTCTCCGGTGCCCGAAACCCACTCCCCACGGGTTCTCCTTGGTGGGGAAGCAGGATTGGGCGCGCGAAGGCCTTCTGCGCCCAGGCCGCAGCCATGCCCCCTGAGCCAGCTCGGCCGCTCAGCGCCGAGGCCCCTCGCACCGACGGGCCAAAACGAGCTTCTGGCAGCTGCATTGTGCAAAGGGAAAGTCTCCTCGGGCAGCCAACAACAGCCTCAACGCGCCTCGGCTCAGGAAAGCAACGCAAGCCGTTTTCGCCCCCGGCCCTCCTCTCTCCAGAGGGCAAAGCGGGGCGGGGCTGCCCCTGGCTCACTGGGCCCTGCTGCTTTGCTGGGGGTCTCCGATGCCCGAAACCCACTCGCCATGGGTTCTCCTTGGCGGGGAAGCAGGATTGGGCGCGCGAAGGCCTTCTGCGCCCAGGCCGCAGCCATGCCCCCTGAGCCAGCTCGGCCGCTCAGCGCCGAGTCCCCGTCGCACCGACGGGCCAAAACGAGCTTCTGGCAGCTGCATTGTGCAAAGGGAAAGTCACCTCGGGCAGCCAACAACAGCCCCAACGTGCCTCGGCTCAGGAAAGCAACGCAAGCCGTTTTCGCCCCCCGCCCTCCGCTCTCCAGAGGGCAAAGCGGGGCGGGGCTGCCCCTGGCTCCCTGGGCCCTGTGTCTTTGCTGGGGGTCTCGGATGCCCGTAACCCACTCCCCACGGGTTCTCCTTGCCTGGGAAGCAGGATTGGGCGCGCGAAGCCCTTCTGCGCCCAGGCCGCAGCCATGCCCCCTGAGCCAGCTCGGCTGCTCAGCACCGAGGCCCCGTCGCACCGACGGCCCAAAACGAGCTTCTGGCAGCTGCATTGTGCAAAGGGAAAGTCTCCTCGGGCAGCCAACAACAGCCTCAACGCGCTTCGGCTCAGGAAAGCCACGCAAGCAGTTTTCGCCCCCGCCCTCCGATCTCCAGAGGGCAAAGCGGGGCGGGGCTGCCCCTGGCTCCCTGGGCCCTGTGTCTTTGCTGGGGGTCTCCGGTGCCCGAAACCCACTCCCCACGGGTTCTCCTTGGCGGGGAAGCAGGACTGGGCGCGCGAAGGCCTTCTGCGCCCAGGCCGCAGCCATGCCCCCTGAGCCAGCTCGGCCGCTCAGCGCCGAGGCCCAGTGGCACCGACGGCCCAAAACGAGCTTCTGGCAGCTGCATTGTGCAAAGGGAAAGTCTCCTCGGCCAGCCAACAACAGCCCCAACGCGCCTCGGCTCAGGAAAGCAACGCAAGCCGTTTTCGCCCCCCGCCCCCCAGCTCTCCAGAGGGCAAAGCGAGGCGGGGCTGCCCCTGGCTCCCTGGGCCCTGCTGATTTGCTGGGGATCACCGATGCCCAAAACCTACTCCCCACGGGTTCTCCTTGGCTGGGAAGCAGGATTGGGCGCGCGAAGCCCTTCTGCGCCCAGGCCGCAGCCATGCCCCCTGAGCCAGCTCGGCCGCTCAGCGCCGAGGCCCCGTGGCACCGACGGCCCAAAACGAGCTTCTGGCAGCTGCATTGTCCAAAGGGAAAGTCTCCTCGGGCAGCCAACAACAGCCCCAACGCGCCTCGGCTCAGGAAAGCAACGCCAGCCGTTTTCGCCCACGGCCCTCCGCTCTCCAGATGGCAAAGCGGGGCGGGCTGCCCCTGGCTCCCTGGGCCCTGCTGCTTTGCTGGTGGTCTACGGTGCCCGAAACCCCCTCCCCACGTGTTCTCCTTGGCGGGGAAGCAGGATTGGGCGCGCGAAGGCCTTCTGCGCCCAGGCCGCAGCCATGCCCCCTGAGCCAGCTCGGCTGCTCAGCGCCGAGGCCCCGTCGCACCGAAGGCCCAAAACGAGCTTCTGGCAGCTGCATTGTGCAAAGGGAAAGTCTCCTCGGGCAGCCAACAACAGCCCCAACGCGCCTCGGCTCAGGAAAGCAACGCAAGCCGTTTTTGCCCCCGGGCCTCCGCTCTCCAAAGGGCAAAGCGGGGTGGGGCTGCCCCTGGCTCCCTGGGCCCTGCTGCGTTGCTGGGGGTCTCCGATGCCCGAAACCCACTCGCCATGGGTTCTCCTTGGTGGGGAAGCAGGATTGGGCGCGCGAAGCCCTTCTGCGCCCAGGCCGCAGCCATGCCCCCTGAGCCAGCTCGGCTGCTCAGCGCCGAGGCCCCGTCGCACCGAAGGCCCAAAACGAGCTTCTGGCAGCTGCATTGTGCAAAGGGAAAGTCTCCTCGGGCAGCCAACAACAGCCCCAACGCGCCTCGGCTCAGGAAAGCAACGCAAGCCGTTTTCGCCCCCTGCACTCCGATCTCCAGAGGGCAAAGCGGGGCGGGGCTGCCCCTGGCTCCCTGGGCCCTGCTGCTTTGCTGGGGGTCTCCGGTGCCCGAAACCCACTCCCCACGGGTTCTCCTTGGCGGGGAAGCAGGATTGGGCGCGCGAAGGCCTTCTGCGCCCAGGCCGCAGCCATGCCCCCTGAGCCAGCTCGGCCGCTCAGCGCCGAGGCCCCGTGGCACCGACGGCCCAAAACGAGATTCTGGCAGCTGCATTGTGCAAAGGGAAAGTCTCCTCGGCCAGCCAACAACAGCCCCAATGCGCCTCGGATCAGGAAAGCAACGCAAGCCGTTTTCGCCCCCCGTCCCCCAGCTCTCCAGAGGGCAAAGCAAGGCGGGGCTGCCCCTGGCTCCCTGGGCCCTGCTGATTTGCTGGGGATCACCGATGCCCAAAACCTACTCCCCAAGGGTTCTCCTTGGCGGGGAAGCAGGATTGGGCGCGCGAAGCCCTTCTGCGCCCAGGCCGCAGCCATGCCCCCTGAGCCAGCTCGGCCGCTCAGCGCCGAGGCCCCGTGGCACCGACGGCCCAAAACGAGCTTCTGGCAGCTGCATTGTGCAAAGGGAAAGTCTCCTCGGGCAGCCAACAACAGCCCCAACGCGCCTCGGCTGAGGAAAGCAACGCAAGCCGTTTTCGCCCCCGGCCCTCCGCTCTCCAGATGGCAAAGCGGGACGGGCTGCCCCTGGCTCCCTGGGCCCTGCTGCTTTGCTGGTGGTCTCCGGTGCCCGAAACCCACTCCCCACGTGTTCTCCTTGGTGGGGAAGCAGGATTGGGCACGCGAAGGCCTTCTGCGCCCAGGCCGCAGCCATGCCCCCTGAGCCAGCTCGGCCGCTCAGCGCCGAGGCCCTGTCGAACCAACGGCCCAAAACGAGCTTCTGGCAGCTGCATTGTGCAAAGGGAAAGTCTCCTCGGGCAGCCAACAACAGCCCCAACGCGCCTCGGCTCAGGAAAGCAACGCAAGCCGTTTTCGCCCCCTGCCCTCCGATCTCCAGAGGGCAAAGCGGGGCGGGGCTGCCCCTGGCTCCCTGGGCCCTGCTGCTTTGCTGGGGGTCTCCGGTGCCCGAAACCCACTCCCCACGGGTTCTCCTTGGCGGGGAAGCAGGATTGGGCGCGCGAAGGCCTTCTGCGCCCAGGCCGCAGCCATGCCCCCTGAGCCAGCTCGGCCGCTCAGCGCCGAGGCCCCGTGGCACCGACGGCCCAAAACGAGCTTCTGGCAGCTGCATTGTGCAAAGGGAAAGTCTCCTCGGCCAGCCAACAACAGCCCCAATGCGCCTCGGATCAGGAAAGCAACGCAAGCCGTTTTCGCCCCCCGCCCCCCAGCTCTCCAGAGGGCAAAGCGAGGCGGGGCTGCCCCTGGCTCCCTGGGCCCTGCTGATTTGCTGGGGATCACCGATGCCCAAAACCTACTCCCCAAGGGTTCTCCTTGGCGGGGAAGCAGGATTGGGCACGCGAAGGCCTTCTGCGCCCAGGCCGCAGCCATGCCCCCTGAGCCAGCTCGGCCGCTCAGCGCCGAGGCCCTGTCGAACCAACGGCCCAAAACGAGCTTCTGGCAGCTGCATTGTGCAAAGGGAAAGTCTCCTCGGGCAGCCAACAACAGCCCCAACGCGCCTCGGCTCAGGAAAGCAACGCAAGCCGTTTTCGCCCCCTGCCCTCCGATCTCCAGAGGGCAAAGCGGGGCGGGGCTGCCCCTGGCTCCCTGGGCCCTGCTGCTTTGCTGGGGGTCTCCGGTGCCCGAAACCCACTCCCCACGGGTTCTCCTTGGCGGGGAAGCAGGATTGGGCGCGCGAAGGCCTTCTGCGCCCAGGCCGCAGCCATGCCCCCTGAGCCAGCTCGGCCGCTCAGCGCCGAGGCCCCGTGGCACCGACGGCCCAAAACGAGCTTCTGGCAGCTGCATTGTGCAAAGGGAAAGTCTCCTCGGCCAGCCAACAACAGCCCCAATGCGCCTCGGATCAGGAAAGCAACGCAAGCCGTTTTCGCCCCCCGCCCCCCAGCTCTCCAGAGGGCAAAGCGAGGCGGGGCTGCCCCTGGCTCCCTGGGCCCTGCTGATTTGCTGGGGATCACCGATGCCCAAAACCTACTCCCCAAGGGTTCTCCTTGGCGGGGAAGCAGGATTGGGCGCGCGAAGCCCTTCTGCGCCCAGGCCGCAGCCATGCCCCCTGAGCCAGCTCGGCCGCTCAGCGCCGAGGCCCCGTGGCACCGACGGACCAAAACGAGCTTCTGGCAGCTGCATTGTGCAAAGGGAAAGTCTCCTCGGGCAGCCAACAACAGCCCCAACGCGCCTCGGCTGAGGAAAGCAACGCAAGCCGTTTTCGCCCCCGGCCCTCCGCTCTCCAGATGGCAAAGCGGGGCGGGCTGCCCCTGGCTCCCTGGGCCCTGCTGCTTTGCTGGGGGTCTCCGGTGCCCGAAACCCCCTCCCCACGTGTTCTCCTTGGTGGGGAAGCAGGATTGGGCACGCGAAGGCCTTCTGCGCCCAGGCCGCAGCCATGCCCCCTGAGCCAGCTCGGCCGCTCAGAGCCGAGGCCCTGTCGAACCAACGGCCCAAAACGAGCTTCTGGCAGCTGCCTTGTGCAAAGGGAAAGTCTCCTCGGGCAGAAAACAACAGCCCAAACGCGCCTCGGCTCAGGAAAGCAACGCAAGCCGTTTTCGCCCCCGGCCCTCCGCTCTCCAGAGGGCCAAGCGGTGCAGGGCTGCCCCTGGCTCCCTAGGCCCTGCTGCTGTGCTGGGGGTCTCCGGTGCCCGAAACCCCCTCCCCACGGGTTCTCCTTGGCGGGGAAGCAGGATTGGGCGCGCGATGGCCTTCTGCGCCCAGGCCGCAGCCATGCCCCCTGAGCCAGCTCGGCCGCTCAGCGCCGAGGCCCCGTCGCACCGAAGGCCCAAAACGAGCTTCTGGCGTCTGCATTCTGCAAAGGGAAAGTCTGCTCGGACAGCCAACAACAGCCCCAACGCGCCTCGGCTCAGGAAAGCAAGGCAAGCCATTTTCGCCCCCTGACCTCCGATCTCCAGAGGGCAAAGCGGGGCGGGGCTGCCCCTGGCTCCCTGGGCCCTGCTGCTTTGCTGGGGGTTTCCGGTGCCCGAAACCCACTCCCCACGGGTTCTCCTTGGCGGGGAAGCAGGATTGGGCGCGCGAAGGCCTTCTGCGCCCAGGCCGCAGCCATGCCCCCTGAGCCAGCTCTGCCGCTCAGCGCCGAGGCCCCGTGGCACCGACGGCCCAAAACGAGCTTCTGGCAGCTGCATTGTGCAAAGGGAAAGTCTCCTCGGCCAGCCAACAACAGCCCCAATGCGCCTCGGATCAGGAAAGCAACGCAAGCCGTTTTCGCCCCCCGCACCCCAGCTCTCAAGAGGGCAAAGCGAGGCGGGGCTGCCCCTGGCTCCCTGGGCCCTATTCATTTGCTGGGGATCAACGATGCCCAAAACCTACTCCCCAAGGGTCCTCCTTGGCGGGGAAGCAGGATTTGGCGCGCGAAGGCCTTCTGCGCCCAGGCCGCAGCCATGCCCCCTGAGCCAGCTCGGCCGCTCAGCGCCGAGGCCCCGTGGCACCGACGGCCATAAACGAGCTTCTGGCAGCTGCATTGTGCAAAGGGAAAGTCTCCTCGGGCAGCCAACAACAGCCCCAACGCGCCTCGGCTGAGGAAAGCAACGCAAGCAGTTTTCGCCCCCGACCCTCCGCTCTCCAGAGGGCAAAGCGGGGCGGGGCTGCCCCTGGCTCCCTGGGCCCTGTGTCTTTGCTGGGGGTCTCCGGTGCCCGAAACCCACTCCCCACGGGTTCTCCTTGGCGCGGAAGCAGGACTGGGCGTGCGAAGGCCTTCTGCGCCCAGGCCGCAGCCATGCACCCGAGCAAGCTCTGCCGCTCAGCGCCGAGGTCCCGTCGCACCGACGGCCCAAAACGAGCTTCTGGCAGCTGCATTGTGCAAAGGGAAAGTCTCCTCGGGCAGCCAACAACAGCCCCAACGCGCCTCGGCTCAGGAAAGCAACGCAAGCCGTTTTCGCCCCCGGCCCTCCGCTCTCCAGAGGGCAAAGCGGGGCGGGGCTGCCCCTGGCTCCCTGGGCCCTGCTGCTTTGCTGGGGGTCTCCGGTGCCCGAAACCCACTCCCGACGGGTTCTCCTTGCCTGGGAAGCAGGATTGGGCACGCGAAGCCCTTCTGCGCCCAGGCCGCAGCCATGCCCCCTGAGCCAGCTCGGCCGCTCAGCGCCGAGGCCCCGTGGCACCGACGGCCCAAAACGAGCTTCTGGCAGCTGCATTGTGCAAAGGGAAAGTCTCCTCGGGCAGCCAACAACAGCCCCAACGCGCCTCGGCTCAGGAAAGCAACGCCAGCCGTTTTCGCCCCCGGCCCTCCGCTCTCCAGATGGCAAAGCGGGGCGGGCTGCCCCTGGCTCCCTGGGCCCTGCTGCTTTGCTGGGGGTCTCCGGTGCCCGAAACCCCCTCCCCACGTGTTCTCCTTGGCGGGGAAGCAGGATTGGGCGCGCGAAGGCCTTCTGCGCCCAGGCCGCAGCCATGCCCCCTGAGCCAGCTCGGCCGCTCAGCGCCGAGGCCCTGTCGAACCGACGGCCCAAAACGAGCTTCTGGCAGCTGCCTTGTGCAAAGGGAAAGTCTCCTCGGGCAGCCAACAACAGCCCCAACGCGCCTCGGCTCAGGAAAGCAACGCAAGCCGTTTTCGCCCCCTGACCTCCGATCTCCAGAGGGCAAAGCGGGGCGGGGCTGCCCCTGGCTCCCTGGGCCCTGCTGCTTTGCTGGGGGTCTCCGGTGCCCGAAACCCACTCCCCACGGGTTCTCCTTGGCGGAGAAGCAGGATTGGGCGCGCGAAGGCCTTCTGCGCCCAGGCCGCAGCCATGCCCCCTGAGCCAGCTCTGCCGCTCAGCGCCGAGGCCCCGTGGCACCGACGGCCCAAAACGAGCTTCTGGCAGCTGCATTGTGCAAAGGGAAAGTCTCCTCGGCCAGCCAACAACAGCCCCAACGCGCCTCGCATCAGGAAAGCAACGCAAGCCATTTTCGCCCCCCGCACCCCAGCTCTCAAGAGGGCAAAGCGAGGCGGGGCTGCCCCTGGCTCCCTGGGCCCTATTCATTTGCTGGGGATCACCGATGCCCAAAACCTACTCCCCAAGGGTTCTCCTTGGCGGGGAAGCAGGATTGGGCGCGCGAAGGCCTTCTGCGCCCAGGCCGCAGCCATGCCCCCTGAGCCAGCTCGGCCGCTCAGCGCCGAGGCCCCGTGGCACCGACGGCCATAAACGAGCTTCTGGCAGCTGCATTGTGCAAAGGGAAAGTCTCCTCGGGCAGCCAACAACAGCCCCAACGCGCCTCGGCTGAGGAAAGCAACGCAAGCCGTTTTCGCCCCCGACCCTCCGCTCTCCAGAGGGCAAAGCGGGGCGGGGCTGCCCCTGGCTCCCTGGGCCCTGTGTCTTTGCTGGGGGTCTCCGGTGCCCGAAACCCACTCCCCACGGGTTCTCCTTGGCGCGGAAGCAGGACTGGGCGTGCGAAGGCCTTCTGCGCCCAGGCCGCAGCCATGCACCCGAGCCAGCTCTGCCGCTGAGCGCCGAGGTCCCGTCGCACCGACGGCCCAAAACGAGCTTCTGGCAGCTGCATTGTGCAAAGGGAAAGTCTCCTCGGGCAGCCAACAACAGCCCCAACGCGCCTCGGCTCAGGAAAGCAACGCAAGCCGTTTTCGCCCCCGGCCCTCCGCTCTCCAGAGGGCAAAGCGGGGCGGGGCTGCCCCTGGCTCCCTGGGCCCTGTGTCTTTGCTGGGGGTGTCGGATGCCCGTAACCCACTCCCCACGGGTTCTCCTTGCCTGGGAAGCAGGATTGGGCGCGCGAAGCCCTTCTGCGCCCAGGCCGCAGCCATGCCCCCTGAGCCAGCTCGGCCGCTCAGCGCCGAGGCCCAGTGGCACCGACGGCCCAAAACGAGCTTCTGGCAGCTGCATTGTGCAAAGGGAAAGTCTCCTCGGGCAGCCAACAACAGCCCCAACGCGCCTCGGCTCAGGAAAGCAACGCAAGCCGTTTTCGCCCCCGGCCCTCCGCTCTCCAGATGGCAAAGCGGGGCGGGCTGCCCCTGGCTCCCTGGGCCCTGCTGCTTTGCTGGGGGTCTCCGGTGCCCGAAACCCCCTCCCCACGTGTTCTCCTTGGCGGGGAAGCAGGATTGGGCGCGCGAAGGCCTTCTGCGCCCAGGCCGCAGCCATGCCCCCTGAGCCAGCTCGGCCGCTCAGCGCCGAGGCCCTGTCGAACCGACGGCCCAAAACGAGCTTCTGGCAGCTGCCTTGTGCAAAGGGAAAGTCTCCTCGGGCAGAAAACAACAGCCCAAACGCGCCTCGGCTCAGGAAAGCAACGCAAGCCGTTTTCGCCCCCGGCCCTCCGCTCTCCAGAGGGCAAAGCGGGGCGGGGCTGCCCCTGGCTCCCTGGGCCCTGTGTCTTTGCTGGGGGTCTCGGATGCCCGTAACCCACTCCCCACGGGTTCTCCTTGCCTGGGAAGCAGGATTGGGCGCGCGAAGCCCTTCTGCGCCCAGGCCGCAGCCATGCCCCCTGAGCCAGCTCGGCCGCTCAGCGCCGAGGCCCCGTGGCACCGACGGCCCAAAACGAGCTTCTGGCAGCTGCATTGTGCAAAGGGAAAGTCTCCTCGGGCAGCCAACAACAGCCCCAACGCGCCTCGGCTCAGGAAAGCAACGCAAGCCGTTTTCGCCCCCGGCCCTCCTCTCTCCAGATGGCAAAGCGGGGCGGGCTGCCCCTGGCTCCCTGGGCCCTGCTGCTTTGCTGGGGGTCTCCGGTGCCCGAAACCCCCTCCCCACGTGTTCTCCTTGGCGGGGAAGCAGGATTGGGCGCGCGAAGGCCTTCTGCGCCCAGGCCGCAGCCATGCCCCCTGAGCCAGCTCGGCCGCTCAGCGCCGAGGCCCTGTCGAACCGACGGCCCAAAACGAGCTTCTGGCAGCTGCCTTGTGCAAAGGGAAAGTCTCCTCGGGCAGAAAACAACAGCCCAAACGCGCCTCGGCTCAGGAAAGCAACGCAAGCCGTTTTCGCCCCCGGCCCTCCGCTCTCCAGAGGGCCAAGCGGTGCAGGGCTGCCCCTGGCTCCCTAGGCCCTGCTGCTGTGCTGGGGGTCTCCGGTGCCCGAAACCCACTCCCGACGGGTTCTCCTTGGCGGGGAAGCAGGATTGGGCGCGCGAAGGCCTTCTGCGCCCAGGCCGCAGCCATGCCCCCTGAGCCAGCTCGGCCGCTCAGCGCCGAGGCCCCGTCGCACCGAAGGCCCAAAACGAGCTTCTGGCGGCTGCATTGTGCAAAGGGAAAGTCTCCTCGGGCAGCCAACAACAGCCCCAACGCGCCTCGGCTCAGGAAAGCAACGCAAGCCGTTTTCGCCCCCCGCCCCCCAGCTCTCCAGAGGGCAAAGCGAGGCGGGGCTGCCCCTGGCTCCCTGGGCCCTGCTGATTTGCTGGGGATCACCGATGCCCAAAACCTACTCCCCAAGGGTTCTCCTTGGCGGGGAAGCAGGATTGGGGGCGCGAAGCCCTTCTGCGCCCAGGCCGCAGCCATGCCCCCTGAGCCAGCTCGGCCGCTCAGCTATGAGGCCCCGTGGCACCGACGGCCCAAAACGAGCTTCTGGCAGCTGCATTGTGCCAAGGGAAAGTCTCCTCGGGCAGCCAACAACAGCCCCAACGCGCCTCGGCTGAGGAAAGCAACGCAAGCCGTTTTCGACCCCGGCCCTCCGCTCTCCAGATGGCAAAGCGGGGCGGGGCTGCCCCTGGCTCCCTGGGCCCTGCTGCTTTGCTGGGGGTCTCCGATGCCCGAAACCCACTCGGCATGTGTTCTCCTTGGCGTGGAAGCAGGATTGGGCGCGCGAAGGCCTTCTGCGCCCAGGCCGCAGCCATGCCCCCTGAGCCAGCTCGGCCGCTCAGCGCCGAGTCCCCGTCGCACCGACGGGCCAAAACGAGCTTCTGGCAGCTGCCTTGTGCAAAGGGAAAGTCTCCTCGGGCAGTCAACAACAGCCCCAACGCGCCTCGGCTCAGGAAAGCAACGCAAGCAGTTTTCGCCCCCGCCCTCCGCTCCCCAGAGGGCAAAGCGAGGCGGGGCTGCCCCTGGCTCCCTGGGCCCTGTGTCTTTGCTGCGGGTCTCCGGTGCCCGAAACCCACTCCCCACGGGTTCTCCTTGGCGGGGAAGCAGGATTGGGCGCACGAAGGCCTTCTGCGCCCAGGCCGCAAACATGCCCCCTGAGCCAGCTCTGCTGCTCAGCGCTGAGGCCCCGTCGCACCGACGGCCCAAAACGAGCTTCTGGCAGCTGCATTGTGCAAAGGGAAAGTCTCCTCGGGCAGCCAACAACAGCCCCAACGCGCCTCGGCTCAGGAAAGCAACGCAAGCCGTTTTCGCCCCCGGCCCTCCACTCTCCAGAGGGCAAAGCTGGGCGGGGCTGCCCCTGGCTCCCTGGGCCCTGCTGCTTTGCTGGGGGTCTCCGGTGCCCGAAACCCACTCCCCACGGGTTCTCCTTGGCGGGGAAGCTGGATTGGGCGCAGGAAGGCCTTCTGCGCCCAGGCCGCAGCCATGCCCCCTGAGCCAGCTCGGCCGCTCAGCGCCGAGGCCCCGTTGCACCGACGGCCCAAAACGAGCTTCTGGCAGCTGCATTGTGCAAAGGGAAAGTCTCCTCGGGCAGCCAACAACAGCCCCAACGCGCCTCGGCTCAGGAAAGCAACGCAAGCCGTTTTCGCCCCCTGCCCGCCGATCTCCAGAGGGCAAAGTGGGGCGGGGCTGCCCCTGGCTCCCTGGGCCCTGCTGATTTGCTGGGGATCACCGATGCCCAAAACCTACTCCCCAAGGGTTCTCCTTGGCGGGGAAGCAGGATTGGGCGCGCAAAGCCCTTCTGCGCCCAGGCCGCAGCCATGCCCCCTGAGCCAGCTCGGCCGCTCAGCGCCGAGGCCCCGTCGCACCGAAGGCCCAAAACGAGCTTCTGGCGGCTGCATTCTGCAAAGGGAAAGTCTCCTCGGGCAGCCAACAACAGCCCCAACGCGCCTCGGCTCAGGAAAGCAACGCAAGCCGTTTTCGCCCCCCGCACCCCAGCTCTCCAGAGGGCAAAGCGAGGGGGGGCTGCCCCTGGCTCCCTGGGCCCTGCTGCTGTGCTGGGGGTCTCCGGTGCCCGAAACCCACTCCCCACGGGTTCTCCTTGGCGGCGAAGCAGGATTGGGCGCGCGAAGCCCTTCTGCGCCCAGGCCGCAGCCATGCCCCCTGAGCCAGCTCGGCCGCTCAGCGCCGAGGCCCCGTGGCACCGACGGCCCAAAACGACCTTCTGGCAGCTGCATTGTGCAAAGGGAAAGTCTCCTCGGCCAGCCAACAACAGCCCCAACGCGCCTCGGATCAGGAAAGCAACGCAAGCCGTTTTCGCCCCCCGCCACCCAGCTCTCCAGAGGGCAAAGCGAGGCGGGGCTGCCCCTGGCTCCCTGAGCCCTGCTGATTTGCTGGGGATCACCGATGCCCAAAACCTACTCCCCAAGGGTTCTCCTTGGCGGGGAAGCAGGATTGGGCGCGCGAAGCCCTTCTGCGCCCAGGCCGCAGCCATGCCCCCTGAGCCAGCTCGGCCGCTCAGCGCCGAGGCCCCGTGGCACCGACGGCCCAAAACGAGCTTCTGGCAGCTGCATTGTGCAAAGGGAAAGTCTCCTCGGGCAGCCAACAACAGCCCCAACGCGCCTCGGCTGAGGAAAGCAACGCAAGCCGTTTTCGACCCCGGCCCTCAGCTCTCCAGATGGCAAAGCGGGGCGGGCTGCCCCTGGCTCCCTGGGCCCTGCTGCTTTGCTGGGGGTCTCCGATGCCCGAAACCCACTCGGCATGTGTTCTCCTTGGCGTGGAAGCAGGATTGGGCGCGCGAAGGCCTTCTGCGCCCAGGCCGCAGCCATGCCCCCTGAGCCAGCTCGGCCGCTCAGCGCCGAGTCCCCGTCGCACCGACGGGCCAAAACGAGCTTCTGGCAGCTGCCTTGTGCAAAGGGAAAGTCTCCTCGGGCAGTCAACAACAGCCCCAACGCGCCTCGGCTCAGGAAAGCAACGCAAGCAGTTTTCGCCCCCGCCCTCCGCTCTCCAGAGGGCAAAGCGGGGCGGGGCTGCCCCTGGCTCCCTGGGCCCTGTGTCTTTGCTGGGGGTCTCCGGTGCCCGAAACCCACTCCCCACGGGTTCTCCTTGGCGGGGAAGCAGGATTGGGCGCACGAAGGCCTTCTGCGCCCAGGCCGCAACCATGCCCCCTGAGCCAGCTCTGCTGCTCAGCGCTGAGGCCCCGTCGCACCGACGGCCCAAAACGAGCTTCTGGCAGCTGCATTGTGCAAAGGGAAAGTCTCCTCGGCCAGCCAACAACAGCCCCAAAGCGCTTCGGATCAGGAAAGCAACGCAAGCCGTTTTCGCCCCCCGCCCCCCAGCTCTCCAGAGGGCAAAGCGGGGCGGGGCTGCCCCTGGCTCCCTGGGCCCTGCTGATTTGCTGGGGATCACCGATGCCCAAAACCTACTCCCCAAGGGTTCTCCTTGGCGGGGAAGCAGGATTGGGCGCGCGAAGCCCTTCTGCGCCCAGGCCGCAGCCATGCCCCCTGAGCCAGCTCGGCCGCTCAGCGCCGAGGCCCCGTGGCACCGACGGCCCAAAACGAGCTTCTGGCAGCTGCATTGTGCAAAGGGAAAGTCTCCTCGGGCAGCCAACAACAGCCCCAACGCGCCTCGGCTGAGGAAAGCAACGCAAGCCGTTTTCGCCCCCGGCCCTCCGCTCTCCAGAGGGCCAAGCGGTGCAGGGCTGCCCCTGGCTCCCTAGGCCCTGCTGCTGTGCTGGGGGTCTCCGGTGCCCGAAACCCCCTCCCCACGGGTTCTCCTTGGCGGGGAAGCAGGATTGGGCGCGCGAAAGCCTTCTGCGCCCAGGCCGCAGCCATGCCCCCTGAGCCAGCTCTGCCGCTCAGCGCCGAGGCCCCGTGGCACCGACGGCCCAAAACGAGCTTGTGGCAGCTGCATTCTGCAAAGGGAAAGTCTCCTCGGGGAGCCAACAACAGCCCCAACGCGCCTCGGCTCAGGAAAGCAACGCAAGCCGTTTTCGCCCCCTGACCTCCGATCTCCAGAGGGCAAAGCGGGGCGGGGCTGTCCCTGGCTCCCTGGGCCCTGCTGCTTTGCTGGGGGTCTCCGGTGCCCGAAACCCACTCCCCACGGGTTCTCCTTGGCGGGGAAGCAGGATTGGGCGCGCGAAGGCCTTCTGCGCCCAGGCCGCAGCCATGCCCCCTGAGCCAGCTCTGCCGCTCAGCGCCGAGGCCCCGTGGCACCGACGGCCCAAAACGAGCTTCTGGCAGCTGCATTGTGCAAAGGGAAAGTCTCCTCGGCCAGCCAACAACAGCCCCAACGCGCCTCGGATCAGGAAAGCAACGCAAGCCGTTTTCGCCCCCCGCACCCCAGCTCTCAAGAGGGCAAAGAGAGGCGGGGCTGCCCCTGGCTCCCTGGGCCCTATTCATTTGCTGGGGATCACCGATGCCCAAAACCTACTCCCCAAGGGTTCTCCTTGGCGGGGAAGCAGGATTTGGCGCTCGAAGCCCTTCTGCGCCCAGGCCGCAGCCATGCCCCCTGAGCCAGCTCGGCCGCTCAGCGCCGAGGCCCCGTGGCACCGACGGCCATAAACGAGCTTCTGGCAGCTGCATTGTGCAAAGGGAAAGTCTCCTCGGGCAGCCAACAACAGCCCCAACGCGCCTCGGCTGAGGAAAGCAACGCAAGCCGTTTTCGCCCCCGACCCTCCGCTCTCCAGAGGGCAAAGCGGGGCGGGGCTGCCCCTGGCTCCCTGGGCCCTGTGTCTTTGCTGGGGGTCTCCGGTGCCCGAAACCCACTCCCCACGGGTTCTCCTTGGCGCGGAAGCAGGACTGGGCGTGCGAAGGCCTTCTGCGCCCAGGCCGCAGCCATGCACCCGAGCCAGCTCTGCCGCTCAGCGCCGAGGTCCCGTCGCACCGACGGCCCAAAACGAGCTTCTGGCAGCTGCATTGTGCAAAGGGAAAGTCTCCTCGGGCAGCCAACAACAGCCCCAACGCGCCTCGGCTGAGGAAAGCAACGCAAGCCGTTTTCGACCCCGGCCCTCCGCTCTCCAGATGGCAAAGCGGGGCGGGCTGCCCCTGGCTCCATGGGCCCTGCTGCTTTGCTGGGGGTCTCCGATGCCCGAAACCCACTCGCCATGGGTTCTCCTTGGCGGGGAAGCAGGATTGGGCGCGCGAAGGCCTTCTGCGCCCAGGCCGCAGCCATGCCCCCTGAGCCAGCTCGGCCGTTCAGCGCCGAGTCCCCGTGGCACCGACGGGCCAAAACGAGCTTCTGGCAGCTGCATTGTGCAAAGGGAAGGTCACCTCTGGCAGCCAACAACAGCCCCAACGTGCCTCGGCTCAGGAAAGCAACGCAAGCCGTTTTCGCCCCCCGCACTCTGCTCTCCAGAGGGCAAAGCGGGGCGGGGCTGCCCCTGGCTCCCTGGGCCCTGTGTCTTTGCTGGGGGTCTCGGATGCCCGTAACCCACTCCCCACGGGTTCTCCTTGCCTGGGAAGCAGGATTGGGCGCGCGAAGCCCTTCTGCGCCCAGGCCGCAGCCATGCGCCCTGAGCCAGCTCGGCCGCTCAGCGCCGAGGCCCCGTGGCACGGACGGCCCAAAACGAGCTTCTGGCAGCTGCATTGTGCAAAGGGAAAGTCTCCTCGGGCAGCCAACAACAGCCCCAACGCGCCTCGGCTCAGGAAAGCAACGCCAGCCGTTTTCGCCCCCGGCCCTCCGCTCTCCAGATGGCAAAGCGGGGCGGGCTGCCCCTGGCTCCCTGGGCCCTGCTGCTTTGCTGGGGGTCTCCGGTGCCCGAAACCCCCTCCCCACGTGTTCTCCTTGGCGGGGAAGCAGGATTGGGCGCGCGAAGGCCTTCTGCGCCCAGGCCGCAGCCATGCCCCCTGAGCCAGCTCGGCCGCACAGCGCCGAGGCCCTGTCGAACCGACGGCCCAAAACGAGCTTCTGGCAGCTGCCTTGTGCAAAAGGAAAGTCTCCTCGGGCAGAAAACAACAGCCCAAACGCGCCTCGGCTCAGGAAAGCAACGCAAGCCGTTTTCGCCCCCGGCCCTCCGCTCTCCAGAGGGCCAAGCGGTGCAGGGCTGCCCCTGGCTCCCTAGGCCCTGCTGCTGTGCTGGGGGTCTCAGGTGCCCGAAACCCACTCCCGACGGGTTCTCCTTGGCGGGGAAGCAGGATTGGGCGCGCGAAGGCCTTCTGCGCCCAGGCCGCAGCCATGCCCCCTGAGCCAGCTCGGCCGCTCAGCGCCGAGGCCCCGTCGCACCGAAGGCCCAAAACGAGCTTCTGGCGGCTGCATTGTGCAAAGGGAAAGTCTCCTCGGGCAGCCAACAACAGCCCCAACGCGCCTCGGCTCAGGAAAGCAAAGCAAGCCGTTTTCGCCCCCCGCCCCCCAGCTCTCCAGAGGGCAAAGCGAAGCGGGGCTGCCCCTGGCTCCTTGGGCCCTGCTGATTTGCTGGGGATCACCGATGCCCAAAACCTACTCCCCAAGGGTTCTCCTTGGCGGGGAAGCAGGATTGGGCGCGCGAAGCCCTTCTGCGCCCAGGCCGCAGCCATGCCCCCTGAGCCAGCTCGGCCGCTCAGCGCCGAGGCCCCGTGGCACCGACGGCCCAAAACGAGCTTCTGGCAGCTGCATTGTGCCAAGGGAAAGTCTCCTCGGGCAGCCAACAACAGCCCCAACGCGCCTCGGCTGAGGAAAGCAACGCAAGCCGTTTTCGACCCCGGCCCTCCGCTCTCCAGATGGCAAAGCGGGGCGGGCTGCCCCTGGCTCCCTGGGCCCTGCTGCTTTGCTGGGGGTCTCCGTTGCCCGAAACCCACTCCCGACGGGTTCTCCTTGGCGGGGAAGCAGGATTGGGCGCGCGAAGGCCTTCTGCGCCCAGGCCGCAGCCATGCCCCCTGAGCCAGCTCGGCCGCACAGCGCCGAGGCCCCTCGCACCGACGGGCCAAAACGAGCTTCTGGCAGCTGCATTGTGCAAAGGGAAAGTCTCCTCGGGCAGCCAACAACAGCCCCAACGCGCCTCGGCTCAGGAAAGCAACGCAAGACGTTTTCGCCCCCTGACCTCCGATCTCCAGAGGGCAAAGCGGGGCGGGGCTGCCCCTGGCTCCCTGGGCCCTGCTGCTTTGCTGGGGGTCTCCGGTGCCCGAAACCCACTCCCCACGGGTTCTCCTTGGCGGGGATGCAGGATTGGGCGCGCGAAGGCCTTCTGCGCCCAGGCCGCAGCCATGCCCCCTGAGCCAGCTCGGCCGCTCAGCGCCGAGGCCCCGTGGCACCGACAGCCCAAAACGAGCTTCTGGCAGCTGCATTGTGCAAAGGGAAAGTCTCCTCGGGCAGCCAACAACAGCCCCAACGCGCCTCGGCTGAGGAAAGCAACGCAAGCCGTTTTCGCCCCCGACCCTCCGCTCTCCAGAGGGCAAAGCGGGGCGGGGCTGCCCCTGGCTCCCTGGGCCCTGTGTCTTTGCTGGGGGTCTCCGGTGCCCGAAACCCACTCCCCACGGGTTCTCCTTGGCGCGGAAGCAGGACTGGGCGTGCGAAGGCCTTCTGCGCCCAGGCCGCAGCCATGCACCCGAGCCAGCTCTGCCGCTCAGCGCCGAGGTCCCGTCGCACCGACGGCCCAAAACGAGCTTCTGGCAGCTGCATTGTGCAAAGGGAAAGTCTCCTCGGGCAGCCAACAACAGCCCCAACGCGCCTCGGCTGAGGAAAGCAACGAAAGCAGTTTTCGCCCCCGGCCCTCCGCTCTCCAGATGGCAAAGCGGGGCGGGCTGCCCCTGGCTCCCTGGGACCTGCTGCTTTGCTGGGGGTCTCCGATGCCCGAAACCCACTCGCCATGGGTTCTCCTTGGCGGGGAAGCAGGATTGGGCGCGCGAAGGCCTTCTGCGCCCAGGCCGCAGCCATGCCCCCTGAGCTAGCTCGGCCGTTCAGCGCCGAGTCCCCGTCGCACCGACGGGCCAAAACGAGCTTCTGGCAGCTGCATTGTGCAAAGGGAAGGTCACCTCTGGCAGCCAACAACAGCCCCAACGTGCCTCGGCTCAGGAAAGCAACGCAAGCCGTTTTCGCCCCCCGCACTCTGCTCTCCAGAGGGCAAAGCGGGGCGGGGCTGCCCCTGGCTCCCTGGGCCTTGTGTCTTTGCTGGGGGTCTCGGATGCCCGTAACCCACTCCCCACGGGTTCTCCTTGCCTGGGAAGCAGGATTGGGCGCGCGAAGCCCTTCTGCGCCCAGGCCGCAGCCATGCCCCCTGAGCCAGCTCGGCCGCTCAGCGCCGAGGCCCCGTGGCACCGACGGCCCAAAACGAGCTTCTGGCAGCTGCATTGTGCAAAGGGAAAGTCTCCTCGGGCAGCCAACAACAGCCCCAACGCGCCTCGGCTCAGGAAAGCAACGCCAGCCGTTTTCGCCCCCGGCCCTCCGCTCTCCAGATGGCAAAGCGGGGCGGGCTGCCCCTGGCTCCCTGGGCCCTGCTGCTTTGCTGGGGGTCTCCGGTGCCCGAAACCCCCTCCCCACGTGTTCTCCTTGGCGGGGAAGCAGGATTGGGCGCGCGAAGGCCTTCTGCGCCCAGGCCGCAGCCATGCCCCCTGAGCCAGCTCGGCCGCTCAGTGCCGAGGCCCTGTCGAACCGACGGCCCAAAACGAGCTTCTGGCAGCTGCCTTGTGCAAAGGGAAAGTCTCCTCGGGCAGAAAACAACAGCCCAAACGCGCCTCGGCTCAGGAAAGCAACGCAAGACGTTTTCGCCCCCCGCCCCCCAGCTCTCCAGAGGGCAATGCGAGGCGGGGCTGCCCCTGGCTCCTTGGGCCCTGCTGATTTGCTGGGGATCACCGATGCCCAAAACCTACTCCCCAAGGGTTCTCCTTGGCGGGGAAGCAGGATTGGGCGCGCGAAGCCCTTCTGCGCCCAGGCCGCAGCCATGCCCCCTGAGCCAGCTCGGCCGCTCAGCGCCGAGGCCCCGTGGCACGGACGGCCCAAAACGAGCTTCTGGCAGCTGCATTGTGCCAAGGGAAAGTCTCCTCGGGCAGCCAACAACAGCCCCAACGCGCCTCGGCTGAGGAAAGCAACGCAAGCCGTTTTCGCCCCCGACCCTCCGCTCTCCAGAGGGCAAAGCGGGGCGGGGCTGCCCCTGGCTCCCTGGGCCCTGTGTCTTTGCTGGGGGTCTCCGGTGCCCGAAACCCACTCCCCACGGGTTCTCCTTGGCGCGGAAGCAGGACTGGGCGTGCGAAGGCCTTCTGCGCCCAGGCCGCAGCCATGCACCCGAGCCAGCTCTGCCGCTGAGCGCCGAGGTCCCGTCGCACCGACGGCCCAAAACGAGCTTCTGGCAGCTGCATTGTGCAAAGGGAAAGTCTCCTCGGGCAGCCAACAACAGCCCCAACGCGCCTCGGCTCAGGAAAGCAACGCAAGCCGTTTTCGCCCCCGGCCCTCCGCTCTCCAGAGGGCAAAGCGGGGCGGGGCTGCCCCTGGCTCCCTGGGCCCTGTGTCTTTGCTGGGGGTGTCGGATGCCCGTAACCCACTCCCCACGGGTTCTCCTTGCCTGGGAAGCAGGATTGGGCGCGCGAAGCCCTTTTGCGCCCAGGCCGCAGCCATGCCCCCTGAGCCAGCTCGGCCGCTCAGCGCCGAGGCCCAGTGGCACCGACGGCCCAAAACGAGCTTCTGGCAGCTGCATTGTGCAAAGGGAAAGTCTCCTCGGGCAGCCAACAACAGCCCCAACGCGCCTCGGCTCAGGAAAGCAACGCCAGCCGTTTTCGCCCCCGGCCCTCCGCTCTCCAGATGGCAAAGCGGGGCGGGCTGCCCCTGGCTCCCTGGGCCCTGCTGCTTTGCTGGGGGTCTCCGGTGCCCGAAACCCCCTCCCCACGTGTTCTCCTTGGCGGGGAAGCAGGATTGGGCGCGCGAAGGCCTTCTGCGCCCAGGCCGCAGCCATGCCCCCTGAGCCAGCTCGGCCGCTCAGCGCCGAGGCCCTGTCGAACCGACGGCCCAAAACGAGCTTCTGGCAGCTGCCTTGTGCAAAGGGAAAGTCTCCTCGGGCAGAAAACAACAGCCCAAACGCGCCTCGGCTCAGGAAAGCAACGCAAGCCGTTTTCGCCCCCGGCCCTCCGCTCTCCAGAGGGCAAAGCGGGGCGGGGCTGCCCCTGGCTCCCTGGGCCCTGTGTCTTTGCTGGGGGTCTCGGATGCCCGTAACCCACTCCCCACGGGTTCTCCTTGCCTGGGAAGCAGGATTGGGCGCGCGAAGCCCTTCTGCGCCCAGGCCGCAGCCATGCCCCCTGAGCCAGCTCGGCCGCTCAGCGCCGAGGCCCCGTGGCACCGACGGCCCAAAACGAGCTTCTGGCAGCTGCATTGTGCAAAGGGAAAGTCTCCTCGGGCAGCCAACAACAGCCCCAACGCGCCTCGGCTCAGGAAAGCAACGCAAGCCGTTTTCGCCCCCGGCCCTCCGCTCTCCAGATGGCAAAGCGGGGCGGGCTGCCCCTGGCTCCCTGGGCCCTGCTGCTTTGCTGGGGGTCTCCGGTGCCCGAAACCCCCTCCCCACGTGTTCTCCTTGGCGGGGAAGCAGGATTGGGCGCGCGAAGGCCTTCTGCGCCCAGGCCGCAGCCATGCCCCCTGAGCCAGCTCGGCCGCTCAGCGCCGAGGCCCTGTCGAACCGACGGCCCAAAACGAGCTTCTGGCAGCTGCCTTGTGCAAAGGGAAAGTCTCCTCGGGCAGAAAATAACAGCCAAAACGCGCCTCGGCTCAGGAAAGCAACGCAAGCCGTTTTCGCCCCCGGCCCTCCGCTCTCCAGAGGGCCAAGCGGTGCAGGGCTGCCCCTGGCTCCCTAGGCCCTGCTGCTGTGCTGGGGGTCTCCGGTGCCCGAAACCCACTCCCGACGGGTTCTCCTTGGCGGGGAAGCAGGATTGGGCACGCGAAGGCCTTCTGCGCCCAGGCCGCAGCCATGCCCCCTGAGCCAGCTCGGCCGCTCAGCGCCGAGGCCCCGTCGCACCGAAGGCCCAAAACGAGCTTCTGGCGGCTGCATTGTGCAAAGGGAAAGTCTCCTCGGGCAGCCAACAACAGCCCCAACGCGCCTCGGCTCAGGAAAGCAACGCAAGCCGTTTTCGCCCCCCGCCCCCCAGCTCTCCAGAGGGCAAAGCGAGGCGGGGCTGCCCCTGGCTCCCTGGGCCCTGCTGATTTGCTGGGGATCACCGATGCCCAAAACCTACTCCCCAAGGGTTCTCCTTGGCGGGGAAGCAGGATTGGGCGCGCGAAGCCCTTCTGCGCCCAGGCCGCAGCCATGCCCCCTGAGCCAGCTCGGCCGCTCAGCTATGAGGCCCCGTGGCACGGACGGCCCAAAACGAGCTTCTGGCAGCTGCATTGTGCCAAGGGAAAGTCTCCTCGGGCAGCCAACAACAGCCCCAACGCGCCTCGGCTGAGGAAAGCAACGCAAGCCGTTTTCGACCCCGGCCCTCCGCTCTCCAGATGGCAAAGCGGGGCGGGGCTGCCCCTGGCTCCCTGGGCCCTGCTGCTTTGCTGGGGGTCTCCGATGCCCGAAACCCACTCGGCATGTGTTCTCCTTGGCGTGGAAGCAGGATTGGGCGCGCGAAGGCCTTCTGCGCCCAGGCCGCAGCCATGCCCCCTGAGCCAGCTCGGCCGCTCAGCGCCGAGTCCCCGTCGCACCGACGGGCCAAAACGAGCTTCTGGCAGCTGCCTTGTGCAAAGGGAAAGTCTCCTTGGGCAGTCAACAACAGCCCCAACGCGCCTCGGCTCAGGAAAGCAACGCAAGCAGTTTTCGCCCCCGCCCTCCGCTCCCCAGAGGGCAAAGCGAGGCGGGGCTGCCCCTGGCTCCCTGGGCCCTGTGTCTTTGCTGGGGGTCTCCGGTGCCCGAAACCCACTCCCCACGGGTTCTCCTTGGCGGGGAAGCAGGATTGGGCGCACGAAGGCCTTCTGCGCCCAGGCCGCAAACATGCCCCCTGAGCCAGCTCTGCTGCTCAGCGCTGAGGCCCCGTCGCACCGACGGCCCAAAACGAGCTTCTGGCAGCTGCATTGTGCAAAGGGAAAGTCTCCTCGGGCAGCCAACAACAGCCCCAACGCGCCTCGGCTCAGGAAAGCAACGCAAGACGTTTTCGCCCCCGGCCCTCCACTCTCCAGAGGGCAAAGCTGGGCGGGGCTGCCCCTGGCTCCCTGGGCCCTGCTGCTTTGCTGGGGGTCTCCGGTGCCCGAAACCCACTCCCCACGGGTTCTCCGTGGCGGGGAAGCTGGATTGGGCGCAGGAAGGCCTTCTGCGCCCAGGCCGCAGCCATGCCCCCTGAGCCAGCTCGGCCGCTCAGCGCCGAGGCCCCGTTGCACCGACGGCCCAAAACGAGCTTCTGGCAGCTGCATTGTGCAAAGGGAAAGTCTCCTCGGGCAGCCAACAACAGCCCCAACGCGCCTCGGCTCAGGAAAGCAACGCAAGCCGTTTTCGCCCCCTGCCCGCCGATCTCCAGAGGGCAAAGTGGGGCGGGGCTGCCCCTGGCTCCCTGGGCCCTGCTGATTTGCTGGGGATCACCGATGCCCAAAACCTACTCCCCAAGGGTTCTCCTTGGCGGGGAAGCAGGATTGGGCGCGCAAAGCCCTTCTGCGCCCAGGCCGCAGCCATGCCCCCTGAGCCAGCTCGGCCGCTCAGCGCCGAGGCCCCGTCGCACCGAAGGCCCAAAACGAGCTTCTGGCGGCTGCATTCTGCAAAGGGAAAGTCTCCTCGGGCATCCAACAACAGCCCCAACGCGCCTCGGCTCAGGAAAGCAACGCAAGCCGTTTTCGCCCCCCGCACCCCAGCTCTCCAGAGGGCAAAGCGAGGCGGGGCTGCCCCTGGCTCCCTGGGCCCTGCTGCTTTGCTGGGGGTCTCCGGTGCCCGAAACCCACTCCCCACGGGTTCTCCTTGGCGGCGAAGCAGGATTGGGCGCGCGAAGCCCTTCTGCGCCCAGGCCGCAGCCATGCCCCCTGAGCCAGCTCGGCCGCTCAGCGCCGAGGCCCCGTGGCACCGACGGCCCAAAACGACCTTCTGGCAGCTGCATTGTGCAAAGGGAAAGTCTCCTCGGCCAGCCAACAACAGCCCCAACGCGCCTCGGATCAGGAAAGCAACGCAAGCCGTTTTCGCCCCCCGCCACCCAGCTCTCCAGAGGGCAAAGCGAGGCGGGGCTGCCCCTGGCTCCCTGAGCCCTGCTGATTTGCTGGGGATCACCGATGCCCAAAACCTACTCCCCAAGGGTTCTCCTTGGCGGGGAAGCAGGATTGGGCGCGCGAAGCCCTTCTGCGCCCAGGCCGCAGCCATGCCCCCTGAGCCAGCTCGGCCGCTCAGCGCCGAGGCCCCGTGGCACCGACGGCCCAAAACGAGCTTCTGGCAGCTGCATTGTGCAAAGGGAAAGTCTCCTCGGGCAGCCAACAACAGCCCCAACGCGCCTCGGCTGAGGAAAGCAACGCAAGCCGTTTTCGACCCCGGCCCTCAGCTCTCCAGATGGCAAAGCGGGGCGGGGCTGCCCCTGGCTCCCTGGGCCCTGCTGCTTTGCTGGGGGTCTCCGATGCCCGAAACCCACTCGGCATGTGTTCTCCTTGGCGTGGAAGCAGGATTGGGCGCGCGAAGGCCTTCTGCGCCCAGGCCGCAGCCATGCCCCCTGAGCCAGCTCGGCCGCTCAGCGCCGAGTCCCCGTCGCACCGACGGGCCAAAACGAGCTTCTGGCAGCTGCCTTGTGCAAAGGGAAAGTCTCCTCGGGCAGTCAACAACAGCCCCAACGCGCCTCGGCTCAGGAAAGCAACGCAAGCAGTTTTCGCCCCCGCCCTCCGCTCTCCAGAGGGCAAAGCGGGGCGGGGCTGCCCCTGGCTCCCTGGGCCCTGTGTCTTTGCTGGGGGTCTCCGGTGCCCGAAACCCACTCCCCACGGGTTCTCCTTGGCGGGGAAGCAGGATTGGGCGCACGAAGGCCTTCTGCGCCCAGGCCGCAACCATGCCCCCTGAGCCAGCTCTGCTGCTCAGCGCTGAGGCCCCGTCGCACCGACGGCCCAAAACGAGCTTCTGGCAGCTGCATTGTGCAAAGGGAAAGTCTCCTCGGCCAGCCAACAACAGCCCCAAAGCGCTTCGGATCAGGAAAGCAACGCAAGCCGTTTTCGCCCCCGGCCCTCCGCTCTCCAGAGGGCCAAGCGGTGCAGGGCTGCCCCTGGCTCCCTAGGCCCTGCTGCTGTGCTGGGGGTCTCCGGTGCCCGAAACCCCCTCCCCACGGGTTCTCCTTGGCGGGGAAGCAGGATTGGGCGCGCGAAAGCCTTCTGCGCCCAGGCCGCAGCCATGCCCCCTGAGCCAGCTCTGCCGCTCAGCGCCGAGGCCCCGTGGCACCTACGGCCCAAAACGAGCTTGTGGCAGCTGCATTCTGCAAAGGGAAAGTCTCCTCGGGGAGCCAACAACAGCCCCAACGCGCCTCGGCTCAGGAAAGCAACGCAAGCCGTTTTCGCCCCCTGACCTCCGATCTCCAGAGGGCAAAGCGGGGCGGGGCTGTCCCTGGCTCCCTGGGCCCTGCTGCTTTGCTGGGGGTCTCCGGTGCCCGAAACCCACTCCCCACGGGTTCTCCTTGGCGGGGAAGCAGGATTGGGCGCGCGAAGGCCTTCTGCGCCCAGGCCGCAGCCATGCCCCCTGAGCCAGCTCTGCCGCTCAGCGCCGAGGCCCCGTGGCACCGACGGCCCAAAACGAGCTTCTGGCAGCTGCATTGTGCAAAGGGAAAGTCTCCTCGGCCAGCCAACAACAGCCCCAACGCGCCTCGGATCAGGAAAGCAACGCAAGCCGTTTTCGCCCCCCGCACCCCAGCTCTCAAGAGGGCAAAGCGAGGCGGGGCTGCCCCTGGCTCCCTGGGCCCTATTCATTTGCTGGGGATCACCGATGCCCAAAACCTACTCCCCAAGGGTTCTCCTTGGCGGGGAAGCAGGATTTGGCGCTCGAAGCCCTTCTGCGCCCAGGCCGCAGCCATGCCCCCTGAGCCAGCTCGGCCGCTCAGCGCCGAGGCCCCGTGGCACCGAAGGCCATAAACGAGCTTCTGGCAGCTGCATTGTGCAAAGGGAAAGTCTCCTCGGGCAGCCAACAACAGCCCCAACGCGCCTCGGCTGAGGAAAGCAACGCAAGCCGTTTTCGCCCCCGACCCTCCGCTCTCCAGAGGGCAAAGCGGGGCGGGGCTGCCCCTGGCTCCCTGGGCCCTGTGTCTTTGCTGGGGGTCTCCGGTGCCCGAAACCCACTCCCCACGGGTTCTCCTTGGCGCGGAAGCAGGACTGGGCGTGCGAAGGCCTTCTGCGCCCAGGCCGCAGCCATGCACCCGAGCCAGCTCTGCCGCTCAGCGCCGAGGTCCCGTCGCACCGACGGCCCAAAACGAGCTTCTGGCAGCTGCATTGTGCAAAGGGAAAGTCTCCTCGGGCAGCCAACAACAGCCCCAACGCGCCTCGGCTGAGGAAAGCAACGCAAGCCGTTTTCGCCCCCGGCCCTCCGCTCTCCAGATGGCAAAGCGGGGCGGGCTGCCCCTGGCTCCATGGGCCCTGCTGCTTTGCTGGGGGTCTCCGATGCCCGAAACCCACTCGCCATGGGTTCTCCTTGGCGGGGAAGCAGGATTGGGCGCGCGAAGGCCTTCTGCGCCCAGGCCGCAGCCATGCCCCCTGAGCCAGCTCGGCCGTTCAGCGCCGAGTCCCCGTCGCACCGACGGGCCAAAACGAGCTTCTGGCAGCTGCATTGTGCAAAGGGAAAGTCTCCTCGGGCAGCCAACAACAGCCCCAACGCGCCTCGGCTCAGGAAAGCAACGCCAGCCGTTTTCGCCCCCGGCCCTCCGCTCTCCAGATGGCAAAGCGGGGCGGGCTGCCCCTGGCTCCCTGGGCCCTGCTGCTTTGCTGGGGGTCTCCGGTGCCCGAAACCCCCTCCCCACGTGTTCTCCTTGGCGGGGAAGCAGGATTGGGCGCGCGAAGGCCTTCTGCGCCCAGGCCGCAGCCATGCCCCCTGAGCCAGCTCGGCCGCTCAGCGCCGAGGCCCTGTCGAACCGACGGCCCAAAACGAGCTTCTGGCAGCTGCCTTGTGCAAAAGGAAAGTCTCCTCGGGCAGAAAACAACAGCCCAAACGCGCCTCGGCTCAGGAAAGCAACGCAAGCCGTTTTCGCCCCCGGCCCTCCGCTCTCCAGAGGGCCAAGCGGTGCAGGGCTGCCCCTGGCTCCCTAGGCCCTGCTGCTGTGCTGGGGGTCTCAGGTGCCCGAAACCCACTCCCGACGGGTTCTCCTTGGCGGGGAAGCAGGATTGGGCGCGCGAAGGCCTTCTGCGCCCAGGCCGCAGCCATGCCCCCTGAGCCAGCTCGGCCGCTCAGCGCCGAGGCCCCGTCGCACCGAAGGCCCAAAACGAGCTTCTGGCGGCTGCATTGTGCAAAGGGAAAGTCTCCTCGGGCAGCCAACAACAGCCCCAACGCGCCTCGGCTCAGGAAAGCAAAGCAAGCCGTTTTCGCCCCCCGCCCCCCAGCTCTCCAGAGGGCAAAGCGAGGCGGGGCTGCCCCTGGCTCCTTGGGCCCTGCTGATTTGCTGGGGATCACCGATGCCCAAAACCTACTCCCCAAGGGTTCTCCTTGGCGGGGAAGCAGGATTGGGCGCGCGAAGCCCTTCTGCGCCCAGGCCGCAGCCATGCCCCCTGAGCCAGCTCGGCCGCTCAGCGCCGAGGCCCCGTGGCACCGACGGCCCAAAACGAGCTTCTGGCAGCTGCATTGTGCCAAGGGAAAGTCTCCTCGGGCAGCCAACAACAGCCCCAACGCGCCTCGGCTGAGGAAAGCAACGCAAGCCGTTTTCGACCCCGGCCCTCCGCTCTCCAGATGGCAAAGCGGGGCGGGCTGCCCCTGGCTCCCTGGGCCCTGCTGCTTTGCTGGGGGTCTCCGTTGCCCGAAACCCACTCCCGACGGGTTCTCCTTGGCGGGGAAGCAGGATTGGGCGCGCGAAGGCCTTCTGCGCCCAGGCCGCAGCCATGCCCCCTGAGCCAGCTCGGCCGCACAGCGCCGAGGCCCCTCGCACCGACGGGCCAAAACGAGCTTCTGGCAGCTGCATTGTGCAAAGGGAAAGTCTCCTCGGGCAGCCAACAACAGCCCCAACGCGCCTCGGCTCAGGAAAGCAACGCAAGACGTTTTCGCCCCCTGACCTCCGATCTCCAGAGGGCAAAGCGGGGCGGGGCTGCCCCTGGCTCCCTGGGCCCTGCTGCTTTGCTGGGGGTCTCCGGTGCCCGAAACCCACTCCCCACGGGTTCTCCTTGGCGGGGATGCAGGATTGGGCGCGCGAAGGCCTTCTGCGCCCAGGCCGCAGCCATGCCCCCTGAGCCAGCTCGGCCGCTCAGCGCCGAGGCCCCGTGGCACCGACAGCCCAAAACGAGCTTCTGGCAGCTGCATTGTGCAAAGGGAAAGTCTCCTCGGGCAGCCAACAACAGCCCCAACGCGCCTCGGCTGAGGAAAGCAACGCAAGCCGTTTTCGCCCCCGACCCTCCGCTCTCCAGAGGGCAAAGCGGGGCGGGGCTGCCCCTGGCTCCCTGGGCCCTGTGTCTTTGCTGGGGGTCTCCGGTGCCCGAAACCCACTCCCCACGGGTTCTCCTTGGCGCGGAAGCAGGACTGGGCGTGCGAAGGCCTTCTGCGCCCAGGCCGCAGCCATGCACCCGAGCCAGCTCTGCCGCTCAGCGCCGAGGTCCCGTCGCACCGACGGCCCAAAACGAGCTTCTGGCAGCTGCATTGTGCAAAGGGAAAGTCTCCTCGGGCAGCCAACAACAGCCCCAACGCGCCTCGGCTGAGGAAAGCAACGAAAGCAGTTTTCGCCCCCGGCCCTCCGCTCTCCAGATGGCAAAGCGGGGCGGGCTGCCCCTGGCTCCCTGGGCCCTGCTGCTTTGCTGGGGGTCTCCGATGCCCGAAACCCACTCGCCATGGGTTCTCCTTGGCGGGGAAGCAGGATTGGGCGCGCGAAGGCCTTCTGCGCCCAGGCCGCAGCCATGCCCCCTGAGCTAGCTCGGCCGCTCAGCGCCGAGTCCCCGTCGCACCGACGGGCCAAAACGAGCTTCTGGCAGCTGCATTGTGCAAAGGGAAGGTCACCTCTGGCAGCCAACAACAGCCCCAACGTGCCTCGGCTCAGGAAAGCAACGCAAGCCGTTTTCGCCCCCCGCACTCTGCTCTCCAGAGGGCAAAGCGGGGCGGGGCTGCCCCTGGCTCCCTGGGCCTTGTGTCTTTGCTGGGGGTCTCGGATGCCCGTAACCCACTCCCCACGGGTTCTCCTTGCCTGGGAAGCAGGATTGGGCGCGCGAAGCCCTTCTGCGCCCAGGCCGCAGCCATGCCCCCTGAGCCAGCTCGGCCGCTCAGCGCCGAGGCCCCGTGGCACCGACGGCCCAAAACGAGCTTCTGGCAGCTGCATTGTGCAAAGGGAAAGTCTCCTCGGGCAGCCAACAACAGCCCCAACGCGCCTCGGCTCAGGATAGCAACGCCAGCCGTTTTCGCCCCCGGCCCTCCGCTCTCCAGATGGCAAAGCGGGGCGGGCTGCCCCTGGCTCCCTGGGCCCTGCTGCTTTGCTGGGGGTCTCCGGTGCCCGAAACCCCCTCCCCACGGGTTCTCCTTGGCGGGGAAGCAGGATTGGGCGCGCGAAGGCCTTCTGCGCCCAGGCCGCAGCCATGCCCCCTGAGCCAGCTCGGCCGCTCAGCGCCGAGGCCCTGTCGAACCGACGGCCCAAAACGAGCTTCTGGCAGCTGCCTTGTGCAAAAGGAAAGTCTCCTCGGGCAGAAAACAACAGCCCAAACGCGCCTCGGCTCAGGAAAGCAACGCAAGCCGTTTTCGCCCCCGGCCCTCCGCTCTCCAGAGGGCCAAGCGGTGCAGGGCTGCCCCTGGCTCCCTAGGCCCTGCTGCTGTGCTGGGGGTCTCAGGTGCCCGAAACCCACTCCCGACGGGTTCTCCTTGGCGGGGAAGCAGGATTGGGCGCGCGAAGGCCTTCTGCGCCCAGGCCGCAGCCATGCCCCCTGAGCCAGCTCGGCCGCTCAGCGCCGAGGCCCCGTCGCACCGAAGGCCCAAAACGAGCTTCTGGCGGCTGCATTGTGCAAAGGGAAAGTCTCCTCGGGCAGCCAACAACAGCCCCAACGCGCCTCGGCTCAGGAAAGCAAAGCAAGCCGTTTTCGCCCCCCGCCCCCCAGCTCTCCAGAGGGCAAAGCGAGGCGGGGCTGCCCCTGGCTCCTTGGGCCCTGCTGATTTGCTGGGGATCACCGATGCCCAAAACCTACTCCCCAAGGGTTCTCCTTGGCGGGGAAGCAGGATTGGGCGCGCGAAGCCCTTCTGCGCCCAGGCCGCAGCCATGCCCCCTGAGCCAGCTCGGCCGCTCAGCGCCGAGGCCCCGTGGCACCGACGGCCCAAAACGAGCTTCTGGCAGCTGCATTGTGCCAAGGGAAAGTCTCCTCGGGCAGCCAACAACAGCCCCAACGCGCCTCGGCTGAGGAAAGCAACGCAAGCCGTTTTCGACCCCGGCCCTCCGCTCTCCAGATGGCAAAGCGGGGCGGGCTGCCCCTGGCTCCCTGGGCCCTGCTGCTTTGCTGGGGGTCTCCGTTGCCCGAAACCCACTCCCGACGGGTTCTCCTTGGCGGGGAAGCAGGATTGGGCGCGCGAAGGCCTTCTGCGCCCAGGCCGCAGCCATGCCCCCTGAGCCAGCTCGGCCGCACAGCGCCGAGGCCCCTCGCACCGACGGGCCAAAACGAGCTTCTGGCAGCTGCATTGTGCAAAGGGAAAGTCTCCTCGGGCAGCCAACAACAGCCCCAACGCGCCTCGGCTCAGGAAAGCAACGCAAGACGTTTTCGCCCCCTGACCTCCGATCTCCAGAGGGCAAAGCGGGGCGGGGCTGCCCCTGGCTCCCTGGGCCCTGCTGCTTTGCTGGGGGTCTCCGGTGCCCGAAACCCACTCCCCACGGGTTCTCCTTGGCGGGGATGCAGGATTGGGCGCGCGAAGGCCTTCTGCGCCCAGGCCGCAGCCATGCCCCCTGAGCCAGCTCGGCCGCTCAGCGCCGAGGCCCCGTGGCACCGACAGCCCAAAACGAGCTTCTGGCAGCTGCATTGTGCAAAGGGAAAGTCTCCTCGGGCAGCCAACAACAGCCCCAACGCGCCTCGGCTGAGGAAAGCAACGCAAGCCGTTTTCGCCCCCGACCCTCCGCTCTCCAGAGGGCAAAGCGGGGCGGGGCTGCCCCTGGCTCCCTGGGCCCTGTGTCTTTGCTGGGGGTCTCCGGTGCCCGAAACCCACTCCCCACGGGTTCTCCTTGGCGCGGAAGCAGGACTGGGCGTGCGAAGGCCTTCTGCGCCCAGGCCGCAGCCATGCACCCGAGCCAGCTCTGCCGCTCAGCGCCGAGGTCCCGTCGCACCGACGGCCCAAAACGAGCTTCTGGCAGCTGCATTGTGCAAAGGGAAAGTCTCCTCGGGCAGCCAACAACAGCCCCAACGCGCCTCGGCTGAGGAAAGCAACGAAAGCAGTTTTCGCCCCCGGCCCTCCGCTCTCCAGATGGCAAAGCGGGGCGGGCTGCCCCTGGCTCCCTGGGCCCTGCTGCTTTGCTGGGGGTCTCCGATGCCCGAAACCCACTCGCCATGGGTTCTCCTTGGCGGGGAAGCAGGATTGGGCGCGCGAAGGCCTTCTGCGCCCAGGCCGCAGCCATGCCCCCTGAGCTAGCTCGGCCGCTCAGCGCCGAGTCCCCGTCGCACCGACGGGCCAAAACGAGCTTCTGGCAGCTGCATTGTGCAAAGGGAAGGTCACCTCTGGCAGCCAACAACAGCCCCAACGTGCCTCGGCTCAGGAAAGCAACGCAAGCCGTTTTCGCCCCCCGCACTCTGCTCTCCAGAGGGCAAAGCGGGGCGGGGCTGCCCCTGGCTCCCTGGGCCTTGTGTCTTTGCTGGGGGTCTCGGATGCCCGTAACCCACTCCCCACGGGTTCTCCTTGCCTGGGAAGCAGGATTGGGCGCGCGAAGCCCTTCTGCGCCCAGGCCGCAGCCATGCCCCCTGAGCCAGCTCGGCCGCTCAGCGCCGAGGCCCCGTGGCACCGACGGCCCAAAACGAGCTTCTGGCAGCTGCATTGTGCAAAGGGAAAGTCTCCTCGGGCAGCCAACAACAGCCCCAACGCGCCTCGGCTCAGGAAAGCAACGCCAGCCGTTTTCGCCCCCGGCCCTCCGCTCTCCAGATGGCAAAGCGGGGCGGGCTGCCCCTGGCTCCCTGGGCCCTGCTGCTTTGCTGGGGGTCTCCGGTGCCCGAAACCCCCTCCCCACGTGTTCTCCTTGGCGGGGAAGCAGGATTGGGCGCGCGAAGGCCTTCTGCGCCCAGGCCGCAGCCATGCCCCCTGAGCCAGCTCGGCCGCTCAGCGCCGAGGCCCCGTCGCACCGACGGGCCAAAACGAGCTTCTGGCAGCTGCATTGTGCAAAGGGAAGGTCACCTCTGGCAGCCAACAACAGCCCCAACGTGCCTCGGCTCAGGAAAGCAACGCAAGCCGTTTTCGCCCCCCGCCCTCCGCTCTCCAGAGGGCAAAGCGGGGCGGGGCTGCCCCTGGCTCCCTGGGCCCTGTGTCTTTGCTGGGGGTCTCGGATGCCCGTAACCCACTCCCCACGGGTTCTCCTTGCCTGGGAAGCAGGATTGGGCGCGCGAAGCCCTTCTGCGCCCAGGCCGCAGCCATGCCCCCTGAGCCAGCTCGGCCGCTCAGCGCCGAGTCCCCGTCGCACCGACGGCCCAAAACGAGCTTCTGGCAGCTGCCTTGTGCAAAGGGAAAGTCTCCTCGGGCAGAAAACAACAGCTCAAACGCGCCTCGGCTCAGGAAAGCAACGCAAGCCGTTTTCGCCCCCGGCCCTCCGCTCTCCAGAGGGCCAAGCGGTGCAGGGCTGCCCCTGGCTCCCTGGGCCCTGCTGCTGTGCTGGGGGTCTCCGGTGCCCGAAACCCACTCCCGACGGGTTCTCCTTGGCGGGGAAGCAGGATTGGGCGCTCGAAGGCCTTCTGCGCCCAGGCCGTAGCCATGCCCCCTGAGCCAGCTCGGCCGCTCAGCGCCGAGGCCCCGTCGCACCGAAGGCCCAAAACGAGCTTCTGGCAGCTGCATTGTGCAAAGGGAAAGTCTCCTCGGGCAGCCAACAACAGCCTCAACGCGCCTCGGCTGAGGAAAGCAACGCAAGCCGTTTTCGACCCCGGCCCTCCGCTCTCCAGATGGCAAAGCGGGGCGGGCTGCCCCTGGCTCCCTGGGCCCTGCTGCTTTGCTGGGGGTCTCCGGTGCCCGAAACCCCCTCCCCACGTGTTCTCCTTGGCGGGGAAGCAGGATTGGGCGCGCGAAGGCCTTCTGCGCCCAGGCCGCAGCCATGCCCCCTGAGCGAGCTCGGCCGCACAGCGCTGAGGCCCCTCGCACCGACGGGCCAAAACGAGCTTCTGGCAGCTGCATTGTGCAAAGAGAAAGTCTCCTCGGGCAGCCAACAATAGCCCCAACGCGCCTCGGCTCAGGAAAGCAACGCAAGACGTTTTCGCCCCCGGCCCTCCGCTCTCCAGAGGGCAAAGCGGGGCGGGGCTGCCCCTGGCTCCCTAGGCCCTGCTGCTGTGCTGGGGGTCTCCGGTGCCCGAAACCCACTCCCCACGGGTTCTCCTTGGCGGCGAAGCAGGATTGGGCGCGCGAAGGCCTTCTGCGCCCAGGCCTCAGCCATGCCCCCTGAGCCAGCTCGGCCGCTCAGCGCCGAGGCCCCGTGGCACCGACGGCCCAAAACGAGCTTCTGGCAGCTGCATTGTGCAAAGGGAAAGTCTCCTCGGGCAGCCAACAACAGCCCCAACGCGCCTCGGCTCAGGAAAGCAACGCAAGCCGTTTTCGCCCCCTGCCCTCCGATCTCCAGAGGGCAAAGCGGGGCGGGGCTGCCCCTGGCTCCCTAGGCCCTGCTGCTGTGCTGGGGGTCTCCGGTGCCCGAAACCCACTCCCCACGGGTTCTCCTTGGCGGGGAAGCAGGATTGGGCGCTCGAAGGCCTTCTGCGCCCAGGCCGCAGCCATGCCCCCTGAGCCAGCTCGGCCGCTCAGCGCCGAGGCCCCGTCGCACCGAAGGCCCAAAACGAGCTTCTGGTGGCTGCATTCTGCAAAGGGAAAGTCTCCTCGGGCAGCCAACAACAGCCCCAACGCGCCTCGGCTCAGGAAAGCAACGCAAGCCGTTTTCGCCCCCGGCCCTCCGCTTTCCAGAGGGCAAAGCGGGGCGGGGCTGCCCCTGGCTCCCTGGGCCCTGCTGCTTTGCTGGGGGTCTCCGGTGCCCGAAACCCACTCCCCACGGGTTCTCCTTGGCGGGGAAGCAGGATTGGGCGCGCGAAGGCCTTCTGCGCCCAGGCCGCAGCCATGCCCCCTGAGCCAGCTCGGCCGCTCAGCGCCGAGGCCCCTCGCACCGATGGGCCAAAACGAGCTTCTGGCAGCTGCATTCTGCAAAGGGAAAGTCTCTTCGGGCAGCCAACAACAGCCCCAACGCGCCTCGGCTCAGGAAAGCAACGCAAGCCGTTTTCGCCCCCGGGCCTCCTCTCTCCAGAGGGAAAAGCGGGGCGGGGCTGCCCCTGGCTCCCTGGGCCCTGCTGCGTTGCTGGGGGTCTCCGATGCCCGAAACCCACTCGCCATGGGTTCTCCTTGGCGGGGAAGCAGGATTGGGCCCGCGAAGGCCTTCTGCGCCCAGGCCGCAGCCATGCCCCCTGAGCCAGCTCGGCCGCTCAGCGCCGAGGCCCCGTCGCACCGACGGGCCAAAACGAGCTTCTGGCAGCTGCATTGTGCAAAGGGAAGGTCACCTCTGGCAGCCAACAACAGCCCCAACGTGCCTCGGCTCAGGAAAGCAACGCAAGCCGTTTTCGCCCCCCACCCTCCGCTCTCCAGAGGGCAAAGCGGGGCGGGGCTGCCCCTGGCTCCCTGGGCCCTGTGTCTTTGCTGGGGGTCTCGGATGCCCGTAACCCACTCCCCACGGGTTCTCCTTGCCTGGGAAGCAGGATTGGGCGCGCGAAGCCCTTCTGCGCCCAGGCCGCAGCCATGCCCCCTGAGCCAGCTCGGCCGCTCAGCGCCGAGTCCCCGTCGCACCGACGGCCCAAAACGAGCTTCTGGCAGCTGCCTTGTGCAAAGGGAAAGTCTCCTCGGGCAGAAAACAGCCCAAACGCGCCTCGGCTCAGGAAAGCAACGCAAGCCGTTTTCGCCCCCGGCCCTCCGCTCTCCAGAGGGCCAAGCGGTGCAGGGCTGCCCCTGGCTCCCTGGGCCCTGCTGCTGTGCTGGGGGTCTCCGGTGCCCGAAACCCACTCCCGACGGGTTCTCCTTGGCGGGGAAGCAGGATTGGGCGCTCGAAGGCCTTCTGCGCCCAGGCCGCAGCCATGCCCCCTGAGCCAGCTCGGCCGCTCAGCGCCGAGGCCCCGTCGCACCGAAGGCCCAAAACGAGCTTCTGGCGGCTGCATTCTGCAAAGGGAAAGTCTCGGGCAGCCAACAACAGCCCCAACGCGCCTCGGCTCAGGAAAGCAACGCAAGCCGTTTTCGCCCCCCACCCCCCAGCTCTCCAGAGGGCAAAGCGAGGCGGGGCTGCCCCTGGCTCCCTGGGCCCTGCTGATTTGCTGGGGATCACCGATGCCCAAAACCTACTCCCCAAGGGTTCTCCTTGGCGGGGAAGCAGGATTGGGCGCGCGAAGCCCTTCTGCGCCCAGGCCGCAGCCATGCCCCCTGAGCCAGCTCGGCCGCTCAGCGCCGAGGCCCCGTGGCACCGACGGCCCAAAACGAGCTTCTGGCAGCTGCATTGTGCAAAGGGAAAGTCTCCTCGGGCAGCCAACAACAGCCCCAACGCGCCTCGGCTCAGGAAAGCAACGCAAGCCGTTTTCGACCCCGGCCCTCCGCTCTCCAGATGGCAAAGCGGGGCGGGCTGCCCCTGGCTCCCTGGGCCCTGCTGCTTTGCTGGGGGTCTCCGGTGCCCGAAACCCCCTCCCCACGTGTTCTCCTTTGCGGGGAAGCAGGATTGGGCGCGCGAAGGCCTTCTGCGCCCAGGCCGCAGCCATGCCCCCTGAGCGAGCTCGGCCGCACAGCGCCGAGGCCCCTCGCACCGACGGGCCAAAACGAGCTTCTGGCAGCTGCATTGTGCAAAGGGAAAGTCTCCTCGGGCAGCCAACAATAGCCCCAACGCGCCTCGGCTCAGGAAAGCAACGCAAGACGTTTTCGCCCCCGGCCCTCCGCTCTCCAGAGGGCAAAGCGGGGCGGGCTGCCCCTGGCTCCCTAGGCCCTGCTGCTGTGCTGGGGGTCTCCGGTGCCCGAAACCCACTCCCCACGGGTTCTCCTTGGCGGCGAAGCAGGATTGGGCGCGCGAAGGCCTTCTGCGCCCAGGCCTCAGCCATGCCCCCTGAGCCAGCTCGGCCGCTCAGCGCCGAGGCCCCGTGGCACCTACGGCCCAAAACGAGCTTCTGGCGGCTGCATTGTGCAAAGGGAAAGTCTCCTCGGGCAGCCAACAACAGCCCCAACGCGCCTCGGCTCAGGAAAGCAACGCAAGCCGTTTTCGCCCCCTGCCCTCCGATCTCCAGAGGGCAAAGCGGGGCGGGGCTGCCCCTGGCTCCCTAGGCCCTGCTGCTGTGCTGGGGGTCTCCGTTGCCCGAAACCCACTCCCCACGGGTTCTCCTTGGCGGGGAAGCAGGATTGGGCGCGCGAAGGCCTTCTGCGCCCAGGCCGCAGCCATGCCCCCTGAGCCAGCTTGGCCGCTCAGCGCCGAGGCCCCGTGGCACCGACGGCCCAAAACGAGCTTCTGGCAGCTGCATTGTGCAAAGGGAAAGTCTCCTCGGCCAGCCAACAACAGCCCCAACACGCCTCGGCTCAGGAAAGCAACGCAAGCCGTTTTCGCCCCCGGCCCTCTGCTCTCCAGAGGGCAAAGCGGGGCGGGGCTGCCCCTGGCTCCCTGGGCCCTGCTGCTTTGCTGGGGGTCTCCGGTGCCCGAAACCCACTCCCCACGGGTTCTCCTTGGCGGGGAAGCAGGATTGGGCGCGCGAAAGCCTTCTGCGCCCAGGCCGCAGCCATGCCCCCTGAGCCAGCTCGGCCGCTCAGCGCCGAGTCCCCGTCGCACCGACGGGCCAAAACGAGCTTCTGGCAGCTGCATTGTGCAAAGGGAAAGTCTCCTCGGGCAGAAAACAACAGCCCCAACGCGCCTCGGCTCAGAAAAGCAACGCAAGCCGTTTTCGCCCCCGGCCCTCCGCTCTCCAGAAGGCCAAGCGGTGCAGGGCTGCCCCTGGCTCCCTAGGCCCTGCTGCTGTGCTGGGGATCTCCGGTGCCCGAAACCCCCTCCCCACGGGTTCTCCTTGGCGGGGAAGCAGGATTGGGCGCGCGAAGGCCTTCTGCGCCCAGGCCGCAGCCATGCCCCCTGAGCCAGCTCGGCCGCTCAGCGCCGAGGCCCCGTCGCACCGAAGGCCCAAAACGAGCTTCTGGCGTCTGCATTCTGCAAAGGGAAAGTCTCCTCGGACAGCCAACAACAGCCCCACCGCGCCTCGGATCAGGAAAGCAACGCAAGCCGTTTTCGCCCTCCGCACCCCAGCTCTCCAGAGGGCAAAGCGGGGCGGGGCTGCCCCTGGCTCCCTGGGCCCTGCTCATTTGCTGGGGATCACCGGTGCCCGAAACCCACTCCCCAAGGGTTCTCCTTGGCGGGGAAGCAGGATTGGGCGCGCGAAGGCCTTCTGCGCCCAAGCCGCAGCCATGCCCCCTGAGCCAGCTCGGCTGCTCAGCGCCGAGGCCCCGTCGCACCTAAGGCCCAAAACGAGCTTCTGGCAGCTGCATTGTGCAAAGGGAAAGTCTCCTCGGGCAGAAAACAACAGCCCAAACGCGCCTCGGCTCAGGAAAGCAACGCAAGCCGTTTTCGCCCCCGGCCCTCCGCTCTCCAGAAGGCCAAGCGGTGCAGGGCTGCCCCTGGCTCCCTAGGCCCTGCTGCTGTGCTGGGGGTCTCCGGTGCCCGAAACCCCCTCCCCACGGGTTCTCCTTGGCGGGGAAGCAGGATTGGGCGCGCGAAGCCCTTCTGCGCCCAAGCCGCAGCTATGCCCCCTGAGCCAGCTCGGCTGCTCAGCGCCTAGGCCCCGTCGCACCTAAGGCCCAAAACGAGCTTCTGGCAGCTGCATTGTGCAAAGGGAAAGTCTGCTCGGGCAGCCAACAACAGCCCCAACGCGCCTTGGCTCAGGCAAGCAACGCAAGCAGTTTTCGCCCCCGCCCTCCGCTCTCCAGAGAGCAAAGCGGGGTGGGGCTGCCCCTGGCTCCCTGGGCCCTGCTGCTTTGCTGGGGGTCTCCGGTGCCCGAAACCCACTCCCCACGGGTTCTCCTTGGCGGGGAAGCAGGATTGGGCGCGCGAAGGCCTTCTGCGCCCAGGCCGCAGCCATGCCCCCTGAGCCAGCTCGGCCGCTCAGCGCCGAGGCCCCTCGCACCGATGGGCCAAAACGAGCTTCTGGCAGCTGCATTCTGCAAAGGGAAAGTCTCTTCGGGCAGCCAACAACAGCCCCAACGCGCCTCGGCTCAGGAAAGCAACGCAAGCCGTTTTCGCCCCCGGGCCTCCTCTCTCCAGAGGGAAAAGCGGGGCGGGGCTGCCCCTGGCTCCCTGGGCCCTGCTGCATTGCTGGGGGTCTCCGATGCCCGAAACCCACTCGCCATGGGTTCTCCTTGGCGGGGAAGCAGGATTGGGCCCGCGAAGGCCTTCTGCGCCCAGGCCGCAGCCATGCCCCCTGAGCCAGCTCGGCCGCTCAGCGCCGAGGCCCCGTCGCACCGACGGGCCAAAACGAGCTTCTGGCAGCTGCATTGTGCAAAGGGAAGGTCACCTCTGGCAGCCAACAACAGCCCCAACGTGCCTCGGCTCAGGAAAGCAAGACAAGCCGTTTTCGCCCCCCGCCCTCCGCTCTCCAGAGGGCAAAGCGGGGCGGGGCTGCCCCTGGCTCCCTGGGCCCTGTGTCTTTGCTGGGGGTCTCGGATGCCCGTAACCCACTCCCCACGGGTTCTCCTTGCCTGGGAAGCAGGATTGGGCGCGCGAAGCCCTTCTGCGCCCAGGCCGCAGCCATGCCCCCTGAGCCAGCTCGGCCGCTCAGCGCCGAGTCCCCGTCGCACCGACGGCCCAAAACGAGCTTCTGGCAGCTGCCTTGTGCAAAGGGAAAGTCTCCTCGGGCAGAAAACAACAGCCCAAACGCGCCTCGGCTCAGGAAAGCAACGCAAGCCGTTTTCGCCCCCGGCCCTCCGCTCTCCAGAGGGCCAAGCGGTGCAGGGCTGCCCCTGGCTCCCTGGGCCCTGCTGCTGTGCTGGGGGTCTCCGGTGCCCGAAACCCACTCCCGACGGGTTCTCCTTGGCGGGGAAGCAGGATTGGGCGCTCGAAGGCCTTCTGCGCCCAGGCCGCAGCCATGCCCCCTGAGCCAGCTCGGCCGCTCAGCCCCGAGGCCCCGTCGCACCGAAGGCCCAAAACGAGCTTCTGGCGGCTGCATTCTGCAAAGGGAAAGTCTCCTCGGGCAGCCAACAACAGCCCCAACGCGCCTCGGCTCAGGAAAGCAACGCAAGCTGTTTTCGCCCCCCACCCCCCAGCTCTCCAGAGGGCAAAGCGAGGCGGGGCTGCCCCTGGCTCCCTGGGCCCTGCTGCTTTGCTGGGGATCACCGATGCCCAAAACCTACTCCCCAAGGGTTCTCCTTGGCGGGGAAGCAGGATTGGGCGCGCGAAGCCCTTCTGCGCCCAGGCCGCAGCCATGCCCCCTGAGCCAGCTCGGCCGCTCAGCGCCGAGGCCCCGTGGCACCGACGGCCCAAAACGAGCTTCTGGCAGCTGCATTGTGCAAAGGGAAAGTCTCCTCGGGCAGCCAACAACAGCCCCAACGCGCCTCGGCTCAGGAAAGCAACGCAAGCCGTTTTTGACCCCGGCCCTCCGCTCTCCAGATGGCAAAGCGGGGCGGGCTGCCCCTGGCTCCCTGGGCCCTGCTGCTTTGCTGGGGGTCTCCGGTGCCCGAAACCCCCTCCCCACGTGTTCTCCTTGGCGGGGAAGCAGGATTGGGCGCGCGAAGGCCTTCTGCGCCCAGGCCGCAGCCATGCCCCCTGAGCGAGCTCGGCCGCACAGCGCCGAGGCCCCTCGCACCGACGGGCCAAAACGAGCTTCTGGCAGCTGCCTTGTGCAAAGGGAAAGTCTCCTCGGGCAGCCAACAATAGCCCCAACGCGCCTCGGCTCAGGAAAGCAACGCAAGACGTTTTCGCCCCCGGCCTTCCGCTCTCCAGAGGGCAAAGCGGGGCGGGGCTGCCCCTGGCTCCCTAGGCCCTGCTGCTGTGCTGGGGGTCTCCGGTGCCCGAAACCCACTCCCCACGGGTTCTCCTTGGCGGCGAAGCAGGATTGGGCGCGCGAAGGCCTTCTGCGCCCAGGCCTCAGCCATGCCCCCTGAGCCAGCTCGGCCGCTCAGCGCCGAGGCCCCGTCGCACCGAAGGCCCAAAACGAGCTTCTGGCGGCTGCATTCTGCAAAGGGAAAGTCTCCTCGGGCAGCCAACAACAGCCCCAACGCGCCTCGGCTCAGGAAAGCAACGCAAGCCGTTTTCGCCCCCTGCCCTCCGATCTCCAGAGGGCAAAGCGGGGCGGGGCTGCCCCTGGCTCCCTAGGCCCTGCTGCTGTGCTGGGGGTCTCCGTTGCCCGAAACCCACTCCCCACGGGTTCTCCTTGGCGGGGAAGCAGGATTGGGCGCGCGAAGGCCTTCTGCGCCCAGGCCGCAGCCATGCCCCCTGAGCCAGCTTGGCCGCTCAGCCCCGAGGCCCCGTGGCACCGACGGCCCAAAACGAGCTTCTGGCAGCTGCATTGTGCAAAGGGAAAGTCTCCTCGGCCAGCCAACAACAGCCCCAACGCGCCTCGGCTCAGGAAAGCAACGCAAGCCTTTTTCGCCCCCGGCCCTCGGCTCTCCAGAGGGCAAAGCGGGGCGGGGCTGCCCCTGGCTCCCTGGGCCCTGCTGCTTTGCTGGGGGTCTCCGGTGCCCGAAACCCACTCCCCACGGGTTCTCCTTGGCGGGGAAGCAGGATTGGGCGCGCGAAAGCCTTCTGCGCCCAGGCCGCAGCCATGCCCCCTGAGCCAGCTCGGCCGCTCAGCGCCGAGTCCCCGTCGCACCGACGGGCCAAAACGAGCTTCTGGCAGCTGCATTGTGCAAAGGGAAAGTCTCCTCGGGCAGAAAACAACAGCCCAAACGCGCCTCGGCTCAGGAAAGCAACGCAAGCCGTTTTCGCCCCCGGCCCTCCGCTCTCCAGAAGGCCAAGCGGTGCAGGGCTGCCCCTGGCTCCCTAGGCCCTGCTGCTGTGCTGGGGGTCTCCGGTGCCCGAAACCCCCTCCCCACGGGTTCTCCTTGGCGGGGAAGCAGGATTGGGCGCGCGAAGCCCTTCTGCGCCCAAGCCGCAGCTATGCCCCCTGAGCCAGCTCGGCTGCTCAGCGCCTAGGCCCCGTCGCACCTAAGGCCCAAAACGAGCTTCTGGCAGCTGCATTGTGCAAAGGGAAAGTCTGCTCGGGCAGCCAACAACAGCCCCAACGCGCCTTGGCTCAGGCAAGCAACGCAAGCAGTTTTCGCCCCCGCCCTCCGCTCTCCAGAGGGCAAAGCGGGGCGGGGCTGCCCCTGGCTCCCTGGGCCCTGCTGCTTTGCTGGGGGTCTCCGGTGCCCGAAACCCACTCCCCACGGGTTCTCCTTGGCGGGGAAGCAGGATTGGGCGCGCGAAGGCCTTCTGCGCCCAGGCCGCAGCCATGCCCCCTGAGCCAGCTCGGCCGCTCAGCGCCGAGGCCCCTCGCACCGATGGGCCAAAACGAGCTTCTGGCAGCTGCATTCTGCAAAGGGAAAGTCTCTTCGGGCAGCCAACAACAGCCCCAACGCGCCTCGGCTCAGGAAAGCAACGCAAGCCGTTTTCGCCCCCGGGCCTCCTCTCTCCAGAGGGAAAAGCGGGGCGGGGCTGCCCCTGGCTCCCTGGGCCCTGCTGCATTGCTGGGGGTCTCCGATGCCCGAAACCCACTCGCCCTGGGTTCTCCTTGGCGGGGAAGCAGGATTGGGCCCGCGAAGGCCTTCTGCGCCCAGGCCGCAGCCATGCCCCCTGAGCCAGCTCGGCCGCTCAGCGCCGAGGCCCCGTCGCACCGACGGGCCAAAACGAGCTTCTGGCAGCTGCATTGTGCAAAGGGAAGGTCACCTCTGGCAGCCAACAACAGCCCCAACGTGCCTCGGCTCAGGAAAGCAAGACAAGCCGTTTTCGCCCCCCGCCCTCCGCTCTCCAGAGGGCAAAGCGGGGCGGGGCTGCCCCTGGCTCCCTGGGCCCTGTGTCTTTGCTGGGGGTCTCGGATGCCCGTAACCCACTCCCCACGGGTTCTCCTTGCCTGGGAAGCAGGATTGGGCGCGCGAAGCCCTTCTGCGCCCAGGCCGCAGCCATGCCCCCTGAGCCAGCTCGGCCGCTCAGCGCCGAGTCCCCGTCGCACCGACGGCCCAAAACGAGCTTCTGGCAGCTGCCTTGTGCAAAGGGAAAGTCTCCTCGGGCAGAAAACAACAGCCCAAACGCGCCTCGGCTCAGGAAAGCAACGCAAGCCGTTTTCGCCCCCGGCCCTCCGCTCTCCAGAGGGCCAAGCGGTGCAGGGCTGCCCCTGGCTCCCTGGGCCCTGCTGCTGTGCTGGGGGTCTCCGGTGCCCGAAACCCACTCCCGACGGGTTCTCCTTGGCGGGGAAGCAGGATTGGGCGCTCGAAGGCCTTCTGCGCCCAGGCCGCAGCCATGCCCCCTGAGCCAGCTCGGCCGCTCAGCCCCGAGGCCCCGTCGCACCGAAGGCCCAAAACGAGCTTCTGGCGGCTGCATTCTGCAAAGGGAAAGTCTCCTCGGGCAGCCAACAACAGCCCCAACGCGCCTCGGCTCAGGAAAGCAACGCAAGCTGTTTTCGCCCCCCACCCCCCAGCTCTCCAGAGGGCAAAGCGAGGCGGGGCTGCCCCTGGCTCCCTGGGCCCTGCTGATTTGCTGGGGATCACCGATGCCCAAAACCTACTCCCCAAGGGTTCTCCTTGGCGGGGAAGCAGGATTGGGCGCGCGAAGCCCTTCTGCGCCCAGGCCGCAGCCATGCCCCCTGAGCCAGCTCGGCCGCTCAGCGCCGAGGCCCCGTGGCACCGACGGCCCAAAACGAGCTTCTGGCAGCTGCATTGTGCAAAGGGAAAGTCTCCTCGGGCAGCCAACAACAGCCCCAACGCGCCTCGGCTCAGGAAAGCAACGCAAGCCGTTTTTGACCCCGGCCCTCCGCTCTCCAGATGGCAAAGCGGGGCGGGCTGCCCCTGGCTCCCTGGGCCCTGCTGCTTTGCTGGGGGTCTCCGGTGCCCGAAACCCCCTCCCCACGTGTTCTCCTTGGCGGGGAAGCAGGATTGGGCGCGCGAAGGCCTTCTGCGCCCAGGCCGCAGCCATGCCCCCTGAGCGAGCTCGGCCGCACAGCGCCGAGGCCCCTCGCACCGACGGGCCAAAACGAGCTTCTGGCAGCTGCATTGTGCAAAGGGAAAGTCTCCTCGGGCAGCCAACAATAGCCCCAACGCGCCTCGGCTCAGGAAAGCAACGCAAGACGTTTTCGCCCCCGGCCCTCCGCTCTCCAGAGGGCAAAGCGGGGCGGGGCTGCCCCTGGCTCCCTAGGCCCTGCTGCTGTGCTGGGGGTCTCCGGTGCCCGAAACCCACTCCCCACGGGTTCTCCTTGGCGGCGAAGCAGGATTGGGCGCGCGAAGGCCTTCTGCGCCCAGGCCTCAGCCATGCCCCCTGAGCCAGCTCGGCCGCTCAGCGCCGAGGCCCCGTCGCACCGAAGGCCCAAAACGAGCTTCTGGCGGCTGCATTCTGCAAAGGGAAAGTCTCCTCGGGCAGCCAACAACAGCCCCAACGCGCCTCGGCTCAGGAAAGCAACGCAAGCCGTTTTCGCCCCCTGCCCTCCGATCTCCAGAGGGCAAAGCGGGGCGGGGCTGCCCCTGGCTCCCTAGGCCCTGCTGCTGTGCTGGGGGTCTCCGTTGCCCGAAACCCACTCCCCACGGGTTCTCCTTGGCGGGGAAGCAGGATTGGGCGCGCGAAGGCCTTCTGCGCCCAGGCCGCAGCCATGCCCCCTGAGCCAGCTTGGCCGCTCAGCCCCGAGGCCCCGTGGCACCGACGGCCCAAAACGAGCTTCTGGCAGCTGCATTGTGCAAAGGGAAAGTCTCCTCGGCCAGCCAACATCAGCCCCAACGCGCCTCGGCTCAGGAAAGCAACGCAAGCCTTTTTCGCCCCCGGCCCTCGGCTCTCCAGAGGGCAAAGCGGGGCGGGGCTGCCCCTGGCTCCCTGGGCCCTGCTGCTTTGCTGGGGGTCTCCGGTGCCCGAAACCCACTCCCCACGGGTTCTCCTTGGCGGGGAAGCAGGATTGGGCGCGCGAAAGCCTTCTGCGCCCAGGCCGCAGCCATGCCCCCTGAGCCAGCTCGGCCGCTCAGCGCCGAGTCCCCGTCGCACCGACGGGCCAAAACGAGCTTCTGGCAGCTGCATTGTGCAAAGGGAAAGTCACCTCGGGCAGCCAACAACAGCCCCAACGTGCCTCGGCTCAGGAAAGCAACGCAAGCCGTTTTCGCCCCCCGCCCTCCGCTCTCCAGAGGGCAAAGCGGGGCGGGGCTGCCCCTGGCTCCCTGGGCCCTGTGTCTTTGCTGGGGGTCTCGGATGCCCGTAACCCACTCCCCACGGTTTCTCCTTGCCTGGGAAGCAGGATTGGGCACGCGAAGCCCTTCTGCGCCCAAGCCGCAGCCATGCCCCCTGAGCCAGCTCGGCTGCTCAGCGCCGAGGCCCCGTCGCACCTAAGGCCCAAAACGAGCTTCTGGCAGCTGCATTGTGCAAAGGGAAAGTCTCCTCGGGCAGCCAACAACAGCCCCAACGCGCCTCGGCTCAGGCAAGCAACGCAAGCAGTTTTCGCCCCCGCCCTCCGCTCTCCAGAGGGCAAAGCGGGGCGGGGCTGCCCCTGGCTCCCTGGGCCCTGCTGCTTTGCTGGGGGTCTCCGGTGCCCGAAACCCACTCCCCACGGGTTCCCCTTGGCGGCGAAGCAGGATTGGGCGCGCGAAGGCCTTCTGCGCCCAGGCCGCAGCCATGCCCCCTGAGCCAGCTCGGCCGCTCAGCGCCGAGGCCCTGTCGAACCGACGGCCCAAAACGAGCTTCTGGCAGCTGCATTGTGCAAAGGGAAAGTCTCCTCGGGCAGAAAACAACAGCCCCAACGCGCCTCGGCTCAGGAAAGCAACGCAAGCTGTTTTCGCCCCCGGCCCTCCGCTCTCCAGAAGGCCAAGCGGTGCAGGGCTGCCCCTGGCTCCCTAGGCCCTGCTGCTGTGCTGGGGATCTCCGGTGCCCGAAACCCACTCCCCACGGGTTCTCCTTGGCGGGGAAGCAGGATTGGGCGCGCGAAGGCCTTCTGCGCCCAGGCCGCAGCCATGCCCCCTGAGCCAGCTCGGCCGCTCAGCGCCGAGGCCCCGTCGCACCGAAGGCCCAAAACGAGCTTCTGGCGTCTGCATTCTGCAAAGGGAAAGTCTCCTCGGACAGCCAACAACAGCCCCACCGCGCCTCGGATCAGGAAAGCAACGCAAGCCGTTTTCGCCCTCCGCACCCCAGCTCTCCAGAGGGCAAAGCGAGGCGGGGCTGCCCCTGGCTCCCTGGGCCCTGCTCATTTGCTGGGGATCACCGATGCCCAAAACCTACTCCCCAAGGGTTCTCCTTGGCGGGGAAGCAGGATTGGGCGCGCGAAGGCCTTCTGCGCCCAGGCCGCAGCCATGCCCCCTGAGCCAGCTCGGCCGCTCAGCGCCGAGGCCCCGTGGCACCGACGGCCCAAAACGAGATTCTGGCAGCTGCATTGTGCAAAGGGAAAGTCTCCTCGGGCAGCCAACAACAGCCCCAACGCGCCTCGGCTGAGGAAAGCAACGCAAGCCGTTTTCGACCCCGGCCCTCCGCTCTCCAGATGGCAAAGCGGGGCGGGCTGCCCCTGGCTCCCTGGGCCCTGCTGCTTTGCTGGGGGTCTCCGGTGCCCGAAACCCACTCCCCACGGGTTCTCCTTGGCGGGGAAGCAGGATTGGGCGCGCGAAGGCCTTCTGCGCCCAGGCCGCAGCCATGCCCCCTGAGCCAGCTCGTCCGCTCAGCGCCGAGGCCCTGTCGAACCGACGGCCCAAAACGAGCTTCTGGCAGCTGCCTTGTGCAAAGGGAAAGTCTCCTCGGGCAGAAAACAACAGCCCAAACGCGCCTCGGCTCAGGAAAGCAACGCAAGCCGTTTTCGCCCCCGGCCCTCCGCTCTCCAGAGGGCCAAGCGGTGCAGGGCTCCCCCTGGCTCCCTAGGCCCTGCTGCTGTGCTGGGGGTCTCCGGTGCCCGAAACCCACTCCCCAAGGGTTCTCCTTGGCGGGGAAGCAGGATTGGGCGCGCGAAAACCTTCTGCGCCCAGGCCGCAGCCATGCCCCCTGAGCCAGCTCGGCCGCTCAGCGCCGAGTCCCCGTCGCACCGACGGGCCAAAACGAGCTTCTGGCAGCTGCATTGTGCAAAGGGAAAGTCACCTCGGGCAGCCAACAACAGCCCCAACGTGCCTCGGCTCAGGAAAGCAACGCAAGCCGTTTTCGCCCCCCGCCCTCCGCTCTCCAGAGGGCAAAGCGGGGCGGGGCTGCCCCTGGCTCCCTGGGCCCTGTGTCTTTGCTGGGGGTCTCGGATGCCCGTAACCCACTCCCCACGGGTTCTCCTTGGCGGCGAAGCAGGATTGGGCGCGCGAAGGCCTTCTGCGCCCAGGCCGCAGCCATGCCCCCTGAGCCAGCTCGGCCGCACAGCGCCGAGGCCCTATCGAACCGACGGCCCAAAACGAGCTTCTGGCAGCTGCATTGTGCAAAGGGAAAGTCTCCTCGGGCAGAAAACAACAGCCCAAACGCGCCTCGGCTCAGGAAAGCAACGCAAGCCGTTTTCGCCCCCGGCCCTCCGCTCTCCAGAAGGCCAAGCGGTGCAGGGCTGCCCCTGGCTCCCTAGGCCCTGCTGCTGTGCTGGGGGTCTCCGGTGCCCGAAACCCCCTCCCCACGGGTTCTCCTTGGCGGGGAAGCAGGATTGGGCGCGCGAAGCCCTTCTGCGCCCAAGCCGCAGCTATGCCCCCTGAGCCAGCTCGGCTGCTCAGCGCCGAGGCCCCGTCGCACCTAAGGCCCAAAACGAGCTTCTGGCAGCTGCATTGTGCAAAGGGAAAGTCTCCTCGGGCAGCCAACAACAGCCCCAACGCGCCTCGGCTCAGGCAAGCAACGGAAGCAGTTTTCGCCCCCGCCCTCCGCTCTCCAGAGGGCAAAGCGGGGCGGGGCTGCCCCTGGCTCCCTGGGCCCTGCTGCTTTGCTGGGGGTCTCCGGTGCCCGAAACCCACTCCCCACGGGTTCTCCTTGGCGGGGAAGCAGGATTGGGCGCGCGAAGGCCTTCTGCGCCCAGGCCGCAGCCATGCCCCCTGAGCCAGCTCTGCCGCTCAGCGCCGAGGCCCCGTGGCACCGACGGCCCAAAACGAGCTTCTGGCAGCTGCATTGTGCAAAGGGAAAGTCTCCTCGGCCAGCCAACAACAGCCCCAACGCGCCTCGGATCAGGAAAGCAACGCAAGCCGTTTTCGCCCCCCGCCCCCCCGCTCTCCAGAGGGCAAAGCGAGGCGGGGCTGCCCCTGGCTCCCTGAGCCCTGCTGATTTGCTGGGGATCACCGATGCCCAAAACCTACTCCCCAAGGGTTCTCCTTGGCGGGGAAGCAGGATTGGGCGCGCGAAGCCCTTCTGCGCCCAGGCCGCAGCCATGCCCCCTGAGCCAGCTCGGCCGCTCAGCGCCGAGGCCCCGTGGCACCGACGGCCCAAAACGAGCTTCTGGCAGCTGCATTGTGCAAAGGGAAAGTCTCCTCGGGCAGCCAACAACAGCCCCAACGCGCCTCGGCTGAGGAAAGCAACGCAAGCCGTTTTCGCCCCCGGCCCTCCGCTCTCCAGATGGCAAAGCGGGGCGGGCTGCCCCTGGCTCCCTGGGCCCTGTGTCTTTGCTGGGGGTCTCGGATGCCCGTAACCCACTCCACACGGTTTCTCCTTGCCTGGGAAGCAGGATTGGGCGCGCGAAGCCCTTCTGCGCCCAAGCCGCAGCCATGCCCCCTGAGCCAGCTCGGCTGCTCAGCGCCGAGGCCCTGTCGCACCTAAGGCCCAAAACGAGCTTCTGGCAGCTGCATTGTGCAAAGGGAAAGTCTCCTCGGGCAGCCAACAACAGCCCCAACGCGCCTCGGCTCAGGCAAGCAACGCAAGCAGTTTTCGCCCCCGCCCTCCGCTCTCCAGAGGGCAAAGCGGGGCGGGGCTGCCCCTGGCTCCCTGGGCCCTGCTGCTTTGCTGGGGGTCTCCGGTGCCCGAAACCCACTCCCCACGGGTTCTCCTTGGCGGGGAAGCAGGATTGGGCGCGCGAAAGCCTTCTGCGCCCAGGCCGCAGCCATGCCCCCTGAGCCAGCTCTGCCGCTCAGCGCCGAGGCCCCGTGGCACCGACGGCCCAAAACGACCTTCTGGCAGCTGCATTGTGCAAAGGGAAAGTCTCCTCGGCCAGCCAACAACAGCCCCAACGCGCCTCGGATCAGGAAAGCAACGCAAGCCGTTTTCGCCCCCCGCACCCCAGCTCTCCAGAGGGCAAAGCGAGGCGGGGCTGCCCCTGGCTCCCTGGGCCCTGCTCATTTGCTGGGGATCACCGATGCCCAAAACCTACTCCCCAAGGGTTCTCCTTGGCGGGGAAGCAGGATTGGGCGCGCGAAGGCCTTCTGCGCCCAGGCCGCAGCCATGCCCCCTGAGCCAGCTCGGCCGCTCAGCGCCGAGGCCCCGTGGCACCGACGGCCCAAAACGAGATTCTGGCAGCTGCATTGTGCAAAGGGAAAGTCTCCTCGGGCAGCCAACAACAGCCCCAACGCGCCTCGGCTGAGGAAAGCAACGCAAGCCGTTTTCGACCCCGGCCCTCCGCTCTCCAGATGGCAAAGCGGGGCGGGCTGCCCCTGGCTCCCTGGGCCCTGCTGCTTTGCTGGGGGTCTCCGGTGCCCGAAACCCACTCCCCACGGGTTCTCCTTGGCGGGGAAGCAGGATTGGGCGCGCGAAGGCCTTCTGCGCCCAGGCCGCAGCCATGCCCCCTGAGCCAGCTCGTCCGCTCAGCGCCGAGGCCCTGTCGAACCGACGGCCCAAAACGAGCTTCTGGCAGCTGCCTTGTGCAAATGGAAAGTCTCCTCGGGCAGAAAACAACAGCCCAAACGCGCCTCGGCTCAGGAAAGCAACGCAAGCCGTTTTCGCCCCCGGCCCTCCGCTCTCCAGAGGGCCAAGCGGTGCAGGGCTGCCCCTGGCTCCCTAGGCCCTGCTGCTGTGCTGGGGGTCTCCGGTGCCCGAAACCCACTCCCCACGGGTTCTCCTTGGCGGGGAAGCAGGATTGGGCGCGCGAAAACCTTCTGCGCTCAGGCCGCAGCCATGCCCCCTGAGCCAGCTCGGCCGCTCAGCGCCGAGTCCCCGTCGCACCGACGGGCCAAAACGAGCTTCTGGCAGCTGCATTGTGCAAAGGGAAAGTCTCCTCGGCCAGCCAACAACAGCCCCAACGCGCCTCGGATCAGGAAAGCAACGCAAGCCGTTTTCGCCCCCCGCCCCCCCGCTCTCCAGAGGGCAAAGCGAGGCGGGGCTGCCCCTGGCTCCCTGAGCCCTGCTGATTTGCTGGGGATCACCGATGCCCAAAACCTACTCCCCAAGGGTTCTCCTTGGCGGGGAAGCAGGATTGGGCGCGCGAAGCCCTTCTGCGCCCAGGCCGCAGCCATGCCCCCTGAGCCAGCTCGGCCGCTCAGCGCCGAGGCCCCGTGGCACCGACGGCCCAAAACGAGCTTCTGGCAGCTGCATTGTGCAAAGGGAAAGTCTCCTCGGGCAGCCAACAACAGCCCCAACGCGCCTCGGCTGAGGAAAGCAACGCAAGCCGTTTTCGCCCCCGGCCCTCCGCTCTCCAGATGGCAAAGCGGGGCGGGCTGCCCCTGGCTCCCTGGGCCCTGTGTCTTTGCTGGGGGTCTCGGATGCCCGTAACCCACTCCACACGGTTTCTCCTTGCCTGGGAAGCAGGATTGGGCGCGCGAAGGCCTTCTGCGCCCAAGCCGCAGCCATGCCCCCTGAGCCAGCTCGGCTGCTCAGCGCCGAGGCCCTGTCGCACCTAAGGCCCAAAACGAGCTTCTGGCAGCTGCATTGTGCAAAGGGAAAGTCTCCTCGGGCAGCCAACAACAGCCCCAACGCGCCTCGGCTCAGGCAAGCAACGCAAGCAGTTTTCGCCCCCGCCCTCCGCTCTCCAGAGGGCAAAGCGGGGCGGGGCGGCCCCTGGCTCCCTGGGCCCTGCTGCTTTGCTGGGGGTCTCCGGTGCCCGAAACCCACTCCCCACGGGTTCTCCTTGGCGGCGAAGCAGGATTGGGCGCGCGAAGGCCTTCTGCGCCCAGGCCGCAGCCATGCCCCCTGAGCCAGCTCTGCCGCTCAGCGCCGAGGCCCCGTGGCACCGACGGCCCAAAACGAGCTTCTGGCAGCTGCATTGTGCAAAGGGAAAGTCTCCTCGGCCAGCCAACAACAGCCCCAACGCGCCTCGGATCAGTAAAGCAACGCAAGCCGTTTTCGCCCCCGGCCCTCCACTCTCCAGAGGGCAAAGCGGTGCGGGGCTGCCCCTGGCTCCCTGGGCCCTGCTGATTTGCTGGGGATCACCGATGCCCAAAACCTACTCCCCAAGGGTTCTCCTTGGCGGGGAAGCAGGATTGGGCGCGCGAAGCCCTTCTGCGCCCAGGCCGCAGCCATGCCCCCTGAGCCAGCTCGGCCGCTCAGCGCCGAGGCCCCGTCGCACCGAAGGCCCAAAACGAGCTTCTGGCGGCTGCATTGTGCAAAGGGAAAGTCTCCTCGGGCAGCCAACAACAGCCCCAACGCGCTTCGGCTCAGGAAAGCAACGCAAGCCGTTTTCGCCCCCTGCCCTCCGATCTCCAGAGGGCAAAGCGGGGCGGGGCTGCCCCTGGCTCCCTGGGCCCTGCTGCTTTGCTGGGGGTCTCCGGTGCCCGAAACCCACTCCCCACGGGTTCTTCTTGGCGGGGAAGCAGGATTGGGCGCGCGAAGCCCTTCTGCGCCCAGGCGGCAGCCATGCCCCCTGAGCCAGCTCGGCCGCTCAGCGCCGAGGCCCCGTGGCACCGACGGCCCAAAACGAGCTTCTGGCAGCTGCAGTGTGCAAAGGGAAAGTCTCCTCGGCCAGCCAACAACAGCCCCAACGCGCCTCGGATCAGGAAAGCAACGCAAGCCGTTTTCGCCCCCCGCCCCCCCGCTCTCCAGAGGGCAAAGCGAGGCGGGGCTGCCCCTGGCTCCCTGAGCCCTGCTGATTTGCTGGGGATCACCGATGCCCAAAACCTACTCCCCAAGGGTTCTCCTTGGCGGGGAAGCAGGATTGGGCGCGCGAAGCCCTTCTGCGCCCAGGCCGCAGCCATGCCCCCTGAGCCAGCTCGGCCGCTCAGCGCCGAGGCCCCGTGGCACCGACGGCCCAAAACGAGCTTCTGGCAGCTGCATTGTGCAAAGGGAAAGTCTCCTCGGGCAGCCAACAACAGCCCCAACGCGCCTCGGCTGAGGAAAGCAACGCAAGCCGTTTTCGCCCCCGGCCCTCCGCTCTCCAGATGGCAAAGCGGGGCGGGCTGCCCAAGGCTCCCTGGGCCCTGTGTCTTTGCTGGGGGTCTCGGATGCCCGTAACCCACTCCACACGGTTTCTCCTTGCCTGGAAAGCAGGATTGGGCGCGCGAAGCCCTTCTGCGCACAAGCCGCAGCCATGCCCCCTGAGCAAGCTCGGCTGCTCAGCGCCGAGGCCCTGTCGCACCTAAGGCCCAAAACGAGCTTCTGGCAGCTGCATTGTGCAAAGGGAAAGTCTCCTCGGGCAGCCAACAACAGCCCCAACGCGCCTCGGCTCAGGCAAGCAACGCAAGCAGTTTTCGCCCCCGCCCTCCGCTCTCCAGAGGGCAAAGCGGGGCGGGGCTGCCCCTGGCTCCCTGGGCCCTGCTGCTTTGCTGGGGGTCTCCGGTGCCCGAAACCCACTCCCGACGGGTTCTCCTTGGCGGGGAAGCAGGATTGGGCGCGCGAAGGCCTTCTGCGCCCAGGCCGCAGCCATGCCCCCTGAGCCAGCTCGGCCGCTCAGTGTCGAGGCCCCGTTGCACCGACGGCCCAAAACGAGCTTCTGGCAGCTGCATTGTGCAAAGGGAAAGTCTCCTCGGGCAGAAAACAACAGCCCCAACGCGCCTCGGCTCAGGAAAGCAACGCAAGCCGTTTTCGCCTCCGGCCCTCCGCTCTCCAGAAGGCCAAGCGGTGCAGGGCTGCCCCTGGCTCCCTAGGCCCTGCTGCTGTGCTGGGGGTCTCCGGTGCCCGAAACCCCCTCCCCACGGGTTCCCCTTGGCGGGGAAGCAGGATTGGGCGCGCGAAGGCCTTCTGCGCCCAGGCCGCAGCCATGCCCCCTGAGCCAGCTCGGCCGCTCAGCGCCGAGGCCCCGTCGCACCGAAGGCCCAAAACGAGCTTCTGGCAGCTGCATTCTGCAAAGGGAAAGTCTCCTCGGACAGCCAACAACAGCCCCAACGCGCCTCGGCTCAGGAAAGCAACGCAAGCCGTTTTCGCCCCCTGCCCTCCGATCTCCAGAGGGCAAAGCGAGGCGGGGCTGCCCCTGGCTCCCTGGGCCCTGCTGCTTTGCTGGGGGTCTCCGGTGCCCGAAACCCACTCCCCACGGGTTCTCCTTGGCGGGGAAGCAGGATTGGGCGCGCGAAAGCCTTCTGCGCCCAGGCCGCAGCCATGCCCCCTGAGCCAGCTCGGCCGCTCAGCGCCGAGGCCCCGTGGCACCGACGGCCCAAAACGAGCTTCTGGCAGCTGCATTGTGCAAAGGGAAAGTCTCCTCGGGCAGCCAACAACAGCCCCAACGCGCCTCGGCTGAGGAAAGCAACGCAAGCCGTTTTCGCCCCCCGCCCCCCCGCTCTCCAGAGGGCAAAGCGAGGCGGGGCTGCCCCTGGCTCCCTGAGCCCTGCTGATTTGCTGGGGATCACCGATGCCCAAAACCTACTCCCCAAGGGTTCTCCTTGGCGGGGAAGCAGGATTGGGCGCGCGAAGCCCTTCTGCGCCCAGGCCGCAGCCATGCCCCCTGAGCCAGCTCGGCCGCTCAGCGCCGAGGCCCCGTGGCACCGACGGCCCAAAACGAGCTTCTGGCAGCTGCATTGTGCAAAGGGAAAGTCTCCTCGGGCAGCCAACAACAGCCCCAACGCGCCTCGGCTGAGGAAAGCAACGCAAGCCGTTTTCGCCCCCGGCCCTCCGCTCTCCAGATGGCAAAGCGGGGCGGGCTGCCCCTGGCTCCCTGGGCCCTGTGTCTTTGCTGGGGGTCTCGGATGCCCGTAACCCACTCCACACGGTTTCTCCTTGCCTGGGAAGCAGGATTGGGCGCGCGAAGCCCTTCTGCGCCCAAGCCGCAGCCATGCCCCCTGAGCCAGCTCGGCTGCTCAGCGCCGAGGCCCTGTCGCACCTAAGGCCCAAAACGAGCTTCTGGCAGCTGCATTGTGCAAAGGGAAAGTCTCCTCGGGCAGCCAACAACAGCCCCAACGCGCCTCGGCTCAGGCAAGCAACGCAAGCAGTTTTCGCCCCCGCCCTCCGCTCTCCAGAGGGCAAAGCGGGGCGGGGCTGCCCCTGGCTCCCTGGGCCCTGCTGCTTTGCTGGGGGTCTCCGGTGCCCGAAACCCACTCCCCACGGGTTCTCCTTGGCGGGGAAGCAGGATTGGGCGCGCGAAGGCCTTCTGCGCCCAGGCCGCAGCCAGGCCCCCTGAGCCAGCTCTGCCGCTCAGCGCCGAGGCCCTGTCGAACCGACGGCCCAAAACGAGCTTCTGGCAGCTGCCTTGTGCAAAGGGAAAGTCTCCTCGGGCAGAAAACAACAGCCCAAACGCGCCTCGGCTCAGGAAAGCAACGCAAGCCGTTTTCGCCCCCTGCCCTCCGATCTCCAGAGGGCAAAGCGGGGCGGGGCTGCCCCTGGCTCCCTGGGCCCTGCTGCTTTGCTGGGGGTCTCCGGTGCCCGAAACCCACTCCCCACGGGTTCTCTTTGGCGGGGAAGCAGGATTGGGCGCGCGAAAGCCTTCTGCGCCCAGGCCGCAGCCATGCCCCCTGAGCCAGCTCTGCCGCTCAGCGCCGAGGCCCCGTGGCACCGACGGCCCAAAACGACCTTCTGGCAGCTTCATTGGGCAAAGGGAAAGTCTCCTCGGCCAGCCAACAACAGCCCCAACGCGCCTCGGATCAGGAAAGCAACGCAAGCCGTTTTCGCCCCCCGCACCCCAGCTCTCCAGAGGGCAAAGCGAGGCGGGGCTGCCCCTGGCTCCCTGGGCCCTGCTCATTTGCTGGGGATCACCGATGCCCAAAACCTACTCCCCAAGGGTTCTCCTTGGCGGGGAAGCAGGATTGGGCGCGCGAAGGCCTTCTGCGCCCAGGCCGCAGCCATGCCCCCTGAGCCAGCTCGGCCGCTCAGCGCCGAGGCCCCGTGGCACCGACGGCCCAAAACGAGATTCTGGCAGCTGCATTGTGCAAAGGGAAAGTCTCCTCGGGCAGCCAACAACAGCCCCAACTAGCCTCGGCTGAGGAAAGCAACGCAAGCCGTTTTCGACCCCGGCCCTCCGCTCTCCAGATGGCAAAGCGGGGCGGGCTGCCCCTGGCTCCCTGGGCCCTGCTGCTTTGCTGGGGGTCTCCGGTGCCCGAAACCCACTCCCCACGGGTTCTCCTTGGCGGGGAAGCAGGATTGGGCGCGCGAAGGCCTTCTGCGCCCAGGCCGCAGCCATGCCCCCTGAGCCAGCTCGTCCGCTCAGCGCCGAGGCCCTGTCGAACCGACGGCCCAAAACGAGCTTCTGGCAGCTGCCTTGTGCAAATGGAAAGTCTCCTCGGGCAGAAAACAACAGCCCAAACGCGCCTCGGCTCAGGAAAGCAACGCAAGCCGTTTTCGCCCCCGGCCCTCCGCTCTCCAGAGGGCCAAGCGGTGCAGGGCTGCCCCTGGCTCCCTAGGCCCTGCTGCTGTGCTGGGGGTCTCCGGTGCCCGAAACCAACTCCCCACGGGTTCTCCTTGGCGGCGAAGCAGGATTGGGCGCGCGAAGGCCTTCTGCGCCCAGGCCGCAGCCATGCCCCCTGAGCCAGCTCTGCCGCTCAGCGCCGAGGCCCCGTGGCACCGACGGCCCAAAACGAGCTTCTGGCAGCTGCATTGTGCAAAGGGAAAGTCTCCTCGGCCAGCCAACAACAGCCCCAACGCGCCTCGGATCAGTAAAGCAACGCAAGCCGTTTTCGCCCCCGGCCCTCCACTCTCCAGAGGGCAAAGCGGGGCGGGGCTGCCCCTGGCTCCCTGGGCCCTGCTGATTTGCTGGGGATCACCGATGCCCAAAACCTACTCCCCAAGGGTTCTCCTTGGCGGGGAAGCAGGATTGGGCGCGCGAAGCCCTTCTGCGCCCAGGCCGCAGCCATGCCCCCTGAGCCAGCTCGGCCGCTCAGCGCCGAGGCCCCGTCGCACCGAAGGCCCAAAACGAGCTTCTGGCGGCTGCATTGTGCAAAGGGAAAGTCTCCTCGGGCAGCCAACAACAGCCCCAACGCGCCTCGGCTCAGGAAAGCAACGCAAGCCGTTTTCGCCCCCTGCCCTCCGATCTCCAGAGGGCAAAGCGGGGCGGGGCTGCCCCTGGCTCCCTGGGCCCTGCTGCTTTGCTGGGGGTCTCCGGTGCCCGAAACCCACTCCCCACGGGTTCTTCTTGGCGGGGAAGCAGGATTGGGCGCGCGAAGGCCTTCTGCGCCCAGGCCGCAGCCATGCCCCCTGAGCCAGCTCGGCCGCTCAGCGCCGAGGCCCCGTGGCACCGACGGCCCAAAACGAGCTTCTGGCAGCTGCAGTGTGCAAAGGGAAAGTCTCCTCGGCCAGCCAACAACAGCCCCAACGCGCCTCGGATCAGGAAAGCAACGCAAGCCGTTTTCGCCCCCCGCCCCCCCGCTCTCCAGAGGGCAAAGCGAGGCGGGGCTGCCCCTGGCTCCCTGAGCCCTGCTGATTTGCTGGGGATCACCGATGCCCAAAACCTACTCCCCAAGGGTTCTCCTTGGCGGGGAAGCAGGATTGGGCGCGCGAAGCCCTTCTGCGCCCAGGCCGCAGCCATGCCCCCTGAGCCAGCTCGGCCGCTCAGCGCCGAGGCCCCGTGGCACCGACGGCCCAAAACGAGCTTCTGGCAGCTGCATTGTGCAAAGGGAAAGTCTCCTCGGGCAGCCAACAACAGCCCCAACGCGCCTCGGCTGAGGAAAGCAACGCAAGCCGTTTTCGCCCCCGGCCCTCCGCTCTCCAGATGGCAAAGCGGGGCGGGCTGCCCCTGGCTCCCTGGGCCCTGTGTCTTTGCTGGGGGTCTCGGATGCCCGTAACCCACTCCACACGGTTTCTCCTTGCCTGGAAAGCAGGATTGGGCGCGCGAAGCCCTTCTGCGCACAAGCCGCAGCCATGCCCCCTGAGCAAGCTCGGCTGCTCAGCGCCGAGGCCCTGTCGCACCTAAGGCCCAAAACGAGCTTCTGGCAGCTGCATTGTGCAAAGGGAAAGTCTCCTCGGGCAGCCAACAACAGCCCCAACGCGCCTCGGCTCAGGCAAGCAACGCAAGCAGTTTTCGCCCCCGCCCTCCGCTCTCCAGAGGGCAAAGCGGGGCGGGGCTGCCCCTGGCTCCCTGGGCCCTGCTGCTTTGCTGGGGGTCTCCGGTGCCCGAAACCCACTCCCCACGGGTTCTCCTTGGCGGGGAAGCAGGATTGGGCGCGCGAAGGCCTTCTGCGCCCAGGCCGCAGCCATGCCCCCTGAGCCAGCTCGGCCGCTCAGTGTCGAGGCCCCGTTGCACCGACGGCCCAAAACGAGCTTCTGGCAGCTGCATTGTGCAAAGGGAAAGTCTCCTCGGGCAGAAAACAACAGCCCCAACGCGCCTCGGCTCAGGAAAGCAACGCAAGCCGTTTTCGCCTCCGGCCCTCCGCTCTCCAGAAGGCCAAGCGGTGCAGGGCTGCCCCTGGCTCCCTAGGCCCTGCTGCTGTGCTGGGGGTCTCCGGTGCCCGAAACCCCCTCCCCACGGGTTCCCCTTGGCGGGGAAGCAGGATTGGGCGCGCGAAGGCCTTCTGCGCCCAGGCCGCAGCCATGCCCCCTGAGCCAGCTCGGCCGCTCAGCGCCGAGGCCCCGTCGCACCGAAGGCCTAAAACGAGCTTCTGGCGTCTGCATTCTGCAAAGGGAAAGTCTCCTCGGACAGCCAACAACAGCCCCAACGCGCCTCGGCTCAGGAAAGCAACGCAAGCCGTTTTCGCCCCCTGCCCTCCGATCTCCAGAGGGCAAAGCGAGGCGGGGCTGCCCCTGGCTCCCTGGGCCCTGCTGCTTTGCTGGGGGTCTCCGGTGCCCGAAACCCACTCCCCACGGGTTCTCCTTGGCGGGGAAGCAGGATTGGGCGCGCGAAAGCCTTCTGCGCCCAGGCCGCAGCCATGCCCCCTGAGCCAGCTCGGCCGCTCAGCGCCGAGGCCCCGTGGCACCGACGGCCCAAAACGAGCTTCTGGCAGCTGCATTGTGCAAAGGGAAAGTCTCCTCGGGCAGCCAACAACAGCCCCAACGCGCCTCGGATCAGGAAAGCAACGCAAGCCGTTTTCGCCCCCGGCCATCCGCTCTCCAGATGGCAAAGCGGGGCGGGCTGCCCCTGGCTCCCTGGGCCCTGTGTCTTTGCTGGGGGTCTCGGATGCCCGTAACCCACTCCACACGGTTTCTCCTTGCCTGGGAAGCAGGATTGGGCGCGCGAAGCCCTTCTGCGCCCAAGCCGCAGCCATGCCCCCTGAGCCAGCTCGGCTGCTCAGCGCCGAGGCCCTGTCGCACCTAAGGCCCAAAACGAGCTTCTGGCAGCTGCATTGTGCAAAGGGAAAGTCTCCTCGGGCAGCCAACAACAGCCCCAACGCGCCTCGGATCAGGAAAGCAACGCAAGCCGTTTTCGCCCCCCGCACCCCAGCTCTCCAGAGGGCAAAGCGAGGCGGGGCTGCCCCTGGCTCCCTGGGCCCTGCTCATTTGCTGGGGATCACCGATGCCCAAAACCTACTCCCCACGGGTTCTCCTTGGCGGGGAAGCAGGATTGGGCGCGCGAAGCCCTTCTGCGCCCAGGCCGCAGCCATGCCCCCTGAGCCAGCTCGGCCGCTCAGCGCCGAGTCCCCGTCGCACCGACGGGCCAAAACGAGCTTCTGGCAGCTGCATTGTGCAAAGGGAAAGTCACCTCGGGCAGCCAACAACAGCCCCAAAGTGCCTCGGCTCAGGAAAGCAACGCAAGCCGTTTTCGCCCCCCGCCCTCCGCTCTCCAGAGGGCAAAGCGGGGCGGGGCTGCCCCTGGCTCCCTGGGCCCTGCTGCTTTGCTGGGGGTCTCCGGTGCCCGAAACCCACTCCCCACGGGTTCTCCTTGGCGGGGAAGCAGGATTGGGCGCGCGAAGGCCTTCTGCGCCCAGGCCGCAGCCATGCCCCCTGAGCCAGCTCGGCCGCTCAGTGCCGAGGCCCCGTTGCACCGACGGCCCAAAACGAGCTTCTGGCAGCTGCATTGTGCAAAGGGAAAGTCTCCTCGGGCAGCCAACAACAGCCCCAACGCGCCTCGGCTCAGGAAAGCAACGCAAGCTGTTTTCTCCCCCTGCCCTCCGCTCTCCAGAGGGCAAAGCGGGGCGGGGCTGCCCCTGGCTCCCTAGGCCCTGCTGCTGTGCTGGGGGTCTCCGGTGCCCGAAACCCACTCCCCACGGGTTCTCCTTGGCGGCGAAGCAGGATTGGGCGCGCGAAGGCCTTCTGCGCCCAGGCCGCAGCCATGCCCCCTGAGCCAGCTCGGCCGCTCAGCGCCGAGGCCCCGTGGCACCGACGGCCCAAAACGAGCTTCTGGCAGCTGCATTGTGCAAAGGGAAAGTCTCCTCGGGCAGCCAACAACAGCCCCAACGCGCCTCGGCTCAGGAAAGCAACGCAAGCCGTTTTCGCCCCCCGCCCCTCAGCTCTCCAGAGGGCAAAGCGAGGCGGGGCTGCCCCTGGCTCCCTGGGCCCTGCTGATTTGCTGGGGATCACCGATGCCCAAAACCTACTCCCCAAGGGTTCTCCTTGGCGGGGAAGCAGGATTGGGCGCGCGAAGCCCTTCTGCGCCCAGGCCGCAGCCATGCCCCCTGAGCCAGCTCGGCCGCTCAGTGCCGAGGCCCCGTCGCACCGAAGGCCCAAAACGAGCTTCTGGCGGCTGCATTCTGCAAAGGGAAAGTCTCCTCGGGCAGCCAACAACAGCCCCAACGCGCCTCGGCTCAGGAAAGCAACGCAAGCCGTTTTCGCCCCCTGCCCTCCGATCTCCAGAGGGCAAAGCGGGGCGGGGCTGCCCCTGGCTCCCTGGGCCCTGCTGCTTTGCTGGGGGTCTCCGGTGCCCGAAACCCACTCCCCACGGGTTCTTCTTGGCGGGGAAGCAGGATTGGGCCCGCGAAGGCCTTCTGCGCCCAGGCCGCAGCCATGCCCCCTGAGCCAGCTCGGCCGCACAGCGCCGAGGCCCCGTGGCACCGACGGCCCAAAACGAGCTTCTGGCAGCTGCATTGTGCAAAGGGAAAGTCTCCTCGGCCAGCCAACAACAGCCCCAACGCGCCTCGGATCAGGAAAGCAACGCAAGCCGTTTTCGCCCCCCGCCCCCCAGCTCTCCAGAGGGCAAAGCGAGGCGGGGCTGCCCCTGGCTCCCTGAGCCCTGCTGATTTGCTGGGGATCACCGATGCCCAAAACCTACTCCCCAAGGGTTCTCCTTGGCGGGGAAGCAGGATTGGGCGCGCGAAGCCCTTCTGCGCCCAGGCCGCAGCCATGCCCCCTGAGCCAGCTCGGCCGCTCAGCGCCGAGGCCCCGTGGCACCGACGGCCCAAAACGAGCTTCTGGCAGCTGCATTGTGCAAAGGGAAAGTCTCCTCGGGCAGCCAACAACAGCCCCAACGCGCCTCGGCTCATGAAAGCAACGCAAGCTGTTTTCGCCCCGGCCCTCCGCTCTCCAGAGGGCAAAGCGGGGCGGGGCTGCCCCTGGCTTCCTGGGCCCTGCTGCTTTGCTGGGGGTCTCCGGTGCCCGAAACCCACTCCCCACGGGTTCTCCTTGGCGGGGAAGCAGGATTGGGCGCGCGAAGGCCTTCTGGGCCCACGCCCCAACCATGCCCCCTGAGCCTCATTGGCCGCTCAGCGCCGAGGCCCCCTCGCACAGACGGCCCAAAACGAGCTTCTGGCGGCTGCATTCTGCAAAGGGAAAGTCTCCTCGGGCAGCCAACAACAGCCCCAACGCGCCTCGGCTTAGGAAAGCAACGCAAGCGGATTTGCCCCCCGGCCCTCTGCTCTCCAGAGGGCAAAGCGGGGCGGGGCTGCCCCTGGCTTCCTGGGCCCTGCTGATTTGCTGGTTCTCCGGTGCCTGAAACCCAAACCCACGGGTTCTCCTTGGCTGGGAAGCAGGATTGGGCCCGCGAAGGCTTTATGCGCCCAGGCCGCAGCCATGCCCCCTGAGCCAGCTCGGCCGCTCATCGCCGAGGCCCCGTCGCACAGACGGCCCAAAACGAGCTTCTGGCGGCTGCATTCTGCAAAGGGAAAGTCTCCTCGGGCAGCCAACAACAGCCCCAACGCGCCTCGGCTCATGAAAGCAACGCAAGCTGTTTTCGCCCCCGGCGCTCCGCTCTCCAGAGGGCAAAGCGGGGCGGGGCTGCCCCTGGCTTCCTGGGCCCTGCTGCTTTGCTGGGGGTCTCCGGTGCCCGAAACCCACTCCCCACGGGTTCTCCTTGGCGGGGAAGCAGGATTGGGCGCGCGAAGGCCTTCTGGGCCCATGCCCCAACCATGCCCCCTGAGCCTCATCGGCCGCTCAGCGCCGAGGCCCCCTCGCACCGACGGCCCAAAACGAGCTTCTGGCGGCTGCATTGTGCAAAGGGAAAGTCTCCTCGGGCAGCCAACAACAGCCCCAACGCGCCTCGGCTTAGGAAAGCAACGCAAGCCGTTTTCGCCCCCGGCCCTCCGCTCTCCAGAGGGCAAAGCGGGGCGGGGCTCCCCCTGGCTTCCTGGGCCCTTCTGCTTTGCTGGGGGTCTCCGGTGCCCGAAACAAACTCCCAACGGGTTCCCCTTGGCGGGGAAGCAGAATTGGGGGCGCGTATGCCTTCTAGGCCCACGCCTCATCCATACCCCCTGAGCCAGCTCGGACGCTTAGCGCCGAGGCCCCATCGCACCAACGGCCCAAAACGAGCTTCTGGCAGCTGCATTGTGCAAAGGGAAAGTCTCCTCGGGCAGCCAACAACAGCCCCAACGCGCCTCGGCTTAGGAAAGCAACGCAAGCCGTTTTCGACCCCGGCCCTCCGCTCTCAAGTGGGCAAAGCGGGGCGGGGCTGCCCCTGGCTCCCTGGGCCCTGCTGCTTTGCTGGGGGTCTCCGATGCCCGAAACCCACTCCCCACGGGTTCTCCTTGGCGGGGAAGCAGGATTGGGCGCGCGAAGGCCTTCTGGGCCCACGCCCCAACCATGCCCCCTGAGCCACCTCGGCCGCTCATCGCCGAGGCCCCGTCGCACAGACGGCCCAAAACGTGCTTCTGGCGGCTGCATTCTGCAAAGGGAAAGTCTCCTCGGGCAGCCAACAACAGCCCCAATGCGCCTCGGCTCATGAAAGCAACACAAGCCGATTTCGCCCCCGGCCCTCTGCTCTCCAGAGGGCAAAGCGGGGCGGGGCTGCCCCTGGCTTCCTGGGCCCTGCTGATTTGCTGGGTGTCTCCGATGCCCGAAACCCACTCCCCACGGGTTCTCCTTGGCGGGGAAGCAGGATTGGGCCCGCGAAGGCTTTATGCGCCCAGGCCGCAGCCATGCCCCCTGGGCCAGCTCGGCCGCACAGTGACGAGGCCCCGTCGCACCGACGGCCCAAAACGAGCTTCTGGCGGCTGCATTCTGCAAAGGGAAAGTCTCCTCGGGCAGCCAACAACAGCCCCAACGCGCCTCGGCTCATGAAAGCAACGCAAGCCATTTTCGACCCCGGCCCTCCGCTCTCCAGAGGGCAAAGCGGGGCGGGGCTGCCCCTGGCTCCCTGGGCCCTGCTGCTTTGCTGGGGATCTCCGATGCCCGAAACCCACTCGCCACGGGTTCTCCTTGGCGGAGAAGCAGGATTGGGCGCGCGAAGGCCTTCTGCGCCCAGGCCGCAGCCATGCCGCCTGAGCCAGCTCGACCGCTCAGCGCCGAGGCCCCGACGCACCGACGGCCCAAAACGAGCTTCTGGCGGCTGCATTGTGCAAAGGGAAAGTCTCCTCGGGCAGCCAACAATAGCCCCAACGCGCCTCGGCTTAGGAAAGCAACGCAAGCCGATTTCGCCCCCGGCCCTCTGCTCTCCAGAGGGCAAAGCGGGGCGGGGCTGCCCCTGGCTCCCTGGGCCCTGCTGATTTGCTGGGGCTCTCCGATGCCCGAAACCCACTCCCCACGGGTTCTCCTTGGCTGGGAAGCAGGATTGGGCCCGCGAAGGCTTTATGCGCCCAGGCCGCAGCCATGCCCCCTGAGCCAGCTCGGCCGCACAGTGACGAGGCCCCGTCGCACCGACGGCCCAAAACGAGCTTCTGGCGGCTGCATTCTGCAAAGGGAAAGTCTCCTCGGGCAGCCAACAACAGCCCCAAAGCGCCTCGGCTTAGGAAAGCAATGCAAGCCGTTTTCGCCCCGGCCCTCCGCTCTCCAGAGGGCAAAGCGGGGCGGGGCTGCCCCTGGCTCCCTGGGCCCTGCTGCTTTGCTGGGGGTCTTCGATGCCCGAAACCCACTCCCCACGGGTTCTCCTTGGCGGGGAAGCTGAATTGGGCGCGCGAAGGCCTTCTGCGCCCAGGCCGCAACCATGCCCCCTGAGCCAGCTCAGCCGCTCAGCGCCGAGGCCCCGTCGCACCGACGGCCCAAAACGAGCTTCTGGCAGCTGCATTGTGCAAAGGGAAAGTCTCCTCGGGCAGCCAACAACAGCCCCAACGCGCCTTGGCTCAGGAAAGCAATGCAAGCCGTTTTTGCCCCTGGCCCTCCGCTCTCCAGAGGGCAAAGCGGGGCGGGGATGCCCCTGGCTTCCTGGGCCCTGCTGTTTTGCTGGGGGTCTCCGATGCCCGAAACCCACTCCCCACAGGTTCTCCTTGGCGGGGAAGCAGGATTGGGCCCGCGACAGCCTTCTGGGCCCACGCCCCAACCATGCCCCCTGAGCCACCTCGGCTGTTCATCGCCGAGACCCCGTCGCACTGACGGCCCAAAACGAGCTTCTGGCGGCGGCATTGTGCAAAGGGAAAGTCTCCTCCGGCAGCCAACAACAGCCCCAACGCGCCTCGGCTCAGGAAAGCAACGCAAGCCGTTTTCGCCCCCGGCCGTCCGCTCTCCAGAGGGCAAAGCGGGGCGGGTCGGCCCCTGGCTTCCTGGGCCCTGCTGATTTGCTGGGGGTCTCCGGTGCCCGAAAACCACTCCCCACGGGTTCTCCTTGGCGGGGAAGCAGGATTGGGCGCGCGAAGGCCTTCTGCGCCCACGCCCCAACCATGCCCCCTGAGCCACCTCGGCCGCTCATCGCCGAGACCCCGTCGCGCTGACGGCCCAAAACGAGCTTCTGGCGGCTGCATTCTGCAAAGGGAAAGTCTCCTCAGGCAGCCAACAACAGCCCCAAAGCGCCACGGCTCATGAAAGCAACGCAAGCCGTTTTCGCCCCTGGCCCTCCACTCTCCAGAGGGCAAAGCGGGGCGGGGCTGCCCCTGGCTCCCTGGGCCCTGCTGCTTTGCTGGGGGTCTCCGATGCCCGAAACCCACTCCCCACGGTTTATCCTTGGCAGGGAAGCAGGATTGGGCGCGCGAAATCCTTCTACGCTCTCGCCCCAGCCTTGCCCCCTGAGCCAGCTCGGCCGCTCAGCGCCGAGGCCCCTGGCACCGACGGCCCAAAACGAGCTTCTGGCACCTGCATTCTGCAAAGGGAAAGTCTCCTCGGGCAGCCAACAACAGCCCCAACGCGCCTCGGCTTAAGAAAGCAACGCAAGCCGTTTTCGCACCCGGGCCTCCGCTCTCCAGAGGGCAATGCGGGGCGGGGCTGCCCCTGGCTCCCTGGGCCCTGCTGCTTTGCTGGGGGTCTCCGGTGCCCGAAACCCACTCCCCATGGGTTCTCCTTGGCGGGGAGGCAGAATTGGGGGCGCGTAGGCCTTCTGGGCCCACTCCCCAGCAATACCCCCTGAGCCAGCTCGGACGCTTAGCGCCGAGGCCCCGTCGCACCGACGGCACAAAACGAGCTTCTGGCAGCTGCATTGTGCAAAGGGAAACTCTCCTCGGGCGGCCAACAACAGCCCCAACGCGCCTCGGCTTAGGAAAGCAATGCAAGCCGTTTTCGACCCCGGCCCTCCGCTCTCCAGAGGGCAAAGCGGGGCGGGGCTGCCCCTGGCTCCCTGGGCCCTGCTGCTTTGCTGGGGGTCTTCGATGTCGAAACCCACTCCCCACGGGTTATCCTTGTCGGGGAAGCAGGATTGGGCGTGCGAAGTCCTTCTACGCCCACGCCCCAGCCAAGCCCCCTGAGCCACCTCGGCCGCTCAGTGACGAGGCCCCGTCGCACCGACGGCCCCAAACGAGCTTCTGGCGGCTGCATTCTGCAAAGGGAAAGTCTCCTCGGGCAGCCAACAACTGCCCCAACGCGCCTCAGCTCAGGAAAGCAACGCAAGCCGTTTTCGCCCCCAGCCCTCCGCTCTCCAGAGGGCAAAGCGGGGCGGGGCTGCCCCTGGCTCCCTGGGCCCTGCTGATTTGCTGGGGGTCTCCGGTGCCCGAAACTCACTCGCCACGGGTTCTCCTTGGCGGGGAAGCAGAATTGGGGGCGCGAAGGCCTTCTGCGCCCAGGACGCAGCCATGGCAGTGAGCCAGCTCGGCCGCTCAGCGCCGAGGCCCCGTCGCACCGACGGCCCAAAACGAGCTTCTGGCAGCTGCATTGTGCAAAGGGAAAGTCTCCTCGGGCAGCCAACAACAGCCCCAACGCGCCTCGGCTCAGGAAAGCAACGCAAGCCGTTTTCGCACCCGGGCCTCCGCTCTCCAGAGGGCAAAGCGGGGCGGGGTGCCACTGGCTCCCTGGGCCCTGCTGCTTTGCTGGGGGTCTCAGGTGCCCGAAACCCACTCCCGACGGGTTCTCCTTGGTGGGGAAGCAGGATTGGGCGCGCGAAGGCCTTCTACGCCCACGCCCCAGCCATGCCCACTGAGCCAACTCGGCCGCTCAGTGACGAGGCCCCGTCGCACCGACGGCCAAAAACGAGCTTCTGGCAGCTGCATTGTGCAAATGGAAAGTCTCCTCGCGCAGCCAACAACAGCCCCAACGCGCCTCGGCTTAAGAAAGCAACGCAAGCCGTTTTCGCACCCGGGCCTCCGACTCCTGAGCGCAAAGCGGGGCGGGGCTGCCCCTGGCATCCTGGGCCCTGCTGCTTTGCTGGGGGTCTCCGGTGCCCGAAACCCCCTCCCCACGGGTTCTCCTTGGCGGGGAAGCAGAATTGGGGGCGCGTAGACCTTCTAGGCCCACGCCCCAGCCATACCCCCTGAGCCAGCTCGGACGCTTAGCGCCGAGGCCCCGTCGCACCGACGGCCCAAATCGAGCTTCTGGCAGCTGCATTGTGCAAAGGGAAACTCTCCTCAGGCGGCCAACAACAGCCCCAACGCGCCTCGGCTTAGGAAAGCAATGCAAGCCGTTTTCGCCCCGTCCCTCCGCTCTCCAGAGGGCAAAGCGGGGCGGGGCTGCCCCTGGCTCCCTGGACCCTGCTGCTTTGCTGGGGGTCTTCGATGCCCGAAACCCACTCCCCACGGGTTATCCTTGTCGGGGAAGCAGGATTGGGCGTGCGAAGTCCTTCTACGCCCACGCCCCAGCTAAGCCACCTGAGCCACCTCGGCCGCTCAGTGACGAGGCCCCGTCGCACCGACGGCCCAAAACGAGCTTCTGGCAGCTGCATTGTGCAAAGGGAAAGTCTCCTCGGGCGGCCAACAACAGCCCCAACGCGCCTCGGCTTAGGAAAGCAACGCAAGCCGTTTTCGCCCCCGGCCCTCCGCTCTCCAGAGGGCAAAGCGGGGCGGGGCTGCCCCTGGCTCCCTGGGCCCTGCTGCTTTGCTGGGGGTCTCCGGTGCCCGAAACCCACTCCCCACGGGTTCTCCTTGGCGGGAAAGCAGGATTGGGCGCGCGAAGGCCTTCTGCGCCCAGGCCGCAGCCATGGCCCCTGAGCCAGCTCGGCCGCTCAGCGCCGAGGCCCCGTCGCACCGACGGCCCAAAACGAGCTTCTGGCAGCTGCATTGTGGAAAGGGAAAGTCTCCTCGGGCAGCCAACAACAGCCCCAACGCGCCTCGGCTCAGTAAAGCAACGCAAGCCGTTTTTGCCCCCGGCCCTCCGCTCTCCAGAGGGCAAAGCGGGGCGGGGCTGCCCCTGGCTCCCTGGGCCCTGCTGCTTTGCTGGGGGTCTCCGGTGCCCGAAACCCTCTCCGCACGGGTTCTCCTTGGCGGGGAAGCAGGATTGGGCGTGCGAAGGCCTTTTGCGCCCAGGCCGCATCCATGCCCCCTGAGCCACCTCTGCCGCTCAGCGCCGAGGCCCCGTCGCACAGACGGCCAAAACGAGCTTCTGGCAGCTGCATTGTGCAAAGGGAAAGTCTCCTCGGGCAGCCAACAACAGCCCCAACGCGCCTCGGCTGAGGAAAGCAACGCAAGCCGTTTTCGCCCCCGGCCCTCCGCTCTCCAGAGGGCAAAGCGGGGCGGGGCTGCCCCTGGCTCCCTGGGCCCTGCTGCTTTGCTGGGGGTCTCCGGTGCCCGAAACCCACTCCCCACGGGTTCTCCTTGGTGGGTAGGCAGAATTGGGGGCGCGTAGGCCTTCTGGGCCCACGCCTCAGCAATACCCCCTGAGCCAGCTCGGACGCTTAGCGCCGAGTCCCCGTCGCACCGACGGCCCAAAACGAGCTTCTGGCAGCTGCATTGTGCAAAGGGAATGTCTCCTCGGGCGGCCAACAACAGCCCCAACGCGCCTCGGCTCAGGAAAGCAACGCAAGCCGTTTTCGCCCCGGCCCTCCGCTCTCCAGAGGGCAAAGCGGGGCGGGGCTGCCCCTGGCTCCCTGGGCCCTGCTGCTTTGCTGGGGGTCTCCGATGCCCGAAACCCACTCCCCACGGGTTCCCCTTGGCGGGGAATCAGGATTGGGCGCGCGAAGTCCTTCTACGCCCAGGCCGCAGCCATGCACCCTGAACCAGTTCGTCCGCTCAGCGCCGAGGCCCCGTTGCACCGACGGCCCAAAACGAGCTTCTGGCAGCTGCATTGTGCAAACGGAAAGTCTCCTCGCGCAGCCAAGAACAGCCCCAACGCGCCTCGGCTTAGGAAAGCAACGCAAGCCGTTTTCGCACCCGGGCCTCCGACTCGTGAGGGCAAAGCGGGGCGGGGCTGCCCCTGGCATCCTGGGCCCTGCTGCTTTGCTGGGGGTCTCCGGTGCCCGAAACCCACTCCCGACGGGTTCTCCTTGGCGGGGAAGCAGAATTGGGGGCGCGTAGACCTTCTAGGCCCACGCCCCAGCCATACCCCCTGAGCCAGCTCGGACGCTTAGCCCCGAGGCCCCGTCGCACAGACGGCCCAAAACGAGCTTCTGGCAGCTGCATTGTGCAAAGGGAAAGTCTCCTCGGGCGGCCAACAACAGCCCCAACGAGCCTCGGCTTAGGAAAGCAACGCAAGCCGTTTTCGCCCCCGGCCCTCCGCTCTCCAGAGGGCAAAGCGGGGCGGTGCTGCCCCTGGCTCCCTTGGCCCTGCTGCTTTGCTGGGGGTCTCCGGTGCCCGAAACCCCCTCCCCACGGGTTCTCCTTGGCGGGGAAGCAGGATTGGGCGCGCCAAGGCCTTCTGCGCCCAGGCCGCAGCCATGGCCCCTGAGCCAGCTCGGCCGCTCAGCGCCGAGGCCCCGTGGCACCGACGGCCCAAAACGAGCTTCTGGCAGCTGCATTGTGCAAAGGGAAAGTCTCCTCCGGCAGCCAACAACAGCCCCAACGCGCCTCGGCTCAGGAAAGCAACGCAAGCCGTTTTCGCCCCGGCCCTCCGCTCTCCAGAGGGCAAAGCGGGGCGGGGCTGCCCCTGGCTCCCTGGGCCCTGCTGCTTTGCTGGGGGTCTCAGGTGCCCGAAACCCACTCCCTACGGGTTCTCCTTGGTGGGGAAGCAGGATTGGGCGCGCGAAGGCCTTCTACGCCCACGCCCCAGCCATGCCCCCTGAACCACCTCGGCCGCTCAGTGACGAGGCCCCGTGGCACCGACGGCCCTATACGAGCTTCTGGCAGCTGCATTGTGCAAAGGGAAAGTCTCCTCGGGCAGCCAACAACAGCCCCAACGCGCCTCGGCTCAGGAAAGCAACGCAAGCCGTTTTCGCCCCGGCCCTCCGCTCTCCAGAGGGCAAAGCGGGGCGGGGCTGCCCCTGGCTCCCTGGGCCCTGCTGCTTTGCTGGGGGTCTCCGATGCCCAAAACCCACTCCCCACGGGTTCTCCTTGGCGGGGAGGCAGGATTGGGGGCGCGTAGGCCTTCTGGGCCCACTCCCCAGCAATACCCCCTGAGCCAGCTCGGACGCTTAGCGCCGAGGCCCCGTCGCACCGACGGCCCAAAACGAGCTTTTGGCAGCTGCATTGTGCAAAGGGAATGTCTCCTCGGGCGGCCAACAATAGCCCCAACGCGCCTCGGCTCAGGAAAGCAACGCAAGCCGTTTTCGCCCCGGCCCTCCGCTCTCCAGAGGGCAAAGCGGGGCGGGGCTGCCCCTGGCTACCTGGGCCCTGCTGCTTTGCTGGGGGTCTCCGATGCCCGAAACCCACTCCCCACGGGTTCCCCTTGGCGGGGAATCAGGATTGGGCGCGCGAAGTCCTTCTACGCCCAGGCCGCAGCCATACCCCCTGAGCCAGCTCGGACGCTTAGCCCCGAGGCCCCGTCGCACAGACGGCCCAAAACGAGCTTCTGGCAGCTGCATTCTGCAAAGCGAAAGTCTCCTCGGGCAGCCAACAACAGCCCCAACGCGCCTCGGCTTAAGAAAGCAACGCAAGCCGTTTTCGCACCCGGGCCTCCGCTCTCCAGAGGGCAAAGCGGGGCGGGGCTGCCCCTGGCATCCTGGGCCCTGCTGGTTTGCTGGGGGTCTCCGGTGCCCGAAACCCCCTCCCCACGGGTTCTCCTTGGCGGGGATGCAGGATTGGGCGCGCGAAGGCCTTCTGCGCCCAGGCCGCAGCCATGGCCCCTGAGCCAGCTCGGCCGCTCAGCGCCGAGGCCCCGTCGCACCGACGTCCCAAAACGAGCTTCTGGCAGCTGCATTGTGCAAAGGGAAAGTCTCCTTGGGCAGCCAACAACAGCCCCAACGCGCTTTGGCTCATGAAAGCAGCTCAAGCTGTTTTCGCCCCCAGCCCTCCACTCTCCAGAGGGCAAAGCGGGGCGGGGCTGCCCCTGGCTTCCTGGGCCCTGCTGCTTTGCTGGGGGTCTCCGGTGCCCGAAACCCACTCCCCACGGGTTCTCCTTGGCGGGGAAGCAGGATTGGGCGCGCGAAGGCCTTCTGGGCCCACGCCCCAACCATGCCCCCTGAGCCTCATCGGCCGCTCAGCGCCGAGGCCCCCTCACACAGACGGCGAAAAACGAGCTTCTGGCGGCTGCATTCTGCAAAGGGAAAGTCTCCTCGGGCAGCCAACAACAGCCCCAACGCGCCTCGGCTTAGGAAAGCAACGCAAGCCGTTTTCGACCCCGGCCCTCCGCTCTCCAGAGGGCAAAGCGGGGCGGGGCTCCCCCTGGCTTCCTGGGCCCTGCTGCTTTGCTGGGGGTCTCCGGTGCCCGAAACCCACTCCCCACGGGTTCCCCTTGGCGGGGAAGCAGAATTGGGGGCGCGTAGGCCTTCTAGGCCCACGCCTCATCCATACCCCCTGAGCCAGCTCGGACGATTAGCGCCGAGGCCCCATCGCACCGACGGCCCAAAACGAGCTTCTGGCGGCTGCATTCTGCAAAGGGAAAGTCTCCTCGGGCAGCCAACAACAGCCCCAACGCGCCTTGGCTCATGAAAGCAACACAAAATGTTTTCGCCCCCGGCCCGCCGCTCTCCAGAGGGCAAAGCGGGGCGGGGCTGCCTTTGGCTTCCTGGGCCCTGCTGCTTTGCTGGGGGTCTCCGGTGCCCGAAACCCACTCCCCACGGGTTCTCCTTGGCGGGGAAGCAGGATTGGGCGCGCGAAGGCCTTCTGGGCCCCCGCCACAACCATGCCCCCTGAGCCAGCTCGGCCGCTCAGTGACGAGGCCCCGTCGCACCGACGGCCCAAAACGAGCTTCTGGCGGCTGCATTGTGCAAAGGGAAAGTCTCCTCGGGCAGCCAACAACAGCCCCAACGCGCCTCGGCTCAGGAAAGCAACGCAAGCCGTTTTCGCCCCCGGCCCTCCCCTCTCCAGAGGGCAAAGCGGGGCGGGGCTGCCCCTGGCTCCCTGGGCCCTGCTGCTTTGCTGGGGATCTCCGATGCCCGAAACCCACTCGCCACGGGTTCTCCTTGGCGGGGAAGCAGGATTGGGCGCGCGAAGGCCTTCTGCGCCCAGGCCGCAGCCATGCCCCCTGAGCCAGCTCGACCGCTCAGCGCCGAGGCCCCGTCGCACCGACGGCCCAAAACGAGCTTCTGGCAGCTGCATTGTGCAAAGGGAAAGTCTCCTCGGGCAGCCAACAACAGCCCCAACGCGCCTCGGCTCATGAAAGCAACGCAAGCTGTTTTCGCCCCCGGCCCACCGCTCTCCAGAGGGCAAAGCGGGGCGGGGCTGCCCCTGGCTCCCTGGGCCCTGCTGCTTTGCTGGGGATCTCCGGTGCCCGAAACCCACTCGCCACGGGTTCTCCTTGGCGGGGAAGCAGGATTGGGCGCGCGAAGGCCTTCTGCGCCCAGGCCGCAGCCATGCCGCCTGAGCCAGCTCGACCGCTCAGCGCCGAGGCCCCGTCGCACCGACGGCCCAAAACGACCTTCTGGCAGCTGCATTGTGCAAAGGGAAAGTCTCCTCGGGCAGCCAACAACAGCCCCAACGCGCTTTGGCTGATGAAAGCAACGCAAGCTGTTTTCGCCCCCGGCCCTCCGCTCTCCAGAGGGCAAAGCGGGGCGGGGCTGCCCCTGGCTTCCTGGGCCCTGCTGCTTTGCTGGGGGTCTCCGGTGCCCGAAACCCACTCCCCACGGGTTCCCCTTGGCGGGGAAGCAGAATTGGGGGCGCGTAGGCCTTCTAGGCCCACGCCTCATCCATACCCCCTGAGCCAGCTCGGACGCTTAGAACGAGGCCCCTTTGCACCGACGGCCCAAAACGAGCTTCTGGCAGCTGCATTGTGCAAAGGGAAAGTCTCCTCGGGCAGCCAACAACAGCCCCAACGCGCCTCGGCTTAGGAAAGCAACGCAAGCCGTTTTCGCCCCCGGCCCTCCACTCTCAAGAGGGCAAAGCGGGGCGGGGCTGCCCCTGGCTCCCTGGGCCCTGCTGCTTTGCTGGGGGTCTCCGATGCCCGAAACCCACTCCCCACGGGTTCTCCTTGGCGGGGAAGCAGGATTGGGCGCGCGAAGTCCTTCTGGGCCCACGCCCCAACCATGCCCCCTGAGCCACCTCGGCCGCTCATCGCCGAGGCCCCGTCGCACAGACGGCCCAAAACGAGCTTCTGGCGGCTGCATTCTGCAAAGGGAAAGTCTCCTCGGGCAGCCAACAACAGCCCCAACGCGCCTCGGCTCATGAAAGCAACGCAAGCCGTTTTCGCCCCCGGCACTCCGCTCTCCAGAGGGCAAAGCGGGGCGGGGCTGCCCCTGGCTCCCTGGGCCCTGCTGCTTTGCTGGGGATCTCCGATGCCCGAAACCCACTCGCCACGAGTTCTCCTTGGCGGGGAAGCAGGATTGGGCGCGCGAAGGCCTTCTGCGCCCAGGCCGCAGCCATGCCCCCTGAGCCAGCTCGACCGCTCAGCGCCGAGGCCCCGTCGCACCGACGGCCCAAAACGAGCTTCTGGCAGCTGCATTGTGCAAAGGGAAAGTCTCCTCGGGCAGCCAACAACAGCCCCAACGCGCTTTGGCTCATGAAAGCAACGCAAGCTGTTTTCGCCCCCGGCCCTCCGCTCTCCAGAGGGCAAAGCGGGGCGGGGCTGCCCCTGGCTCCCTGGGCCCTGCTGCTTTGCTGGGGGTCTCCGGTGCCCGAAACCCACTCCCCACGGGTTCTCCTTGGCGGGGAAGCAGGATTGGGCGCGCGAAGTCCTTCTGGGCCCACGCCCCAACCATGCCCCCTGAGCCACCTCGGCCGCTCATCGCCGAGGCCCCGTCGCACAGACGGCCCAAAACGAGCTTCTGGCGGCTGCATTCTGCAAAGGGAAAGTCTCCTCGGGCAGCCAACAACAGCCCCAACGCGCCTCGGCTCATGAAAGCAACGCAAGCCGTTTTCGCCCCCGGCACTCCGCTCTCCAGAGGGCAAAGCGGGGCGGGGCTGCCCCTGGCTCCCTGGGCCCTGCTGCTTTGCTGGGGATCTCCGATGCCCGAAACCCACTCGCCACGAGTTCTCCTTGGCGGGGAAGCAGGATTGGGCGCGCGAAGGCCTTCTGCGCCCAGGCCGCAGCCATGCCCTCTGAGCCAGCTCGACCGCTCAGCGCCGAGGCCCCGTCGCACCGACGGCCCAAAACGAGCTTCTGGCAGCTGCATTGTGCAAAGGGAAAGTCTCCTCGGGCAGCCAACAACAGCCCCAACGCGCCTCGGCTTAGGAAAGCAAGGCAAGCCGTTTTCGACCCCGGCCCTCCGCTCTCCAGAGGGCAAAGCGGGGCGGGGCTCCCCCTGGCTTCCTGGGCCCTGCTGCTTTGCTGGGGGTCTCTGGTGCCTGAAACCCACTCCCCACGGGTTCCCCTTGGCGGGGAAGCAGAATTGGGGGCGCGTAGGCCTTCTAGGCCCACGCCTCATCCATACCCCCTGAGCCTGCTCGGACGCTTAGCGCCGAGGCCCCATCGCACCGACGGCCCAAAACGAGCTTCTGGCGGCTGCATTCTGCAAAGGGAAAGTCTCTTCGGGCAGCCAACAACAGCCCCAACGCGCCTCGGCTCATGAAAGCAACACAAGATGTTTTCGCCCCCGGCCCGCCGCTCTCCAGAGGGCAAAGAGGGGCGGGGCTGCCTTTGGCTTCCTGGGCCCTGCTGCTTTGCTGGGGGTCTCCGGTGCCCGAAACCCACTCCCCACGGGTTCTCCTTGGCGGGGAAGCAGGATTGGGCGCGCGAAGGCCTTCTGGGCCCACGCCCCAACCATACACCCTGAGCCACCTCGGCCGCTCATCGCCGAGGCGCCGTCGCACAGACGGCCCAAAACGAGCTTCTGGCGGCTGCATTCTGCAAAGGGAAAGTCTCCTCGGGCAGCCAACAACAGCCCCAACGCGCCTCGGCTTAGGAAAGCAACGCAAGCGGATTTCGCCCCCGGCCTTCTGCTCTCCAGAGGGCAAAGCGGGGCGGGGCTGCCCCTGGCTTCTTGGACCCTGCTGATTTGCTGGGGGTCTCCGGTGCCCGAAACCCACTCCCCACGGGTTCTCCTTGGCTGGGAAGCAGGATTGGGCCCGCGAAGGCTTTATGCGCCCAGGCCGCAGCCATGCCCCCTGAGCCAGCTCGGCCGCTCAGTGACGAGGCCCCGTCGCACCGACGGCCCAAAACGAGCTTCTGGCGGCTGCATTGTGCAAAGGGAAAGTCTCCTCGGGCAGCCAACAACAGCCCCAACGCGCCTCGGCTCAGGAAAGCAACGCAAGCCGTTTTCGACCCCGGCCCTCCGCTCTCCAGAGGGCAAAGCGGGGCGGGGCTCCCCCTGGCTTCCTGGGCCCTGCTGCTTTGCTGGGGGTCTCCGTTGCCCGAAACCCACTCCCCACGGGTTCCCCTTGGCGGGGAAGCAGAATTGGGGGCGCGTAGGCCTTCTAGGCCCACGCCTCATCCATACCCCCTGAGCCAGCTCGGACGCTTAGCGCCGAGGCCCCGTCGCACCGACGGCCCAAAACGAGCTTCTGGCAGCTGCATTGTGCAAAGGGAAAGTCTCCTCGGGCAGCCAACAACAGCCCCAACGCGCCTCGGCTCATGAAAGCAACGCAAGCTGTTTTCGCCCCCGGCCCACCGCTCTCCAGAGGGCAAAGCGGGGCGGGGCTGCCCCTGGCTCCCTGGGCCCTGCTGCTTTGCTGGGGATCTCCGGTGCCCGAAACCCACTCGCCACGGGTTCTCCTTGGCGGGGAAGCAGGATTGGGCGCGCGAAGGCCTTCTGCGCCCAGGCCGCAGCCCTGCCACCTGAGCCAGCTCGACCGCTCAGCGCCGAGGCCCCATCGCACCGACGGCCAAAAACGAGCTTCTGGCGGCTGCATTGTGCAAAGGGAAAGTCTCCTCGGGCAGCCAACAACAGCCCCAACGCGCTTTGGCTCATGAAAGCAACGCAAGCTGTTTTCGCCCCCGGCCCTCCGCTCTCCAGAGGGCAAAGCGGGGCGGGGCTGCCCCTGGCTTCCTGGGCCCTGCTGCTTTGCTGGGGGTCTCCGGTGCCCGAAACCCACTCCCCACGGGTTCCCCTTGGCGCGGAAGCAGAATTGGGGGCGCGTAGGCCTTCTAGGCCCACGCATCATCCATACGCCCTGAGCCAGCTCGGACGCTTAGAACGAGGCCCCATCGCACCGACGGCCCAAAACGAGCTTCTGGCAGCTGCATTGTGCAAAGGGAAAGTCTCCTCGGGCAGCCAACAACAGCCCCAACGCGCCTCGGCTTAGGAAAGCAACGCAAGCCGTTTTCGCCCCCGGCCCTCCGCTCTCAAGAGGGCAAAGCGGGGCGGGGCTGCCCCTGGCTCCCTGGGCCCTGCTGCTTTGCTGGGGGTCTCCGATGCCCGAAACCCACTCCCCACGGGTTCTCCTTGGCGGGGAAGCAGGATTGGGCGCGCGAAGGCCTTCTGGGCCCACGCCCCAACCATGCGCCCTGAGCCACCTCGGCCACTCATCGCCGAGGCCCCGTCGCACAGACGGCCCAAAACGAGCTTCTGGCGGCTGCATTGTGCAAAGGGAAAGTCTCCTCGGGCAGCCAACAACAGCACCAACGCGCCTCGGCTCATGAAAGCAACGCAAGCCGTTTTCGCCCCCGGCACTCCGCTCTCCAGAAGGCAAAGCGGGGCGGGGCTGCCCCTGGCTCCCTGGGCCCTGCTGCTTTGCTGGGGATCTCCGATGCCCGAAACCCACTCGTCACGGGTTCTCCTTGGCGGGGAAGCAGGATTGGGCGCGCGAAGGCCTTCTGCGCCCAGGCCGCAGCCATGCCCCCTGAGCCAGCTCGACCGCTCAGCGCCGAGGCCCCGTCGCACCGACGGCCCAAAACGAGCTTCTGGCAGCTGCATTGTGCAAAGGGAAAGTCTCCTCGGGCAGCCAACAACAGCCCCAACGCGCTTTGGCTCATGAAAGCAACGCAAGCTGTTTTCGACCCCGGCCCTCCGCTCTCCAGAGGGCAAAGCGGGGCGGGGCTCCCCCTGGCTTCCTGGGCCCTGCTGCTTTGCTGGGGGTCTCCGGTGACGAAACCCACTCCCCACGGGTTCCCTTTGGCGGGGAAGCAGAATTGGGGGCGCGTAGGCCTTCTAGGCCCACGCCTCATCCATACCCCCTGAGCCTGCTCGGACGCTTAGCGCCGAGGCCCCATCGCACCGACGGCCCAAAACGAGCTTCTGGCGGCTGCATTCTGCAAAGGGAAATTCTCCTCGGGCAGCCAACAAGAGCCCCAACGCGCCTCGGCTCATGAAAGCAACACAAGATGTTTTCGCCCCCGGCCCGCCGCTCTCCAGAGGGCAAAGAGGGGCGGGGCTGCCTTTGGCTTCCTGGGCCCTGCTGCTTTGCTGGGGGTCTCCGGTGCCCGAAACCCACTCCCCACGGGTTCTCCTTGGCGGGGAAGCAGGATTGGGCGCGCGAAGGCCTTCTGGGCCCACGCCACAACCATGCCCCCTGAGCCACCTCGGCCGCTCATCGCCGAGGCGCCGTCGCACAGACGGCCCAAAACGAGCTTCTGGCGGCTGCATTGTGCAAAGGGAAAGTCTCCTCGGGCAGCCAACAACAGCCCCAACGCGCCTCGGCTCAGGAAAGCTCGCAAGCTGTTTTCGCCCCCGGCCCGCCGTTCTCCAGAGGGCAAAGCGGGGCGGGGCTGCCCCTGGCTTCCTGGGCCCTGCTGATTTGCTGGGGGTCTCCGATGCCCGAAACCCACTCCCCACGGGTTCTCCTTGGCTGGGAAGCAGGATTGGGCCCGCGAAGGCTTTATGCGCCCAGGCCGCAGCCATGCCCCCTGAGCCAGCTCGGCCGCACAGTGACGAGGCCCCGTCGCACCGACGGCCCAAAACGAGCTTCTGGCGGCTGCATTCTGCAAATGGAAAGTCTCCTCGGGCAGCCAACAACAGCCCCAACGCGCCTCGGCTCATGAAAGCAACGCAAGCTGTTTTCGACCCCGGGCCTCCGCTCTCCAGATGGCAAAGCGGGGCGGGGCTGCGCCTGGCTTCCTGGGCCCTGCTGCTTTGCTGGGGGTCTCCGGTGCCCGAAACCCACTCCCCACGGGATATCCTTGGCGGGGAAGCAGGATTGGGCGCGCGAAGGCCTTCTGGGCCCACGCCCCAACCATGCCCCCTGAGCCACCTCGGCCGCTCATCGCCGAGACCCCGTCGCACTGATGGCCCAAAACGAGATTCTGGCGGCTGCATTGTGCAAAGGGAAAGTCTCCACAGGCAGCCAACAACAGCCCCAACGCGCCTCGGCTCAGGAAAGCAACGCAAGCCGTTTTCGCCCCAGGCCCTCCGCTCTCCAGAGGGCAAAGCGGGGCGGGGCGGCCCCTGGCTTCCTGGGCCCTGCTGATTTGCTGGGGGTCTCCGGTGCCCGAAACCCACTCCCCACGGGTTCTCCTTGGCGGGGAAGCAGGATTGGGCGCGCGAAGGCCTTCTGCGCCCACGCCCCAACCATGTCCCCTGAGCAACCTCGGCCGCACATCGCCGAGACCCCGTCGCGCTGACGGTCCAAAACGAGCTTCTGGCGGCTGCATTCTGCAAAGGGAAAGTCTCCTCGGGCAGCCAACAACAGCCCCAACGCGCCATGGCTCATGAAAGCAACGCAAGCCGTTTTCGCCCCTGGCCCTCCACTCTCCAGAGGGCAAAGCGGGGCGGGGCTGCCCCTGGCTCCCTGGGCCCTGCTGATTTGCTGGTGGTCTCCGGTGCCAGAAACCCACTCCCCACGGGTTCTCCTTGGCGGGGAAGCAGGATTGGGCGCGCGAAGGCCTTCTGCGCCCAGGCCGCAGCCATGGCCCCTGAGCCAGCTCGGCCGCTCAGCGCCGAGGCCCCGTCGCACCGACGGCCCAAAACGAGCTTCTGGCAGCTGCATTGTGGAAAGGGAAAGTCTCCTCGGGCAGCCAACAACAGCCCTAACGCGCCTCGGCTCAGGAAAGCAACACAAGCCGTTTTCGCCCCCGGCCCTCCGCTCTCCAGAGGGCAAAGCCCGGCGGGGCTGCCCCTGGCTCCCTGGGACCTGCTGCTTTGCTGGGGGTCTCCGGTGCCCGAAACCCACTCCCGACGGGTTCTCCTTGGCGGGGAAGCAGAATTGGGGGGGCGTAGACCTTCTAGGCCCACGCCCCAGCCATGCGCCCTGAGGCAGCTCGGACGCTTAGCGCCGAGGCCCCGTCCCACCGACGGCCCAAAACGAGCTTCTGGCAGCTGCATTGTGCAAAGGGAAAGTCTCCTCCGGCAGCCAACAACAGCCCCAACGCGCCTCGGCTTAAGAAAGCAACGCAAGCCGTTTTCGCACCCGGGCCTCCGCTCTCCAGAGGGCAAAGCGGGGCGGGGCTGCCCCTGACATCCTGGGCCCTGCTGCTTTGCTGGGGGTCTCCGATGCCAGAAACCCACTCCGCACGGGTTCTCCTTGGCGGGGAAGCAGGATTGGGCGCGCGAAGGCCTTCTGCGCCCAGGCCGCAGCCATGCCCCATGAGCCAGCTCGGCCGCTCAGCGCCGAGGCCCCGTCCAACCGACGGCCCAAAACGAGCTTCTGGCGGCTGCATTGTGCAAAGGGAAAGTCTCCTCGGGCAGCCAACAACAGCCCCAATGCGCCTAGGCTCATGAAAGCAACACAAGCCGTTTTCGCCCCCGGCCCTCCGCTCTCCAGAGGGCAAAGCGGGGCGGGGCTGCCCCCGGCTCCCTGGGCCCTGCTGCTTTGCTGGGGGTCTCCGGTGCCCGAAACCCACTCCCAACGGGTTCTCCTTGGCGGGGAAGCAGAATTGGGGGCGCGTAGACATTCTAGGCCCACGCCCCAGCCATACCCCCTGAGCCAGCTCGGACGCTTAGCGCCAAGGCCCCGTCGCACCGACGGCCCAAAACGAGCTTCTGGCAGCTGCATTGTGCAAAGGGAAATTCTCCTCGGGCAGCCAACAACAGCCCCAACGCGCCTCGGCTCAGGAAAGCAACGCAAGCCGTTTTCGCCCCGGCACTCCGCTCTCCAGAGGGCAAAGCGGGGCGGGGCTGCCCCTGGCTCCCTGGTCCCTGCTGCTTTGCTGGGGGTCTCAGGTGCCCGAAACCCACTCCCTACGGGTTCTCCTTGGTGGGGAGGCAGGATTGGGCGCGCAAAATCCTTCTACGCCCACGCCCCTGCCATGCCCACTGAGCCAACTCGGCCGCTCAGTGACGAGGCCCCGTCGCACCGACGGCCCAAAACGAGCTTCTGGCAGCTGCATTGTGCAAAGAGAAAGTCTCCTCGTGCAGCCAACAACAGCCCCAACGCGCCTCGGCTCAGGAAAGCAACGCAAGCCGTTTTCGCCCCCGGCCCTCCGCTCTCCAGAGGGCAAAGCGGGGCGGGACTGCCCCTGGCATCCTGGGCCCTGCTGCTTTGCTGGGGGTCTCCGGTGCCCGAAACCCACTCCCCACGGGTTCTCCTTGGCGGGGAAGCAGGATTGGGCGCGCGAAGGCCTTCTGCGCCCAGGACGCAGCCATGCCCCCTGAGCCAGCTCGGCCGCTCAGCGCCGAGGCCCCGTCGCACCGACGGCCCAAAACGAGCTTCTGGCGGCTGCATTGTGCAAAGGGAAATTCTCCTCGGGCAGCCAACAACAGCCCCAACGCGCCTCGGCTCAGGAAAGCAACGCAAGCCGTTTTCGCCCCGGCCCTCCGCTCTCCAGAGGGCAAAGCGGGGCGGGGCTGCCCCTGGCTCCCTGGGCCCTGCTGCTTTGCTGGGGGTCTCAGGTGCCCGAAACCCACTCCCTACGGGTTCTCCTTGGCGGGGAAGCAGGATTGGGCGCGCGAAGGCCTTCTGCGCCGTCGCCCCAACCATGTCCCCTGAGCCACCTCGGCCGCACATCGCCGAGACCCCGTCGCGCTGACGGTCCAAAACGAGCTTCTGGCGGCTGCATTGTGCAAAGGGAAAGTCTCCTCGGGCAGCCAACAACAGCCCCAACGCGCCATGGCTCATGAAAGCAACGCAAGCCGTTTTCGCCCCTGGCCCTCCACTCTCCAGAGGGCAAAGCGGGGCGGGGCTGCCCCTGGCTCCCTGGGCCCTGCTGATTTGCTGGTGGTCTCCGGTGCCAGAAACCCACTCCCCACGGGTTCTCCTTGGCGGGGAAGCAGGATTGGGCGCGCGAAGGCCTTCTGCGCCCAGGCCACAGCCATGGCCCCTGAGCCAGCTCGGCCGCTCAGCGCCGAGGCCCCGTCGCACCGACGGCCCAAAACGAGCTTCTGGCAGCTGCATTGTGGAAAGGGAATGTCTCCTCGGGCAGCCAACAACAGCCCTAACGCGCCTTGGCTCAGGAAAGCAACACAAGCCGTTTTCGCCCCCGGCCCTCCGCTCTCCAGAGGGCAAAGCTGGGCGGGGCTGCCCCTGGCTCCCTGGGCCCTGCTGCTTTGCTGGGGGTCTCCGGTGCCCGAAACCCACTCCCGACGGGTTCTCCTTGGCGGGGAAGCAGAATTGGGGGGGCGTAGACCTTCTAGGCCCACGCCCCAGCCATGCCCCCTGAGGCAGCTCGGACGCTTAGCGCCGAGGCGCCGTCCCACCGACGGCCCAAAACGAGCTTCTGGCAGCTGCATTGTGCAAAGGGAAAGTCTCCTCCGGCAGCCAACAACAGCCCCAACGCGCCTCGGCTTAAGAAAGCAACGCAAGCCGTTTTCGCACCCGGGCCTCCGCTCTCCAGAGGGCAAAGCGGGGCGGGACTGCCCCTGGCATCCTGGGCCCTGCTGCTTTGCTGGGGGTCTCCGGTGCCCGAAACCCACTCCCCACGGGTTCTCCTTGGCGGGGAAGCAGGATTGGGCGCGCGAAGGCCTTCTGCGCCCAGGACGCAGCCATGCCCCCTGAGCCAGCTCGGCCGCTCAGCGCTGAGGCCCCGTCGCACCGACGGCCCAAAACGAGCTTCTGGCAGCTGCATTGTGCAAAGGGAAATTCTCCTCGGGCAGCCAACAACAGCCCCAACGCGCCTAGGCTCAGGAAAGCAACGCAAGCCGTTTTCGCCCCGGCACTCCGCTCTCCAGAGGGCAAAGCGGGGCGGGGCTGCCCCTGGCTCCCTGGGCCCTGCTGCTTTGCTGGGGGTCTCAGGTGCCCGAAACCCACTCCCTACGGGTTCTCCTTGGTGGGGAAGCAGGATTGGGCGCGCAAAGTCCTTCTACGCCCACGCCCCAGCCATGCCCACTGAGCCAACTCGGCCGCTCAGTGACGAGGCCCCGTCGCACCGACGGCCCAAAACGAGCTTCTGGCAGCTGCATTGTGCAAAGAGAAAGTCTCCTCGGGCAGCCAACAACAGCCCCAACGCGCCTCGGCTCAGGAAAGCAACGCAAGCCGTTTTCGCCCCCGGCCCTCCGCTCTCCAGAGGGCAAAGCGGGGCGGGACTGCCCCTGGCATCCTGGGCCCTGCTGCTTTGCTGGGGGTCTCCGGTGCCCGAAACCCACTCCCCACGGGTTCTCCTTGGCGGGGAAGCAGGATTGGGCGCGTGAAGGCCTTCTGCGCCCAGGACGCAGCCATGCCCCCTGAGCCAGCTCGGCCGCTCAGCGCCGAGGCCCCGTCGCACCGACGGCCCAAAACGAGCTTCTGGCAGCTGCATTGTGCAAAGGGAAATTCTCCTCGGGCAGCCAACAACAGCCCCAACGCGCCTCGGCTCAGGAAAGCAACGCAAGCCGTTTTCGCCCCGGCACTCCGCTCTCCAGAGGGCAAAGCGGGGCGGGGCTGCCCCTGGCTCCCTGGTCCCTGCTGCTTTGCTGGGGGTCTCCGGTGCCCGAAACCCACTCCCTACGGGTTCTCCTTGGTGGGGAAGCAGGATTGGGCGCGCAAAGTCCTTCTACGCCCACGCCCCTGCCATGCCCACTGAGCCAACTCGGCCGCTCAGTGACGAGGCCCCGTCGCACCGACGGCCCAAAACGAGCTTCTGGCAGCTGCATTGTGCAAAGAGAAAGTCTCCTCGTGCAGCCAACAACAGCCCCAACGCGCCTCGGCTCAGGAAAGCAACGCAAGCCGTTTTCGCCCCCGGCCCTCCGCTCTCCAGAGGGCAAAGCGGGGCGGGACTGCCCCTGGCATCCTGGGCCCTGCTGCTTTGCTGGGGGTCTCCGGTGCCCGAAACCCACTCCCCACGGGTTCTCCTTGGCGGGGAAGCAGGATTGGGCGCGCGAAGGCCTTCTGCGCCGTCGCCCCAACCATGTCCCCTGAGCCACCTCGGCCGCACATCGCCGAGACCCCGTCGCGCTGACGGTCCAAAACGAGCTTCTGGCGGCTGCATTGTGCAAAGGGAAAGTCTCCTCGGGCAGCCAACAACAGCCCCAACGCGCCATGGCTCATGAAAGCAACGCAAGCCGTTTTCGCCCCTGGCCCTCCACTCTCCAGAGGGCAAAGCGGGGCGGGGCTGCCCCTGGCTCCCTGGGCCCTGCTGATTTGCTGGTGGTCTCCGGTGCCAGAAACCCACTCCCCACGGGTTCTCCTTGGCGGGGAAGCAGGATTGGGCGCGCGAAGGCCTTCTGCGCCCAGGCCGCAGCCATGGCCCCTGAGCCAGCTCGGCCGCTCAGCGCCGAGGCCCCGTCGCACCGACGGCCCAAAACGAGCTTCTGGCAGCTGCATTGTGGAAAGGGAAAGTCTCCTCGGGCAGCCAACAACAGCCCTAACGCGCCTCGGCTCAGGAAAGCAACACAAGCCGTTTTCGCCCCCGGCCCTCCGCTCTCCAGAGGGCAAAGCCCGGCGGGGCTGCCCCTGGCTCCCTGGGACCTGCTGCTTTGCTGGGGGTCTCCGGTGCCCGAAACCCACTCCCGACGGGTTCTCCTTGGCGGGGAAGCAGAATTGGGGGGGCGTAGACCTTCTAGGCCCACGCCCCAGCCATGCGCCCTGAGGCAGCTCGGACGCTTAGCGCCGAGGCCCCGTCCCACCGACGGCCCAAAACGAGGTTCTGGCAGCTGCATTGTGCAAAGGGAAAGTCTCCTCCGGCAGCCAACAACAGCCCCAACGCGCCTCGGCTTAAGAAAGCAACGCAAGCCGTTTTCGCACCCGGGCCTCCGCTCTCCAGAGGGCAAAGCGGGGCGGGGCTGCCCCTGACATCCTGGGCCCTGCTGCTTTGCTGGGGGTCTCCGATGCCAGAAACCCACTCCGCACGGGTTCTCCTTGGCGGGGAAGCAGGATTGGGCGCGCGAAGGCCTTCTGCGCCCAGGCCGCAGCCATGCCCCATGAGCCAGCTCGGCCGCTCAGCGCCGAGGCCCCGTCGCACCGACGGCCCAAAACGAGCTTCTGGCGGCTGCATTGTGCAAAGGGAAAGTCTCCTCGGGCAGCCAACAACAGCCCCAATGCGCCTAGGCTCATGAAAGCAACACAAGCCGTTTTCGCCCCCGGCCCTCCGCTCTCCAGAGGGCAAAGCGGGGCGGGGCTGCCCCCGGCTCCCTGGGCCCTGCTGCTTTGCTGGGGGTCTCCGGTGCCCGAAACCCACTCCCAACGGGTTCTCCTTGGCGGGGAAGCAGAATTGGGGGCGCGTAGACATTCTAGGCCCACGCCCCAGCCATACCCCCTGAGCCAGCTCGGACGCTTAGCGCCAAGGCCCCGTCGCACCGACGGCCCAAAACGAGCTTCTGGCAGCTGCATTGTGCAAAGGGAAATTCTCCTCGGGCAGCCAACAACAGCCCCAACGCGCCTCGGCTCAGGAAAGCAACGCAAGCCGTTTTCGCCCCGGCACTCCGCTCTCCAGAGGGCAAAGCGGGGCGGGGCTGCCCCTGGCTCCCTGGTCCCTGCTGCTTTGCTGGGGGTCTCAGGTGCCCGAAACCCACTCCCTACGGGTTCTCCTTGGTGGGGAAGCAGGATTGGGCGCGCAAAATCCTTCTACGCCCACGCCCCTGCCATGCCCACTGAGCCAACTCGGCCGCTCAGTGACGAGGCCCCGTCGCACCGACGGCCCAAAACGAGCTTCTGGCAGCTGCATTGTGCAAAGAGAAAGTCTCCTCGTGCAGCCAACAACAGCCCCAACGCGCCTCGGCTCAGGAAAGCAACGCAAGCCGTTTTCGCCCCCGGCCCTCCGCTCTCCAGAGGGCAAAGCTGGGCGGGGCTGCCCCTGGCTCCCTGGGCCCTGCTGCTTTGCTGGGGGTCTCCGGTGCCCGAAACCCACTCCCGACGGGTTCTCCTTGGCGGGGAAGCAGAATTGGGGGGGCGTAGACCTTCTAGGCCCACGCCCCAGCCATGCCCCCTGAGGCAGCTCGGACGCTTAGCGCCGAGGCGCCGTCCCACCGACGGCCCAAAACGAGCTTCTGGCAGCTGCATTGTGCAAAGGGAAAGTCTCCTCCGGCAGCCAACAACAGCCCCAACGCGCCTCGGCTTAAGAAAGCAACGCAAGCCGTTTTCGCACCCGGGCCTCCGCTCTCCAGAGGGCAAAGCGGGGCGGGACTGCCCCTGGCATCCTGGGCCCTGCTGCTTTGCTGGGGGTCTCCGGTGCCCGAAACCCACTCCCCACGGGTTCTCCTTGGCGGGGAAGCAAGATTGGGCGCGCGAAGGCCTTCTGCGCCCAGGACGCAGCCATGCCCCCTGAGCCAGCTCGGCCGCTCAGCGCTGAGGCCCCGTCGCACCGACGGCCCAAAACGAGCTTCTGGCAGCTGCATTGTGCAAAGGGAAATTCTCCTCGGGCAGCCAACAACAGCCCCAACGCGCCTAGGCTCAGGAAAGCAACGCAAGCCGTTTTCGCCCCGGCACTCCGCTCTCCAGAGGGCAAAGCGGGGCGGGGCTGCCCCTGGCTCCCTGGGCCCTGCTGCTTTGCTGGGGGTCTCAGGTGCCCGAAACCCACTCCCTACGGGTTCTCCTTGGTGGGGAAGCAGGATTGGGCGCGCAAAGTCCTTCTACGCCCACGCCCCAGCCATGCCCACTGAGCCAACTCGGCCGCTCAGTGACGAGGCCCCGTCGCACCGACGGCCCAAAACGAGCTTCTGGCAGCTGCATTGTGCAAAGAGAAAGTCTCCTCGGGCAGCCAACAACAGCCCCAACGCGCCTCGGCTCAGGAAAGCAACGCAAGCCGTTTTCGCCCCCGGCCCTCCGCTCTCCAGAGGGCAAAGCGGGGCGGGACTGCCCCTGGCATCCTGGGCCCTGCTGCTTTGCTGGGGGTCTCCGGTGCCCGAAACCCACTCCCCACGGGTTCTCCTTGGCGGGGAAGCAGGATTGGGCGCGTGAAGGCCTTCTGCGCCCAGGACGCAGCCATGCCCCCTGAGCCAGCTCGGCCGCTCAGCGCCGAGGCCCCGTCGCACCGACGGCCCAAAACGAGCTTCTGGCAGCTGCATTGTGCAAAGGGAAATTCTCCTCGGGCAGCCAACAACAGCCCCAACGCGCCTCGGCTCAGGAAAGCAACGCAAGCCGTTTTCGCCCCGGCACTCCGCTCTCCAGAGGGCAAAGCGGGGCGGGGCTGCCCCTGGCTCCCTGGTCCCTGCTGCTTTGCTGGGGGTCTCCGGTGCCCGAAACCCACTCCCTACGGGTTCTCCTTGGTGGGGAAGCAGGATTGGGCGCGCAAAGTCCTTCTACGCCCACGCCCCTGCCATGCCCACTGAGCCAACTCGGCCGCTCAGTGACGAGGCCGCGTCGCACCGACGGCCCAAAACGAGCTTCTGGCAGCTGCATTGTGCAAAGAGAAAGTCTCCTCGTGCAGCCAACAACAGCCCCAACGCGCCTCGGCTCAGGAAAGCAACGCAAGCCGTTTTCGCCCCCGGCCCTCCGCTCTCCAGAGGGCAAAGCGGGGCGGGACTGCCCCTGGCATCCTGGGCCCTGCTGCTTTGCTGGGGGTCTCCGGTGCCCGAAACCCACTCCCCACGGGTTCTCCTTGGCGGGGAAGCAGGATTGGGCGCGCGAAGGCCTTCTGCGCCGTCGCCCCAACCATGTCCCCTGAGCCACCTCGGCCGCACATCGCCGAGACCCCGTCGCGCTGACGGTCCAAAACGAGCTTCTGGCGGCTGCATTGTGCAAAGGGAAAGTCTCCTCGGGCAGCCAACAACAGCCCCAACGCGCCATGGCTCATGAAAGCAACGCAAGCCGTTTTCGCCCCTGGCCCTCCACTCTCCAGAGGGCAAAGCGGGGCGGGGCTGCCCCTGGCTCCCTGGGCCCTGCTGATTTGCTGGTGGTTTCCGGTGCCAGAAACCCACTCCCCACGGGTTCTCCTTGGCGGGGAAGCAGGATTGGGCGCGCGAAGGCCTTCTGCGCCCAGGCCACAGCCATGGCCCCTGAGCCAGCTTGGCCGCTCAGCGCCGAGGCCCCGTCGCACCGACGGCCCAAAAGGAGCTTCTGGCAGCTGCATTGTGGAAAGGGAAAGTCTCCTCGGGCAGCCAACAACAGCCCTAACGCGCCTCGGCTCAGGAAAGCAACACAAGCCGTTTTCGCCCCCGGCCCTCCGCTCTCCAGAGGGCAAAGCTGGGCGGGGCTGCCCCTGGCTCCCTGGGCCCTGCTGCTTTGCTGGGGGTCTCCGGTGCCCGAAACCCACTCCCGACGGGTTCTCCTTGGCGGGGAAGCAGAATTGGGGGGGCGTAGACCTTCTAGGCCCACGCCCCAGCCATGCCCCCTGAGGCAGCTCGGACGCTTAGCGCCGAGGCGCCGTCCCACCGACGGCCCAAAACGAGCTTCTGGCAGCTGCATTGTGCAAAGGGAAAGTCTCCTCCGGCAGCCAACAACAGCCCCAACGCGCCTCGGCTTAAGAAAGCAACGCAAGCCGTTTTCGCACCCGGGCCTCCGCTCTCCAGAGGGAAAGCGGGGCGGGGCTGCCCCTGACATCCTGGGCCCTGCTGCTTTGCTGGGGGTCTCCGATGCCAGAAACCCACTCCGCACGGGTTCTCCTTGGCGGGGAAGCAGGATTGGGCGCGCGAAGGCCTTCTGCGCCCAGGCCGCAGCCATGCCCCATGAGCCAGCTCGGCCGCTCAGCGCCGAGGCTACGTCGCACCGACGGCCCAAAACGAGCTTCTGGCAGCTGCATTGTGCAAAGGAAAGTCTCCTCCGGCAGCCAACAACAGCCCCAACGCGCCTCGGCTTAAGAAAGCAACGCAAGCCGTTTTCGCACCCGGGCCTCCGCTCTCCAGAGGGCAAAGCGGGGCGGGACTGCCCCTGGCATCCTGGGCCCTGCTGCTTTGCTGGGGGTCTCCGGTGCCCGAAACCCACTCCCCACGGGTTCTCCTTGGCGGGGAAGCAGGATTGGGCGCGCGAAGGCCTTCTGCGCCCAGGACGCAGCCATGCCCCCTGAGCCAGCTCGGCCGCTCAGCGCCGAGGCCCCGTCGCACCGACGGCCCAAAACGAGCTTCTGGCAGCTGCATTGTGCAAAGGGAAATTCTCCTCGGGCAGCCAACAACAGCCCCAACGCGCCTCGGCTCAGGAAAGCAACGCAAGCCGTTTTCGCCCCGGCACTCCGCTCTCCAGAGGGCAAAGCGGGGCGGGGCTGCCCCTGGCTCCCTGGGCCCTGCTGCTTTGCTGGGGGTCTCAGGTGCCCGAAACCCACTCCCTACGGGTTCTCCTTGGTGGGGAAGCAGGATTGGGCGCGCAAAGTCCTTCTACGCCCACGCCCCAGCCATGCCCACTGAGCCAACTCGGCCGCTCAGTGACGAGGCCCCGTCGCACCGACGGCCCAAAACGAGCTTCTGGCAGCTGCATTGTGCAAAGAGAAAGTCTCCTCGGGCAGCCAACAACAGCCCCAACGCGCCTCGGCTCAGGAAAGCAACGCAAGCCGTTTTCGCCCCCGGCCCTCCGCTCTCCAGAGGGCAAAGCGGGGCGGGACTGCCCCTGGCATCCTGGGCCCTGCTGCTTTGCTGGGGGTCTCCGGTGGCTGAAACCCACTCCCCACGGGTTCTCCTTGGCGGGGAAGCAGGATTGGGCGCGCGAAGGCCTTCTGCGCCCAGGACGCAGCCATGCCCCCTGAGCCAGCTCGGCCGCTCAGCGCCGAGGCCCCGTCGCACCGACGGCCCAAAACGAGCTTCTGGCAGCTGCATTGTGCAAAGGGAAAGTCTCCTCGGGCAGCCAACAACAGCCCCAACGCGCCTCGGCTCAGGAAAGCAACGCAAGCCGTTTTCGCCCCGGCACTCCGCTCTCCAGAGGGCAAAGCGGGGCGGGGCTGCCCCTGGATCCCTGGGCCCTGCTGCTTTGCTGGGGGTCTCAGGTGCCCGAAACCCACTCCCTACGGGTTCTCCTTGGTGGGGAAGCAGGATTGGGCGCGCAAAGTCCTTCTACGCCCACGCCCCAGCCATGCCCCCTGAGCCAACTCGGCCGCTCAGTGACGAGGCCCCGTCGCACCGACGGCCCAAAACGAGCTTCTGGCAGCTGCATTGTGCAAAGAGAAAGTCTCCTCGGGCAGCCAACAACAGCCCCAACGCGCCTCGGCTCAGGAAAGCAACGCAAGCCGTTTTCGCCCCCGGCCCTCCGCTCTCCAGAGGGCAAAGCGGGGCGGGACTGCCCCTGGCATCCTGGGCCCTGCTGCTTTGCTGGGGGTCTCCGGTGCCTGAAACCCACTCCCCACGGGTTCTCCTTGGTGGGGAAGCAGGATTGGGCGCGCGAAGGCCTTCTGCGCCCAGGACGCAGCCATGCCCCCTGAGCCAGCTCGGCCGCTCAGCGCCGAGGCCCCGTCGCACCGACGGCCCAAAACGAGCTTCTGGCAGCTGCATTGTGCAAAGGGAAATTCTCCTCGGGCAGCCAACAACAGCCCTAACGCGCCTCGGCTCAGGAAAGCAACACAAGCCGTTTTCGCCCCCGGCCCTCCGCTCTCCAGAGGGCAAAGCGGGGCGGGGCTGCCCCTGGCTCCCTGAGCCCTGCTGCTTTGCTGGGGGTCTCAGGTGCCCGAAACCCACTCCCTACGGGTTCTCCTTGGTGGGGAAGCAGGACTGGGCGCGCAAAGTCCTTCTACGCCCACGCCCCAGCCATGCCCACTGAGCCAACTCGGCCGCTCAGTGACGAGGCCCCGTCGCACCGACGGCCCAAAACGAGCTTCTGGCAGCTGCATTGTGCAAAGAGAAAGTCTCCTCGGGCAGCCAACAACAGCCCCAACGCGCCTCGGCTCAGGAAAGCAACGCAAGCCGTTTTCGCCCCCGGCCCTCCGCTCTCCAGAGGGCAAAGCGGGGCGGGACTGCCCCTGGCATCCTGGGCCCTGCTGCTTTGCTGGGGGTCTCCGGTGCCCGAAACCCACTCCCCACGGGTTCTCCTTGGCGGGGAAGCAGGATTGGGCGCGCGAAGGCCTTCTGCGCCCAGGACGCAGCCATGCCCCCTGAGCCAGCTCGGCCGCTCAGCGCCGAGGCTACGTCGCACCGACGGCCCAAAACGAGCTTCTGGCAGCTGCATTGTGCAAAGGAAAGTCTCCTCCGGCAGCCAACAACAGCCCCAACGCGCCTCGGCTTAAGAAAGCAACGCAAGCCGTTTTCGCACCCGGGCCTCCGCTCTCCAGAGGGCAAAGCGGGGCGGGACTGCCCCTGGCATCCTGGGCCCTGCTGCTTTGCTGGGGGTCTCCGGTGCCCGAAACCCACTCCCCACGGGTTCTCCTTGGCGGGGAAGCAGGATTGGGCGCGCGAAGGCCTTCTGCGCCCAGGACGCAGCCATGCCCCCTGAGCCAGCTCGGCCGCTCAGCGCCGAGGCCCCGTCGCACCGACGGCCCAAAACGAGCTTCTGGCAGCTGCATTGTGCAAAGGGAAATTCTCCTCGGGCAGCCAACAACAGCCCCAACGCGCCTCGGCTCAGGAAAGCAACGCAAGCCGTTTTCGCCCCGGCACTCCGCTCTCCAGAGGGCAAAGCGGGGCGGGGCTGCCCCTGGCTCCCTGGGCCCTGCTGCTTTGCTGGGGGTCTCAGGTGCCCGAAACCCACTCCCTACGGGTTCTCCTTGGTGGGGAAGCAGGATTGGGCGCGCAAAGTCCTTCTACGCCCACGCCCCAGCCATGCCCACTGAGCCAACTCGGCCGCTCAGTGACGAGGCCCCGTCGCACCGACGGCCCAAAACGAGCTTCTGGCAGCTGCATTGTGCAAAGAGAAAGTCTCCTCGGGCAGCCAACAACAGCCCCAACGCGCCTCGGCTCAGGAAAGCAACGCAAGCCGTTTTCGCCCCCGGCCCTCCGCTCTCCAGAGGGCAAAGCGGGGCGGGACTGCCCCTGGCATCCTGGGCCCTGCTGCTTTGCTGGGGGTCTCCGGTGGCTGAAACCCACTCCCCACGGGTTCTCCTTGGCGGGGAAGCAGGATTGGGCGCGCGAAGGCCTTCTGCGCCCAGGACGCAGCCATGCCCCCTGAGCCAGCTCGGCCGCTCAGCGCCGAGGCCCCGTCGCACCGACGGCCCAAAACGAGCTTCTGGCAGCTGCATTGTGCAAAGGGAAAGTCTCCTCGGGCAGCCAACAACAGCCCCAACGCGCCTCGGCTCAGGAAAGCAACGCAAGCCGTTTTCGCCCCGGCACTCCGCTCTCCAGAGGGCAAAGCGGGGCGGGGCTGCCCCTGGATCCCTGGGCCCTGCTGCTTTGCTGGGGGTCTCAGGTGCCCGAAACCCACTCCCTACGGGTTCTCCTTGGTGGGGAAGCAGGATTGGGCGCGCAAAGTCCTTCTACGCCCACGCCCCAGCCATGCCCCCTGAGCCAACTCGGCCGCTCAGTGACGAGGCCCCGTCGCACCGACGGCCCAAAACGAGCTTCTGGCAGCTGCATTGTGCAAAGAGAAAGTCTCCTCGGGCAGCCAACAACAGCCCCAACGCGCCTCGGCTCAGGAAAGCAACGCAAGCCGTTTTCGCCCCCGGCCCTCCGCTCTCCAGAGGGCAAAGCGGGGCGGGACTGCCCCTGGCATCCTGGGCCCTGCTGCTTTGCTGGGGGTCTCCGGTGCCTGAAACCCACTCCCCACGGGTTCTCCTTGGTGGGGAAGCAGGATTGGGCGCGCGAAGGCCTTCTGCGCCCAGGACGCAGCCATGCCCCCTGAGCCAGCTCGGCCGCTCAGCGCCGAGGCCCCGTCGCACCGACGGCCCAAAACGAGCTTCTGGCAGCTGCATTGTGCAAAGGGAAATTCTCCTCGGGCAGCCAACAACAGCCCTAACGCGCCTCGGCTCAGGAAAGCAACACAAGCCGTTTTCGCCCCCGGCCCTCCGCTCTCCAGAGGGCAAAGCGGGGCGGGGCTGCCCCTGGCTCCCTGAGCCCTGCTGCTTTGCTGGGGGTCTCAGGTGCCCGAAACCCACTCCCTACGGGTTCTCCTTGGTGGGGAAGCAGGACTGGGCGCGCAAAGTCCTTCTACGCCCACGCCCCAGCCATGCCCACTGAGCCAACTCGGCCGCTCAGTGACGAGGCCCCGTCGCACCGACGGCCCAAAACGAGCTTCTGGCAGCTGCATTGTGCAAAGAGAAAGTCTCCTCGGGCAGCCAACAACAGCCCCAACGCGCCTCGGCTCAGGAAAGCAACGCAAGCCGTTTTCGCCCCCGGCCCTCCGCTCTCCAGAGGGCAAAGCGGGGCGGGACTGCCCCTGGCATCCTGGGCCCTGCTGCTTTGCTGGGGGTCTCCGGTGCCCGAAACCCACTCCCCACGGGTTCTCCTTGGCGGGGAAGCAGGATTGGGCGCGCGAAGGCCTTCTGCGCCCAGGACGCAGCCATGCCCCCTGAGCCAGCTCGGCCGCTCAGCGCCGAGGCCCCGTCGCACCGACGGCCCAAAACGAGCTTCTGGCGGCTGCATTGTGCAAAGGGAAATTCTCCTCGGGCAGCCAACAACAGCCCCAACGCGCCTCGGCTCAGGAAAGCAACGCAAGCCGTTTTCGCCCCGGCACTCCGCTCTCCAGAGGGCAAAGCGGGGCGGGGCTGCCCCTGGCTCCCTGGGCCCTGCTGCTTTGCTGGGGGTCTCAGGTGCCCGAAACCCACTCCCTACGGGTTCTCCTTGGTGGGGAAGCAGGATTGGGCGCGCAAAGTCCTTCTACGCCCACACCCCAGCCATGCCCACTGAGCCAACTCGGCCGCTCAGTGACGAGGCCCCGTCGCACCGACGGCCCAAAACGAGCTTCTGGCAGCTGCATTGTGCAAAGAGAAAGTCTCCTAGGGCAGCCAACAACAGCCCCAACGCGCCTCGGTTCAGGAAAGCAACGCAAGCCGTTTTCGCCCCGGCACTCCGCTCTCCAGAGGGCAAAGCGGGGCGGGGCTGCCCCTGGCTCCCTGGGCCCTGCTGCTTTGCTGGGGGTCTCAGGTGCCCGAAACCCACTCCCTACGGGTTCTCCTTGGTGGGGAAGCAGGATTGGGCGCGCAAAGTCCTTCTACGCCCACGCCCCAGCCAGGCCCACTGAGCCAACTCGGCCGCTCAGTGACGAGGCCCCGTCGCACCGACGGCCCAAAACGAGCTTCTGGCAGCTGCATTGTGCAAAGAGAAAGTCTCCTCGTGCAGCCAACAACAGCCCCAACGCGCCTCGGCTCAGGAAAGCAACGCAAGCCGTTTTCGCCCCCGGCCCTCCGCTCTCAAGAGGGCAAAGCGGAGCGGGGCTGCCCCTGGCTCCCTGGGCCCTGCTGATTTGCTGGGGGTCTCCGGTGCCCGAAACCCACTCCCCACGGGTTCTCCTTGGCGGGGAAGCAGGATTGGGCGCGCGAAGGCCTTCTGCGCCCACGCCCCAACCATGTCCCCTGAGCCACCTCGGCCGCACATCGCCGAGACCCCGTCGCGCTGACGGTCCAAATCGAGCTTCTGGCGGCTGCATTCTGCAAAGGGAAAATCTCCTCGGGCAGCCAACAACAGCCCCAACGCGCCATGGCTCATGAAGGCAACGCAAGCCGTTTTCGCCCCTGGCCCTCCACTCTCCAGAGGGCAAAGCGGGGCGGGGCTGCCCCTGGCTCCCTGGGCCCTGCTGATTTGCTGGTGGTCTCCGGTGCCCGAAACCCCCTCCCCACGGGTTCTCCTTGGCGGGGAAGCAGGATTGGGCGCGCGAAGTCCTTCTGGGCCCACGCCCCAACCATGCCCCCTGAGCCACCTCGGCCGCTCATCGCCGAGGGCCCGTCGCACAGACGGCCCAAAACGAGCTTCTGGCGGCTGCATTCTGCAAATGGAAAGTCTGGGGGTCTCCGATGCCCGAAACCCACTCCCCACGGGTTCTCTTTGGCGGGGAAGCAGTATTGGGCACGCGAAGGCCTTCTGCGCCCAGGTCGCAGCCTTGCCCCCTGAGCCAGCTCGGCCGCTCAGCGGCGAGGCCCCGTCGCACCGACGGCCCAAAACGAGCTTCTGGCTGCTGCATTCGGCAAAGGGAAAGTCTCCTCCGGCAGCCTACACCAGGCCCAACGCGCCTCGCCTCAGGAAAGCAACGCAAGCCGTTATAGCCCCCGGCCCTCCGCTATCCAGAGGGCAAAGCGGGGCGGGGCTGCCCCTGGCTCCCTGGGCCCTGCTGCTTTGCTGGGGATCTCCGGTGCCCGAAACCCACTCGCCACGGGTTCTCCTTGGCGGGGAAGCAGGATTGGGCGCGCGAAGGCCTTCTGCGCCCAGGCCGCAGCCCTGCCACCTGAGCCAGCTCGACCGCTCAGCGCCGAGGCCCCATCGCACCGACGGCCAAAAACGAGCTTCTGGCGGCTGCATTGTGCAAAGGGAAAGTCTCCTCGGGCAGCCAACAACAGCCCCAACGCGCTTTGGCTCATGAAAGCAACGCAAGCTGTTTTCGCCCCCGGCCCTCCGCTCTCCAGAGGGCAAAGCGGGGCGGGGCTGCCCCTGGCTTCCTGGGCCCTGCTGCTTTGCTGGGGGTCTCCGGTGCCCGAAACCCACTCCCCACGGGTTCCCCTTGGCGCGGAAGCAGAATTGGGGGCGCGTAGGCCTTCTAGGCCCACGCATCATCCATACGCCCTGAGCCAGCTCGGACGCTTAGAACGAGGCCCCATCGCACCGACGGCCCAAAACGAGCTTCTGGCAGCTGCATTGTGCAAAGGGAAAGTCTCCTCGGGCAGCCAACAACAGCCCCAACGCGCCTCGGCTTAGGAAAGCAACGCAAGCCGTTTTCGCCCCCGGCCCTCCGCTCTCAAGAGGGCAAAGCGGGGCGGGGCTGCCCCTGGCTCCCTGGGCCCTGCTGCTTTGCTGGGGGTCTCCGATGCCCGAAACCCACTCCCCACGGGTTCTCCTTGGCGGGGAAGCAGGATTGGGCGCGCGAAGGCCTTCTGGGCCCACGCCCCAACCATGCGCCCTGAGCCACCTCGGCCACTCATCGCCGAGGCCCCGTCGCACAGACGGCCCAAAATGAGCTTCTGGCGGCTGCATTGTGCAAAGGGAAAGTCTCCTCGGGCAGCCAACAACAGCACCAACGCGCCTCGGCTCATGAAAGCAACGCAAGCCGTTTTCGCCCCCGGCACTCCGCTCTCCAGAAGGCAAAGCGGGGCGGGGCTGCCCCTGGCTCCCTGGGCCCTGCTGCTTTGCTGGGGATCTCCGATGCCCGAAACCCACTCGTCACGGGTTCTCCTTGGCGGGGAAGCAGGATTGGGCGCGCGAAGGCCTTCTGCGCCCAGGCCGCAGCCATGCCCCCTGAGCCAGCTCGACCGCTCAGCGCCGAGGCCCCGTCGCACCGACGGCCCAAAACGAGCTTCTGGCAGCTGCATTGTGCAAAGGGAAAGTCTCCTCGGGCAGCCAACAACAGCCCCAACGCGCTTTGGCTCATGAAAGCAACGCAAGCTGTTTTCGACCCCGGCCCTCCGCTCTCCAGAGGGCAAAGCGGGGCGGGGCTCCCCCTGGCTTCCTGGGCCCTGCTGCTTTGCTGGGGGTCTCCGGTGACGAAACCCACTCCCCACGGGTTCCCTTTGGCGGGGAAGCAGAATTGGGGGCGCGTAGGCCTTCTAGGCCCACGCCTCATCCATACCCCCTGAGCCTGCTCGGACGCTTAGCGCCGAGGCCCCATCGCACCGACGGCCCAAAACGAGCTTCTGGCGGCTGCATTCTGCAAAGGGAAATTCTCCTCGGGCAGCCAACAAGAGCCCCAACGCGCCTCGGCTCATGAAAGCAACACAAGATGTTTTCGCCCCCGGCCCGCCGCTCTCCAGAGGGCAAAGAGGGGCGGGGCTGCCTTTGGCTTCCTGGGCCCTGCTGCTTTGCTGGGGGTCTCCGGTGCCCGAAACCCACTCCCCACGGGTTCTCCTTGGCGGGGAAGCAGGATTGGGCGCGCGAAGGCCTTCTGGGCCCACGCCACAACCATGCCCCCTGAGCCACCTCGGCCGCTCATCGCCGAGGCGCCGTCGCACAGACGGCCCAAAACGAGCTTCTGGCGGCTGCATTGTGCAAAGGGAAAGTCTCCTCGGGCAGCCAACAACAGCCCCAACGCGCCTCGGCTCAGGAAAGCTCGCAAGCTGTTTTCGCCCCCGGCCCGCCGTTCTCCAGAGGGCAAAGCGGGGCGGGGCTGCCCCTGGCTTCCTGGGCCCTGCTGATTTGCTGGGGGTCTCCGATGCCCGAAACCCACTCCCCACGGGTTCTCCTTGGCTGGGAAGCAGGATTGGGCCCGCGAAGGCTTTATGCGCCCAGGCCGCAGCCATGCCCCCTGAGCCAGTTCGGCCGCACAGTGACGAGGCCCCGTCGCACCGACGGCCCAAAACGAGCTTCTGGCGGCTGCATTCTGCAAATGGAAAGTCTCCTCGGGCAGCCAACAACAGCCCCAACGCGCCTCGGCTCATGAAAGCAACGCAAGCTGTTTTCGACCCCGGGCCTCCGCTCTCCAGATGGCAAAGCGGGGCGGGGCTGCGCCTGGCTTCCTGGGCCCTGCTGCTTTGCTGGGGGTCTCCGGTGCCCGAAACCCACTCCCCACGGGATATCCTTGGCGGGGAAGCAGGATTGGGCGCGCGAAGGCCTTCTGGGCCCACGCCCCAACCATGCCCCCTGAGCCACCTCGGCCGCTCATCGCCGAGACCCCGTCGCACTGATGGCCCAAAACGAGATTCTGGCGGCTGCATTGTGCAAAGGGAAAGTCTCCACAGGCAGCCAACAACAGCCCCAACGCGCCTCGGCTCAGGAAAGCAACGCAAGCCGTTTTCGCCCCAGGCCCTCCGCTCTCCAGAGGGCAAAGCGGGGCGGGGCGGCCCCTGGCTTCCTGGGCCCTGCTGATTTGCTGGGGGTCTCCGGTGCCCGAAACCCACTCCCCAGGGGTTCTCCTTGGCGGGGAAGCAGGATTGGGCGCGCGAAGGCCTTCTGCGCCCACGCCCCAACCATGTCCCCTGAGCAACCTCGGCCGCACATCGCCGAGACCCCGTCGCGCTGACGGTCCAAAACGAGCTTCTGGCGGCTGCATTCTGCAAAGGGAAAGTCTCCTCGGGCAGCCAACAACAGCCCCAACGCGCCATGGCTCATGAAAGCAACGCAAGCCGTTTTCGCCCCTGGCCCTCCACTCTCCAGAGGGCAAAGCGGGGCGGGGCTGCCCCTGGCTCCCTGGGCCCTGCTGATTTGCTGGTGGTCTCCGGTGCCAGAAACCCACTCCCCACGGGTTCTCCTTGGCGGGGAAGCAGGATTGGGCCCGCGAAGGCCTTCTGCGCCCAGGCCGCAGCCATGGCCCCTGAGCCAGCTCGGCCGCTCAGCGCCGAGGCCCCGTCGCACCGACGGCCCAAAACGAGCTTCTGGCAGCTGCATTGTGGAAAGGGAAAGTCTCCTCGGGCAGCCAACAACAGCCCTAACGCGCCTCGGCTCAGGAAAGCAACACAAGCCGTTTTCGCCCCCGGCCCTCCGCTCTCCAGAGGGCAAAGCCCGGCGGGGCTGCCCCTGGCTCCCTGGGACCTGCTGCTTTGCTGGGGGTCTCCGGTGCCCGAAACCCACTCCCGACGGGTTCTCCTTGGCGGGGAAGCAGAATTGGGGGGGCGTAGACCTTCTAGGCCCACGCCCCAGCCATGCGCCCTGAGGCAGCTCGGACGCTTAGCGCCGAGGCCCCGTCCCACCGACGGCCCAAAACGAGCTTCTGGCAGCTGCATTGTGCAAAGGGAAAGTCTCCTCCGGCAGCCAACAACAGCCCCAACGCGCCTCGGCTTAAGAAAGCAACGCAAGCCGTTTTCGCACCCGGGCCTCCGCTCTCCAGAGGGCAAAGCGGGGCGGGGCTGCCCCTGACATCCTGGGCCCTGCTGCTTTGCTGGGGGTCTCCGATGCCAGAAACCCACTCCGCACGGGTTCTCCTTGGCGGGGAAGCAGGATTGGGCGCGCGAAGGCCTTCTGCGCCCAGGCCGCAGCCATGCCCCATGAGCCAGCTCGGCCGCTCAGCGCCGAGGCCCCGTCGCACCGACGGCCCAAAACGAGCTTCTGGCGGCTGCATTGTGCAAAGGGAAAGTCTCCTCGGGCAGCCAACAACAGCCCCAATGCGCCTAGGCTCATGAAAGCAACACAAGCCGTTTTCGCCCCCGGCCCTCCGCTCTCCAGAGGGCAAAGCGGGGCGGGGCTGCCCCCGGCTCCCTGGGCCCTGCTGCTTTGCTGGGGGTCTCCGGTGCCCGAAACCCACTCCCCACGGGTTCTCCTTGGCGGGGAAGCAGAATTGGGGGCGCGTAGACATTCTAGGCCCACGCCCCAGCCATACCCCCTGAGCCAGCTCGGACGCTTAGCGCCAAGGCCCCGTCGCACCGACGGCCCAAAACGAGCTTCTGGCAGCTGCATTGTGCAAAGGGAAATTCTCCTCGGGCAGCCAACAACAGCCCCAACGCGCCTCGGCTCAGGAAAGCAACGCAAGCCGTTTTCGCCCCGGCACTCCGCTCTCCAGAGGGCAAAGCGGGGCGGGGCTGCCCCTGGCTCCCTGGTCCCTGCTGCTTTGCTGGGGGTCTCAGGTGCCCGAAACCCACTCCCTACGGGTTCTCCTTGGTGGGGAAGCAGGATTGGGCGCGCAAAATCCTTCTACGCCCACGCCCCTGCCATGCCCACTGAGCCAACTCGGCCGCTCAGTGACGAGGCCCCGTCGCACCGACGGCCCAAAACGAGCTTCTGGCAGCTGCATTGTGCAAAGAGAAAGTCTCCTCGTGCAGCCAACAACAGCCCCAACGCGCCTCGGCTCAGGAAAGCAACGCAAGCCGTTTTCGCCCCCGGCCCTCCGCTCTCCAGAGGGCAAAGCGGGGCGGGACTGCCCCTGGCATCCTGGGCCCTGCTGCTTTGCTGGGGGTCTCCGGTGCCCGAAACCCACTCCCCACGGGTTCTCCTTGGCGGGGAAGCAGGATTGGGCGCGCGAAGGCCTTCTGCGCCCAGGACGCAGCCATGCCCCCTGAGCCAGCTCGGCCGCTCAGCGCCGAGGCCCCGTCGCACCGACGGCCCAAAACGAGCTTCTGGCGGCTGCATTGTGCAAAGGGAAATACTCCTCGGGCAGCCAACAACAGCCCCAACGCGCCTCGGCTCAGGAAAGCAACGCAAGCCGTTTTCGCCCCGGCCCTCCGCTCTCCAGAGGGCAAAGCGGGGCGGGGCTGCCCCTGGCTCCCTGGGCCCTGCTGCTTTGCTGGGGGTCTCAGGTGCCCGAAACCCACTCCCTACGGGTTCTCCTTGGCGGGGAAGCAGGATTGGGCGCGCGAAGGCCTTCTGCGCCGTCGCCCCAACCATGTCCCCTGAGCCACCTCGGCCGCACATCGCCGAGACCCCGTCGCGCTGACGGTCCAAAACGAGCTTCTGGCGGCTGCATTGTGCAAAGGGAAAGTCTCCTCGGGCAGCCAACAACAGCCCCAACGCGCCATGGCTCATGAAAGCAACGCAAGCCGTTTTCGCCCCTGGCCCTCCACTCTCCAGAGGGCAAAGCGGGGCGGGGCTGCCCCTGGCTCCCTGGGCCCTGCTGATTTGCTGGTGGTCTCCGGTGCCAGAAACCCACTCCCCACGGGTTCTCCTTGGCGGGGAAGCAGGATTGGGCGCGCGAAGGCCTTCTGCGCCCAGGCCACAGCCATGGCCCCTGAGCCAGCTCGGCCGCTCAGCGCCGAGGCCCCGTCGCACCGACGGCCCAAAACGAGCTTCTGGCAGCTGCATTGTGGAAAGGGAATGTCTCCTCGGGCAGCCAACAACAGCCCTAACGCGCCTTGGCTCAGGAAAGCAACACAAGCCGTTTTCGCCCCCGGCCCTCCGCTCTCCAGAGGGCAAAGCTGGGCGGGGCTGCCCCTGGCTCCCTGGGCCCTGCTGCTTTGCTGGGGGTCTCCGGTGCCCGAAACCCACTCCCGACGGGTTCTCCTTGGCGGGGAAGCAGAATTGGGGGGGCGTAGACCTTCTAGGCCCACGCCCCAGCCATGCCCCCTGAGGCAGCTCGGACGCTTAGCGCCGAGGCGCCGTCCCACCGACGGCCCAAAACGAGCTTCTGGCAGCTGCATTGTGCAAAGGGAAAGTCTCCTCCGGCAGCCAACAACAGCCCCAACGCGCCTCGGCTTAAGAAAGCAACGCAAGCCGTTTTCGCACCCGGGCCTCCGCTCTCCAGAGGGCAAAGCGGGGCGGGACTGCCCCTGGCATCCTGGGCCCTGCTGCTTTGCTGGGGGTCTCCGGTGCCCGAAACCCACTCCCCACGGGTTCTCCTTGGCGGGGAAGCAGGATTGGGCGCGCGAAGGCCTTCTGCGCCCAGGACGCAGCCATGCCCCCTGAGCCAGCTCGGCCGCTCAGCGCTGAGGCCCCGTCGCACCGACGGCCCAAAACGAGCTTCTGGCAGCTGCATTGTGCAAAGGGAAATTCTCCTCGGGCAGCCAACAACAGCCCCAACGCGCCTAGGCTCAGGAAAGCAACGCAAGCCGTTTTCGCCCCGGCACTCCGCTCTCCAGAGGGCAAAGCGGGGCGGGGCTGCCCCTGGCTCCCTGGGCCCTGCTGCTTTGCTGGGGGTCTCAGGTGCCCGAAACCCACTCCCTACGGGTTCTCCTTGGTGGGGAAGCAGGATTGGGCGCGCAAAGTCCTTCTACGCCCACGCCCCAGCCATGCCCACTGAGCCAACTCGGCCGCTCAGTGACGAGGCCCCGTCGCACCGACGGCCCAAAACGAGCTTCTGGCAGCTGCATTGTGCAAAGAGAAAGTCTCCTCGGGCAGCCAACAACAGCCCCAACGCGCCTCGGCTCAGGAAAGCAACGCAAGCCGTTTTCGCCCCCGGCCCTCCGCTCTCCAGAGGGCAAAGCGGGGCGGGACTGCCCCTGGCATCCTGGGCCCTGCTGCTTTGCTGGGGGTCTCCGGTGCCCGAAACCCACTCCCCACGGGTTCTCCTTGGCGGGGAAGCAGGATTGGGCGCGTGAAGGCCTTCTGCGCCCAGGACGCAGCCATGCCCCCTGAGCCAGCTCGGCCGCTCAGCGCCGAGGCCCCGTCGCACCGACGGCCCAAAACGAGCTTCTGGCAGCTGCATTGTGCAAAGGGAAATTCTCCTCGGGCAGCCAACAACAGCCCCAACGCGCCTCGGCTCAGGAAAGCAACGCAAGCCGTTTTCGCCCCGGCACTCCGCTCTCCAGAGGGCAAAGCGGGGCGGGGCTGCCCCTGGCTCCCTGGTCCCTGCTGCTTTGCTGGGGGTCTCCGGTGCCCGAAACCCACTCCCTACGGGTTCTCCTTGGTGGGGAAGCAGGATTGGGCGCGCAAAGTCCTTCTACGCCCACGCCCCTGCCATGCCCACTGAGCCAACTCGGCCGCTCAGTGACGAGGCCCCGTCGCACCGACGGCCCAAAACGAGCTTCTGGCAGCTGCATTGTGCAAAGAGAAAGTCTCCTCGTGCAGCCAACAACAGCCCCAACGCGCCTCGGCTCAGGAAAGCAACGCAAGCCGTTTTCGCCCCCGGCCCTCCGCTCTCCAGAGGGCAAAGCGGGGCGGGACTGCCCCTGGCATCCTGGGCCCTGCTGCTTTGCTGGGGGTCTCCGGTGCCCGAAACCCACTCCCCACGGGTTCTCCTTGGCGGGGAAGCAGGATTGGGCGCGCGAAGGCCTTCTGCGCCGTCGCCCCAACCATGTCCCCTGAGCCACCTCGGCCGCACATCGCCGAGACCCCGTCGCGCTGACGGTCCAAAACGAGCTTCTGGCGGCTGCATTGTGCAAAGGGAAAGTCTCCTCGGGCAGCCAACAACAGCCCCAACGCGCCATGGCTCATGAAAGCAACGCAAGCCGTTTTCGCCCCTGGCCCTCCACTCTCCAGAGGGCAAAGCGGGGCGGGGCTGCCCCTGGCTCCCTGGGCCCTGCTGATTTGCTGGTGGTCTCCGGTGCCAGAAACCCACTCCCCACGGGTTCTCCTTGGCGGGGAAGCAGGATTGGGCGCGCGAAGGCCTTCTGCGCCCAGGCCACAGCCATGGCCCCTGAGCCAGCTTGGCCGCTCAGCGCCGAGGCCCCGTCGCACCGACGGCCCAAAAGGAGCTTCTGGCAGCTGCATTGTGGAAAGGGAAAGTCTCCTCGGGCAGCCAACAACAGCCCTAACGCGCCTCGGCTCAGGAAAGCAACACAAGCCGTTTTCGCCCCCGGCCCTCCGCTCTCCAGAGGGCAAAGCTGGGCGGGGCTGCCCCTGGCTCCCTGGGCCCTGCTGCTTTGCTGGGGGTCTCCGGTGCCCGAAACCCACTCCCGACGGGTTCTCCTTGGCGGGGAAGCAGAATTGGGGGGGCGTAGACCTTCTAGGCCCACGCCCCAGCCATGCCCCCTGAGGCAGCTCGGACGCTTAGCGCCGAGGCGCCGTCGCACCGACGGCCCAAAACGAGCTTCTGGCAGCTGCATTGTGCAAAGGGAAAGTCTCCTCCGGCAGCCAACAACAGCCCCAACGCGCCTCGGCTTAAGAAAGCAACGCAAGCCGTTTTCGCACCCGGGCCTCCGCTCTCCAGAGGGAAAGCGGGGCGGGGCTGCCCCTGACATCCTGGGCCCTGCTGCTTTGCTGGGGGTCTCCGATGCCAGAAACCCACTCCGCACGGGTTCTCCTTGGCGGGGAAGCAGGATTGGGCGCGCGAAGGCCTTCTGCGCCCAGGCCGCAGCCATGCCCCATGAGCCAGCTCGGCCGCTCAGCGCCGAGGCTACGTCGCACCGACGGCCCAAAACGAGCTTCTGGCAGCTGCATTGTGCAAAGGGAAAGTCTCCTCCGGCAGCCAACAACAGCCCCAACGCGCCTCGGCTTAAGAAAGCAACGCAAGCCGTTTTCGCACCCGGGCCTCCGCTCTCCAGAGGGCAAAGCGGGGCGGGACTGCCCCTGGCATCCTGGGCCCTGCTGCTTTGCTGGGGGTCTCCGGTGCCCGAAACCCACTCCCCACGGGTTCTCCTTGGCGGGGAAGCAGGATTGGGCGCGCGAAGGCCTTCTGCGCCCAGGACGCAGCCATGCCCCCTGAGCCAGCTCGGCCGCTCAGCGCCGAGGCCCCGTCGCACCGACGGCCCAAAACGAGCTTCTGGCAGCTGCATTGTGCAAAGGGAAATTCTCCTCGGGCAGCCAACAACAGCCCCAACGCGCCTCGGCTCAGGAAAGCAACGCAAGCCGTTTTCGCCCCGGCACTCCGCTCTCCAGAGGGCAAAGCGGGGCGGGGCTGCCCCTGGCTCCCTGGGCCCTGCTGCTTTGCTGGGGGTCTCAGGTGCCCGAAACCCACTCCCTACGGGTTCTCCTTGGTGGGGAAGCAGGATTGGGCGCGCAAAGTCCTTCTACGCCCACGCCCCAGCCATGCCCACTGAGCCAACTCGGCCGCTCAGTGACGAGGCCCCGTCGCACCGACGGCCCAAAACGAGCTTCTGGCAGCTGCATTGTGCAAAGAGAAAGTCTCCTCGGGCAGCCAACAACAGCCCCAACGCGCCTCGGCTCAGGAAAGCAACGCAAGCCGTTTTCGCCCCCGGCCCTCCGCTCTCCAGAGGGCAAAGCGGGGCGGGACTGCCCCTGGCATCCTGGGCCCTGCTGCTTTGCTGGGGGTCTCCGGTGGCTGAAACCCACTCCCCACGGGTTCTCCTTGGCGGGGAAGCAGGATTGGGCGCGCGAAGGCCTTCTGCGCCCAGGACGCAGCCATGCCCCCTGAGCCAGCTCGGCCGCTCAGCGCCGAGGCCCCGTCGCACCGACGGCCCAAAACGAGCTTCTGGCAGCTGCATTGTGCAAAGGGAAAGTCTCCTCGGGCAGCCAACAACAGCCCCAACGCGCCTCGGCTCAGGAAAGCAACGCAAGCCGTTTTCGCCCCGGCACTCCGCTCTCCAGAGGGCAAAGCGGGGCGGGGCTGCCCCTGGATCCCTGGGCCCTGCTGCTTTGCTGGGGGTCTCAGGTGCCCGAAACCCACTCCCTACAGGTTCTCCTTGGTGGGGAAGCAGGATTGGGCGCGCAAAGTCCTTCTACGCCCACGCCCCAGCCATGCCCCCTGAGCCAACTCGGCCGCTCAGTGACGAGGCCCCGTCGCACCGACGGCCCAAAACGAGCTTCTGGCAGCTGCATTGTGCAAAGAGAAAGTCTCCTCGGGCAGCCAACAACAGCCCCAACGCGCCTCGGCTCAGGAAAGCAACGCAAGCCGTTTTCGCCCCCGGCCCTCCGCTCTCCAGAGGGCAAAGCGGGGCGGGACTGCCCCTGGCATCCTGGGCCCTGCTGCTTTGCTGGGGGTCTCCGGTGCCTGAAACCCACTCCCCACGGGTTCTCCTTGGTGGGGAAGCAGGATTGGGCGCGCGAAGGCCTTCTGCGCCCAGGACGCAGCCATGCCCCCTGAGCCAGCTCGGCCGCTCAGCGCCGAGGCCCCGTCGCACCGACGGCCCAAAACGAGCTTCTGGCAGCTGCATTGTGCAAAGGGAAATTCTCCTCGGGCAGCCAACAACAGCCCTAACGCGCCTCGGCTCAGGAAAGCAACACAAGCCGTTTTCGCCCCCGGCCCTCCGCTCTCCAGAGGGCAAAGCGGGGCGGGGCTGCCCCTGGCTCCCTGAGCCCTGCTGCTTTGCTGGGGGTCTCAGGTGCCCGAAACCCACTCCCTACGGGTTCTCCTTGGTGGGGAAGCAGGACTGGGCGCGCAAAGTCCTTCTACGCCCACGCCCCAGCCATGCCCACTGAGCCAACTCGGCCGCTCAGTGACGAGGCCCCGTCGCACCGACGGCCCAAAACGAGCTTCTGGCAGCTGCATTGTGCAAAGAGAAAGTCTCCTCGGGCAGCCAACAACAGCCCCAACGCGCCTCGGCTCAGGAAAGCAACGCAAGCCGTTTTCGCCCCCGGCCCTCCGCTCTCCAGAGGGCAAAGCGGGGCGGGACTGCCCCTGGCATCCTGGGCCCTGCTGCTTTGCTGGGGGTCTCCGGTGCCCGAAACCCACTCCCCACGGGTTCTCCTTGGCGGGGAAGCAGGATTGGGCGCGCGAAGGCCTTCTGCGCCCAGGACGCAGCCATGCCCCCTGAGCCAGCTCGGCCGCTCAGCGCCGAGGCCCCGTCGCACCGACGGCCCAAAACGAGCTTCTGGCGGCTGCATTGTGCAAAGGGAAATTCTCCTCGGGCAGCCAACAACAGCCCCAACGCGCCTCGGCTCAGGAAAGCAACGCAAGCCGTTTTCGCCCCGGCACTCCGCTCTCCAGAGGGCAAAGCGGGGCGGGGCTGCCCCTGGCTCCCTGGGCCCTGCTGCTTTGCTGGGGGTCTCAGGTGCCCGAAACCCACTCCCTACGGGTTCTCCTTGGTGGGGAAGCAGGATTGGGCGCGCAAAGTCCTTCTACGCCCACACCCCAGCCATGCCCACTGAGCCAACTCGGCCGCTCAGTGACGAGGCCCCGTCGCACCGACGGCCCAAAACGAGCTTCTGGCAGCTGCATTGTGCAAAGAGAAAGTCTCCTAGGGCAGCCAACAACAGCCCCAACGCGCCTCGGTTCAGGAAAGCAACGCAAGCCGTTTTCGCCCCGGCACTCCGCTCTCCAGAGGGCAAAGCGGGGCGGGGCTGCCCCTGGCTCCCTGGGCCCTGCTGCTTTGCTGGGGGTCTCAGGTGCCCGAAACCCACTCCCTACGGGTTCTCCTTGGTGGGGAAGCAGGATTGGGCGCGCAAAGTCCTTCTACGCCCACGCCCCAGCCAGGCCCACTGAGCCAACTCGGCCGCTCAGTGACGAGGCCCCGTCGCACCGACGGCCCAAAACGAGCTTCTGGCAGCTGCATTGTGCAAAGAGAAAGTCTCCTCGTGCAGCCAACAACAGCCCCAACGCGCCTCGGCTCAGGAAAGCAACGCAAGCCGTTTTCGCCCCCGGCCCTCCGCTCTCAAGAGGGCAAAGCGGAGCGGGGCTGCCCCTGGCTCCCTGGGCCCTGCTGATTTGCTGGGGGTCTCCGGTGCCCGAAACCCACTCCCCACGGGTTCTCCTTGGCGGGGAAGCAGGATTGGGCGCGCGAAGGCCTTCTGCGCCCACGCCCCAACCATGTCCCCTGAGCCACCTCGGCCGCACATCGCCGAGACCCCGTCGCGCTGACGGTCCAAATCGAGCTTCTGGCGGCTGCATTCTGCAAAGGGAAAATCTCCTCGGGCAGCCAACAACAGCCCCAACGCGCCATGGCTCATGAAAGCAACGCAAGCCGTTTTCGCCCCTGGCCCTCCACTCTCCAGAGGGCAAAGCGGGGCGGGGCTGCCCCTGGCTCCCTGGGCCCTGCTGATTTGCTGGTGGTCTCCGGTGCCCGAAACCCCCTCCCCACGGGTTCTCCTTGGCGGGGAAGCAGGATTGGGCGCGCGAAGTCCTTCTGGGCCCACGCCCCAACCATGCCCCCTGAGCCACCTCGGCCGCTCATCGCCGAGGGCCCGTCGCACAGACGGCCCAAAACGAGCTTCTGGCGGCTGCATTCTGCAAATGGAAAGTCTGGGGGTCTCCGATGCCCGAAACCCACTCCCCACGGGTTCTCTTTGGCGGGGAAGCAGTATTGGGCACGCGAAGGCCTTCTGCGCCCAGGTCGCAGCCTTGCCCCCTGAGCCAGCTCGGCCGCTCAGCGGCGAGGCCCCGTCGCACCGACGGCCCAAAACGAGCTTCTGGCTGCTGCATTCGGCAAAGGGAAAGTCTCCTCCGGCAGCCTACACCAGGCCCAACGCGCCTCGCCTCAGGAAAGCAACGCAAGCCGTTATAGCCCCCGGCCCTCCCCTCTCCAGAGGGCAAAGCGGGGCGGGGCTGCCCATGGCTTCCTCGGCCCTGCTGCTTTGCTGGGGGTCTCCGATGCCCAAAACCCACTCCCCACGGGTTCTCCTTGGCGGGGAAGCAGTATTGGGCCCGCGAAGGCCTTATGCGCCCAGGCCGCAGCCATGCCCCCTGAGCCAGCTCGGCCGCTCAGTGACGAGGCCCCGTTGCATTACGGCCCAAAACGAGCTTCTGGCGGCTGCATTCTGCAAAGGGAAAGTCTCCTCGGGCAGCCAACAACAGCCCCAACGCGACTCGGCTCATGAAAGCAACGCAAGCCGTTTTCGCCCCCGGCCCTCCGCTCTCCAGAGGGCAAAGCGGGGCGGGGCTGCCCCTGGCTCCCTGGGCCTTGCTGCTTTGCTGGGGATATCCGATGCCCGAAACCCACTCCCCACGGGTTCTCCTTGGCGGGGAAGCAGGATTGGGCGCGCGAAGTCCTTCTGGGCCAACGCCCCAACAATGACACCTGAGCCACCTCGGCCGCACAGCACCGAGGCCCCGTCGCGCAGACGGCCCAAAATGAGCTGCTGGCGGCTGCATTCTGCAAAGGGAAAGTCTCCTCGGGCAGCCAACAACAGCCCCATTGCGCCTAGGCTCAGGAAAGCAACACAAGCCGTTTTCGCCCCCGGCCCTCCGCTCTCCAGAGGGCAAAGCGGGGTGGGGCTGCCCCTGGCTTCCTGGGCCCTGCTGCTTTGCTGGGGGTCTCCGATGCACGAAACCCACTCCCCACGGGTTCCCCTTGGCGGGGAAGCAGAATTGGGGGCGCGTAAGCCTTCTAGGCCCACGCCTCATCCATACCCCCTGAGCCAGCTCGGACGCTTTGCGCCGAGGCCCCGTCGCACCGACGGCCCAAAACGAGCTTCTGGCAGCTGCATTGTGCAAAGGGAAAGTCTCCTCGGGCAGCCAACAACAGCCCCAACGCGCCTCGGCTTAGGAAAGCAACGCAAGCCGTTTTCGCCCCCGGGCCTCCGCTCTCCAGAGGGCAAAGCGGGGCGGGTGGGCCCCTGGCTTCCTGGGCCCTGCTGATTTGCTGGGGGTCTCCGGTGCCCGAAACCCACTCCCCACGGGTTCTCCTTGGCGGGGAAGCAGGATTGGGCGCGCGAAGGCCTTCTGCGCCCACGCCCCAAACATGCCCCCTGAGCCAACTCGGCCGCTCATCGCCGAGACCCCGTCGCGCTGACGGCCCAAAACGAGCTTCTGGCGGCTGCATTCTGCAAAGGGAAAGTCTCATCGGGCAGCCAACCACAGTCCCAACGCGCCACGGCTCATGAAAGCAACGCAAGCCGTTTTCGCCCCTGGCCCTCCTCTCTCCAGAGGGCAAATTGGGGCGGGGCTGCCCCTGGCTCCCTGGGCCCTGCTGCATTTCTGGGGCTCTCCGATGCCCGAAACCCACTCCCCACGGTTTATCCTTGGCGGGGAAGCAGGATTGGGCGCGCGAAATCCTTCTACGCTCACGCCCCAGCCTTGCCCCCTGAGCCACCTCGGCCGCTCAGTGACGAGGCCCAGTCGCACCGACGGCCCAAAACGAGCTTCTGGCAGCTGCATTGTGCAATGGGAAAGTCTCCTCGGGCGGCCAACAACAGCCCCAAAGCGCCTCGGCTTAGGAAAGCAACGCAAGCCGTTTTCGCCCCCAGAATTCCGCTCTCCAGAGGGCAAAGCGGGGCGGGGCTGCCCCTGGCTCCCTGGGCCCTGCTGATTTGCTGGGGGTCTCCGGTGCACGAAACTCACTCCCCACGGGTTCTCCTTGGCGGGGAAGCAGGATTGGGCGCGCGAAGGCCTTCTGCGCCCAGGCCGCAGCCATGCCCCCTGAGCCAGCTCGGCCGCTCAGCGCCGAGGCCCCATCGCACCGACGGTCCAAAACGAGCTTCTGGCAGCTGCATTGTGTAAAGGGAAAGTCTCCTCGGGCAGCCAACAACAGCCCCAATGCGCCTCGTCTCAGGAAAGCAACGCAAGCCGTTTTCGCCCCCGGCCCTCCGCTCTCCAGAGGGCAAAGCGGGGCGGGGCTGCCCCTGGCTCCCTGGGCCCTGCTGCTTTGCTGGGGGTCTCCGATGCCCGAAACCCACTCCCCACGGGTTATCCTTGGCGGGGAATCAGGATTGGGCACGCGAAGTCCTTCTACGCCCAGGCCGCAGCCATGCACCCTGAACCAGTTCGGCTGCTCAGCGCCGAGGCTCCGTTGCACAGACGGCCCAAAACGAGATTCTGGCGGCTGCATTGTGCAAAGGGAAAGTCTCCTCGGGCAGCCAACAACAGCCCCAACGCGCCTCGGCTCATGAAAGCAACGCAAGGCGTTTTCGCCCCCGGCCCTCCGCTCTCCAGAGGGCAAAGCGGGGCGGGGCTGCCCCTGGCTTCCTGGGCCCTGCTGCTTTGCTGGCGGTCTCCGGTGCCCGAAACCCACTCCCCACGGGTTATCCTTTGCGGGGAAGCAGGATTGGGCGCGCGAAGGCCTTCTGGGCCCACGCCCCAACCATGCCCCCTGAGCCTCATCGGCCGCTCAGCGCCGAGGCCCCCTCAGACAGACGGCCCAAAACGAGCTTCTGGCAGCTGCATTCTGCAAAGGGAAAGTCTCCTCGGGCAGCCAACAACAGCCCCAACGCGCCTCGGCTTAGGAAAGCAACGCAAGCCGTTTTCGACCCCGGCCCTCCGCTCTCCAGAGGGCAAAGCGAGGCGGGGCTCCCCCTGGCTTCCTGGGCCTTGCTGCTTTGCTGGGGGTCTCCGTTGCCCGAAACCCACTCCCAACGGGTTCCCCTCGGCGGGGAAGCAGAATTGGGGGCGCGTAGGCCTTCTAGGCCCACGCCTCATCCATACCCCCTGAGCCAGCTCGGACGCTTCGCGCCGAGGCCCCATCGCACCGACGGCCCAAAACGAGCTTCTGGCAGCTGCATTGTGCAAAGGGAAAGTCTCCTCGGGCAGCCAACAACAGCCCCAACGCGCCTCGGCTTAGGAAAGCAACGCAAGCCGTTTTCGGCCCCGGCCCTCCGCTCTCAAGAGGGCAAAGCGGGGCGGGGCTGCCCCTGGCTCTCTGGGCCCTGCTGCTTTGCTGGGGGTCTCCGGTGCCCGAAACCCACTCCCCACGGGTTCTCCTTGGCGGGTAGGCAGAATTGGGGGCGCGTAGGCCTTCTGGGCCCACGCCCCAGCAATACTCCCTGAGCAAGCTCGGACGCTTAGCGCCGAGTCCCCGTCACACCGACGGCCCAAAACGAGCTTCTGGCAGCTGCATTGTGCAAAGGGAAAGACTCCTCGGGCAGCCAACAACAGCCCCAACGCGCCTCGGCTCAGGAAAGCAACGCAAGCCGTTTTCGCCCCCGGAATCCGCTCTCCAGAGGGCAAAGCGGGGCGGGGCTGCCCCTGGCTCCCTGGGCCCTGCTGCTTTGCTGGCGGTCTCCGGTGCCCGAAACCCACTCCCCACGGGTTATCCTTGGCGGGGAATCAGGATTGGGCGCGCAAAATCCTTCTACGCCCAGGCCGCAGCCATGCACCCTGAACCAGTTCGGCCGCTCAGCGCCGAGGCTCCGTTGCACAGACGGCCCAAAACGAGCTTCTGGCGGCTGCATTGTGCAAAGGGAAAGTCTCCTCGGGCAGCCAACAACAGCCCCAACGCGCCTCGGCTCATGAAAGCAAAGCAAGCCGTTTTCGCCCCCGGCCCTCCGTTCTCCAGAGGGCAAAGCGGGGCGGGGCTGCCCCTGGCTCCCTGGGCCCTGCTGTTTTGCAGGGGATCTCTGATGCCCGAAACCCACTCGCCACGGGTTCTCCTTGGCGGGGAAGCAGGATTGGGCGCGCGAAGGCCTTCTGTGCCCAGGCCGCAGCCATGCCGCCTGAGCCAGCTCGACCGCTCAGCGCCGAGTCCCCGTCGCACCGACGGCCCAAAACGAGCTTCTGGCAGCTGCATTGTGCAAAGGGAAAGTCTCCTCGGGCAGCCAACAACAGCCCCAACGCGCCTCGGCTCATGAAAGCAACGCAAGCCGTTTTCGCCCCCGGCCCTCCGCTCTCCAGAGGGCAAAGCGGGGCGAGGCTGCCCCTGGCTTCCTGGGCCCTGCTGCTTTGCTGGGGGTCTCCGGTGCCCGAAACCCACTCCCCACGGGTTATCCTTTGCGGGGAAGCAGGATTGGGCGCGCGAAGGCCTTCTGGGCCCACGCCCCAACCATGCCCCCTGAGCCTCATCGGCTGCTCAGCGCCGAGGGCCCCTCGCACAGACGGCCCAAAACGAGCTTCTGGCGGCTGCATTCTGCAAAGGAAAAGTCTCCTCGGGCAGCCAACAACAGCCCCAACGCGCCTCGGCTTAGGAAAGCAACGCAAGCCGTTTTCGACCCCGGCCCTCCGCTCTCCAGAGGGCAAAGCGGGGCGGGGCTCCCCCTGGCTTCCTGGGCCTTGCTGCTTTGCTGGGGGTCTCCGGTGCCCGAAACCCACTCCCCACGGGTTCACCTCGGCGGGGAAGCAGAATTGGGGGCGCGTAGGCCTACTAGGCCCACGCCTCATCCATACCCCCTGAGCCAGCTCGGACGCTTAGCGCCGAGGCCCCATCGCACCGACGGCCCAAAACGAGCTTCTGGCAGCTGCATTGTGCAAAGGGAAAGTCTCCTCGGGCAGCCAACAACAGCCCCAACGCGCCTCGGCTCAGGAAAGCAACGCAAGCCGTTTTCGCCCCCGGTCCTCCGCTCTCAAGAGGGCAAAGCGGGGCGGGGCTGCCCCTGGCTCCCTGGGCCCTGCTGCTTTGCTGGGGGTCTCCGGTGCCCGAAACCCACTCCCGACGGGTTCTCCTTGGCGGGGAAGCAGGATTGGGCTCGCGAAGTCCTTCTGGGCCCACGCCCCAACCATGACACCTGAGCCACCTCGGCCGCACAGCACCGAGGCCCCGTAGCACAGACGGCCCAAAACGAGCTTCTGGCGGCTGCATTCTGCAAAGGGAATGTCTCCTCGGGCAGCCAACAACAGCCCCATTGCGCCTAGGCTCATGAAAGCAACACAAGCCGTTTTCGCCCCCGGCCCTCCGCTCTCCAGAGGGCAAAGCGGGGCGGGTCGGCCCCTGGCTTCCTGGGCCCTGCTGATTTGCTGGGGGTCTCCGATGCACGAAACCCACTCCCAACGGGTTCCCCTTGGCGGGGAAGCAGAATTGGGGGCGCGTAGGCCTTCTAGGCCCACGCCTCATCCATACCCCCTGAGCCAGCTCGAACGCTTTGCGCCGAGGCCCCGTCGCACCGACGGCCCAAAACGAGCTTCTGGCAGCTGCATTGTGCAAAGGGAAAGTCTCCTCGGGCAGCCAACAACAGCCCCAACGCGCCTCGGCTTAGGAAAGCAACGCAAGCCGTTTTCGCCCCCGGGCCTCCGCTCTACAGAGGGCAAAGCGGGGTGGGTGGGCCCCTGGCTTCCTGGGCCCTGCTGATTTGCTGGGGGTCTCCGGTGCCCGAAACCCACTCCCCACGGGTTCTCCTTGGCGGGGAAGCAGGATTGGGCGCGCGAAGACCTTCTGCGCCCACGCCCCAACCATGCCCCCTGAGCCACCTCGGCCGCTCATCGCCGAGACCCCGTCGCGCTGACGGCCCAAAACGAGCTTCTGGCGGCTGCATTCTGCAAAGGGAAAGTCTCCTCGGGCAGCCAACAACAGCCCCAACGCGCCACGGCTCATGAAAGCAAAGCAAGCCGTTTTCGCCCCTGGCCCTCCACTCTCCAGAGGGCAAATTGGGGTGGGGCTGCCCCTGGCTCCCTGGGCCCTGCTGCTTTTCTGGGGCTCTCCGATGCCCGAAACCCACTCCCCACGGTTTATCCTTGGCGGGGAAGCAGGATTGAGCGCGCGAAATCCTTCTACGCTCACGCCCCAGCCTTGCCCCCTGAGCCAGCTCGGCCGCTCAGCGCCGAGGCCCCGTCGCACAGACGGCCCAAAACGAGCTTCTGGCAGCTGCATTTTGCAAAGGGAAAGTCTCCTCGGGCAGCCAACAACAGCCCCAACGCGCCTAGGCTCAGGAAAGCAACGCAAGCCGTTTTCGCCCCCGGCCCTCCGCTCTCCAGAGGGCAAAGCGGGGCGGGGCGGCCCCTGGCTTCCTGGGCCCTGCTGATTTGCTGGGGGTCTCCGGTGCCCGAAACCCACCCCCACGGGTTCTCCTTGGCGGGGAAGCAGGATTGGGCGCGCCAAGGCCTTCTGCGCCCAGGACGCAGCCATGCCCCCTGAGCCAGCTCGGACGCTTAGCGCCGAGGCCTCGTCGCACCGACGGCCCAAAACGAGCTTCTGGCAGCTGCATTGTGCAAAGGGAAAGTCTCCTCGGGCGGCCAACAACAGCCCCAACGCGCCTCGGCTTAGGAAAGCAACGCAAGCCGTTTTCGGCCCCGGGCCTCCGCTCTCCAGAGGGCAAAGCGGGGCGGGGCTGCCCCTGGCTCCCTGGGCCCTGCTGCTTTGCTGGGGGTCTCCGGTGCAAGAAACCCACTCCCCACGGGTTCTCCTTGGCGGGGAAGCAGGATTGGGCGCTCGAAGGCCTTCTGCGCCCAGGCCGCAGCCATGGCCCCTGAGCCAGCTCGGCCGCTCAGCGCCGAGGCCCCGTCGCACCGATGGCCCAAAACGAGATTCTGGCAGCTGCATTGTGGAAAGGGAAAGTCTCCTCGGGCAGCCAACAACAGCCCTAACGCGCCTCGGCTCAGGAAAGCAACGCAAGCCGTTTTCGCCCCCAGAACTCCGCTCTCCAGAGGGCAAAGCGGGGCGGGGCTGCCCCTGGCTCCCTGGGCCCTGCTGATTTGCTGGGGGTCTCCGGTGCCCGAAACTCACTCCCCACGGGTTCTCCTTGGCGGGGAAGCACGATTGGGCGCGCGAAGGCCTTCTGCGCCCAGGCCTCAGCAATGCCCCCTGAGCCAGCTCGGCCGCTCAGCGCCGAGGCCCCATCGCACCGACGGCCCAAAACGAGCTTCTGGTAGCTGCATTGTGCAAAGGGAAAGTCTCCTCGGGCAGCCAACAACAGCCCCAACGCGCCTCGGCTCAGGAAAGCAACGCAAGCCGTTTTCGCCCCCGGCCCTCCGCTCTCCAGAGGGCAAAGCGGGGCGGGGCTGCCCCTGGCTCCCTGGGCCCTGCTGCTTTGCTGGGGGTCTCCGGTGCCTGAAACCCACTCCCCACGGGTTCTCCTTGGCGGGGAAGCAGGATTGGGCTCGCGAAGTCCTTCTGGGCCCACGCCCCAACCATGACACCTGAGCCAGCTCGGCCGCACAGCACCGAGGCCCCGTCGCACAGACGGCCCAAAACGAGCTTCTGGCGGCTGCATTCTGCAAAGGGAAAGTCTCCTCGGGCAGCCAACAACAGCCCCAATGCGCCTAGGCTCATGAAAGCAACACAAGCCGTTTTCGCCCCCTGCCCTCCGCTCTCCAGAGGGCAAAGCGGGGCGGGGCTCCCCCTGGCTTCCTCGGCCCTGCTGCTTTGCTGGGGGTCTCCAATGCACGAAAACCACTCCCCACGGGTTCCCCTTGGCGGGGAAGCAGAATTGGGGGCGCGTAGGCCGTCTCGGCCCACGCCTCATCCATACCCCCTGAGCCAGCTCGGACGCTTCGCGCCGAGGCCCCGTCGCACCGACGGCCCAAAACGAGCTTCTGGCAGCTGCATTGTGCAAAGGGAAAGTCTCCTCGGGCAGCCAACAACAGCCCCAACGCGCCTCGGCTTAGGAAAGCAACGCAAGCCGTTTTCGCCCCCGGGCCTCCGCTCTCCAGATGGCAAAGCGGGGCGGGCCTGCCCCTGGCTCCCTGGGCCCTGCTGATTTGCTGGGGGTCTCCGATGCACGAAACCCACTCCCCACGGGTTCTCCTTGGCGGGGAAGCAGGATTGGGCGCGCGAAGGCCTTCTGCGCCCAGGCCACAGCCTTGCCGCCTGAGCCAGCTCGGCCTCTCAGCGCCGAGGCCCCCTCGCACAGACGGCCCAAAACGAGCTTCTGGCGGCTGCATTCTGCAAAGGGAAAGTCTCCTCGGGCAGCCAACAACAGTCCCAACGCGCCTCGGCTCATGAAAGCAACGCAAGCCGTTTTCGCCCCCGGGCCTCCGCTCTCCACAGGGCAAAGCCGGGCGGGCCTGCCCCTGGCTCCCTGGGCCCTGCTGATTTGCTGGGGGTCTCCGATGCACGAAACCCACTCCCCACGGGTTCTCCTTGGCAGGGAAGTAGGATTGGGTGCGCGAAGGCCTTCTGCGCCCAGGCCGCAGCCATGCCCCCTGAGCCAGCTCGGCCGCTCAGCGCCGAGGCCCCGTCGCATCGATGGCCCAAAACAAGCTTCTGGCGGCTGCATTGTGCAAAGGGAAAGTCTCCTCGGGCAGCCAACAACAGCCTCAACGCGCCTCTGCTCAGGAAAGCAATGCAAGCCGTTTTCGCCCCAGGCCTCCGTTCTCCAGAGGGCAAAGCGGGGCGGGGCTGCCCCTGGCTCTCTGGACCCTGCTGCTTTGCTGGGGGTCTCCGGTGCCCGAAACCCACTCCCCACGGGTTCTCCTTGGCGGGGAAGCAGGATTGGGCGCGCGAAGGCCTTCTGCGCCCAGGCCGCAGCCATGCCCCCTGAACCAGCTCGGCCGCTCAGCGCCGAGGCCCCGTCGTACCGACGGCCCAAAAGGAGCTTCTGGTAGCTGCATTCTGCAAAGGGAAAGTCTCCTCGGGCAGCCAACAACAGCCGCAACGCTCCTCGGCTCATGAAAGCAACGCCAGCCTTTTTCGCCCCCGGCCCTCCGCTCTCCAGACAGCAAAGCGGGGCGGGGCTGCCCCTGGCTCCCTGGGCCCTGCTGCTTTGCTGGGGGTCTCCGAGGCCCGAAACCCACTCGCCAAGATTCTCCTTGGCGGGGAAGCAGGATTGGGCGCGCGAAGGCCTTCTGCGCCCATGCCCCAACCATGCCCCCTGAGCCACCTCGGCCGCACATCGCCGAGACCCCGTCGCACTGACGGCCCAAAACGAGCTTCTGGCGGCTGCATTGTGTAAAGGGAAAGTCTCCTCGGGCAGCCAACAACAGCCCCAACGCGCCTCGGCTCATGAAAGCAACGCAAGCTGTTTTCGCCCCCGGCCGTCCGCTCTCCAGAGGGCAAAGCGGGGCGGGGCTGCCCCTGGCTTCCTGGGCCCTGCTGATTTCCTGGGGGTCTCCGGTGCCCGAAACCCACTCCCCACGGGTTCTCCTTGGCGGGGAAGCAGGATTGGGCGCGCGAAGGCCTTCTGGGCCCACGCCCCAACCATGCCCCCTGAGCATCATCGGCCGCTCAGCGCCGAGACCCCGTCGCACTGACGGCCCAAAACGAGCTTCTGGCGGCTGCATTGTGCAAAGGGAAAGTCTCCTCGGGCAGCCAACAACAGCCCCAATGCGCCTAGGCTCATGAAAGCAACAAAAGCCGTTTTCGCCCCCGGCCCTCCGCTCTCCAGAGGGCAAAGCGGGGCGGGGCTGCCCCTGGCTCCCTGGGCCCTGCTGCTTTGCTGGGGGTCTCCAGTGCCCGAAACCCACTCCCGACGGGTTCTCCTTGGCGGGGAAGCAGAATTGGGGGCGCGTAGACCTTCTAGGCCCACGCCCCAGCCATACCCCCTGAGCCAGCTCGGACGCTTAGCGTCGAGGCCCCGTCGCACCGACGGCCCAAAACGAGCTTCTGGCAGCTGCATTCTGCAAAGCGAAAGTCTCCTCGGGCAGCCAACAACAGCCCCAACGCGCCTCGGCTTAAGAAAGCAACGCAAGCCGTTTTCGCCCCCGGCCCTCCGCTCTCCAGAGGGCAAAGCGGGGCGGGGCTGCTCCTGGCTCTCTGGGAACTGTGTATTTGCTGGGGGTCTCCGGTGCCCGAAACCCACTCTCCACGGGTCCTTCTTGGCGGGGAAGCAGGATTGGGCGCGCGAAATCCTTCTACGCCCACGCCCCAGCCATGCACCCTGAGCCAGTTCGGCCGCTCAGCGCCGAGGCCCCGTCGCACCGACGTCACAAAACGAGCTTCTGGCAGCTGCATTGTGCAAAGGGAAAGTCTCCTCGGGCAGCCAACAACAGCCCCAACGCGCCTCGGCTCAGGAAAGCAACGCAAGCCGTTTTCGCCCCCGGCCCTCCGCTCTCCAGAGGGCAAAGCGGGGCGGGGCTGCCTCTGGCTCCATGGGCCCTGCTGCTTTGCTGGGGGTCTCCAGTGCCCGAAACCCCCTCCCCACGGGTTCTCCATGGCGGGGAAGCTGGATTGGGCGCGCAAAGTCCTTCTGGGCCCACGCCTCAACCATGACCCCTGAGCCACCTCGGCCGCTCATCGCCGAGGCCCCGTCGCACCGACGGCCCAAAACGAGCTTCTGGCGGCTGCATTCTGCAAAGGGAAAGTCTCCTCGGGCAGCCAACAACAGCCCCAACGCGCCTCGGCTCAGGAAAGCAACGCAAGCCATTTTCGCCCCCGGCCCTCCGCTCTCCAGAGGGCAAAGCGGGGCGGGGCTGCCCCTGGCTCCCTGGGCCCTGCTGCTTTGCTGGGGGTCTCCGGTGCCCGAAACCCACTCCCCACGGGTTATCCTTAGCGGGGAAGCAGGATTGGGCGCGCGAAGGCCTTCTCCGCCCAGGCCGCAGCCATGCACCCTGAGCCAGCTCGGCCACTCAGTGCCGAGGCCCCGTCGCACAGACGGCCCAAAACGAGCTTCTGGCGGCTGCATTCTGCAAAGGGAAAGTCTCCTCGGGCAGCCAACAACAGCCCCAATGCGCCTAGGCTCATGAAAGCAACACAAGCTGTTTTCGCCCCCTGCCCTCCGCTCTCCAGAGGGCAAAGCGGGGCGGGGCTCCCCCTGGCTTCCTCGGCCCTGCTGCTTTGCTGGGGGTCTCCGATGCACGAAACCCACTCCCCACGGGTTCCCCTTGGCGGGGAAGCAGAATTGGGGGCGCGTAGGCCTTCTAGGCCCACGCCTCATCCATACCCCCTGAGCCAGCTCGGAAGCTTAGCGCCGAGGCCCCGTCGCACCGACGGCCCAAAACGAGCTTCTGGCAGCTGCATTGTGCAAAGGGAAAGTCTCCTCGGGCAGCCAACAACAGCCCCAACGCGCCTCGGCTCAGGAAAGCAACGCAAGCCGTTTTCGCCCCCGGCCCTCCGCTCTCCAGAGGGCAAAGCGGGGCGGGTCGGCCCCTGGCTTCCTGGGCCCTGCTGATTTGCTAGGGGTCTCCGGTGCCCGAAACCCACTCCCCACGGGTTCTCCTTGGCGGGGAAGCAGGATTGGGCGCGCGAAGGCCTTCTGCGCCCACGCCCCAACCATGCCCCCTGAGCCACCTCGGCCGCTCATCGCCGAAACCCCGTCGCACTGACGGCCCAAAACGAGCTTCTGGCGGCTGCATTCTGCAAAGGGAAAGTCTCCTCGGGCAGCCAACAACAGCCCCAACGCACCACGTCTCATGAAAGCAACGCAAGCCGTTTTCGCCCCTGGCCCTCTACTCTCCAGAGGGCAAAGCGGGGCGGGGCTGCCCCTGACTCCCTGGGCCCTGCAGCTTTGCTGGGGGTCTCCGATGCCCGAAACCCACTCCCCAAGGTTTATCCTTGGCGGGGAAGCAGGATTGGGCGCGCGAAATCCTTCTACGCTCACGCCCCAGCCTTGCCCCCTGAGCCAGCTCGGCCGCTCAGCGCCGAGGCCCAGTCGCACCGATGGCCCAAAACGAGCTTCTGGCAGCTGCATTGTGCAAAGGGAAAGTCTCCTCGGGCAGCCAACAACAGCCCCAACGCGCCTCGGCTCATGAAAGCAACGCAAGCTGTTTTCGCCCCCGGCCCTCCGCTCTCCAGAGGGCAAAGCGGGGCGGGGCTGCCCCTGGCTTCCTGGGCCCTGCTGATTTCCTGGGGGTCTCCGGTGCCCAAAACCCACTCCCCACGGGTTCTCCTTGGCGGGGAAGCAGGATTGGGCGCGCGAAGGCCTTCTGGGCCCACGCCCCAACCATGCCCCCTGAGCCTCATCGGCTGCTCAGCGCCGAGGCCCCATCGCACAGACGGCCCAAAACGAGCTTCTGGCGGCTGCATTCTGCAAAGGGAAAGTCTCCTCGGGCAGCCAACAACAGCCCCAACGCGCCACGGCTCATGAAAGCAACGCAAGCCGTTTTCGCCCCTGGCCCTCTACTCTCCAGAGGGCAAAGCGGGGCGGGGCTGCCCCTGGCATCCTGGGCCCTGCTGCTTTGCTGGGGGTCTCCGATGCCCGAAACCCACTCCGCACGGTTTCTCCTTGGCGGGGAAGCAGGATTGGGCGCGCGAAGGCCTTCTGCGCCCAGGCCGCAGCCATGCCCCATGAGCCAGCTCGGCCGCTCAGCGCCGAGGCCCCGTCGCACCGACGGCCCAAAACGAGCTTCTGGCAGCTGCATTGTGCAAACGGAAAGTCTCCTCGAGCAGCCAACAACAGCCCCAACGCGCCTCGGCTCATGAAAGCAACGCAAGCTGTTTTCGCCCCCGGCCGCCGCTCTCCAGATGGCAAAGCAGGGCGGGGCTGCCTTTGGCTTCCTGGGCCCTGCTGCTTTGCTGGGGGTCTCCGGTGCCCGAAACCCACTCGCCACGGGTTCTCCTTGGCGGGCAAGCAGGATTGGGCGCGCGAAGGCCTTCTGGGCCCACGCCCCAACCATGCCCCCTGAGCCTAATCGGCCGCACAGCGCCGAGGCCCCCTCGCACAGACGGCCCAAAACGAGCTTCTGGCGGCTGCATTCTGCAAAGGGAAAGTCTCCTCGGGCAGCCAACAACAGTCCCAACGCGCCTCGGCTCATGAAAGCAACGCAAGCCGTTTTCGCCCCCGGGCCTCCGCTCTCCACAGGGCAAAGCCGGGCGGGCCTGCCCCTGGCTCCCTGGGCCCTGCTGATTTGCTGGGGGTCTCCGATGCACGAAACCCACTCCCCACGGGTTCTCCTTGGCAGGGAAGTAGGATTGGGTGCGCGAAGGCCTTCTGCGCCCAGGCCGCAGCCATGCCCCCTGAGCCAGCTCGGCCGCTCAGCGCCGAGGCCCCGTCGCATCGACGGCCCAAAACGAGCTTCTGGCGGCTGCATTGTGCAAAGGGAAAGTCTCCTCGGGCAGCCAACAACAGCCTCAACGCGCCTCGGCTCAGGAAAGCAATGCAAGCCGTTTTCGCCCCAGGCCCTCCGCTCTCCAGAGGGCAAAGCGGGGCGGGGCTGCCCCTGGCTCTCTGGACCCTGCTGCTTTGCTCGGGGTCTCCGGTGCCCGAAACCCACTCCCCACGGGTTCTCCTTGGCGGGGAAGCAGGATTGGGCGCGCGAAGGCCTTCTGCGCCCAGGCCGCAGCCATGCCCCCTGAACCAGCTCGGCCGCTCAGCGCCGAGGCCCCGTCGCACCGATGGCCCAAAACGAGCTTCTGGTAGCTGCATTCTGCAAAGGGAAAGTCTCCTCGGGCAGCCAACAACAGCCACAACGCTCCTCGGCTCATGAAAGCAACGCCAGCCGTTTTCGCCCCCGGCCCTCCGCTCTCCAGACAGCAAAGCGGGGCGGGGCTGCCCCTGGCTCCCTGGGCCCTGCTGCTTTGCTGGGGGTCTCCGAGGCCCGAAACCCACTCGCCAAGATTCTCCTTGGCGGGGAAGCAGGATTGGGCGCGCGAAGGCCTTCTGCGCCCACGCCCCAACCATGCCCCCTAAGCCACCTCGGCCGCTCATCGCCGAGACCCCGTCGCACTGACGGCCCAAAACGAGCTTCTGGCGGCTGCATTCTGCAAAGGGAAAGTCTCCTCGGGCAGCCAACAACAGCCCCAACGCGCCTCGGCTCATGAAAGCAACGCAAGCTGTTTTCGCCCCCGGCCCTCCGCTCTCCAGAGGGCAAAGCGGGGCGGGGCTGCCCCTGGCTTCCTGGGCCCTGCTGCTTTGCTGGGGGTCTCCGGTGCCCGAAACCCACTCGCCACGGGTTCTCCTTGGCGGGGAAGCAGGATTGGGCGCGCGAAGGCCTTCTGCGCCCAGGCCGCAGCCATGCCCCCTGAGCCAGCTCGGCCGCTCAGTGCTGAGGCCCCGTGGCACCGACGGCCCAAAACGAGTTTCTGGCAGCTGCATTGTGCAAAGGGAAAGTCTCCTCTGGCAGCCAACAACAGCCCCAACGCGCCTCGGCTCAGGAAAGCAATGCAAGCCGTTTTCGCCCCCGGCCCTCCGCTCTCCAGAGGGCAAAACGGGGCGGGGCTGCTCCTGGCTCTCTGGGCCCTGTGTATTTGCTGGGGGTCTCCGGTGCCCGAAACCCACTCCCCACGGGTCCTTCTTGGCGGGGAAGCAGCATTGGGCGCGCGAAATCCTTCTACGCCCACGCCCCAGCCATGCACCCTGAGCCAGTTTGGCCGCTCAGCGCCGAGGCCCCGTTGCACCGACGTCACAAAACGAGCTTCTGGCAGCTGCATTGTGCAAAGGGAAAGTCTCCTCGGGCAGCCAACAACAGCCCCAACGCGCCTCGGCTCAGGAAAGCAACGCAAGCCGTTTTCGCCCCCGGCCCTCCGCTCTCCAGAGGGCAAAGCGGGGCGGGGCTGCCCCTGGCTCCCTGGGCCCTGCTGCTTTGCTGGGGGTCTCCAGTGCCCGAAACCCCCTCCCCACGGGTTCTCCTTGGCGGGGAAGCTGGATTGGGCGCGCAAAGTCCTTCTGGGCCCACGCCTCAACCATGACCCCTGAGCCACCTCGGCCGCTCATCGCATAGGCCCCGTCGCACCGACGGCCCAAAACGAGCTTCTGGCGGCTGCATTCTGCAAAGGGAAAGTCTCCTCGGGCAGCCAACAACAGCCCCAACGCGCCTCGGCTCAGGAAAGCAACGCAAGCCATTTTCGCCCCCGGCCCTCCGCTCTCAAGAGGGCAAAGCGGGGCGGGGCTGCCCCTGGCTCCCTGGGCCCTGCTGCTTTGCTGGGGGTCTCCGGTGCCCGAAACCCACTCCCCACGGGTTCTCCTTGGCGGGGAAGCAGGATTGGGCCCGCGAAGGCCTTCTGCGCCCACGCCCCAACCATGCCCCCTGTGCCACCTCGTCCGCTCATCGCCGAGACCCCGTCGCGCTGACGGCCGAAAACGAGCTTCTGGCGGCTGCATTCTGCAAAGGGAAAGTCTCCTCGGGCAGCCAACAACAGCCCCAACGCGCCACGGCTCATGAAAGCAACGCAAGCCGTTTTCGCCCCTGGCCCTCCACTCTCCAGAGGGCAAAGCGGGGCGGGGCGGCCCCTGGCTTCCTGGGCCCTGCTGATTTGCTGGGGGTCTCCGGTGCCCGAAACCCACTCCCCACGGGTTCTCCTTGGCGGGGAAGCAGGTTTGGGCGCGCCAAGGCCTTCTGCGCCCAGGACGCAGCCATGCCCCCTGAGACAGCTCGGCCGCTCAGCGCCGAGGCCCCGTCGCACCGACGGCACAAAACGAGCTTCTGGTAGCTGCATTGTGCAAAGGGAAAGTCTCCTCGGGCAGCCAACAACAGCCTCAACGCGCCTCGGCTCAGGAAAGCAACGCAAGCCGTTTTCGCCCCCGGCCCTCCGCTCTCCAGAGGGCAAAGCGGGGCGGGGCTGCCCCTGGCTCCCTGGGCCCTGCTGCTTTGCTGGGGGTCTCCGGTGCCCGTAACCCACTCCCCACGGGTTCTCCTTGGCGGGGAAGCAGGATTGGGCGCGCGAAGGCCTTCTGCGCCCAGGCCGCAGCCATGCCCCCTGAGCCAGCTCGGCCGCTCAGCCCCGAGGCCCCGTCGCACCGACGGCCCAAAACGAGCTTCTGGTAGCTGCATTGTGCAAAGGGAAAGTCTCCTCGGGCAGCCAACAACAGCCCCAACGCGCCTCGGCTCAGGAAAGCAACGCAAGCCGTTTTCGCCCCCGGCCCTCCGCTCTCAAGAGGGCAAAGCGGGGCGGGTCGGCCCCTGGCTTCCTGGGCCCTGCTGCTTTGCTGGGGGTCTCCGATGCACGAAACCCACTCCCCACGGGTTCCCCTTGGCGGGGAAGCAGAATTGGGGGCGTGTAGGCCTTCTAGGCCCACGCCTCATCCATACCCCCTGAGCCAGCTCGGACGTTTAGCGCCGAGGCCCCGTCGCACCGACGGCCAAAAACGAGCTTCTGGCAGCTGCATTGTGCAAAGGGAAAGTCTCCTCGGGCAGCCAACAACAGCCCCAACGCGCCTCGGCTTAAGAAAGCAACGCAAGCCGTTTTTGCACCCGGGCCTCCGCTCTCCAGAGGGCAAAGCGGGGCGGGGCTGCCCCTGGCATCCTGGGCCCTGCTGCTTTGCTGGGGGTCTCCGATGCCAGAAACCCACTCCGCACGGGTTCTCCTTGGCGGGGAAGTAGAATTGGGTGCGCGTAGACCTTCTAGGCCCACGCCCCAGCCATACCCCCTGAGCCAGCTCGGACGCTCAGCGCCAAGGCCCCGTCGCACCGACGGCCCAAAACGAGCTTCTGGCAGCTGCATTGTGCAAAGGGAAAGTCTCCTCGGGCAGCCAACAACAGCCCCAACGCGCCTCGGCTCAGGAAAGCAACGCAAGCCGTTTTCGCCCCCGGCCCTCCGCTCTCCAGAGGGCAAAGCGGGGCGGGGCTCCCCCTGGCTCCCTGGGCCCTGCTGTTTTGCTGGGGGTCTCCCGTGCCCGAAACCCACTCCCCACGGGTTATCCTTAGCGGGGAAGCAGGATTGGGCGCGCGAAGTCCTTCTACGCCCACGCCCCAGCCATGCCCCCTTAGCCAGATCGGCCGCTCAGCGCTGAGGCCCCGTGGCAGCGACGGCCCAAAACGAGCTTCTGGCAGCTGCATTCTGCAAAGGGAAAGTCTCCTCGGGCAGCCAACAACAGCCCCAAGGCGCCTCGGCTCAGGAAAGCAACGCAAGCCGTTTTCGCCCCCGGCCCTCCGCTCTCCAGAGGGCAAAGCGGGGCGGGGCTGCCCCTGGCTCCCTGGGCCCTGCTGCTTTGCTGGGGGTCTCCGATGCCCGAAACCCACTCCCCACGGGTTCTCCTTGGCGGGGAAGCAGGATTGGGCGCGCGATGTCCTTCTCTGCCCACGCCCCTGCAATGCCCCCTGAGCCAGTTCGGCCGCTCAGCGCCGAGGCCCCGTGGTACCGACGGCCCAAAACGAGCTTCTGGCAGCTGCATTGTGCAAAGGGAAAGTCTCCTCGGGCAGCCAACAACAGCCCCAACGCTCCTCGGCTCATGAAAGCAACGCAAGCCGTTTTCGCCCCCGGCCCTCCGCTCTCCAGAGGGCAAAGCGGGGCGGGGCTGCCCCTGGCTCCCTGGGCCCTGCTGCTTTGCTGGGGATCTCCGATGCCCGAAACCCACTCCCCACGGGTTCTCCTTGGCGGGGAAGCAGGATTGGGCGCGCGAAGGCCTTCTGCGCCCAGGCCACAGCCATGGCCCCTGAGCCAGCTGGACCGCTCAGCGCCGAGGCCCCATCGCACAGACGGCCCAAAACGAGCTTCTGGCAGCTGCATTGTGCAAAGGGAAAGTCTCCTCGGGCAGCCAACAACAGCCCCAACGCGCCTCGGCTCAGGAAAGCAATGCAAGCCATTTTCGCCCCGGCCCTCCGCTCTCAAGAGGGCAAAGCGGGGCGGAGCTGCCCCTGGGTCCCTGGGCCCTGCTGCTTTGCTGGGGGTCTCCGGTGCCCGAAACCCACTCCCCACGGGTTCTCCTTGGCGGGGAAGCAGGATTGGGCGCGCGAAGGCCTTCTGCGCCCACGCCCCAACCATGCCCCCTGAGCCACCTCGTCCGCTCATCGCCGAGACCCCGTCGCGCTGACGGCCGAAAACGAGCTTCTGGCGGCTGCATTCTGCAAAGGGAAAGTCTCCTCGGGCAGCCAACAACAGCCCCAACGCGCCACGGCTCATGAAAGCAACGCAAGCCGTTTTCCCCCCTGGCCCTCCACTCTCCAGAGGGCAAAGCGGGGCGGGGCGGCCCCTGGCTTCCTGGGCCCTGCTGATTTGCTGGGGGTCTCCGGTGCCCGAAACACACTCCCCACGGGTTCTCCTTGGCGGGGAAGCAGGTTAGGGCGCGCCAAGGCCTTCTGCGCCCAGGACGCAGCCATGCCCCCTGAGCCAGCTCGGCCGCTCAGCGCCGAGGCCCCGTCGCACCGACGGCACAAAACGAGCTTCTGGTAGCTGCATTGTGCAAAGGGAAAGTCTCCTCGGGCAGCCAACAACAGCCTCAAAGCGCCTCGGCTCAGGAAAGCAACGCAAGCCGTTTTCGCCCCCGGCCCTCCGCTCTCCAGAGGGCAAAGCGGGGCGGGGCTGCCCCTGGCTCCCTGGGCCCTGCTGCTTTGCTGGGGGTCTCCGGTACCCGTAACCCGCTCCCCACGGGTTCTCCTTGGGGGGGAAGCAGAATTGGGGGCGTGTAGGCCTTCTAGGCCCACGCCTCATCCATACCCCCTGAGCCAGCTCGGACGCTTAGCGCCGAGGCCCCGTCGCACCGACGGCCAAAAACGAGCTTCTGGCAGCTGCATTGTGCAAAGGGAAAGTCTCCTCGGGCAGCCAACAACAGCCCCAACGCGCCTCGGCTTAAGAAAGCAACGCAAGCCGTTTTTGCACCCGGGCCTCCGCTCTCCATAGGGCAAAGCGGGGCGGGGCTGCCCCTGGCATCCTGGGCCCTGCTGCTTTGCTGGGGGTCTCCGATGCCAGAAACCCACTCCGCACGGGTTCTCCTTGGCGGGGAAGCAGGATTAGGCGCGCGAAGGCCTTATGCGCCCAGGCCGCAGCCATGCCCCATGAGCCAGCTCGGCCGCTCAGCGCCGAGGCCCCGTCGCACCGACGGCCCAAAACGAGCTTCTGGCGGCTGCATTGTGCAAAGGGAAAGTCTCCTCGGGCAGCCAACAACAGCCCGAATGCGCCTAGGCTCATGAAAGCAACACAAGCCGTTTTCGCCCCCTGCCCTCCGCTCTCCAGAGGGCAAAGCGGGGCGGGGCTGCCCCCGGCTCCCTGGGCCCTGCTGCTTTGCTGGAGGTCTCCCGTGCCCGAAAACCACTCCCGACGGGTTCTCCTTGGCGGGGAAGTAGAATTGGGGGCGCGTAGACCTTCTAGGCCCACGCCCCAGCCATACCCCCTGAGCCAGCTCGGACGCTTAGCGCCAAGGCCCCGTCGCACCGACGGCCCAAAACGAGCTTCTGGCAGCTGCATTGTGGAAAGGGAAAGTCTCCTCGGGCAGCCAACAACAGCCCCAACGCGCCTCGGCTCAGGAAACAGCGCAAGCCGTTTTCGCCCCTGGACCTCTGCTCTCCAGAGGGCAAAGCGGAGCGGGGCTGCCCCTGGATCCCTGGGCCCTGCTGCTTTGCTGGGGGTCTCTGGCGCCCGAAACCCACTCCCCACGGGTTCTCCTTGTCGGGGAAGCAGGATTGGGCTCGCGAAGGCCTTCTGCGCCCAAGCCGCCGAAATGCCCCCTGTGCCAGCTCGTCCTTTCAGCGCCGAGGCCCCGTCGCACCGACGGCCAAAAACGAGCTTCTGGCAGCTGCATTGTGCAAAGGGAAAGTCTCCTCGGGCAGCCAACAACAGCCCCAACGCGCCTTGGCTCAGGAAATTACGCAAGCCGTTTTCGCCCCTGGACCTCTGCTCTCCAGAGGGCAAAGCAGGGCGGGGCTTCACCTGGCTCCAAGGGCCCTGCTGATTTGCTGGGGGTCTCCGGTGCCCGAAACCCACTCCCCACGGGTTCTCCTTGGCGGGGAAGCAGGTTTGGGCGCGCCAAGGCCTTCTGCGCCCAGGACGCAGCCATGCCCCCTGAGCCAGCTCGGCCGCTCAGCGCCGAGGCCCCGTCACACCGACGGCACAAAACGAGCTTCTGGTAGCTGCATTGTGCAAAGGGAAAGTCTCCTCGGGCAGCCAACAACAGCCTCAACGCGCCTCGGCTCAGGAAAGCAACGCAAGCCGTTTTCGCCCCCGGCCCTCCGCTCTCCAGAGGGCAAAGCGGGGCGGGGCTGCCCCTGGCTCCCTGGGCCCTGCTGCTTTGCTGGGGGTCTCCGGTACCCGTAACCCGCTCCCCACGGGTTCTCCTTGGGGGGGAAGCAGGATTGGGCGCGTGAAGGCCTTCTGCGCCCAGGCCGCCGCCATGCCCCCTGAGCCAGCTCGGCCGCTCAGCCCCGAGGCCCCGTCGCACCGACGGCCCAAAACGAGCTTCTGGTAGCTGCATTGTGCAAAGGGAAAGTCTCCTCGGGCAGCCAACAACAGCCCCAATGCGCCTAGGCTCATGAAAGCAACACAAGCCGTTTTCGCCCCCTGCCCTCCGCTCTCCAGAGGGCAAAGCGGGGCGGGCCGGCCCCTGGCTTCCTGGGCCCTGCTGCTTTGCTGGGGGTCTCCGATGCACGAAACCCACTCCCCACGGGTTCCCCTTGGCGGGGAAGCAGAATTGGGGGCGTGTAGGCCTCTAGGCCCACGCCCCAGCCATACCCCCTGAGCCAGCTCGGACGCTTAGCGCCAAGGCCCCGTCGCACCGACGGCCCAAAACGAGCTTCTGGCAGCTGCATTTTGCAAAGGGAAAGTCTCCTCGGGCAGCCAACAACAGCCCCAAAGCGCCTCGGCTTAAGAAAGCAACACAAGCCGTTTTCGCCCCCGGGCCTCCGCTCTCCAGAGGGCAAAGCGGGGCGGGACTGCCCCTGGCATCCTGGGCCCTGCTGCTTTGCTGGGGGTCTCCGGTGCCCGAAACCCACTCCCCACGGGTTCTCCTTGGCGGGGAAGCAGGATTGGGCGCGCGAAGGCCTTCTGCGCCCAGGACGCAGCCATGCCCCCTGAGCCAGCTCGGCCGCTCAGCGCCGAGGCCCCGTTGCACCGACGGCACAAAACGAGCTTCTGGCAGCTGCATTGTGCAAAGGGAAAGTCTCCTCGGGCAGCCAACAACAGCCCCAAGGCGCCTCGGCTCAGGAAAGCAACGCAAGCCGTTTTCGCCCCCGGCCCTCCGCTCTCGAGAGGGCAAAGCGGGACGGGGCTGCCCCTGGCTCCCTGGGCCCTGCTGCTTTGCTGGGGGTCTCCGGTGCCTGAAACCCACTCCCCACGGGTTCTCCTTGGCGGGAAAGCAGGATTGGGCGCGCGAAGGCCTTCTGCGCCCAGGCCGCAGACATGCCCCCTGAGCCAGCTCGGCCGCCTAGCGCCGAGGCCCCGTCGCACCGACGGCCCAAAACGAGCTTCTGGTAGCTGCATTGTGCAAAGTGAAAGTCTCCTCGGGCAGCCAACAACAGCCCCACACGCCTTGGCTCAGGAAAGCAATTCAAGCCGTTTTTGCCCGTGGCCCTCCGCTCTCCAGAGGGCAAAGTGGGGCGGGGCTGCCCCTGGCTTCCTGGGCCCTGCTGACTTGCTGGGGGTCTCCGATGCCCGAAACCCACTCCCCACGGGTTCTCCTGGCGGGGAAGCAGGATTGGGCGCGCGAAGGCCTTCTGAGCCCACGCCCCAACCATGCCCCCTGAGCCAGCTCGGCCGCTCATCGCCGAGACCCCGTCGCACTGACGGCCCAAAACGAGCTTCTGGCGGCTGCATTGTGCAAAGGGAAAGTCTCCTCAGGCAGCCAACAACAGCCCCATTGCGCCTCGGCTCAGGAAAGCAACGCAAGCCGTTTTCGCCCCCGGAATCCGCTCTCCAGAGGGCAAAGCGGGGCGGGGTTGCCCCTGGCTCCCTGGGCCCTACTGATTTGCTGGTGGTCTCCGGAGCCAGAAACCCACTCCCCACGGGTTCTCCTTGGCGGGGAAGCAGGATTGGGCGCGCGAAGGCCTTCTGCGCCCAGGCCGCAGCCATTGCCCCTGAGCCAGCTCGGCCGCTCAGCGCCGAGGCCCCGTCGCACCGACGGCACAAAACGAGCTTCTGGCGGCTGCATTGTGCAAAGGGAAAGTCTCCTCGGGCAGCCAACAACAGCCCCAATGCGCCTAGGCTCATGAAAGCAACACAAGCCGTTTTCACCCCCGGCCCTACGCTCTCCAGAGGGCAAAGCGGGGCGGGGCTGCCCCTGGCTCCCTGGGCCCTGCTGATTGCTGGGGGTCTCCGGTGCCCGAAACCCACTCCCGACGGGTTCTCCTTGGCGGGGAAGCAGAATTGGGGGCGCGTAGACCTTCTAGGCCCACGCCCCAGCCATGCCCCCTGAGGCAGCTCGGACGCTTAGCGCCGAGGCCCCGTCGCACCGACGGCCCAAAACGAGCTTCTGGCAGCTGCATTGTGCAAAGGGAAAGTCTCCTCGGGCAGCCAACAACAGCCCCAACGCGCCTCGGCTTAAGAAAGCAACGCAAGCCGTTTTTGCACCCGGGCCTCTGCTCTCCAGAGGGCAAAGCGGGGCGGGGCTGCCCCTGGCATCCTGGGCCCTGCTGCTTTGCTGGTGGTCTCCGATGCCAGAAACCCACTCCGCACGGGTTCTCCTTGGGGGGGAAGCAGGATTGGGCGCGCGAAGGCCTTCTGCGCCCAGGCCGCAGCCATGCCCCCTGAGCCAGCTCGGCCACTCAGCGCCGAGGCCCCGTCGCACCGACGGCCCAATACGAGCTTCTGGTAGCTGCATTGTGCAAAGGGAAAGTCTCCTCGGGCAGCCAACAACAGCCCCAACGCCCCTCGGCTCAGGAAAGCAAAGCAAGCCGTTTTCGCCCCCGGGCCTCCGCTCTCAAGAGGGCAAAGCGGGGCGGGGCTGCCCCTGGCTCCCTGGGCCCTGCTGCTTTGCTGGGGGTCTCCGGTGCCCAAAACCCACTCCCCACGGGTTCTCCTTGGCGGGGAAGCAGGCTTGGGCGCGCGAAGTCCTTCTGGGCCCACGCCCCAACCATTCCACCTGAGCCACCTCGGCCGCAGAGCACCGAAGCCCCGTCGCACAGACGGCCCAAAACGAGCTTCTGGCGGCTGCATTCTGCAAAGGGAAAGTCTCCTCGGGCAGCCAACAACAGCCCCAATGCGCCTAGGCTCATGAAAGCAACACAAGCCGTTTTCGCCCCCTGCCCTCCGCTCTCCAGAGGGCAAAGCGGGGCGGGTCGGCCCCTGGCTTCCTGGGACCTGCTGCTTTGCTGGGGGTCTCTGATGCACGAAACCCACTCCCCACGGGTTCCCCTTGGCGGGGAAGCAGAATTGGGGGCGTGTAGGCCTTATAGGCCCACGCCTCATCCATACCCCCTGAGCCAGCTCGGACGCTTAGCGCCGAGGCCCCGTCGCACCGACGGCCCAAAACGAGCTTCTGGCAGCTGCATTGTGCAAAGGGAAAGTCTCCTCGGGCAGCCAACAACAGCCCCAACGCGCCTCGGCTTAGGAAAGCAACGCAAGCCTTTTTCGCCCTGGGCCTCCGCTCTCCAGAGGGCAAAGCGGGGCGGGTCGGCCCCTGGCTTACTGGGCCCTGCTGATTTGCTGGGGGTCTCCGGTGCTCGAAAACCACTCCCCACGGGTTCTCCATGGCGGGGAAGCAGGATTGGGCGCGCGAAGGCCTTCTGCGCCCACGCCCCAACCATGCCCCCTGAGCCACCTCGGCCGCTCATCGCCGAGACCCCGTCGCGCTGACGGCCGAAAACGAGCTTCTGGCGGCTGCATTGTGCAAAGGGAAAGTCTCCTCAGGCAGCCAACAACAGCCCCAATGCGCCTCGGCTCAGGAAAGCAACGCAAGCCGTTTTCGCCCCCGGCCCTCCGCTCTCCAGAGGGCAAAGCGGGGCGGGTCGGCCCCTGGCTTCCTGGGCCCTGCTGATTTGCTGGGGGTCTCCGGTGCCCGAAACCCACTCCCCACGGGTTCTCCTTGGCGGGGAAGCAGGATTGGGCGCGCGAAGGCCTTCTGGGCCCACGCCCCAACCATGCCCCCTGAGCCAACTCGGCCGCTCATCGCCGAGACCCCGTCGCACTGACGGCCCAAAACGAGCTTCTGGCGGCTGCATTGTGCAAAGGGAAAATCTCCTCAGGCAGCCAACAACAGCCCCAACGCGCCTCGGCTCAGGAAAGCAACGCAAGCCGTTTTCGCCCCCGGCCCTCCGCTCTCCAGAGGGCAAAGCGGGGCGGGTCGGCCCCTGGCTTCCTGGGCCCTGCTGATTTGCTGGGGGTCTCCGGTGCCCGAAACCCACTCCCCACGCGTTCTCCTTGGCGGGGAAGCAGGATTGGGCGCGCGAAGGCCTTCTGCGCCCACGCCACAACCTTGCCCCCTGAGCCACCTCGGCCGCTCATCGCCGAGACCCCGTCGCACCGACGGCCCAAAACGAGCTTCTGGCGGCTGCATTCTGCAAAGGGAAAGTCTCCTCAGGCAGCCAACAACAGCCCCAACGCGCCATGGCTCATGAAAGCAACACAAGCCGTTTTCGCCCCCGGCCCTACGCTCTCCAGAGGGCAAAGCGGGGCGGGGTTGCCCCTGGCTCCCTGGGCCCTACTGATTTGCTGGTGGTCTCCGGTGCCAGAAACCCACTCCCCACGGGTTCTCCTTGGCGGGGAAGCAGGATTGGGCGCGCGAAGGCCTTCTGCGCCCAGGCCGCAGCCATTGCCCCTGAGCCAGCTCGGCCGCTCAGCGCCGAGGCCCCGTCGCACCGACGGCACAAAACGAGCTTCTGGCGGCTGCATTGTGCAAAGGGAAAGTCTCCTCGAGCAGCCAACAACAGCCCCAATGCGCCTAGGCTCATGAAAGCAACACAAGCCGTTTTCGCCCCCGGCCCTACGCTCTCCAGAGGGCAAAGCGGGGCGGGGCTGCCCCTGACTCCCTGGGCCCTGCTGATTGCTGGGGGTCTCCGGTGCCCGAAACCCACTCCCGACGGGTTCTCCTTGGCGGGGAAGCAGAATTGGGGGCGCGTAGACCTTCTAGGCCCACGCCCCAGCCATGCCCCCTGAGGCAGCTCGGACGCTTAGCGCCGAGGCCCCGTCGCACCGACGGCCCAAAACGAGCTTCTGGCAGCTGCATTGTGCAAAGGGAAAGTCTCCTCGGGCAGCCAACAACAGCCCCAACGCGCCTCGGCTTAAGAAAGCAACGCAAGCCGTTTTTGCACCCGGGCCTCTGCTCTCCAGAGGGCAAAGCGGGGCGGGGCTGCCCCTGGCATCCTGGGCCCTGCTGCTTTGCTGGTGGTCTCCGATGCCAGAAACCCACTCCGCACGGGTTCTCCTTGGGGGGGAAGCAGGATTGGGCGCGCGAAGGCCTTCTGCGCCCAGGCCGCAGCCATGCCCCCTGAGCCAGCTCGGCCACTCAGCGCCGAGGCCCCGTCGCACCGACGGCCCAAAACGAGCTTCTGGTAGCTGCATTGTGCAAAGGGAAAGTCTCCTCGGGCAGCCAACAACAGCCCCAACGCCCCTCGGCTCAGGAAAGCAACGCAAGCCGTTTTCGCCCCCTGCCCTCCGCTCTCCAGAGGGCAAAGCGGGGCGGGTCGGCCCCTGGCTTCCTGGGACCTGCTGCTTTGCTGGGGGTCTCTGATGCACGAAACCCACTCCCCACGGGTTCCCCTTGGCGGGGAAGCAGAATTGGGGGCGTGTAGGCCTTATAGGCCCACGCCTCATCCATACCCCCTGAGCCAGCTCGGACGCTTAGCGCCGAGGCCCCGTCGCACCGACGGCCCAAAACGAGCTTCTGGCAGCTGCATTGTGCAAAGGGAAAGTCTCCTCGGGCAGCCAACAACAGCCCCAACGCGCCTCGGCTCAGGAAAGCAACGCAAGCCGTTTTCGCCCCCGGCCCTCCGCTCTCGAGAGGGCAAAGCGGGGCGGGGCTGCCCCTGGCTCCCTGGGCCCTGCTGCTTTGCTGGGGGTCTCCGGTGCCCGAAACCCACTCCCCACGGGTTCTCCTTGGCGGGGAAGCAGGATTGGGCGCGCGAAGGCCTTCTGCGCCCAGGCCGCAGCCATGCCCCCTGAGCCAGCTCGGCCGCTCAGCGCCGAGGCCCCGTCGCACCGACAGCCCAAAACGAGCTTCTGGTAGCTGCATTGTGCAAAGGGAAAGTCTCCTCGGGCAGCCAACAACAGCCCCACACGCCTTGGCTCAGGAAAGCAACGCAAGCCGTTTTTGCCCCTGGCCCTCCGCTCTCCAGAGGGCAAAGCGGGGCGGGGCTGCCCCTGGCTTCCTGGGCCCTGCTGATTTGCTGGGGGTCTCCGATGCCCGAAACCCACTCCCCACGGGTTCTCCTTGGCGGGGAAGCAGGATTGGGCGCGCGAAGTCCTTCTGGGCCCACGCACCAACCATGCACCCTGAGCCACCTCGGCCGCTCATCGACGAGACCCCGTCGCACTGACGGCCCAAAACGAGCTTCTGGCGGCTGCATTCTGCAAAGGGAAAGTCTCCTCAGGCAGCTAACAACAGCCCCAACGCGCCACCGCTCAGGAAAGCAACGGAAGCCGTTTTCGCCCCAGGCCCTCCATTCTCCAGAGGGCAAAGCGTGGCGGGGCTGCCCCTGGCTCCCTGGGCCCTGCAGCTTTGCTGGGGGTCTCCGATGCCCGAAACCCACTCCCCACGGTTTATCCTTGGCAGGGAAGCAGGATTGGGCGCGCGAAATCCTTCTACGCTCACGCCCCAGCCTTGCCCCCTGAGCCAGCTCGGCCGCTCAGCGCCGAGGCCCCGTCGCACCGACGGCCCAAAACGAGCTTCTGGCAGCTGCATTGTGCAAAGGGAAAGTCTCCTCGGGCAGCCAACAACAGCCCCAACGCGCCTCGGCTCAGGAAAGCAACGCAAGCCGTTTTCGCCCCTGGCCCTCCGCTCTCCAGAGGGCAAAGCGGGGCGGGTCGGCCCCTGGCTTCCTGGGCCCTGCTGATTTGCTGGGGGTCTCCGGTACCCGAAACCCACTCCTCACGGGTTCTCCTTGGCGGGGAAGCAGGATTGTGCGCGCGAAATCCTTTTGGGCCCACGCCCCAGCCATGCCCCCTGAGCCAGCTCGGCCGCTCATCGCTGAGGCCCCATCCCACCGACGGCCCAAAACGAGCTTCTGGCAGCTGCATTGTGCAAAGGGAAAGTCTTCTCGGGCAGCCAACAACAACCCCAACCCGCCTCGGCTCAGGAAAGCAACGCAAGCCGTTTTCGCCCCCGGCCCTCCGCTCTCCAGAGGGCAAAGCGGGGCGGGGCTGCCCCTGGCTCCCTGGGCCCCGCTGCTTTGCTGGGGGTCTCCGATGCCCGAAACCCACTCGCCACGGGTTCTCCTTGGCGGGGAAGCAGGATTGGGCGCGCGAAGGCCTTCTGCGCCCAGGCCGCAGCAATGCCGCCTGAGCCAGCTAGGCCGCTCAGCGCTGAGGCCCCGTGGCACCGACGGCCCAAAACGAGCTTCTGGCAGCTGCATTGTGCAAAGGGAAAGTCTCCTCTGGCAGCCAACAACAGCCCCAACGCGCCTCGGCTCAGGAAAGCAACGCAAGCCGTTTTCGCCCCCGGCCCTCCGCTCTCCAGAGGGCAAAGCGGGGCGGGGCTGTCCCTGTCTCCCTGGGCCCTGCTGCTTTGCTGGGGGTCTCCGGTGCCCGAAACCCACTCCCCACGGATTATCCTTAGCGGGGAAGCAGGATTGGGCGCGCGAAGTCCTTCTACGCCCACGCCCCAGCCATGCCCCCTTAGCCAGTTCGGCCGCTCAGCGCCGAGGCCCCGTGGCAGCGACGGCCCAAAACGAGCTTCTGGCAGCTGCATTGTGCAAAGGGAAAGTCTCCTCGGGCAGCCAACAACAGCCCCAACGCGCCTCGGTTCAGGAAACAGCACAAGCCGTTTTCGCCCCTGGACCTCTGCTCTCCAGAGGGCAAAGCGGAGCGGGGCTGCCCCTGGATCCCTGGGCCCTGCTGCTTTGCTGGGGGTCTCTGGCGCCCGAAACCCACTCCCCACGGGTTCTCCATGTCGGGGAAGCAGGATTGGGCTCGCGAAGGCCTTCTGCGCCCAGGCCGCCGAAATGACCCCTGTGCCAGCTCGTCCTTTCAGCGCCGAGGCCCCGTCGCACCGACGGCCAAAAACGAGCTTCTGGCAGCTGCATTGTGCAAAGGGAAAGTCTCCTCGGGCAGCCAACAACAGCCCCAACGCGCCTCGGCTCAGGAAATTACGCAAGCCGTTTTCGCCCCTGGACCTCTGCTCTCCAGAGGGCAAAGCAGGGCGGGGCTTCACCTGGCTCCAAGGGCCCTGCTGCTTTGCTGGGGGTCTCTGGCGCCCGAAACCCACTCCCCACGGGTTCTCCTTGGTGGGGAAGCAGGATTGGGCGCGCGAAATCCTTTTGGGCCCACGCCCCAGCCATGCCCCCTGAGCCAGCTCGGCCGCTCATCGCTGAGGCCCCATCCCACCGACGGCCCAAAACGAGCTTCTGGCAGCTGCATTGTGCAAAGGGAAAGTCTTCTCGGGCAGCCAACAACAACCCCAACCCGCCTCGGCTCAGGAAAGCAACGCAAGCCGTTTTCGCCCCCGGCCCTCCGCTCTCCAGAGGGCAAAGCGGGGCGGGGCTGCCCCTGGCTCCCTGGGCCCTGCTGCTTTGCTGGGGGTCTCCGGTGCCCGAAACCCACTCCCCACGGATTATCCTTAGCGGGGAAGCAGATTTGGGCGCGCGAAGGCCTTTTGGGCGTACGCCCCAGACATGACCCCTGAGCCAGCTCGGCCTCTCAGCGCCGAGGCATGGTCCCACCGACGGCCCAAAACGAGCTTCTGGCAGCTGCATTGTGCAAAGGGAAAGTCTCCTCTGGCAGCCAACAACAGCCCCAACGCGCCTTGGCTCAGGAAAGCAACGCAAGCCGTTTTCGCCCCCGGCTCTCCGCTCTCCAGAGGGCAAAGCGGGGCGGGGCTACTCCTGGCTCCCTGGGCCCTGTGTATTTGCTGGGGGTCTCCGGTGCCCGAAACCCACTCCCCACGGGTCCTTCTTGGCGGGGAAGCAGGATTGGGCGCGCGAAATCCTTCTACTCCCACGCCCCAGCCATGCACACTGAGCCAGTTCGGCCGCTCAGCGCCGAGGCCCCGTCGCACCGACGGCCCAAAACGAGCTTCTGGTAGCTGCATTGTGCAAAGGGAAAGTCTCCTCGGGCAGCCAACAACAGCCCCAACGCGCCTCGGCTCAGGAAAGCAACGCAAGCCGTTTTCGCCCCCAGCCCTCCGCTCTCCAGAGGGCAAAGCGGGGCGGGGCTGCCCCTGGCTCCCTGGGCCCTGCTGCTTTGCTGGGGGTCTCCGGTGCCCGAAACCCACTCCCGACGGGTTCTCCTTGGCGGGGAAGCAGGATTGGGCACTCGAAGGCCTTCTGCCCCCAGGCCGAAGCCATGCCCCCTGAGCCAGCTCGGCCGCTCAGCGCCGAAATCCCGTCCCACCGACGGCCCAAAACGAGCTTCTGTCAGCTGCATTGTGCAAAGGGAAAGTCTCCTCGGGCAGCCAACAACAGCCCCAACCCGCCTCGGCTCAGGAAACAGCGCAAGCCGTTTTCGCCCCTGGACCTCTGCTCTCCAGAGGGCAAAGCGGAGCGGGGCTGCCCCTGGATCCCTGGGCCCTGCTGCTTTGCTGGGGGTCTCTGGCGCCCGAAACCCACTCCCCACGGGTTCTCCTTGTCGGGGAAGCAGGATTGGGCTCGCGAAGGCCTTCTGCGCCCAGGCCGCCGAAATGCCCCCTGTGCCAGCTCGTCCTTTCAGCGCCGAGGCCCCGTCGCACCGACGGCCAAAAACGAGCTTCTGGCAGCTGCATTGTGCAAAGGGAAAGTCTCCTCGGGCAGCCAACAACAGCCCCAACGCGCCTTGGCTCAGGAAATTACGCAAGCCGTTTTCGCCCCTGGACCTCTGCTCTCCAGAGGGCAAAGCAGGGCGGGGCTTCACCTGGCTCCAATGGCCCTGCTGCTTTGCTGGGGGTCTCTGGCGCCCGAAACCCACTCCCCACGGGTTCTCCTTGGTGGGGAAGCAGGATTGGGCGCGCGAAATCCTTTTGGGCCCACGCCCCAGCCATGCCCCCTGAGCCAGCTCGGCCGCTCATCGCCGAGGCCCCATCCCACCGACGGCCCAAAACGAGCTTCTGGCAGCTGCATTGTGCAAAGGGAAAGTCTTCTCGGGCAGCCAACAACAACCCCAACCCGCCTCGGCTCAGGAAAGCAACGCAAGCCGTTTTTGCACCCGGGCCTCCCCTCTCCAGAGGGCAAAGCGGGGCGGGGCTGCCCCTGGCTCCCTGGGCCCTGCTGCTTTGCTGGGGGTCTCCGGTGCCCAAAACCCACTCGCCACGGGTTCTCCTTGGCGGGGAAGCAGGCTTGGGCGCGCGAAGTCCTTCTGGGCCCACGCCCCAACCATTCCACCTGAGCCACCTCGGCCGCAGAGCACCGAAGCCCCGTCGCACAGACGGCCCAAAACGAGCTTCTGGCGGCTGCATTCTGCAAAGGGAAAGTCTCCTCGGGCAGCCAACAACAGCCCCAATGCGCCTAGGCTCATGAAAGCAACACAAGCCGTTTTCGCCCCCTGCCCTCCGCTCTCCAGAGGGCAATGCGGGGCGGGTCGGCCCCTGGCTTCCTGGGACCTGCTGCTTTGCTGGGGGTCTCTGATGCACGAAACCCACTCCCCACGGGTTCCCCTTGGCGGGGAAGCAGAATTGGGGGCGTGTAGGCCTTATAGGCCCACGCCTCATCCATACCCCCTGAGCCAGCTCGGACGCTTAGCGCCGAGGCCCCGTCGCACCGACGGCCCAAAACGAGCTTCTGGCAGCTGCATTGTGCAAAGGGAAAGTCTCCTCGGGCAGCCAACAACAGCCCCAACGCGCCTCGGCTTAGGAAAGCAACGCAAGCCTTTTTCGTCCTGGGCCTCCGCTCTCCAGAGGGCAAAGCGGGGCGGGTCGGCCCCTGGCTTACTGGGCCCTGCTGATTTGCTGGGGGTCTCCGGTGCCCGAAACCCACTCCCCACGGGTTCTCCATGGCGGGGAAGCAGGATTGGGCGCGCGAAGGCCTTCTGCGCCCCCGCCCCAACCATGCCCCCTGAGCCACCTCGGCCGCTCATCGCCGAGACCCCGTCGCGCTGACGGCCGAAAACGAGATTCTGGCGGCTGCATTGTGCAAAGGGAAAGTCTCCTCAGGCAGCCAACAACAGCCCCAATGCGCCTCGGCTCAGGAAAGCAACGCAAGCCGTTTTCGCCCCCGGCCCTCCGCTCTCCAGAGGGCAAAGCGGGGCGGGTCGGCCCCTGGCTTCCTGGGCCCTGCTGATTTGCTGGGGGTCTCCGGTGCCCGAAACCCACTCCCCACGGGTTCTCCTTGGCGGGGAAGCAGGATTGGGCGCGCGAAGGCCTTCTGGGCCCACGCCCCAACCATGCCCCCTGAGCCAACTCGGCCGCTCATCGCCGAGACCCCGTCGCACTGACGGCCCAAAACGAGCTTCTGGCGGCTGCATTGTGCAAAGGGAAAGTCTCCTCAGGCAGCCAACAACAGCCCCAATGCGCCTCGGCTCAGGAAAGCAACGCAAGCCGTTTTCGCCCCCGGCCCTCCGCTCTCCAGAGGGCAAAGCGGGGCGGGTCGGCCCCTGGCTTCCTGGGCCCTGCTGATTTGCTGGGGGTCTCCGGTGCCCGAAACCCACTCCCCACGCGTTCTCCTTGGCGGGGAAGCAGGATTGGGCGCGCGAAGGCCTTCTGCGCCCACGCCACAACCTTGCCCCCTGAGCCACCTCGGCCGCTCATCGCCGAGACCCCGTCGCGCTGACGGCCCAAAACGAGCTTCTGGCGGCTGCATTCTGCAAAGGGAAAGTCTCCTCAGGCAGCCAACAACAGCCCCAACGCGCCATGGCTCATGAAAGCAACACAAGCCGTTTTCGCCCCCGGCCCTACGCTCTCCAGAGGGCAAAGCGGGGCGGGGTTGCCCCTGGCTCCCTGGGCCCTACTGATTTGCTGGTGGTCTCCGGTGCCAGAAACCCACTCCCCACGGGTTCTCCTTGGCGGGGAAGCAGGATTGGGCGCGCGAAGGCCTTCTGCGCCCAGGCCGCAGCCATTGCCCCTGAGCCAGCTCGGCCGCTCAGCGCCGAGGCCCCGTCGCACCGACGGCACAAAACGAGCTTCTGGCAGCTGCATTGTGCAAAGGGAAAGTCTCCTCGGGCAGCCAACAACAGCCCCAATGCGCCTAGGCTCATGAAAGCAACACAAGCCGTTTTCGCCCCCGGCCCTACGCTCTCCAGAGGGCAAAGCGGGGCGGGGCTGCCCCTGGCTCCCTGGGCCCTGCTGATTGCTGGGGGTCTCCGGTGCCCGAAACCCACTCCCGACGGGTTCTCCTTGGCGGGGAAGCAGAATTGGGGGCGCGTAGACCTTCTAGGCCCACGCCCCAGCCATGCCCCCTGAGGCAGCTCGGACGCTTAGCGCCGAGGCCCCGTCGCACCGACGGCCCAAAACGAGCTTCTGGCAGCTGCATTGTGCAAAGGGAAAGTCTCCTCGGGCAGCCAACAACAGCCCCAACGCGCCTCGGCTTAAGAAAGCAACGCAAGCCGTTTTTGCACCCGGGCCTCTGCTCTCCAGAGGGCAAAGCGGGGCGGGGCTGCCCCTGGCATCCTGGGCCCTGCTGCTTTGCTGGTGGTCTCCGATGCCAGAAACCCACTCCGCACGGGTTCTCCTTGGGGGGGAAGCAGGATTGGGCGCGCGAAGGCCTTCTGCGCCCAGGCCGCAGCCATGCCCCCTGAGCCAGCTCGGCCACTCAGCGCCGAGGCCCCGTCGCACCGACGGCCCAAAACGAGCTTCTGGTAGCTGCATTGTGCAAAGGGAAAGTCTCCTCGGGCAGCCAACAACAGCCCCAACGCCCCTCGGCTCAGGAAAGCAACGCAAGCCGTTTTCGCCCCCTGCCCTCCGCTCTCCAGAGGGCAAAGCGGGGCGGGTCGGCCCCTGGCTTCCTGGGACCTGCTGCTTTGCTGGGGGTCTCTGATGCACGAAACCCACTCCCCACGGGTTCCCCTTGGCGGGGAAGCAGAATTGGGGGCGTGTAGGCCTTATAGGCCCACGCCTCATCCATACCCCCTGAGCCAGCTCGGACGCTTAGCGCCGAGGCCCCGTCGCACCGACGGCCCAAAACGAGCTTCTGGCAGCTGCATTGTGCAAAGGGAAAGTCTCCTCGGGCAGCCAACAACAGCCCCAACGCGCCTCGGCTTAGGAAAGCAACGCAAGCCGTTTTCGCCCTGGGCCTCCGCTCTCCAGAGGGCAAAGCGGGGCGGGTCGGCCCCTGGCTTACTGGGCCCTGCTGATTTGCTGGGGGTCTCCGGTGCCCGAAACCCACTCCCCACGGGTTCTCCTTGGCGGGGAAGCAGGATTGGGCGCGCGAAGGCCTTCTGCGCCCACGCCCCAACCATGCCCCCTGAGCCACCTCGGCCGCTCATCGCCGAGACCCCGTCGCGCTGACGGCCGAAAACGAGCTTCTGGCGGCTGCATTCTGCAAAGGGAAAGTCTCCTCGGGCAGCCAACAACAGCCCCAACGCGCCACGGCTCATGAAAGCAACGCAAGCCGTTTTCGCCCCTGGCCCTCCACTCTCCAGAGGGCAAAGCGGTGCGGGGCTGCCCCTGGCTCCCTGGGCCCTGCTGCTTTGCTGGGGGTCTCCGATGCACGAAACCCACTCCCCACGGGTTCTCCTTGGCGGGGAAGTAGGATTGGGCGCGCGAAGGCCTTCTGCGCCCAGGCCGCAGCCATGCCCCCTGAGCCAGCTCGGCCACTCAGCGCCGAGGCCCCGTTGCACCGACGGCCCAAAACGAGCTTCTGGCGGCTGCATTCTGCAAAGGGAAAGTCTCCTCGGGCAGCCAACAACAGCCCCAATGCGCCTAGGCTCATGAAAGCAACACAAGCCGTTTTCGCCCCCGGCCCTCTGCTCTCCAGAGGGCAAAGCGGGGCGGGGCTCCCCCTGGCTTCCTGGGCCCTGCTGCTTTGCTGGGGGTCTCCGATGCACGAAACCCACTCCCCACGGGTTCCCCTTGGCGGGGAAGCAGAATTGGGGGCGCGTAGGCCTACTAGGCCCACGCCTCATCCATACCACCTGAGCCAGCTCGGACGCTTTGCGCCGAGGCCCCGTCGCATCGACGGCCCAAAACGAGCTTCTGGCAGCTGCATTGTGCAAAGGGAAAGTCTCCTCGGGCAGCCAACAACAGCCCCAACGCGCCTCGGCTCAGGAAAGCAACGCAAGCCGTTTTCGCCCCCGGCCCTCCGCTCTCCAGAGGGCAAAGCGGGGCGGGGCTGCCCCTGGCTCCCTGGGCCCTGCTGCTTTGCTGGGGGTCTCCGGTGCCCGAAACCCACTCCCCACGGGTTCTCCTTGGCGGGGAAGCAGGATTGGGCGCGCGAAATCCTTCTACGCTCACGCCCCAGCCTTGCCCCCTGAGCCAGCTCGGCCGCTCAGCGCCGAGGCCCCGTCGCACCGACGGCCCAAAACGAGCTTCTGGCAGCTGCATTGTGCAAAGGGAAAGTCTCCTCGGGCAGCCAACAACAGCCCCAACGCGCCTCGGCTCAGGAAAGCAACGCAAGCCGTTTTCGCCCCTGGCCCTCCGCTCTCCAGAGGGCAAAGCGGGGCGGGTCGGCCCCTGGCTTCCTGGGCCCTGCTGATTTGCTGGGGGTCTCCGGTACCCGAAACCCACTCCTCACGGGTTCTCCTTGGCGGGGAAGCAGGATTGTGCGCGCGAAATCCTTTTGGGCCCACGCCCCAGCCATGCCCCCTGAGCCAGCTCGGCCGCTCATCGCTGAGGCCCCATCCCACCGACGGCCCAAAACGAGCTTCTGGCAGCTGCATTGTGCAAAGGGAAAGTCTTCTCGGGCAGCCAACAACAACCCCAACCCGCCTCGGCTCAGGAAAGCAACGCAAGCCGTTTTCGCCCCCGGCCCTCCGCTCTCCAGAGGGCAAAGCGGGGCGGGGCTGCCCCTGGCTCCCTGGGCCCCGCTGCTTTGCTGGGGGTCTCCGATGCCCGAAACCCACTCGCCACGGGTTCTCCTTGGCGGGGAAGCAGGATTGGGCGCGCGAAGGCCTTCTGCGCCCAGGCCGCAGCAATGCCGCCTGAGCCAGCTAGGCCGCTCAGCGCTGAGGCCCCGTGGCACCGACGGCCCAAAACGAGCTTCTGGCAGCTGCATTGTGCAAAGGGAAAGTCTCCTCTGGCAGCCAACAACAGCCCCAACGCGCCTCGGCTCAGGAAAGCAACGCAAGCCGTTTTCGCCCCCGGCCCTCCGCTCTCCAGAGGGCAAAGCGGGGCGGGGCTGTCCCTGTCTCCCTGGGCCCTGCTGCTTTGCTGGGGGTCTCCGGTGCCCGAAACCCACTCCCCACGGATTATCCTTAGCGGGGAAGCAGGATTGGGCGCGCGAAGTCCTTCTACGCCCACGCCCCAGCCATGCCCCCTTAGCAAGTTCGGCCGCTCAGCGCCGAGGCCCCGTGGCAGCGACGGCCCAAAACGAGCTTCTGGCAGCTGCATTGTGGAAAGGGAAAGTCTCCCCGGGCAGCCAACAACAGCCCCAACGCGCCTCGGTTCAGGAAACAGCACAAGCCGTTTTCGCCCCTGGACCTCTGCTCTCCAGAGGGCAAAGCGGAGCGGGGCTGCCCCTGGATCCCTGGGCCCTGCTGCTTTGCTGGGGGTCTCTGGCGCCCGAAACCCACTCCCCACGGGTTCTCCATGTCGGGGAAGCAGGATTGGGCTCGCGAAGGCCTTCTGCGCCCAGGCCGCCGAAATGACCCCTGTGCCAGCTCGTCCTTTCAGCGCCGAGGCCCCGTCGCACCGACGGCCAAAAACGAGCTTCTGGCAGCTGCATTGTGCAAAGGGAAAGTCTCCTCGGGCAGCCAACAACAGCCCCAACGCGCCTCGGCTCAGGAAATTACGCAAGCCGTTTTCGCCCCTGGACCTCTGCTCTCCAGAGGGCAAAGCAGGGCGGGGCTTCACCTGGCTCCAAGGGCCCTGCTGCTTTGCTGGGGGTCTCTGGCGCCCGAAACCCACTCCCCACGGGTTCTCCTTGGTGGGGAAGCAGGATTGGGCGCGCGAAATCCTTTTGGGCCCACGCCCCAGCCATGCCCCCTGAGCCAGCTCGGCCGCTCATCGCTGAGGCCCCATCCCACCGACGGCCCAAAACGAGCTTCTGTCAGCTGCATTGTGCAAAGGGAAAGTCTCCTCGGGCAGCCAACAACAGCCCCAACCCGCCTCGGCTCAGGAAACAGCGCAAGCCGTTTTCGCCCCTGGACCTCTGCTCTCCAGAGGGCAAAGCGGAGGGGGGCTGCCCCTGGATCCCTGGGCCCTGCTGCTTTGCTGGGGGTCTCTGGCGCCCGAAACCCACTCCCCACGGGTTCTCCTTGTCGGGGAAGCAGGATTGGGCTCGCGAAGGCCTTCTGCGCCCAGGCCGCCGAAATGCCCCCTGTGCCAGCTCGTCCTTTCAGCGCCGAGGCCCCATCGCACCGACGGCCAAAAACGAGCTTCTGGCAGCTGCATTGTGCAAAGGGAAAGTCTCCTCGGGCAGCCAACAACAGCCCCAACGCGCCTTGGCTCAGGAAATTACGCAAGCCGTTTTCGCCCCTGGACCTCTGCTCTCCAGAGGGCAAAGCAGGGCGGGGCTTCACCTGGCTCCAAGGGCCCTGCTGCTTTGCTGGGGGTCTCTGGCGCCCGAAACCCACTCCCCACGGGTTTTCCTTGGAGGGGAAGCAGATTTGGACGCGCGAAGGCCTTTTGGGCGTACGTCCCAGACATGACCCCTGAGCCAGCTCGGCCTCTCAGCGCCGAGGCATGGTCCCACCATCGGCCCAAAACGAGCTTCTGGCAGCTGCATTGTGCAAAGGGAAAGTCTCCTCGGGCAGCCAACAACAGCCCCAACGCGCCTCGGCTCATGAAAGCAACGCAAGCCTTTTTCGGCCCCGGCCCTCCGCTCTCCAGTGTGCAAAGAGGGGCGGGGCTGCCCCTGGCTCCCTGGGCCCTGCTGCTTTGCTGGGGGTCTCCAATGCCCGAAACCCACTCCCCACGGGTTCTCCTTGTCGGGGAAGCAGGATTGGGCACGCGAAGTCCTTCTGGGCCCACGCCCCAACCATGCCCCCTGAGCCAGCTCGGCCGCTCATCGCTGAGGCCCCATCCCACCGACGGCCCAAAACGAGCTTCTGGCAGCTGCATTGTGCAAAGGGAAAGTCTTCTCGGGCAGCCAACAACAACCCCAACCCGCCTCGGCTCAGGAAAGCAACGCAAGCCGTTTTCGCCCCCTGCCCTCCGCTCTCCAGAGGGCAAAGCGGGGCGGGGCTGCCCCTGGCTCCCTGGGCCCTGCTGCTTTGCTGGGGGTCTCTGTCACCCGAAACCCACTCCCCACGGGTTTTCCTTGGCGGGGAAGCAGATTTGGGCGCGCGAAGGCCTTTTGGGCGTACGCCCCTGACATGACCCCTGAGCCAGTTCGGCCGCTCAGCGCCGAGGCCCCGTCGCACCGACGTCACAAAACGAGCTTCTGGCAGCTGCATTGTGCAAAGGGAAAGTCTCCTCGGGCAGCCAACAACAGCCCCAACGCGCCTCGGCTCAGGAAAGCAACGCAAGCCGTTTTCGCCCCCGGCCCTCCGCTCTCCAGAGGGCAAAGCGGGGCGGGGCTGCCCCTGGCTCCCTGGGCCCTGCTGATTTGCTGGGGGTCTCCAGTGCCCGAAACCCCCTCCCCACGGGTTCTCCTTGGCGGGGAAGTAGGATTGGGCACGCAAAGTCCTTCTGGGCCCACGCCTCAACCATGACCCCTGAGCCAGCTAGGCCGCTCAGCGCTGAGGCCCCCTCGCACCGATGGCCCAAAACGAGCTTCTGGCAGCTGCATTGTGCAAAGGGAAAGTCTCCTCGGGCAGCCAACAACAGCCCCAACGCGCCTCGACTCAGGAAAGCAACGCAAGCCGTTTTCGCCCCCAGCCCTCCGCTCTCCAGAGGGCAAAGCGGGGCGGGGCTGCCCCTGGCTCCCTGGGCCCTGCTGCTTTGCTGGGGGTCTCCGGTGCCCGAAACCCACTCCCCACGGGTTCTCCTTGGCGGGGAAGCCGGATTGGGCACTCAAAGGCCTTCTGCCCCCAGGCCGAAGCCATGACCCCTGAGCCAGCTCGGCCGCTCACTGCCGAGGCCCCGTCGCACCGACGGCCCAAAATGAGCTTCTGGCAGCTGCATTGTGCAAAGGGAAAGTCTCCTCGGGCAGCCAACAACAGCCCCAACGCGCCTCGGCTCAGGAAACAGCGCAAGCCGTTTTCGCCCCTGGACCTCTGCTCTCCAGAGGGCAAAGCGGAGCGGGGCTGCCCCTGGATCCCTGGGCCCTGCTGCTTTGCTGGGGGTCTCCGGTGCCCGAAACCCACTCCCCACGGGTTCTCCTTGGCGGGGAAGCAGGATTGGGCTCGCGAAGACCTTCTGCGCCCAGGCCGCCGAAATGACCCCTGTGCCAGCTCGTCCTTTCAGCGCCGAGGCCCCGTCGCACCGACGGCCAAAAACGAGCTTCTGGCAGCTGCATTGTGCAAAGGGAAAGTCTCCTCGGGCAGCCAACAACAGCCCCAACGCGCCTTGGCTCAGGAAATTACGCAAGCCGTTTTCGCCCCTGGACCACTGCTCTCCAGAGGGCAAAGCAGGGCGGGGCTTCACCTGGCTCCAAGGGCCCTGCTGCTTTGCTGGGGGTCTCTGGCGCCCGAAACCCCATCCCCACGGGTACTCCTTGGTGGGGAAGCAGGATTGGGCGCGCGAAATCCTTTTGGGCCCACACCCCAGCCATGCCCCCTGAGCCAGCTCGGCCGCTCATCGCTGAGGCCCCATCCCACCGACGGCCCAAAACGAGCTTCTGGCAGCTGCATTGTGCAAAGGGAAAGTCTTCTCGAGCAGCCAACAACAACCCCAACCCGCCTCGGCTCAGGAAAGCAACGCAAGCCGTTTTCGCCCCCTGCCCTCCGCTCTCCAGAGGGCAAAGCGGGGCGGGGCTGCCCCTGGCTCCCTGGGCCCTGCTGCTTTGCTGGGGGTCTCTGTCACCCGAAACCCACTCCCCACGGGTTTTCCTTGACGGGGAAGAAAGATTGGGCGCGCGAAGGCCTTTTGGGCATACGCCCCAGACATGACCCCTGAGCCAGCTCGGCCTCTCAGCGCCGAGGTATGGTCCCACCGACGGCCCAAAACGAGCTTCTGGCAGCTGCATTGTGCAAAGGGAAAGTCTCCTCGGGCAGCCAACAACAGCCCCAACGCGCCTCGGCTCATGAAAGCAACGCAAGCCGTTTTCGCCCCCGGCCCTCCGCTCTCCAGAGGGCAAAGCGGGGCGGGGCTGCCCCTGGCTCCCTGGGCCCCGCTGCTTTGCTGGGGGTCTCCGATGCCCGAAACCCACTCCCCACGGGTTATCCTTAGCGGGGAAGCAGGATTGGGCGCGCGAAGTCCTTCTACGCCCACGCCCCAGCCATGCCCCCTGAGCCAGTTCGGCCGCTCAGCGCTGAGGCCCCGTGGCAGCGACGGCCCAAAACGAGCTTCTGGCAGCTGCATTGTGCAAAGGGAAAGTCTCCTCGGGCAGCCAACAACAGCCCCAACGCGCCTCGGCTCAGGAAAGCAACGCAAGCCGTTTTCGCCCCCGGCCCTCCGCTCTCCAGAGGGCAAAGCGGGGTGGGGCTGCCCCTGGCTCCCTGGGCCCTGCTGCTTTGCTGGGGGTCTCCGATGCCCGAAACCCACTCCCCACGGGTTCTCCTTGGCGGGGAAGCAGGATTGGGCGCGCGAAGGCCTTCTGCGCCCAGGCCGCAGCCATGCCCCCTGAGCCAGCTCGGCCTTTTAGCGCTGAGTCCCCGTCGCACCGACGGCCCAAAACGAGTTTCTGACAGCAGCATTCTGCAAAGGGAAAGTCTCCTCGGGCAGCCAGTAACAGCCCCAACGCGCCTCGGCTCAGAAAAGCAACCAAAGCCGTATTCGCCCCTGGCCCTCTGCTCTCTAGAGGGCAAAGCGGGGCGGGGCTGCCCCTCGCTCCCTGGGCCCTGCTTCTTTGCTGGGGGTGTCTGTCACCCGAAACCCACTCCCCACGGGTTCTCCTTGGCGGGGAAGCAGGATTGGGCCCGCGAAGGCCTTTTGGGCCCACGCCCCAGCCATGCCCCCTGAGAGAGCTCGGCCGCCCATCGCCGAGGCCCCGTCGCACCAATGGCCCAAAACGAGCTTCTGTCGGCTGCATTCTTCAAAGGGAATGTCTTCTCGGGCAGCCAACAACAGCCCCAAGGCGCCTCGGCTCAGGAAAGCAACGCAAGCCGTTTTCGCACCGGCCCTCCACTCTCCAGAGGGCAAAGCGGTGCGGGGCTGCCCCTGGCTCCCTGGGCCCTGCTGTTTTGCTGGGGGTCTCTGGCGCCCGAAACCCACTCCCGACAGTTTCTCCTTGGTGGGGAAGCAGGATTGGGCGCGCGAAGGCCTTTTGGGCCCACGCCCCAGGCCTGCCCCCTGAGCCAGCTCGGCCGCTCAGCGCCGAAGCCCCGTCGCACCGACGGCCCAAAACGAGCTTCTGTCGGCTGCATTCTTCAAAGGGAAAGTCTTCTCGGGCAGCCAACAACAGCCCCAACGCGCCTCGGCTCAGGAAAGCAATGCAAGCCGTTTTCGCCCACGGCCCTCTGCTCTCCAGAGGGCAAAGCAGGGCGGGGCTGCTCCTGGCTCCCTGGGCCCTGTGTCTTTGCTGGGGTTCTCCGATGCCCGAAACCCACTCGCCACGGGTTCTCCTTAGCAGGGAAGCAGGATTGGGCGCGCGAAGGCCTTCAGCGCCCAGGCCGCAGCCATGCCCCCTGAGCCACCTCGGCTGCTCAGCACCGAGGGCCCGTCCCACCGACGGCCCAAAACGAGCTTCTGGCGGCTGCATTCTGCAAAGAGAAAGTCACCTCGGCAGCCAACAACAGCCCCAAAACGCCTCGGCTCAGGATAGCAACGCAAGCCGTTTTCGCCCCTGGCCCTCCGCTCTCCAGAGGGCAAAGCGGGGCGGGGCTGCTCCTGGCTCTATGGGCCCTGCTGCTTTGGTGGGGGTCTCTGTCTCCCGAAACCCACTCCCCACGGGTTCTCCTTGGCGGGGAAGCAGAATTGGGCATGCGAAGGCCTTTTGGGCGTACGCCCCAGACATGATCCCAGAGCCAGATCTGCCGCTCAGCGCCGAGGCCCCGTCGCACCGACAGCCCAAAACGAGCTTCTGGCAGTTGCATTGGTCAAAAGGAAAGTCTCCTCGGGCAGTCAACAACAGCCCCAACACGCCTCGGCTCAGGAAAGCAACGCAAGCCGTTTTCGCCCCCGGCCCTCCGCTCTCCAGAGGGCAAAGCGGGGCGGGGCTGCCCCTGGCTCCCTGGGCCCTGCTGATTTGCTGGGGGTCTCCAGTGCCCGAAACCCCCTCCCCACGGGTTCTCCTTGGCGGGGAAGCAGGATTGGGCGCGCAAAGTCCTTCTGGGCCCACGCCTCAACCATGACCCCTGAGCCACCTCGGCCGCTCATCGCCGAGTCCCCGTCGCACCGACGGCCCAAAACGAGCTTCTGGCGGCTGCATTCTGCAAAGGGAAAGTCTCCTCGGGCAGCCAACAACAGCCCCAACGCGCCTCGGCTCAGGAAAGCAACGCAAGCCGTTTTCGCCCCCGGCCCTCCGCTCTCCAGAGGGCAAAGCGGGGCGGGGCTGCCCCTGGCTCCCTGGGCCCTGCTGCTTTGCTGGGGGTCTCCGGTGCCCGAAACCCACTCCCCACGGGTTATCCTTAGCGGGGAAGCAGGATTGGGCGCGCAACGTCCTTCTACGCCCACGCCCCAGCCATGCCCCCTTAGTCAGTTCGGCCGCTCAGCGCCGAGGCCCCGTCGCACCGACGGCCCAAAACGAGCTTCTGGCAGCTGCATTGTGCAAAGGGAAAGTCTCCTCGGGCAGCCAACAACAGCCCCAACGCGCCACGGCTCAGGAAAGCAACGCAAGCCGTTTTCGCCCCCGGCCCTCCGATCTCCAGAGGGCAAAGCGGGGCGGGGCTGCCCCTGGCTCCCTGTGCCCTGCTGCTTTGCTGGGGGTCTCCGATGCCCGAAACCCACTCCCCACGGGTTCTCCTTGGCGGGGAAGCAGGATTGGGCGCGCGATGTCCTTCTATGCCCACGCCCCTGCTATGCCCCCTGAGCCAGTTCGGCCGCTCAGCGCCGAGGCCTTGTGGCACCGACGGCCCAAAACAAGCTTCTGGCAGCTGCATTTTGCAAAGGGAAAGTCTCCTCGGGCAGCCAACAACAGCCCCAACGCGCCTCGGCTCATGAAAGCAACGCAAGCCGTTTTCGCCCCCGGGCCTCTGCTCTCCAGAGGGCAAAGCGGGGCGGGGCTGCCCCTGGCTCCCTGGACCCTGTGTCCTTGCTGGGGGTCTCCGGTGCCCGAAACCCACTCCCCACGGGTTCTCCTTGGCGGGGAAGCAGGATTGGGCGCGCGAAGGCCTTCTGCGCCCAGGCCGCAGCCATGCACCCTGAGCCAGCTCGGCCACTCAGTGCCGAGGCCCCGTCGCACCGACGGCCCAAAACAAGCTTCTGGCAGCTGCATTGTGCAAAGGGAAAGTCTCCTCGGGCAGCCAACAACAGCCCCAACGCGCCTCGGCTGAGGAAACAGCGCAAGCCATTTTCGCCCCTGGACCTCTGCTCTCCAGAGGGCAAAGCGGAGCGGGGCTGCCCCTGGATCCCTGGGCCCTGCTGCTTTGCTGGGGGTCTCTGGCGCCCGAAACCCACTCCCCACGGGTTCTCCATGTCGGGGAAGCAGGATTGGGCTCGCGAAGGCCTTCTGCGCCCAGGCCGCCGAAATGACCCCTGTGCCAGCTCGTCCTTTCAGCGCCAAGGCCCCGTCGCACCGACGGCCAAAAACGAGCTTCTGGCAGCTGCATTGTGCAAAGGGAAAGTCTCCTCGGGCAGCCAACAACAGCCCCAACGCGCCTCGGCTCAGGAAATTATGCAAGCCGTTTTCGCCCCTGGACCTCTGCTCTCCAGAGGGCAAAGCAGGGCGGGGCTTCACCTGGCTCCAAGGGCCCTGCTGCTTTGCTGGGGGTCTCTGGCGCCCGAAACCCACTCCCCACGGGTTCTCCTTGGTGGGGAAGCAGGATTGGGCGCGCGAAATCCTTTTGGGCCCACGCCCCAACCATGCCCCCTGAGCCAGCTCGGCCGCTCAGCGCTGAGGCCCCGTCGCACCGACGGCCCAAAACGAGCTTCTGGTAGCTGCATTCTGCAAAGGGAAAGTCTCCTCGGGCAGCCAACAACAGCCCCAACGCGCCTCGGCTCAGGAAAGCAACGCAAGCAGTTTTCGCCCCCGGCCCTCCGCTCTCCAGAGGGCAAAGCGGTGCGGGGCTGCCCCTGGCTCCCTGGGCCCCGCTGCATTGCTGGGGGTCTCCGATGCCCGAAACCCACTCGCCACGGGTTCTCCTTAGCGGGGAAGCAGGATTGGGCGCGCGAAGGCCTTCTGCACCCAGGCCGCAGCAATGCCGCCTCAGCCAGCTAGGCCGCTCAGCGCTGAGGCCCCGTGGCCGCGACGGCCCAAAACGAGCTTCTGGCAGCTGCATTGTGCAAAGGGAAAGTCTCCTCTGGCAGCCAACAACAGCCCCAACGCGCCTCGGCTCAGGAAAGCAACGCAAGCCGTTTTCGCCCCCGGCTCTCCGCTCTCCAGAGGGCAAAGCGGGGCGGTGCTACTCCTGGCTCCCTGGGCCCTGTGTATTTGCTGGGGGTCTCCGGTGCCCGAAACCCACTCCCCACGGGTCCTTCTTGGCGGGGAAGCAGGATTGGGCGCGCGAAATCCTTCTACGCCCACGCCCCAGCCATGCACCCTCAGCCAGTTCGGCCGCTCAGCGCCGAGGCCCCGTCGCACCGACGTCACAAAACGAGCTTCTGGCAGCTGCATTGTGCAAAGGGAAAGTCTCCTCGGGCAGCCAACAACAGCCCCAACGCGCCTCGGCTCAGGAAAGCAACGCAAGCCGTTTTCGCCCCCGGCCCTCCGCTCTCCAGAGGGCAAAGCGGGGCGGGGCTGCCCCTGGCTCCCTGGGCCCTGCTGATTTTCTGGGGGTCTCCAGTGCCCGAAACCCCCTCCCCACGGGTTCTCCTTGGCGGGGAAGCAGGATTGGGCGCGCAAAGTCCTTCTGGGCCCACGCCTCAACCATGACCCCTGAGCCACCTCGGCCGCTCATCGCCGAGGCCCCGTCGCACCGACGGCCCAAAACGAGCTTCTGGCGGCTGCATTCTGCAAAGGGAAAGTCTCCTCGGGCAGCCAACAACAGCCCCAACGCGCCTCGGCTCAGGAAAGCAACGCAAGCCGTTTTCGCCCCTGGACCTCTGCTCTCCAGAGGGCAAAGCAGGGCGGGGCTTCACCTGGCTCCAAGGGCCCTGCTGCTTTGCTGGGGGTCTCTGGCGCCCGAAACCCACTCCCCACGGGTTCTCCTTGGTGGGGAAGCAGGATTGGGCACGCGAAATCCTTTTGGGCCCACGCCCCAGCCATGCCCCCTGAGCCAGCTCGGCCGCTCATCGCTGAGGCCCCATCCCACCGACGGCCCAAAACGAGCTTCTGGCAGCTGCATTTTGCAAAGGGAAAGTCTTCTCGGGCAGCCAACAACAACCCCAACCCGCCTCGGCTCAGGAAAGCAAGGCAAGCAGTTTTCGCCCCCGACCCTCCGCTCTCCAGAGGGCAAAGCGGGGCGGGGCTTCCCCTGGCTCCCTGGGCCCCGCTGCTTTGCTGGGGGTCTCCGATGCCCGAAACCCACTCGCCACGGGTTCTCCTTGGCGGGGAAGCAGGATTGGGCGCGCGAAGGCCTTCTGCGCCCAGGCCGCAGCAATGCCGCCTGAGCCAGCTAGGCCGCTCAGCGCTGAGGCCCCGTGGCACCGACGGCCCAAAACGAGCTTCTGGCAGCTGCATTGTGCAAAGGGAAAGTCTCCTCGGGCAGCCAACAACAGCCCCAACGCGCCTCGGCTCATGAAAGCAACGCAAGCCGTTTTCGCCCCCGGGCCTCTGCTCTCCAGAGGGCAAAGCGGGGCGGGGCTGCCCCTGGCTCCCTGGACCCTGTGTCCTTGCTAGGGGTCTCCGGTGCCCGAAACCCACTCCCCACGGGTTCTCCTTGGCGGGGAAGCAGGATTGGGCGCGCGAAGGCCTTCTGCGCCCAGGCCGCAGCCATGCACCCTGATCCAGCTCGGCCACTCAGTGCCGAGGCCCCGTCGCACCGACGGCCCAAAACAAGCTTCTGGCAGCTGCATTGTGCAAAGGGAAAGTCTCCTCGGGCAGCCAACAACAGCCCCAACGCGCCTCGGCTCAGGAAACAGCGCAAGCCGTTTTCGCCCCTGGACCTCTGCTCTCCAGAGGGCAAAGCGGAGCGGGGCTGCCCCTGGATCCCTGGGCCCTGCTGCTTTGCTGGGGGTCTCCAATGCCCGAAATCCACTCCCCACGGGTTCTCCTTGTCGGGGAAGCAGGATTGGGCACGCGAAGTGCTTCTGGGCCCACGCCCCAACCATGCCCCCTGAGCCAGCTCGGCCGCTCAGCGCTGAGGCCCCGTGGCAGCGACGGCCCAAAACGAGCTTCTGGCAGCTGCATTGTGCAAAGGGAAAGTCTCCTCGGGCAGCCAACAACAGCCCCAACGCGCCTCGGCTCAGGAAAGCAACGCAAGCCGTTTTCGCCCCCGGACCTCCGCTCTCCAGAGGGCAAAGCGGGGCGGGGCTGCCCCTGGCTCCCTGGGCCCCGCTGCTTTGCTGGGGGTCTCCGATGCCCGAAACCCACTCGCCACGTGTTCTCCTTGGCAGGGAAGCAGGATTGGGCGCGCGAAGGCCTTCTGCACCCAGGCCGCAGAAATGCCGCCTGAGCCAGCTAGGCCGCTCAGCGCTGAGGCCCCGTGGCCGCGACGGCCCAAAACGAGCTTCTGGCAGCTGCATTGTGCAAAGGGAAAGTCTCCTCTGGCAGCCAACAACAGCCCCAACGCGCCTCGGCTCAGGAAAGCAACGCAAGCCGTTTTCGCCCCCAGCCCTCCGCTCTCCAGAGGGCAAAGCGGGGCGGGGCTGCCCCTGGCTCCCTGGGCCCTGCTGCTTTGCTGGGGGTCTCCGGTGCCCGAAACCCACTCCCGACGGGATCTCCTTGGCGGGGAAGCAGGATTGGGCACTCGAAGGCCTTCTGCCCCCAGGCCGAAGCCATGCCCCCTGAGCCAGCTCGGCCGCTCAGCGCCGAAATCCCGTCCCACCGACGGCCCAAAACGAGCTTTGGCAGCTGCATTGTGCAAAGGGAAAGTCTCCTCGGGCAGCCAACAACAGCCCCAACGCGCCTCAGCTCAGGAAACAGCGCAAGCCGTTTTCGCCCCTGGACCTCTGCTCTCCAGAGGGCAAAGCGGAGCGGGGCTGCCCCTGGATCCCTGGGCCCTGCTGCTTTGCTGGGGGTCTCCGGTGCCCGAAACCCACTCCCCACGGGTTCTCCTTGGCGGGGAAGCAGGATTGGGCGCGCGAAGACCTTCTGCGCCCAGGCCGCCGAAATGACCCCTGTGCCAGCTCGGCCTCTCAGCGCCGAGGCCCGGTCGCACCGACGGCCAAAAACGAGCTTCTGGCAGCTGCATTGTGCAAAGGGAAAGTCTCCTCGGGCAGCCAACAACAGCCCCAACGCGCCTTGGCTCAGGAAATTACGCAAGCCGTTTTCGCCCCTGGACCACTGCTCTCCAGAGGGCAAAGCAGGGCGGGGCTTCACCTGGCTCCAAGGGCCCTGCTGTTTTGCTGGGGGTCTCTGGCGCCAGAAACCCCATCCCCACGGGTACTCCTTGGTGGGGAAGCAGGATTGGGCGCGCGAAATCCTTTTGGGCCCACGCCCCAGCCATGCCCCCTGAGCCAGCTCGGCCGCTCATCGCTGAGGCCCCATCCCACCGACGGCCCAAAACGAGCTTCTGGCAGCTGCATTGTGCAAAGGGAAAGTCTTCTCGAGCAGCCAACAACAACCCCAACCCGCCTCGGCTCAGGAAAGCAACGCAAGCCGTTTTCGCCCCCTGCCCTCCGCTCTCCAGAGGGCAAAGCGGGGCGGGGCTGCCCCTGGCTCCCTGGGCCCTGCTGCTTTGCTGGGGGTCTCTGTCACCCGAAACCCACTCCCCACGGGTTTTCCTTGACGGGGAAGAAAGATTGGGCGCGCGAAGGCCTTTTGGGCATACGCCCCAGACATGACCCCTGAGCCAGCTCGGCCTCTCAGCGCCGAGGTATGGTCCCACCGACGGCCCAAAACGAGCTTCTGGCAGCTGCATTGTGCAAAGGGAAAGTCTCCTCGGGCAACCAACAACAGCCCCAACGCGCCTCGGCTCATGAAAGCAATGCAAGCCGTTTTCGCCCCCGGCCCTCCGCTCTCCAGAGGGCAAAGCGGGGCGGGGCTGCCCCTGGCTCCCTGGGCCCCGCTGCTTTGCTGGGGGTCTCCGATGCCCGAAACCCACTCCCCACGGGTTATCCTTAGCGGGGAAGCAGGATTGGGCGCGCGAAGTCCTTCTACGCCCACGCCCCAGCCATGCCCCCTGAGCCAGTTCGGCCGCTCAGCGCTGAGGCCCCGTGGCAGCGACGGCCCAAAACGAGCTTCTGGCAGCTGCATTGTGCAAAGGGAAAGTCTCCTCGGGCAGCCAACAACAGCCCCAACGCGCCACGGCTCAGGAAAGCAACGCAAGCCGTTTTCGCCCCCGGCCCTCCGCTCTCCAGAGGGCAAAGCTGGCGGGACTGCCCCTGGCTCCCTGGGCCCTGCTGCTTTGCTGGGGGTCTCCGATGCCCGAAACCCACTCCCCATGGGTTCTCCTTGGCGGGGAAGCAGGATTGGGTGCGCGAAGTCCTTCTATGCCCACGCCCCTGCCATGCTCCCTGAGCCAGTTCGGCCGCTCAGCGCCGAGGCCCCGTGGCACCGACGGCCGAAAACAAGCTTCTGGCAGCTGCATTGTGCAAAGGGAAAGTCTCCTCGGGCAGCCAACAACAGCCCCAACGCGCCTCGGCTCATGAAAGCAACGCAAGCCGTTTTCGCCCCCGGCCCTCCGCTTTCCAGAGGGCAAAGCGGGGCGGGGCTGCCCCTGGCTCCCTGGACCCTGTGTCCTTGCTGGGGGTCTCCGGTGCCCGAAACCCACTCCCCACGGGTTCTCCTTGGCGGGGAAGCAGGATTTGGCGCGCGAAGGCCTTCTGCGCCCAGGCCGCAGCCATGCACCCTGAGCCAGCTCGGCTACTCAGTGCCGAGGCCCCGTCGCACCGACGGCCCAAAAAAGCTTCTGGCAGCTGCATTGTGCAAAGGGAAAGTCTCCTCGGGCAGCCAACAACAGCCCCAACGCGCCTCGGCTCAGGAAAGCAACGCAAGCCGTTTTCGCCCCCGGCCCTCCGCTCTCCAGAAGGCAAAACGGGGCGGGGCTGCCCCTGGCGCCCTAGGCCCTGCTGCTGTGCTGGGGGTCTCCGGTGCCCGAAACCCCCTCCCCACGGGTTCTCCTTGGCGGGGAAGCAGGATTGGGCGCGCGAATGCCTTCTGCGCCCAGGCTGCAGCCTTGCCCCCTGAGCCAGCTCGGCCGCTCAGCGCCGAGGCCCCGTCGCACCGACGGCCCAAAACGAGCTTCTGGCAGCTGCATTGTGCAAAGGGAAAGTCTCCTCGGGCAGCCAACAACAGCCCCAACGCGCCTCGGCTCATGAAAGCAACGCAAGCCGTTTTCGCCCCCCGCCCTCCACTCTCCAGAGGGCAAGGCGGGGCGGGGCTGCCCCTGGCTCCCTGGGCCCTGCTGCTTTGCTGGGGGTCTCCGGTGCACGAAACCCACTCCCCACGGGTTCTCCTTGGCGGGGAAGCAGGATTGGGCGCGCGAAGGCCTTCTGCGCCCAGGCCGCAGCCATGCCCCCTGAGCCAGCTCGGCCTTTTAGCGCTGAGTCCCCGTCGCACCGACGGCCCAAAACGAGTTTCTGACAGCAGCATTCTGCAAAGGGAAAGTCTCCTCGGGCAGCCAGTAACAGCCCCAACGCGCCTCGGCTCAGAAAAGCAACCAAAGCCGTATTCGCCCCTGGCCCTCTGCTCTCTAGAGGGCAAAGCGGGGCGGGGCTGCCCCTCGCTCCCTGGGCCCTGCTTCTTTGCTGGGGGTGTCTGTCACCCGAAACCCACTCCCCACGGGTTCTCCTTGGCGGGGAAGCAGGATTGGGCCCGCAAAGGCCTTTTGGGCCCACGCCCCAGCCATGCCCCCTGAGAGAGCTCGGCCGCCCATCGCCGAGGCCCCGTCGCACCAATGGCCCAAAACGAGCTTCTGTCGGCTGCATTCTTCAAAGGGAATGTCTTCTCGGGCAGCCAACAACAGCCCCAAGGCGCCTCGGCTCAGGAAAGCAACGCAAGCCGTTTTCGCACCGGCCCTCCGCTCTCCAGAGGGCAAAGCGGTGCGGGGCTGCCCCTGGCTCCCTGGGCCCTGCTGTTTTGCTGGGGGTCTCTGGCGCCCGAAACCCACTCCCGACAGTTTCTCCTTGGTGGGGAAGCAGGATTGGGCGCGCGAAGGCCTTTTGGGCCCACGCCCCAGGCCTGCCCCCTGAGCCAGCTTGGCCGCTCAGCGCCGAAGCCCCGTCGCACCGACGGCCCAAAACGAGCTTCTGTCGGCTGCATTCTTCAAAGGGAAAGTCTTCTCGGGCAGCCAACAACAGCCCCAACGCGCCTCGGCTCAGGAAAGCAACGCAAGCCGTTTTCGCCCCTGGACCTCTGCTCTCCAGAGGGCAAAGCACAGCGGGGCTGCCCCTGGATCCCTAGGCCCTGCTGCTTTGCTGGGGGTCTCTGGCGCCTGATACCCACTCCCCACGGGTTCTCCTTGGCGGGGAAGCAGGTCTTGGAGCGCAAAGGCTTTTTGGGTCCCCGACCCAGCCATGCCCCCTGTACCAGCTCGTCCTTTCAGCGCCGAGGCCCCGTCGCACCGACGGCCCAAAACGAGCTTCTTGCAGCTGCATTGTGCAAAGGGAAAGTCTCCTCGGGCAGCCAACAACAGCCCCAACGCGCCTCGGCTCAGGAAAGCAATGCAAGCCGTTTTCGCCCACGGCCCTCTGCTCTCCAGAGGGCAAAGCAGGGCGGGGCTGCTCCTGGCTCCCTGGGCCCTGTGTCTTTGCTGGGGTTCTCCGATGCCCGAAACCCACTCGCCACGGGTTCTCCTTGGCGGGGAAGCAGGATTGGGCGCGCGAAGGCCTTCAGCGCCCAGGCCGCAGCCATGCCCCCTGAGCCACCTCGGCTGCTCAGCGCCGAGGGCCCGTCCCACCGACGGCCCAAAACGAGCTTCTGGCGGCTGCATTCTGCAAAGAGAAAGTCACCTCGGCAGCCAACAACAGCCCCAAAACGCCTCGGCTCAGGATAGCAACGCAAGCCGTTTTCGCCCCTGGCCCTCCGCTCTCCAGAGGGCAAAGCGGGGCGGGGCTGCTCCTGGCTCTATGGGCCCTGCTGCTTTGGTGGGGGTCTCTGTCTCCCGAAACCCACTCCCCACGGGTTCTCCTTGGCGGGGAAGCAGAATTGGGCACGCGAAGGCCTTTTGGGCGTACGCCCCAGACATGATCCCAGAGCCAGATCGGCCGCTCAGCGCCGAGGCCCCGTCGCACCGACAGCCCAAAACGAGCTTCTGGCAGTTGCATTGGTCAAAAGGAAAGTCTCCTCGGGCAGTCAACAACAGCCCCAACACGCCTCGGCTCAAGAAAGCAACGCAAACCGTTTTCGCCCACGGAATCCGATCTCCAGAGGGCAAAGCGGTGCAGGGCTGCCCCTGGCTCCCTGGGCCCTGCTGTTTTGCTTGGGGTCTCTGGTGACCGAAACCCACTCCCCCGGGTTCTCCTTGGCGGGGAAGCAGGATTTGGCGCGCGAAGGCCTTTTGGGCCCACGCCCCAGCCATGCCCCCTGAGCTAGCTCTGCCGCTCATCGCCGAGGCCCCGTCGCACCGACGGCCCAAAACGAGCTTCTGTCGGCTGCATTCTTCAAAGGGAAAGTCTTCTCGGGCAGCCAACAACAACCCCAACGCGCCTCGGCTCAGGAAAGCAACGCAAGCCGTTTTCGCCCCCGGAATCCGCTCTCCAGAGGGCAAAGCGGGGCGGGGCTGCCCCTGGCTCCCTGGGCCCTGCTGCTTTTATGGGGGTCTCTGGTGCTCGAAAGCCACTCAACCCGGGTTCTCCTTGGTGAGGAAGTAGGATTGGCCGTGCGAAGGCCTTTTGGGCACACGCCCCAGCCATGCCCCCTGAGCCAGCTCGGCCGCTCAGCGCCGAGGCCCCGTCAAACCGACGCCCAAAACGAGCTTCTGGCAGCTGCATTGTGCAAAGGGAAAGTCTCCTCGGGCAGCAATCAACAGCCCCAAAGCGCCTCAGCTCAGGAAAGCAACGCAATCCGTTTTCGCCCCCCGCCCTCCGCTCTCCAGAAGGCAAAGCAGGGCGGGGCTGCCTTGGCTCCGTAGGCCCTGCTGCTTTGCTGGGGGTCTCTGGCGACCGAAACCCACTCCCCACGGGTTCTCCTTGGCGGGGAAGCAGGATTTGGCGCGCGAAGGCCTTTTGGGCCCACGCCCCAGCCATGCCCCCTGAGCCAGTTCGGCCGCACATCGCCGAGGCCCCGTCGCACCGACGGCCCAAAACGAGCTTCTGTCGGCTGCATTCTTCAAAGGGAAAGTCTCCTCGGGCAGCCAACAACAGCCCCAACGCGCCTCGGCTCAGGAAAGCAACACAAGCCGTTTTCGCCCCTGCCTCTCTGCTCTCCAGAGGGCAAAGAGGGGCGGGGCTGACCCTGGCTCCTTGGGCCCTGCTGCTTTGCTGGGGGTATCTGTCACCCGAAACCCACGACCCACGGGTTCTCCTGGGCGGGGAAGCAGTATTGGGCGCGTGAAGGCCTTTTGGGTCTTCGCCCCAGACATGCCCCCTGAGCCTGCTCGGCTGCTCAGCGCCGAGGCCCCGTCGCACCGATGGCACACAACTAGCTTCTGGCTGCTGCATTGTGCAAAGAAAAGTCTCCTCGGGCAGCCAACAACAGCCCTAACACCCCTCGGCTCAGTAAGGCAACACAAGCCGTTTTCGCCCCCGGCCCTCCGCTCTCCAGAGTGCAAAGCGGGGCGGGGCTGCCCCTGGCTCCCTGGCCCCTGCTGCTTTGCTGGGGGTCTCCGGTGCCCGAAACCCACTCCCCACGGGTTCTCCTTGGCGGGGAACCAGGATTGGGCGCGTGAAGGCCTTCTGCGCCCAGGCCGCAGCCATGCCCCCTGAGCCAGCTCGGCCGCTCAGCGCCGAGGCCCCGTCGCACCGACGGCCCAAAACGAGCTTTTGGCAGCTGCATTGTGCAAAGGGAAAGTCTCCTCGGGCAGCCAACAACAGCCCCAATGCGCCTCGGCTCAGGAAAGCAACGCAAGCCGTTTTCACCCCTGGACTTCCAATCTCCAGAGGGAAAAGCGTAGCGGGGCTGCCCCTGGCTCACTTGGCCCTGTTGCTTTGCTTGGGGGCTCCGGTGCCCGAAACCCACTCCCCACGGGTTCTGCTTGGCGGGGAAGCAGGATTGGGCGCTCGAAGGCCTTCTGCGCCCAGGCCGCAGCCATGCCCCCTGAGCCAGCTCGGCCGCTCAGCGCCGAGGCCCCGTCGCACCGACGGCCCAAAACGAGCTTCTGGCAGCTGCCTTGTGCAAAGGGAAAGTCTCCTCGGGCAGATAACAACAGCCCCAACGCGCCTCGGTTCAGGAAAGCAACGCAAGCCGTTTTCGCCCCCGGAATCCGCTCTCCAGAGGGCAAAGCGGGGCGGGGCTGCCCCTGGCTCCCTGGGCCCTGCTGCTTTTATGGGGGTCTCTGGTGCTCGAAAGCCACTCAACCCGGGTTCTCCTTGGTGAGGAAGTAGGATTGGCTGTGCGAAGGCCTTTTGGGCACTCGCCCCAGCCATGCCCCCTGAGCCAGCTCGGCCGCTCAGCGCCGAGGCCCCGTCAAACCGACGCCCAAAACGAGCTTCTGGCAGCTGCATTGTGCAAAGGGAAAGTCTCCTTGGGCAGCAATCAACAGCCCCAAAGCGCCTCAGCTCAGGAAAGCAACGCAATCCGTTTTCGCCCCCCGCCCTCCGCTCTCCAGAAGGCAAAGCAGGGCGGGGCTGCCTTGGCTCGGTAGGCCCTGCTGCTTTGCTGGGGGTCTCTGGCGACCGAAACCCACTCCCCACGGGTTCTCCTTGGCGGGGAAGCAGGATTTGGCGCGCGAAGGCCTTTTGGGCCCACGCCCCAGCCATGCCCCCTGAGCCAGTTCGGCCGCACATCGCCGAGGCCCCGTCGCACCGACGGCCCAAAACGAGCTTCTGTCGGCTGCATTCTTCAAAGGGAAAGTCTCCTCGGGCAGCCAACAACAGCCCCAACGCGCCTCGGCTCAGGAAAGCAACACAAGCCGTTTTCGCCCCTGCCTCTCTGCTCTCCAGAGGGCAAAGAGGGGCGGGGCTGACCCTGGCTCCTTGGGCCCTGCTGCTTTGCTGGGGGTATCTGTCACCCGAAACCCACGACCCACGGGTTCTCCTGGGCGGGGAAGCAGTATTGGGCGCGTGAAGGCCTTTTGGGTCTTCGCCCCAGACATGCCCCCTGAGCCTGCTCGGCTGCTCAGCGCCGAGGCCCCGTCGCACCGATGGCACACAACTAGCTTCTGGCTGCTGCATTGTGCAAAGAAAAGTCTCCTCGGGCAGCCAACAACAGCCCTAACACCCCTCGGCTCAGTAAGGCAACACAAGCCGTTTTCGCCCCCGGCCCTCCGCTCTCCAGAGTGCAAAGCGGGGCGGGGCTGCCCCTGGCTCCCTGGCCCCTGCTGCTTTGCTGGGGGTCTCCGGTGCCCGAAACCCACTCCCCACGGGTTCTCCTTGGCGGGGAACCAGGATTGGGCGCGTGAAGGCCTTCTGTGCCCAGGCCGCAGCCATGCCCCCTGAGCCAGCTCGGCCGCTCAGCGCCGAGGCCCCGTGGCACCGACGGCCCAAAACGAGCTTTTGGCAGCTGCATTGTGCAAAGGGAAAGTCTCCTCGGGCAGCCAACAACAGCCCCAATGCGCCTCGGCTCAGGAAAGCAACGCAAGCCGTTTTCACCCCTGGACTTCCAATCTCCAGAGGGAAAAGCGGAGCGGGGCTGCCCCTGGCTCACTTGGCCCTGTTGCTTTGCTTGGGGGCTCCGGTGCCCGAAACCCACTCCCCACGGGTTCTCCATGGCGGGGAAGCAGGATTGGGCGCTCGAAGGCCTTCTGCGCCCAGGCCGCAGCCATGCCCCCTGAGCCAGCTCGGCCGCTCAGCGCCGAGGCCCCGTCGCACCGACGCCCCAAAACGAGCTTCTGGCAGCTGCCTTGTGCAAAGGGAAAGTCTCCTCGGGCAGCAAACAACAGCCCCAACGCGCCTCGGCTCAGGAAAGCAACGCAAGCCGTTTTCGCCCCCGGCCCTCCGCTCTCCAGAGGGCAAAGCGGGGCGGGGCTGCCCCTGGCTCCCTGGCCCCTGCTGCTTTGCTGGGGCTCTCCGGTGCCCGAAACCCACTCCCGACGTGTTCTCCTTGGCGGGGAAGCGGAATTGGGCGCGCGAAGGCCTTCTGCGCCCAGGCCGCAGCCATGCCCCCTGAGCCACCTCGTCCGCTCAGCGCCGAGGCCCCGTCTCACCGACGGCCCAAAACGAGCTTCTGGCAGCTGCATTGTGCAAAGGGAAACTCTCCTCGGGCAGCCAACAACAGCCCCAACGTGCCTCGGCTCAGGAAAGCAACGCAAGCCGTTTTCGCCCCAGGCCCTCCGCTCTCCAGAGGGCAAAGAGGGACGCGGCTGCGCGTGGCTCCCTGGGCCCTGTTGCTTTGCTGGAGGTCTTCGGTGCCCGAAACCCACTCCCGACAGGTTCTCCTTGGCGGGGAAGCAGGATAGGGCACGTGAAGGTCTTCTGCGCCCAGGCCGCATCCATGCCCCCTGAGCCAGCTCGGCCGCTCAGCGCCGAGGCCCCATCGCACCGACGGCCCAAACCGAGCTTCTGTCGGCTGCATTCTGCAAAGGGAAAGTCTCCTCGGGCAGCCATCAACAGCCCCAATGCGCCTCGGCTCAGGAAAGCAACGCAAGCCGTTTTCGCTCCCGGCCCTCTGCTCTCCAGATGGCAAAGCGGGGCGGGCATCCCTGACACCCTAGGCCCTGCTGCTTTGCTGGGGGTCTCTGGCTCCGGAAACCCACTCCCCACGGGTTCTCCTTGGCGGGGAAGCAGGATTGGGCGCGCGAAGGCCTTTTGGGCCGACGTCCCAACCATGCCCCCTGAGACACATCGGCCGCACATAGCCGAGGCCCCGTCGCACCGACGGCCCAAAACGAGCTTCTGGCAGCTGCATTGTGCAAAGGGAAAGTCTCCTCGGGCAGCCAACAACAGCCCCAACGCGCCTCGGCTCCGGAAAGCAACCAAAGCCGTATTCGCCCCTGGCCCTCTGCTCTCTAGAGGGCAAAGCGGGGCGGGGCTGCCCCTCGCTCCCTGGGCCCTGCTTCTTTGCTGGGGGTGTCTGTCACCCGAAACCCACTCCCCACGGGTTCTCCTTGGCGGGGAAGCAGGATTGGGCCCGCGAAGGCCTTTTGGGCCCACGCCCCAGCCATGCCCCCTGAGAGAGCTCGGCCGCCCATCGCCGAGGCCCCGTCGCACCAATGGCCCAAAACGAGCTTCTGTCGGCTGCATTCTTCAAAGGGAATGTCTTCTCGGGCAGCCAACAACAGCCCCAAGGCGCCTCGGCTCAGGAAAGCAACGCAAGCCGTTTTCGCACCGGCCCTCCGCTCTCCAGAGGGCAAAGCGGTGCGGGGCTGCCCCTGGCTCCCTGGGCCCTGCTGTTTTGCTGGGGGTCTCTGGCGCCCGAAACCCACTCCCGACAGTTTCTCCTTGGTGGGGAAGCAGGATTGGGCGTGCGAAGGCCTTCTGCGCCCAGGCTGCAGCCTTGCCCCCTGAGCCAGCTCGGCCGCTCAGCGCCGAGGCCCCGTCGCACCGACGGCCCAAAACGAGCTTCTGGCAGCTGCATTGTGCAAAGGGAAAGTCTCCTCGGGCAGCCAACAACAGCCCCAACGCGCCTCGGCTCATGAAAGCAACGCAAGCCGTTTTCGCCCCCCGCCCTCCACTCTCCAGAGGGCAAGGCGGGGCGGGGCTGCCCCTGGCTCCCTGGGCCCTGCTGCTTTGCTGGGGGTCTCCGGTGCACGAAACCCACTCCCCACGGGTTCTCCTTGGCGGGGAAGCAGGATTGGGCGCGCGAAGGCCTTCTGCGCCCAGGCCGCAGCCATGCCCCCTGAGCCAGCTCGGCCTTTTAGCGCTGAGTCCCCGTCGCACCGACGGCCCAAAACGAGTTTCTGACAGCAGCATTCTGCAAAGGGAAAGTCTCCTCGGGCAGCCAGTAACAGCCCCAACGCGCCTCGGCTCAGAAAAGCAACCAAAGCCGTATTCGCCCCTGGCCCTCTGCTCTCTAGAGGGCAAAGCGGGGCGGGGCTGCCCCTCGCTCCCTGGGCCCTGCTTCTTTGCTGGGGGTGTCTGTCACCCGAAACCCACTCCCCACGGGTTCTCCTTGGCGGGGAAGCAGGATTGGGCCCGCGAAGGCCTTTTGGGCCCACGCCCCAGCCATGCCCCCTGAGAGAGCTCGGCCGCCCATCGCCGAGGCCCCGTCGCACCAATGGCCCAAAACGAGCTTCTGTCGGCTGCATTCTTCAAAGGGAATGTCTTCTCGGGCAGCCAACAACAGCCCCAAGGCGCCTCGGCTCAGGAAAGCAACGCAAGCCGTTTTCGCACCGGCCCTCCGCTCTCCAGAGGGCAAAGCGGTGCGGGGCTGCCCCTGGCTCCCTGGGCCCTGCTGTTTTGCTGGGGGTCTCTGGCGCCCGAAACCCACTCCCGACAGTTTCTCCTTGGTGGGGAAGCAGGATTGGGCGCGCGAAGGCCTTTTGGGCCCACGCCCCAGGCCTGCCCCCTGAGCCAGCTTGGCCGCTCAGCGCCGAAGCCCCGTCGCACCGACGGCCCAAAACGAGCTTCTGTCGGCTGCATTCTTCAAAGGGAAAGTCTTCTCGGGCAGCCAAAAACAGCCCCAACGCGCCTCGGCTCAGGAAAGCAACGCAAGCCGTTTTCGCCCCTGGACCTCTGCTCTCCAGAGGGCAAAGCACAGCGGGGCTGCCCCTGGATCCCTAGGCCCTGCTGCTTTGCTGGGGGTCTCTGGCGCCTGATACCCACTCCCCACGGGTTCTCCTTGGCGGGGAAGCAGGACTTGGAGCGCAAAGGCTTTTTGGGTCCCCGACCCAGCCATGCCCCCTGTACCAGCTCGTCCTTTCAGCGCCGAGGCCCCGTCGCACCGACGGCCCAAAACGAGCTTCTTGCAGCTGCATTGTGCAAAGGGAAAGTCTCCTCGGGCAGCCAACAACAGCCCCAACGCGCCTCGGCTCAGGAAAGCAATGCAAGCCGTTTTCGCCCACGGCCCTCTGCTCTCCAGAGGGCAAAGCAGGGCGGGGCTGCTCCTGGCTCCCTGGGCCCTGTGTCTTTGCTGGGGTTCTCCGATGCCCGAAACCCACTCGCCACGGGTTCTCCTTGGCGGGGAAGCAGGATTGGGCGCGCGAAGGCCTTCAGCGCCCAGGCCGCAGCCATGCCCCCTGAGCCACCTCGGCTGCTCAGCGCCGAGGGCCCGTCCCACCGACGGCCCAAAACGAGCTTCTGGCGGCTGCATTCTGCAAAGAGAAAGTCACCTCGGCAGCCAACAACAGCCCCAAAACGCCTCGGCTCAGGATAGCAACGCAAGCCGTTTTCGCCCCTGGCCCTCCGCTCTCCAGAGGGCAAAGCGGGGCGGGGCTGCTCCTGGCTCTATGGGCCCTGCTGATTTTGTGGGGGTCTCTGTCTCCCGAAACCCACTCCCCACGGGTTCTCCTTGGCGGGGAAGCAGAATTGGGCACGCGAAGGCCTTTTGGGCGTACGCCCCAGACATGATCCCAGAGCCAGATCGGCCGCTCAGCGCCGAGGCCCCGTCGCACCGACAGCCCAAAACGAGCTTCTGGCAGTTGCATTGGTCAAAAGGAAAGTCTCCTCGGGCAGTCAACAACAGCCCCAACACGCCTCGGCTCAAGAAAGCAACGCAAACCGTTTTCGCCCCCGGAATCCGATCTCCAGAGGGCAAAGCGGTGCAGGGCTGCCCCTGGCTCCCTGGGCCCTGCTGTTTTGCTTGGGGTCTCTGGTGACCGAAACCCACTCCCCCGGGTTCTCCTTAGCGGGGAAGCAGGATTCGGCGCGCGAAGGCCTTTTGGGCCCACGCCCCAGCCATGCCCCCTGAGCTAGCTCTGCCGCCCATCGCCGAGGCCCCGTCGCACCGACGGCCCAAAACGAGCTTCTGTCGGCTGCATTCTTCAAAGGGAAAGTCTTCTCCGGCAGCCAACAACAACCCCAACGCGCCTCGGCTCAGGAAAGCAACGCAAGCCGTTTTCGCCCCCGGAATCCGCTCTCCAGAGGGCAAAGCGGGGCGGGGCTGCCCCTGGCTCCCTGGGCCCTGCTGCTTTTATGGGGGTCTCTGGTGCTCGAAAGCCACTCAACCCGGGTTCTCCTTGGTGAGGAAGTAGGATTGGCCGTGCGAAGGCCTTTTGGGCACACGCCCCAGCCATGCCCCCTGAGCCAGCTCGGCCGCTCAGCGCCGAGGCCCCGTCAAACCGACGCCCAAAACGAGCTTCTGGCAGCTGCATTGTGCAAAGGGAAAGTCTCCTCGGGCAGCAATCAACAGCCCCAAAGCGCCTCAGCTCAGGAAAGCAACGCAATCCGTTTTCGCCCCCCGCCCTCCGCTCTCCAGAAGGCAAAGCAGGGCGGGGCTGCCTTGGCTCCGTAGGCCCTGCTGCTTTGCTGGGGGTCTCTGGCGACCGAAACCCACTCCCCACGGGTTCTCCTTGGCGGGGAAGCAGGATTTGGCGCGCGAAGGCCTTTTGGGCCCACGCCCCAGCCATGCCCCCTGAGCCAGTTCGGCTGCACATCGCCGAGGCCCCGTCGCACCGACGGCCCAAAACGAGCTTCTGTCGGCTGCATTCTTCAAAGGGAAAGTCTCCTCGGGCAGCCAACAACAGCCCCAACGCGCCTCGGCTCAGGAAAGCAACACAAGCCGTTTTCGCCCCTGCCTCTCTGCTCTCCAGAGGGCAAAGAGGGGCGGGGCTGACCCTGGCTCCTTGGGCCCTGCTGCTTTGCTGGGGGTATCTGTCACCCGAAACCCACGACCCACGGGTTCTCCTGGGCGGGGAAGCAGTATTGGGCGCGTGAAGGCCTTTTGGGTCTTCGCCCCAGACATGCCCCCTGAGCCTGCTCGGCTGCTCAGCGCCGAGGCCCCGTCGCACCGATGGCACACAACTAGCTTCTGGCTGCTGCATTGTGCAAAGAAAAGTCTCCTCGGGCAGCCAACAACAGCCCTAACACCCCTCGGCTCAGTAAGGCAACACAAGCCGTTTTCGCCCCCGGCCCTCCGCTCTCCAGAGTGCAAAGCGGGGCGGGGCTGCCCCTGGCTCCCTGGCCCCTGCTGCTTTGCTGGGGGTCTCCGGTGCCCGAAACCCACTCCCCACGGGTTCTCCTTGGCGGGGAACCAGGATTGGGCGCGTGAAGGCCTTCTGCGCCCAGGCCGCAGCCATGCCCCCTGAGCCAGCTCGGCCGCTCAGCGCCGAGGCCCCGTGGCACCGACGGCCCAAAACGAGCTTCTGGCAGCTGCATTGTGCAAAGGGAAAGTCTCCTCGGCCAGCCAACAACAGCCCCAATGCGCCTCGGATCAGGAAAGCAACGCAAGCCGTTTTCACCCCTGGACTTCCAATCTCCAGAGGGAAAAGCGTAGCGGGGCTGCCCCTGGCTCACTTGGCCCTGTTGCTTTGCTTGGGGGCTCCGGTGCCCGAAACCCACTCCCCACGGGTTCTCCTTGGCGGGGAAGCAGGATTGGGCGCTCGAAGGCCTTCTGCGCCCAGGCCGCAGCCATGCCCCCTGAGCCAGCTCGGCCGCTCAGCGCCGAGGCCCCGTCGCACCGACGCCACAAAACGAGCTTCTGGCAGCTGCCTTGTGCAAAGGGAAAGTCTCCTCGGGCAGCGAACAACAGCCCCAACGCGCCTCGGTTCAGGAAAGCAACGCAAGCCGTTTTCGCCCCCGGAATCCGCTCTCCAGAGGGCAAAGCGGGGCGGGGCTGCCCCTGGCTCCCTGGGCCCTGCTGCTTTTATGGGGGTCTCTGGTGCTCGAAAGCCACTCAACCCGGGTTCTCCTTGGTGAGGAAGTAGGATTGGCCGTGCGAAGGCCTTTTGGGCACACGCCGCAGCCATGCCCCCTGAGCCAGCTCGGCCGCTCAGCGCCGAGGCCCCGTCGCACCGACGCCACAAAACGAGCTTCTGGCAGCTGCATTGTGCAAAGGGAAAGTCTCCTCGGGCAGCAATCAACAGCCCCAAAGCGCCTCAGCTCAGGAAAGCAACGCAATCCGTTTTCGCCCCCCGCCCTCCGCTCTCCAGAAGGCAAAGCAGGGCGGGGCTGCCTTGGCTCCGTAGGCCCTGCTGCTTTGCTGGGGGTCTCTGGCGACCGAAACCCACTCCCCACGGGTTCTCCTTGGCGGGGAAGCAGGATTTGGCGCGCGAAGGCCTTTTGGGCCCACGCCCCAGCCATGCCCCCTGAGCCAGTTCGGCCGCACATCGCCGAGGCCCCGTCGCACCGACGGCCCAAAACGAGCTTCTGTCGGCTGCATTCTTCAAAGGGAAAGTCTCCTCGGGCAGCCAACAACAGCCCCAACGCGCCTCGGCTCAGGAAAGCAACACAAGCCGTTTTCGCCCCTGCCTCTCTGCTCTCCAGAGGGCAAAGAGGGGCGGGGCTGACCCTGGCTCCTTGGGCCCTGCTGCTTTGCTGGGGGTATCTGTCACCCGAAACCCACGACCCACGGGTTCTCCTGGGCGGGGAAGCAGTATTGGGCGCGTGAAGGCCTTTTGGGTCTTCGCCCCAGACATGCCCCCTGAGCCTGCTCGGCTGCTCAGCGCCGAGGCCCCGTCGCACCGATGGCACACAACTAGCTTCTGGCTGCTGCATTGTGCAAAGAAAAGTCTCCTCGGGCAGCCAACAACAGCCCTAACACCCCTCGGCTCAGTAAGGCAACACAAGCCGTTTTCGCCCCCGGCCCTCCGCTCTCCAGAGTGCAAAGCGGGGCGGGGCTGCCCCTGGCTCCCTGGCCCCTGCTGCTTTGCTGGGGGTCTCCGGTGCCCGAAACCCACTCCCCACGGGTTCTCCTTGGCGGGGAACCAGGATTGGGCGCGTGAAGGCCTTCTGTGCCCAGGCCGCAGCCATGCCCCCTGAGCCAGCTCGGCCGCTCAGCGCCGAGGCCCCGTCGCACCGACGGCCCAAAACGAGCTTTTGGCAGCTGCATTGTGCAAAGGGAAAGTCTCCTCGGGCAGCCAACAACAGCCCCAATGCGCCTCGGCTCAGGAAAGCAACGCAAGCCGTTTTCACCCCTGGACTTCCAATCTCCAGAGGGAAAAGCGGAGCGGGGCTGCCCCTGGCTCACTTGGCCCTGTTGCTTTCCTTGGGGGCTCCGGTGCCCGAAACCCACTCCCCACGGGTTCTCCATGGCGGGGAAGCAGGATTGGGCGCTCGAAGGCCTTCTGCGCCCAGGCCGCAGCCATGCCCCCTGAGCCAGCTCGGCCGCTCAGCGCCGAGGCCCCGTCGCACCGACGCCCCAAAACGAGCTTCTGGCAGCTGCCTTGTGCAAAGGGAAAGTCTCCTCGGTCAGCAAACAACAGCCCCAACGCGCCTCGGCTCAGGAAAGCAACGCAAGCCGTTTTCGCCCCCGGCCCTCCGCTCTCCAGAGGGCAAAGCGGGGCGGGGCTGCCCCTGGCTCCCTGGCCCCTGCTGCTTTGCTGGGGCTCTCCGGTGCCCGAAACCCACTCCCGACGTGTTCTCCTTGGCGGGGAAGCGGAATTGGGCGCGCGAAGGCCTTCTGCGCCCAGGCCGCAGCCATGCCCCCTGAGCCACCTCGTCCGCTCAGCGCCGAGGCCCCGTCTCACCGACGGCCCAAAACGAGCTTCTGGCAGCTGCATTGTGCAAAGGGAAACTCTCCTCGGGCAGCCAACAACAGCCCCAACGTGCCTCGGCTCAGGAAAGCAACGCAAGCCGTTTTCGCCCCAGGCCCTCCGCTCTCCAGAGGGCAAAGAGGGACGCGGCTGCGCGTGGCTCCCTGGGCCCTGTTGCTTTGCTGGAGGTCTTCGGTGCCCGAAACCCACTCCCGACAGGTTCTCCTTGGCGGGGAAGCAGGATAGGCCACGTGAAGGTCTTCTGCGCCCAGGCCGCATCCATGCCCCCTGAGCCAGCTCGGCCGCTCAGCGCCGAGGCCCCATCGCACCGACGGCCCAAACCGAGCTTCTGTCGGCTGCATTCTGCAAAGGGAAAGTCTCCTCGGGCAGCCATCAACAGCCCCAATGCGCCTCGGCTCAGGAAAGCAACGCAAGCCGTTTTCGCTCCCGGCCCTCTGCTCTCCAGATGGCAAAGCGGGGCGGGCATCCCTGACACCCTAGGCCCTGCTGCTTTGCTGGGGGTCTCTGGCTCCGGAAACCCACTCCCCACGGGTTCTCCTTGGCGGGGAAGCAGGATTGGGCGCGCGAAGGCCTTTTGGGCCCACGTCCCAACCATTCCCCCTGAGACACATCGGCCGCACATAGCCGAGGCCCCGTCGCACCGACGGCCCAAAACGAGCTTCTGGCAGCTGCATTGTGCAAAGGGAAAGTCTCCTCGGGCAGCCAACAACAGCCCCAACGCGCCTCGGCTCCGGAAAGCAACGCAAGCCTTTTTCGCCCCCTGGTCTCCGCCCTCCAGAGGGCAAAGCGGGGCGGGGCTGCCCCTGGCTCCCTGGGCCCTGCTGCTTTGCTGGGGGTCTCCAATGCCCGAAACCCACTCCCCACGGGTTCTCCTTGTCGGGGAAGCAGGATTGGGCGCGCGAAATCCTTTTGGGCCCACGCCCCAGCCATGCCCCCTGAGCCAGCTCGGCCGCTCATCGCTGAGGCCCCATCCCACCGACGGCCCAAAACGAGCTTCTGGCAGCTGCATTGTGCAAAGGGAAAGTCTCCTCGGGCAGCCAACAACAGCCCCAACGCGCCTCGGCTCCGGAAAGCAACGCAAGCCTTTTTCGCCCCCTGGTCTCCGCCCTCCAGAGGGCAAAGCGGGGCGGGGCTGCCCCTGGCTCCCTGGGCCCTGCTGCTTTGCTGGGGGTCTCCAATGCCCGAAACCCACTCCCCACGGGTTCTCCTTGTCGGGGAAGCAGGATTGGGCACGCGAAGTGCTTCTGGGCCCACGCCCCAACCATGCCCCCTGAGCCAGCTCGGCCGCTCAGCGCTGAGGCCCCGTCGCACCGACGGCCCAAAACGAGCTTCTGGCAGCTGCATTGTGCAAAGGGAAAGTCTCCTCGGGCAGCTAACAACAGCCCCAACGCGCCTCGGCTCAGGAAAGCAACGCAAGCCGTTTTCGCCCCCGGCCCTCCGCTCTCCAGAGGGCAAAGCGGGGCGGGGCTGCCCCTGGCTCCCTGGGCCCCGCTGCTTTGCTGGGGGTCTCCGATGCCCGAAACCCACTCGCCACGGGTTCTCCTTGGCGGGGAAGCAGGATTGGGCGCGCGAAGGCCTTCTGCGCCCAGGCCGCAGCAATGCCGCCTGAGCCAGCTAGGCCGCTCAGCGCTGAGGCCCCGTGGCACCGACGGCCCAAAACGAGCTTCTGGCAGCTGCATTGTGCAAAGGGAAAGTCTCCTCTGGCAGCCAACAACAGCACCAACGCGCCTCGGCTCAGGAAAGCAATGAAAGCCGTTTTCGCCCCCAGCCCTCCGCTCTCCAGAGGGCAAAGCGGGGCGGGGCTGCCACTGGCTCCCTGGGCCCTGTGTCTTTGCTGGGGGTCTCCGGTTCCCGAAACCCACTCCCCACGGGTTCTCCTTGGCGGGGAAGCAGGATTGGGCGCGCGAAGCCCTTCTGCGCCCAGGCCGCAGCCATGCCCCCTGAGCCAGCTAGGCCGCTCAGCGCCGAAATCCCGTCCCACCGACGGCCCAAAATGAGCTTCTGGCAGCTGCATTGTGCAAAGGGAAAGTCTCCTCGGGCAGCCAACAACAGCCCCAACGCGCCTCGGCTCAGGAAACAGCGCAAGCCGTTTTCGCCCCTGGACCTCTGCTCTCCAGAGGGCAAAGCGGAGCGGGGCTGCCCCTGGATCCCTGGGCCCTGCTGCTTTGCTGGGGGTCTCCGGTGCCCGAAACCCACTCCCCACGGGTTCTCCTTGTCGGGGAAGCAGGATTGGGCTCGCGAAGACCTTCTGCGCCCAGGCCGCTGAAATGACCCCTGTGCCAGCTCGTCCTTTCAGCGCCGAGCCCCGGTCGCACCGACGGCCAAAAACGAGCTTCTGGCAGCTGCATTGTGCAAAGGGAAAGTCTCCTCGGGCAGCCAACAACAGCCCCAACGCGCCTTGGCTCAGGAAATTACGCAAGCCGTTTTCGCCCCTGGACCACTGCTCTCCAGAGGGCAAAGCAGGGCGGGGCTTCACCTGGCTCCAAGGGCCCTGCTGCTTTGCTGGGGGTCTCTGGCGCCCGAAACCCCATCCCCACGGGTACTCCTTGGTGGGGAAGCAGGATTGGGCGCGCGAAATCCTTTTAGGCCCACGCCCCAGCCATGCCCCCTGAGCCAGCTCGGCCGCTCATCGCTGAGGCCCCGTGGCAGCGACGGCCCAAAACGAGCTTCTGGCAGCTGCATTGTGCAAAGGGAAAGTCTCCTCGGGCAGCCAACAACAGCCCCAACGCGCCTCGGCTCAGGAAAGCAACGCAAGCCGTTTTCGCCCCCTGCCCTCCGCTCTCCAGAGGGCAAAGCGGGGCGGGGCTGCCCCTGGCTCCCTGGGCCCTGCTGCTTTGCTGGGGGTCTCTGTCACCCGAAACCCACTCCCCACGGGTTTTCCTTGGAGGGGAAGCAGATTTGGACGCGCGAAGGCCTTTTGGGCGTACGTCCCAGACATGACCCCTGAGCCAGCTCGGCCTCTCAGCGCCGAGGCATGGTCCAACCATCGGCCCAAAACGAGCTTCTGGCAGCTGCATTGTGCAAAGGGAAAGTCTCCTCGGGCAGCCAACAACAGCCCCAACGCGCCTCGGCTCATGAAAGCAACGCAAGCCGTTTTCGGCCCCGGCCCTCCGCTCTCCAGAGTGCAAAGAGGGGCGGGGCTGCCCCTGGCTCCCTGGGCCCTGCTGCTTTGCTGGGGGTCTCCAATGCCCGAAACCCACTCCCCACGGGTTCTCCTTGTCGGGGAAGCAGGATTGGGCACGCGAAGTCCTTCTGGGCCCACGCCCCAACCATGCCCCCTGAGCCAGCTCGGCCGCTCATCGCTGAGGCCCCATCCCACCGACGGCCCAAAACGAGCTTCTGGCAGCTGCATTGTGCAAAGGGAAAGTCTTCTCGGGCAGCCAACAACAACCCCAACCCGCCTCGGCTCAGGAAAGCAACGCAAGCCGTTTTCGCCCCCTGCCCTCCGCTCTCCAGAGGGCAAAGCGGGGCGGGGCTGCCCCTGGCTCCCTGGGCCCTGCTGCTTTGCTGGGGGTCTCTGTCACCCGAAACCCACTCCCCACGGGTTTTCCTTGGCGGGGAAGCAGATTTGGGCGCGCGAAGGCCTTTTGGGCGTACGCCCCTGACATGACCCCTGAGCCAGTTCGGCCGCTCAGCGCCGAGGCCCCGTCGCACCGACGTCACAAAACGAGCTTCTGGCAGCTGCATTGTGCAAAGGGAAAGTCTCCTCGGGCAGCCAACAACAGCCCCAACGCGCCTCGGCTCAGGAAAGCAACGCAAGCCGTTTTCGCCCCCGGCCCTCCGCTCTCCAGAGGGCAAAGCGGGGCGGGGCTGCCCCTGGCTCCCTGGGCCCTGCTGATTTGCTGGGGGTCTCCAGTGCCCGAAACCCCCTCCCCACGGGTTCTCCTTGGCGGGGAAGTAGGATTGGGCACGCAAAGTCCTTCTGGGCCCACGCCTCAACCATGACCCCTGAGCCAGCTAGGCCGCTCAGCGCTGAGGCCCCCTCGCACCGATGGCCCAAAACGAGCTTCTGGCAGCTGCATTGTGCAAAGGGAAAGTCTCCTCGGGCAGCCAACAACAGCCCCAACGCGCCTCGACTCAGGAAAGCAACGCAAGCCGTTTTCGCCCCCAGCCCTCCGCTCTCCAGAGGGCAAAGCGGGGCGGGGCTGCCCCTGGCTCCCTGGGCCCTGCTGCTTTGCTGGGGGTCTCCGGTGCCCGAAACCCACTCCCCACGGGTTCTCCTTGGCGGGGAAGCCGGATTGGGCACTCAAAGGCCTTCTGCCCCCAGGCCGAAGCCATGACCCCTGAGCCAGCTCGGCCGCTCACTGCCGAGGCCCCGTCGCACCGACGGCCCAAAATGAGCTTCTGGCAGCTGCATTGTGCAAAGGGAAAGTCTCCTCGGGCAGCCAACAACAGCCCCAACGCGCCTCGGCTCAGGAAACAGCGCAAGCCGTTTTCGCCCCTGGACCTCTGCTCTCCAGAGGGCAAAGCGGAGCGGGGCTGCCCCTGGATCCCTGGGCCCTGCTGCTTTGCTGGGGGTCTCCGGTGCCCGAAACCCACTCCCCACGGGTTCTCCTTGGCGGGGAAGCAGGATTGGGCTCGCGAAGACCTTCTGCGCCCAGGCCGCCGAAATGACCCCTGTGCCAGCTCGTCCTTTCAGCGCCGAGGCCCCGTCGCACCGACGGCCAAAAACGAGCTTCTGGCAGCTGCATTGTGCAAAGGGAAAGTCTCCTCGGGCAGCCAACAACAGCCCCAACGCGCCTTGGCTCAGGAAATTACGCAAGCCGTTTTCGCCCCTGGACCACTGCTCTCCAGAGGGCAAAGCAGGGCGGGGCTTCACCTGGCTCCAAGGGCCCTGCTGCTTTGCTGGGGGTCTCTGGCGCCCGAAACCCCATCCCCACGGGTACTCCTTGGTGGGGAAGCAGGATTGGGCGCGCGAAATCCTTTTGGGCCCACACCCCAGCCATGCCCCCTGAGCCAGCTCGGCCGCTCATCGCTGAGGCCCCATCCCACCGACGGCCCAAAACGAGCTTCTGGCAGCTGCATTGTGCAAAGGGAAAGTCTTCTCGAGCAGCCAACAACAACCCCAACCCGCCTCGGCTCAGGAAAGCAACGCAAGCCGTTTTCGCCCCCTGCCCTCCGCTCTCCAGAGGGCAAAGCGGGGCGGGGCTGCCCCTGGCTCCCTGGGCCCTGCTGCTTTGCTGGGGGTCTCTGTCACCCGAAACCCACTCCCCACGGGTTTTCCTTGACGGGGAAGAAAGATTGGGCGCGCGAAGGCCTTTTGGGCATACGCCCCAGACATGACCCCTGAGCCAGCTCGGCCTCTCAGCGCCGAGGTATGGTCCCACCGACGGCCCAAAACGAGCTTCTGGCAGCTGCATTGTGCAAAGGGAAAGTCTCCTCGGGCAGCCAACAACAGCCCCAACGCGCCTCGGCTCATGAAAGCAACGCAAGCCGTTTTCGCCCCCGGCCCTCCGCTCTCCAGAGGGCAAAGCGGGGCGGGGCTGCCCCTGGCTCCCTGGGCCCCGCTGCTTTGCTGGGGGTCTCCGATGCCCGAAACCCACTCCCCACGGGTTATCCTTAGCGGGGAAGCAGGATTGGGCGCGCGAAGTCCTTCTACGCCCACGCCCCAGCCATGCCCCCTGAGCCAGTTCGGCCGCTCAGCGCTGAGGCCCCGTGGCAGCGACGGCCCAAAACGAGCTTCTGGCAGCTGCATTGTGCAAAGGGAAAGTCTCCTCGGGCAGCCAACAACAGCCCCAACGCGCCTCGGCTCAGGAAAGCAACGCAAGCCGTTTTCGCCCCCGGCCCTCCGCTCTCCAGAGGGCAAAGCGGGGTGGGGCTGCCCCTGGCTCCCTGGGCCCTGCTGCTTTGCTGGGGGTCTCCGATGCCCGAAACCCACTCCCCACGGGTTCTCCTTGGCGGGGAAGCAGGATTGGGCGCGCGAAGGCCTTCTGCGCCCAGGCCGCAGCCATGCCCCCTGAGCCAGCTCGGCCTTTTAGCGCTGAGTCCCCGTCGCACCGACGGCCCAAAACGAGTTTCTGACAGCAGCATTCTGCAAAGGGAAAGTCTCCTCGGGCAGCCAGTAACAGCCCCAACGCGCCTCGGCTCAGAAAAGCAACCAAAGCCGTATTCGCCCCTGGCCCTCTGCTCTCTAGAGGGCAAAGCGGGGCGGGGCTGCCCCTCGCTCCCTGGGCCCTGCTTCTTTGCTGGGGGTGTCTGTCACCCGAAACCCACTCCCCACGGGTTCTCCTTGGCGGGGAAGCAGGATTGGGCCCGCGAAGGCCTTTTGGGCCCACGCCCCAGCCATGCCCCCTGAGAGAGCTCGGCCGCCCATCGCCGAGGCCCCGTCGCACCAATGGCCCAAAACGAGCTTCTGTCGGCTGCATTCTTCAAAGGGAATGTCTTCTCGGGCAGCCAACAACAGCCCCAACGCGCCTCGGCTCAGGAAAGCAACGCAAGCCGTTTTCGCACCGGCCCTCCACTCTCCAGAGGGCAAAGCGGTGCGGGGCTGCCCCTGGCTCCCTGGGCCCTGCTGTTTTGCTGGGGGTCTCTGGCGCCCGAAACCCACTCCCGACAGTTTCTCCTTGGTGGGGAAGCAGGATTGGGCGCGCGAAGGCCTTTTGGGCCCACGCCCCAGGCCTGCCCCCTGAGCCAGCTCGGCCGCTCAGCGCCGAAGCCCCGTCGCACCGACGGCCCAAAACGAGCTTCTGTCGGCTGCATTCTTCAAAGGGAAAGTCTTCTCGGGCAGCCAACAACAGCCCCAACGCGCCTCGGCTCAGGAAAGCAATGCAAGCCGTTTTCGCCCACGGCCCTCTGCTCTCCAGAGGGCAAAGCAGGGCGGGGCTGCTCCTGGCTCCCTGGGCCCTGTGTCTTTGCTGGGGTTCTCCGATGCCCGAAACCCACTCGCCACGGGTTCTCCTTAGCAGGGAAGCAGGATTGGGCGCGCGAAGGCCTTCAGCGCCCAGGCCGCAGCCATGCCCCCTGAGCCACCTCGGCTGCTCAGCACCGAGGGCCCGTCCCACCGACGGCCCACAACGAGCTTCTGGCGGCTGCAGTCTGCAAAGAGAAAGTCACCTCGGCAGCCAACAACAGCCCCAAAACGCCTCGGCTCAGGATAGCAACGCAAGCCGTTTTCGCCCCTGGCCCTCCGCTCTCCAGAGGGCAAAGCGGGGCGGGGCTGCTCCTGGCTCTATGGGCCCTGCTGCTTTGGTGGGGGTCTCTGTCTCCCGAAACCCACTCCCCACGGGTTCTCCTTGGCGGGGAAGCAGAATTGGGCATGCGAAGGCCTTTTGGGCGTACGCCCCAGACATGATCCCAGAGCCAGATCTGCCGCTCAGCGCCGAGGCCCCGTCGCACCGACAGCCCAAAACGAGCTTCTGGCAGTTGCATTGGTCAAAAGGAAAGTCTCCTCGGGCAGTCAACAACAGCCCCAACACGCCTCGGCTCAGGAAAGCAACGCAAGCCGTTTTCGCCCCCGGCCCTCCGCTCTCCAGAGGGCAAAGCGGGGCGGGGCTGCCCCTGGCTCCCTGGGCCCTGCTGATTTGCTGGGGGTCTCCAGTGCCCGAAACCCCCTCCCCACGGGTTCTCCTTGGCGGGGAAGCAGGATTGGGCGCGCAAAGTCCTTCTGGGCCCACGCCTCAACCATGACCCCTGAGCCACCTCGGCCGCTCATCGCCGAGGCCCCGTCGCACCGACGGCCCAAAACGAGCTTCTGGCGGCTGCATTCTGCAAAGGGAAAGTCTCCTCGGGCAGCCAACAACAGCCCCAACGCGCCTCGGCTCAGGAAAGCAACGCAAGCCGTTTTCGCCCCCGGCCCTCCGCTCTCCAGAGGGCAAAGCGGGGCGGGGCTGCCCCTGGCTCCCTGGGCCCTGCTGCTTTGCTGGGGGTCTCCGGTGCCCGAAACCCACTCCCCACGGGTTATCCTTAGCGGGGAAGCAGGATTGGGCGCGCAACGTCCTTCTACGCCCACGCCCCAGCCATGCCCCCTTAGTCAGTTCGGCCGCTCAGCGCCGAGGCCCCGTCGCACCGACGGCCCAAAACGAGCTTCTGGCAGCTGCATTGTGCAAAGGGAAAGTCTCCTCGGGCAGCCAACAACAGCCCCAACGCGCCACGGCTCAGGAAAGCAACGCAAGCCGTTTTCGCCCCCGGCCCTCCGATCTCCAGAGGGCAAAGCGGGGCGGGGCTGCCCCTGGCTCCCTGGGCCCTGCTGCTTTGCTGGGGGTCTCCGATGCCCGAAACCCACTCCCCACGGGTTCTCCTTGGCGGGGAAGCAGGATTGGGCGCGCGATGTCCTTCTATGCCCACGCCCCAGCCATGCCCCCTGAGCCAGTTCGGCCGCTCAGCGCCGAGGCCTTGTGGCACCGACGGCCCAAAACAAGCTTCTGGCAGCTGCATTTTGCAAAGGGAAAGTCTCCTCGGGCAGCCAACAACAGCCCCAACGCGCCTCGGCTCATGAAAGCAACGCAAGCCGTTTTCGCCCCCGGGCCTCTGCTCTCCAGAGGGCAAAGCGGGGCGGGGCTGCCCCTGGCTCCCTGGACCCTGTGTCCTTGCTGGGGGTCTCCGGTGCCCGAAACCCACTCCCCACGGGTTCTCCTTGGCGGGGAAGCAGGTTGGGCGCGCGAAGGCCTTCTGCGCCCAGGCCGCAGCCATGCACCCTGAGCCAGCTCGGCCACTCAGTGCCGAGGCCCCGTCGCACCGACGGCCCAAAACAAGCTTCTGGCAGCTGCATTGTGCAAAGGGAAAGTCTCCTCGGGCAGCCAACAACAGCCCCAACGCGCCTCGGCTGAGGAAACAGCGCAAGCCATTTTCGCCCCTGGACCTCTGCTCTCCAGAGGGCAAAGCGGAGCGGGGCTGCCCCTGGATCCCTGGGCCCTGCTGCTTTGCTGGGGGTCTCTGGCGCCCGAAACCCACTCCCCACGGGTTCTCCATGTCGGGGAAGCAGGATTGGGCTCGCGAAGGCCTTCTGCGCCCAGGCCGCCGAAATGACCCCTGTGCCAGCTCGTCCTTTCAGCGCCAAGGCCCCGTCGCACCGACGGCCAAAAACGAGCTTCTGGCAGCTGCATTGTGCAAAGGGAAAGTCTCCTCGGGCAGCCAACAACAGCCCCAACGCGCCTCGGCTCAGGAAATTATGCAAGCCGTTTTCGCCCCTGGACCTCTGCTCTCCAGAGGGCAAAGCAGGGCGGGGCTTCACCTGGCTCCAAGGGCCCTGCTGCTTTGCTGGGGGTCTCTGGCGCCCGAAACCCACTCCCCACGGGTTCTCCTTGGTGGGGAAGCAGGATTGGGCGCGCGAAATCCTTTTGGGCCCACGCCCCAACCATGCCCCCTGAGCCAGCTCGGCCGCTCAGCGCTGAGGCCCCGTCGCACCGACGGCCCAAAACGAGCTTCTGGTAGCTGCATTCTGCAAAGGGAAAGTCTCCTCGGGCAGCCAACAACAGCCCCAACGCGCCTCGGCTCAGGAAAGCAACGCAAGCAGTTTTCGCCCCCAGCCCTCCGCTCTCCAGAGGGCAAAGCGGTGCGGGGCTGCCCCTGGCTCCCTGGGCCCCGCTGCTTTGCTGGGGGTCTCCGATGCCCGAAACCCACTCGCCACGGGTTCTCCTTAGCGGGGAAGCAGGATTGGGCGCGCGAAGGCCTTCTGCACCCAGGCCGCAGCAATGCCGCCTCAGCCAGCTAGGCCGCTCAGCGCTGAGGCCCCGTGGCCGCGACGGCCCAAAACGAGCTTCTGGCAGCTGCATTGTGCAAAGGGAAAGTCTCCTCTGGCAGCCAACAACAGCCCCAACGCGCCTCGGCTCAGGAAAGCAACGCAAGCCGTTTCGCCCCCGGCTCTCCGCTCTCCAGAGGGCAAAGCGGGGCGGTGCTACTCCTGGCTCCCTGGGCCCTGTGTATTTGCTGGGGGTCTCCGGTGCCCGAAACCCACTCCCCACGGGTCCTTCTTGGCGGGGAAGCAGGATTGGGCGCGCGAAATCCTTCTACGCCCACGCCCCAGCCATGCACCCTGAGCCAGTTCGGCCGCTCAGCGCCGAGGCCCCGTCGCACCGACGTCACAAAACGAGCTTCTGGCAGCTGCATTGTGCAAAGGGAAAGTCTCCTCGGGCAGCCAACAACAGCCCCAACGCGCCTCGGCTCAGGAAAGCAACGCAAGCCGTTTTCGCCCCCGGCCCTCCGCTCTCCAGAGGGCAAAGCGGGGCGGGGCTGCCCCTGGCTCCCTGGGCCCTGCTGATTTTCTGGGGGTCTCCAGTGCCCGAAACCCCCTCCCCACGGGTTCTCCTTGGCGGGGAAGCAGGATTGGGCGCGCAAAGTCCTTCTGGGCCCACGCCTCAACCATGACCCCTGAGCCACCTCGGCCGCTCATCGCCGAGGCCCCGTCGCACCGACGGCCCAAAACGAGCTTCTGGCGGCTGCATTCTGCAAAGGGAAAGTCTCCTCGGGCAGCCAACAACAGCCCCAACGCGCCTCGGCTCAGGAAAGCAACGCAAGCCGTTTTCGCCCCTGGACCTCTGCTCTCCAGAGGGCAAAGCAGGGCAGGGCTTCACCTGGCTCCAAGGGCCCTGCTGCTTTGCTGGGGGTCTCTGGCGCCCGAAACCCACTCCCCACGGGTTCTCCTTGGTGGGGAAGCAGGATTGGGCACGCGAAATCCTTTTGGGCCCACGCCCCAGCCATGCCCCCTGAGCCAGCTCGGCCGCTCATCGCTGAGGCCCCATCCCACCGACGGCCCAAAACGAGCTTCTGGCAGCTGCATTTTGCAAAGGGAAAGTCTTCTCGGGCAGCCAACAACAACCCCAACCCGCCTCGGCTCAGGAAAGCAAGGCAAGCAGTTTTCGCCCCCGACCCTCCGCTCTCCAGAGGGCAAAGCGGGGCGGGGCTTCCCCTGGCTCCCTGGGCCCCGCTGCTTTGCTGGGGGTCTCCGATGCCCGAAACCCACTCGCCACGGGTTCTCCTTGGCGGGGAAGCAGGATTGGGCGCGCGAAGGCCTTCTGCGCCCAGGCCGCAGCAATGCCGCCTGAGCCAGCTAGGCCGCTCAGCGCTGAGGCCCCGTGGCACCGACGGCCCAAAACGAGCTTCTGGCAGCTGCATTGTGCAAAGGGAAAGTCTCCTTGGGCAGCCAACAACAGCCCCAACGCGCCTCGGCTCATGAAAGCAACGCAAGCCGTTTTCGCCCCCGGGCCTCTGCTCTCCAGAGGGCAAAGCGGGGCGGGGCTGCCCCTGGCTCCCTGGACCCTGTGTCCTTGCTAGGGGTCTCCGGTGCCCGAAACCCACTCCCCACGGGTTCTCCTTGGCGGGGAAGCAGGATTGGGCGCGCGAAGGCCTTCTGCGCCCAATCCGCAGCCATGCACCCTGATCCAGCTCGGCCACTCAGTGCCGAGGCCCCGTCGCACCGACGGCCCAAAACAAGCTTCTGGCAGCTGCATTGTGCAAAGGGAAAGTCTCCTCGGGCAGCCAACAACAGCCCCAACGCGCCTCGGCTCAGGAAACAGCGCAAGCCGTTTTCGCCCCTGGACCTCTGCTCTCCAGAGGGCAAAGCGGAGCGGGGCTGCCCCTGGATCCCTGGGCCCTGCTGCTTTGCTGGGGGTCTCCAATGCCCGAAACCCACTCCCCACGGGTTCTCCTTGTCGGGGAAGCAGGATTGGGCACGCGAAGTGCTTCTGGGCCCACGCCCCAACCATGCCCCCTGAGCCAGCTCGGCCGCTCAGCGCTGAGGCCCCGTGGCAGCGACGGCCCAAAACGAGCTTCTGGCAGCTGCATTGTGCAAAGGGAAAGTCTCCTCGGGCAGCCAACAACAGCCCCAACGCGCCTCGGCTCAGGAAAGCAACGCAAGCCGTTTTCGCCCCCGGACCTCCGCTCTCCAGAGGGCAAAGCGGGGCGGGGCTGCCCCTGGCTCCCTGGGCCCCGCTGCTTTGCTGGGGGTCTCCGATGCCCGAAACCCACTCGCCACGTGTTCTCCTTGGCAGGGAAGCAGGATTGGGCGCGCGAAGGCCTTCTGCACCCAGGCCGCAGAAATGCCGCCTGAGCCAGCTAGGCCGCTCAGCGCTGAGGCCCCGTGGCCGCGACGGCCCAAAACGAGCTTCTGGCAGCTGCATTGTGCAAAGGGAAAGTCTCCTCTGGCAGCCAACAACAGCCCCAACGCGCCTCGGCTCAGGAAAGCAACGCAAGCCGTTTTCGCCCCCAGCCCTCCGCTCTCCAGAGGGCAAAGCGGGGCGGGGCTGCCCCTGGCTCCCTGGGCCCTGCTGCTTTGCTGGGGGTCTCCGGTGCCCGAAACCCACTCCCGACGGGATCTCCTTGGCGGGGAAGCAGGATTGGGCACTCGAAGGCCTTCTGCCCCCAGGCCGAAGCCATGCCCCCTGAGCCAGCTCGGCCGCTCAGCGCCGAAATCCCGTCCCACCGACGGCCCAAAACGAGCTTTGGCAGCTGCATTGTGCAAAGGGAAAGTCTCCTCGGGCAGCCAACAACAGCCCCAACGCGCCTCGGCTCAGGAAACAGCGCAAGCCGTTTTCGCCCCTGGACCTCTGCTCTCCAGAGGGCAAAGCGGAGCGGGGCTGCCCCTGGATCCCTGGGCCCTGCTGCTTTGCTGGGGGTCTCCGGTGCCCGAAACCCACTCCCCACGGGTTCTCCTTGGCGGGGAAGCAGGATTGGGCGCGCGAAGACCTTCTGCGCCCAGGCCGCCGAAATGACCCCTGTGCCAGCTCGGCCTCTCAGCGCCGAGGCCCGGTCGCACCGACGGCCAAAAACGAGCTTCTGGCAGCTGCATTGTGCAAAGGGAAAGTCTCCTCGGGCAGCCAACAACAGCCCCAACGCGCCTTGGCTCAGGAAATTACGCAAGCCGTTTTCGCCCCTGGACCACTGCTCTCCAGAGGGCAAAGCAGGGCGGGGCTTCACCTGGCTCCAAGGGCCCTGCTGTTTTGCTGGGGGTCTCTGGCGCCAGAAACCCCATCCCCACGGGTACTCCTTGGTGGGGAAGCAGGATTGGGCGCGCGAAATCCTTTTGGGCCCACGCCCCAGCCATGCCCCCTGAGCCAGCTCGGCCGCTCATCGCTGAGGCCCCATCCCACCGACGGCCCAAAACGAGCTTCTGGCAGCTGCATTGTGCAAAGGGAAAGTCTTCTCGAGCAGCCAACAACAACCCCAACCCGCCTCGGCTCAGGAAAGCAACGCAAGCCGTTTTCGCCCCCTGCCCTCCGCTCTCCAGAGGGCAAAGCGGGGCGGGGCTGCCCCTGGCTCCCTGGGCCCTGCTGCTTTGCTGGGGGTCTCTGTCACCCGAAACCCACTCCCCACGGGTTTTCCTTGACGGGGAAGAAAGATTGGGCGCGCGAAGGCCTTTTGGGCATACGCCCCAGACATGACCCCTGAGCCAGCTCGGCCTCTCAGCGCCGAGGTATGGTCCCACCGACGGCCCAAAACGAGCTTCTGGCAGCTGCATTGTGCAAAGGGAAAGTCTCCTCGGGCAACCAACAACAGCCCCAACGCACCTCGGCTCATGAAAGCAATGCAAGCCGTTTTCGCCCCCGGCCCTCCGCTCTCCAGAGGGCAAAGCGGGGCGGGGCTGCCCCTGGCTCCCTGGGCCCCGCTGCTTTGCTGGGGGTCTCCGATGCCCGAAACCCACTCCCCACGGGTTATCCTTAGCGGGGAAGCAGGATTGGGCGCGCGAAGTCCTTCTACGCCCACGCCCCAGCCATGCCCCCTGAGCCAGTTCGGCCGCTCAGCGCTGAGGCCCCGTGGCAGCGACGGCCCAAAACGAGCTTCTGGCAGCTGCATTGTGCAAAGGGAAAGTCTCCTCGGGCAGCCAACAACAGCCCCAACGCGCCACGGCTCAGGAAAGCAACGCAAGCCGTTTTCGACCCCGGCCCTCCGCTCTCCAGAGGGCAAAGCTGGCGGGACTGCCCCTGGCTCCCTGGGCCCTGCTGCTTTGCTGGGGGTCTCCGATGCCCGAAACCCACTCCCCATGGGTTCTCCTTGGCGGGGAAGCAGGATTGGGTGCGCGAAGTCCTTCTATGCCCACGCCCCTGCCATGCTCCCTGAGCCAGTTCGGCCGCTCAGCGCCGAGGCCCCGTGGCACCGACGGCCGAAAACAAGCTTCTGGCAGCTGCATTGTGCAAAGGGAAAGTCTCCTCGGGCAGCCAACAACAGCCCCAACGCGCCTCGGCTCATGAAAGCAACGCAAGCCGTTTTCGCCCCCGGCCCTCCGCTTTCCAGAGGGCAAAGCGGGGCGGGGCTGCCCCTGGCTCCCTGGACCCTGTGTCCTTGCTGGGGGTCTCCGGTGCCCGAAACCCACTCCCCACGGGTTCTCCTTGGCGGGGAAGCAGGATTTGGCGCGCGAAGGCCTTCTGCGCCCAGGCCGCAGCCATGCACCCTGAGCCAGCTCGGCTACTCAGTGCCGAGGCCCCGTCGCACCGACGGCCCAAAAAAGCTTCTGGCAGCTGCATTGTGCAAAGGGAAAGTCTCCTCGGGCAGCCAACAACAGCCCCAACGCGCCTCGGCTCAGGAAAGCAACGCAAGCCGTTTTCGCCCCCGGCCCTCCGCTCTCCAGAAGGCAAAACGGGGCGGGGCTGCCCCTGGCGCCCTAGGCCCTGCTGCTGTGCTGGGGGTCTCCGGTGCCCGAAACCCCCTCCCCACGGGTTCTCCTTGGCGGGGAAGCAGGATTGGGCGCGCGAATGCCTTCTGCGCCCAGGCTGCAGCCTTGCCCCCTGAGCCAGCTCGGCCGCTCAGCGCCGAGGCCCCGTCGCACCGACGGCCCAAAACGAGCTTCTGGCAGCTGCATTGTGCAAAGGGAAAGTCTCCTCGGGCAGCCAACAACAGCCCCAACGCGCCTCGGCTCATGAAAGCAACGCAAGCCGTTTTCGCCCCCCGCCCTCCACTCTCCAGAGGGCAAGGCGGGGCGGGGCTGCCCCTGGCTCCCTGGGCCCTGCTGCTTTGCTGGGGGTCTCCGGTGCACGAAACCCACTCCCCACGGGTTCTCCTTGGCGGGGAAGCAGGATTGGGCGCGCGAAGGCCTTCTGCGCCCAGGCCGCAGCCATGCCCCCTGAGCCAGCTCGGCCTTTTAGCGCTGAGTCCCCGTCGCACCGACGGCCCAAAACGAGTTTCTGACAGCAGCATTCTGCAAAGGGAAAGTCTCCTCGGGCAGCCAGTAACAGCCCCAACGCGCCTCGGCTCAGAAAAGCAACCAAAGCCGTATTCGCCCCTGGCCCTCTGCTCTCTAGAGGGCAAAGCGGGGCGGGGCTGCCCCTCGCTCCCTGGGCCCTGCTTCTTTGCTGGGGGTGTCTGTCACCCGAAACCCACTCCCCACGGGTTCTCCTTGGCGGGGAAGCAGGATTGGGCCCGCGAAGGCCTTTTGGGCCCACGCCCCAGCCATGCCCCCTGAGAGAGCTCGGCCGCCCATCGCCGAGGCCCCGTCGCACCAATGGCCCAAAACGAGCTTCTGTCGGCTGCATTCTTCAAAGGGAATGTCTTCTCGGGCAGCCAACAACAGCCCCAAGGCGCCTCGGCTCAGGAAAGCAACGCAAGCCGTTTTCGCACCGGCCCTCCGCTCTCCAGAGGGCAAAGCGGTGCGGGGCTGCCCCTGGCTCCCTGGGCCCTGCTGTTTTGCTGGGGGTCTCTGGCGCCCGAAACCCACTCCCGACAGTTTCTCCTTGGTGGGGAAGCAGGATTGGGCGCGCGAAGGCCTTTTGGGCCCACGCCCCAGGCCTGCCCCCTGAGCCAGCTTGGCCGCTCAGCGCCGAAGCCCCGTCGCACCGACGGCCCAAAACGAGCTTCTGTCGGCTGCATTCTTCAAAGGGAAAGTCTTCTCGGGCAGCCAACAACAGCCCCAACGCGCCTCGGCTCAGGAAAGCAACGCAAGCCGTTTTCGCCCCTGGACCTCTGCTCTCCAGAGGGCAAAGCACAGCGGGGCTGCCCCTGGATCCCTAGGCCCTGCTGCGTTGCTGGGGGTCTCTGGCGCCTGATACCCACTCCCCACGGGTTCTCCTTGGCGGGGAAGCAGGTCTTGGAGCGCAAAGGCTTTTTGGGTCCCCGACCCAGCCATGCCCCCTGTACCAGCTCGTCCTTTCAGCGCCGAGGCCCCGTCGCACCGACGGCCCAAAACGAGCTTCTTGCAGCTGCATTGTGCAAAGGGAAAGTCTCCTCGGGCAGCCAACAACAGCCCCAACGCGCCTCGGCTCAGGAAAGCAATGCAAGCCGTTTTCGCCCACGGCCCTCTGCTCTCCAGAGGGCAAAGCAGGGCGGGGCTGCTCCTGGCTCCCTGGGCCCTGTGTCTTTGCTGGGGTTCTCCGATGCCCGAAACCCACTCGCCACGGGTTCTCCTTGGCGGGGAAGCAGGATTGGGCGCGCGAAGGCCTTCAGCGCCCAGGCCGCAGCCATGCCCCCTGAGCCACCTCGGCTGCTCAGCGCCGAGGGCCCGTCCCACCGACGGCCCAAAACGAGCTTCTGGCGGCTGCATTCTGCAAAGAGAAAGTCACCTCGGCAGCCAACAACAGCCCCAAAACGCCTCGGCTCAGGATAGCAACGCAAGCCGTTTTCGCCCCTGGCCCTCCGCTCTCCAGAGGGCAAAGCGGGGCGGGGCTGCTCCTGGCTCTATGGGCCCTGCTGCTTTGGTGGGGGTCTCTGTCTCCCGAAACCCACTCCCCACGGGTTCTCCTTGGCGGGGAAGCAGAATTGGGCACGCGAAGGCCTTTTGGGCGTACGCCCCAGACATGATCCCAGAGCCAGATCGGCCGCTCAGCGCCGAGGCCCCGTCGCACCGACAGCCCAAAACGAGCTTCTGGCAGTTGCATTGGTCAAAAGGAAAGTCTCCTCGGGCAGTCAACAACAGCCCCAACACGCCTCGGCTCAAGAAAGCAACGCAAACCGTTTTCGCCCCCGGAATCCGATCTCCAGAGGGCAAAGCGGTGCAGGGCTGCCCCTGGCTCCCTGGGCCCTGCTGTTTTGCTTGGGGTCTCTGGTGACCGAAACCCACTCCCCCGGGTTCTCCTTGGCGGGGAAGCAGGATTTGGCGCGCGAAGGCCTTTTGGGCCCACGCCCCAGCCATGCCCCCTGAGCTAGCTCTGCCGCTCATCGCCGAGGCCCCGTCGCACCGACGGCCCAAAACGAGCTTCTGTCGGCTGCATTCTTCAAAGGGAAAGTCTTCTCGGGCAGCCAACAACAACCCCAACGCGCCTCGGCTCAGGAAAGCAACGCAAGCCGTTTTCGCCCCCGGAATCCGCTCTCCAGAGGGCAAAGCGGGGCGGGGCTGCCCCTGGCTCCCTGGGCCCTGCTGCTTTTATGGGGGTCTCTGGTGCTCGAAAGCCACTCAACCCGGGTTCTCCTTGGTGAGGAAGTAGGATTGGCCGTGCGAAGGCCTTTTGGGCACACGCCCCAGCCATGCCCCCTGAGCCAGCTCGGCCGCTCAGCGCCGAGGCCCCGTCAAACCGACGCCCAAAACGAGCTTCTGGCAGCTGCATTGTGCAAAGGGAAAGTCTCCTCGGGCAGCAATCAACAGCCCCAAAGCGCCTCAGCTCAGGAAAGCAACGCAATCCGTTTTCGCCCCCCGCCCTCCGCTCTCCAGAAGGCAAAGCAGGGCGGGGCTGCCTTGGCTCCGTAGGCCCTGCTGCTTTGCTGGGGGTCTCTGGCGACCGAAACCCACTCCCCACGGGTTCTCCTTGGCGGGGAAGCAGGATTTGGCGCGCGAAGGCCTTTTGGGCCCACGCCCCAGCCATGCCCCCTGAGCCAGTTCGGCCGCACATCGCCGAGGCCCCGTCGCACCGACGGCCCAAAACGAGCTTCTGTCGGCTGCATTCTTCAAAGGGAAAGTCTCCTCGGGCAGCCAACAACAGCCCCAACGCGCCTCGGCTCAGGAAAGCAACACAAGCCGTTTTCGCCCCTGCCTCTCTGCTCTCCAGAGGGCAAAGAGGGGCGGGGCTGACCCTGGCTCCTTGGGCCCTGCTGCTTTGCTGGGGGTATCTGTCACCCGAAACCCACGACCCACGGGTTCTCCTGGGCGGGGAAGCAGTATTGGGCGCGTGAAGGCCTTTTGGGTCTTCGCCCCAGACATGCCCCCTGAGCCTGCTCGGCTGCTCAGCGCCGAGGCCCCGTCGCACCGATGGCACACAACTAGCTTCTGGCTGCTGCATTGTGCAAAGAAAAGTCTCCTCGGGCAGCCAACAACAGCCCTAACACCCCTCGGCTCAGTAAGGCAACACAAGCCGTTTTCGCCCCCGGCCCTCCGCTCTCCAGAGTGCAAAGCGGGGCGGGGCTGCCCCTGGCTCCCTGGCCCCTGCTGCTTTGCTGGGGGTCTCCGGTGCCCGAAACCCACTCCCCACGGGTTCTCCTTGGCGGGGAACCAGGATTGGGCGCGTGAAGGCCTTCTGCGCCCAGGCCGCAGCCATGCCCCCTGAGCCAGCTCGGCCGCTCAGCGCCGAGGCCCCGTCGCACCGACGGCCCAAAACGAGCTTTTGGCAGCTGCATTGTGCAAAGGGAAAGTCTCCTCGGGCAGCCAACAACAGCCCCAATGCGCCTCGGCTCAGGAAAGCAACGCAAGCCGTTTTCACCCCTGGACTTCCAATCTCCAGAGGGAAAAGCGTAGCGGGGCTGCCCCTGGCTCACTTGGCCCTGTTGCTTTGCTTGGGGGCTCCGGTGCCCGAAACCCACTCCCCACGGGTTCTGCTTGGCGGGGAAGCAGGATTGGGCGCTCGAAGGCCTTCTGCGCCCAGGCCGCAGCCATGCCCCCTGAGCCAGCTCGGCCGCTCAGCGCCGAGGCCCCGTCGCACCGACGGCCCAAAACGAGCTTCTGGCAGCTGCCTTGTGCAAAGGGAAAGTCTCCTCGGGCAGATAACAACAGCCCCAACGCGCCTCGGTTCAGGAAAGCAACGCAAGCCGTTTTCGCCCCCGGAATCCGCTCTCCAGAGGGCAAAGCGGGGCGGGGCTGCCCCTGGCTCCCTGGGCCCTGCTGCTTTTATGGGGGTCTCTGGTGCTCGAAAGCCACTCAACCCGGGTTCTCCTTGGTGAGGAAGTAGGATTGGCTGTGCGAAGGCCTTTTGGGCACTCGCCCCAGCCATGCCCCCTGAGCCAGCTCGGCCGCTCAGCGCCGAGGCCCCGTCAAACCGACGCCCAAAACGAGCTTCTGGCAGCTGCATTGTGCAAAGGGAAAGTCTCCTTGGGCAGCAATCAACAGCCCCAAAGCGCCTCAGCTCAGGAAAGCAACGCAATCCGTTTTCGCCCCCCGCCCTCCGCTCTCCAGAAGGCAAAGCAGGGCGGGGCTGCCTTGGCTCGGTAGGCCCTGCTGCTTTGCTGGGGGTCTCTGGCGACCGAAACCCACTCCCCACGGGTTCTCCTTGGCGGGGAAGCAGGATTTGGCGCGCGAAGGCCTTTTGGGCCCACGCCCCAGCCATGCCCCCTGAGCCAGTTCGGCCGCACATCGCCGAGGCCCCGTCGCACCGACGGCCCAAAACGAGCTTCTGTCGGCTGCATTCTTCAAAGGGAAAGTCTCCTCGGGCAGCCAACAACAGCCCCAACGCGCCTCGGCTCAGGAAAGCAACACAAGCCGTTTTCGCCCCTGCCTCTCTGCTCTCCAGAGGGCAAAGAGGGGCGGGGCTGACCCTGGCTCCTTGGGCCCTGCTGCTTTGCTGGGGGTATCTGTCACCCGAAACCCACGACCCACGGGTTCTCCTGGGCGGGGAAGCAGTATTGGGCGCGTGAAGGCCTTTTGGGTCTTCGCCCCAGACATGCCCCCTGAGCCTGCTCGGCTGCTCAGCGCCGAGGCCCCGTCGCACCGATGGCACACAACTAGCTTCTGGCTGCTGCATTGTGCAAAGAAAAGTCTCCTCGGGCAGCCAACAACAGCCCTAACACCCCTCGGCTCAGTAAGGCAACACAAGCCGTTTTCGCCCCCGGCCCTCCGCTCTCCAGAGTGCAAAGCGGGGCGGGGCTGCCCCTGGCTCCCTGGCCCCTGCTGCTTTGCTGGGGGTCTCCGGTGCCCGAAACCCACTCCCCACGGGTTCTCCTTGGCGGGGAACCAGGATTGGGCGCGTGAAGGCCTTCTGCGCCCAGGCCGCAGCCATGCCCCCTGAGCCAGCTCGGTCGCTCAGCGCCGAGGCCCCGTGGCACCGACGGCCCAAAACGAGCTTTTGGCAGCTGCATTGTGCAAAGGGAAAGTCTCCTCGGGCAGCCAACAACAGCCCCAATGCGCCTCGGCTCAGGAAAGCAACGCAAGCCGTTTTCACCCCTGGACTTCCAATCTCCAGAGGGAAAAGCGGAGCGGGGCTGCCCCTGGCTCACTTGGCCCTGTTGCTTTGCTTGGGGGCTCCGGTGCCCGAAACCCACTCCCCACGGGTTCTCCATGGCGGGGAAGCAGGATTGGGCGCTCGAAGGCCTTCTGCGCCCAGGCCGCAGCCATGCCCCCTGAGCCAGCTCGGCCGCTCAGCGCCGAGGCCCCGTCGCACCGACGCCCCAAAACGAGCTTCTGGCAGCTGCCTTGTGCAAAGTGAAAGTCTCCTCGGGCAGCAAACAACAGCCCCAACGCGCCTCGGCTCAGGAAAGCAACGCAAGCCGTTTTCGCCCCCGGCCCTCCGCTCTCCAGAGGGCAAAGCGGGGCGGGGCTGCCCCTGGCTCCCTGGCCCCTGCTGCTTTGCTGGGGCTCTCCGGTGCCCGAAACCCACTCCCGACGTGTTCTCCTTGGCGGGGAAGCGGAATTGGGCGCGCGAAGGCCTTCTGCGCCCAGGCCGCAGCCATGCCCCCTGAGCCACCTCGTCTGCTCAGCGCCGAGGCCCCGTCTCACCGACGGCCCAAAACGAGCTTCTGGCAGCTGCATTGTGCAAAGGGAAACTCTCCTCGGGCAGCCAACAACAGCCCCAACGTGCCTCGGCTCAGGAAAGCAACGCAAGCCGTTTTCGCCCCAGGCCCTCCGCTCTCCAGAGGGCAAAGAGGGACGCGGCTGCGCGTGGCTCCCTGGGCCCTGTTGCTTTGCTGGAGGTCTTCGGTGCCCGAAACCCACTCCCGACAGGTTCTCCTTGGCGGGGAAGCAGGATAGGGCACGTGAAGGTCTTCTGCGCCCAGGCCGCATCCATGCCCCCTGAGCCAGCTCGGCCGCTCAGCGCCGAGGCCCCATCGCACCGACGGCCCAAACCGAGCTTCTGTCGGCTGCATTCTGCAAAGGGAAAGTCTCCTCGGGCAGCCATCAACAGCCCCAATGCGCCTCGGCTCAGGAAAGCAACGCAAGCCGTTTTCGCTCCCGGCCCTCTGCTCTCCAGATGGCAAAGCGGGGCGGGCATCCCTGACACCCTAGGCCCTGCTGCTTTGCTGGGGGTCTCTGGCTCCGGAAACCCACTCCCCACGGGTTCTCCTTGGCGGGGAAGCAGGATTGGGCGCGCGAAGGCCTTTTGGGCCCACGTCCCAACCATGCCCCCTGAGACACATCGGCCGCACATAGCCGAGGCCCCGTCGCACCGACGGCCCAAAACGAGCTTCTGGCAGCTGCATTGTGCAAAGGGAAAGTCTCCTCGGGCAGCCAACAACAGCCCCAACGCGCCTCGGCTCCGGAAAGCAACCAAAGCCGTATTCGCCCCTGGCCCTCTGCTCTCTAGAGGGCAACGCGGGGCGGGGCTGCCCCTCGCTCCCTGGGCCCTGCTTCTTTGCTGGGGGTGTCTGTCACCCGAAACCCACTCCCCACGGGTTCTCCTTGGCGGGGAAGCAGGATTGGGCCCGCGAAGGCCTTTTGGGCCCACGCCCCAGCCATGCCCCCTGAGAGAGCTCGGCCGCCCATCGCCGAGGCCCCGTCGCACCAATGGCCCAAAACGAGCTTCTGTCGGCTGCATTCTTCAAAGGGAATGTCTTCTCGGGCAGCCAACAACAGCCCCAAGGCGCCTCGGCTCAGGAAAGCAACGCAAGCCGTTTTCGCACCGGCCCTCCGCTCTCCAGAGGGCAAAGCGGTGCGGGGCTGCCCCTGGCTCCCTGGGCCCTGCTGTTTTGCTGGGGGTCTCTGGCGCCCGAAACCCACTCCCGACAGTTTCTCCTTGGTGGGGAAGCAGGATTGGGCGTGCGAAGGCCTTCTGCGCCCAGGCTGCAGCCTTGCCCCCTGAGCCAGCTCGGCCGCTCAGCGCCGAGGCCCCGTCGCACCGACGGCCCAAAACGAGCTTCTGGCAGCTGCATTGTGCAAAGGGAAAGTCTCCTCGGGCAGCCAACAACAGCCCCAACGCGCCTCGGCTCATGAAAGCAACGCAAGCCGTTTTCGCCCCCCGCCCTCCACTCTCCAGAGGGCAAGGCGGGGCGGGGCTGCCCCTGGCTCCCTGGGCCCTGCTGCTTTGCTGGGGGTCTCCGGTGCACGAAACCCACTCCCCACGGGTTCTCCTTGGCGGGGAAGCAGGATTGGGCGCGCGAAGGCCTTCTGCGCCCAGGCCGCAGCCATGCCCCCTGAGCCAGCTCGGCCTTTTAGCGCTGAGTCCCCGTCGCACCGACGGCCCAAAACGAGTTTCTGACAGCAGCATTCTGCAAAGGGAAAGTCTCCTCGGGCAGCCAGTAACAGCCCCAACGCGCCTCGGCTCAGAAAAGCAACCAAAGCCGTATTCGCCCCTGGCCCTCTGCTCTCTAGAGGGCAAAGCGGGGCGGGGCTGCCCCTCGCTCCCTGGGCCCTGCTTCTTTGCTGGGGGTGTCTGTCACCCGAAACCCACTCCCCACGGGTTCTCCTTGGCGGGGAAGCAGGATTGGGCCCGCGAAGGCCTTTTGGGCCCACGCCCCAGCCATGCCCCCTGAGAGAGCTCGGCCGCCCATCGCCGAGGCCCCGTCGCACCAATGGCCCAAAACGAGCTTCTGTCGGCTGCATTCTTCAAAGGGAATGTCTTCTCGGGCAGCCAACAACAGCCCCAAGGCGCCTCGGCTCAGGAAAGCAACGCAAGCCGTTTTCGCACCGGCCCTCCGCTCTCCAGAGGGCAAAGCGGTGCGGGGCTGCCCCTGGCTCCCTGGGCCCTGCTGTTTTGCTGGGGGTCTCTGGCGCCCGAAACCCACTCCCGACAGTTTCTCCTTGGTGGGGAAGCAGGATTGGGCGCGCGAAGGCCTTTTGGGCCCACGCCCCAGGCCTGCCCCCTGAGCCAGCTTGGCCGCTCAGCGCCGAAGCCCCGTCGCACCGACGGCCCAAAACGAGCTTCTGTCGGCTGCATTCTTCAAAGGGAAAGTCTTCTCGGGCAGCCAAAAACAGCCCCAACGCGCCTCGGCTCAGGAAAGCAACGCAAGCCGTTTTCGCCCATGGACCTCTGCTCTCCAGAGGGCAAAGCACAGCGGGGCTGCCCCTGGATCCCTAGGCCCTGCTGCTTTGCTGGGGGTCTCTGGCGCCTGATACCCACTCCCCACGGGTTCTCCTTGGCGGGGAAGCAGGACTTGGAGCGCAAAGGCTTTTTGGGTCCCCGACCCAGCCATGCCCCCTGTACCAGCTCGTCCTTTCAGCGCCGAGGCCCCGTCGCACCGACGGCCCAAAACGAGCTTCTTGCAGCTGCATTGTGCAAAGGGAAAGTCTCCTCGGGCAGCCAACAACAGCCCCAACGCGCCTCGGCTCAGGAAAGCAATGCAAGCCGTTTTCGCCCACGGACCTCTGCTCTCCAGAGGGCAAAGCAGGGCGGGGCTGCTCCTGGCTCCCTGGGCCCTGTGTCTTTGCTGGGGGTCTCCGATGCCCGAAACCCACTCGCCACGGGTTCTCCTTGGCGGGGAAGCAGGATTGGGCGCGCGAAGGCCTTCAGCGCCCAGGCCGCAGCCATGCCCCCTGAGCCACCTCGGCTGCTCAGCGCCGAGGGCCCGTCCCACCGACGGCCCAAAACGAGCTTCTGGCGGCTGCATTCTGCAAAGAGAAAGTCACCTCGGCAGCCAACAACAGCCCCAAAACGCCTCGGCTCAGGATAGCAACGCAAGCCGTTTTCGCCCCTGGCCCTCCGCTCTCCAGAGGGCAAAGCGGGGCGGGGCTGCTCCTGGCTCTATGGGCCCTGCTGATTTTGTGGGGGTCTCTGTCTCCCGAAACCCACTCCCCACGGGTTCTCCTTGGCGGGGAAGCAGAATTGGGCACGCGAAGGCCTTTTGGGCGTACGCCCCAGACATGATCCCAGAGCCAGATCGGCCGCTCAGCGCCGAGGCCCCGTCGCACCGACAGCCCAAAACGAGCTTCTGGCAGTTGCATTGGTCAAAAGGAAAGTCTCCTCGGGCAGTCAACAACAGCCCCAACACGCCTCGGCTCAAGAAAGCAACGCAAACCGTTTTCGCCCCCGGAATCCGATCTCCAGAGGGCAAAGCGGTGCAGGGCTGCCCCTGGCTCCCTGGGCCCTGCTGTTTTGCTTGGGGTCTCTGGTGACCGAAACCCACTCCCCCGGGTTCTCCTTAGCGGGGAAGCAGGATTCGGCGCGCGAAGGCCTTTTGGGCCCACGCCCCAGCCATGCCCCCTGAGCTAGCTCTGCCGCCCATCGCCGAGGCCCCGTCGCACCGACGGCCCAAAACGAGCTTCTGTCGGCTGCATTCTTCAAAGGGAAAGTCTTCTCGGGCAGCCAACAACAACCCCAACGCGCCTCGGCTCAGGAAAGCAACGCAAGCCGTTTTCGCCCCCGGAATCCGCTCTCCAGAGGGCAAAGCGGGGCGGGGCTGCCCCTGGCTCCCTGGGCCCTGCTGCTTTTATGGGGGTCTCTGGTGCTCGAAAGCCACTCAACCCGGGTTCTCCTTGGTGAGGAAGTAGGATTGGCCGTGCGAAGGCCTTTTGGGCACACGCCCCAGCCATGCCCCCTGAGCCAGCTCGGCCGCTCAGCGCCGAGGCCCCGTCAAACCGACGCCCAAAACGAGCTTCTGGCAGCTGCATTGTGCAAAGGGAAAGTCTCCTCGGGCAGCAATCAACAGCCCCAAAGCGCCTCAGCTCAGGAAAGCAACGCAATCCGTTTTCGCCCCCCGCCCTCCGCTCTCCAGAAGGCAAAGCAGGGCGGGGCTGCCTTGGCTCCGTAGGCCCTGCTGCTTTGCTGGGGGTCTCTGGCGACCGAAACCCACTCCCCACGGGTTCTCCTTGGCGGGGAAGCAGGATTTGGCGCGCGAAGGCCTTTTGGGCCCACGCCCCAGCCATGCCCCCTGAGCCAGTTCGGCTGCACATCGCCGAGGCCCCGTCGCACCGACGGCCCAAAACGAGCTTCTGTCGGCTGCATTCTTCAAAGGGAAAGTCTCCTCGGGCAGCCAACAACAGCCCCAACGCGCCTCGGCTCAGGAAAGCAACACAAGCCGTTTTCGCCCCTGCCTCTCTGCTCTCCAGAGGGCAAAGAGGGGCGGGGCTGACCCTGGCTCCTTGGGCCCTGCTGCTTTGCTGGGGGTATCTGTCACCCGAAACCCACGACCCACGGGTTCTCCTGGGCGGGGAAGCAGTATTGGGCGCGTGAAGGCCTTTTGGGTCTTCGCCCCAGACATGCCCCCTGAGCCTGCTCGGCTGCTCAGCGCCGAGGCCCCGTCGCACCGATGGCACACAACTAGCTTCTGGCTGCTGCATTGTGCAAAGAAAAGTCTCCTCGGGCAGCCAACAACAGCCCTAACACCCCTCGGCTCAGTAAGGCAACACAAGCCGTTTTCGCCCCCGGCCCTCCGCTCTCCAGAGTGCAAAGCGGGGCGGGGCTGCCCCTGGCTCCCTGGCCCCTGCTGCTTTGCTGGGGGTCTCCGGTGCCCGAAACCCACTCCCCACGGGTTCTCCTTGGCGGGGAACCAGGATTGGGCGCGTGAAGGCCTTCTGCGCCCAGGCCGCAGCCATGCCCCCTGAGCCAGCTCGGCCGCTCAGCGCCGAGGCCCCGTCGCACCGACGGCCCAAAACGAGCTTTTGGCAGCTGCATTGTGCAAAGGGAAAGTCTCCTCGGGCAGCCAACAACAGCCCCAATGCGCCTCGGCTCAGGAAAGCAACGCAAGCCGTTTTCACCCCTGGACTTCCAATCTCCAGAGGGAAAAGCGTAGCGGGGCTGCCCCTGGCTCACTTGGCCCTGTTGCTTTGCTTGGGGGCTCCGGTGCCCGAAACCCACTCCCCACGGGTTCTCCTTGGCGGGGAAGCAGGATTGGGCGCTCGAAGGCCTTCTGCGCCCAGGCCGCAGCCATGCCCCCTGAGCCAGCTCGGCCGCTCAGCGCCGAGGCCCCGTCGCACCGACGCCACAAAACGAGCTTCTGGCAGCTGCCTTGTGCAAAGGGAAAGTCTCCTCGGGCAGCGAACAACAGCCCCAACGCGCCTCGGTTCAGGAAAGCAACGCAAGCCGTTTTCGCCCCCGGAATCCGCTCTCCAGAGGGCAAAGCGGGGCGGGGCTGCCCCTGGCTCCCTGGGCCCTGCTGCTTTTATGGGGGTCTCTGGTGCTCGAAAGCCACTCAACCCGGGTTCTCCTTGGTGAGGAAGTAGGATTGGCCGTGCGAAGGCCTTTTGGGCACACGCCGCAGCCATGCCCCCTGAGCCAGCTCGGCCGCTCAGCGCCGAGGCCCCGTCGCACCGACGCCACAAAACGAGCTTCTGGCAGCTGCATTGTGCAAAGGGAAAGTCTCCTCGGGCAGCAATCAACAGCCCCAAAGCGCCTCAGCTCAGGAAAGCAACGCAATCCGTTTTCGCCCCCCGCCCTCCGCTCTCCAGAAGGCAAAGCAGGGCGGGGCTGCCTTGCCTCCGTAGGCCCTGCTGCTTTGCTGGGGGTCTCTGGCGACCGAAACCCACTCCCCACGGGTTCTCCTTGGCGGGGAAGCAGGATTTGGCGCGCGAAGGCCTTTTGGGCCCACGCCCCAGCCATGCCCCCTGAGCCAGTTCGGCCGCACATCGCCGAGGCCCCGTCGCACCGACGGCCCAAAACGAGCTTCTGTCGGCTGCATTCTTCAAAGGGAAAGTCTCCTCGGGCAGCCAACAACAGCCCCAACGCGCCTCGGCTCAGGAAAGCAACACAAGCCGTTTTCGCCCCTGCCTCTCTGCTCTCCAGAGGGCAAAGAGGGGCGGGGCTGACCCTGGCTCCTTGGGCCCTGCTGCTTTGCTGGGGGTATCTGTCACCCGAAACCCACGACCCACGGGTTCTCCTGGGCGGGGAAGCAGTATTGGGCGCGTGAAGGCCTTTTGGGTCTTCGCCCCAGACATGCCCCCTGAGCCTGCTCGGCTGCTCAGCGCCGAGGCCCCGTCGCACCGATGGCACACAACTAGCTTCTGGCTGCTGCATTGTGCAAAGAAAAGTCTCCTCGGGCAGTCAACAACAGCCCTAACACCCCTCGGCTCAGTAAGGCAACACAAGCCGTTTTCGCCCCCGGCCCTCCGCTCTCCAGAGTGCAAAGCGGGGCGGGGCTGCCCCTGGCTCCCTGGCCCCTGCTGCTTTGCTGGGGGTCTCCGGTGCCCGAAACCCACTCCCCACGGGTTCTCCTTGGCGGGGAACCAGGATTGGGCGCGTGAAGGCCTTCTGTGCCCAGGCCGCAGCCATGCCCCCTGAGCCAGCTCGGCCGCTCAGCGCCGAGGCCCCGTCGCACCGACGGCCCAAAACGAGCTTTTGGCAGCTGCATTGTGCAAAGGGAAAGTCTCCTCGGGCAGCCAACAACAGCCCCAATGCGCCTCGGCTCAGGAAAGCAACGCAAGCCGTTTTCACCCCTGGACTTCCAATCTCCAGAGGGAAAAGCGGAGCGGGGCTGCCCCTGGCTCACTTGGCCCTGTTGCTTTCCTTGGGGGCTCCGGTGCCCGAAACCCACTCCCCACGGGTTCTCCATGGCGGGGAAGCAGGATTGGGCGCTCGAAGGCCTTCTGCGCCCAGGCCGCAGCCATGCCCCCTGAGCCAGCTCGGCCGCTCAGCGCCGAGGCCCCGTCGCACCGACGCCCCAAAACGAGCTTCTGGCAGCTGCCTTGTGCAAAGGGAAAGTCTCCTCGGTCAGCAAACAACAGCCCCAACGCGCCTCGGCTCAGGAAAGCAACGCAAGCCGTTTTCGCCCCCGGCCCTCCGCTCTCCAGAGGGCAAAGCGGGGCGGGGCTGCCCCTGGCTCCCTGGCCCCTGCTGCTTTGCTGGGGCTCTCCGGTGCCCGAAACCCACTCCCGACGTGTTCTCCTTGGCGGGGAAGCGGAATTGGGCGCGCGAAGGCCTTCTGCGCCCAGGCCGCATCCATGCCCCCTGAGCCAGCTCGGCCGCTCAGCGCCGAGGCCCCATCGCACCGACGGCCCAAACCGAGCTTCTGTCGGCTGCATTCTGCAAAGGGAAAGTCTCCTCGGGCAGCCATCAACAGCCCCAATGCGCCTCGGCTCAGGAAAGCAACGCAAGCCGTTTTCGCTCCCGGCCCTCTGCTCTCCAGATGGCAAAGCGGGGCGGGCATCCCTGACACCCTAGGCCCTGCTGCTTTGCTGGGGGTCTCTGGCTCCGGAAACCCACTCCCCACGGGTTCTCCTTGGCGGGGAAGCAGGATTGGGCGCGCGAAGGCCTTTTGGGCCCACGTCCCAACCATGCCCCCTGAGACACATCGGCCGCACATAGCCGAGGCCCCGTCGCACCGACGGCCCAAAACGAGCTTCTGGCAGCTGCATTGTGCAAAGGGAAAGTCTCCTCGGGCAGCCAACAACAGCCCCAACGCGCCTCGGCTCCGGAAAGCAACGCAAGCCTTTTTCGCCCCCTGGTCTCCGCCCTCCAGAGGGCAAAGCGGGGCGGGGCTGCCCCTGGCTCCCTGGGCCCTGCTGCTTTGCTGGGGGTCTCCAATGCCCGAAACCCACTCCTCACGGGTTCTCCTTGTCGGGGAAGCAGGATTGGGCGCGCGAAATCCTTTTGGGCCCACGCCCCAGCCATGCCCCCTGAGCCAGCTCGGCCGCTCATCGCTGAGGCCCCATCCCACCGACGGCCCAAAACGAGCTTCTGGCAGCTGCATTGTGCAAAGGGAAAGTCTCCTCGGGCAGCCAACAACAGCCCCAACGTGCCTCGGCTCCGGAAAGCAACGCAAGCCTTTTTCGCCCCCTGGTCTCCGCCCTCCAGAGGGCAAAGCGGGGCGGGGCTGCCCCTGGCTCCCTGGGCCCTGCTGCTTTGCTGGGGGTCTCCAATGCCCGAAACCCACTCCCCACGGGTTCTCCTTGTCGGGGAAGCAGGATTGGGCACGCGAAGTGCTTCTGGGCCCACGCCCCAACCATGCCCCCTGAGCCAGCTCGGCCGCTCAGCGCTGAGGCCCCGTCGCACCGACGGCCCAAAACGAGCTTCTGGCAGCTGCATTGTGCAAAGGGAAAGTCTCCTCGGGCAGCTAACAACAGCCCCAACGCGCCTCGGCTCAGGAAAGCAACGCAAGCCGTTTTCGCCCCCGGCCCTCCGCTCTCCAGAGGGCAAAGCGGGGCGGGGCTGCCCCTGGCTCCCTGGGCCCCGCTGCTTTGCTGGGGGTCTCCGATGCCCGAAACCCACTCGCCACGGGTTCTCCTTGGCGGGGAAGCAGGATTGGGCGCGCGAAGGCCTTCTGCACCCAGGCCGCAGCAATGCCGCCTGAGCCAGCTAGGCCGCTCAGCGCTGAGGCCCCGTGGCCGCGACGGCCCAAAACGAGCTTCTGGCAGCTGCATTGTGCAAAGGGAAAGTCTCCTCTGGCAGCCAACAACAGCACCAACGCGCCTCGGCTCAGGAAAGCAATGCAAGCCGTTTTCGCCCCCAGCCCTCCGCTCTCCAGAGGGCAAAGCGGGGCGGGGCTGCCACTGGCTCCCTGGGCCCTGTGTCTTTGCTGGGGGTCTCCGGTTCCCGAAACCCACTCCCCACGGGTTCTCCTTGGCGGGGAAGCAGGATTGGGCGCGCGAAGCCCTTCTGCGCCCAGGCCGCAGCCATGCCCCCTGAGCCAGCTAGGCCGCTCAGCGCCGAAATCCCGTCCCACCGACGGCCCAAAATGAGCTTCTGGCAGCTGCATTGTGCAAAGGGAAAGTCTCCTCGGGCAGCCAACAACAGCCCCAACGCGCCTCGGCTCAGGAAACAGCGCAAGCCGTTTTCGCCCCTGGACCTCTGCTCTCCAGAGGGCAAAGCGGAGCGGGGCTGCCCCTGGATCCCTGGGCCCTGCTGCTTTGCTGGGGGTCTCCGGTGCCCGAAACCCACTCCCCACGGGTTCTCCTTGTCGGGGAAGCAGGATTGGGCTCGCGAAGACCTTCTGCGCCCAGGCCGCTGAAATGACCCCTGTGCCAGCTCGTCCTTTCAGCGCCGAGGCCCGGTCGCACCGACGGCCAAAAACGAGCTTCTGGCAGCTGCATTGTGCAAAGGGAAAGTCTCCTCGGGCAGCCAACAACAGCCCCAACGCGCCTTGGCTCAGGAAATTACGCAAGCCGTTTTCGCCCCTGGACCACTGCTCTCCAGAGGGCAAAGCAGGGCGGGGCTTCACCTGGCTCCAAGGGCCCTGCTGCTTTGCTGGGGGTCTCTGGCGCCCGAAACCCCATCCCCACGGGTACTCCTTGGTGGGGAAGCAGGATTGGGCGCGCGAAATCCTTTTAGGCCCACGCCCCAGCCATGCCCCCTGAGCCAGCTCGGCCGCTCATCGCTGAGTCCCCGTGGCAGCGACGGCCCAAAACGAGCTTCTGGCAGCTGCATTGTGCAAAGGGAAAGTCTCCTCGGGCAGCCAACAACAGCCCCAACGCGCCTCGGCTCAGGAAAGCAACGCAATCCGTTTTCGCCCCCGGCCCTCCGCTCTCCAGAGGGCAAAGCTGGCGGGACTGCCCCTGGCTCCCTGGGCCCTGCTGCTTTGCTGGGGGTCTCCGATGCCCGAAACCCACTCCCCACGGGTTCTCCTTGGCGGGGAAGCAGGATTGGGTGCGCGAAGTCCTTCTATGCCCACGCCCCTGCCATGCTCCCTGAGCCAGTTCGGCCGCTCAGCGCCGAGGCCCCGTGGCACCGACGGCCCAAAACAAACTTCTGGCAGCTGCATTGTGCAAAGGGAAAGTCTCCTCGGGCAGCCAACAACAGCCCCAACGCGCCTCGGCTCATGAAAGCAACGCAAGCCGTTTTCGCCCCCGGCCCTCCGCTCTCCAGAGGGCAAAGCGGGGCGGGGCTGCCCCTGGCTCCCTGGACCCTGTGTCCTTGCTGGGGGTCTCCGGTGCCCGAAACCCACTCCCCACGGGTTCTCCTTGGCGGGGAAGCAGGATTGGGCTCGCGAAGGCCTTCTGCGCCCAGGCCGCAGCCATGCCCCCTGAGCCAGCTCGGCCACTCAGTGCCGAGGCCCCGTTGCACCGACGGCCCAAAAAAGCTTCTGGCAGCTGCATTGTGCAAAGGGAAAGTCTCCTCGGGCAGCCAACAACAGCCCCAACGCGCCTCGGCTCAGGAAAGCAACGCAAGCCGTTTTCGCCCCCGGCCCTCCGCTCTCCAGAAGGCAAAACGGGGCGGGGCTGCCCCTGGCGCCCTAGGCCCTGCTGCTGTGCTGGGGGTCTCCGGTGCCCGAAACCCCCTCCCCACGGGTTCTCCTTGGCGGGGAAGCAGGATTGGGCGCGCGAATGCCTTCTGCGCCCAGGCTGCAGCCTTGCCCCCTGAGCCAGCTCGGCCGCTCAGCGCCGAGGCCCCGTCGCACCGACGGCCCAAAACGAGCTTCTGGCAGCTGCATTGTGCAAAGGGAAAGTCTCCTCGGGCAGCCAGTAACAGCCCCAACGCGCCTCGGCTCAGAAAAGCAACCAAAGCCGTATTCGCCCCTGGCCCTCTGCTCTCTAGAGGGCAAAGCGGGGCGGGGCTGCCCCTCGCTCCCTGGGCCCTGCTTCTTTGCTGGGGGTGTCTGTCACCCGAAACCCACTCCCCACGGGTTCTCCTTGGCGGGGAAGCAGGATTGGGCCCGCGAAGGCCTTTTGGGCCCACGCCCCAGCCATGCCCCCTGAGAGAGCTCGGCCGCCCATCGCCGAGGCCCCGTCGCACCAATGGCCCAAAACGAGCTTCTGTCGGCTGCATTCTTCAAAGGGAATGTCTTCTCGGGCAGCCAACAACAGCCCCAAGGCGCCTCGGCTCAGGAAAGCAACGCAAGCCGTTTTCGCACCGGCCCTCCGCTCTCCAGAGGGCAAAGCGGTGCGGGGCTGCCCCTGGCTCCCTGGGCCCTGCTGTTTTGCTGGGGGTCTCTGGCGCCCGAAACCCACTCCCGACAGTTTCTCCTTGGTGGGGAAGCAGGATTGGGCGCGCGAAGGCCTTTTGGGCCCACGCCCCAGGCCTGCCCCCTGAGCCAGCTTGGCCGCTCAGCGCCGAAGCCCCGTCGCACCGACGGCCCAAAACGAGCTTCTGTCGGCTGCATTCTTCAAAGGGAAAGTCTTCTCGGGCAGCCAACAACAGCCCCAACGCGCCTCGGCTCAGGAAAGCAACGCAAGCCGTTTTCGCCCCTGGACCTCTGCTCTCCAGAGGGCAAAGCACAGCGGGGCTGCCCCTGGATCCCTGGGCCCTGCTGCTTTGCTGGGGGTCTCTGGCGCCTGATACCCACTCCCCATGGGTTCTCCTTGGCGGGGAAGCAGGACTTGGAGCGCAAAGGCTTTTTGGGTCCCCGACCCAGCCATGCCCCCTGTACCAGCTCGTCCTTTCAGCGCCGAGGCCCCGTCGCACCGACGGCCCAAAACGAGCTTCTGGCAGCTGCATTGTGCAAAGGGAAAGTCTCCTCGGGCAGCCAACAACAGCCCCAACGCGCCTCGGCTCAGGAAAGCAATGCAAGCCGTTTTCGCCCACGGCCCTCTGCTCTCCAGAGGGCAAAGCAGGGCGGGGCTGCTCCTGGCTCCCTGGGCCCTGTGTCTTTGCTGGGGTTCTCCGATGCCCGAAACCCACTCACCACGGGTTCTCCTTGGCGGGGAAGCAGGATTGGGCGCGCGAAGGCCTTCAGCGCCCAGGCCGCAGCCATGCCCCCTGAGCCACCTCGGCTGCTCAGCGCCGAGGGCCCGTCCCACCGACGGCCCAAAACGAGCTTCTGGCGGCTGCATTCTGCAAAGAGAAAGTCACCTCGGCAGCCAACAACAGCCCCAAAACGCCTCGGCTCAGGATAGCAACGCAAGCCGTTTTCGCCCCTGGCCCTCCGCTCTCCAGAGGGCAAAGCGGGGCGGGGCTGCTCCTGGCTCTATGGGCCCTGCTGCTTTGGTGGGGGTCTCTGTCTCCCGAAACCCACTCCCCACGGGTTCTCCTTGGCGGGGAAGCAGAATTGGGCACGCGAAGGCCTTTTGGGCGTACGCCCCAGACATGATCCCAGAGCCAGATCGGCCGCTCAGCGCCGAGGCCCCGTCGCACCGACAGCCCAAAACGAGCTTCTGGCAGTTGCATTGGTCAAAAGGAAAGTCTCCTCGGGCAGTCAACAACAGCCCCAACACGCCTCGGCTCAGGAAAGCAATGCAAGCCGTTTTCGCCCCCGGCCCTCCGCTCTCCAGAGGGCAAAGCGGGGCGGGGCTGCCCCTGGCTCCCTGGGCCCTGCTGCTTTGCTGGGGGTCTCCGGGGCCCGAAACCCACTCCCCACGGGTTATCCTTAGCGGGGAAGCAGGATTGGGCGCGCGAAGTCCTTCTACGCCCACGCCCCAGCCATGCCCCCTTAGCCAGTTCGGCCGCTCAGCGCTGAGGCCCCGTAGCAGCGACGGCCCAAAACGAGCTTCTGGCAGCTGCATTGTGCAAAGGGAAAGTCTCCTCGGGCAGCCAACAACAGCCCCAACGCGCCTTGGCTCAGGAAATTACGCAAGCCGTTTTCGCCCCTGGACCTCTGCTCTCCAGAGGGCAAAGCAGGGCGGGGCTTCACCTGGCTCCAAGGGCCCTGCTGCTTTGCTGGGGGTCTCTGGCGCCCGAAACCCACTCCCCACGGGTTCTCCTTGGTGGGGAAGCAGGATTGGGCACGCGAAATCCTTTTGGGCCCACGCCCCAGCCATGCCCCCTGAGCCAGCTCGGCCGCTCATCGCTGAGGCCCCATCCAACCGACGGCCCAAAACGAGCTTCTGGCAGCTGCATTGTGCAAAGGGAAAGTCTTCTCAGGCAGCCAACAACAACCCCAACCCGCCTCGGCTCAGGAAAGCAACGCAAGCAGTTTTCGCCCACGACCCTCCGCTCTCCAGAGGGCAAAGCGGGGCGGGGCTTCCCCTGGCTCCCTGGGCCCCGCTGCTTTGCTGGGGGTCTCCGATGCCCGAAACCCACTCGCCACGGGTTCTCCTTGGCGGGGAAGCAGGATTGGGCGCGCGAAGGCCTTCTACGCCCACGCCCCAGCCATGCACCCTGAGCCAGTTCGGCCGCTCAGCGCTGAGGCCCCGTCGCACCGACGTCACAAAACGAGCTTCTGGCAGCTGCATTGTGCAAAGGGAAAGTCTCCACGGGCAGCCAACAACAGCCCCAACGCGCCTCGGCTCAGGAAAGCAACGCAAGCCGTTTTCGTCCTCGGCCCTCTTCTCTCCAGAGGGCAAAGCGGGGCGGGGCTGCCCCTGGCTCCCTGGGCCCTGCTGATTTGCTGGGGGTCTCCAGTGCCCGAAACCCCCTCCCCACGGGTTCTCCTTGGCGGGGAAGCAGGATTGGGCGCGCAAAGTCCTTCTGGGCCCACGCCTCAACCATGACCCCTGAGCCACCTCGGCCGCTCATCGCCGAGGCCCCGTCGCACCGACGTCACAAAACGAGCTTCTGGCGGCTGCATTCTGCAAAGGGAAAGTCTCCTTGGGCAGCCAACAACAGCCCCAACCCGCCTCGGCTCAGGAAAGCAACGCAAGCCGTTTTCGCCCCCGGCCCTCCGCTCTCCAGAGGGCAAAGCGGGGCGGGGCTGCCCCCGGCTCCCTGGGCCCTGCTGCTTTGCTGGGGGTCTCTGTCACCCGAAACCCACTCCCCACGGGTTTTCCTTGGCGGGGAAGCAGATTTGGGCGCGCGAAGACCTTTTGGGCGTACGCCCCTGACATGACAACTGAGCCAGCTCGGCCTCTCAGCGCCGAGGCATGGTCCCACCGACGGCCCAAAACGAGCTTCTGGCAGCTGCATTGTGCAAAGGGAAAGTCTCCTCGGGCAGCCAACAACAGCCCCAACGCGCCTCGGCTCATGAAAGCAACGCAAGCCGTTTTCGGCCCCGGCCCTCCGCTCTCCAGAGGGCAAAGAGGGGCGGGGCTGCCCCTGGCTCCCTGGACCCTGTGTCCTTGCTGGGGGTCTCCGGTGCCCGAAACCCACTCCCCACGGGTTCTCCTTGGCGGGGAAGCAGGATTGGGCGCGCGAAGGCCTTCTGCGCCAAGGCCGAAGCCATGCACCCTGAGCCAGCTCGGCCACTCAGTGCTGAGGCCCCGTCGCACCGACGGCCCAAAACAAGTTTCTGGCAGCTGCATTGTGCAAAGGGAAAGTCTCCTCGGGCAGCCAACAACAGCCCCAACGCGCCTCGGCTCAGGAAACAGCGCAAGCCGTTTTCGCCCCTGGACCTCTGCTCTCCAGAGGGCAAAGCGGAACGGGGCTGCCCTTGGATCCCTGGGCCCTGCTGCTTTGCTGGGGGTCTCTGGCGCCCGAAACCCACTCCCCACGGGTTCTCCATGTCGGGGAAGCAGGATTGGGCTCGCGAAGGCCTTCTGCGCCCAGGCCGCCGAAATGACCCCTGTGCCAGCTCGGCCGCTCAGCGCCAAGGCCCCGTCGCACCGACGGCCAAAAACGAGCTTCTGGCAGCTGCATTGTGCAAAGGGAAAGTCTCCTCGGGCAGCCAACAACAGCCCCAACGCGCCTCGGCTCAGGAAATTATGCAAGCCGTTTTCGCCCCTGGACCTCTGCTCTCCAGAGGGCAAAGCAGGGCGGGGCTTCACCTGGCTCCAAGGGCCCTGCTGCTTTGCTGGGGGTCTCTGGCGCCCGAAACCCACTCCCCACGGGTTCTCCTTGGTGGGGAAGCAGGATTGGGCGCGCGAAATCCTTTTGGGCCCACGCCCCAGCCATGCCCCCTGAGCCAGCTCGGCCGCTCATCGCTGAGGCCCCATCCCACCGACGGCCCAAAACGAGCTTCTGGCAGCTGCATTGTGCAAAGGGAAAGTCTTCTCGGGCAGCCAACAACAGCCCCAACCCGCCTCGGCTCAGGAAAGCAACGCAAGCCGTTTTCGCCCCCTGCCCTCCGCTCTCCAGAGGGCAAAGCGGGGCGGGGCTGCCCCTGGCTCCCTGGGCCCTGCTGCTTTGCTGGGGGTCTCTGTCACCCGAAACCCACTCCCCACGGGTTTTCCTTGGCGGGGAAGCAGATTTGGGCGCGCGAAGACCTTTTGGGCGTACGCCCCTGACATGACCCCTGAGCCAGCTCGGCCTCTCAGCGCCGAGGCATGGTCCCACCGACGGCCCAAAACGAGCTTCTGGCAGCTGCATTGTGCAAAGGGAAAGTCTCCTCGGGCAGCCAACAACAGCCCCAACGCGCCTCGGCTCATGAAAGCAACGCAAGCCGTTTTCGGCCCCGGCCCTCCGCTCTCCAGAGGGCAAAGAGGGGCGGGGCTGCCTCTGCCTCCCTGGGCCCTGCTGCTTTGCTGGGGGTCTCCAATGCCCGAAACCCACTCCCCACGGGTTCTCCTTGTCGGGGAAGCAGGATTGAGCACGCGAAGTGCTTCTGGGCCCACGCCCCAACCATGCCCCCTGAGCCAGCTCGGCAGCTCAGCGCTGAGTCCCCGTCGCACCGACGGCCCAAAACGAGCTTCTGGTAGCTGCATTCTGCAAAGGGAAAGTCTCCTCGGGCAGCCAACAACAGCCCCAACGCGCCTCGGCTCAGGAAACAGCGCAAGCCGTTTTCGCCCCTGGACCTCTGCTCTCCAGAGGGCAAAGCGGAGCGGGGCTGCCCCTGGATCCCTGGGCCCTGCTGCTTTGCTGGGGGTCTCCGGTGCCCGAAACCCACTCCCCACTGGTTCTCCTTAGCGGGGAAGCAGGATTGGGCGCGCGAAGGCCTTCTGCACCCAGGCCGCAGCAATGCCGCCTGAGCCAGCTAGGCCGCTCAGCGCTGAGGCCCCGTGGCCGCGATGGCCCAAAACGAGCTTCTGGCGGCTGCATTCTGCAAAGGGAAAGTCTCCTCTGGCAGCCAACAACAGCCCCAACGCGGCTCGGCTCAGGAAAGCAACGCAAGCCGTTTTCGCCCCCGGCTCTCTGCTCTCCAGAGGGCAAAGCGGGGCGGGGCTACTCCTGGCTCCCTGGGCCCTGTGTATTTGCTGGGGGTCTCCGGTGCCCGAAACCCACTCCCCACGGGTCCTTCTTGGCGGGGAAGCAGGATTGGGCGCGCGAAATCCTTCTACGCCCACGCCCCAGCCATGCACCCTGAGCCAGTTCGGCCGCTCAGCGCCGAGGCCCCGTCGCACCGACGTCACAAAACGAGCTTCTGGCAGCTGCATTGTGCAAAGGGAAAGTCTCCTCGGGCAGCCAACAACAGCCCCAACGCGCCTCGGCTCAGGAAAGCAACGCAAGCCGTTTTCGCCCCCGGCCCTCCGCTCTCCAGAGGGCAAAGCTGGCGGGACTGCCCCTGGCTCCCTGGGCCCTGCTGCTTTGCTGGGGGTCTCCGATGCCCGAAACCCACTCCCCACGGGTTCTCCTTGGCGGGGAAGCAGGATTGGGCGCGCGATGTCCTTCTATGCCCACGCCCCTGCCATGCCCCCTGAGCCAGTTCGGCCGCTCAGCGCCGAGGCCCCGTGGCACCGACGGCCCAAAACAAGCTTCTGGCAGCTGCATTTTGCAAAGGGAAAGTCTCCTCGGGCAGCCAACAACAGCCCCAACGCGCCTCGGCTCATGAAAGCAACGCAAGCCGTTTTCGCCCCCGGGCCTCTGCTCTCCAGAGGGCAAAGCGAGGCGGGGCTGCCCCTGGCTCCCTGGACCCTGTGTCCTTGCTGGGGGTCTCCGATGCCCGAAACCCACTCCCCACGGGTTCTCCTTGGCGGGGAAGCAGGATTGGGCGCGCGAAGGCCTTCTGCGCCCAGGCCGCAGCCATGCACCCTGAGCCAGCTCGGCCACTCAGTGCCGAGGCCCCGTCGAAACCGACGGCCCAAAACAAGCTTCTGGCAGCTGCATTGTGCAAAGGGAAAGTCTCCTCGGGCAGCCAACAACAGCCCAAACGCGCCTCGGCTCAGGAAACAGCGCAAGCCGTTTTCGCCCCTGGACCTCTGCTCTCCAGAGGGCAAAGCGGAGAGGGGCTGCCCCTGGATCCCTGGGCCCTGCTGCTTTGCTGGGGGTCTCTGGCGCCCGAAACCCACTCCCCACGGGTTCTCCATGTCGGGGAAGCAGGATTGGGCTCGCGAAGGCCTTCTGAGCCCAGGCCGCCGAAATGACCCCTGTGCCAGCTCGTCCTTTCAGCGCCGAGGCCCCGTCGCACCGACGGCCAAAAACGAGCTTCTGGCAGCTGCATTGTGCAAAGGGAAAGTCTCCTCGGGCAGCCAACAACAGCCCCAACGCGCCTCGGCTCAGGAAATTATGCAAGCCGTTTTCGCCCCTGGACCTCTGCTCTCCAGAGGGCAAAGCAGGGCGGGGCTTCACCTGGCTCCAAGGGCCCTGCTGCTTTGCTGGGGGCCTCTGGCGCCCGAAACCCACTCCCCACGGGTTCTCCTTGGTGGGGAAGCAGGATTGGGCGCGCGAAGAGCTTCTACGCTCAGGACGCAGCCATGCCCCCTGAGCCAGCTCGGCCGCTCATCGCTGAGGCCCCATCCCACCGACGGCCCAAAACGAGCTTCTGGCAGCTGCATTGTGCAAAGGGAAAGTCTCCTCGGGCAGCCAACAACAGCCCCAACGCGCCTCGGCTCATGAAAGCAACGCAAGCCGTTTTCGGCCCCGGCCCTCCGCTCTGCAGAGGGCAAAGAGGGGCGGGGCTGCCCCTGGCTCCCTGGGCCCTGCTGCTTTGCTGGGGGTCTCCAATGCCCGAAACCCACTCCCCACGGGTTCTCCTTGTCGGGGAAGCAGGATTGGGCACGCGAAGTGCTTCTGGGCCCACGCCCCAACCATGACCCCTGAGCCAGCTCGGCCGCTCAGCGCTGAGGCCCCGTCGCACCGACGGCCCAAAACGAGCTTCTGGCAGCTGCATTGTGCAAAGGGAAAGTCTCCTCGGGCAGCCAACAACAGCCCCAACGCGCCTCGGCTCAGGAAAGCAACGCAAGCCGTTTTCGCCCCCGGCCCTCCGCTCTCCAGAGGGCAAAGCTGGCGGGACTGCCCCTGGCTCCCTGGGCCCTGCTGCTTTGCTGGGGGTCTCCGATGCCCGAAACCCACTCCCCACGGGTTCTCCTTGGCGGGGAAGCAGGATTGGGCGCGCGATGTCCTTCTATGCCCACGCCCCTGCCATGCCCCCTGAGCCAGTTCGGCCGCTCAGCGCCGAGGCCCCGTGGCACCGACGGCCCAAAACAAGCTTCTGGCAGCTGCATTTTGCAAAGGGAAAGTCTCCTCGGGCAGCCAACAACAGCCCCAACGCGCCTCGGCTCATGAAAGCATCGCAAGCCGTTTTCGCCCCCGGGCCTCTGCTCTCCAGAGGGCAAAGCGGGGCGGGGCTGCCCCTGGCTCCCTGGACCCTGTGTCCTTGCTGGGGGTCTCCGATGCCCGAAACCCACTCCCCACGGGTTCTCCTTGGCGGGGAAGCAGGATTGGGCGCGCGAAGGCCTTCTGCGCCCAGGCCGCAGCCATGCAGCCTGAGCCAGCTCGGCCACTCAGTGCCGAGGCCCCGTCGCACCGACGGCCCAAAACAAGCTTCTGGCAGCTGCATTGTGCAAAGGGAAAGTCTCCTCGGGCAGCCAACAACAGCCCCAACGCGCCTCGGCTCAGGAAACAGCGCAAGCCGTTTTCGCCCCTGGACCTCTGCTCTCCAGAGGGCAAAGCGGAGCGGGGCTGCCCCTGGATCCCTGGGCCCTGCTGCTTTGCTGGGGGTCTCTGGCGCCCGAAACCCACTCCCCACGGGTTCTCCATGTCGGGGAAGCAGGATTGGGCTCGCGAAGGCCTTCTGAGCCCAGGCCGCAGCCATGCCCCCTGTGCCAGCTCGTCCTTTCAGCGCCGAGGCCCCGTCGCACCGACGGCCAAAAACGACCTTCTGGAAGCTGCATTGTGCAAAGGGAAAGTCTCCTCGGGCAGCCAACAACAGCCCCAACGCGCCTCGGCTCAGGAAATTATGCAAGCCGTTTTCGCCCCTGGACCTCTGCTCTCCAGAGGGCAAAGCAGGGCGGGGCTTCACCTGGCTCCAAGGGCCCTGCTGCTTTGCTGGGGGCCTCTGGCGCCCGAAACCCACTCCCCACGGGTTCTCCTTGGTGGGGAAGCAGGATTGGGCGCGCGAAATCCTTTTGGGCCCACGCCCCAGCAATGCCCCCTGAGCCAGCTCGGCCGCTCATCGCTGAGACCCCATCCCACCGACGGCCCAAAACGAGCTTCTGGCAGCTGCATTGTGCAAAGGGAAAGTCTCCTCGGGCAGCCAACAACAGCCCCAACGCGCCTCGGCTCATGAAAGCAACGCAAGCCGTTTTCGGCCCCGGCCCTCCGCTCTCCAGAGGGCAAAGAGGGGCGGGGCTGCCCCTGGCTCCCTGGGCCCTGCTGCTTTGCTGGGGGTCTCCAATGCCCGAAACCCACTCCCCACGGGTTCTCCTTGTCGGGGAAGCAGGATTGGGCACGCGAAGTGCTTCTGGGCCCACGCCCCAACCATGCCCCCTGAGCCAGCTCGGCCGCTCAGCGCTGAGGCCCCGTCGCACCGACGGCCCAAAACGAGCTTCTGGCAGCTGCATTGTGCAAAGGGAAAGTCTCCTCGGGCAGCCAACAACAGCCCCAACGCGCCTCGGCTCAGGAAAGCAACGCAAGCCGTTTTCGCCCCCTGCCCTCCGCTCTCCAGAGGGCAAAGCGGGGCGGGGCTGCCCCTGGCTCCCTGGGCCCCGCTGCTTTGCTGGGGGTCTCCGATGCCCGAAACCCACTCGCCACGGGTTCTCCTTGGCGGGGAAGCAGGATTGGGCGCGCGAAGGCCTTCTGCACCCAGGCCGCAGCAATGCCGCCTGAGCCAGCTAGGCCGCTCAGCGCTGAGGCCCCGTGGCCGCGACGGCCCAAAACGAGCTTCTGGCAGCTGCATTGTGCAAAGGGAAAGTCTCCTCTGGCAGCCAACAACAGCACCAACGCGCCTCGGCTCAGGAAAGCAACGCAAGCCGTTTTCGCCCCCAGCCCTCCGCTCTCCAGAGGGCAAAGCGGGGCGGGGCTGCCCCTGGCTCCCTGGGCCCTGCTGCTTTGCTGGGGGTCTCCGGTGCCCGAAACCCACTCCCGACGGGTTCTCCTTGGCGGGGAAGCAGGATTGGGCACTCGAAGGCCTTCTGCCCCCAGGCCGAAGCCATGCCCCCTGAACCAGCTCGGCCGCTCAGCGCCGAAATCCCGTCCCACCGACGGCCCAAAACGAGCTTCTGGCAGCTGCATTGTGCAAAGGGAAAGTCTCCTCGGGCAGCCAACAACAGCCCCAACGCGCCTCGGCTCAGGAAACAGCGCAAGCCGTTTTCGCCCCTGGACCTCTGCTCTCCAGAGGGCAAAGCGGAGCGGGGCTGCCCCTGGATCCCTGGGCCCTGCTGCTTTGCTGGGGGTCTCCGGTGCCCGAAACCCACTCCCCACTGGTTCTCCTTGTCGGGGAAGCAGGATTGGGCTCGCGAAGACCTTCTGCGCCCAGGCCGCCGAAATGACCCCTGTGCCAGCTCGTCCTTTCAGCGCCGAGGCCCGGTCGCACCGACGGCCAAAAACGAGCTTCTGGCAGCTGCATTGTGCAAAGGGAAAGTCTCCTCGGGCAGCCAACAACAGCCCCAACGCGCCTTGGCTCAGGAAATTATGCAAGCCGTTTTCGCCCCTGGACCACTGCTCTCCAGAGGGCAAAGCAGGGCGGGGCTTCACCTGGCTCCAAGGGCCCTGCTGTTTTGCTGGGGGTCTCTGGCGCCCGAAACCCCATCCCCACGGGTACTCCTTGGTGGGGAAGCAGGATTGGGCGCGCGAAATCCTTTTGGGCCCACGCCCCAGCCATGCCCCCTGAGCCAGCTCGGCCGCTCATCGCTGAGGCCCCATCCCACCGACGGCCCAAAACGAGCTTCTGGCAGCTGCATTGTGCAAAGGGAAAGTCTTCTCGAGCAGCCAACAACAACCCCAACCCGCCTCGGCTCAGGAAAGCAACGCAAGCCGTTTTCGCCCCCTGCCCTCCGCTCTCCAGAGGGCAAAGCGGGGCGGGGCTGCCCCTGGCTCCCTGGGCCCTGCTGCTTTGCTGGGGGTCTCTGTCACCCGAAACCCACTCCCCACGGGTTTTCCTTGACGGGGAAGAAGGATTGGCCGTGCGAAGGCCTTTTGGGCACACGCCCCAGCCATGCCCCCTGAGCCAGCTCGGCCGCTCAGCGCCGAGGCCCCGTCAAACCGACGCCCAAAACGAGCTTCTGGCAGCTGCATTGTGCAAAGGGAAAGTCTCCTCGGGCAGCAATCAACAGCCCCAAAGCGCCTCAGCTCAGGAAAGCAACGCAATCCGTTTTCGCCCCCCGCCCTCCGCTCTCCAGAAGGCAAAGCAGGGCGGGGCTGCCTTGGCTCCGTAGGCCCTGCTGCTTTGCTGGGGGTCTCTGGCGACCGAAACCCACTCCCCACGGGTTCTCCTTGGCGGGGAAGCAGGATTTGGCGCGCGAAGGCCTTTTGGGCCCACGCCCCAGCCATGCCCCCTGAGCCAGTTCGGCCGCACATCGCCGAGGCCCCGTCGCACCGACGGCCCAAAACGAGCTTCTGTCGGCTGCATTCTTCAAAGGGAAAGTCTCCTCGGGCAGCCAACAACAGCCCCAACGCGCCTCGGCTCAGGAAAGCAACACAAGCCGTTTTCGCCCCTGCCTCTCTGCTCTCCAGAGGGCAAAGAGGGGCGGGGCTGACCCTGGCTCCTTGGGCCCTGCTGCTTTGCTGGGGGTATCTGTCACCCGAAACCCACGACCCACGGGTTCTCCTGGGCGGGGAAGCAGTATTGGGCGCGTGAAGGCCTTTTGGGTCTTCGCCCCAGACATGCCCCCTGAGCCTGCTCGGCTGCTCAGCGCCGAGGCCCCGTCGCACCGATGGCACACAACTAGCTTCTGGCTGCTGCATTGTGCAAAGAAAAGTCTCCTCGGGCAGCCAACAACAGCCCTAACACCCCTCGGCTCAGTAAGGCAACACAAGCCGTTTTCGCCCCCGGCCCTCCGCTCTCCAGAGTGCAAAGCGGGGCGGGGCTGCCCCTGGCTCCCTGGCCCCTGCTGCTTTGCTGGGGGTCTCCGGTGCCCGAAACCCACTCCCCACGGGTTCTCCTTGGCGGGGAACCAGGATTGGGCGCGTGAAGGCCTTCTGCGCCCAGGCCGCAGCCATGCCCCCTGAGCCAGCTCGGCCGCTCAGCGCCGAGGCCCCGTCGCACCGACGGCCCAAAACGAGCTTTTGGCAGCTGCATTGTGCAAAGGGAAAGTCTCCTCGGGCAGCCAACAACAGCCCCAATGCGCCTCGGCTCAGGAAAGCAACGCAAGCCGTTTTCACCCCTGGACTTCCAATCTCCAGAGGGAAAAGCGTAGCGGGGCTGCCCCTGGCTCACTTGGCCCTGTTGCTTTGCTTGGGGGCTCCGGTGCCCGAAACCCACTCCCCACGGGTTCTGCTTGGCGGGGAAGCAGGATTGGGCGCTCGAAGGCCTTCTGCGCCCAGGCCGCAGCCATGCCCCCTGAGCCAGCTCGGCCGCTCAGCGCCGAGGCCCCGTCGCACCGACGGCCCAAAACGAGCTTCTGGCAGCTGCCTTGTGCAAAGGGAAAGTCTCCTCGGGCAGATAACAACAGCCCCAACGCGCCTCGGTTCAGGAAAGCAACGCAAGCCGTTTTCGCCCCCGGAATCCGCTCTCCAGAGGGCAAAGCGGGGCGGGGCTGCCCCTGGCTCCCTGGGCCCTGCTGCTTTTATGGGGGTCTCTGGTGCTCGAAAGCCACTCAACCCGGGTTCTCCTTGGTGAGGAAGTAGGATTGGCTGTGCGAAGGCCTTTTGGGCACTCGCCCCAGCCATGCCCCCTGAGCCAGCTCGGCCGCTCAGCGCCGAGGCCCCGTCAAACCGACGCCCAAAACGAGCTTCTGGCAGCTGCATTGTGCAAAGGGAAAGTCTCCTTGGGCAGCAATCAACAGCCCCAAAGCGCCTCAGCTCAGGAAAGCAACGCAATCCGTTTTCGCCCCCCGCCCTCCGCTCTCCAGAAGGCAAAGCAGGGCGGGGCTGCCTTGGCTCGGTAGGCCCTGCTGCTTTGCTGGGGGTCTCTGGCGACCGAAACCCACTCCCCACGGGTTCTCCTTGGCGGGGAAGCAGGATTTGGCGCGCGAAGGCCTTTTGGGCCCACGCCCCAGCCATGCCCCCTGAGCCAGTTCGGCCGCACATCGCCGAGGCCCCGTCGCACCGACGGCCCAAAACGAGCTTCTGTCGGCTGCATTCTTCAAAGGGAAAGTCTCCTCGGGCAGCCAACAACAGCCCCAACGCGCTTCGGCTCAGGAAAGCAACACAAGCCGTTTTCGCCCCTGCCTCTCTGCTCTCCAGAGGGCAAAGAGGGGCGGGGCTGACCCTGGCTCCTTGGGCCCTGCTGCTTTGCTGGGGGTATCTGTCACCCGAAACCCACGACCCACGGGTTCTCCTGGGCGGGGAAGCAGTATTGGGCGCGTGAAGGCCTTTTGGGTCTTCGCCCCAGACATGCCCCCTGAGCCTGCTCGGCTGCTCAGCGCCGAGGCCCCGTCGCACCGATGGCACACAACTAGCTTCTGGCTGCTGCATTGTGCAAAGAAAAGTCTCCTCGGGCAGCCAACAACAGCCCTAACACCCCTCGGCTCAGTAAGGCAACACAAGCCGTTTTCGCCCCCGGCCCTCCGCTCTCCAGAGTGCAAAGCGGGGCGGGGCTGCCCCTGGCTCCCTGGCCCCTGCTGCTTTGCTGGGGGTCTCCGGTGCCCGAAACCCACTCCCCACGGGTTCTCCTTGGCGGGGAACCAGGATTGGGCGCGTGAAGGCCTTCTGCGCCCAGGCCGCAGCCATGCCCCCTGAGCCAGCTCGGTCGCTCAGCGCCGAGGCCCCGTGGCACCGACGGCCCAAAACGAGCTTTTGGCAGCTGCATTGTGCAAAGGGAAAGTCTCCTCGGGCAGCCAACAACAGCCCCAATGCGCCTCGGCTCAGGAAAGCAACGCAAGCCGTTTTCACCCCTGGACTTCCAATCTCCAGAGGGAAAAGCGGAGCGGGGCTGCCCCTGGCTCACTTGGCCCTGTTGCTTTGCTTGGGGGCTCCGGTGCCCGAAACCCACTCCCCACGGGTTCTCCATGGCGGGGAAGCAGGATTGGGCGCTCGAAGGCCTTCTGCGCCCAGGCCGCAGCCATGCCCCCTGAGCCAGCTCGGCCGCTCAGCGCCGAGGCCCCGTCGCACCGACGCCCCAAAACGAGCTTCTGGCAGCTGCCTTGTGCAAAGTGAAAGTCTCCTCGGGCAGCAAACAACAGCCCCAACGCGCCTCGGCTCAGGAAAGCAACGCAAGCCGTTTTCGCCCCCGGCCCTCCGCTCTCCAGAGGGCAAAGCGGGGCGGGGCTGCCCCTGGCTCCCTGGCCCCTGCTGCTTTGCTGGGGCTCTCCGGTGCCCGAAACCCACTCCCGACGTGTTCTCCTTGGCGGGGAAGCGGAATTGGGCGCGCGAAGGCCTTCTGCGCCCAGGCCGCAGCCATGCCCCCTGAGCCACCTCGTCTGCTCAGCGCCGAGGCCCCGTCTCACCGACGGCCCAAAACGAGCTTCTGGCAGCTGCATTGTGCAAAGGGAAACTCTCCTCGGGCAGCCAACAACAGCCCCAACGTGCCTCGGCTCAGGAAAGCAACGCAAGCCGTTTTCGCCCCAGGCCCTCCGCTCTCCAGAGGGCAAAGAGGGACGCGGCTGCGCGTGGCTCCCTGGGCCCTGTTGCTTTGCTGGAGGTCTTCGGTGCCCGAAACCCACTCCCGACAGGTTCTCCTTGGCGGGGAAGCAGGATAGGGCACGTGAAGGTCTTCTGCGCCCAGGCCGCATCCATGCCCCCTGAGCCAGCTCGGCCGCTCAGCCCCGAGGCCCCATCGCACCGACGGCCCAAACCGAGCTTCTGTCGGCTGCATTCTGCAAAGGGAAAGTCTCCTCGGGCAGCCATCAACAGCCCCAATGCGCCTCGGCTCAGGAAAGCAACGCAAGCCGTTTTCGCTCCCGGCCCTCTGCTCTCCAGATGGCAAAGCGGGGCGGGCATCCCTGACACCCTAGGCCCTGCTGCTTTGCTGGGGGTCTCTGGCTCCGGAAACCCACTCCCCACGGGTTCTCCTTGGCGGGGAAGCAGGATTGGGCGCGCGAAGGCCTTTTGGGCCCACGTCCCAACCATGCCCCCTGAGACACATCGGCCGCACATAGCCGAGGCCCCGTCGCACCGACGGCCCAAAACGAGCTTCTGGCAGCTGCATTGTGCAAAGGGAAAGTCTCCTCGGGCAGCCAACAACAGCCCCAACGCGCCTCGGCTCCGGAAAGCAACCAAAGCCGTATTCGCCCCTGGCCCTCTGCTCTCTAGAGGGCAACGCGGGGCGGGGCTGCCCCTCGCTCCCTGGGCCCTGCTTCTTTGCTGGGGGTGTCTGTCACCCGAAACCCACTCCCCACGGGTTCTCCTTGGCGGGGAAGCAGGATTGGGCCCGCGAAGGCCTTTTGGGCCCACGCCCCAGCCATGCCCCCTGAGAGAGCTCGGCCGCCCATCGCCGAGGCCCCGTCGCACCAATGGCCCAAAACGAGCTTCTGTCGGCTGCATTCTTCAAAGGGAATGTCTTCTCGGGCAGCCAACAACAGCCCCAAGGCGCCTCGGCTCAGGAAAGCAACGCAAGCCGTTTTCGCACCGGCCCTCCGCTCTCCAGAGGGCAAAGCGGTGCGGGGCTGCCCCTGGCTCCCTGGGCCCTGCTGTTTTGCTGGGGGTCTCTGGCGCCCGAAACCCACTCCCGACAGTTTCTCCTTGGTGGGGAAGCAGGATTGGGCGTGCGAAGGCCTTCTGCGCCCAGGCTGCAGCCTTGCCCCCTGAGCCAGCTCGGCCGCTCAGCGCCGAGGCCCCGTCGCACCGACGGCCCAAAACGAGCTTCTGGCAGCTGCATTGTGCAAAGGGAAAGTCTCCTCGGGCAGCCAACAACAGCCCCAACGCGCCTCGGCTCATGAAAGCAACGCAAGCCGTTTTCGCCCCCCGCCCTCCACTCTCCAGAGGGCAAGGCGGGGCGGGGCTGCCCCTGGCTCCCTGGGCCCTGCTGCTTTGCTGGGGGTCTCCGGTGCACGAAACCCACTCCCCACGGGTTCTCCTTGGCGGGGAAGCAGGATTGGGCGCGCGAAGGCCTTCTGCGCCCAGGCCGCAGCCATGCCCCCTGAGCCAGCTCGGCCTTTTAGCGCTGAGTCCCCGTCGCACCGACGGCCCAAAACGAGTTTCTGACAGCAGCATTCTGCAAAGGGAAAGTCTCCTCGGGCAGCCAGTAACAGCCCCAACGCGCCTCGGCTCAGAAAAGCAACCAAAGCCGTATTCGCCCCTGGCCCTCTGCTCTCTAGAGGGCAAAGCGGGGCGGGGCTGCCCCTCGCTCCCTGGGCCCTGCTTCTTTGCTGGGGGTGTCTGTCACCCGAAACCCACTCCCCACGGGTTCTCCTTGGCGGGGAAGCAGGATTGGGCCCGCGAAGGCCTTTTGGGCCCACGCCCCAGCCATGCCCCCTGAGAGAGCTCGGCCGCCCATCGCCGAGGCCCCGTCGCACCAATGGCCCAAAACGAGCTTCTGTCGGCTGCATTCTTCAAAGGGAATGTCTTCTCGGGCAGCCAACAACAGCCCCAAGGCGCCTCGGCTCAGGAAAGCAACGCAAGCCGTTTTCGCACCGGCCCTCCGCTCTCCAGAGGGCAAAGCGGTGCGGGGCTGCCCCTGGCTCCCTGGGCCCTGCTGTTTTGCTGGGGGTCTCTGGCGCCCGAAACCCACTCCCGACAGTTTCTCCTTGGTGGGGAAGCAGGATTGGGCGCGCGAAGGCCTTTTGGGCCCACGCCCCAGGCCTGCCCCCTGAGCCAGCTTGGCCGCTCAGCGCCGAAGCCCCGTCGCACCGACGGCCCAAAACGAGCTTCTGTCGGCTGCATTCTTCAAAGGGAAAGTCTTCTCGGGCAGCCAAAAACAGCCCCAACGCGCCTCGGCTCAGGAAAGCAACGCAAGCCGTTTTCGCCCCTGGACCTCTGCTCTCCAGAGGGCAAAGCACAGCGGGGCTGCCCCTGGATCCCTAGGCCCTGCTGCTTTGCTGGGGGTCTCTGGCGCCTGATACCCACTCCCCACGGGTTCTCCTTGGCGGGGAAGCAGGACTTGGAGCGCAAAGGCTTTTTGGGTCCCCGACCCAGCCATGCCCCCTGTACCAGCTCGTCCTTTCAGCGCCGAGGCCCCGTCGCACCGACGGCCCAAAACGAGCTTCTTGCAGCTGCATTGTGCAAAGGGAAAGTCTCCTCGGGCAGCCAACAACAGCCCCAACGCGCCTCGGCTCAGGAAAGCAATGCAAGCCGTTTTCGCCCACGGCCCTCTGCTCTCCAGAGGGCAAAGCAGGGCGGGGCTGCTCCTGGCTCCCTGGGCCCTGTGTCTTTGCTGGGGTTCTCCGATGCCCGAAACCCACTCGCCACGGGTTCTCCTTGGCGGGGAAGCAGGATTGGGCGCGCGAAGGCCTTCAGCGCCCAGGCCGCAGCCATGCCCCCTGAGCCACCTCGGCTGCTCAGCGCCGAGGGCCCGTCCCACCGACGGCCCAAAACGAGCTTCTGGCGGCTGCATTCTGCAAAGAGAAAGTCACCTCGGCAGCCAACAACAGCCCCAAAACGCCTCGGCTCAGGATAGCAACGCAAGCCGTTTTCGCCCCTGGCCCTCCGCTCTCCAGAGGGCAAAGCGGGGCGGGGCTGCTCCTGGCTCTATGGGCCCTGCTGATTTTGTGGGGGTCTCTGTCTCCCGAAACCCACTCCCCACGGGTTCTCCTTGGCGGGGAAGCAGAATTGGGCACGCGAAGGCCTTTTGGGCGTACGCCCCAGACATGATCCCAGAGCCAGATCGGCCGCTCAGCGCCGAGGCCCCGTCGCACCGACAGCCCAAAACGAGCTTCTGGCAGTTGCATTGGTCAAAAGGAAAGTCTCCTCGGGCAGTCAACAACAGCCCCAACACGCCTCGGCTCAAGAAAGCAACGCAAACCGTTTTCGCCCCCGGAATCCGATCTCCAGAGGGCAAAGCGGTGCAGGGCTGCCCCTGGCTCCCTGGGCCCTGCTGTTTTGCTTGGGGTCTCTGGTGACCGAAACCCACTCCCCCGGGTTCTCCTTAGCGGGGAAGCAGGATTCGGCGCGCGAAGGCCTTTTGGGCCCACGCCCCAGCCATGCCCCCTGAGCTAGCTCTGCCGCCCATCGCCGAGGCCCCGTCGCACCGACGGCCCAAAACGAGCTTCTGTCGGCTGCATTCTTCAAAGGGAAAGTCTTCTCGGGCAGCCAACAACAACCCCAACGCGCCTCGGCTCAGGAAAGCAACGCAAGCCGTTTTCGCCCCCGGAATCCGCTCTCCAGAGGGCAAAGCGGGGCGGGGCTGCCCCTGGCTCCCTGGGCCCTGCTGCTTTTATGGGGGTCTCTGGTGCTCGAAAGCCACTCAACCCGGGTTCTCCTTGGTGAGGAAGTAGGATTGGCCGTGCGAAGGCCTTTTGGGCACACGCCCCAGCCATGCCCCCTGAGCCAGCTCGGCCGCTCAGCGCCGAGGCCCCGTCAAACCGACGCCCAAAACGAGCTTCTGGCAGCTGCATTGTGCAAAGGGAAAGTCTCCTCGGGCAGCAATCAACAGCCCCAAAGCGCCTCAGCTCAGGAAAGCAACGCAATCCGTTTTCGCCCCCCGCCCTCCGCTCTCCAGAAGGCAAAGCAGGGCGGGGCTGCCTTGGCTCCGTAGGCCCTGCTGCTTTGCTGGGGGTCTCTGGCGACCGAAACCCACTCCCCACGGGTTCTCCTTGGCGGGGAAGCAGGATTTGGCGCGCGAAGGCCTTTTGGGCCCACGCCCCAGCCATGCCCCCTGAGCCAGTTCGGCTGCACATCGCCGAGGCCCCGTCGCACCGACGGCCCAAAACGAGCTTCTGTCGGCTGCATTCTTCAAAGGGAAAGTCTCCTCGGGCAGCCAACAACAGCCCCAACGCGCCTCGGCTCAGGAAAGCAACACAAGCCGTTTTCGCCCCTGCCTCTCTGCTCTCCAGAGGGCAAAGAGGGGCGGGGCTGACCCTGGCTCCTTGGGCCCTGCTGCTTTGCTGGGGGTATCTGTCACCCGAAACCCACGACCCACGGGTTCTCCTGGGCGGGGAAGCAGTATTGGGCGCGTGAAGGCCTTTTGGGTCTTCGCCCCAGACATGCCCCCTGAGCCTGCTCGGCTGCTCAGCGCCGAGGCCCCGTCGCACCGATGGCACACAACTAGCTTCTGGCTGCTGCATTGTGCAAAGAAAAGTCTCCTCGGGCAGCCAACAACAGCCCTAACACCCCTCGGCTCAGTAAGGCAACACAAGCCGTTTTCGCCCCCGGCCCTCCGCTCTCCAGAGTGCAAAGCGGGGCGGGGCTGCCCCTGGCTCCCTGGCCCCTGCTGCTTTGCTGGGGGTCTCCGGTGCCCGAAACCCACTCCCCACGGGTTCTCCTTGGCGGGGAACCAGGATTGGGCGCGTGAAGGCCTTCTGCGCCCAGGCCGCAGCCATGCCCCCTGAGCCAGCTCGGCCGCTCAGCGCCGAGGCCCCGTCGCACCGACGGCCCAAAACGAGCTTTTGGCAGCTGCATTGTGCAAAGGGAAAGTCTCCTCGGGCAGCCAACAACAGCCCCAATGCGCCTCGGCTCAGGAAAGCAACGCAAGCCGTTTTCACCCCTGGACTTCCAATCTCCAGAGGGAAAAGCGTAGCGGGGCTGCCCCTGGCTCACTTGGCCCTGTTGCTTTGCTTGGGGGCTCCGGTGCCCGAAACCCACTCCCCACGGGTTCTCCTTGGCGGGGAAGCAGGATTGGGCGCTCGAAGGCCTTCTGCGCCCAGGCCGCAGCCATGCCCCCTGAGCCAGCTCGGCCGCTCAGCGCCGAGGCCCCGTCGCACCGACGCCACAAAACGAGCTTCTGGCAGCTGCCTTGTGCAAAGGGAAAGTCTCCTCGGGCAGCGAACAACAGCCCCAACGCGCCTCGGTTCAGGAAAGCAACGCAAGCCGTTTTCGCCCCCGGAATCCGCTCTCCAGAGGGCAAAGCGGGGCGGGGCTGCCCCTGGCTCCCTGGGCCCTGCTGCTTTTATGGGGGTCTCTGGTGCTCGAAAGCCACTCAACCCGGGTTCTCCTTGGTGAGGAAGTAGGATTGGCCGTGCGAAGGCCTTTTGGGCACACGCCGCAGCCATGCCCCCTGAGCCAGCTCGGCCGCTCAGCGCCGAGGCCCCGTCGCACCGACGCCACAAAACGAGCTTCTGGCAGCTGCATTGTGCAAAGGGAAAGTCTCCTCGGGCAGCAATCAACAGCCCCAAAGCGCCTCAGCTCAGGAAAGCAACGCAATCCGTTTTCGCCCCCCGCCCTCCGCTCTCCAGAAGGCAAAGCAGGGCGGGGCTGCCTTGCCTCCGTAGGCCCTGCTGCTTTGCTGGGGGTCTCTGGCGACCGAAACCCACTCCCCACGGGTTCTCCTTGGCGGGGAAGCAGGATTTGGCGCGCGAAGGCCTTTTGGGCCCACGCCCCAGCCATGCCCCCTGAGCCAGTTCGGCCGCACATCGCCGAGGCCCCGTCGCACCGACGGCCCAAAACGAGCTTCTGTCGGCTGCATTCTTCAAAGGGAAAGTCTCCTCGGGCAGCCAACAACAGCCCCAACGCGCCTCGGCTCAGGAAAGCAACACAAGCCGTTTTCGCCCCTGCCTCTCTGCTCTCCAGAGGGCAAAGAGGGGCGGGGCTGACCCTGGCTCCTTGGGCCCTGCTGCTTTGCTGGGGGTATCTGTCACCCGAAACCCACGACCCACGGGTTCTCCTGGGCGGGGAAGCAGTATTGGGCGCGTGAAGGCCTTTTGGGTCTTCGCCCCAGACATGCCCCCTGAGCCTGCTCGGCTGCTCAGCGCCGAGGCCCCGTCGCACCGATGGCACACAACTAGCTTCTGGCTGCTGCATTGTGCAAAGAAAAGTCTCCTCGGGCAGTCAACAACAGCCCTAACACCCCTCGGCTCAGTAAGGCAACACAAGCCGTTTTCGCCCCCGGCCCTCCGCTCTCCAGAGTGCAAAGCGGGGCGGGGCTGCCCCTGGCTCCCTGGCCCCTGCTGCTTTGCTGGGGGTCTCCGGTGCCCGAAACCCACTCCCCACGGGTTCTCCTTGGCGGGGAACCAGGATTGGGCGCGTGAAGGCCTTCTGTGCCCAGGCCGCAGCCATGCCCCCTGAGCCAGCTCGGCCGCTCAGCGCCGAGGCCCCGTCGCACCGACGGCCCAAAACGAGCTTTTGGCAGCTGCATTGTGCAAAGGGAAAGTCTCCTCGGGCAGCCAACAACAGCCCCAATGCGCCTCGGCTCAGGAAAGCAACGCAAGCCGTTTTCACCCCTGGACTTCCAATCTCCAGAGGGAAAAGCGGAGCGGGGCTGCCCCTGGCTCACTTGGCCCTGTTGCTTTCCTTGGGGGCTCCGGTGCCCGAAACCCACTCCCCACGGGTTCTCCATGGCGGGGAAGCAGGATTGGGCGCTCGAAGGCCTTCTGCGCCCAGGCCGCAGCCATGCCCCCTGAGCCAGCTCGGCCGCTCAGCGCCGAGGCCCCGTCGCACCGACGCCCCAAAACGAGCTTCTGGCAGCTGCCTTGTGCAAAGGGAAAGTCTCCTCGGTCAGCAAACAACAGCCCCAACGCGCCTCGGCTCAGGAAAGCAACGCAAGCCGTTTTCGCCCCCGGCCCTCCGCTCTCCAGAGGGCAAAGCGGGGCGGGGCTGCCCCTGGCTCCCTGGCCCCTGCTGCTTTGCTGGGGCTCTCCGGTGCCCGAAACCCACTCCCGACGTGTTCTCCTTGGCGGGGAAGCGGAATTGGGCGCGCGAAGGCCTTCTGCGCCCAGGCCGCATCCATGCTCCCTGAGCCAGCTCGGCCGCTCAGCGCCGAGGCCCCATCGCACCGACGGCCCAAACCGAGCTTCTGTCGGCTGCATTCTGCAAAGGGAAAGTCTCCTCGGGCAGCCATCAACAGCCCCAATGCGCCTCGGCTCAGGAAAGCAACGCAAGCCGTTTTCGCTCCCGGCCCTCTGCTCTCCAGATGGCAAAGCGGGGCGGGCATCCCTGACACCCTAGGCCCTGCTGCTTTGCTGGGGGTCTCTGGCTCCGGAAACCCACTCCCCACGGGTTCTCCTTGGCGGGGAAGCAGGATTGGGCGCGCGAAGGCCTTTTGGGCCCACGTCCCAACCATGCCCCCTGAGACACATCGGCCGCACATAGCCGAGGCCCCGTCGCACCGACGGCCCAAAACGAGCTTCTGGCAGCTGCATTGTGCAAAGGGAAAGTCTCCTCGGGCAGCCAACAACAGCCCCAACGCGCCTCGGCTCCGGAAAGCAACGCAAGCCTTTTTCGCCCCCTGGTCTCCGCCCTCCAGAGGGCAAAGCGGGGCGGGGCTGCCCCTGGCTCCCTGGGCCCTGCTGCTTTGCTGGGGGTCTCCAATGCCCGAAACCCACTCCTCACGGGTTCTCCTTGTCGGGGAAGCAGGATTGGGCGCGCGAAATCCTTTTGGGCCCACGCCCCAGCCATGCCCCCTGAGCCAGCTCGGCCGCTCATCGCTGAGGCCCCATCCCACCGACGGCCCAAAACGAGCTTCTGGCAGCTGCATTGTGCAAAGGGAAAGTCTCCTCGGGCAGCCAACAACAGCCCCAACGCGCCTCGGCTCCGGAAAGCAACGCAAGCCTTTTTCGCCCCCTGGTCTCCGCCCTCCAGAGGGCAAAGCGGGGCGGGGCTGCCCCTGGCTCCCTGGGCCCTGCTGCTTTGCTGGGGGTCTCCAATGCCCGAAACCCACTCCCCACGGGTTCTCCTTGTCGGGGAAGCAGGATTGGGCACGCGAAGTGCTTCTGGGCCCACGCCCCAACCATGCCCCCTGAGCCAGCTCGGCCGCTCAGCGCTGAGGCCCCGTCGCACCGACGGCCCAAAACGAGCTTCTGGCAGCTGCATTGTGCAAAGGGAAAGTCTCCTCGGGCAGCTAACAACAGCCCCAACGCGCCTCGGCTCAGGAAAGCAACGCAAGCCGTTTTCGCCCCCGGCCCTCCGCTCTCCAGAGGGCAAAGCGGGGCGGGGCTGCCCCTGGCTCCCTGGGCCCCGCTGCTTTGCTGGGGGTCTCCGATGCCCGAAACCCACTCGCCACGGGTTCTCCTTGGCGGGGAAGCAGGATTGGGCGCGCGAAGGCCTTCTGCACCCAGGCCGCAGCAATGCCGCCTGAGCCAGCTAGGCCGCTCAGCGCTGAGGCCCCGTGGCCGCGACGGCCCAAAACGAGCTTCTGGCAGCTGCATTGTGCAAAGGGAAAGTCTCCTCTGGCAGCCAACAACAGCACCAACGCGCCTCGGCTCAGGAAAGCAATGCAAGCCGTTTTCGCCCCCAGCCCTCCGCTCTCCAGAGGGCAAAGCGGGGCGGGGCTGCCACTGGCTCCCTGGGCCCTGTGTCTTTGCTGGGGGTCTCCGGTTCCCGAAACCCACTCCCCACGGGTTCTCCTTGGCGGGGAAGCAGGATTGGGCGCGCGAAGCCCTTCTGCGCCCAGGCCGCAGCCATGCCCCCTGAGCCAGCTAGGCCGCTCAGCGCCGAAATCCCGTCCCACCGACGGCCCAAAATGAGCTTCTGGCAGCTGCATTGTGCAAAGGGAAAGTCTCCTCGGGCAGCCAACAACAGCCCCAACGCGCCTCGGCTCAGGAAACAGCGCAAGCCGTTTTCGCCCCTGGACCTCTGCTCTCCAGAGGGCAAAGCGGAGCGGGGCTGCCCCTGGATCCCTGGGCCCTGCTGCTTTGCTGGGGGTCTCCGGTGCCCGAAACCCACTCCCCACGGGTTCTCCTTGTCGGGGAAGCAGGATTGGGCTCGCGAAGACCTTCTGCGCCCAGGCCGCTGAAATGACCCCTGTGCCAGCTCGTCCTTTCAGCGCCGAGGCCCGGTCGCACCGACGGCCAAAAACGAGCTTCTGGCAGCTGCATTGTGCAAAGGGAAAGTCTCCTCGGGCAGCCAACAACAGCCCCAACGCGCCTTGGCTCAGGAAATTACGCAAGCCGTTTTCGCCCCTGGACCACTGCTCTCCAGAGGGCAAAGCAGGGCGGGGCTTCACCTGGCTCCAAGGGCCCTGCTGCTTTGCTGGGGGTCTCTGGCGCCCGAAACCCCATCCCCACGGGTACTCCTTGGTGGGGAAGCAGGATTGGGCGCGCGAAATCCTTTTAGGCCCACGCCCCAGCCATGCCCCCTGAGCCAGCTCGGCCGCTCATCGCTGAGTCCCCGTGGCAGCGACGGCCCAAAACGAGCTTCTGGCAGCTGCATTGTGCAAAGGGAAAGTCTCCTCGGGCAGCCAACAACAGCCCCAACGCGCCTCGGCTCAGGAAAGCAACGCAATCCGTTTTCGCCCCCGGCCCTCCGCTCTCCAGAGGGCAAAGCTGGCGGGACTGCCCCTGGCTCCCTGGGCCCTGCTGCTTTGCTGGGGGTCTCCGATGCCCGAAACCCACTCCCCACGGGTTCTCCTTGGCGGGGAAGCAGGATTGGGTGCGCGAAGTCCTTCTATGCCCACGCCCCTGCCATGCTCCCTGAGCCAGTTCGGCCGCTCAGCGCCGAGGCCCCGTGGCACCGACGGCCCAAAACAAACTTCTGGCAGCTGCATTGTGCAAAGGGAAAGTCTCCTCGGGCAGCCAACAACAGCCCCAACGCGCCTCGGCTCATGAAAGCAACGCAAGCCGTTTTCGCCCCCGGCCCTCCGCTCTCCAGAGGGCAAAGCGGGGCGGGGCTGCCCCTGGCTCCCTGGACCCTGTGTCCTTGCTGGGGGTCTCCGGTGCCCGAAACCCACTCCCCACGGGTTCTCCTTGGCGGGGAAGCAGGATTGGGCTCGCGAAGGCCTTCTGCGCCCAGGCCGCAGCCATGCCCCCTGAGCCAGCTCGGCCACTCAGTGCCGAGGCCCCGTTGCACCGACGGCCCAAAAAAGCTTCTGGCAGCTGCATTGTGCAAAGGGAAAGTCTCCTCGGGCAGCCAACAACAGCCCCAACGCGCCTCGGCTCAGGAAAGCAACGCAAGCCGTTTTCGCCCCCGGCCCTCCGCTCTCCAGAAGGCAAAACGGGGCGGGGCTGCCCCTGGCGCCCTAGGCCCTGCTGCTGTGCTGGGGGTCTCCGGTGCCCGAAACCCCCTCCCCACGGGTTCTCCTTGGCGGGGAAGCAGGATTGGGCGCGCGAATGCCTTCTGCGCCCAGGCTGCAGCCTTGCCCCCTGAGCCAGCTCGGCCGCTCAGCGCCGAGGCCCCGTCGCACCGACGGCCCAAAACGAGCTTCTGGCAGCTGCATTGTGCAAAGGGAAAGTCTCCTCGGGCAGCCAGTAACAGCCCCAACGCGCCTCGGCTCAGAAAAGCAACCAAAGCCGTATTCGCCCCTGGCCCTCTGCTCTCTAGAGGGCAAAGCGGGGCGGGGCTGCCCCTCGCTCCCTGGGCCCTGCTTCTTTGCTGGGGGTGTCTGTCACCCGAAACCCACTCCCCACGGGTTCTCCTTGGCGGGGAAGCAGGATTGGGCCCGCGAAGGCCTTTTGGGCCCACGCCCCAGCCATGCCCCCTGAGAGAGCTCGGCCGCCCATCGCCGAGGCCCCGTCGCACCAATGGCCCAAAACGAGCTTCTGTCGGCTGCATTCTTCAAAGGGAATGTCTTCTCGGGCAGCCAACAACAGCCCCAAGGCGCCTCGGCTCAGGAAAGCAACGCAAGCCGTTTTCGCACCGGCCCTCCGCTCTCCAGAGGGCAAAGCGGTGCGGGGCTGCCCCTGGCTCCCTGGGCCCTGCTGTTTTGCTGGGGGTCTCTGGCGCCCGAAACCCACTCCCGACAGTTTCTCCTTGGTGGGGAAGCAGGATTGGGCGCGCGAAGGCCTTTTGGGCCCACGCCCCAGGCCTGCCCCCTGAGCCAGCTTGGCCGCTCAGCGCCGAAGCCCCGTCGCACCGACGGCCCAAAACGAGCTTCTGTCGGCTGCATTCTTCAAAGGGAAAGTCTTCTCGGGCAGCCAAAAACAGCCCCAACGCGCCTCGGCTCAGGAAAGCAACGCAAGCCGTTTTCGCCCCTGGACCTCTGCTCTCCAGAGGGCAAAGCACAGCGGGGCTGCCCCTGGATCCCTAGGCCCTGCTGCTTTGCTGGGGGTCTCTGGCGCCTGATACCCACTCCCCACGGGTTCTCCTTGGCGGGGAAGCAGGACTTGGAGCGCAAAGGCTTTTTGGGTCCCCGACCCAGCCATGCCCCCTGTACCAGCTCGTCCTTTCAGCGCCGAGGCCCCGTCGCACCGACGGCCCAAAACGAGCTTCTGGCAGCTGCATTGTGCAAAGGGAAAGTCTCCTCGGGCAGCCAACAACAGCCCCAACGCGCCTCGGCTCAGGAAAGCAATGCAAGCCGTTTTCGCCCACGGCCCTCTGCTCTCCAGAGGGCAAAGCAGGGCGGGGCTGCTCCTGGCTCCCTGGGCCCTGTGTCTTTGCTGGGGTTCTCCGATGCCCGAAACCCACTCACCACGGGTTCTCCTTGGCGGGGAAGCAGGATTGGGCGCGCGAAGGCCTTCAGCGCCCAGGCCGCAGCCATGCCCCCTGAGCCACCTCGGCTGCTCAGCGCCGAGGGCCCGTCCCACCGACGGCCCAAAACGAGCTTCTGGCGGCTGCATTCTGCAAAGAGAAAGTCACCTCGGCAGCCAACAACAGCCCCAAAACGCCTCGGCTCAGGATAGCAACGCAAGCCGTTTTCGCCCCTGGCCCTCCGCTCTCCAGAGGGCAAAGCGGGGCGGGGCTGCTCCTGGCTCTATGGGCCCTGCTGCTTTGGTGGGGGTCTCTGTCTCCCGAAACCCACTCCCCACGGGTTCTCCTTGGCGGGGAAGCAGAATTGGGCACGCGAAGGCCTTTTGGGCGTACGCCCCAGACATGATCCCAGAGCCAGATCGGCCGCTCAGCGCCGAGGCCCCGTCGCACCGACAGCCCAAAACGAGCTTCTGGCAGTTGCATTGGTCAAAAGGAAAGTCTCCTCGGGCAGTCAACAACAGCCCCAACACGCCTCGGCTCAGGAAAGCAATGCAAGCCGTTTTCGCCCCCGGCCCTCCGCTCTCCAGAGGGCAAAGCGGGGCGGGGCTGCCCCTGGCTCCCTGGGCCCTGCTGCTTTGCTGGGGGTCTCCGGGGCCCGAAACCCACTCCCCACGGGTTATCCTTAGCGGGGAAGCAGGATTGGGCGCGCGAAGTCCTTCTACGCCCACGCCCCAGCCATGCCCCCTTAGCCAGTTCGGCCGCTCAGCGCTGAGGCCCCGTAGCAGCGACGGCCCAAAACGAGCTTCTGGCAGCTGCATTGTGCAAAGGGAAAGTCTCCTCGGGCAGCCAACAACAGCCCCAACGCGCCTTGGCTCAGGAAATTACGCAAGCCGTTTTCGCCCCTGGACCTCTGCTCTCCAGAGGGCAAAGCAGGGCGGGGCTTCACCTGGCTCCAAGGGCCCTGCTGCTTTGCTGGGGGTCTCTGGCGCCCGAAACCCACTCCCCACGGGTTCTCCTTGGTGGGGAAGCAGGATTGGGCACGCGAAATCCTTTTGGGCCCACGCCCCAGCCATGCCCCCTGAGCCAGCTCGGCCGCTCATCGCTGAGGCCCCATCCAACCGACGGCCCAAAACGAGCTTCTGGCAGCTGCATTGTGCAAAGGGAAAGTCTTCTCAGGCAGCCAACAACAACCCCAACCCGCCTCGGCTCAGGAAAGCAACGCAAGCAGTTTTCGCCCACGACCCTCCGCTCTCCAGAGGGCAAAGCGGGGCGGGGCTTCCCCTGGCTCCCTGGGCCCCGCTGCTTTGCTGGGGGTCTCCGATGCCCGAAACCCACTCGCCACGGGTTCTCCTTGGCGGGGAAGCAGGATTGGGCGCGCGAAGGCCTTCTACGCCCACGCCCCAGCCATGCACCCTGAGCCAGTTCGGCCGCTCAGCGCTGAGGCCCCGTCGCACCGACGTCACAAAACGAGCTTCTGGCAGCTGCATTGTGCAAAGGGAAAGTCTCCACGGGCAGCCAACAACAGCCCCAACGCGCCTCGGCTCAGGAAAGCAACGCAAGCCGTTTTCGTCCTCGGCCCTCTTCTCTCCAGAGGGCAAAGCGGGGCGGGGCTGCCCCTGGCTCCCTGGGCCCTGCTGATTTGCTGGGGGTCTCCAGTGCCCGAAACCCCCTCCCCACGGGTTCTCCTTGGCGGGGAAGCAGGATTGGGCGCGCAAAGTCCTTCTGGGCCCACGCCTCAACCATGACCCCTGAGCCACCTCGGCCGCTCATCGCCGAGGCCCCGTCGCACCGACGTCACAAAACGAGCTTCTGGCGGCTGCATTCTGCAAAGGGAAAGTCTCCTTGGGCAGCCAACAACAGCCCCAACCCGCCTCGGCTCAGGAAAGCAACGCAAGCCGTTTTCGCCCCCGGCCCTCCGCTCTCCAGAGGGCAAAGCGGGGCGGGGCTGCCCCCGGCTCCCTGGGCCCTGCTGCTTTGCTGGGGGTCTCTGTCACCCGAAACCCACTCCCCACGGGTTTTCCTTGGCGGGGAAGCAGATTTGGGCGCGCGAAGACCTTTTGGGCGTACGCCCCTGACATGACAACTGAGCCAGCTCGGCCTCTCAGCGCCGAGGCATGGTCCCACCGACGGCCCAAAACGAGCTTCTGGCAGCTGCATTGTGCAAAGGGAAAGTCTCCTCGGGCAGCCAACAACAGCCCCAACGCGCCTCGGCTCATGAAAGCAACGCAAGCCGTTTTCGGCCCCGGCCCTCCGCTCTCCAGAGGGCAAAGAGGGGCGGGGCTGCCCCTGGCTCCCTGGACCCTGTGTCCTTGCTGGGGGTCTCCGGTGCCCGAAACCCACTCCCCACGGGTTCTCCTTGGCGGGGAAGCAGGATTGGGCGCGCGAAGGCCTTCTGCGCCAAGGCCGAAGCCATGCACCCTGAGCCAGCTCGGCCACTCAGTGCTGAGGCCCCGTCGCACCGACGGCCCAAAACAAGTTTCTGGCAGCTGCATTGTGCAAAGGGAAAGTCTCCTCGGGCAGCCAACAACAGCCCCAACGCGCCTCGGCTCAGGAAACAGCGCAAGCCGTTTTCGCCCCTGGACCTCTGCTCTCCAGAGGGCAAAGCGGAACGGGGCTGCCCTTGGATCCCTGGGCCCTGCTGCTTTGCTGGGGGTCTCTGGCGCCCGAAACCCACTCCCCACGGGTTCTCCATGTCGGGGAAGCAGGATTGGGCTCGCGAAGGCCTTCTGCGCCCAGGCCGCCGAAATGACCCCTGTGCCAGCTCGGCCGCTCAGCGCCAAGGCCCCGTCGCACCGACGGCCAAAAACGAGCTTCTGGCAGCTGCATTGTGCAAAGGGAAAGTCTCCTCGGGCAGCCAACAACAGCCCCAACGCGCCTCGGCTCAGGAAATTATGCAAGCCGTTTTCGCCCCTGGACCTCTGCTCTCCAGAGGGCAAAGCAGGGCGGGGCTTCACCTGGCTCCAAGGGCCCTGCTGCTTTGCTGGGGGTCTCTGGCGCCCGAAACCCACTCCCCACGGGTTCTCCTTGGTGGGGAAGCAGGATTGGGCGCGCGAAATCCTTTTGGGCCCACGCCCCAGCCATGCCCCCTGAGCCAGCTCGGCCGCTCATCGCTGAGGCCCCATCCCACCGACGGCCCAAAACGAGCTTCTGGCAGCTGCATTGTGCAAAGGGAAAGTCTTCTCGGGCAGCCAACAACAGCCCCAACCCGCCTCGGCTCAGGAAAGCAACGCAAGCCGTTTTCGCCCCCTGCCCTCCGCTCTCCAGAGGGCAAAGCGGGGCGGGGCTGCCCCTGGCTCCCTGGGCCCTGCTGCTTTGCTGGGGGTCTCTGTCACCCGAAACCCACTCCCCACGGGTTTTCCTTGGCGGGGAAGCAGATTTGGGCGCGCGAAGACCTTTTGGGCGTACGCCCCTGACATGACCCCTGAGCCAGCTCGGCCTCTCAGCGCCGAGGCATGGTCCCACCGACGGCCCAAAACGAGCTTCTGGCAGCTGCATTGTGCAAAGGGAAAGTCTCCTCGGGCAGCCAACAACAGCCCCAACGCGCCTCGGCTCATGAAAGCAACGCAAGCCGTTTTCGGCCCCGGCCCTCCGCTCTCCAGAGGGCAAAGAGGGGCGGGGCTGCCTCTGCCTCCCTGGGCCCTGCTGCTTTGCTGGGGGTCTCCAATGCCCGAAACCCACTCCCCACGGGTTCTCCTTGTCGGGGAAGCAGGATTGAGCACGCGAAGTGCTTCTGGGCCCACGCCCCAACCATGCCCCCTGAGCCAGCTCGGCAGCTCAGCGCTGAGTCCCCGTCGCACCGACGGCCCAAAACGAGCTTCTGGTAGCTGCATTCTGCAAAGGGAAAGTCTCCTCGGGCAGCCAACAACAGCCCCAACGCGCCTCGGCTCAGGAAACAGCGCAAGCCGTTTTCGCCCCTGGACCTCTGCTCTCCAGAGGGCAAAGCGGAGCGGGGCTGCCCCTGGATCCCTGGGCCCTGCTGCTTTGCTGGGGGTCTCCGGTGCCCGAAACCCACTCCCCACTGGTTCTCCTTAGCGGGGAAGCAGGATTGGGCGCGCGAAGGCCTTCTGCACCCAGGCCGCAGCAATGCCGCCTGAGCCAGCTAGGCCGCTCAGCGCTGAGGCCCCGTGGCCGCGATGGCCCAAAACGAGCTTCTGGCGGCTGCATTCTGCAAAGGGAAAGTCTCCTCTGGCAGCCAACAACAGCCCCAACGCGGCTCGGCTCAGGAAAGCAACGCAAGCCGTTTTCGCCCCCGGCTCTCTGCTCTCCAGAGGGCAAAGCGGGGCGGGGCTACTCCTGGCTCCCTGGGCCCTGTGTATTTGCTGGGGGTCTCCGGTGCCCGAAACCCACTCCCCACGGGTCCTTCTTGGCGGGGAAGCAGGATTGGGCGCGCGAAATCCTTCTACGCCCACGCCCCAGCCATGCACCCTGAGCCAGTTCGGCCGCTCAGCGCCGAGGCCCCGTCGCACCGACGTCACAAAACGAGCTTCTGGCAGCTGCATTGTGCAAAGGGAAAGTCTCCTCGGGCAGCCAACAACAGCCCCAACGCGCCTCGGCTCAGGAAAGCAACGCAAGCCGTTTTCGCCCCCGGCCCTCCGCTCTCCAGAGGGCAAAGCTGGCGGGACTGCCCCTGGCTCCCTGGGCCCTGCTGCTTTGCTGGGGGTCTCCGATGCCCGAAACCCACTCCCCACGGGTTCTCCTTGGCGGGGAAGCAGGATTGGGCGCGCGATGTCCTTCTATGCCCACGCCCCTGCCATGCCCCCTGAGCCAGTTCGGCCGCTCAGCGCCGAGGCCCCGTGGCACCGACGGCCCAAAACAAGCTTCTGGCAGCTGCATTTTGCAAAGGGAAAGTCTCCTCGGGCAGCCAACAACAGCCCCAACGCGCCTCGGCTCATGAAAGCAACGCAAGCCGTTTTCGCCCCCGGGCCTCTGCTCTCCAGAGGGCAAAGCGAGGCGGGGCTGCCCCTGGCTCCCTGGACCCTGTGTCCTTGCTGGGGGTCTCCGATGCCCGAAACCCACTCCCCACGGGTTCTCCTTGGCGGGGAAGCAGGATTGGGCGCGCGAAGGCCTTCTGCGCCCAGGCCGCAGCCATGCACCCTGAGCCAGCTCGGCCACTCAGTGCCGAGGCCCCGTCGAAACCGACGGCCCAAAACAAGCTTCTGGCAGCTGCATTGTGCAAAGGGAAAGTCTCCTCGGGCAGCCAACAACAGCCCAAACGCGCCTCGGCTCAGGAAACAGCGCAAGCCGTTTTCGCCCCTGGACCTCTGCTCTCCAGAGGGCAAAGCGGAGAGGGGCTGCCCCTGGATCCCTGGGCCCTGCTGCTTTGCTGGGGGTCTCTGGCGCCCGAAACCCACTCCCCACGGGTTCTCCATGTCGGGGAAGCAGGATTGGGCTCGCGAAGGCCTTCTGAGCCCAGGCCGCCGAAATGACCCCTGTGCCAGCTCGTCCTTTCAGCGCCGAGGCCCCGTCGCACCGACGGCCAAAAACGAGCTTCTGGCAGCTGCATTGTGCAAAGGGAAAGTCTCCTCGGGCAGCCAACAACAGCCCCAACGCGCCTCGGCTCAGGAAATTATGCAAGCCGTTTTCGCCCCTGGACCTCTGCTCTCCAGAGGGCAAAGCAGGGCGGGGCTTCACCTGGCTCCAAGGGCCCTGCTGCTTTGCTGGGGGCCTCTGGCGCCCGAAACCCACTCCCCACGGGTTCTCCTTGGTGGGGAAGCAGGATTGGGCGCGCGAAGAGCTTCTACGCTCAGGACGCAGCCATGCCCCCTGAGCCAGCTCGGCCGCTCATCGCTGAGGCCCCATCCCACCGACGGCCCAAAACGAGCTTCTGGCAGCTGCATTGTGCAAAGGGAAAGTCTCCTCGGGCAGCCAACAACAGCCCCAACGCGCCTCGGCTCATGAAAGCAACGCAAGCCGTTTTCGGCCCCGGCCCTCCGCTCTGCAGAGGGCAAAGAGGGGCGGGGCTGCCCCTGGCTCCCTGGGCCCTGCTGCTTTGCTGGGGGTCTCCAATGCCCGAAACCCACTCCCCACGGGTTCTCCTTGTCGGGGAAGCAGGATTGGGCACGCGAAGTGCTTCTGGGCCCACGCCCCAACCATGACCCCTGAGCCAGCTCGGCCGCTCAGCGCTGAGGCCCCGTCGCACCGACGGCCCAAAACGAGCTTCTGGCAGCTGCATTGTGCAAAGGGAAAGTCTCCTCGGGCAGCCAACAACAGCCCCAACGCGCCTCGGCTCAGGAAAGCAACGCAAGCCGTTTTCGCCCCCGGCCCTCCGCTCTCCAGAGGGCAAAGCTGGCGGGACTGCCCCTGGCTCCCTGGGCCCTGCTGCTTTGCTGGGGGTCTCCGATGCCCGAAACCCACTCCCCACGGGTTCTCCTTGGCGGGGAAGCAGGATTGGGCGCGCGATGTCCTTCTATGCCCACGCCCCTGCCATGCCCCCTGAGCCAGTTCGGCCGCTCAGCGCCGAGGCCCCGTGGCACCGACGGCCCAAAACAAGCTTCTGGCAGCTGCATTTTGCAAAGGGAAAGTCTCCTCGGGCAGCCAACAACAGCCCCAACGCGCCTCGGCTCATGAAAGCATCGCAAGCCGTTTTCGCCCCCGGGCCTCTGCTCTCCAGAGGGCAAAGCGGGGCGGGGCTGCCCCTGGCTCCCTGGACCCTGTGTCCTTGCTGGGGGTCTCCGATGCCCGAAACCCACTCCCCACGGGTTCTCCTTGGCGGGGAAGCAGGATTGGGCGCGCGAAGGCCTTCTGCGCCCAGGCCGCAGCCATGCAGCCTGAGCCAGCTCGGCCACTCAGTGCCGAGGCCCCGTCGCACCGACGGCCCAAAACAAGCTTCTGGCAGCTGCATTGTGCAAAGGGAAAGTCTCCTCGGGCAGCCAACAACAGCCCCAACGCGCCTCGGCTCAGGAAACAGCGCAAGCCGTTTTCGCCCCTGGACCTCTGCTCTCCAGAGGGCAAAGCGGAGCGGGGCTGCCCCTGGATCCCTGGGCCCTGCTGCTTTGCTGGGGGTCTCTGGCGCCCGAAACCCACTCCCCACGGGTTCTCCATGTCGGGGAAGCAGGATTGGGCTCGCGAAGGCCTTCTGAGCCCAGGCCGCAGCCATGCCCCCTGTGCCAGCTCGTCCTTTCAGCGCCGAGGCCCCGTCGCACCGACGGCCAAAAACGACCTTCTGGAAGCTGCATTGTGCAAAGGGAAAGTCTCCTCGGGCAGCCAACAACAGCCCCAACGCGCCTCGGCTCAGGAAATTATGCAAGCCGTTTTCGCCCCTGGACCTCTGCTCTCCAGAGGGCAAAGCAGGGCGGGGCTTCACCTGGCTCCAAGGGCCCTGCTGCTTTGCTGGGGGCCTCTGGCGCCCGAAACCCACTCCCCACGGGTTCTCCTTGGTGGGGAAGCAGGATTGGGCGCGCGAAATCCTTTTGGGCCCACGCCCCAGCAATGCCCCCTGAGCCAGCTCGGCCGCTCATCGCTGAGACCCCATCCCACCGACGGCCCAAAACGAGCTTCTGGCAGCTGCATTGTGCAAAGGGAAAGTCTCCTCGGGCAGCCAACAACAGCCCCAACGCGCCTCGGCTCATGAAAGCAACGCAAGCCGTTTTCGGCCCCGGCCCTCCGCTCTGCAGAGGGCAAAGAGGGGCGGGGCTGCCCCTGGCTCCCTGGGCCCTGCTGCTTTGCTGGGGGTCTCCAATGCCCGAAACCCACTCCCCACGGGTTCTCCTTGTCGGGGAAGCAGGATTGGGCACGCGAAGTGCTTCTGGGCCCACGCCCCAACCATGCCCCCTGAGCCAGCTCGGCCGCTCAGCGCTGAGGCCCCGTCGCACCGACGGCCCAAAACGAGCTTCTGGCAGCTGCATTGTGCAAAGGGAAAGTCTCCTCGGGCAGCCAACAACAGCCCCAACGCGCCTCGGCTCAGGAAAGCAACGCAAGCCGTTTTCGCCCCCTGCCCTCCGCTCTCCAGAGGGCAAAGCGGGGCGGGGCTGCCCCTGGCTCCCTGGGCCCCGCTGCTTTGCTGGGGGTCTCCGATGCCCGAAACCCACTCGCCACGGGTTCTCCTTGGCGGGGAAGCAGGATTGGGCGCGCGAAGGCCTTCTGCACCCAGGCCGCAGCAATGCCGCCTGAGCCAGCTAGGCCGCTCAGCGCTGAGGCCCCGTGGCCGCGACGGCCCAAAACGAGCTTCTGGCAGCTGCATTGTGCAAAGGGAAAGTCTCCTCTGGCAGCCAACAACAGCACCAACGCGCCTCGGCTCAGGAAAGCAACGCAAGCCGTTTTCGCCCCCAGCCCTCCGCTCTCCAGAGGGCAAAGCGGGGCGGGGCTGCCCCTGGCTCCCTGGGCCCTGCTGCTTTGCTGGGGGTCTCCGGTGCCCGAAACCCACTCCCGACGGGTTCTCCTTGGCGGGGAAGCAGGATTGGGCACTCGAAGGCCTTCTGCCCCCAGGCCGAAGCCATGCCCCCTGAACCAGCTCGGCCGCTCAGCGCCGAAATCCCGTCCCACCGACGGCCCAAAACGAGCTTCTGGCAGCTGCATTGTGCAAAGGGAAAGTCTCCTCGGGCAGCCAACAACAGCCCCAACGCGCCTCGGCTCAGGAAACAGCGCAAGCCGTTTTCGCCCCTGGACCTCTGCTCTCCAGAGGGCAAAGCGGAGCGGGGCTGCCCCTGGATCCCTGGGCCCTGCTGCTTTGCTGGGGGTCTCCGGTGCCCGAAACCCACTCCCCACTGGTTCTCCTTGTCGGGGAAGCAGGATTGGGCTCGCGAAGACCTTCTGCGCCCAGGCCGCCGAAATGACCCCTGTGCCAGCTCGTCCTTTCAGCGCCGAGGCCCGGTCGCACCGACGGCCAAAAACGAGCTTCTGGCAGCTGCATTGTGCAAAGGGAAAGTCTCCTCGGGCAGCCAACAACAGCCCCAACGCGCCTTGGCTCAGGAAATTATGCAAGCCGTTTTCGCCCCTGGACCACTGCTCTCCAGAGGGCAAAGCAGGGCGGGGCTTCACCTGGCTCCAAGGGCCCTGCTGTTTTGCTGGGGGTCTCTGGCGCCCGAAACCCCATCCCCACGGGTACTCCTTGGTGGGGAAGCAGGATTGGGCGCGCGAAATCCTTTTGGGCCCACGCCCCAGCCATGCCCCCTGAGCCAGCTCGGCCGCTCATCGCTGAGGCCCCATCCCACCGACGGCCCAAAACGAGCTTCTGGCAGCTGCATTGTGCAAAGGGAAAGTCTTCTCGAGCAGCCAACAACAACCCCAACCCGCCTCGGCTCAGGAAAGCAACGCAAGCCGTTTTCGCCCCCTGCCCTCCGCTCTCCAGAGGGCAAAGCGGGGCGGGGCTGCCCCTGGCTCCCTGGGCCCTGCTGCTTTGCTGGGGGTCTCTGTCACCCGAAACCCACTCCCCACGGGTTTTCCTTGACGGGGAAGAAAGATTGGGCGCGCGAAGGCCTTTTGGGCATACGCCCCAGACATGACCCCTGAGCCAGCTCGGCCTCTCCGCGCCGAGGTATGGTCCCACCGACGGCCCAAAACGAGCTTCTGGCAGCTGCATTGTGCAAAGGGAAAGTCTCCTCGGGCAGCCAACAACAGCCCCAACGCGCCTCGGCTCATGAAAGCAACGCAAGCCGTTTTCGCCCCCGGCCCTCCGCTCTCCAGAGGGCAAAGCGGGGCGGGGCTGCCCCTGGCTCCCTGGGCCCCGCTGCTTTGCTGGGGGTCTCCGATGCCCGAAACCCACTCCCCACGGGTTATCCTTAGCGGGGAAGCAGGATTGGGCGCGCGAAGGCCTTCTACGCCCACGCCCCAGCCATGCCCCCTGAGCCAGTTCGGCCGCTCAGCGCTGAGGCCCCGTCGCACCGACGGCCCAAAACGAGCTTCTGGCAGCAGCATTCTGCAAAGGGAAAGTCTCCTCGGGCAGCCAGTAACAGCCCCAACGCGCCTCGGCTCAGAAAAGCAAAGCAAGCCGTTTTCGCCCCCGGCCCTCCGCTCTCCAGAGGGCAAAGCGGGGCGGGGCTGCCCCTGGCTCCCTGGGCCCTGCTGCTTTGCTGGGGGTCTGCGATGCCCAAAACCCACTCGCCACGGGTTCTCCTTGGCGGGGAAGCAGGATTGGGCGCGCGAAGGCCTTCAGCGCCCAGGCCGCAGCCATGCCCCCTGAGCTACCTCGGCTGCTCAGCGCCGAGGGCCCGTCCCACCGACGGCCCAAAACGAGCTTCTGGCGGCTGCATTCTGCAAAGAGAAAGTCACCTCGGCAGCCAACAACAGCCCCAAAACGCCTCGGCTCAGGATAGCAACGCAAGCCGTTTTCGCCCCTGGCCCTCCGCTCTCCAGAGGGCAAAGCGGGGCGGGGCTGCTCCTGGCTCTATGGGCCCTGCTGCTTTGGTGGTGGTCTCTGTCTCCCGAAACCCACTCCCCACGGGTTCTCCTTGGCGGGGAAGCAGAATTGGGCACGCGAAGGCCTTTTGGGCGTACGCCCCAGACATGATCCCAGAGCCAGATCGGCCGCTCAGCGCCGAGGCCCCGTCGCACCGACAGCCCAAAACGAGCTTCTGGCAGTTGCATTGGTCAAAAGGAAAGTCTCCTCGGGCAGTCAACAACAGCCCCAACACGCCTCGGCTCAAGAAAGCAACGCAAACCGTTTTCGCCCCCGGAATCCGATCTCCAGAGGGCAAAGCGGTGCAGGGCTGCCCCTGGCTCCCTGGGCCCTGCTGTTTTGCTTGGGGTCTCTGGTGACCGAAACCCACTCCCCCGGGTTCTCCTTGGCGGGGAAGCAGGATTCGGCGCGCGAAGGCCTTTTGGGCCCACGCCCCAGCCATGCCCCCTGAGCCAGTTCGGCCGCACATCGCCGAGGCCCCGTCGCACCGACGGCCCAAAACGAGCTTCTGTCGGCTGCATTCTTCAAAGGGAAAGTCTCCTCGGGCAGCCAACAACAGCCCCAACGCGCCTCGGCTCAGGAAAGCAACGCAAGCCGTTTTCGCCCCTGCCTCTCTGCTCTCCAGAGGGCAAAGAGGGGCGGGGCTGACCCTGGCTCCTTGGGCCCTGCTGCTTTGCTGGGGGTATCTGTCACCCGAAACCCACGACCCACGGGTTCTCCTGGGCGGGGAAGCAGTATTGGGCGCGTGAAGGCCTTTTGGGTCTTCGCCCCAGACATGCCCCCTGAGCCTGCTCGGCTGCTGAGCGCCGAGGCCCCGTCGCACCGATGGCACACAACTAGCTTCTGGCTGCTGCATTGTGCAAAGAAAAGTCTCCTCGGGCAGCCAACAACAGCCCTAACACCCCTCGGCTCAGTAAGGCAACACAAGCCGTTTTCGCCCCCGGCCCTCCGCTCTCCAGAGTGCAAAGCGGGGCGGGGCTGCCCCTGGCTCCCTGGCCCCTGCTGCTTTGCTGGGGGTCTCCGGTGCCCGAAACCCACTCCCCACGGGTTCTCCTTGGCGGGGAACCAGGATTGGGCGCGTGAAGGCCTTCTGCGCCCAGGCCGCAGCCATGCCCCCTGAGCCAGCTCGGTCGCTCAGCGCCGAGGCCCCGTGGCACCGACGGCCCAAAACGAGCTTTTGGCAGCTGCATTGTGCAAAGGGAAAGTCTCCTCGGGCAGCCAACAACAGCCCCAATGCGCCTCGGCTCAGGAAAGCAACGCAAGCCGTTTTCACCCCTGGACTTCCAATCTCCAGAGGGAAAAGCGTAGCGGGGCTGCCCCTGGCTCACTTGGCCCTGTTGCTTTGCTTGGGGGCTCCGGTGCCCGAAACCAACTCCCCACGGGTTCTCCTTGGTGGGGAAGCAGGATTGGGCGCTCGAAGGCCTTCTGCGCCCAGGCCGCAGCCATGCCCCCTGAGCCAGCTCGGCCGCTCAGCGCCGAGGCCCCGTCGCACCGATGGCACACAACAAGCTTCTGGCTGCTGCATTGTGCAAAGAAAAGTCTCCTCGGGCAGCCAACAACAGCCCTAACACGCCTCGGCTCAGTAAGGCAACACAAGCTGTTTTCGCCCCCGGCCCTCTGCTCTCCAGAGTGCAAAGCGGGGCGGGGCTGCCCCTGGCTCCCTGGCCCCTGCTGCTTTGCTGGGGGTCTCCGGTGCCCGAAACCCACTCCCGATGGGTTCCCCTTGGCGGGGAACCAGGATTGGGCGCGTGAAGGCCTTCTGCGCCCAGGCCGCAGCCATGCCCCCTGAGCCAGCTCGGCCGCTCAGCGCCGAGGCCCCGTGGCACCGACGGCCCAAAACGAGCTTCTGGCAGCTGCATTGTGCAAAGGGAAAGTCTCCTCGGGCAGCCAACAACAGCCCCAACGCGCCTCGGCTCAGGAAAGCAACGCAAGCCGTTTTCACCCCTGGACTTCCGCTCTCCAGAGGGAATAGCAGAGCGGGGCTGCCCCTGGCTCACTTGGCCCTGTTGCTTTGCTCTTGGTCTCCGGTGCCCGAAACCCACTCCCCACGGGTTCTCCTTGGCGGGGAAGCAGGATTGGGGGCTCGAAAGCCTTCTGCGCCCAGGCCGCAGCCATGCCCCCTGAGCCAGCTCAGCCGCTCAGCGCCGAGGCCCCGTCGCACCGACGGCCCAAAACGAGCTTCTGGCAGCTGCCTTGTGCAAAGGGAAAGTCTCCTCGGGCAGCAAACAACAGCCCCAACGCGCCTCGGCTCAGGAAAGCAACGCAAGCCGTTTTCGCCCCCGGCCCTCCGCTCTCCAGAGGGCAAAGCGGGGCGGGGCTGCCTCTGCCTCCCTGGGCCCTGCTGCTTTGCTGGGGGTCTCTGATGCCCAAAACCCACTCCCCACGGGTTCTCCTTGGCGGGGAAGCAGGATTGGGCACGCGAAGGCCTTCTGCGCCCAGGTCGCAGCCTTGCCCACTGAGCCAGCTCGGCCGCTCAGCGCCGAGGCCCCGTCGCACCGACGGCCCAAAACGAGCTTCTGGCAGCTGCATTCGGCAAAGGGAAAGTCTCTTCGGGCAACAATCAAGAGCCCCAACGCGCCTCGGCTCAGGAAAGCAACGGAAGCCCTTTTCACCCCCGGCCCTCTGCTCTCCAGAGGGCAAAGAGGGGCGGGCTGCCCTGACACCCTAGGCACTGCTGCTTTGCTGGGGGTCTCTGGCTCCGGAAACCCACTCCCCACGGGTTCTCCTGGGCGGGGAAGCAGGATTGGGCGCGCGAAGTTCTTTTGGGCCTACGTCCCAGCCATGCCCCCTGAGCCAGCTCGGCCGCTCAGCGCCGAGGCCCCGTCGCACCGACGGCCCAAAACGAGCTTCTGGCAGCTGCATTGTGCAAAGGGAAAGTCTCCTCGGGCAGCAAACAACAGCCCCAACGCGCCTCGGCTCAGGAAAGCAACGCAAGCCGTTTTCGCCCCAGGCCCTCCGCTCTCCAGAGGGCAAAGCGGGGCGGGGCTGCCCCTGGCTCCCTGGCCTCTGCTGCTTTGCTGGGGCTCTCCGGTGCCCGAAACCCACTCCCGACTGGTTCTCCTTGGCGGGGAAGCAGGATTGGGCGCGCGAAGGCCTTCTGGGCCCAGGCCGCAGCCATGCCCCCTGAGCCACCTCGTCCGCTCAGCGCCGAGGCCCCGTCTCACCGACGGCCCAAACCGAGCTTCTGTCGGCTGCATTCTGCCAAGGGAAAGTCTCCTCGGGCAGCCATCAACAGCCCCAACGCGCCTCGGCTCAGGAAAGCAACACAAGCCGTTTTCGCTCCCGGCCCTCTGCTCTCCAGATGGCAAAGCGGGGCGGGCATCCCTGACACCCTAGGCCCTGCTGCTTTGCTGGGGGTCTCTGGCTCCGGAAACCCACTCCCGACGGGTTCTCCTTGGCGGGGAAGCAGGATTGGGCGCGCGAAGGCCTTTTGGGCCCACGTCCCAACCATGCCCCCTGAGCCACATAGGCCGCACATAGCCGAGGCCCCGTCGCACCAACGGCCCAAAAGGAGCTTCTGGCAGCTGCATTGTGCAAAGGGAAAGTCTCCTCCGGCAGCCAACAACAGCCCCAACGCGCCTCGGCTCAGGAAAGCAACGCAAGCCGTTTTCGCCTCTGGCCCTCCGCTCTCCAGAGTGCAAAGCGGGGCGGGGCTGCCTCTGCCTCCCTGGGGCCTGCTGCTTTGCTGGGGGTCTCCGGTGCCCGAAACCCACTCCCCACGGGTTGTCCTTGGCGGGGAAGCAGGATTGGGCGCACCAAGGCCTTCTGGGCCCAGGCCGCAGCAATGCCCCCTGAGCCACCTCGTCCGCTCAGCGCCGAGGCCCCGTCTCACCGACGGCACAAACCGAGCTTCTGTCGGCTGCATTGTGCAAAGGGAAAGTCTCCTCGGGCAGCCAACAACAGCCCCAACGCGCCTCGGCTCAGGAAAGCAACGCAAGCCGTTTTCGCTCCCGGCCCTCTGCTCTCCAGAGGGCAAAGCGGGGCGGGCAGCCCTGACACCCTAGGCCCTGCTGCTTTGCTGGGGGTCTCTGGCTCCGGAAACCCACTCCCCACGGGTTCTCCTTGGCGGGGAAGCAGTATTGGGCGCGCGAAGGCCTTTTGGGCCCACGCCCCAGCCATGACCCAGGAGCAAGCTCGGCCGCTCAGCGCCGAGACCCTGTCGCACCGACGGCCCAAAAGGAGCTTCTGGCAGCTGCATTGTGCAAAGGGAAAGTCTCCTCCGGCAGCCAACAACAGCCCCAACGCGCCTCGGCTCAGGAAAGCAACGCAAGCCGTTTTCGCCTCTGGCCCTCCGCTCTCCAGAGCGCAAAGCGGGGCGGGGCTGCCTCTGCCTCCCTGGGGCCTGCTGCTTTGCTGGGGGTCTCCGGTGCCCGAAACCCACTCCCCACGGGTTCTCCTTGGCGGGGAAGCTGGATTGGGCGCGCCAAGGCCTTCTGGGCCCAGGCCGCAGCCATGCCCCCTGAGCCAGCTCGGCCGCTCAGCGCCGAGGCCACCTCGCACCGACAGCCCAAAACGAGCTTCTGTCAGCTGCATTGTGCAAAGGGAAAGTCTCCTCGGGCAGCAATCAACAGCCCCAACGTGGCTCAGCTCAGGAAAGCAACGCAAGCCGTTTTGGCCCCCGGACCTCCGCTCTCCAGAGGGCAAAGCGGGGCGGGGCTGCCCCTGGCTCCCTGGGCCATGCTGCTTTGCTGGGGGTCTCCGGTGCCCGAAACCCACTCCCGATGGGTTCTCCTTGGCGGGGAAGCAGGATTGGGCGCGCGAAAGCCTTCTGTGCCCACGCCCCAGCCATGCCCCCTGAGCCAGCTCGGCCGATCAGCGCCGAGGCCCCGTCGCACCGACGGCCCAAAACGAGCTTCTGGCAGCTGCATTGTGCAAAGGGAAAGTCTCCTCGGGCAGCCAACAACAGCCCCAACGCGCCTCGGCTCAGGAAAGCAACGCAAGCCGTTTTCGCCCCCTGGTCTCCGCCCTCCAGAGGGCAAAGCGGGGCGGGGCTGCCCCTGGCTCCCTGGGCCCTGCTGCTTTGCTTGGGGTCTCCGGTGCCCGAAACCCATTCCCCACGTGTTCTCCATGGCGGGGAAGCAGGATTGGGTGCGCGAAGGCCTTCTGGGCCCAGGTCGCAGCCATGCTCCCTGAGCCAGCTCGGCCGCTCAGAGCCAAGTCCCCGTGGCACCGACGGTCCAAAACGAGCTTCTGGCAGCTGCATTCTGCAAAGGGAAACTCTCCTAGGGCAGCCATCAACAGCCCCAACGCGGCTCAGCTCAGGAAAGCACCGCAAGCCGTTTTCGGCCCCGGCCCTCCGCTCTCCAGAGGGCAAAGCGGGGCGGGGCTGCCCCTGGCTCCCTGGGCCCTGCTGCTTTGCTGGGGGTCTCCGATGCCCGAAACCCACTCCCGATGGGTTCTCCTTGGCGGGGAAGCAGGATTGGGCGCACGAAAGCCTTCTATGCCCACGCCCCAGCCATGCCCCAGGAGACAGCTCGGCCGCTCTGCGCCGAGGCCCCATAGCACCGACGGCCCAAAACGAGCTTCTGGCAGCTGCATTCGGCAAAGGGAAAGACTCTTCGGGCAACAATCAACAGCCCCAACGCGCCTCGGCTCAGGAAAGCAACGGAAGCCCTTTTCACCCCCGGCCCTCTGCTCTCCAGAGGGCAAAGCGGGGCGGGCTGCCCTGACACCCTAGGCACTGCTGCTTTGCTGGGGGTCTCTGGCTCCGGAAACCCACTCCCCACGGGTTCTCCTGGGCGGGGAAGCAGGATTGGGCGCGCGAAGTCCTTTTGGGCCTACGTCCCAGCCATGCCCCCTGAGCCAGCTCGGCCGCTCAGCGCCGAGGCCCCGTCGCACCGAAGGCCCAAAACGAGCTTCTGGCAGCTGCATTGTGCAAAGGGAAAGTCTCCTCGGGCAGCCAACAACAGCCCCAACGCGCCTCGGCTCAGGAAAGCAACGCAAGCCGTTTTCGCCTCTGGCCCTCCGCTCTCCAGAGTGCAAAGCGGGGCGGGGCTGCCTCTGCCTCCCTGGGGCCTGCTGCTTTGCTGGGGGTCTCCGGTGCCCGAAACCCACTCCCCACGGGTTGTCCTTGGCGGGGAAGCAGGATTGGGCGCGCCAAGGCCTTCTGGGCCCAGGCCGCAGCCATGCCCCCTGAGCCACCTCGTCCGCTCAGCGCCGAGGCCCCGTCTCACCAACGGCACAAACCGAGCTTCTGTCGGCTGCATTGTGCAAAGGGAAAGTCTCCTCGGGCAGCAATCAACAGCCCCAACGCGCCTCGGCTCAGGAAAGCAACGCAAGCCGTTTTCGCTCCCGGCCCTCTGCTCTCCAGAGGGCAAAGCGGGGCGGGCAGCCCTGACACCCTAGGCCCTGCTGCTTTGCTGGGGGTCTCTGGCTCCGGAAACCCACTCCCCACGGGTTCTCCTTGGCGGGGAAGCAGGATTGGGCACGCGAAGGCCTTTTGGGCCCACGCCCCAGCCATGACCCAGGAGCCAGCTCGGCCGCTCAGCGCCGAGACCCTGTCGCACCGACGGCCCAAAAGGAGCTTCTGGCAGCTGCATTGTGCAAAGGGAAAGTCTCCTCCGGCATCCAACAACAGCCCCAACGCGCCTCGGCTCAGGAAAGCAACGCAAGCCGTTTTCGCCTCTGGCCCTCCGCTCTCCAGAGTGCAAAGCGGGGCGGGGCTGCCTCTGCCTCCCTGGGGCCTGCTGCTTTGCTGGGGGTCTCCGGTGCCCGAAACCCACTCCCCACGGGTTCTCCTTGGCGGGGAAGCTGGATTGGGCGCGCCAAGGCCTTCTGGGCCCAGGCCGCAGCCATGCCCCGTGAGCCAGCTCGGCCGCTCAGCGCCGAGGCCCCCTCGCACCGACAGCCCAAAACGAGCTTCTGTCAGCTGCATTGTGCAAAGGGAAAGTCTCCTCGGGCAGCAATCAACAGCCCCAACGTGGCTCAGCTCAGGAAAGCAACGCAAGCCGTTTTGGCCCCCGGACCTCCGCTCTCCAGAGGGCAAAGCGGGGCGGGGCTGCCCCTGACTCCCTGGGCCCGGCTGCTTTGCTGGGGGTCTCCGGTGCCCGAAACCCACTCCCGACGGGTTCTCCTTGGCGGGGAAGCAGGATTGGGTGCGCGAAGGCCTTTTGGGCTCCGCCCCAGCCATGCCCCCTGAGCCAGCTCGGCAGCTCAGCGCCTAGGCATCGTCCCACCAACGGCCCTAAACGAGCTTCTGGCAGCTGCATTGTGCAAAGGGAAAGTCTTCTCGGGCAGCCAACAACAGCCCCAACGCGCCTCAGCTCAGGAAAGCAACGCAAGCCGTTTTCGCCCCCGGCCCTCCGCTCTCCAGAAGGCAAAGCAGGTCGGGCCTGCCTTGGCTCCGTAGGCCCTGCTGCTTTGCTGGGGGTCTATGGGGCCCAAAACCCACTCCCCATGTGTTCTCCTTGGCGGGGAAGCAAGATTGGGCGCGAGAAGGCCTTTTGGGCCCACGACCCAGCCAAACCCCCTAGCCAGCTCGGCCTTTCAGCGCTGAGGCCCCATCGCACCGACGGCCCAAAACGAACTTCTGGCAGCTGCATTCTGCAAAGGGAAAGTCTCCTCGGGCAGCCAACAACAGCCCCAACGCGCCTCGGCTAAGGAAAGCAACGCAAGCCGTTTTCGCCCCCGGCCCTCCGCTATCCAGAGGGCAAAGCGGGGCGGGGCTTCCCCTGGCTCCCTGGGCCCTGCTCCTTTGCTGGGGGTCTCCGGTGCCCGAAACCCATTCCCCACGTGTTCTCCATGGCGGGGAAGCAGGATTGGGTGCGCGAAGGCCTTCTGGGCCCAGGTCGCAGCCATGCTCCCTGAGCCAGCTCGGCCGCTCAGAGCCAAGTCCCCGTGGCACCGACGGCCCAAAACGAGCTTCTGGCAGCTGCATTCGGCAAAGGGAAAGTCTCCTCGGGTAGCCATCAACAGCCCCAACGCGGCTCAGCTCAGGAAAGCACCGCAAGCCGTTTTCGGCCCCGGCCCTCCGCTCTCCAGAGTGCAAAGCGGGGCGGGGCTGCCCCTGGCTCCCTGGGCCCTGCTGCTTTGCTGGGGGTCTCTGGCTCCGGAAACCCACTCCCGACGGGTTCTCCTTGGCGGGGAATCAGGATTGGGCGCGCGAAGGCCTTTTGGGCCCACGTCCCAACCATGCCCCGTGAGCCACATCGACCGCACATAGCCGAGGCCCCGTCGCACCAACGGCCCAAAACGAGCTTCTGGCAGCTGCATTGTGCAAAGGGAAAGTCTCCTCCGGCAGCCAACAACAGCCCCAACGCGCCTCGGCTCAGGAAAGCAACGCAAGCCGTTTTTGCCTCTGGCCCTCCGCTCTCCAGAGTGCAAAGCGGGGCGGGGCTGCCTCTGCTTCCCTGGGGCCTGCTGCTTTGCTGGGGGTCTCCGATGCCCGAAACCCACTCCCCACGGGTTGTCCTTGGCGGGGAAGCAGGATTGGGCGCGCCAAGGCCTTCTGGGCCCAGGCCGCAGCCATGCCCCCTGAGCCAGCTCGGCCGTTCAGCGCCGAGGCCCCCTCGCACCGACAACCCAAAACGAGCTTCTGTCAGCTGCATTGTGCAAAGGGAAAGTCTCCTCGGGCAGCGATCAACAGCCCCAACGCGGCTCAGCTCAGGAAAGCAACGCAAGCCGTTTTGGCCCCCGGACCTCCGCTCTCCAGAGGGCAAACGGGACGGGGCTGCCCCTGGCTCCCTGGGCCCTGCTGCTTTGCTGGGGGTCTCCGGTGCCCGAAACCCACTCCCGATGGGTTCTCCTTGGCGGGGAAGCAGGATTGGGCGCGCGAAAGCCTTCTGTGCCCACGCCCCAGCCATGCCCCCTGAGCCAGCTCGGCCGATCAGCGCCGAGGCCCCGTCGCACCGACGGCCCAAAACGAGCTTCTGGCAGCTGCATTGTGCAAAGGGAAAGTCTCCTCGGGCAGCCAACAACAGCCCCAACGCGCCTCGGCTCAGGAAAGCAACGCAAGCCGTTTTCGCCCCCTGGTCTCCGCCCTCCAGAGGGCAAAGCGGGGCGGGGCTGCCCCTGGCTCCCTGGGCCCTGCTGCTTTGCTTGGGGTCTCCGGTGCCCGAAAACCCATTCCCCACGTGTTCTCCATGGCGGGGAAGCAGGATTGGGTGCGCGAAGGCCTTCTGGGCCCAGGTCGCAGCCATGCTCCCTGAGCCAGCTCGGCCGCTCAGAGCCAAGTCCCCGTGGCACCGACGGCCCAAAACGAGCTTCTGGCAGCTGCATTCTGCAAAGGGAAACTCTGCTAGGGCAGCCATCAACAGCCCCAACGCGGCTCAGCTCAGGAAAGCACCGCAAGCCGTTTTCGGCCCCGGCCCTCCGCTCTCCAGAGGGCAAAGCGGGGCGGGGCTGCCCCTGGCTCCCTGGGCCCTGCTGCTTTGCTGGGGGTCTCCGATGCCCGAAACCCACTCCCGATGGGTTCTCCTTGGCGGGGAAGCAGGATTGGGCGCACGAAAGCCTTCTATGCCCACGCCCCAGCCATGCCCCAGGAGCCAGCTCGGCCGCTCAGCGCCGAGGCCCCATAGCACCGACGGCCCAAAACGAGCTTCTGGCAGCTGCATTCGGCAAAGGGAAAGACTCTTCGGGCAACAATCAACAGTCCCAACGCGCCTCGGCTCAGCAAAGCAACGGAAGCCCTTTTCAACCCGGACCTCTGCTCTCCAGAGGGCAAAGCGGGGCGGGCTGCCCTGACACCCTAGGCACTGCTGCTTTGCTGGGGGTCTCTGGCTCCGGAAACCCACTCCCCACAGGTTCTCCTGGGCGGGGAAGCAGGATTGGGCGCGCGAAGTCCTTTTGGGCCTACGTCCCAGCCATGCCCCCTGAGCCAGCTCGGCCGCTCAGCGCCGAGGCCCCGTCGCACCGACGGCCCAAAACGAGCTTCTGGCAGCTGCATTGTGCAAAGGGAAAGTCTCCTCGGGCAGCCAACAACAGCCCCAACGCGCCTCGGCTCAGGAAAGCAACGCAAGCCGTTTTCGCCTCTGGCCCTCCGCTCTCCAGAGTGCAAAGCGGGGCGGGGCTGCCTCTGCCTCCCTGGGGCCTGCTGCTTTGCTGGGGGTCTCCGGTGCCCGAAACCCACTCCCCACGGGTTCTCCTTGGCGGGGAAGCAGGATTGGGCGCGCCAAGGCCTTCTGGGCCCAGGCCGCAGCCATGCCCCCTGAGCCACCTCGTCCGCTCAGCGCCGAGGCCCCGTCTCACCGACGGCCGAAACCGAGCTTCTGTCGGCTGCATTGTGCAAAGGGAAAGTCTCCTCGGGCAGCAATCAACAGCCCCAACGCGCCTCCGCTCAGGAAAGCAACGCAAGCCGTTTTCGCTCCCGGCCCTCTGCTCTCCAGAGGGCAAAGCGGGGCGGGCAGCCCTGACACCCTAGGCCCTGCTGCTTTGCTGGGGGTCTCTGGCTCCGGAAACCCACTCCCCACGGGTTCTCCTTGGCGGGGAAGCAGTATTGGGCGCGCGAAGGCCTTTTGGGCCCACGCCCCAGCCATGACCCAGGAGCCAGCTCGGCCGCTCAGCGCCGAGGCCCTGTCGCACCGACGGCCCAAAAGGAGCTTCTGGCAGCTGCATTGTGCAAAGGGAAAGTCTCCTCCGGCAGCCAACAACAGCCCCAACGCGCCTCGGCTCAGGAAAGCAACGCAAGCCGTTTTCGCCTCTGGCCCTCCGCTCTCCAGAGTGCAAAGCGGGGCGGGGCTGCCTCTGCCTCCCTGGGGCCTGCTGCTTTGCTGGGGGTCTCCGGTGCCCGAAACCCACTCCCCACGGGTTCTCCTTGGCGGGGAAGCTGGATTGGGCGCGCCAAGGCCTTCTGGGCCCAGGCCGCAGCCATGCTCCCTGAGCCAGCTCGGCCGCTCAGCGCCGAGGCCCCCTCGCACCGACAGCCCAAAACGAGCTTCTGTCAGCTGCATTGTGCAAAGGGAAAGTCTCCTCGGGCAGCAATCAACAGCCCCAACGTGGCTCAGCTCAGGAAAGCAACGCAAGCCGTTTTGGCCCCCGGACCTCCGCTCTCCAGAGGGCAAAGCGGGGCGGGGCTGCCCCTGACTCCCTGGGCCCGGCTGCTTTGCTGGGGGTCTCCGGTGCCCGAAACCCACTCCCGACGGGTTCTCCTTGGCGGGGAAGCAGGATTGGGCCCGCGAAAGCCTTCTGTGCCCACGCCCCAGCCATGCCCCCTGAGCCACCTCGGCCGCTCAGCGCCGAGGCCCCGTCGCACCGACGGCCCAAAACGAGCTTCTGGCAGCTGCATTGTGCAAAGGGAAAGTCTCCTCCGGCAGCCAACAACAGCCCCAACGCGCCTCGGCTCAGGAAAGCAACGCAAGCCGTTTTCGCCCCCTGGTCTCCGCTCTCCAGAGGGCAAAGCGGGGCGGGGCTGCCCCTGGCTCCCTGGGCCCTGCTGCTTTGCTTGGGGTCTCCGGTGCCCGAAACCCATTCCCCACGTGTTCTCCATGGCGGGGAAGCAGGATTGGGTGCGCGAAGGCCTTTTGGGCTACGCCCCAGCCATGCCCCCTGAGCCAGCTCGGCCGCTCAGCGCCGAGGCATCGTCCCACCAACGGCCCTAAACGAGCTTCTCGCAGCTGCATTGTGCAAAGGGAAAGTCTTCTCGGGCAGCCAACAACAGCCCCAACGCGCCTCAGCTCAGGAAAGCAACGCAAGCCGTTTTCGCCCCCGGCCCTCCGCTCTCCAGAAGGCAAAGCAGGTCGGGCCTGCCTTGGCTCCGTAGGCCCTGCTGCTTTGCTGGGGGTCTATGGGGCCCAAAACCCACTCCCCACGGGTTCTCCTTGGCGGGGAAGCAAGATTGGGCGCGAGAAGGCCTTTTGGGCCCACGACCCAGCCAAACCCCCTAGCCAGCTCGGCCTTTCAGCGCTGAGGCCCCATCGCACCGACGGCCCAAAACGAACTTCTGGCAGCTGCATTCTGCAAAGGGAAAGACTCCTCGGGCAGCCAACAACAGCCCCAACGCGCCTCGGCTCAGGAAAGCAACCTAAGCCTTTATAGCCCCCGGCCCTCCGCTCTCCAGAGGGCAAAGCGGGGCGGGGCTGCCCCTGGCTCCCTGGGCCCTGCTGCTTTGCTGGGGGTCTCCGATGCCCGAAACCCACTCCCGATGGGTTCTCCTTGGCGGGGAAGCAGGATTGGGCGCACGAAAGCCTTCTATGCCCACGCCCCAGCCATGCCCCAGGAGCCAGCTCGGCCGCTCAGCGCCGAGGCCCCATAGCACCGACGGCCCAAAACGAGCTTCTGGCAGCTGCATTCGGCAAAGGGAAAGACTCTTCGGGCAACAATCAACAGTCCCAACGCGCCTCGGCTCAGGAAAGCAACGGAAGCCCTTTTCACCCCCGGCCCTCTGCTCTCCAGAGGGCAAAGCGGGGCGGGCTGCCCTGACACCCTAGGCACTGCTGCTTTGCTGGGGGTCTCTGGCTCCGGAAACCCACTCCCCACGGGTTCTCCTGGGCGGGGAAGCAGGATTGGGCGCGCGAAGTCCATTTGGGCCTACGTCCCAGCCATGCCCCCTGAGCCAGCTCGGCCGCTCAGCGCCGAGGCCCCGTCGCACCGACGGCCCAAAACGAGCTTCTGGCAGCTGCATTGTGCAAAGGGAAAGTCTCCTCGGGCAGCCAACAACAGCCCCAACGCGCCTCGGCTCAGGAAAGCAACGCAAGCCGTTTTCGCCTCTGGCCCTCCGCTCTCCAGAGTGCAAAGCGGGGCGGGGCTGCCTCTGCCTCCCTGGGGCCTGCTGCTTTGCTGGGGGTCTCCGGTGCCCGAAACCCACTCCCCACGGGTTGTCCTTGGCGGGGAAGCAGGATTGGGCGCGCCAAGGCCTTCTGGGCCCAGGCCGCAGCCATGCCCCCTGAGCCACCTCGTCCGCTCAGCGCCGAGGCCCCGTCTCACCGACGGCACAAACCGAGCTTCTGTCGGCTGCATTGTGCAAAGGGAAAGTCTCCTCGGGCAGCCAACAACAGCCCCATCGCGCCTCGGCTCAGGAAAGCAACGCAAGCCGTTTTCGCTCCCGGCCCTCTGCTCTCCAGAGGGCAAAGCGGGGCGGGCAGCCCTGACACCCTAGGCCCTGCTGCTTTGCTGGGGGTCTCTGGCTCCGGAAACCCACTCCCCACGGGTTCTCCTTGGCGGGGAAGCAGTATTGGGCGCGCGAAGGCCTTTTGGGCCCACGCCCCAGCCATGACCCAGGAGCCAGCTCGGCCGCTCAGCGCCGAGGCCCTGTCGCACCGACGGCCCAAAAGGAGCTTCTGGCAGCTGCATTGTGCAAAGGGAAAGTCTCCTCCGGCAGCCAACAACAGCCCCAACGCGCCTCGGCTCAGGAAAGCAACGCAAGCCGTTTTCGCCTCTGGCCCTCCGCTCTCCAGAGTGCAAAGCGGGGCGGGGCTGCCTCTGCCTCCCTGGGGCCTGCTGCTTTGCTGGGGGTCTCCGGTGCCCGAAACCCACTCCCCACGGGTTCTCCTTGGCGGGGAAGCTGGATTGGGCGCGCCAAGGCCTTCTGGGCTCAGGCCGCAGCCATGCACCCTGAGCCAGCTCGGCCGCTCAGCGCGGAGGCCCCCTCGCACCGACAGCCCAAAACGAGCTTCTGTCAGCTGCATTGTGCAAAGGGAAAGTCTCCTCGGGCAGCAATCAACAGCCCCAACGTGGCTCAGCTCAGGAAAGCAACGCAAGCCGTTTGGCCCCCGGACCTCCGCTCTCCAGAGGGCAAAGCGGTTTGGGGCTGCCCCTGACTCCCTGGGCCCGGCTGCTTTGCTGGGGGTCTCTGGCGCCCGAAACCCACTCCCGACGGGTTCTCCTTGGCGGGGAAGCAGGATTGGGCGCGGGAAGGCCTTTTGGGCCCACGCCCCAGCCATGCCCCCTGAGCCAGCTCGGCCGCCCATCGCCGAGGCCCCATCGCACCGACGGCCCAAAACGAGCTTCTGGCGGCTGCATTCTGCAAAGGGAAAGTCTCCTCGGGCAGCCAACAACAGCCCCAACGCGCCTCGGCTCAGGAAAGCAACGCAAGCCGTTTTCGCCCCTGCCTCTCTGCTCTCCAGAGGGCAAAGAGGGGCGGGGCTGACCCTGGCTCCTTGGGCCCTGCTGCTTTGCTGGGGGTATCTGTCACCCGAAACCCACTCCCCACGGGTTCTCCATGGCGGGGAAGCAGTATTGGGCGCGTGAAGGCCTTTTGGGTCTTCGCCCCAAACATGCCCCCTGAGCCTGCTCGGCCGCTCAGCGCCGAGGCCCCGTCGCACCGATGGCACACAACTTGCTTCTGGCTGCTGCATTGTGCAAAGAAAAGTCTCCTCGGGCAGCCAACAACAGCCGTAACACGCCTCAGCTCAGTAAGGCAACACAAGCCGATTTCGCCCCCGGCCCTCCGCTCTCCAGAGGGCAAAGCGGGGCGGGGCTGCCCCTGGCTCCCTGGGCCCTGCTGCTTTGCTGGGGGTCTCCGGTGCCCGAAACCCACTCCCAACGGGTTCTCCTTGGCGGGGAACCAGGATTGGGCGCGTGAAGGCCTTCTGCGCCCAGGCCGCAGCCATGCCCCCTGAGCCAGCTCGGCCGCTCAGCGCCGAGGCCCCGTCGCACCGACGGCCCAAAACGAGCTTTTGGCAGCTGCATTGTGCAAAGGGAAAGTCTCCTCGGGCAGCCAACAGCAGCCCCAATGCGCCTCGGCTCAGGAAAGCAATGCAAGCCGTTTTCACCCCTGGACTTCCGCTCTCCAGAGGGAAAAGCGGAGCGGGGCTGCCCCTGGCTCACTGGGCCCTGTTGCTTTGTTTGGGGGATCCGGTGCCCGAAACCCACTCCCCACGGGTTCTCCTTGGCGGGGAAGCAGGATTGGGCGCTCGAAGGCCTTCTGCGCCCAGGCCGCAGCCATGCACCCTGAGCCAGCTCGGCCGATCAGCGCCGAGACCCCGTCGCACCGACGGCCCAAAACGAGCTTCTGGCAGCTGCCTTGTGCAAAGGGAAAGTCTCCTCGGGCAGCCAACAACAGCCCCAACGCGCCTCGGCTCAGGAAAGCAACGCAAGCCATTTTCGCCCCCTGGTCTCCGCTCTCCAGAGGGCAAAGCGGGGCGGGGCTGCCCCTGGCTCCCTGGGCCCTGCTGCTTTGCTGGGGGTCTCCGGTGCCCGAAACCCATTCCCCACGTGTTCTCCATGGCGGGGAAGCAGGATTGGGTGCGCGAAGGCCTTCTGGGCCCAGGTCGCAGCCATGCTCCCTGAGCCAGCTCGACCGCTCAGATCCAAGTCCCCGTGGCACCGACGGCCCAAAACGAGCTTCTGGCAGCTGCATTCGGCAAAGGGAAAGTCTCCTCGGGCAGCCATCAACAGCCCCAACGCGGCTCAGCTCAGGAAAGCACCGCAAGCCGTTTTCGGCCCCGGCCCTCCGCTCTCCAGAGGGCAAAGCAGGGCGGGGCTGCCCCTGGCTCCCTGGGCCCTGCTGCTTTGCTGGGGATCTCCGATGCCCGAAACCCACTCCCCACGGGTTCTCCTTGGCGGGGAAGCAGGATTGGGCGCGCCAAAGCCTTCTGTGCCCACGCCCCAGCCATGCCCCCTGAGCCAGCTCGGCCGCTCAGCGCCGAGGCCCCGTCGCACCGACGGCCCAAAACGAGCTTCTGGTGGCTGCATTGTGCAAAGGGAAAGTCTCCTCGGGCAGCCAACAACAGCCCCAAAGCGCCTCGGCTCAGGAAAGCAACGCAAGCCGTTTTCGCCCCCTGGTCTCCGCACTCCAGAGGGCAAAGCGGGGCGGGGCTGCCCCTGGCTCCCTGGGCCCTGCTGCTTTGCTGGGGGTCTCCGATGCCCGAAACCCACTCCCGACGGGTCCTCCTTGTCGGGGAAGCAGGATTGGGCGCACGAAAATCTTCTATGCCCACGCCCCAGCCATGCCCCAGGAGCCAGCTCGGCCGCTCAGCGCCGAGCCCCCATAGCACCGACGGCCCAAAACGAGCTTCTGTCGGCTGCATTCTGCAAAGGGAAAGTCTCCTCGGGCAACAATCAACAGCCCCAACGCGCCTCGGCTCAGGAAAGCAACGCAAGCCGTTTTCGCTCCCGGCCCTCTGCTCTCAAGAGGGCAAAGCGGGGCGGGCATCCCTGACACCCTAGGCCCTGCTGCTTTGCTGGGGGTCTCTGGCTCCGGAAACCCACTCCCCACGGGTTCTCCTTGGCGGGGAAGCAGGATTGGGCGCGCGAAGGCCTTTTGGGCCCACGTCCCAGCCATGACCCGGGAGCCACCTCGGCCGCACAGCGCCAAGGCCCTGTCGCACCGACGGCCCAAAACGAGCTTCTGGCAGCTGCATTGTGCAAAGGGAAAGTCTCCTCGGGCAGCCAACAACAGCCCCAACGCGCCTCGGCTCAGGAAAGCAATGCAAGCCGTTTTCGCCTCTGGCCCTCCGCTCTCCAGAGTGCAAAGCGGGGCGGGGCTGCCTCTGCCTCCCTGGGGCCTGCTGCTTTGCTGGGGGTCTCCGGTGCCCGAAACCCACTCCCCACGGGTTCTCCTTGGCGGGGAAGCAGGATTGGGCGCGCCAAGGCCTTCTGGGCCCAGGCCGCAGCCATGCCCCCTGAGCCAGCTCGGCCGCTCAGCGCCGAGGCCCCCTCGCACCAACAGACAAAACGAGCTTCTGTCAGCTGCATTGTGCAAAGGGAATGTCTCCTCGGGCAGCAATCAACAGCCCCAACGCGGCTCAGCTCAGGAAAGCAACGCAAGCCGTTTTGGCCCCCGGACCTCCGCTCACCAGAGGACAAAGCGGGGCGGGGATGCCCCTGGCTCCCTGGGCCCTGCTGCTTTGCTGGGGGTCTCCGATGCCCGAAACCCACTCCCGACGGGTTCTCCTTGGCGGGGAAGCAGGATTGAGCGCGCGAAAGCCTTCTGTGCCCACGCCCCAGCCATGCCCCCTGAGCCAGCTCGGCCGCACAGCGCCGAGGCCCCGTCGCACCGACGGCCCAAAACGAGCTTCTGGCAGCTGCATTGTGCAAAGGGAAAGTCTCCTCGGGCAGCCAACAACAGCCCCAACGCGCCTCGGCTCAGTAAAGCAACGCAAGCCATTTTCGCCCCCGGACTTCCTCACTGCAGAGGGCAAAGCGGGGCGGGGCTGCCCCTCGCTCCCTGGGCACTGCTGCTTTGCTGGGGGTCTCCGGTGCCCGAAACCCACTCCCGACGGGTTCTCCATGGCGGAGAAGCAGGATTGGGTGCGCGAAGGCCTTCCGCGCCCAGGCCGCAGCCATGCCCCTGAGCCAGCTCGGCCGCTCAGCGCCGAGGCCCCGTCGCACCGACAGCCCAAAACGAGCTTCTGGCAGCTGCATTGTGCAAAGGGAAAGTCTCCTCGGGCAGCAATCAACAGCCCCAACGCGCCTTGGCTCAGGAAAGCAACGCAAGCCGATTTCACTCCCGGCCCTCTGGTCTCCAGAGGGCAAAGCGGGGCGGGCTGCCCTGACACCCTAAGCACTGCTGCTTTGCTGGGGGTCTCTGGCTCCGGAAACCCACTCCCCACGTGTTCTCATTGGCGGGGAAGCAGGATTGGGCGCGCGAAGGCCTTTTGGGCCTACGTCCCAGCCATGCCCCCTGAGCCAGTTCGGCCTCTCCGCGCCGAGGCCCCGTCGCACCGACGGCCCAAAACGAGCTTCTGGCAGCTGCATTGTGCAAAGGGAAAGTCTCCTCGGGCAGCCAACAACAGCCCCAACGCGCCTCGGCTCAGGAAAGCAACGCAAGCCGTTTTCGCCTCTGGCCCTCCGCTCTCCAGAGTGCAAAGCGGGGCGGGGCTGCCTCTGCCTCCCTGGGCCCTGCTGCTTTGCTGGGGGTCTCCGGTGCCCGAAACCCACTCCCCACGGGTTCTCTTTGGCGGGGAAGCAGGATTGGGCGCGCCAAGGCCTTCTGGGCCCAGGCCGCAGCCATGCCCCCTCAGCCAGCTCGGCCGCTCAGCTCCGAGGCCCCCTCGCACCGACAGCTCAAAACGAGCTTCTGTCAGCTGCATTGTGCAAAGGGAAAGACTCCTCGGGCAGCAATCAACAGCCCCAACGCGGCTCAGCTCAGGAAAGCAACGCAAGCCGTTTTGGCCCCCGGACCTCCGCTCTCCAGAGGGCAAAGCGGGGCGGGGCTGCCCCTGGCTCCCTGGGCCCTGCTGCTTTGCTGGGGGTCTCCGATGCCCGAAACCCACTCCCGACGGGTTCTCCTTGGCGGGGAAGCAGGATTGGGCGCGCGAAAGCCTTCTGTGCCCACGCCCCAGCCATGCCCCCTGAGCCACCTCGGGCGCTCAGCGCCGAGGCCCCGTCGCACCGACGGCCCAAAACGAGCTTCTGGCAGCTGCATTGTGCAAAGGGAAAGTCTCCTCGGGCAGCCAACAACAGCCCCAACGCGCCTCGGCTCAGGAAAGCAACGCAAGCCGTTTTCGCCCACGGCCCTCCGGTCTCCAGAGGGCAAAGCGGGGCGGGGCTGCCCCTCGCTCCCTGGGCCCTGCTGCTTTGGTGGGGGTCTCTGGCTCCGGAAACCCACTCCCCACGGGTTCTCCATGGCGGGGAAGCAGGATTGGGTGTGCGAAGGCCTTCTGCGCCCATGTCGCAGCCATGCCCCCTGAGCCAGCTCGGCCGCTCAGAGCCAAGTCCCCGTCGCACCGACGGCCCAAAACGAGCTTCTGGCAGCTGCATTCTGCAAAGGGAAAGTCTCCTCGGGCAGCAATCAACAGCCCCAATGGGGCTCAGCTCAGGAAAGCAACGCAAGCCGTTTTGGCCCCCGGCCCTCCGCTCTCCAGAGGGCAAAGCGGGGCGGGGCTGCCCCTGGCTCCCTGGGCACTGCTGCTTTGCTGGGGGTCTCTGGCGCCCGAAACCCACGCCCCACGGGTTCTCCTTGGCGGGGAAGCAGGATTGGGCACGCGAAGGCCTACTGCGCCCAGGCCGCAGCCATGCCCCCTGAGCCAGCTCGGCCGCTAAGCGCCGAGTCTCCGTCGCACCGACGGCCCAAAACGAGCTTCTGGCAGCTGCATTCGGCAAAGGGAAAGTCTCCTCGGGCAGCAATCAACAGCCCCAACGCGCCTTGGCTCAGGAAAGCAACGGAAGCCCTTTTCACCCCCGGCCCTCTGCTCTCCAGAGGGCAAAGCGGGGCGGGCTGCCCTGACACCCTAGGCACTGCTGCTTTGCTGGGGGTCTCTGGCTCCGGAAACCCACTCCCCACGGGTTCTCCTGGGCGGGGAAGCAGGATTGGGCGCGCGAAGTCCATTTGGGCCTACGTCCCAGCCATGCCCCCTGAGCCAGCTCGGCCGCTCAGCGCCGAGGCCCCGTCGCACCGACGGCCCAAAACGAGCTTCTGGCAGCTGCATTGTGCAAAGGGAAAGTCTCCTCGGGCAGCCAACAACAGCCCCAACGCGCCTCGGCTCAGGAAAGCAACGCAAGCCGTTTTCGCCTCTGGCCCTCCGCTCTCCAGAGTGCAAAGCGGGGCGGGGCTGCCTCTGCCTCCCTGGGGCCTGCTGCTTTGCTGGGGGTCTCCGGTGCCCGAAACCCACTCCCCACGGGTTGTCCTTGGCGGGGAAGCAGGATTGGGCGCGCCAAGGCCTTCTGGGCCCAGGCCGCAGCCATGCCCCCTGAGCCACCTCGTCCGCTCAGCGCCGAGGCCCCGTCTCACCGACGGCACAAACCGAGCTTCTGTCGGCTGCATTGTGCAAAGGGAAAGTCTCCTCGGGCAGCCAACAACAGCCCCATCGCGCCTCGGCTCAGGAAAGCAACGCAAGCCGTTTTCGCTCCCGGCCCTCTGCTCTCCAGAGGGCAAAGCGGGGCGGGCAGCCCTGACACCCTAGGCCCTGCTGCTTTGCTGGGGGTCTCTGGCTCCGGAAACCCACTCCCCACGGGTTCTCCTTGGCGGGGAAGCAGTATTGGGCGCGCGAAGGCCTTTTGGGCCCACGCCCCAGCCATGACCCAGGAGCCAGCTCGGCCGCTCAGCGCCGAGGCCCTGTCGCACCGACGGCCCAAAAGGAGCTTCTGGCAGCTGCATTGTGCAAAGGGAAAGTCTCCTCCGGCAGCCAACAACAGCCCCAACGCGCCTCGGCTCAGGAAAGCAACGCAAGCCGTTTTCGCCTCTGGCCCTCCGCTCTCCAGAGTGCAAAGCGGGGCGGGGCTGCCTCTGCCTCCCTGGGGCCTGCTGCTTTGCTGGGGGTCTCCGGTGCCCGAAACCCACTCCCCACGGGTTCTCCTTGGCGGGGAAGCTGGATTGGGCGCGCCAAGGCCTTCTGGGCTCAGGCCGCAGCCATGCACCCTGAGCCAGCTCGGCCGCTCAGCGCGGAGGCCCCCTCGCACCGACAGCCCAAAACGAGCTTCTGTCAGCTGCATTGTGCAAAGGGAAAGTCTCCTCGGGCAGCAATCAACAGCCCCAACGTGGCTCAGCTCAGGAAAGCAACGCAAGCCGTTTGGCCCCCGGACCTCCGCTCTCCAGAGGGCAAAGCGGTTTGGGGCTGCCCCTGACTCCCTGGGCCCGGCTGCTTTGCTGGGGGTCTCTGGCGCCCGAAACCCACTCCCGACGGGTTCTCCTTGGCGGGGAAGCAGGATTGGGCGCGGGAAGGCCTTTTGGGCCCACGCCCCAGCCATGCCCCCTGAGCCAGCTCGGCCGCCCATCGCCGAGGCCCCATCGCACCGACGGCCCAAAACGAGCTTCTGGCGGCTGCATTCTGCAAAGGGAAAGTCTCCTCGGGCAGCCAACAACAGCCCCAACGCGCCTCGGCTCAGGAAAGCAACGCAAGCCGTTTTCGCCCCTGCCTCTCTGCTCTCCAGAGGGCAAAGAGGGGCGGGGCTGACCCTGGCTCCCTGGGCCCTGCTGCTTTGCTGGGGGTATCTGTCACCCGAAACCCACTCCCCACGGGTTCTCCATGGCGGGGAAGCAGTATTGGGCGCGTGAAGGCCTTTTGGGTCTTCGCCCCAAACATGCCCCCTGAGCCTGCTCGGCCGCTCAGCGCCGAGGCCCCGTCGCACCGATGGCACACAACTTGCTTCTGGCTGCTGCATTGTGCAAAGAAAAGTCTCCTCGGGCAGCCAACAACAGCCGTAACACGCCTCAGCTCAGTAAGGCAACACAAGCCGATTTCGCCCCCGGCCCTCCGCTCTCCAGAGGGCAAAGCGGGGCGGGGCTGCCCCTGGCTCCCTGGGCCCTGCTGCTTTGCTGGGGGTCTCCGGTGCCCGAAACCCACTCCCAACGGGTTCTCCTTGGCGGGGAACCAGGATTGGGCGCGTGAAGGCCTTCTGCGCCCAGGCCGCAGCCAGGCCCCCTGAGCCAGCTCGGCCGCTCAGCGCCGAGGCCCCGTCGCACCGACGGCCCAAAACGAGCTTTTGGCAGCTGCATTGTGCAAAGGGAAAGTCTCCTCGGGCAGCCAACAGCAGCCCCAATGCGCCTCGGCTCAGGAAAGCAATGCAAGCCGTTTTCACCCCTGGACTTCCGCTCTCCAGAGGGAAAAGCGGAGCGGGGCTGCCCCTGGCTCACTGGGCCCTGTTGCTTTGTTTGGGGGATCCGGTGCCCGAAACCCACTCCCCACGGGTTCTCCTTGGCGGGGAAGCAGGATTGGGCGCTCGAAGGCCTTCTGCGCCCAGGCCGCAGCCATGCACCCTGAGCCAGCTCGGCCGATCAGCGCCGAGACCCCGTCGCACCGACGGCCCAAAACGAGCTTCTGGCAGCTGCCTTGTGCAAAGGGAAAGTCTCCTCGGGCAGCCAACAACAGCCCCAACGCGCCTCGGCTCAGGAAAGCAACGCAAGCCATTTTCGCCCCCTGGTCTCCGCTCTCCAGAGGGCAAAGCGGGGCGGGGCTGCCCCTGGCTCCCTGGGCCCTGCTGCTTTGCTGGGGGTCTCCGGTGCCCGAAACCCATTCCCCACGTGTTCTCCATGGCGGGGAAGCAGGATTGGGTGCGCGAAGGCCTTCTGGGCCCAGGTCGCAGCCATGCTCCCTGAGCCAGCTCGACCGCTCAGATCCAAGTCCCCGTGGCACCGACGGCCCAAAACGAGCTTCTGGCAGCTGCATTCGGCAAAGGGAAAGTCTCCTCGGGCAGCCATCAACAGCCCCAACGCGGCTCAGCTCAGGAAAGCACCGCAAGCCGTTTTCGGCCCCGGCCCTCCGCTCTCCAGAGGGCAAAGCAGGGCGGGGCTGCCCCTGGCTCCCTGGGCCCTGCTGCTTTGCTGGGGATCTCCGATGCCCGAAACCCACTCCCCACGGGTTCTCCTTGGCGGGGAAGCAGGATTGGGCGCGCCAAAGCCTTCTGTGCCCACGCCCCAGCCATGCCCCCTGAGCCAGCTCGGCCGCTCAGCGCCGAGGCCCCGTCGCACCGACGGCCCAAAACGAGCTTCTGGTGGCTGCATTGTGCAAAGGGAAAGTCTCCTCGGGCAGCCAACAACAGCCCCAAAGCGCCTCGGCTCAGGAAAGCAACGCAAGCCGTTTTCGCCCCCTGGTCTCCGCACTCCAGAGGGCAAAGCGGGGCGGGGCTGCCCCTGGCTCCCTGGGCCCTGCTGCTTTGCTGGGGGTCTCCGATGCCCGAAACCCACTCCCGACGGGTCCTCCTTGTCGGGGAAGCAGGATTGGGCGCACGAAAATCTTCTATGCCCACGCCCCAGCCATGCCCCAGGAGCCAGCTCGGCCGCTCAGCGCCGAGCCCCCATAGCACCGACGGCCCAAAACGAGCTTCTGTCGGCTGCATTCTGCAAAGGGAAAGTCTCCTCGGGCAACAATCAACAGCCCCAACGCGCCTCGGCTCAGGAAAGCAACGCAAGCCGTTTTCGCTCCCGGCCCTCTGCTCTCAAGAGGGCAAAGCGGGGCGGGCATCCCTGACACCCTAGGCCCTGCTGCTTTGCTGGGGGTCTCTGGCTCCGGAAACCCACTCCCCACGGGTTCTCCTTGGCGGGGAAGCAGGATTGGGCGCGCGAAGGCCTTTTGGGCCCACGTCCCAGCCATGACCCGGGAGCCACCTCGGCCGCACAGCGCCAAGGCCCTGTCGCACCGACGGCCCAAAACGAGCTTCTGGCAGCTGCATTGTGCAAAGGGAAAGTCTCCTCGGGCAGCCAACAACAGCCCCAACGCGCCTCGGCTCAGGAAAGCAATGCAAGCCGTTTTCGCCTCTGGCCCTCCGCTCTCCAGAGTGCAAAGCGGGGCGGGGCTGCCTCTGCCTCCCTGGGGCCTGCTGCTTTGCTGGGGGTCTCCGGTGCCCGAAACCCACTCCCCACGGGTTCTCCTTGGCGGGGAAGCAGGATTGGGCGCGCCAAGGCCTTCTGGGCCCAGGCCGCAGCCATGCCCCCTGAGCCAGCTCGGCCGCTCAGCGCCGAGGCCCCCTCGCACCAACAGACAAAACGAGCTTCTGTCAGCTGCATTGTGCAAAGGGAATGTCTCCTCGGGCAGCAATCAACAGCCCCAACGCGGCTCAGCTCAGGAAAGCAACGCAAGCCGTTTTGGCCCCCGGACCTCCGCTCACCAGAGGACAAAGCGGGGCGGGGATGCCCCTGGCTCCCTGGGCCCTGCTGCTTTGCTGGGGGTCTCCGATGCCCGAAACCCACTCCCGACGGGTTCTCCTTGGCGGGGAAGCAGGATTGAGCGCGCGAAAGCCTTCTGTGCCCACGCCCCAGCCATGCCCCCTGAGCCAGCTCGGCCGCACAGCGCCGAGGCCCCGTCGCACCGACGGCCCAAAACGAGCTTCTGGCAGCTGCATTGTGCAAAGGGAAAGTCTCCTCGGGCAGCCAACAACAGCCCCAACGCGCCTCGGCTCAGTAAAGCAACGCAAGCCATTTTCGCCCCCGGACTTCCTCACTGCAGAGGGCAAAGCGGGGCGGGGCTGCCCCTCGCTCCCTGGGCACTGCTGCTTTGCTGGGGGTCTCCGGTGCCCGAAACCCACTCCCGACGGGTTCTCCATGGCGGAGAAGCAGGATTGGGTGCGCGAAGGCCTTCCGCGCCCAGGCCGCAGCCATGCCCCTGAGCCAGCTCGGCCGCTCAGCGCCGAGGCCCCGTCGCACCGACAGCCCAAAACGAGCTTCTGGCAGCTGCATTGTGCAAAGGGAAAGTCTCCTCGGGCAGCAATCAACAGCCCCAACGCGCCTTGGCTCAGGAAAGCAACGCAAGCCGTTTTCACTCCCGGCCCTCTGGTCTCCAGAGGGCAAAGCGGGGCGGGCTGCCCTGACACCCTAAGCACTGCTGCTTTGCTGGGGGTCTCTGGCTCCGGAAACCCACTCCCCACGTGTTCTCATTGGCGGGGAAGCAGGATTGGGCGCGCGAAGGCCTTTTGGGCCTACGTCCCAGCCATGCCCCCTGAGCCAGTTCGGCCTCTCCGCGCCGAGGCCCCGTCGCACCGACGGCCCAAAACGAGCTTCTGGCAGCTGCATTGTGCAAAGGGAAAGTCTCCTCGGGCAGCCAACAACAGCCCCAACGCGCCTCGGCTCAGGAAAGCAACGCAAGCCGTTTTCGCCTCTGGCCCTCCGCTCTCCAGAGTGCAAAGCGGGGCGGGGCTGCCTCTGCCTCCCTGGGCCCTGCTGCTTTGCTGGGGGTCTCCGGTGCCCGAAACCCACTCCCCACGGGTTCTCTTTGGCGGGGAAGCAGGATTGGGCGCGCCAAGGCCTTCTGGGCCCAGGCCGCAGCCATGCCCCCTCAGCCAGCTCGGCCGCTCAGCTCCGAGGCCCCCTCGCACCGACAGCTCAAAACGAGCTTCTGTCAGCTGCATTGTGCAAAGGGAAAGACTCCTCGGGCAGCAATCAACAGCCCCAACGCGGCTCAGCTCAGGAAAGCAACGCAAGCCGTTTTGGCCCCCGGACCTCCGCTCTCCAGAGGGCAAAGCGGGGCGGGGCTGCCCCTGGCTCCCTGGGCCCTGCTGCTTTGCTGGGGGTCTCCGATGCCCGAAACCCACTCCCGACGGGTTCTCCTTGGCGGGGAAGCAGGATTGGGCGCGCGAAAGCCTTCTGTGCCCACGCCCCAGCCATGCCCCCTGAGCCACCTCGGGCGCTCAGCGCCGAGGCCCCGTCGCACCGACGGCCCAAAACGAGCTTCTGGCAGCTGCATTGTGCAAAGGGAAAGTCTCCTCGGGCAGCCAACAACAGCCCCAACGCGCCTCGGCTCAGGAAAGCAACGCAAGCCGTTTTCGCCCACGGCCCTCCGGTCTCCAGAGGGCAAAGCGGGGCGGGGCTGCCCCTCGCTCCCTGGGCCCTGCTGCTTTGGTGGGGGTCTCTGGCTCCGGAAACCCACTCCCCACGGGTTCTCCATGGCGGGGAAGCAGGATTGGGTGTGCGAAGGCCTTCTGCGCCCATGTCGCAGCCATGCCCCCTGAGCCAGCTCGGCCGCTCAGAGCCAAGTCCCCGTCGCACCGACGGCCCAAAACGAGCTTCTGGCAGCTGCATTCTGCAAAGGGAAAGTCTCCTCGGGCAGCAATCAACAGCCCCAATGGGGCTCAGCTCAGGAAAGCAACGCAAGCCGTTTTGGCCCCCGGCCCTCCGCTCTCCAGAGGGCAAAGCGGGGCGGGGCTGCCCCTGGCTCCCTGGGCACTGCTGCTTTGCTGGGGGTCTCTGGCGCCCGAAACCCACGCCCCACGGGTTCTCCTTGGCGGGGAAGCAGGATTGGGCACGCGAAGGCCTACTGCGCCCAGGCCGCAGCCATGCCCCCTGAGCCAGCTCGGCCGCTAAGCGCCGAGTCCCCGTCGCACCGACGGCCCAAAACGAGCTTCTGGCAGCTGCATTCGGCAAAGGGAAAGTCTCCTCGTTCAGCCAACAACAGCCCCAACGCGCCTCGGCTCAGGAAAGCAACGCAAGCCGTTTTCGCCCCCGGCCCTCCGCTCTCCAGAAGGCAAAGCGGGGCGGGGCTGCCCCTGGCTCCCTGGGCCCTGCTGCTTTGCTGGGGCTCTCCAGCCCCCGAAACCCACTCCCCACGGGTTCTCCATGGCGGGGAAGCAGGATTGGGCGCGCGAAGGGCTTCTAAGCTCAGGCCGCAGCCATGCCCCCTGAGCCAGCTCGGCCGCTCAGCGCCGAGGCCCCGTCGCACCGACGGCCCAAAACGAGCTTCTGGCAGCTGCATTGTGCATAGGGAAACTCTCATAGGGCAGCCATCAACAGCTCCAACGTGCCTCAGCTCAGGAAAGCAACCCAAGCCGTTTTCGCCCACGGCCCTCCGCTCTCCAGAGGGCAAAGCGGGGCGGGGCTGCCCCTGGCTCCCTGGGCCCTGCTGCTTTGCTGGGGGTCTCCGGTGCCCGAAACCCACTCCCCACGGGTTCTCCTTGGCGGGGAAGCAGGATTGGGCGCGCCAAGGCCTTCTGGGCCCAGGCCGCAGCCATGCCCCCTGAGCCAGCTCGGCCGCTCAGTGCCGAGGCCCCCTCGCACCGACAGCCCAAAACGAGCTTCTGTCAGCTGCATTGTGCAAAGGGAAAGTCTACTCGGGCAGCAATCAACAGCCCCAACGCGGCTCAACTCAGGAAAGCAACGCAAGCCGTTTTGGCCCCCGGACTTCAGCTCTCCAGAGGGCAAAGCGGGGCGGGGCTGCCCCTGGCTCCCTGGGCACTGCTCCTGTGCTGGGGGTCTCCGATGCCCGAAACAAACTCCCGACGTGTTCTCCTTGTCGGGGAAGCAGGATTGGGCGCGCGAAAGCCTTCTGTGCCCACGCCCCAGCCATGCCCCCTGAGCCAGCTCGGCCGCTCAGCCCCGAGGCCCCGTCGCACCGACGGCCCAACACGAGCTTCTGGCAGCTGCATTGTGCAAAGGGAAAGTCTCCTCGGGCAGCCAACAACAGCCCCAACGCGGCTCAGCTCAGGAAAGCACCGCAAGCCGTTTTCGCCCCCGGCCCTCAGCTCTCCAGAGGGCAAAGCGGGGCGGGGCTGCCCCTGACTCCCTGGGCCCTGCTGCTTTGCTGGGGGTCTCCGATGCCCGAAACCCACTCCCGACGGGTTCTCCTTGTCGGGGAAGCAGGATTGGGCGCACGAAAGCCTTCTATGCCCACGCCCCAGCCATGCCCCAGGAGCCAGTTTGGCCGCTCAGCGCCGAGGCCCCATAGCACCGACGGCCCAAAACGAGCTTCTGGCAGCTGCATTCGGCAAAGGGAAAGTCTCTTCGGGCAACAATCAACAGCCCCAACGAGCCTCGGCTCAGGAAAGCAACGTAAGCCCTTTTCACCCCCGGCCCTCTGCTCTCCAGAGGGCAAAGCGGTGCGGGCTGCCCTGACACCCTAGGCACTGCTGCTTTGCTGGGGGTCTCTGGCTCCGGAAACCCACTCCCCACGGGTTCTCCTTGGCGGGGAAGCAGGATTGGGCGCGCGAAGGCCTTTTGGGCCTACGTCCCAGCCATGCCCCCTGAGCCAGCTCGGCCTCTCAGCGCCGAGGCCCCGTCGCACCGACGGCCCAAAACGAGCTTCTGGCAGCTGCATTGTGCAAAGGGAAAGTCTCCTCGGGCAGCCAACAACAGCCCCAACGCGCCTCGGCTCAGGAAAGCAACGCAAGCCGTTTTCGCCTCTGGCCCTCCGCTCTCCAGAGTGCAAAGCGGGGCGGGGCTGCCTCTGCCTCCTTGGGCCCTGCTGCTTTGCTGGGGGTCTCCGGTGCCCGAAACCCACTCCCCACGGGTTCTCCTTGGCGGGTAAGCAGGATTGGGCGCGCCAAGGCCTTCTGGGCCCAGGCCGCAGCCATGCCCCTGAGCCAGCTCGGCCGCTCAGCGCCGAGGCCCCGTCCCACGGACGGCCCAAAACGAGCTTCTGGCAGCTGCATTGTGCAAAGGGAAAGTCTCCTCGGGCAGCAATCTACACCCCAACGCCCCTCGGCTCAGGAAAGCAACGCAAGCCGTTTTCGCCCCCGGCTCTCCGCTCTCCAGAGGGCAAAGCGGGGCGGGGCTGCCTCTGCCTCCCTGGGCCCTGCTGCTTTGCTGGGGGTCTGCGATGCCCAAAACCCACTCCCCACGGGTTCTCCTTGGCGGGGAAGCAGGATTGGGCACGCGAAGGCCTTCTGCGCCCAGGTCGCAGCCTTGCCCCCTGAGCCAGCTCGGCCGCTCAGCGCCCAGGCCCCGTGGCACCGACGGCCCAAAACGAGCTTCTGGCAGCTGCATTCGGCAAAGGGAAAGTCTCCTCCGTCAGCCTACAACAGACCCAACGCGCCTCGGCTCAGGAAAGCAACGCAAGCCTTTATAGCCCCCGGCCCTCCGCTATCCAGAGGGCAAAGCGGGGCGGGGCTTCCCCTGGCTCCCTGGGCCCTGCTGATTTGCTGGGGGTCTCCAGCGCCCGAAAACCACTCCCCACGGGTTCTCCTTGGCGGGGATGCAGGATTGGGCACGCGAAGGCCTTCTGCGCCCAGGTCGCAGCCTTGCCCACTGAGCCAGCTCGGCCGCTCAGCGCCGAGGCCCCGTCGCACCGACGGCCCAAAACGAGCTTCTGGTAGCTGCATTGTGCAAAGGGAAAGTCTCCTCGGGCAGCAATCAACAGCCCCAACGCGGCTCAGCTCAGGAAAGCAACGCAAGCCGTTTTGGCCCCCGGACCTCCGCTCTCCAGAGGGCAAAGCGGGGCGGGGCTGCCCCTGGCTCCCTGGGCCCTGCTGCTTTGCTGGGGGTCTCCGATGCCCGAAACCCACTCCCCACGGGTTCTCCTTGGCGGGGATGCAGGATTGGGCACGCGAAGGCCTTCTGCGCCCAGGTCGCAGCCTTGCCCACTGAGCCAGCTCGGCCGCTCAGCCCCGAGGCCCCGTCGCACCGACGGCCCAAAACGAGCTTCTGGCAGCTGCATTCGGCAAAGGGAAAGACTCTTCGGGCAACAATCAACAGTTCCAACGCGCCTCGGCTCAGGAAAGCAACGGAAGCCCTTTTCAACCCGGACCTCTGCTCTCCAGAGGGCAAAGCGGGGCGGGCTGCCCTGACACCCTAGGCACTGCTGCTTTGCTGGGGGTCTCTGGCTCAGGAAACCCACTCCCCACGGGTTCTCCTGGGCGGGGAAGCAGGATTGGGCGCGCGACGTCCTTTTGGGCCTACGTCCCAGCCATGCCCCCTGAGCCAGCTCGGCCGCTCAGCGCCGAGGCCCCGTCGCACCGACGGCCCAAAACGAGCTTCTGGCAGCTGCATTGTGCAAAGGGAAAGTCTCCTCGGGCAGCCAACAACAGCCCCAACGCGCCTCGGCTCAGGAAAGCAACGCAAGCCGTTTTCGCCTCTGGCCCTCCGCTCTCCAGAGTGCAAAGCGGGGCGGGGCTGCCTCTGCCTCCCTGGGGCCTGCTGCTTTGCTGGGGGTCTCCGGTGCCCGAAACCCACTCCCCACGGGTTCTCCTTGGCGGGGAAGCAGGATTGGGCGCGCCAAGGCCTTCTGGGCCCAGGCCGCAGCCATGCCCCCTGAGCCACCTCGTCCGCTCAGCGCCGAGGCCCCGTCTCACCGACGGCCGAAACCGAGCTTCTGTCGGCTGCATTGTGCAAAGGGAAAGTCTCCTCGGGCAGCAATCAACAGCCCCAACGCGCCTCGGCTCAGGAAAGCAACGCAAGCCGTTTTCGCTCCCGGCCCTCTGCTCTCCAGAGGGCAAAGCGGGGCGGGCAGCCCTGACACCCTAGGCCCTGCTGCTTTGCTGGGGGTCTCTGGCTCCGGAAACCCACTCCCCACGGGTTCTCCTTGGCGGGGAAGCAGTATTGGGCGCGCGAAGGCCTTTTGGGCCCACGCCCCAGCCATGACCCAGGAGCCAGCTCGGCCGCTCAGCGCCGAGGCCCTGTCGCACCGACGGCCCAAAAGGAGCTTCTGGCAGCTGCATTGTGCAAAGGGAAAGTCTCCTCCGGCAGCCAACAACAGCCCCAACGCGCCTCGGCTCAGGAAAGCAACGCAAGCCGTTTTCGCCTCTGGCCCTCCGCTCTCCAGAGTGCAAAGCGGGGCGGGGCTGCCTCTGCCTCCCTGGGGCCTGCTGCTTTGCTGGGGGTCTCCGGTGCCCGAAACCCACTCCCCACGGGTTCTCCTTGGCGGGGAAGCTGGATTGGGCGCGCCAAGGCCTTCTGGGCCCAGGCCGCAGCCATGCTCCCTGAGCCAGCTCGGCCGCTCAGCGCCGAGGCCCCCTCGCACCGACAGCCCAAAACGAGCTTCTGTCAGCTGCATTGTGCAAAGGGAAAGTCTCCTCGGGCAGCAATCAACAGCCCCAACGTGGCTCAGCTCAGGAAAGCAACGCAAGCCGTTTTGGCCCCCGGACCTCCGCTCTCCAGAGGGCAAAGCGGGGCGGGGCTGCCCCTGACTCCCTGGGCCCGGCTGCTTTGCTGGGGGTCTCCGGTGCCCGAAACCCACTCCCGACGGGTTCTCCTTGGCGGGGAAGCAGGATTGGGCCCGCGAAAGCCTTCTGTGCCCACGCCCCAGCCATGCCCCCTGAGCCACCTCGGCCGCTCAGCGCCGAGGCCCCGTCGCACCGACGGCCCAAAACGAGCTTCTGGCAGCTGCATTGTGCAAAGGGAAAGTCTCCTCCGGCAGCCAACAACAGCCCCAACGCGCCTCGGCTCAGGAAAGCAACGCAAGCCGTTTTCGCCCCCTGGTCTCCGCTCTCCAGAGGGCAAAGCGGGGCGGGGCTGCCCCTGGCTCCCTGGGCCCTGCTGCTTTGCTTGGGGTCTCCGGTGCCCGAAACCCATTCCCCACGTGTTCTCCATGGCGGGGAAGCAGGATTGGGTGCGCGAAGGCCTTTTGGGCTACGCCCCAGCCATGCCCCCTGAGCCAGCTCGGCCGCTCAGCGCCGAGGCATCGTCCCACCAACGGCCCTAAACGAGCTTCTGGCAGCTGCATTGTGCAAAGGGAAAGTCTTCTCGGGCAGCCAACAACAGCCCCAACGCGCCTCAGCTCAGGAAAGCAACGCAAGCCGTTTTCGCCCCCGGCCCTCCGCTCTCCAGAAGGCAAAGCAGGTCGGGCCTGCCTTGGCTCCGTAGGCCCTGCTGCTTTGCTGGGGGTCTATGGGGCCCAAAACCCACTCCCCACGGGTTCTCCTTGGCGGGGAAGCAAGATTGGGCGCGAGAAGGCCTTTTGGGCCCACGACCCAGCCAAACCCCCTAGCCAGCTCGGCCTTTCAGCGCTGAGGCCCCATCGCACCGACGGCCCAAAACGAACTTCTGGCAGCTGCATTCTGCAAAGGGAAAGACTCCTCGGGCAGCCAACAACAGCCCCAACGCGCCTCGGCTCAGGAAAGCAACCTAAGCCTTTATAGCCCCCGGCCCTCCGCTCTCCAGAGGGCAAAGCGGGGCGGGGCTGCCCCTGGCTCCCTGGGCCCTGCTGCTTTGCTGGGGGTCTCCGATGCCCGAAACCCACTCCCGATGGGTTCTCCTTGGCGGGGAAGCAGGATTGGGCGCACGAAAGCCTTCTATGCCCACGCCCCAGCCATGCCCCAGGAGCCAGCTCGGCCGCTCAGCGCCGAGGCCCCATAGCACCGACGGCCCAAAACGAGCTTCTGGCAGCTGCATTCGGCAAAGGGAAAGACTCTTCGGGCAACAATCAACAGTCCCAACGCGCCTCGGCTCAGGAAAGCAACGGAAGCCCTTTTCACCCCCGGCCCTCTGCTCTCCAGAGGGCAAAGCGGGGCGGGCTGCCCTGACACCCTAGGCACTGCTGCTTTGCTGGGGGTCTCTGGCTCCGGAAACCCACTCCCCACGGGTTCTCCTGGGCGGGGAAGCAGGATTGGGCGCGCGAAGTCCATTTGGGCCTACGTCCCAGCCATGCCCCCTGAGCCAGCTCGGCCGCTCAGCGCCGAGGCCCCGTCGCACCGACGGCCCAAAACGAGCTTCTGGCAGCTGCATTGTGCAAAGGGAAAGTCTCCTCGGGCAGCCAACAACAGCCCCAACGCGCCTCGGCTCAGGAAAGCAACGCAAGCCGTTTGGCCCCCGGACCTCCGCTCTCCAGAGGGCAAAGCGGTTTGGGGCTGCCCCTGACTCCCTGGGCCCGGCTGCTTTGCTGGGGGTCTCTGGCGCCCGAAACCCACTCCCGACGGGTTCTCCTTGGCGGGGAAGCAGGATTGGGCGCGGGAAGGCCTTTTGGGCCCACGCCCCAGCCATGCCCCCTGAGCCAGCTCGGCCGCCCATCGCCGAGGCCCCATCGCACCGACGGCCCAAAACGAGCTTCTGGCGGCTGCATTCTGCAAAGGGAAAGTCTCCTCGGGCAGCCAACAACAGCCCCAACGCGCCTCGGCTCAGGAAAGCAACGCAAGCCGTTTTCGCCCCTGCCTCTCTGCTCTCCAGAGGGCAAAGAGGGGCGGGGCTGACCCTGGCTCCTTGGGCCCTGCTGCTTTGCTGGGGGTATCTGTCACCCGAAACCCACTCCCCACGGGTTCTCCTTGGCGGGGAAGCAGTATTGGGCGCGTGAAGGCCTTTTGGGTCTTCGCCCCAAACATGCCCCCTGAGCCTGCTCGGCCGCTCAGCGCCGAGGCCCCGTCGCACCGATGGCACACAACTTGCTTCTGGCTGCTGCATTGTGCAAAGAAAAGTCTCCTCGGGCAGCCAACAACAGCCGTAACACGCCTCAGCTCAGTAAGGCAACACAAGCCGATTTCGCCCCCGGCCCTCCGCTCTCCAGAGGGCAAAGCGGGGCGGGGCTGCCCCTGGCTCCCTGGGCCCTGCTGCTTTGCTGGGGGTCTCCGGTGCCCGAAACCCACTCCCAACGGGTTCTCCTTGGCGGGGAACCAGGATTGGGCGCGTGAAGGCCTTCTGCGCCCAGGCCGCAGCCATGCCCCCTGAGCCAGCTCGGCCGCTCAGCGCCGAGGCCCCGTCGCACCGACGGCCCAAAACGAGCTTTTGGCAGCTGCATTGTGCAAAGGGAAAGTCTCCTCGGGCAGCCAACAGCAGCCCCAATGCGCCTCGGCTCAGGAAAGCAATGCAAGCCGTTTTCACCCCTGGACTTCCGCTCTCCAGAGGGAAAAGCGGAGCGGGGCTGCCCCTGGCTCACTGGGCCCTGTTGCTTTGTTTGGGGGATCCGGTGCCCGAAACCCACTCCCCACGGGTTCTCCTTGGCGGGGAAGCAGGATTGGGCGCTCGAAGGCCTTCTGCGCCCAGGCCGCAGCCATGCACCCTGAGCCAGCTCGGCCGATCAGCGCCGAGACCCCGTCGCACCGACGGCCCAAAACGAGCTTCTGGCAGCTGCCTTGTGCAAAGGGAAAGTCTCCTCGGGCAGCCAACAACAGCCCCAACGCGCCTCGGCTCAGGAAAGCAACGCAAGCCATTTTCGCCCCCTGGTCTCCGCTCTCCAGAGGGCAAAGCGGGGCGGGGCTGCCCCTGGCTCCCTGGGCCCTGCTGCTTTGCTGGGGGTCTCCGGTGCCCGAAACCCATTCCCCACGTGTTCTCCATGGCGGGGAAGCAGGATTGGGTGCGCGAAGGCCTTCTGGGCCCAGGTCGCAGCCATGCTCCCTGAGCCAGCTCGACCGCTCAGATCCAAGTCCCCGTGGCACCGACGGCCCAAAACGAGCTTCTGGCAGCTGCATTCCGCAAAGGGAAAGTCTCCTCGGGCAGCCATCAACAGCCCCAACGCGGCTCAGCTCAGGAAAGCACCGCAAGCCGTTTTCGGCCCCGGCCCTCCGCTCTCCAGAGGGCAAAGCAGGGCGGGGCTGCCCCTGGCTCCCTGGGCCCTGCTGCTTTGCTGGGGATCTCCGATGCCCGAAACCCACTCCCCACGGGTTCTCCTTGGCGGGGAAGCAGGATTGGGCGCGCCAAAGCCTTCTGTGCCCACGCCCCAGCCATGCCCCCTGAGCCAGCTCGGCCGCTCAGCGCCGAGGCCCCGTCGCACCGACGGCCCAAAACGAGCTTCTGGTGGCTGCATTGTGCAAAGGGAAAGTCTCCTCGGGCAGCCAACAACAGCCCCAAAGCGCCTCGGCTCAGGAAAGCAACGCAAGCCGTTTTCGCCCCCTGGTCTCCGCACTCCAGAGGGCAAAGCGGGGCGGGGCTGCCCCTGGCTCCCTGGGCCCTGCTGCTTTGCTGGGGGTCTCCGATGCCCGAAACCCACTCCCGACGGGTCCTCCTTGTCGGGGAAGCAGGATTGGGCGCACGAAAATCTTCTATGCCCACGCCCCAGCCATGCCCCAGGAGCCAGCTCGGCCGCTCAGCGCCGAGCCCCCATAGCACCGACGGCCCAAAACGAGCTTCTGTCGGCTGCATTCTGCAAAGGGAAAGTCTCCTCGGGCAACAATCAACAGCCCCAACGCGCCTCGGCTCAGGAAAGCAACGCAAGCCGTTTTCGCTCCCGGCCCTCTGCTCTCAAGAGGGCAAAGCGGGGCGGGCATCCCTGACACCCTAGGCCCTGCTGCTTTGCTGGGGGTCTCTGGCTCCGGAAACCCACTCCCCACGGGTTCTCCTTGGCGGGGAAGCAGGATTGGGCGCGCGAAGTCCTTTTGGGCCCACGTCCCAGCCATGACCCGGGAGCCACCTCGGCCTCACAGCGCCAAGGCCCTGTCGCACCGACGGCCCAAAACGAGCTTCTGGCAGCTGCATTGTGCAAAGGGAAAGTCTCCTCGGGCAGCCAACAACAGCCCCAACGCGCCTCGGCTCAGGAAAGCAATGCAAGCCGTTTTCGCCTCTGGCCCTCCGCTCTCCAGAGTGCAAAGCGGGGCGGGGCTGCCTCTGCCTCCCTGGGGCCTGCTGCTTTGCTGGGGGTCTCCGGTGCCCGAAACCCACTCCCCACGGGTTCTCCTTGGCGGGGAAGCAGGATTGGGCGCGCCAAGGCCTTCTGGGCCCAGGCCGCAGCCATGCCCCCTGAGCCAGCTCGGCCGCTCAGCGCCGAGGCCCCCTCGCACCAACAGACAAAACGAGCTTCTGTCAGCTGCATTGTGCAAAGGGAATGTCTCCTCGGGCAGCAATCAACAGCCCCAACGCGGCTCAGCTCAGGAAAGCAACGCAAGCCGTTTTGGCCCCCGGACCTCCGCTCACCAGAGGACAAAGCGGGGCGGGGATGCCCCTGGCTCCCTGGGCCCTGCTGCTTTGCTGGGGGTCTCCGATGCCCGAAACCCACTCCCGACGGGTTCTCCTTGGCGGGGAAGCAGGATTGAGCGCGCGAAAGCCTTCTGTGCCCACGCCCCAGCCATGCCCCCTGAGCCAGCTCGGCCGCACAGCGCCGAGGCCCCGTCGCACCGACGGCCCAAAACGAGCTTCTGGCAGCTGCATTGTGCAAAGGGAAAGTCTCCTCGGGCAGCCAACAACAGCCCCAACGCGCCTCGGCTCAGTAAAGCAACGCAAGCCATTTTCGCCCCCGGACTTCCTCACTGCAGAGGGCAAAGCGGGGCGGGGCTGCCCCTCGCTCCCTGGGCACTGCTGCTTTGCTGGGGGTCTCCGGTGCCCGAAACCCACTCCCGACGGGTTCTCCATGGCGGAGAAGCAGGATTGGGTGCGCGAAGGCCTTCCGCGCCCAGGCCGCAGCCATGCCCCTGAGCCAGCTCGGCCGCTCAGCGCCGAGGCCCCGTCGCACCGACAGCCCAAAACGAGCGTCTGGCAGCTGCATTGTGCAAAGGGAAAGTCTCCTCGGGCAGCAATCAACAGCCCCAACGCGCCTTGGCTCAGGAAAGCAACGCAAGCCGTTTTCACTCCCGGCCCTCTGGTCTCCAGAGGGCAAAGCGGGGCGGGCTGCCCTGACACCCTAAGCACTGCTGCTTTGCTGGGGGTCTCTGGCTCCGGAAACCCACTCCCCACGTGTTCTCATTGGCGGGGAAGCAGGATTGGGCGCGCGAAGGCCTTTTGGGCCTACGTCCCAGCCATGCCCCCTGAGCCAGTTCGGCCTCTCCGCGCCGAGGCCCCGTCGCACCGACGGCCCAAAACGAGCTTCTGGCAGCTGCATTGTGCAAAGGGAAAGTCTCCTCGGGCAGCCAACAACAGCCCCAACGCGCCTCGGCTCAGGAAAGCAACGCAAGCCGTTTTCGCCTCTGGCCCTCCGCTCTCCAGAGTGCAAAGCGGGGCGGGGCTGCCTCTGCCTCCCTGGGCCCTGCTGCTTTGCTGGGGGTCTCCGGTGCCCGAAACCCACTCCCCACGGGTTCTCTTTGGCGGGGAAGCAGGATTGGGCGCGCCAAGGCCTTCTGGGCCCAGGCCGCAGCCATGCCCCCTCAGCCAGCTCGGCCGCTCAGCTCCGAGGCCCCCTCGCACCGACAGCTCAAAACGAGCTTCTGTCAGCTGCATTGTGCAAAGGGAAAGACTCCTCGGGCAGCAATCAACAGCCCCAACGCGGCTCAGCTCAGGAAAGCAACGCAAGCCGTTTTGGCCCCCGGACCTCCGCTCTCCAGAGGGCAAAGCGGGGCGGGGCTGCCCCTGGCTCCCTGGGCCCTGCTGCTTTGCTGGGGGTCTCCGATGCCCGAAACCCACTCCCGACGGGTTCTCCTTGGCGGGGAAGCAGGATTGGGCGCGCGAAAGCCTTCTGTGCCCACGCCCCAGCCATGCCCCCTGAGCCACCTCGGGCGCTCAGCGCCGAGGCCCCGTCGCACCGACGGCCCAAAACGAGCTTCTGGCAGCTGCATTGTGCAAAGGGAAAGTCTCCTCGGGCAGCCAACAACAGCCCCAACGCGCCTCGGCTCAGGAAAGCAACGCAAGCCGTTTTCGCCCACGGCCCTCCGGTCTCCAGAGGGCAAAGCGGGGCGGGGCTGCCCCTCGCTCCCTGGGCCCTGCTGCTTTGGTGGGGGTCTCTGGCTCCGGAAACCCACTCCCCACGGGTTCTCCATGGCGGGGAAGCAGGATTGGGTGTGCGAAGGCCTTCTGCGCCCATGTCGCAGCCATGCCCCCTGAGCCAGCTCGGCCGCTCAGAGCCAAGTCCCCGTCGCACCGACGGCCCAAAACGAGCTTCTGGCACCTGCATTCTGCAAAGGGAAAGTCTCCTCGGGCAGCAATCAACAGCCCCAATGGGGCTCAGCTCAGGAAAGCAACGCAAGCCGTTTTGGCCCCCGGCCCTCCGCTCTCCAGAGGGCAAAGCGGGGCGGGGCTGCCCCTGGCTCCCTGGGCACTGCTGCTTTGCTGGGGGTCTCTGGCGCCCGAAACCCACGCCCCACGGGTTCTCCTTGGCGGGGAAGCAGGATTGGGCACGCGAAGGCCTACTGCGCCCAGGCCGCAGCCATGCCCCCTGAGCCAGCTCGGCCGCTAAGCGCCGAGTCCCCGTCGCACCGACGGCCCAAAACGAGCTTCTGGCAGCTGCATTCGGCAAAGGGAAAGTCTCCTCGTTCAGCCAACAACAGCCCCAACGCGCCTCGGCTCAGGAAAGCAACGCAAGCCGTTTTCGCCCCCGGCCCTCCGCTCTCCAGAAGGCAAAGCGGGGCGGGGCTGCCCCTGGCTCCCTGGGCCCTGCTGCTTTGCTGGGGCTCTCCAGCCCCCGAAACCCACTCCCCACGGGTTCTCCATGGCGGGGAAGCAGGATTGGGCGCGCGAAGGGCTTCTAAGCTCAGGCCGCAGCCATGCCCCCTGAGCCAGCTCGGCCGCTCAGCGCCGAGGCCCCGTCGCACCGACGGCCCAAAACGAGCTTCTGGCAGCTGCATTGTGCATAGGGAAACTCTCATAGGGCAGCCATCAACAGCTCCAACGTGCCTCAGCTCAGGAAAGCAACCCAAGCCGTTTTCGCCCACGGCCCTCCGCTCTCCAGAGGGCAAAGCGGGGCGGGGCTGCCCCTGGCTCCCTGGGCCCTGCTGCTTTGCTGGGGGTCTCCGGTGCCCGAAACCCACTCCCCACGGGTTCTCCTTGGCGGGGAAGCAGGATTGGGCGCGCCAAGGCCTTCTGGGCCCAGGCCGCAGCCATGCCCCCTGAGCCAGCTCGGCCGCTCAGTGCCGAGGCCCCCTCGCACCGACAGCCCAAAACGAGCTTCTGTCAGCTGCATTGTGCAAAGGGAAAGTCTACTCGGGCAGCAATCAACAGCCCCAACGCGGCTCAACTCAGGAAAGCAACGCAAGCCGTTTTGGCCCCCGGACTTCAGCTCTCCAGAGGGCAAAGCGGGGCGGGGCTGCCCCTGGCTCCCTGGGCACTGCTCCTGTGCTGGGGGTCTCCGATGCCCGAAACCCACTCCCGATGGGTTCTCCTTGGCGGGGAAGCAGGATTGGGCGCACGAAAGCCTTCTATGCCCACGCCCCAGCCATGCCCCAGGAGCCAGCTCGGCCGCTCAGCGCCGAGGCCCCATAGCACCGACGGCCCAAAACGAGCTTCTGGCAGCTGCATTCGGCAAAGGGAAAGACTCTTCGGGCAACAATCAACAGTCCCAACGCGCCTCGGCTCAGGAAAGCAACGGAAGCCCTTTTCACCCCCGGCCCTCTGCTCTCCAGAGGGCAAAGCGGGGCGGGCTGCCCTGACACCCTAGGCACTGCTGCTTTGCTGGGGGTCTCTGGCTCCGGAAACCCACTCCCCACGGGTTCTCCTGGGCGGGGAAGCAGGATTGGGCGCGCGAAGTCCATTTGGGCCTACGTCCCAGCCATGCCCCCTGAGCCAGCTCGGCCGCTCAGCGCCGAGGCCCCGTCGCACCGACGGCCCAAAACGAGCTTCTGGCAGCTGCATTGTGCAAAGGGAAAGTCTCCTCGGGCAGCCAACAACAGCCCCAACGCGCCTCGGCTCAGGAAAGCAACGCAAGCCGTTTTCGCCTCTGGCCCTCCGCTCTCCAGAGTGCAAAGCGGGGCGGGGCTGCCTCTGCCTCCCTGGGGCCTGCTGCTTTGCTGGGGGTCTCCGGTGCCCGAAACCCACTCCCCACGGGTTGTCCTTGGCGGGGAAGCAGGATTGGGCGCGCCAAGGCCTTCTGGGCCCAGGCCGCAGCCATGCCCCCTGAGCCACCTCGTCCGCTCAGCGCCGAGGCCCCGTCTCACCGACGGCACAAACCGAGCTTCTGTCGGCTGCATTGTGCAAAGGGAAAGTCTCCTCGGGCAGCCAACAACAGCCCCATCGCGCCTCGGCTCAGGAAAGCAACGCAAGCCGTTTTCGCTACCGGCCCTCTGCTCTCCAGAGGGCAAAGCGGGGCGGGCAGCCCTGACACCCTAGGCCCTGCTGCTTTGCTGGGGGTCTCTGGCTCCGGAAACCCACTCCCCACGGGTTCTCCTTGGCGGGGAAGCAGTATTGGGCGCGCGAAGGCCTTTTGGGCCCACGCCCCAGCCATGACCCAGGAGCCAGCTCGGCCGCTCAGCGCCGAGGCCCTGTCGCACCGACGGCCCAAAAGGAGCTTCTGGCAGCTGCATTGTGCAAAGGGAAAGTCTCCTCCGGCAGCCAACAACAGCCCCAACGCGCCTCGGCTCAGGAAAGCAACGCAAGCCGTTTTCGCCTCTGGCCCTCCGCTCTCCAGAGTGCAAAGCGGGGCGGGGCTGCCTCTGCCTCCCTGGGGCCTGCTGCTTTGCTGGGGGTCTCCGGTGCCCGAAACCCACTCCCCACGGGTTCTCCTTGGCGGGGAAGCTGGATTGGGCGCGCCAAGGCCTTCTGGGCCCAGGCCGCAGCCATGCACCCTGAGCCAGCTCGGCCGCTCAGCGCGGAGGCCCCCTCGCACCGACAGCCCAAAACGAGCTTCTGTCAGCTGCATTGTGCAAAGGGAAAGTCTCCTCGGGCAGCAATCAACAGCCCCAACGTGGCTCAGCTCAGGAAAGCAACGCAAGCCGTTTGGCCCCCGGACCTCCGCTCTCCAGAGGGCAAAGCGGTTTGGGGCTGCCCCTGACTCCCTGGGCCCGGCTGCTTTGCTGGGGGTCTCTGGCGCCCGAAACCCACTCCCGACGGGTTCTCCTTGGCGGGGAAGCAGGATTGGGCGCGGGAAGGCCTTTTGGGCCCACGCCCCAGCCATGCCCCCTGAGCCAGCTCGGCCGCCCATCGCCGAGGCCCCATCGCACCGACGGCCCAAAACGAGCTTCTGGCGGCTGCATTCTGCAAAGGGAAAGTCTCCTCGGGCAGCCAACAACAGCCCCAACGCGCCTCGGCTCAGGAAAGCAACGCAAGCCGTTTTCGCCCCTGCCTCTCTGCTCTCCAGAGGGCAAAGAGGGGCGGGGCTGACCCTGGCTCCTTGGGCCCTGCTGCTTTGCTGGGGGTATCTGTCACCCGAAACCCACTCCCCACGGGTTCTCCTTGGCGGGGAAGCAGTATTGGGCGCGTGAAGGCCTTTTGGGTCTTCGCCCCAAACATGCCCCCTGAGCCTGCTCGGCCGCTCAGCGCCGAGGCCCCGTCGCACCGATGGCACACAACTTGCTTCTGGCTGCTGCATTGTGCAAAGAAAAGTCTCCTCGGGCAGCCAACAACAGCCGTAACACGCCTCAGCTCAGTAAGGCAACACAAGCCGATTTCGCCCCCGGCCCTCCGCTCTCCAGAGGGCAAAGCGGGGCGGGGCTGCCCCTGGCTCCCTGGGCCCTGCTGCTTTGCTGGGGGTCTCCGGTGCCCGAAACCCACTCCCAACGGGTTCTCCTTGGCGGGGAACCAGGATTGGGCGCGTGAAGGCCTTCTGCGCCCAGGCCGCAGCCATGCCCCCTGAGCCAGCTCGGCCGCTCAGCGCCGAGGCCCCGTCGCACCGACGGCCCAAAACGAGCTTTTGGCAGCTGCATTGTGCAAAGGGAAAGTCTCCTCGGGCAGCCAACAGCAGCCCCAATGCGCCTCGGCTCAGGAAAGCAATGCAAGCCGTTTTCACCCCTGGACTTCCGCTCTCCAGAGGGAAAAGCGGAGCGGGGCTGCCCCTGGCTCACTGGGCCCTGTTGCTTTGTTTGGGGGATCCGGTGCCCGAAACCCACTCCCCACGGGTTCTCCTTGGCGGGGAAGCAGGATTGGGCGCTCGAAGGCCTTCTGCGCCCAGGCCGCAGCCATGCACCCTGAGCCAGCTCGGCCGATCAGCGCCGAGACCCCGTCGCACCGACGGCCCAAAACGAGCTTCTGGCAGCTGCCTTGTGCAAAGGGAAAGTCTCCTCGGGCAGCCAACAACAGCCCCAACGCGCCTCGGCTCAGGAAAGCAACGCAAGCCATTTTCGCCCCCTGGTCTCCGCTCTCCAGAGGGCAAAGCGGGGCGGGGCTGCCCCTGGCTCCCTGGGCCCTGCTGCTTTGCTGGGGGTCTCCGGTGCCCGAAACCCATTCCCCACGTGTTCTCCATGGCGGGGAAGCAGGATTGGGTGCGCGAAGGCCTTCTGGGCCCAGGTCGCAGCCATGCTCCCTGAGCCAGCTCGACCGCTCAGATCCAAGTCCCCGTGGCACCGACGGCCCAAAACGAGCTTCTGGCAGCTGCATTCCGCAAAGGGAAAGTCTCCTCGGGCAGCCATCAACAGCCCCAACGCGGCTCAGCTCAGGAAAGCACCGCAAGCCGTTTTCGGCCCCGGCCCTCCGCTCTCCAGAGGGCAAAGCAGGGCGGGGCTGCCCCTGGCTCCCTGGGCCCTGCTGCTTTGCTGGGGATCTCCGATGCCCGAAACCCACTCCCCACGGGTTCTCCTTGGCGGGGAAGCAGGATTGGGCGCGCCAAAGCCTTCTGTGCCCACGCCCCAGCCATGCCCCCTGAGCCAGCTCGGCCGCTCAGCGCCGAGGCCCCGTCGCACCGACGGCCCAAAACGAGCTTCTGGTGGCTGCATTGTGCAAAGGGAAAGTCTCCTCGGGCAGCCAACAACAGCCCCAAAGCGCCTCGGCTCAGGAAAGCAACGCAAGCCGTTTTCGCCCCCTGGTCTCCGCACTCCAGAGGGCAAAGCGGGGCGGGGCTGCCCCTGGCTCCCTGGGCCCTGCTGCTTTGCTGGGGGTCTCCGATGCCCGAAACCCACTCCCGACGGGTCCTCCTTGTCGGGGAAGCAGGATTGGGCGCACGAAAATCTTCTATGCCCACGCCCCAGCCATGCCCCAGGAGCCAGCTCGGCCGCTCAGCGCCGAGCCCCCATAGCACCGACGGCCCAAAACGAGCTTCTGTCGGCTGCATTCTGCAAAGGGAAAGTCTCCTCGGGCAACAATCAACAGCCCCAACGCGCCTCGGCTCAGGAAAGCAACGCAAGCCGTTTTCGCTCCCGGCCCTCTGCTCTCAAGAGGGCAAAGCGGGGCGGGCATCCCTGACACCCTAGGCCCTGCTGCTTTGCTGGGGGTCTCTGGCTCCGGAAACCCACTCCCCACGGGTTCTCCTTGGCGGGGAAGCAGGATTGGGCGCGCGAAGTCCTTTTGGGCCCACGTCCCAGCCATGACCCGGGAGCCACCTCGGCCGCACAGCGCCAAGGCCCTGTCGCACCGACGGCCCAAAACGAGCTTCTGGCAGCTGCATTGTGCAAAGGGAAATTCTCCTCGGGCAGCCAACAACAGCCCCAACGCGCCTCGGCTCAGGAAAGCAATGCAAGCCGTTTTCGCCTCTGGCCCTCCGCTCTCCAGAGTGCAAAGCGGGGCGGGGCTGCCTCTGCCTCCCTGGGGCCTGCTGCTTTGCTGGGGGTCTCCGGTGCCCGAAACCCACTCCCCACGGGTTCTCCTTGGCGGGGAAGCAGGATTGGGCGCGCCAAGGCCTTCTGGGCCCAGGCCGCAGCCATGCCCCCTGAGCCAGCTCGGCCGCTCAGCGCCGAGGCCCCCTCGCACCAACAGACAAAACGAGCTTCTGTCAGCTGCATTGTGCAAAGGGAATGTCTCCTCGGGCAGCAATCAACAGCCCCAACGCGGCTCAGCTCAGGAAAGCAACGCAAGCCGTTTTGGCCCCCGGACCTCCGCTCACCAGAGGACAAAGCGGGGCGGGGATGCCCCTGGCTCCCTGGGCCCTGCTGCTTTGCTGGGGGTCTCCGATGCCCGAAACCCACTCCCGACGGGTTCTCCTTGGCGGGGAAGCAGGATTGAGCGCGCGAAAGCCTTCTGTGCCCACGCCCCAGCCATGCCCCCTGAGCCAGCTCGGCCGCACAGCGCCGAGGCCCCGTCGCACCGACGGCCCAAAACGAGCTTCTGGCAGCTGCATTGTGCAAAGGGAAAGTCTCCTCGGGCAGCCAACAACAGCCCCAACGCGCCTCGGCTCAGTAAAGCAACGCAAGCCATTTTCGCCCCCGGACTTCCTCACTGCAGAGGGCAAAGCGGGGCGGGGCTGCCCCTCGCTCCCTGGGCACTGCTGCTTTGCTGGGGGTCTCCGGTGCCCGAAACCCACTCCCGACGGGTTCTCCATGGCGGAGAAGCAGGATTGGGTGCGCGAAGGCCTTCCGCGCCCAGGCCGCAGCCATGCCCCTGAGCCAGCTCGGCCGCTCAGCGCCGAGGCCCCGTCGCACCGACAGCCCAAAACGAGCTTCTGGCAGCTGCATTGTGCAAAGGGAAAGTCTCCTCGGGCAGCAATCAACAGCCCCAACGCGCCTTGGCTCAGGAAAGCAACGCAAGCCGTTTTCACTCCCGGCCCTCTGGTCTCCAGAGGGCAAAGCGGGGCGGGCTGCCCTGACACCCTAAGCACTGCTGCTTTGCTGGGGGTCTCTGGCTCCGGAAACCCACTCCCCACGTGTTCTCATTGGCGGGGAAGCAGGATTGGGCGCGCGAAGGCCTTTTGGGCCTACGTCCCAGCCATGCCCCCTGAGCCAGTTCGGCCTCTCCGCGCCGAGGCCCCGTCGCACCGACGGCCCAAAACGAGCTTCTGGCAGCTGCATTGTGCAAAGGGAAAGTCTCCTCGGGCAGCCAACAACAGCCCCAACGCGCCTCGGCTCAGGAAAGCAACGCAAGCCGTTTTCGCCTCTGGCCCTCCGCTCTCCAGAGTGCAAAGCGGGGCGGGGCTGCCTCTGCCTCCCTGGGCCCTGCTGCTTTGCTGGGGGTCTCCGGTGCCCGAAACCCACTCCCCACGGGTTCTCTTTGGCGGGGAAGCAGGATTGGGCGCGCCAAGGCCTTCTGGGCCCAGGCCGCAGCCATGCCCCCTCAGCCAGCTCGGCCGCTCAGCTCCGAGGCCCCCTCGCACCGACAGCTCAAAACGAGCTTCTGTCAGCTGCATTGTGCAAAGGGAAAGACTCCTCGGGCAGCAATCAACAGCCCCAACGCGGCTCAGCTCAGGAAAGCAACGCAAGCCGTTTTGGCCCCCGGACCTCCGCTCTCCAGAGGGCAAAGCGGGGCGGGGCTGCCCCTGGCTCCCTGGGCCCTGCTGCTTTGCTGGGGGTCTCCGATGCCCGAAACCCACTCCCGACGGGTTCTCCTTGGCGGGGAAGCAGGATTGGGCGCGCGAAAGCCTTCTGTGCCCACGCCCCAGCCATGCCCCCTGAGCCACCTCGGGCGCTCAGCGCCGAGGCCCCGTCGCACCGACGGCCCAAAACGAGCTTCTGGCAGCTGCATTGTGCAAAGGGAAAGTCTCCTCGGGCAGCCAACAACAGCCCCAACGCGCCTCGGCTCAGGAAAGCAACGCAAGCCGTTTTCGCCCACGGCCCTCCGGTCTCCAGAGGGCAAAGCGGGGCGGGGCTGCCCCTCGCTCCCTGGGCCCTGCTGCTTTGGTGGGGGTCTCTGGCTCCGGAAACCCACTCCCCACGGGTTCTCCATGGCGGGGAAGCAGGATTGGGTGTGCGAAGGCCTTCTGCGCCCATGTCGCAGCCATGCCCCCTGAGCCAGCTCGGCCGCTCAGAGCCAAGTCCCCGTCGCACCGACGGCCCAAAACGAGCTTCTGGCAGCTGCATTCTGCAAAGGGAAAGTCTCCTCGGGCAGCAATCAACAGCCCCAATGGGGCTCAGCTCAGGAAAGCAACGCAAGCCGTTTTGGCCCCCGGCCCTCCGCTCTCCAGAGGGCAAAGCGGGGCGGGGCTGCCCCTGGCTCCCTGGGCACTGCTGCTTTGCTGGGGGTCTCTGGCGCCCGAAACCCACGCCCCACGGGTTCTCCTTGGCGGGGAAGCAGGATTGGGCACGCGAAGGCCTACTGCGCCCAGGCCGCAGCCATGCCCCCTGAGCCAGCTCGGCCGCTAAGCGCCGAGTCCCCGTCGCACCGACGGCCCAAAACGAGCTTCTGGCAGCTGCATTCGGCAAAGGGAAAGTCTCCTCGTTCAGCCAACAACAGCCCCAACGCGCCTCGGCTCAGGAAAGCAACGCAAGCCGTTTTCGCCCCCGGCCCTCCGCTCTCCAGAAGGCAAAGCGGGGCGGGGCTGCCCCTGGCTCCCTGGGCCCTGCTGCTTTGCTGGGGCTCTCCAGCCCCCGAAACCCACTCCCCACGGGTTCTCCATGGCGGGGAAGCAGGATTGGGCGCGCGAAGGGCTTCTAAGCTCAGGCCGCAGCCATGCCCCCTGAGCCAGCTCGGCCGCTCAGCGCCGAGGCCCCGTCGCACCGACGGCCCAAAACGAGCTTCTGGCAGCTGCATTGTGCATAGGGAAACTCTCATAGGGCAGCCATCAACAGCTCCAACGTGCCTCAGCTCAGGAAAGCAACCCAAGCCGTTTTCGCCCACGGCCCTCCGCTCTCCAGAGGGCAAAGCGGGGCGGGGCTGCCCCTGGCTCCCTGGGCCCTGCTGCTTTGCTGGGGGTCTCCGGTGCCCGAAACCCACTCCCCACGGGTTCTCCTTGGCGGGGAAGCAGGATTGGGCGCGCCAAGGCCTTCTGGGCCCAGGCCGCAGCCATGCCCCCTGAGCCAGCTCGGCCGCTCAGTGCCGAGGCCCCCTCGCACCGACAGCCCAAAACGAGCTTCTGTCAGCTGCATTGTGCAAAGGGAAAGTCTACTCGGGCAGCAATCAACAGCCCCAACGCGGCTCAACTCAGGAAAGCAACGCAAGCCGTTTTGGCCCCCGGACTTCAGCTCTCCAGAGGGCAAAGCGGGGCGGGGCTGCCCCTGGCTCCCTGGGCACTGCTCCTGTGCTGGGGGTCTCCGATGCCCGAAACAAACTCCCGACGTGTTCTCCTTGTCGGGGAAGCAGGATTGGGCGCGCGAAAGCCTTCTGTGCCCACGCCCCAGCCATGCCCCCTGAGCCAGCTCGGCCGCTCAGCCCCGAGGCCCCGTCGCACCGACGGCCCAAAACGAGCTTCTGGCAGCTGCATTGTGCAAAGGGAAAGTCTCCTCGGGCAGCCAACAACAGCCCCAACGCGGCTCAGCTCAGGAAAGCACCGCAAGCCGTTTTCGCCCCCGGCCCTCAGCTCTCCAGAGGGCAAAGCGGGGCGGGGCTGCCCCTGACTCCCTGGGCCCTGCTGCTTTGCTGGGGGTCTCCGATGCCCGAAACCCACTCCCGACGGGTTCTCCTTGTCGGGGAAGCAGGATTGGGCGCACGAAAGCCTTCTATGCCCACGCCCCAGCCATGCCCCAGGAGCCAGTTTGGCCGCTCAGCGCCGAGGCCCCATAGCACCGACGGCCCAAAACGAGCTTCTGGCAGCTGCATTCGGCAAAGGGAAAGTCTCTTCGGGCAACAATCAACAGCCCCAACGAGCCTCGGCTCAGGAAAGCAACGTAAGCCCTTTTCACCCCCGGCCCTCTGCTCTCCAGAGGGCAAAGCGGTGCGGGCTGCCCTGACACCCTAGGCACTGCTGCTTTGCTGGGGGTCTCTGGCTCCGGAAACCCACTCCCCACGGGTTCTCCTTGGCGGGGAAGCAGGATTGGGCGCGCGAAGGCCTTTTGGGCCTACGTCCCAGCCATGCCCCCTGAGCCAGCTCGGCCTCTCAGCGCCGAGGCCCCGTCGCACCGACGGCCCAAAACGAGCTTCTGGCAGCTGCATTGTGCAAAGGGAAAGTCTCCTCGGGCAGCCAACAACAGCCCCAACGCGCCTCGGCTCAGGAAAGCAACGCAAGCCGTTTTCGCCTCTGGCCCTCCGCTCTCCAGAGTGCAAAGCGGGGCGGGGCTGCCTCTGCCTCCTTGGGCCCTGCTGCTTTGCTGGGGGTCTCCGGTGCCCGAAACCCACTCCCCACGGGTTCTCCTTGGCGGGTAAGCAGGATTGGGCGCGCCAAGGCCTTCTGGGCCCAGGCCGCAGCCATGCCCCTGAGCCAGCTCGGCCGCTCAGCGCCGAGGCCCCGTCCCACGGACGGCCCAAAACGAGCTTCTGGCAGCTGCATTGTGCAAAGGGAAAGTCTCCTCGGGCAGCAATCTACACCCCAACGCCCCTCGGCTCAGGAAAGCAACGCAAGCCGTTTTCGCCCCCGGCTCTCCGCTCTCCAGAGGGCAAAGCGGGGCGGGGCTGCCTCTGCCTCCCTGGGCCCTGCTGCTTTGCTGGGGGTCTGCGATGCCCAAAACCCACTCCCCACGGGTTCTCCTTGGCGGGGAAGCAGGATTGGGCACGCGAAGGCCTTCTGCGCCCAGGTCGCAGCCTTGCCCCCTGAGCCAGCTCGGCCGCTCAGCGCCCAGGCCCCGTGGCACCGACGGCCCAAAACGAGCTTCTGGCAGCTGCATTCGGCAAAGGGAAAGTCTCCTCCGGCAGCCTACAACAGACCCAACGCGCCTCGGCTCAGGAAAGCAACGCAAGCCTTTATAGCCCCCGGCCCTCCGCTATCCAGAGGGCAAAGCGGGGCGGGGCTTCCCCTGGCTCCCTGGGCCCTGCTGCTTTGCTGGGGGTCTCCAGCGCCCGAAAACCACTCCCCACGGGTTCTCCTTGGCGGGGATGCAGGATTGGGCACGCGAAGGCCTTCTGCGCCCAGGTCGCAGCCTTGCCCACTGAGCCAGCTCGGCCGCTCAGCGCCGAGGCCCCGTCGCACCGACGGCCCAAAACGAGCTTCTGGTAGCTGCATTGTGCAAAGGGAAAGTCTCCTCGGGCAGCAATCAACAGCCCCAACGTGGCTCAGCTCAGGAAAGCAACGCAAGCCGTTTTGGCCCCCGGACCTCCGCTCTCCAGAGGGCAAAGCGGGGCGGGGCTGCCCCTGGCTCCCTGGGCCCTGCTGCTTTGCTGGGGGTCTCCGATGCCCGAAACCCACTCCCCACGGGTTCTCCTTGGCGGGGATGCAGGATTGGGCACGCGAAGGCCTTCTGCGCCCAGGTCGCAGCCTTGCCCACTGAGCCAGCTCGGCCGCTCAGCCCCGAGGCCCCGTCGCACCGACGGCCCAAAACGAGCTTCTGGCAGCTGCATTCGGCAAAGGGAATGTCTCTTCGGGAAACAATCAACAGCCCCAACGCGCCTTGGCTCAGGAAAGCAACGCAAGCCGTTTTCGCTCCCGGCCCTCTGCTCTCCAGAGGGCAAAGCGGGGCGGGCAGCCCTGACACCCTAGGCCCTGCTGCTTTCCTGGGGGTCTCTGGCTCCGGAAACCCACTCCCCACGGGTTCTCCTTGGCGGGGAAGCAGGATTGGGCGCGCGAAGGCCTTTTGGGCCTACGTCCCAGCCATGCCCCCTGAGCCAGCTCGGCCTTTCCGCGCCGAGGCCCCGTCGCACCGACGGCCCAAAACGAGCTTCTGGCAGCTGCATTGTGCAAAGGGAAAGTCTCCTCGGGCAGCCAACAACAGCCCCAACGCGCCTCGGCTCAGGAAAGCAACGCAAGCCGTTTTCGGCCCGGCCCTCCGCTCTCCAGAGGGCAAAGCGGGGCGGGGCTGCCCCTGGCTCCCTGGGCCCTGCTGCTTTGCTGGGGTTCTCCGATGCCGGAAACCCACTCCCGACGTGTTCTCCTTGTCGGGGAAGCAGGATTGGGCGCGCGAAAGCCTTCTATGCCCACCCCCCAGCCATGCCCCCTGAGCCAGCTCGGCAGCTCAGCGCCGAGGCCCCATAGCACCGACGGCCCAAAAGGAGCTTCTGGCAGCTGCATTGTGCAAAGGGAAAGTCTCCTCGGGCAGCCAACAACAGCCCCAACGCGCCTCGGCTCAGGAAAGCAACGCAAGCCGTTTTCGCCCCCGGCCCTCCGCTCTCCAGAGGGCAAAGCGGGGCGGGGCTGCCCCTGGCTCCCTGGGCCCTGCTGCTTTGCTGGGGGTCTCTGGCTCCGGAAACACACTCCCCACGGGTTCTCCATGGCGGGGAAGCAGGATTGGGTGTGCGAAGGTCTTCTGCGCCCATGTCGCAGCCATGCCCCCTGAGGCAGCTCGGCCGCTCAGAGCAAAGTCCCAGTCGCACCGACGGCCCAAAACGAGCTTCTGGCAGCTGCATTCTGCAAAGGGAAAGTCTCCTCGGGCAGCAATCAACAGCTCCAACGTGCCTCATCTCAGGAAAGCAACCCAAACCGTTTTCGCCCACGGCCCTCCGCTCTCCAGAGGGCAAAGCGGGGCGGGGCTGCCTCTGGCTCCCTGGGGCCTACTGCTTTGCTGGGGGTCTCCGGTGCCCGAAACCCACTCCCCACGGGTTCTCCTTGGCGGGGAAGCAGGATTGGGCGCGCGAAAGCCTTCTGTGCCAACGCCCCAGCCATGCGCCCTGAGCCAGCTCGGCCGCTCAGCGCCGAGGCCCCCTCACACCGACAGCCCAAAACGAGCTTCTGTCAGCTGCATTGTGCAAAGGGAAAGTCTCCTCGGGCAGCAATCCACAGCCCCAACGCGGCTCAGCTCAGGAAAGCAACGCAAGCCGTTTTGGCCCCCGGACCTCCGCTCTCCAGAGGGCAAAGCGGGGCGGGGCTGCCCCTGGCTCCCTGGGCCCTGCTGCTTTGCTGGGGGTCTCCGATTCCCGAAACCCACTCCCGACGGGTTCTCCTTGTCGGGGAAGCAGGATTGGGCGCGCAAAAGCCTTCTGTGCCAACGCCCCAGCCATGCGCCCTGAGCCAGCTCGGCCGCTCAGCGCCAAGGCCCCGTCGCACCGACGGCCCAAAACGAGCTTCTGGCAGCTGCATTGTGCAAAGGGAAAGTCTCCTCGGGCAGCCAACAACAGCCCCAACGCGCCTCGGCTCAGGAAAGCAACGCAAGCCGTTTTCGCCTCTGGCCCTCCGCTCTCCAGAGTGCAAAGCTGGGCGGGGCTGCCTCTGCCTCCTTGGGCCCTGCTGCTTTGCTGGGGGTCTCCGGTGCCCGAAACCCACTCCCCACGGGTTCTCCTTGGCGGGGAAGCAGGATTGGGCGCGCGAAGGCCTTCTGGGCCCAGGCCGCAGCCATGCCCCCTGAGCCAGCTCGGCCGTTCAGCGCCGAGGCCCCGTCCCACGGACGGCCCAAAACGAGCTTCTGTCAGCTGCATTGTGCAAAGGGAAAGTCTCCTCCGGCAGCAATCTACACCCCAACGCCCCTCGGCTCAGGAAAGCAACGCAAGCAGTTTTCGGCCCCGGCTCTCCGCTCTCCAGAGGGCAAAGCGGGGCGGGGCTGCCCCTGGCTCCCTGGGCCCTGCTGCTTAGCTGGGGGTCTCTGGCTCCGGAAACCCACTCCCCACGGGTTCTCCATGGCGGGGAAGCAGGATTGGGTGTGCGAAGGCCTTCTGCGCCCATGTCGCAGCCATGCCCCCTGAGCCAGCTCGGCCGCTCAGCGCCGAGGCCCCGTCGCACCGACGGCCCAAAACGAGCTTCTGGCAGCTGCATTCTGCAAAGGGAAAGTCTCCTCGGGCAGCAATCAACAGCCCCAATGCGGCTCAGCTCAGGAAAGCAACGCAAGACGTTTTCGCCCCCGGCCCTCCGCTCACCAGAGGGCAAAGCGGGGTTGGGCTGCCCCTGGCTCCCTGGGCACTGCTGCTTTGCTGGTGGTCTCTGGCGCCCGAAACCCACGCCCCACGGGTTCTCCTTGGCGGGGAAGCAGGATTGGGCCCGCGAAGGCCTTCTGCGCCCAGGCCGCAGCCATGCCCCCTGAGCCAGCTCGGCCGCTCATCGCTGAGGCCCCGTCGCACCGACGGCCTAAAACGAGCTTCTGGCAGCTGCATTCGGCAAAGGGAAAGTCTCCTCGGGGAGCCAACAACAGCCCCAACGCGCCTCGGCTCAGGAAAGCAACGCAAGCCGTTTTCGCCCCCGGCCCTCCGCTCTCCTGAGGGCAAAGCGGGGCGGGGTTGCCCCTGGCTCCCTGGGCCCTGCTGCTTTGCTGGGGGTCTCTGGCTCCGGAAACCCACTCCCCACGGGTTCTCCATGGCGGGGAAGCAGGATTGGGTGTGCGAAGGCCTTCTGCGCCCATGTCGCAGCCGTGCCCCCTGAGCCAGCTCGGCCGCTCAGAGCCAAGTCCCCGTCGAACCGACGGCCCAAAACGAGCTTCTGGCAGCTGCATTCTGCAAAGGGAAAGTCTCCTCGGGCAGCAATCAACAGCCCCAGTGGGGCTCAGCTCAGGAATGCAACGCAAGCCGTTTTGCCCCCGGCCCTCCGCTCTCCAGAGGGCAAAGCGGGGCGGGGCTGCCCCTGGCTCCCTGGGCACTGCTGCTTTGCTGGTGGTCTCTGGCGCCCGAAACCCACGCCCCACGGGTTCTCCTTGGCGGGGAAGCAGGATTGGGCCCGCGAAGGCCTTCTGCGCCCAGGCTGCAGCCATGCCCCCTGAGCCAGCTTGGCCGCTCAGCGCCGAGGCCCCCTCGCACCAACAGCCCAAAACGAGCTTCTGTCAGCTGCATTGTGCAAAGGGAAAGTCTCCTCGGGCAGCAATCAACAGCCCCAATGCGGCTCAGTTCAGGAAAGCAACGCAAGCCCTTTTGGCCCCCGGACCTCAGCTCTCCAGAGGGCAAAGCGGGGCGGAGCTGCCTCTGGCTCCCTGGGCCCTGCTGCTTTGCTGGGGGTCTCCGGTGCCCGAAACCCACTCCCGACGGGTTCTCCATGGCGGGGAAGCAGGATTGGGCGCACGAAAGCCTTCTATGCCCACGCCCCAGCCATGCCACCTGAGCCAGCTCGGCCGCTCAGCGCCGAGGCCCCGTCGCACACGACGACCCAAAACGAGCTTCTGGCAGCTGCATTGTGCAAAGGGAAAGTCTCCTCGGGCAGCCAACAACAGCCCCAACGCGCCTCGGCTCAGGAAAGCAACGCAAGCCGTTTTCGCCCCCTGGTGTCCGCTCTCCAGATGGCAAAGCGGGGTGGGGCTGCCCCTGGCTCCCTGGGCCCTGCTGCTTAGCTGGGGGTCTCTGGCTCCGGAAACCCACTCCCCACGGGTTCTCCATGGCGGGGAAGCAGGATTGGGTGTGCGAAGGCCTTCTGCGCCCATGTCGCAGCCATGCCCCCTGAGCCAGCTCGGCCGCTCAGCGCCGAGGCCCGGTCGCACCGACGGCCCAAAACGAGCTTCTGGCAGCTGCATTCTGCAAAGGGAAAGTCTCCTCGGGCAGCAATCAACAGCCCCAATGCGGCTCAGCTCAGGAAAGCAACGCAAGCCGTTTTGGCCCCCGGCCCTCCGCTCACCAGAGGGCATAGCGGGGCTGGGCTGCCCCTGGCTCCCTGGGCACTGCTGCTTTGCTGGTGGTCTCTGGCGCCCGAAACCCACGCCCCACGGGTTCTCCTTGGCGGGGAAGCAGGATTGGGCCCGCGAAGGCCTTCTGCGCCCAGGCCGCAGCCATGCCCCCTGAGCCAGCTCGGCCGCTCATCGCTGAGGCCCCGTCGCACCGACGGCCTAAAACGAGCTTCTGGCAGCTGCATTCGGCAAAGGGAAAGTCTCCTCGGGGAGCCAACAACAGCCCCAACGCGCCTCGGTTCAGGAAAGCAACGCAAGCCGTTTTCGCCCCCGGCCCTCCGCTCTCCTGAGGGCAAAGCGGGGCGGGGCTGCCTCTGGCTCCCTGGGCCCTGCTGCTTTGCTGGGGGTCTCCGGTGCCCGAAACCCACTCCCGACGGGTTCTCCATGGCTGGGAAGCAGGATTGGTCGCGCGAAGGCCTTCTGCGCCCAGGCCGCAGCCATGCCCCCTGAGCCAGCTCGGCCGCTAAGCGCCGAGGCCCCATCGCACCGACGGCCCAAAACGAGCTTCTGGCAGCTGCATTCGGCAAAGGGAAAGTCTCCTCGGGCAGCCAACAACAGCCCCAACGCGCCTCGGCTCAGGAAAGCAACGCAAGCCGTTTTCGCCCCCGGCCCTCCGCTCTCCTGAGGGCAAAGCGGGGCGGGGCTGCCTCTGGCTCCCTGGGCCCTGCTGCTTTGCTGGGGGTCTCCGGTGCACGAAACCCACTCCCGACGGGTTCTCCTTGTCGGGGAAGCAGGATTGGGCGCGCAAAAGCCTTCTATGCCCACGCCCCAGCCATGCCCCAGGAGCCAGCTCGGCCGCTCAGCGCCGAGGCCCCATAGCACCGACGGCCCAAAAGGAGCTTCTGGCAGCTGCATTGTGCAAAGGGAAAGTCTCCTCGGGCAGCCAACAACAGCCCCAACGCGCCTCGGCTCAGGAAAGCAACGCAAGCCGTTTTCGCCCCCGGCCCTCCGCTCTCCAGAGGGCAAAGCGGGTCGGGGCTGCCCCTGGCTCCCTGGGCCCTGCTGCTTTGCTGGGGGTCTCTGGCTCCGGAAACCCACTCCCCACGGGTTCTCCATGGCGGGGAAGCAGGATTGGGTGTGCGAAGGCCTTCTGCGCCCATGTCGCAGCCGTGCCCCCTGAGCCAGCTCGGCCGCTCAGAGCCAAGTCCCCGTCGAACCGACGGCCCAAAACGAGCTTCTGGCAGCTGCATTCTGCAAAGGGAAAGTCTCCTCGGGCAGCAATCAACAGCCCCAGTGGGGCTCAGCTCAGGAATGCAACGCAAGCCGTTTTGCCCCCGGCCCTCCGCTCTCCAGAGGGCAAAGCGGGGCGGGGCTGCCCCTGGCTCCCTGGGCACTGCTGCTTTGCTGGTGGTCTCTGGCGCCCGAAACCCACGCCCCACGGGTTCTCCTTGGCGGGGAAGCAGGATTGGGCCCGCGAAGGCCTTCTGCGCCCAGGCTGCAGCCATGCCCCCTGAGCCAGCTTGGCCGCTCAGCGCCGAGGCCCCCTCGCACCAACAGCCCAAAACGAGCTTCTGTCAGCTGCATTGTGCAAAGGGAAAGTCTCCTCGGGCAGCAATCAACAGCCCCAATGCGGCTCAGTTCAGGAAAGCAACGCAAGCCCTTTTGGCCCCCGGACCTCAGCTCTCCAGAGGGCAAAGCGGGGCGGAGCTGCCTCTGGCTCCCTGGGCCCTGCTGCTTTGCTGGGGGTCTCCGGTGCCCGAAACCCACTCCCGACGGGTTCTCCATGGCGGGGAAGCAGGATTGGGCGCACGAAAGCCTTCTATGCCCACGCCCCAGCCATGCCACCTGAGCCAGCTCGGCCGCTCAGCGCCGAGGCCCCGTCGCACACGACGACCCAAAACGAGCTTCTGGCAGCTGCATTGTGCAAAGGGAAAGTCTCCTCGGGCAGCCAACAACAGCCCCAACGCGCCTCGGCTCAGGAAAGCAACGCAAGCCGTTTTCGCCCCCTGGTGTCCGCTCTCCAGATGGCAAAGCGGGGTGGGGCTGCCCCTGGCTCCCTGGGCCCTGCTGCTTAGCTGGGGGTCTCTGGCTCCGGAAACCCACTCCCCACGGGTTCTCCATGGCGGGGAAGCAGGATTGGGTGTGCGAAGGCCTTCTGCGCCCATGTCGCAGCCATGCCCCCTGAGCCAGCTCGGCCGCTCAGCGCCGAGGCCCGGTCGCACCGACGGCCCAAAACGAGCTTCTGGCAGCTGCATTCTGCAAAGGGAAAGTCTCCTCGGGCAGCAATCAACAGCCCCAATGCGGCTCAGCTCAGGAAAGCAACGCAAGCCGTTTTGGCCCCCGGCCCTCCGCTCACCAGAGGGCAAAGCGGGGCTGGGCTGCCCCTGGCTCCCTGGGCACTGCTGCTTTGCTGGTGGTCTCTGGCGCCCGAAACCCACGCCCCACGGGTTCTCCTTGGCGGGGAAGCAGGATTGGGCCCGCGAAGGCCTTCTGCGCCCAGGCCGCAGCCATGCCCCCTGAGCCAGCTCGGCCGCTCATCGCTGAGGCCCCGTCGCACCGACGGCCTAAAACGAGCTTCTGGCAGCTGCATTCGGCAAAGGGAAAGTCTCCTCGGGGAGCCAACAACAGCCCCAACGCGCCTCGGTTCAGGAAAGCAACGCAAGCCGTTTTCGCCCCCGGCCCTCCGCTCTCCTGAGGGCAAAGCGGGGCGGGGCTGCCTCTGGCTCCCTGGGCCCTGCTGCTTTGCTGGGGGTCTCCGGTGCCCGAAACCCACTCCCGACGGGTTCTCCATGGCTGGGAAGCAGGATTGGTCGCGCGAAGGCCTTCTGCGCCCAGGCCGCAGCCATGCCCCCTGAGCCAGCTCGGCCGCTAAGCGCCGAGGCCCCATCGCACCGACGGCCCAAAACGAGCTTCTGGCAGCTGCATTCGGCAAAGGGAAAGTCTCCTCGGGCAGCCAACAACAGCCCCAACGCGCCTCGGCTCAGGAAAGCAACGCAAGCCGTTTTCGCCCCCGGCCCTCCGCTCTCCTGAGGGCAAAGCGGGGCTGGGCTGCCTCTGGCTCCCTGGGCCCTGCTGCTTTGCTGGGGGTCTCCGGTGCACGAAACCCACTCCCGACGGGTTCTCCTTGTCGGGGAAGCAGGATTGGGCGCGCAAAAGCCTTCTATGCCCACGCCCCAGCCATGCCCCAGGAGCCAGCTCGGCCGCTCAGCGCCGAGGCCCCATAGCACCGACGGCCCAAAAGGAGCTTCTGGCAGCTGCATTGTGCAAAGGGAAAGTCTCCTCGGGCAGCCAACAACAGCCCCAACGCGCCTCGGCTCAGGAAAGCAACGCAAGCCGTTTTCGCCCCCGGCCCTCCGCTCTCCAGAGGGCAAAGCGGGGCGGGGCTGCCCCTGGCTCCCTGGGCCCTGCTGCTTTGCTGGGGGTCTCTGGCTCCGGAAACCCACTCCCCACGGGTTCTCCATGGCGGGGAAGCAGGATTGGGTGTGCGAAGGCCTTCTGCGCCCATGTCGCAGCCGTGCCCCCTGAGCCAGCTCGGCCGCTCAGAGCCAAGTCCCCGTCGCACCGACGGCCCAAAACGAGCTTCTGGCAGCTGCATTCTGCAAAGGGAAAGTCTCCTCGGGCAGCAATCAACAGCCCCAATCGGGCTCTGCTCAGGAATGCAACGCAAGCCGTTTTGCCCCTGGCCCTCCGCTCTCCAGAGGGCAAAGCGGGGCGGGGCTGCCCCTGGCTCCCTGGGCACTGCTGCTTTGCTGGTGGTCTCTGGCGCCCGAAACCCATGCCCCACGGGTTCTCCTTGGCGGGGAAGCAGGATTGGGCCCTCGAAGGCCTTCTGCGCCCAGGCCGCAGCCATGCCCCCTGAGCCAGCTAGGCCGCTCAGCGCCGAGGCCCCCTCGCACCAACAGCCCAAAACGAGCTTCTGTCAGCTGCATTGTGCAAAGGGAAAGTCTCCTCGGGCAGCAATCAACAGCCCCAATGCGGCTCAGCTCAGGAAAGCAACGCAAGCCCTTTTGGCCCCCGGACCTCAGCTCTCCAGAGGGCAAAGCGGGGCGGGGCTGCCTCTGGCTCCCTGGGCCCTGCTGCTTAGCTGGGGGTCTCTGGCTCCGGAAACCCACTCCCCACGGGTTCTCCTTGGCGGGGAAGCAGGATTGGGCGCGCCAAGGCCTTCTGGGCCCAGGACGCAGCAATGCACCCTGAGCCAGCTCGGCCGCTCAGCGCCGAGGCCCCCTCACACCGACAGCCCAAAACGAGCTTCTGTCAGCTGCATTGTGCAAAGGGAAAGTCTCCTCGGGCAGCAATCAACAGCCCCAACGCGGCTCAGCTCAGGAAAGCAACGCAAGCCGTTTTGGCCCCCGGACCTCCGCTCTCCAGAGGGCAAAGCCGGGCGGGGCTGCCCCTGGCTCCCTGGGCCCTGCTGCTTTGCTGGGCGTCTCCGATGCCCGAAACCCACTCCCGACGGGTTCTCCTTGTCGGGGAAGCAGGATTGGGCGCGCGAAAGCCTTCTGTGCCAACGCCCCAGCCATGCGCCCTGAGCCAGCTCGGCCGCTCAGCGCCAAGGCTCCGTCCCACCGACGGCCCAAAACGAGCTTCTGGCAGCTGCATTGTGCAAAGGGAAAGTCTCCTCGGGCAGCCAACAACAGCCCCAACGCGCCTCGGCTCAGGAAAGCAACGTAAGCCCTTTTCACCCCGGCCCTCTGCTCTCCAGAGGGCAAAGCGGGGCAGGGCTGCCCCTGGCTCCCTGGGCCCTGCTGCTTTGCTGGGGGTCTCCGGTGCCCGAAACCGATTCCCCACGTGTTCTCCATGGCGGGGAAGCAGGATTGGGTGCGCGAAGGCCTTCTGGGCCCAGGTCGCAGCCATGCTCCCTTGCCAGCTCGGCCGCTCAGAGCCAAGTCCCCGTGGCACCGACGGCCCAAAACGAGCTTCTGGTAGCTGCATTCGGCAAAGGGAAAGTCTCCTCCGGCAGCCATCAACAGCCCCAAAGCGGCTCAGCTCAGGAAAGCACCGCAAGCCGTTTTCGGCCCCGGCCCTCCGCTCTCCAGATGGCAAAGCGGGGCGGGCTGCCCCTGGCTCCCTGGGCCCTGCTGCTTTGCTGGGGGTCTCTAGTTCCGGAAACCCACTCCCGACGGGTTCTCCTTGTCGGGGAAGTAGGATTGGGCGCGCGAAAGCCTTCTATGCCCACGCCCCAGCCATGCCCCAGGAGCCAGCTCGGCCGCTCAGCGCCGAGGCCCCATAGCACCGACGGCCCAAAACGAGCTTCTGGCAGCTGCATTCGGCAAAGGGAAAGTCTCTTCGGGCAACAATCAACAGCCCCAACGCGCCTCGGCTCAGGAAAGCAACGTAAGCCCTTTTCACCCCCGGCCCTCTGCTCTCCAGAGGGCAAAGCGGGGCGGGCTGCCCTGACACCCTAGGCACTGCTGCTTTGCTGGGGGTCTCTGGTTCCGGAAACCCACTCCCCACGGGTTCTCCTTGGCGGGGAAGCAGGATTGGGAGCGCGAAGGCCTTTTGGGCCTACGTCCCAGCCATGCCCCCTGAGCCAGCTCGGCCTCTCAGCGCCGAGGCCCCGTCGCACCGACGGCCCAAAACGAGCTTCTGGCAGCTGCATTGTGCAAAGGGAAAGTCTCCTCGGGCAGCCAACAACAGCCCCAACGCGCCTCGGCTCCGGAAAGCAACGCAAGCCGTTTTCGCCTCTGGCCCTCCGCTCTCCAGAGTGCAAAGCGGGGCGGGGCTGCCTCTGCCTCCCTGGGCCCTGCTGCTTTGCTGGGGGTCTCCGGTGCCCGAAACCCACTCCCCACGTGTTCTCCTTGGCGGGGAAGCAGGATTGGGCGCGTCAAGGCCTTCTGGGCCCAGGCCGCAGCCATGCCCCTGAGCAAGCTCGGCCGCTCAGCGCCGAGGCCCCGTCCCACGGACGGCCCAAAACGAGCTTCTGGCAGCTGCATTGTGCAAAGGGAAAGTCTCCTCGGGCAGCAATTAACACCCCAACGCCCCTCTGCTCAGGAAAGCAACGCAAGCCGTTTTCGCCCCCGGCTCTCCGCTCTCCAGAGGGCAAATCGGGGCGGGGCTGCCTCTGCCTCCCTGGGCCCTGCTGCTTTGCTGGGGGTTTCCGATGCCCAGAACCCACTCCCCACGTTTTCTCCTTGGCGGGGAAGCAGCATTGGGCACGCGAAGGCCTTCTGTGCCCAGGTCACAGCCTTGCCCCTGAGCCAGCTCGGCCGCTCAGCGGCGAGGCCCCGTCGCACCGACGGCCCAAAACGAACTTCTGGCAGCTGCATTGTGCAAAGGGAAAGTCTCCTCCGGCAGCCTACAACAGGCCCAACGCGCCTTGCCTCAGGAAAGCAACGCAAGCCGTTATAGCCCCCGGCCCTCCGCTATCCAGAGGGCAAAGCGGGGCGGGGCTTCCCCTGGCTCCCTGGGCCCTGCTGCTTTGCTGGGGGTCTCCAGCGCCCGAAAACCACTCCCCACGGGTTCTCCTTGTCGGGGAAGCAGGATTGGGCGCGCGAAGGCCTTCTACGCCCAGGCCGCAGCCATGCCCCCTGAGCCAGCTCGGCCGCTCAGCGCCGAGGCCCCATCGCACCGACGGCCCAAAACGAGCTTCTGGCAGCTGCATTCGGCAAAGGGAATGTCTCTTCGGGCAACAATCAACAGCCCCAACGCGCCTCGGCTCAGGAAAGCAACGCAAGCCGTTTTCGCTCCCGGCCCTCTGCTCTCCAGAGGGCAAAGCGGGGCGGGGCTGCCCTGACACCCTAGGCCCTGCTGCTTTGCTGGGGGTCTCTGGCTCCGGAAACCCACTCCCCACGGGTTCTCCTTGGCGGGGAAGCAGGATTGGGCGCGCGAAGACCTTTTGGGCCTACGTCCCAGCCATGCCCACTGAGCCAGCTCGGCCTCTCAGCGCCGAGGCCCCGTGTCACCGACGGCCCAAAACGAGCTTCTGGCAGCTGCATTCGGCAAAGGGAAAGTCTCCTCGGGGAGCCAACAACAGCCCAAACGCGCCTCGGCTCAGGAAAGCAACGCAAGCCGTTCTCGCCCCCGGCCCTCCGCTCTCCTGAGGGCAAAGCGGGGCGGGGCTGCCTCTGGCTCCCTGGGCCCTGCTGCTTTGCTGGGGGTCTCCGGTGCCCGAAGCCCACTCCCGACGGGTTCTCCATGGCGAGGAAGCAGGATTGGTCGCGCGAAGGCCTTCTGCGCCCAGGCCGCAGCCATGCCCCCTGAGCCAGCTCGGCCGCTAAGCGCCGAGGCCCCATCGCACCGACGGCCCAAAACGAGCTTCTGGCAGCTGCATTCGGCAAAGGGAAAGTCTCCTCGGGCAGCCAACAACAGCCCCAACGCGCCTCGGCTCAGGAAAGCAACGCAAGCCGTTTTCGCCCCCGGCCCTCCGCTCTCCTGAGGGCAAAGCGGGGCGGGGCTGCCTCTGGCTCCCTGGGCCCTGCTGCTTTGCTGGGGGTCTCCGGTGCACGAAACCCACTCCCGACGGGTTCTCCTTGTCGGGGAAGCAGGATTGGGCGCGCAAAAGCCTTCTATGCCCACGCCCCAGCCATGCCCCCTGAGCCAGCTCGGCCGCTCAGCGCCGAGGCCCCATAGCACCGACGGCCCAAAAGGAGCTTCTGGCAGCTGCATTGTGCAAAGGGAAAGTCTCCTCGGGCAGCCAACAACAGCCCCAACGCGCCTCGGCTCAGGAAAGTAACGCAAGCCGTTTTCGCCCCCGGCCCTCCGCTCTCCAGAGGGCAAAGCGGGGCGGGGCTGCCCCTGGCTCCCTGGGCCCTGCTGCTTTGCTGGGGGTCTCTGGCTCCGGAAACCCACTCCCCACGGGTTCTCCATGGCGGGGAAGCAGGATTGGGTGTGCGAAGGCCTTCTGCGCCCAGGCCGCAGCCATGCCCCCTGAGCCAGCTCGGCCGCTCATCGCTGAGGCCCCGTCGCACCGACGGCCTAAAACGAGCTTCTGGCAGCTGCATTCGGCAAAGGGAAAGTCTCCTCGGGGAGCCAACAACAGCCCCAACGCGCCTCGGCTCAGGAAAGCAACGCAAGCCGTTTTCGCCCCCGGCCCTCCGCTCTCCTGAGGGCAAAGCGGGGCGGGGCTGCCCCTGGCTCCCTGGGCCCTGCTGCTTTGCTGGGGGTCTCTGGCTCCGGAAACCCACTCCCCACGGGTTCTCCATGGCGGGGAAGCAGGATTGGGTGTGCGAAGGCCTTCTGCGCCCATGTCGCAGCCGTGCCCCCTGAGCCAGCTTGGCCGCTCAGAGCCAAGTCCCCGTCGAACCGACGGCCCAAAACGAGCTTCTGGCAGCTGCATTCTGCAAAGGGAAAGTCTCCTCGGGCAGCAATCAACAGCCCCAGTGGGGCTCAGCTCAGGAATGCAACGCAAGCCGTTTTGCCCCCGGCCCTCCGCTCTCCAGAGGGCAAAGCGGGGCGGGGCTGCCCCTGGCTCCCTGGGCACTGCTGCTTTGCTGGTGGTCTCTGGCGCCCGAAACCCACGCCCCACGGGTTCTCCTTGGCGGGGAAGCAGGATTGGGCCCGCGAAGGCCTTCTGCGCCCAGGCCGCAGCCATGCCCCCTGAGCCACCTCGGCCGCTCAGCGCCGAGGCCCCCTGGCACCAACAGCCCAAAACGAGCTTCTGTCAGCTGCATTGTGCAAAGGGAAAGTCTCCTCGGGCAGCAATCAACAGCCCCAATGCGGCTCAGTTCAGGAAAGCAACGCAAGCCCTTTTGGCCCCCGGACCTCCGCTCTCCAGAGGGCAAAGCGGGGCGGGGCTGCCTCTGGCTCCCTGGGCCCTGCTGCTTTGCTGGGGGTCTCCGGTGCCCGAAACCCACTCCCGACGGGTTCTCCATGGCGGGGAAGCAGGATTGGGCGCGCGAAAGCCTTCTATGCCCACGCCCCAGCCATGCCACCTGAGCCAGCTCGGCCGCTCAGCGCCGAGCCCCGTCGCACCGACGACCCAAAACGAGCTTCTGGCAGCTGCATTGTGCAAAGGGAAAGTCTCCTCGGGCAGCCAACAACAGCCCCAACGCGCCTCGGCTCAGGAAAGCAACGCAAGCCATTTTCGCCCCCTGGTGTCCGCTCTCCAGAGGGCAAAGCGGGGCGGGGCTGCCCCTGGCTCCCTGGTCCCTGCTGCTTAGCTGGGGGTCTCTGGCTCCGGAAACCCACTCCCCACGGGTTCTCCATGGCGGGGAAGCAGGATTGGGTGTGCGAAGGCCTTCTGCGCCCATGTCGCAGCCATGCCCCCTGAGCCAGCTCGGCCGCTCAGCGCCGAGGCCCCGTCGCACCGACGGCCCAAAACGAGCTTCTGGCAGCTGCATTCGGCAAAGGGAAAGTCTCCTCGGGGAGCCAACAACAGCCCCAACGCGCCTCGGCTCAGGAAAGCAACGCAAGCCGTTTTCGCCCCCGGATTCCCGCACTGCAGAGGGCAAAGCGGGGCGGGGCTGCCCCTGGCTCCCTGGGCCCTGCTGCTTTGCTGGGGGTCTCTGGTGCCCGAAACCCACTCCCCACGTGTTCTCCATGGCGGAGAAGCAGGATTGGGTGTGCGAAGGCCTTCTGCGCCCAGGCCGCAGCCATGCCCCTGAGCCAGCTCGGCCGCTCAGCGCCGAGGCCCCGTCGCACCGACAGCCCAAAACGAGCTTCTGGCAGCTGCATTCTGCAAAGGGAAAGTCTCCTCGGGCAGCAATCAACAGCCCCAACGCGCCTCGGCTCAGGAAAGCAACGCAAGCCTTTTTCGCCCCCAGCCCTCTGCTCTCCAGAGGGGAAAGCGGGGCGGGATGCCCTGGCACCCTAGGCCCTGCTGCTTTGCTGGGGGTCTCTGGCGCCCAAAACCCACTCCCCACGGGTTCTCCTTGGCGGGGAAGCAGGATTGGGCGCGCCAAGGCCTTCTGGGCCCAGGACGCAGCCATGCCCCCTGAGCTAGCTCGGCCGCTCAGCGCCGAGGCCCCCTCACACCGACAGCCCAAAACGAGCTTCTGTCAGCTGCATTGTGCAAAGGGAAAGTCTCCTCGGGCAGCAATCAACAGCCCCAACGCGGCTCAGCTCAGGAAAGCAACGCAAGCCGTTTTGGCCCCCGGACCTCCGCTCTCCAGAGGGCAAAGCGGGGCGGGGCTGCCCCTGGCTCCCTGGGCCCTGCTGCTTTGCTGGGGGTCTCCGATGCCCGAAACCCACTCCCAACGGGTTCTCCTTGTCGGGGAAGCAGGATTGGGCGCGCGAAAGCCTTCTGTGCCAACGCCCCAGCCATGCGCCCTGAGCCAGCTCGGCCGCTCAGCGCCAAGGCTCCGTCGCACCGACGGTCCAAAACGAGCTTCTGGCAGCTGCATTGTGCAAAGGGAAAGTCTCCTCGGGCAGCCAACAACAGCCCCAACGCGCCTCGGCTCAGGTAAGCAACGCAAGCCGTTTTCGCCCCTGGTCTCCGCCCTCCAGAGGGCAAAGCGGGGCAGGGCTGCCCCTGGCTCCCTGGGCCCTGCTGCTTTGCTGGGGGTCTCCGGTGCCCGAAACCGATTCCCCACGTGTTCTCCATGGCGGGGAAGCAGGATTGGGTGCGCGAATGCCTTCTGGGCCCAGGTCGCAGCCATGCTCCCTTGCCAGCTCGGCCGCTCAGAGCCAAGTCCCCGTGACACCGACGGCCCAAAACGAGCTTCTGGTAGCTGCATTCGGCAAAGGGAAAGTCTCCTCCGGCAGCCATCAACAGCCCCAACGCGGCTCAGCTCAGGAAAGCACCGCAAGCCGTTTTCGGCCCCGGCCCTCCGCTCTCCAGATGGCAAAGCGGGGCGGGCTGCCCCTGGCTCCCTGGGCCCTGCTGCTTTGCTGGGGGTCTCTAGTTCCGGAAACCCACTCCCGACGGGTTCTCCTTGTCGGGGAAGCAGGATTGGGCGCGCGAAAGCCTTCTATGCCCACGCCCCAGCCATGCCCCAGGAGCCAGCTCGGCCGCTCAGCGCCGAGGCCCCATAGCACCGACGGCCCAAAACGAGCTTCTGGCAGCTGCATTCGGCAAAGGGAAAGTCTCTTCGGGCAACAATCAACAGCCCCAACGCGCCTCGGCTCAGGAAAGCAACGTAAGCCCTTTTCACCCCCGGCCCTCTGCTCTCCAGAGGGCAAAGCGGGGCGGGCTGCCCTGACACCCTAGGCACTGCTGCTTGGCTGGGGGTCTCTGGTTCCGGAAACCCACTCCCCACGGGTTCTCCTTGGCGGGGAAGCAGGATTGGGCGCGCGAAGGCCTTTTGGGCCTACGTCCCAGCCATGCCCCAGGAGCCAGCTCGGCCTCTCAGCGCCGAGGCCCCGTCGCACCGACGGCCCAAAACGAGCTTCTGGCGGCTGCATTGTGCAAAGGGAAAGTCTCCTCGGGCAGCCAACAACAGCCCCAACGCGCCTCGGCTCAGGAAAGCAACGCAAGCCGTTTTCGCCTCTGGCCCTCCGCTCTCCAGAGTGCAAATCGGGGCGGGGCTGCCTCTGCCTCCCTGGGCCCTGCTGCTTTGCTGGGGGTCTCCGGTGCCCGAAACCCACTCCCCACGGGTTCTCCTTGGCGGGGAAGCAGGATTGGGCGCGCCAAGGCCTTCTGGGCCCAGGCCGCAGCCATGCCCCTGAGCCAGCTCGGCCGCTCAGCGCCGAGGCCCCGTCCCACGGACGGCCCAAAACGAGCTTCTGGCAGCTGCATTGTGCAAAGGGAAAGTCTCCTCGGGCAGCAATTAACACCCCAACGCCCCTCTGCTCAGGAAAGCAACGCAAGCCCTTTTCGCCCCCGGCTCTCCGCTCTCCAGAGGGCAAATCGGGGCGGGGCTGCCTCTGCCTCCCTGGGCCCTGCTGCTTTGCTGGGGGTTTCCGATGCCCAAAACCCACTCCCCACGGATTCTCCTTGGCGGGGAAGCAGTATTGGGCACGCGAAGGCCTTCTGCGCCCAGGTCACAGCCTTGCCCCCTGAGCCAGCTCGGCCGCTCAGCGGCGAGGCCCCGTCGCACCGACGGCCCAAAACGAGCTTCTGGCAGCTGCATTGTGCAAAGGGAAAGTCTCCTCCGGCAGCCTACAACAGGCCCAACGCGCCTCGCCTCAGGAAAGCAACGCAAGCCGTTATAGCCCCCGGCCCTCCGCTATCCAGAGGGCAAAGCGGGGCGGGGCTTCCCCTGGCTCCCTGGGCCCTGCTGCTTTGCTGGGGGTCTCCAGCGCCCGAAAACCACTCCCCACGGGTTCTCCTTGGCGGGGAAGCAGCATTGCGCGCGAAGGCCTTCTATGCCCAGGCTGCAGCCATGCCCCCTGAGCCAGCTCGGCCGCTCAGCGCCGAGGCCCCATCGCACCGACTGCCCAAAACGAGCTTATTGCAGCTGCATTCGGCAAAGGGAATGTCTCTTCGGGCAACAATCAACAGCCCCAACGCGCCTCGGCTCAGGAAAGCAACGCAAGCCGTTTTCGCTCCCGGCCCTCTGCTCTCCAGAGGGCAAAGCTTGGCGGGCAGCCCTGACACCCTAGGCCCTGCTGCTTTGCTGGGGGTCTCTGGCTCCGGAAACCCACTCCCCACGGGTTCTCCTTGGCGGGGAAGCAGGATTGGGCGCGCGAAGGCCTTTTGGGCCCAGGTCCCAGCCATGCCCCAGGAGCCAGCTCGGCCGCTCAGCGCCGAGGCCCTGTCGCACCGACGGCCCAAAACGAGCTTCTGGCAGCTGCATTGTGCAAGGGGAAAGTCTCCTCGGGCAGCCAACAACAGCCCCAACGCGCCTCGGCTCAGGAAAGCAACGCAAGCCGTTTTCGCCTCTGGCCCTCCGCTCTCCAGAGTGCAAAGCGGGGCGGGGCTGCCTCTGCCTCCCTGGGCCCTGCTGCTTTGCTGGGGGTCTCCGGTGCCCGAAACCCACTCCCGACGGGTTCTCCTTGGCGGGGAAGCAGGATTGGGCGCGCCAAGGCCTTCTGGGCCCAGGACGCAGCCATGCCCCCTGAGCCAGCTCGGCCGCAAAGCGCCGAGGCCCCCTCGCACCGACAGCTCAAAACGAGCTTCTGTCAGCTACATTGTGCAAAGGGAAAGTCTCCTCGGGCAGCAATCAACAGCCCCAACGCGGCTCAGCTCAGGAAAGCAAAGCAAGCCGTTTTGGCCCCCGGACCTCCGCTCTCCAGAGGGCAAAGCGGGGCGGGGCTGCCCCTGGCTCCCTGGGCCCTGCTGCTTTGCTGGGGGTCTCCGATGCCCGAAACCCACTCCCGACGGATTCTCCTTGGCCGGGAAGCAGGATTGGGCGCGCGAAAGCCTTCTGTGCCCACGCCCCAGCCATGCCCCCTGAGCCAGCTCGGCCTCTCAGCGCCGAGGCCCCGTCGCACCGACGGCCCAAAACGAGCTTCTGGCAGCTGCATTGTGCAAAGGGAAAGTCTCCTCGGGCAGCCAACAACAGCCCCAACGCGCCTCGGCTCAGGAAAGCAACGCAAGCCGTTTTCGCCCCCTGGGCTCCGCTCTCCAGAGGGCAAAGCGGGGCGGGGCTGCCCCTGGCTCCCTGGGACCTGCTGCTTTGCTGGGAGTCTCCGGTGCCCGAAACCCATTTCCCACGTGTTCTCCATGGCGGGGAAGCAGGATTGGTTGCGCGAAGGCCTTCTGGGCCCAGGTCGCAGCCATGCTCCCTGAGCCACCTCGGCCGCTCAGAGCCAAGTCCCCGTGGCACCGACGGCCCAAAACGAGCTTCTGGCAGCTGCATTCTGCAAAGGGAAAGTCTCCTCGGGCAGCCATCAACAGCCCCAACGCGGTTCAGCTCAGGAAGGCAACGCAAGCCGTTTTCGGCCCCGGCCCTCCGCTCTCCAGAGGGCAAAGCGGGGCGGGGCTGCCCCTGGCTCCCTGGGCACTGCTGCTTTGCTGGTGGTCTCTGGCGCCCGAAACCCACGCCCCACGGGTTCTCCTTGGCGGGGAAGCAGGATTGGGCCCGCGAAGGCCTTCTGCGCCCAGGCCGCAGCCATGCCCCCTGAGCCAGCTCGGCCGCTAAGCGCTGAGGCCCCGTCGCACCGACGGCCCAAAACGAGCTTCTGGCAGCTGCATTCTGCAAAGGGAAAGTCTCCTCAGGCAGCCAACAACAGCCCCAACGCGCCTCGGCTCAGGAAAGCAACGCAAGCCGTTATAGCCCCCGGCCCTCCGCTATCCAGAGGGCAAAGCGGGGCGGGGCTTCCCCTGGCTCCCTGGGACCTGCTGCTTTGCTGGGGGTCTCCAGCGCCCGAAAACCACTCCCCACGGGTTCTCCTTGTCGGGGAAGCAGGATTGGGCGCGCGAAGGCCTTCTATGCCCAGGCCGCAGCCATGCCCCCTGAGCCAGCTCGGCCGCTCAGCGCCGAGGCCCCATCGCACCGAAGGCCCAAAACGAGCTTCTGGCAGCTGCATTCGGCAAAGGGAATATCTCTTCGGGCAACAATCAACAGCCCCAACGCGCCTCGGCTCAGGAAAGCAACCCAAGCCGTTTTCGCTCCCGGCCCTCTGCTCTCCAGAGGGCAAAGCGGGGCGGGGCTGTCCTGACACCCTAGGCCCTGCTGCTTTGCTGGGGGTCTCTGGCTCCGGAAACCCACTCCCCACGGGTTCTCCTTGGCGGGGAAGCAGGATTGGGCGCGCGAAGGCCTTTTGGGCCTACGTCCCAGCCATGACCCCTGAGCCAGCTCGGCCTCTCAGCGCCGAGGCCCCGTGGCACCGACGGCCCAAAACGAGCTTCTGGCAGCTGCATTCTGCAAAGGGAAGTCTCCTCGGGCAGCCAACAACAGCCCCAACGCGCCTCGGCTCAGGAAAGCAACGCAAGCCGTTTTCGCCTCTGGCCCTCCGCTCTCCAGAGTGTAAAGCGGGGCGGGGCTGCCTCTGCCTCCCTGGGCCCTGCTGCTTTGCTGGGGGTCTCCGGTGCCCGAAATCCACTCCCCACGGGTTCTCCTTGGCGGGGAAGCAGGATTGGGCGCGCCAAGGCCTTCTGGGCCCTGGCCGCAGCCATGCCCCCTGAGCCAGCTCGGCCGCACAGCGCCGAGGCCCCGTCCCACGGACGGCCCAAAACGAGCTTCTGGCAGCTGCATTCGGCAAAGGGAAAGTCTCCTCCGGCAGCCTACAACAGGCCCATCGCGCCTCGCCTCAGGAAAGCAACGCAAGCCGTTATAGCCCCCGGCCCTCAGCTATCCAGAGGGCAAAGCGGGGCGGGGCTTCCCCTGGCTCCCTGGGCCCTGCTGCTTTGCTGGTGGTCTCTGGCGCCCGAAACCCACGCCCCACGGGTTCTCCTTGGCGGGGAAGCAGGATTGGGCCCGCGAAGGCCTTCTGCGCCCAGGCCGCAGCCATGCCCCCTGAGCCAGCTCGGCCGCTAAGCGCCGAGGCCCTGTCGCACCGACGGCCCAAAACGAGCTTCTGGCAGCTGCATTCTGCAAAGGGAAAGTCTCCTCAGGCAGCCAACAACAGCCCCAACGCGCCTCGGCTCAGGAAAGCAACGCAAGCCGTTTTCGCCCCCGGCCCTCCGCTCTCCAGAGGGCAAAGCGGGGCGGGGCTGCCTCTGGCTCCCTGGGCCCTGCTGCTTTGCTGGGGGTCTCCGGTGCCCGAAACCCACTCCCGACGGGTTCTCCATGGCAGGGAAACAGGATTGGGCCCGCGAAGGCCTTCTGCGCCCAGACCGCAGCCATGCCCCCTGAGCCAGCTCGGCCGCTCTGCGCCGAGGCCCCGTCGCACCGACGGCCCAAAACGAGCTTCTGGCAGCTGCATTCGGCAAAGGGAAAGTCTCCTCGGGCAGCCAACAACAGCCCCAAGGCGCCTCGGCTCAGGAAAGCAATGCAAGCCGTTTTCGCCCCTGGTCTCCGCCCTCCAGAGGGCAAAGCGGGGCAGGGCTGCCCCTGGCTCCCTGGGCCCTGCTGCTGTGCTGGGGGTCTCCGGTGCCCGAAACCGATTCCCCACGTGTTCTCCATGGCGGGGAAGCAGGATTGGGTGCGCGAAGGCCTTCTGGGCCCAGGTCGCAGCAATGCTCCCTGAGCCAGCTCGGCCTCTCAGAGCCAAGTCCCCGTGGCACCGACGGCCCAAAACGAACTTCTGGCAGCTGCATTCGGCAAAGGGAAAGTCTCCTCCCGCAGCCATCAACAGCCCCAACGCGGCTCAGCTCAGGAAAGCACCGCAAGCCGTTTTCGGCCCCGGCCCTCCGCTCTCCAGAGGGCAAAGCGGGGCTGGGCTGCCCCTGGCTCCCTGGGCCCTGCTGCTTTGCTCCGGGTCTCCGATGCCCGAAACCCACTCCCGAGGGGTTCTCCTTGTCGGGGAAGCAGGATTGGGCGCACGATAGCTTTCTATGCCCACGCCCCAGCCATGCCCCAGGAGCCAGCTCGGCCGCTCAGCGCCGAGGCCCCATAGCACCGACGGCCCAAAACGAGCTTCTGGCAGCTGCATTCGGCAAAGGGAAAGTCTCTTCGGGCAACAATCAACAGCCCCAACGCGCCTCGGCTCAGGAAAGCAACGTAAGCCCTTTTCACCCCCGGCCCTCTGCTCTCCAGAGGGCAAAGCTGGGCGGGCTGCCCTGACACCCTAGGCACTGCTGCTTTGCTGGGGGTCTCTGGCTCCGGAAACCCACTCCCCACGGGTTCTCCTTGGCGGGGAAGCAGGATTGGGCGCGCGAAGGCCTTTTGGGCCTACGTCCCAGCCATGCCCCAGGAGCCAGCTCGGCCTCTCAGCGCCGAGGCCCCGTCGCACCGACGGCCCAAAACGAGCTTCTGGCAGCTGCATTGTGCAAAGGGAAAGTCTCCTCGGGCAGCCAACAACAGCCCCAACGCGCCTCGGCTCAGGAAAGCAACGCAAGCCGTTTTCGCCTCTGGCCCTCCGCTCTCCAGAGTGCAAAGCGGGGCGGGGCTGCCTCTGCCTCCCTGGGAGCTGCTGCTTTGCTGGGGGTCTCCGGTGCCCGAAACCCACTCCCCACGGGTTCTCCTTGGCGGGGAAGCAGGATTGGGCGCGCCAAGGCCTTCTGGGCCCAGGCCGCAGCCATGCCCCTGAGCCAGCTCGGCCGCTCAGCGCCGAGGCCCCGTCCCACGGACGGCCCAAAACGAGCTTCTGGCAGCTGCATTGTGCAAAGGGAAAGTCTCCTCGGGCAGCAATTAACACCCCAACGCCCCTCTGCTCAGGAAAGCAACGCAAGCCGTTTTCGCCCCCGGCTCTCCGCTCTCCAGAGGGCAAAGCGGGGCGGGGCTGCCTCTGCCTCCCTGGGAGCTGCTGCTTTGCTGGGGGTCTCCGATGCCCAAAACCCACTCCCCACGGGTTCTCCTTGGCGGGGAAGCAGTATTGGGCACGCGAAGGCCTTCTGCGCCCAGGTCGCAGCCTTGCCCCCTGAGCCAGCTCGGCCGCTCAGCGGCGAGGCCCCGTCGCACCGACGGCCCAAAACGAGCTTCTGGCAGCTGCATTCGGCAAAGGGAAAGTCTCCTCCGGCAGCCTACAACAGGCCCAACGCGCCTCGCCTCAGGAAAGCAACGCAAGCCGTTATAGCCCCCGGCCCTCCGCTATCCAGAGGGCAAAGCGGGGCGGGGCTTCCCCTGGCTCCCTGGGCCCTTCTGCTTTGCTGGGGGTCTCCAGCACCTGAAACCCACTCCCCACGGGTTCTCCTTGGAGGGGAAGCAGGATTGGGCGCGCGAAGGCCTTCTATGCCCAGGCCGCAGCCATGCCCCCTGAGCCAGCTCGGCCGCTCAGCGCCGAGGCCCCATCGCACCGACTGCCCAAAACGAGCTTCTGGCAGCTGCATTCGGCAAAGGGAATGTCTCTTCGGGCAACAATCAACAGCCCCAACGCGCCTCGGCTCAGGAAAGCAACGCAAGCCGTTTTCGCTCCCGGCCCTCTGCTCTCCAGAGGGCAAAGCTGGGCGGGCAGCCCTGACACCCTAGGCCCTGCTGCTTTGCTGGGGGTCTCTGGCTCCGGAAACCCACTCCCCACGGGTTCTCCTTGGCGGGGAAGCAGGATTGGGCGCGCGAAAGCCTTCTGTGCCAACGCCCCAGCCATGCCCCCTGAGCCACCTCGGCCGCTCAGCGCCGAGGCCCCGTCGCACCGACGGCCCAAAACGAGCTTCTGGCAGCTGCATTGTGCAAAGGGAAAGTCTCCTCGGGCAGCCAACAACAGCCCCAACCGCCTCGGCTCAGGAAAGCAACGCAAGCCGTTTTCGCCCCCTGGGCTCCGCTCTCCAGAGGGCAAAGCGGGGCGGGGCTGCCCCTGGCTCCCTGGGCCCTGCTGCTTTGCTGGGAGTCTCCGGTGCCCGAAACCCATTTCCCACGTGTTCTCCATGGCGGGGAAGCAGGATTGGTTGCGCGAAGGCCTTCTGGGCCCAGGTCGCAGCCATGCTCCCTGAGCCACCTCGGCCGCTCAGAGCCAAGTCCCCGTGGCACCGACGGCCCAAAACGAGCTTCTGGCAGCTGCATTCTGCAAAGGGAAAGTCTCCTCGGGCAGCCATCAACAGCCCCAACGCGGCTCAGCTCAGGAAGGCAACGCAAGCCGTTTTCGGCCCCAGACCTCCGCTCTCCAGAGGGCAAAGCAGGGCGGGGCTGCCCCTGGCTCCCTGGGCACTGCTGCTTTGCTGGTGGTCTCTGGCGCCCGAAACCCACGCCCCACGGGTTCTCCTTGGCGGGGAAGCAGGATTGGGCCCGCGAAGGCCTTCTGCGCCCAGGCCGCAGCCATGCCCCCTGAGCCAGGTCGTCCGCTAAGCGCTGAGGCCCCGTCGCACCGACGGCCCAAAACGAGCTTCTGGCAGCTGCATTCTGCAAAGGGAAAGTCTCCTCAGGCAGCCAACAACAGCCCCAACGCGCCTTGGCTCAGGAAAGCAACGCAAGCCGTTTTCGCCCCCGGCCCTCCGCTCTCCAGAGGGCAAAGCGGGGCGGGGCTGCCTCTGGCTCCCTGGGCCCTGCTGCTTTGCTGGGGGTCTCCGGTGCCCGAAACCCACTCCCCACGTGTTCTCCATGGCGGAGAAGCAGGATTGGGTGCGTGAAGGCCTCTGCGCCCAGTCCGCAGCCATGCCCCTGAGCCAGCTCGGCCGCTCTGCGCCGAGGCCCCGTCGCACCGACAGCCCAAAACTAGCTTCTGGCAGCTGCATTCGGCAAAGGGAAAGTCTCTTCGGGAAACAATCAACAGCCCCAACGCGCCTCGGCTCAGGAAAGCAACGTAAGCCCTTTTCACCCCCGGCCCTCTGCTCTCCAGAGGGGAAAGCGGGGCGGGATGCCCTGTCACCCTAGGCCCTGCTGCTTTGCTGCGGGTCTCTGGCGCCCGAAACCCACTCCCCACAGGTTCTCCTTGGCGGGGAAGCAGCATTGGGCACGCGAAGGCCTTCTGCGCCCAGGCCGCAGCCATGCCCCCTGAGCCAGCTCGGCCGCTCAGCGCCAAGGCCCCCTCGCACCGACGGCCAAAAACGAGGTTCTGACAGCTGCATTCTGCAAATGGAAAGTCTCATCCGGCAGCCAACATCAGCCCGAACGCGCCTCGGCTCAGGAAAGCAACGCAAGCCGTTATCACCCCCGGCCCTCCGCTCTCCAGAGGGGAAAGCGGGGCGGGATGCCCTGTCACCCTAGGCCCTGCTGCTTTGCTGCGGGTCTCTGGCGCCCGAAACCCACTCCCCACAGGTTCTCCTTGGCGGGGAAGCAGCATTGGGCACGCGAAGGCCTTCTGCGCCCAGGCCGCAGCCATGCCCCCTGAGCCAGCTCGGCCACTCATCGCTGAGGCCCCGTCGCACCGACGGCCTAAAACGAGCTTCTGGCAGCTGCATTCGGCAAAGGGAAAGTCTCCTCGGGGAGCCAACAACAGCCCCAACGCGCCTCGGCTCAGGAAAGCAACGCAAGCCGTTTTCACCCCCGGCCCTCCGCTCTCCTGAGGGCAAAGCGGGGCGGGGCTGCCTCTGGCTCCCTGGGCCCTGCTGCTTTGCTGGGGGTCTCCGGTGCCCGAAACCCACTCCCGACGGGTTCTCCATGGCGGGGAAGCAGGATTGGGCGCGAAGGCCTTCTGCGCCCAGGCCGCAGCCATGCCCCCTGAGCCAGCTCGGCCGCTAAGCGCCGAGGCCCCATCGCACCGACGGCCCAAAACGAGCTTCTGGCAGCTGCATTGTGCAAAGGGAAAGTCTCCTCAGGCAGCCAACAACAGCCCCAACGCGCATCGGCTCAGGAAAGCAACGCAAGCCGTTTTCGCCCCCGGATTCCCGCACTGCAGAGGGCAAAGCGGGGCGGGGCTGCCCCTGGCTCCCTGGGCCCTGCTGCTTTGCTGGGGGTCTCCGGTGCCCGAAACCCACTCCCCACGTGTTCTCCATGGCGGAGAAGCAGGATTGGGTGTGCGAAGGCCTTCTGCGCCCAGGCCGCAGCCATGCCCCTGAGCCAGCTCGGCCGCTCAGCGCCGAGGCCCCGTCGCACCGACAGCCCAAAACGAGCTTCTGGCAGCTGCATTCTGCAACGGGAATGTCTCCTCGGGCAGCAATCAACAGCCCCAACGCGCCTCGGCTCAGGAAAGCAACGCAAGCCTTTTTCGCCCCCAGCCCTCTGCTCTCCAGAGGGGAAAGCGGGGCGGGATGCCCTGGCACCCTAGGCCCTGCTGCTTTGCTGGGGGTCTCTGGCGCCCAAAACCCACTCCCCACGGGTTCTCCTTGGCGGGGAAGCAGGATTGGGCGCGCCAAGGCCTTCTGGGCCCTGGACGCAGCCATGCCCCCTGAGCTAGCTCGGCCGCTCAGCGCCGAGGCCCCCTCACACCGACAGCCCAAAGGAGCTTCTGTCAGCTGCATTGTGCAAAGGGAAAGTCTCCTCGGGCAGCAATCAACAGCCCCAACGCGGCTCAGCTCAGGAAAGCAACGCAAGCCGTTTTGGCCCCCGGACCTCCGCTCTCCAGAGGGCAAAGCCGGGCGGGGCTGCCCCTGGCTCCCTGGGCCCTGCTGCTTTGCTGGGGGTCTCCGATGCCCGAAACTCACTCCCAACGGGTTCTCCTTGTCGGGGAAGCAGGATTGGGCGCGCGAAAGCCTTCTGTGCCAACGCCCCAGCCATGCGCCCTGAGCCAGCTCGGCCGCTCAGCGCCAAGGCTCCGTCGCACCGACGGCCCAAAACGAGCTTCTGGCAGCTGCATTGTGCAAAGGGAAAGTCTCCTCGGGCAGCCAACAACAGCCCCAACGCGCCTCGGCTCAGGAAAGCAACGCAAGCCGTTTTCGCCCCCCGCCCTCCGCTCTCCAGAGGGCAAAGCGGGGCGGGGCTGCCCCTGGCTCCCTGGGCCCTGCTGCTTTGCTGGGGGTCTCCGGTGCCCGAAACCGATTCCCCACGTGTTCTCCATGGCGGGGAAGCAGGATTGGGTGCGCGAAGGCCTTCTGGGCCCAGGTCGCAGCCATGCTCCCTTGCCAGCTCGGCCGCTCAGAGCCAAGTCCCCGTGGCACCGACGGCCCAAAACGAGCTTCTGGTAGCTGCATTCGGCAAAGGGAAAGTCTCCTCCGGCAGCCATCAACAGCCCCAACGCGGCTCAGCTCAGGAAAGCACCGCAAGCCGTTTTCGGCCCCGGCCCTCCGCTCTCCAGATGGCAAAGCGGGGCGGGCTGCCCCTGGCTCCCTGGGCCCTGCTGCTTTGCTGGGGGTCTCTAGTTCCGGAAACCCACTCCCGACGGGTTCTCCTTGTCGGGGAAGCAGGATTGGGCGCGCGAAAGCCTTCTATGCCCACGCCCCAGCCATGCCCCAGGAGCCAGCTCGGCCGCTCAGCGCCGAGGCCCCATAGCACCGACGGCCCAAAACGAGCTTCTGGCAGCTGCATTCGGCAAAGGGAAAGTCTCTTCGGGCAACAATCAACAGCCCCAACGCGCCTCGGCTCAGGAAAGCAACGCAAGCCTTTTTCGCCCCCAGCCCTCTGCTCTCCAGAGGGGAAAGCGGGGCGGGATGCCCTGGCACCCTAGGCCCTGCTGCTTTGCTGGGGGTCTCTGGCGCCCAAAACCCACTCCCCACGGGTTCTCCTTGGCGGGGAAGCAGGATTGGGCGCGCCAAGGCCTTCTGGGCCCTGGACGCAGCCATGCCCCCTGAGCTAGCTGGGCCGCTCAGCGCCGAGGCCCCCTCACACCGACAGCCCAAAGGAGCTTCTGTCAGCTGCATTGTGCAAAGGGAAAGTCTCCTCGGGCAGCAATCAACAGCCCCAACGCGGCTCAGCTCAGGAAAGCAACGCAAGCCGTTTTGGCCCCCGGACCTCCGCTCTCCAGAGGGCAAAGCGGGGCGGGGCTGCCCCTGGCTCCCTGGGCCCTGCTGCTTTGCTGGGGGTCTCCGGTGCCCGAAACCCACTCCCCACGTGTTCTCCATGGCGGAGAAGCAGGATTGGGTGTGCGAAGGCCTTCTGCGCCCAGGCCGCAGCCATGCCCCTGAGCCAGCTCGGCCGCTCAGCGCCGAGGCCCCGTCTCACCGACAGCCCAAAACGAGCTTCTGGCAGCTGCATTCTGCAAAGGGAAAGTCTCCTCGGGCAGCAATCAACAGCCCCAACGCGCCTCGGCTCAGGAAAGCAACGCAAGCCTTTTTCGCCCCCAGCCCTCTGCTCTCCAGAGGGGAAAGCGGGGCGGGATGCCCTGGCACCCTAGGCCCTGCTGCTTTGCTGGGGGTCTCTGGCGCCCAAAACCCACTCCCCACGGGTTCTCCTTGGCGGGGAAGCAGGATTGGGCGCGCCAAGGCCTTCTGGGCCCTGGACGCAGCCATGCCCCCTGAGCTAGCTGGGCCGCTCAGCGCCGAGGCCCCCTCACACCGACAGCCCAAAGGAGCTTCTGTCAGCTGCATTGTGCAAAGGGAAAGTCTCCTCGGGCAGCAATCAACAGCCCCAACGCGCCTCAGCTCAGGAAAGCAACGCAAGCCGTTTTGGCCCCCGGACCTCCGCTCTCCAGAGGGCAAAGCCGGGCGGGGCTGCCCCTGGCTCCCTGGGCCCTGCTGCTTTGCTGGGGGTCTCCGATGCCCGAAACTCACTCCCAACGGGTTCTCCTTGTCGGGGAAGCAGGATTGGGCGCGCGAAAGCCTTCTGTGCCAACGCCCCAGCCATGCGCCCTGAGCCAGCTCGGCCGCTCAGCGCCAAGGCTCCGTCGCACCGACGGCCCAAAACGAGCTTCTGGCAGCTGCATTGTGCAAAGGGAAAGTCTCCTCGGGCAGCCAACAACAGCCCCAACGCGCCTCGGCTCAGGAAAGCAACGCAAGCCGTTTTCGCCCCCCGCCCTCCGCTCTCCAGAGGGCAAAGCGGGGCGGGGCTGCCCCTGGCTCCCTGGGCCCTGCTGCTTTGCTGGGGGTCTCCGGTGCCCGAAACCGATTCCCCACGTGTTCTCCATGGCGGGGAAGCAGGATTGGGTGCGCGAAGGCCTTCTGGGCCCAGGTCGCAGCCATGCTCCCTTGCCAGCTCGGCCGCTCAGAGCCAAGTCCCCGTGGCACCGACGGCCCAAAACGAGCTTCTGGTAGCTGCATTCGGCAAAGGGAAAGTCTCCTCCGGCAGCCATCAACAGCCCCAACGCGGCTCAGCTCAGGAAAGCACCGCAAGCCGTTTTCGGCCCCGGCCCTCCGCTCTCCAGATGGCAAAGCGGGGCGGGCTGCCCCTGGCTCCCTGGGCCCTGCTGCTTTGCTGGGGGTCTCTAGTTCCGGAAACCCACTCCCGACGGGTTCTCCTTGTCGGGGAAGCAGGATTGGGCGCGCGAAAGCCTTCTATGCCCACGCCCCAGCCATGCCCCAGGAGCCAGCTCGGCCGCTCAGCGCCGAGGCCCCATAGCACCGACGGCCCAAAACGAGCTTCTGGCAGCTGCATTCGGCAAAGGGAAAGTCTCTTCGGGCAACAATCAACAGCCCCAACGCGCCTCGGCTCAGGAAAGCAACGCAAGCCTTTTTCGCCCCCAGCCCTCTGCTCTCCAGAGGGGAAAGCGGGGCGGGATGCCCTGGCACCCTAGGCCCTGCTGCTTTGCTGGGGGTCTCTGGCGCCCAAAACCCACTCCCCACGGGTTCTCCTTGGCGGGGAAGCAGGATTGGGCGCGCCAAGGCCTTCTGGGCCCTGGACGCAGCCATGCCCCCTGAGCTAGCTCGGCCGCTCAGCGCCGAGGCCCCCTCACACCGACAGCCCAAAGGAGCTTCTGTCAGCTGCATTGTGCAAAGGGAAAGTCTCCTCGGGCAGCAATCAACAGCCCCAACGCGGCTCAGCTCAGGAAAGCAACGCAAGCCGTTTTGGCCCCCGGACCTCCGCTCTCCAGAGGGCAAAGCGGGGCGGGGCTGCCCCTGGCTCCCTGGGCCCTGCTGCTTTGCTGGGGGTCTCCGGTGCCCGAAACCCACTCCCCACGTGTTCTCCATGGCGGAGAAGCAGGATTGGGTGTGCGAAGGCCTTCTGCGCCCAGGCCGCAGCCATGCCCCTGAGCCAGCTCGGCCGCTCAGCGCCGAGGCCCCGTCTCACCGACAGCCCAAAACGAGCTTCTGGCAGCTGCATTCTGCAAAGGGAAAGTCTCCTCGGGCAGCAATCAACAGCCCCAACGCGCCTCGGCTCAGGAAAGCAACGCAAGCCTTTTTCGCCCCCAGCCCTCTGCTCTCCAGAGGGGAAAGCGGGGCGGGATGCCCTGGCACCCTAGGCCCTGCTGCTTTGCTGGGGGTCTCTGGCGCCCAAAACCCACTCCCCACGGGTTCTCCTTGGCGGGGAAGCAGGATTGGGCGCGCCAAGGCCTTCTGGGCCCTGGACGCAGCCATGCCCCCTGAGCTAGCTGGGCCGCTCAGCGCCGAGGCCCCCTCACACCGACAGCCCAAAGGAGCTTCTGTCAGCTGCATTGTGCAAAGGGAAAGTCTCCTCGGGCAGCAATCAACAGCCCCAACGCGCCTCAGCTCAGGAAAGCAACGCAAGCCGTTTTGGCCCCCGGACCTCCGCTCTCCAGAGGGCAAAGCCGGGCGGGGCTGCCCCTGGCTCCCTGGGCCCTGCTGCTTTGCTGGGGGTCTCCGATGCCCGAAACTCACTCCCAACGGGTTCTCCTTGTCGGGGAAGCAGGATTGGGCGCGCGAAAGCCTTCTGTGCCAACGCCCCAGCCATGCGCCCTGAGCCAGCTCGGCCGCTCAGCGCCAAGGCTCCGTCGCACCGACGGCCCAAAACGAGCTTCTGGCAGCTGCATTGTGCAAAGGGAAAGTCTCCTCGGGCAGCCAACAACAGCCCCAACGCGCCTCGGCTCAGGAAAGCAACGCAAGCCGTTTTCGCCCCCCGCCCTCCGCTCTCCAGAGGGCAAAGCGGGGCGGGGCTGCCCCTGGCTCCCTGGGCCCTGCTGCTTTGCTGGGGGTCTCCGGTGCCCGAAACCGATTCCCCACGTGTTCTCCATGGCGGGGAAGCAGGATTGGGTGCGCGAAGGCCTTCTGGGCCCAGGTCGCAGCCATGCTCCCTTGCCAGCTCGGCCGCTCAGAGCCAAGTCCCCGTGGCACCGACGGCCCAAAACGAGCTTCTGGTAGCTGCATTCGGCAAAGGGAAAGTCTCCTCCGGCAGCCATCAACAGCCCCAACGCGGCTCAGCTCAGGAAAGCACCGCAAGCCGTTTTCGGCCCCGGCCCTCCGCTCTCCAGATGGCAAAGCGGGGCGGGCTGCCCCTGGCTCCCTGGGCCCTGCTGCTTTGCTGGGGGTCTCTAGTTCCGGAAACCCACTCCCGACGGGTTCTCCTTGTCGGGGAAGCAGGATTGGGCGCGCGAAAGCCTTCTATGCCCACGCCCCAGCCATGCCCCAGGAGCCAGCTCGGCCGCTCAGCGCCGAGGCCCCATAGCACCGACGGCCCAAAACGAGCTTCTGGCAGCTGCATTCGGCAAAGGGAAAGTCTCTTCGGGCAACAATCAACAGCCCCAACGCGCCTCGGCTCAGGAAAGCAACGTAAGCCCTTTTCACCCCCGGCCCTCTGCTCTCCAGAGGGCAAAGCGGGGCGGGCTGCCCTGACACCCTAGGCACTGCTGCTTGGCTGGGGGTCTCTGGTTCCGGAAACCCACTCCCCACGGGTTCTCCTTGGCGGGGAAGCAGGATTGGGCGCGCGAAGGCCTTTTGGGCCTACGTCCCAGCCATGCCCCCTGAGCCAGCTCGGCCTCTCAGCGCCGAGGCCCCGTCGCACCGACGGCCCAAAACGAGCTTCTGGCAGCTGCATTGTGCAAAGGGAAAGTCTCCTCGGGCAGCCAACAACAGCCCCAACGCGCCTCGGCTCAGGAAAGCAACGCAAGCCGTTTTCGCCTCTGGCCCTCCGCTCTCCAGAGTGCAAAGCGGGGCGGGGCTGCCTCTGCCTCCCTGGGCCCTGCTGCTTTGCTGGGGGTCTCCGGTGCCCGAAACCCACTCCCCACGGGTTCTCCTTGGCGGGGAAGCAGGATTGGGCGCGCCAAGGCCTTCTGGGCCCAGGCCGCAGCCATGCCCCTGAGCCAGCTCGGCCGCTCAGCGCCGAGGCCCCGTCCCACGGACGGCCCAAAACGAGCTTCTGGCAGCTGCATTGTGCAAAGGGAAAGTCTCCTCGGGCAGCAATTAACACCCCAACGCCCCTCTGCTCAGGAAAGCAACGCAAGCCGTTTTCGCCCCCGGCTCTCCGCTCTCCAGAGGGCAAATCGGGGCGGGGCTGCCTCTGCCTCCCTGGGCCCTGCTGCTTTGCTGGGGGTTTCCGATGCCCAAAACCCACTCCCCACGGATTCTCCTTGGCGGGGAAGCAGTATTGGGCACGCGAAGGCCTTCTGCGCCCAGGTCACAGCCTTGCCCCCTGAGCCAGCTCGGACGCTCAGCGGCGAGGCCCCGTCGCACCGACGGCCCAAAACGAGCTTCTGGCAGCTGCATTGTGCAAAGGGAAAGTCTCCTCCGGCAGCCTACAACAGGCCCAACGCGCCTCGCCTCAGGAAAGCAACGCAAGCCGTTATAGCCTCCGGCCCTCCGCTATCCAGAGGGCAAAGCGGGGCGGTGCTTCCCCTGGCTCCCTGGGCCCTGCTGCTTTGCTGGGGGTCTCCAGCGCCCGAAAACCACTCCCCACGGGTTCTCCTTGTCGGGGAAGCAGGATTGGGCGCGCGAAGGCCTTCTATGCCCAGGCCGCAGCCATGCCCCCTGAGCCAGCTCGGCCGCTCAGCGCCGAGGCCCTGTCGCACCGACGGCCCAAAACGAGCTTCTGGCAGCTGCATTCGGCAAAGGGAATATCTCTTCGGGCAACAATCAACAGCCCCAACGCGCCTCGGCTCAGGAAAGCAACGCAAGCCGTTTTCGCTCCCGGCCCTCTGCTCTCCAGAGGGCAAAGCGGGGCGGGGCTGCCCTGACACCCTAGGCCCTGCTGCTTTGCTGGGGGTCTCCGGCTCCGGAAACCCACTCCCCACGGGTTCTCCTTGGCGGGGAAGCAGGATTGGGCGCGCGAAGACCTTTTGGGCCTACGTCCCAGCCATGCCCACTGAGCCAGCTCGGCCTCTCAGCGCCGAGGCCCCGTGTCACCGACGGCCCAAAACGAGCTTCTGGCAGCTGCATTCTGGAAAGGGAAGTCTCCTCGGGCAGCCAACAACAGCCCCAACGCGCCTCGGCTCAGGAAAGCAACGCAAGCCGTCTTCGCCTCTGGCCCTCCGCTCTCCAGAGTGCAAAGCGTGGCGGGGCTGCCTCTGCCTCCCTGGGCCCTGCTGCTTTGCTGGGGGTCTCCGGTGCCCGAAACCCACTCCCGACGGGTTCTCCTTGGCGGGGAAGCAGGATTGGGCGCGCCAAGGCCTTCTGGGCCCAGGACGCAGCCATGCCCCCTGAGCCAGCTCGGCCGCAAAGCGCCGAGGCCCCCTCGCACCGACAGCTCAAAACGAGCTTCTGTCAGCTACATTGTGCAAAGGGAAAGTCTCCTCGGGCAGCCAACAACAGCCCCAACGCGGCTCATCTCAGGAAAGCAAAGCAAGCCGTTTTGGCCCCCGGACCTCCGCTCTCCAGAGGGCCAAGCGGGGCGGGGCTGCCCCTGGCTCCCTGGGCCCTGCTGCTTTGCTGGGGGTCTCCGATGCCCGAAACCCACTCCCGACGGATTCTCCTTGGCGGGGAAGCAGGATTGGGCGCGCGAAAGCCTTCTGTGCCCACGCCCCAGCCATGCCCCCTGAGCCAGCTCGGCCTCTCAGCGCCGAGGCCCCGTCGCACCGACGGCCCAAAACGAGCTTCTGGCAGCTGCATTGTGCAAAGGGAAAGTCTCCTCGGGCAGCCAACAACAGCCCCAACGCGCCTGGGCTAAGGAAAGCAACGCAAGCCGTTTTCGCCCCCTGGGCTCCGCTCTACAGAGGGCAAAGCGGGGCGGGGCTGCCCCTGGCTCCCTGGGACCTGCTGCTTTGCTGGGAGTCTCCGGTGCCCGAAACCCATTTCCCACGTGTTCTCCATGGCGGGGAAGCCGGATTGGTTGCGCGAAGGCCTTCTGGGCCCAGGTCGCAGCCATGCTCCCTGAGCCAGCTCGGCCGCTCAGAGCCAAGTCCCCGTGGCACCGACGGCCCAAAACGAGCTTCTGGCAGCTGCATTCTGCAAAGGGAAAGTCTCCTCGGGCAGCCATCAACAGCCCCAACGCGGTTCAGCTCAGGAAGGCAACGCAAGCCGTTTTCGGCCCCGGACCTCCGCTCTCCAGAGGGCAAAGCGGGGCGGGGCTGCCCCTGGCTCCCTGGGCACTGCTGCTTTGCTGGTGGTCTCTGGCGCCCGAAACCCACGCCCCACGGGATCTCCTTGGCGGGGAAGCAGGATTGGGCCCGCGAAGGCCTTCTGCGCCCAGGCCGCAGCCATGCCCCCTGAGCCAGCTCGGCCGCTAAGCGCTGAGGCCCCGTCGCACCGACGGCCCAAAACGAGCTTCTGGCAGCTGCATTCTGCAAAGGGAAAGTCTCCTCAGGCAGCCAACAACAGCCCCAACGCGCCTCGGCTCAGGAAAGCAACGCAAGCCGTTATAGCCCCCGGCCCTCCGCTATCCAGAGGGCAAAGCGGGGCGGGGCTTCCCCTGGCTCCCTGGGACCTGCTGCTTTGCTGGGGGTCTCCAGCGACCGAAAACCACTCCCCACGGGTTCTCCTTGTCGGGGAAGCAGGATTGGGCGCGCCAAGGCCTTCTATGCCCAGGCCGCAGCCATGCCCCCTGAGCCAGCTCGGCCGCTCAGCGCCGAGGCCCCATCGCACCGAAGGCCCAAAACGAGCTTCTGGCAGCTGCATTCGGCAAAGGGAATATCTCTTCGGGCAACAATCAACAGCCCCAACGCGCCTCGGCTCAGGAAAGCAACGCAAGCCGTTTTCGCTCCCGGGCCTCTGCTCTCCAGAGGGCAAAGCGGGGCGGGGCTGTCCTGACACCCTAGGCCCTGCTGCTTTGCTGGGGGTCTCTGGCTCCGGAAACCCACTCCCCACGGGTTCTCCTTGGCGGGGAAGCAGGATTGGGCGCGCGAAGGCCTTTTGGGCCTACGTCCCAGCCATGACCCCTGAGCCAGCTCGGCCTCTCAGCGCCGAGGCCCCGTGGCACCGACGGCCCAAAACGAGCTTCTGGCAGCTGCATTCTGCAAAGGGAAGTCTCCTCGGGCAGCCAACAACAGCCCCAACGCGCCTCGGCTCAGGAAAGCAACGCAAGCCGTTTTCGCCTCTGGCCCTCCGCTCTCCAGAGTGCAAAGCGGGGCGGGGCTGCCTCTGCCTCCCTGGGCCCTGCTGCTTTGCTGGGGGTCTCCGGTGCCCGAAATCCACTCCCCACGGGTTCTCCTTGGCGGGGAAGCAGGATTGGGCGCGCCAAGGCCTTCTGGGCCCTGGCCGCAGCCATGCCCCCTGAGCCAGCTCGGCCGCTCAGCTCCGAGGCCCCGTCCCACGGACGGCCCAAAACGAGCTTCTGGCAGCTGCATTCGGCAAAGGGAAAGTCTCCTCCGGCAGCCTACAACAGGCCCAACGCGCCTCGCCTCAGGAAAGCAACGCAAGCCGTTATAGCCCCCGGCCCTCCGCTATCCAGAGGGCAAAGCGGGGCGGGGCTTCCCCTGGCTCCCTGGGCCCTGCTGCTTTGCTGGTGGTCTCTGGTGCCCGAAACCCACGCCCCACGGGTTCTCCTTGGCGGGGAAGCAGGATTGGGCCCGCGAAGGCCTTCTGCGCCCAGGCCGCAGCCATGCCCCCTGAGCCAGCTCGGCCGCTAAGCGCCGAGGCCCCGTCGCACCGACGGCCCAAAACGAGCTTCTGGCAGCTGCATTCTGCAAAGGGAAAGTCTCCTCAGGCAGCCAACAACAGCCCCAACGCGCCTCGGCTCAGGAAAGCAACGCAAGCCGTTTTCGCCCCCGGCCCTCCGCTCTCCAGAGGGCAAAGCGGGGCGGGGCTGCCTCTGGCTCCCTGGGCCCTGCTGCTTTGCTGGGGGTCTCCGGTGCCCGAAACCCACTCCCGACGGGTTCTCCATGCAGGGAAACAGGATTGGGCCCGCGAAGGCCTTCTGCGCCCAGACCGCAGCCATGCCCCCTGAGCCAGCTCGGCCGCTCTGCACCGAGGCCCCGTCGCACCGACGGCCCAAAACGAGCTTCTGGCAGCTGCATTCGGCAAAGGGAAAGTCTCCTCGGGCAGCCAACAACAGCCCCAAGGCGCCTCGGCTCAGGAAAGCAATGCAAGCCGTTTTCGCCCCTGGTCTCCGCCCTCCAGAGGGCAAAGCGGGGCAGGGCTGCCCCTGGCTCCCTGGGCCCTGCTGCTGTGCTGGGGGTCTCCGGTGCCCGAAACCGATTCCCCACGTGTTCTCCATGGCGGGGAAGCAGGATTGGGTGCGCGAAGGCCTTCTGGGCCCAGGTCGCAGCAATGCTCCCTGAGCCAGCTCGGCCTCTCAGAGCCAAGTCCCCGTGGCACCGACGGCCCAAAACGAGCTTCTGGCAGCTGCATTCGGCAAAGGGAAAGTCTCCTCTGGCAGCCATCAACAGCCCCAACGCGGCTCAGCTCAGGAAAGCACCGCAAGCCGTTTTCGGCCCCGGCCCTCCGCTCTCCAGAGGGCAAAGTGGGGCTGGGCTGCCCCTGGCTCCCTGGGCCCTGCTGCTTTGCTGGGGGTCTCCGATGCCCGAAACCCACTCCCGACGGGTTCTCCTTCTCGGGGAAGCAGGATTGGGCGCACGATAGCTTTCTATGCCCACGCCCCAGCCATGCCCCAGGAGCCAGCTCGGCAGCTCAGCGCCGAGGCCCCATAGCACCGACGGCCCAAAACGAGCTTCTGGCAGCTGCATTCGGCAAAGGGAAAGTCTCTTCGGGCAACAATCAACAGCCCCAACGCGCCTCGGCTCAGGAAAGCAACGTAAGCCCTTTTCACCCCCGGACCTCTGCTCTCCAGAGGGCAAAGCTGGGCGGGCTGCCCTGACACCCTAGGCACTGCTGCTTTGCTGGGGGTCTCTGGCTCCGGAAACCCACTCCCCACGGGTTCTCCTTGGCGGGGAAGCAGGATTGGGCGCGCGAAGGCCTTTTGGGCCTACGTCCCAGCCGTGCCCCAGGAGCCAGCTCGGCCTCTCAGCGCCGAGGCCCCGTCGCACCGACGGCCCAAAACGAGCTTCTGGCAGCTGCATTGTGCAAAGGGAAAGTCTCCTCGGGCAGCCAACAACAGCCCCAACGCGCCTCGGCTCAGGAAAGCAACGCAAGCCGTTTTCGCCTCTGGCCCTCCGCTCTCCAGAGCGCAAAGCGGGGCGGGGCTGCCTCTGCCTCCTTGGGCCCTGCTGCTTTGCTGGGGGTCTCCGGTGCCCGAAACCCACTCCCCACGGGTTCTCCTTGGCGGGGAAGCAGCATTGGGCGCGCCAAGGCCTTCTGGGCCCAGGCCGCAGCCATTCCCCTGAGCCAGCTCGGCCGCTCAGCGCCGAGGCCCCGTCCCACGGACGGCCCAAAACGAGCTTCTGGCAGCTGCATTGTGCAAAGGGAAAGTCTCCTCGGGCAGCAATTAACACCCCAACGCCCCTCTGCTCAGGAAAGCAACGCAAGCCGTTTTCGCCCCCGGCTCTCCGCTCTCCAGAGGGCAAAGCGGGGCGGGGCTGCCTCTGCCTCCCTGGGAGCTGCTGCTTTGCTGGGGGTCTCCGATGCCCAAAACCCACTCCCCACGGGTTCTCCTTGGCGGGGAAGCAGTATTGGGCACGCGAAGGCCTTCTGCGCCCAGGTCGCAGCCTTGCCCCCTGAGCCAGCTCGGCCGCTCAGCGGCGAGGCCCCGTCGCACCGACGGCCCAAAACGAGCTTCTGGCAGCTGCATTCGGCAAAGGGAAAGTCTCCTCCGGCAGCCTACAACAGGCCCAACGCGCCTCGCCTCAGGAAAGCAACGCAAGCCGTTATAGCCACCGGCCCTCCGCTATCCAGAGGGCAAAGCGGGGCGGGGCTTCCCCTGGCTCCCTGGGCCCTGCTGCTTTGCTGGGGGTCTCCAGCGCCCGAAAACCACTCCCCACGGGTTCTCCTTGGAGGGGAAGCAGGATTGGGCGCGCGAAGGCCTTCTATGCCCAGGCCGCAGCCATGCCCCCTGAGCCAGCTCGGCCGCTCAGCGCCGAGGCCCCATCGCACCGACTGCCCAAAACGAGCTTCTTGCAGCTGCATTCGGCAAAGGGAATGTCTCTTCGGGCAACAATCAACAGCCCCAACGCGCCTCAGCTCAGGAAAGCAACGCAAGCCGTTTTCGCTCCCGGCCCTCTGCTCTCCAGAGGGCAAAGCGGGGCGGGCAGCCCTGACACCCTAGGCCCTGCTGCTTTGATGGGGGTCTCTGGCTCCGGAAACCCACTCCCCACGGGTTCTCCTTGGTGGGGAAGCAGGATTGGGCGCGCGAAGGCCTTTTGGGCCTACGTCCCAGCCATGCCCCAGGAGCCAGCTCGGCCGCTCAGCGCCGAGGCCCTGTCGCACCGACGGCCCAAAACGAGCTTCTGGCAGCTGCATTGTGCAAAGGGAAAGTCTCCTCGGGCAGCCAACAACAGCCCCAACGCGCCTCGGCTCAGGAAAGCAACGCAAGCCGTCTTCGCCTCTGGCCCTCCGCTCTCCAGAGTGCAAAGCGGGGCGGGGCTGCCTCTGCCTCCCTGGGGCCTGCTGCTTTGCTGGGGGTCTCCGGTGCCCGAAACCCACTCCCCACGGGTTCTCCTTGGCGGGGAAGCAGGATTGGGCGCGCCAAGGCCTTCTGGGCCCAGGCCGCAGCCATGCCCCCTGAGCCAGCTCGGCCGCTCAGCGCCGAGGCCCCCTCGTACCGACAGCTCAAAACGAGCTTCTGTCAGCTACATTGTGCAAAGGGAAAGTCTCCTCGGGCAGCAATCAACAGCCCCAACGCGGCTCAGCTCAGGAAAGCAACGCAAGCCGTTTTGGCCCCCGGACCTCCGCTCTCCAGAGGGCAAAGCGGGGCGGGGCTGCCCCTGGCTCCTTGGGCCCTGCTGCTTTGCTGGGGGTCTCCGATGCCCGAAATCCACTCCCGACGGGTTCTCCTTGGCGGGGAAGGAGGATTGGGCGCGCGAAAGCCTTCTGTGCCAACGCCCCAGCCATGCCCCCTGAGCCACCTCGGCCGCTCAGCGCCGAGGCCCCGTCGCACCGACGGCCCAAAACGAGCTTCTGGCAGCTGCATTGGGCAAAGGGAAAGTCTCCTCGGGCAGCCAACAACAGCCCCAAAAGCCTCGGCTCAGTAAAGCAACGCAAGCCATTTTCGCCCCCGGACTTCCGCACTGCAGAGGGCAAAGCGGGGCGGGGCTGCCCCTGGCTCCCTGGGCCCTGGTGCTTTGCTGGGGGTCTCCGGTGCCCGAAACCCACTCCCCACGTGTTCTCCATGGCGGAGAAGCAGGATTGGGTGCGTGAAGGCCTCTGCGCCTAGTCCGCAGCCATGCCCCTGAGCCAGCTCGGCCGCTCAGCGGCGAGGCCCCGTCGCACCGACAGCCCAAAACGAGCTTCTGGCAGCTGCATTCGGCAAAGGGAAAGTCTCTTCGGGCAACAATCAACAGCCCCAATGCGCCTCGGCTCAGGAAAGCAACGTAAGCCCTTTTCACCCCCGGCCCTCTGCTCTCCAGAGGGGAAAGCGGGGCGGGATGCCCTGTCACCCTACGCCCTGCTGCTTTGCTGGGGGTCTCTGGCGCCCGAAACCCACTCCCCACAGGTTCTCCTTGGCGGGGAAGCAGCATTGGGCACGCGAAGGCCTTCTGCGCCCAGGCCGCAGCCATGCCCCCTGAGCCAGCTCGGCCGCTCAGCGCCGAGGCCCCCTCGCACCGACGGCCAAAAACGAGGTTCTGACAGCTGCATTCTGCAAATGGAAAGTCTCATCCGGCAGCCAACATCAGCCCGAACGCGCCTCGGCTCAGGAAAGCAACGCAAGCCGTTTTCGCCCCCGGCCCTCCGCTCTCCAGAGGGCAAAGCGGGGCGGGGCTGCCCCTGGCTCCCTGGGCCCTGCTGCTTTGCTGGGGCTCTCCAGCGCCCGAAACCCACTCCCCACGGGTTCTCCATGGCGGGGAAGCAGGATAGGGCGCGCGAAGCGCTTCTACGCTCAGGCCGCAGCCATGCCCCCTGAGCCAGCTCGGCCGCTCAGCGCCGAGGCCCCGTCGCACCGACGGCCCAAAACGAGCTTCTGGCAGCTGCATTGTGCAAAGGGAAACTCTCATAGGGCAGCCATCAACAGCTCCAACGTGCCTCAGCTCAGGAAAGCAACCCAAGCCGTTTTCGCCCACGGTCCTCCGCTCTCCAGAGGGCAAAGCGGGGCGGGGCTGCCCCTGGCTCCCTGGGGCCTGCTGCTTTGCTGGGGGTCTCCGGTGCCCGAAACCCACTCCCCACGGGTTCTCCTTGGCGGGGAAGCAGGATTGGGCGCGCCAAGGCCTTCTGGGCCCAGGCCGCAGCCATGCCCCCTGAGCCAGCTCGGCCGCTCAGCGCCGAGGCCCCGTCCCACGGACGGCCCAAAACGAGCTTCTGGCAACTGCATTGTGCAAAGGGAAAGTCTCCTCGGGCAGCAATTAACACCCCAACGCCCCTCTGCTCAGGAAAGCAACGCAAGCCGTTTTCGCCCCCGGCTCTCCGCTCTCCAGAGGGCAAAGCGGGGCGGGGCTGCCTCTGCCTCCCTGGGCCCTGCTGCTTTGCTGGGGGTCTCCGATGCCCAAAACCCACTCCCCACGGGTTCTCCTTGGCGGGGAAGCAGGATTAGGCGCGCGAAAGCCTTCTATGCCCAGGCCGCAGCCATGCCCCCTGAGCCAGCTCGGCCGCTCAGCGCCGAGGCCCCATCGCACCGACGGCCCAAAACGAGCTTCTGGCAGCTGCATTCGGCAAAGGGAATGTCTCTTCGGGCAACAATCAACAGCCCCAACGCGCCTCGGCTCAGGAAAGCAACGCAAGCCGTTTTCGCTCCCGGCCCTCTGCTCTCCAGAGGGCAAAGCGGGGCGGGCAGCCCTGACACCCTAGGCCCTGCTGCTTTGCTGGGGGTCTCTGGCTCCGGAAACCCACTCCCCACGTGTTCTCCTTGGCGGGGAAGCAGGATTGGGCCCGCAAAGGCCTTTTGGGCCCACGTCCCAGCCATGCCCCAGGAGCCAGCTCGGCCGCTCAGCGCCGAGGCCCTGTCGCACCGACGGCCCAAAACGAGCTTCTGGCAGCTGCATTGTGCAAAGGGAAAGTCTCCTCGGGCAGCCAACAACAGCCCCAACGCGCCTCGGCTCAGGAAAGCAACGCAAGCCGTTTTCGCCCCCTGGTCTCCGCCCTCCAGAGGGTAAAGCGGGGCGGGGCTGCCCCTGGCTCCCTGGGCCCTGCTGCTTTGCTGGGGGTCTCCGGTGCCCGAAACCCACTCCCCACGGGTTCTCCTTGGCGGGGAAGCAGGATTGGGCGCGCCAAGGCCTTCTGGGCCCAGGACGCAGCCATGCCCCCTGAGCCAGCTCGGCCGCTCAGCGCCGAGGCCCCCTCGCACCGACAGCTCAAAACGAGCTTCTGTCAGCTGCATTGTGCAAAGGGAAAGTCTCCTCGGGCAGCAATCAACAGCCCCAACGCGGCTCAGCTCAGGAAAGCAACGCAAGCCGTTTTGGCCCCCGGACCTCCGCTCTCCAGAGGGCAAAGCGGGGCGGTGCTGCCCCTGGCTCCCTGGGCCCTGCTGCTTTGCTGGGTGTCTCCGGTGCCCGAAACCCACTCCCCACGTGTTCTCCATGGCGGAGAAGCAGGATGGGGTGCGTGAAGGCCTTCTGCGCCCAGGCCGCAGCCATGCCCCTGAGCCAGCTCGGCCGCTCAGCGCCGAGGCCCCGTCGCACGGACAGCCCAAAACGAGCTTCTGGCAGCTGCATTCTGCAAAGGGAAAGTCTCCTCGGGCAGCAATCAACAGCCCCAACGCGCCTCGGCTTAGGAAAGCAACGCAAGCCTTTTTCGCCCCCAGCCCTCTGCTCTCCAGAGGGGAAGCGGGGCGGGATGCCCTGGCACCCTGGGCCCTGCTGCTTTGCTGGGGGTCTCCGATGCCCGAAACCCACTCCCGACGGGTTCTCCTTCTCGGGGAAGCAGGATTGGGCGCACGAAAGCCTTCTATGCCCTCGCCCCAGCCATGCACCAGGAGCCAGCTCGGCCGCACAGCGCCGAGGCCCCGTCGCACCGACGGCCCAAAACGAGCTTCTGGCAGCTGCATTGTGCAAAGGGAAAGTCTCCTCGGGGAGCCATCAACAGCCCCAACGCGGCTCAGCTCAGGAAAGCACCGCAAGCCGTTTTCGGCCCCGGCCCTCCGCTCTCCAGAGGGCAAAGCGGGGCGGGGCTGCCCCTGGCTCCCTGGGGCCTGCTGCTTTGCTGGGGGTCTCCGGTGCCCGAAACCCACTCCCCACGGGTTCTCCTTGGCGGGGAAGCAGGATTGGGCTCGCGAAATCCTTCTGGGCCCAGGCCGCAGCCATGCCCCCTGAGCCAGCTCGGCCGCTCAGCGCCGAGGCCCCGTCCCACGGACGGCCCAAAACGAGCTTCGGGCAGCTGCATTGTACAAAGGGAAAGTCTCCTCGGTCAGCAATCAACACCCCAACGCCCCTCGGCTCAGGAAAGCAACGCAAGCCTTTTTCGCCCCCGGCTCTCCGCTCTCCAGAGGGCAAAGCGGGGCGGGGCTGCCCCTGGCTCCCTGGGCCCTGCTGCTTTGCTGGGGGTCTCTGATGCCCGAAACCCACTCGCCACGGGTTCTCCTTGGCGGGGAAGCAGGATTGGGCCCCCGAAGGCCTTCTGCGCCCAGTTCGCAGCCTTGCCCACTGAGCCAGCTGGGCCGCTCAGCGGCGAGGCCCCGTCGCACCGACGGCCCAAAACGAGCTTCTGGCAGCTGCATTCGGCAAAGGGAAAGTCTCTTCCGGCAGCCTACAACAGGCCCAACGCGCCTCGCCTCAGGAAAGCAACGCAAGCCGTTATAGCCCCCGGCCCTCCGCTATCCAGAGGGCAAAGCGGGGCGGGGCTTCCCCTGAGTCCCTGGGCCCTGCTGCTTTGCTGGGGGTCTCCAGCGCCCGAAAACCACTCCCCACGGGTTCTCCTTGTGGGGGAAGCAGGATTGGGCGCGCGAAGGGCTTCTACGCTCAGGCCGCAGCCATGCCCCCTGAGCCAGCTCGGCCGCTCAGCGCCGAGGCCCCATCGCACCGACGGCCCAAAACGAGCTTCTGGCAGCTGCATTCGGCAAAGGGAATGTCTCTTCGGGCAACAATCAACAGCCCCAACGCGCCTCGGCTCAGGAAAGCAACGCAAGCCGTTTTCGCTCCCGGCCCTCTGCTCTCCAGAGGGCAAAGCGGGGCGGGCAGCCCTGACACCCTAGGCCCTGCTGCTTTGCTGGGGGTCTCTGGCTCCGGAAACCCACTCCCTACGGGTTCTCCTTGGCGGGGAAGCAGGATTGGGCGCGCGAAGGCCTTTTGGGCCCACGTCCCAGCCATGCCCCAGGAGCCAGCTCGGCCGCTCAGCGCCGAGGCCCTATCGCGCCGACGGCCCAAAACGAGCTTCTGGCAGCTGCATTGTGCAAAGGGAAAGTCTCCGCCGGCAGCCAACAACAGCCCCAACGCGCCTCGGCTCAGGAAAGCAACGCAAGCCGTTTTCGCCTCTGGCCCTCCGCTCTCCAGAGGGCAAAGCGGGGCGGGGTTGCCCCAGGCTCCCTGGGCCCTGCTGCTTTGCCGGAGGTCTCTGGCGCCCGAAACACACTCCCCACGGGTTCTCCTTGGCGGGGAAGCAGGATTGGGCGCGCAAAATCCTTCTGGGCCCAGGCCGCAGTCATGCCCCCTGAGCAAGCTCGGCCGCTCAGCGCCGAGGCCCCGTCGCACCGACGGCCCAAAACGAGCTTCTGGCAGCTGCATTCTGCAAAGGGAAAGTCTCCTCGGACAGCAATCAACAGACCCAACGCGCCTCAGCTCAGGAAAGCAACGCAAGCCGTTTTCGCCCCCGGCCCTCCGCTCTCCAGAGGGCAAAGCAGGGCGGGGTTGCCTCTGCCTCCCTGGGCCCTGCTGCTTTGCTGGTGGTCTCCGGTGCCCGAAACCCACTCCCCACAGGTTCTCCTTGGTGGGGAAGCGGGATTGGGCGCGCGAAGGCCTTTTGGGCCCACGACCCAGCCATGCCCCCTGAACCAGCTCGGCTAATCAGCGCCGAGGCCCCGTCGCACCGACGGCCCAAAACGAGCTTCTGGCCGCTGCATTGTGCAAAGGAAAATTCTCCTCGGGCAGCCAACAACAGCCCCAACGCGCCTCGGCTCAGGAAAGCAAGGCAAGCCGTTTTAGCCCCCAGCCATCAGCTCTCCAGAGGGCAAAGCGGGGCGGGGCTGCCCCTGGCTCCCTGGGCCCTGCTGCTTTGCTGGGGGTCTCCGGTGCCTGAAACCCACTGCCGAGGGGTTCTCCTTGGCGGGGAAGCATGATTGGGTGCGCCAAGGCCTTCTATGCCCACACCCCAGCAATGCCCCCTGAGCCAGCTCAGCCGCTCAGCGCCGAGGCCCCGTCGCACCGACGGCCCAAAACGAGCTTCTGGCAGCTGCATTCTGCAAAGGGAAAGTCTCTTCGGGCAGTAATCAACAGCCCCAACGCGCCTCAGCTCAGGAAAGCAACGCAAGCCGTTCGCGCCCCGGGCCATCTGCTCTCCAGAGGACCAAAGCGGGGCGGGGCTGCCCCTGGCTCCCTGGGCCCTGCTGCTTTGCTGGGGGTCTCTGGCGCCCGAAACACACTCCCCACGGATTCTCCTTGGCGGGGAAGCAGGATTGGGCACGCGAAGTCCATCTGGGCCCAGACCGCAGCCATGGCCCCTGAGCCAGCTCGGCCGCTCAGCGCCGAGGCCCCGTCGCACCGACGGCCCAAAACGAGCTTCTGGCAGCTGCATTGTGCAAAGGGAAAGTCTCCTCGGAGAGCAATCTACAGCCCCAACGCGCCTCAGCTCAGGAAAGCAACGCAAGCCGTTTTTGCCCCGGCCCTCCGCTCTCCAGAGGGCAAAGCAGGGCGCGGTTGCCTCTGCCTCCCTGGGCCCTGCTGCTTTGCTGGGGGTCTCCAGCGCCCGAAACCCACTCCCCACGGGTTCTCCTTGGCGGGGAAGCAGGTTTGGGCGCGCCAAGGCCTTCTACGCCCAGGCCGCAGCCATGCCCCCTGAGCCAGCTCGGCCTCTCAGCGCCGAGGCCCCGTCGCACCGAAGGCCCAAAACGAGCTTCTGGCAGCTGCATTCTGCAAAGGGAACGACTTCTCGGGCAGCCAACAACAGCCCCAACTTGCCTCGGCTCAGGAAAGCAACGCAAGCCGTTTTCGCCCACGGCCCTCCGCTCTCCAGAGGGCAAAGCAGGGCGGGGTTGCCTCTGCCTCCTTGGGCCCTGCTGCTTTGCTGGGGGTCTCCAGCGCCCGAAACACACTCCCCACGGGTTCTCCTTGTCGGGGAAGCAGGATTGGGCGCGCCAAGGCCTTCTGGGCCCAGGCCGCAGCCATGCCCCCTGAGCCAGCTCGGCCGCTCAGCGCCGAGGCCCCGTCCCACGGACGGCCCAAAACGAGCTTCTGGCAGCTGCATTGTGCAAAGGGAAAGTCTCCTCGGGCAGCAATCTACACCCCAACGCCCCTCGGCTCAGGAAAGCAACGCAAGCCATTTTCGCCCCCGGCCCTCCGCTCTCCAGAGGGCAAAGCGGGGCGGGGCTGCCCCTGGCTCCCTGGGCCCTGCTGCTTTGCTGGGGGTCTCCAGCGCCCGAAACCCACTCCCCACGGGTTCTCCATGGCGGGGAAGCAGGATTGGGCGCGCGAAGGGCTTCTACGCTCAGGCCGCAGCCATGCCCCCTGAGCCAGCTCGGCCGCTCAGCGCCGAGGCCCTGTCGCACCGACGACCCAAAACGGGCTTCTGGCAGCTGCATTGTGCAAAGGGAAAGTCTCCTCGGGCAGCCAACAACAGCCCCAACGCGCCTCGGCTCAGGAAAGCAACGCAAGCCGTTTTCGCCCCCTGGTCTCCGCCCTCCAGAGGGCGAAGCGGGGCGGGGCTGCCCCTGGCTCCCTGGGGCCTGCTGCTTTGCTGGGGGTCTCCGGTGCCCGAAACCCATTCCCCACGTGTTCTCCATGGCGGGGAAGCAGGATTGGGTGCGCGAAGGCCTTCTGGGCCCAGGTCGCAGACATGCTCCCTGAGGCAGCTCCGCCGCTCAGAGCCAAGTCCCCGTTGCACCAACGGCCCAAAACGATCTTCTGGCAGCTGCATTCTGCAAAGGGAAAGTCTCCTCGGGGAGCCATCAACAGCCCCAACGCGGCTCAGCTCAGGAAAGCACCGCAAGCCGTTTTCGGCCCCGGCCCTCCGCTCTCCAGAGGGCAAAGCGGGGCGGGGCTGCCCCTGGCTCCCTGGGCCCTGCTGCTTTGCTGGGGGTCTCCGGTGCCCGAAACCCACTCCCCACGGGTTCTCCTTGGCGGGGAAGCAGGATTGGGCTCGCGAAATCCTTCTGGGCCCAGGCCGCAGCCATGCCCCCTGAGCCAGCTCGGCCGCTCAGCGCCGAAGCCCCGTCCCACGGACGGCCCAAAACGAGCTTCGGGCAGCTGCATTGTACAAAGGGAAAGTCTCCTCCCGCAGCCTACAACAGGCCCAACGCGCCTCGCCTCAGGAAAGCAACGCAAGCCGTTATAGCCCCCGGCCCTCCGCTATCCAGAGGGCAAAGCGTGGCGGGGCTTCCCCTGGGTCCCTGGGCCCTGCTGCTTTGCTGGGGGTCTCCAGCGCCCGAAAACCACTCCCCACGGGTTCTCCTTGTGGGGGAAGCAGGATTGGGCGCGCGAAGGGCTTCTACGCTCAGGCCGCAGCCATGCCCCCTGAGCCAGCTCTGCCGCTCAGCGCCGAGGCCCCATCGCACCGACGGCCCAAAACGAGCTTCTGGCAGCTGCATTCGGCAAAGGGAATGTCTCTTCGGGCAACAATCAACAGCCCCAACGCGCCTCGGCTCAGGAAAGCAACGCAAGCCGTTTTCGCTCCCGGCCCTCTGCTCTCCAGAGGGCAAAGCGGGGCGGGCAGCCCTGACACCCTAGGCCCTGCTGCTTTGCTGGGGGTCTCTGGCTCCGGAAACCCACTCCCCACGGGTTCTCCTTGGCGGGGAAGCAGGATTGGGCGCGCGAAGGCCTTTTGGGCCCACGTCCCAGCCATGCCCCAGGAGCCAGCTCGGCCGCTCAGCGCCGAGGCCCTATCGCGCCGACGGCCCAAAACGAGCTTCTGTCAGCTGCATTGTGCAAAGGGAAAGTCTCCTCCGGCAGCCAACAACAGCCCCAATGCGCCTCGGCTCAGGAAAGCAACGCAAGCCGTTTTCGCCCCCGGCCCTCCGCTCTCCAGAGGGCAAAGCAGGGCCGGGTTGCCTCTGCCTCCTTGGGCCCTGCTGCTTTGCTGGGGGTCTCCAGCGCCCGAAACACACTCCCCACGGGTTCTCCTTGGCGGGGAAGCAGGATTGGGCGCGCGAAGTCCTTCTCGGCCCAGGCCGCAGCCATGCCCCCTGAGCCAGCTCGGCCGCTCAGCGCCGAGGCCCCGTCGCACCGACGGCCCAAAACGAGCTTCTGGCAGCTGCATTCTGCAAAGGGAAAGTCTCCTCGGACAGCAATCAACAGCCCCAACGCGCCTCAGCTCAGGAAAGCAACACAAGCCGTTTTCGCCCCCGGCCCTCCGCTCTCCAGAGGACAAAGCGGGGCAGGGCTGCCTCTGCCTCCCTGGGCCCTGCTGCTTTGCTGGTGGTCTCCGGTGCCCGAAACCCACTCCCCACAGGTTCTCCTTGGTGGGGAAGCGGGATTGGGCGCGCGAAGGCCTTTTGGGCCCACGACCCAGCCATGCCCCCTGAACCAGCTCGGCCAATCAGCGCCGAGGCCCCGTCGCACCGACGGCCCAAAACGAGCTTCTGGCAGCTGCATTCTGCAAAGGGAAACTCTCCTCGGGCAGCCATCAACAGCCCCAACGCGCCTCAGCTCAGGAAAGCAACGCAAGCCGTTTTCGGCCCCGGCCCTCCGCTCTCCAGAGGGCAAAGCGGGGCGGGGCTGCCCCTGGCTCCCTGGGCCCTGCTGCTTTGCTGGGGGTCTCCGATGCCCGAAACCCACTCCCGACGGGTTCTCCTTGTCGGGGAAGCAGGATTGGGCGCTCGAAAGCCTTCTATGCCCACGCCCCAGCCATGCCCCAGGAGCCAGCTCGGCCGCTCAGCGCCGAGGCCCCATAGCACCGACGGCCCAAAACGAGCTTCTGGCAGCTGCATTCGGCAAAGGGAAAGACTCTTCGGGCAACAATCAACAGCCCCAACGCGCCTCGGCTCAGGAAAGCAACGTAAGCCCTTTTCACCCCCGGCTCTCTGCTCTCCAGAGGGCAAAGCGGGGCCGGCTGCCCTGACACCCTAGGCACTGCTGCTTTGCTGGGGCTCTCTGGCTCCGGAAACCCACTCCCCACGGGTTCTCCTTGGCGGGGAAGCAGGATTGGGCACGCGAAGGCCTTTTGGGCCTACGTCCGAGCCATGCCCCCTGAGCTAGCTCGGCCTCTAAGCGCCGAGGCCCCGTCGCACCGACGGCCCAAAACGAGCTTCTGGCTGCTGCACTCTGCAAAGGGAAAGTCTCCTCGGACAGCAATCAATAGACCCAACGCGCCTCAGCTCCAGAAAGCAACGCAAGCCGTTTTCGCCCCCGGCCCTCCGCTCTCCAGAGGGCAAAGCAGGGCGGGGTTGCCTCTGCCTCCTTGGGCCCTGCTGCTTTGCTGGGGGTCTCCAGCGCCCGAAACACACTCCCCACGGGTTCTCCTTGGCGGGGAAGCAGGATTGGGCGCGCCAAGGCCTTCTGGGCCCAGGCCGCAGCCATGCCCCCTGAGCCAGCTCGGCCGCTCAGCGCCGAGGCCCCGTCCCACGGACGGCCCAAAACGAGCTTCTGGCAGCTGCATTGTGCAAAGGGAAAGTCTCCTCGGGCAGCAATCTACACCCCAACGCCCCTCGGCTCAGGAAAGCAACGCAAGCCATTTTCGCCCCCGGCCCTCCGCTCTCCAGAGGGCAAAGCGGGGCGGGGATGCCCCTGGCTCCCTGGGCCCTGCTGCTTTGCTGGGGGTCTCCAGCGCCCGAAACCCACTCCCCACGGGTTCTCCATGGCGGGGAAGCAGGATTGGGCGCGCGAAGGGCTTCTACGCTCAGGCCGCAGCCATGCCCCCTGAGCCAGCTCGGCCGCTCAGCGCCGAGGCCCTGTCGCACCGACGACCCAAAACGGGCTTCTGGCAGCTGCATTGTGCAAAGGGAAAGTCTCCTCGGGCAGCCAACAACAGCCCCAACGCGCCTCGGCTCAGGAAAGCAACGCAAGCCGTTTTCGCCCCCTGGTCTCCGCCCTCCAGAGGGCGAAGCGGGGCGGGGCTGCCCCTGGCTCCCTGGGGCCTGCTGCTTTGCTGGGGGTCTCCGGTGCCCGAAACCCATTCCCCACGTGTTCTCCATGGCGGGGAAGCAGGATTGGGTGCGCGAAGGCCTTCTGGGCCCAGGTCGCAGACATGCTCCCTGAGGCAGCTCCGCCGCTCAGAGCCAAGTCCCCGTTGCACCAACGGCCCAAAACGATCTTCTGGCAGCTGCATTCTGCAAAGGGAAAGTCTCCTCGGGGAGCCATCAACAGCCCCAACGCGGCTCAGCTCAGGAAAGCACCGCAAGCCGTTTTCGGCCCCGGCCCTCCGCTCTCCAGAGGGCAAAGCGGGGCGGGGCTGCCCCTGGCTCCCTGGGCCCTGCTGCTTTGCTGGGGGTCTCCGGTGCCCGAAACCCACTCCCCACGGGTTCTCCTTGGCGGGGAAGCAGGATTGGGCTCGCGAAATCCTTCTGGGCCCAGGCCGCAGCCATGCCCCCTGAGCCAGCTCGGCCGCTCAGCGCCGAAGCCCCGTCCCACGGACGGCCCAAAACGAGCTTCGGGCAGCTGCATTGTACAAAGGGAAAGTCTCCTCCCGCAGCCTACAACAGGCCCAACGCGCCTCGCCTCAGGAAAGCAACGCAAGCCGTTATAGCCCCCGGCCCTCCGCTATCCAGAGGGCAAAGCGTGGCGGGGCTTCCCCTGGGTCCCTGGGCCCTGCTGCTTTGCTGGGGGTCTCCAGCGCCCGAAAACCACTCCCCACGGGTTCTCCTTGTGGGGGAAGCAGGATTGGGCGCGCGAAGGGCTTCTACGCTCAGGCCGCAGCCATGCCCCCTGAGCCAGCTCTGCCGCTCAGCGCCGAGGCCCCATCGCACCGACGGCCCAAAACGAGCTTCTGGCAGCTGCATTCGGCAAAGGGAATGTCTCTTCGGGCAACAATCAACAGCCCCAACGCGCCTCGGCTCAGGAAAGCAACGCAAGCCGTTTTCGCTCCCGGCCCTCTGCTCTCCAGAGGGCAAAGCGGGGCGGGCAGCCCTGACACCCTAGGCCCTGCTGCTTTGCTGGGGGTCTCTGGCTCCGGAAACCCACTCCCCACGGGTTCTCCTTGGCGGGGAAGCAGGATTGGGCGCGCGAAGGCCTTTTGGGCCCACGTCCCAGCCATGCCCCAGGAGCCAGCTCGGCCGCTCAGCGCCGAGGCCCTATCGCGCCGACGGCCCAAAACGAGCTTCTGTCAGCTGCATTGTGCAAAGGGAAAGTCTCCTCCGGCAGCCAACAACAGCCCCAATGCGCCTCGGCTCAGGAAAGCAACGCAAGCCGTTTTCGCCCCCGGCCCTCCGCTCTCCAGAGGGCAAAGCAGGGCCGGGTTGCCTCTGCCTCCTTGGGCCCTGCTGCTTTGCTGGGGGTCTCCAGCGCCCGAAACACACTCCCCACGGGTTCTCCTTGGCGGGGAAGCAGGATTGGGCGCGCGAAGTCCTTCTCGGCCCAGGCCGCAGCCATGCCCCCTGAGCCAGCTCGGCCGCTCAGCGCCGAGGCCCCGTCGCACCGACGGCCCAAAACGAGCTTCTGGCAGCTGCATTCTGCAAAGGGAAAGTCTCCTCGGACAGCAATCAACAGCCCCAACGCGCCTCAGCTCAGGAAAGCAACACAAGCCGTTTTCGCCCCCGGCCCTCCGCTCTCCAGAGGACAAAGCGGGGCAGGGCTGCCTCTGCCTCCCTGGGCCCTGCTGCTTTGCTGGTGGTCTCCGGTGCCCGAAACCCACTCCCCACAGGTTCTCCTTGTCGGGGAAGCAGGATTGGGCGCTCGAAAGCCTTCTATGCCCACGCCCCAGCCATGCCCCAGGAGCCAGCTCGGCCGCTCAGCGCCGAGGCCCCATAGCACCGACGGCCCAAAACGAGCTTCTGGCAGCTGCATTCGGCAAAGGGAAAGACTCTTCGGGCAACAATCAACAGCCCCAACGCGCCTCGGCCCAGGAAAGCAACGTAAGCCCTTTTCACCCCCGGCTCTCTGCTCTCCAGAGGGCAAAGCGGGGCCGGCTGCCCTGACACCCTAGGCACTGCTGCTTTGCTGGGGCTCTCTGGCTCCGGAAACCCACTCCCCACGGGTTCTCCTTGGCGGGGAAGCAGGATTGGGCACGCGAAGGCCTTTTGGGCCTACGTCCGAGCCATGCCCCCTGAGCTAGCTCGGCCTCTAAGCGCCGAGGCCCCGTCGCACCGACGGCCCAAAACGAGCTTCTGGCTGCTGCACTCTGCAAAGGGAAAGTCTCCTCGGACAGCAATCAATAGACCCAACGCGCCTCAGCTCCAGAAAGCAACGCAAGCCGTTTTCGCCCCCGGCCCTCCGCTCTCCAGAGGGCAAAGCAGGGCGGGGTTGCCTCTGCCTCCTTGGGCCCTGCTGCTTTGCTGGGGGTCTCCAGTGCCCGAAACACACTCCCCACGGGTTCTCCTTGGCGGGGAAGCAGGATTGGGCGCGCGAAGTCCTTCTGGGCCCAGGCCGCAGCCATGCCCCCTGAGCCAGCTCGGCCGCTCAGCGCCGAGGCCCCGTCGCACCGACGGCCCAAAACGAGCTTCTGGCCGCTGCATTGTGCAAAGGAAAAGTCTCCTCGGGCAGCCAACAACAGCCCTAACGCGCCTCGGCTCAGGAAAGCAACGCAAGCCGTTTTAGCCCCCCCCCATCAGCTCTCCAGAGGGCAAAGCGGGGCGGGGCTGCCCCTGGCTCCCTGGGCCCTGCTGCTTTGCTGGGGGTCTCCGGTGCCTGAAACCCACTGCCAAGGGGTTCTCCTTGGCGGTGAAGCATGATTGGGCGCGCCAAGGCCTTCTATGCCCACGCCCCAGCAATGCCCCCTGAGCCAGCTCGGCCGCACAGCACCGAGGCCCCGTCGCACCGACGGCCCAAAACGAGCTTCTGGCAGCTGCATTCTGCAAAGGGAAAGTCTCTTCGGGCAGCAATCAACAGCCCCAACGCGCCTCAGCCCAGGAAAGCAACGCAAGCCGTTTTCGGCCCCGGCCCTCTGCTCTCCATAGGACCAAAGCGGGGCGGGACTGCCCCTGGCTCCCTGGGCCCTGCTGCTTTGCTGGGGGTCTCTGGCGCCCGAAACACACTCCCCACGGATTCTCCTTGGCGGGGAAGCAGGATTGGGCGCGCGAAGTCCATCTGGGCCCAGACCGCAGCCATGCCCCCTGAGCCAGCTCGGCCGCTCAGCGCCGAGGCCCCGTCGCACCGACGGCCGAAAACGAGCTTCTGGCAGCTGCATTCTGCAAAGGGAAAGTCTCCTCAGAGAGCAATCAACAGCCCCAACGCGCCTCAGCTCAGGAAAGCAACGCAAGCCGTTTTTGCCCCGGCCCTCCGCTCTCCAGAGGGCAAAGCAGGGCGGGGTTGCCTCTGCCTCCCTGGGCCCTGCTGCTTTGCTGGGGGTCTCTGGCTCCGGAAACCCACTCCCCACGGGTTCTCCTTGGCGGGGAAGCAGGATTGGGCGCGCGAAGGCCTTTTGGGCCCACGTCCCAGCCATGCCCCCTGAGCCAGCTCGGCCGCTCAGCGTCGAGGCCCAATCGCGCCGACGGCCCAAAACGAGCTTCTGGCAGCTGCATTGTGCAAAGGGAAAGTCTCCTCCGGCAGCCAACCACAGCCCCAACGCGCCTCGGCTCAGGAAAGCAACGCAAGCCGTTTTCGCCTCTGGCCCTCCGCTCTCCAGAGGGCAAAGCGGGGCGGGGTTTCCCCAGGCTCCCTGGGCCCTGCTGCTTTGCTGGGGGTCTCTGGCGCCCGAACCCCACTCCCCTCGGGTTCTCCTTGGCGGGGAAGCAGGATTGGGCGCGCGAAGTCCTTCTGGGCCCAGGCCGCAGCCATGCCCCCTGAGACAGCTCGGCCGCTCAGCGCCGAGGCCCCGTCGCACCGACGGCCCAAAACGAGCTTCTGGCAGCTGCATTCTGCAAAGGGAAAGTCTCCTCGGACAGCAATCAACAGCCCCAACGCGCCTCAGCTCAGGAAAGCAACACAAGCCTTTTTCGCCCCCGGCCCTCCGCTCTCCAGAGGACAAAGCGGGGCAGGGCTGCCTCTGCCTCCCTGGGCCCTGCTGCTTTGCTGGTGGTCTCCGGCGCCCGAAACCCACTCCCCACGGGTTCTCCTTGGCGGGGAAGCAGGTTTGGGCGCGCCAAGGCCTTCTACGCCCAGGCCGCAGCCATGCCCCCTGAGCCAGCTCGGCCGCTCAGCGCCGAGGCCCCGTCGCACCGACGGCCCAAAACGAGCTTCTGGCAGCTGCATTCTGCAAAGGGAACGACTCCTCGGGCAGCCAACAACAGCCCCAACGCGCCTCAGCTCATGAAAGCAACGCAAGCCGTTTTCGCCCCCGGCCCTCCGCTATCCAGAGGACCAAAGCGGGGCGGGGCTGCTCCTTGCTCCCTGGACCCTACTGCTTTGCTGGGGTTCTCCGGTGCCCGAAACCCACTCCCCACGGGTTCTCCTTGGCGGGGAAGCAGGATTGGGCGCGCGAAGGACTTCTGGGCCAATGCCGAAGCCATGCACCCTGAGCCAGCTCGGCGGCTTAGCGCCGAGGCCCCGTCCCACCGATGGCCCAAAACGAGCTTCTGGCAGCTGCATTCTGCAAAGGGAAAGTCTCCTCGGACAGCAATCAACAGCCCCAACGTGCCTCAGCTCAGGAAAGCAACGCTCGCCGTTTTCGCCCCCGGCCCTCCGCTCTCCAGAGGGCAAAGCAGGGCGGGAGTGCCTCTGCCTCCTGGGCCCTGCTGCTGTGGTGGGGGTCTCCGGCGCCCGAAACCCACTCCCCACGGTTTCTCCTTGGTGGGGAAGCAGGATTTGGCCCGCGAAGTCCTTCTACGCCCAGGCCGCCCCCATGCCCCCTGAGCCAGCTCGGCCGCTCAGCGCCGAGGCCCCGTCGCACCGACGGCCGAAAACGAGCTTCTGGCAGCTGCATTCTGCAAAGGGAAAGTCTCCTCGGGCAGCCAACAACAGCCCCAACGCGCCTCAGCTCAGGAAAGCAACGCAAGCCGTTTTCGCCCCCGGACCTCCGCTCTCCAGAGGGCAAAGCGGGGCGGGGCTGCCCCTGGCTCCCTGGGCCCTGCTGCTTTGCTGGGGGTCTCCGGTGCCCGAAACCCACTGCCGAGGGGTTCTCCTTGGCGGGGAAGAAGGATTGGGCGCGCGAAGGACTTCTGGGCCCAGGCCGCAGCCATGCCCCCTGAGGCAGCTCGGCCGCTCAGCGCCGAGGCCCCGTCGCACCGACGGCCCAAAACGAGCTTCTGGCAGCTGCATTGTGCAAAGGGAAAGTCTCCTCGGAGAGCAATCAACAGCCCCAACGCGCCTCAGCTCAGGAAAGCAACGCAAGCCGTTTTTGCCCCGGCCCTCCGCTCTCCAGAGGGCAAAGCGGGGCGCGGTTGCCTCTGCCTCCCTGGGCCCTGCTGCTTTGCTGGGGGTCTCCAGCGCCCGAAACCCACTCCCCACGGGTTCTCCTTGGCGGGGAAGCAGGTTTGGGCGCGCCAAGGTCTTCTGCGCCCAGGCCGCAGCCATGCCCCCTGAGCCAGCTCGGCCGCTCAGCGCCGAGGCCCCGTCGCACCGACGGCCCAAAACGAGCTTCTGGCAGCTGCATTGTGCAAAGGGAACGACTCCTCGGGCAGCCAACAACAGCCCCAACGCGCCTCGGCTCAGGAAAGCAACGCAAGCCGTTTTCGCCCCCGGCCCTCTGCTCTCCAGAGGACCAAAGCGGGGCGGGGCTGCTCCTTGCTCCCTGGACCCTACTGCTTTGCTGGGGGTCTCCGGTTCCCGAAACCCACTCCCCACGGGTTCTCCTTGGCGGGGAAGCAGGATTGGGCGCGCCAAGGCCTTCTGGGCCCAGGACGCAGCCATGCACCCTGAGCCAGCTCGGCGGCTTTGCGCCGAGGCCCCGTCACACCGATGGCCCAAAACGAGCTTCTGGCAGCTGCATTCTGCAAAGGGAAAGTCTCCTCGGACAGCAATCAACAGCCCCAACGCGCCTCAGCTCAGGAAAGCAACGCAAGCCATTTTCGCCCCCGGACCTCCGCTCTCCAGAGGGCAAAGCAGGGCGGGAGTGCCTCTGCCTCCTGGGCCCTGCTGCTTTGCTGGGGGTCTCCAGAGCCCGAAACCCACTCCCCACGGTTTCTCCTTGGTGGGGAAGCAGGATTTGGCACGCGAAGGCCTTCTACGCCCAGGCCGCCGCCATGCCCCCTGAGCCAGTTCGGCCGCTCAGCGCCGAGGCCCCGTCGCACCGATGGCCCAAAACGAGCTTCTGGCAGCTGCATTCTGCAAAGGGAAACTCTCCTCGGGCAGCCATCAACAGCCCCAACGCGCCTCAGCTCAGGAAAGCAACGCAAGCCGTTTTCGGCCCCGGCCCTCCGCTCTCCAGAGGGCAAAGCGGGGCGGGGCTGCCCCTGGCTCCCTGGGCCCTGCTGCTTTGCTGGGGGTCTCCGATGCCCGAAACCCACTCCCGACGGGTTCTCCTTGTCGGGGAAGCAGGATTGGGCGCTCGAAAGCCTTCTATGCCCACGCCCCAGCCATGCCCCAGGAGCCAGCTCGGCCTCTAAGCGCCGAGGCCCCGTCGCACCGACGGCCCAAAACGAGCTTCTGGCTGCTGCACTCTGCAAAGGGAAAGTCTCCTCGGACAGCAATCAATAGACCCAACGCGCCTCAGCTCCAGAAAGCAACGCACGCCGTTTTCGCCCCCGGACCTCCGCTCTCCAGAGGGCAAAGCAGGGCGGGGTTGCCTCTGCCTCCTTGGGCCCTGCTGCTTTGCTGGGGGTCTCCAGCGCCCGAAACACACTCCCCACGGGTTCTCCTTGGCGGGGAAGCAGGATTGGGCGCGCGAAGTCCTTCTGGGCCCAGGCCGCAGACATGCCCCCTGAGCCAGCTCGGCCGCTCAGCGCCGAGGCCCCGTCGCACCGACGGCCCAAAACGAGCTTCTGGCCGCTGCATTGTGCAAAGGAAAAGTCTCCTCGGGCAGCCAACAACAGCCCTAACGCGCCTCGGCTCAGGAAAGCAACGCAAGCCGTTTTAGCCCCCCCCCATCAGCTCTCCAGAGGGCAAAGCGGGGCGGGGCTGCCCCTGGCTCCCTGGGCCCTGCTGCTTTGCTGGGGGTCTCCGGTGCCTGAAACCCACTGCCGAGGGGTTCTCCTTGGCGGGGAAGCATGATTGGGCGCGCCAAGTCCTTCTATGCCCACGCCCCAGCAATGCCCCCTGAGCCAGCTCGGCCGCTCAGCACCGAGGCCCCGTCGCACCGACGGCCCAAAACGAGCTTCTGGCAGCTGCATTCTGCAAAGGGAAAGTCTCTTCGGGCAGCAATCAACAGCCCCAACGCGCCTCAGCCCAGGAAAGCAACGCAAGCCGTTTTCGGCCCCGGCCCTCTGCTCTCCATAGGACCAAAGCGGGGCGGGACTGCCCCTGGCTCCCTGGGCCCTGCTGCTTTGCTGGGGGTCTCTGGCGCCCGAAACACACTCCCCACGGATTCTCCTTGGCGGGGAAGCAGGATTGGGCGCGCGAAGTCCATCTGGGCCCAGACCGCAGCCATGCCCCCTGAGCCAGCTCGGCCGCTCAGCGCCGAGGCCCCGTCGCACCGACGGCCGAAAACGAGCTTCTGGCAGCTTCATTCTGCAAAGGGAAAGTCTCCTCAGAGAGCAATCAACAGCCCCAACGCGCCTCAGCTCAGGAAAGCAACGCAAGCCGTTTTTGCCCCGGCCCTCCGCTCTCCAGAGGGCAAAGCAGGGCGGGGTTGCCTCTGCCTCCCTGGGCCCTGCTGCTTTGCTGGGGGTCTCTGGCTCCGGAAACCCACTCCCCACGGGTTCTCCTTGGCGGGGAAGCAGGATTGGGCGCGCGAAGGCCTTTTGGGCCCACGTCCCAGCCATGCCCCCTGAGCCAGCTCGGCCGCTCAGCGTCGAGGCCCAATCGCGCCGACGGCCCAAAACGAGCTTCTGGCAGCTGCATTGTGCAAAGGGAAAGTCTCCTCCGGCAGCCAACCACAGCCCCAACGCGCCTCGGCTCAGGAAAGCAACGCAAGCCGTTTTCGCCTCTGGCCCTCCGCTCTCCAGAGGGCAAAGCGGGGCGGGGTTTCCCCAGGCTCCCTGGGCCCTGCTGCTTTGCTGGGGGTCTCTGGCGCCCGAACCCCACTCCCCACGGGTTCTCCTTGGCGGGGAAGCAGGATTGGGCGCGCGAAGTCCTTCTGGGCCCAGGCCGCAGCCATGCCCCCTGAGACAGCTCGGCCGCTCAGCGCCGAGGCCCCGTCGCACCGACGGCCCAAAACGAGCTTCTGGCAGCTGCATTCTGCAAAGGGAAAGTCTCCTCGGACAGCAATCAACAGCCCCAACGCGCCTCAGCTCAGGAAAGCAACACAAGCCTTTTTCGCCCCCGGCCCTCCGCTCTCCAGAGGACAAAGCGGGGCAGGGCTGCCTCTGCCTCCCTGGGCCCTGCTGCTTTGCTGGTGGTCTCCGGCGCCCGAAACCCACTCCCCACGGGTTCTCCTTGGCGGGGAAGCAGGTTTGGGCGCGCCAAGGCCTTCTACGCCCAGGCCGCAGCCATGCCCCCTGAGCCAGCTCGGCCGCTCAGCGCCGAGGCCCCGTCGCACCGACGGCCCAAAACGAGCTTCTGGCAGCTGCATTCTGCAAAGGGAACGACTCCTCGGGCAGCCAACAACAGCCCCAACGCGCCTCAGCTCATGAAAGCAACGCAAGCCGTTTTCGCCCCCGGCCCTCCGCTATCCAGAGGACCAAAGCGGGGCGGGGCTGCTCCTTGCTCCCTGGACCCTACTGCTTTGCTGGGGTTCTCCGGTGCCCGAAACCCACTCCCCACGGGTTCTCCTTGGCGGGGAAGCAGGATTGGGCGCGCGAAGGACTTCTGGGCCAATGCCGAAGCCATGCACCCTGAGCCAGCTCGGCGGCTTAGCGCCGAGGCCCCGTCCCACCGATGGCCCAAAACGAGCTTCTGGCAGCTGCATTCTGCAAAGGGAAAGTCTCCTCGGACAGCAATCAACAGCCCCAACGTGCCTCAGCTCAGGAAAGCAACGCTCGCCGTTTTCGCCCCCGGCCCTCCGCTCTCCAGAGGGCAAAGCAGGGCGGGAGTGCCTCTGCCTCCTGGGCCCTGCTGCTGTGGTGGGGGTCTCCGGCGCCCGAAACCCACTCCCCACGGTTTCTCCTTGGTGGGGAAGCAGGATTTGGCCCGCGAAGTCCTTCTACGCCCAGGCCGCCCCCATGCCCCCTGAGCCAGCTCGGCCGCTCAGCGCCGAGGCCCCGTCGCACCGACGGCCGAAAACGAGCTTCTGGCAGCTGCATTCTGCAAAGGGAAAGTCTCCTCGGGCAGCCAACAACAGCCCCAACGCGCCTCAGCTCAGGAAAGCAACGCAAGCCGTTTTCGCCCCCGGACCTCCGCTCTCCAGAGGGCAAAGCGGGGCGGGGCTGCCCCTGGCTCCCTGGGCCCTGCTGCTTTGCTGGGGGTCTCCGGTGCCCGAAACCCACTGCCGAGGGGTTCTCCTTGGCGGGGAAGAAGGATTGGGCGCGCGAAGGACTTCTGGGCCCAGGCCGCAGCCATGCCCCCTGAGCCAGCTCGGCCGCTCAGCGCCGAGGCCCCGTCGCACCGACGGCCCAAAACGAGCTTCTGGCAGCTGCATTGTGCAAAGGGAAAGTCTCCTCGGAGAGCAATCAACAGCCCCAACGCGCCTCAGCTCAGGAAAGCAACGCAAGCCGTTTTTGCCCCGGCCCTCCGCTCTCCAGAGGGCAAAGCGGGGCGCGGTTGCCTCTGCCTCCCTGGGCCCTGCTGCTTTGCTGGGGGTCTCCAGCGCCCGAAACCCACTCCCCACGGGTTCTCCTTGGCGGGGAAGCAGGTTTGGGCGCGCCAAGGTCTTCTGCGCCCAGGCCGCAGCCATGCCCCCTGAGCCAGCTCGGCCGCTCAGCGCCGAGGCCCCGTCGCACCGACGGCCCAAAACGAGCTTCTGGCAGCTGCATTGTGCAAAGGGAACGACTCCTCGGGCAGCCAACAACAGCCCCAACGCGCCTCGGCTCAGGAAAGCAACGCAAGCCGTTTTCGCCCCCGGCCCTCTGCTCTCCAGAGGACCAAAGCGGGGCGGGGCTGCTCCTTGCTCCCTGGACCCTACTGCTTTGCTGGGGGTCTCCGGTTCCCGAAACCCACTCCCCACGGGTTCTCCTTGGCGGGGAAGCAGGATTGGGCGCGCCAAGGCCTTCTGGGCCCAGGACGCAGCCATGCACCCTGAGCCAGCTCGGCGGCTTTGCGCCGAGGCCCCGTCACACCGATGGCCCAAAACGAGCTTCTGGCAGCTGCATTCTGCAAAGGGAAAGTCTCCTCGGACAGCAATCAACAGCCCCAACGCGCCTCAGCTCAGGAAAGCAACGCAAGCCATTTTCGCCCCCGGACCTCCGCTCTCCAGAGGGCAAAGCAGGGCGGGAGTGCCTCTGCCTCCTGGGCCCTGCTGCTTTGCTGGGGGTCTCCAGAGCCCGAAACCCACTCCCCACGGTTTCTCCTTGGTGGGGAAGCAGGATTTGGCACGCGAAGGCCTTCTACGCCCAGGCCGCCGCCATGCCCCCTGAGCCAGTTCGGCCGCTCAGCGCCGAGGCCCCGTCGCACCGATGGCCCAAAACGAGCTTCTGGCAGCTGCATTCTGCAAAGGGAAACTCTCCTCGGGCAGCCATCAACAGCCCCAACGCGCCTCAGCTCAGGAAAGCAACGCAAGCCGTTTTCGGCCCCGGCCCTCCGCTCTCCAGAGGGCAAAGCGGGGCGGGGCTGCCCCTGGCTCCCTGGGCCCTGCTGCTTTGCTGGGGGTCTCCGATGCCCGAAACCCACTCCCGACGGGTTCTCCTTGTCGGGGAAGCAGGATTGGGCGCTCGAAAGCCTTCTATGCCCACGCCCCAGCCATGCCCCAGGAGCCAGCTCGGCCTCTAAGCGCCGAGGCCCCGTCGCACCGACGGCCCAAAACGAGCTTCTGGCTGCTGCACTCTGCAAAGGGAAAGTCTCCTCGGACAGCAATCAATAGACCCAACGCGCCTCAGCTCCAGAAAGCAACGCACGCCGTTTTCGCCCCCGGACCTCCGCTCTCCAGAGGGCAAAGCAGGGCGGGGTTGCCTCTGCCTCCTTGGGCCCTGCTGCTTTGCTGGGGGTCTCCAGCGCCCGAAACACACTCCCCACGGGTTCTCCTTGGCGGGGAAGCAGGATTGGGCGCGCGAAGTCCTTCTGGGCCCAGGCCGCAGCCATGCCCCCTGAGCCAGCTCGGCCGCTCAGCGCCGAGGCCCCGTCGCACCGACGGCCCAAAACGAGCTTCTGGCCGCTGCATTGTGCAAAGGAAAAGTCTCCTCGGGCAGCCAACAACAGCCCTAACGCGCCTCGGCTCAGGAAAGCAACGCAAGCCGTTTTAGCCCCCCCCCATCAGCTCTCCAGAGGGCAAAGCGGGGCGGGGCTGCCCCTGGCTCCCTGGGCCCTGCTGCTTTGCTGGGGGTCTCCGGTGCCTGAAACCCACTGCCGAGGGGTTCTCCTTGGCGGGGAAGCATGATTGGGCGCGCCAAGTCCTTCTATGCCCACGCCCCAGCAATGCCCCCTGAGCCAGCTCGGCCGCTCAGCACCGAGGCCCCGTCGCACCGACGGCCCAAAACGAGCTTCTGGCAGCTGCATTCTGCAAAGGGAAAGTCTCTTCGGGCAGCAATCAACAGCCCCAACGCGCCTCAGCCCAGGAAAGCAACGCAAGCCGTTTTCGGCCCCGGCCCTCTGCTCTCCATAGGACCAAAGCGGGGCGGGACTGCCCCTGGCTCCCTGGGCCCTGCTGCTTTGCTGGGGGTCTCTGGCGCCCGAAACACACTCCCCACGGATTCTCCTTGGCGGGGAAGCAGGATTGGGCGCGCGAAGTCCATCTGGGCCCAGACCGCAGCCATGCCCCCTGAGCCAGCTCGGCCGCTCAGCGCCGAGGCCCCGTCGCACCGACGGCCGAAAACGAGCTTCTGGCAGCTTCATTCTGCAAAGGGAAAGTCTCCTCAGAGAGCAATCAACAGCCCCAACGCGCCTCAGCTCAGGAAAGCAACGCAAGCCGTTTTTGCCCCGGCCCTCCGCTCTCCAGAGGGCAAAGCAGGGCGGGGTTGCCTCTGCCTCCCTGGGCCCTGCTGCTTTGCTGGGGGTCTCTGGCTCCGGAAACCCACTCCCCACGGGTTCTCCTTGGCGGGGAAGCAGGATTGGGCGCGCGAAGGCCTTTTGGGCCCACGTCCCAGCCATGCCCCCTGAGCCAGCTCGGCCGCTCAGCGCCGAGGCCCAATCGCGCCGACGGCCCAAAACGAGCTTCTGGCAGCTGCATTGTGCAAAGGGAAAGTCTCCTCCGGCAGCCAACCACAGCCCCAACGCGCCTCGGCTCAGGAAAGCAACGCAAGCCGTTTTCGCCTCTGGCCCTCCGCTCTCCAGAGGGCAAAGCGGGGCGGGGTTGCCCCAGGCTCCCTGGGCCCTGCTGCTTTGCTGGGGGTCTCTGGCGCCCGAAACCCACTCCCCACGGGTTCTCCTTGGCGGGGAAGCAGGATTGGGCGCGCGAAGTCCTTCTGGGCCCAGGCCGCAGCCATGCCCCCTGAGACAGCTCGGCCGCTCAGCGCCGAGGCCCCGTCGCACCGACGGCCCAAAACGAGCTTCTGGCAGCTGCATTCTGCAAAGGGAAAGTCTCCTCGGACAGCAATCAACAGCCCCAACGCGCCTCAGCTCAGGAAAGCAACACAAGCCGTTTTCGCCCCCGGCCCTCCGCTCTCCAGAGGACAAAGCGGGGCAGGGCTGCCTCTGCCTCCCTGGGCCCTGCTGCTTTGCTGGTGGTCTCCGGCGCCCGAAACCCACTCCCCACGGGTTCTCCTTGGCGGGGAAGCAGGTTTGGGCACGCCAAGGCCTTCTACGCCCAGGCCGCAGCCATGCCCCCTGAGCCAGCTCGGCCGCTCAGCGCCGAGGCCCCGTCGCACCGACGGCCCAAAACGAGCTTCTGGCAGCTGCATTCTGCAAAGGGAACGACTCCTCGGGCAGCCAACAACAGCCCCAACGCGCCTCAGCTCATGAAAGCAACGCAAGCCGTTTTCGCCCCCGGCCCTCCGCTATCCAGAGGACCAAAGCGGGGCGGGGCTGCTCCTTGCTCCCTGGACCCTACTGCTTTGCTGGGGTTCTCCGGTGCCCGAAACCCACTCCCCACGGGTTCTCCTTGGCGGGGAAGCAGGATTGGGCGCGCGAAGGACTTCTGGGCCAATGCCGAAGCCATGCACCCTGAGCCAGCTCGGCGGCTTAGCGCCGAGGCCCCGTCCCACCGATGGCCCAAAACGAGCTTCTGGCAGCTGCATTCTGCAAAGGGAAAGTCTCCTCGGACAGCAATCAACAGCCCCAACGTGCCTCTGCTCAGGAAAGCAACGCTCGCCGTTTTCGCCCCCGGCCCTCCGCTCTCCAGAGGGCAAAGCAGGGCGGGAGTGCCTCTGCCTCCTGGGCCCTGCTGCTGTGGTGGGGGTCTCCGGCGCCCGAAACCCACTCCCCACGGTTTCTCCTTGGTGGGGAAGCAGGATTTGGCCCGCGAAGTCCTTCTACGCCCAGGCCGCCGCCATGCCCCCTGAGCCAGCTCGGCCGCTCAGCGCCGAGGCCCCGTCGCACCGACGGCCGAAAACGAGCTTCTGGCAGCTGCATTCTGCAAAGGGAAAGTCTCCTCGGGCAGCCAACAACAGCCCCAACGCGCCTCAGCTCAGGAAAGCAACGCAAGCCGTTTTCGCCCCCGGACCTCCGCTCTCCAGAGGGCAAAGCGGGGCGGGGCTGCCCCTGGCTCCCTGGGCCCTGCTGCTTTGCTGGGGGTCTCCGGTGCCCAAAACCCACTGCCGAGGGGTTCTCCTTGGCGGGGAAGAAGGATTGGGCGCGCGAAGGACTTCTGGGCCCAGGCCGCAGCCATGCCCCCTGAGCCAGCTCGGCCGCTCAGCGCCGAGGCCCCGTCGCACCGACGGCCCAAAACGAGCTTCTGGCAGCTGCATTGTGCAAAGGGAAAGTCTCCTCGGAGAGCAATCAACAGCCCCAACGCGCCTCAGCTCAGGAAAGCAACGCAAGCCATTTTTGCCCCGGCCCTCCGCTCTCCAGAGGGCAAAGCAGGGCGCGGTTGCCTCTGCCTCCCTGGGCCCTGCTGCTTTGCTGGGGGTCTCCAGCGCCCGAAACCCACTCCCCACGGGTTCTCCTTGGCGGGGAAGCAGGATTGGGTGTGCGAAGGTCTTCTGCGCCCAGGCCGCAGCCATGCCCCCTGAGCCAGCTCGGCCGCTCAGAGCCGAGGCCCCGTCGCACCGACGGCCCAAAACGAGCTTCTGGCAGCTGCATTCTGCAAAGGGAAAGTCTCCTCGGGCAGCAATCAACAGCCCGAACGCGCCTCGGCTCAGGAAAGCAACGCAAGCCGTTTTCGCCCCCGGCCCTCCGCTCTCCAGAGGGCAAAGCGGGGCGGGGCTGCCCCTGGCTCCCTGTCCCCTGCTGCTTTGCTGGGGCTCTCCAGCGCCCGAAACCCACTCCCCACGGGTTCTCCATGGCGGGGAAGCAGGATTGGGCGCGCGAAGGGCTTCTACGCTCAGGCCGCCGCCATGCCCCCTGAGCCAGCTCGGCCGCTCAGCGCCGAGGCCCCGTCGCACCGACGGCCCAAAACGAGCTTCTGGCCGCTGCATTGTGCAAAGGAAAAGTCTCCTCGGGCAGCCAACAACAGCCCCAACGCGCCTCGGCTCAGGAAAGCAACGCAAGCCGTTTTAGCCCCCGGCCATCAGCTCTCCAGAGGGCAAAGCGGGGCGGGGCTGCCCCTGGCTCCCTGGGCCCTGCTGCTTTGCTGGGGGTCTCCGGTGCCTGAAACCCACTGCCGAGGGGTTCTCCTTGGCGGGGAAGCATGATTGGGCGCGCCAAGGCCTTCTATGCCCACGCCCCAGCAATGCCCCCTGAGCCAGCTCGGCCGCTCAGCGCCGAGGCCCCGTCGCACCGACGGCCCAAAACGAGCTTCTGGCAGCTGCATTCTGCAAAGGGAAAGTCTCTTCGGGAAGCAATCAACAGCCCCAACGCGCCTCAGCTCAGGAAAGCAACGCAAGCCGTTTTCGCCCCGGGCCCTCTGCTCTCCAGAGGACCAAAGCGGGGCGGGGCTGCCCCTGGCTCCCTGGGCCCTGCTGCTTTGCTGGTGGTCTCTGGCGCCCGAAACCCACTCCCCATGGATTCTCCTTGGCAGGGAAGCAGGTTTGGGCGCGGGAAGTCCTTCTGGGCCCAGGCCGCAGCCATGCCCACTGAGCCAGCTCGGCCGCTCAGCGCCGAGGCCCCCTCGCACCGACGGCCGAAAATGAGCTTCTGGCAGCTGCATTCTGCAAAGGGAAAGTCTCCTTGGAGAGCAATCAACAGCCCCAACGCGCCTCAGCTCAGGAAAGCAACGCAAGCCGTTTTTGCCCCGGCCCTCCGCTCTCCAGAGGGCAAAGCAGGGCGGGGTTGCCTCTGCCTCCCTGGGCCCTGCTGCTTTGCTGGGGGTCTCCAGCTCCCGAAACCCACTCCCCACGGGTTCTCCTTGGCGGGGAAGCAGGTTTGGGCGCGCCAAGGCCTTCTACGCCCAGGCCGCAGCCATGCCCCCTGAGCCAGCTCGGCCGCTCAGCACCGAGGCCCCGTCGCACCGACGGCCCAAAACGAGCTTCTGGCAGCTGCATTGTGCAAAGGGAACGACTCCTCGGGCAGCCAACAACAGCCCCAACGCGCCTAAGCTCAGAAAAGCAACCCAAGCCGTTTTCGCCCCCCGCCCTCCGCTCTCCAGAGGGCAAAGCGGGGCGGGGCTGCCCCTGGCTCCCTGGGCCCTGCTGCTTTGCTGGGGGTCTCTGGCACCCGAAACACACTCCCCACGGGTTTTCCTTGGCGGGGAAGAAGGATTGGGCGCGCGAAGGCATTCAGCTGTCGACCAGCTGTCCCGCATGTCTTGGGCACTTTTCGAGGGCCCACGGGATCAACCAGCTGTCCCTGGCAATTCACACTCATGTCCGAGGGCCCGCGGTGTCGAACAACTGTCCCGGTTGACACGGGCCCTGGTCCGAGGGCCCGCGGGTTCGACCAGCCCTCCCAGGCGAATTGCGCTCTGGTCGGATAGCCCGCGGGTTCGACCAGCTGTCCCGGGGGACTCGGGCCCGTGTCCAAGGGCTGAGGGTTCGACCAGCTGTCCCGGGGGACTCGGGCCCGGGTCCCAGGGCCTGCGTGGTCGGCAGGCTGTCCCGGGGAACTCACGCCTGGGTCCGAGGGCCTGAGTGTTCGACCAGCTATCCCAGGGGACTCGGGAACATGCCCGAGTGCCAGCGGTGTCCTCAAGTTGTCCATGGCGACACGGGCCCGGGTCCGAGGACCCTGCGGTGTCGACCAGCTGTCACGCGCGACTCGGGCCCAGGTCCGGGTACCCACGGCGTCGACCACTTGTCCCTGGCGACTGGGGCCCGGGTCCGAAGGCCTTCGGTGTTGACCAACTGTCCCGGGTGACTCGCAGTCGAGTCCGAGGGCCCGCAGGGTGGACCAGCTGTCCCGGGCGACTCGTGCTGTGGTCCAAATTCCCGCGGGGTCGACCAGCACTGCCCGGGGACTCGGGCCCGGGCCTGAGGGCCCACGGTTTCCAACAGCTTTTCGGGGAGAATCGCGCTTGTCTCCGATGCCCCGCGGGGTTGACCAGCTCTCCGGGGTGACTCGGGCCCGTGCGCAACGCCCCGCGGGATCAACCTGTTGTCCTGGGCGAATCGGGCCCAGGTCCGAGTGCCCTCGGGGTCGACCAGCTGTCCCCGGGCACACGTGCTTGGGTCCGAAAGCCCTCGGGGTGGACCTGCTGTCCCTGGAGACTCCGGCCCGGCTCCGAAAGCCTGCGGGGTCGACCAGCTCTTCCGAGGGACTCGGGCCTGGGTCCGAGGGCTTGAGTGGGCGACTGGCTGTCCCGTGGGACTCGGGCTCTTGCCCGAGGGCCTGTGGGGCCGACCAGCACTCCCTGGATAATCGTGGGTTGGTCCGAAGGCCCTCAGGGATGTCCAGCTGTCCCGGGCGTCTACGACCCGGGTCGAAGGCACTAGGTGTCGACAAGCTGTTCCGGGCGACTCGTGCTCGAGTCCGAAGGCCCGAGTTTTCAACCAGCGTTTCCGGGCGACTGGCGCTTGTGTCTGAGGGCCCGCGGGTTCGACCGGTTCGACGGGGCGACTCGGGCTCAGGCCAGAGGGCCCACGGGGTCGACCTGCTGTCCCGGGCGACTGGGACCTGTCTCCAAAGGCCCTCGGGTTCGACCTGATGTCTTGGGTGATTAGGGCCCGTGCCCAGGGCCCGTGGTGTCGACCAACTCTCCCAGGTGCCTCGAGTTCAGGCCCGAGGGTCCGTGGTCGACCAGCTGTCCCGGGTGACTTGGGCCCGTGCCCGCTATCCCGCGGGGTCGACCAGCCGTCCTGGGCGACTTGGGTCCTGGTCGGGGGACAGCGGTGTTGACCAGGCATCCCAGGCGACTCGGGCCCGGGTCCGAGAGCCCACGGTGTCGTCCAGCTGTCCCGGGGTCTCGGCTCAGCGCCCAAGGGCCTGCGGGATCGACAGGCTGTCCCGGGATACTCAGGCCCGGGTCCAAGGGACCACAGGGTCGAGGAGCTGTCCCGGGACTCTCGCGCTTGGGTCCGAACGCCCTCGGGGTCGACCAGCTGTCCCGGGCGACTCCGGCCCGGCTCCGAACTCCTGCGGGGTCGACCAGCTGTTCCAGGCCACCTGCACTTGTGTCCGAGGGCCCTCGGTGTCGCCCTGCTGTCCCAGGCTCTCGGGCCCGGTTCCGATGGCCCATGGGGTCGACCAGCTGTCCCTGGCGATTGGGGCCTGAGTCCAAAGGCCCTCAGTGTAGACCATCTGTCCCTGGCGACTCGCACTCCAGTCCGAAGGCCCGCGGGGTCGACCAACTGTCCCTGGCGACTCGGGCCCTGGTCCAAGGCCCCGCGGCTTCGACCAGACCTGCCAGGCGAATCGCGCTCTGGTCGGATAGCCTGTGGGTTCGACCAGCTGTCCCGGGGGACTCGGGCCCGGGTCCGAGGGCCTGAGGCGTCGAGCAGCTGTCCCAGGGGAATCGGGCCCTGGTCGGAGGGACCGCGGTTTCGACCAGATATCCCAGCCGACTCGGACCCGCGTCCGAGGAGCTGTAGTGTTGAAAATCTATCCCGGCCGTCCCCTCCCGTGTTCGAGCTGACGCGGGTCGATCAGTGATCCCATCCAACTCGGTCCCGGGTCCGAGGTGCCGCGGGTTGACCAGCCATCCCGGCCTACTTGGTCCCGGGTCTGAGCTGGCGCGGGCTCGACCAGCTATCCGGGCGACTTGGGCCCTGGTCGCAGGAACCGCAGGTTCGACCAGCTGTCCCGTGCGACTAGGGCCCGGGTCCGAGGGCCCGCAGGTTCGACCAGCTGTCCCGCGCAACTAGGGTCCGGGTCCGAGGTCCCGTGGTGTCGACCAGCTGTCCCGCATGTCTTGGGCACTTTTCGAGGGCCCACGGGATCAACCAGCTGTCCCTGGCAATTCACACTCATGTCCGAGGGCCCGCGGTGTCGAACAACTGTCCCGGTTGACACGGGCCCTGGTCCGAGGGCCCGCGGGTTCGACCAGCCCTCCCAGGCGAATTGCGCTCTGGTCGGATAGCCCGCGGGTTCGACCAGCTGTCCCGGGGGACTCGGGCCCGTGTCCGAGGGCTGAGGGTTCGACCAGCTGTCCCGGGGGACTCGGGCCCGGGTCCCAGGGCCTGCGTGGTCGGCAGGCTGTCCCGGGGAACTCACGCCTGGGTCCGAGGGCCTGAGTGTTCGACCAGCTATCCCAGGGGACTCGGGAACATGCCCGAGTGCCAGCGGTGTCCTCAAGTTGTCCATGGCGACACGGGCCCGGGTCCGAGGACCCTGCGGTGTCGACCAGCTGTCACGCGCGACTCGGGCCCAGGTCCGGGTACCCACGGCGTCGACCACTTGTCCCTGGCGACTGGGGCCCGGGTCCGAAGGCCTTCGGTGTTGACCAACTGTCCCGGGTGACTCGCAGTCGAGTCCGAGGGCCCGCAGGGTGGACCAGCTGTCCCGGGCGACTCGTGCCGTGGTCCAAATTCCCGCGGGGTCGACCAGCACTGCCCGGGGACTCGGGCCCGGGCCTGAGGGCCCACGGTTTCCAACAGCTTTTCGGGGAGAATCGCGCTTGTCTCCGATGCCCCGCGGGGTTGACCAGCTCTCCGGGGTGACTCGGGCCCGTGCGCAACGCCCCGCGGGATCAACCTGTTGTCCTGGGCGAATCGGGCCCAGGTCCGAGTGCCCTCGGGGTCGACCAGCTGTCCCCGGGCACACGTGCTTGGGTCCGAAAGCCCTCGGGGTGGACCTGCTGTCCCTGGAGACTCCGGCCCGGCTCCGAAAGCCTGCGGGGTCGACCAGCTCTTCCGAGGGACTCGGGCCTGGGTCCGAGGGCTTGAGTGGGCGACTGGCTGTCCCGTGGGACTCGGGCTCTTGCCCGAGGGCCCGTGGGGCCGACCAGCACTCCCTGGATAATCGTGGGTTGGTCCGAAGGCCCTCAGGGATGTCCAGCTGTCCCGGGCGTCTACGACCCGGGTCGAAGGCACTAGGTGTCGACAAGCTGTTCCGGGCGACTCGTGCTCGAGTCCGAAGGCCCGAGTTTTCAACCAGCGTTTCCGGGCGACTGGCGCTTGTGTCTGAGGGCCCGCGGGTTCGACCGGTTCGACGGGGCGACTCGGGCTCAGGCCAGAGGGCCCACGGGGTCGACCTGCTGTCCCGGGCGACTGGGACCTGTCTCCAAAGGCCCTCGGGTTCGACCTGATGTCTTGGGTGATTAGGGCCCGTGCCCAGGGCCCGTGGTGTCGACCAACTCTCCCAGGTGCCTCGAGTTCAGGCCCGAGGGTCCGCGGTCGACCAGCTGTCCCGGGTGACTTGGGCCCGTGCCCGCTATCCCGCGGGGTCGACCAGCCGTCCTGGGCCACTTGGGTCCTGGTCGGGGGACAGCGGTGTTGACCAGGCATCCCAGGCGACTCGGGCCCGGGTCCGAGAGCCCACGGTGTCGTCCAGCTGTCCCGGGGTCTCGGCTCAGCGCCCAAGGGCCTGCGGGATCGACAGGCTGTCCCGGGATACTCAGGCCCGGGTCCAAGGGACCACAGGGTCGAGGAGCTGTCCCGGGACTCTCGCGCTTGGGTCCGAACGCCCTCGGGGTCGACCAGCTGTCCCGGGCGACTCCGGCCCGGCTCCGAACTCCTGCGGGGTCGACCAGCTGTTCCAGGCCACCTGCACTTGTGTCCGAGGGCCCTCGGTGTCGCCCTGCTGTCCCAGGCTCTCGGGCCCGGTTCCGATGGCCCATGGGGTCGACCAGCTGTCCCTGGCGATTGGGGCCCGAGTCCAAAGGCCCTCAGTGTAGACCATCTGTCCCTGGCGACTCGCACTCCAGTCCGAAGGCCCGCGGGGTCGACCAACTGTCCCGGGCGACTCGGGCCCTGGTCCAAGGCCCCGCGGCTTCGACCAGACCTGCCAGGCGAATCGCGCTCTGGTCGGATAGCCTGTGGGTTCGACCAGCTGTCCCGGGGGACTCGGGCCCGGGTCCGAGGGCCTGAGGCGTCGAGCAGCTGTCCCAGGGGAATCGGGCCCTGGTCGGAGGGACCGCGGTTTCGACCAGATATCCCAGCCGACTCGGACCCGCGTCCGAGGAGCTGTAGTGTTGAAAATCTATCCCGGCCGTCCCCTCCCGTGTTCGAGCTGACGCGGGTCGATCAGTGATCCCATCCAACTCGGTCCCGGGTCCGAGGTGCCGCGGGTTGACCAGCCATCCCGGCCTACTTGGTCCCGGGTCTGAGCTGGCGCGGGCTCGACCAGCTATCCGGGCGACTTGGGCCCTGGTCGCAGGAACCGCAGGTTCGACCAGCTGTCCCGTGCGACTAGGGCCCGGGTCCGAGGGCCCGCAGGTTCGACCAGCTGTCCCGCGCAACTAGGGTCCGGGTCCGAGGTCCCGTGGTGTCGACCAGCTGTCCCGCATGTCTTGGGCACTTTTCGAGGGCCCACGGGATCAACCAGCTGTCCCTGGCAATTCACACTCATGTCCGAGGGCCCGCGGTGTCGAACAACTGTCCCGGTTGACACGGGCCCTGGTCCGAGGGCCCGCGGGTTCGACCAGCCCTCCCAGGCGAATTGCGCTCTGGTCGGATAGCCCGCGGGTTCGACCAGCTGTCCCGGGGGACTCGGGCCCGTGTCCGAGGGCTGAGGGTTCGACCAGCTGTCCCGGGGGACTCGGGCCCGGGTCCCAGGGCCTGCGTGGTCGGCAGGCTGTCCCGGGGAACTCACGCCTGGGTCCGAGGGCCTGAGTGTTCGACCAGCTATCCCAGGGGACTCGGGAACATGCCCGAGTGCCAGCGGTGTCCTCAAGTTGTCCATGGCGACACGGGCCCGGGTCCGAGGACCCTGCGGTGTCGACCAGCTGTCACGCGCGACTCGGGCCCAGGTCCGGGTACCCACGGCGTCGACCACTTGTCCCTGGCGACTGGGGCCCGGGTCCGAAGGCCTTCGGTGTTGACCAACTGTCCCGGGTGACTCGCAGTCGAGTCCGAGGGCCCGCAGGGTGGACCAGCTGTCCCGGGCGACTCGTGCCGTGGTCCAAATTCCCGCGGGGTCGACCAGCACTGCCCGGGGACTCGGGCCCGGGCCTGAGGGCCCACGGTTTCCAACAGCTTTTCGGGGAGAATCGCGCTTGTCTCCGATGCCCCGCGGGGTTGACCAGCTCTCCGGGGTGACTCGGGCCCGTGCGCAACGCCCCGCGGGATCAACCTGTTGTCCTGGGCGAATCGGGCCCAGGTCCGAGTGCCCTCGGGGTCGACCAGCTGTCCCCGGGCACACGTGCTTGGGTCCGAAAGCCCTCGGGGTGGACCTGCTGTCCCTGGAGACTCCGGCCCGGCTCCGAAAGCCTGCGGGGTCGACCAGCTCTTCCGAGGGACTCGGGCCTGGGTCCGAGGGCTTGAGTGGGCGACTGGCTGTCCCGTGGGACTCGGGCTCTTGCCCGAGGGCCCGTGGGGCCGACCAGCACTCCCTGGATAATCGTGGGTTGGTCCGAAGGCCCTCAGGGATGTCCAGCTGTCCCGGGCGTCTACGACCCGGGTCGAAGGCACTAGGTGTCGACAAGCTGTTCCGGGCGACTCGTGCTCGAGTCCGAAGGCCCGAGTTTTCAACCAGCGTTTCCGGGCGACTGGCGCTTGTGTCTGAGGGCCCGCGGGTTCGACCGGTTCGACGGGGCGACTCGGGCTCAGGCCAGAGGGCCCACGGGGTCGACCTGCTGTCCCGGGCGACTGGGACCTGTCTCCAAAGGCCCTCGGGTTCGACCTGATGTCTTGGGTGATTAGGGCCCGTGCCCAGGGCCCGTGGTGTCGACCAACTCTCCCAGGTGCCTCGAGTTCAGGCCCGAGGGTCCGCGGTCGACCAGCTGTCCCGGGTGACTTGGGCCCGTGCCCGCTATCCCGCGGGGTCGACCAGCCGTCCTGGGCCACTTGGGTCCTGGTCGGGGGACAGCGGTGTTGACCAGGCATCCCAGGCGACTCGGGCCCGGGTCCGAGAGCCCACGGTGTCGTCCAGCTGTCCCGGGGTCTCGGCTCAGCGCCCAAGGGCCTGCGGGATCGACAGGCTGTCCCGGGATACTCAGGCCCGGGTCCAAGGGACCACAGGGTCGAGGAGCTGTCCCGGGACTCTCGCGCTTGGGTCCGAACGCCCTCGGGGTCGACCAGCTGTCCCGGGCGACTCCGGCCCGGCTCCGAACTCCTGCGGGGTCGACCAGCTGTTCCAGGCCACCTGCACTTGTGTCCGAGGGCCCTCGGTGTCGCCCTGCTGTCCCAGGCTCTCGGGCCCGGTTCCGATGGCCCATGGGGTCGACCAGCTGTCCCTGGCGATTGGGGCCCGAGTCCAAAGGCCCTCAGTGTAGACCATCTGTCCCTGGCGACTCGCACTCCAGTCCGAAGGCCCGCGGGGTCGACCAACTGTCCCGGGCGACTCGGGCCCTGGTCCAAGGCCCCGCGGCTTCGACCAGACCTGCCAGGCGAATCGCGCTCTGGTCGGATAGCCTGTGGGTTCGACCAGCTGTCCCGGGGGACTCGGGCCCGGGTCCGAGGGCCTGAGGCGTCGAGCAGCTGTCCCAGGGGAATCGGGCCCTGGTCGGAGGGACCGCGGTTTCGACCAGATATCCCAGCCGACTCGGACCCGCGTCCGAGGAGCTGTAGTGTTGAAAATCTATCCCGGCCGTCCCCTCCCGTGTTCGAGCTGACGCGGGTCGATCAGTGATCCCATCCAACTCGGTCCCGGGTCCGAGGTGCCGCGGGTTGACCAGCCATCCCGGCCTACTTGGTCCCGGGTCTGAGCTGGCGCGGGCTCGACCAGCTATCCGGGCGACTTGGGCCCTGGTCGCAGGAACCGCAGGTTCGACCAGCTGTCCCGTGCGACTAGGGCCCGGGTCCGAGGGCCCGCAGGTTCGACCAGCTGTCCCGCGCAACTAGGGTCCGGGTCCGAGGTCCCGTGGTGTCGACCAGCTGTCCCGCATGTCTTGGGCACTTTTCGAGGGCCCACGGGATCAACCAGCTGTCCCTGGCAATTCACACTCATGTCCGAGGGCCCGCGGTGTCGAACAACTGTCCCGGTTGACACGGGCCCTGGTCCGAGGGCCCGCGGGTTCGACCAGCCCTCCCAGGCGAATTGCGCTCTGGTCGGATAGCCCGCGGGTTCGACCAGCTGTCCCGGGGGACTCGGGCCCGTGTCCGAGGGCTGAGGGTTCGACCAGCTGTCCCGGGGGACTCGGGCCCGGGTCCCAGGGCCTGCGTGGTCGGCAGGCTGTCCCGGGGAACTCACGCCTGGGTCCGAGGGCCTGAGTGTTCGACCAGCTATCCCAGGGGACTCGGGAACATGCCCGAGTGCCAGCGGTGTCCTCAAGTTGTCCATGGCGACACGGGCCCGGGTCCGAGGACCCTGCGGTGTCGACCAGCTGTCACGCGCGACTCGGGCCCAGGTCCGGGTACCCACGGCGTCGACCACTTGTCCCTGGCGACTGGGGCCCGGGTCCGAAGGCCTTCGGTGTTGACCAACTGTCCCGGGTGACTCGCAGTCGAGTCCGAGGGCCCGCAGGGTGGACCAGCTGTCCCGGGCGACTCGTGCCGTGGTCCAAATTCCCGCGGGGTCGACCAGCACTGCCCGGGGACTCGGGCCCGGGCCTGAGGGCCCACGGTTTCCAACAGCTTTTCGGGGAGAATCGCGCTTGTCTCCGATGCCCCGCGGGGTTGACCAGCTCTCCGGGGTGACTCGGGCCCGTGCGCAACGCCCCGCGGGATCAACCTGTTGTCCTGGGCGAATCGGGCCCAGGTCCGAGTGCCCTCGGGGTCGACCAGCTGTCCCCGGGCACACGTGCTTGGGTCCGAAAGCCCTCGGGGTGGACCTGCTGTCCCTGGAGACTCCGGCCCGGCTCCGAAAGCCTGCGGGGTCGACCAGCTCTTCCGAGGGACTCGGGCCTGGGTCCGAGGGCTTGAGTGGGCGACTGGCTGTCCCGTGGGACTCGGGCTCTTGCCCGAGGGCCCGTGGGGCCGACCAGCACTCCCTGGATAATCGTGGGTTGGTCCGAAGGCCCTCAGGGATGTCCAGCTGTCCCGGGCGTCTACGACCCGGGTCGAAGGCACTAGGTGTCGACAAGCTGTTCCGGGCGACTCGTGCTCGAGTCCGAAGGCCCGAGTTTTCAACCAGCGTTTCCGGGCGACTGGCGCTTGTGTCTGAGGGCCCGCGGGTTCGACCGGTTCGACGGGGCGACTCGGGCTCAGGCCAGAGGGCCCACGGGGTCGACCTGCTGTCCCGGGCGACTGGGACCTGTCTCCAAAGGCCCTCGGGTTCGACCTGATGTCTTGGGTGATTAGGGCCCGTGCCCAGGGCCCGTGGTGTCGACCAACTCTCCCAGGTGCCTCGAGTTCAGGCCCGAGGGTCCGCGGTCGACCAGCTGTCCCGGGTGACTTGGGCCCGTGCCCGCTATCCCGCGGGGTCGACCAGCCGTCCTGGGCCACTTGGGTCCTGGTCGGGGGACAGCGGTGTTGACCAGGCATCCCAGGCGACTCGGGCCCGGGTCCGAGAGCCCACGGTGTCGTCCAGCTGTCCCGGGGTCTCGGCTCAGCGCCCAAGGGCCTGCGGGATCGACAGGCTGTCCCGGGATACTCAGGCCCGGGTCCAAGGGACCACAGGGTCGAGGAGCTGTCCCGGGACTCTCGCGCTTGGGTCCGAACGCCCTCGGGGTCGACCAGCTGTCCCGGGCGACTCCGGCCCGGCTCCGAACTCCTGCGGGGTCGACCAGCTGTTCCAGGCCACCTGCACTTGTGTCCGAGGGCCCTCGGTGTCGCCCTGCTGTCCCAGGCTCTCGGGCCCGGTTCCGATGGCCCATGGGGTCGACCAGCTGTCCCTGGCGATTGGGGCCCGAGTCCAAAGGCCCTCAGTGTAGACCATCTGTCCCTGGCGACTCGCACTCCAGTCCGAAGGCCCGCGGGGTCGACCAACTGTCCCGGGCGACTCGGGCCCTGGTCCAAGGCCCCGTGGCTTCGACCAGACCTGCCAGGCGAATCGCGCTCTGGTCGGATAGCCTGTGGGTTCGACCAGCTGTCCCGGGGGACTCGGGCCCGGGTCCGAGGGCCTGAGGCGTCGAGCAGCTGTCCCAGGGGAATCGGGCCCTGGTCGGAGGGACCGCGGTTTCGACCAGATATCCCAGCCGACTCGGACCCGCGTCCGAGGAGCTGTAGTGTTGAAAATCTATCCCGGCCGTCCCCTCCCGTGTTCGAGCTGACGCGGGTCGATCAGTGATCCCATCCAACTCGGTCCCGGGTCCGAGGTGCCGCGGGTTGACCAGCCATCCCGGCCTACTTGGTCCCGGGTCTGAGCTGGCGCGGGCTCGACCAGCTATCCGGGCGACTTGGGCCCTGGTCGCAGGAACCGCAGGTTCGACCAGCTGTCCCGTGCGACTAGGGCCCGGGTCCGAGGGCCCGCAGGTTCGACCAGCTGTCCCGCGCAACTAGGGTCCGGGTCCGAGGTCCCGTGGTGTCGACCAGCTGTCCCGCATGTCTTGGGCACTTTTCGAGGGCCCACGGGATCAACCAGCTGTCCCTGGCAATTCACACTCATGTCCGAGGGCCCGCGGTGTCGAACAACTGTCCCGGTTGACACGGGCCCTGGTCCGAGGGCCCGCGGGTTCGACCAGCCCTCCCAGGCGAATTGCGCTCTGGTCGGATAGCCCGCGGGTTCGACCAGCTGTCCCGGGGGACTCGGGCCCGTGTCCGAGGGCTGAGGGTTCGACCAGCTGTCCCGGGGGACTCGGGCCCGGGTCCCAGGGCCTGCGTGGTCGGCAGGCTGTCCCGGGGAACTCACGCCTGGGTCCGAGGGCCTGAGTGTTCGACCAGCTATCCCAGGGGACTCGGGAACATGCCCGAGTGCCAGCGGTGTCCTCAAGTTGTCCATGGCGACACGGGCCCGGGTCCGAGGACCCTGCGGTGTCGACCAGCTGTCACGCGCGACTCGGGCCCAGGTCCGGGTACCCACGGCGTCGACCACTTGTCCCTGGCGACTGGGGCCCGGGTCCGAAGGCCTTCGGTGTTGACCAACTGTCCCGGGTGACTCGCAGTCGAGTCCGAGGGCCCGCAGGGTGGACCAGCTGTCCCGGGCGACTCGTGCCGTGGTCCAAATTCCCGCGGGGTCGACCAGCACTGCCCGGGGACTCGGGCCCGGGCCTGAGGGCCCACGGTTTCCAACAGCTTTTCGGGGAGAATCGCGCTTGTCTCCGATGCCCCGCGGGGTTGACCAGCTCTCCGGGGTGACTCGGGCCCGTGCGCAACGCCCCGCGGGATCAACCTGTTGTCCTGGGCGAATCGGGCCCAGGTCCGAGTGCCCTCGGGGTCGACCAGCTGTCCCCGGGCACACGTGCTTGGGTCCGAAAGCCCTCGGGGTGGACCTGCTGTCCCTGGAGACTCCGGCCCGGCTCCGAAAGCCTGCGGGGTCGACCAGCTCTTCCGAGGGACTCGGGCCTGGGTCCGAGGGCTTGAGTGGGCGACTGGCTGTCCCGTGGGACTCGGGCTCTTGCCCGAGGGCCCGTGGGGCCGACCAGCACTCCCTGGATAATCGTGGGTTGGTCCGAAGGCCCTCAGGGATGTCCAGCTGTCCCGGGCGTCTACGACCCGGGTCGAAGGCACTAGGTGTCGACAAGCTGTTCCGGGCGACTCGTGCTCGAGTCCGAAGGCCCGAGTTTTCAACCAGCGTTTCCGGGCGACTGGCGCTTGTGTCTGAGGGCCCGCGGGTTCGACCGGTTCGACGGGGCGACTCGGGCTCATGCCAGAGGGCCCACGGGGTCGACCTGCTGTCCCGGGCGACTGGGACCTGTCTCCAAAGGCCCTCGGGTTCGACCTGATGTCTTGGGTGATTAGGGCCCGTGCCCAGGGCCCGTGGTGTCGACCAACTCTCCCAGGTGCCTCGAGTTCAGGCCCGAGGGTCCGCGGTCGACCAGCTGTCCCGGGTGACTTGGGCCCGTGCCCGCTATCCCGCGGGGTCGACCAGCCGTCCTGGGCCACTTGGGTCCTGGTCGGGGGACAGCGGTGTTGACCAGGCATCCCAGGCGACTCGGGCCCGGGTCCGAGAGCCCACGGTGTCGTCCAGCTGTCCCGGGGTCTCGGCTCAGCGCCCAAGGGCCTGCGGGATCGACAGGCTGTCCCGGGATACTCAGGCCCGGGTCCAAGGGACCACAGGGTCGAGGAGCTGTCCCGGGACTCTCGCGCTTGGGTCCGAACGCCCTCGGGGTCGACCAGCTGTCCCGGGCGACTCCGGCCCGGCTCCGAACTCCTGCGGGGTCGACCAGCTGTTCCAGGCCACCTGCACTTGTGTCCGAGGGCCCTCGGTGTCGCCCTGCTGTCCCAGGCTCTCGGGCCCGGTTCCGATGGCCCATGGGGTCGACCAGCTGTCCCTGGCGATTGGGGCCTGAGTCCAAAGGCCCTCAGTGTAGACCATCTGTCCCTGGCGACTCGCACTCCAGTCCGAAGGCCCGCGGGGTCGACCAACTGTCCCGGGCGACTCGGGCCCTGGTCCAAGGCCCCGCGGCTTCGACCAGACCTGCCAGGCGAATCGCGCTCTGGTCGGATAGCCTGTGGGTTCGACCAGCTGTCCCGGGGGACTCGGGCCCGGGTCCGAGGGCCTGAGGCGTCGAGCAGCTGTCCCAGGGGAATCGGGCCCTGGTCGGAGGGACCGCGGTTTCGACCAGATATCCCAGCCGACTCGGACCCGCGTCCGAGGAGCTGTAGTGTTGAAAATCTATCCCGGCCGTCCCCTCCCGTGTTCGAGCTGACGCGGGTCGATCAGTGATCCCATCCAACTCGGTCCCGGGTCCGAGGTGCCGCGGGTTGACCAGCCATCCCGGCCTACTTGGTCCCGGGTCTGAGCTGGCGCGGGCTCGACCAGCTATCCGGGCGACTTGGGCCCTGGTCGCAGGAACCGCAGGTTCGACCAGCTGTCCCGTGCGACTAGGGCCCGGGTCCGAGGGCCCGCAGGTTCGACCAGCTGTCCCGCGCAACTAGGGTCCGGGTCCGAGGTCCCGTGGTGTCGACCAGCTGTCCCGCATGTCTTGGGCACTTTTCGAGGGCCCACGGGATCAACCAGCTGTCCCTGGCAATTCACACTCATGTCCGAGGGCCCGCGGTGTCGAACAACTGTCCCGGTTGACACGGGCCCTGGTCCGAGGGCCCGCGGGTTCGACCAGCCCTCCCAGGCGAATTGCGCTCTGGTCGGATAGCCCGCGGGTTCGACCAGCTGTCCCGGGGGACTCGGGCCCGTGTCCGAGGGCTGAGGGTTCGACCAGCTGTCCCGGGGGACTCGGGCCCGGGTCCCAGGGCCTGCGTGGTCGGCAGGCTGTCCCGGGGAACTCACGCCTGGGTCCGAGGGCCTGAGTGTTCGACCAGCTATCCCAGGGGACTCGGGAACATGCCCGAGTGCCAGCGGTGTCCTCAAGTTGTCCATGGCGACACGGGCCCGGGTCCGAGGACCCTGCGGTGTCGACCAGCTGTCACGCGCGACTCGGGCCCAGGTCCGGGTACCCACGGCGTCGACCACTTGTCCCTGGCGACTGGGGCCCGGGTCCGAAGGCCTTCGGTGTTGACCAACTGTCCCGGGTGACTCGCAGTCGAGTCCGAGGGCCCGCAGGGTGGACCAGCTGTCCCGGGCGACTCGTGCCGTGGTCCAAATTCCCGCGGGGTCGACCAGCACTGCCCGGGGACTCGGGCCCGGGCCTGAGGGCCCACGGTTTCCAACAGCTTTTCGGGGAGAATCGCGCTTGTCTCCGATGCCCCGCGGGGTTGACCAGCTCTCCGGGGTGACTCGGGCCCGTGCGCAACGCCCCGCGGGATCAACCTGTTGTCCTGGGCGAATCGGGCCCAGGTCCGAGTGCCCTCGGGGTCGACCAGCTGTCCCCGGGCACACGTGCTTGGGTCCGAAAGCCCTCGGGGTGGACCTGCTGTCCCTGGAGACTCCGGCCCGGCTCCGAAAGCCTGCGGGGTCGACCAGCTCTTCCGAGGGACTCGGGCCTGGGTCCGAGGGCTTGAGTGGGCGACTGGCTGTCCCGTGGGACTCGGGCTCTTGCCCGAGGGCCCGTGGGGCCGACCAGCACTCCCTGGATAATCGTGGGTTGGTCCGAAGGCCCTCAGGGATGTCCAGCTGTCCCGGGCGTCTACGACCCGGGTCGAAGGCACTAGGTGTCGACAAGCTGTTCCGGGCGACTCGTGCTCGAGTCCGAAGGCCCGAGTTTTCAACCAGCGTTTCCGGGCGACTGGCGCTTGTGTCTGAGGGCCCGCGGGTTCGACCGGTTCGACGGGGCGACTCGGGCTCAGGCCAGAGGGCCCACGGGGTCGACCTGCTGTCCCGGGCGACTGGGACCTGTCTCCAAAGGCCCTCGGGTTCGACCTGATGTCTTGGGTGATTAGGGCCCGTGCCCAGGGCCCGTGGTGTCGACCAACTCTCCCAGGTGCCTCGAGTTCAGGCCCGAGGGTCCGCGGTCGACCAGCTGTCCCGGGTGACTTGGGCCCGTGCCCGCTATCCCGCGGGGTCGACCAGCCGTCCTGGGCCACTTGGGTCCTGGTCGGGGGACAGCGGTGTTGACCAGGCATCCCAGGCGACTCGGGCCCGGGTCCGAGAGCCCACGGTGTCGTCCAGCTGTCCCGGGGTCTCGGCTCAGCGCCCAAGGGCCTGCGGGATCGACAGGCTGTCCCGGGATACTCAGGCCCGGGTCCAAGGGACCACAGGGTCGAGGAGCTGTCCCGGGACTCTCGCGCTTGGGTCCGAACGCCCTCGGGGTCGACCAGCTGTCCCGGGCGACTCCGGCCCGGCTCCGAACTCCTGCGGGGTCGACCAGCTGTTCCAGGCCACCTGCACTTGTGTCCGAGGGCCCTCGGTGTCGCCCTGCTGTCCCAGGCTCTCGGGCCCGGTTCCGATGGCCCATGGGGTCGACCAGCTGTCCCTGGCGATTGGGGCCCGAGTCCAAAGGCCCTCAGTGTAGACCATCTGTCCCTGGCGACTCGCACTCCAGTCCGAAGGCCCGCGGGGTCGACCAACTGTCCCGGGCGACTCGGGCCCTGGTCCAAGGCCCCGCGGCTTCGACCAGACCTGCCAGGCGAATCGCGCTCTGGTCGGATAGCCTGTGGGTTCGACCAGCTGTCCCGGGGGACTCGGGCCCGGGTCCGAGGGCCTGAGGCGTCGAGCAGCTGTCCCAGGGGAATCGGGCCCTGGTCGGAGGGACCGCGGTTTCGACCAGATATCCCAGCCGACTCGGACCCGCGTCCGAGGAGCTGTAGTGTTGAAAATCTATCCCGGCCGTCCCCTCCCGTGTTCGAGCTGACGCGGGTCGATCAGTGATCCCATCCAACTCGGTCCCGGGTCCGAGGTGCCGCGGGTTGACCAGCCATCCCGGCCTACTTGGTCCCGGGTCTGAGCTGGCGCGGGCTCGACCAGCTATCCGGGCGACTTGGGCCCTGGTCGCAGGAACCGCAGGTTCGACCAGCTGTCCCGTGCGACTAGGGCCCGGGTCCGAGGGCCCGCAGGTTCGACCAGCTGTCCCGCGCAACTAGGGTCCGGGTCCGAGGTCCCGTGGTGTCGACCAGCTGTCCCGCATGTCTTGGGCACTTTTCGAGGGCCCACGGGATCAACCAGCTGTCCCTGGCAATTCACACTCATGTCCGAGGGCCCGCGGTGTCGAACAACTGTCCCGGTTGACACGGGCCCTGGTCCGAGGGCCCGCGGGTTCGACCAGCCCTCCCAGGCGAATTGCGCTCTGGTCGGATAGCCCGCGGGTTCGACCAGCTGTCCCGGGGGACTCGGGCCCGTGTCCGAGGGCTGAGGGTTCGACCAGCTGTCCCGGGGGACTCGGGCCCGGGTCCCAGGGCCTGCGTGGTCGGCAGGCTGTCCCGGGGAACTCACGCCTGGGTCCGAGGGCCTGAGTGTTCGACCAGCTATCCCAGGGGACTCGGGAACATGCCCGAGTGCCAGCGGTGTCCTCAAGTTGTCCATGGCGACACGGGCCCGGGTCCGAGGACCCTGCGGTGTCGACCAGCTGTCACGCGCGACTCGGGCCCAGGTCCGGGTACCCACGGCGTCGACCACTTGTCCCTGGCGACTGGGGCCCGGGTCCGAAGGCCTTCGGTGTTGACCAACTGTCCCGGGTGACTCGCAGTCGAGTCCGAGGGCCCGCAGGGTGGACCAGCTGTCCCGGGCGACTCGTGCCGTGGTCCAAATTCCCGCGGGGTCGACCAGCACTGCCCGGGGACTCGGGCCCGGGCCTGAGGGCCCACGGTTTCCAACAGCTTTTCGGGGAGAATCGCGCTTGTCTCCGATGCCCCGCGGGGTTGACCAGCTCTCCGGGGTGACTCGGGCCCGTGCGCAACGCCCCGCGGGATCAACCTGTTGTCCTGGGCGAATCGGGCCCAGGTCCGAGTGCCCTCGGGGTCGACCAGCTGTCCCCGGGCACACGTGCTTGGGTCCGAAAGCCCTCGGGGTGGACCTGCTGTCCCTGGAGACTCCGGCCCGGCTCCGAAAGCCTGCGGGGTCGACCAGCTCTTCCGAGGGACTCGGGCCTGGGTCCGAGGGCTTGAGTGGGCGACTGGCTGTCCCGTGGGACTCGGGCTCTTGCCCGAGGGCCCGTGGGGCCGACCAGCACTCCCTGGATAATCGTGGGTTGGTCCGAAGGCCCTCAGGGATGTCCAGCTGTCCCGGGCGTCTACGACCCGGGTCGAAGGCACTAGGTGTCGACAAGCTGTTCCGGGCGACTCGTGCTCGAGTCCGAAGGCCCGAGTTTTCAACCAGCGTTTCCGGGCGACTGGCGCTTGTGTCTGAGGGCCCGCGGGTTCGACCGGTTCGACGGGGCGACTCGGGCTCATGCCAGAGGGCCCACGGGGTCGACCTGCTGTCCCGGGCGACTGGGACCTGTCTCCAAAGGCCCTCGGGTTCGACCTGATGTCTTGGGTGATTAGGGCCCGTGCCCAGGGCCCGTGGTGTCGACCAACTCTCCCAGGTGCCTCGAGTTCAGGCCCGAGGGTCCGCGGTCGACCAGCTGTCCCGGGTGACTTGGGCCCGTGCCCGCTATCCCGCGGGGTCGACCAGCCGTCCTGGGCCACTTGGGTCCTGGTCGGGGGACAGCGGTGTTGACCAGGCATCCCAGGCGACTCGGGCCCGGGTCCGAGAGCCCACGGTGTCGTCCAGCTGTCCCGGGGTCTCGGCTCAGCGCCCAAGGGCCTGCGGGATCGACAGGCTGTCCCGGGATACTCAGGCCCGGGTCCAAGGGACCACAGGGTCGAGGAGCTGTCCCGGGACTCTCGCGCTTGGGTCCGAACGCCCTCGGGGTCGACCAGCTGTCCCGGGCGACTCCGGCCCGGCTCCGAACTCCTGCGGGGTCGACCAGCTGTTCCAGGCCACCTGCACTTGTGTCCGAGGGCCCTCGGTGTCGCCCTGCTGTCCCAGGCTCTCGGGCCCGGTTCCGATGGCCCATGGGGTCGACCAGCTGTCCCTGGCGATTGGGGCCCGAGTCCAAAGGCCCTCAGTGTAGACCATCTGTCCCTGGCGACTCGCACTCCAGTCCGAAGGCCCGCGGGGTCGACCAACTGTCCCGGGCGACTCGGGCCCTGGTCCAAGGCCCCGCGGCTTCGACCAGACCTGCCAGGCGAATCGCGCTCTGGTCGGATAGCCTGTGGGTTCGACCAGCTGTCCCGGGGGACTCGGGCCCGGGTCCGAGGGCCTGAGGCGTCGAGCAGCTGTCCCAGGGGAATCGGGCCCTGGTCGGAGGGACCGCGGTTTCGACCAGATATCCCAGCCGACTCGGACCCGCGTCCGAGGAGCTGTAGTGTTGAAAATCTATCCCGGCCGTCCCCTCCCGTGTTCGAGCTGATGCGGGTCGATCAGTGATCCCATCCAACTCGGTCCCGGGTCCGAGGTGCCGCGGGTTGACCAGCCATCCCGGCCTACTTGGTCCCGGGTCTGAGCTGGCGCGGGCTCGACCAGCTATCCGGGCGACTTGGGCCCTGGTCGCAGGAACCGCAGGTTCGACCAGCTGTCCCGTGCGACTAGGGCCCGGGTCCGAGGGCCCGCAGGTTCGACCAGCTGTCCCGCGCAACTAGGGTCCGGGTCCGAGGTCCCGTGGTGTCGACCAGCTGTCCCGCATGTCTTGGGCACTTTTCGAGGGCCCACGGGATCAACCAGCTGTCCCTGGCAATTCACACTCATGTCCGAGGGCCCGCGGTGTCGAACAACTGTCCCGGTTGACACGGGCCCTGGTCCGAGGGCCCGCGGGTTCGACCAGCCCTCCCAGGCGAATTGCGCTCTGGTCGGATAGCCCGCGGGTTCGACCAGCTGTCCCGGGGGACTCGGGCCCGTGTCCGAGGGCTGAGGGTTCGACCAGCTGTCCCGGGGGACTCGGGCCCGGGTCCCAGGGCCTGCGTGGTCGGCAGGCTGTCCCGGGGAACTCACGCCTGGGTCCGAGGGCCTGAGTGTTCGACCAGCTATCCCAGGGGACTCGGGAACATGCCCGAGTGCCAGCGGTGTCCTCAAGTTGTCCATGGCGACACGGGCCCGGGTCCGAGGACCCTGCGGTGTCGACCAGCTGTCACGCGCGACTCGGGCCCAGGTCCGGGTACCCACGGCGTCGACCACTTGTCCCTGGCGACTGGGGCCCGGGTCCGAAGGCCTTCGGTGTTGACCAACTGTCCCGGGTGACTCGCAGTCGAGTCCGAGGGCCCGCAGGGTGGACCAGCTGTCCCGGGCGACTCGTGCCGTGGTCCAAATTCCCGCGGGGTCGACCAGCACTGCCCGGGGACTCGGGCCCGGGCCTGAGGGCCCACGGTTTCCAACAGCTTTTCGGGGAGAATCGCGCTTGTCTCCGATGCCCCGCGGGGTTGACCAGCTCTCCGGGGTGACTCGGGCCCGTGCGCAACGCCCCGCGGGATCAACCTGTTGTCCTGGGCGAATCGGGCCCAGGTCCGAGTGCCCTCGGGGTCGACCAGCTGTCCCCGGGCACACGTGCTTGGGTCCGAAAGCCCTCGGGGTGGACCTGCTGTCCCTGGAGACTCCGGCCCGGCTCCGAAAGCCTGCGGGGTCGACCAGCTCTTCCGAGGGACTCGGGCCTGGGTCCGAGGGCTTGAGTGGGCGACTGGCTGTCCCGTGGGACTCGGGCTCTTGCCCGAGGGCCCGTGGGGCCGACCAGCACTCCCTGGATAATCGTGGGTTGGTCCGAAGGCCCTCAGGGATGTCCAGCTGTCCCGGGCGTCTACGACCCGGGTCGAAGGCACTAGGTGTCGACAAGCTGTTCCGGGCGACTCGTGCTCGAGTCCGAAGGCCCGAGTTTTCAACCAGCGTTTCCGGGCGACTGGCGCTTGTGTCTGAGGGCCCGCGGGTTCGACCGGTTCGACGGGGCGACTCGGGCTCATGCCAGAGGGCCCACGGGGTCGACCTGCTGTCCCGGGCGACTGGGACCTGTCTCCAAAGGCCCTCGGGTTCGACCTGATGTCTTGGGTGATTAGGGCCCGTGCCCAGGGCCCGTGGTGTCGACCAACTCTCCCAGGTGCCTCGAGTTCAGGCCCGAGGGTCCGTGGTCGACCAGCTGTCCCGGGTGACTTGGGCCCGTGCCCGCTATCCCGCGGGGTCGACCAGCCGTCCTGGGCGACTTGGGTCCTGGTCGGGGGACAGCGGTGTTGACCAGGCATCCCAGGCGACTCGGGCCCGGGTCCGAGAGCCCACGGTGTCGTCCAGCTGTCCCGGGGTCTCGGCTCAGCGCCCAAGGGCCTGCGGGATCGACAGGCTGTCCCGGGATACTCAGGCCCGGGTCCAAGGGACCACAGGGTCGAGGAGCTCTCCCGGGACTCTCGCGCTTGGGTCCGAACGCCCTCGGGGTCGACCAGCTGTCCCGGGCGACTCCGGCCCGGCTCCGAACTCCTGCGGGGTCGACCAGCTGTTCCAGGCCACCTGCACTTGTGTCCGAGGGCCCTCGGTGTCGCCCTGCTGTCCCAGGCTCTCGGGCCCGGTTCCGATGGCCCATGGGGTCGACCAGCTGTCCCTGGCGATTGGGGCCCGAGTCCAAAGGCCCTCAGTGTAGACCATCTGTCCCTGGCGACTCGCACTCCAGTCCGAAGGCCCGCGGGGTCGACCAACTGTCCCGGGCGACTCGGGCCCTGGTCCAAGGCCCCGCGGCTTCGACCAGACCTGCCAGGCGAATCGCGCTCTGGTCGGATAGCCTGTGGGTTCGACCAGCTGTCCCGGGGGACTCGGGCCCGGGTCCGAGGGCCTGAGGCGTCGAGCAGCTGTCCCAGGGGAATCGGGCCCTGGTCGGAGGGACCGCGGTTTCGACCAGATATCCCAGCCGACTCGGACCCGCGTCCGAGGAGCTGTAGTGTTGAAAATCTATCCCGGCCGTCCCCTCCCGTGTTCGAGCTGACGCGGGTCGATCAGTGATCCCATCCAACTCGGTCCCGGGTCCGAGGTGCCGCGGGTTGACCAGCCATCCCGGCCTACTTGGTCCCGGGTCTGAGCTGGCGCGGGCTCGACCAGCTATCCGGGCGACTTGGGCCCTGGTCGCAGGAACCGCAGGTTCGACCAGCTGTCCCGTGCGACTAGGGCCCGGGTCCGAGGGCCCGCAGGTTCGACCAGCTGTCCCGCGCAACTAGGGTCCGGGTCCGAGGTCCCGTGGTGTCGACCAGCTGTCCCGCATGTCTTGGGCACTTTTCGAGGGCCCACGGGATCAACCAGCTGTCCCTGGCAATTCACACTCATGTCCGAGGGCCCGCGGTGTCGAACAACTGTCCCGGTTGACACGGGCCCTGGTCCGAGGGCCCGCGGGTTCGACCAGCCCTCCCAGGCGAATTGCGCTCTGGTCGGATAGCCCGCGGGTTCGACCAGCTGTCCCGGGGGACTCGGGCCCGTGTCCGAGGGCTGAGGGTTCGACCAGCTGTCCCGGGGGACTCGGGCCCGGGTCCCAGGGCCTGCGTGGTCGGCAGGCTGTCCCGGGGAACTCACGCCTGGGTCCGAGGGCCTGAGTGTTCGACCAGCTATCCCAGGGGACTCGGGAACATGCCCGAGTGCCAGCGGTGTCCTCAAGTTGTCCATGGCGACACGGGCCCGGGTCCGAGGACCCTGCGGTGTCGACCAGCTGTCACGCGCGACTCGGGCCCAGGTCCGGGTACCCACGGCGTCGACCACTTGTCCCTGGCGACTGGGGCCCGGGTCCGAAGGCCTTCGGTGTTGACCAACTGTCCCGGGTGACTCGCAGTCGAGTCCGAGGGCCCGCAGGGTGGACCAGCTGTCCCGGGCGACTCGTGCCGTGGTCCAAATTCCCGCGGGGTCGACCAGCACTGCCCGGGGACTCGGGCCCGGGCCTGAGGGCCCACGGTTTCCAACAGCTTTTCGGGGAGAATCGCGCTTGTCTCCGATGCCCCGCGGGGTTGACCAGCTCTCCGGGGTGACTCGGGCCCGTGCGCAACGCCCCGCGGGATCAACCTGTTGTCCTGGGCGAATCGGGCCCAGGTCCGAGTGCCCTCGGGGTCGACCAGCTGTCCCCGGGCACACGTGCTTGGGTCCGAAAGCCCTCAGGGTGGACCTGCTGTCCCTGGAGACTCCGGCCCGGCTCCGAAAGCCTGCGGGGTCGACCAGCTCTTCCGAGGGACTCGGGCCTGGGTCCGAGGGCTTGAGTGGGCGACTGGCTGTCCCGTGGGACTCGGGCTCTTGCCCGAGGGCCCGTGGGGCCGACCAGCACTCCCTGGATAATCGTGGGTTGGTCCGAAGGCCCTCAGGGATGTCCAGCTGTCCCGGGCGTCTACGACCCGGGTCGAAGGCACTAGGTGTCGACAAGCTGTTCCGGGCGACTCGTGCTCGAGTCCGAAGGCCCGAGTTTTCAACCAGCGTTTCCGGGCGACTGGCGCTTGTGTCTGAGGGCCCGCGGGTTCGACCGGTTCGACGGGGCGACTCGGGCTCATGCCAGAGGGCCCACGGGGTCGACCTGCTGTCCCGGGCGACTGGGACCTGTCTCCAAAGGCCCTCGGGTTCGACCTGATGTCTTGGGTGATTAGGGCCCGTGCCCAGGGCCCGTGGTGTCGACCAACTCTCCCAGGTGCCTCGAGTTCAGGCCCGAGGGTCCGTGGTCGACCAGCTGTCCCGGGTGACTTGGGCCCGTGCCCGCTATCCCGCGGGGTCGACCAGCCGTCCTGGGCCACTTGGGTCCTGGTCGGGGGACAGCGGTGTTGACCAGGCATCCCAGGCGACTCGGGCCCGGGTCCGAGAGCCCACGGTGTCGTCCAGCTGTCCCGGGGTCTCGGCTCAGCGCCCAAGGGCCTGCGGGATCGACAGGCTGTCCCGGGATACTCAGGCCCGGGTCCAAGGGACCACAGGGTCGAGGAGCTGTCCCGGGACTCTCGCGCTTGGGTCCGAACGCCCTCGGGGTCGACCAGCTGTCCCGGGCGACTCCGGCCCGGCTCCGAACTCCTGCGGGGTCGACCAGCTGTTCCAGGCCACCTGCACTTGTGTCCGAGGGCCCTCGGTGTCGCCCTGCTGTCCCAGGCTCTCGGGCCCGGTTCCGATGGCCCATGGGGTCGACCAGCTGTCCCTGGCGATTGGGGCCCGAGTCCAAAGGCCCTCAGTGTAGACCATCTGTCCCTGGCGACTCGCACTCCAGTCCGAAGGCCCGCGGGGTCGACCAACTGTCCCGGGCGACTCGGGCCCTGGTCCAAGGCCCCGCGGCTTCGACCAGACCTGCCAGGCGAATCGCGCTCTGGTCGGATAGCCTGTGGGTTCGACCAGCTGTCCCGGGGGACTCGGGCCCGGGTCCGAGGGCCTGAGGCGTCGAGCAGCTGTCCCAGGGGAATCGGGCCCTGGTCGGAGGGACCGCGGTTTCGACCAGATATCCCAGCCGACTCGGACCCGCGTCCGAGGAGCTGTAGTGTTGAAAATCTATCCCGGCCGTCCCCTCCCGTGTTCGAGCTGACGCGGGTCGATCAGTGATCCCATCCAACTCGGTCCCGGGTCCGAGGTGCCGCGGGTTGACCAGCCATCCCGGCCTACTTGGTCCCGGGTCTGAGCTGGCGCGGGCTCGACCAGCTATCCGGGCGACTTGGGCCCTGGTCGCAGGAACCGCAGGTTCGACCAGCTGTCCCGTGCGACTAGGGCCCAGGTCCGAGGGCCCGCAGGTTCGACCAGCTGTCCCGCGCAACTAGGGTCCGGGTCCGAGGTCCCGTGGTGTCGACCAGCTGTCCCGCATGTCTTGGGCACTTTTCGAGGGCCCACGGGATCAACCAGCTGTCCCTGGCAATTCACACTCATGTCCGAGGGCCCGCGGTGTCGAACAACTGTCCCGGTTGACACGGGCCCTGGTCCGAGGGCCCGCGGGTTCGACCAGCCCTCCCAGGCGAATTGCGCTCTGGTCGGATAGCCCGCGGGTTCGACCAGCTGTCCCGGGGGACTCGGGCCCGTGTCCGAGGGCTGAGGGTTCGACCAGCTGTCCCGGGGGACTCGGGCCCGGGTCCCAGGGCCTGCGTGGTCGGCAGGCTGTCCCGGGGAACTCACGCCTGGGTCCGAGGGCCTGAGTGTTCGACCAGCTATCCCAGGGGACTCGGGAACATGCCCGAGTGCCAGCGGTGTCCTCAAGTTGTCCATGGCGACACGGGCCCGGGTCCGAGGACCCTGCGGTGTCGACCAGCTGTCACGCGCGACTCGGGCCCAGGTCCGGGTACCCACGGCGTCGACCACTTGTCCCTGGCGACTGGGGCCCGGGTCCGAAGGCCTTCGGTGTTGACCAACTGTCCCGGGTGACTCGCAGTCGAGTCCGAGGGCCCGCAGGGTGGACCAGCTGTCCCGGGCGACTCGTGCCGTGGTCCAAATTCCCGCGGGGTCGACCAGCACTGCCCGGGGACTCGGGCCCGGGCCTGAGGGCCCACGGTTTCCAACAGCTTTTCGGGGAGAATCGCGCTTGTCTCCGATGCCCCGCGGGGTTGACCAGCTCTCCGGGGTGACTCGGGCCCGTGCGCAACGCCCCGCGGGATCAACCTGTTGTCCTGGGCGAATCGGGCCCAGGTCCGAGTGCCCTCGGGGTCGACCAGCTGTCCCCGGGCACACGTGCTTGGGTCCGAAAGCCCTCGGGGTGGACCTGCTGTCCCTGGAGACTCCGGCCCGGCTCCGAAAGCCTGCGGGGTCGACCAGCTCTTCCGAGGGACTCGGGCCTGGGTCCGAGGGCTTGAGTGGGCGACTGGCTGTCCCGTGGGACTCGGGCTCTTGCCCGAGGGCCCGTGGGGCCGACCAGCACTCCCTGGATAATCGTGGGTTGGTCCGAAGGCCCTCAGGGATGTCCAGCTGTCCCGGGCGTCTACGACCCGGGTCGAAGGCACTAGGTGTCGACAAGCTGTTCCGGGCGACTCGTGCTCGAGTCCGAAGGCCCGAGTTTTCAACCAGCGTTTCCGGGCGACTGGCGCTTGTGTCTGAGGGCCCGCGGGTTCGACCGGTTCGACGGGGCGACTCGGGCTCATGCCAGAGGGCCCACGGGGTCGACCTGCTGTCCCGGGCGACTGGGACCTGTCTCCAAAGGCCCTCGGGTTCGACCTGATGTCTTGGGTGATTAGGGCCCGTGCCCAGGGCCCGTGGTGTCGACCAACTCTCCCAGGTGCCTCGAGTTCAGGCCCGAGGGTCCGTGGTCGACCAGCTGTCCCGGGTGACTTGGGCCCGTGCCCGCTATCCCGCGGGGTCGACCAGCCGTCCTGGGCGACTTGGGTCCTGGTCGGGGGACAGCGGTGTTGACCAGGCATCCCAGGCGACTCGGGCCCGGGTCCGAGAGCCCACGGTGTCGTCCAGCTGTCCCGGGGTCTCGGCTCAGCGCCCAAGGGCCTGCGGGATCGACAGGCTGTCCCGGGATACTCAGGCCCGGGTCCAAGGGACCACAGGGTCGAGGAGCTCTCCCGGGACTCTCGCGCTTGGGTCCGAACGCCCTCGGGGTCGACCAGCTGTCCCGGGCGACTCCGGCCCGGCTCCAAACTCCTGCGGGGTCGACCAGCTGTTCCAGGCCACCTGCACTTGTGTCCGAGGGCCCTCGGTGTCGCCCTGCTGTCCCAGGCTCTCGGGCCCGGTTCCGATGGCCCATGGGGTCGACCAGCTGTCCCTGGCGATTGGGGCCCGAGTCCAAAGGCCCTCAGTGTAGACCATCTGTCCCTGGCGACTCGCACTCCAGTCCGAAGGCCCGCGGGGTCGACCAACTGTCCCGGGCGACTCGGGCCCTGGTCCAAGGCCCCGCGGCTTCGACCAGACCTGCCAGGCGAATCGCGCTCTGGTCGGATAGCCTGTGGGTTCGACCAGCTGTCCCGGGGGACTCGGGCCCGGGTCCGAGGGCCTGAGGCGTCGAGCAGCTGTCCCAGGGGAATCGGGCCCTGGTCGGAGGGACCGCGGTTTCGACCAGATATCCCAGCCGACTCGGACCCGCGTCCGAGGAGCTGTAGTGTTGAAAATCTATCCCGGCCGTCCCCTCCCGTGTTCGAGCTGACGCGGGTCGATCAGTGATCCCATCCAACTCGGTCCCGGGTCCGAGGTGCCGCGGGTTGACCAGCCATCCCGGCCTACTTGGTCCCGGGTCTGAGCTGGCGCGGGCTCGACCAGCTATCCGGGCGACTTGGGCCCTGGTCGCAGGAACCGCAGGTTCGACCAGCTGTCCCGTGCGACTAGGGCCCGGGTCCGAGGGCCCGCAGGTTCGACCAGCTGTCCCGCGCAACTAGGGTCCGGGTCCGAGGTCCCGTGGTGTCGACCAGCTGTCCCGCATGTCTTGGGCACTTTTCGAGGGCCCACGGGATCAACCAGCTGTCCCTGGCAATTCACACTCATGTCCGAGGGCCCGCGGTGTCGAACAACTGTCCCGGTTGACACGGGCCCTGGTCCGAGGGCCCGCGGGTTCGACCAGCCCTCCCAGGCGAATTGCGCTCTGGTCGGATAGCCCGCGGGTTCGACCAGCTGTCCCGGGGGACTCGGGCCCGTGTCCGAGGGCTGAGGGTTCGACCAGCTGTCCTGGGGGACTCGGGCCCGGGTCCCAGGGCCTGCGTGGTCGGCAGGCTGTCCCGGGGAACTCACGCCTGGGTCCGAGGGCCTGAGTGTTCGACCAGCTATCCCAGGGGACTCGGGAACATGCCCGAGTGCCAGCGGTGTCCTCAAGTTGTCCATGGCGACACGGGCCCGGGTCCGAGGACCCTGCGGTGTCGACCAGCTGTCACGCGCGACTCGGGCCCAGGTCCGGGTACCCACGGCGTCGACCACTTGTCCCTGGCGACTGGGGCCCGGGTCCGAAGGCCTTCGGTGTTGACCAACTGTCCCGGGTGACTCGCAGTCGAGTCCGAGGGCCCGCAGGGTGGACCAGCTGTCCCGGGCGACTCGTGCCGTGGTCCAAATTCCCGCGGGGTCGACCAGCACTGCCCGGGGACTCGGGCCCGGGCCTGAGGGCCCACGGTTTCCAACAGCTTTTCGGGGAGAATCGCGCTTGTCTCCGATGCCCCGCGGGGTTGACCAGCTCTCCGGGGTGACTCGGGCCCGTGCGCAACGCCCCGCGGGATCAACCTGTTGTCCTGGGCGAATCGGGCCCAGGTCCGAGTGCCCTCGGGGTCGACCAGCTGTCCCCGGGCACACGTGCTTGGGTCCGAAAGCCCTCGGGGTGGACCTGCTGTCCCTGGAGACTCCGGCCCGGCTCCGAAAGCCTGCGGGGTCGACCAGCTCTTCCGAGGGACTCGGGCCTGGGTCCGAGGGCTTGAGTGGGCGACTGGCTGTCCCGTGGGACTCGGGCTCTTGCCCGAGGGCCCGTGGGGCCGACCAGCACTCCCTGGATAATCGTGGGTTGGTCCGAAGGCCCTCAGGGATGTCCAGCTGTCCCGGGCGTCTACGACCCGGGTCGAAGGCACTAGGTGTCGACAAGCTGTTCCGGGCGACTCGTGCTCGAGTCCGAAGGCCCGAGTTTTCAACCAGCGTTTCCGGGCGACTGGCGCTTGTGTCTGAGGGCCCGCGGGTTCGACCGGTTCGACGGGGCGACTCGGGCTCATGCCAGAGGGCCCACGGGGTCGACCTGCTGTCCCGGGCGACTGGGACCTGTCTCCAAAGGCCCTCGGGTTCGACCTGATGTCTTGGGTGATTAGGGCCCGTGCCCAGGGCCCGTGGTGTCGACCAACTCTCCCAGGTGCCTCGAGTTCAGGCCCGAGGGTCCGTGGTCGACCAGCTGTCCCGGGTGACTTGGGCCCGTGCCCGCTATCCCGCGGGGTCGACCAGCCGTCCTGGGCCACTTGGGTCCTGGTCGGGGGACAGCGGTGTTGACCAGGCATCCCAGGCGACTCGGGCCCGGGTCCGAGAGCCCACGGTGTCGTCCAGCTGTCCCGGGGTCTCGGCTCAGCGCCCAAGGGCCTGCGGGATCGACAGGCTGTCCCGGGATACTCAGGCCCGGGTCCAAGGGACCACAGGGTCGAGGAGCTCTCCCGGGACTCTCGCGCTTGGGTCCGAACGCCCTCGGGGTCGACCAGCTGTCCCGGGCGACTCCGGCCCGGCTCCAAACTCCTGCGGGGTCGACCAGCTGTTCCAGGCCACCTGCACTTGTGTCCGAGGGCCCTCGGTGTCGCCCTGCTGTCCCAGGCTCTCGGGCCCGGTTCCGATGGCCCATGGGGTCGACCAGCTGTCCCTGGCGATTGGGGCCCGAGTCCAAAGGCCCTCAGTGTAGACCATCTGTCCCTGGCGACTCGCACTCCAGTCCGAAGGCCCGCGGGGTCGACCAACTGTCCCGGGCGACTCGGGCCCTGGTCCAAGGCCCCGCGGCTTCGACCAGACCTGCCAGGCGATTCGCGCTCTGGTCGGATAGCCTGTGGGTTCGACCAGCTGTCCCGGGGGACTCGGGCCCGGGTCCGAGGGCCTGAGGCGTCGAGCAGCTGTCCCAGGGGAATCGGGCCCTGGTCGGAGGGACCGCGGTTTCGACCAGATATCCCAGCCGACTCGGACCCGCGTCCGAGGAGCTGTAGTGTTGAAAATCTATCCCGGCCGTCCCCTCCCGTGTTCGAGCTGACGCGGGTCGATCAGTGATCCCATCCAACTCGGTCCCGGGTCCGAGGTGCCGCGGGTTGACCAGCCATCCCGGCCTACTTGGTCCCGGGTCTGAGCTGGCGCGGGCTCGACCAGCTATCCGGGCGACTTGGGCCCTGGTCGCAGGAACCGCAGGTTCGACCAGCTGTCCCGTGCGACTAGGGCCCGGGTCCGAGGGCCCGCAGGTTCGACCAGCTGTCCCGCGCAACTAGGGTCCGGGTCCGAGGTCCCGTGGTGTCGACCAGCTGTCCCGCATGTCTTGGGCACTTTTCGAGGGCCCACGGGATCAACCAGCTGTCCCTGGCAATTCACACTCATGTCCGAGGGCCCGCGGTGTCGAACAACTGTCCCGGTTGACACGGGCCCTGGTCCGAGGGCCCGCGGGTTCGACCAGCCCTCCCAGGCGAATTGCGCTCTGGTCGGATAGCCCGCGGGTTCGACCAGCTGTCCCGGGGGACTCGGGCCCGTGTCCGAGGGCTGAGGGTTCGACCAGCTGTCCCGGGGGACTCGGGCCCGGGTCCCAGGGCCTGCGTGGTCGGCAGGCTGTCCCGGGGAACTCACGCCTGGGTCCGAGGGCCTGAGTGTTCGACCAGCTATCCCAGGGGACTCGGGAACATGCCCGAGTGCCAGCGGTGTCCTCAAGTTGTCCATGGCGACACGGGCCCGGGTCCGAGGACCCTGCGGTGTCGACCAGCTGTCACGCGCGACTCGGGCCCAGGTCCGGGTACCCACGGCGTCGACCACTTGTCCCTGGCGACTGGGGCCCGGGTCCGAAGGCCTTCGGTGTTGACCAACTGTCCCGGGTGACTCGCAGTCGAGTCCGAGGGCCCGCAGGGTGGACCAGCTGTCCCGGGCGACTCGTGCCGTGGTCCAAATTCCCGCGGGGTCGACCAGCACTGCCCGGGGACTCGGGCCCGGGCCTGAGGGCCCACGGTTTCCAACAGCTTTTCGGGGAGAATCGCGCTTGTCTCCGATGCCCCGCGGGGTTGACCAGCTCTCCGGGGTGACTCGGGCCCGTGCGCAACGCCCCGCGGGATCAACCTGTTGTCCTGGGCGAATCGGGCCCAGGTCCGAGTGCCCTCGGGGTCGACCAGCTGTCCCCGGGCACACGTGCTTGGGTCCGAAAGCCCTCGGGGTGGACCTGCTGTCCCTGGAGACTCCGGCCCGGCTCCGAAAGCCTGCGGGGTCGACCAGCTCTTCCGAGGGACTCGGGCCTGGGTCCGAGGGCTTGAGTGGGCGACTGGCTGTCCCGTGGGACTCGGGCTCTTGCCCGAGGGCCCGTGGGGCCGACCAGCACTCCCTGGATAATCGTGGGTTGGTCCGAAGGCCCTCAGGGATGTCCAGCTGTCCCGGGCGTCTACGACCCGGGTCGAAGGCACTAGGTGTCGACAAGCTGTTCCGGGCGACTCGTGCTCGAGTCCGAAGGCCCGAGTTTTCAACCAGCGTTTCCGGGCGACTGGCGCTTGTGTCTGAGGGCCCGCGGGTTCGACCGGTTCGACGGGGCGACTCGGGCTCATGCCAGAGGGCCCACGGGGTCGACCTGCTGTCCCGGGCGACTGGGACCTGTCTCCAAAGGCCCTCGGGTTCGACCTGATGTCTTGGGTGATTAGGGCCCGTGCCCAGGGCCCGTGGTGTCGACCAACTCTCCCAGGTGCCTCGAGTTCAGGCCCGAGGGTCCGTGGTCGACCAGCTGTCCCGGGTGACTTGGGCCCGTGCCCGCTATCCCGCGGGGTCGACCAGCCGTCCTGGGCCACTTGGGTCCTGGTCGGGGGACAGCGGTGTTGACCAGGCATCCCAGGCGACTCGGGCCCGGGTCCGAGAGCCCACGGTGTCGTCCAGCTGTCCCGGGGTCTCGGCTCAGCGCCCAAGGGCCTGCGGGATCGACAGGCTGTCCCGGGATACTCAGGCCCGGGTCCAAGGGACCACAGGGTCGAGGAGCTGTCCCGGGACTCTCGCGCTTGGGTCCGAACGCCCTCGGGGTCGACCAGCTGTCCCAGGCTCTCGGGCCCGGTTCCGATGGCCCATGGGGTCGACCAGCTGTCCCTGGCGATTGGGGCCCGAGTCCAAAGGCCCTCAGTGTAGACCATCTGTCCCTGGCGACTCGCACTCCAGTCCGAAGGCCCGCGGGGTCGACCAACTGTCCCGGGTGACTCGGGCCCTGGTCCAAGGCCCCGCGGCTTCGACCAGACCTGCCAGGCGAATCGCGCTCTGGTCGGATAGCCTGTGGGTTCGACCAGCTGTCCCGGGGGACTCGGGCCCGGGTCCGAGGGCCTGAGGCGTCGAGCAGCTGTCCCAGGGGAATCGGGCCCTGGTCGGAGGGACCGCGGTTTCGACCAGATATCCCAGCCGACTCGGACCCGCGTCCGAGGAGCTGTAGTGTTGAAAATCTATCCCGGCCGTCCCCTCCCGTGTTCGAGCTGACGCGGGTCGATCAGTGATCCCATCCAACTCGGTCCCGGGTCCGAGGTGCCGCGGGTTGACCAGCCATCCCGGCCTACTTGGTCCCGGGTCTGAGCTGGCGCGGGCTCGACCAGCTATCCGGGCGACTTGGGCCCTGGTCGCAGGAACCGCAGGTTCGACCAGCTGTCCCGTGCGACTAGGGCCCGGGTCCGAGGGCCCGCAGGTTCGACCAGCTGTCCCGCGCAACTAGGGTCCGGGTCCGAGGTCCCGTGGTGTCGACCAGCTGTCCCGCATGTCTTGGGCACTTTTCGAGGGCCCACGGGATCAACCAGCTGTCCCTGGCAATTCACACTCATGTCCGAGGGCCCGCGGTGTCGAACAACTGTCCCGGTTGACACGGGCCCTGGTCCGAGGGCCCGCGGGTTCGACCAGCCCTCCCAGGCGAATTGCGCTCTGGTCGGATAGCCCGCGGGTTCGACCAGCTGTCCCGGGGGACTCGGGCCCGGGTCCCAGGGCCTGCGTGGTCGGCAGGCTGTCCCGGGGAACTCACGCCTGGGTCCGAGGGCCTGAGTGTTCGACCAGCTATCCCAGGGGACTCGGGAACATGCCCGAGTGCCAGCGGTGTCCTCAAGTTGTCCATGGCGACACGGGCCCGGGTCCGAGGACCCTGCGGTGTCGACCAGCTGTCACGCGCGACTCGGGCCCAGGTCCGGGTACCCACGGCGTCGACCACTTGTCCCTGGCGACTGGGGCCCGGGTCCGAAGGCCTTCGGTGTTGACCAACTGTCCCGGGTGACTCGCAGTCGAGTCCGAGGGCCCGCAGGGTGGACCAGCTGTCCCGGGCGACTCGTGCTGTGGTCCAAATTCCCGCGGGGTCGACCAGCACTGCCCGGGGACTCGGGCCCGGGCCTGAGGGCCCACGGTTTCCAACAGCTTTTCGGGGAGAATCGCGCTTGTCTCCGATGCCCCGCGGGGTTGACCAGCTCTCCGGGGTGACTCGGGCCCGTGCGCAACGCCCCGCGGGATCAACCTGTTGTCCTGGGCGAATCGGGCCCAGGTCCGAGTGCCCTCGGGGTCGACCAGCTGTCCCCGGGCACACGTGCTTGGGTCCGAAAGCCCTCGGGGTGGACCTGCTGTCCCTGGAGACTCCGGCCCGGCTCCGAAAGCCTGCGGGGTCGACCAGCTCTTCCGAGGGACTCGGGCCTGGGTCCGAGGGCTTGAGTGGGCGACTGGCTGTCCCGTGGGACTCGGGCTCTTGCCCGAGGGCCCGTGGGGCCGACCAGCACTCCCTGGATAATCGTGGGTTGGTCCGAAGGCCCTCAGGGATGTCCAGCTGTCCCGGGCGTCTACGACCCGGGTCGAAGGCACTAGGTGTCGACAAGCTGTTCCGGGCGACTCGTGCTCGAGTCCGAAGGCCCGAGTTTTCAACCAGCGTTTCCGGGCGACTGGCGCTTGTGTCTGAGGGCCCGCGGGTTCGACCGGTTCGACGGGGCGACTCGGGCTCATGCCAGAGGGCCCACGGGGTCGACCTGCTGTCCCGGGCGACTGGGACCTGTCTCCAAAGGCCCTCGGGTTCGACCTGATGTCTTGGGTGATTAGGGCCCGTGCCCAGGGCCCGTGGTGTCGACCAACTCTCCCAGGTGCCTCGAGTTCAGGCCCGAGGGTCCGTGGTCGACCAGCTGTCCCGGGTGACTTGGGCCCGTGCCCGCTATCCCGCGGGGTCGACCAGCCGTCCTGGGCCACTTGGGTCCTGGTCGGGGGACAGCGGTGTTGACCAGGCATCCCAGGCGACTCGGGCCCGGGTCCGAGAGCCCACGGTGTCGTCCAGCTGTCCCGGGGTCTCGGCTCAGCGCCCAAGGGCCTGCGGGATCGACAGGCTGTCCCGGGATACTCAGGCCCGGGTCCAAGGGACCACAGGGTCGAGGAGCTGTCCCGGGACTCTCGCGCTTGGGTCTGAACGCCCTCGGGGTCGACCAGCTGTCCCAGGCGACTCCGGCCCGGCTCCGAACTCCTGCGGGGTCGACCAGCTGTTCCAGGCCACCTGCACTTGTGTCCGAGGGCCCTCGGTGTCGCCCTGCTGTCCCAGGCTCTCGGGCCCGGTTCCGATGGCCCATGGGGTCGACCAGCTGTCCCTGGCGATTGGGGCCCGAGTCCAAAGGCCCTCAGTGTAGACCATCTGTCCCTGGCGACTCGCACTCCAGTCCGAAGGCCCGTGGGGTCGACCAACTGTCCCGGGTGACTCGGGCCCTGGTCCAAGGCCCCGCGGCTTCGACCAGACCTGCCAGGCGAATCGCGCTCTGGTCGGATAGCCTGTGGGTTCGACCAGCTGTCCCGGGGGACTCGGGCCCGGGTCCGAGGGCCTGAGGCGTCGAGCAGCTGTCCCAGGGGAATCGGGCCCTGGTCGGAGGGACCGCGGTTTCGACCAGATATCCCAGCCGACTCGGACCCGCGTCCGAGGAGCTGTAGTGTTGAAAATCTATCCCGGCCGTCCCCTCCCGTGTTCGAGCTGACGCGGGTCGATCAGTGATCCCATCCAACTCGGTCCCGGGTCCGAGGTGCCGCGGGTTGACCAGCCATCCCGGCCTACTTGGTCCCGGGTCTGAGCTGGCGCGGGCTCGACCAGCTATCCGGGCGACTTGGGCCCTGGTCGCAGGAACCGCAGGTTCGACCAGCTGTCCCGTGCGACTAGGGCCCGGGTCCGAGGGCCCGCAGGTTCGACCAGCTGTCCCGCGCAACTAGGGTCCGGGTCCGAGGTCCCGTGGTGTCGACCAGCTGTCCCGCATGTCTTGGGCACTTTTCGAGGGCCCACGGGATCAACCAGCTGTCCCTGGCAATTCACACTCATGTCCGAGGGCCCGCGGTGTCGAACAACTGTCCCGGTTGACACGGGCCCTGGTCCGAGGGCCCGCGGGTTCGACCAGCCCTCCCAGGCGAATTGCGCTCTGGTCGGATAGCCCGCGGGTTCGACCAGCTGTCCCGGGGGACTCGGGCCCGGGTCCCAGGGCCTGCGTGGTCGGCAGGCTGTCCCGGGGAACTCACGCCTGGGTCCGAGGGCCTGAGTGTTCGACCAGCTATCCCAGGGGACTCGGGAACATGCCCGAGTGCCAGCGGTGTCCTCAAGTTGTCCATGGCGACACGGGCCCGGGTCCGAGGACCCTGCGGTGTCGACCAGCTGTCACGCGCGACTCGGGCCCAGGTCCGGGTACCCACGGCGTCGACCACTTGTCCCTGGCGACTGGGGCCCGGGTCCGAAGGCCTTCGGTGTTGACCAACTGTCCCGGGTGACTCTCAGTCGAGTCCGAGGGCCCGCAGGGTGGACCAGCTGTCCCGGGCGACTCGTGCCGTGGTCCAAATTCCCGCGGGGTCGACCAGCACTGCCCGGGGACTCGGGCCCGGGCCTGAGGGCCCACGGTTTCCAACAGCTTTTCGGGGAGAATCGCGCTTGTCTCCGATGCCCCGCGGGGTTGACCAGCTCTCCGGGGTGACTCGGGCCCGTGCGCAACGCCCCGCGGGATCAACCTGTTGTCCTGGGCGAATCGGGCCCAGGTCCGAGTGCCCTCGGGGTCGACCAGCTGTCCCCGGGCACACGTGCTTGGGTCCGAAAGCCCTCGGGGTGGACCTGCTGTCCCTGGAGACTCCGGCCCGGCTCCGAAAGCCTGCGGGGTCGACCAGCTCTTCCGAGGGACTCGGGCCTGGGTCCGAGGGCTTGAGTGGGCGACTGGCTGTCCCGTGGGACTCGGGCTCTTGCCCGAGGGCCCGTGGGGCCGACCAGCACTCCCTGGATAATCGTGGGTTGGTCCGAAGGCCCTCAGGGATGTCCAGCTGTCCCGGGCGTCTACGACCCGGGTCGAAGGCACTAGGTGTCGACAAGCTGTTCCGGGCAACTCGTGCTCGAGTCCGAAGGCCCGAGTTTTCAACCAGCGTTTCCGGGCGACTGGCGCTTGTGTCTGAGGGCCCGCGGGTTCGACCGGTTCGACGGGGCGACTCGGGCTCATGCCAGAGGGCCCACGGGGTCGACCTGCTGTCCCGGGCGACTGGGACCTGTCTCCAAAGGCCCTCGGGTTCGACCTGATGTCTTGGGTGATTAGGGCCCGTGCCCAGGGCCCGTGGTGTCGACCAACTCTCCCAGGTGCCTCGAGTTCAGGCCCGAGGGTCTGCGGTCGACCAGCTGTCCCGGGTGACTTGGGCCCGTGCCCGCTATCCCGCGGGGTCGACCAGCCGTCCTGGGCGACTTGGGTCCTGGTCGGGGGACAGCGGTGTTGACCAGGCATCCCAGGCGACTCGGGCCCGGGTCCGAGAGCCCACGGTGTCGTCCAGCTGTCCCGGGGTCTCGGCTCAGCGCCCAAGGGCCTGCGGGATCGACAGGCTGTCCCGGGATACTCAGGCCCGGGTCCAAGGGACCACAGGGTCGAGGAGCTGTCCCGGGACTCTCGCGCTTGGGTCCGAACGCCCTCGGGGTCGACCAGCTGTCCCGGGCGACTCCGGCCCGGCTCCGAACTCCTGCGGGGTCGACCAGCTGTTCCAGGCCACCTGCACTTGTGTCCGAGGGCCCTCGGTGTCGCCCTGCTGTCCCAGGCTCTCGGGCCCGGTTCCGATGGCCCATGGGGTCGACCAGCTGTCCCTGGCGATTGGGGCCCGAGTCCAAAGGCCCTCAGTGTAGACCATCTGTCCCTGGCGACTCGCACTCCAGTCCGAAGGCCCGCGGGGTCGACCAACTGTCCCGGGCGACTCGGGCCCTGGTCCAAGGCCCCGCGGCTTCGACCAGACCTGCCAGGCGAATCGCGCTCTGGTCGGATAGCCTGTGGGTTCGACCAGCTGTCCCGGGGGACTCGGGCCCGGGTCCGAGGGCCTGAGGCGTCGAGCAGCTGTCCCAGGGGAATCGGGCCCTGGTCGGAGGGACCGCGGTTTCGACCAGATATCCCAGCCGACTCGGACCCGCGTCCGAGGAGCTGTAGTGTTGAAAATCTATCCCGGCCGTCCCCTCCCGTGTTCGAGCTGACGCGGGTCGATCAGTTATCCCATCCAACTCGGTCCCGGGTCCGAGGTGCCGCGGGTTGACCAGCCATCCCGGCCTACTTGGTCCCGGGTCTGAGCTGGCGCGGGCTCGACCAGCTATCCGGGCGACTTGGGCCCTGGTCGCAGGAACCGCAGGTTCGACCAGCTGTCCCGTGCGACTAGGGCCCGGGTCCGAGGGCCCGCAGGTTCGACCAGCTGTCCCGCGCAACTAGGGTCCGGGTCCGAGGTCCCGTGGTGTCGACCAGCTGTCCCGCATGTCTTGGGCACTTTTCGAGGGCCCACGGGATCAACCAGCTGTCCCTGGCAATTCACACTCATGTCCGAGGGCCCGCGGTGTCGAACAACTGTCCCGGTTGACACGGGCCCTGGTCCGAGGGCCCGCGGGTTCGACCAGCCCTCCCAGGCGAATTGCGCTCTGGTCGGATAGCCCGCGGGTTCGACCAGCTGTCCCGGGGGACTCGGGCCCGTGTCCGAGGGCTGAGGGTTCGACCAGCTGTCCCGGGGGACTCGGGCCCGGGTCCCAGGGCCTGCGTGGTCGGCAGGCTGTCCCGGGGAACTCACGCCTGGGTCCGAGGGCCTGAGTGTTCGACCAGCTATCCCAGGGGACTCGGGAACATGCCCGAGTGCCAGCGGTGTCCTCAAGTTGTCCATGGCGACACGGGCCCGGGTCCGAGGACCCTGCGGTGTCGACCAGCTGTCACGCGCGACTCGGGCCCAGGTCCGGGTACCCACGGCGTCGACCACTTGTCCCTGGCGACTGGGGCCCGGGTCCGAAGGCCTTCGGTGTTGACCAACTGTCCCGGGTGACTCGCAGTCGAGTCCGAGGGCCCGCAGGGTGGACCAGCTGTCCCGGGCGACTCGTGCCGTGGTCCAAATTCCCGCGGGGTCGACCAGCACTGCCCGGGGACTCGGGCCCGGGCCTGAGGGCCCACGGTTTCCAACAGCTTTTCGGGGAGAATCGCGCTTGTCTCCGATGCCCCGCGGGGTTGACCAGCTCTCCGGGGTGACTCGGGCCCGTGCGCAACGCCCCGCGGGATCAACCTGTTGTCCTGGGCGAATTGGGCCCAGGTCCGAGTGCCCTCGGGGTCGACCAGCTGTCCCCGGGCACACGTGCTTGGGTCCGAAAGCCCTCGGGGTGGACCTGCTGTCCCTGGAGACTCCGGCCCGGCTCCGAAAGCCTGCGGGGTCGACCAGCTCTTCCGAGGGACTCGGGCCTGGGTCCGAGGGCTTGAGTGGGCGACTGGCTGTCCCGTGGGACTCGGGCTCTTGCCCGAGGGCCTGTGGGGCCGACCAGCACTCCCTGGATAATCGTGGGTTGGTCCGAAGGCCCTCAGGGATGTCCAGCTGTCCCGGGCGTCTACGACCCGGGTCGAAGGCACTAGGTGTCGACAAGCTGTTCCGGGCGACTCGTGCTCGAGTCCGAAGGCCCGAGTTTTCAACCAGCGTTTCCGGGCGACTGGCGCTTGTGTCTGAGGGCCCGCGGGTTCGACCGGTTCGACGGGGCGACTCGGGCTCATGCCAGAGGGCCCACGGGGTCGACCTGCTGTCCCGGGCGACTGGGACCTGTCTCCAAAGGCCCTCGGGTTCGACCTGATGTCTTGGGTGATTAGGGCCCGTGCCCAGGGCCCGTGGTGTCGACCAACTCTCCCAGGTGCCTCGAGTTCAGGCCCGAGGGTCCGTGGTCGACCAGCTGTCCCGGGTGACTTGGGCCCGTGCCCGCTATCCCGCGGGGTCGACCAGCCGTCCTGGGCCACTTGGGTCCTGGTCGGGGGACAGCGGTGTTGACCAGGCATCCCAGGCGACTCGGGCCCGGGTCCGAGAGCCCACGGTGTCGTCCAGCTGTCCCGGGGTCTCGGCTCAGCGCCCAAGGGCCTGCGGGATCGACAGGCTGTCCCGGGATACTCAGGCCCGGGTCCAAGGGACCACAGGGTCGAGGAGCTGTCCCGGGACTCTCGCGCTTGGGTCCGAACGCCCTCGGGGTCGACCAGCTGTCCCGGGCGACTCCGGCCCGGCTCCGAACTCCTGCGGGGTCGACCAGCTGTTCCAGGCCACCTGCACTTGTGTCCGAGGGCCCTCGGTGTCGCCCTGCTGTCCCAGGCTCTCGGGCCCGGTTCCGATGGCCCATGGGGTCGACCAGCTGTCCCTGGCGATTGGGGCCCGAGTCCAAAGGCCCTCAGTGTAGACCATCTGTCCCTGGCGACTCGCACTCCAGTCCGAAGGCCCGCGGGGTCGACCAACTGTCCCGGGCGACTCGGGCCCTGGTCCAAGGCCCCGCGGCTTCGACCAGACCTGCCAGGCGAATCGCGCTCTGGTCGGATAGCCTGTGGGTTCGACCAGCTGTCCCGGGGGACTCGGGCCCGGGTCCGAGGGCCTGAGGCGTCGAGCAGCTGTCCCAGGGGAATCGGGCCCTGGTCGGAGGGACCGCGGTTTCGACCAGATATCCCAGCCGACTCGGACCCGCGTCCGAGGAGCTGTAGTGTTGAAAATCTATCCCGGCCGTCCCCTCCCGTGTTCGAGCTGACGCGGGTCGATCAGTGATCCCATCCAACTCGGTCCCGGGTCCGAGGTGCCGCGGGTTGACCAGCCATCCCGGCCTACTTGGTCCCGGGTCTGAGCTGGCGCGGGCTCGACCAGCTATCCGGGCGACTTGGGCCCTGGTCGCAGGAACCGCAGGTTCGACCAGCTGTCCCGTGCGACTAGGGCCCGGGTCCGAGGGCCCGCAGGTTCGACCAGCTGTCCCGCGCAACTAGGGTCCGGGTCCGAGGTCCCGTGGTGTCGACCAGCTGTCCCGCATGTCTTGGGCACTTTTCGAGGGCCCACGGGATCAACCAGCTGTCCCTGGCAATTCACACTCATGTCCGAGGGCCCGCGGTGTCGAACAACTGTCCCGGTTGACACGGGCCCTGGTCCGAGGGCCCGCGGGTTCGACCAGCCCTCCCAGGCGAATTGCGCTCTGGTCGGATAGCCCGCGGGTTCGACCAGCTGTCCCGGGGGACTCGGGCCCGTGTCCGAGGGCTGAGGGTTCGACCAGCTGTCCCGGGGGACTCGGGCCCGGGTCCCAGGGCCTGCGTGGTCGGCAGGCTGTCCCGGGGAACTCACGCCTGGGTCCGAGGGCCTGAGTGTTCGACCAGCTATCCCAGGGGACTCGGGAACATGCCCGAGTGCCAGCGGTGTCCTCAAGTTGTCCATGGCGACACGGGCCCGGGTCCGAGGACCCTGCGGTGTCGACCAGCTGTCACGCGCGACTCGGGCCCAGGTCCGGGTACCCACGGCGTCGACCACTTGTCCCTGGCGACTGGGGCCCGGGTCCGAAGGCCTTCGGTGTTGACCAACTGTCCCGGGTGACTCGCAGTCGAGTCCGAGGGCCCGCAGGGTGGACCAGCTGTCCCGGGCGACTCGTGCCGTGGTCCAAATTCCCGCGGGGTCGACCAGCACTGCCCGGGGACTCGGGCCCGGGCCTGAGGGCCCACGGTTTCCAACAGCTTTTCGGGGAGAATCGCGCTTGTCTCCGATGCCCCGCGGGGTTGACCAGCTCTCCGGGGTGACTCGGGCCCGTGCGCAACGCCCCGCGGGATCAACCTGTTGTCCTGGGCGAATCGGGCCCAGGTCCGAGTGCCCTCGGGGTCGACCAGCTGTCCCCGGGCACACGTGCTTGGGTCCGAAAGCCCTCGGGGTGGACCTGCTGTCCCTGGAGACTCCGGCCCGGCTCCGAAAGCCTGCGGGGTCGAACAGCTCTTCCGAGGGACTCGGGCCTGGGTCCGAGGGCTTGAGTGGGCGACTGGCTGTCCCGTGGGACTCGGGCTCTTGCCCGAGGGCCCGTGGGGCCGACCAGCACTCCCTGGATAATCGTGGGTTGGTCCGAAGGCCCTCAGGGATGTCCAGCTGTCCCGGGCGTCTACGACCCGGGTCGAAGGCACTAGGTGTCGACAAGCTGTTCCGGGCGACTCGTGCTCGAGTCCGAAGGCCCGAGTTTTCAACCAGCGTTTCCGGGCGACTGGCGCTTGTGTCTGAGGGCCCGCGGGTTCGACCGGTTCGACGGGGCGACTCGGGCTCATGCCAGAGGGCCCACGGGGTCGACCTGCTGTCCCGGGCGACTGGGACCTGTCTCCAAAGGCCCTCGGGTTCGACCTGATGTCTTGGGTGATTAGGGCCCGTGCCCAGGGCCCGTGGTGTCGACCAACTCTCCCAGGTGCCTCGAGTTCAGGCCCGAGGGTCCGTGGTCGACCAGCTGTCCCGGGTGACTTGGGCCCGTGCCCGCTATCCCGCGGGGTCGACCAGCCGTCCTGGGCCACTTGGGTCCTGGTCGGGGGACAGCGGTGTTGACCAGGCATCCCAGGCGACTCGGGCCCGGGTCCGAGAGCCCACGGTGTCGTCCAGCTGTCCCGGGGTCTCGGCTCAGCGCCCAAGGGCCTGCGGGATCGACAGGCTGTCCCGGGATACTCAGGCCCGGGTCCAAGGGACCACAGGGTCGAGGAGCTGTCCCGGGACTCTCGCGCTTGGGTCCGAACGCCCTCGGGGTCGACCAGCTGTCCCGGGCGACTCCGGCCCGGCTCCGAACTCCTGCGGGGTCGACCAGCTGTTCCAGGCCACCTGCACTTGTGTCCGAGGGCCCTCGGTGTCGCCCTGCTGTCCCAGGCTCTCGGGCCCGGTTCCGATGGCCCATGGGGTCGACCAGCTGTCCCTGGCGATTGGGGCCCGAGTCCAAAGGCCCTCAGTGTAGACCATCTGTCCCTGGCGACTCGCACTCCAGTCCGAAGGCCCGCGGGGTCGACCAACTGTCCCGGGCGACTCGGGCCCTGGTCCAAGGCCCCGCGGCTTCGACCAGACCTGCCAGGCGAATCGCGCTCTGGTCGGATAGCCTGTGGGTTCGACCAGCTGTCCCGGGGGACTCGGGCCCGGGTCCGAGGGCCTGAGGCGTCGAGCAGCTGTCCCAGGGGAATCGGGCCCTGGTCGGAGGGACCGCGGTTTCGACCAGATATCCCAGCCGACTCGGACCCGCGTCCGAGGAGCTGTAGTGTTGAAAATCTATCCCGGCCGTCCCCTCCCGTGTTCGAGCTGACGCGGGTCGATCAGTGATCCCATCCAACTCGGTCCCGGGTCCGAGGTGCCGCGGGTTGACCAGCCATCCCGGCCTACTTGGTCCCGGGTCTGAGCTGGCGCGGGCTCGACCAGCTATCCGGGCGACTTGGGCCCTGGTCGCAGGAACCGCAGGTTCGACCAGCTGTCCCGTGCGACTAGGGCCCGGGTCCGAGGGCCCGCAGGTTCGACCAGCTGTCCCGCGCAACTAGGGTCCGGGTCCGAGGTCCCGTGGTGTCGACCAGCTGTCCCGCATGTCTTGGGCACTTTTCGAGGGCCCACGGGATCAACCAGCTGTCCCTGGCAATTCACACTCATGTCCGAGGGCCCGCGGTGTCGAACAACTGTCCCGGTTGACACGGGCCCTGGTCCGAGGGCCCGCGGGTTCGACCAGCCCTCCCAGGCGAATTGCGCTCTGGTCGGATAGCCCGCGGGTTCGACCAGCTGTCCCGGGGGACTCGGGCCCGTGTCCGAGGGCTGAGGGTTCGACCAGCTGTCCCGGGGGACTCGGGCCCGGGTCCCAGGGCCTGCGTGGTCGGCAGGCTGTCCCGGGGAACTCACGCCTGGGTCCGAGGGCCTGAGTGTTCGACCAGCTATCCCAGGGGACTCGGGAACATGCCCGAGTGCCAGCGGTGTCCTCAAGTTGTCCATGGCGACATGGGCCCGGGTCCGAGGACCCTGCGGTGTCGACCAGCTGTCACGCGCGACTCGGGCCCAGGTCCGGGTACCCACGGCGTCGACCACTTGTCCCTGGCGACTGGGGCCCGGGTCCGAAGGCCTTCGGTGTTGACCAACTGTCCCGGGTGACTCGCAGTCGAGTCCGAGGGCCCGCAGGGTGGACCAGCTGTCCCGGGCGACTCGTGCCGTGGTCCAAATTCCCGCGGGGTCGACCAGCACTGCCCGGGGACTCGGGCCCGGGCCTGAGGGCCCACGGTTTCCAACAGCTTTTCGGGGAGAATCGCGCTTGTCTCCGATGCCCCGCGGGGTTGACCAGCTCTCCGGGGTGACTCGGGCCCGTGCGCAACGCCCCGCGGGATCAACCTGTTGTCCTGGGCGAATCGGGCCCAGGTCCGAGTGCCCTCGGGGTCGACCAGCTGTCCCCGGGCACACGTGCTTGGGTCCGAAAGCCCTCGGGGTGGACCTGCTGTCCCTGGAGACTCCGGCCCGGCTCCGAAAGCCTGCGGGGTCGACCAGCTCTTCCGAGGGACTCGGGCCTGGGTCCGAGGGCTTGAGTGGGCGACTGGCTGTCCCGTGGGACTCGGGCTCTTGCCCGAGGGCCCGTGGGGCCGACCAGCACTCCCTGGATAATCGTGGGTTGGTCCGAAGGCCCTCAGGGATGTCCAGCTGTCCCGGGCGTCTACGACCCGGGTCGAAGGCACTAGGTGTCGACAAGCTGTTCCGGGCGACTCGTGCTCGAGTCCGAAGGCCCGAGTTTTCAACCAGCGTTTCCGGGCGACTGGCGCTTGTGTCTGAGGGCCCGCGGGTTCGACCGGTTCGACGGGGCGACTCGGGCTCATGCCAGAGGGCCCACGGGGTCGACCTGCTGTCCCGGGCGACTGGGACCTGTCTCCAAAGGCCCTCGGGTTCGACCTGATGTCTTGGGTGATTAGGGCCCGTGCCCAGGGCCCGTGGTGTCGACCAACTCTCCCAGGTGCCTCGAGTTCAGGCCCGAGGGTCCGTGGTCGACCAGCTGTCCCGGGTGACTTGGGCCCGTGCCCGCTATCCCGCGGGGTCGACCAGCCGTCCTGGGCCACTTGGGTCCTGGTCGGGGGACAGCGGTGTTGACCAGGCATCCCAGGCGACTCGGGCCCGGGTCCGAGAGCCCACGGTGTCGTCCAGCTGTCCCGGGGTCTCGGCTCAGCGCCCAAGGGCCTGCGGGATCGACAGGCTGTCCCGGGATACTCAGGCCCGGGTCCAAGGGACCACAGGGTCGAGGAGCTCTCCCGGGACTCTCGCGCTTGGGTCCGAACGCCCTCGGGGTCGACCAGCTGTCCCGGGCGACTCCGGCCCGGCTCCGAACTCCTGCGGGGTCGACCAGCTGTTCCAGGCCACCTGCACTTGTGTCCGAGGGCCCTCGGTGTCGCCCTGCTGTCCCAGGCTCTCGGGCCCGGTTCCGATGGCCCATGGGGTCGACCAGCTGTCCCTGGCGATTGGGGCCCGAGTCCAAAGGCCCTCAGTGTAGACCATCTGTCCCTGGCGACTCGCACTCCAGTCCGAAGGCCCGCGGGGTCGACCAACTGTCCCGGGCGACTCGGGCCCTGGTCCAAGGCCCCGCGGCTTCGACCAGACCTGCCAGGCGAATCGCGCTCTGGTCGGATAGCCTGTGGGTTCGACCAGCTGTCCCGGGGGACTCGGGCCCGGGTCCGAGGGCCTGATGCGTCGAGCAGCTGTCCCAGGGGAATCGGGCCCTGGTCGGAGGGACCGCGGTTTCGACCAGATATCCCAGCCGACTCGGACCCGCGTCCGAGGAGCTGTAGTGTTGAAAATCTATCCCGGCCGTCCCCTCCCGTGTTCGAGCTGACGCGGGTCGATCAGTGATCCCATCCAACTCGGTCCCGGGTCCGAGGTGCCGCGGGTTGACCAGCCATCCCGGCCTACTTGGTCCCGGGTCTGAGCTGGCGCGGGCTCGACCAGCTATCCGGGCGACTTGGGCCCTGGTCGCAGGAACCGCAGGTTCGACCAGCTGTCCCGTGCGACTAGGGCCCGGGTCCGAGGGCCCGCAGGTTCGACCAGCTGTCCCGCGCAACTAGGGTCCGGGTCCGAGGTCCCGTGGTGTCGACCAGCTGTCCCGCATGTCTTGGGCACTTTTCGAGGGCCCACGGGATCAACCAGCTGTCCCTGGCAATTCACACTCATGTCCGAGGGCCCGCGGTGTCGAACAACTGTCCCGGTTGACACGGGCCCTGGTCCGAGGGCCCGCGGGTTCGACCAGCCCTCCCAGGCGAATTGCGCTCTGGTCGGATAGCCCGCGGGTTCGACCAGCTGTCCCGGGGGACTCGGGCCCGTGTCCGAGGGCTGAGGGTTCGACCAGCTGTCCCGGGGGACTCGGGCCCGGGTCCCAGGGCCTGCGTGGTCGGCAGGCTGTCCCGGGGAACTCACGCCTGGGTCCGAGGGCCTGAGTGTTCGACCAGCTATCCCAGGGGACTCGGGAACATGCCCGAGTGCCAGCGGTGTCCTCAAGTTGTCCATGGCGACACGGGCCCGGGTCCGAGGACCCTGCGGTGTCGACCAGCTGTCACGCGCGACTCGGGCCCAGGTCCGGGTACCCACGGCGTCGACCACTTGTCCCTGGCGACTGGGGCCCGGGTCCGAAGGCCTTCGGTGTTGACCAACTGTCCCGGGTGACTCGCAGTCGAGTCCGAGGGCCCGCAGGGTGGACCAGCTGTCCCGGGCGACTCGTGCCGTGGTCCAAATTCCCGCGGGGTCGACCAGCACTGCCCGGGGACTCGGGCCCGGGCCTGAGGGCCCACGGTTTCCAACAGCTTTTCGGGGAGAATCGCGCTTGTCTCCGATGCCCCGCGGGGTTGACCAGCTCTCCGGGGTGACTCGGGCCCGTGCGCAACGCCCCGCGGGATCAACCTGTTGTCCTGGGCGAATCGGGCCCAGGTCCGAGTGCCCTCGGGGTCGACCAGCTGTCCCCGGGCACACGTGCTTGGGTCCGAAAGCCCTCGGGGTGGACCTGCTGTCCCTGGAGACTCCGGCCCGGCTCCGAAAGCCTGCGGGGTCGACCAGCTCTTCCGAGGGACTCGGGCCTGGGTCCGAGGGCTTGAGTGGGCGACTGGCTGTCCCGTGGGACTCGGGCTCTTGCCCGAGGGCCCGTGGGGCCGACCAGCACTCCCTGGATAATCGTGGGTTGGTCCGAAGGCCCTCAGGGATGTCCAGCTGTCCCGGGCGTCTACGACCCGGGTCGAAGGCACTAGGTGTCGACAAGCTGTTCCGGGCGACTCGTGCTCGAGTCCGAAGGCCCGAGTTTTCAACCAGCGTTTCCGGGCGACTGGCGCTTGTGTCTGAGGGCCCGCGGGTTCGACCGGTTCGACGGGGCGACTCGGGCTCATGCCAGAGGGCCCACGGGGTCGACCTGCTGTCCCGGGCGACTGGGACCTGTCTCCAAAGGCCCTCGGGTTCGACCTGATGTCTTGGGTGATTAGGGCCCGTGCCCAGGGCCCGTGGTGTCGACCAACTCTCCCAGGTGCCTCGAGTTCAGGCCCGAGGGTCCGTGGTCGACCAGCTGTCCCGGGTGACTTGGGCCCGTGCCCGCTATCCCGCGGGGTCGACCAGCCGTCCTGGGCCACTTGGGTCCTGGTCGGGGGACAGCGGTGTTGACCAGGCATCCCAGGCGACTCGGGCCCGGGTCCGAGAGCCCACGGTGTCGTCCAGCTGTCCCGGGGTCTCGGCTCAGCGCCCAAGGGCCTGCGGGATCGACAGGCTGTCCCGGGATACTCAGGCCCGGGTCCAAGGGACCACAGGGTCGAGGAGCTGTCCCGGGACTCTCGCGCTTGGGTCCGAACGCCCTCGGGGTCGACCAGCTGTCCCGGGCGACTCCGGCCCGGCTCCGAACTCCTGCGGGGTCGACCAGCTGTTCCAGGCCACCTGCACTTGTGTCCGAGGGCCCTCGGTGTCGCCCTGCTGTCCCAGGCTCTCGGGCCCGGTTCCGATGGCCCATGGGGTCGACCAGCTGTCCCTGGCGATTGGGGCCCGAGTCCAAAGGCCCTCAGTGTAGACCATCTGTCCCTGGCGACTCGCACTCCAGTCCGAAGGCCCGCGGGGTCGACCAACTGTCCCGGGCGACTCGGGCCCTGGTCCAAGGCCCCGCGGCTTCGACCAGACCTGCCAGGCGAATCGCGCTCTGGTCGGATAGCCTGTGGGTTCGACCAGCTGTCCCGGGGGACTCGGGCCCGGGTCCGAGGGCCTGAGGCGTCGAGCAGCTGTCCCAGGGGAATCGGGCCCTGGTCGGAGGGACCGCGGTTTCGACCAGATATCCCAGCCGACTCGGACCCGCGTCCGAGGAGCTGTAGTGTTGAAAATCTATCCCGGCCGTCCCCTCCCGTGTTCGAGCTGACGCGGGTCGATCAGTGATCCCATCCAACTCGGTCCCGGGTCCGAGGTGCCGCGGGTTGACCAGCCATCCCGGCCTACTTGGTCCCGGGTCTGAGCTGGCGCGGGCTCGACCAGCTATCCGGGCGACTTGGGCCCTGGTCGCAGGAACCGCAGGTTCGACCAGCTGTCCCGTGCGACTAGGGCCCGGGTCCGAGGGCCCGCAGGTTCGACCAGCTGTCCCGCGCAACTAGGGTCCGGGTCCGAGGTCCCGTGGTGTCGACCAGCTGTCCCGCATGTCTTGGGCACTTTTCGAGGGCCCACGGGATCAACCAGCTGTCCCTGGCAATTCACACTCATGTCCGAGGGCCCGCGGTGTCGAACAACTGTCCCGGTTGACACGGGCCCTGGTCCGAGGGCCCGCGGGTTCGACCAGCCCTCCCAGGCGAATTGCGCTCTGGTCGGATAGCCCGCGGGTTCGACCAGCTGTCCCGGGGGACTCGGGCCCGTGTCCGAGGGCTGAGGGTTCGACCAGCTGTCCCGGGGGACTCGGGCCCGGGTCCCAGGGCCTGCGTGGTCGGCAGGCTGTCCCGGGGAACTCACGCCTGGGTCCGAGGGCCTGAGTGTTCGACCAGCTATCCCAGGGGACTCGGGAACATGCCCGAGTGCCAGCGGTGTCCTCAAGTTGTCCATGGCGACACGGGCCCGGGTCCGAGGACCCTGCGGTGTCGACCAGCTGTCACGCGCGACTCGGGCCCAGGTCCGGGTACCCACGGCGTCGACCACTTGTCCCTGGCGACTGGGGCCCGGGTCCGAAGGCCTTCGGTGTTGACCAACTGTCCCGGGTGACTCGCAGTCGAGTCCGAGGGCCCGCAGGGTGGACCAGCTGTCCCGGGCGACTCGTGCCGTGGTCCAAATTCCCGCGGGGTCGACCAGCACTGCCCGGGGACTCGGGCCCGGGCCTGAGGGCCCACGGTTTCCAACAGCTTTTCGGGGAGAATCGCGCTTGTCTCCGATGCCCCGCGGGGTTGACCAGCTCTCCGGGGTGACTCGGGCCCGTGCGCAACGCCCCGCGGGATCAACCTGTTGTCCTGGGCGAATCGGGCCCAGGTCCGAGTGCCCTCGGGGTCGACCAGCTGTCCCCGGGCACACGTGCTTGGGTCCGAAAGCCCTCGGGGTGGACCTGCTGTCCCTGGAGACTCCGGCCCGGCTCCGAAAGCCTGCGGGGTCGACCAGCTCTTCCGAGGGACTCGGGCCTGGGTCCGAGGGCTTGAGTGGGCGACTGGCTGTCCCGTGGGACTCGGGCTCTTGCCCGAGGGCCCGTGGGGCCGACCAGCACTCCCTGGATAATCGTGGGTTGGTCCGAAGGCCCTCAGGGATGTCCAGCTGTCCCGGGCGTCTACGACCCGGGTCGAAGGCACTAGGTGTCGACAAGCTGTTCCGGGCGACTCGTGCTCGAGTCCGAAGGCCCGAGTTTTCAACCAGCGTTTCCGGGCGACTGGCGCTTGTGTCTGAGGGCCCGCGGGTTCGACCGGTTCGACGGGGCGACTCGGGCTCATGCCAGAGGGCCCACGGGGTCGACCTGCTGTCCCGGGCGACTGGGACCTGTCTCCAAAGGCCCTCGGGTTCGACCTGATGTCTTGGGTGATTAGGGCCCGTGCCCAGGGCCCGTGGTGTCGACCAACTCTCCCAGGTGCCTCGAGTTCAGGCCCGAGGGTCCGTGGTCGACCAGCTGTCCCGGGTGACTTGGGCCCGTGCCCGCTATCCCGCGGGGTCGACCAGCCGTCCTGGGCGACTTGGGTCCTGGTCGGGGGACAGCGGTGTTGACCAGGCATCCCAGGCGACTCGGGCCCGGGTCCGAGAGCCCACGGTGTCGTCCAGCTGTCCCGGGGTCTCGGCTCAGCGCCCAAGGGCCTGCGGGATCGACAGGCTGTCCCGGGATACTCAGGCCCGGGTCCAAGGGACCACAGGGTCGAGGAGCTCTCCCGGGACTCTCGCGCTTGGGTCCGAACGCCCTCGGGGTCGACCAGCTGTCCCGGGCGACTCCGGCCCGGCTCCGAACTCCTGCGGGGTCGACCAGCTGTTCCAGGCCACCTGCACTTGTGTCCGAGGGCCCTCGGTGTCGCCCTGCTGTCCCAGGCTCTCGGGCCCGGTTCCGATGGCCCATGGGGTCGACCAGCTGTCCCTGGCGATTGGGGCCCGAGTCCAAAGGCCCTCAGTGTAGACCATCTGTCCCTGGCGACTCGCACTCCAGTCCGAAGGCCCGCGGGGTCGACCAACTGTCCCGGGCGACTCGGGCCCTGGTCCAAGGCCCCGCGGCTTCGACCAGACCTGCCAGGCGAATCGCGCTCTGGTCGGATAGCCTGTGGGTTCGACCAGCTGTCCCGGGGGACTCGGGCCCGGGTCCGAGGGCCTGAGGCGTCGAGCAGCTGTCCCAGGGGAATCGGGCCCTGGTCGGAGGGACCGCGGTTTCGACCAGATATCCCAGCCGACTCGGACCCGCGTCCGAGGAGCTGTAGTGTTGAAAATCTATCCCGGCCGTCCCCTCCCGTGTTCGAGCTGACGCGGGTCGATCAGTGATCCCATCCAACTCGGTCCCGGGTCCGAGGTGCCGCGGGTTGACCAGCCATCCCGGCCTACTTGGTCCCGGGTCTGAGCTGGCGCGGGCTCGACCAGCTATCCGGGCGACTTGGGCCCTGGTCGCAGGAACCGCAGGTTCGACCAGCTGTCCCGTGCGACTAGGGCCCGGGTCCGAGGGCCCGCAGGTTCGACCAGCTGTCCCGCGCAACTAGGGTCCGGGTCCGAGGTCCCGTGGTGTCGACCAGCTGTCCCGCATGTCTTGGGCACTTTTCGAGGGCCCACGGGATCAACCAGCTGTCCCTGGCAATTCACACTCATGTCCGAGGGCCCGCGGTGTCGAACAACTGTCCCGGTTGACACGGGCCCTGGTCCGAGGGCCCGCGGGTTCGACCAGCCCTCCCAGGCGAATTGCGCTCTGGTCGGATAGCCCGCGGGTTCGACCAGCTGTCCCGGGGGACTCGGGCCCGTGTCCGAGGGCTGAGGGTTCGACCAGCTGTCCCGGGGGACTCGGGCCCGGGTCCCAGGGCCTGCGTGGTCGGCAGGCTGTCCCGGGGAACTCACGCCTGGGTCCGAGGGCCTGAGTGTTCGACCAGCTATCCCAGGGGACTCGGGAACATGCCCGAGTGCCAGCGGTGTCCTCAAGTTGTCCATGGCGACACGGGCCCGGGTCCGAGGACCCTGCGGTGTCGACCAGCTGTCACGCGCGACTCGGGCCCAGGTCCGGGTACCCACGGCGTCGACCACTTGTCCCTGGCGACTGGGGCCCGGGTCCGAAGGCCTTCGGTGTTGACCAACTGTCCCGGGTGACTCGCAGTCGAGTCCGAGGGCCCGCAGGGTGGACCAGCTGTCCCGGGCGACTCGTGCCGTGGTCCAAATTCCCGCGGGGTCGACCAGCACTGCCCGGGGACTCGGGCCCGGGCCTGAGGGCCCACGGTTTCCAACAGCTTTTCGGGGAGAATCGCGCTTGTCTCCGATGCCCCGCGGGGTTGACCAGCTCTCCGGGGTGACTCGGGCCCGTGCGCAACGCCCCGCGGGATCAACCTGTTGTCCTGGGCGAATCGGGCCCAGGTCCGAGTGCCCTCGGGGTCGACCAGCTGTCCCCGGGCACACGTGCTTGGGTCCGAAAGCCCTCGGGGTGGACCTGCTGTCCCTGGAGACTCCGGCCCGGCTCCGAAAGCCTGCGGGGTCGACCAGCTCTTCCGAGGGACTCGGGCCTGGGTCCGAGGGCTTGAGTGGGCGACTGGCTGTCCCGTGGGACTCGGGCTCTTGCCCGAGGGCCCGTGGGGCCGACCAGCACTCCCTGGATAATCGTGGGTTGGTCCGAAGGCCCTCAGGGATGTCCAGCTGTCCCGGGCGTCTACGACCCGGGTCGAAGGCACTAGGTGTCGACAAGCTGTTCCGGGCGACTCGTGCTCGAGTCCGAAGGCCCGAGTTTTCAACCAGCGTTTCCGGGCGACTGGCGCTTGTGTCTGAGGGCCCGCGGGTTCGACCGGTTCGACGGGGCGACTCGGGCTCATGCCAGAGGGCCCACGGGGTCGACCTGCTGTCCCGGGCGACTGGGACCTGTCTCCAAAGGCCCTCGGGTTCGACCTGATGTCTTGGGTGATTAGGGCCCGTGCCCAGGGCCCGTGGTGTCGACCAACTCTCCCAGGTGCCTCGAGTTCAGGCCCGAGGGTCCGTGGTCGACCAGCTGTCCCGGGTGACTTGGGCCCGTGCCCGCTATCCCGCGGGGTCGACCAGCCGTCCTGGGCCACTTGGGTCCTGGTCGGGGGACAGCGGTGTTGACCAGGCATCCCAGGCGACTCGGGCCCGGGTCCGAGAGCCCACGGTGTCGTCCAGCTGTCCCGGGGTCTCGGCTCAGCGCCCAAGGGCCTGCGGGATCGACAGGCTGTCCCGGGATACTCAGGCCCGGGTCCAAGGGACCACAGGGTCGAGGAGCTGTCCCGGGACTCTCGCGCTTGGGTCCGAACGCCCTCGGGGTCGACCAGCTGTCCCGGGCGACTCCGGCCCGGCTCCGAACTCCTGCGGGGTCGACCAGCTGTTCCAGGCCACCTGCACTTGTGTCCGAGGGCCCTCGGTGTCGCCCTGCTGTCCCAGGCTCTCGGGCCCGGTTCCGATGGCCCATGGGGTCGACCAGCTGTCCCTGGCGATTGGGGCCCGAGTCCAAAGGCCCTCAGTGTAGACCATCTGTCCCTGGCGACTCGCACTCCAGTCCGAAGGCCCGCGGGGTCGACCAACTGTCCCGGGCGACTCGGGCCCTGGTCCAAGGCCCCGCGGCTTCGACCAGACCTGCCAGGCGAATCGCGCTCTGGTCGGATAGCCTGTGGGTTCGACCAGCTGTCCCGGGGGACTCGGGCCCGGGTCCGAGGGCCTGAGGCGTCGAGCAGCTGTCCCAGGGGAATCGGGCCCTGGTCGGAGGGACCGCGGTTTCGACCAGATATCCCAGCCGACTCGGACCCGCGTCCGAGGAGCTGTAGTGTTGAAAATCTATCCCGGCCGTCCCCTCCCGTGTTCGAGCTGACGCGGGTCGATCAGTGATCCCATCCAACTCGGTCCCGGGTCCGAGGTGCCGCGGGTTGACCAGCCATCCCGGCCTACTTGGTCCCGGGTCTGAGCTGGCGCGGGCTCGACCAGCTATCCGGGCGACTTGGGCCCTGGTCGCAGGAACCGCAGGTTCGACCAGCTGTCCCGTGCGACTAGGGCCCGGGTCCGAGGGCCCGCAGGTTCGACCAGCTGTCCCGCGCAACTAGGGTCCGGGTCCGAGGTCCCGTGGTGTCGACCAGCTGTCCCGCATGTCTTGGGCACTTTTCGAGGGCCCACGGGATCAACCAGCTGTCCCTGGCAATTCACACTCATGTCCGAGGGCCCGCGGTGTCGAACAACTGTCCCGGTTGACACGGGCCCTGGTCCGAGGGCCCGCGGGTTCGACCAGCCCTCCCAGGCGAATTGCGCTCTGGTCGGATAGCCCGCGGGTTCGACCAGCTGTCCCGGGGGACTCGGGCCCGTGTCCGAGGGCTGAGGGTTCGACCAGCTGTCCCGGGGGACTCGGGCCCGGGTCCCAGGGCCTGCGTGGTCGGCAGGCTGTCCCGGGGAACTCACGCCTGGGTCCGAGGGCCTGAGTGTTCGACCAGCTATCCCAGGGGACTCGGGAACATGCCCGAGTGCCAGCGGTGTCCTCAAGTTGTCCATGGCGACACGGGCCCGGGTCCGAGGACCCTGCGGTGTCGACCAGCTGTCACGCGCGACTCGGGCCCAGGTCCGGGTACCCACGGCGTCGACCACTTGTCCCTGGCGACTGGGGCCCGGGTCCGAAGGCCTTCGGTGTTGACCAACTGTCCCGGGTGACTCGCAGTCGAGTCCGAGGGCCCGCAGGGTGGACCAGCTGTCCCGGGCGACTCGTGCCGTGGTCCAAATTCCCGCGGGGTCGACCAGCACTGCCCGGGGACTCGGGCCCGGGCCTGAGGGCCCACGGTTTCCAACAGCTTTTCGGGGAGAATCGCGCTTGTCTCCGATGCCCCGCGGGGTTGACCAGCTCTCCGGGGTGACTCGGGCCCGTGCGCAACGCCCCGCGGGATCAACCTGTTGTCCTGGGCGAATCGGGCCCAGGTCCGAGTGCCCTCGGGGTCGACCAGCTGTCCCCGGGCACACGTGCTTGGGTCCGAAAGCCCTCGGGGTGGACCTGCTGTCCCTGGAGACTCCGGCCCGGCTCCGAAAGCCTGCGGGGTCGACCAGCTCTTCCGAGGGACTCGGGCCTGGGTCCGAGGGCTTGAGTGGGCGACTGGCTGTCCCGTGGGACTCGGGCTCTTGCCCGAGGGCCCGTGGGGCCGACCAGCACTCCCTGGATAATCGTGGGTTGGTCCGAAGGCCCTCAGGGATGTCCAGCTGTCCCGGGCGTCTACGACCCGGGTCGAAGGCACTAGGTGTCGACAAGCTGTTCCGGGCGACTCGTGCTCGAGTCCGAAGGCCCGAGTTTTCAACCAGCGTTTCCGGGCGACTGGCGCTTGTGTCTGAGGGCCCGCGGGTTCGACCGGTTCGACGGGGCGACTCGGGCTCATGCCAGAGGGCCCACGGGGTCGACCTGCTGTCCCGGGCGACTGGGACCTGTCTCCAAAGGCCCTCGGGTTCGACCTGATGTCTTGGGTGATTAGGGCCCGTGCCCAGGGCCCGTGGTGTCGACCAACTCTCCCAGGTGCCTCGAGTTCAGGCCCGAGGGTCCGTGGTCGACCAGCTGTCCCGGGTGACTTGGGCCCGTGCCCGCTATCCCGCGGGGTCGACCAGCCGTCCTGGGCCACTTGGGTCCTGGTCGGGGGACAGCGGTGTTGACCAGGCATCCCAGGCGACTCGGGCCCGGGTCCGAGAGCCCACGGTGTCGTCCAGCTGTCCCGGGGTCTCGGCTCAGCGCCCAAGGGCCTGCGGGATCGACAGGCTGTCCCGGGATACTCAGGCCCGGGTCCAAGGGACCACAGGGTCGAGGAGCTCTCCCGGGACTCTCGCGCTTGGGTCCGAACGCCCTCGGGGTCGACCAGCTGTCCCGGGCGACTCCGGCCCGGCTCCGAACTCCTGCGGGGTCGACCAGCTGTTCCAGGCCACCTGCACTTGTGTCCGAGGGCCCTCGGTGTCGCCCTGCTGTCCCAGGCTCTCGGGCCCGGTTCCGATGGCCCATGGGGTCGACCAGCTGTCCCTGGCGATTGGGGCCCGAGTCCAAAGGCCCTCAGTGTAGACCATCTGTCCCTGGCGACTCGCACTCCAGTCCGAAGGCCCGCGGGGTCGACCAACTGTCCCGGGCGACTCGGGCCCTGGTCCAAGGCCCCGCGGCTTCGACCAGACCTGCCAGGCGAATCGCGCTCTGGTCGGATAGCCTGTGGGTTCGACCAGCTGTCCCGGGGGACTCGGGCCCGGGTCCGAGGGCCTGAGGCGTCGAGCAGCTGTCCCAGGGGAATCGGGCCCTGGTCGGAGGGACCGCGGTTTCGACCAGATATCCCAGCCGACTCGGACCCGCGTCCGAGGAGCTGTAGTGTTGAAAATCTATCCCGGCCGTCCCCTCCCGTGTTCGAGCTGACGCGGGTCGATCAGTGATCCCATCCAACTCGGTCCCGGGTCCGAGGTGCCGCGGGTTGACCAGCCATCCCGGCCTACTTGGTCCCGGGTCTGAGCTGGCGCGGGCTCGACCAGCTATCCGGGCGACTTGGGCCCTGGTCGCAGGAACCGCAGGTTCGACCAGCTGTCCCGTGCGACTAGGGCCCGGGTCCGAGGGCCCGCAGGTTCGACCAGCTGTCCCGCGCAACTAGGGTCCGGGTCCGAGGTCCCGTGGTGTCGACCAGCTGTCCCGCATGTCTTGGGCACTTTTCGAGGGCCCACGGGATCAACCAGCTGTCCCTGGCAATTCACACTCATGTCCGAGGGCCCGCGGTGTCGAACAACTGTCCCGGTTGACACGGGCCCTGGTCCGAGGGCCCGCGGGTTCGACCAGCCCTCCCAGGCGAATTGCGCTCTGGTCGGATAGCCCGCGGGTTCGACCAGCTGTCCCGGGGGACTCGGGCCCGTGTCCGAGGGCTGAGGGTTCGACCAGCTGTCCCGGGGGACTCGGGCCCGGGTCCCAGGGCCTGCGTGGTCGGCAGGCTGTCCCGGGGAACTCACGCCTGGGTCCGAGGGCCTGAGTGTTCGACCAGCTATCCCAGGGGACTCGGGAACATGCCCGAGTGCCAGCGGTGTCCTCAAGTTGTCCATGGCGACACGGGCCCGGGTCCGAGGACCCTGCGGTGTCGACCAGCTGTCACGCGCGACTCGGGCCCAGGTCCGGGTACCCACGGCGTCGACCACTTGTCCCTGGCGACTGGGGCCCGGGTCCGAAGGCCTTCGGTGTTGACCAACTGTCCCGGGTGACTCGCAGTCGAGTCCGAGGGCCCGCAGGGTGGACCAGCTGTCCCGGGCGACTCGTGCCGTGGTCCAAATTCCCGCGGGGTCGACCAGCACTGCCCGGGGACTCGGGCCCGGGCCTGAGGGCCCACGGTTTCCAACAGCTTTTCGGGGAGAATCGCGCTTGTCTCCGATGCCCCGCGGGGTTGACCAGCTCTCCGGGGTGACTCGGGCCCGTGCGCAACGCCCCGCGGGATCAACCTGTTGTCCTGGGCGAATCGGGCCCAGGTCCGAGTGCCCTCGGGGTCGACCAGCTGTCCCCGGGCACACGTGCTTGGGTCCGAAAGCCCTCGGGGTGGACCTGCTGTCCCTGGAGACTCCGGCCCGGCTCCGAAAGCCTGCGGGGTCGACCAGCTCTTCCGAGGGACTCGGGCCTGGGTCCGAGGGCTTGAGTGGGCGACTGGCTGTCCCGTGGGACTCGGGCTCTTGCCCGAGGGCCCGTGGGGCCGACCAGCACTCCCTGGATAATCGTGGGTTGGTCCGAAGGCCCTCAGGGATGTCCAGCTGTCCCGGGCGTCTACGACCCGGGTCGAAGGCACTAGGTGTCGACAAGCTGTTCCGGGCAACTCGTGCTCGAGTCCGAAGGCCCGAGTTTTCAACCAGCGTTTCCGGGCGACTGGCGCTTGTGTCTGAGGGCCCGCGGGTTCGACCGGTTCGACGGGGCGACTCGGGCTCATGCCAGAGGGCCCACGGGGTCGACCTGCTGTCCCGGGCGACTGGGACCTGTCTCCAAAGGCCCTCGGGTTCGACCTGATGTCTTGGGTGATTAGGGCCCGTGCCCAGGGCCCGTGGTGTCGACCAACTCTCCCAGGTGCCTCGAGTTCAGGCCCGAGGGTCCGTGGTCGACCAGCTGTCCCGGGTGACTTGGGCCCGTGCCCGCTATCCCGCGGGGTCGACCAGCCGTCCTGGGCCACTTGGGTCCTGGTCGGGGGACAGCGGTGTTGACCAGGCATCCCAGGCGACTCGGGCCCGGGTCCGAGAGCCCACGGTGTCGTCCAGCTGTCCCGGGGTCTCGGCTCAGCGCCCAAGGGCCTGCGGGATCGACAGGCTGTCCCGGGATACTCAGGCCCGGGTCCAAGGGACCACAGGGTCGAGGAGCTCTCCCGGGACTCTCGCGCTTGGGTCCGAACGCCCTCGGGGTCGACCAGCTGTCCCGGGCGACTCCGGCCCGGCTCCGAACTCCTGCGGGGTCGACCAGCTGTTCCAGGCCACCTGCACTTGTGTCCGAGGGCCCTCGGTGTCGCCCTGCTGTCCCAGGCTCTCGGGCCCGGTTCCGATGGCCCATGGGGTCGACCAGCTGTCCCTGGCGATTGGGGCCCGAGTCCAAAGGCCCTCAGTGTAGACCATCTGTCCCTGGCGACTCGCACTCCAGTCCGAAGGCCCGCGGGGTCGACCAACTGTCCCGGGCGACTCGGGCCCTGGTCCAAGGCCCCGCGGCTTCGACCAGACCTGCCAGGCGAATCGCGCTCTGGTCGGATAGCCTGTGGGTTCGACCAGCTGTCCCGGGGGACTCGGGCCCGGGTCCGAGGGCCTGAGGCGTCGAGCAGCTGTCCCAGGGGAATCGGGCCCTGGTCGGAGGGACCGCGGTTTCGACCAGATATCCCAGCCGACTCGGACCCGCGTCCGAGGAGCTGTAGTGTTGAAAATCTATCCCGGCCGTCCCCTCCCGTGTTCGAGCTGACGCGGGTCGATCAGTGATCCCATCCAACTCGGTCCCGGGTCCGAGGTGCCGCGGGTTGACCAGCCATCCCGGCCTACTTGGTCCCGGGTCTGAGCTGGCGCGGGCTCGACCAGCTATCCGGGCGACTTGGGCCCTGGTCGCAGGAACCGCAGGTTCGACCAGCTGTCCCGTGCGACTAGGGCCCGGGTCCGAGGGCCCGCAGGTTCGACCAGCTGTCCCGCGCAACTAGGGTCCGGGTCCGAGGTCCCGTGGTGTCGACCAGCTGTCCCGCATGTCTTGGGCACTTTTCGAGGGCCCACGGGATCAACCAGCTGTCCCTGGCAATTCACACTCATGTCCGAGGGCCCGCGGTGTCGAACAACTGTCCCGGTTGACACGGGCCCTGGTCCGAGGGCCCGCGGGTTCGACCAGCCCTCCCAGGCGAATTGCGCTCTGGTCGGATAGCCCGCGGGTTCGACCAGCTGTCCCGGGGGACTCGGGCCCGTGTCCGAGGGCTGAGGGTTCGACCAGCTGTCCCGGGGGACTCGGGCCCGGGTCCCAGGGCCTGCGTGGTCGGCAGGCTGTCCCGGGGAACTCACGCCTGGGTCCGAGGGCCTGAGTGTTCGACCAGCTATCCCAGGGGACTCGGGAACATGCCCGAGTGCCAGCGGTGTCCTCAAGTTGTCCATGGCGACACGGGCCCGGGTCCGAGGACCCTGCGGTGTCGACCAGCTGTCACGCGCGACTCGGGCCCAGGTCCGGGTACCCACGGCGTCGACCACTTGTCCCTGGCGACTGGGGCCCGGGTCCGAAGGCCTTCGGTGTTGACCAACTGTCCCGGGTGACTCGCAGTCGAGTCCGAGGGCCCGCAGGGTGGACCAGCTGTCCCGGGCGACTCGTGCCGTGGTCCAAATTCCCGCGGGGTCGACCAGCACTGCCCGGGGACTCGGGCCCGGGCCTGAGGGCCCACGGTTTCCAACAGCTTTTCGGGGAGAATCGCGCTTGTCTCCGATGCCCCGCGGGGTTGACCAGCTCTCCGGGGTGACTCGGGCCCGTGCGCAACGCCCCGCGGGATCAACCTGTTGTCCTGGGCGAATCGGGCCCAGGTCCGAGTGCCCTCGGGGTCGACCAGCTGTCCCCGGGCACACGTGCTTGGGTCCGAAAGCCCTCGGGGTGGACCTGCTGTCCCTGGAGACTCCGGCCCGGCTCCGAAAGCCTGCGGGGTCGACCAGCTCTTCCGAGGGACTCGGGCCTGGGTCCGAGGGCTTGAGTGGGCGACTGGCTGTCCCGTGGGACTCGGGCTCTTGCCCGAGGGCCCGTGGGGCCGACCAGCACTCCCTGGATAATCGTGGGTTGGTCCGAAGGCCCTCAGGGATGTCCAGCTGTCCCGGGCGTCTACGACCCGGGTCGAAGGCACTAGGTGTCGACAAGCTGTTCCGGGCGACTCGTGCTCGAGTCCGAAGGCCCGAGTTTTCAACCAGCGTTTCCGGGCGACTGGCGCTTGTGTCTGAGGGCCCGCGGGTTCGACCGGTTCGACGGGGCGACTCGGGCTCATGCCAGAGGGCCCACGGGGTCGACCTGCTGTCCCGGGCGACTGGGACCTGTCTCCAAAGGCCCTCGGGTTCGACCTGATGTCTTGGGTGATTAGGGCCCGTGCCCAGGGCCCGTGGTGTCGACCAACTCTCCCAGGTGCCTCGAGTTCAGGCCCGAGGGTCCGTGGTCGACCAGCTGTCCCGGGTGACTTGGGCCCGTGCCCGCTATCCCGCGGGGTCGACCAGCCGTCCTGGGCCACTTGGGTCCTGGTCGGGGGACAGCGGTGTTGACCAGGCATCCCAGGCGACTCGGGCCCGGGTCCGAGAGCCCACGGTGTCGTCCAGCTGTCCCGGGGTCTCGGCTCAGCGCCCAAGGGCCTGCGGGATCGACAGGCTGTCCCGGGATACTCAGGCCCGGGTCCAAGGGACCACAGGGTCGAGGAGCTGTCCCGGGACTCTCGCGCTTGGGTCCGAACGCCCTCGGGGTCGACCAGCTGTCCCGGGCGACTCCGGCCCGGCTCCGAACTCCTGCGGGGTCGACCAGCTGTTCCAGGCCACCTGCACTTGTGTCCGAGGGCCCTCGGTGTCGCCCTGCTGTCCCAGGCTCTCGGGCCCGGTTCCGATGGCCCATGGGGTCGACCAGCTGTCCCTGGCGATTGGGGCCCGAGTCCAAAGGCCCTCAGTGTAGACCATCTGTCCCTGGCGACTCGCACTCCAGTCCGAAGGCCCGCGGGGTCGACCAACTGTCCCGGGCGACTCGGGCCCTGGTCCAAGGCCCCGCGGCTTCGACCAGACCTGCCAGGCGAATCGCGCTCTGGTCGGATAGCCTGTGGGTTCGACCAGCTGTCCCGGGGGACTCGGGCCCGGGTCCGAGGGCCTGAGGCGTTGAGCAGCTGTCCCAGGGGAATCGGGCCCTGGTCGGAGGGACCGCGGTTTCGACCAGATATCCCAGCCGACTCGGACCCGCGTCCGAGGAGCTGTAGTGTTGAAAATCTATCCCGGCCGTCCCCTCCCGTGTTCGAGCTGACGCGGGTCGATCAGTGATCCCATCCAACTCGGTCCCGGGTCCGAGGTGCCGCGGGTTGACCAGCCATCCCGGCCTACTTGGTCCCGGGTCTGAGCTGGCGCGGGCTCGACCAGCTATCCGGGCGACTTGGGCCCTGGTCGCAGGAACCGCAGGTTCGACCAGCTGTCCCGTGCGACTAGGGCCCGGGTCCGAGGGCCCGCAGGTTCGACCAGCTGTCCCGCGCAACTAGGGTCCGGGTCCGAGGTCCCGTGGTGTCGACCAGCTGTCCCGCATGTCTTGGGCACTTTTCGAGGGCCCACGGGATCAACCAGCTGTCCCTGGCAATTCACACTCATGTCCGAGGGCCCGCGGTGTCGAACAACTGTCCCGGTTGACACGGGCCCTGGTCCGAGGGCCCGCGGGTTCGACCAGCCCTCCCAGGCGAATTGCGCTCTGGTCGGATAGCCCGCGGGTTCGACCAGCTGTCCCGGGGGACTCGGGCCCGTGTCCGAGGGCTGAGGGTTCGACCAGCTGTCCCGGGGGACTCGGGCCCGGGTCCCAGGGCCTGCGTGGTCGGCAGGCTGTCCCGGGGAACTCACGCCTGGGTCCGAGGGCCTGAGTGTTCGACCAGCTATCCCAGGGGACTCGGGAACATGCCCGAGTGCCAGCGGTGTCCTCAAGTTGTCCATGGCGACACGGGCCCGGGTCCGAGGACCCTGCAGTGTCAACCAGCTGTCACGCGCGACTCGGGCCCAGGTCCGGGTACCCACGGCGTCGACCACTTGTCCCTGGCGACTGGGGCCCGGGTCCGAAGGCCTTCGGTGTTGACCAACTGTCCCGGGTGACTCGCAGTCAAGTCCGAGGGCCCGCAGGGTGGACCAGCTGTCCCGGGCGACTCGTGCCGTGGTCCAAATTCCCGCGGGGTCGACCAGCACTGCCCGGGGACTCGGGCCCGGGCCTGAGGGCCCACGGTTTCCAACAGCTTTTCGGGGAGAATCGCGCTTGTCTCCGATGCCCCGCGGGGTTGACCAGCTCTCCGGGGTGACTCGGGCCCGTGCGCAACGCCCCGCGGGATCAACCTGTTGTCCTGGGCGAATCGGGCCCAGGTCCGAGTGCCCTCGGGGTCGACCAGCTGTCCCCGGGCACACGTGCTTGGGTCCGAAAGCCCTCGGGGTGGACCTGCTGTCCCTGGAGACTCCGGCCCGGCTCCGAAAGCCTGCGGGGTCGACCAGCTCTTCCGAGGGACTCGGGCCTGGGTCCGAGGGCTTGAGTGGGCGACTGGCTGTCCCGTGGGACTCGGGCTCTTGCCCGAGGGCCCGTGGGGCCGACCAGCACTCCCTGGATAATCGTGGGTTGGTCCGAAGGCCCTCAGGGATGTCCAGCTGTCCCGGGCGTCTACGACCCGGGTCGAAGGCACTAGGTGTCGACAAGCTGTTCCGGGCGACTCGTGCTCGAGTCCGAAGGCCCGAGTTTTCAACCAGCGTTTCCGGGCGACTGGCGCTTGTGTCTGAGGGCCCGCGGGTTCGACCGGTTCGACGGGGCGACTCGGGCTCATGCCAGAGGGCCCACGGGGTCGACCTGCTGTCCCGGGCGACTGGGACCTGTCTCCAAAGGCCCTCGGGTTCGACCTGATGTCTTGGGTGATTAGGGCCCGTGCCCAGGGCCCGTGGTGTCGACCAACTCTCCCAGGTGCCTCGAGTTCAGGCCCGAGGGTCCGCGGTCGACCAGCTGTCCCGGGTGACTTGGGCCCGTGCCCGCTATCCCGCGGGGTCGACCAGCCGTCCTGGGCCACTTGGGTCCTGGTCGGGGGACAGCGGTGTTGACCAGGCATCCCAGGCGACTCGGGCCCGGGTCCGAGAGCCCACGGTGTCGTCCAGCTGTCCCGGGGTCTCGGCTCAGCGCCCAAGGGCCTGCGGGATCGACAGGCTGTCCCGGGATACTCAGGCCCGGGTCCAAGGGACCACAGGGTCGAGGAGCTGTCCCGGGACTCTCGCGCTTGGGTCCGAACGCCCTCGGGGTCGACCAGCTGTCCCGGGCGACTCCGGCCCGGCTCCGAACTCCTGCGGGGTCGACCAGCTGTTCCAGGCCACCTGCACTTGTGTCCGAGGGCCCTCGGTGTCGCCCTGCTGTCCCAGGCTCTCGGGCCCGGTTCCGATGGCCCATGGGGTCGACCAGCTGTCCCTGGCGATTGGGGCCCGAGTCCAAAGGCCCTCAGTGTAGACCATCTGTCCCTGGCGACTCGCACTCCAGTCCGAAGGCCCGCGGGGTCGACCAACTGTCCCGGGCGACTCGGGCCCTGGTCCAAGGCCCCGCGGCTTCGACCAGACCTGCCAGGCGAATCGCGCTCTGGTCGGATAGCCTGTGGGTTCGACCAGCTGTCCCGGGGGACTCGGGCCCGGGTCCGAGGGCCTGAGGCGTCGAGCAGCTGTCCCAGGGGAATCGGGCCCTGGTCGGAGGGACCGCGGTTTCGACCAGATATCCCAGCCGACTCGGACCCGCGTCCGAGGAGCTGTAGTGTTGAAAATCTATCCCGGCCGTCCCCTCCCGTGTTCGAGCTGACGCGGGTCGATCAGTGATCCCATCCAACTCGGTCCCGGGTCCGAGGTGCCGCGGGTTGACCAGCCATCCCGGCCTACTTGGTCCCGGGTCTGAGCTGGCGCGGGCTCGACCAGCTATCCGGGCGACTTGGGCCCTGGTCGCAGGAACCGCAGGTTCGACCAGCTGTCCCGTGCGACTAGGGCCCGGGTCCGAGGGCCCGCAGGTTCGACCAGCTGTCCCGCGCAACTAGGGTCCGGGTCCGAGGTCCCGTGGTGTCGACCAGCTGTCCCGCATGTCTTGGGCACTTTTCGAGGGCCCACGGGATCAACCAGCTGTCCCTGGCAATTCACACTCATGTCCGAGGGCCCGCGGTGTCGAACAACTGTCCCGGTTGACACGGGCCCTGGTCCGAGGGCCCGCGGGTTCGACCAGCCCTCCCAGGCGAATTGCGCTCTGGTCGGATAGCCCGCGGGTTCGACCAGCTGTCCCGGGGGACTCGGGCCCGTGTCCGAGGGCTGAGGGTTCGACCAGCTGTCCCGGGGGACTCGGGCCCGGGTCCCAGGGCCTGCGTGGTCGGCAGGCTGTCCCGGGGAACTCACGCCTGGGTCCGAGGGCCTGAGTGTTCGACCAGCTATCCCAGGGGACTCGGGAACATGCCCGAGTGCCAGCGGTGTCCTCAAGTTGTCCATGGCGACACGGGCCCGGGTCCGAGGACCCTGCGGTGTCGACCAGCTGTCACGCGCGACTCGGGCCCAGGTCCGGGTACCCACGGCGTCGACCACTTGTCCCTGGCGACTGGGGCCCGGGTCCGAAGGCCTTCGGTGTTGACCAACTGTCCCGGGTGACTCGCAGTCGAGTCCGAGGGCCCGCAGGGTGGACCAGCTGTCCCGGGCGACTCGTGCCGTGGTCCAAATTCCCGCGGGGTCGACCAGCACTGCCCGGGGACTCGGGCCCGGGCCTGAGGGCCCACGGTTTCCAACAGCTTTTCGGGGAGAATCGCGCTTGTCTCCGATGCCCCGCGGGGTTGACCAGCTCTCCGGGGTGACTCGGGCCCGTGCGCAACGCCCCGCGGGATCAACCTGTTGTCCTGGGCGAATCGGGCCCAGGTCCGAGTGCCCTCGGGGTCGACCAGCTGTCCCCGGGCACACGTGCTTGGGTCCGAAAGCCCTCGGGGTGGACCTGCTGTCCCTGGAGACTCCGGCCCGGCTCCGAAAGCCTGCGGGGTCGACCAGCTCTTCCGAGGGACTCGGGCCTGGGTCCGAGGGCTTGAGTGGGCGACTGGCTGTCCCGTGGGACTCGGGCTCTTGCCCGAGGGCCCGTGGGGCCGACCAGCACTCCCTGGATAATCGTGGGTTGGTCCGAAGGCCCTCAGGGATGTCCAGCTGTCCCGGGCGTCTACGACCCGGGTCGAAGGCACTAGGTGTCGACAAGCTGTTCCGGGCGACTCGTGCTCGAGTCCGAAGGCCCGAGTTTTCAACCAGCGTTTCCGGGCGACTGGCGCTTGTGTCTGAGGGCCCGCGGGTTCGACCGGTTCGACGGGGCGACTCGGGCTCATGCCAGAGGGCCCACGGGGTCGACCTGCTGTCCCGGGCGACTGGGACCTGTCTCCAAAGGCCCTCGGGTTCGACCTGATGTCTTGGGTGATTAGGGCCCGTGCCCAGGGCCCGTGGTGTCGACCAACTCTCCCAGGTGCCTCGAGTTCAGGCCCGAGGGTCCGCGGTCGACCAGCTGTCCCGGGTGACTTGGGCCCGTGCCCGCTATCCCGCGGGGTCGACCAGCCGTCCTGGGCCACTTGGGTCCTGGTCGGGGGACAGCGGTGTTGACCAGGCATCCCAGGCGACTCGGGCCCGGGTCCGAGAGCCCACGGTGTCGTCCAGCTGTCCCGGGGTCTCGGCTCAGCGCCCAAGGGCCTGCGGGATCGACAGGCTGTCCCGGGATACTCAGGCCCGGGTCCAAGGGACCACAGGGTCGAGGAGCTGTCCCGGGACTCTCGCGCTTGGGTCCGAACGCCCTCGGGGTCGACCAGCTGTCCCGGGCGACTCCGGCCCGGCTCCGAACTCCTGCGGGGTCGACCAGCTGTTCCAGGCCACCTGCACTTGTGTCCGAGGGCCCTCGGTGTCGCCCTGCTGTCCCAGGCTCTCGGGCCCGGTTCCGATGGCCCATGGGGTCGACCAGCTGTCCCTGGCGATTGGGGCCCGAGTCCAAAGGCCCTCAGTGTAGACCATCTGTCCCTGGCGACTCGCACTCCAGTCCGAAGGCCCGCGGGGTCGACCAACTGTCCCGGGCGACTCGGGCCCTGGTCCAAGGCCCCGCGGCTTCGACCAGACCTGCCAGGCGAATCGCGCTCTGGTCGGATAGCCTGTGGGTTCGACCAGCTGTCCCGGGGGACTCGGGCCCGGGTCCGAGGGCCTGAGGCGTCGAGCAGCTGTCCCAGGGGAATCGGGCCCTGGTCGGAGGGACCGCGGTTTCGACCAGATATCCCAGCCGACTCGGACCCGCGTCCGAGGAGCTGTAGTGTTGAAAATCTATCCCGGCCGTCCCCTCCCGTGTTCGAGCTGACGCGGGTCGATCAGTGATCCCATCCAACTCGGTCCCGGGTCCGAGGTGCCGCGGGTTGACCAGCCATCCCGGCCTACTTGGTCCCGGGTCTGAGCTGGCGCGGGCTCGACCAGCTATCCGGGCGACTTGGGCCCTGGTCGCAGGAACCGCAGGTTCGACCAGCTGTCCCGTGCGACTAGGGCCCGGGTCCGAGGGCCCGCAGGTTCGACCAGCTGTCCCGCGCAACTAGGGTCCGGGTCCGAGGTCCCGTGGTGTCGACCAGCTGTCCCGCATGTCTTGGGCACTTTTCGAGGGCCCACGGGATCAACCAGCTGTCCCTGGCAATTCACACTCATGTCCGAGGGCCCGCGGTGTCGAACAACTGTCCCGGTTGACACGGGCCCTGGTCCGAGGGCCCGCGGGTTCGACCAGCCCTCCCAGGCGAATTGCGCTCTGGTCGGATAGCCCGCGGGTTCGACCAGCTGTCCCGGGGGACTCGGGCCCGTGTCCGAGGGCTGAGGGTTCGACCAGCTGTCCCGGGGGACTCGGGCCCGGGTCCCAGGGCCTGCGTGGTCGGCAGGCTGTCCCGGGGAACTCACGCCTGGGTCCGAGGGCCTGAGTGTTCGACCAGCTATCCCAGGGGACTCGGGAACATGCCCGAGTGCCAGCGGTGTCCTCAAGTTGTCCATGGCGACACGGGCCCGGGTCCGAGGACCCTGCGGTGTCGACCAGCTGTCACGCGCGACTCGGGCCCAGGTCCGGGTACCCACGGCGTCGACCACTTGTCCCTGGCGACTGGGGCCCGGGTCCGAAGGCCTTCGGTGTTGACCAACTGTCCCGGGTGACTCGCAGTCGAGTCCGAGGGCCCGCAGGGTGGACCAGCTGTCCCGGGCGACTCGTGCCGTGGTCCAAATTCCCGCGGGGTCGACCAGCACTGCCCGGGGACTCGGGCCCGGGCCTGAGGGCCCACGGTTTCCAACAGCTTTTCGGGGAGAATCGCGCTTGTCTCCGATGCCCCGCGGGGTTGACCAGCTCTCCGGGGTGACTCGGGCCCGTGCGCAACGCCCGCGGGATCAACCTGTTGTCCTGGGCGAATCGGGCCCAGGTCCGAGTGCCCTCGGGGTCGACCAGCTGTCCCCGGGCACACGTGCTTGGGTCCGAAAGCCCTCGGGGTGGACCTGCTGTCCCTGGAGACTCCGGCCCGGCTCCGAAAGCCTGCGGGGTCGACCAGCTCTTCCGAGGGACTCGGGCCTGGGTCCGAGGGCTTGAGTGGGCGACTGGCTGTCCCGTGGGACTCGGGCTCTTGCCCGAGGGCCCGTGGGGCCGACCAGCACTCCCTGGATAATCGTGGGTTGGTCCGAAGGCCCTCAGGGATGTCCAGCTGTCCCGGGCGTCTACGACCCGGGTCGAAGGCACTAGGTGTCGACAAGCTGTTCCGGGCGACTCGTGCTCGAGTCCGAAGGCCCGAGTTTTCAACCAGCGTTTCCGGGCGACTGGCGCTTGTGTCTGAGGGCCCGCGGGTTCGACCGGTTCGACGGGGCGACTCGGGCTCATGCCAGAGGGCCCACGGGGTCGACCTGCTGTCCCGGGCGACTGGGACCTGTCTCCAAAGGCCCTCGGGTTCGACCTGATGTCTTGGGTGATTAGGGCCCGTGCCCAGGGCCCGTGGTGTCGACCAACTCTCCCAGGTGCCTCGAGTTCAGGCCCGAGGGTCCGTGGTCGACCAGCTGTCCCGGGTGACTTGGGCCCGTGCCCGCTATCCCGCGGGGTCGACCAGCCGTCCTGGGCCACTTGGGTCCTGGTCGGGGGACAGCGGTGTTGACCAGGCATCCCAGGCGACTCGGGCCCGGGTCCGAGAGCCCACGGTGTCGTCCAGCTGTCCCGGGGTCTCGGCTCAGCGCCCAAGGGCCTGCGGGATCGACAGGCTGTCCCGGGATACTCAGGCCCGGGTCCAAGGGACCACAGGGTCGAGGAGCTGTCCCGGGACTCTCGCGCTTGGGTCCGAACGCCCTCGGGGTCGACCAGCTGTCCCGGGCGACTCCGGCCCGGCTCCGAACTCCTGCGGGGTCGACCAGCTGTTCCAGGCCACCTGCACTTGTGTCCGAGGGCCCTCGGTGTCGCCCTGCTGTCCCAGGCTCTCGGGCCCGGTTCCGATGGCCCATGGGGTCGACCAGCTGTCCCTGGCGATTGGGGCCCGAGTCCAAAGGCCCTCAGTGTAGACCATCTGTCCCTGGCGACTCGCACTCCAGTCCGAAGGCCCGCGGGGTCGACCAACTGTCCCGGGCGACTCGGGCCCTGGTCCAAGGCCCCGCGGCTTCGACCAGACCTGCCAGGCGAATCGCGCTCTGGTCGGATAGCCTGTGGGTTCGACCAGCTGTCCCGGGGGACTCGGGCCCGGGTCCGAGGGCCTGAGGCGTCGAGCAGCTGTCCCAGGGGAATCGGGCCCTGGTCGGAGGGACCGCGGTTTCGACCAGATATCCCAGCCGACTCGGACCCGCGTCCGAGGAGCTGTAGTGTTGAAAATCTATCCCGGCCGTCCCCTCCCGTGTTCGAGCTGACGCGGGTCGATCAGTGATCCCATCCAACTCGGTCCCGGGTCCGAGGTGCCGCGGGTTGACCAGCCATCCCGGCCTACTTGGTCCCGGGTCTGAGCTGGCGCGGGCTCGACCAGCTATCCGGGCGACTTGGGCCCTGGTCGCAGGAACCGCAGGTTCGACCAGCTGTCCCGTGTGACTAGGGCCCGGGTCCGAGGGCCCGCAGGTTCGACCAGCTGTCCCGCGCAACTAGGGTCCGGGTCCGAGGTCCCGTGGTGTCGACCAGCTGTCCCGCATGTCTTGGGCACTTTTCGAGGGCCCACGGGATCAACCAGCTGTCCCTGGCAATTCACACTCATGTCCGAGGGCCCGCGGTGTCGAACAACTGTCCCGGTTGACACGGGCCCTGGTCCGAGGGCCCGCGGGTTCGACCAGCCCTCCCAGGCGAATTGCGCTCTGGTCGGATAGCCCGCGGGTTCGACCAGCTGTCCCGGGGGACTCGGGCCCGTGTCCGAGGGCTGAGGGTTCGACCAGCTGTCCCGGGGGACTCGGGCCCGGGTCCCAGGGCCTGCGTGGTCGGCAGGCTGTCCCGGGGAACTCACGCCTGGGTCCGAGGGCCTGAGTGTTCGACCAGCTATCCCAGGGGACTCGGGAACATGCCCGAGTGCCAGCGGTGTCCTCAAGTTGTCCATGGCGACACGGGCCCGGGTCCGAGGACCCTGCGGTGTCGACCAGCTGTCACGCGCGACTCGGGCCCAGGTCCGGGTACCCACGGCGTCGACCACTTGTCCCTGGCGACTGGGGCCCGGGTCCGAAGGCCTTCGGTGTTGACCAACTGTCCCGGGTGACTCGCAGTCGAGTCCGAGGGCCCGCAGGGTGGACCAGCTGTCCCGGGCGACTCGTGCCGTGGTCCAAATTCCCGCGGGGTCGACCAGCACTGCCCGGGGACTCGGGCCCGGGCCTGAGGGCCCACGGTTTCCAACAGCTTTTCAGGGAGAATCGCGCTTGTCTCCGATGCCCCGCGGGGTTGACCAGCTCTCCGGGGTGACTCGGGCCCGTGCGCAACGCCCGCGGGATCAACCTGTTGTCCTGGGCGAATCGGGCCCAGGTCCGAGTGCCCTCGGGGTCGACCAGCTGTCCCCGGGCACACGTGCTTGGGTCCGAAAGCCCTCGGGGTGGACCTGCTGTCCCTGGAGACTCCGGCCCGGCTCCGAAAGCCTGCGGGGTCGACCAGCTCTTCCGAGGGACTCGGGCCTGGGTCCGAGGGCTTGAGTGGGCGACTGGCTGTCCCGTGGGACTCGGGCTCTTGCCCGAGGGCCCGTGGGGCCGACCAGCACTCCCTGGATAATCGTGGGTTGGTCCGAAGGCCCTCAGGGATGTCCAGCTGTCCCGGGCGTCTACGACCCGGGTCGAAGGCACTAGGTGTCGACAAGCTGTTCCGGGCGACTCGTGCTCGAGTCCGAAGGCCCGAGTTTTCAACCAGCGTTTCCGGGCGACTGGCGCTTGTGTCTGAGGGCCCGCGGGTTCGACCGGTTCGACGGGGCGACTCGGGCTCATGCCAGAGGGCCCACGGGGTCGACCTGCTGTCCCGGGCGACTGGGACCTGTCTCCAAAGGCCCTCGGGTTCGACCTGATGTCTTGGGTGATTAGGGCCCGTGCCCAGGGCCCGTGGTGTCGACCAACTCTCCCAGGTGCCTCGAGTTCAGGCCCGAGGGTCCGTGGTCGACCAGCTGTCCCGGGTGACTTGGGCCCGTGCCCGCTATCCCGCGGGGTCGACCAGCCGTCCTGGGCCACTTGGGTCCTGGTCGGGGGACAGCGGTGTTGACCAGGCATCCCAGGCGACTCGGGCCCGGGTCCGAGAGCCCACGGTGTCGTCCAGCTGTCCCGGGGTCTCGGCTCAGCGCCCAAGGGCCTGCGGGATCGACAGGCTGTCCCGGGATACTCAGGCCCGGGTCCAAGGGACCACAGGGTCGAGGAGCTCTCCCGGGACTCTCGCGCTTGGGTCCGAACGCCCTCGGGGTCGACCAGCTGTCCCGGGCGACTCCGGCCCGGCTCCGAACTCCTGCGGGGTCGACCAGCTGTTCCAGGCCACCTGCACTTGTGTCCGAGGGCCCTCGGTGTCGCCCTGCTGTCCCAGGCTCTCGGGCCCGGTTCCGATGGCCCATGGGGTCGACCAGCTGTCCCTGGCGATTGGGGCCCGAGTCCAAAGGCCCTCAGTGTAGACCATCTGTCCCTGGCGACTCGCACTCCAGTCCGAAGGCCCGCGGGGTCGACCAACTGTCCCGGGCAACTCGGGCCCTGGTCCAAGGCCCCGCGGCTTCGACCAGACCTGCCAGGCGAATCGCGCTCTGGTCGGATAGCCTGTGGGTTCGACCAGCTGTCCCGGGGGACTCGGGCCCGGGTCCGAGGGCCTGAGGCGTCGAGCAGCTGTCCCAGGGGAATCGGGCCCTGGTCGGAGGGACCGCGGTTTCGACCAGATATCCCAGCCGACTCGGACCCGCGTCCGAGGAGCTGTAGTGTTGAAAATCTATCCCGGCCGTCCCCTCCCGTGTTCGAGCTGACGCGGGTCGATCAGTGATCCCATCCAACTCGGTCCCGGGTCCGAGGTGCCGCGGGTTGACCAGCCATCCCGGCCTACTTGGTCCCGGGTCTGAGCTGGCGCGGGCTCGACCAGCTATCCGGGCGACTTGGGCCCTGGTCGCAGGAACCGCAGGTTCGACCAGCTGTCCCGTGCGACTAGGGCCCGGGTCCGAGGGCCCGCAGGTTCGACCAGCTGTCCCGCGCAACTAGGGTCCGGGTCCGAGGTCCCGTGGTGTCGACCAGCTGTCCCGCATGTCTTGGGCACTTTTCGAGGGCCCACGGGATCAACCAGCTGTCCCTGGCAATTCACACTCATGTCCGAGGGCCCGCGGTGTCGAACAACTGTCCCAGTTGACACGGGCCCTGGTCCGAGGGCCCGCGGGTTCGACCAGCCCTCCCAGGCGAATTGCGCTCTGGTCGGATAGCCCGCGGGTTCGACCAGCTGTCCCGGGGGACTCGGGCCCGTGTCCGAGGGCTGAGGGTTCGACCAGCTGTCCCGGGGGACTCGGGCCCGGGTCCCAGGGCCTGCGTGGTCGGCAGGCTGTCCCGGGGAACTCACGCCTGGGTCCGAGGGCCTGAGTGTTCGACCAGCTATCCCAGGGGACTCGGGAACATGCCCGAGTGCCAGCGGTGTCCTCAAGTTGTCCATGGCGACACGGGCCCGGGTCCGAGGACCCTGCGGTGTCAACCAGCTGTCACGCGCGACTCGGGCCCAGGTCCGGGTACCCACGGCGTCGACCACTTGTCCCTGGCGACTGGGGCCCGGGTCCGAAGGCCTTCGGTGTTGACCAACTGTCCCGGGTGACTCGCAGTCGAGTCCGAGGGCCCGCAGGGTGGACCAGCTGTCCCGGGCGACTCGTGCCGTGGTCCAAATTCCCGCGGGGTCGACCAGCACTGCCCGGGGACTCGGGCCCGGGCCTGAGGGCCCACGGTTTCCAACAGCTTTTCAGGGAGAATCGCGCTTGTCTCCGATGCCCCGCGGGGTTGACCAGCTCTCCGGGGTGACTCGGGCCCGTGCGCAACGCCCGCGGGATCAACCTGTTGTCCTGGGCGAATCGGGCCCAGGTCCGAGTGCCCTCGGGGTCGACCAGCTGTCCCCGGGCACACGTGCTTGGGTCCGAAAGCCCTCGGGGTGGACCTGCTGTCCCTGGAGACTCCGGCCCGGCTCCGAAAGCCTGCGGGGTCGACCAGCTCTTCCGAGGGACTCGGGCCTGGGTCCGAGGGCTTGAGTGGGCGACTGGCTGTCCCGTGGGACTCGGGCTCTTGCCCGAGGGCCCGTGGGGCCGACCAGCACTCCCTGGATAATCGTGGGTTGGTCCGAAGGCCCTCAGGGATGTCCAGCTGTCCCGGGCGTCTACGACCCGGGTCGAAGGCACTAGGTGTCGACAAGCTGTTCCGGGCAACTCGTGCTCGAGTCCGAAGGCCCGAGTTTTCAACCAGCGTTTCCGGGCGACTGGCGCTTGTGTCTGAGGGCCCGCAGGTTCGACCGGTTCGACGGGGCGACTCGGGCTCATGCCAGAGGGCCCACGGGGTCGACCTGCTGTCCCGGGCGACTGGGACCTGTCTCCAAAGGCCCTCGGGTTCGACCTGATGTCTTGGGTGATTAGGGCCCGTGCCCAGGGCCCGTGGTGTCGACCAACTCTCCCAGGTGCCTCGAGTTCAGGCCCGAGGGTCCGTGGTCGACCAGCTGTCCCGGGTGACTTGGGCCCGTGCCCGCTATCCCGCGGGGTCGACCAGCCGTCCTGGGCCACTTGGGTCCTGGTCGGGGGACAGCGGTGTTGACCAGGCATCCCAGGCGACTCGGGCCCGGGTCCGAGAGCCCACGGTGTCGTCCAGCTGTCCCGGGGTCTCGGCTCAGCGCCCAAGGGCCTGCGGGATCGACAGGCTGTCCCGGGATACTCAGGCCCGGGTCCAAGGGACCACAGGGTCGAGGAGCTGTCCCGGGACTCTCGCGCTTGGGTCCGAACGCCCTCGGGGTCGACCAGCTGTCCCGGGCGACTCCGGCCCGGCTCCGAACTCCTGCGGGGTCGACCAGCTGTTCCAGGCCACCTGCACTTGTGTCCGAGGGCCCTCGGTGTCGCCCTGCTGTCCCAGGCTCTCGGGCCCGGTTCCGATGGCCCATGGGGTCGACCAGCTGTCCCTGGCGATTGGGGCCCGAGTCCAAAGGCCCTCAGTGTAGACCATCTGTCCCTGGCGACTCGCACTCCAGTCCGAAGGCCCGCGGGGTCGACCAACTGTCCCGGGCGACTCGGGCCCTGGTCCAAGGCCCCGCGGCTTCGACCAGACCTGCCAGGCGAATCGCGCTCTGGTCGGATAGCCTGTGGGTTCGACCAGCTGTCCCGGGGGACTCGGGCCCGGGTCCGAGGGCCTGAGGCGTCGAGCAGCTGTCCCAGGGGAATCGGGCCCTGGTCGGAGGGACCGCGGTTTCGACCAGATATCCCAGCCGACTCGGACCCGCGTCCGAGGAGCTGTAGTGTTGAAAATCTATCCCGGCCGTCCCCTCCCGTGTTCGAGCTGACGCGGGTCGATCAGTGATCCCATCCAACTCGGTCCCGGGTCCGAGGTGCCGCGGGTTGACCAGCCATCCCGGCCTACTTGGTCCCGGGTCTGAGCTGGCGCGGGCTCGACCAGCTATCCGGGCGACTTGGGCCCTGGTCGCAGGAACCGCAGGTTCGACCAGCTGTCCCGTGCGACTAGGGCCCGGGTCCGAGGGCCCGCAGGTTCGACCAGCTGTCCCGCGCAACTAGGGTCCGGGTCCGAGGTCCCGTGGTGTCGACCAGCTGTCCCGCATGTCTTGGGCACTTTTCGAGGGCCCACGGGATCAACCAGCTGTCCCTGGCAATTCACACTCATGTCCGAGGGCCCGCGGTGTCGAACAACTGTCCCGGTTGACACGGGCCCTGGTCCGAGGGCCCGCGGGTTCGACCAGCCCTCCCAGGCGAATTGCGCTCTGGTCGGATAGCCCGCGGGTTCGACCAGCTGTCCCGGGGGACTCGGGCCCGTGTCCGAGGGCTGAGGGTTCGACCAGCTGTCCCGGGGGACTCGGGCCCGGGTCCCAGGGCCTGCGTGGTCGGCAGGCTGTCCCGGGGAACTCACGCCTGGGTCCGAGGGCCTGAGTGTTCGACCAGCTATCCCAGGGGACTCGGGAACATGCCCGAGTGCCAGCGGTGTCCTCAAGTTGTCCATGGCGACACGGGCCCGGGTCCGAGGACCCTGCGGTGTCGACCAGCTGTCACGCGCGACTCGGGCCCAGGTCCGGGTACCCACGGCGTCGACCACTTGTCCCTGGCGACTGGGGCCCGGGTCCGAAGGCCTTCGGTGTTGACCAACTGTCCCGGGTGACTCGCAGTCGAGTCCGAGGGCCCGCAGGGTGGACCAGCTGTCCCGGGCGACTCGTGCCGTGGTCCAAATTCCCGCGGGGTCGACCAGCACTGCCCGGGGACTCGGGCCCGGGCCTGAGGGCCCACGGTTTCCAACAGCTTTTCGGGGAGAATCGCGCTTGTCTCCGATGCCCCGCGGGGTTGACCAGCTCTCCGGGGTGACTCGGGCCCGTGCGCAACGCCCCGCGGGATCAACCTGTTGTCCTGGGCGAATCGGGCCCAGGTCCGAGTGCCCTCGGGGTCGACCAGCTGTCCCCGGGCACACGTGCTTGGGTCCGAAAGCCCTCGGGGTGGACCTGCTGTCCCTGGAGACTCCGGCCCGGCTCCGAAAGCCTGCGGGGTCGACCAGCTCTTCCGAGGGACTCGGGCCTGGGTCCGAGGGCTTGAGTGGGCGACTGGCTGTCCCGTGGGACTCGGGCTCTTGCCCGAGGGCCCGTGGGGCCGACCAGCACTCCCTGGATAATCGTGGGTTGGTCCGAAGGCCCTCAGGGATGTCCAGCTGTCCCGGGCGTCTACGACCCGGGTCGAAGGCACTAGGTGTCGACAAGCTGTTCCGGGCGACTCGTGCTCGAGTCCGAAGGCCCGAGTTTTCAACCAGCGTTTCCGGGCGACTGGCGCTTGTGTCTGAGGGCCCGCGGGTTCGACCGGTTCGACGGGGCGACTCGGGCTCATGCCAGAGGGCCCACGGGGTCGACCTGCTGTCCCGGGCGACTGGGACCTGTCTCCAAAGGCCCTCGGGTTCGACCTGATGTCTTGGGTGATTAGGGCCCGTGCCCAGGGCCCGTGGTGTCGACCAACTCTCCCAGGTGCCTCGAGTTCAGGCCCGAGGGTCCGTGGTCGACCAGCTGTCCCGGGTGACTTGGGCCCGTGCCCGCTATCCCGCGGGGTCGACCAGCCGTCCTGGGCCACTTGGGTCCTGGTCGGGGGACAGCGGTGTTGACCAGGCATCCCAGGCGACTCGGGCCCGGGTCCGAGAGCCCACGGTGTCGTCCAGCTGTCCCGGGGTCTCGGCTCAGCGCCCAAGGGCCTGCGGGATCGACAGGCTGTCCCGGGATACTCAGGCCCGGGTCCAAGGGACCACAGGGTCGAGGAGCTGTCCCGGGACTCTCGCGCTTGGGTCCGAACGCCCTCGGGGTCGACCAGCTGTCCCGGGCGACTCCGGCCCGGCTCCGAACTCCTGCGGGGTCGACCAGCTGTTCCAGGCCACCTGCACTTGTGTCCGAGGGCCCTCGGTGTCGCCCTGCTGTCCCAGGCTCTCGGGCCCGGTTCCGATGGCCCATGGGGTCGACCAGCTGTCCCTGGCGATTGGGGCCCGAGTCCAAAGGCCCTCAGTGTAGACCATCTGTCCCTGGCGACTCGCACTCCAGTCCGAAGGCCCGCGGGGTCGACCAACTGTCCCGGGCGACTCGGGCCCTGGTCCAAGGCCCCGCGGCTTCGACCAGACCTGCCAGGCGAATCGCGCTCTGGTCGGATAGCCTGTGGGTTCGACCAGCTGTCCCGGGGGACTCGGGCCCGGGTCCGAGGGCCTGAGGCGTCGAGCAGCTGTCCCAGGGGAATCGGGCCCTGGTCGGAGGGACCGCGGTTTCGACCAGATATCCCAGCCGACTCGGACCCGCGTCCGAGGAGCTGTAGTGTTGAAAATCTATCCCGGCCGTCCCCTCCCGTGTTCGAGCTGACGCGGGTCGATCAGTGATCCCATCCAACTCGGTCCCGGGTCCGAGGTGCCGCGGGTTGACCAGCCATCCCGGCCTACTTGGTCCCGGGTCTGAGCTGGCGCGGGCTCGACCAGCTATCCGGGCGACTTGGGCCCTGGTCGCAGGAACCGCAGGTTCGACCAGCTGTCCCGTGCGACTAGGGCCCGGGTCCGAGGGCCCGCAGGTTCGACCAGCTGTCCCGCGCAACTAGGGTCCGGGTCCGAGGTCCCGTGGTGTCGACCAGCTGTCCCGCATGTCTTGGGCACTTTTCGAGGGCCCACGGGATCAACCAGCTGTCCCTGGCAATTCACACTCATGTCCGAGGGCCCGCGGTGTCGAACAACTGTCCCGGTTGACACGGGCCCTGGTCCGAGGGCCCGCGGGTTCGACCAGCCCTCCCAGGCGAATTGCGCTCTGGTCGGATAGCCCGCGGGTTCGACCAGCTGTCCCGGGGGACTCGGGCCCGTGTCCGAGGGCTGAGGGTTCGACCAGCTGTCCCGGGGGACTCGGGCCCGGGTCCCAGGGCCTGCGTGGTCGGCAGGCTGTCCCGGGGAACTCACGCCTGGGTCCGAGGGCCTGAGTGTTCGACCAGCTATCCCAGGGGACTCGGGAACATGCCCGAGTGCCAGCGGTGTCCTCAAGTTGTCCATGGCGACACGGGCCCGGGTCCGAGGACCCTGCGGTGTCGACCAGCTGTCACGCGCGACTCGGGCCCAGGTCCGGGTACCCACGGCGTCGACCACTTGTCCCTGGCGACTGGGGCCCGGGTCCGAAGGCCTTCGGTGTTGACCAACTGTCCCGGGTGACTCGCAGTCGAGTCCGAGGGCCCGCAGGGTGGACCAGCTGTCCCGGGCGACTCGTGCCGTGGTCCAAATTCCCGCGGGGTCGACCAGCACTGCCCGGGGACTCGGGCCCGGGCCTGAGGGCCCACGGTTTCCAACAGCTTTTCAGGGAGAATCGCGCTTGTCTCCGATGCCCCGCGGGGTTGACCAGCTCTCCGGGGTGACTCGGGCCCGTGCGCAACGCCCGCGGGATCAACCTGTTGTCCTGGGCGAATCGGGCCCAGGTCCGAGTGCCCTCGGGGTCGACCAGCTGTCCCCGGGCACACGTGCTTGGGTCCGAAAGCCCTCGGGGTGGACCTGCTGTCCCTGGAGACTCCGGCCCGGCTCCGAAAGCCTGCGGGGTCGACCAGCTCTTCCGAGGGACTCGGGCCTGGGTCCGAGGGCTTGAGTGGGCGACTGGCTGTCCCGTGGGACTCGGGCTCTTGCCCGAGGGCCCGTGGGGCCGACCAGCACTCCCTGGATAATCGTGGGTTGGTCCGAAGGCCCTCAGGGATGTCCAGCTGTCCCGGGCGTCTACGACCCGGGTCGAAGGCACTAGGTGTCGACAAGCTGTTCCGGGCGACTCGTGCTCGAGTCCGAAGGCCCGAGTTTTCAACCAGCGTTTCCGGGCGACTGGCGCTTGTGTCTGAGGGCCCGCGGGTTCGACCGGTTCGACGGGGCGACTCGGGCTCATGCCAGAGGGCCCACGGGGTCGACCTGCTGTCCCGGGCGACTGGGACCTGTCTCCAAAGGCCCTCGGGTTCGACCTGATGTCTTGGGTGATTAGGGCCCGTGCCCAGGGCCCGTGGTGTCGACCAACTCTCCCAGGTGCCTCGAGTTCAGGCCCGAGGGTCCGTGGTCGACCAGCTGTCCCGGGTGACTTGGGCCCGTGCCCGCTATCCCGCGGGGTCGACCAGCCGTCCTGGGCCACTTGGGTCCTGGTCGGGGGACAGCGGTGTTGACCAGGCATCCCAGGCGACTCGGGCCCGGGTCCGAGAGCCCACGGTGTCGTCCAGCTGTCCCGGGGTCTCGGCTCAGCGCCCAAGGGCCTGCGGGATCGACAGGCTGTCCCGGGATACTCAGGCCCGGGTCCAAGGGACCACAGGGTCGAGGAGCTGTCCCGGGACTCTCGCGCTTGGGTCCGAACGCCCTCGGGGTCGACCAGCTGTCCCGGGCGACTCCGGCCCGGCTCCGAACTCCTGCGGGGTCAACCAGCTGTTCCAGGCCACCTGCACTTGTGTCCGAGGGCCCTCGGTGTCGCCCTGCTGTCCCAGGCTCTCGGGCCCGGTTCCGATGGCCCATGGGGTCGACCAGCTGTCCCTGGCGATTGGGGCCCGAGTCCAAAGGCCCTCAGTGTAGACCATCTGTCCCTGGCGACTCGCACTCCAGTCCGAAGGCCCGCGGGGTCGACCAACTGTCCCGGGCGACTCGGGCCCTGGTCCAAGGCCCCGCGGCTTCGACCAGACCTGCCAGGCGAATCGCGCTCTGGTCGGATAGCCTGTGGGTTCGACCAGCTGTCCCGGGGGACTCGGGCCCGGGTCCGAGGGCCTGAGGCGTCGAGCAGCTGTCCCAGGGGAATCGGGCCCTGGTCGGAGGGACCGCGGTTTCGACCAGATATCCCAGCCGACTCGGACCCGCGTCCGAGGAGCTGTAGTGTTGAAAATCTATCCCGGCCGTCCCCTCCCGTGTTCGAGCTGACGCGGGTCGATCAGTGATCCCATCCAACTCGGTCCCGGGTCCGAGGTGCCGCGGGTTGACCAGCCATCCCGGCCTACTTGGTCCCGGGTCTGAGCTGGCGCGGGCTCGACCAGCTATCCGGGCGACTTGGGCCCTGGTCGCAGGAACCGCAGGTTCGACCAGCTGTCCCGTGCGACTAGGGCCCGGGTCCGAGGGCCCGCAGGTTCGACCAGCTGTCCCGCGCAACTAGGGTCCGGGTCCGAGGTCCCGTGGTGTCGACCAGCTGTCCCGCATGTCTTGGGCACTTTTCGAGGGCCCACGGGATCAACCAGCTGTCCCTGGCAATTCACACTCATGTCCGAGGGCCCGCGGTGTCGAACAACTGTCCCGGTTGACACGGGCCCTGGTCCGAGGGCCCGCGGGTTCGACCAGCCCTCCCAGGCGAATTGCGCTCTGGTCGGATAGCCCGCGGGTTCGACCAGCTGTCCCGGGGGACTCGGGCCCGTGTCCGAGGGCTGAGGGTTCGACCAGCTGTCCCGGGGGACTCGGGCCCGGGTCCCAGGGCCTGCGTGGTCGGCAGGCTGTCCCGGGGAACTCACGCCTGGGTCCGAGGGCCTGAGTGTTCGACCAGCTATCCCAGGGGACTCGGGAACATGCCCGAGTGCCAGCGGTGTCCTCAAGTTGTCCATGGCGACACGGGCCCGGGTCCGAGGACCCTGCGGTGTCAACCAGCTGTCACGCGCGACTCGGGCCCAGGTCCGGGTACCCACGGCGTCGACCACTTGTCCCTGGCGACTGGGGCCCGGGTCCGAAGGCCTTCGGTGTTGACCAACTGTCCCGGGTGACTCGCAGTCGAGTCCGAGGGCCCGCAGGGTGGACCAGCTGTCCCGGGCGACTCGTGCCGTGGTCCAAATTCCCGCGGGGTCGACCAGCACTGCCCGGGGACTCGGGCCCGGGCCTGAGGGCCCACGGTTTCCAACAGCTTTTCAGGGAGAATCGCGCTTGTCTCCGATGCCCCGCGGGGTTGACCAGCTCTCCGGGGTGACTCGGGCCCGTGCGCAACGCCCGCGGGATCAACCTGTTGTCCTGGGCGAATCGGGCCCAGGTCCGAGTGCCCTCGGGGTCGACCAGCTGTCCCCGGGCACACGTGCTTGGGTCCGAAAGCCCTCGGGGTGGACCTGCTGTCCCTGGAGACTCCGGCCCGGCTCCGAAAGCCTGCGGGGTCGACCAGCTCTTCCGAGGGACTCGGGCCTGGGTCCGAGGGCTTGAGTGGGCGACTGGCTGTCCCGTGGGACTCGGGCTCTTGCCCGAGGGCCCGTGGGGCCGACCAGCACTCCCTGGATAATCGTGGGTTGGTCCGAAGGCCCTCAGGGATGTCCAGCTGTCCCGGGCGTCTACGACCCGGGTCGAAGGCACTAGGTGTCGACAAGCTGTTCCGGGCGACTCGTGCTCGAGTCCGAAGGCCCGAGTTTTCAACCAGCGTTTCCGGGCGACTGGCGCTTGTGTCTGAGGGCCCGCGGGTTCGACCGGTTCGACGGGGCGACTCGGGCTCATGCCAGAGGGCCCACGGGGTCGACCTGCTGTCCCGGGCGACTGGGACCTGTCTCCAAAGGCCCTCGGGTTCGACCTGATGTCTTGGGTGATTAGGGCCCGTGCCCAGGGCCCGTGGTGTCGACCAACTCTCCCAGGTGCCTCGAGTTCAGGCCCGAGGGTCCATGGTCGACCAGCTGTCCCGGGTGACTTGGGCCCGTGCCCGCTATCCCGCGGGGTCGACCAGCCGTCCTGGGCCACTTGGGTCCTGGTCGGGGGACAGCGGTGTTGACCAGGCATCCCAGGCGACTCGGGCCCGGGTCCGAGAGCCCACGGTGTCGTCCAGCTGTCCCGGGGTCTCGGCTCAGCGCCCAAGGGCCTGCGGGATCGACAGGCTGTCCCGGGATACTCAGGCCCGGGTCCAAGGGACCACAGGGTCGAGGAGCTCTCCCGGGACTCTCGCGCTTGGGTCCGAACGCCCTCGGGGTCGACCAGCTGTCCCGGGCGACTCCGGCCCGGCTCCGAACTCCTGCGGGGTCGACCAGCTGTTCCAGGCCACCTGCACTTGTGTCCGAGGGCCCTCGGTGTCGCCCTGCTGTCCCAGGCTCTCGGGCCCGGTTCCGATGGCCCATGGGGTCGACCAGCTGTCCCTGGCGATTGGGGCCCGAGTCCAAAGGCCCTCAGTGTAGACCATCTGTCCCTGGCGACTCGCACTCCAGTCCGAAGGCCCGCGGGGTCGACCAACTGTCCCGGGCGACTCGGGCCCTGGTCCAAGGCCCCGCGGCTTCGACCAGACCTGCCAGGCGAATCGCGCTCTGGTCGGATAGCCTGTGGGTTCGACCAGCTGTCCCGGGGGACTCGGGCCCGGGTCCGAGGGCCTGAGGCGTCGAGCAGCTGTCCCAGGGGAATCGGGCCCTGGTCGGAGGGACCGCGGTTTCGACCAGATATCCCAGCCGACTCGGACCCGCGTCCGAGGAGCTGTAGTGTTGAAAATCTATCCCGGCCGTCCCCTCCCGTGTTCGAGCTGACGCGGGTCGATCAGTGATCCCATCCAACTCGGTCCCGGGTCCGAGGTGCCGCGGGTTGACCAGCCATCCCAGCCTACTTGGTCCCGGGTCTGAGCTGGCGCGGGCTCGACCAGCTATCCGGGCGACTTGGGCCCTGGTCGCAGGAACCGCAGGTTCGACCAGCTGTCCCGTGCGACTAGGGCCCGGGTCCGAGGGCCCGCAGGTTCGACCAGCTGTCCCGCGCAACTAGGGTCCGGGTCCGAGGTCCCGTGGTGTCGACCAGCTGTCCCGCATGTCTTGGGCACTTTTCGAGGGCCCACGGGATCAACCAGCTGTCCCTGGCAATTCACACTCATGTCCGAGGGCCCGCGGTGTCGAACAACTGTCCCGGTTGACACGGGCCCTGGTCCGAGGGCCCGCGGGTTCGACCAGCCCTCCCAGGCGAATTGCGCTCTGGTCGGATAGCCCGCGGGTTCGACCAGCTGTCCCGGGGGACTCGGGCCCGTGTCCGAGGGCTGAGGGTTCGACCAGCTGTCCCGGGGGACTCGGGCCCGGGTCCCAGGGCCTGCGTGGTCGGCAGGCTGTCCCGGGGAACTCACGCCTGGGTCCGAGGGCCTGAGTGTTCGACCAGCTATCCCAGGGGACTCGGGAACATGCCCGAGTGCCAGCGGTGTCCTCAAGTTGTCCATGGCGACACGGGCCCGGGTCCGAGGACCCTGCGGTGTCGACCAGCTGTCACGCGCGACTCGGGCCCAGGTCCGGGTACCCACGGCGTCGACCACTTGTCCCTGGCGACTGGGGCCCGGGTCCGAAGGCCTTCGGTGTTGACCAACTGTCCCGGGTGACTCGCAGTCGAGTCCGAGGGCCCGCAGGGTGGACCAGCTGTCCCGGGCGACTCGTGCCGTGGTCCAAATTCCCGCGGGGTCGACCAGCACTGCCCGGGGACTCGGGCCCGGGCCTGAGGGCCCACGGTTTCCAACAGCTTTTCGGGGAGAATCGCGCTTGTCTCCGATGCCCCGCGGGGTTGACCAGCTCTCCGGGGTGACTCGGGCCCGTGCGCAACGCCCCGCGGGATCAACCTGTTGTCCTGGGCGAATCGGGCCCAGGTCCGAGTGCCCTCGGGGTCGACCAGCTGTCCCCGGGCACACGTGCTTGGGTCCGAAAGCCCTCGGGGTGGACCTGCTGTCCCTGGAGACTCCGGCCCGGCTCCGAAAGCCTGCGGGGTCGACCAGCTCTTCCGAGGGACTCGGGCCTGGGTCCGAGGGCTTGAGTGGGCGACTGGCTGTCCCGTGGGACTCGGGCTCTTGCCCGAGGGCCCGTGGGGCCGACCAGCACTCCCTGGATAATCGTGGGTTGGTCCGAAGGCCCTCAGGGATGTCCAGCTGTCCCGGGCGTCTACGACCCGGGTCGAAGGCACTAGGTGTCGACAAGCTGTTCCGGGCGACTCGTGCTCGAGTCCGAAGGCCCGAGTTTTCAACCAGCGTTTCCGGGCGACTGGCGCTTGTGTCTGAGGGCCCGCGGGTTCGACCGGTTCGACGGGGCGACTCGGGCTCATGCCAGAGGGCCCACGGGGTCGACCTGCTGTCCCGGGCGACTGGGACCTGTCTCCAAAGGCCCTCGGGTTCGACCTGATGTCTTGGGTGATTAGGGCCCGTGCCCAGGGCCCGTGGTGTCGACCAACTCTCCCAGGTGCCTCGAGTTCAGGCCCGAGGGTCCGTGGTCGACCAGCTGTCCCGGGTGACTTGGGCCCGTGCCCGCTATCCCGCGGGGTCGACCAGCCGTCCTGGGCGACTTGGGTCCTGGTCGGGGGACAGCGGTGTTGACCAGGCATCCCAGGCGACTCGGGCCCGGGTCCGAGAGCCCACGGTGTCGTCCAGCTGTCCCGGGGTCTCGGCTCAGCGCCCAAGGGCCTGCGGGATCGACAGGCTGTCCCGGGATACTCAGGCCCGGGTCCAAGGGACCACAGGGTCGAGGAGCTGTCCCGGGACTCTCGCGCTTGGGTCCGAACGCCCTCGGGGTCGACCAGCTGTCCCGGGCGACTCCGGCCCGGCTCCGAACTCCTGCGGGGTCGACCAGCTGTTCCAGGCCACCTGCACTTGTGTCCGAGGGCCCTCGGTGTCGCCCTGCTGTCCCAGGCTCTCGGGCCCGGTTCCGATGGCCCATGGGGTCGACCAGCTGTCCCTGGCGATTGGGGCCCGAGTCCAAAGGCCCTCAGTGTAGACCATCTGTCCCTGGCGACTCGCACTCCAGTCCGAAGGCCCGCGGGGTCGACCAACTGTCCCGGGCGACTCGGGCCCTGGTCCAAGGCCCCGCGGCTTCGACCAGACCTGCCAGGCGAATCGCGCTCTGGTCGGATAGCCTGTGGGTTCGACCAGCTGTCCCGGGGGACTCGGGCCCGGGTCCGAGGGCCTGAGGCGTTGAGCAGCTGTCCCAGGGGAATCGGGCCCTGGTCGGAGGGACCGCGGTTTCGACCAGATATCCCAGCCGACTCGGACCCGCGTCCGAGGAGCTGTAGTGTTGAAAATCTATCCCGGCCGTCCCCTCCCGTGTTCGAGCTGACGCAGGTCGATCAGTGATCCCATCCAACTCGGTCCCGGGTCCGAGGTGCCGCGGGTTGACCAGCCATCCCGGCCTACTTGGTCCCGGGTCTGAGCTGGCGCGGGCTCGACCAGCTATCCGGGCGACTTGGGCCCTGGTCGCAGGAACCGCAGGTTCGACCAGCTGTCCCGTGCGACTAGGGCCCGGGTCCGAGGGCCCGCAGATTCGACCAGCTGTCCCGCGCAACTAGGGTCCGGGTCCGAGGTCCCGTGGTGTCGACCAGCTGTCCCGCATGTCTTGGGCACTTTTCGAGGGCCCACGGGATCAACCAGCTGTCCCTGGCAATTCACACTCATGTCCGAGGGCCCGCGGTGTCGAACAACTGTCCCGGTTGACACGGGCCCTGGTCCGAGGGCCCGCGGGTTCGACCAGCCCTCCCAGGCGAATTGCGCTCTGGTCGGATAGCCCGCGGGTTCGACCAGCTGTCCCGGGGGACTCGGGCCCGTGTCCGAGGGCTGAGGGTTCGACCAGCTGTCCCGGGGGACTCGGGCCCGGGTCCCAGGGCCTGCGTGGTCGGCAGGCTGTCCCGGGGAACTCACGCCTGGGTCCGAGGGCCTGAGTGTTCGACCAGCTATCCCAGGGGACTCGGGAACATGCCCGAGTGCCAGCGGTGTCCTCAAGTTGTCCATGGCGACACGGGCCCGGGTCCGAGGACCCTGCGGTGTCGACCAGCTGTCACGCGCGACTCGGGCCCAGGTCCGGGTACCCACGGCGTCGACCACTTGTCCCTGGCGACTGGGGCCCGGGTCCGAAGGCCTTCGGTGTTGACCAACTGTCCCGGGTGACTCGCAGTCGAGTCCGAGGGCCCGCAGGGTGGACCAGCTGTCCCGGGCGACTCGTGCTGTGGTCCAAATTCCCGCGGGGTCGACCAGCACTGCCCGGGGACTCGGGCCCGGGCCTGAGGGCCCACGGTTTCCAACAGCTTTTCGGGGAGAATCGCGCTTGTCTCCGATGCCCCGCGGGGTTGACCAGCTCTCCGGGGTGACTCGGGCCCGTGCGCAACGCCCCGCGGGATCAACCTGTTGTCCTGGGCGAATCGGGCCCAGGTCCGAGTGCCCTCGGGGTCGACCAGCTGTCCCCGGGCACACGTGCTTGGGTCCGAAAGCCCTCGGGGTGGACCTGCTGTCCCTGGAGACTCCGGCCCGGCTCCGAAAGCCTGCGGGGTCGACCAGCTCTTCCGAGGGACTCGGGCCTGGGTCCGAGGGCTTGAGTGGGCGACTGGCTGTCCCGTGGGACTCGGGCTCTTGCCCGAGGGCCCGTGGGGCCGACCAGCACTCCCTGGATAATCGTGGGTTGGTCCGAAGGCCCTCAGGGATGTCCAGCTGTCCCGGGCGTCTACGACCCGGGTCGAAGGCACTAGGTGTCGACAAGCTGTTCCGGGCGACTCGTGCTCGAGTCCGAAGGCCCGAGTTTTCAACCAGCGTTTCCGGGCGACTGGCGCTTGTGTCTGAGGGCCCGCGGGTTCGACCGGTTCGACGGGGCGACTCGGGCTCATGCCAGAGGGCCCACGGGGTCGACCTGCTGTCCCGGGCGACTGGGACCTGTCTCCAAAGGCCCTCGGGTTCGACCTGATGTCTTGGGTGATTAGGGCCCGTGCCCAGGGCCCGTGGTGTCGACCAACTCTCCCAGGTGCCTCGAGTTCAGGCCCGAGTGTCCGTGGTCGACCAGCTGTCCCGGGTGACTTGGGCCCGTGCCCGCTATCCCGCGGGGTCGACCAGCCATCCTGGGCCACTTGGGTCCTGGTCGGGGGACAGCGGTGTTGACCAGGCATCCCAGGCGACTCGGGCCCGGGTCCGAGAGCCCACGGTGTCGTCCAGCTGTCCCGGGGTCTCGGCTCAGCGCCCAAGGGCCTGCGGGATCGACAGGCTGTCCCGGGATACTCAGGCCCGGGTCCAAGGGACCACAGGGTCGAGGAGCTCTCCCGGGACTCTCGCGCTTGGGTCCGAACGCCCTCGGGGTCGACCAGCTGTCCCGGGCGACTCCGGCCCGGCTCCGAACTCCTGCGGGGTCGACCAGCTGTTCCAGGCCACCTGCACTTGTGTCCGAGGGCCCTCGGTGTCGCCCTGCTGTCCCAGGCTCTCGGGCCCGGTTCCGATGGCCCATGGGGTCGACCAGCTGTCCCTGGCGATTGGGGCCCGAGTCCAAAGGCCCTCAGTGTAGACCATCTGTCCCTGGCGACTCGCACTCCAGTCCGAAGGCCCGCGGGGTCGACCAACTGTCCCGGGCGACTCGGGCCCTGGTCCAAGGCCCCGCGGCTTCGACCAGACCTGCCAGGCGAATCGCGCTCTGGTCGGATAGCCTGTGGGTTCGACCAGCTGTCCCGGGGGACTCGGGCCCGGGTCCGAGGGCCTGAGGCGTCGAGCAGCTGTCCCAGGGGAATCGGGCCCTGGTCGGAGGGACCGCGGTTTCGACCAGATATCCCAGCCGACTCGGACCCGCGTCCGAGGAGCTGTAGTGTTGAAAATCTATCCCGGCCGTCCCCTCCCGTGTTCGAGCTGATGCGGGTCGATCAGTGATCCCATCCAACTCGGTCCCGGGTCCGAGGTGCCGCGGGTTGACCAGCCATCCCGGCCTACTTGGTCCCGGGTCTGAGCTGGCGCGGGCTCGACCAGCTATCCGGGCGACTTGGGCCCTGGTCGCAGGAACCGCAGGTTCGACCAGCTGTCCCGTGCGACTAGGGCCCGGGTCCGAGGGCCCGCAGGTTCGACCAGCTGTCCCGCGCAACTAGGGTCCGGGTCCGAGGTCCCGTGGTGTCGACCAGCTGTCCCGCATGTCTTGGGCACTTTTCGAGGGCCCACGGGATCAACCAGCTGTCCCTGGCAATTCACACTCATGTCCGAGGGCCCGCGGTGTCGAACAACTGTCCCGGTTGACACGGGCCCTGGTCCGAGGGCCCGCGGGTTCGACCAGCCCTCCCAGGCGAATTGCGCTCTGGTCGGATAGCCCGCGGGTTCGACCAGCTGTCCCGGGGGACTCGGGCCCGTGTCCGAGGGCTGAGGGTTCGACCAGCTGTCCCGGGGGACTCGGGCCCGGGTCCCAGGGCCTGCGTGGTCGGCAGGCTGTCCCGGGGAACTCACGCCTGGGTCCGAGGGCCTGAGTGTTCGACCAGCTATCCCAGGGGACTCGGGAACATGCCCGAGTGCCAGCGGTGTCCTCAAGTTGTCCATGGCGACACGGGCCCGGGTCCGAGGACCCTGCGGTGTCGACCAGCTGTCACGCGCGACTCGGGCCCAGGTCCGGGTACCCACGGCGTCGACCACTTGTCCCTGGCGACTGGGGCCCGGGTCCGAAGGCCTTCGGTGTTGACCAACTGTCCCGGGTGACTCGCAGTCGAGTCCGAGGGCCCGCAGGGTGGACCAGCTGTCCCGGGCGACTCGTTCCGTGGTCCAAATTCCCGCGGGGTCGACCAGCACTGCCCGGGGACTCGGGCCCGGGCCTGAGGGCCCACGGTTTCCAACAGCTTTTCGGGGAGAATCGCGCTTGTCTCCGATGCCCCGCGGGGTTGACCAGCTCTCCGGGGTGACTCGGGCCCGTGCGCAACGCCCCGCGGGATCAACCTGTTGTCCTGGGCGAATCGGGCCCAGGTCCGAGTGCCCTCGGGGTCGACCAGCTGTCCCCGGGCACACGTGCTTGGGTCCGAAAGCCCTCGGGGTGGACCTGCTGTCCCTGGAGACTCCGGCCCGGCTCCGAAAGCCTGCGGGGTCGACCAGCTCTTCCGAGGGACTCGGGCCTGGGTCCGAGGGCTTGAGTGGGCGACTGGCTGTCCCGTGGGACTCGGGCTCTTGCCCGAGGGCCCGTGGGGCCGACCAGCACTCCCTGGATAATCGTGGGTTGGTCCGAAGGCCCTCAGGGATGTCCAGCTGTCCCGGGCGTCTACGACCCGGGTCGAAGGCACTAGGTGTCGACAAGCTGTTCCGGGCGACTCGTGCTCGAGTCCGAAGGCCCGAGTTTTCAACCAGCGTTTCCGGGCGACTGGCGCTTGTGTCTGAGGGCCCGCGGGTTCGACCGGTTCGACGGGGCGACTCGGGCTCATGCCAGAGGGCCCACGGGGTCGACCTGCTGTCCCGGGCGACTGGGACCTGTCTCCAAAGGCCCTCGGGTTCGACCTGATGTCTTGGGTGATTAGGGCCCGTGCCGAGGGCCCTTGGTGTCGACCAACTCTCCCAGGTGACTCGAGTTCAGGTCCGAGGGTCCGCGGTCGACCAGCTGTCCCGGGTTATTTGGGCCTGTGCCAGCTATCCCTTGGGGTCAACCAGCCATCCTGGGCGACTTGGGTCCTGGTCGGGGGACAGCGGTGTTGACCAGGCGTCCCAGGCATCTCGGGCCCGGGTCCGAGAGCCCACGGTGTCGTGCAGCTATCCCAGGGTATCGGGCCCATGCCCAAGGCCCAGTGGGGTCAACCAGTTGTCCGGTGCCACTCAGGCCCGGTTCCGAGAGTCCACGGGTTCGACCATTTGACCCGGGCGACTTGCGGGTCCAATGGCCCGAAGGGGTCGACCAGCTCTGCGGGGCGCCTTGGGACCGTTCCCGAGCACCCACGGGGTCGACCAGCTGTCCCGAGCAACTCTGGTCCGGTTCCAATGATCCGCGGGTTTGACCATGTCTCCCGGACGTCTCAGGCCCATGCCCGAGTGCTCGTGGTGTTCACCAGCTCTCTCAAGGAGCTCGAACCGTGCCCGAGGGCCTGGGTGTCGAACAGCTGTCCCGGGCGACTCGCGCTTGGGTCCGAGGACCCCCGGGGTCAACCAGCGGTCCCGGGCGAATCAGGTCCGGGTCCGAGGGCCCGCTGGGTGGACCAGCTGTCCCGCGCTACTCTGGTCCGTGTCCGAAAGCCCTCGGTGTCGACCAGGCGTCCAGGGCGACTCGGGCCCGTGCCCAAGGGCCCGCGTGTTCGTCCAGCTATTCCGGGTGACTCGGGCCCGGGTCCGAGGGCTCGTGGGGTTGACCAAATCTCCCGCGCAATTCAGGCCCGGGTCCTAAGGCCCGCGTGTTCAGGAAGCTCTCCCGGGCCAACCGCGCTCAGGTCCGATGGCCCGTGTGGTGAACCAGCAGTCCTGGGCAACTCGGGCCCGAGCCCAACAGCCCGCAGGGTCAACCTGTTGTCCCGGGCGAATCGGGCCCGGGTCCGACTGCCCTCGGTGTTGACCACCTGTCCCCGGACACTCACGCTTGGGTCCGAAAGCCCTCGGGGTTGACCTGCTCTCCCGGGCGACTCCGGCCCAGCTCCCAAAGCCTGCGGGGTTGACCAGCTGTTCTGGGCCACTCGCGCTTGGGTCCGAGGTCCCGTGGTGTCGACCAGCTGTCCCGCATTACTTGGGCCTTTTTTCGAGGGCCCACGGGGTCAACCAGCTGTCCCGGGTGACCGGGGCCGGGTCCGAGGGCCCGTGGTGTCAACAGGCTGTCCCAGGGGAATCAGGTCCATGCCCGAGGGCCAGCAGGGTCCACCAGTTGTCCCGGGTGACTCGGGCCAGGCACTGAAGGCCCGTGGGGTCGACCAGCTGTCCCTGGCGACCCGTGCTTGGGTCCGATTGCCCGTGGGGTAGACCAGCAGTCCCGGGCGACTCGCGCTAGTGTCCGAGTGCCTGCGAGGTCGACCCGATGTCTTTGTCGAATCGGGCCCAGATCCGAGTGCCCACGGTGTCGACCAGGTCTCCTGGGTGACTCGGGCCCATGCCCAAGGGCCCGCGGGGTCGACCAGCTCTCCCGGGTGACTCCGGCCCTGCTCCATGGGCCCGCGGTCTCGGCCAGCTCTCCCGGGCCACTCATTCTTGGGTCCGAGGGCCCGCGGGGTCGACCAGCTGTCCCGGGCGACTCGGGCCCGGGTCCGAATGCCGGTGGTGTCGACCAACTCTCCCGGGCGCCTCGGGTTCTTTTCCGAGGTCCCGTGGTCGACCAGCTGTCCCGGGGGAATCAGGCCCTGGTCGGAGGGACCGCGGTTTCGACCAGATATCCCAGCCGACTCGGACCTGGTTCCGAGGAGCTGTAGTGTTGAAAACCTATCCCAGCCTTCCCCTCCCATGTTCGAGCTGACGAGGGTCGATCAGTTATCCCATCCAACTCGGTCCCGGGTCCGAGGTGCCGCGGGTTGACCAGCCATCCCAGCCCACTTGGTCCCGGGTCTGAGATGGTGCGGGCTCGAGCAGCTCTTCCAGGCCACTCGTGCTTGGGTTCGAGGGCCCGGGGCATCGACCAGCTCTCCCGGGCGACTCGGGCCCGGGTCCAATGCCCTGAAGGGTCGACCAGCTCTCCGGGGCGATTTGGGCCTGTGCCCATGGGCCTGCGGTGTTGACAAGCCATTCTGGGCAACTCCAGTCCGAGTCTGAGGTCCTGTTGTGTTGACCAGCTGTCCTGGGCGACTTGGCAGTGGGTCTGAGGGCCCTCGATGTCAACCAGATGTTCCAGGCACTTGGGCCCGGGTCCGAGGGCCCACGGGGTCGACCAACTGTCCCGCCCAATTCAGGCCCATGTTCGAAGGCCAGCGTGTTCGAGCAGCTCTCCCGCGTGACTCGAGGTTGGTTCCGATGGCCCACGTGTTGGACCAGCTCTCCCGGGGCAATTGTGCTCGGGTCCAATGGCCCGCGTGGTCGACCAGCAACCCGGGTGACTCGGGCCTGTGCCCAACACCATGCGGTGTCAACCTGTTGTCCCGGGCGAATCGGGCCCATGTCCGAGTGCCCTCGGTGTCAACCAGCTGTCCCAGGCGACTCTGGCCTGGGTCCGACAGCCTGCGGGGTTGACCAGCTCTTCCGGGCCACTGGCGCTTGGGTCCGAGGGCCAGCGGGGTTGACCAGCTGTCCCGGTGGAATAGGGCCCGTGCCCGAGTGCCAGCGGGGTCCACCAGTTTTTCTGGGCAACTCAGGCCTGGGTCCGAGGGCCCACGGGGTCGACCAGCTGTTCCGGGCCACTCGGGCCCGGGTCTGAGTGCCCATGCGTTTGGCCAGCTCTCCTGGTCAAATCGCGCTCTGGTCCGATGGTCCGCGGTGTCGACCAGCTCTCCGGGTTGATTCGGCCCTTGCCCGAGGGCCTGTGGTGTCAACCAGCTGTCCTGGGCCACTCCGGGCCGGGTCCGAGGGCCCACGTGCTCGACTAGCTGTCCAGGGCTTCGCGGGCCCGTGCCCGAGTGCCCGCGGTGTCGACCAGCTATCTCGGGTTACTCCGGCCCGGGTCCAACAGGCTACAGGGTCGACCAGCTGTTCCGGGCCACTCGCGCTTGGGTCCAACGGCCCGCGGGGTCGACCAGCTGTCCCGGGGGAATCGGGCCTGTGCCCGACTGCCAGCGTGGTCCACCAGTTTTCCTGGGCAACTCAGGCCTGGGTCTGAGGGCCCGCGGTGTCGACTAGCTGGCCCGGGACACTCGCGCTTGGGTCAGAGGGCCCGCGGGGTCGACCAGCTGTCCCGGTGGAATCGGGCCCATGCCCGACTGCCAGCTTGGTCCACCAGTTTTCCTGGGCAACTCAGGCCCGGGTCCGATACCCCGCAGGGTCGACCAGATCTCTGGGGCGATTTGGGCCCGTGCCCAAGGGCCTGCGGTGTCGACAAGCCATCCTGGGCAACTCCGGTCCAGGTCCGAGGGCCCACGGGGTCGACCAGCTGTCCCGGGTGACTTGGCACCGGGTCTGAGGGCCCTCGATGTCGACCAGATGTTCCAGGCACTTGGGCACGGTTCCGAGGGCCTGCGGGTTCGACCAACTGTCCCGAGAGATTCGGGCCCAGATCCGAAGACCCGCGTGTTCGAGCAACTCTTCCAGGCGACACGAGCTTGGGTCCGATGGTCCGCGTGGTCGACCAGCAACCCGGGTGACTCGGGCCCGTGCCCAATGCCACGCGGTGTCAACCTGTTGTCCCGGGCGAATCGGGCCTGGGTCCGAGTGCCCACAGTGTCGAACAGCTGTCCCCGGACACTCGCGCTTGGGTCTGAAAGCCCTCAGGGTCGACCTGATGTCCTGGACGACTGCGGCCCGGGTCTGACAGCCTGCGGGGTCAACCAGCTGTTCTGGGCCACTCGCGCTTGGGTCCGACGGCCCGCGGGTTCGACCAGCTGTCCCGGTGGAATCGGGCCCGTGCCCAAGTGCCAGCGGGGTCCACCAGTTTTTCTGGGCAACTCAGGCCTGGGTCCGAGGTCCTGCGGGGTCGACTAGCTGGCCCGGGACACTCGCGCTTGGGTCTGAGGGCCCACGGGGTCGACCAGCTGTCCCAGGCCACTTGGGCCCAGGTCTGAGTGCCCAAGTGTTCGACCAGCTCTCCCAGGCAAATCGTGCTCTGGTCCGAGGGCCCGTGGTGTCGACCAGCTGTCCTGGGCGACTCTGTGCCGGGTCCAAGGGCCCACGTGTTCTACAAGCTGTCCCAGGATTCTCGGGCCCATGCCCGAGTGCCCGCGGTGTCGAACAGGTCTCCTGGGCAACTCGGGCCCATGCCCAAAGGCCTGCAGGGTCAACCAGATGTCCCGGGCGATTCCGGCCCAGCTCTGAGTGCTCACAGTGTTGACCAGCAATCCAGGGACACGCGCTTCTGTCCAAGGGTCCGCGGGGTCGACCCGCTGTGCCGGGCAAATCGGGCCCGGGTCCGACGGCCCTCGGGGTCGACCAGCTGTCCAGGGCCACTCACGCTTGCGTCCTAGGGCACACGGGGTTGACCAGCTGTCCTGGGCGACTGTGGCCCGGGACTGAAGGCCCGCGGTGTCGACCAGCTGTCTGGGGAGACTCAGGATCTTGTCTGAGGGCCCGCGGTGTCTACCAGCCTTCCCAGGCGACTCGGACCGTGCCTGAGGGCCCTGGTGTTGAACAACTGTCCTGGGCGACTCGGGCCTTGGTGGGCGGGCCCGCGGCGTCAACCAGCTATCCCGGGTGACTTGGTCCTGGGTCCGAGGGCCTGCGAGGTCGGCAGGCTGTCCCAGGGGACTCGCGCCTGGGTCCGAGGGCATGAGTGTTCGACCAGCTATCGTGGGGGACTCGGGAACATGCCCGAGTGCCAGCAGTGTCCACAAGTTGGCCCTGGCGACACGGGCCCGGGTCTGAGGGCCCGCGGGATTGACCAACTCTTCCGGGCGTCTCGGGTTCTGGTCCAAGGTCCCACGGTCGACCAGCTGTCCCAGGAGAGTCGGGCCCAAGCCCGATGTCCCACTGGGTCGACCAGCTATCCCTTGCGACACGAGCCCTGGTTGGAGGCTCCGCGGTGTTGACCACGGGTCCAGGACGACTCGTGCTCAGATCCAAGGGCCCACGAGGTCAACCCGATATCTTTGGCGACTGGGGCCTGGTTCCAATGATCCGTGGGTTCGACCACGTCTCCCGGGCGACTCGGGCCTGTGCCCCAGGCCCCGCGGGGTCAACCAGATGTCCCGGGAGACTCCAGCCCGGCTCCTTGGACCTGCGGGGTCGAACCACTCTCCCGGGCCACTCGCAATTGTGTCCTAGTGCCTGCGGGGTCGACCAGGTCTCCCGGGGGTCTGGGGCACGGGTCCGAAGGCCCTCGGGGTCGACCAGCTGTCCCAGGCGACTGTGGCCTGGGACTGAAGGCACACAGGGGTCGACCAGCTGTCCCGGCCGACCAGGGCCGTGTCCAATTGCCCTTGGTGTTGATAGGCTGTCCCAGGGGAATCAGGCCCGTGCCCGAGGGCCAGCAGGGTCCACCTGTTGTCCCGGGTGACTCGTGCCCGGGACTGAAGGCCCACGGGGTTGACGAGCTGTCCCTGGCGACCTGTGCTTAGGTCCGATTGCCCGTGGGGTCGACCAGCAGTCCCAGGCGACTCGCGCTAGTGTCCAAGTGCCCGCAAGGTCGACCCGATATCTTTGGCGAATCGGGCCCGGATCCGAGTGCCCACAGGGTTGACCAGGTCTCCTGGGCGACTCGGGCCCGTGACCAAGGGCCCGCGGGTTCGACCAGCTGTCCCGGGCGACTCAGCCCGGCTCCAAGGGCCCGCGGTCTCGAGCAGCTCTCCCAGGCGACTCGAGCTTGGGTCTGATGGCCCACGTGTTCGACCAGCTCTCCCAGGCCAATTGCGCTTGTATCCGTTGGCCCGTGTGGTCGACCAGCAACCCAGGTGACTCAGGCCCGTGCCCAACGCCCCACGGTGTCAACCTGTTGTCCCGGGCGAATCGGGTCCGGGTCCGAGTGCCCTCGGTGTCGACCAGCTGTCCCCGGACACTCTCGCTTGGGTCCGAAAGCCCTCGGGGTTGACCTGCAGTTCCGGGCTACTCCGGCCTGTGTCCGACAGCCTGCGGGGTCGACCAGCTGTTCTGGGGTTCTTGGGTCCATGCCCAAGGGCCCGCAGGGTCGAACAGCTGTCCCAGTAGAGTCGGGATCTTGTCTGAGGGCCCGCGGTGTCTACCAGCCTAGCCAGGTGACTCGGAACGTGCCTGAGGGCCCGGGTGTCGAACAGCTGTCCCGGGCAACTCGGGCCTTGGTGGGAGGGACCGAGATGTCGACCAGGAGTCCCGGGCAACTCTGGCCCATCCCCAAGAGCCTGCGGGCTCGACCAGCTCTTCCGAGCCACTCGTGCTTGGGTCCGGGGGCCCGGGTGGTCGACCAGCTGTCCTGGGCGACTCAGGCCCGGGTCCAAGGGCCCGCAGGTTCGACCAGCTGTCCCGCACAACTAGGGTCAGGGTCCAAGGTCCCGTGGTGTCGACCAGCTGTCCCGCATGTCTTTGGCCTTTTTTCAAGGGCCCACGGGGTCAGCCAGCTGTCCCTGGCAACTGGGGCCCATGTCCAAAGGCCCTCGGTGTCAACCATCTGTCCCTGGTGACTCGCACTCAAGTCTGAGGGCCCGCGGGGTCAACCAGCCCTCCCAGGCGAATTGCGCTCTGGTCGGATAGCCCGCGGTTTCGACCAGCTGTCCCGGGAGACTCAGGATCTTGTCTGAAGGCCCGCGGTGTCTACCAGCCTTCCCAGGCGACTCGGACCTTGCCTGAAGGCCCGGGTGTCCAACAGCTGTCTTGGGTGACTTGGGCCTTGGTGGGAGGGAGCGCGGTATCAACCAGGCGTCCAGCGCGATTCGGCCCTGTGCCCAAGGGCCCGCGGCATCGACCATCTATGCCAGGTGACTCGGGCCCGGGTCCGAGGGCCTGCGGTGTCTGCAGGCTCTCCTGGGGGACTTGCTCATGGGTCCGAGGGCCTGAGTGTTCGACCAGCTATCCCGGGGGACTCAGGAACATGCCCGAGTGCCAGCAGTGTCCACAAGTTGGCCCTGGCGACACGGGCCCGGTTCTGAGGGCCCGCAGGGTCGACCAACTCTCCCGGGCGACTCAGGTTCTGGTCCGAGGTCCCGCGGTCGACCAGCTGTCCTGGGTGACTTGGGCCCGTGCCCAATGTCCCGCTGGGTCAACCAGCTGTCCTGCGTGACACGAGCCCTGGTTGGAGGGTCAGCGTTGTCGACCAAGGATCCTGGACGATTCGCGCTCGGATCCTTGGGCCCATGTAGTCGACCTGATGTCTTTGACGACTGGGGCCCGGTTCCAATGATCCGCGGGTTTCACCAGGTCTTCCGGGCAACTCGGGGCCGTACCTGAGGCCCCGCGGGGTCAACCAGATGTCCCGTGAGACTCCGGCCCAGCTCCGTGGACCTACAGGGTTGAACCACTCTCCCGGGACACTCGCAATTGTGTCCTAGGGTCCGCGGGATCGACCAGCTGTCCAGGGTGACTGGGGCCCGGGTCCGAGGGCCTGAGGCGTCGAGCAGCTGTCCCAGGGGAATCGGGCCCTGGTCGGAGGGACCGCGGTTTCGACCAGATATCCCAGCCGACTCGGACCCGCGTCCGAGGAGCTGTGGTGTTGAAAATCTATCCCGGCCGTCCCCTCCCGTGTTCGAGCTGACGCGGGTCGATCAGTGATCCCATCCAACTCGGTCCCGGGTCCGAGGTGCCGCGGGTTGACCAGCCATCCCGGCCTACTTGGTCCCGGGTCTGAGCTGGCGCGGGATCGACCAGCTATCCGGGCGACTTGGGCCCTGGTCGGAGGAACCGCAGGTTCGACCAGCTGTCCCGTGCGACTAGGGCCTGGGTCCGAGGGTCCGCAAGTTCGACCAGCCCTCCCAGGCAACTAGGGTCCGGGTCTGAGGTCCCGTGGTGTCGACCAGCTGTCCCGCATGACTTGGGCCTTTTTTCGAGTGTCCCTGGTGACTCACACTCAAGTCCGAGGGCCCGTGGGGTCGTCCCGATGTCTTTGGCGAATCAGGCCCAGATCCGAGTGCCCACGGGGTTGACCAGCTGTCCCGGGCGACTCAGCCAGGCTCCGAGGGCCCATGGGCTCAAGTAGCTCTTCAGGGCCAGTCATGCTTGGTTCCGACGGCCCGGCGGTCGACCAGCTGTCCCGGGAGACTCGAGCCCGGGTCCGATGCCCCGAAGGGTCGACCAGCTCTCTGGGGCGATTCGGGCCTGTGCCCAAGGGCCTGCAGTGTCGACAAACCATCCTGGGCAACTCCGGTCCAGGTCCGATGACCCACGGGTTCGACCAGCTGTCCTGGGCGACGCTGCACTGGGTCTGAGGGTCCTCGATGTCGACCAGACGTTCCGGGCACTTGGGCCCTGGTCCGAGGGCCTGCGGGGTCGACCAACTGTCCCGCATGATTCGGGCCCATGTCCGATGGCCCGCGTGTTCGACCAGCTCTCCCGGGCCAATCGTCCTCGGGTCCGATGGCACGCGTGGTCGACTAGTAGTCCCCGCGACTCAACCCAGCTCCCAGGGCTCGCGGGCTCAACTATCTCTTCCGAGCCCTTCGTGCTTTGGTCCGAGTGCCAAGGGGGTCGACCAGCTATTCCGGGTGACTCAGACCCGGGTCCGAGGGCCTGCGGGGTCGGCAGGCTGTTCGAAGGCCCTCCTTGGCCTTAAGGGGAGCATGGGGCTAGGTGAGAAATAGGCAAGTGCTGCGTTCCCAAGCAAAGACGCATTGGGGTGAGGTATGTTCCCTGAGCACAGATTTGCTTTGCAGAATGCAGCTTCCAGAAGAGAGTTTTGTGTGGTTTCTGAGATAGGCTCTAGGTCAGTGCCTCCCTAGCTGGATAGGGGTGGGTGGCTGGGACCTGTTCAACAAGGCCTTTTCCAGCCAAATCAGCGTTCTGCCAGAAGAAGAACACATTTGGAGGTGGTTTCAAGCTGCGGAGACCATCTGCGTAGCAGCAGTACCCACGGAGCCATACGCAGCCGAGACTCTCCTTGGCACTATGGGGAGCATGGGGCTAGGTGAGAAATAAGCTAGCGCAGCGTTTGCGAGCAAAGACGCATTAGGACTGAGGTTTGTTCCCCGAGCACATGTTCCCTTTGCAGAATGCAGCTTCCAGAAGCGAGTTTTGTACCGTTTTTAGTGAAGGACCTGGGTGGTTCCATCCCTAGCTTGCTATGGGTGGGTGGCTGGGGCCTGTGCAATCAAGGACTTTTCTTGACAAATCAGCATTCTCCCCGAAGAAGAACACATTTGGAGTTGCTTTCAAGCTGCAGAGACCACCCGCCAACCAGCAGTGAAGATGGAGCTAGAGGCAGCAGAGACCCTCCATGGACCTTTGGGGAGCATTGGGCTAGGTGAGAAATAGGCAAGCGCAGCGTCCCCCCAAAAAAACGCATTGGGGTGAGGTTTGTTCCCCGAGCACAGATTCCCTTTGCAGAATGCAGCTTCCAGAAGCGAGTTTTGTGCCGTTTCTGAGATAGGCTCTAGGTGGGTGCCTCTGTAGCTGGGTAGGGGTGGGTGGATAGGGCCTGTGCAACGAGGCCTTTTCCTGCCAAATCAGCGTTCTGCCAGAAGAAGAACACATTTGGAGTTGGTTTCAAGCTGTGGAGACCAGCTGCCAAGAAGCAGTGCCCACGAAGCCATAGGCATCGGAGACCATCCTTGGCCGTATGGGGAGTTGAGAACTAGGCAAGCACTGCGCTCCTGAACAAAGATGCATTGGGGCTGAGGTTTGTTCCCAGAGCACAGATTCCCTTTGCAGAATGCAGCTCCTAGAAGCTAGTTTTGTGCCGTTTCTGCGGAAAGCCATGGGAGGTTCCTTCCGAGCTGGCTAAGGGTGGGTAGTTGGGGCTTGTGCAAACAAGGCCATTCCTTCCAAATCTGCCTTCTCCCTCAAGCAGAACACATTTGGAGTTGGTTTCAAGCTGCGGAGACCACCCGCCAAGAAGCAGTGGAGATGGAGCCAGAGGGAGCCCAGACCATCCTTGGCCCTATGGGGAGCAAGGGGCTGGTGAGAAATACGCAAGCGCACCTTTCCCAAGCAAAGACGCATTGGGGTGAGGTTTGCTCCCAGAGAACAGATTCCCTTTGCAGAATGCAGCTTACAGAAGCGAGTTTTGTGCCGTTTCGGAGATAGGCTCTATGTGGGTACCTCTAGCAGGATAGGAGTGGGTGGATGGGGCATGTGCAAAAGGCTTTTTCCTGCCAAATCAACCTTCTCCGCGAAGGAGAACACGTTTGGAGTTGGTTTCCAGCGGCGGAGACCACCAGCCCAGCAGCAGTGCCCACGGAGCCAGAGGCAGCCCAGCCCCTCCTTGGCCCTATGGGGAGCATAGGGAAGGGTGAGGACTAGGCCAGCGCCACGATCCTGAGCCAAGCCGCATTGGGGCTGAGGTCTGTTCCCCGAGCACAGTTTCCCTTGCAGAATGCAGCTGCTAGAAGCGCGTTTTGGGCTGTTTCGGCGATAGGCCCTAAGTGTGTCACTCCCAAGCTGGCTATGGGAGGGTTGCTAGGACCAGTGCAAATAGGGCTTCTTCATGCCAAATCAGCCTTCTCCGCGAAGGAGAACACGTTCGGAGTTGGTTTCAATCTGAGGACGCCACCAGCCCAGCAACAGTGCCCACGGAGCCAGTGGAAGCCCAGCCCCTCCTTGGCACTATGGGGAGCATAGGGCTAGGTGAGAAGTAGGCCAGCACAGCGATCCTGAGCCAAGCCGCATTGGGGCTGAGGTCTATTCCCAGAGCACAGTTTCCCTTTGCAGAATGCAGCTCCTCGAAGCGCGTTTTGGGCCGTTTCTGAGGTAGGCCCTAGGTGGGTCCCTCCCTAGCAGGCTACGGGTGGGTTGCTAGGGCCAGTGCAAACAGGGCTTCTTCATGCCACATCAGCCTTCTCCGCGAAGGAGAACACGTTTGGAGATGGTTTCAAGCTGAGGACACCACCAGCCAAGCAGCGGTGCCCACGGAGCCAGAGGCAGCCCAGCCCCTCCTTGGCCCTCTGGAGAGTATAGGGCTAGGAGAGAACTAGGCCTGCGCCGCGAACCTGAGCCAAGCCGCATTGGAGCTGAGGTTTGTTCCTCGAGCACAGTTTCCCTTTGCAGAATGCAGCTCCTCGAAGCGCGTTTTGGGCCATTTCGAAGATAGGCCCTAGGTGGGTCCCTCCCTAGCTGGCTATAGCTTTGTTGCTAGGGCCAGTGCAAACAGGGCTTCTTCATGCGAAATCAGCCTTCTTCGCGAAGGAGAACTCGTTCGGAGTTGGTTTCAAGCTCGGACACCACCAGCACAGCAGCAGTGCCCACGGAGCCAGAGGCAGCCCAGCCCCTCCTTGGCCCTATGGGGAGCATAGGGCTAGGTGAGAACTAGGCCTGCGCCGAGATCCTGAGCCAAGCCGCATTGGGGCTGAGGTATGTTCCCCGAGCACAGTTTCCCTTTGCAGAATGCAGCTCCTCGAAGCGTGTTTTGGGCCGTTTCGAAGATAGGCCCTAGGTGGGTCCCTCCCTAGCTGGCTATGGGAGGGTTGTTAGGGCCAGTGCAAATAGGGCTTCTTCATGCCAAACCAGCCTTCTCCGCGAGGGAGAACACGTTCTGATTTGGTTTCAGGCTGCAGACACCAACAGCCCAGCAGCAGTGCTCACGGAGCCAGTGGCAGCCCAGCCCCTCCTTGGCCCTCTGGGGAGCATAGTGCTAGGTGAGAACTAGGCCAGCGCAGCGATCCTGAGCCAAGCCGCATTGGGGCTGAGGTGTGTTCCCCGAGCACAGTTTCCCTTTGCAGAATACACCTCCTCGAAGCAAGTTTTGGGCCGTTTCGGAGGTAGGCCCTAGGTGTGTCCCTCCCTAGCTTGTTATGGGTGGGTTGCTAGGACCAGTGCAAACAGGGCTTCTTCATGCCAAATCAGCCTTCTCCGCGAAGGAGAACAAGTTCGGAGTTGGTTTCCAGCTGCGGAGACCACCAGCCCAGCAGCAGTGCCCACGGAGCCAGAGGCAGCCCAGCACCTCCTTGGCCCTATGGGGAGCATAGGGCTAGGTGAGAACTAGGCAGCACAGCGATCCTGAGCCAAGCCGCATTGGGGCTGATGTCTGTTCCCCGAGCACAGTTTCCCTTGCAGAATGCAGCTGCTAGAAGCGCGTTTTGGGCTGTTTCGGCGATAGGCCCTAAGTGTGTCACTCCCAAGCTGGCTATGGGAGGGTTGCTAGGACCAGTGCAAATAGGGCTTCTTCATGCCACATCAGCCTTCTCCGCGAAGGAGAACACGTTTGGAGATGGTTTCAAGCTGAGGACACCACCAGCCCAGCAGCGGTGCCCACGGAGCCAGAGGCAGCCCAGCCCCTCCTTGGCCCTCTGGGGAGCATAGGGCTAGGTGAGAACTAGGCCAGCACAGCGATCCTGAGCCAAGCCGCATTGGGGCTGAGGTTTGTTCCTCGAGCACAGTTTCCCTTTGCAGAATGCAGCTCCTCGAAGCGCGTTTTGGGCCGTTTCGGCGATAGGCCCTAAGTGTGTCACTCCCAAGCTGGCTATGGGAGGGTTGCTAGGACCAGTGCAAACAGGGCTTCTTCATGCCAAATCAGCCTTCTCCGCGAAGGAGAACAAGTTCGGAGTTGGTTTCCAGCTGCGGAGACCACCAGCCCAGCAGCAGTGCCCACGGAGCCAGAGGCAGCCCAGCACCTCCTTGGCCCTATGGGGAGCATAGGGCTAGGTGAGAACTAGGCAGCACAGCGATCCTGAGCCAAGCCGCATTGGGGCTGATGTCTGTTCCCCGAGCACAGTTTCCCTTGCAGAATGCAGCTGCTAGAAGCGCGTTTTGGGCTGTTTCGGCGATAGGCCCTATGTGTGTCACTCCCAAGCTGGCTATGGGAGGGTTGCTAGGACCAGTGCAAACAGGGCTTCTTCATGCCACATCAGCCTTCTCCGCGAAGGAGAACACGTTTGGAGATGGTTTCAAGCTGAGGACACCACCAGCCAAGCAGCGGTGCCCACGGAGCCAGAGGCAGCCCAGCCCCTCCTTGGCCCTCTGGGGAGTATAGGGCTAGGAGAGAACTAGGCCTGCGCCGCGAACCTGAGCCAAGCCGCATTGGAGCTGAGGTTTGTTCCTCGAGCACAGTTTCCCTTTGCAGAATGCAGCTCCTCGAAGCGCGTTTTGGGCCGTTTCGAAGATAGGCCCTAGGTGGGTCCCTCCCTAGCTGGCTATAGCTTTGCTCATAGGGCCAGTGCAAACAGGGCTTCTTCATGCCAAATCAGCCTTCTTCACGAAGGAGAACACGTTCGGAGTTGGTTTCAAGCTGCGGACACAACCAGCCCAGCAGAAGTGCTCACGGAGCCAGTGGCAGCCCAGCCCCTCCTTGGCCCTCTGGGCAGCGTAGTGCTAGGTGAGAACTAGGCCAGCGCCGCGATCCTGAGCCAAGCCGCATTGGGGCTGAGGTGTGTTCCCCGAGCACAGTTTCCCTTTGCAGAATACACCTCCTCGAAGCAAGTTTTGGGCCGTTTCGGAGGTAGGCCCTAGGTGTGTCCCTCCCTAGCTTGTTATGGGTGGGTTGCTAGGACCAGTGCAAACAGGGCTTCTTCATGCCAAATCAGCCTTCTCCGCGAAGGAGAACAAGTTCGGAGTTGGTTTCCAGCTGCGGAGACCACCAGCCCAGCAGCAGTGCCCACGGAGCCAGAGGCAGCCCAGCACCTCCTTGGCCCTATGGGGAGCATAGGGCTAGGTGAGAACTAGGCAGCCCAGCGATCCTGAGCCAAGCCCCATTGGGGCTGAGGTCTATTCCCCGAGCACAGTTTCCCGTTGCAGAATGCAGCTCCTCGAAGCGCGTTTTGGGCCGTTTCGAAGATAGGCCCTAGGTGGGTCCCTCCCTAGCTGGCTATAGCTTTGTTGCTAGGGCCAGTGCAAACAGGGCTTCTTCATGCGAAATCAGCCTTCTTCGCGAAGGAGAACTCGTTCGGAGTTGGTTTCAAGCTCGGACACCACCAGCACAGCAGCAGTGCCCACGGAGCCAGAGGCAGCCCAGCCCCTCCTTGGCCCTATGGGGAGCATAGGGCTAGGTGAGAACTAGGCCTGCGCCCCGATCCTGAGCCAAGCCGCATTGGGGCTGAGGTATGTTCCCCGAGCACAGTTTCCCTTTGCAGAATGCAGCTCCTCGAAGCGCGTTTTGGGCCGTTTCGGAGATAGGCCCTAGGTGGGTCCCTCCCTAGCTGGCTATGGGAGGGTTGTTAGGGCCAGTGCAAATAGGGCTTCTTCATGCCAAACCAGCCTTCTCCGCGAGGGAGAACACGTTCTGATTTGGTTTCAGGCTGCAGACACCAACAGCCCAGCAGCAGTGCTCACGGAGCCAGTGGCAGCCCAGCCCCTCCTTGGCCCTCTGGGGAGCATAGTGCTAGGTGAGAACTAGGCCAGCGCAGCGATCCTGAGCCAAGCCGCATTGGGGCTGAGGTGTGTTCCCCGAGCACAGTTTCCCTTTGCAGAATACACCTCCTCGAAGCAAGTTTTGGGCCGTTTCGGAGGTAGGCCCTAGGTGTGTCCCTCCCTAGCTTGTTATGGGTGGGTTGCTAGGACCAGTGCAAACAGGGCTTCTTCATGCCAAATCAGCCTTCTCCGCGAAGGAGAACAAGTTCGGAGTTGGTTTCCAGCTGCGGAGACCACCAGCCCAGCAGCAGTGCCCACGGAGCCAGAGGCAGCCCAGCACCTCCTTGGCCCTATGGGGAGCATAGGGCTAGGTGAGAACTAGGCAGCACAGCGATCCTGAGCCAAGCCGCATTGGGGCTGATGTCTGTTCCCCGAGCACAGTTTCCCTTGCAGAATGCAGCTGCTAGAAGCGCGTTTTGGGCTGTTTCGGCGATAGGCCCTAAGTGTGTCACTCCCAAGCTGGCTATGGGAGGGTTGCTAGGACCAGTGCAAACAGGGCTTCTTCATGCCACATCAGCCTTCTCCGCGAAGGAGAACACGTTTGGAGATGGTTTCAAGCTGAGGACACCACCAGCCAAGCAGCGGTGCCCACGGAGCCAGAGGCAGCCCAGCCCCTCCTTGGCCCTCTGGGGAGTATAGGGCTAGGAGAGAACTAGGCCTGCGCCGCGAACCTGAGCCAAGCCGCATTGGAGCTGAGGTTTGTTCCTCGAGCACAGTTTCCCTTTGCAGAATGCAGCTCCTCGAAGCGCGTTTTGGGCCGTTTCGAAGATAGGCCCTAGGTGGGTCCCTCCCTAGCTGGCTATAGCTTTGCTCATAGGGCCAGTGCAAACAGGGCTTCTTCATGCCAAATCAGCCTTCTTCACGAAGGAGAACACGTTCGGAGTTGGTTTCAAGCTGCGGACACCACCAGCCCAGCAGAAGTGCTCACGGAGCCAGTGGCAGCCCAGCCCCTCCTTGGCCCTCTGGGCAGCGTAGTGCTAGGTGAGAACTAGGCCAGCGCCGCGATCCTGAGCCAAGCCGCATTGGGGCTGAGGTGTGTTCCCCGAGCACAGTTTCCCTTTGCAGAATACACCTCCTCGAAGCAAGTTTTGGGCCGTTTCGGAGGTAGGCCCTAGGTGTGTCCCTCCCTAGCTTGTTATGGGTGGGTTGCTAGGACCAGTGCAAACAGGGCTTCTTCATGCCAAATCAGCCTTCTCCGCGAAGGAGAACAAGTTCGGAGTTGGTTTCCAGCTGCGGAGACCACCAGCCCAGCAGCAGTGCCCACGGAGCCAGAGGCAGCCCAGCACCTCCTTGGCCCTATGGGGAGCATAGGGCTAGGTGAGAACTAGGCAGCCCAGCGATCCTGAGCCAAGCCGCATTGGGGCTGAGGTCTATTCCCCGAGCACAGTTTCCCTTTGCAGAATGCAGCTCCTCGAAGCGCGTTTTGGGCCGTTTCTGAGGTAGGCCCTAGGTGGGTCCCTCCCTAGCAGGCTACGGGTGGGTTGCTAGGGCCAGTGCAAACAGGGCTTCTTCATGCCACATCAGCCTTCTCCGCGAAGGAGAACACGTTTGGAGATGGTTTCAAGCTGAGGACACCACCAGCCCAGCAGCGGTGCCCACGGAGCCAGAGGCAGCCCAGCCCCTCCTTGGCCCTCTGGAGAGTATAGGGCTAGGAGAGAACTAGGCCTGCGCCGCGAACCTGAGCCAAGCCGCATTGGAGCTGAGGTTTGTTCCTCGAGCACAGTTTCCCTTTGCAGAATGCAGCTCCTCGAAGCGCGTTTTGGGCCGTTTCGAAGATAGGCCCTAGGTGGGTCCCTCCCTAGCTGGCTATAGCTTTGTTGCTAGGGCCAGTGCAAACAGGGCTTCTTCTTGCGAAATCAGCCTTCTTCGCGAAGGAGAACTCGTTCGGAGTTGGTTTCAAGCTCGGACACCACCAGCACAGCAGCAGTGCCCACGGAGCCAGAGGCAGCCCAGCCCCTCCTTGGCCCTATGGGGAGCATAGGGCTAGGTGAGAACTAGGCCTGCGCCCCGATCCTGAGCCAAGCCGCATTGGGGCTGAGGTATGTTCCCCGAGCACAGTTTCCCTTTGCAGAATGCAGCTCCTCGAAGCGCGTTTTGGGCCGTTTCGGAGATAGGCCCTAGGTGGGTCCCTCCCTAGCTGGCTATGGGAGGGTTGTTAGGGCCAGTGCAAATAGGGCTTCTTCATGCCAAACCAGCCTTCTCCGCGAGGGAGAACACGTTCTGATTTGGTTTCAGGCTGCAGACACCAACAGCCCAGCAGCAGTGCTCACGGAGCCAGTGGCAGCCCAGTCCCTCCTTGGCCCTCTGGGGAGCATAGGGCTAGGTGAGAACTAGGCCAGCACAGCGATCCTGAGCCAAGCCGCATTGGGGCTGAGGTGTGTTCCCCGAGCACAGTTTCCCTTTGCAGAATACACCTCCTCGAAGCAAGTTTTGGGCCGTTTCGGAGGTAGGCCCTAGGTGTGTCCCTCCCTAGCTTGTTATGGGTGGGTTGCTAGGACCAGTGCAAACAGGGCTTCTTCATGCCAAATCAGCCTTCTCCGCGAAGGAGAACAAGTTCGGAGTTGGTTTCCAGCTGCGGAGACCACCAGCCCAGCAGCAGTGCTCACGGAGCCAGTGGCAGCCCAGCCCCTCCTTGGCCCTCTGGAGAGTATAGGGCTAGGAGAGAACTAGGCCTGCGCCGCGAACCTGAGCCAAGCCGCATTGGGGCTGAGGTTTGTTCCTCGAGCACAGTTTCCCTTTGCAGAATGCAGCTCCTCGAAGCGCGTTTTGGGCCGTTTCGGAGATAGGCCCTAGGTGGGTCCCTCCCTAGCTGGCTATGGGAGGGTTGTTAGGGCCAGTGCAAATAGGGCTTCTTCATGCCAAACCAGCCTTCTCCGCGAAGGAGAACAAGTTCGGAGATGGTTTCAAGCTGCGGACACCACCAGCCCAGCAGCAGTGCCCACGGAGGCAGAGGCAGCCCAGCACCTCCTTGGCCCTATGGGGAGCATAGGGCTAGGTGAGAACTAGGCAGCACAGCGATCCTGAGCCAAGCCGCATTGGAGCTGAGGTTTGTTCCTCGAGCACAGTTTCCCTTTGCAGAATGCAGCTCCTCGAAGCGCGTTTTGGGCCGTTTCGAAGATAGGCCCTAGGTGGGTCCCTCCCTAGCTGGCTATAGCTTTGCTCATAGGGCCAGTGCAAACAGGGCTTCTTCATGCGAAATCAGCCTTCTTCGCGAAGGAGAACTCGTTCGGAGTTGGTTTCAAGCTCGGACACCACCAGCACAGCAGCAGTGCCCACGGAGCCAGAGGCAGCCCAGCCCCTCCTTGGCCCTCTGGAGAGCATAGGGCTAGGTGAGAACTAGGCCTGCGCCGCGATCCTGAGCCAAGCCGCATTGGGGCTGAGGTATGTTCCCCGAGCACAGTTTCCCTTTGCAGAATGCAGCTCCTCGAAGCGCGTTTTGGGCCGTTTCGGAGATAGGCCCTAGGTGGGTCCCTCCCTAGCAGGCTACGGGTGCGTTGCTAGGGCCAGTGCAAACAGGGCTTCTTCATGCCACATCAGCCTTCTCCGCGAAGGAGAACACGTTTGGAGATGGTTTCAAGCTGAGGACACCACCAGCCCAGCAGCGGTGCCCACGGAGCCAGTGGCAGCCCAGCCCCTCCTTGGCCCTCTGGGGAGCATAGGGCTAGGTGAGAAGTAGGCCAGCACAGCGATCCTGAGCCAAGCCGCATTGGGGCTGAGGTCTGTTCCCACAGCACAGTTTCCCTTTGCAGAATGCAGCTCCTCGAAGCGCGTTTTGGGCCGTTTCGGAGATAGGCCCTGGGTGGGTCCCTCCCTAGCTGGCTATAGCTTTGCTCATACGGCCAGTGCAAACAGGGCTTCTTCATGCGAAATCAGCCTTCTTCGCGAAGGAGAACACGTTCGGAGTTGGTTTCAAGCTGCGGACACCACCAGCACAGCAGCAGTGCCCACGGAGCCAGAGGCAGCCCAGCCCCTCCTTGGCCCTCTGGGGAGCATAGGGCTAGGTGAGAACTAGGCCAGCACAGCGATCCTGAGCCAAGCCGCATTGGGGCTGAGGTTTGTTCCTCGAGCACAGTTTCCCTTTGCAGAATGCAGCTCCTCGAAGCGCGTTTTGGGCCGTTTCGGCGATAGCCCCTAAGTGTGTCACTCCCAAGCTGGCTATGGGAGGGTTGCTAGGACCAGTGCAAACAGGGCTTCTTCATGCCACATCAGCCTTCTCCGCGAAGGAGAACACGTTTGGAGATGGTTTCAAGCTGAGGACACCACCAGCCAAGCAGCGGTGCCCACGGAGCCAGAGGCAGCCCAGCCCCTCCTTGGCCCTCTGGGGAGTATAGGGCTAGGAGAGAACTAGGCCTGCGCCGCGAACCTGAGCCAAGCCGCATTGGAGCTGAGGTTTGTTCCTCGAGCACAGTTTCCCTTTGCAGAATGCAGCTCCTCGAAGCGCGTTTTGGGCCGTTTCGAAGATAGGCCCTAGGTGGGTCCCTCCCTAGCTGGCTATAGCTTTGCTCATAGGGCCAGTGCAAACAGGGCTTCTTCATGCCAAATCAGCCTTCTTCACGAAGGAGAACACGTTCGGAGTTGGTTTCAAGCTGCGGACACCACCAGCCCAGCAGAAGTGCTCACGGAGCCAGTGGCAGCCCAGCCCCTCCTTGGCCCTCTGGGGAGCATAGTGCTAGGTGAGAACTAGGCCAGCGCCGCGATCCTGAGCCAAGCCGCATTGGGGCTGAGGTGTGTTCCCCGAGCACAGTTTCCCTTTGCAGAATACACCTCCTCGAAGCAAGTTTTGGGCCGTTTCGGAGGTAGGCCCTAGGTGTGTCCCTCCCTAGCTTGTTATGGGTGGGTTGCTAGGACCAGTGCAAACAGGGCTTCTTCATGCCAAATCAGCCTTCTCCGCGAAGGAGAACAAGTTCGGAGTTGGTTTCCAGCTGCGGAGACCACCAGCCCAGCAGCAGTGCCCACGGAGCCAGAGGCAGCCCAGCACCTCCTTGGCCCTATGGGGAGCATAGGGCTAGGTGAGAACTAGGCAGCCCAGCGATCCTGAGCCAAGCCGCATTGGGGCTGATGTCTGTTCCCCGAGCACAGTTTCCCTTGCAGAATGCAGCTCCTCGAAGCGCGTTTTGGGCTGTTTCGGAGCTAGGCCCTAGGTGGGTCCCTCCCTAGCTGGCTACGGGTGGGTTGCTAGGGCCAGTGCAAACAGGGCTTCTTCATGCGAAATCAGCCTTCTTCGCGAAGGAGAACTCGTTCGGAGTTGGTTTCAAGCTCGGACACCACCAGCACAGCAGCAGTGCCCACGGAGCCAGAGGCAGCCCAGCCCCTCCTTGGCCCTATGGGGAGCATAGGGCTAGGTGAGAACTAGGCCTGCGCCCCGATCCTGAGCCAAGCCGCATTGGGGCTGAGGTATGTTCCCCGAGCACAGTTTCCCTTTGCAGAATGCAGCTCCTCGAAGCGCGTTTTGGGCCGTTTCGGAGATAGGCCCTAGGTGGGTCCCTCCCTAGCTGGCTATGGGAGGGTTGTTAGGGCCAGTGCAAATAGGGCTTCTTCATGCCAAACCAGCCTTCTCCGCGAGGGAGAACACGTTCTGATTTGGTTTCAGGCTGCAGACACCAACAGCCCAGCAGCAGTGCTCACGGAGCCAGTGGCAGCCCAGCCCCTCCTTGGCCCTCTGGGGAGCATAGTGCTAGGTGAGAACTAGGCCAGCGCAGCGATCCTGAGCCAAGCCGCATTGGGGCTGAGGTGTGTTCCCCGAGCACAGTTTCCCTTTGCAGAATACACCTCCTCGAAGCAAGTTTTGGGCCGTTTCGGAGGTAGGCCCTAGGTGTGTCCCTCCCTAGCTTGTTATGGGTGGGTTGCTAGGACCAGTGCAAACAGGGCTTCTTCATGCCAAATCAGCCTTCTCCGCGAAGGAGAACAAGTTCGGAGTTGGTTTCCAGCTGCGGAGACCACCAGCCCAGCAGCAATGCCCACGGAGCCAGAGGCAGCCCAGCACCTCCTTGGCCCTATGGGGAGCATAGGGCTAGGTGAGAACTAGGCAGCACAGCGATCCTGAGCCAAGCCGCATTGGGGCTGATGTCTGTTCCCCGAGCACAGTTTCCCTTGCAGAATGCAGCTGCTAGAAGCGCGTTTTGGGCTGTTTCGGCGATAGGCCCTAAGTGTGTCACTCCCAAGCTGGCTATGGGAGGGTTGCTAGGACCAGTGCAAACAGGGCTTCTTCATGCCACATCAGCCTTCTCCGCGAAGGAGAACACGTTTGGAGATGGTTTCAAGCTGAGGACACCACCAGCCAAGCAGCGGTGCCCACGGAGCCAGAGGCAGCCCAGCCCCTCCTTGGCCCTCTGGGGAGTATAGGGCTAGGAGAGAACTAGGCCTGCGCCGCGAACCTGAGCCAAGCCGCATTGGAGCTGAGGTTTGTTCCTCGAGCACAGTTTCCCTTTGCAGAATGCAGCTCCTCGAAGCGCGTTTTGGGCCGTTTCGAAGATAGGCCCTAGGTGGGTCCCTCCCTAGCTGGCTATAGCTTTGCTCATAGGGCCAGTGCAAACAGGGCTTCTTCATGCCAAATCAGCCTTCTTCACGAAGGAGAACACGTTCGGAGTTGGTTTCAAGCTGCGGACACCACCAGCCCAGCAGAAGTGCTCACGGAGCCAGTGGCAGCCCAGCCCCTCCTTGGCCCTCTGGGCAGCGTAGTGCTAGGTGAGAACTAGGCCAGCGCCGCGATCCTGAGCCAAGCCGCATTGGGGCTGAGGTGTGTTCCCCGAGCACAGTTTCCCTTTGCAGAATACACCTCCTCGAAGCAAGTTTTGGGCCGTTTCGGAGGTAGGCCCTAGGTGTGTCCCTCCCTAGCTTGTTATGGGTGGGTTGCTAGGACCAGTGCAAACAGGGCTTCTTCATGCCAAATCAGCCTTCTCCGCGAAGGAGAACAAGTTCGGAGTTGGTTTCCAGCTGCGGAGACCACCAGCCCAGCAGCAGTGCCCACGGAGCCAGAGGCAGCCCAGCACCTCCTTGGCCCTATGGGGAGCATAGGGCTAGGTGAGAACTAGGCAGCCCAGCGATCCTGAGCCAAGCCGCATTGGGGCTGAGGTCTATTCCCCGAGCACAGTTTCCCTTTGCAGAATGCAGCTCCTCGAAGCGCGTTTTGGGCCGTTTCGGCGATAGCCCCTAAGTGTGTCACTCCCAAGCTGGCTATGGGAGGGTTGCTAGGACCAGTGCAAACAGGGCTTCTTCATGCCACATCAGCCTTCTCCGCGAAGGAGAACACGTTTGGAGATGGTTTCAAGCTGAGGACACCACCAGCCAAGCAGCGGTGCCCACGGAGCCAGAGGCAGCCCAGCCCCTCCTTGGCCCTCTGGGGAGTATAGGGCTAGGAGAGAACTAGGCCTGCGCCGCGAACCTGAGCCAAGCCGCATTGGAGCTGAGGTTTGTTCCTCGAGCACAGTTTCCCTTTGCAGAATGCAGCTCCTCGAAGCGCGTTTTGGGCCGTTTCGAAGCTAGGCCCTAGGTGGGTCCCTCCCTAGCTGGCTATAGCTTTGCTCATAGGGCCAGTGCAAACAGGGCTTCTTCATGCCAAATCAGCCTTCTTCACGAAGGAGAACACGTTCGGAGTTGGTTTCAAGCTGCGGACACCACCAGCCCAGCAGAAGTGCTCACGGAGCCAGTGGCAGCCCAGCCCCTCCTTGGCCCTCTGGGGAGCATAGTGCTAGGTGAGAACTAGGCCAGCGCCGCGATCCTGAGCCAAGCCGCATTGGGGCTGAGGTGTGTTCCCCGAGCACAGTTTCCCTTTGCAGAATACACCTCCTCGAAGCAAGTTTTGGGCCGTTTCGGAGGTAGGCCCTAGGTGTGTCCCTCCCTAGCTTGTTATGGGTGGGTTGCTAGGACCAGTGCAAACAGGGCTTCTTCATGCCAAATCAGCCTTCTCCGCGAAGGAGAACAAGTTCGGAGTTGGTTTCCAGCTGCGGAGACCACCAGCCCAGCAGCAGTGCCCACGGAGCCAGAGGCAGCCCAGCACCTCCTTGGCCCTATGGGGAGCATAGGGCTAGGTGAGAACTAGGCAGCACAGCGATCCTGAGCCAAGCCGCATTGGGGCTGATGTCTGTTCCCCGAGCACAGTTTCCCTTGCAGAATGCAGCTGCTAGAAGCGCGTTTTGGGCTGTTTCGGCGATAGGCCCTAAGTGTGTCACTCCCAAGCTGGCTATGGGAGGGTTGCTAGGACCAGTGCAAACAGGGCTTCTTCATGCCACATCAGCCTTCTCCGCGAAGGAGAACACGTTTGGAGATGGTTTCAAGCTGAGGACACCACCAGCCAAGCAGCGGTGCCCACGGAGCCAGAGGCAGCCCAGCCCCTCCTTGGCCCTCTGGGGAGCATAGGGCTAGGTGAGAACTAGGCCAGCGCCACGATCCTGAGCCAAGCCGCTTTGGGGCTGAGGTTTGTTCCTCGAGCACAGTTTCCCTTTGCAGAATGCAGCTCCTCGAAGCGCGTTTTGGGCCGTTTCGGAGCTAGGCTCTATGTGTGTCCCTCCCTAGGAGGCTATAGCTTTGCTGCTAGGGCCAGTGAGAACAGGGCTTCTTCATGCCAAATCAGGCTTCTTCGCGAAGGAGAACACGTTCGGAGTTGGTTTCAAGCTGCGGACACCACCAGCCCAGCAGCAGTGCCCACGGAGCCAGAGGCAGCCCAGCCCCTCCTTGGCCCTCTGGGGAGCATAGGGCTAGGTGAGAACTAGGCCAGCACAGCGATCCTGAGCCAAGCTGCATTGGGGCTGAGGTGTGTTCCCCGAGCACAATTTCCCTTTGCAGAATACAGCTCCTCGAAGCGCGTTTTGGGCCGTTTCGGAGGTAGGCCCTAGGTGTGTCCCTCCCTAGCTTCTTATGGGTGGGTTGCTAGGACCAGTGCAAACAGGGCTTCTTCATGCCAAATCAGCCTTCTCCGCGAAGGAGAACAAGTTCGGAGTTGGTTTCCAGCTGCGGAGACCACCAGCCCAGCAGCAGTGCCCACGGAGCCAGAGGCAGCCCAGCACCTCCTTGGCCCTATGGGGAGCATAGGGCTAGGTGAGAACTAGGCAGCACAGCGATCCTGAGCCAAGCCGCATTGGGGCTGATGTCTGTTCCCCGAGCACAGTTTCCCTTGCAGAATGCAGCTGCTAGAAGCGCGTTTTGGGCTGTTTCGGCGATAGGCCCTAAGTGTGTCACTCCCAAGCTGGCTATGGGAGGGTTGCTAGGACCAGTGCAAACAGGGCTTCTTCATGCCACATCAGCCTTCTCCGCGAAGGAGAACACGTTTGGAGATGGTTTCAAGCTGAGGACACCATCAGCCAAGCAGCGGTGCCCACGGAGCCAGAGGCAGCCCAGCCCCTCCTTGGCCCTCTGGGGAGTATAGGGCTAGGAGAGAACTAGGCCTGCGCCGCGAACCTGAGCCAAGCCGCATTGGAGCTGAGGTTTGTTCCTCGAGCACAGTTTCCCTTTGCAGAATGCAGCTCCTCGAAGCGCGTTTTGGGCCGTTTCGAAGATAGGCCCTAGGTGGGTCCCTCCCTAGCTGGCTATAGCTTTGCTCATAGGGCCAGTGCAAACAGGGCTTCTTCATGCCAAATCAGCCTTCTTCACGAAGGAGAACACGTTCGGAGTTGGTTTCAAGCTGCGGACACCACCAGCCCAGCAGAAGTGCTCACGGAGCCAGTGGCAGCCCAGCCCCTCCTTGGCCCTCTGGGCAGCGTAGTGCTAGGTGAGAACTAGGCCAGCGCCGCGATCCTGAGCCAAGCCGCATTGGGGCTGAGGTGTGTTCCCCGAGCACAGTTTCCCTTTGCAGAATACACCTCCTCGAAGCAAGTTTTGGGCCGTTTCGGAGGTAGGCCCTAGGTGTGTCCCTCCCTAGCTTGTTATGGGTGGGTTGCTAGGACCAGTGCAAACAGGGCTTCTTCATGCCAAATCAGCCTTCTCCGCGAAGGAGAACAAGTTCGGAGTTGGTTTCCAGCTGCGGAGACCACCAGCCCAGCAGCAGTGCCCACGGAGCCAGAGGCAGCCCAGCACCTCCTTGGCCCTATGGGGAGCATAGGGCTAGGTGAGAACTAGGCAGCACAGCGATCCTGAGCCAAGCCGCATTGGGGCTGAGGTCTATTCCCCGAGCACAGTTTCCCTTTGCAGAATGCAGCTCCTCGAAGCGCGTTTTGGGCCGTTTCTGAGGTAGGCCCTAGGTGGGTCCCTCCCTAGCAGGCTACGGGTGGGTTGCTAGGGCCAGTGCAAACAGGGCTTCTTCATGCCACATCAGCCTTCTCCGCGAAGGAGAACACGTTTGGAGATGGTTTCAAGCTGAGGACACCACCAGCCCAGCAGCGGTGCCCACGGAGCCAGAGGCAGCCCAGCCCCTCCTTGGCCCTCTGGAGAGTATAGGGCTAGGAGAGAACTAGGCCTGCGCCGCGAACCTGAGCCAAGCCGCATTGGAGCTGAGGTTTGTTCCTCGAGCACAGTTTCCCTTTGCAGAATGCAGCTCCTCGAAGCGCGTTTTGGGCCGTTTCGAAGATAGGCCCTAGGTGGGTCCCTCCCTAGCTGGCTATAGCTTTGTTGCTAGGGCCAGTGCAAACAGGGCTTCTTCATGCGAAATCAGCCTTCTTCGCGAAGGAGAACTCGTTCGGAGTTGGTTTCAAGCTCGGACACCACCAGCACAGCAGCAGTGCCCACGGAGCCAGAGGCAGCCCAGCCCCTCCTTGGCCCTATGGGGAGCATAGGGCTAGGTGAGAACTAGGCCTGCGCCGCGATCCTGAGCCAAGCCGCATTGGGGCTGAGGTATGTTCCCCGAGCACAGTTTCCCTTTGCAGAATGCAGCTCCTCGAAGCGCGTTTTGGGCCGTTTCGGAGATAGGCCCTAGGTGGGTCCCTCCCTAGCTGGCTATGGGAGGGTTGTTAGGGCCAGTGCAAATAGGGCTTCTTCATGCCAAACCAGCCTTCTCCGCGAGGGAGAACACGTTCTGATTTGGTTTCAGGCTGCAGACACCAACAGCCCAGCAGCAGTGCTCACGGAGCCAGTGGCAGCCCAGCCCCTCCTTGGCCCTCTGGGGAGCATAGTGCTAGGTGAGAACTAGGCCAGCGCAGCGATCCTGAGCCAAGCCGCATTGGGGCTGAGGTGTGTTCCCCGAGCACAGTTTCCCTTTGCAGAATACACCTCCTCGAAGCAAGTTTTGGGCCGTTTCGGAGGTAGGCCCTAGGTGTGTCCCTCCCTAGCTTGTTATGGGTGGGTTGCTAGGACCAGTGCAAACAGGGCTTCTTCATGCCAAATCAGCCTTCTCCGCGAAGGAGAACAAGTTCGGAGTTGGTTTCCAGCTGCGGAGACCACCAGCCCAGCAGCAGTGCCCACGGAGCCAGAGGCAGCCCAGCACCTCCTTGGCCCTATGGGGAGCATAGGGCTAGGTGAGAACTAGGCAGCACAGCGATCCTGAGCCAAGCCGCATTGGGGCTGATGTCTGTTCCCCGAGCACAGTTTCCCTTGCAGAATGCAGCTGCTAGAAGCGCGTTTTGGGCTGTTTCGGCGATAGGCCCTAAGTGTGTCACTCCCAAGCTGGCTATGGGAGGGTTGCTAGGACCAGTGCAAACAGGGCTTCTTCATGCCACATCAGCCTTCTCCGCGAAGGAGAACACGTTTGGAGATGGTTTCAAGCTGAGGACACCACCAGCCAAGCAGCGGTGCCCACGGAGCCAGAGGCAGCCCAGCCCCTCCTTGGCCCTCTGGGGAGTATAGGGCTAGGAGAGAACTAGGCCTGCGCCGCGAACCTGAGCCAAGCCGCATTGGAGCTGAGGTTTGTTCCTCGAGCACAGTTTCCCTTTGCAGAATGCAGCTCCTCGAAGCGCGTTTTGGGCCGTTTCGAAGATAGGCCCTAGGTGGGTCCCTCCCTAGCTGGCTATAGCTTTGCTCATAGGGCCAGTGCAAACAGGGCTTCTTCATGCCAAATCAGCCTTCTTCACGAAGGAGAACACGTTCGGAGTTGGTTTCAAGCTGCGGACACCACCAGCCCAGCAGAAGTGCTCACGGAGCCAGTGGCAGCCCAGCCCCTCCTTGGCCCTCTGGGCAGCGTAGTGCTAGGTGAGAACTAGGCCAGCGCCGCGATCCTGAGCCAAGCCGCATTGGGGCTGAGGTGTGTTCCCCGAGCACAGTTTCCCTTTGCAGAATACACCTCCTCGAAGCAAGTTTTGGGCCGTTTCGGAGGTAGGCCCTAGGTGTGTCCCTCCCTAGCTTGTTATGGGTGGGTTGCTAGGACCAGTGCAAACAGGGCTTCTTCATGCCAAATCAGCCTTCTCCGCGAAGGAGAACAAGTTCGGAGTTGGTTTCCAGCTGCGGAGACCACCAGCCCAGCAGCAGTGCCCACGGAGCCAGAGTCAGCCCAGCACCTCCTTGGCCCTATGGGGAGCATAGGGCTAGGTGAGAACTAGGCAGCCCAGCGATCCTGAGCCAAGCCGCATTGGGGCTGAGGTCTATTCCCCGAGCACAGTTTCCCTTTGCAGAATGCAGCTCCTCGAAGCGCGTTTTGGGCCGTTTCTGAGGTAGGCCCTAGGTGGGTCCCTCCCTAGCAGGCTACGGGTGGGTTGCTAGGGCCAGTGCAAACAGGGCTTCTTCATGCCACATCAGCCTTCTCCGCGAAGGAGAACACGTTTGGAGATGGTTTCAAGCTGAGGACACCACCAGCCCAGCAGCGGTGCCCACGGAGCCAGAGGCAGCCCAGCCCCTCCTTGGCCCTCTGGAGAGTATAGGGCTAGGAGAGAACTAGGCCTGCGCCGCGAACCTGAGCCAAGCCGCATTGGAGCTGAGGTTTGTTCCTCGAGCACAGTTTCCCTTTGCAGAATGCAGCTCCTCGAAGCGTGTTTTGGGCCGTTTCGAAGATAGGCCCTAGGTGGGTCCCTCCCTAGCTGGCTATAGCTTTGTTGCTAGGGCCAGTGCAAACAGGGCTTCTTCATGCGAAATCAGCCTTCTTCGCGAAGGAGAACTCGTTCGGAGTTGGTTTCAAGCTCGGACACCACCAGCACAGCAGCAGTGCCCACGGAGCCAGAGGCAGCCCAGCCCCTCCTTGGCCCTATGGGGAGCATAGGGCTAGGTGAGAACTAGGCCTGCGCCGCGATCCTGAGCCAAGCCGCATTGGGGCTGAGGTATGTTCCCCGAGCACAGTTTCCCTTTGCAGAATGCAGCTCCTCGAAGCGCGTTTTGGGCCGTTTCGGAGATAGGCCCTAGGTGGGTCCCTCCCTAGCTGGCTATGGGAGGGTTGTTAGGGCCAGTGCAAATAGGGCTTCTTCATGCCAAACCAGCCTTCTCCGCGAGGGAGAACACGTTCTGATTTGGTTTCAGGCTGCAGACACCAACAGCCCAGCAGCAGTGCTCACGGAGCCAGTGGCAGCCCAGCCCCTCCTTGGCCCTCTGGGGAGCATAGGGCTAGGTGAGAACTAGGCCAGCACAGCGATCCTGAGCCAAGGCGCATTGGGGCTGAGGTGTGTTCCCCGAGCACAGTTTCCCTTTGCAGAATACACCTCCTCGAAGCAAGTTTTGGGCCGTTTCGGAGGTAGGCCCTAGGTGTGTCCCTCCCTAGCTTGTTATGGGTGGGTTGCTAGGACCAGTGCAAACAGGGCTTCTTCATGCCAAATCAGCCTTCTCCGCGAAGGAGAACAAGTTCGGAGTTGGTTTCCAGCTGCGGAGACCACCAGCCCAGCAGCAGTGCTCACGGAGCCAGTGGCAGCCCAGCCCCTCCTTGGCCCTCTGGAGAGTATAGGGCTAGGAGAGAACTAGGCCTGCGCCGCGAACCTGAGCCAAGCCGCATTGGGGCTGAGGTGTGTTCCCCGAGCACAGTTTCCCTTTGCAGAATGCAGCTCCTCGAAGCGCGTTTTGGGCCGTTTCGGAGATAGGCCCTAGGTGGGTCCCTCCCTAGCTGGCTATGGGAGGGTTGTTAGGGCCAGTGCAAATAGGGCTTCTTCATGCCAAACCAGCCTTCTCCGCGAAGGAGAACAAGTTCGGAGATGGTTTCAAGCTGCGGACACCACCAGCCCAGCAGCAGTGCCCACGGAGGCAGAGGCAGCCCAGCACCTCCTTGGCCCTATGGGGAGCATAGGGCTAGGTGAGAACTAGGCAGCACAGCGATCCTGAGCCAAGCCGCATTGGAGCTGAGGTTTGTTCCTCGAGCACAGTTTCCCTTTGCAGAATGCAGCTCCTCGAAGCGCGTTTTGGGCCGTTTCGAAGATAGGCCCTAGGTGGGTCCCTCCCTAGCTGGCTATAGCTTTGCTCATAGGGCCAGTGCAAACAGGGCTTCTTCATGCGAAATCAGCCTTCTTCGCGAAGGAGAACTCGTTCGGAGTTGGTTTCAAGCTCGGACACCACCAGCACAGCAGCAGTGCCCACGGAGCCAGAGGCAGCACAGCCCCTCCTTGGCCCTCTGGAGAGCATAGGGCTAGGTGAGAACTAGGCCTGCGCCGCGATCCTGAGCCAAGCCGCATTGGGGCTGAGGTATGTTCCCCGAGCACAGTTTCCCTTTGCAGAATGCAGCTCCTCGAAGCGCGTTTTGGGCCGTTTCGGAGATAGGCCCTAGGTGGGTCCCTCCCTAGCAGGCTACGGGTGCGTTGCTAGGGCCAGTGCAAACAGGGCTTCTTCATGCCACATCAGCCTTCTCCGCGAAGGAGAACACGTTTGGAGATGGTTTCAAGCTGAGGACACCACCAGCCCAGCAGCGGTGCCCACGGAGCCAGTGGCAGCCCAGCCCCTCCTTGGCCCTCTGGGGAGCATAGGGCTAGGTGAGAAGTAGGCCAGCACAGCGATCCTGAGCCAAGCCGCATTGGGGCTGAGGTCTGTTCCCACAGCACAGTTTCCCTTTGCAGAATGCAGCTCCTCGAAGCGCGTTTTGGGCCGTTTCGGAGATACGCCCTGGGTGGGTCCCTCCCTAGCTGGCTATAGCTTTGCTCATACGGCCAGTGCAAACAGGGCTTCTTCATGCGAAATCAGCCTTCTTCGCGAAGGAGAACACGTTCGGAGTTGGTTTCAAGCTGCGGACACCACCAGCACAGCAGCAGTGCCCACGGAGCCAGAGGCAGCCCAGCCCCTCCTTGGCCCTCTGGGGAGCATAGGGCTAGGTGAGAACTAGGCCAGCACAGCGATCCTGAGCCAAGCCGCATTGGGGCTGAGGTTTGTTCCTCGAGCACAGTTTCCCTTTGCAGAATGCAGCTCCTCGAAGCGCGTTTTGGGCCGTTTCGGCGATAGCCCCTAAGTGTGTCACTCCCAAGCTGGCTATGGGAGGGTTGCTAGGACCAGTGCAAACAGGGCTTCTTCATGCCACATCAGCCTTCTCCGCGAAGGAGAACACGTTTGGAGATGGTTTCAAGCTGAGGACACCACCAGCCAAGCAGCGGTGCCCACGGAGCCAGAGGCAGCCCAGCCCCTCCTTGGCCCTCTGGGGAGTATAGGGCTAGGAGAGAACTAGGCCTGCGCCGCGAACCTGAGCCAAGCCGCATTGGAGCTGAGGTTTGTTCCTCGAGCACAGTTTCCCTTTGCAGAATGCAGCTCCTCGAAGCGCGTTTTGGGCCGTTTCGAAGCTAGGCCCTAGGTGGGTCCCTCCCTAGCTGGCTATAGCTTTGCTCATAGGGCCAGTGCAAACAGGGCTTCTTCATGCCAAATCAGCCTTCTTCACGAAGGAGAACACGTTCGGAGTTGGTTTCAAGCTGCGGACACCACCAGCCCAGCAGAAGTGCTCACGGAGCCAGTGGCAGCCCAGCCCCTCCTTGGCCCTCTGGGGAGCATAGTGCTAGGTGAGAACTAGGCCAGCGCCGCGATCCTGAGCCAAGCCGCATTGGGGCTGAGGTGTGTTCCCCGAGCACAGTTTCCCTTTGCAGAATACACCTCCTCGAAGCAAGTTTTGGGCCGTTTCGGAGGTAGGCCCTAGGTGTGTCCCTCCCTAGCTTGTTATGGGTGGGTTGCTAGGACCAGTGCAAACAGGGCTTCTTCATGCCAAATCAGCCTTCTCCGCGAAGGAGAACAAGTTCGGAGTTGGTTTCCAGCTGCGGAGACCACCAGCCCAGCAGCAGTGCCCACGGAGCCAGAGGCAGCCCAGCACCTCCTTGGCCCTATGGGGAGCATAGGGCTAGGTGAGAACTAGGCAGCACAGCGATCCTGAGCCAAGCCGCATTGGGGCTGATGTCTGTTCCCCGAGCACAGTTTCCCTTGCAGAATGCAGCTGCTAGAAGCGCGTTTTGGGCTGTTTCGGCGATAGGCCCTAAGTGTGTCACTCCCAAGCTGGCTATGGGAGGGTTGCTAGGACCAGTGCAAACAGGGCTTCTTCATGCCACATCAGCCTTCTCCGCGAAGGAGAACACGTTTGGAGATGGTTTCAAGCTGAGGACACCACCAGCCAAGCAGCGGTGCCCACGGAGCCAGAGGCAGCCCAGCCCCTCCTTGGCCCTCTGGGGAGTATAGGGCTAGGAGAGAACTAGGCCTGCGCCGCGAACCTGAGCCAAGCCGCATTGGAGCTGAGGTTTGTTCCTCGAGCACAGTTTCCCTTTGCAGAATGCAGCTCCTCGAAGCGCGTTTTGGGCCGTTTCGAAGATAGGCCCTAGGTGGGTCCCTCCCTAGCTGGCTATAGCTTTGCTGCTAGGGCCAGTGCAAACAGGGCTTCTTCATGCGAAATCAGCCTTCTCCGCGAAGGACAAAACGTTCGGAGATGGTTTCAGGCTGCAGACAACACCAGCCAAGCAGCAGTGACCAAGGAGATAGAGGCAGCCCAGCCCCTCCTTGGCCCTAAGGGAAGCATAGTGCTAGGTGAGAACTAGACCAGCGCAGCGATCCTGAGCCAAGCCGCATTGGGGCTGAGGTGTGTTCCCCGAGCACAGTTTCCCTTTGCAGAATGCAGCTCCTCAAAGCGCGTTTTGGGCCGTTTCGGAGGTAGGTCCTAGGTGGGTCCCTCCCTAGCAGGCTACGGGTGGGTTGATAGGGCCAGTGCAAACAGGGCTTCTTCATGCCACATCAGCCTTCTCCGCGAAGGAGAACACGTTTGGAGATGGTTTCAAGCTGAGGACACCACCAGCCAAGCAGCGGTGCCCACGGAGCCAGAGGCAGCCCAGCCCCTCCTTGGCCCTCTGGGGAGCATAGGGCTAGGTGAGAAGTAGGCCAGCACAGGGATCCTGAGCCAAGCCGCATTGGGGCTGAGGTCTGTTCCCCGAGCACAGTTTCCCTTTGCAGAATGCAGCTCCTCGAAGCGCTTTTTGGCCGTTTCAGAGGTAGGCCTTAGCCTCCCTCATTAGCAGGCTACGGGTGGGTTGATAGGGCCAGTGCAAACAGGGCTTCTTCATGCCACATCAGCCTTCTCCACGAAGGAGAACACGTTTGGAGATGGTTTCAAGCTGAGGACACCACCAGCCAAGCAGCGGTGCCCACGGAGCCAGAGGCAGCCCAGCCCCTCCTTGGCCCTCTGGGGAGTATAGGGCTAGGAGAGAACTAGGCCAGCGCCGAGATCCTGAGCCAAGCCGCATTGGGGCTGAGGTGTGTTCCCCGAGCACAGTTTCCCTTTGCAGAATACACCTCCTCGAAGCAAGTTTTGGGCCGTTTCGGAGGTAGGCCCTAGGTGTGTCCCTCCCTAGCTTCTTATGGGTGGGTTGCTAGGACCAGTGCAAACAGGGCTTCTTCATGCCAAATCAGCCTTCTCCGCGAAGGAGAACAAGTTCGGAGTTGGTTTCCAGCTGCGGAGACCACCAGCCCAGCAGCAGTGCCCACGGAGCCAGAGGCAGCCCAGCACCTCCTTGGCCCTATGGGGAGCATAGGGCTAGGTGAGAACTAGGCAGCACAGCGATCCTGAGCCAAGCCGCATTGGGGCTGATGTCTGTTCCCCGAGCACAGTTTCCCTTGCAGAATGCAGCTGCTAGAAGCGCGTTTTGGGCTGTTTCGGCGATAGGCCCTAAGTGTGTCACTCCCAAGCTGGCTATGGGAGGGTTGCTAGGACCAGTGCAAACAGGGCTTCTTCATGCCACATCAGCCTTCTCCGCGAAGGAGAACACGTTTGGAGATGGTTTCAAGCTGAGGACACCACCAGCCAAGCAGCGGTGCCCACGGAGCCAGAGGCAGCCCAGCCCCTCCTTGGCCCTCTGGGGAGTATAGGGCTAGGAGAGAACTAGGCCTGCGCCGCGAACCTGAGCCAAGCCGCATTGGAGCTGAGGTTTGTTCCTCGAGCACAGTTTCCCTTTGCAGAATGCAGCTCCTCGAAGCGCGTTTTGGGCCGTTTCGAAGATAGGCCCTAGGTGGGTCCCTCCCTAGCTGGCTATAGCTTTGCTGCTAGGGCCAGTGCAAACAGGGCTTCTTCATGCGAAATCAGCCTTCTCCGCGAAGGACAAAACGTTCGGAGATGGTTTCAGGCTGCAGACAACACCAGCCAAGCAGCAGTGACCAAGGAGATAGAGGCAGCCCAGCCCCTCCTTGGCCCTAAGGGAAGCATAGTGCTAGGTGAGAACTAGACCAGCGCAGCGATCCTGAGCCAAGCCGCATTGGGGCTGAGGTGTGTTCCCCGAGCACAGTTTCCCTTTGCAGAATGCAGCTCCTCAAAGCGCGTTTTGGGCCGTTTCGGAGGTAGGTCCTAGGTGGGTCCCTCCCTAGCAGGCTACGGGTGGGTTGATAGGGCCAGTGCAAACAGGGCTTCTTCATGCCACATCAGCCTTCTCCGCGAAGGAGAACACGTTTGGAGATGGTTTCAAGCTGAGGACACCACCAGCCAAGCAGCGGTGCCCACGGAGCCAGAGGCAGCCCAGCCCCTCCTTGGCCCTCTGGGGAGCATAGGGCTAGGTGAGAAGTAGGCCAGCACAGGGATCCTGAGCCAAGCCGCATTGGGGCTGAGGTCTGTTCCCCGAGCACAGTTTCCCTTTGCAGAATGCAGCTCCTCGAAGCGCTTTTTGGCCGTTTCAGAGGTAGGCCTTAGCCTCCCTCATTAGCAGGCTACGGGTGGGTTGATAGGGCCAGTGCAAACAGGGCTTCTTCATGCCACATCAGCCTTCTCCACGAAGGAGAACACGTTTGGAGATGGTTTCAAGCTGAGGACACCACCAGCCAAGCAGCGGTGCCCACGGAGCCAGAGGCAGCCCAGCCCCTCCTTGGCCCTCTGGGGAGTATAGGGCTAGGAGAGAACTAGGCCAGCGCCGAGATCCTGAGCCAAGCCGCATTGGGGCTGAGGTGTGTTCCCCGAGCACAGTTTCCCTTTGCAGAATACACCTCCTCGAAGCAAGTTTTGGGCCGTTTCGGAGGTAGGCCCTAGGTGTGTCCCTCCCTAGCTTCTTATGGGTGGGTTGCTAGGACCAGTGCAAACAGGGCTTCTTCATGCCAAATCAGCCTTCTCCGCGAAGGAGAACAAGTTCGGAGTTGGTTTCCAGCTGCGGAGACCACCAGCCCAGCAGCAGTGCCCACGGAGCCAGAGGCAGCCCAGCACCTCCTTGGCCCTATGGGGAGCATAGGGCTAGGTGAGAACTAGGCAGCACAGCGATCCTGAGCCAAGCCGCATTGGGGCTGATGTCTGTTCCCCGAGCACAGTTTCCCTTGCAGAATGCAGCTGCTAGAAGCGCGTTTTGGGCTGTTTCGGCGATAGGCCCTAAGTGTGTCACTCCCAAGCTGGCTATGGGAGGGTTGCTAGGACCAGTGCAAATAGGGCTTCTTCATGCCACATCAGCCTTCTCCGCGAAGGAGAACACGTTTGGAGATGGTTTCAAGCTGAGGACACCAACAGCCAAGCAGCGGTGCCCACGGAGCCAGAGGCAGCCCAGCCCCTCCTTGGCCCTCTGGGGAGTATAGGGCTAGGAGAGAACTAGGCCTGCGCCGCGAACCTGAGCCAAGCCGCATTGGAGCTGAGGTTTGTTCCTCGAGCACAGTTTCCCTTTGCAGAATGCAGCTCCTCGAAGCGCGTTTTGGGCCGTTTCGAAGATAGGCCCTAGGTGGGTCCCTCCCTAGCTGGCTATAGCTTTGCTGCTAGGGCCAGTGCAAACAGGGCTTCTTCATGCGAAATCAGCCTTCTCCGCGAAGGACAAAACGTTCGGAGATGGTTTCAGGCTGCAGACAACACCAGCCAAGCAGCAGTGACCAAGGAGATAGAGGCAGCCCAGCCCCTCCTTGGCCCTAAGGGAAGCATAGTGCTAGGTGAGAACTAGACCAGCGCAGCAATCCTGAGCCAAGCCGCATTGGGGCTGAGGTGTGTTCCCCGAGCACAGTTTCCCTTTGCAGAATGCAGCTCCTCAAAGCGCGTTTTGGGCCGTTTCGGAGGTAGGTCCTAGGTGGGTCCCTCCCTAGCTGGCTATAGCTTTGCTCATAGGGCCAGTGCAAACAGGGCTTCTTCATGCCAAATCAGCCTTCTTCACGAAGGAGAACACGTTCTGAGTTGGTTTCAAGCTGCGGATACCACCAGCCCAGTAGAAGTGCTCACGGAGCCAGTGGCAGCCCAGCCCCTCCTTGGCCCTCTGGGCAGCGTAGTGCTAGGTGAGAACTAGGCCAGCGCCGCGATCCTGAGCCAAGCCGCATTGGGGCTGATGTCTGTTCCCCGAGCACAGTTTCCCTTGCAGAATGCAGCTGCTAGAAGCGCGTTTTGGGCTGTTTCGGCGATAGGCCCTAAGTGTGTCACTCCCAAGCTGGCTATGGGAGGGTTGCTAGGACCAGTGCAAACAGGGCTTCTTCATGCCACATCAGCCTTCTCCACGAAGGAGAACACGTTTGGAGATGGTTTCAAGCTGAGGACACCACCAGCCAAGCAGCGGTGCCCACGGAGCCAGAGGCAGCCCAGCCCCTCCTTGGCCCTCTGGGGAGTATAGGGCTAGGAGAGAACTAGGCCTGCGCCGCGAACCTGAGCCAAGCCGCATTGGAGCTGAGGTTTGTTCCTCGAGCACAGTTTCCCTTTGCAGAATGCAGCTCCTCGAAGCGCGTTTTGGGCCGTTTCGAAGCTAGGCCCTAGGTGGGTCCCTCCCTAGCTGGCTATAGCTTTGCTCATAGGGCCAGTGCAAACAGGGCTTCTTCATGCCAAATCAGCCTTCTTCACGAAGGAGAACACGTTCGGAGTTGGTTTCAAGCTGCGGACACCACCAGCCCAGCAGAAGTGCTCACGGAGCCAGTGGCAGCCCAGCCCCTCCTTGGCCCTCTGGGGAGCATAGTGCTAGGTGAGAACTAGGCCAGCGCCGCGATCCTGAGCCAAGCCGCATTGGGGCTGAGGTGTGTTCCCCGAGCACAGTTTCCCTTTGCAGAATACACCTCCTCGAAGCGCGTTTTGGGCCGTTTCTGAGGTAGGGCCTAGGTGGTTCCCTCCCTAGCAGGCTACGGGTGGGTTGCTAGGACCAGTGCAAACAGGGCTTCTTCATGCCACATCAGCCTTCTCCGCGAAGGAGAACACGTTTGGAGATGGTTTCAAGCTGAGGACACCAACAGCCAAGCAGCGGTGCCCACGGAGCCAGAGGCAGCCCAGCCCCTCCTTGGCCCTCTGGAGAGTACAGGGCTAGGAGAGAACTAGGCCTGCGCCGCGAACCTGAGCCAAGCCGCATTGGAGCTGAGGTTTGTTCCTCGAGCACAGTTTCCCTTTGCAGAATGCAGCTCCTCGAAGCGCGTTTTGGGCCGTTTCGAAGATAGGCCCTAGGTGGGTCCCTCCCTAGCTGGCTATAGCTTTGCTCATAGGGCCAGTGCAAACAGGGCTTCTTCATGCGAAAACAGCCTTCTTCGCGAAGGAGAACTCGTTCGGAGTTGGTTTCAAGCTCGGACACCACCAGCACAGCAGCAGTGCCCACGGAGCCAGAGGCAGCCCAGCCCCTCCTTGGCCCTCTGGAGAGCATAGGGCTAGGTGAGAACTAGGCCTGCGCCGCGATCCTGAGCCAAGCCGCATTGGGGCTGAGGTATGTTCCCCGAGCACAGTTTCCCTTTGCAGAATGCAGCTCCTCGAAGCGCGTTTTGGGCCGTTTTGGAGATAGGCCCTAGGTGGGTCCCTCCCTAGCTGGCTATGGGAGGGTTGTTAGCGCCAGTGCAAATAGGGCTTCTTCATGCCAAACCAGCCTTCTCCGCGAGGGAGAACACGTTCTGATTTGGTTTCAGGCTGCAGACACCAACAGCCCAGCAGCAGTGCTCACGGAGCCAGTGGCAGCCCAGCCCCTCCTTGGCCCTCTGGGGAGCATAGTGCTAGGTGAGAACTAGGCCAGCGCAGCGATCCTGAGCCAAGCCGCATTGGGGCTGAGGTGTGTTCCCCGAGCACAGTTTCCCTTTGCAGAATGCAGCTCCTCAAAGCGCGTTTTGGGCCGTTTCGGAGGTAGGCCCTAGGTGGGTCCCTCCCTAGCAGGCTACGGGTGGGTTGATAGGGCCAGTGCAAACAGGGCTTCTTCATGCCACATCAGCCTTCTCCGCGAAGGAGAACACGTTTGGAGATGGTTTCAAGCTGAGGACACCACCAGCCAAGCAGCGGTGCCCACGGAGCCAGAGGCAGCCCAGCCCCTCCTTGGCCCTCTGGGGAGCATAGGGCTAGGTGAGAAGTAGGCCAGCACAGGGATCCTGAGCCAAGCCGCATTGGGGCTGAGGTCTGTTCCCCGAGCACAGTTTCCCTTTGCAGAATGCAGCTCCTCGAAGCGCTTTTGGGCCGTTTCAGAGGTAGGCCTTAGCCTCCCTCCTTAGCAGGCTACGGGTGGGTTGATAGGGCCAGTGCAAACAGGGCTTCTTCATGCCACATCAGCCTTCTCCACGAAGGAGAACACGTTTGGAGATGGTTTCAAGCTGAGGACACCACCAGCCAAGCAGCGGTGCCCACGGAGCCAGAGGCAGCCCAGCCCCTCCTTGGCCCTCTGGGGAGTATAGGGCTAGGAGAGAACTAGGCCTGCGCCGCGAACCTGAGCCAAGCCGCATTGGAGCTGAGGTTTGTTACTCGAGCACAGTTTCCCTTTGCAGAATGCAGCTCCTCGAAGCGCGTTTTGGGCCGTTTCGAAGCTAGGCCCTAGGTGGGTCCCTCCCTAGCTGGCTATAGCTTTGCTCATAGGGCCAGTGCAAACAGGGCTTCTTCATGCCAAATCAGCCTTCTTCACGAAGGAGAACACGTTCGGAGTTGGTTTCAAGCTGCGGACACCACCAGCCCAGCAGAAGTGCTCACGGAGCCAGTGGCAGCCCAGCCCCTCCTTGGCCCTCTGGGGAGCATAGTGCTAGGTGAGAACTAGGCCAGCGCCGCGATCCTGAGCCAAGCCGCATTGGGGCTGAGGTGTGTTCCCCGAGCACAGTTTCCCTTTGCAGAATACACCTCCTCGAAGCAAGTTTTGGGCCGTTTCGGAGGTAGGCCCTAGGTGTGTCCCTCCCTAGCTTGTTATGGGTGGGTTGCTAGGACCAGTGCAAACAGGGCTTCTTCATGCCAAATCAGCCTTCTCCGCGAAGGAGAACAAGTTCGGAGTTGGTTTCCAGCTGCGGAGACCACCAGCCCAGCAGCAGTGCCCACGGAGCCAGAGGCAGCCCAGCACCTCCTTGGCCCTATGGGGAGCATAGGGCTAGGTGAGAACTAGGCAGCCCAGCGATCCTGAGCCAAGCCGCATTGGGGCTGATGTCTGTTCCCCGAGCACAGTTTCCCTTGCAGAATGCAGCTCCTCGAAGCGCGTTTTGGGCTGTTTCGGAGCTAGGCCCTAGGTGGGTCCCTCCCTAGCAGGCTACGGGTGGGTTGCTAGGGCCAGTGCAAACAGGGTTTCTTCATGCCACACCAGCCTTCCCCGCCAAGGAGAACACGTTTGGAGATGGTTTCAAGCTGAGGACACCACCAGCCAAGCAGCGGTGCCCACGGAGCCAGAGGCAGCCTAGCCTCTCCTCGGCCCTCTGGGGAGCATAGGGCCAGGAGAGAACTAGGCCAGCGCTACGATCGTGAGCCAAGCCGCATTGGGGCTGAGGTCTGTTCCCACAGCACAGTTTCCCTTTGCAGAATGTAGCTCCTCGAAGCGCGTTTTGGGCCGTTTCTGAGGTAGGGCCTAGGTGGTTCCCTCCCTAGCAGGCTACGGGTGGGTTGCTAGGACCAGTGCAAACAGGGCTTCTTCATGCCACATCAGCCTTCTCCGCGAAGGAGAACACGTTTGGAGATGGTTTCAAGCTGAGGACACCAACAGCCAAGCAGCGGTGCCCACGGAGCCAGAGGCAGCCCAGCCCCTCCTTGGCCCTCTGGAGAGTACAGGGCTAGGAGAGAACTAGGCCTGCGCCGCGAACCTGAGCCAAGCCGCATTGGAGCTGAGGTTTGTTCCTCGAGCACAGTTTCCCTTTGCAGAATGCAGCTCCTCGAAGCGCGTTTTGGGCCGTTTCGAAGATAGGCCCTAGGTGGGTCCCTCCCTAGCTGGCTATAGCTTTGCTCATAGGGCCAGTGCAAACAGGGCTTCTTCATGCGAAAACAGCCTTCTTCGCGAAGGAGAACTCGTTCGGAGTTGGTTTCAAGCTCGGACACCACCAGCACAGCAGCAGTGCCCACGGAGCCAGAGGCAGCCCAGCCCCTCCTTGGCCCTCTGGAGAGCATAGGGCTAGGTGAGAACTAGGCCTGCGCCGCGATCCTGAGCCAAGCCGCATTGGGGCTGAGGTATGTTCCCCGAGCACAGTTTCCCTTTGCAGAATGCAGCTCCTCGAAGCGCGTTTTGGGCCGTTTTGGAGATAGGCCCTAGGTGGGTCCCTCCCTAGCTGGCTATGGGAGGGTTGTTAGGGCCAGTGCAAATAGGGCTTCTTCATGCCAAACCAGCCTTCTCCGCGAGGGAGAACACGTTCTGATTTGGTTTCAGGCTGCAGACACCAACAGCCCAGCAGCAGTGCTCACGGAGCCAGTGGCAGCCCAGCCCCTCCTTGGCCCTCTGGGGAGCATAGTGCTAGGTGAGAACTAGGCCAGCGCAGCGATCCTGAGCCAAGCCGCATTGGGGCTGAGGTGTGTTCCCCGAGCACAGTTTCCCTTTGCAGAATGCAGCTCCTCAAAGCGTGTTTTGGGCCGTTTCGGAGGTAGGCCCTAGGTGGGTCCCTCCCTAGCAGGCTACGGGTGGGTTGATAGGGCCAGTGCAAACAGGGCTTCTTCATGCCACATCAGCCTTCTCCGCGAAGGAGAACACGTTTGGAGATGGTTTCAAGCTGAGGACACCACCAGCCAAGCAGCGGTGCCCACGGAGCCAGAGGCAGCCCAGCCCCTCCTTGGCCCTCTGGGGAGCATAGGGCTAGGTGAGAAGTAGGCCAGCACAGGGATCCTGAGCCAAGCCGCATTGGGGCTGAGGTCTGTTCCCCGAGCACAGTTTCCCTTTGCAGAATGCAGCTCCTCGAAGCGCTTTTGGGCCGTTTCAGAGGTAGGCCTTAGCCTCCCTCCTTAGCAGGCTACGGGTGGGTTGATAGGGCCAGTGCAAACAGGGCTTCTTCATGCCACATCAGCCTTCTCCACGAAGGAGAACACGTTTGGAGATGGTTTCAAGCTGAGGACACCACCAGCCAAGCAGCGGTGCCCACGGAGCCAGAGGCAGCCCAGCCCCTCCTTGGCCCTCTGGGGAGTATAGGGCTAGGAGAGAACTAGGCCTGCGCCGCGAACCTGAGCCAAGCCGCATTGGAGCTGAGGTTTGTTCCTCGAGCACAGTTTCCCTTTGCAGAATGCAGCTCCTCGAAGCGCGTTTTGGGCCGTTTCGAAGCTAGGCCCTAGGTGGGTCCCTCCCTAGCTGGCTATAGCTTTGCTCATAGGGCCAGTGCAAACAGGGCTTCTTCATGCCAAATCAGCCTTCTTCACGAAGGAGAACACGTTCGGAGTTGGTTTCAAGCTGCGGACACCACCAGCCCAGCAGAAGTGCTCACGGAGCCAGTGGCAGCCCAGCCCCTCCTTGGCCCTCTGGGGAGCATAGTGCTAGGTGAGAACTAGGCCAGCGCCGCGATCCTGAGCCAAGCCGCATTGGGGCTGAGGTGTGTTCCCCGAGCACAGTTTCCCTTTGCAGAATACACCTCCTCGAAGCAAGTTTTGGGCCGTTTCGGAGGTAGGCCCTAGGTGTGTCCCTCCCTAGCTTGTTATGGGTGGGTTGCTAGGACCAGTGCAAACAGGGCTTCTTCATGCCAAATCAGCCTTCTCCGCGAAGGAGAACAAGTTCGGAGTTGGTTTCCAGCTGCGGAGACCACCAGCCCAGCAGCAGTGCCCACGGAGCCAGAGGCAGCCCAGCACCTCCTTGGCCCTATGGGGAGCATAGGGCTAGGTGAGAACTAGGCAGCCCAGCGATCCTGAGCCAAGCCGCATTGGGGCTGATGTCTGTTCCCCGAGCACAGTTTCCCTTGCAGAATGCAGCTCCTCGAAGCGCGTTTTGGGCTGTTTCGGAGCTAGGCCCTAGGTGGGTCCCTCCCTAGCAGGCTACGGGTGGGTTGCTAGGGCCAGTGCAAACAGGGTTTCTTCATGCCACACCAGCCTTCCCCGCCAAGGAGAACACGTTTGGAGATGGTTTCAAGCTGAGGACACCACCAGCCAAGCAGCGGTGCCCACGGAGCCAGAGGCAGCCTAGCCTCTCCTCGGCCCTCTGGGGAGCATAGGGCCAGGAGAGAACTAGGCCAGCGCTACGATCGTGAGCCAAGCCGCATTGGGGCTGAGGTCTGTTCCCACAGCACAGTTTCCCTTTGCAGAATGTAGCTCCTCGAAGCGCGTTTTGGGCCGTTTCTGAGGTAGGGCCTAGGTGGGTCCCTCCCTAGCAGGCTACGGGTGGGTTGCTAGGACCAGTGCAAACAGGGCTTCTTCATGCCACATCAGCCTTCTCCGCGAAGGAGAACACGTTTGGAGATGGTTTCAAGCTGAGGACACCAACAGCCAAGCAGCGGTGCCCACGGAGCCAGAGGCAGCCCAGCCCCTCCTTGGCCCTCTGGAGAGTACAGGGCTAGGAGAGAACTAGGCCTGCGCCGCGAACCTGAGCCAAGCCGCATTGGAGCTGAGGTTTGTTCCTCGAGCACAGTTTCCCTTTGCAGAATGCAGCTCCTCGAAGCGCGTTTTGGGCCGTTTCGAAGCTAGGCCCTAGGTGGGTCCCTCCCTAGCTGGCTATAGCTTTGTTGCTAGGGCCAGTGCAAACAGGGCTTCTTCATGCGAAAACAGCCTTCTTCGCGAAGGAGAACTCGTTCGGAGTTGGTTTCAAGCTCGGACACCACCAGCACAGCAGCAGTGCCCACGGAGCCAGAGGCAGCCCAGCCCCTCCTTGGCCCTCTGGAGAGCATAGGGCTAGGTGAGAACTAGGCCTGCGCCGCGATCCTGAGCCAAGCCGCATTGGGGCTGAGGTATGTTCCCCGAGCACAGTTTCCCTTTGCAGAATGCAGCTCCTCCAAGCGCGTTTTGGGCCGTTTTGGAGATAGGCCCTAGGTGGGTCCCTCCCTAGCTGGCTATGGGAGGGTTGTTAGGGCCAGTGCAAATAGGGCTTCTTCATGCCAAACCAGCCTTCTCCGCGAGGGAGAACACGTTCTGATTTGGTTTCAGGCTGCAGACACCAACAGCCCAGCAGCAGTGCTCACGGAGCCAGTGGCAGCCCAGCCCCTCCTTGGCCCTCTGGGGAGCATAGTGCTAGGTGAGAACTAGGCCAGCGCAGCGATCCTGAGCCAAGCCGCATTGGGGCTGAGGTGTGTTCCCCGAGCACAGTTTCCCTTTGCAGAATGCAGCTCCTCAAAGCGCGTTTTGGGCCGTTTCGGAGGTAGGCCCTAGGTGGGTCCCTCCCTAGCAGGCTACGGGTGGGTTGATAGGGCCAGTGCAAACAGGGCTTCTTCATGCCACATCAGCCTTCTCCGCGAAGGAGAACATGTTTGGAGATGGTTTCAAGCTGAGGACACCACCAGCCAAGCAGCGGTGCCCACGGAGCCAGAGGCAGCCCAGCCCCTCCTTGGCCCTCTGGGGAGCATAGGGCTGGGTCAGAAGTAGGCCAGCACAGGGATCCTGAGCCAAGCCGCATTGGGGCTGAGGTCTGTTCCCCGAGCACAGTTTCCCTTTGCAGAATGCAGCTCCTCGAAGCGCTTTTGGGCCGTTTCAGAGGTAGGCCTTAGCCTCCCTCCTTAGCAGGCTACGGGTGGGTTGATAGGGCCAGTGCAAACAGGGCTTCTTCATGCCACATCAGCCTTCTCCACGAAGGAGAACACGTTTGGAGATGGTTTCAAGCTGAGGACACCACCAGCCAAGCAGCGGTGCCCACGGAGCCAGAGGCAGCCCAGCCCCTCCTTGGCCCTCTGGGGAGTATAGGGCTAGGAGAGAACTAGGCCTGCGCCGCGAACCTGAGCCAAGCCGCATTGGAGCTGAGGTTTGTTCCTCGAGCACAGTTTCCCTTTGCAGAATGCAGCTCCTCGAAGAGCGTTTTGGGCCGTTTCGAAGCTAGGCCCTAGGTGGGTCCCTCCCTAGCTGGCTATAGCTTTGTTGCTAGGGCCAGTGCAAACAGGGCTTCTTCATGCCAAATCAGCCTTCTTCACGAAGGAGAACACGTTCGGAGTTGGTTTCAAGCTGCGGACACCACCAGCCCAGCAGAAGTGCTCACGGAGCCAGTGGCAGCCCAGCCCCTCCTTGGCCCTATGGGGAGCATAGTGCTAGGTGAGAACTAGGCCAGCGCCGCGATCCTGAGCCAAGCCGCATTGGGGCTGAGGTGTGTTCCCCGAGCACAGTTTCCCTTTGCAGAATACACCTCCTCGAAGCAAGTTTTGGGCCGTTTCGGAGGTAGGCCCTAGGTGTGTCCCTCCCTAGCTTGTTATGGGTGGGTTGCTAGGACCAGTGCAAACAGGGCTTCTTCATGCCAAATCAGCCTTCTCCGCGAAGGAGAACAAGTTCGGAGTTGGTTTCCAGCTGCGGAGACCACCAGCCCAGCAGCAGTGCCCACGGAGCCAGAGGCAGCCCAGCCCCTCCTTGGCCCTCTGGGGAGCATAGGGCTAGGTGAGAACTAGGCAGCCCAGCGATCCTGAGCCAAGCCGCATTGGGGCTGATGTCTGTTCCCCGAGCACAGTTTCCCTTGCAGAATGCAGCTCCTCGAAGCGCGTTTTGGGCTGTTTCGGAGCTAGGCCCTAGGTGGGTCCCTCCCTAGCAGGCTACGGGTGGGTTGCTAGGGCCAGTGCAAACAGGGTTTCTTCATGCCACACCAGCCTTCCCCGCCAAGGAGAACACGTTTGGAGATGGTTTCAAGCTGAGGACACCACCAGCCAAGCAGCGGTGCCCACGGAGCCAGAGGCAGCCTAGCCTCTCCTCGGCCCTCTGGGGAGCATAGGGCTAGGTGAGAACTAGGCCAGCGCCGTGATCCTGAGCCAAGCCGCTTTGGGGCTGAGGTCTGTTCCCCGAGCACAGTTTCCCTTTGCAGGATGCACTTCCTCGAAACGCGTTTTGGGCCGTTTCGGAGGTAGGCCCTAGGTGGGTTCCTCCCTATCTGGCTATAGGTGGGTTGCTAGGGCCAGTCCAAACAGGGCTCCTTCATGCCAAGTCAGCCTTCTCCGCGAAGGAGAACACGTTTGGAGTTGGTTTCAGGCTGCAGACACCACCAGCCAAGCAGCAGTGACCACGGAGACAGAGGCAGCCCAGCTCCACCTTGGCCCTATGTGGAGCATAGGGCTAGGTGAAAACTAGGCCAGCGCTGCGATCCTGAGTCAAGCCGCATTGGGGCTGAGGTCTGTTCCCCGAGCAGTTTCCCTTTGCAGAATGCAGCTCCTCGAAGCGCGTTTGTCCGTTTCGGAGGTAGGCCCTAGGTGGGTCCCTCCCTAGCTGGCTATAGCTTTGCTGTTAGGGCCAGTGCTAACAGGGCTTCTATATGCGAAATCAGCCTTCTCCGCAAAGAAGAACACGTTCTGAGTTGGATTCAGGCTGCAGACACCATAAGCCCAGCAGCAGTGCTCACGGAGCCAGTGGCAGCCCAGCCCCTCCTTGGCCCTCTGGGGAGCATAGGGCTAGGTGAGAACTAGGCCAGCACAGCGATCCTGAGCCAAGCCGCATTGGGGCTGAGGTCTGTTCCCAGAGCACAGTTTCCCTTTGCAGAATGCAGCTCCTCGAAGCGCGTTTTGGGCCGTTTCGGAGGTAGGCCCTAGGTGGGTCCCTCCCTAGCAGGCTACGGGTGGGTTGCTAGGGCCAGTGCAAACAGGGCTTCTTCATGCCACATCAGCCTTCTCCGCGAAGGAGAACACGTTTGGAGATGGTTTCAAGCTGAGGACACACCCAGCCAAGCAGCGGTGCCCACGGAGCCAGAGGCAACCCAGCCCCTCCTTGGCCATCTGGGGAGCATAGGGCTAGGAGAGAACTAGGCCAGCGCTACGATCCTGAGCCAAGCCGCATTGGGGCTGAGGTCTGTTCCCACAGCACAGTTTCCCTTTGCAGAATGCAGCTCCTCGAAGTGCGTTTTGGGCCGTTTCGAAGATAGGCCCTAGGTGGGTCCCTCCCTAGCTGGCTATAGCTTTGCTCATACGGCCAGTGCAAACAGGGCTTCTTCATGTGAAATCAGCCTTCTTCGCGAAGGAGAACACGTTCGGAGTTGGTTTCAAGCTGCGGACACCACCAGCCAAGCAGCAGTGCTCACGGAGCCAGTGGCAGCCCAGCCCCTCCTTGGCCCTCTGGGGAGCATAGGGCTAGGTGAGAACTAGACCAGCGCAGCGATCCTGAGCCAAGCCGCATTGGGGCTGAGGTCTGTTCCCAGAGCACAGTTTCCCTTTGCAGAATGCAGCTCCTCGAAGCGCATTTTGGGCTGTTTCGGAGGTAGGCCCTAGGTGGGTCCCTCCCTAGCAGGCTACGGGTGCGTTGCTAGGGCCAGTGCAAACAGGGCTTCTTCATGCCACATCAGCCTTCTCCGACAAGGAGAACACGTTTGGAGATGGTTTCAAGCTGAGGACACCACCAGCCAAGCAGCGGTGCCCACGGAGCCAGAGGCAGCCCAGCCCCTCCTTGGCCCTCTGGAGAGTATAGGGCTAGGAGAGAACTAGGCCTGCGCCGCGAACCTGAGCCAAGCCGCATTGGAGCTGAGGTTTGTTCCTCGAGCACAGTTTCCCTTTGCAGAATGCAGCTCCTCGAAGCGCGTTTTGGGCCGTTTCGAAGCTAGGCCCTAGGTGGGTCCCTCCCTAGCTGGCTATAGCTTTGCTCATAGGGCCAGTGCAAACAGGGCTTCTTCATGCCAAATCAGCCTTCTTCACGAAGGAGAACACGTTCGGAGTTGGTTTAAAGCTGCGGACACCACCAGCACAGCAGCAGTGCCCACGGAGCCAGAGGCAGCCCAGCCCCTCCTTGGCCCTCTGGAGAGCATAGGGCTAGGTGAGAACTAGGCCTGCGCCGCGATCCTGAGCCAAGCCGCATTGGGGCTGAGGTATGTTCCCCGAGCACAGTTTCCCTTGGCAGAATGCAGCTCCTCGAAGCGCGTTTTGGGCCGTTTTGGAGATAGGCCCTAGGTGGGTACCTCCCTAGCTGGCTATGGGAGGGTTGTTAGGGCCAGTGCAAATAGGGCTTCTTCATGCCAAACCAGCCTTCTCCGCGAGGGAGAACACGTTCTGATTTGGTTTCAGGCTGCAGACACCAACAGCCCAGCAGCAGTGCTCACGGAGCCAGTGGCAGCCCAGCCCCTCCTTGGCCCTCTGGGGAGCATAGTGCTAGGTGAGAACTAGGCCAGCGCAGCGATCCTGAGCCAAGCCGCATTGGGGCTGAGGTCTGTTCCCCGAGCACAGTTTCCCTTTGCAGAATGCAGCTCCTCAAAGCGCGTTTTGGGCCGTTTCGGAGGTAGGCCCTAGGTGGGTCCCTCCCTAGCAGGCTACGGGTGGGTTGATAGGGCCAGTGCAAACAGGGCTTCTTCATGCCACATCAGCCTTCTCCGCGAAGGAGAACACGTTTGGAGATGGTTTCAAGCTGAGGACACCACCAGCCAAGCAGCGGTGCCCACGGAGCCAGAGGCAGCCCAGCCCCTCCTTGGCCCTCTGGGGAGCATAGGGCTAGGTGAGAAGTAGGCCAGCACAGGGATCCTGAGCCAAGCCGCATTGGGGCTGAGGTCTGTTCCCCGAGCACAGTTTCCCTTTGCAGAATGCAGCTCCTCGAAGCGCTTTTGGGCCGTTTCAGAGGTAGGCCTTAGCCTCCCTCCTTAGCAGGCTACGGGTGGGTTGATAGGGCCAGTGCAAACAGGGCTTCTTCATGCCACATCAGCCTTCTCCACGAAGGAGAACACGTTTGGAGATGGTTTCAAGCTGAGGACACCACCAGCCAAGCAGCGGTGCCCACGGAGCCAGAGGCAGCCCAGCCCCTCCTTGGCCCTCTGGGGAGTATAGGGCTAGGAGAGAACTAGGCCTGCGCCGCGAACCTGAGCCAAGCCGCATTGGAGCTGAGGTTTGTTCCTCGAGCACAGTTTCCCTTTGCAGAATGCAGCTCCTCGAAGCGCGTTTTGGGCCGTTTCGAAGCTAGGCCCTAGGTGGGTCCCTCCCTAGCTGGCTATAGCTTTGCTCATAGGGCCAGTGCAAACAGGGCTTCTTCATGCCAAATCAGCCTTCTTCACGAAGGAGAACACGTTCGGAGTTGGTTTCAAGCTGCGGACACCACCAGCCCAGCAGAAGTGCTCACGGAGCCAGTGGCAGCCCAGCCCCTCCTTGGCCCTCTGGGGAGCATAGGGCTAGGTGAGAACTAGGCCAGCGCCGCGATCCTGAGCCAAGCCGCATTGGGGCTGAGGTGTGTTCCCCGAGCACAGTTTCCCTTTGCAGAATACACCTCCTCGAAGCAAGTTTTGGGCCGTTTCGGAGGTAGGCCCTAGGTGTGTCCCTCCCTAGCTTGTTATGGGTGGGTTGCTAGGACCAGTGCAAACAGGGCTTCTTCATGCCAAATCAGCCTTCTCCGCGAAGGAGAACAAGTTCGGAGTTGGTTTCCAGCTGCGGAGACCACCAGCCCAGCAGCAGTGCCCACGGAGCCAGAGGCAGCCCAGCCCCTCCTTGGCCCTCTGGGGAGCATAGGGCTAGGTGAGAACTAGGCAGCCCAGCGATCCTGAGCCAAGCCGCATTGGGGCTGATGTCTGTTCCCCGAGCACAGTTTCCCTTGCAGAATGCAGCTCCTCGAAGCGCGTTTTGGGCTGTTTCGGAGCTAGGCCCTAGGTGGGTCCCTCCCTAGCAGGCTACGGGTGGGTTGCTAGGGCCAGTGCAAACAGGGTTTCTTCATGCCACACCAGCCTTCCCCGCCAAGGAGAACACGTTTGGAGATGGTTTCAAGCTGAGGACACCACCAGCCAAGCAGCGGTGCCCACGGAGCCAGAGGCAGCCTAGCCTCTCCTCGGCCCTCTGGGGAGCATAGGGCCAGGAGAGAACTAGGCCAGCGCTACGATCGTGAGCCAAGCCGCATTGGGGCTGAGGTCTGTTCCCACAGCACAGTTTCCCTTTGCAGAATGTAGCTCCTCGAAGCGCGTTTTGGGCCGTTTCGGAGATAGGCCCTAGGTGGGTCCCTCCATAGCTGGCTATAGCTTTGCTCATACGGCCAGTGCAAACAGGGCTTCTTCATGCGAAATCAGCCTTCTTCGCGAAGGAGAACACGTTCTGAGTTGGTTTCAAGCTGCGGACACCCCCAGCCAAGCAGCGGTGCCCACGGACCCAGTGGCAGCCCAGCCCCTCCTTGGCCCTCTGGGGAGCATAGGGCTAGGAGAGAACTAGGCCAGCGCCACGATCCTGAGCCAAGCCGCCTTGGGGCTGAGGTCTGTTCCCCGAGCAGTTTCCCTTTGCAGAATGCAGCTCCTCGAAGCGCGTTTGTCCGTTTCGGAGGTAGGCCCTAGGTGGGTCCCTCCCTAGCTGGCTATAGCTTTGCTGTTAGGGCCAGTGCTAACAGGGCTTCTATATGCGAAATCAGCCTTCTCCGCAAAGAAGAACACGTTCTGAGTTGGATTCAGGCTGCAGACACCATCAGCCCAGCAGCAGTGCTCACGGAGCCAGTGGCAGCCCAGCCCCTCCTTGGCCCTCTGGGGAGCATAGGGCTAGGTGAGAACTAGGCCAGCACAGCGATCCTGAGCCAAGCCGCATTGGGGCTGAGGTCTGTTCCCAGAGCACAGTTTCCCTTTGCAGAATGCAGCTCCTCGAAGCGCGTTTTGGGCCGTTTCGGAGGTAGGCCCTAGGTGGGTCCCTCCCTAGCAGGCTACGGGTGGGTTGCTAGGGCCAGTGCAAACAGGGCTTCTTCATGCCACATCAGCCTTCTCCGCGAAGGAGAACACGTTTGGAGATGGTTTCAAGCTGAGGACACAACCAGCCAAGCAGCGGTGCCCACGGAGCCAGAGGCAGCCCAGCCCCTCCTTGGCCCTCTGGGGAGCATAGGGCTAGGAGAGAACTAGGCCAGCGCTACGATCCTGAGCCAAGCCGCATTGGGGCTGAGGTCTGTTCCCACAGCACAGTTTCCCTTTGCAGAATGCAGCTCCTCGAAGTGCGTTTTGGGCCGTTTCGAAGATAGGCCCTAGGTGGGTCCCTCCCTAGCTGGCTATAGCTTTGCTCATACGGCCAGTGCAAACAGGGCTTCTTCATGCCAAATCAGCCTTCTTCACGAAGGAGAACACGTTCGGAGTTGGTTTAAAGCTGCGGAGACCACCAGCCCAGCAGCAGTGCCCACGGAGCCAGAGGCAGCCCAGCCCCTCCTTGGCCCTCTGGGGAGCATAGGGCTAGGAGAGAACTAGGCCAGCGCCGCGATCCTGAGCCAAGCCGCATTGGGGCTGAGGTCTATTCCCCGAGCACAGTTTCCCTTGCAGAATGCAGCACCTCGAAGCGCGTTTTGGGCCGTTTCTGAGGTAGGGCCTAGGTGGGTCCCTCCCTAGCAGGCTACGGGTGGGTTGCTAGGACCAGTGCAAACAGGGCTTCCTCATGCCACATCAGCCTTCTCCGCGAAGGAGAACACGTTTGGAGATGGTTTCAAGCTGAGGACACCAACAGCCAAGCAGCGGTGCCCACGGAGCCAGAGGCAGCCCAGCCCCTCCTTGGCCGTCTGGAGAGTACAGGGCTAGGAGAGAACTAGGCCTGCGCCCGGAACCTGAGCCAAGCCGCATTGGAGCTGAGGTTTGTTCCTCGAGCACAGTTTCCCTTTGCAGAATGCAGCTCCTCGAAGCGCGTTTTGGGCCGTTTCGCAGATAGGCCCTAGGTGGGTCCCTCCCTAGCTGGCTATAGCTTTGTTGCTAGGGCCAGTGCAAACAGGGCTTCTTCATGCGAAAACAGCCTTCTTCGCGAAGGAGAACTCGTTCGGAGTTGGTTTCAAGCTCGGACACCACCAGCACAGCAGCAGTGCCCACGGAGCCAGAGGCAGCCCAGCCCCTCCTTGGCCCTCTGGAGAGCATAGGGCTAGGTGAGAACTAGGCCTGCGCCGCGATCCTGAGCCAAGCCGCATTGGGGCTGAGGTATGTTCCCCGAGCACAGTTTCCCTTTGCAGAATGCAGCTCCTCGAAGCGCGTTTTGGGCCGTTTTGGAGATAGGCCCTAGGTGGGTCCCTCCCTAACTGGCTATGGGAGGGTTGTTAGGGCCAGTGCAAATAGGGCTTCTTCATGCCAAACCAGCCTTCTCCGCGAGGGAGAACACGTTCTGATTTGGTTTCAGGCTGCAGACACCAACAGCCCAGCAGCAGTGCTCACGGAGCCAGTGGCAGCCCAGCCCCTCCTTGGCCCTCTGGGGAGCATAGTGCTAGGTGAGAACTAGGCCAGCGCAGCGATCCTGAGCCAAGCCGCATTGGGGCTGAGGTGTGTTCCCCGAGCACAGTTTCCCTTTGCAGAATGCAGCTCCTCAAAGCGCGTTTTGGGCCGTTTCGGAGGTAGGCCCTAGGTGGGTCCCTCCCTAGCAGGCTACGGGTGGGTTGATAGGGCCAGTGCAAACAGGGCTTCTTCATGCCACATCAGCCTTCTCCGCGAAGGAGAACACGTTTGGAGATGGTTTCAAGCTGAGGACACCACCAGCCAAGCAGCGGTGCCCACGGAGCCAGAGGCAGCCCAGCCCCTCCTTGGCCCTCTGGGGAGCATAGGGCTAGGTGAGAAGTAGGCCAGCACAGGGATCCTGAGCCAAGCCGCATTGGGGCTGAGGTCTGTTCCCCGAGCACAGTTTCCCTTTGCAGAATGCAGCTCCTCGAAGCGCTTTTGGGCCGTTTCAGAGGTAGGCCTTAGCCTCCCTCCTTAGCAGGCTACGGGTGGGTTGCTAGGGCCAGTGCAAACAGGGCTTCTTCATGCCACATCAGCCTTCTCCGCGAAGGAGAACACGTTTGGAGATGGTTTCAAGCTGAGGACACCACCAGCCAAGCAGCGGTGCCCACGGAGCCAGAGGCAGCCCAGCCCCTCCTTGGGCCTCTGGAGAGTATAGGGCTAGGAGAGAACTAGGCCTGCGCCGCGAACCTGAGCCAAGTAGCATTGGGGCTGAGGTGTGTTCCCCGAGCACAGTTTCCCTTTGCAGAATACACCTCCTCGAAGCAAGTTTTGGGCCGTTTCGGAGGTAGGCCCTAGGTGTGTCCCTCCCTAGCTTGTTATGGGTGGGTTGCTAGGACCAGTGCAAACAGGGCATCTTCATGCCAAATCAGCCTTCTCCGCGAAGGAGAACAAGTTCGGAGTTGGTTTCCAGCTGCGGAGACCACCAGCCCAGCAGCAGTGCCCACGGAGCCAGAGGCAGCCCAGCACCTCCTTGGCCCTATGGGGATCATAGGGCTAGGTGAGAACTAGGCAGCACAGCGATCCTGAGCCAAGCCGCATTGGGGCTGATGTCTGTTCCCCGAGCACAGTTTCCCTTGCAGAATGCAGCTGCAAGAAGCGCGTTTTGGGCTGTTTCGGCGATAGGCCCTAAGTGTGTCACTCCCAAGCTGGCTATGGGAGGGTTGCTAGGACCAGTGCAAACAGGGCTTCTTCATGCCACATCAGCCTTCTCCGCGAAGGAGAACACGTTTGGAGATGGTTTCAAGCTGAGGACACCACCAGCCAAGCAGCGGTGCCCACGGAGCCAGAGGCAGCCCAGCCCCTCCTTGGCCCTCTGGGGAGTATAGGGCTAGGAGAGAACTAGGCCTGCGCCGCGAACCTGAGCCAAGCCGCATTGGAGCTGAGGTTTGTTCCTCGAGCACAGTTTCCCTTTGCAGAATGCAGCTCCTCGAAGCGCGTTTTGGGCCGTTTCGAAGATAGGCCCTAGGTGGGTCCCTCCCTAGCTGGCTATAGCTTTGCTGCTAGGGCCAGTGCAAACAGGGCTTCTTCATGCGAAATCAGCCTTCTCCGCGAAGGACAAAACGTTCGGAGATGGTTTCAGGCTGCAGACAACACCAGCCAAGCAGCAGTGACCAAGGAGATAGAGGCAGCCCAGCCCCTCCTTGGCCCTAAGGGAAGCATAGTGCTAGGTGAGAACTAGACCAGCGCAGCGATCCTGAGCCAAGCCGCATTGGGGCTGAGGTCTGTTCCCCGAGCACAGTTTCCCTTTGCAGAATGCAGCTCCTCAAAGCGCGTTTTGGGCCGTTTCGGAGGTAGGCCCTAGGTGGGTCCCTCCCTAGCAGGCTACGGGTGGGTTGATAGGGCCAGTGCAAACAGGGCTTCTTCATGCCACATCAGCCTTCTCCGCGAAGGAGAACACGTTTGGAGATGGTTTCAAGCTGAGGACACCACCAGCCAAGCAGCGGTGCCCACGGAGCCAGAGGCAGCCCAGCCCCTCCTTGGCCCTCTGGGGAGCATAGGGCTAGGTGAGAAGTAGGCCAGCACAGGGATCCTGAGCCAAGCCGCATTGGGGCTGAGGTCTGTTCCCCGAGCACAGTTTCCCTTTGCAGAATGCAGCTCCTCGAAGCGCGTTTTGGGCCGTTTCAGAGGTAGGCCTTAGCCTCCCTCCTTAGCAGGCTACGGGTGGGTTGCTAGGGCCAGTGCAAACAGGGCTTCTTCATGCCACATCAGCCTTCACCGCGAAGGAGAACACGTTTGGAGATGGTTTCAAGCTGAGGACACCACCAGCCAAGCAGCGGTGCCCACGGAGCCAGAGGCAGCCCAGCCCCTCCTTGGCCCTTGGGAGAGTATAGGGCTAGGAGAGAACTAGGCCTGCGCCGCGAACCTGAGCCAAGCCGCATTGGAGCTGAGGTTTGTTCCTCGAGCACAGTTTCCCTTTGCAGAATGCAGCTCCTCGAAGCGCGTTTTGGGCCGTTTCGAAGATAGGCCCTAGGTGGGTCCCTCCCTAGCTGGCTATAGCTTTGCTAATAGGGCCAGTGCAAACAGGGCTTCTTCATGCCAAATCAGCCTTCTTCACGAAGGAGAACACGTTCGGAGTTGGTTTAAAGCTGCGGACACCACCAGCACAGCAGAAGTGCCCACGGAGCCAGAGGCAGCCCAGCCCCTCCTTGGCCCTCTGGGGAGCATAGGGCTAGGAGAGAACTAGGCCAGCGCCGCGATCCTGAGCCAAGCCGCATTGGGGCTGAGGTCTATTCCCCGAGCACAGTTTCCCTTTGCAGAATGCAGCTCCTCAAAGCGCGTTTTGGGCCGTTTCGGAGGTAGCGCCTAGGTGGGTCCCTCCCTAGCAGGCTACGGGTGGGTTGCTAGGACCAGTGCAAACAGGGCTTCCTCATGCCACATCAGCCTTCTCCGCGAAGGAGAACACGTTTGGAGATGGTTTCAAGCTGAGGACACCAACAGCCAAGCAGCGGTGCCCACGGAGCCAGAGGCAGCCCAGCCCCTCCTTGGCCCTCTGGAGAGTACAGGGCTAGGAGAGAACTAGGCCTGCGCCGCGAACCTGAGCCAAGCCGCATTGGAGCTGAGGTTTGTTCCTCGAGCACAGTTTCCCTTTGCAGAATGCAGCTCCTCGAAGCGCGTTTTGGGCCGTTTCGAAGATAGGCCCTAGGTGGGTCCCTCCCTAGCTGGCTATAGCTTTGTTGCTAGGGCCAGTGCAAACAGGGCTTCTTCATGCGAAAACAGCCTTCTTCGCGAAGGAGAACTCGTTCGGAGTTGGTTTCAAGCTCGGACACCACCAGCACAGCAGCAGTGCCCACGGAGCCAGAGGCAGCCCAGCCCCTCCTTGGCCCTCTGGAGAGCATAGGGCTAGGTGAGAACTAGGCCTGCGCCGCGATCCTGAGCCAAGCCGCATTGGGGCTGAGGTATGTTCCCCGAGCACAGTTTCCCTTTGCAGAATGCAGCTCCTCGAAGCGCGTTTTGGGCCGTTTTGGAGATAGGCCCTAGGTGGGTCCCTCCCTAGCTGGCTATGGGAGGGTTGTTAGGGCCAGTGCAAATAGGGCTTCTTCATGCCAAACCAGCCTTCTCCGCGAGGGAGAACACGTTCTGATTTGGTTTCAGGCTGCAGACACCAACAGCCCAGCAGCAGTGCTCACGGAGCCAGTGGCAGCCCAGCCCCTCCTTGGCCCTCTGGGGAGCATAGTGCTAGGTGAGAACTAGGCCAGCGCAGCGATCCTGAGCCAAGCCGCATTGGGGCTGAGGTGTGTTCCCCGAGCACAGTTTCCCTTTGCAGAATACACCTCCTCGAAGCAAGTTTTGGGCCGTTTCGGAGGTAGGTCCTAGGTGGGTCCCTCCCTAGCAGGCTACGGGTGGGTTGATAGGGCCAGTGCAAACAGGGCTTCTTCATGCCACATCAGCCTTCTCCGCGAAGGAGAACACGTTTGGAGATGGTTTCAAGCTGAGGACACCACCAGCCAAGCAGCGGTGCCCACGGAGCCAGAGGCAGCCCAGCCCCTCCTTGGCCCTCTGGGGAGTATAGGGCTAGGAGAGAACTAGGCCTGCGCCGCGAACCTGAGCCAAGCCGCATTGGAGCTGAGGTTTGTTCCTCGAGCACAGTTTCCCTTTGCAGAATGCAGCTCCTCGAAGCGCGTTTTGGGCCGTTTCGAAGCTAGGCCCTAGGTGGGTCCCTCCCTAGCTGGCTATAGCTTTGCTCATAGGGCCAGTGCAAACAGGGCTTCTTCATGCCAAATCAGCCTTCTTCACGAAGGAGAACACGTTCGGAGTTGGTTTCAAGCTGCGGACACCACCAGCCCAGCAGAAGTGCTCACGGAGCCAGTGGCAGCCCAGCCCCTCCTTGGCCCTCTGGGGAGCATAGTGCTAGGAGAGAACTAGGCCAGCGCCGCGATCCTGAGCCAAGCCGCATTGGGGCTGAGGTGTGTTCCCCGAGCACAGTTTCCCTTTGCAGAATACACCTCCTCGAAGCAAGTTTTGGGCCGTTTCGGAGGTAGGCCCTAGGTGTGTCCCTCCCTAGCTTGTTATGGGTGGGTTGCTAGGACCAGTGCAAACAGGGCTTCTTCATGCCAAATCAGCCTTCTCCGCGAAGGAGAACAAGTTCGGAGTTGGTTTCCAGCTGCGGAGACCACCAGCCCAGCAGCAGTGCCCACGGAGCCAGAGGCAGCCCAGCACCTCCTTGGCCCTATGGGGAGCATAGGGCTAGGTGAGAACTAGGCAGCCCAGCGATCCTGAGCCAAGCCGCATTGGGGCTGATGTCTGTTCCCCGAGCACAGTTTCCCTTGCAGAATGCAGCTCCTCGAAGCGCGTTTTGGGCTGTTTCGGAGCTAGGCCCTAGGTGGGTCCCTCCCTAGCAGGCTACGGGTGGGTTGCTAGGGCCAGTGCAAACAGGGTTTCTTCATGCCACACCAGCCTTCCCCGCCAAGGAGAACACGTTTGGAGATGGTTTCAAGCTGAGGACACCACCAGCCAAGCAGCGGTGCCCACGGAGCCAGAGGCAGCCTAGCCTCTCCTCGGCCCTCTGGGGAGCATAGGGCCAGGAGAGAACTAGGCCAGCGCTACGATCGTGAGCCAAGCCGCATTGGGGCTGAGGTCTGTTCCCACAGCACAGTTTCCCTTTGCAGAATGCAGCTCCTCGAAGCGTGTTTTGGGCCGTTTCTGAGGTAGGGCCTAGGTGGGTCCCTCCCTAGCAGGCTACGGGTGGGTTGCTAGGACCAGTGCAAACAGGGCTTCCTCATGCCACATCAGCCTTCTTCGCGAAGGAGAACACGTTTGGAGATGGTTTCAAGCTGAGGACACCAACAGCCAAGCAGCGGTGCCCACGGAGCCAGAGGCAGCCCAGCCCCTCCTTGGCCCTCTGGAGAGTACAGGGCTAGGAGAGAACTAGGCCTGCGCCGCGAACCTGAGCCAAGCCGCATTGGAGCTGAGGTTTGTTCCTCGAGCACAGTTTCCCTTTGCAGAATGCAGCTCCTCGAAGCGCGTTTTGGGCCGTTTCGAAGATAGGCCCTAGGTGGGTCCCTCCCTAGCTGGCTATAGCTTTGTTGCTAGGGCCAGTGCAAACAGGGCTTCTTCATGCGAAAACAGCCTTCTTCGCGAAGGAGAACTCGTTCGGAGTTGGTTTCAAGCTCGGACACCACCAGCACAGCAGCAGTGCCCACGGAGCCAGAGGCAGCCCTTGGCCCTCTGGAGAGCATAGGGCTAGGTGAGAACTAGGCCTGCGCCGCGATCCTGAGCCAAGCCGCATTGGGGCTGAGGTATGTTCCCCGAGCACAGTTTCCCTTTGCAGAATGCAGCTCCTCGAAGCGCGTTTTGGGCCGTTTTGGAGATAGGCCCTAGGTGGGTCCCTCCCTAGCTGGCTATGGGAGGGTTGTTAGGGCCAGTGCAAATAGGGCTTCTTCATGCCAAACCAGCCTTCTCCGCGAGGGAGAACACGTTCTGATTTGGTTTCAGGCTGCAGACACCAACAGCCCAGCAGCAGTGCTCACGGAGCCAGTGGCAGCCCAGCCCCTCCTTGGCCCTCTGGGGAGCATAGTGCTAGGTGAGAACTAGGCCAGCGCAGCGATCCTGAGCCAAGCCGCATTGGGGCTGAGGTGTGTTCCCCGAGCACAGTTTCCCTTTGCAGAATGCAGCTCCTCAAAGCGCGTTTTGGGCCGTTTCGGAGGTAGGTCCTAGGTGGGTCCCTCCCTAGCAGGCTACGGGTGGGTTGATAGGGCCAGTGCAAACAGGGCTTCTTCATGCCACATCAGCCTTCTCCGCGAAGGAGAACACGTTTGGAGATGGTTTCAAGCTGAGGACACCACCAGCCAAGCAGCGGTGCCCACGGAGCCAGAGGCAGCCCAGCCCCTCCTTGGCCCTCTGGGGAGCATAGGGCTAGGTGAGAAGTAGGCCAGCACAGGGATCCTGAGCCAAGCCGCATTGGGGCTGAGGTCTGTTCCCCGAGCACAGTTTCCCTTTGCAGAATGCAGCTCCTCGAAGCGCTTTTGGGCCGTTTCAGAGGTAGGCCTTAGCCTCCCTCCTTAGCAGGCTACGGGTGGGTTGATAGGGCCAGTGCAAACAGGGCTTCTTCATGCCACATCAGCCTTCTCCACGAAGGAGAACACGTTTGGAGATGGTTTCAAGCTGAGGACACCACCAGCCAAGCAGCGGTGCCCACGGAGCCAGAGGCAGCCCAGCCCCTCCTTGGCCCTCTGGGGAGTATAGGGCTAGGAGAGAACTAGGCCTGCGCCGCGAACCTGAGCCAAGCCGCATTGGAGCTGAGGTTTGTTCCTCGAGCACAGTTTCCCTTTGCAGAATGCAGCTCCTCGAAGCGCGTTTTGGGCCGTTTCGAAGCTAGGCCCTAGGTGGGTCCCTCCCTAGCTGGCTATAGCTTTGCTCATAGGGCCAGTGCAAACAGGGCTTCTTCATGCCAAATCAGCCTTCTTCACAAAGGAGAACACGTTCGGAGTTGGTTTCAAGCTGCGGACACCACCAGCCCAGCAGAAGTGCTCACGGAGCCAGTGGCAGCCCAGCCCCTCCTTGGCCCTCTGGGGAGCATAGTGCTAGGTGAGAACTAGGCCAGCGCCGCGATCCTGAGCCAAGCCGCATTGGGGCTGAGGTGTGTTCCCCGAGCACAGTTTCCCTTTGCAGAATACACCTCCTCGAAGCAAGTTTTGGGCCGTTTCGGAGGTAGGCCCTAGGTGTGTCCCTCCCTAGCTTGTTATGGGTGGGTTGCTAGGACCAGTGCAAACAGGGCTTCTTCATGCCAAATCAGCCTTCTCCGCGAAGGAGAACAAGTTCGGAGTTGGTTTCCAGCTGCGGAGACCACCAGCCCAGCAGCAGTGCCCACGGAGCCAGAGGCAGCCCAGCACCTCCTTGGCCCTATGGGGAGCATAGGGCTAGGTGAGAACTAGGCAGCCCAGCGATCCTGAGCCAAGCCGCATTGGGGCTGATGTCTGTTCCCCGAGCACAGTTTCCCTTGCAGAATGCAGCTCCTCGAAGCGCGTTTTGGGCTGTTTCGGAGCTAGGCCCTAGGTGGGTCCCTCCCTAGCAGGCTACGGGTGGGTTGCTAGGGCCAGTGCAAACAGGGTTTCTTCATGCCACACCAGCCTTCCCCGCCAAGGAGAACACGTTTGGAGATGGTTTCAAGCTGAGGACACCACCAGCCAAGCAGCGGTGCCCACGGAGCCAGAGGCAGCCTAGCCTCTCCTCGGCCCTCTGGGGAGCATAGGGCCAGGAGAGAACTAGGCCAGCGCTACGATCGTGAGCCAAGCCGCATTGGGGCTGAGGTATGTTCCCACAGCACAGTTTCCCTTTGCAGAATGCAGCTCCTCAAAGCGCGTTTTGGGCCGTTTCTGAGGTAGGGCCTAGGTGGGTCCCTCCCTAGCAGGCTACGGGTGGGTTGCTAGGACCAGTGCAAACAGGGCTTCCTCATGCCACATCAGCCTTCTCCGCGAAGGAGAACACGTTTGGAGATGGTTTCAATCTGAGGACACCAACAGCCAAGCAGCGGTGCCCACGGAGCCAGAGGCAGCCCAGCCCCTCCTTGGCCCTCTGGAGAGTACAGGGCTAGGAGAGAACTAGGCCTGCGCCGCGAACCTGAGCCAAGCCGCATTGGAGCTGAGGTTTGTTCCTCGAGCACAGTTTCCCTTTGCAGAATGCAGCTCCTCGAAGCGCGTTTTGGGCCGTTTCGAAGATAGGCCCTAGGTGGGTCCCTCCCTAGCTGGCTATAGCTTTGTTGCTAGGGCCAGTGCAAACAGGGCTTCTTCATGCGAAAACAGCCTTCTTCGCGAAGGAGAACTCGTTCGGAGTTGGTTTCAAGCTCGGACACCACCAGCACAGCAGCAGTGCCCACGGAGCCAGAGGCAGCCCAGCCCCTCCTTGGCCCTCTGGAGAGCATAGGGCTAGGTGAGAACTAGGCCTGCGCCGCGATCCTGAGCCAAGCCGCATTGGGGCTGAGGTATGTTCCCCGAGCACAGTTTCCCTTTGCAGAATGCAGCTCCTCGAAGCGCGTTTTGGGCCGTTTTGGAGATAGGCCCTAGGTGGGTCCCTCCCTAGCTGGCTATGGGAGGGTTGTTAGGGCCAGTGCAAATAGGGCTTCTTCATGCCAAACCAGCCTTCTCCGCGAGGGAGAACACGTTCTGATTTGGTTTCAGGCTGCAGACACCAACAGCCCAGCAGCAGTGCTCACGGAGCCAGTGGCAGCCCAGCCCCTCCTTGGCCCTCTGGGGAGCATAGTGCTAGGTGAGAACTAGGCCAGCGCAGCGATCCTGAGCCAAGCCGCATTGGGGCTGAGGTGTGTTCCCCAAGCACAGTTTCCCTTTGCAGAATGCAGCTCCTCAAAGCGCGTTTTGGGCCGTTTCGGAGGTAGGTCCTAGGTGGGTCCCTCCCTAGCAGGCTACGGGTGGGTTGATAGGGCCAGTGCAAACAGGGCTTCTTCATGCCACATCAGCCTTCTCCGACAAGGAGAACACGTTTGGAGATGGTTTCAAGCTGAGGACACCACCAGCCAAGCAGCGGTGCCCACGGAGCCAGAGGCAGCCCAGCCCCTCCTTGGCCCTCTGGGGAGCATAGGGCTAGGTGAGAAGTAGGCCAGCACAGGGATCCTGAGCCAAGCCGCATTGGGGCTGAGGTCTGTTCCCCGAGCACAGTTTCCCTTTGCAGAATGCAGCTCCTCGAAGCGCTTTTGGGCCGTTTCAGAGGTAGGCCTTAGCCTCCCTCCTTAGCAGGCTACGGGTGGGTTGATAGGGCCAGTGCAAACAGGGCTTCTTCATGCCACATCAGCCTTCTCCGCGAAGGAGAACACGTTTGGAGATGGTTTCAAGCTGAGGACACCACCAGCCAAGCAGCGGTGCCCACGGAGCCAGAGGCAGCCCAGCCCCTCCTTGGCCCTCTGGGGAGTATAGGGCTAGGAGAGAACTAGGCCTGCGCCGCGAACCTGAGCCAAGCCGCATTGGAGCTGAGGTTTGTTCCTCGAGCACAGTTTCCCTTTGCAGAATGCAGCTCCTCGAAGCGCGTTTTGGGCCGTTTCGAAGATAGGCCCTAGGTGGGTCCCTCCCTAGCTGGCTATAGCTTTGCTCATAGGGCCAGTGCAAACAGGGCTTCTTCATGCCAAATCAGCCTTCTTCACGAAGGAGAACACGTTCGGAGTTGGTTTCAAGCTGCGGACACCACCAGCCCAGCAGAAGTGCTCACGGAGCCAGTGGCAGCCCAGCCCCTCCTTGGCCCTCTGGGGAGCATAGTGCTAGGTGAGAACTAGGCCAGCGCCGCGATCCTGAGCCAAGCCGCATTGGGGCTGAGGTGTGTTCCCCGAGCACAGTTTCCCTTTGCAGAATACACCTCCTCGAAGCAAGTTTTGGGCCGTTTCGGAGGTAGGCCCTAGGTGTGTCCCTCCCTAGCTTGTTATGGGTGGGTTGCTAGGACCAGTGCAAACAGGGCTTCTTCATGCCAAATCAGCCTTCTCCGCGAAGGAGAACAAGTTCGGAGTTGGTTTCCAGCTGCGGAGACCACCAGCCCAGCAGCAGTGCCCACGGAGCCAGAGGCAGCCCAGCACCTCCTTGGCCCTATGGGGAGCATAGGGCTAGGTGAGAACTAGGCAGCCCAGCGATCCTGAGCCAAGCCGCATTGGGGCTGATGTCTGTTCCCCGAGCACAGTTTCCCTTGCAGAATGCAGCTCCTCGAAGCGCGTTTTGGGCTGTTTCGGAGCTAGGCCCTAGGTGGGTCCCTCCCTAGCAGGCTACGGGTGGGTTGCTAGGGCCAGTGCAAACAGGGTTTCTTCATGCCACACCAGCCTTCCCCGCCAAGGAGAACACGTTTGGAGATGGTTTCAAGCTGAGGACACCACCAGCCCAGCAGCGGTGCCCACGGAGCCAGAGGCAGCCTAGCCTCTCCTCGGCCCTCTGGGGAGCATAGGGCCAGGAGAGAACTAGGCCAGCGCTACGATCGTGAGCCAAGCCGCATTGGGGCTGAGGTCTGTTCCCACAGCACAGTTTCCCTTTGCAGAATGTAGCTCCTCGAAGCGCGTTTTGGGCCGTTTCGGAGATAGGCCCTAGGTGGGTCCCTCCATAGCTGGCTATAGCTTTGCTCATACGGCCAGTGCAAACAGGGCTTCTTCATGCGAAATCAGCCTTCTTCGCGAAGGAGAACACGTTTGGAGTTGGTTTCAAGCTGCGGACACCACCAGCCAAGCAGCGGTGCCCACGGACCCAGTGGCAGCCCAGCCCCTCCTTGGCCCTCTGGGGAGCATAGGGCTAGGAGAGAACTAGGCCAGCGCCACGATCCTGAGCCAAGCCGCATTGGGGCTGAGGTCTGTTCCCCGAGCAGTTTCCCTTTGCAGAATGCAGCTCCTCGAAGCGCGTTTGTCCGTTTCGGAGGTAGGCCCTAGGTGGGTCCCTCCCTAGCTGGCTATAGCTTTGCTGTTAGGGCCAGTGCTAACAGGGCTTCTATATGCGAAATCAGCCTTCTCCGCAAAGAAGAACACGTTCTGAGTTGGATTCAGGCTGCAGACACCATCAGCCCAGCAGCAGTGCTCACGGAGCCAGTGGCAGCCCAGGCCCTCCTTGGCCCTCTGGGGAGCATAGGGCTAGGTGAGAAGTAGGCCAGCACAGCGATCCTGAGCCAAGCCGCATTGGGGCTGAGGTCTGTTCCCAGAGCACAGTTTCCCTTTGCAGAATGCAGCTCCTCGAAGCGCGTTTTGGGCCGTTTCGGAGGTAGGCCCTAGGTGGGTCCCTCCCTAGCAGGCTACGGGTGGGTTGCTAGGGCCAGTGCAAACAGGGCTTCTTCATGCCACATCAGCCTTCTCCGCGAAGGAGAACACGTTTGGAGATGGTTTCAAGCTGAGGACACAACCAGCCAAGCAGCGGTGCCCACGGAGCCAGAGGCAGCCCAGCCGCTCCTCGGCCCTCTGTGGAGCATAGGGCTAGGAGAGAACTAGGCCAGCGCTACGATCCTGAGCCAAGCCGCATTGGGGCTGAGGTCTGTTCCCACAGCACAGTTTCCCTTTGCAGAATGCAGCTCCTCGAAGTGCGTTTTGGGCCGTTTCGAAGATAGGCCCTAGGTGGGTCCCTCCCTAGCTGGCTATAGCTTTGCTCATACGGCCAGTGCAAACAGGGCTTCTTCATGCGAAATCAGCCTTCTTCGCGAAGGAGAACACGTTCGGAGTTGGTTTCAAGCTGCGACACCACCAGCCAAGCAGCAGTGCTCACGGAGCCAGTGGCAGCCCAGCCCCTCCTTGGCCCTCTGGGGAGCATAGGGCTAGGTGAGAACTAGACCAGCGCAGCGATCCTGAGCCAAGCCGCATTGGGGCTGAGGTCTGTTCCCAGAGCACAGTTTCCCTTTGCAGAATGCAGCTCCTCGAAGCGCGTTTTGGGCTGTTTCGGAGGTAGGCCCTAGGTGGGTCCCTCCCTAGCAGGCTACGGGTGGGTTGCTAGGGCCAGTGCAAACAGGGCTTCTTCATGCCACATCAGCCTTCTCCGCGAAGGAGAACACGTTTGGAGATGGTTTCAAGCTGAGGACACCACCAGCCCAGCAGCGGTGCCCACGGAGCCAGTGGCAGCCCAGCCCCTCCTTGGCCCTCTGGGGAGCATAGGGCTAGGTGAGAAGTAGGCCAGCACAGCGATCCTGAGCCAAGCCGCATTGGGGCTGAGGTCTGTTCCCACAGCACAGTTTCCCTTTGCAGAATGCAGCTCCTCGAAGCGCGTTTTGGGCCGTTTCGGAGATAGGCCCTGGGTGGGTCCCTCCCTAGCTGGCTATAGCTTTGCTCATACGGCCAGTGCAAACAGGGCTTCTTCATGCGAAATCAGCCTTCTTCGCGAAGGAGAACACGTTCGGAGTTGGTTTCAAGCTGCGGACACCACCAGCACAGCAGCAGTGCCCTCGGCGCCAGAGGCAGCCCAGCCCCTCCTTGGCCCTATGGGGAGCATAGGGCTATGAGAAAACTAGGCCAGCGCCACGATCCTGAGCCAAGCCGCATTGGAGCTGAGGTTTGTTCCTTGAGCACAGTTTCCCTTTGCAGAATGCAGCTCATCGAAGCGCGTTTTGGGCCGTTTCGGAGCTAGGCTCGATGTGTGTCCCTCCCTAGGTGGCTATAGCTTTGCTGCTAGGGACAGTGCAAACAGGGCTTCTTCATGCGAAATTAGCCTTCTTCGCGAAGGAAAACACGTTCGATATTGGTTTCAAGCTGCAGACACCAGCAGCCCAGCAGCAGTGTCCACGGAGCCAGAGGCAGCCCAGCCCCTCCTTGGCCCTATGGGGAGTATAGGGCTAGGAGAGAACTAGGCCTGCGCCGCGAACCTGAGCCAAGCCGCATTGGAGCTGAGGTTTGTTCCTCGAGCACAGTTTCCCTTTGCAGAATGCAGCTCCTCGAAGCGCGTTTTGGGCCGTTTCGAAGATAGGCCCTAGGTGGGTCCCTCCCTAGCTGGCTATAGCTTTGCTGCTAGGGCCAGTGCAAACAGGGCTTCTTCATGCGAAATCAGCCTTCTCCGCGAAGGACAAAACGTTCGGAGATGGTTTCAGGCTGCAGACAACACCAGCCAAGCAGCAGTGACCAAGGAGATAGAGGCAGCCCAGCCCCTCCTTGGCCCTAAGGGAAGCATAGTGCTAGGTGAGAACTAGACCAGCGCAGCGATCCTGAGCCAAGCCGCATTGGGGCTGAGGTCTGTTCCCCGAGCACAGTTTCCCTTTGCAGAATGCAGCTCCTCAAAGCGCGTTTTGGGCCGTTTCGGAGGTAGGCCCTAGGTGGGTCCCTCCCTAGCAGGCTACGGGTGGGTTGATAGGGCCAGTGCAAACAGGGCTTCTTCATGCCACATCAGCCTTCTCCGCGCAGGAGAACACGTTTGGAGATGGTTTCAAGCTGAGGACACCACCAGCCAAGCAGCGGTGCCCACGGAGCCAGAGGCAGCCCAGCCCCTCCTTGGCCCTCTGGGGAGCATAGGGCTAGGTGAGAAGTAGGCCAGCACAGGGATCCTGAGCCAAGCCGCATTGGGGCTGAGGTCTGTTCCCCGAGCACAGTTTCCCTTTGCAGAATGCAGCTCCTCGAAGCGCTTTTGGGCCGTTTCAGAGGTAGGCCTTAGCCTCCCTCCTTAGCAGGCTACGGGTGGGTTGCTAGGGCCAGTGCAAACAGGGCTTCTTCATGCTACATCAGCCTTCTCCGACAAGGAGAACCCGTTTGGAGATGGTTTCAAGCTGAGGACACCACCAGCCAAGCAGCAGTGCCCACGGAGCCAGAGGCAGCCCAGCCCCTCCTTGGCCCTCTGGAGAGTATAGGGCTAGGAGAGAACTAGGCCTGCGCCGCGAACCTGAGCCAAGCCGCATTGGAGCTGAGGTTTGTTCCTCGAGCACAGTTTCCCTTTGCAGAATGCAGCTCCTCGAAGCGCGTTTTGGGCCGTTTCGAAGATAGGCCCTAGGTGGGTCCCTCCCTAGCTGGCTATAGCTTTGCTAATAGGGCCAGTGCAAACAGGGCTTCTTCATGCCAAATCAGCCTTCTTCACGAAGGAGAACACGTTCGGAGTTGGTTTAAAGCTGCGGACACCACCAGCACAGCAGAAGTGCCCACGGAGCCAGAGGCAGCCCAGCCCCTCCTTGGCCCTCTGGGGAGCATAGGGCTAGGAGAGAACTAGGCCAGCGCCGCGATCCTGAGCCAAGCCGCATTGGGGCTGAGGTCTATTCCCCGAGCACAGTTTCCCTTGCAGAATGCAGCTCCTCGAAGCGCGTTTTGGGCCGTTTCTGAGGTAGGGCCTAGGTGGGTCCCTCCCTAGCAGGCTACGGGTGGGTTGCTAGGACCAGTGCAAACAGGGCTTCCTCATGCCACATCAGCCTTCTCCGCGAAGGAGAACACGTTTGGAGATGGTTTCAAGCTGAGGACACCAACAGCCAAGCAGCGGTGCCCACGGAGCCAGAGGCAGCCCAGCCCCTCCTTGGCCGTCTGGAGAGTACAGGGCTAGGAGAGAACTAGGCCTGCGCCCGGAACCTGAGCCAAGCCGCATTGGAGCTGAGGTTTGTTCCTCGAGCACAGTTTCCCTTTGCAGAATGCAGCTCCTCGAAGCGCGTTTTGGGCCGTTTCGAAGATAGGCCCTAGGTGGGTCCCTCCCTAGCTGGCTATAGCTTTGCTCATAGGGCCAGTGCAAACAGGGCTTCTTCATGCGAAAACAGCCTTCTTCGCGAAGGAGAACTCGTTCGGAGTTGGTTTCAAGCTCGGACACCACCAGCACAGCAGCAGTGCCCACGGAGCCAGAGGCAGCCCAGCCCCTCCTTGGCCCTCTGGAGAGCATAGGGCTAGGTGAGAACTAGGCCTGCGCCGCGATCCTGAGCCAAGCCGCATTGGGGCTGAGGTATGTTCCCCGAGCACAGTTTCCCTTTGCAGAATGCAGCTCCTCGAAGCGCGTTTTGGGCCGTTTTGGAGATAGGCCCTAGGTGGGTCCCTCCCTAACTGGCTATGGGAGGGTTGTTAGGGCCAGTGCAAATAGGGCTTCTTCATGCCAAACCAGCCTTCTCCGCGAGGGAGAACACGTTCTGATTTGGTTTCAGGCTGCAGACACCAACAGCCCAGCAGCAGTGCTCACGGAGCCAGTGGCAGCCCAGCCCCTCCTTGGCCCTCTGGGGAGCATAGTGCTAGGTGAGAACTAGGCCAGCGCAGCGATCCTGAGCCAAGCCGCATTGGGGCTGAGGTGTGTTCCCCGAGCACAGTTTCCCTTTGCAGAATGCAGCTCCTCAAAGCGCGTTTTGGGCCGTTTCGGAGGTAGGCCCTAGGTGGGTCCCTCCCTAGCAGGCTACGGGTGGGTTGATAGGGCCAGTGCAAACAGGGCTTCTTCATGCCACATCAGCCTTCTCCGCGAAGGAGAACACGTTTGGAGATGGTTTCAAGCTGAGGACACCACCAGCCAAGCAGCGGTGCCCACGGAGCCAGAGGCAGCCCAGCCCCTCCTTGGCCCTCTGGGGAGCATAGGGCTAGGTGAGAAGTAGGCCAGCACAGGGATCCTGAGCCAAGCCGCATTGGGGCTGAGGTCTGTTCCCCGAGCACAGTTTCCCTTTGCAGAATGCAGCTCCTCGAAGCGCTTTTGGGCCGTTTCAGAGGTAGGCCTTAGCCTCCCTCCTTAGCAGGCTACGGGTGGGTTGCTAGGGCCAGTGCAAACAGGGCTTCTTCATGCCACATCAGCCTTCTCCGCGAAGGAGAACACGTTTGGAGATGGTTTCAAGCTGAGGACACCACCAGCCAAGCAGCGGTGCCCACGGAGCCAGAGGCAGCCCAGCCCCTCCTTGGGCCTCTGGAGAGTATAGGGCTAGGAGAGAACTAGGCCTGCGCCGCGAACCTGAGCCAAGTCGCATTGGGGCTGAGGTGTGTTCCCCGAGCACAGTTTCCCTTTGCAGAATACACCTCCTCGAAGCAAGTTTTGGGCCGTTTCGGAGGTAGGCCCTAGGTGTGTCCCTCCCTAGCTTGTTATGGGTGGGTTGCTAGGACCAGTGCAAACAGGGCTTCTTCATGCCAAATCAGCCTTCTCCGCGAAGGAGAACAAGTTCGGAGTTGGTTTCCAGCTGCGGAGACCACCAGCCCAGCAGCAGTGCCCACGGAGCCAGAGGCAGCCCAGCACCTCCTTGGCCCTATGGGGATCATAGGGCTAGGTGAGAACTAGGCAGCACAGCGATCCTGAGCCAAGCCGCATTGGGGCTGATGTCTGTTCCCCGAGCACAGTTTCCCTTGCAGAATGCAGCTGCAAGAAGCGCGTTTTGGGCTGTTTCGGCGATAGGCCCTAAGTGTGTCACTCCCAAGCTGGCTATGGGAGGGTTGCTAGGACCAGTGCAAACAGGGCTTCTTCATGCCACATCAGCCTTCTCCGCGAAGGAGAACACGTTTGGAGATGGTTTCAAGCTGAGGACACCACCAGCCAAGCAGCGGTGCCCACGGAGCCAGAGGCAGCCCAGCCCCTCCTTGGCCCTCTGGGGAGTATAGGGCTAGGAGAGAACTAGGCCTGCGCCGCGAACCTGAGCCAAGCCGCATTGGAGCTGAGGTTTGTTCCTCGAGCACAGTTTCCCTTTGCAGAATGCAGCTCCTCGAAGCGCGTTTTGGGCCGTTTCGAAGATAGGCCCTAGGTGGGTCCCTCCCTAGCTGGCTATAGCTTTGCTGCTAGGGCCAGTGCAAACAGGGCTTCTTCATGCGAAATCAGCCTTCTCCGCGAAGGACAAAACGTTCGGAGATGGTTTCAGGCTGCAGACAACACCAGCCAAGCAGCAGTGACCAAGGAGATAGAGGCAGCCCAGCCCCTCCTTGGCCCTAAGGGAAGCATAGTGCTAGGTGAGAACTAGACCAGCGCAGCGATCCTGAGCCAAGCCGCATTGGGGCTGAGGTCTGTTCCCCGAGCACAGTTTCCCTTTGCAGAATGCAGCTCCTCAAAGCGCGTTTTGGGCCGTTTCGGAGGTAGGCCCTAGGTGGGTCCCTCCCTAGCAGGCTACGGGTGGGTTGATAGGGCCAGTGCAAACAGGGCTTCTTCATGCCACATCAGCCTTCTCCGCGAAGGAGAACACGTTTGGAGATGGTTTCAAGCTGAGGACACCACCAGCCAAGCAGCGGTGCCCACGGAGCCAGAGGCAGCCCAGCCCCTCCTTGGCCCTCTGGGGAGCATAGGGCTAGGTGAGAAGTAGGCCAGCACAGGGATCCTGAGCCAAGCCGCATTGGGGCTGAGGTCTGTTCCCCGAGCACAGTTTCCCTTTGCAGAATGCAGCTCCTCGAAGCGCGTTTTGGGCCGTTTCAGAGGTAGGCCTTAGCCTCCCTCCTTAGCAGGCTACGGGTGGGTTGCTAGGGCCAGTGCAAACAGGGCTTCTTCATGCCACATCAGCCTTCACCGCGAAGGAGAACACGTTTGGAGATGGTTTCAAGCTGAGGACACCACCAGCCAAGCAGCGGTGCCCACGGAGCCAGAGGCAGCCCAGCCCCTCCTTGGCCCTTTGGAGAGTATAGGGCTAGGAGAGAACTAGGCCTGCGCCGCGAACCTGAGCCAAGCCGCATTGGAGCTGAGGTTTGTTCCTCGAGCACAGTTTCCCTTTGCAGAATGCAGCTCCTCGAAGCGCGTTTTGGGCCGTTTCGAAGATAGGCCCTAGGTGGGTCCCTCCCTAGCTGGCTATAGCTTTGCTAATAGGGCCAGTGCAAACAGGGCTTCTTCATGCCAAATCAGCCTTCTTCACGAAGGAGAACACGTTCGGAGTTGGTTTAAAGCTGCGGACACCACCAGCACAGCAGAAGTGCCCACGGAGCCAGAGGCAGCCCAGCCCCTCCTTGGCCCTCTGGGGAGCATAGGGCTAGGAGAGAACTAGGCCAGCGCCGCGATCCTGAGCCAAGCCGCATTGGGGCTGAGGTCTATTCCCCGAGCACAGTTTCCCTTTGCAGAATGCAGCTCCTCAAAGCGCGTTTTGGGCCGTTTCGGAGGTAGCGCCTAGGTGGGTCCCTCCCTAGCAGGCTACGGGTGGGTTGCTAGGACCAGTGCAAACAGGGCTTCCTCATGCCACATCAGCCTTCTCCGCGAAGGAGAACACGTTTGGAGATGGTTTCAAGCTGAGGACACCAACAGCCAAGCAGCGGTGCCCACGGAGCCAGAGGCAGCCCAGCCCCTCCTTGGCCCTCTGGAGAGTACAGGGCTAGGAGAGAACTAGGCCTGCGCCGCGAACCTGAGCCAAGCCGCATTGGAGCTGAGGTTTGTTCCTCGAGCACAGTTTCCCTTTGCAGAATGCAGCTCCTCGAAGCGCGTTTTGGGCCGTTTCGAAGATAGGCCCTAGGTGGGTCCCTCCCTAGCTGGCTATAGCTTTGTTGCTAGGGCCAGTGCAAACAGGGCTTCTTCATGCGAAAACAGCCTTCTTCGCGAAGGAGAACTCGTTCGGAGTTGGTTTCAAGCTCGGACACCACCAGCACAGCAGCAGTGCCCACGGAGCCAGAGGCAGCCCAGCCCCTCCTTGGCCCTCTGGAGAGCATAGGGCTAGGTGAGAACTAGGCCTGCGCCGCGATCCTGAGCCAAGCCGCATTGGGGCTGAGGTATGTTCCCCGAGCACAGTTTCCCTTTGCAGAATGCAGCTCCTCGAAGCGCGTTTTGGGCTGTTTCGGAGATAGGCCCTAGGTGGGTCCCTCCCTAGCAGGCTACGGGTGGGTTGCTAGGGCCAGTGCAAACAGGGCTTCTTCATGCCACATCAGCCTTCTCCGCGAAGGAGAACACGTTTGGAGATGGTTTCAAGCTGAGGACACCACCAGCCCAGCAGCGGTGCCCACGGAGCCAGTGGCAGCCCAGCCCCTCCTTGGCCCTCTGGGGAGCATAGGGCTAGGTGAGAAGTAGGCCAGCACAGCGATCCTGAGCCAAGCCGCATTGGGGCTGAGGTCTGTTCCCACAGCACAGTTTCCCTTTGCAGAATGCAGCTCCTCGAAGCGCGTTTTGGGCCGTTTCGGAGATAGGCCCTGGGTGGGTCCCTCCCTAGCTGGCTATAGCTTTGCTCATACGGCCAGTGCAAACAGGGCTTCTTCATGCGAAATCAGCCTTCTTCGCGAAGGAGAACACGTTCGGAGTTGGTTTCAAGCTGCGGACACCACCAGCACAGCAGCAGTGCCCTCGGAGCCAGAGGCAGCCCAGCCCCTCCTTGGCCCTATGGGGAGCATAGGGCTATGAGAAAACTAGGCCAGCGCCACGATCCTGAGCCAAGCCGCATTGGAGCTGAGGTTTGTTCCTTGAGTACAGTTTCCCTTTGCAGAATGCAGCTCATCGAAGCGCGTTTTGGGCCGTTTCGGAGCTAGGCTCGATGTGTGTCCCTCCCTAGGTGGCTATAGCTTTGCTGCTAGGGACAGTGCAAACAGGGCTTCTTCATGCGAAATTAGCCTTCTTCGCGAAGGAAAACACGTTCGATATTGGTTTCAAGCTGCAGACACCAGCAGCCCAGCAGCAGTGTCCACGGAGCCAGAGGCAGCCCAGCCCCTCCTTGGCCCTATGGGGAGTATAGGGCTAGGAGAGAACTAGGCCTGCGCCGCGAACCTGAGCCAAGCCGCATTGGAGCTGAGGTTTGTTCCTCGAGCACAGTTTCCCTTTGCAGAATGCAGCTCCTCGAAGCGCGTTTTGGGCCGTTTCGAAGATAGGCCCTAGGTGGGTCCCTCCCTAGCTGGCTATAGCTTTGCTGCTAGGGCCAGTGCAAACAGGGCTTCTTCATGCGAAATCAGCCTTCTCCGCGAAGGACAAAACGTTCGGAGATGGTTTCAGGCTGCAGACAACACCAGCCAAGCAGCAGTGACCAAGGAGATAGAGGCAGCCCAGCCCCTCCTTGGCCCTAAGGGAAGCATAGTGCTAGGTGAGAACTAGACCAGCGCAGCGATCCTGAGCCAAGCCGCATTGGGGCTGAGGTCTGTTCCCCGAGCACAGTTTCCCTTTGCAGAATGCAGCTCCTCAAAGCGCGTTTTGGGCCGTTTCGGAGGTAGGCCCTAGGTGGGTCCCTCCCTAGCAGGCTACGGGTGGGTTGATAGGGCCAGTGCAAACAGGGCTTCTTCATGCCACATCAGCCTTCTCCGCGAAGGAGAACACGTTTGGAGATGGTTTCAAGCTGAGGACACCACCAGCCAAGCAGCGGTGCCCACGGAGCCAGAGGCAGCCCAGCCCCTCCTTGGCCCTCTGGGGAGCATAGGGCTAGGTGAGAAGTAGGCCAGCACAGGGATCCTGAGCCAAGCCGCATTGGGGCTGAGGTCTGTTCCCCGAGCACAGTTTCCCTTTGCAGAATGCAGCTCCTCGAAGCGCTTTTGGGCCGTTTCAGAGGTAGGCCTTAGCCTCCCTCCTTAGCAGGCTACGGGTGGGTTGCTAGGGCCAGTGCAAACAGGGCTTCTTCATGCCACATCAGCCTTCTCCGACAAGGAGAACACGTTTGGAGATGGTTTCAAGCTGAGGACACCACCAGCCAAGCAGCAGTGCCCACGGAGCCAGAGGCAGCCCAGCCCCTCCTTGGCCCTCTGGAGAGTATAGGGCTAGGAGAGAACTAGGCCTGCGCCGCGAACCTGAGCCAAGCCGCATTGGAGCTGAGGTTTGTTCCTCGAGCACAGTTTCCCTTTGCAGAATGCAGCTCCTCGAAGCGCGTTTTGGGCCGTTTCGAAGATAGGCCCTAGGTGGGTCCCTCCCTAGCTGGCTATAGCTTTGCTAATAGGGCCAGTGCAAACAGGGCTTCTTCATGCCAAATCAGCCTTCTTCACGAAGGAGAACACGTTCGGAGTTGGTTTAAAGCTGCGGACACCACCAGCACAGCAGAAGTGCCCACGGAGCCAGAGGCAGCCCAGCCCCTCCTTGGCCCTCTGGGGAGCATAGGGCTAGGAGAGAACTAGGCCAGCGCCGCGATCCTGAGCCAAGCCGCATTGGGGCTGAGGTCTATTCCCCGAGCACAGTTTCCCTTGCAGAATGCAGCTCCTCGAAGCGCGTTTTGGGCCGTTTCTGAGGTAGGGCCTAGGTGGGTCCCTCCCTAGCAGGCTACGGGTGGGTTGCTAGGACCAGTGCAAACAGGGCTTCCTCATGCCACATCAGCCTTCTCCGCGAAGGAGAACACGTTTGGAGATGGTTTCAAGCTGAGGACACCAACAGCCAAGCAGCGGTGCCCACGGAGCCAGAGGCAGCCCAGCCCCTCCTTGGCCGTCTGGAGAGTACAGGGCTAGGAGAGAACTAGGCCTGCGCCCGGAACCTGAGCCAAGCCGCATTGGAGCTGAGGTTTGTTCCTCGAGCACAGTTTCCCTTTGCAGAATGCAGCTCCTCGAAGCGCGTTTTGGGCCGTTTCGAAGATAGGCCCTAGGTGGGTCCCTCCCTAGCTGGCTATAGCTTTGTTGCTAGGGCCAGTGCAAACAGGGCTTCTTCATGCGAAAACAGCCTTCTTCGCGAAGGAGAACTCGTTCGGAGTTGGTTTCAAGCTCGGACACCACCAGCACAGCAGCAGTGCCCACGGAGCCAGAGGCAGCCCAGCCCCTCCTTGGCCCTCTGGAGAGCATAGGGCTAGGTGAGAACTAGGCCTGCGCCGCGATCCTGAGCCAAGCCGCATTGGGGCTGAGGTATGTTCCCCGAGCACAGTTTCCCTTTGCAGAATGCAGCTCCTCGAAGCGCGTTTTGGGCCGTTTTGGAGATAGGCCCTAGGTGGGTCCCTCCCTAACTGGCTATGGGAGGGTTGTTAGGGCCAGTGCAAATAGGGCTTCTTCATGCCAAACCAGCCTTCTCCGCGAGGGAGAACACGTTCTGATTTGGTTTCAGGCTGCAGACACCAACAGCCCAGCAGCAGTGCTCACGGAGCCAGTGGCAGCCCAGCCCCTCCTTGGCCCTCTGGGGAGCATAGTGCTAGGTGAGAACTAGGCCAGCGCAGCGATCCTGAGCCAAGCCGCATTGGGGCTGAGGTGTGTTCCCCGAGCACAGTTTCCCTTTGCAGAATGCAGCTCCTCAAAGCGCGTTTTGGGCCGTTTCGGAGGTAGGCCCTAGGTGGGTCCCTCCCTAGCAGGCTACGGGTGGGTTGATAGGGCCAGTGCAAACAGGGCTTCTTCATGCCACATCAGCCTTCTCCGCGAAGGAGAACACGTTTGGAGATGGTTTCAAGCTGAGGACACCACCAGCCAAGCAGCGGTGCCCACGGAGCCAGAGGCAGCCCAGCCCCTCCTTGGCCCTCTGGGGAGCATAGGGCTAGGTGAGAAGTAGGCCAGCACAGGGATCCTGAGCCAAGCCGCATTGGGGCTGAGGTCTGTTCCCCGAGCACAGTTTCCCTTTGCAGAATGCAGCTCCTCGAAGCGCTTTTGGGCCGTTTCAGAGGTAGGCCTTAGCCTCCCTCCTTAGCAGGCTACGGGTGGGTTGCTAGGGCCAGTGCAAACAGGGCTTCTTCATGCCACATCAGCCTTCTCCGCGAAGGAGAACACGTTTGGAGATGGTTTCAAGCTGAGGACACCACCAGCCAAGCAGCGGTGCCCACGGAGCCAGAGGCAGCCCAGCCCCTCCTTGGGCCTCTGGAGAGTATAGGGCTAGGAGAGAACTAGGCCTGCGCCGCGAACCTGAGCCAAGTCGCATTGGGGCTGAGGTGTGTTCCCCGAGCACAGTTTCCCTTTGCAGAATACACCTCCTCGAAGCAAGTTTTGGGCCGTTTCGGAGGTAGGCCCTAGGTGTGTCCCTCCCTAGCTTGTTATGGGTGGGTTGCTAGGACCAGTGCAAACAGGGCTTCTTCATGCCAAATCAGCCTTCTCCGCGAAGGAGAACAAGTTCGGAGTTGGTTTCCAGCTGCGGAGACCACCAGCCCAGCAGCAGTGCCCACGGAGCCAGAGGCAGCCCAGCACCTCCTTGGCCCTATGGGGATCATAGGGCTAGGTGAGAACTAGGCAGCACAGCGATCCTGAGCCAAGCCGCATTGGGGCTGATGTCTGTTCCCCGAGCACAGTTTCCCTTGCAGAATGCAGCTGCAAGAAGCGCGTTTTGGGCTGTTTCGGCGATAGGCCCTAAGTGTGTCACTCCCAAGCTGGCTATGGGAGGGTTGCTAGGACCAGTGCAAACAGGGCTTCTTCATGCCACATCAGCCTTCTCCGCGAAGGAGAACACGTTTGGAGATGGTTTCAAGCTGAGGACACCACCAGCCAAGCAGCGGTGCCCACGGAGCCAGAGGCAGCCCAGCCCCTCCTTGGCCCTCTGGGGAGTATAGGGCTAGGAGAGAACTAGGCCTGCGCCGCGAACCTGAGCCAAGCCGCATTGGAGCTGAGGTTTGTTCCTCGAGCACAGTTTCCCTTTGCAGAATGCAGCTCCTCGAAGCGCGTTTTGGGCCGTTTCGAAGATAGGCCCTAGGTGGGTCCCTCCCTAGCTGGCTATAGCTTTGCTGCTAGGGCCAGTGCAAACAGGGCTTCTTCATGCGAAATCAGCCTTCTCCGCGAAGGACAAAACGTTCGGAGATGGTTTCAGGCTGCAGACAACACCAGCCAAGCAGCAGTGACCAAGGAGATAGAGGCAGCCCAGCCCCTCCTTGGCCCTAAGGGAAGCATAGTGCTAGGTGAGAACTAGACCAGCGCAGCGATCCTGAGCCAAGCCGCATTGGGGCTGAGGTCTGTTCCCCGAGCACAGTTTCCCTTTGCAGAATGCAGCTCCTCAAAGCGCGTTTTGGGCCGGTTCGGAGGTAGGCCCTAGGTGGGTCCCTCCCTAGCAGGCTACGGGTGGGTTGATAGGGCCAGTGCAAACAGGGCTTCTTCATGCCACATCAGCCTTCTCCGCGAAGGAGAACACGTTTGGAGATGGTTTCAAGCTGAGGACACCACCAGCCAAGCAGCGGTGCCCACGGAGCCAGAGGCAGCCCAGCCCCTCCTTGGCCCTCTGGGGAGCATAGGGCTAGGTGAGAAGTAGGCCAGCACAGGGATCCTGAGCCAAGCCGCATTGGGGCTGAGGTCTGTTCCCCGAGCACAGTTTCCCTTTGCAGAATGCAGCTCCTCGAAGCGCGTTTTGGGCCGTTTCAGAGGTAGGCCTTAGCCTCCCTCCTTAGCAGGCTACGGGTGGGTTGCTAGGGCCAGTGCAAACAGGGCTTCTTCATGCCACATCAGCCTTCACCGCGAAGGAGAACACGTTTGGAGATGGTTTCAAGCTGAGGACACCACCAGCCAAGCAGCGGTGCCCACGGAGCCAGAGGCAGCCCAGCCCCTCCTTGGCCCTTTGGAGAGTATAGGGCTAGGAGAGAACTAGGCCTGCGCCGCGAACCTGAGCCAAGCCGCATTGGAGCTGAGGTTTGTTCCTCGAGCACAGTTTCCCTTTGCAGAATGCAGCTCCTCGAAGCGCGTTTTGGGCCGTTTCGAAGATAGGCCCTAGGTGGGTCCCTCCCTAGCTGGCTATAGCTTTGCTAATAGGGCCAGTGCAAACAGGGCTTCTTCATGCCAAATCAGCCTTCTTCACGAAGGAGAACACGTTCGGAGTTGGTTTAAAGCTGCGGACACCACCAGCACAGCAGAAGTGCCCACGGAGCCAGAGGCAGCCCAGCCCCTCCTTGGCCCTCTGGGGAGCATAGGGCTAGGAGAGAACTAGGCCAGCGCCGCGATCCTGAGCCAAGCCGCATTGGGGCTGAGGTCTATTCCCCGAGCACAGTTTCCCTTTGCAGAATGCAGCTCCTCAAAGCGCGTTTTGGGCCGTTTCGGAGGTAGCGCCTAGGTGGGTCCCTCCCTAGCAGGCTACGGGTGGGTTGCTAGGACCAGTGCAAACAGGGCTTCCTCATGCCACATCAGCCTTCTCCGCGAAGGAGAACACGTTTGGAGATGGTTTCAAGCTGAGGACACCAACAGCCAAGCAGCGGTGCCCACGGAGCCAGAGGCAGCCCAGCCCCTCCTTGGCCCTCTGGAGAGTACAGGGCTAGGAGAGAACTAGGCCTGCGCCGCGAACCTGAGCCAAGCCGCATTGGAGCTGAGGTTTGTTCCTCGAGCACAGTTTCCCTTTGCAGAATGCAGCTCCTCGAAGCGCGTTTTGGGCCGTTTCGAAGATAGGCCCTAGGTGGGTCCCTCCCTAGCTGGCTATAGCTTTGCTAATAGGGCCAGTGCAAACAGGGCTTCTTCATGCGAAAACAGCCTTCTTCGCGAAGGAGAACTCGTTCGGAGTTGGTTTCAAGCTCGGACACCACCAGCACAGCAGCAGTGCCCACGGAGCCAGAGGCAGCCCAGCCCCTCCTTGGCCCTCTGGAGAGCATAGGGCTAGGTGAGAACTAGGCCTGCGCCGCGATCCTGAGCCAAGCCGCATTGGGGCTGAGGTATGTTCCCCGAGCACAGTTTCCCTTTGCAGAATGCAGCTCCTCGAAGCGCGTTTTGGGCTGTTTCGGAGATAGGCCCTAGGTGGGTCCCTCCCTAGCAGGCTACGGGTGGGTTGCTAGGGCCAGTGCAAACAGGGCTTCTTCATGCCACATCAGCCTTCTCCGCGAAGGAGAACACGTTTGGAGATGGTTTCAAGCTGAGGACACCACCAGCCCAGCAGCGGTGCCCACGGAGCCAGTGGCAGCCCAGCCCCTCCTTGGCCCTCTGGGGAGCATAGGGCTAGGTGAGAAGTAGGCCAGCACAGCGATCCTGAGCCAAGCCGCATTGGGGCTGAGGTCTGTTCCCACAGCACAGTTTCCCTTTGCAGAATGCAGCTCCTCGAAGCGCGTTTTGGGCCGTTTCGGAGATAGGCCCTGGGTGGGTCCCTCCCTAGCTGGCTATAGCTTTGCTCATACGGCCAGTGCAAACAGGGCTTCTTCATGCGAAATCAGCCTTCTTCGCGAAGGAGAACACGTTCGGAGTTGGTTTCAAGCTGCGGACACCACCAGCACAGCAGCAGTGCCCTCGGAGCCAGAGGCAGCCCAGCCCCTCCTTGGCCCTATGGGGAGCATAGGGCTATGAGAAAACTAGGCCAGCGCCACGATCCTGAGCCAAGCCGCATTGGAGCTGAGGTTTGTTCCTTGAGCACAGTTTCCCTTTGCAGAATGCAGCTCATCGAAGCGCGTTTTGGGCCGTTTCGGAGCTAGGCTCGATGTGTGTCCCTCCCTAGGTGGCTATAGCTTTGCTGCTAGGGACAGTGCAAACAGGGCTTCTTCATGCGAAATTAGCCTTCTTCGCGAAGGAAAACACGTTCGATATTGGTTTCAAGCTGCAGACACCAGCAGCCCAGCAGCAGTGTCCACGGAGCCAGAGGCAGCCCAGCCCCTCCTTGGCCCTATGGGGAGTATAGGGCTAGGAGAGAACTAGGCCTGCGCCGCGAACCTGAGCCAAGCCGCATTGGAGCTGAGGTTTGTTCCTCGAGCACAGTTTCCCTTTGCAGAATGCAGCTCCTCGAAGCGCGTTTTGGGCCGTTTCGAAGATAGGCCCTAGGTGGGTCCCTCCCTAGCTGGCTATAGCTTTGCTGCTAGGGCCAGTGCAAACAGGGCTTCTTCATGCGAAATCAGCCTTCTCCGCGAAGGACAAAACGTTCGGAGATGGTTTCAGGCTGCAGACAACACCAGCCAAGCAGCAGTGACCAAGGAGATAGAGGCAGCCCAGCCCCTCCTTGGCCCTAAGGGAAGCATAGTGCTAGGTGAGAACTAGACCAGCGCAGCGATCCTGAGCCAAGCCGCATTGGGGCTGAGGTCTGTTCCCCGAGCACAGTTTCCCTTTGCAGAATGCAGCTCCTCAAAGCGCGTTTTGGGCCGTTTCGGAGGTAGGCCCTAGGTGGGTCCCTCCCTAGCAGGCTACGGGTGGGTTGATAGGGCCAGTGCAAACAGGGCTTCTTCATGCCACATCAGCCTTCTCCGCGAAGGAGAACACGTTTGGAGATGGTTTCAAGCTGAGGACACCACCAGCCAAGCAGCGGTGCCCACGGAGCCAGAGGCAGCCCAGCCCCTCCTTGGCCCTCTGGGGAGCATAGGGCTAGGTGAGAAGTAGGCCAGCACAGGGATCCTGAGCCAAGCCGCATTGGGGCTGAGGTCTGTTCCCCGAGCACAGTTTCCCTTTGCAGAATGCAGCTCCTCGAAGCGCTTTTGGGCCGTTTCAGAGGTAGGCCTTAGCCTCCCTCCTTAGCAGGCTACGGGTGGGTTGCTAGGGCCAGTGCAAACAGGGCTTCTTCATGCCACATCAGCCTTCTCCGACAAGGAGAACACGTTTGGAGATGGTTTCAAGCTGAGGACACCACCAGCCAAGCAGCAGTGCCCACGGAGCCAGAGGCAGCCCAGCCCCTCCTTGGCCCTCTGGAGAGTATAGGGCTAGGAGAGAACTAGGCCTGCGCCGCGAACCTGAGCCAAGCCGCATTGGAGCTGAGGTTTGTTCCTCGAGCACAGTTTCCCTTTGCAGAATGCAGCTCCTCGAAGCGCGTTTTGGGCCGTTTCGAAGATAGGCCCTAGGTGGGTCCCTCCCTAGCTGGCTATAGCTTTGCTAATAGGGCCAGTGCAAACAGGGCTTCTTCATGCCAAATCAGCCTTCTTCACGAAGGAGAACACGTTCGGAGTTGGTTTAAAGCTGCGGACACCACCAGCACAGCAGAAGTGCCCACGGAGCCAGAGGCAGCCCAGCCCCTCCTTGGCCCTCTGGGGAGCATAGGGCTAGGAGAGAACTAGGCCAGCGCCGCGATCCTGAGCCAAGCCGCATTGGGGCTGAGGTCTATTCCCCGAGCACAGTTTCCCTTGCAGAATGCAGCTCCTCGAAGCGCGTTTTGGGCCGTTTCTGAGGTAGGGCCTAGGTGGGTCCCTCCCTAGCAGGCTACGGGTGGGTTGCTAGGACCAGTGCAAACAGGGCTTCCTCATGCCACATCAGCCTTCTCCGCGAAGGAGAACACGTTTGGAGATGGTTTCAAGCTGAGGACACCAACAGCCAAGCAGCGGTGCCCACGGAGCCAGAGGCAGCCCAGCCCCTCCTTGGCCGTCTGGAGAGTACAGGGCTAGGAGAGAACTAGGCCTGCGCCCGGAACCTGAGCCAAGCCGCATTGGAGCTGAGGTTTGTTCCTCGAGCACAGTTTCCCTTTGCAGAATGCAGCTCCTCGAAGCGCGTTTTGGGCCGTTTCGAAGATAGGCCCTAGGTGGGTCCCTCCCTAGCTGGCTATAGCTTTGTTGCTAGGGCCAGTGCAAACAGGGCTTCTTCATGCGAAAACAGCCTTCTTCGCGAAGGAGAACTCGTTCGGAGTTGGTTTCAAGCTCGGACACCACCAGCACAGCAGCAGTGCCCACGGAGCCAGAGGCAGCCCAGCCCCTCCTTGGCCCTCTGGAGAGCATAGGGCTAGGTGAGAACTAGGCCTGCGCCGCGATCCTGAGCCAAGCCGCATTGGGGCTGAGGTATGTTCCCCGAGCACAGTTTCCCTTTGCAGAATGCAGCTCCTCGAAGCGCGTTTTGGGCCGTTTTGGAGATAGGCCCTAGGTGGGTCCCTCCCTAACTGGCTATGGGAGGGTTGTTAGGGCCAGTGCAAATAGGGCTTCTTCATGCCAAACCAGCCTTCTCCGCGAGGGAGAACACGTTCTGATTTGGTTTCAGGCTGCAGACACCAACAGCCCAGCAGCAGTGCTCACGGAGCCAGTGGCAGCCCAGCCCCTCCTTGGCCCTCTGGGGAGCATAGTGCTAGGTGAGAACTAGGCCAGCGCAGCGATCCTGAGCCAAGCCGCATTGGGGCTGAGGTGTGTTCCCCGAGCACAGTTTCCCTTTGCAGAATGCAGCTCCTCAAAGCGCGTTTTGGGCCGTTTCGGAGGTAGGCCCTAGGTGGGTCCCTCCCTAGCAGGCTACGGGTGGGTTGATAGGGCCAGTGCAAACAGGGCTTCTTCATGCCACATCAGCCTTCTCCGCGAAGGAGAACACGTTTGGAGATGGTTTCAAGCTGAGGACACCACCAGCCAAGCAGCGGTGCCCACGGAGCCAGAGGCAGCCCAGCCCCTCCTTGGCCCTCTGGGGAGCATAGGGCTAGGTGAGAAGTAGGCCAGCACAGGGATCCTGAGCCAAGCCGCATTGGGGCTGAGGTCTGTTCCCCGAGCACAGTTTCCCTTTGCAGAATGCAGCTCCTCGAAGCGCTTTTGGGCCGTTTCAGAGGTAGGCCTTAGCCTCCCTCCTTAGCAGGCTACGGGTGGGTTGCTAGGGCCAGTGCAAACAGGGCTTCTTCATGCCACATCAGCCTTCTCCGCGAAGGAGAACACGTTTGGAGATGGTTTCAAGCTGAGGACACCACCAGCCAAGCAGCGGTGCCCACGGAGCCAGAGGCAGCCCAGCCCCTCCTTGGGCCTCTGGAGAGTATAGGGCTAGGAGAGAACTAGGCCTGCGCCGCGAACCTGAGCCAAGTCGCATTGGGGCTGAGGTGTGTTCCCCGAGCACAGTTTCCCTTTGCAGAATACACCTCCTCGAAGCAAGTTTTGGGCCGTTTCGGAGGTAGGCCCTAGGTGTGTCCCTCCCTAGCTTGTTATGGGTGGGTTGCTAGGACCAGTGCAAACAGGGCTTCTTCATGCCAAATCAGCCTTCTCCGCGAAGGAGAACAAGTTCGGAGTTGGTTTCCAGCTGCGGAGACCACCAGCCCAGCAGCAGTGCCCACGGAGCCAGAGGCAGCCCAGCACCTCCTTGGCCCTATGGGGATCATAGGGCTAGGTGAGAACTAGGCAGCACAGCGATCCTGAGCCAAGCCGCATTGGGGCTGATGTCTGTTCCCCGAGCACAGTTTCCCTTGCAGAATGCAGCTGCAAGAAGCGCGTTTTGGGCTGTTTCGGCGATAGGCCCTAAGTGTGTCACTCCCAAGCTGGCTATGGGAGGGTTGCTAGGACCAGTGCAAACAGGGCTTCTTCATGCCACATCAGCCTTCTCCGCGAAGGAGAACACGTTTGGAGATGGTTTCAAGCTGAGGACACCACCAGCCAAGCAGCGGTGCCCACGGAGCCAGAGGCAGCCCAGCCCCTCCTTGGCCCTCTGGGGAGTATAGGGCTAGGAGAGAACTAGGCCTGCGCCGCGAACCTGAGCCAAGCCGCATTGGAGCTGAGGTTTGTTCCTCGAGCACAGTTTCCCTTTGCAGAATGCAGCTCCTCGAAGCGCGTTTTGGGCCGTTTCGAAGATAGGCCCTAGGTGGGTCCCTCCCTAGCTGGCTATAGCTTTGCTGCTAGGGCCAGTGCAAACAGGGCTTCTTCATGCGAAATCAGCCTTCTCCGCGAAGGACAAAACGTTCGGAGATGGTTTCAGGCTGCAGACAACACCAGCCAAGCAGCAGTGACCAAGGAGATAGAGGCAGCCCAGCCCCTCCTTGGCCCTAAGGGAAGCATAGTGCTAGGTGAGAACTAGACCAGCGCAGCGATCCTGAGCCAAGCCGCATTGGGGCTGAGGTCTGTTCCCCGAGCACAGTTTCCCTTTGCAGAATGCAGCTCCTCAAAGCGCGTTTTGGGCCGTTTCGGAGGTAGGCCCTAGGTGGGTCCCTCCCTAGCAGGCTACGGGTGGGTTGATAGGGCCAGTGCAAACAGGGCTTCTTCATGCCACATCAGCCTTCTCCGCGAAGGAGAACACGTTTGGAGATGGTTTCAAGCTGAGGACACCACCAGCCAAGCAGCGGTGCCCACGGAGCCAGAGGCAGCCCAGCCCCTCCTTGGCCCTCTGGGGAGCATAGGGCTAGGTGAGAAGTAGGCCAGCACAGGGATCCTGAGCCAAGCCGCATTGGGGCTGAGGTCTGTTCCCCGAGCACAGTTTCCCTTTGCAGAATGCAGCTCCTCGAAGCGCGTTTTGGGCCGTTTCAGAGGTAGGCCTTAGCCTCCCTCCTTAGCAGGCTACGGGTGGGTTGCTAGGGCCAGTGCAAACAGGGCTTCTTCATGCCACATCAGCCTTCACCGCGAAGGAGAACACGTTTGGAGATGGTTTCAAGCTGAGGACACCACCAGCCAAGCAGCGGTGCCCACGGAGCCAGAGGCAGCCCAGCCCCTCCTTGGCCCTTTGGAGAGTATAGGGCTAGGAGAGAACTAGGCCTGCGCCGCGAACCTGAGCCAAGCCGCATTGGAGCTGAGGTTTGTTCCTCGAGCACAGTTTCCCTTTGCAGAATGCAGCTCCTCGAAGCGCGTTTTGGGCCGTTTCGAAGATAGGCCCTAGGTGGGTCCCTCCCTAGCTGGCTATAGCTTTGCTAATAGGGCCAGTGCAAACAGGGCTTCTTCATGCCAAATCAGCCTTCTTCACGAAGGAGAACACGTTCGGAGTTGGTTTAAAGCTGCGGACACCACCAGCACAGCAGAAGTGCCCACGGAGCCAGAGGCAGCCCAGCCCCTCCTTGGCCCTCTGGGGAGCATAGGGCTAGGAGAGAACTAGGCCAGCGCCGCGATCCTGAGCCAAGCCGCATTGGGGCTGAGGTCTATTCCCCGAGCACAGTTTCCCTTTGCAGAATGCAGCTCCTCAAAGCGCGTTTTGGGCCGTTTCGGAGGTAGCGCCTAGGTGGGTCCCTCCCTAGCAGGCTACGGGTGGGTTGCTAGGACCAGTGCAAACAGGGCTTCCTCATGCCACATCAGCCTTCTCCGCGAAGGAGAACACGTTTGGAGATGGTTTCAAGCTGAGGACACCAACAGCCAAGCAGCGGTGCCCACGGAGCCAGAGGCAGCCCAGCCCCTCCTTGGCCCTCTGGAGAGTACAGGGCTAGGAGAGAACTAGGCCTGCGCCGCGAACCTGAGCCAAGCCGCATTGGAGCTGAGGTTTGTTCCTCGAGCACAGTTTCCCTTTGCAGAATGCAGCTCCTCGAAGCGCGTTTTGGGCCGTTTCGAAGATAGGCCCTAGGTGGGTCCCTCCCTAGCTGGCTATAGCTTTGTTGCTAGGGCCAGTGCAAACAGGGCTTCTTCATGCGAAAACAGCCTTCTTCGCGAAGGAGAACTCGTTCGGAGTTGGTTTCAAGCTCGGACACCACCAGCACAGCAGCAGTGCCCACGGAGCCAGAGGCAGCCCAGCCCCTCCTTGGCCCTCTGGAGAGCATAGGGCTAGGTGAGAACTAGGCCTGCGCCGCGATCCTGAGCCAAGCCGCATTGGGGCTGAGGTATGTTCCCCGAGCACAGTTTCCCTTTGCAGAATGCAGCTCCTCGAAGCGCGTTTTGGGCCGTTTTGGAGATAGGCCCTAGGTGGGTCCCTCCCTAGCTGGCTATGGGAGGGTTGTTAGGGCCAGTGCAAATAGGGCTTCTTCATGCCAAACCAGCCTTCTCCGCGAGGGAGAACACGTTCTGATTTGGTTTCAGGCTGCAGACACCAACAGCCCAGCAGCAGTGCTCACGGAGCCAGTGGCAGCCCAGCCCCTCCTTGGCCCTCTGGGGAGCATAGTGCTAGGTGAGAACTAGGCCAGCGCAGCGATCCTGAGCCAAGCCGCATTGGGGCTGAGGTGTGTTCCCCGAGCACAGTTTCCCTTTGCAGAATACACCTCCTCGAAGCAAGTTTTGGGCCGTTTCGGAGGTAGGTCCTAGGTGGGTCCCTCCCTAGCAGGCTACGGGTGGGTTGATAGGGCCAGTGCAAACAGGGCTTCTTCATGCCACATCAGCCTTCTCCGCGAAGGAGAACACGTTTGGAGATGGTTTCAAGCTGAGGACACCACCAGCCAAGCAGCGGTGCCCACGGAGCCAGAGGCAGCCCAGCCCCTCCTTGGCCCTCTGGGGAGTATAGGGCTAGGAGAGAACTAGGCCTGCGCCGCGAACCTGAGCCAAGCCGCATTGGAGCTGAGGTTTGTTCCTCGAGCACAGTTTCCCTTTGCAGAATGCAGCTCCTCGAAGCGCGTTTTGGGCCGTTTCGAAGCTAGGCCCTAGGTGGGTCCCTCCCTAGCTGGCTATAGCTTTGCTCATAGGGCCAGTGCAAACAGGGCTTCTTCATGCCAAATCAGCCTTCTTCACAAAGGAGAACACGTTCGGAGTTGGTTTCAAGCTGCGGACACCACCAGCCCAGCAGAAGTGCTCACGGAGCCAGTGGCAGCCCAGCCCCTCCTTGGCCCTCTGGGGAGCATAGTGCTAGGTGAGAACTAGGCCAGCGCCGCGATCCTGAGCCAAGCCGCATTGGGGCTGAGGTGTGTTCCCCGAGCACAGTTTCCCTTTGCAGAATACACCTCCTCGAAGCAAGTTTTGGGCCGTTTCGGAGGTAGGCCCTAGGTGTGTCCCTCCCTAGCTTGTTATGGGTGGGTTGCTAGGACCAGTGCAAACAGGGCTTCTTCATGCCAAATCAGCCTTCTCCGCGAAGGAGAACAAGTTCGGAGTTGGTTTCCAGCTGCGGAGACCACCAGCCCAGCAGCAGTGCCCACGGAGCCAGAGGCAGCCCAGCACCTCCTTGGCCCTATGGGGAGCATAGGACTAGGTGAGAACTAGGCAGCCCAGCGATCCTGAGCCAAGCCGCATTGGGGCTGATGTCTGTTCCCCGAGCACAGTTTCCCTTGCAGAATGCAGCTCCTCGAAGCGCGTTTTGGGCTGTTTCGGAGCTAGGCCCTAGGTGGGTCCCTCCCTAGCAGGCTACGGGTGGGTTGCTAGGGCCAGTGCAAACAGGGTTTCTTCATGCCACACCAGCCTTCCCCGCCAAGGAGAACACGTTTGGAGATGGTTTCAAGCTGAGGACACCACCAGCCAAGCAGCGGTGCCCACGGAGCCAGAGGCAGCCTAGCCTCTCCTCGGCCCTCTGGGGAGCATAGGGCCAGGAGAGAACTAGGCCAGCGCTACGATCGTGAGCCAAGCCGCATTGGGGCTGAGGTCTGTTCCCACAGCACAGTTTCCCTTTGCAGAATGCAGCTCCTCGAAGCGTGTTTTGGGCCGTTTCTGAGGTAGGGCCTAGGTGGGTCCCTCCCTAGCAGGCTACGGGTGGGTTGCTAGGACCAGTGCAAACAGGGCTTCCTCATGCCACATCAGCCTTCTCCGCGAAGGAGAACACGTTTGGAGATGGTTTCAAGCTGAGGACACCAACAGCCAAGCAGCGGTGCCCACGGAGCCAGAGGCAGCCCAGCCCCTCCTTGGCCCTCTGGAGAGTACAGGGCTAGGAGAGAACTAGGCCTGCGCCGCGAACCTGAGCCAAGCCGCATTGGAGCTGAGGTTTGTTCCTCGAGCACAGTTTCCCTTTGCAGAATGCAGCTCCTCGAAGCGCGTTTTGGGCCGTTTCGAAGATAGGCCCTAGGTGGGTCCCTCCCTAGCTGGCTATAGCTTTGTTGCTAGGGCCAGTGCAAACAGGGCTTCTTCATGCGAAAACAGCCTTCTTCGCGAAGGAGAACTCGTTCGGAGTTGGTTTCAAGCTCGGACACCACCAGCACAGCAGCAGTGCCCACGGAGCCAGAGGCAGCCCAGCCCCTCCTTGGCCCTCTGGAGAGCATAGGGCTAGGTGAGAACTAGGCCTGCGCCGCGATCCTGAGCCAAGCCGCATTGGGGCTGAGGTATGTTCCCCGAGCACAGTTTCCCTTTGCAGAATGCAGCTCCTCGAAGCGCGTTTTGGGCCGTTTTGGAGATAGGCCCTAGGTGGGTCCCTCCCTAGCTGGCTATGGGAGGGTTGTTAGGGCCAGTGCAAATAGGGCTTCTTCATGCCAAACCAGCCTTCTCCGCGAGGGAGAACACGTTCTGATTTGGTTTCAGGCTGCAGACACCAACAGCCCAGCAGCAGTGCTCACGGAGCCAGTGGCAGCCCAGCCCCTCCTTGGCCCTCTGGGGAGCATAGTGCTAGGTGAGAACTAGGCCAGCGCAGCGATCCTGAGCCAAGCCGCATTGGGGCTGAGGTGTGTTCCCCGAGCACAGTTTCCCTTTGCAGAATGCAGCTCCTCAAAGCGCGTTTTGGGCCGTTTCGGAGGTAGGTCCTAGGTGGGTCCCTCCCTAGCAGGCTACGGGTGGGTTGATAGGGCCAGTGCAAACAGGGCTTCTTCATGCCACATCAGCCTTCTCCGCGAAGGAGAACACGTTTGGAGATGGTTTCAAGCTGAGGACACCACCAGCCAAGCAGCGGTGCCCACGGAGCCAGAGGCAGCCCAGCCCCTCCTTGGCCCTCTGGGGAGCATAGGGCTAGGTGAGAAGTAGGCCAGCACAGGGATCCTGAGCCAAGCCGCATTGGGGCTGAGGTCTGTTCCCCGAGCACAGTTTCCCTTTGCAGAATGCAGCTCCTCGAAGCGCTTTTGGGCCGTTTCAGAGGTAGGCCTTAGCCTCCCTCCTTAGCAGGCTACGGGTGGGTTGATAGGGCCAGTGCAAACAGGGCTTCTTCATGCCACATCAGCCTTCTCCACGAAGGAGAACACGTTTGGAGATGGTTTCAAGCTGAGGACACCACCAGCCAAGCAGCGGTGCCCACGGAGCCAGAGGCAGCCCAGCCCCTCCTTGGCCCTCTGGGGAGTATAGGGCTAGGAGAGAACTAGGCCTGCGCCGCGAACCTGAGCCAAGCCGCATTGGAGCTGAGGTTTGTTCCTCGAGCACAGTTTCCCTTTGCAGAATGCAGCTCCTCGAAGCGCGTTTTGGGCCGTTTCGAAGCTAGGCCCTAGGTGGGTCCCTCCCTAGCTGGCTATAGCTTTGCTCATAGGGCCAGTGCAAACAGGGCTTCTTCATGCCAAATCAGCCTTCTTCACAAAGGAGAACACGTTCGGAGTTGGTTTCAAGCTGCGGACACCACCAGCCCAGCAGAAGTGCTCACGGAGCCAGTGGCAGCCCAGCCCCTCCTTGGCCCTCTGGGGAGCATAGTGCTAGGTGAGAACTAGGCCAGCGCCGCGATCCTGAGCCAAGCCGCATTGGGGCTGAGGTGTGTTCCCCGAGCACAGTTTCCCTTTGCAGAATACACCTCCTCGAAGCAAGTTTTGGGCCGTTTCGGAGGTAGGCCCTAGGTGTGTCCCTCCCTAGCTTGTTATGGGTGGGTTGCTAGGACCAGTGCAAACAGGGCTTCTTCATGCCACATCAGCCTTCTCCGACAAGGAGAACAAGTTCGGAGTTGGTTTCCAGCTGCGGAGACCACCAGCCCAGCAGCAGTGCCCACGGAGCCAGAGGCAGCCCAGCACCTCCTTGGCCCTATGGGGAGCATAGGGCTAGGTGAGAACTAGGCAGCCCAGCGATCCTGAGCCAAGCCGCATTGGGGCTGATGTCTGTTCCCCGAGCACAGTTTCCCTTGCAGAATGCAGCTCCTCGAAGCGCGTTTTGGGCTGTTTCGGAGCTAGGCCCTAGGTGGGTCCCTCCCTAGCAGGCTACGGGTGGGTTGCTAGGGCCAGTGCAAACAGGGTTTCTTCATGCCACACCAGCCTTCCCCGCCAAGGAGAACACGTTTGGAGATGGTTTCAAGCTGAGGACACCACCAGCCAAGCAGCGGTGCCCACGGAGCCAGAGGCAGCCTAGCCTCTCCTCGGCCCTCTGGGGAGCATAGGGCCAGGAGAGAACTAGGCCAGCGCTACGATCGTGAGCCAAGCCGCATTGGGGCTGAGGTATGTTCCCACAGCACAGTTTCCCTTTGCAGAATGCAGCTCCTCAAAGCGCGTTTTGGGCCGTTTCTGAGGTAGGGCCTAGGTGGGTCCCTCCCTAGCAGGCTACGGGTGGGTTGATAGGGCCAGTGCAAACAGGGCTTCCTCATGCCACATCAGCCTTCTCCGCGAAGGAGAACACGTTTGGAGATGGTTTCAAGCTGAGGACACCAACAGCCAAGCAGCGGTGCCCACGGAGCCAGAGGCAGCCCAGCCCCTCCTTGGCCCTCTGGAGAGTACAGGGCTAGGAGAGAACTAGGCCTGCGCCGCGAACCTGAGCCAAGCCGCATTGGAGCTGAGGTTTGTTCCTCGAGCACAGTTTCCCTTTGCAGAATGCAGATCCTCGAAGCGCGTTTTGGGCCGTTTCGAAGATAGGCCCTAGGTGGGTCCCTCCCTAGCTGGCTATAGCTTTGTTGCTAGGGCCAGTGCAAACAGGGCTTCTTCATGCGAAAACAGCCTTCTTCGCGAAGGAGAACTCGTTCGGAGTTGGTTTCAAGCTCGGACACCACCAGCACAGCAGCAGTGCCCACGGAGCCAGAGGCAGCCCAGCCCCTCCTTGGCCCTCTGGAGAGCATAGGGCTAGGTGAGAACTAGGCCTGCGCCGCGATCCTGAGCCAAGCCGCATTGGGGCTGAGGTATGTTCCCCGAGCACAGTTTCCCTTTGCAGAATGCAGCTCCTCGAAGCGCGTTTTGGGCCGTTTTGGAGATAGGCCCTAGGTGGGTCCCTCCCTAGCTGGCTATGGGAGGGTTGTTAGGGCCAGTGCAAATAGGGCTTCTTCATGCCAAACCAGCCTTCTCCGCGAGGGAGAACACGTTCTGATTTGGTTTCAGGCTGCAGACACCAACAGCCCAGCAGCAGTGCTCACGGAGCCAGTGGCAGCCCAGCCCCTCCTTGGCCCTCTGGGGAGCATAGTGCTAGGTGAGAACTAGGCCAGCGCAGCGATCCTGAGCCAAGCCGCATTGGGGCTGAGGTGTGTTCCCCAAGCACAGTTTCCCTTTGCAGAATGCAGCTCCTCAAAGCGCGTTTTGGGCCGTTTCGGAGGTAGGTCCTAGGTGGGTCCCTCCCTAGCAGGCTACGGGTGGGTTGATAGGGCCAGTGCAAACAGGGCTTCTTCATGCCACATCAGCCTTCTCCGACAAGGAGAACACGTTTGGAGATGGTTTCAAGCTGAGGACACCACCAGCCAAGCAGCGGTGCCCACGGAGCCAGAGGCAGCCCAGCCCCTCCTTGGCCCTCTGGGGAGCATAGGGCTAGGTGAGAAGTAGGCCAGCACAGGGATCCTGAGCCAAGCCGCATTGGGGCTGAGGTCTGTTCCCCGAGCACAGTTTCCCTTTGCAGAATGCAGCTCCTCGAAGCGCTTTTGGGCCGTTTCAGAGGTAGGCCTTAGCCTCCCTCCTTAGCAGGCTACGGGTGGGTTGATAGGGCCAGTGCAAACAGGGCTTCTTCATGCCACATCAGCCTTCTCCGCGAAGGAGAACACGTTTGGAGATGGTTTCAAGCTGAGGACACCACCAGCCAAGCAGCGGTGCCCACGGAGCCAGAGGCAGCCCAGCCCCTCCTTGGCCCTCTGGGGAGTATAGGGCTAGGAGAGAACTAGGCCTGCGCCGCGAACCTGAGCCAAGCCGCATTGGAGCTGAGGTTTGTTCCTCGAGCACAGTTTCCCTTTGCAGAATGCAGCTCCTCGAAGCGCGTTTTGGGCCGTTTCGAAGATAGGCCCTAGGTGGGTCCCTCCCTAGCTGGCTATAGCTTTGCTCATAGGGCCAGTGCAAACAGGGCTTCTTCATGCCAAATCAGCCTTCTTCACGAAGGAGAACACGTTCGGAGTTGGTTTCAAGCTGCGGACACCACCAGCCCAGCAGAAGTGCTCACGGAGCCAGTGGCAGCCCAGCCCCTCCTTGGCCCTCTGGGGAGCATAGTGCTAGGTGAGAACTAGGCCAGCGCCGCGATCCTGAGCCAAGCCGCATTGGGGCTGAGGTGTGTTCCCCGAGCACAGTTTCCCTTTGCAGAATACACCTCCTCGAAGCAAGTTTTGGGCCGTTTCGGAGGTAGGCCCTAGGTGTGTCCCTCCCTAGCTTGTTATGGGTGGGTTGCTAGGACCAGTGCAAACAGGGCTTCTTCATGCCAAATCAGCCTTCTCCGCGAAGGAGAACAAGTTCGGAGTTGGTTTCCAGCTGCGGAGACCACCAGCCCAGCAGCAGTGCCCACGGAGCCAGAGGCAGCCCAGCACCTCCTTGGCCCTATGGGGAGCATAGGGCTAGGTGAGAACTAGGCAGCCCAGCGATCCTGAGCCAAGCCGCATTGGGGCTGATGTCTGTTCCCCGAGCACAGTTTCCCTTGCAGAATGCAGCTCCTCGAAGCGCGTTTTGGGCTGTTTCGGAGCTAGGCCCTAGGTGGGTCCCTCCCTAGCAGGCTACGGGTGGGTTGCTAGGGCCAGTGCAAACAGGGTTTCTTCATGCCACACCAGCCTTCCCCGCCAAGGAGAACACGTTTGGAGATGGTTTCAAGCTGAGGACACCACCAGCCCAGCAGCGGTGCCCACGGAGCCAGAGGCAGCCTAGCCTCTCCTCGGCCCTCTGGGGAGCATAGGGCCAGGAGAGAACTAGGCCAGCGCTACGATCGTGAGCCAAGCCGCTTTGGGGCTGAGGTCTGTTCCCACAGCACAGTTTCCCTTTGCAGAATGTAGCTCCTCGAAGCGCGTTTTGGGCCGTTTCGGAGATAGGCCCTAGGTGGGTCCCTCCATAGCTGGCTATAGCTTTGCTCATACGGCCAGTGCAAACAGGGCTTCTTCATGCGAAATCAGCCTTCTTCGCGAAGGAGAACACGTTTGGAGTTGGTTTCAAGCTGCGGACACCACCAGCCAAGCAGCGGTGCCCACGGACCCAGTGGCAGCCCAGCCCCTCCTTGGCCCTCTGGGGAGCATAGGGCTAGGAGAGAACTAGGCCAGCGCCACGATCCTGAGCCAAGCCGCATTGGGGCTGAGGTCTGTTCCCCGAGCAGTTTCCCTTTGCAGAATGCAGCTCCTCGAAGCGCGTTTGTCCGTTTCGGAGGTAGGCCCTAGGTGGGTCCCTCCCTAGCTGGCTATAGCTTTGCTGTTAGGGCCAGTGCTAACAGGGCTTCTATATGCGAAATCAGCCTTCTCCGCAAAGAAGAACACGTTCTGAGTTGGATTCAGGCTGCAGACACCATCAGCCCAGCAGCAGTGCTCACGGAGCCAGTGGCAGCCCAGGCCCTCCTTGGCCCTCTGGGGAGCATAGGGCTAGGTGAGAAGTAGGCCAGCACAGCGATCCTGAGCCAAGCCGCATTGGGGCTGAGGTCTGTTCCCAGAGCACAGTTTCCCTTTGCAGAATGCAGCTCCTCGAAGCGCGTTTTGGGCCGTTTCGGAGGTAGGCCCTAGGTGGGTCCCTCCCTAGCAGGCTACGGGTGGGTTGCTAGGGCCAGTGCAAACAGGGCTTCTTCATGCCACATCAGCCTTCTCCGCGAAGGAGAACACGTTTGGAGATGGTTTCAAGCTGAGGACACAACCAGCCAAGCAGCGGTGCCCACGGAGCCAGAGGCAGCCCAGCCGCTCCTCGGCCCTCTGTGGAGCATAGGGCTAGGAGAGAACTAGGCCAGCGCTACGATCCTGAGCCAAGCCGCATTGGGGCTGAGGTCTGTTCCCACAGCACAGTTTCCCTTTGCAGAATGCAGCTCCTCGAAGCGCGTTTTGGGCCGTTTCGAAGATAGGCCCTAGGTGGGTCCCTCCCTAGCTGGCTATAGCTTTGCTGCTAGGGCCAGGGCAAACAGGGCTTCTTCATGCGAAATCAGCCTTCTCCGCGAAGGAGAACTCATTCGGAGATGGTTTCAGGCTGCAGACACCACCAGCACAGCAGCAGTGCCCACGGAGCCAGAGGCAGCCCAGCCCCTCCTTGGCCCTATGGGGAGCATAGGGCTAGGTGAGAAATAGGCCTGCGCCGCGATCCTGAGCCAAGCCGCATTGGGGCTGAGGTATGTTCCCCGAGCACAGTTTGCCTTTGCAGAATGCAGCTGCTAGAAGCGCGTTTTGGGCCGTTTCGGAGGTAGGCCCTAGGTGGGTCCCTCCCTAGCAGGCTACGGGTGGGTTGCTAGGGCCAGTGCAAACAGGGCCTCTTCATGCCACATCAGCTTTCTCCGCGAAGGAGAACACGTTTGGAGATGGTTTCAAGCTGAGGACACAACCAGCCAAGCAGCGGTGCCCACGGAGCCAGAGGCAGCCCAGCCTCTCCTCGGCCCTCTGGGGAGCATAGGGCTAGGAGAGAACTAGGCCAGCGCCACGATCCTGAGCCAAGCCGCATTGGGGTTGAGGTCTGTTCCCACAGCACAGTTTCCCTTTGCAGAATGCAGCTCCTCGAAGTGCGTTTTGGGCCGTTTCGAAGATAGGCCCTAGGTGGGTCCCTCCCTAGCTGGCTATAGCTTTGCTCATACGGCCAGTGCAAACAGGGCTTCTTCATGCGAAATCAGCCTTCTTCACGAAGGAGAACACGTTCGGAGTTGGTTTCAAGCTGCGGACACCACCAGCCAAGCAGCAGTGCTCACGGAGCCAGTGGCAGCCCAGCCCCTCCTTGGCCCTCTGGGGAGCATAGTGCTAGGTGAGAACTAGGCCAGCGCAGCGATCCTGAGCCAAGCCGCATTGGGGCTGAGGTGTGTTCCCCGAGCACAGTTTCCCTTTGCAGAATGCAGCTCCTCAAAGCGCGTTTTGGGCCGTTTCGGAGGTAGGTCCTAGGTGGGTCCCTCCCTAGCAGGCTACGGGTGGGTTGATAGGGCCAGTGCAAACAGGGCTTCTTCATGCCACATCAGCCTTCTCCGACAAGGAGAACACGTTTGGAGATGGTTTCAAGCTGAGGACACCACCAGCCAAGCAGCGGTGCCCACGGAGCCAGAGGCAGCCCAGCCCCTCCTTGGCCCTCTGGGGAGCATAGGGCTAGGTGAGAAGTAGGCCAGCACAGGGATCCTGAGCCAAGCCGCATTGGGGCTGAGGTCTGTTCCCCGAGCACAGTTTCCCTTTGCAGAATGCAGCTCCTCGAAGCGCTTTTGGGCCGTTTCAGAGGTAGGCCTTAGCCTCCCTCCTTAGCAGGCTACGGGTGGGTTGATAGGGCCAGTGCAAACAGGGCTTCTTCATGCCACATCAGCCTTCTCCACGAAGGAGAACACGTTTGGAGATGGTTTCAAGCTGAGGACACCACCAGCCAAGCAGCGGTGCCCACGGAGCCAGAGGCAGCCCAGCCCCTCCTTGGCCCTCTGGGGAGTATAGGGCTAGGAGAGAACTAGGCCTGCGCCGCGAACCTGAGCCAAGCCGCATTGGAGCTGAGGTTTGTTCCTCGAGCACAGTTTCCCTTTGCAGAATGCAGCTCCTCGAAGCGCGTTTTGGGCCGTTTCAAAGCTAGGCCCTAGGTGGGTCCCTCCCTAGCTGGCTATAGCTTTGCTCATAGGGCCAGTGCAAACAGGGCTTCTTCATGCCAAATCAGCCTTCTTCACGAAGGAGAACACGTTCGGAGTTGGTTTCAAGCTGCGGACACCACCAGCCCAGCAGAAGTGCTCACGGAGCCAGTGGCAGCCCAGCCCCTCCTTGGCCCTCTGGGGAGCATAGGGCTAGGTGAGAACTAGGCCAGCGCCGAGATCCTGAGCCAAGCCGCATTGGGGCTGAGGTGTGTTCCCCGAGCACAGTTTCCCTTTGCAGAATACACCTCCTCGAAGCAAGTTTTGGGCCGTTTCGGAGGTAGGCCCTAGGTGTGTCCCTCCCTAGCTTGTTATGGGTGGGTTGCTAGGACCAGTGCAAACAGGGCTTCTTCATGCCAAATCAGCCTTCTCCGCGAAGGAGAACAAGTTCGGAGTTGGTTTCCAGCTGCGGAGACCACCAGCCCAGCAGCAGTGCCCACGGAGCCAGAGGCAGCCCAGCACCTCCTTGGCCCTATGGGGAGCATAGGGCTAGGTGAGAACTAGGCAGCCCAGCGATCCTGAGCCAAGCCGCATTGGGGCTGATGTCTGTTCCCCGAGCACAGTTTCCCTTGCAGAATGCAGCTCCTCGAAGCGCGTTTTGGGCTGTTTCGGAGCTAGGCCCTAGGTGGGTCCCTCCCTAGCAGGCTACGGGTGGGTTGCTAGGGCCAGTGCAAACAGGGTTTCTTCATGCCACACCAGCCTTCCCCGCCAAGGAGAACACGTTTGGAGATGGTTTCAAGCTGAGGACACCACCAGCCAAGCAGCGGTGCCCACGGAGCCAGAGGCAGCCTAGCCTCTCCTCGGCCCTCTGGGGAGCATAGGGCCAGGAGAGAACTAGGCCAGCGCTACGATCGTGAGCCAAGCCGCATTGGGGCTGAGGTATGTTCCCACAGCACAGTTTCCCTTTGCAGAATGCAGCTCCTCAAAGCGCGTTTTGGGCCGTTTCTGAGGTAGGGCCTAGGTGGGTCCCTCCCTAGCAGGCTACGGGTGGGTTGATAGGGCCAGTGCAAACAGGGCTTCCTCATGCCACATCAGCCTTCTCCGCGAAGGAGAACACGTTTGGAGATGGTTTCAAGCTGAGGACACCAACAGCCAAGCAGCGGTGCCCACGGAGCCAGAGGCAGCCCAGCCCCTCCTTGGCCCTCTGGAGAGTACAGGGCTAGGAGAGAACTAGGCCTGCGCCGCGAACCTGAGCCAAGCCGCATTGGAGCTGAGGTTTGTTCCTCGAGCACAGTTTCCCTTTGCAGAATGCAGATCCTCGAAGCGCGTTTTGGGCCGTTTCGAAGATAGGCCCTAGGTGGGTCCCTCCCTAGCTGGCTATAGCTTTGTTGCTAGGGCCAGTGCAAACAGGGCTTCTTCATGCGAAAACAGCCTTCTTCGCGAAGGAGAACTCGTTCGGAGTTGGTTTCAAGCTCGGACACCACCAGCACAGCAGCAGTGCCCACGGAGCCAGAGGCAGCCCAGCCCCTCCTTGGCCCTCTGGAGAGCATAGGGCTAGGTGAGAACTAGGCCTGCGCCGCGATCCTGAGCCAAGCCGCATTGGGGCTGAGGTATGTTCCCCGAGCACAGTTTCCCTTTGCAGAATGCAGCTCCTCGAAGCGCGTTTTGGGCCGTTTTGGAGATAGGCCCTAGGTGGGTCCCTCCCTAGCTGGCTATGGGAGGGTTGTTAGGGCCAGTGCAAATAGGGCTTCTTCATGCCAAACCAGCCTTCTCCGCGAGGGAGAACACGTTCTGATTTGGTTTCAGGCTGCAGACACCAACAGCCCAGCAGCAGTGCTCACGGAGCCAGTGGCAGCCCAGCCCCTCCTTGGCCCTCTGGGGAGCATAGTGCTAGGTGAGAACTAGGCCAGCGCAGCGATCCTGAGCCAAGCCGCATTGGGGCTGAGGTGTGTTCCCCAAGCACAGTTTCCCTTTGCAGAATGCAGCTCCTCAAAGCGCGTTTTGGGCCGTTTCGGAGGTAGGTCCTAGGTGGGTCCCTCCCTAGCAGGCTACGGGTGGGTTGATAGGGCCAGTGCAAACAGGGCTTCTTCATGCCACATCAGCCTTCTCCGCGAAGGAGAACACGTTTGGAGATGGTTTCAAGCTGAGGACACCACCAGCCAAGCAGCGGTGCCCACGGAGCCAGAGGCAGCCCAGCCCCTCCTTGGCCCTCTGGGGAGCATAGGGCTAGGTGAGAAGTAGGCCAGCACAGGGATCCTGAGCCAAGCCGCATTGGGGCTGAGGTCTGTTCCCCGAGCACAGTTTCCCTTTGCAGAATGCAGCTCCTCGAAGCGCTTTTGGGCCGTTTCAGAGGTAGGCCTTAGCCTCCCTCCTTAGCAGGCTACGGGTGGGTTGATAGGGCCAGTGCAAACAGGGCTTCTTCATGCCACATCAGCCTTCTCCGCGAAGGAGAACACGTTTGGAGATGGTTTCAAGCTGAGGACACCACCAGCCAAGCAGCGGTGCCCACGGAGCCAGAGGCAGCCCAGCCCCTCCTTGGCCCTCTGGGGAGTATAGGGCTAGGAGAGAACTAGGCCTGCGCCGCGAACCTGAGCCAAGCCGCATTGGAGCTGAGGTTTGTTCCTCGAGCACAGTTTCCCTTTGCAGAATGCAGCTCCTCGAAGCGCGTTTTGGGCCGTTTCGAAGATAGGCCCTAGGTGGGTCCCTCCCTAGCTGGCTATAGCTTTGCTCATAGGGCCAGTGCAAACAGGGCTTCTTCATGCCAAATCAGCCTTCTTCACGAAGGAGAACACGTTCGGAGTTGGTTTCAAGCTGCGGACACCACCAGCCCAGCAGAAGTGCTCACGGAGCCAGTGGCAGCCCAGCCCCTCCTTGGCCCTCTGGGGAGCATAGTGCTAGGTGAGAACTAGGCCAGCGCCGCGATCCTGAGCCAAGCCGCATTGGGGCTGAGGTGTGTTCCCCGAGCACAGTTTCCCTTTGCAGAATACACCTCCTCGAAGCAAGTTTTGGGCCGTTTCGGAGGTAGGCCCTAGGTGTGTCCCTCCCTAGCTTGTTATGGGTGGGTTGCTAGGACCAGTGCAAACAGGGCTTCTTCATGCCAAATCAGCCTTCTCCGCGAAGGAGAACAAGTTCGGAGTTGGTTTCCAGCTGCGGAGACCACCAGCCCAGCAGCAGTGCCCACGGAGCCAGAGGCAGCCCAGCACCTCCTTGGCCCTATGGGGAGCATAGGGCTAGGTGAGAACTAGGCAGCCCAGCGATCCTGAGCCAAGCCGCATTGGGGCTGATGTCTGTTCCCCGAGCACAGTTTCCCTTGCAGAATGCAGCTCCTCGAAGCGCGTTTTGGGCTGTTTCGGAGCTAGGCCCTAGGTGGGTCCCTCCCTAGCAGGCTACGGGTGGGTTGCTAGGGCCAGTGCAAACAGGGTTTCTTCATGCCACACCAGCCTTCCCCGCCAAGGAGAACACGTTTGGAGATGGTTTCAAGCTGAGGACACCACCAGCCCAGCAGCGGTGCCCACGGAGCCAGAGGCAGCCTAGCCTCTCCTCGGCCCTCTGGGGAGCATAGGGCCAGGAGAGAACTAGGCCAGCGCTACGATCGTGAGCCAAGCCGCTTTGGGGCTGAGGTCTGTTCCCACAGCACAGTTTCCCTTTGCAGAATGTAGCTCCTCGAAGCGCGTTTTGGGCCGTTTCGGAGATAGGCCCTAGGTGGGTCCCTCCATAGCTGGCTATAGCTTTGCTCATACGGCCAGTGCAAACAGGGCTTCTTCATGCGAAATCAGCCTTCTTCGCGAAGGAGAACACGTTTGGAGTTGGTTTCAAGCTGCGGACACCACCAGCCAAGCAGCGGTGCCCACGGACCCAGTGGCAGCCCAGCCCCTCCTTGGCCCTCTGGGGAGCATAGGGCTAGGAGAGAACTAGGCCAGCGCCACGATCCTGAGCCAAGCCGCATTGGGGCTGAGGTCTGTTCCCCGAGCAGTTTCCCTTTGCAGAATGCAGCTCCTCGAAGCGCGTTTGTCCGTTTCGGAGGTAGGCCCTAGGTGGGTCCCTCCCTAGCTGGCTATAGCTTTGCTGTTAGGGCCAGTGCTAACAGGGCTTCTATATGCGAAATCAGCCTTCTCCGCAAAGAAGAACACGTTCTGAGTTGGATTCAGGCTGCAGACACCATCAGCCCAGCAGCAGTGCTCACGGAGCCAGTGGCAGCCCAGGCCCTCCTTGGCCCTCTGGGGAGCATAGGGCTAGGTGAGAAGTAGGCCAGCACAGCGATCCTGAGCCAAGCCGCATTGGGGCTGAGGTCTGTTCCCAGAGCACAGTTTCCCTTTGCAGAATGCAGCTCCTCGAAGCGCGTTTTGGGCCGTTTCGGAGGTAGGCCCTAGGTGGGTCCCTCCCTAGCAGGCTACGGGTGGGTTGCTAGGGCCAGTGCAAACAGGGCTTCTTCATGCCACATCAGCCTTCTCCGCGAAGGAGAACACGTTTGGAGATGGTTTCAAGCTGAGGACACAACCAGCCAAGCAGCGGTGCCCACGGAGCCAGAGGCAGCCCAGCCGCTCCTCGGCCCTCTGTGGAGCATAGGGCTAGGAGAGAACTAGGCCAGCGCTACGATCCTGAGCCAAGCCGCATTGGGGCTGAGGTCTGTTCCCACAGCACAGTTTCCCTTTGCAGAATGCAGCTCCTCGAAGCGCGTTTTGGGCCGTTTCGAAGATAGGCCCTAGGTGGGTCCCTCCCTAGCTGGCTATAGCTTTGCTGCTAGGGCCAGGGCAAACAGGGCTTCTTCATGCGAAATCAGCCTTCTCCGCGAAGGAGAACTCATTCGGAGATGGTTTCAGGCTGCAGACACCACCAGCACAGCAGCAGTGCCCACGGAGCCAGAGGCAGCCCAGCCCCTCCTTGGCCCTATGGGGAGCATAGGGCTAGGTGAGAAATAGGCCTGCGCCGCGATCCTGAGCCAAGCCGCATTGGGGCTGAGGTATGTTCCCCGAGCACAGTTTGCCTTTGCAGAATGCAGCTGCTAGAAGCGCGTTTTGGGCCGTTTCGGAGGTAGGCCCTAGGTGGGTCCCTCCCTAGCAGGCTACGGGTGGGTTGCTAGGGCCAGTGCAAACAGGGCCTCTTCATGCCACATCAGCTTTCTCCGCGAAGGAGAACACGTTTGGAGATGGTTTCAAGCTGAGGACACAACCAGCCAAGCAGCGGTGCCCACGGAGCCAGAGGCAGCCCAGCCTCTCCTCGGCCCTCTGGGGAGCATAGGGCTAGGAGAGAACTAGGCCAGCGCCACGATCCTGAGCCAAGCCGCATTGGGGTTGAGGTCTGTTCCCACAGCACAGTTTCCCTTTGCAGAATGCAGCTCCTCGAAGTGCGTTTTGGGCCGTTTCGAAGATAGGCCCTAGGTGGGTCCCTCCCTAGCTGGCTATAGCTTTGCTCATACGGCCAGTGCAAACAGGGCTTCTTCATGCGAAATCAGCCTTCTTCACGAAGGAGAACACGTTCGGAGTTGGTTTCAAGCTGCGGACACCACCAGCCAAGCAGCAGTGCTCACGGAGCCAGTGGCAGCCCAGCCCCTCCTTGGCCCTCTGGGGAGCATAGTGCTAGGTGAGAACTAGGCCAGCGCCGCGATCCTGAGCCAAGCCGCATTGGGGCTGAGGTGTGTTCCCCGAGCACAGTTTCCCTTTGCAGAATGCAGCTCCTCAAAGCGCGTTTTGGGCCGTTTCGGAGGTAGGTCCTAGGTGGGTCCCTCCCTAGCAGGCTACGGGTGGGTTGATAGGGCCAGTGCAAACAGGGCTTCTTCATGCCACATCAGCCTTCTCCGACAAGGAGAACACGTTTGGAGATGGTTTCAAGCTGAGGACACCACCAGCCAAGCAGCGGTGCCCACGGAGCCAGAGGCAGCCCAGCCCCTCCTTGGCCCTCTGGGGAGCATAGGGCTAGGTGAGAAGTAGGCCAGCACAGGGATCCTGAGCCAAGCCGCATTGGGGCTGAGGTCTGTTCCCCGAGCACAGTTTCCCTTTGCAGAATGCAGCTCCTCGAAGCGCTTTTGGGCCGTTTCAGAGGTAGGCCTTAGCCTCCCTCCTTAGCAGGCTACGGGTGGGTTGATAGGGCCAGTGCAAACAGGGCTTCTTCATGCCACATCAGCCTTCTCCACGAAGGAGAACACGTTTGGAGATGGTTTCAAGCTGAGGACACCACCAGCCAAGCAGCGGTGCCCACGGAGCCAGAGGCAGCCCAGCCCCTCCTTGGCCCTCTGGGGAGTATAGGGCTAGGAGAGAACTAGGCCTGCGCCGCGAACCTGAGCCAAGCCGCATTGGAGCTGAGGTTTGTTCCTCGAGCACAGTTTCCCTTTGCAGAATGCAGCTCCTCGAAGCGCGTTTTGGGCCGTTTCAAAGCTAGGCCCTAGGTGGGTCCCTCCCTAGCTGGCTATAGCTTTGCTCATAGGGCCAGTGCAAACAGGGCTTCTTCATGCCAAATCAGCCTTCTTCACGAAGGAGAACACGTTCGGAGTTGGTTTCAAGCTGCGGACACCACCAGCCCAGCAGAAGTGCTCACGGAGCCAGTGGCAGCCCAGCCCCTCCTTGGCCCTCTGGGGAGCATAGGGCTAGGTGAGAACTAGGCCAGCGCCGAGATCCTGAGCCAAGCCGCATTGGGGCTGAGGTGTGTTCCCCGAGCACAGTTTCCCTTTGCAGAATACACCTCCTCGAAGCAAGTTTTGGGCCGTTTCGGAGGTAGGCCCTAGGTGTGTCCCTCCCTAGCTTGTTATGGGTGGGTTGCTAGGACCAGTGCAAACAGGGCTTCTTCATGCCAAATCAGCCTTCTCCGCGAAGGAGAACAAGTTCGGAGTTGGTTTCCAGCTGCGGAGACCACCAGCCCAGCAGCAGTGCCCACGGAGCCAGAGGCAGCCCAGCACCTCCTTGGCCCTATGGGGAGCATAGGGCTAGGTGAGAACTAGGCAGCACAGCGATCCTGAGCCAAGCCGCATTGGGGCTGATGTCTGTTCCCCGAGCACAGTTTCCCTTGCAGAATGCAGCTCCTCGAAGCGCGTTTTGGGCTGTTTCGGAGGTAGGCCCTAGGTGGGTCCCTCCCTATCAGGCTACGGGTGGGTTGCTAGGGCCAGTGCAAACAGGGTTTCTTCATGCCACACCAGCCTTCCCCGCCAAGGAGAACACGTTTGGAGATGGTTTCAAGCTGAGGACACCACCAGCCAAGCAGCGGTGCCCACGGAGCCAGAGGCAGCCTAGCCTCTCCTGGGCCCTCTGGGGAGCATAGGGCCAGGAGAGAACTAGGCCAGCGCTACGATCGTGAGCCAAGCCGCATTGGGGCTGAGGTCTGTTCCCACAGCACAGTTTCCCTTTGCAGAATGTAGCTCCTCGAAGCGCGTTTTGGGCCGTTTCGGAGATAGGCCCTAGGTGGGTCCCTCCATAGCTGGCTATAGCTTTGCTCATACGGCCAGTGCAAACAGGGCTTCTTCATGCGAAATCAGCCTTCTTCGCGAAGGAGAACACGTTCGGAGTTGGTTTCAAGCTGCGGACACCACCAGCCAAGCAGCGGTGCCCACGGACCCAGTGGCAGCCCAGCCCCTCCTTGGCCCTCTGGGGAGCATAGGGCTAGGAGAGAACTAGGCCAGCGCCACGATCCTGAGCCAAGCCGCCTTGGGGCTGAGGTCTGTTCCCCGAGCAGTTTCCCTTTGCAGAATGCAGCTCCTCGAAGCGCGTTTGTCCGTTTCGGAGGTAGGCCCTAGGTGGGTCCCTCCCTAGCTGGCTATAGCTTTGCTGTTAGGGCCAGTGCTAACAGGGCTTCTATATGCGAAATCAGCCTTCTCCGCAAAGAAGAACACGTTCTGAGTTGGATTCAGGCTGCAGACACCATCAGCCCAGCAGCAGTGCTCACGGAGCCAGTGGCAGCCCAGCCCCTCCTTGGCCCTCTGGGGAGCATAGGGCTAGGTGAGAACTAGGCCAGCACAGCGATCCTGAGCCAAGCCGCATTGGGGCTGAGGTCTGTTCCCAGAGCACAGTTTCCCTTTGCAGAATGCAGCTCCTCGAAGCGCGTTTTGGGCCGTTTCGGAGGTAGGCCCTAGGTGGGTCCCTCCCTAGCAGGCTACGGGTGGGTTGCTAGGGCCAGTGCAAACAGGGCTTCTTCATGCCACATCAGCCTTCTCCGCGAAGGAGAACACGTTTGGAGATGGTTTCAAGCTGAGGACACAACCAGCCAAGCAGCGGTGCCCACGGAGCCAGAGGCAGCCCAGCCTCTCCTCGGCCCTCTGGGGAGCATAGGGCTAGGAGAGAACTAGGCCAGCGCTACGATCCTGAGCCAAGCCGCATTGGGGCTGAGGTCTGTTCCTTGAGCACAGTTTCCCTTTGCAGAATGCAGCTCATCGAAGCGCGTTTTGGGCCGTTTCGGAGCTAGGCTCGATGTGTGTCCCTCCCTAGGTGGCTATAGCTTTGCTGCTAGGGACAGTGCAAACAGGGCTTCTTCATGCGAAATTAGCCTTCTTCACGAAGGAAAACACGTTCGATATTGGTTTCAAGCTGCAGACACCACCAGCCCAGCAGCGGTGTCCACGGAGCCAGAGGCAGCCCAGCCCCTCCTTGGCCCTCTGGGGAGCATAGGGCTAGGTGAGAAGTGGGCCAGCACAGCGATCCTGAGCCAAGCCCCATTGGGGCTGAGGTCTGCTCCCCGAGCACAGTTTCCCTTTGCAGAATGCAGTTCCTCGAAGCGCGTTTTGGGCCGTTTCGGAGGTAGGCCCTAGGTGGGTCCCTCCCTAGCAGGCTACGGGTGGGTTGCTAGGGCCAGTGCAAACAGGGCTTCTTCATGCCACATCAGCCTTCTCCGCGAAGGAGAACACGTTTGGAGATGGTTTCAAGCTGAGGACACCACCAGCCAAGCAGCGGTGCCCACGGAGCCAGAGGCAGCCCAGCCCCTCCTTGGCCCTCTGGGGAGCATAGGGCTAGGTGAGAAGTAGGGCAGCACAGCGATCCTGAGCCAAGCCGCATTGGGGCTGAGGTCTGCTCCTCGAGCACAGTTTCCCTTTGCAGAATGCAGCTCCTCGAAGCGCGTTTTGGGCCGTTTCGAAGATAGGCCCTAGGTGGGTCCCTCCCTAGCTGGCTATAGCTTTGCTGCTAGGGCCAGTGCAAACAGGGCTTCTTCATGCGAAATCAGCCTTCTCCGCGAAGGAGAACTCGTTCGGAGATGGTTTCAGGCTGCAGACACCACCAGCACAGCAGCAGTGCCCACGGAGCCAGAGGCAGCCCAGCCCCTCCTTGGCCCTATGGGGAGCATAGGGCTAGGTGAGAACTAGGCCTGCGCCGCGATCCTGAGCCAAGCCGCTTTGGGGCTGAGGTCTGTTCCCCGAGCACAGTTTGCCTTTGCAGAATGCAGCTGCTAGAAGCGCGTTTTGGGCCGTTTCGGAGGTAGGCCCTAGGTGGGTCCCTCCCTAGCAGGCTACGGGTGGGTTGCTAGGGCCAGTGCAAACAGGGCTTCTTCATGCCACATCAGCCTTCTCCACGAAGGAGAACACGTTTGGAGATGGTTTCAAGCTGAGGACACCACCAGCCAAGCAGCGGTGCCCACGGAGCCAGAGGCAGCCTAGCCTCTCCTCGGCCCTCTGGGGAGCATAGGGCCAGGAGAGAACTAGGCCAGCGCTACGATCGTGAGCCAAGCCGCATTGGGGCTGAGGTCTGTTCCCACAGCACAGTTTCCCTTTGCAGAATGTAGCTCCTCGAAGCGCGTTTTGGGCCGTTTCGGAGATAGGCCCTAGGTGGGTCCCTCCATAGCTGGCTATAGCTTTGCTCATACGGCCAGTGCAAACAGGGCTTCTTCATGCGAAATCAGCCTTCTTCGCGAAGGAGAACACGTTCGGAGTTGGTTTCAAGCTGCGGACACCACCAGCCAAGCAGCGGTGCCCACGGACCCAGTGGCAGCCCAGCCCCTCCTTGGCCCTCTGGGGAGCATAGGGCTAGGAGAGAACTAGGCCAGCGCCACGATCCTGAGCCAAGCCGCCTTGGGGCTGAGGTCGGTTCCCCGAGCAGTTTCCCTTTGCAGAATGCAGCTCCTCGAAGCGCGTTTGTCCGTTTCGGAGGTAGGCCCTAGGTGGGTCCCTCCCTAGCTGGCTATAGCTTTGCTGTTAGGGCCAGTGCTAACAGGGCTTCTATATGCGAAATCAGCCTTCTCCGCAAAGAAGAACACGTTCTGAGTTGGATTCAGGCTGCAGACACCATCAGCCCAGCAGCAGTGCTCACGGAGCCAGTGGCAGCCCAGCCCCTCCTTGGCCCTCTGGGGAGCATAGGGCTAGGTGAGAACTAGGCCAGCACAGCGATCCTGAGCCAAGCCGCATTGGGGCTGAGGTCTGTTCCCAGAGCACAGTTTCCCTTTGCAGAATGCAGCTCCTCGAAGCGCGTTTTGGGCCGTTTCGGAGGTAGGCCCTAGGTGGGTCCCTCCCTAGCAGGCTACGGGTGGGTTGCTAGGGCCAGTGCAAACAGGGCTTCTTCATGCCACATCAGCCTTCTCCGCGAAGGAGAACACGTTTGGAGATGGTTTCAAGCTGAGGACACCACCAGCCAAGCAGCGGTGCCCACGGAGCCAGAGGCAGCCCAGCCCCTCCTTGGCCCTCTGGAGAGTATAGGGCTAGGAGAGAACTAGGCCTGCGCCGCGAACCTGAGCCAAGCCGCATTGGAGCTGAGGTTTGTTCCTCGAGCACAGTTTCCCTTTGCAGAATGCAGCTGCTCGAAGCGCGTTTTGGGCCGTTTTGGAGATAGGCCCTAGGTGGGTCCCTCCCTAGCTGGCTATGGGAGGGTTGTTAGGGCCAGTGCAAATAGGGCTTCTTCATGCCAAACCAGCCTTCTCCGCGAGGGAGAACACGTTCTGATTTGGTTTCAGGCTGCAGACACCAACAGCCCAGCAGCAGTGCTCACGGAGCCAGTGGCAGCCCAGCCCCTCCTTGGCCCTCTGGGGAGCATAGTGCTAGGTGAGAACTAGGCCAGCGCAGCGATCCTGAGCCAAGCCGCATTGGGGCTGAGGTGTGTTCCCCGAGCACAGTTTCCCTTTGCAGAATGCAGCTCCTCAAAGCGCGTTTTGGGCCGTTTCGGAGGTAGGTCCTAGGTGGGTCCCTCCCTAGCAGGCTACGGGTGGGTTGATAGGGCCAGTGCAAACAGGGCTTCTTCATGCCACATCAGCCTTCTCCGCGAAGGAGAACACGTTTGGAGATGGTTTCAAGCTGAGGACACCACCAGCCAAGCAGCGGTGCCCACGGAGCCAGAGGCAGCCCAGCCCCTCCTTGGCCCTCTGGGGAGCATAGGGCTAGGTGAGAAGTAGGCCAGCACAGGGATCCTGAGCCAAGCCGCATTGGGGCTGAGGTCTGTTCCCCGAGCACAGTTTCCCTTTGCAGAATGCAGCTCCTCGAAGCGCTTTTGGGCCGTTTCAGAGGTAGGCCTTAGCCTCCCTCCTTAGCAGGCTACGGGTGGGTTGATAGGGCCAGTGCAAACAGGGCTTCTTCATGCCACATCAGCCTTCTCCACGAAGGAGAACACGTTTGGAGATGGTTTCAAGCTGAGGACACCACCAGCCAAGCAGCGGTGCCCACGGAGCCAGAGGCAGCCCAGCCCCTCCTTGGCCCTCTGGGGAGTATAGGGCTAGGAGAGAACTAGGCCTGCGCCGCGAACCTGAGCCAAGCCGCATTGGAGCTGAGGTTTGTTCCTCGAGCACAGTTTCCCTTTGCAGAATGCAGCTCCTCGAAGCGCGTTTTGGGCCGTTTCGAAGCTAGGCCCTAGGTGGGTCCCTCCCTAGCTGGCTATAGCTTTGCTCATAGGGCCAGTGCAAACAGGGCTTCTTCATGCCAAATCAGCCTTCTTCACGAAGGAGAACACGTTCGGAGTTGGTTTCAAGCTGCGGACACCACCAGCCCAGCAGAAGTGCTCACGGAGCCAGTGGCAGCCCAGCCCCTCCTTGGCCCTCTGGGGAGCATAGGGCTAGGTGAGAACTAGGCCAGCGCCGCGATCCTGAGCCAAGCCGCATTGGGGCTGAGGTGTGTTCCCCGAGCACAGTTTCCCTTTGCAGAATACACCTCCTCGAAGCAAGTTTTGGGCCGTTTCGGAGGTAGGCCCTAGGTGTGTCCCTCCCTAGCTTGTTATGGGTGGGTTGCTAGGACCAGTGCAAACAGGGTTTCTTCATGCCACACCAGCCTTCCCCGCCATGGAGAACACGTTTGGAGATGGTTTCAAGCTGAGGACACCACCAGCCAAGCAGCGGTGCCCACGGAGCCAGAGGCAGCCTAGCCTCTCCTCGGCCCTCTGGGGAGCATAGGGCCAGGAGAGAACTAGGCCAGCGCTACGATCGTGAGCCAAGCCGCATTGGGGCTGAGGTCTGTTCCCACAGCACAGTTTCCCTTTGCAGAATGTAGCTCCTCGAAGCGCGTTTTGGGCCGTTTCGGAGATAGGCCCTAGGTGGGTCCCTCCATAGCTGGCTATAGCTTTGCTCATACGGCCAGTGCAAACAGGGCTTCTTCATGCGAAATCAGCCTTCTTCGCGAAGGAGAACACGTTCGGAGTTGGTTTCAAGCTGCGGACACCACCAGCCAAGCAGCGGTGCCCACGGACCCAGTGGCAGCCCAGCCCCTCCTTGGCCCTCTGGGGAGCATAGGGCTAGGAGAGAACTAGGCCAGCGCCACGATCCTGAGCCAAGCCGCATTGGGGCTGAGGTCTGTTCCCCGAGCAGTTTCCCTTTGCAGAATGCAGCTCCTCGAAGCGCGATTGTCCGTTTCGGAGGTAGGCCCTAGGTGGGTCCCTCCCTAGCTGGCTATAGCTTTGCTGTTAGGGCCAGTGCTAACAGGGCTTCTATATGCGAAATCAGCCTTCTCCGCAAAGAAGAACACGTTCTGAGTTGGATTCAGGCTGCAGACACCATCAGTCCAGCAGCAGTGCTCACGGAGCCAGGGGCAGCCCAGCCCCTCCTTGGCCCTCTGGGGAGCATAGGGCTAGGTGAGAACTAGGCCAGCACAGCGATCCTGAGTCAAACCGCATTGGGGCTGAGGTCTGTTCCCAGAGCACAGTTTCCCTTTGCAGAATGCAGCTCCTCGAAGCGCGTTTTGGGCCGTTTCGGAGGTAGGCCCTAGGTGGGTCCCTCCCTAGCAGGCTACGGGTGGGTTGCTAGGGCCAGTGCAAACAGGGCTTCTTCATGCCACATCAGCCTTCTCCGCGAAGGAGAACACGTTTGGAGATGGTTTCAAGCTGAGGACACCACCAGCCCAGCAGCGGTGCCCACGGAGCCAGTGGCAGCCCAGCCCCTCCTTGGCCCTCTGGGGAGCATAGGGCTAGGTGAGAAGTAGGCCAGCACAGCGATCCTCAGCCAAGCCGCATTGGGGCTGAGGTCTGTTCCCACAGCACAGTTTCCCTTTGCAGAATGCAGCTCCTCGAAGCGCGTTTTGGGCCGTTTCGGAGATAGGCCCTGGGTGGGTCCCTCCCTAGCTGGCTATAGCTTTGCTCATACGGCCAGTGCAAACAGGGCTTCTTCATGCGAAATCAGCCTTCTTCGCGAAGGAGAACACGTTCGGAGTTGGTTTCAAGCTGCGGACACCACCAGCACAGCAGCAGTGCCCACGGAGCCAGAGGCAGCCCAGCCCCTCCTTGGCCCTATGGGGAGCATAGGGCTATGAGAAAACTAGGCCAGCGCCACGATCCTGAGCCAAGCCGCATTGGAGCTGAGGTTTGTTCCTTGAGCACAGTTTCCCTTTGCAGAATGCAGCTCATCGAAGCGCGTTTTGGGCCGTTTCGGAGCTAGGCTCGATGTGTGTCCCTCCCTAGGTGGCTATAGCTTTGCTGCTAGGGACAGTGCAAACAGGGCTTCTTCATGCGAAATTAGCCTTCTTCACGAAGGAAAACACGTTCGATATTGGTTTCAAGCTGCAGACACCACCAGCCCAGCAGCGGTGTCCACGGAGCCAGAGGCAGCCCAGCCCCTCCTTGGCCCTCTGGGGAGCATAGGGCTAGGTGAGAAGTGGGCCAGCACAGCGATCCTGAGCCAAGCCCCATTAGGGCTGAGGTCTGCTCCCCGAGCACAGTTTCCCTTTGCAGAATGCAGCTCCTCGAAGCGCGTTTTGGGCCGTTTCGGAGGTAGGCCCTAGGTGGGTCCCTCCCTAGCAGGCTACGGGTGGGTTGCTAGGGCCAGTGCAAACAGGGCTTCTTCATGCCACATCAGCCTTCTCCGCGAAGGAGAACACGTTTGGAGATGGTTTCAAGCTGAGGACACCACCAGCCCAGCAGCGGTGCCCACGGAGCCAGAGGCAGCCCAGCCCCTCCTTGGCCCTCTGGGGAGCATAGGGCTAGGTGAGAAGTAGGCCAGCACAGCGATCCTGAGCCAAGCCGCATTGGGGCTGAGGTCTGCTCCTCGAGCACAGTTTCCCTTTGCAGAATGCAGCTCCTCGAAGCGCGTTTTGGGCCGTTTCGAAGATAGGCCCTAGGTGGGTCCCTCCCTAGCTGGCTATAGCTTTGCTGCTAGGGCCAGTGCAAACAGGGCTTCTTCATGCGAAATCAGCCTTCTCCGCGAAGGAGAACTCGTTCGGAGATGGTTTCAGGCTGCAGACACCACCAGCACAGCAGCAGTGCCCACGGAGCCAGAGGCAGCCCATCCCCTCCTTGGCCCTATGGGGAGCATAGGGCTAGGTGAGAACTAGGCCTGCGCCGCGATCCTGAGCCAAGCCGCTTTGGAGCTGAGGTATGTTCCCCGAGCACAGTTTCCCTTTGCAGAATGCAGCTGCTAGAAGCGCGTTTTGGGCCGTTTCGGAGGTAGGCCCTAGGTGGGTCCCTCCCTAGCAGGCTACGGGTGGGTTGCTAGGGCCAGTGCAAACAGGGCCTCTTCATGCCACATCAGCCTTCCCCGCCAAGGAGAACACGTTTGGAGATGGTTTCAAGCTGAGGACACCACCAGCCAAGCAGCGGTGCCCACGGAGCCAGAGGCAGCCTAGCCTCTCCTCGGCCCTCTGGGGAGCATAGGGCCAGGAGAGAACTAGGCCAGCGCTACGATCGTGAGCCAAGCCGCATTGGGGCTGAGTTCTGTTCCCACAGCACAGTTTCCCTTTGCAGAATGTAGCTCCTCGAAGCGCGTTTTGGGCCGTTTCGGAGATAGGCCCTAGGTGGGTCCCTCCATAGCTGGCTATAGCTTTGCTCATACGGCCAGTGCAAACAGGGCTTCTTCATGCGAAATCAGCCTTCTTCGCGAAGGAGAACACGTTCGGAGTTGGTTTCAAGCTGCGGACACCACCAGCCAAGCAGCGGTGCCCACGGACCCAGTGGCAGCCCAGCCCCTCCTTGGCCCTCTGGGGAGCATAGGGCTAGGAGAGAACTAGGCCAGCGCCACGATCCTGAGCCAAGCCGCCTTGGGGCTGAGGTCTGTTCCCCGAGCAGTTTCCCTTTGCAGAATGCAGCTCCTCGAAGCGCGTTTGTCCGTTTCGGAGGTAGGCCCTAGGTGGGTCCCTCCCTAGCTGGCTATAGCTTTGCTGTTAGGGCCAGTGCTAACAGGGCTTCTATATGCGAAATCAGCCTTCTCCGCAAAGAAGAACACGTTCTGAGTTGGATTCAGGCTGCAGACACCATCAGCCCAGCAGCAGTGCTCACGGAGCCAGTGGCAGCCCAGCCCCTCCTTGGCCCTCTGGGGAGCATAGGGCTAGGTGAGAACTAGGCCAGCACAGCGATCCTGAGCCAAGCCGCATTGGGGCTGAGGTCTGTTCCCAGAGCACAGTTTCCCTTTGCAGAATGCAGCTCCTCGAAGCGCGTTTTGGGCCGTTTCGAAGATAGGCCCTAGGTGGGTCCCTCCCTAGCTGGCTATAGCTTTGCTAATAGGGCCAGTGCAAACAGGGCTTCTTCATGCCAAATCAGCCTTCTTCACGAAGGAGAACACGTTCGGAGTTGGTTTAAAGCTGCGGACACCACCAGCACAGCAGAAGTGCCCACGGAGCCAGAGGCAGCCCAGCCCCTCCTTGGCCCTCTGGGGAGCATAGGGCGAGGAGAGAACTAGGCCAGCGCCGCGATCCTGAGCCAAGCCGCATTGGGGCTGAGGTCTATTCCCCGAGCACAGTTTCCCTTTGCAGAATGCAGCTCCTCGAAGCGCGTTTTGGGCCGTTTCTGAGGTAGGGCCTAGGTGGGTCCCTCCCTAGCAGGCTACGGGTGGGTTGCTAGGGCCAGTGCAAACAGGGCTTCTTCATGCCACATCAGCCTTCTCCGCGAAGGAGAACACGTTTGGAGATGGTTTCAAGCTGAGGACACCACCAGCCAAGCAGCGGTGCCCACGGAGCCAGAGGCAGCCCAGCCCCTCCTTGGCCCTCTGGAGAGCATAGGGCTAGGTGAGAACTAGGCCTGCGCCGCGATCCTGAGCCAAGCCGCATTGGGGCTGAGGTATGTTCCCCGAGCACAGTTTCCCTTTGCAGAATGCAGCTCCTCGAAGCGCGTTTTGGGCCGTTTTGGAGATAGGCCCTAGGTGGGTCCCTCCCTAGCTGGCTATGGGAGGGTTGTTAGGGCCAGTGCAAATAGGGCTTCTTCATGCCAAACCAGCCTTCTCCGCGAGGGAGAACACGTTCTGATTTGGTTTCAGGCTGCAGACACCAACAGCCCAGCAGCAGTGCTCACGGAGCCAGTGGCAGCCCAGCCCCTCCTTGGCCCTCTGGGGAGCATAGTGCTAGGTGAGAACTAGGCCAGCGCAGCGATCCTGAGCCAAGCCGCATTGGGGCTGAGGTGTGTTCCCCGAGCACAGTTTCCCTTTGCAGAATGCAGCTCCTCAAAGCGCGTTTTGGGCCGTTTCGGAGGTAGGTCCTAGGTGGGTCCCTCCCTAGCAGGCTACGGGTGGGTTGATAGGGCCAGTGCAAACAGGGCTTCTTCATGCCACATCAGCCTTCTCCGCGAAGGAGAACACGTTTGGAGATGGTTTCAAGCTGAGGACACCACCAGCCCAGCAGCGGTGCCCACGGAGCCAGAGGCAGCCCAGCCCCTCCTCGGCCCTCTGGGGAGCATAGGGCTAGGTGAGAACTAGACCAGCGCAGCGATCCTGAGCCAAGCCGCATTGGGGCTGAGGTCTGTTCCCACAGCACAGTTTCCCTTTGCAGAATGCAGCTCCTCGAAGCGCGTTTGTCCGTTTCGGAGGTAGGCCCTAGGTGGGTCCCTCCCTAGCTGGCTATAGCTTTGCTGTTAGGGCCAGTGCTAACAGGGCTTCTATATGCGAAATCAGCCTTCTCCGCAAAGAAGAACACGTTCTGAGTTGGATTCAGGCTGCAGACACCATCAGCCCAGCAGCAGTGCTCACGGAGCCAGTGGCAGCCCAGCCCCTCCTTGGCCCTCTGGGGAGCATAGGGCTAGGTGAGAACTAGGCCAGCACAGCGATCCTGAGCCAAGCCGCATTGGGGCTGAGGTCTGTTCCCAGAGCACAGTTTCCCTTTGCAGAATGCAGCTCCTCGAAGCGCGTTTTGGGCCGTTTCGGAGGTAGGCCCTAGGTGGGTCCCTCCCTAGCAGGCTACGGGTGGGTTGCTAGGGCCAGTGCAAACAGGGCTTCTTCATGCCACATCAGCCTTCTCCGCGAAGGAGAACACGTTTGGAGATGGTTTCAAGCTGAGGACACCACCAGCCCAGCAGCGGTGCCCACGGAGCCAGAGGCAGCCCAGCCCCTCCTCGGCCCTCTGGGGAGCATAGGGCTAGGTGAGAACTAGACCAGCGCAGCGATCCTGAGCCAAGCCGCATTGGGGCTGAGGTCTGTTCCCACAGCACAGTTTCCCTTTGCAGAATGCAGCTCCTCGAAGTGCGTTTTGGGCCGTTTCGAAGATAGGCCCTAGGTGGGTCCCTCCCTAGCTGGCTATAGCTTTGCTCATACGGCCAGTGCAAACAGGGCTTCTTCATGCGAAATCAGCCTTCTTCGCGAAGGAGAACACGTTCGGAGTTGGTTTCAAGCTGCGGACACCACCAGCCAAGCAGCAGTGCTCACGGAGCCAGTGGCAGCCCAGCCCCTCCTTGGCCCTCTGGGGAGCATAGTGCTAGGTGAGAACTAGACCAGCGCAGCGATCCTGAGCCAAGCCGCATTGGGGCTGAGGTCTGTTCCCAGAGCACAGTTTCCCTTTGCAGAATGCAGCTCCTCGAAGCGCGTTTTGGGCCGTTTCGGAGGTAGGCCCTAGGTGGGTCCCTCCCTAGCAGGCTACGGGTGGGTTGCTAGGGCCAGTGCAAACAGGGCTTCTTCATGCCACATCAGCCTTCTCCGCGAAGGAGAACACGTTTGGAGATGGTTTCAAGCTGAGGACACCACCAGCCAAGCAGCGGTGCCCACGGAGCCAGAGGCAGCCCAGCCCCTCCTTGGCCCTCTGGAGAGTATAGGGCTAGGAGAGAACTAGGCCTGCGCCGCGAACCTGAGCGAAGCCGCATTGGAGCTGAGGTTTGTTCCTCGAGCACAGTTTCCCTTTGCAGAATGCAGCTCCTCGAAGCGCGTTTTGGGCCGTTTCGAAGATAGGCCCTAGGTGGGTCCCTCCCTAGCTGGCTATAGCTTTGCTAATAGGGCCAGTGCAAACAGGGCGTCTTCATGACAACTCAGCCTTCTTCACGAAGGAGAACACGTTCGGAGTTGGTTTAAAGCTGCGGACACCACCAGCACAGCAGAAATGCCCACGGAGCCAGAGGCAGCCCAGCCCCTCCTTGGCCCTCTGGGGAGCATAGGGCTAGGAGAGAACTAGGCCAGCGCCGCGATCCTGAGCCAAGCCGCATTGGGGCTGAGGTCTATTCCCCGAGCACAGTTTCCCTTTGCAGAATGCAGCTCCTCGAAGCGCGTTTTGGGCCGTTTCTGAGGTAGGGCCTAGGTGGGTCCCTCCCTAGCAGGCTACGGGTGGGTTGCTAGGGCCAGTGCAAACAGGGCTTCTTCATGCCACATCAGCCTTCTCCGCGAAGGAGAACACGTTTGGAGATGGTTTCAAGCTGAGGACACCAACAGCCAAGCAGCGGTGCCCACGGAGCCAGAGGCAGCCCAGCCCCTCCTTGGCCCTCTGGAGAGCATAGGGCTAGGTGAGAACTAGGCCTGCGCCGCGATCCTGAGCCAAGCCGCATTGGGGCTGAGGTATGTTCCCCGAGCACAGTTTCCCTTTGCAGAATGCAGCTCCTCGAAGCGCGTTTTGGGCCGTTTTGGAGATAGGCCCTAGGTGGGTCCCTCCCTAGCTGGCTATGGGAGGGTTGTTAGGGCCAGTGCATATAGGGCTTCTTCATGCCAAACCAGCCTTCTCCGCGAGGGAGAACACGTTCTGATTTGGTTTCAGGCTGCAGACACCAACAGCCCAGCAGCAGTGCTCACGGAGCCAGAGGCAGCCCAGCCCCTCCTTGGCCCTCTGGGGAGCATAGTGCTAGGTGAGAACTAGGCCAGCGCAGCGATCCTGAGCCAAGCCGCATTGGGGCTGAGGTGTGTTCCCCGAGCACAGTTTCCCTTTGCAGAATGCAGCTCCTCAAAGCGCGTTTTGGGCCGTTTCGGAGGTAGGTCCTAGGTGGGTCCCTCCCTAGCAGGCTACGGGTGGGTTGATAGGGCCAGTGCAAACAGGGCTTCTTCATGCCACATCAGCCTTCTCCGCGAAGGAGAACACGTTTGGAGATGGTTTCAAGCTGAGGACACCACCAGCCAAGCAGCGGTGCCCACGGAGCCAGAGGCAGCCCAGCCCCTCCTTGGCCCTCTGGGGAGCATAGGGCTAGGTGAGAAGTAGGCCAGCACAGGGATCCTGAGCCAAGCCGCATTGGGGCTGAGGTCTGTTCCCCGAGCACAGTTTCCCTTTGCAGAATGCAGCTCCTCGAAGCGCTTTTGGGCCGTTTCAGAGGTAGGCCTTAGCCTCCCTCCTTAGCAGGCTACGGGTGGGTTGATAGGGCCAGTGCAAACAGGGCTTCTTCATGCCACATCAGCCTTCTCCACGAAGGAGAACACGTTTGGAGATGGTTTCAAGCTGAGGACACCACCAGCCAAGCAGCGGTGCCCACGGAGCCAGAGGCAGCCTAGCCTCTCCTCGGCCCTCTGGGGAGCATAGGGCCAGGAGAGAACTAGGCCAGCGCTACGATCGTGAGCCAAGCCGCATTGGGGCTGAGGTCTGTTCCCACAGCACAGTTTCCCTTTGCAGAATGTAGCTCCTCGAAGCGCGTTTTGGGCCGTTTCGGAGATAGGCCCTAGGTGGGTCCCTCCATAGCTGGCTATAGCTTTGCTCATACGGCCAGTGCAAACAGGGCTTCTTCATGCGAAATCAGCCTTCTTCGCGAAGGAGAACACGTTCGGAGTTGGTTTCAAGCTGCGGACACCACCAGCCAAGCAGCGGTGCCCACGGACCCAGTGGCAGCCCAGCCCCTCCTTGGCCCTCTGGGGAGCATAGGGCTAGGAGAGAACTAGGCCAGCGCCACGATCCTGAGCCAAGCCGCCTTGGGGCTGAGGTCTGTTCCCCGAGCAGTTTCCCTTTGCAGAATGCAGCTCCTCGAAGCGCGTTTGTCCGTTTCGGAGGTAGGCCCTAGGTGGGTCCCTCCCTAGCTGGCTATAGCTTTGCTGTTAGGGCCAGTGCTAACAGGGCTTCTATATGCGAAATCAGCCTTCTCCGCAAAGAAGAACACGTTCTGAGTTGGATTCAGGCTGCAGACACCATCAGCCCAGCAGCAGTGCTCACGGAGCCAGTGGCAGCCCAGCCCCTCCTTGGCCCTCTGGGGAGCATAGGGCTAGGTGAGAACTAGACCAGCGCAGCGATCCTGAGCCAAGCCGCATTGGGGCTGAGGTATGTTCCCCGAGCACAGTTTCCCTTTGCAGAATGCAGCTCCTCGAAGCGCGTTTTGGGCCGTTTCTGAGGTAGGGCCTAGGTGGGTCCCTCCCTAGCAGGCTACGGGTGGGTTGCTAGGGCCAGTGCAAACAGGGCTTCTTCATGCCACATCAGCCTTCTCCGCGAAGGAGAACACGTTTGGAGATGGTTTCAAGCTGAGGACACCACCAGCCAAGCAGCGGTGCCCACGGAGCCAGAGGCAGCCCAGCCCCTCCTTGGCCCTCTGGAGAGCATAGGGCTAGGTGAGAACTAGGCCTGCGCCGCGATCCTGAGCCAAGCCGCATTGGGGCTGAGGTATGTTCCCCGAGCACAGTTTCCCTTTGCAGAATGCAGCTCCTCGAAGCGCGTTTTGGGCCGTTTTGGAGATAGGCCCTAGGTGGGTCCCTCCCTAGCTGGCTATGGGAGGGTTGTTAGGGCCAGTGCATATAGGGCTTCTTCATGCCAAACCAGCCTTCTCCGCGAGGGAGAACACGTTCTGATTTGGTTTCAGGCTGCAGACACCAACAGCCCAGCAGCAGTGCTCACGGAGCCAGAGGCAGCCCAGCCCCTCCTTGGCCCTCTGGGGAGCATAGTGCTAGGTGAGAACTAGGCCAGCGCAGCGATCCTGAGCCAAGCCGCATTGGGGCTGAGGTGTGTTCCCCGAGCACAGTTTCCCTTTGCAGAATGCAGCTCCTCAAAGCGCGTTTTGGGCCGTTTCGGAGGTAGGTCCTAGGTGGGTCCCTCCCTAGCAGGCTACGGGTGGGTTGATAGGGCCAGTGCAAACAGGGCTTCTTCATGCCACATCAGCCTTCTCCGCGAAGGAGAACACGTTTGGAGATGGTTTCAAGCTGAGGACAACACCAGCCAAGCAGCGGTGCCCACGGAGCCAGAGGCAGCCCAGCCCCTCCTTGGCCCTCTGGGGAGCATAGGGCTAGGTGAGAAGTAGGCCAGCACAGGGATCCTGAGCCAAGCCGCATTGGGGCTGAGGTCTGTTCCCCGAGCACAGTTTCCCTTTGCAGAATGCAGCTCCTCGAAGCGCTTTTGGGCCGTTTCAGAGGTAGGCCTTAGCCTCCCTCCTTAGCAGGCTACGGGTGGGTTGATAGGGCCAGTGCAAACAGGGCTTCTTCATGCCACATCAGCCTTCTCCACGAAGGAGAACACGTTTGGAGATGGTTTCAAGCTGAGGACACCACCAGCCAAGCAGCGGTGCCCACGGAGCCAGAGGCAGCCCAGCCCCTCCTTGGCCCTCTGGGGAGTATAGGGCTAGGAGAGAACTAGGCCTGCGCCGCGAACCTAAGCCAAGCCGCATTGGAGCTGAGGTTTGTTCCTCGAGCACAGTTTCCCTTTGCAGAATGCAGCTCCTCGAAGCGCGTTTTGGGCCGTTTCGAAGATAGGCCCTAGGTGGGTCCCTCCTAGCTGGCTATAGCTTTGCTCATAGGACCAGTGCAAACAGGGCTTCTTCATGCCAAATCAGCCTTCTTCACGAAGGAGAACACGTTCGGAGTTGGTTTCAAGCTGCGGACACCACCAGCCCAGCAGAAGTGCTCACGGAGCCAGTGGCAGCCAAGCCCCTCCTTGGCCCTCTGGGGAGCATAGGGCTAGGTGAGAACTAGGCCAGCGCCGCGATCCTGAGCCAAGCCGCATTGGGGCTGAGGTGTGTTCCCCGAGCACAGTTTCCCTTTGCAGAATACACCTCCTCGAAGCAAGTTTTGGGCCGTTTCGGAGGTAGGCCCTAGGTGTGTCCCTCCCTAGCTTGTTATGGGTGGGTTGCTAGGACCAGTGCAAACAGGGCTTCTTCATGCCAAATCAGCCTTCTCCGCGAAGGAGAACAAGTTCGGAGTTGGTTTCCAGCTGCGGAGACCACCAGCCCAGCAGCAGTGCCCACGGAGCCAGAGGCAGCCCAGCACCTCCTTGGCCCTATGGGGAGCATAGTGCTAGGTGAGAACTAGGCAGCCCAGCGATCCTGAGCCAAGCCGCATTGGGGCTGATGTCTGTTCCCCGAGCACAGTTTCCCTTGCAGAATGCAGCTCCTCGAAGCGCGTTTTGGGCTGTTTCGGAGCTAGGCCCTAGGTGGGTCCCTCCCTAGCAGGCTACGTGTGGGTTGCTAGGGCCAGTGCAAACAGGGTTTCTTCATGCCACACCAGCCTTCCCCGCCAAGGAGAACACGTTTGGAGATGGTTTCAAGCTGAGGACACCACCAGCCAAGCAGCGGTGCCCACGGAGCCAGAGGCAGCCTAGCCTCTCCTCGGCCCTCTGGGGAGCATAGGGCCAGGAGAGAACTAGGCCAGCGCTACGATCGTGAGCCAAGCCGCATTGGGGCTGAGGTCTGTTCCCACAGCACAGTTTCCCTTTGCAGAATGTAGCTCCTCGAAGCGCGTTTTGGGCCGTTTCGGAGATAGGCCCTAGGTGGGTCCCTCCATAGCTGGCTATAGCTTTGCTCATACGGCCAGTGCAAACAGGGCTTCTTCATGCGAAATCAGCCTTCTTCGCGAAGGAGAACACGTTCGGAGTTGGTTTCAAGCTGCGGACACCACCAGCCAAGCAGCGGTGCCCACGGACCCAGTGGCAGCCCAGCCCCTCCTTGGCCCTCTGGGGAGCATAGGGCTAGGAGAGAACTAGGCCAGCGCCACGATCCTGAGCCAAGCCGCCTTGGGGCTGAGGTCTGTTCCCCGAGCAGTTTCCCTTTGCAGAATGCTGCTCCTCGAAGCGCGTTTGTCCGTTTCGGAGGTAGGCCCTAGGTGGGTCCCTCCCTAGCTGGCTATAGCTTTGCTGTTAGGGCCAGTGCTAACAGGGCTTCTATATGCGAAATCAGCCTTCTCCGCAAAGAAGAACACGTTCTGAGTTGGATTCAGGCTGCAGACACCATCAGCCCAGCAGCAGTGCTCACGGAGCCAGTGGCAGCCCAGCCCCTCCTTGGCCCTCTGGGGAGCATAGGGCTAGGTGAGAACTAGACCAGCGCAGCGATCCTGAGCCAAGCCGCATTGGGGCTGAGGTCTGTTCCCAGAGCACAGTTTCCCTTTGCAGAATGCAGCTCCTCGAAGCGCGTTTTGGGCTGTTTCGGAGGTAGGCCCTAGGTGGGTCCCTCCCTAGCAGGCTACGGGTGGGTTGATAGGGCCAGTGCAAACAGGGCTTCTTCATGCCACATCAGCCTTCTCCGCGAAGGAGAACACGTTTGGAGATGGTTTCAAGCTGAGGACACCACCAGCCCAGCAGCGGTGCCCACGGAGCCAGTGGCAGCCCAGCCCCTCCTTGGCCCTCTGGGGAGCATAGGGCTAGGTGAGAAGTAGGCCAGCACAGCGATCCTGAGCCAAGCCGCATTGGGGCTGAGGTCTGTTCCCACAGCACAGTTTCCCTTTGCAGAATGCAGCTCCTCGAAGCGCGTTTTGGGCCGTTTCGGAGATAGGCCCTGGGTGGGTCCCTCCCTAGCTGGCTATAGCTTTGCTCATACGGCCAGTGCAAACAGGGCTTCTTCATGCGAAATCAGCCTTCTTCGCGAAGGAGAACACGTTCGGAGTTGGTTTCAAGCTGCGGACACCCCCAGCACAGCAGCAGTGCCCACGGAGCCAGAGGCAGCCCAGCCCCTCCTTGGCCCTCTGGGGAGCATAGGGCTAGGTGAGAAGTGGGCCAGCACAGCGATCCTGAGCCAAGCCCCATTAGGGCTGAGGTCTGCTCCCCGAGCACAGTTTCCCTTTGCAGAATGCAGTTCCTCGAAGCGCGTTTTGGGCCGTTTCGGAGGTAGGCCCTAGGTGGGTCCCTCCCTAGCTGGCTATAGCTTTGCTGCTAGGGCCAGTGCAAACAGGGCTTCTTCATGCGAAATCAGCCTTCTCCGCGAAGGAGAACTCGTTCGGAGATGGTTTCAGGCTGCAGACACCACCAGCACAGCAGCAGTGCCCACGGAGCCAGAGGCAGCCCAGCCCCTCCTTGGCCCTATGGGGAGCATAGGGCTAGGTGAGAACTAGGCCTGCGCCGCGATCCTGAGCCAAGCCGCATTGGGGCTGAGGTATGTTCCCCGAGCACAGTTTCCCTTTGCAGAATGCAGCTCCTCGAAGCGCGTTTTGGGCCGTTTCGGAGGTAGGCCCTAGGTGGGTCCCTCCCTAGCAGGCTACGGGTGGGTTGCTAGGGTCAGTGCAAACAGGGCCTCTTCATGCCACATCAGCCTTCTCCGCGAAGGAGAACACGTTTGGAGATGGTTTCAAGCTGAGGACACAACCAGCCAAGCAGCGGTGCCCACGGAGCCAGAGGCAGCCCAGCCTCTCCTCGGCCCTCTGGGGAGCATAGGGCTAGGAGAGAACTAGGCCAGCGCTACGATCCTGAGCCAAGCCGCATTGGGGTTGAGGTCTGTTCCCACAGCACAGTTTCCCTTTGCAGAATGCAGCTACTCGAAGTGCGTTTTGGGCCGTTTCGAAGATAGGCCCTAGGTGGGTCCCTCCCTAGCTGGCTATAGCGTTGCTCATACGGCCAGTGCAAACAGGGCTTCTTCATGCGAAATCAGCCTTCTTCGCGAAGGAGAACACGTTCGGAGTTGGTTTCAAGCTGCGGACACCACCAGCCAAGCAGCAGTGCTCACGGAGCCAGTGGCAGCCCAGCCCCTCCTTGGCCCTCTGGGGAGCATAGGGCTAGGTGAGAACTAGGCCAGCGCAGCGATCCTGAGCCAAGCCGCATTGGGGCTGAGGTGTGTTCCCCGAGCACAGTTGCCCTTTGCAGAATACACCTCCTCGAAGCAAGTTTTGGGCCGTTTCGGAGGTAGGCCCTAGGTGGGTCCCTCCCTAGCAGGCTACGAGTGAGTTGCTAGGGCCAGTGCAAACAGGGCTTCTTCATGCCACATCAGCCTTCCCCGCGAAGGAGAACAAGTTCGGAGTTGGTTTCCAGCTGCGGAGACCACCAGCCCAGCAGCAGTGCCCACGGAGCCAGAGGCAGCCCAGCACCTCCTTGGCCCTATGGGGAGCATAGGGCTAGGTGAGAACTAGGCAGCACAGCGATCCTGAGCCAAGCCGCATTGGGGCTGAGGTCTGTTCCCCGAGCACAGTTTCCCTTGCAGAATGCAGCTGCTAGAAGCGCGTTTTGGGCTGTTTCGGCGATAGGCCCTAAGTGTGTCACTCCCAAGCTGGCTATGGGAGGGTTGCTAGGACCAGTGCAAACAGGGCTTCTTCATGCCACATCAGCCTTCTCCGCGAAGGAGAACACGTTTGGAGATGGTTTCAAGCTGAGGACACCACCAGCCAAGCAGCGGTGCCCACGGAGCCAGAGGCAGCCCAGCCCCTCCTTGGCCCTCTGGGGAGTATAGGGCTAGGAGAGAACTAGGCCTGCGCCACGAACCTGAGCCAAGCCGCATTGGAGCTGAGGTTTGTTCCTCGAGCACAGTTTCCCTTTGCAGAATGCAGCTCCTCGAAGCGCGTTTTGGGCCGTTTCGAAGATAGGCCCTAGGTGGGTCCCTCCCTAGCTGGCTATAGCTTTGCTGCTAGGGCCAGTGCGAACAGGGCTTCTTCATGCCAAATCAGCCTTCTCCGCCAAGGAGAACACGTTCTGAGTTGGTTTCAGGCTGCAGACACCATCAGCCCAGCAGCAGTGCCCACGGAGCCAGTGGCAGCCCAGCAACTCCTTGGACCTCTGGGGAGCATAGGGCTATGTGAGAACTAGGCCAGCGCAGTGATCCTGAGCCAAGCCGCATTGGGGCTGAGGTTTGTTCCCCGAGCACAGTTTCCCTTTGCAGAATGCAGCTCCTCGAAGCGCGTTTTGGGCCGTTTCGGAGGTAGGCCCTAGGTGGGTCCCTCCCTAGCAGGCTACGGGTGGGTTGCTAGGGCCAGTGCAAACAGGGCTTCTTTATGCCACATCAGCCTTCTCCGCGAAGGAGAACACGTTTGGAGATGGTTTCAAGCTGAGGACACCACCAGCCAAGCAGCGGTGCCCACGGAGCGAGAGGCAGCCCAGCCCCTCCTTGGCCCTCTGGGGAGCATAGGGCTAGGTGAGAAGTAGGCCAGCACAGCGATCCTGAGCCAAGCTGCATTGGAGCTGAGGTCTGTTCCCAGAGCATAGTTTCCCTTTGCAGAATGCAGCTCCTCGAAGCGCGTTTTGGGCCGTTTCGGAGATAGGCCCTAGGTGGGTCCCTCCCTATCTGGCTATAGGTGGGTTGCTAGGGCCAGTCCAAACAGGGCTCCTTCATGCCACGTCAGCCTTCTCCGCGAAGGAGAACACGTTTGGAGTTGGTTTCAGGCTGCAGACACCACCAGCCAAGCAGCAGTGACCACGGAGACAGAGGCAGCCCAGCTCCACCTTGGCCCTATGTGGAGCATAGGGCTAGGTGAGAACTAGGCCAGCACAATGATCCTGAGCCAAGCCGCATTGGGGCTGAGGTCTGTTCCCGGAGCACACTTTCCCTTTGCAGAATGCAGCTCCTCGAAGCGCGTTTTGGGCCGTTTCGGAGGTAGGCCCTAGGTGGGTCTCTCCCTAGCAGGCTACGGGTGGGTTGCTAGGGCCAGTGCAAACAGGGCTTCTTCATGCCACATCAGCCTTCTCCGACAAGGAGAACACGTTTGGAGATGGTTTCAAGCTGAGGACACCACCAGCCAAGCAGCGGTGCCCACGGAGCCAGAGGCAGCCCAGCCCCTCCTTGGCCCTCTGGGGAGCATAGGGCTAGGTGGGAACTAGGCCAGCGCCACGATCCTGAGCCAAGCCGCTTTGGGGCTGAGGTTTGTTCCTCGAGCACAGTTTCCCTTTGCAGAATGCAGCTCCTCGAAGCGCGTTTTGGGCCGTTTCGGAGCTAGGCTCTATGTGTGTCCCTCCCTAGGAGGCTATAGCTTTGCTGCTAGGGCAAGTGCGAACAGGGCTTCTTCATGCCAAATCAGCCTTCTTCGCGAAGGAGAACACGTTCGGAGTTGGTTTCAAGCTGCGGACACCACCAGCCCAGCAGCAGTGCCCATGGAGCCAGAGGCAGCCCAGCCCCTCTTGGCCCTCTGGGGAGCATAGGGCTAGGTGAGAACTAGGCCAGCACAGCGATCCTGAGCCAAGCCGCATTGGGGCTGAGGTCTGTTCCCGGAGCACAGTTTCCCTTTGCAGAATGCAGCTCCTCGAAGCGCCTTTTGGGCCGTTTCGGAGATAGGCCCTAGATGGGTCCCTCCATAGGTGGCTATAGCTTTGCTGTTAGGGCCAGTGCAAACAGGGCTTCTTCATGCCAAATCAGCCTTCTCCGCCAAGGAGAACACGTTCTGAGTTGGTTTCAGGCTGCAGACACCATCAGCCCAGCAGCAGTGCCCACGGAGCCAGTGGAAGCCCAGCCCCTCCTTGGCCCTCTGGGGAGCATAGGGCTAGGTGAGAACTAGGCCAGCGCCGCGATCCTGAGCCAAGCCGCTTTGGGGCTGAGGTCTGTTCCCCGAGCACAGTTTCCCTTTGCAGAATGCAGCTCCTCGAAGTGCGTTTTGGGCCGTTTCGGAGGTAGGCCCTAGGTGGGTCCCTCCCTAGCAGGCTACGGGTGGGTTGCTAGGGCCAGTGCAAACAGGGCTTCTTCATGCCACATCAGCCTTCTCCGACAAGGAGAACACGTTTGTAGTTGGTTTCAAGCTGAGGACACCACCAGCCAAGCAGCGGTGCCCACGGAGCCAGAGGCAGCCCAGCCCCTCCTTGGCCCTCTGGGGAGCATAGGGCTAGGTGAGAACTAGGCCAGCGCCACGATCCTGAGCCAAGCCGCTTTGGGGCTGAGGTTTGTTCCTCGAGCACAGTTTCCCTTTGCAGAATGCAGCTCCTCGAAGCGCGTTTTGGGCCGTTTCGGAGCTAGGCTCTATGTGTGTCCCTCCCTAGGAGGCTATAGCTTTGCTGCTAGGGCAAGTGCGAACAGGGCTTCTTCATGCCAAATCAGCCTTCTTCGCGAAGGAGAACACGTTCGGAGTTGGTTTCAAGCTGCGGACACCACCAGCCCAGCAGCAGTGCCCATGGAGCCAGAGGTAGCCCAGCCCCTCCTTGGCCCTCTGGGGAGCATAGGGCTAGGTGAGAAGTAGGCCAGCACAGCGATCCTGAGCCAAGCCGCATTGGGGCTGAGGTCTGTTCCCAGAGCATAGTTTCCCTTTGCAGAATGCAGCTCCTCGAAGCGCGTTTTGGGCCGTTTCGGAGATAGGCCCTAGGTGGGTCCCTCCCTAGCTGGCTATAGCTTTGCTGTTAGGGCCAGTGCGAACAGGGCTTCTTCATGCCAAATCAGCCTTCTCCGCCAAGGAGAACACGTTCTGAGTTGGTTTCAGGGTGCAGACACCATCAGCCCAGCAGCAGTGCCCACGGCGCCAGTGGCAGCCCAGCAACTCCTTGGCCCTCTGGGGAGCATAGGGCTATGTGAGAACTAGGCCAGCGCAGTGATCCTGAGCCAAGCCGCATTGGGGCTGAGGTTTGTTCCCCGAGCACAGTTTCCCTTTGCAGAATGCAGCTCCTCGAAGCGCGTTTTGGGCCGTTTCGGAGGTAGGCCCTAGGTGGGTCCCTCCCTAGCAGGCTACGGGTGGGTTGCTAGGGCCAGTGCAAACAGGGCTTCTTTATGCCACATCAGCCTTCTCCGCGAAGGAGAACACGTTTGGAGATGGTTTCAAGCTGAGGACACCACCAGCCAAGCAGCGGTGCCCACGGAGCGAGAGGCAGCCCAGCCCCTCCTTGGCCCTCTGGGGAGCATAGGGCTAGGTTAGAAGTAGGCCAGCACAGCGATCCTGAGCCAAGCTGCATTGGGGCTGAGGTCTGTTCCCAGAGCATAGTTTCCCTTTGCAGAATGCAGCTCCTCGAAGCGCGTTTTGGGCCGTTTCGGAGATAGGCCCTAGGTGGGTCCCTCCCTATCTGGCTATAGGTGGGTTGCTAGGGCCAGTCCAAACAGGGCTCCTTCATGCCAAGTCAGCCTTCTCCGCGAAGGAGAACACGTTTGGAGTTGGTTTCAGGCTGCAGACACCACCAGCCAAGCAGCAGTGCCCACGGAGACAGAGGCAGCCCAGCTCCACCTTGGCCCTATGTGGAGCATAGGGCTAGGTGAGAACTAGGCCAGCGCCGCGATCCTGAGCCAAGCCGCATTGGGGCTGAGGTCTGTTCCCCGAGCACAGTTTCCCTTTGCAGAATGCAGCTCCTCGAAGTGCGTTTTGGGCCGTTTCGGAGGTAGGCCCTAGGTGGGTCTCTCCCTAGCAGGCTACGGGTGGGTTGCTAGGGCCAGTGCAAACAGGGCTTCTTCATGCGACATCAGCCTTCTCCGACAAGGAGAACACGTTTGTAGTTGGTTTCAAGCTGAGGACACCACCAGCCAAGCAGCGGTGCCCACGGAGCCAGAGGCAGCCCAGCCCCTCCTTGGCCCTCTGGGGAGCATAGGGCTAGGTGAGAACTAGGCCAGCGCCACGATCCTGAGCCAAGCCGCTTTGGGGCTGAGGTTTGTTCCTCGAGCACAGTTTCCCTTTGCAGAATGCAGCTCCTCGAAGCGCGTTTTGGGCCGTTTCGGAGGAAGGCCCTAGGTGTGTCCCTCCATAGGTGGCTATAGCTTTGCTGCTAGGGCAAGTGCGAACAGGGCTTCTTCATGCAACATCAGCCTTCTTCGCGAAGGAGAACACGTTCGGAGTTGGTTTCAAGCTGCGGACACCACCAGCCCAGCAGCAGTGCCCACGGAGCCAGAGGCAGCCCAGCCCCTCCTTGGCCCTCTGGGGAGCATAGGGCTAGGTGAGAAGTAGGCCAGCACAGTGATCCTGAGCCAAGCCGCATTGGGGCTGAGGTTTGTTCCCCGAGCACAGTTTCCCTTTGCAGAATGCAGCTCCTCGAAGCGCGTTTTGGGCCGTTTCGGAGGTAGGCCCTAGGTGGGTCCCTCCCTAGCAGGCTACGGGTGGGTTGCTAGGGCCAGTGCAAACAGGGCTTCTTTATGCCACATCAGCCTTCTCCGCGAAGGAGAACACGTTTGGAGATGGTTTCAAGCTGAGGACACCACCAGCCAAGCAGCGGTGCCCACGGAGCGAGAGGCAGCCCAGCCCCTCCTTGGCCCTCTGGGGAGCATAGGGCTAGGTGAGAAGTAGGCCAGCACAGCGATCCTGAGCCAAGCCGCATTGGGGCTGAGGTCTGTTCCCAGAGCATAGTTTCCCTTTGCAGAATGCAGCTCCTCGAAGCGCGTTTTGGGCCGTTTCGGAGATAGGCCCTAGGTGGGTCCCTCCCTATCTGGCTATAGGTGGGTTGCTAGGGCCAGTCCAAACAGGGCTCCTTCATGCCAAGTCAGCCTTCTCCGCGAAGGAGAACACGTTTGGAGTTGGTTTCAGGCTGCAGACACCACCAGCCAAGCAGCAGTGACCACGGAGACAGAGGCAGCCCAGCTCCACCTTGGCCCTATGTGGAGCATAGGGCTAGGTGAGAACTAGGCCAGCGCCGCGATCCTGAGTCAAGCCGCATTGGGGCTGAGGTCTGTTCCCCGAGCACAGTTTCCCTTTGCAGAATGCAGCTCCTCGAAGTGCGTTTTGGGCCGTTTCGGAGGTAGGCCCTAGGTGGGTCTCTCCCTAGCAGGCTACGGGTGGGTTGCTAGGGCCAGTGCAAACAGGGCTTCTTCATGCCACATCAGCCTTCTCCGAAAAGGAGAACACGTTTGTAGTTGGTTTCAAGCTGAGGACACCACCAGCCAAGCAGCGGTGCCCACGGAGCCAGAGGCAGCCCAGCCCCTCCTTGGCCCTCTGGGGAGCATAGGGCTAGGTGAGAACTAGGCCAGCGCCACGATACTGAGCCAAGCCGCTTTGGGGCTGAGGTTTGTTCCTCGAGCACAGTTTCCCTTTGCAGAATGCAGCTCCTCGAAGCGCGTTTTGGGCCGTTTCGGAGCTAGGCTCTATGTGTGTCCCTCCCTAGGTGGCTATAGCTTTGCTGCTAGGGCCAGGGCCAAAAGGGCTTCTTTATGCCACATCAGCCTTCTCCGCGAAGGAGAACACGTTTGGAGATGGTTTCAAGCTGAGGACACCACCAGCCAAGCAGCGGTGCCCACGGAGCCAGAGGCAGCCCAGCCCCTCCTTGGCCCTCTGGGGAGCATAGGGCTAGGTGAGAACTAGGCCAGCACATTGATCCTGAGCCAAGCCGCATTGGGGCTGAGGTCTTTTCCCTGAGCACAGTTTCTCTTTGCAGAATGCAGCTCCTCGAAGCGCGTTTTGGGCGTTTCGGAGGTAGGCCTTAGGTGGGTCCCTCCATAGGTGGCTATAGCTTTGCTGCTAGGGCAAGTGTGAACAGGGCTCCTTCATGCCACGTCAGCCTTCTCCGCGAAGGAGAACACGTTTGGAGTTGGTTTCAGGCTGCAGACACCACCAGCCAAGCAGCAGTGACCACGGAGACAGAGGCAGCCCAGCTCCACCTTGGCCCTATGTGGAGCATAGGGCTAGGTGAGAACTAGGCCAGCACAATGATCCTGAGCCAAGCCGCATTGGGGCTGAGGTCTGTTCCCGGAGCACACTTTCCCTTTGCAGAATGCAGCTCCTCGAAGCGCGTTTTGGGCCGTTTCGGAGGTAGGCCCTAGGTGGGTCTCTCCCTAGCAGGCTACGGGTGGGTTGCTAGGGCCAGTGCAAACAGGGCTTCTTCATGCCACATCAGCCTTCTCCGACAAGGAGAACACGTTTGGAGATGGTTTCAAGCTGAGGACACCACCAGCCAAGCAGCGGTGCCCACGGAGCCAGAGGCAGCCCAGCCCCTCCTTGGCCCTCTGGGGAGCATAGGGCTAGGTGGGAACTAGGCCAGCGCCACGATCCTGAGCCAAGCCGCTTTGGGGCTGAGGTTTGTTCCTCGATCACAGTTTCCCTTTGCAGAATGCAGCTCCTCGAAGCGCGTTTTGGGCTGTTTCGGCGATAGGCCCTAAGTGTGTCACTCCCAAGCTGGCTATGGGAGGGTTGCTAGGACCAGTGCAAACAGGGCTTCTTCATGCCACATCAGCCTTCTCCGCGAAGGAGAACACGTTTGGAGATGGTTTCAAGCTGAGGACACCACCAGCCAAGCAGCGGTGCCCACGGAGCCAGAGGCAGCCCAGCCCCTCCTTGGCCCTCTGGGGAGTATAGGGCTAGGAGAGAACTAGGCCTGCGCCACGAACCTGAGCCAAGCCGCATTGGAGCTGAGGTTTGTTCCTCGAGCACAGTTTCCCTTTGCAGAATGCAGCTCCTCGAAGCGCGTTTTGGGCCGTTTCGAAGATAGGCCCTAGGTGGGTCCCTCCCTAGCTGGCTATAGCTTTGCTGCTAGGGCCAGTGCGAACAGGGCTTCTTCATGCCAAATCAGCCTTCTCCGCCAAGGAGAACACGTTCTGAGTTGGTTTCAGGCTGCAGACACCATCAGCCCAGCAGCAGTGCCCACGGAGCCAGTGGCAGCCCAGCAACTCCTTGGCCCTCTGGGGAGCATAGGGCTATGTGAGAACTAGGCCAGCGCAGTGATCCTGAGCCAAGCCGCATTGGGGCTGAGGTTTGTTCCCCGAGCACAGTTTCCCTTTGCAGAATGCAGCTCCTCGAAGCGCGTTTTGGGCCGTTTCGGAGGTAGGCCCTAGGTGGGTCCCTCCCTAGCAGGCTACGGGTGGGTTGCTAGGGCCAGTGCAAACAGGGCTTCTTTATGCCACATCAGCCTTCTCCGCGAAGGAGAACACGTTTGGAGATGGTTTCAAGCTGAGGACACCACCAGCCAAGCAGCGGTGCCCACGGAGCGAGAGGCAGCCCAGCCCCTCCTTGGCCCTCTGGGGAGCATAGGGCTAGGTGAGAAGTAGGCCAGCACAGCGATCCTGAGCCAAGCTGCATTGGAGCTGAGGTCTGTTCCCAGAGCATAGTTTCCCTTTGCAGAATGCAGCTCCTCGAAGCGCGTTTTGGGCCGTTTCGGAGATAGGCCCTAGGTGGGTCCCTCCCTATCTGGCTATAGGTGGGTTGCTAGGGCCAGTCCAAACAGGGCTCCTTCATGCCACGTCAGCCTTCTCCGCGAAGGAGAACACGTTTGGAGTTGGTTTCAGGCTGCAGACACCACCAGCCAAGCAGCAGTGACCACGGAGACAGAGGCAGCCCAGCTCCACCTTGGCCCTATGTGGAGCATAGGGCTAGGTGAGAACTAGGCCAGCACAATGATCCTGAGCCAAGCCGCATTGGGGCTGACGTCTGTTCCCGGAGCACACTTTCCCTTTGCAGAATGCAGCTCCTCGAAGCGCGTTTTGGGCCGTTTCGGAGGTAGGCCCTAGGTGGGTCTCTCCCTAGCAGGCTACGGGTGGGTTGCTAGGGCCAGTGCAAACAGGGCTTCTTCATGCCACATCAGCCTTCTCCGACAAGGAGAACACGTTTGGAGATGGTTTCAAGCTGAGGACACCACCAGCCAAGCAGCGGTGCCCACGGAGCCAGAGGCAGCCCAGCCCCTCCTTGGCCCTCTGGGGAGCATAGGGCTAGGTGGGAACTAGGCCAGCGCCACGATCCTGAGCCAAGCCGCTTTGGGGCTGAGGTTTGTTCCTCGAGCACAGTTTCCCTTTGCAGAATGCAGCTCCTCGAAGCGCGTTTTGGGCCGTTTCGGAGCTAGGCTCTATGTGTGTCCCTCCCTAGGAGGCTATAGCTTTGCTGCTAGGGCAAGTGCGAACAGGGCTTCTTCATGCCAAATCAGCCTTCTTCGCGAAGGAGAACACGTTCGGAGTTGGTTTCAAGCTGCGGACACCACCAGCCCAGCAGCAGTGCCCATGGAGCCAGAGGCAGCCCAGCCCCTCTTGGCCCTCTGGGGAGCATAGGGCTAGGTGAGAACTAGGCCAGCACAGCGATCCTGAGCCAAGCCGCATTGGGGCTGAGGTCTGTTCCCGGAGCACAGTTTCCCTTTGCAGAATGCAGCTCCTCGAAGCGCCTTTTGGGCCGTTTCGGAGATAGGCCCTAGATGGGTCCCTCCATAGGTGGCTATAGCTTTGCTGTTAGGGCCAGTGCAAACAGGGCTTCTTCATGCCAAATCAGCCTTCTCCGCCAAGGAGAACACGTTCTGAGTTGGTTTCAGGCTGCAGACACCATCAGCCCAGCAGCAGTGCCCACGGAGCCAGTGGAAGCCCAGCCCCTCCTTGGCCCTCTGGGGAGCATAGGGCTAGGTGAGAACTAGGCCAGCGCCGCGATCCTGAGCCAAGCCGCTTTGGGGCTGAGGTCTGTTCCCCGAGCACAGTTTCCCTTTGCAGAATGCAGCTCCTCGAAGTGCGTTTTGGGCCGTTTCGGAGGTAGGCCCTAGGTGGGTCCCTCCCTAGCAGGCTACGGGTGGGTTGCTAGGGCCAGTGCAAACAGGGCTTCTTCATGCCACATCAGCCTTCTCCGACAAGGAGAACACGTTTGGAGTTGGTTTCAAGCTGAGGACACCACCAGCCAAGCAGCGGTGCCCACGGAGCCAGAGGCAGCCCAGCCCCTCCTTGGCCCTCTGGGGAGCATAGGGCTAGGTGGGAACTAGGCCAGCGCCACGATCCTGAGCCAAGCCGCTTTGGGGCTGAGGTTTGTTCCTCGAGCACAGTTTCCCTTTGCAGAATGCAGCTCCTCGAAGCGCGTTTTGGGCCGTTTCGGAGCTAGGCTCTATGTGTGTCCCTCCCTAGGAGGCTATAGCTTTGCTGCTAGGGCAAGTGCGAACAGGGCTTCTTCATGCCAAATCAGCCTTCTTCGCGAAGGAGAACACGTTCGGAGTTGGTTTCAAGCTGCGGACACCACCAGCCCAGCAGCAGTGCCCATGGAGCCAGAGGCAGCCCAGCCCCTCCTTGGCCCTCTGGGGAGCATAGGGCTAGGTGAGAACTAGGCCAGCACAGCGATCCTGAGCCAAGCCGCATTGGGGCTGAGGTCTGTTCCCAGAGCACAGTTTCCCTTTGCAGAATGCAGCTCCTCGAAGCGCCTTTTGGGCCGTTTCGGAGATAGGCCCTAGGTGGGTCCCTCCATAGGTGGCTATAGCTTTGCTGTTAGGGCCAGTGCGAACAGGGCTTCTTCATGCCAAATCAGCCTTCTCCGCCAAGGAGAACACGTTCTGAGTTGGTTTCAGGCTGCAGACACCATCAGCCCAGCAGCAGTGCCCACGGAGCCAGTGGAAGCCCAGCCCCTCCTTGGCCCTCTGGGGAGCATAGGGCTAGGTGAGAACTAGGCCAGCGCAGCGATCCTGAGCCAAGCCGCATTGGGGCTGAGGTCTGTTCCCAGAGCACAGTTTCCCTTTGCAGAAGGCAGTTCCTCGAAGCGCGTTTTGGGCCGTTTCGGAGGTAGGCCCTAGGTGGGTCTCTCCCTAGCAGGCTACGGGTGGGTTGCTAGGGCCAGTGCAAACAGGGCTTCTTCATGCCACATCAGCCTTCTTCGAGAAGCAGAACACGTTCGGAGTTGGTTTCAAGCTGCGGACACCACCAGCCCAGCAGCAGTGCTCACGGAGCCAGAGGCAGCCCAGTCCCTCCTTGGCCCTCTGGGGAGCATAGGGCTAGGTGGGAACTAGGCCAGCGCAGCGATCCTGAGCCAAGCCGCATTGGGGCTGAGGTCTTTTCCCTGAGCACAGTTTCTCTTTGCAGGATGCACTTCCTCGAAGCGCGTTTTGGGCCGTTTCGGAGGTAGGCCCTAGGTGGGTTCCTCCCTATCTGGCTACAGGTGGGTTGCTAGGGCCAGTCCAAACAGGGCTCCTTCATGCCAAGTCAGCCTTCTCCGCGAAGGAGAACACGTTTGGAGTTGGTTTCAGGCTGCAGACACCACCAGCCAAGCAGCAGTGACCACGGAGACAGAGGCAGCCCAGCTCCACCTTGGCCCTATGTGGAGCATAGGGCTAGGTGAGAACTAGGCCAGCGCCGCGATCCTGAGCCAAGCCGAATTGGGGCTGAGGTCTGTTCCCCGAGCACAGTTTCCCTTTGCAGGATGCACTTCCTCGAAACGCGTTTTGGGCCGTTTCGGAGGTAGGCCCTAGGTGGGTTCCTCCCTATCTGGCTATAGGTGGGTTGCTAGGGCCAGTCCAAACAGGGCTCCTTCATGCCAAGTCAGCCTTCTCCGCGAAGGAGAACACGTTTGGAGTTGGTTTCAGGCTGCAGACACCACCAGCCAAGCAGCAGTGACCACGGAGACAGAGGCAGCCCAGCTCCACCTTGGCCCTCTGGGGAGCATAGGGCTAGGTGAGAACTAGGCCAGCGCCGCGATCCTGAGCCAAGCCGCTTTGGGGCTGAGGTCTGTTCCCCGAGCACAGTTTCCCTTTGCAGGATGCACTTCCTCGAAACGCGTTTTGGGCCGTTTCGGAGGTAGGCCCTAGGTGGGTGCCTCCCTATCTGGCTATAGGTGGGTTGCTAGGGCCAGTGCAAACAGGGCTCCTTCATGCCAAGTCAGCCTTCTCCGCGAAGGAGAACACGTTCGGAATTGGTTTCAAGCTGAGGACACCACCAGCCAAGCAGCGGTGCCCACGGAGCCAGAGGCAGCCCAGCCCCTCCTTGGCCCTCTGGGGAGCATAGGGCTAGGTGGGAACTAGGCCAGCGCCACGATCCTGAGCCAAGCCGCTTTGGGGCTGAGGTTTGTTCCTCGAGCACAGTTTCCCTTTGCAGAATGCAGTTCCTCGAAGCGCGTTTTGGGCCATTTCGGAGCTAGGCTCTATGTGTGTCCCTCCCTAGGAGGCTATAGCTTTGCTGCTAGGGCAAGTGCGAACAGGGCTTCTTCATGCAACATCAGCCTTCTTCGCGAAGGAGAACACGTTCGGAGTTGGTTTCAAGCTGCGGACACCACCAGCCCAGCAGCAGTGCCCATGGAGCCAGAGGTAGCCCAGCCCCTCCTTGGCCCTCTGGGGAGCATAGGGCTAGGTGAGAACTAGGCCAGCACAGCGATCCTGAGCCAAGCCGCATTGGGGCTGAGGTCTGTTCCCAGAGCATAGTTTCCCTTTGCAGAATGCAGCTCCTCGAAGCGCGTTTTGGGCCATTTCGGAGATAGGCCCTAGGTGGGTCCCTCCCTATCTGGCTATAGGTGGGTTGCTAGGGCAAGTCCAAACAGGGCTCCTTCATGCCACGTCAGCCTTCTCCGCGAAGGAGAACACGTTTGGAGTTGGTTTCAGGCTGCAGACACCACCAGCCAAGCAGCAGTGACCACGGAGACAGAGGCAGCCCAGCTCCACCTTGGCCCTATGTGGAGCATAGGGCTAGGTGAGAACTAGGCCAGCACAGCGATCCTGAGCCAAGCCGCATTGGGGCTGAGGTCTGTTCCCGGAGCACAGTTTCCCTTTGCAGAATGCAGCTCCTCGAAGTGCGTTTTGGGCTGTTTCGGAGGTAGGCCCTAGGTGGGTCTCTCCCTAGCAGGCTACGGGTGGGTTGCTAGGGCCAGTGCAAACAGGGCTTCTTCATGCCACATCAGCCTTCTCCGACAAGGAGAACACGTTTGGAGATGGTTTCAAGCTGAGGACACCACCAGCCAAGCAGCGGTGCCCACGGAGCCAGAGGCAGCCCAGCCCCTCCTTGGCCCTCTGGGGAGCATAGGGCTAGGTGGGAACTAGGCCAGCGCCACGATCCTGAGCCAAGCCGCTTTGGGGCTGAGGTTTGTTCCTCGAGCACAGTTTCCCTTTGCAGAATGCAGCTCCTCGAAGCGCGTTTTGGGCCGTTTCGGAGCTAGGCTCTATGTGTGTCCCTCCCTAGGAGGCTATAGCTTTGCTGCTAGGGCAAGTGCGAACAGGGCTTCTTCATGCCAAATCAGCCTTCTTCGCGAAGGAGAACACGTTCGGAGTTGGTTTCAAGCTGCGGACACCACCAGCCCAGCAGCAGTGCCCATGGAGCCAGAGGCAGCCCAGCCCCTCCTTGGCCCTCTGGGGAGCATAGGGCTAGGTGAGAACTAGGCCAGCACAGCGATCCTGAGCCAAGCCGCATTGGGGCTGAGGTCTGTTCCCGGAGCACAGTTTCCCTTTGCAGAATGCAGCTCCTCGAAGCGCCTTTTGGGCCGTTTCGGAGATAGGCCCTAGGTGGGTCCCTCCATAGGTGGCTATAGCTTTGCTGTTAGGGCCAGTGCAAACAGGGCTTCTTCATGCCAAATCAGCCTTCTCCGCCAAGGAGAACACGTTCTGAGTTGGTTTCAGGCTGCAGACACCATCAGCCCAGCAGCAGTGCCCACGGAGCCAGTGGAAGCCCAGCCCCTCCTTGGCCCTCTGGGGAGCATAGGGCTAGGTGAGAACTAGGCCAGCGCAGCGATCCTGAGCCAAGCCGCATTGGGGCTGAGGTCTGTTCCCAGAGCACAGTTTCCCTTTGCAGAAGGCAGTTCCTCGAAGCGCGTTTTGGGCCGTTTCGGAGGTAGGCCCTAGGTGGGTCTCTCCCTAGCAGGCTACGGGTGGGTTGCTAGGGCCAGTGCAAACAGGGCTTCTTCATGCCACATCAGCCTTCTTCGAGAAGCAGAACACGTTCGGAGTTGGTTTCAAGCTGCGGACACCACCAGCCCAGCAGCAGTGCTCACGGAGCCAGAGGCAGCCCAGTCCCTCCTTGGCCCTCTGGGGAGCATAGGGCTAGGTGGGAACTAGGCCAGCGCAGCGATCCTGAGCCAAGCCGCATTGGGGCTGAGGTCTTTTCCCTGAGCACAGTTTCTCTTTGCAGGATGCACTTCCTCGAAGCGCGTTTTGGGCCGTTTCGGAGGTAGGCCCTAGGTGGGTTCCTCCCTATCTGGCTACAGGTGGGTTGCTAGGGCCAGTCCAAACAGGGCTCCTTCATGCCAAGTCAGCCTTCTCCGCGAAGGAGAACACGTTTGGAGTTGGTTTCAGGCTGCAGACACCACCAGCCAAGCAGCAGTGACCACGGAGACAGAGGCAGCCCAGCTCCACCTTGGCCCTATGTGGAGCATAGGGCTAGGTGAGAACTAGGCCAGCGCCGCGATCCTGAGCCAAGCCGCATTGGGGCTGAGGTCTGTTCCCCGAGCACAGTTTCCCTTTGCAGGATGCACTTCCTCGAAACGCGTTTTGGGCCGTTTCGGAGGTAGGCCCTAGGTGGGTTCCTCCCTATCTGGCTATAGGTGGGTTGCTAGGGCCAGTCCAAACAGGGCTCCTTCATGCCAAGTCAGCCTTCTCCGCGAAGGAGAACACGTTTGGAGTTGGTTTCAGGCTGCAGACACCACCAGCCAAGCAGCAGTGACCACGGAGACAGAGGCAGCCCAGCTCCACCTTGGCCCTCTGGGGAGCATAGGGCTAGGTGAGAACTAGGCCAGCGCCGCGATCCTGAGCCAAGCCGCTTTGGGGCTGAGGTCTGTTCCCCGAGCACAGTTTCCCTTTGCAGGATGCACTTCCTCGAAACGCGTTTTGGGCCGTTTCGGAGGTAGGCCCTAGGTGGGTGCCTCCCTATCTGGCTATAGGTGGGTTGCTAGGGCCAGTGCAAACAGGGCTCCTTCATGCCAAGTCAGCCTTCTCCGCGAAGGAGAACACGTTCGGAATTGGTTTCAAGCTGAGGACACCACCAGCCAAGCAGCGGTGCCCACGGAGCCAGAGGCAGCCCAGCCCCTCCTTGGCCCTCTGGGGAGCATAGGGCTAGGTGGGAACTAGGCCAGCGCCACGATCCTGAGCCAAGCCGCTTTGGGGCTGAGGTTTGTTCCTCGAGCACAGTTTCCCTTTGCAGAATGCAGTTCCTCGAAGCGCGTTTTGGGCCATTTCGGAGCTAGGCTCTATGTGTGTCCCTCCCTAGGAGGCTATAGCTTTGCTGCTAGGGCAAGTGCGAACAGGGCTTCTTCATGCAACATCAGCCTTCTTCGCGAAGGAGAACACGTTCGGAGTTGGTTTCAAGCTGCGGACACCACCAGCCCAGCAGCAGTGCCCATGGAGCCAGAGGTAGCCCAGCCCCTCCTTGGCCCTCTGGGGAGCATAGGGCTAGGTGAGAACTAGGCCAGCACAGCGATCCTGAGCCAAGCCGCATTGGGGCTGAGGTCTGTTCCCAGAGCATAGTTTCCCTTTGCAGAATGCAGCTCCGCGAAGCGCGTTTTGGGCCGTTTCGGAGATAGGCCCTAGGTGGGTCCCTCCCTAGCTGGCTATAGCTTTGCTGTTAGGGCCAGTGCTAACAGGGCTTCTTCATGCCAAATCAGCCTTCTCCGCCAAGGAGAACACGTTCTGAGTTGGTTTCAGGCTGCAGACACCATCAGCCCAGCAGCAGTGCCCACGGAGCCAGTGGCAGCCCAGCAACTCCTTGGCCCTCTGGGGAGCATAGGGCTATGTGAGAACTAGGCCAGCGCAGTGATCCTGAGCCAAGCCGCATTGGGGCTGAGGTTTGTTCCCCGAGCACAGTTTCGCTTTGCAGAATGCAGCTCCTCGAAGCGCGTTTTGGGCCGTTTCGGAGGTAGGCCCTAGGTGGGTCCCTCCCTAGCAGGCTACAGGTGGGTTGCTAGGGCCTGTGCAAACAGGGCTTCTTTATGCCACATCAGCCTTCTCCGCGAAGGAGAACACGTTTGGAGATGGTTTCAAGCTGAGGACAACACCAGCCAAGCAGCGGTGCCCACGGAGCGAGAGGCAGCCCAGCCCCTCCTTGGCCCTCTGGGGAGCATAGGGCTAGGTGAGAACTAGGCCAGCACAGCGATCCTGAGCCAAGCCGCATTGGGGCTGAGGTCTGTTCCCAGAGCACAGTTTCCCTTTGCAGAATGCAGCTCCTCGAAGCGCGTTTTGGGCCGTTTCGGAGCTAGGCTCTATGTGTGTCCCTCCCTAGGAGGCTATAGCTTTGCTGCTAGGGCAAGTGCGAACAGGGCTTCTTCATGCAACATCAGCCTTCTTCGCGAAGGAGAACACGTTCCGAGTTGGTTTCAAGCTGCGGACACCACCAGCCCAGCAGCAGTGCCCATGGGGCCAGAGGCAGCCCAGCCCCTCCTTGGCCCTCTGGGGAGCATAGGGCTAGGTGAGAAGTAGGCCAGCACAGCGATCCTGAGCCAAGCCGCATTGGGGCTGAGGTCTGTTCCCGGAGCACAGTTTCCCTTTGCAGAATGCAGCTCCTCGAAGCGCCTTTTGGGCCGTTTCGGAGATAGGCCCTAGGTGGGTCCCTCCATAGGTGGCTATAGCTTTGCTGTTAGGGCCAGTGCAAACAGGGCTTCTTCATGCCAAATCAGCCTTCTCCGCCAAGGAGAACACGTTCTGAGTTGGTTTCAGGCTGCAGACACCATCAGCCCAGCAGCAGTGCCCACGGAGCCAGTGGAAGCCCAGCCCCTCCTTGGCCCTCTGGGGAGCATAGGGCTAGGTGAGAACTAGGCCAGCGCAGCGATCCTGAGCCAAGCCGCATTGGGGCTGAGGTCTGTTCCCAGAGCACAGTTTCCCTTTGCAGAAGGCAGTTCCTCGAAGCGCGTTTTGGGCCGTTTCGGAGGTAGGCCCTAGGTGGGTCTCTCCCTAGCAGGCTACGGGTGGGTTGCTAGGGCCATTGCAAACAGGGCTTCTTCATGCCACATCAGCCTTCTTCGCGAAGCAGAACACGTTCGGAGTTGGTTTCAAGCTGCGGACACCACCAGCCCAGCAGCAGTGCTCACGGAGCCAGAGGCAGCCCAGCCCCTCCTTGGCCCTCTGGGGAGCATAGGGCTAGGTGGGAACTAGGCCAGCGCAGCGATCCTGAGCCAAGCCGCATTGGGGCTGAGGTCTTTTCCCTGAGCACAGTTTCTCTTTGCAGGATGCACTTCCTCGAAGCGCGTTTTGGGCCGTTTCGGAGGTAGGCCCTAGGTGGGTTCCTCCCTATCTGGCTATAGGTGGGTTGCTAGGGCCAGTCCAAACAGGGCTCCTTCATGCCAAGTCAGCCTTCTCCGCGAAGGAGAACACGTTTGGAGTTGGTTTCAGGCTGCAGACACCACCAGCCAAGCAGCAGTGCCCACGGAGACAGAGGCAGCCCAGCTCCACCTTGGCCCTATGTGGAGCATAGGGCTAGGTGAGAACTAGGCCAGCGCCGCGATCCTGAGCCAAGCCGCTTTGGGGCTGAGGTCTGTTCCCCGAGCACAGTTTCCCTTTGCAGGATGCACTTCCTCGAAACGCGTTTTGGGCCGTTTCGGAGGTAGGCCCTAGGTGGGTTCCTCCCTATCTGGCTATAGGTGGGTTGCTAGGGCCAGTCCAAACAGGGCTCCTTCATGCCAAGTCAGCCTTCTCCGCGAAGGAGAACACGTTTGGAGTTGGTTTCAGGCTGCAGACACCACCAGCCAAGCAGCAGTGACCACGGAGACAGAGGCAGCCCAGCTCCACCTTGGCCCTATGTGGAGCATAGGGCTAGGTGAGAACTAGGCCAGCGCCGCGATCCTGAGTCAAGCCGCATTGGGGCTGAGGTCTGTTCCCCGAGCACAGTTTCCCTTTGCAGAATGCAGCTCCTCGAAGTGCGTTTTGGGCCGTTTCGGAGGTAGGCCCTAGGTGGGTCTCTCCCTAGCAGGCTACGGGTGGGTTGCTAGGGCCAGTGCAAACAGGACTTCTTCATGCCACATCAGCCTTCTCCGCGAAGGAGAACACGTTTGGAGATGGTTTCAAGCTGAGGACACCACCAGCCAAGCAGCGGTGCCCACGGAGCCAGAGGCAGCCCAGCCCCTCCTTGGCCCTCTGGGGAGCATAGGGCTAGGTGGGAACTAGGCCAGCGCCACGATCCTGAGCCAAGCCGCTTTGGGGCTGAGGTTTGTTCCTCGAGCACAGTTTCCCTTTGCAGAATGCAGCTCCTCGAAGCGCGTTTTGGGCCGTTTCGGAGCTAGGCTCTATGTGTGTCCCTCCCTAGGAGGCTATAGCTTTGCTGCTAGGGCAAGTGCGAACAGGGCTTCTTCATGCCAAATCAGCCTTCTTCGCGAAGGAGAACACGTTCGGAGTTGGTTTCAAGCTGCGGACACCACCAGCCCAGCAGCAGTGCCCACGGAGCCAGAGGCAGCCCAGCCCCTCCTTGGCCCTCTGGGGAGCATAGGGCTAGGTGAGAAGTAGGCCAGCACAGTGATCCTGAGCCAAGCCGCATTGGGGCTGAGGTTTGTTCCCCGAGCACAGTTTCCCTTTGCAGAATGCAGCTCCTCGAAGCGCGTTTTGGGCCGTTTCGGAGGTAGGCCCTAGGTGGGTCCCTCCCTAGCAGGCTACGGGTGGGTTGCTAGGGCCAGTGCAAACAGGGCTTCTTTATGCCACATCAGCCTTCTCCGCGAAGGAGAACACGTTTGGAGATGGTTTCAAGCTGAGGACACCACCAGCCAAGCAGCGGTGCCCACGGAGCGAGAGGCAGCCCAGCCCCTCCTTGGCCCTCTGGGGAGCATAGGGCTAGGTGAGAAGTAGGCCAGCACAGCGATCCTGAGCCAAGCCGCATTGGGGCTGAGGTCTGTTCCCAGAGCATAGTTTCCCTTTGCAGAATGCAGCTCCTCGAAGCGCGTTTTGGGCCGTTTCGGAGGTAGGCCCTAGGTGGGTTCCTCCCTATCTGGCTATAGGTGGGTTGCTAGGGCCAGTCCAAACAGGGCTCCTTCATGCCAAGTCAGCCTTCTCCGCGAAGGAGAACACGTTTGGAGTTGGTTTCAGGCTGCAGACACCACCAGCCAAGCAGCAGTGACCACGGAGACAGAGGCAGCCCAGCTCCACCTTGGCCCTATGTGGAGCATAGGGCTAGGTGAGAACTAGGCCAGCGCCGCGATCCTGAGCCAAGCCGCATTGGGGCTGAGGTCTGTTCCCCGAGCACAGTTTCCCTTTGCAGGATGCACTTCCTCGAAACGCGTTTTGGGCCGTTTCGGAGGTAGGCCCTAGGTGGGTTCCTCCCTATCTGGCTATAGGTGGGTTGCTAGGGCCAGTCCAAACAGGGCTCCTTCATGCCAAGTCAGCCTTCTCCGCGAAGGAGAACACGTTTGGAGTTGGTTTCAGGCTGCAGACACCACCAGCCAAGCAGCAGTGACCACGGAGACAGAGGCAGCCCAGCTCCACATTGGCCCTCTGGGGAGCATAGGGCTAGGTGAGAACTAGGCCAGCGCCGCGATCCTGAGCCAAGCCGCTTTGGGGCTGAGGTCTGTTCCCCGAGCACAGTTTCCCTTTGCAGGATGCACTTCCTCGAAACGCGTTTTGGGCCGTTTCGGAGGTAGGCCCTAGGTGGGTGCCTCCCTATCTGGCTATAGGTGGGTTGCTAGGGCCAGTGCAAACAGGGCTCCTTCATGCCAAGTCAGCCTTCTCCGCGAAGGAGAACACGTTCGGAATTGGTTTCAAGCTGAGGACACCACCAGCCAAGCAGCGGTGCCCACGGAGCCAGAGGCAGCCCAGCCCCTCCTTGGCCCTCTGGGGAGCATAGGGCTAGGTGGGAACTAGGCCAGCGCCACGATCCTGAGCCAAGCCGCTTTGGGGCTGAGGTTTGTTCCTCGAGCACAGTTTCCCTTTGCAGAATGCAGTTCCTCGAAGCGCGTTTTGGGCCATTTCGGAGCTAGGCTCTATGTGTGTCCCTCCCTAGGAGGCTATAGCTTTGCTGCTAGGGCAAGTGCGAACAGGGCTTCTTCATGCAACATCAGCCTTCTTCGCGAAGGAGAACACGTTCGGAGTTGGTTTCAAGCTGCGGACACCACCAGCCCAGCAGCAGTGCCCATGGAGCCAGAGGTAGCCCAGCCCCTCCTTGGCCCTCTGGGGAGCATAGGGCTAGGTGAGAACTAGGCCAGCACAGCGATCCTGAGCCAAGCCGCATTGGGGCTGAGGTCTGTTCCCAGAGCATAGTTTCCCTTTGCAGAATGCAGCTCCGCGAAGCGCGTTTTGGGCCGTTTCGGAGATAGGCCCTAGGTGGGTCCCTCCCTAGCTGGCTATAGCTTTGCTGTTAGGGCCAGTGCTAACAGGGCTTCTTCATGCCAAATCAGCCTTCTCCGCCAAGGAGAACACGTTCTGAGTTGGTTTCAGGCTGCAGACACCATCAGCCCAGCAGCAGTGCCCACGGAGCCAGTGGCAGCCCAGCAACTCCTTGGCCCTCTGGGGAGCATAGGGCTATGTGAGAACTAGGCCAGCGCAGTGATCCTGAGCCAAGCCGCATTGGGGCTGAGGTTTGTTCCCCGAGCACAGTTTCGCTTTGCAGAATGCAGCTCCTCGAAGCGCGTTTTGGGCCGTTTCGGAGGTAGGCCCTAGGTGGGTCCCTCCCTAGCAGGCTACAGGTGGGTTGCTAGGGCCTGTGCAAACAGGGCTTCTTTATGCCACATCAGCCTTCTCCGCGAAGGAGAACACGTTTGGAGATGGTTTCAAGCTGAGGACAACACCAGCCAAGCAGCGGTGCCCACGGAGCGAGAGGCAGCCCAGCCCCTCCTTGGCCCTCTGGGGAGCATAGGGCTAGGTGAGAACTAGGCCAGCACAGCGATCCTGAGCCAAGCCGCATTGGGGCTGAGGTCTGTTCCCAGAGCACAGTTTCCCTTTGCAGAATGCAGCTCCTCGAAGCGCGTTTTGGGCCGTTTCGGAGCTAGGCTCTATGTGTGTCCCTCCCTAGGAGGCTATAGCTTTGCTGCTAGGGCAAGTGCGAACAGGGCTTCTTCATGCAACATCAGCCTTCTTCGCGAAGGAGAACACGTTCCGAGTTGGTTTCAAGCTGCGGACACCACCAGCCCAGCAGCAGTGCCCATGGGGCCAGAGGCAGCCCAGCCCCTCCTTGGCCCTCTGGGGAGCATAGGGCTAGGTGAGAAGTAGGCCAGCACAGCGATCCTGAGCCAAGCCGCATTGGGGCTGAGGTCTGTTCCCGGAGCACAGTTTCCCTTTGCAGAATGCAGCTCCTCGAAGCGCCTTTTGGGCCGTTTCGGAGATAGGCCCTAGGTGGGTCCCTCCATAGGTGGCTATAGCTTTGCTGTTAGGGCCAGTGCAAACAGGGCTTCTTCATGCCAAATCAGCCTTCTCCGCCAAGGAGAACACGTTCTGAGTTGGTTTCAGGCTGCAGACACCATCAGCCCAGCAGCAGTGCCCACGGAGCCAGTGGAAGCCCAGCCCCTCCTTGGCCCTCTGGGGAGCATAGGGCTAGGTGAGAACTAGGCCAGCGCAGCGATCCTGAGCCAAGCCGCATTGGGGCTGAGGTCTGTTCCCAGAGCACAGTTTCCCTTTGCAGAAGGCAGTTCCTCGAAGCGCGTTTTGGGCCGTTTCGGAGGTAGGCCCTAGGTGGGTCTCTCCCTAGCAGGCTACGGGTGGGTTGCTAGGGCCATTGCAAACAGGGCTTCTTCATGCCACATCAGCCTTCTTCGCGAAGCAGAACACGTTCGGAGTTGGTTTCAAGCTGCGGACACCACCAGCCCAGCAGCAGTGCTCACGGAGCCAGAGGCAGCCCAGCCCCTCCTTGGCCCTCTGGGGAGCATAGGGCTAGGTGGGAACTAGGCCAGCGCAGCGATCCTGAGCCAAGCCGCATTGGGGCTGAGGTCTTTTCCCTGAGCACAGTTTCTCTTTGCAGGATGCACTTCCTCGAAGCGCGTTTTGGGCCGTTTCGGAGGTAGGCCCTAGGTGGGTTCCTCCCTATCTGGCTATAGGTGGGTTGCTAGGGCCAGTCCAAACAGGGCTCCTTCATGCCAAGTCAGCCTTCTCCGCGAAGGAGAACACGTTTGGAGTTGGTTTCAGGCTGCAGACACCACCAGCCAAGCAGCAGTGACCACGGAGACAGAGGCAGCCCAGCTCCACCTTGGCCCTATGTGGAGCATAGGGCTAGGTGAGAACTAGGCCAGCGCCGCGATCCTGAGCCAAGCCGCTTTGGGGCTGAGGTCTGTTCCCTGAGCACAGTTTCCCTTTGCAGGATGCACTTCCTCGAAACGCGTTTTGGGCCGTTTCGGAGGTAGGCCCTAGGTGGGTTCCTCCCTATCTGGCTATAGGTGGGTTGCTAGGGCCAGTCCAAACAGGGCTCCTTCATGCCAAGTCAGCCTTCTCCGCGAAGGAGAACACGTTTGGAGTTGGTTTCAGGCTGCAGACACCACCAGCCAAGCAGCAGTGACCACGGAGACAGAGGCAGCCCAGCTCCACCTTGGCCCTATGTGGAGCATAGGGCTAGGTGAGAACTAGGCCAGCGCCGCGATCCTGAGTCAAGCCGCATTGGGGCTGAGGTCTGTTCCCCGAGCACAGTTTCCCTTTGCAGAATGCAGCTCCTCGAAGTGCGTTTTGGGCCGTTTCGGAGGTAGGCCCTAGGTGGGTCTCTCCCTAGCAGGCTACGGGTGGGTTGCTAGGGCCAGTGCAAACAGGGCTTCTTCATGCCACATCAGCTTTCTCCGACAAGGAGAACACGTTTGTAGTTGGTTTCAAGCTGAGGACACCACCAGCCAAGCAGCGGTGCCCACGGAGCCAGAGGCAGCCCAGCCCCTCCTTGGCCCTCTGGGGAGCATAGGGCTAGGTGAGAACTAGGCCAGCGCCACGATCCTGAGCCAAGCCGCTTTGGGGCTGAGGTTTGTTCCTCGAGCACAGTTTCCCTTTGCAGAATGCAGCTCCTCGAAGCGCGTTTTGGGCCGTTTCGGAGGTAGGCCCTATGTGTGTCCCTCCATAGGTGGCTATAGCTTTGCTGCTAGGGCAAGTGCGAACAGGGCTTCTTCATGCCAAATCAGCCTTCTTCGCGAAGGAGAACACGTTCGGAGTTGGTTTCAAGCTGCGGACACCACCAGCCCAGCAGCAGTGCCCACGGAGCCAGAGGCAGCCCAGCCCCTCCTTGGCCCTCTGGGGAGCATAGGGCTAGGTGAGAAGTAGGCCAGCACAGTGATCCTGAGCCAAGCCGCATTGGGGCTGAGGTTTGTTCCCCGAGCACAGTTTCCCTTTGCAGAATGCAGCTCCTCGAAGCGCGTTTTGGGCCGTTTCGGAGGTAGGCCCTAGGTGGGTCCCTCCCTAGCAGGCTACGGGTGGGTTGCTAGGGCCAGTGCAAACAGGGCTTCTTTATGCCACATCAGCCTTCTCCGCGAAGGAGAACACGTTTGGAGATGGTTTCAAGCTGAGGACACCACCAGCCAAGCAGCGGTGCCCACGGAGCGAGAGGCAGCCCAGCCCCTCCTTGGCCCTCTGGGGAGCATAGGGCTAGGTGAGAAGTAGGCCAGCACAGCGATCCTGAGCCAAGCCGCATTGGGGCTGAGGTCTGTTCCCAGAGCATAGTTTCCCTTTGCAGAATGCAGCTCCTCGAAGCGCGTTTTGGGCCGTTTCGGAGATAGGCCCTAGGTGGGTCCCTCCCTATCTGGCTATAGGTGGGTTGCTAGGGCCAGTCCAAACAGGGCTCCTTCATGCCAAGTCAGCCTTCTCCGCGAAGGAGAACACGTTTGGAGTTGGTTTCAGGCTGCAGACACCACCAGCCAAGCAGCAGTGACCACGGAGACAGAGGCAGCCCAGCTCCACCTTGGCCCTATGTGGAGCATAGGGCTAGGTGAGAACTAGGCCAGCGCCGCGATCCTGAGTCAAGCCGCATTGGGGCTGAGGTCTGTTCCCCGAGCACAGTTTCCCTTTGCAGAATGCAGCTCCTCGAAGCGCGTTTTGGGCCGTTTCGGAGGTAGGCCCTAGGTGGGTCTCTCCCTAGCAGGCTACGGGTGGGTTGCTAGGGCCAGTGCAAACAGGGATTCTTCATGCCACATCAGCCTTCTCCGACAAGGAGAACACGTTCTGAGTTGGTTTCAAGCTGAGGACACCACCAGCCAAGCAGCGGTGCCCACGGAGCCAGAGGCAGCCCAGCCCCTCCTTGGCCCTCTGGGGAGCATAGGGCTAGGTGAGAACTAGGCCAGCGCCACGATCCTGAGCCAAGCCGCTTTGGGGCTGAGGTTTGTTCCTCGAGCACAGTTTCCCTTTGCAGAATGCAGCTCCTCGAAGCGCGTTTTGGGCCGTTTCGTAGCTAGGCTCTATGTGTGTCCCTCCCTAGGTGGCTATAGCTTTGCTGCTAGGGCCAGGGCCAAAAGGGCTTCTTTATGCCACATCAGCCTTCTCCGCGAAGGAGAACACGTTTGGAGATGGTTTCAAGCTGAGGACACCACCAGCCAAGCAGCGGTGCCCACGGAGCCAGAGGCAGCCCAGCCCCTCCTTGGCCCTCTGGGGAGCATAGGGCTAGGTGAGAACTAGGCCAGCACAGCGATCCTGAGCCAAGCCGCATTGGGGCTGAGGTCTTTTCCCTGAGCACAGTTTCTCTTTGCAGAATGCAGCTCCTCGAAGCGCGTTTTGGGCGTTTCGGAGGTAGGCCTTAGGTGGGTCCCTCCATAGGTGGCTATAGCTTTGCTGCTAGGGCAAGTGTGAACAGGGCTTCGTTCATGCCAAATCAGCCTTCTTCGCGAAGGAGAACACGTTCGGAGTTGGTTTCAAGCTGCGGACACCACCAGCCCAGCAGCAGTGCCCACGGAGCCAGAGGCAGCCCAGCCCCTCCTTGGCCCTCTGGGGAGCATAGGGCTAGGTGAGAACTAGGCCAGCGCAGCGATCCTGAGCCAAGCCGCATTGGGGCTGAGGTCTGTTCCCTGAGCACAGTTTCTCTTTGCAGAATGCAGCTCCTCGAAGCGCGTTTTGGGCCGTTTCGGAGGTAGGCCCTAGGTGGGTCTCTCCCTAGCAGGCTACGGGTGGGTTGCTAGGGCCATTGCAAACAGGGCTTCTTCATGCCACATCAGCCTTCTTCGCGAAGCAGAACACGTTCGGAGTTGGTTTCAAGCTGCGGACACCACCAGCCCAGCAGCAGTGCTCACGGAGCCAGAGGCAGCCCAGCCCCTCCTTGGCCCTCTGGGGAGCATAGGGCTAGGTGGGAACTAGGCCAGCGCAGCGATCCTGAGCCAAGCCGCATTGGGGCTGAGGTCTTTTCCCTGAGCACAGTTTCTCTTTGCAGGATGCACTTCCTCGAAGCGCGTTTTGGGCCGTTTCGGAGGTAGGCCCTAGGTGGGTTCCTCCCTATCTGGCTATAGGTGGGTTGCTAGGGCCAGTCCAAACAGGGCTCCTTCATGCCACGTCAGCCTTCTCCGCGAAGGAGAACACGTTTGGAGTTGGTTTCAGGCTGCAGACACCACCAGCCAAGCAGCAGTGCCCACGGAGACAGAGGCAGCCCAGCTCCACCTTGGCCCTATGTGGAGCATAGGGCTAGGTGAGAACTAGGCCAGCGCCGCGATCCTGAGCCAAGCCGCTTTGGGGCTGAGGTCTGTTCCCCGAGCACAGTTTCCCTTTGCAGGATGCACTTCCTCGAAACGCGTTTTGGGCCGTTTCGGAGGTAGGCCCTAGGTGGGTTCCTCCCTATCTGGCTATAGGTGGGTTGCTAGGGCCAGTCCAAACAGGGCTCCTTCATGCCAAGTCAGCCTTCTCCGCGAAGGAGAACACGTTTGGAGTTGGTTTCAGGCTGCAGACACCACCAGCCAAGCAGCAGTGACCACGGAGACAGAGGCAGCCCAGCTCCACCTTGGCCCTATGTGGAGCATAGGGCTAGGTGAGAACTAGGCCAGCGCCGCGATCCTGAGTCAAGCCGCATTGGGGCTGAGGTCTGTTCCCCGAGCACAGTTTCCCTTTGCAGAATGCAGCTCCTCGAAGCGCGTTTTGGGCCGTTTCGGAGGTAGGCCCTAGGTGGGTCTCTCCCTAGCAGGCTACGGGTGGGTTGCTAGGGCCAGTGCAAACAGGGCTTCTTCATGCCACATCAGCTTTCTCCGACAAGGAGAACACGTTTGTAGTTGGTTTCAAGCTGAGGACACCACCAGCCAAGCAGCGGTGCCCACGGAGCCAGAGGCAGCCCAGCCCCTCCTTGGCCCTCTGGGGAGCATAGGGCTAGGTGAGAACTAGGCCAGCGTCACGATCCTGAGCCAAGCCGCTTTGGGGCTGAGGTTTGTTCCTCGAGCACAGTTTCCCTTTGCAGAATGCAGCTCCTCGAAGCGCGTTTTGGGCCGTTTCGGAGGTAGGCCCTATGTGTGTCCCTCCATAGGTGGCTATAGCTTTGCTGCTAGGGCAAGTGCGAACAGGGCTTCTTTATGCCACATCAGCCTTCTCCGCGAAGGAGAACACGTTTGGAGATGGTTTCAAGCTGAGGACACCACCAGCCAAGCAGCGGTGCCCACGGAGCCAGAGGCAGCCCAGCCCCTCCTTGGCCCTCTGGGGAGCATAGGGCTAGGTGAGAACTAGGCCAGCACAGCGATCCTGAGCCAAGCCGCATTGGGGCTGAGGTCTTTTCCCTGAGCACAGTTTCTCTTTGCAGAATGCAGCTCCTCGAAGCGCGTTTTGGGCGTTTCGGAGGTAGGCCTTAGGTGGGTCCCTCCATAGGTGGCTATAGCTTTGCTGCTAGGGCAAGTGTGAACAGGGCTTCTTCATGCCAAATCAGCCTTCTTCGCGAAGGAGAACACGTTCGGAGTTGGTTTCAAGCTGCGGACACCACCAGCCCAGCAGCAGTGCCCACGGAGCCAGAGGCAGCCCAGCCCCTCCTTGGCCCTCTGGGGAGCATAGGGCTAGGTGAGAACTAGGCCAGCGCAGCGATCCTGAGCCAAGCCGCATTGGGGCTGAGGTCTGTTCCCTGAGCACAGTTTCTCTTTGCAGAATGCAGCTCCTCGAAGCGCGTTTTGGGCCGTTTCGGAGGTAGGCCCTAGGTGGGTCTCTCCCTAGCAGGCTACGGGTGGGTTGCTAGGGCCAGTGCAAACAGGGCTTCTTTATGCCACATCAGCCTTCTCCGCGAAGGAGAACACGTTTGGAGATGGTTTCAAGCTGAGGACACCACCAGCCAAGCAGCGGAGCCCACGGAGCCAGAGGCAGCCCAGCCCCTCCTTGGCCCTCTGGGGAGCATAGGGCTAGGTGAGAACTAGGCCAGCACAGCGATCCTGAGCCAAGCCGCATTGGGGCTGAGGTCTGTTCCCGGAGCACAGTTTCCCTTTGCAGAATGCAGCTCCTCGAAGCGCGTTTTGGGCCGTTTCGGAGATAGGCCCTAGGTGGGTCCCTCCCTAGCTGGCTATAGCTTTGCTGTTAGGTCCAGTGCAAACAGGGCTTCTTCATGCCACATCAGCCTTCTCCGCCAAGGAGAACACGTTCTGAGTTGGTTTCAGGCTGCAGACACCATCAGCCGAGCAGCAGTGCCCACGGAGCCAGTGGCAGCCCAGCCCCTCCTTGGCCTTATGGGGAGCATAGGGCTACTTGAGAACTAGGCCAGCGCACCGATCCTGAGCCAAGCCGCATTGGGGCTGAGGTTTGTTCCCCGAGCACAGTTTCCCTTTGCAGAATGCAGCTCCTCGAAGCGCGTTTTGGGCCGTTTCGGAGGTAGGCCCTAGGTGGGTCTCTCCCTAGCAGGCTACGGGTGGGTTGCTAGGGCCAGTGCAAACAGGGATTCTTCATGCCACATCAGCCTTCTTCGCGAAGGAGAACACGTTCGGAGTTGGTTTCAAGCTGCGGACACCACCAGCCCAGCAGCAGTGCCCACGGAGCCAGAGGCAGCCCAGCCCCTCCTTGGCCCTCTGGGGAGCATAGGGCTAGGTGAGAACTAGGCCAGCGCAGCGATCCTGAGCCAAGCCGCATTGGGGCTGAGGTTTGTTCCCTGAGCACAGTTTCTCTTTGCAGAATGCAGTTCCTCAAAGCGCGTTTTGGGCCGTTTCGGAGGTAGGCCCTAGGTGGGTCCCTCCCTATCAGGCTATAGGTGGGTTGCTAGGGCCAGTCTAAACAGGGCTCCTTCATGCCAAGTCAGCCTTCTCCGCGACGGAGAACACGTTTGGAGTTGGTTTCAGGCTGCAGACACCACCAGCCAAGCAGCAGTGACCACGGAGACAGAGGCAGCCCAGCTCCACCTTGGCCCTCTGGGGAGCATAGAGCTAGGTGAGAACTACGCCAGCGCCGCGATCCTGAGGCAAGCCGCTTTGAGGCTGAGGTCTGTTCCCCGAGCACAGTTTCCCTTTGCAGAATGCAGCTCCTCGAAGTGCGTTTTGGGCCGTTTCGGAGGTAGGCCCTAGGTGGGTCTCTCCCTAGCAGGCTACGGGTGGGTTGCTAGGGCCAGTGCAAACAGGGCTTCTTCATGCCACATCAGCCTTCTCCGACAAGGAGAACACGTTTGTAGTTGGTTTCCAGCTGCGGAGACCACCAGCCAAGCAGCGGTGCCCACGGAGCCAGAGGCAGCCCAGCCCCTCCTTGGCCCTCTGGGGAGCATAGGGCTAGGTGAGTACTAGGCCAGCGCCACGATCCTGAGCCAAGCCGCTTTGGGGCTGAGGTTTGTTCCTCGAGCACAGTTTCCCTTTGCAGAATGCAGCTCCTCGAAGCGCGTTTTGGGCCGTTTCGGAGCTAGGCTCTATGTGTGTCCCTCCCTAGGAGGCTATAGCTTTGCAGCTAGGGCAAGTGCGAACAGGGCTTCTTCATGCCAAATCAGCCTTCTTCGCGAAGGAGAACACGTTCGGAGTTGGTTTCAAGCTGGGGACACCACCAGCCCAGCAGCAGTGCCCATGGAGCCAGAGGTAGCCCAGCCCCTCCTTGGCCCTCTGGGGAGCATAGGGCTAGGTGAGAAGTAGGCCAGCACAGCGATCCTGAGCCAAGCCGCATTGGGGCTGAGGTCTGTTCCCAGAGCATAGTTTCCCTTTGCAGAATGCAGCTCCTCGAAGCGCGTTTTGGGCCGTTTCGAAGATAGGCCCTAGGTGGGTCCCTCCCTAGCTGGCTATAGCTTTGCTGTTAGGGCCAGTGCAAACAGGGCTTCTTCATGCCAAATCAGCCTTCTCCGCCAAGGAGAACACGTTCTGAGTTGGTTTCAGGCTGCAGACACCATCAGCCCAGCAGCAGTGCCCACGGAGCCAGTGGCAGCCCAGCAACTCCTTGGCCCTCTGCGGAGCATAGGGCTATGTGAGAACTAGGCCAGCGCAGTGATCCTGAGCAAAGCCGCATTGGTGCTGAGGTTTGTTCCACGAGCACAGTTTCCCTTTGCAGAAGGCAGTTCCTCGAAGCCCGTTTTGGGCCGTTTCGGAGGTAGGCCCTAGGTGGGTCTCTCCCTAGCAGGCTACGGGTGGGTTGCTAGGGCCATTGCAAACAGGGCTTCTTCATGCCACATCAGCCTTCTTCGCGAAGCAGAACACGTTCGGAGTTGGTTTCAAGCTGCGGACACCACCAGCCAAGCAGCGGTGCCCACGGAGCCAGAGGCAGCCCAGCCCCTCCTTGGCCCTCTGGGGAGCATAGGGCTAGGTGAGAACTAGGCCAGCGCCACGATCCTGAGCCAAGCCGCTTTGGGGCTGAGGTCTGTTCCCAGAGCACAGTTTCCCTTTGCAGAATGCAGCTCCTCGAAGCGCGTTTTGGGCCGTTTCGGAGGTAGGCCCTAGGTGTGTCCCTCCATAGGTGGCTATAGCTTTGCTGCTAGGGCAAGTGCGAACAGGGCTTCTTCATGCCAAATCAGCCTTCTTCGCGAATGAGAACACGTTCGGAGTTGGTTTCAAGCTGCGGACACCACCAGCCCAGCAGCAGTGCCCACGGAGCCAGAGGCAGCCCAGCCCCTCCTTGGCCCTCTGGGGAGCATAGGGCTAGGTGAGAAGTAGGCCAGCACAGTGATCCTGAGCCAAGCCGCATTGGGGCTGAGGTTTGTTCCCCGAGCACAGTTTCCCTTTGCAGAATGCAGCTCCTCGAAGCGCGTTTTGGGCCGTTTCGGAGGTAGGCCCTAGGTGGGTCCCTCCCTAGCAGGCTACGGGTGGGTTGCTAGGGCCAGTGCAAACAGGGCTTCTTTATGCCACATCAGCCTTCTCCGCGAAGGAGAACACGTTTGGAGATGGTTTCAAGCTGAGGACACCACCAGCCAAGCAGCGGTGCCCACGGAGCGAGAGGCAGCCCAGCCCCTCCTTGGCCCTCTGGGGAGCATAGGGCTAGGTGAGAAGTAGGCCAGCACAGCGATCCTGAGCCAAGCCGCATTGGGGCTGAGGTCTGTTCCCAGAGCATAGTTTCCCTTTGCAGAATGCAGCTCCTCGAAGCGCGTTTTGGGCCGTTTCGGAGATAGGCCCTAGGTGGGTCCCTCCCTATCTGGCTATAGGTGGGTTGCTAGGGCCAGTCCAAACAGGGCTCCTTCATGCCAAGTCAGCCTTCTCCGCGAAGGAGAACACGTTTGGAGTTGGTTTCAGGCTGCAGACACCACCAGCCAAGCAGCAGTGACCACGGAGACAGAGACAGCCCAGCTCCACCTTGGCCCTATGGGGAGCATAGGGCTAGGTGAGAACTAGGCCAGCGCCGCGATCCTGAGTCAAGCCGCATTGGGGCTGAGGTCTGTTCCCCGAGCACAGTTTCCCTTTGCAGAATGCAGCTCCTCGAAGCGCGTTTTGGGCCGTTTCGGAGGTAGGCCCTAGGTGGGTCTCTCCCTAGCAGGCTACGGGTGGGTTGCTAGGGCCAGTGCAAACAGGGATTCTTCATGCCACATCAGCCTTCTCCGACAAGGAGAACACGTTCTGAGTTGGTTTCAAGCTGAGGACACCACCAGCCAAGCAGCGGTGCCCACGGAGCCAGAGGCAGCCCAGCCCCTCCTTGGCCCTCTGGGGAGCATAGGGCTAGGTGAGAACTAGGCCAGCGCCACGATCCTGAGCCAAGCCGCTTTGGGGCTGAGGTTTGTTCCTCGAGCACAGTTTCCCTTTGCAGAATGCAGCTCCTCGAAGCGCGTTTTGGGCCGTTTCGGAGCTAGGCTCTATGTGTGTCCCTCCCTAGGAGGCTATAGCTTTGCTGCTAGGGCAAGTGCGAACAGGGCTTCTTCATGCCAAATCAGCCTTCTTCGCGAAGGAGAACACGTTCGGAGTTGGTTTCAAGCTGCGGACACCACCAGCCCAGCAGCAGTGCCCATGGAGCCAGAGGTAGCCCAGCCCCTCCTTGGCCCTCTGGGGAGCATAGGGCTAGGTGAGAACTAGGCCAGCACAGCGATCCTGAGCCAAGCCGCATTGGGGCTGAGGTCTGTTCCCAGAGCATAGTTTCCCTTTGCAGAATGCAGCTCCGCGAAGCGCGTTATGGGCCGTTTCGGAGATAGGCCCTAGGTGGGTCCCTCCCTAGCTGGCTATAGCTTTGCTGTTAGGGCCAGTGCTAACAGGGCTTCTTCATGCCAAATCAGCCTTCTCCGCCAAGGAGAACACGTTCTGAGTTGGTTTCAGGCTGCAGACACCATCAGCCCAGCAGCAGTGCCCACGGAGCCAGTGGCAGCCCAGCAACTCCTTGGCCCTCTGGGGAGCATAGGGCTATGTGAGAACTAGGCCAGCGCAGTGATCCTGAGCCAAGCCGCATTGGGGCTGAGGTTTGTTCCCCGAGCACAGTTTCCCTTTGCAGAATGCAGCTCCTCGAAGCGCGTTTTGGGCCGTTTCGGAGCTAGGCTCTAGGTGGGTTCCCCCCTAGCAGGCTACGGGTGGGTTGCTAGGGCCTGTGCAAACAGGGCTTCTTTATGCCACATCAGCCTTCTCCACGAAGGAGAACACGTTTGGAGATGGTTTCAAGCTGAGGACACCACCAGCCAAGCAGCGGTGCCCACGGAGCGAGAGGCAGCCCAGCCCCTCCTTGGCCCTCTGGGGAGCATAGGGCTAGGTGAGAAGTAGGCCAGCACAGCGATCCTGAGCCAAGCCCCATTGGGGCTGAGGTCTGTTCCTGGAGCACAGTTTCCCTTTGCAGAATGCAGCTCCTCGAAGCGCGTTTTGGGCCGTTTCGGAGGTAGGCCCTAGGTGGGTCTCTCCCTAGCAGGCTACGGGTGGGTTGCTAGGGCCATTGCAAACAGGGCTTCTTCATGCCACATCAGCCTTCTTCGCGAAGCAGAACACGTTCGGAGTTGGTTTCAAGCTGCGGACACCACCAGCCAAGCAGCGGTGCCCACGGAGCCAGAGGCAGCCCAGCCCCTCCTTGGCCCTCTGGGGAGCATAGGGCTAGGTGAGAACTAGGCCAGCGCCACGATCCTGAGCCAAGCCGCTTTGGGGCTGAGGTCTGTTCCCAGAGCACAGTTTCCCTTTGCAGAATGCAGCTCCTCGAAGCGCGTTTTGGGCCATTTCGGAGCTAGGCTCTATGTGTGTCCCTCCCTAGGAGGCTATAGCTTTGCTGCTAGGGCCAGTGCGAACAGGGCTTCTTCATGCCACATCAGCCTTCTTCGCGAAGGAGAACACGTTCGGAGTTGGTTTCAAGCTGCGGACACCACCAGCCCAGCAGCAGTGCCCACGGAGCCAGAGGCAGCCCAGCCCCTCCTTGGCCCTCTGGGGAGCATAGGGCTAGGTGAGAACTAGGCCAGCACAGCGATCCTGAGCCAAGCTGCATTGGGGCTGAGGTCTGTTCCCAGAGCACAGTTTCCCTTTGCAGAATGCAGCTCCTCGAAGCGCGTTTTGGGCCGTTTCGGAGGTAGGCCCTAGGTGTGTCCCTCCATAGGTGGCTATAGCTTTGCTGCTAGGGCAAGTGCGAACAGGGCTTCTTCATGCCAAATCAGCCTTCTTCGCGAATGAGAACACGTTCGGAGTTGGTTTCAAGCTGCGGACACCACCAGCCCAGCAGCAGTGCCCACGGAGCCAGAGGCAGCCCAGCCCCTCCTTGGCCCTCTGGGGAGCATAGGGCTAGGTGAGAAGTAGGCCAGCACAGTGATCCTGAGCCAAGCCGCATTGGGGCTGAGGTTTGTTCCCCGAGCACAGTTTCCCTTTGCAGAATGCAGCTCCTCGAAGCGCGTTTTGGGCCGTTTCGGAGGTAGGCCCTAGGTGGGTCCCTCCCTAGCAGGCTACGGGTGGGTTGCTAGGGCCAGTGCAAACAGGGCTTCTTTATGCCACATCAGCCTTCTCCGCGAAGGAGAACACGTTTGGAGATGGTTTCAAGCTGAGGACACCACCAGCCAAGCAGCGGTGCCCACGGAGCGAGAGGCAGCCCAGCCCCTCCTTGGCCCTCTGGGGAGCATAGGGCTAGGTGAGAACTAGGCAGCACAGCGATCCTGAGCCAAGCCGCATTGGGGCTGAGGTCTGTTCCCAGAGCATAGTTTCCCTTTGCAGGATGCACTTCCTCGAAACGCGTTTTGGGCCGTTTCGGAGGTAGGCCCTAGGTGGGTTCCTCCCTATCTGGCTATAGGTGGGTTGCTAGGGCCAGTCCAAACAGGGCTCCTTCATGCCAAGTCAGACTTCTCCGCGAAGGAGAACACGTTTGGAGTTGGTTACAGGCTGCAGACACCACCAGCCAAGCAGCAGTGACCACGGAGACAGAGGCAGCCCAGCTCCACCTTGGCCCTCTGGGGAGCATAGGGCTAGGTGAGAACTAGGCCAGCGCCGCGATCCTGAGCCAAGCCGCTTTGGGGCTGAGGTCTGTTCCCCGAGCACAGTTTCCCTTTGCAGAATGCAGCTCCTCGAAGTGCGTTTTGGGCCGTTTCGGAGGTAGGCCCTAGGTGGGTCTCTCCCTAGCAGGCTACGGGTGGGTTGCTAGGGCCAGTGCAAACAGGGCTTCTTCATGCCACATCAGCCTTCTCGGACAAGGAGAACACGTTTGTAGTTGGTTTCAAGCTGAGGACACCACCAGCCAAGCAGCGGTGCCCACGGAGCCAGAGGCAGCCCAGCCCCTCCTTGGCCCTCTGGGGAGCATAGGGCTAGGTGGGAACTAGGCCAGCGCCACGATCCTGAGCCAAGCCGCTTTGGGGCTGAGGTTTGTTCCTCGAGCACAGTTTCCCTTTGCAGAATGCAGCTCCTCGAAGCGCCTTTTGGGCCGTTTCGGAGCTAGGCTCTATGTGTGTCCCTCCCTAGGAGGCTATAGCTTTGCTGCTAGGGCAAGTGCGAACAGGGCTTCTTCATGCCAAATCAGCCTTCTTCGCGAAGGAGAACACGTTCGGAGTTGGTTTCAAGCTGCGGACACCACCAGCCCAGCAGCAGTGCCCATGGAGCCAGAGGTAGCCCAGCCCCTCCTTGGCCCTCTGGGGAGCATAGGGCTAGGTGAGAACTAGGCCAGCACAGCGATCCTGAGCCAAGCCGCATTGGGGCTGAGGTCTGTTCCCAGAGCATAGTTTCCCTTTGCAGAATGCAGCTCCGCGAAGCGCGTTTTGGGCCGTTTCGGAGATAGGCCCTAGGTGGGTCCCTCCCTAGCAGGCTACGGGTGGGTTGCTAGGGCCAGTGCAAACAGGGCTTCTTTATGCCACATCAGCCTTCTCCGCGAAGGAGAACACGTTTGGAGATGGTTTCAAGCTGAGGACACCACCAGCCAAGCAGCGGTGCCCACGGAGCGAGAGGCAGCCCAGCCCCTCCTTGGCCCTCTGGGGAGCATAGGGCTAGGTGAGAACTAGGCAGCACAGCGATCCTGAGCCAAGCCGCATTGGGGCTGAGGTCTGTTCCCAGAGCATAGTTTCCCTTTGCAGGATGCACTTCCTCGAAACGCGTTTTGGGCCGTTTCGGAGGTAGGCCCTAGGTGGGTTCCTCCCTATCTGGCTATAGGTGGGTTGCTAGGGCCAGTCCAAACAGGGCTCCTTCATGCCAAGTCAGCCTTCTCCGCGAAGGAGAACACGTTTGGAGTTGGTTTCAGGCTGCAGACACCACCAGCCAAGCAGCAGTGACCACGGAGACAGAGGCAGCCCAGCTCCACCTTGGCCCTCTGGGGAGCATAGGGCTAGGTGAGAACTAGGCCAGCGCCGCGATCCTGAGCCAAGCCGCTTTGGGGCTGAGGTCTGTTCCCCGAGCACAGTTTCCCTTTGCAGAATGCAGCTCCTCGAAGCGCGTTTTGGGCCATTTCGGAGCTAGGCTCTATGTGTGTCCCTCCCTAGGAGGCTATAGCTTTGCTGCTAGGGCAAGTGCGAACAGGGCTTCTTCATGCAACATCAGCCTTCTTCGCGAAGGAGAACACGTTCGGAGTTGGTTTCAAGCTGCGGACACCACCAGCCCAGCAGCAGTGCCCATGGAGCCAGAGGTAGCCCAGCCCCTCCTTGGCCCTCTGGGGAGCATAGGGCTAGGTGAGAACTAGGCCAGCACAGCGATCCTGAGCCAAGCCGCATTGGGGCTGAGGTCTGTTCCCAGAGCATAGTTTCCCTTTGCAGAATGCAGCTCCGCGAAGCGCGTTTTGGGCCGTTTCGGAGATAGGCCCTAGGTGGGTCCCTCCCTAGCTGGCTATAGCTTTGCTGTTAGGGCCAGTGCTAACAGGGCTTCTTCATGCCAAATCAGCCTTCTCCGCCAAGGAGAACACGTTCTGAGTTGGTTTCAGGCTGCAGACACCATCAGCCCAGCAGCAGTGCCCACGGAGCCAGTGGCAGCCCAGCAACTCCTTGGCCCTCTGGGGAGCATAGGGCTATGTGAGAACTAGGCCAGCGCAGTGATCCTGAGCCAAGCCGCATTGGGGCTGAGGTTTGTTCCCCGAGCACAGTTTCCCTTTGCAGAATGCAGCTCCTCGAAGCGCGTTTTGGGCCGTTTCGGAGCTAGGCTCTAGGTGGGTTCCCCCCTAGCAGGCTACGGGTGGGTTGCTAGGGCCTGTGCAAACAGGGCTTCTTTATGCCACATCAGCCTTCTCCGCGAAGGAGAACACGTTTGGAGATGGTTTCAAGCTGAGGACACCACCAGCCAAGCAGCGGTGCCCACGGAGCGAGAGGCAGCCCAGCCCCTCCTTGGCCCTCTGGGGAGCATAGGGCTAGGAGAGAACTAGGCCAGCGCCGCGATCCTGAGCCAAGCCGCATTGGGGCTGAGGTCTGTTCCTGGAGCACAGTTTCCCTTTGCAGAATGCAGCTCCTCGAAGCGCGTTTTGGGCCGTTTCGGAGGTAGGCCCTAGGTGGGTCTCTCCCTAGCAGGCTACGGGTGGGTTGCTAGGGCCATTGCAAACAGGGCTTCTTCATGCCACATCAGCCTTCTTCGCGAAGCAGAACACGTTCGGAGTTGGTTTCAAGCTGCGGACACCACCAGCCAAGCAGCGGTGCCCACGGAGCCAGAGGCAGCCCAGCCCCTCCTTGGCCCTCTGGGGAGCATAGGGCTAGGTGAGAACTAGGCCAGCGCCACGATCCTGAGCCAAGCCGCTTTGGGGCTGAGGTCTGTTCCCAGAGCACAGTTTCCCTTTGCAGAATGCAGCTCCTCGAAGCGCGTTTTGGGCCATTTCGGAGCTAGGCTCTATGTGTGTCCCTCCTAGGAGGCTATAGCTTTGCTGCTAGGGCCAGTGCGAACAGGGCTTCTTCATGCCACATCAGCCTTCTTCGCGAAGGAGAACACGTTCGGAGTTGGTTTCAAGCTGCGGACACCACCAGCCCAGCAGCAGTGCCCACGGAGCCAGAGGCAGCCCAGCCCCTCCTTGGCCCTCTGGGGAGCATAGGGCTAGGTGAGAACTAGGCCAGCACAGCGATCCTGAGCCAAGCTGCATTGGGGCTGAGGTCTGTTCCCAGAGCACAGTTTCCCTTTGCAGAATGCAGCTCCTCGAAGCGCGTTTTGGGCCGTTTCGGAGGTAGGCCCTAGGTGTGTCCCTCCATAGGTGGCTATAGCTTTGCTGCTAGGGCAAGTGCGAACAGGGCTTCTTCATGCCAAATCAGCCTTCTTCGCGAATGAGAACACGTTCGGAGTTGGTTTCAAGCTGCGGACACCACCAGCCCAGCAGCAGTGCCCACGGAGCCAGAGGCAGCCCAGCCCCTCCTTGGCCCTCTGGGGAGCATAGGGCTAGGTGAGAAGTAGGCCAGCACAGTGATCCTGAGCCAAGCCGCATTGGGGCTGAGGTTTGTTCCCCGAGCACAGTTTCCCTTTGCAGAATGCAGCTCCTCGAAGCGCGTTTTGGGCCGTTTCGGAGGTAGGCCCTAGGTGGGTCCCTCCCTAGCAGGCTACGGGTGGGTTGCTAGGGCCAGTGCAAACAGGGCTTCCTTATGCCACCTCAGCCTTCTCCGCGAAGGAGAACACGTTTGGAGATGGTTTCAAGCTGAGGACACCACCAGCCAAGCAGCGGTGCCCACGGAGCGAGAGGCAGCCCAGCCCCTCCTTGGCCCTCTGGGGAGCATAGGGCTAGGTGAGAACTAGGCAGCACAGCGATCCTGAGCCAAGCCGCATTGGGGCTGAGGTCTGTTCCCAGAGCATAGTTTCCCTTTGCAGGATGCACTTCCTCGAAACGCGTTTTGGGCCGTTTCGGAGGTAGGCCCTAGGTGGGTTCCTCCCTATCTGGCTATAGGTGGGTTGCTAGGGCCAGTCCAAACAGGGCTCCTTCATGCCAAGTCAGCCTTCTCCGCGAAGGAGAACACGTTTGGAGTTGGTTTCAGGCTGCAGACACCACCAGCCAAGCAGCAGTGACCACGGAGACAGAGGCAGCCCAGCTCCACCTTGGCCCTCTGGGGAGCATAGGGCTAGGTGAGAACTAGGCCAGCGCCGCGATCCTGAGCCAAGCCGCTTTGGGGCTGAGGTCTGTTCCCCGAGCACAGTTTCCCTTTGCAGAATGCAGCTCCTCGAAGTGCGTTTTGGGCCGTTTCGGAGGTAGGCCCTAGGTGGGTCTCTCCCTAGCAGGCTACGGGTGGGTTGCTAGGGCCATTGCAAACAGGGCTTCTTCATGCCACATCAGCCTTCTTCGCGAAGCAGAACACGTTCGGAGTTGGTTTCAAGCTGCGGACACCACCAGCCAAGCAGCGGTGCCCACGGAGCCAGAGGCAGCCCAGCCCCTCCTTGGCCCTCTGGGGAGCATAGGGCTAGGTGAGAACTAGGCCAGCGCCACGATCCTGAGCCAAGCCGCTTTGGGGCTGAGGTCTGTTCCCAGAGCACAGTTTCCCTTTGCAGAATGCAGCTCCTCGAAGCGCGTTTTGGGCCATTTCGGAGCTAGGCTCTATGTGTGTCCCTCCTAGGAGGCTATAGCTTTGCTGCTAGGGCCAGTGCGAACAGGGCTTCTTCATGCCACATCAGCCTTCTTCGCGAAGGAGAACACGTTCGGAGTTGGTTTCAAGCTGCGGACACCACCAGCCCAGCAGCAGTGCCCACGGAGCCAGAGGCAGCCCAGCCCCTCCTTGGCCCTCTGGGGAGCATAGGGCTAGGTGAGAACTAGGCCAGCACAGCGATCCTGAGCCAAGCTGCATTGGGGCTGAGGTCTGTTCCCAGAGCACAGTTTCCCTTTGCAGAATGCAGCTCCTCGAAGCGCGTTTTGGGCCGTTTCGGAGGTAGGCCCTAGGTGTGTCCCTCCATAGGTGGCTATAGCTTTGCTGCTAGGGCAAGTGCGAACAGGGCTTCTTCATGCCAAATCAGCCTTCTTCGCGAATGAGAACACGTTCGGAGTTGGTTTCAAGCTGCGGACACCACCAGCCCAGCAGCAGTGCCCACGGAGCCAGAGGCAGCCCAGCCCCTCCTTGGCCCTCTGGGGAGCATAGGGCTAGGTGAGAACTAGGCCAGCGCCACGATCCTGAGCCAAGCCGCTTTGGGGCTGAGGTTTGTTCCTCGAGCACAGTTTCCCTTTGCAGAATGCAGCTCCTCGAAGCGCGTTTTGGGCCGTTTCGGAGCTAGGCTCTATGTGTGTCCCTCCCTAGGAGGCTATAGCTTTGCTGCTAGGGCAAGTGCGAACAGGGCTTCTTCATGCCAAATCAGCCTTCTTCGCGAAGGAGAACACGTTCGGAGTTGGTTTCAAGCTGCGGACACCACCAGCCCAGCAGCAGTGCCCATGGAGCCAGAGGTAGCCCAGCCCCTCCTTGGCCCTCTGGGGAGCATAGGGCTAGGTGAGAACTAGGCCAGCACAGCGATCCTGAGCCAAGCCGCATTGGGGCTGAGGTCTGTTCCCAGAGCATAGTTTCCCTTTGCAGAATGCAGCTCCGCGAAGCGCGTTTTGGGCCGTTTCGGAGATAGGCCCTAGGTGGGTCCCTCCCTAGCTGGCTATAGCTTTGCTGTTAGGGCCAGTGCTAACAGGGCTTCTTCATGCCAAATCAGCCTTCTCCGCCAAGGAGAACACGTTCTGAGTTGGTTTCAGGCTGCAGACACCATCAGCCCAGCAGCAGTGCCCACGGAGCCAGTGGCAGCCCAGCAACTCCTTGGCCCTCTGGGGAGCATAGGGCTATGTGAGAACTAGGCCAGCGCAGTGATCCTGAGCCAAGCCGCATTGGGGCTGAGGTTTGTTCCCCGAGCACAGTTTCCCTTTGCAGAATGCAGCTCCTCGAAGCGCGTTTTGGGCCGTTTCGGAGCTAGGCTCTAGGTGGGTTCCCCCCTAGCAGGCTACGGGTGGGTTGCTAGGGCCAGTGCAAACAGGGCTTCTTTATGCCACATCAGCCTTCTCCACGAAGGAGAACACGTTTGGAGATGGTTTCAAGCTGAGGACACCACCAGCCAAGCAGCGGTGCCCACGGAGCGAGAGGCAGCCCAGCCCCTCCTTGGCCCTCTGGGGAGCATAGGGCTAGGTGAGAAGTAGGCCAGCACAGCGATCCTGAGCCAAGCCCCATTGGGGCTGAGGTCTGTTCCTGGAGCACAGTTTCCCTTTGCAGAATGCAGCTCCTCGAAGCGCGTTTTGGGCCGTTTCGGAGGTAGGCCCTAGGTGGGTCTCTCCCTAGCAGGCTACGGGTGGGTTGCTAGGGCCATTGCAAACAGGGCTTCTTCATGCCACATCAGCCTTCTTCGCGAAGCAGAACACGTTCGGAGTTGGTTTCAAGCTGCGGACACCACCAGCCAAGCAGCGGTGCCCACGGAGCCAGAGGCAGCCCAGCCCCTCCTTGGCCCTCTGGGGAGCATAGGGCTAGGTGAGAACTAGGCCAGCGCCACGATCCTGAGCCAAGCCGCTTTGGGGCTGAGGTCTGTTCCCAGAGCACAGTTTCCCTTTGCAGAATGCAGCTCCTCGAAGCGCGTTTTGGGCCATTTCGGAGCTAGGCTCTATGTGTGTCCCTCCCTAGGAGGCTATAGCTTTGCTGCTAGGGCCAGTGCGAACAGGGCTTCTTCATGCCACATCAGCCTTCTTCGCGAAGGAGAACACGTTCGGAGTTGGTTTCAAGCTGCGGACACCACCAGCCCAGCAGCAGTGCCCACGGAGCCAGAGGCAGCCCAGCCCCTCCTTGGCCCTCTGGGGAGCATAGGGCTAGGTGAGAACTAGGCCAGCACAGCGATCCTGAGCCAAGCTGCATTGGGGCTGAGGTCTGTTCCCAGAGCACAGTTTCCCTTTGCAGAATGCAGCTCCTCGAAGCGCGTTTTGGGCCGTTTCGGAGGTAGGCCCTAGGTGTGTCCCTCCATAGGTGGCTATAGCTTTGCTGCTAGGGCAAGTGCGAACAGGGCTTCTTCATGCCAAATCAGCCTTCTTCGCGAATGAGAACACGTTCGGAGTTGGTTTCAAGCTGCGGACACCACCAGCCCAGCAGCAGTGCCCACGGAGCCAGAGGCAGCCCAGCCCCTCCTTGGCCCTCTGGGGAGCATAGGGCTAGGTGAGAAGTAGGCCAGCACAGTGATCCTGAGCCAAGCCGCATTGGGGCTGAGGTTTGTTCCCCGAGCACAGTTTCCCTTTGCAGAATGCAGCTCCTCGAAGCGCGTTTTGGGCCGTTTCGGAGGTAGGCCCTAGGTGGGTCCCTCCCTAGCAGGCTACGGGTGGGTTGCTAGGGCCAGTGCAAACAGGGCTTCTTTATGCCACATCAGCCTTCTCCGCGAAGGAGAACACGTTTGGAGATGGTTTCAAGCTGAGGACACCACCAGCCAAGCAGCGGTGCCCACGGAGCGAGAGGCAGCCCAGCCCCTCCTTGGCCCTCTGGGGAGCATAGGGCTAGGTGAGAACTAGGCAGCACAGCGATCCTGAGCCAAGCCGCATTGGGGCTGAGGTCTGTTCCCAGAGCATAGTTTCCCTTTGCAGGATGCACTTCCTCGAAACGCGTTTTGGGCCGTTTCGGAGGTAGGCCCTAGGTGGGTTCCTCCCTATCTGGCTATAGGTGGGTTGCTAGGGCCAGTCCAAACAGGGCTCCTTCATGCCAAGTCAGCCTTCTCCGCGAAGGAGAACACGTTTGGAGTTGGTTACAGGCTGCAGACACCACCAGCCAAGCAGCAGTGACCACGGAGACAGAGGCAGCCCAGCTCCACCTTGGCCCTCTGGGGAGCATAGGGCTAGGTGAGAACTAGGCCAGCGCCGCGATCCTGAGCCAAGCCGCTTTGGGGCTGAGGTCTGTTCCCCGAGCACAGTTTCCCTTTGCAGAATGCAGCTCCTCGAAGTGCGTTTTGGGCCGTTTCGGAGGTAGGCCCTAGGTGGGTCTCTCCCTAGCAGGCTACGGGTGGGTTGCTAGGGCCAGTGCAAACAGGGCTTCTTCATGCCACATCAGCCTTCTCGGACAAGGAGAACACGTTTGTAGTTGGTTTCAAGCTGAGGACACCACCAGCCAAGCAGCGGTGCCCACGGAGCCAGAGGCAGCCCAGCCCCTCCTTGGCCCTCTGGGGAGCATAGGGCTAGGTGGGAACTAGGCCAGCGCCACGATCCTGAGCCAAGCCGCTTTGGGGCTGAGGTTTGTTCCTCGAGCACAGTTTCCCTTTGCAGAATGCAGCTCCTCGAAGCGCCTTTTGGGCCGTTTCGGAGCTAGGCTCTATGTGTGTCCCTCCCTAGGAGGCTATAGCTTTGCTGCTAGGGCAAGTGCGAACAGGGCTTCTTCATGCCAAATCAGCCTTCTTCGCGAAGGAGAACACGTTCGGAGTTGGTTTCAAGCTGCGGACACCACCAGCCCAGCAGCAGTGCCCATGGAGCCAGAGGTAGCCCAGCCCCTCCTTGGCCCTCTGGGGAGCATAGGGCTAGGTGAGAAGTAGGCCAGCACAGCGATCCTGAGCCAAGCCGCATTGGGGCTGAGGTCTGTTCCCAGAGCATAGTTTCCCTTTGCAGAATGCAGCTCCGCGAAGCGCGTTTTGGGCCGTTTCGGAGATAGGCCCTAGGTGGGTCCCTCCCTAGCAGGCTACGGGTGGGTTGCTAGGGCCAGTGCAAACAGGGCTTCTTTATGCCACATCAGCCTTCTCCGCGAAGGAGAACACGTTTGGAGATGGTTTCAAGCTGAGGACACCACCAGCCAAGCAGCGGTGCCCACGGAGCGAGAGGCAGCCCAGCCCCTCCTTGGCCCTCTGGGGAGCATAGGGCTAGGTGAGAACTAGGCAGCACAGCGATCCTGAGCCAAGCCGCATTGGGGCTGAGGTCTGTTCCCAGAGCATAGTTTCCCTTTGCAGGATGCACTTCCTCGAAACGCGTTTTGGGCCGTTTCGGAGGTAGGCCCTAGGTGGGTTCCTCCCTATCTGGCTATAGGTGGGTTGCTAGGGCCAGTCCAAACAGGGCTCCTTCATGCCAAGTCAGCCTTCTCCGCGAAGGAGAACACGTTTGGAGTTGGTTTCAGGCTGCAGACACCACCAGCCAAGCAGCAGTGACCACGGAGACAGAGGCAGCCCAGCTCCACCTTGGCCCTCTGGGGAGCATAGGGCTAGGTGAGAACTAGGCCAGCGCCGCGATCCTGAGCCAAGCCGCGTTGGGGCTGAGGTCTGTTCCCCGAGCACAGTTTCCCTTTGCAGAATGCAGCTCCTCGAAGTGCGTTTTGGGCCGTTTCGGAGGTAGGCCCTAGGTGGGTCTCTCCCTAGCAGGCTACGGGTGGGTTGCTAGGGCCAGTGCAAACAGGGCTTCTTCATGCCACATCAGCCTTCTCGGACAAGGAGAACACGTTTGTAGTTGGTTTCAAGCTGAGGACACCACCAGCCAAGCAGCGGTGCCCACGGAGCCAGAGGCAGCCCAGCCCCCCTTGGCCCTCTGGGGAGCATAGGGCTAGGTGGGAACTAGGCCAGCGCCACGATCCTGAGCCAAGCCGCTTTGGGGCTGAGGTTTGTTCCTCGAGCACAGTTTCCCTTTGCAGAATGCAGCTCCTCGAAGCGCGTTTTGGGCCGTTTCGGAGCTAGGCTCTATGTGTGTCCCTCCCTAGGAGGCTATAGCTTTGCTGCTAGGGCAAGTGCGAACAGGGCTTCTTCATGCCAAATCAGCCTTCTTCGCGAAGGAGAACACGTTCGGAGTTGGTTTCAAGCTGCGGACACCACCAGCCCAGCAGCAGTGCCCATGGAGCCAGAGGTAGCCCAGCCCCTCCTTGGCCCTCTGGGGAGCATAGGGCTAGGTGAGAACTAGGCCAGCACAGCGATCCTGAGCCAAGCCGCATTGGGGCTGAGGTCTGTTCCCAGAGCATAGTTTCCCTTTGCAGAATGCAGCTCCTCGAAGCGCGTTTTGGGCCGTTTCGGAGGTAGGCCCTAGGTGTGTCCCTCCATAGGTGGCTATAGCTTTGCTGCTAGGGCAAGTGCGAACAGGGCTTCTTCATGCCAAATCAGCCTTCTTCGCGAATGAGAACACGTTCGGAGTTGGTTTCAAGCTGCGGACACCACCAGCCCAGCAGCAGTGCCCACGGAGCCAGAGGCAGCCCAGCCCCTCCTTGGCCCTCTGGGGAGCATAGGGCTAGGTGAGAAGTAGGCCAGCACAGTGATCCTGAGCCAAGCCGCATTGGGGCTGAGGTTTGTTCCCCGAGCACAGTTTCCCTTTGCAGAATGCAGCTCCTCGAAGCGCGTTTTGGGCCGTTTCGGAGGTAGGCCCTAGGTGGGTCCCTCCCTAGCAGGCTACGGGTGGGTTGCTAGGGCCAGTGCAAACAGGGCTTCTTTATGCCACATCAGCCTTCTCCGCGAAGGAGAACACGTTTGGAGATGGTTTCAAGCTGAGGACACCACCAGCCAAGCAGCGGTGCCCACGGAGCGAGAGGCAGCCCAGCCCCTCCTTGGCCCTCTGGGGAGCATAGGGCTAGGTGAGAACTAGGCAGCACAGCGATCCTGAGCCAAGCCGCATTGGGGCTGAGGTCTGTTCCCAGAGCATAGTTTCCCTTTGCAGGATGCACTTCCTCGAAACGCGTTTTGGGCCGTTTCGGAGGTAGGCCCTAGGTGGGTTCCTCCCTATCTGGCTATAGGTGGGTTGCTAGGGCCAGTCCAAACAGGGCTCCTTCATGCCAAGTCAGCCTTCTCCGCGAAGGAGAACACGTTTGGAGTTGGTTTCAGGCTGCAGACACCACCAGCCAAGCAGCAGTGACCACGGAGACAGAGGCAGCCCAGCTCCACCTTGGCCCTCTGGGGAGCATAGGGCTAGGTGAGAACTAGGCCAGCGCCGCGATCCTGAGCCAAGCCGCTTTGGGGCTGAGGTCTGTTCCCCGAGCACAGTTTCCCTTTGCAGAATGCAGCTCCTCGAAGTGCGTTTTGGGCCGTTTCGGAGGTAGGCCCTAGGTGGGTCTCTCCCTAGCAGGCTACGGGTGGGTTGCTAGGGCCATTGCAAACAGGGCTTCTTCATGCCACATCAGCCTTCTTCGCGAAGCAGAACACGTTCGGAGTTGGTTTCAAGCTGCGGACACCACCAGCCAAGCAGCGGTGCCCACGGAGCCAGAGGCAGCCCAGCCCCTCCTTGGCCCTCTGGGGAGCATAGGGCTAGGTGAGAACTAGGCCAGCGCCACGATCCTGAGCCAAGCCGCTTTGGGGCTGAGGTCTGTTCCCAGAGCACAGTTTCCCTTTGCAGAATGCAGCTCCTCGAAGCGCGTTTTGGGCCATTTCGGAGCTAGGCTCTATGTGTGTCCCTCCTAGGAGGCTATAGCTTTGCTGCTAGGGCCAGTGCGAACAGGGCTTCTTCATGCCACATCAGCCTTCTTCGCGAAGGAGAACACGTTCGGAGTTGGTTTCAAGCTGCGGACACCACCAGCCCAGCAGCAGTGCCCACGGAGCCAGAGGCAGCCCAGCCCCTCCTTGGCCCTCTGGGGAGCATAGGGCTAGGTGAGAACTAGGCCAGCACAGCGATCCTGAGCCAAGCTGCATTGGGGCTGAGGTCTGTTCCCAGAGCACAGTTTCCCTTTGCAGAATGCAGCTCCTCGAAGCGCGTTTTGGGCCGTTTCGGAGGTAGGCCCTAGGTGTGTCCCTCCATAGGTGGCTATAGCTTTGCTGCTAGGGCAAGTGCGAACAGGGCTTCTTCATGCCAAATCAGCCTTCTTCGCGAATGAGAACACGTTCGGAGTTGGTTTCAAGCTGCGGACACCACCAGCCCAGCAGCAGTGCCCACGGAGCCAGAGGCAGCCCAGCCCCTCCTTGGCCCTCTGGGGAGCATAGGGCTAGGTGAGAAGTAGGCCAGCACAGTGATCCTGAGCCAAGCCGCATTGGGGCTGAGGTTTGTTCCCCGAGCACAGTTTCCCTTTGCAGAATGCAGCTCCTCGAAGCGCGTTTTGGGCCGTTTCGGAGGTAGGCCCTAGGTGGGTCCCTCCCTAGCAGGCTACGGGTGGGTTGCTAGGGCCAGTGCAAACAGGGCTTCTTTATGCCACATCAGCCTTCTCCGCGAAGGAGAACACGTTTGGAGATGGTTTCAAGCTGAGGACACCACCAGCCAAGCAGCGGTGCCCACGGAGCGAGAGGCAGCCCAGCCCCTCCTTGGCCCTCTGGGGAGCATAGGGCTAGGTGAGAACTAGGCAGCACAGCGATCCTGAGCCAAGCCGCATTGGGGCTGAGGTCTGTTCCCAGAGCATAGTTTCCCTTTGCAGGATGCACTTCCTCGAAACGCGTTTTGGGCCGTTTCGGAGGTAGGCCCTAGGTGGGTTCCTCCCTATCTGGCTATAGGTGGGTTGCTAAGGCCAGTCCAAACAGGGCTCCTTCATGCCAAGTCAGCCTTCTCCGCGAAGGAGAACACGTTTGGAGTTGGTTTCAGGCTGCAGACACCACCAGCCAAGCAGCAGTTACCACGGAGACAGAGGCAGCCCAGCTCCACCTTGGCCCTCTGGGGAGCATAGGGCTAGGTGAGAAGTAGGCCAGCGCCGCGATCCTGAGCCAAGCCGCTTTGGGGCTGAGGTCTGTTCCCCGAGCACAGTTTCCCTTTGCAGAATGCAGCTCCTCGAAGTGCGTTTTGGGCCGTTTCGGAGGTAGCCCCTAGGTGGGTCTCTCCCTAGCAGGCTACGGGTGGGTTGCTAGGGCCAGTGCAAACAGGGCTTCTTCATGCCACATCAGCCTTCTCCGACAAGGAGAACACGTTTGTAGTTGGTTTCAAGCTGAGGACACCACCAGCCAAGCAGCGGTGCCCACGGAGCCAGAGGCAGCCCAGCCCCTCCTTGGCCCTCTGGGGAGCATAGGGCTAGGTGGGAACTAGGCCAGCGCCACGATCCTGAGCCAAGCCGCTTTGGGGCTGAGGTTTGTTCCTCGAGCACAGTTTCCCTTTGCAGAATGCAGCTCCTCGAAGCGCGTTTTGGGCCGTTTCGGAGCTAGGCTCTATGTGTGTCCCTCCCTAGGAGGCTATAGCTTTGCTGCTAGGGCAAGTGCGAACAGGGCTTCTTCATGCCAAATCAGCCTTCTTCGCGAAGGAGAACACGTTCGGAGTTGGTTTCAAGCTGCGGACACCACCAGCCCAGCAGCAGTGCCCATGGAGCCAGAGGTAGCCCAGCCCCTCCTTGGCCCTCTGGGGAGCATAGGGCTAGGTGAGAACTAGGCCAGCACAGCGATCCTGAGCCAAGCCGCATTGGGGCTGAGGTCTGTTCCCAGAGCATAGTTTCCCTTTGCAGAATGCAGCTCCGCGAAGCGCGTTTTGGGCCGTTTCGGAGGTAGGCCCTAGGTGGGTCCCTCCCTAGCTGGCTATAGCTTTGCTGTTAGGGCCAGTGCTAACAGGGCTTCTTCATGCCAAATCAGCCTTCTCCGCCAAGGAGAACACGTTCTGAGTTGGTTTCAGGCTGCAGACACCATCAGCCCAGCAGCAGTGCCCACGGAGCCAGTGGCAGCCCAGCAACTCCTTGGCCCTCTGGGGAGCATAGGGCTATGTGAGAACTAGGCCAGCGCAGTGATCCTGAGCCAAGCCGCATTGGGGCTGAGGTTTGTTCCCCGAGCACAGTTTCCCTTTGCAGAATGCAGCTCCTCGAAGCGCGTTTTGGGCCGTTTCGGAGCTAGGCTCTAGGTGGGTTCCCCCCTAGCAGGCTACGGGTGGGTTGCTAGGGCCTGTGCAAACAGGGCTTCTTTATGCCACATCAGCCTTCTCCGCGAAGGAGAACACGTTTGTAGTTGGTTTCAAGCTGAGGACACCACCAGCCAAGCAGCGGTGCCCACGGAGCGAGAGGCAGCCCAGCCCCTCCTTGGCCCTATGGGGAGCATAGGGCTAGGTGAGAAGTAGGCCAGCACAGCGATCCTGAGCCAAGCCGCATTGGGGCTGAGGTCTGTTCCCAGAGCACAGTTTCCCTTTGCAGAATGCAGCTCCTCGAAGCGCGTTTTGGGCCGTTTCGGAGCTAGGCTCTATGTGTGTCCCTCCCTAGGAGGCTATAGCTTTGCTGCTAGGGCAAGTGCGAACAGGGCTTCTTCATGCAACATCAGCCTTCTTCGCGAAGGAGAACACGTTCGGAGTTGGTTTCAAGCTGCGGACACCACCAGCCCAGCAGCAGTGCCCACGGAGCCAGTGGCAGCCCAGCAACTCCTTGGCCCTCTGGGGAGCATAGGGCTATGTGAGAACTAGGCCAGCACAGCGATCCTGAGCCAAGCCGCATTGGGGCTGAGGTCTGTTCCTGGAGCACAGTTTCCCTTTGCAGAATGCAGCTCCTCGAAGCGCGTTTTGGGCCGTTTCGGAGATAGGCCCTAGGTGGGTCCCTCCATAGGTGGCTATAGCTTTGCTGTTAGGGCCAGTGCAAACAGGGCTTCTTCATGCCAAATCAGCCTTCTCCGCCAAGGAGAACACGTTCTGAGTTGGTTTCAGGCTGCAGACACCATCAGCCCAGCAGCAGTGCCCACGGAGCCAGTGGAAGCCCAGCCCCTCCTTGGCCCTCTGGGGAGCATAGGGCTAGGTGAGAACTAGGCCAGCGCAGCGATCCTGAGCCAAGCCGCATTGGGGCTGAGGTCTGTTCCCAGAGCACAGTTTCCCTTTGCAGAAGGCAGTTCCTCGAAGCGCGTTTTGGGCCGTTTCGGAGGTAGGCCCTAGGTGGGTCTCTCCCTAGCAGGCTACGGGTGGGTTGCTAGGGCCAGTGCAAACAGGGCTTCTTCATGCCACATCAGCCTTCTCCGACAAGGAGAACACGTTTGTAGTTGGTTTCAAGCTGAGGACACCACCAGCCAAGCAGCGGTGCCCACGGAGCCAGAGGCAGCCCAGCCCCTCCTTGGCCCTCTGGGGAGCATAGGGCTAGGTGGGAACTAGGCCAACGCCACGTTCCTGAGCCAAGCCGCTTTGGGGCTGAGGTTTGTTCCTCGAGCACAGTTTCCCTTTGCAGAATGCAGCTCCTCGAAGCGCGTTTTGGGCCGTTTCGGAGCTAGGCTCTATGTGTGTCCCTCCCTAGGAGGCTATAGCTTTGCTGCTAGGGCAAGTGCGAACAGGGCTTCTTCATGCCAAATCAGCCTTCTTCGCGAAGGAGAACACGTTCGGAGTTGGTTTCAAGCTGCGGACACCACCAGCCCAGCAGCAGTGCCCATGGAGCCAGAGGTAGCCCAGCCCCTCCTTGGCCCTCTGGGGAGCATAGGGCTAGGTGAGAACTAGGCAGCACAGCGATCCTGAGCCAAGCCGCATTGGGGCTGAGGTCTGTTCCCAGAGCATAGTTTCCCTTTGCAGAATGCAGCTCCGCGAAGCGCGTTTTGGGCCGTTTCGGAGATAGGCCCTAGGTGGGTCCCTCCCTAGCTGGCTATAGCTTTGCTGTTAGGGCCAGTGCTAACAGGGCTTCTTCATGCCAAATCAGCCTTCTCCGCCAAGGAGAACACGTTCTGAGTTGGTTTCAGGCTGCAGACACCATCAGCCCAGCAGCAGTGCCCACGGAGCCAGTGGCAGCCCAGCAACTCCTTGGCCCTCTGGGGAGCATAGGGCTATGTGAGAACTAGGCCAGCGCAGTGATCCTGAGCCAAGCCGCATTGGGGCTGAGGTTTGTTCCCCGAGCACAGTTTCCCTTTGCAGAATGCAGCTCCTCGAAGCGCGTTTTGGGCCGTTTCGGAGCTAGGCTCTAGGTGGGTTCCCCCCTAGCAGGCTACGGGTGGTTTGCTAGGGCCTGTGCAAACAGGGCTTCTTTATGCCACATCAGCCTTCTCCGCGAAGGAGAACACGTTTGTAGTTGGTTTCAAGCTGAGGACACCACCAGCCAAGCAGCGGTGCCCACGGAGCGAGAGGCAGCCCAGCCCCTCCTTGGCCCTCTGGGGAGCATAGGGCTAGGTGAGAAGTAGGCCAGCACAGCGATCCTGAGCCAAGCCGCATTGGGGCTGAGGTCTGTTCCCAGAGCACAGTTTCCCTTTGCAGAATGCAGCTCCTCGAAGCGCGTTTTGGGCCGTTTCGGAGCTAGGCTCTATGTGTGTCCCTCCCTAGGAGGCTATAGCTTTGCTGCTAGGGCAAGTGCGAACAGGGCTTCTTCATGCAACATCAGCCTTCTTCGCGAAGGAGAACACGTTCGGAGTTGGTTTCAAGCTGCGGACACCACCAGCCCAGCAGCAGTGCCCACGGAGCCAGTGGCAGCCCAGCAACTCCCTTGGCCCTCTGGGGAGCATAGGGCTATGTGAGAACTAGGCCAGCACAGCGATCCTGAGCCAAGCCGCATTGGGGCTGAGGTCTGTTCCCGGAGCACAGTTTCCCTTTGCAGAATGCAGCTCCTCGAAGCGCGTTTTGGGCCGTTTCGGAGATAGGCCCTAGGTGGGTCCCTCCATAGGTGGCTATAGCTTTGCTGTTAGGGCCAGTGCAAACAGGGCTTCTTCATGCCAAATCAGCCTTCTCCGCCAAGGAGAACACGTTCTGAGTTGGTTTCAGGCTGCAGACACCATCAGCCCAGCAGCAGTGCCCACGGAGCCAGTGGAAGCCCAGCCCCTCCTTGGCCCTCTGGGGAGCATAGGGCTAGGTGAGAACTAGGCCAGCGCAGCGATCCTGAGCCAAGCCGCATTGGGGCTGAGGTCTGTTCCCAGAGCACAGTTTCCCTTTGCAGAAGGCAGTTCCTCGAAGCCCGTTTTGGGCCGTTTCGGAGGTAGGCCCTAGGTGGGTCTCTCCCTAGCAGGCTACGGGTGGGTTGCTAGGGCCAGTGCAAACAGGGCTTCTTCATGCCACATCAGCCTTCTTCGCGAAGCAGAACACGTTCGGAGTTGGTTTCAAGCTGCGGACACCACCAGCCCAGCAGCAGTGCTCACGGAGCCAGAGGCAGCCCAGTCCCTCCTTGGCCCTCTGGGGAGCATAGGGCTAGGTGGGAACTAGGCCAGCGCAGCGATCCTGAGCCAAGCCGCATTGGGGCTGAGGTCTTTTCCCTGAGCACAGTTTCTCTTTGCAGGATGCACTTCCTCGAAGCGCGTTTTGGGCCGTTTCGGAGGTAGGCCCTAGGTGGGTTCCTCCCTATCTGGCTACAGGTGGGTTGCTAGGGCCAGTCCAAACAGGGCTCCTTCATGCCAAGTCAGCCTTCTCCGCGAAGGAGAACACGTTTGGAGTTGGTTTCAGGCTGCAGACACCACCAGCCAAGCAGCAGTGACCACGGAGACAGAGGCAGCCCAGCTCCACCTTGGCCCTCTGGGGAGCATAGGGCTAGGTGAGAACTAGGCCAGCGCCGCGATCCTGAGCCAAGCCGCGTTGGGGCTGAGGTCTGTTCCCCGAGCACAGTTTCCCTTTGCAGAATGCAGCTCCTCGAAGTGCGTTTTGGGCCGTTTCGGAGGTAGGCCCTAGGTGGGTCTCTCCCTAGCAGGCTACGGGTGGGTTGCTAGGGCCAGTGCAAACAGGGCTTCTTCATGCCACATCAGCCTTCTCGGACAAGGAGAACACGTTTGTAGTTGGTTTCAAGCTGAGGACACCACCAGCCAAGCAGCGGTGCCCACGGAGCCAGAGGCAGCCCAGCCCCCCTTGGCCCTCTGGGGAGCATAGGGCTAGGTGGGAACTAGGCCAGCGCCACGATCCTGAGCCAAGCCGCTTTGGGGCTGAGGTTTGTTCCTCGAGCACAGTTTCCCTTTGCAGAATGCAGCTCCTCGAAGCGCGTTTTGGGCCGTTTCGGAGCTAGGCTCTATGTGTGTCCCTCCCTAGGAGGCTATAGCTTTGCTGCTAGGGCAAGTGCGAACAGGGCTTCTTCATGCCAAATCAGCCTTCTTCGCGAAGGAGAACACGTTCGGAGTTGGTTTCAAGCTGAGGACACCACCAGCCCAGCAGCAGTGCCCATGGAGCCAGAGGTAGCCCAGCCCCTCCTTGGCCCTCTGGGGAGCATAGGGCTAGGTGAGAACTAGGCCAGCACAGCGATCCTGAGCCAAGCCGCATTGGGGCTGAGGTCTGTTCCCAGAGCATAGTTTCCCTTTGCAGAATGCAGCTCCTCGAAGCGCGTTTTGGGCCGTTTCGGAGGTAGGCCCTAGGTGTGTCCCTCCATAGGTGGCTATAGCTTTGCTGCTAGGGCAAGTGCGAACAGGGCTTCTTCATGCCAAATCAGCCTTCTTCGCGAATGAGAACACGTTCGGAGTTGGTTTCAAGCTGCGGACACCACCAGCCCAGCAGCAGTGCCCACGGAGCCAGAGGGAGCCCAGCCCCTCCTTGGCCCTCTGGGGAGCATAGGGCTAGGTGAGAAGTAGGCCAGCACAGTGATCCTGAGCCAAGCCGCATTGGGGCTGAGGTTTGTTCCCCGAGCACAGTTTCCCTTTGCAGAATGCAGCTCCTCGAAGCGCGTTTTGGGCCGTTTCGGAGGTAGGCCCTAGGTGGGTCCCTCCCTAGCAGGCTACGGGTGGGTTGCTAGGGCCAGTGCAAACAGGGCTTCTTTATGCCACATCAGCCTTCTCCGCGAAGGAGAACACGTTTGGAGATGGTTTCAAGCTGAGGACACCACCAGCCAAGCAGCGGTGCCCACGGAGCGAGAGGCAGCCCAGCCCCTCCTTGGCCCTCTGGGGAGCATAGGGCTAGGTGAGAACTAGGCAGCACAGCGATCCTGAGCCAAGCCGCATTGGGGCTGAGGTCTGTTCCCAGAGCATAGTTTCCCTTTGCAGGATGCACTTCCTCGAAACGCGTTTTGGGCCGTTTCGGAGGTAGGCCCTAGGTGGGTTCCTCCCTATCTGGCTATAGGTGGGTTGCTAGGGCCAGTCCAAACAGGGCTCCTTCATGCCAAGTCAGCCTTCTCCGCGAAGGAGAACACGTTTGGAGTTGGTTTCAGGCTGCAGACACCACCAGCCAAGCAGCAGTGACCACGGAGACAGAGGCAGCCCAGCTCCACCTTGGCCCTCTGGGGAGCATAGGGCTAGGTGAGAACTAGGCCAGCGCCGCGATCCTGAGCCAAGCCGCTTTGGGGCTGAGGTCTGTTCCCCGAGCACAGTTTCCCTTTGCAGAATGCAGCTCCTCGAAGTGCGTTTTGGGCCGTTTCGGAGGTAGGCCCTAGGTGGGTCTCTCCCTAGCAGGCTACGGGTGGGTTGCTAGGGCCATTGCAAACAGGGCTTCTTCATGCCACATCAGCCTTCTTCGCGAAGCAGAACACGTTCGGAGTTGGTTTCAAGCTGCGGACACCACCAGCCAAGCAGCGGTGCCCACGGAGCCAGAGGCAGCCCAGCCCCTCCTTGGCCCTCTGGGGAGCATAGGGCTAGGTGAGAACTAGGCCAGCGCCACGATCCTGAGCCAAGCCGCTTTGGGGCTGAGGTCTGTTCCCAGAGCACAGTTTCCCTTTGCAGAATGCAGCTCCTCGAAGCGCGTTTTGGGCCATTTCGGAGCTAGGCTCTATGTGTGTCCCTCCTAGGAGGCTATAGCTTTGCTGCTAGGGCCAGTGCGAACAGGGCTTCTTCATGCCACATCAGCCTTCTTCGCGAAGGAGAACACGTTCGGAGTTGGTTTCAAGCTGCGGACACCACCAGCCCAGCAGCAGTGCCCACGGAGCCAGAGGCAGCCCAGCCCCTCCTTGGCCCTCTGGGGAGCATAGGGCTAGGTGAGAACTAGGCCAGCACAGCGATCCTGAGCCAAGCTGCATTGGGGCTGAGGTCTGTTCCCAGAGCACAGTTTCCCTTTGCAGAATGCAGCTCCTCGAAGCGCGTTTTGGGCCGTTTCGGAGGTAGGCCCTAGGTGTGTCCCTCCATAGGTGGCTATAGCTTTGCTGCTAGGGCAAGTGCGAACAGGGCTTCTTCATGCCAAATCAGCCTTCTTCGCGAATGAGAACACGTTCGGAGTTGGTTTCAAGCTGCGGACACCACCAGCCCAGCAGCAGTGCCCACGGAGCCAGAGGCAGCCCAGCCCCTCCTTGGCCCTCTGGGGAGCATAGGGCTAGGTGAGAAGTAGGCCAGCACAGTGATCCTGAGCCAAGCCGCATTGGGGCTGAGGTTTGTTCCCCGAGCACAGTTTCCCTTTGCAGAATGCAGCTCCTCGAAGCGCGTTTTGGGCCGTTTCGGAGGTAGGCCCTAGGTGGGTCCCTCCCTAGCAGGCTACGGGTGGGTTGCTAGGGCCAGTGCAAACAGGGCTTCTTTATGCCACATCAGCCTTCTCCGCGAAGGAGAACACGTTTGGAGATGGTTTCAAGCTGAGGACACCACCAGCCAAGCAGCGGTGCCCACGGAGCGAGAGGCAGCCCAGCCCCTCCTTGGCCCTCTGGGGAGCATAGGGCTAGGTGAGAACTAGGCAGCACAGCGATCCTGAGCCAAGCCGCATTGGGGCTGAGGTCTGTTCCCAGAGCATAGTTTCCCTTTGCAGGATGCACTTCCTCGAAACGCGTTTTGGGCCGTTTCGGAGGTAGGCCCTAGGTGGGTTCCTCCCTATCTGGCTATAGGTGGGTTGCTAAGGCCAGTCCAAACAGGGCTCCTTCATGCCAAGTCAGCCTTCTCCGCGAAGGAGAACACGTTTGGAGTTGGTTTCAGGCTGCAGACACCACCAGCCAAGCAGCAGTGACCACGGAGACAGAGGCAGCCCAGCTCCACCTTGGCCCTCTGGGGAGCATAGGGCTAGGTGAGAAGTAGGCCAGCGCCGCGATCCTGAGCCAAGCCGCTTTGGGGCTGAGGTCTGTTCCCCGAGCACAGTTTCCCTTTGCAGAATGCAGCTCCTCGAAGTGCGTTTTGGGCCGTTTCGGAGGTAGCCCCTAGGTGGGTCTCTCCCTAGCAGGCTACGGGTGGGTTGCTAGGGCCAGTGCAAACAGGGCTTCTTCATGCCACATCAGCCTTCTCCGACAAGGAGAACACGTTTGTAGTTGGTTTCAAGCTGAGGACACCACCAGCCAAGCAGCGGTGCCCACGGAGCCAGAGGCAGCCCAGCCCCTCCTTGGCCCTCTGGGGAGCATAGGGCTAGGTGGGAACTAGGCCAGCGCCACGATCCTGAGCCAAGCCGCTTTGGGGCTGAGGTTTGTTCCTCGAGCACAGTTTCCCTTTGCAGAATGCAGCTCCTCGAAGCGCGTTTTGGGCCGTTTCGGAGCTAGGCTCTATGTGTGTCCCTCCCTAGGAGGCTATAGCTTTGCTGCTAGGGCAAGTGCGAACAGGGCTTCTTCATGCCAAATCAGCCTTCTTCGCGAAGGAGAACACGTTCGGAGTTGGTTTCAAGCTGCGGACACCACCAGCCCAGCAGCAGTGCCCATGGAGCCAGAGGTAGCCCAGCCCCTCCTTGGCCCTCTGGGGAGCATAGGGCTAGGTGAGAACTAGGCCAGCACAGCGATCCTGAGCCAAGCCGCATTGGGGCTGAGGTCTGTTCCCAGAGCATAGTTTCCCTTTGCAGAATGCAGCTCCGCGAAGCGCGTTTTGGGCCGTTTCGGAGGTAGGCCCTAGGTGGGTCCCTCCCTAGCTGGCTATAGCTTTGCTGTTAGGGCCAGTGCTAACAGGGCTTCTTCATGCCAAATCAGCCTTCTCCGCCAAGGAGAACACGTTCTGAGTTGGTTTCAGGCTGCAGACACCATCAGCCCAGCAGCAGTGCCCACGGAGCCAGTGGCAGCCCAGCAACTCCTTGGCCCTCTGGGGAGCATAGGGCTATGTGAGAACTAGGCCAGCGCAGTGATCCTGAGCCAAGCCGCATTGGGGCTGAGGTTTGTTCCCCGAGCACAGTTTCCCTTTGCAGAATGCAGCTCCTCGAAGCGCGTTTTGGGCCGTTTCGGAGCTAGGCTCTAGGTGGGTTCCCCCCTAGCAGGCTACGGGTGGGTTGCTAGGGCCTGTGCAAACAGGGCTTCTTTATGCCACATCAGCCTTCTCCGCGAAGGAGAACACGTTTGTAGTTGGTTTCAAGCTGAGGACACCACCAGCCAAGCAGCGGTGCCCACGGAGCGAGAGGCAGCCCAGCCCCTCCTTGGCCCTATGGGGAGCATAGGGCTAGGTGAGAAGTAGGCCAGCACAGCGATCCTGAGCCAAGCCGCATTGGGGCTGAGGTCTGTTCCCAGAGCACAGTTTCCCTTTGCAGAATGCAGCTCCTCGAAGCGCGTTTTGGGCCGTTTCGGAGCTAGGCTCTATGTGTGTCCCTCCCTAGGAGGCTATAGCTTTGCTGCTAGGGCAAGTGCGAACAGGGCTTCTTCATGCAACATCAGCCTTCTTCGCGAAGGAGAACACGTTCGGAGTTGGTTTCAAGCTGCGGACACCACCAGCCCAGCAGCAGTGCCCACGGAGCCAGTGGCAGCCCAGCAACTCCTTGGCCCTCTGGGGAGCATAGGGCTATGTGAGAACTAGGCCAGCACAGCGATCCTGAGCCAAGCCGCATTGGGGCTGAGGTCTGTTCCTGGAGCACAGTTTCCCTTTGCAGAATGCAGCTCCTCGAAGCGCGTTTTGGGCCGTTTCGGAGATAGGCCCTAGGTGGGTCCCTCCATAGGTGGCTATAGCTTTGCTGTTAGGGCCAGTGCAAACAGGGCTTCTTCATGCCAAATCAGCCTTCTCCGCCAAGGAGAACACGTTCTGAGTTGGTTTCAGGCTGCAGACACCATCAGCCCAGCAGCAGTGCCCACGGAGCCAGTGGAAGCCCAGCCCCTCCTTGGCCCTCTGGGGAGCATAGGGCTAGGTGAGAACTAGGCCAGCGCAGCGATCCTGAGCCAAGCCGCATTGGGGCTGAGGTCTGTTCCCAGAGCACAGTTTCCCTTTGCAGAAGGCAGTTCCTCGAAGCGCGTTTTGGGCCGTTTCGGAGGTAGGCCCTAGGTGGGTCTCTCCCTAGCAGGCTACGGGTGGGTTGCTAGGGCCAGTGCAAACAGGGCTTCTTCATGCCACATCAGCCTTCTCCGACAAGGAGAACACGTTTGTAGTTGGTTTCAAGCTGAGGACACCACCAGCCAAGCAGCGGTGCCCACGGAGCCAGAGGCAGCCCAGCCCCTCCTTGGCCCTCTGGGGAGCATAGGGCTAGGTGGGAACTAGGCCAGCGCCACGTTCCTGAGCCAAGCCGCTTTGGGGCTGAGGTTTGTTCCTCGAGCACAGTTTCCCTTTGCAGAATGCAGCTCCTCGAAGCGCGTTTTGGGCCGTTTCGGAGCTAGGCTCTATGTGTGTCCCTCCCTAGGAGGCTATAGCTTTGCTGCTAGGGCAAGTGCGAACAGGGCTTCTTCATGCCAAATCAGCCTTCTTCGCGAAGGAGAACACGTTCGGAGTTGGTTTCAAGCTGCGGACACCACCAGCCCAGCAGCAGTGCCCATGGAGCCAGAGGTAGCCCAGCCCCTCCTTGGCCCTCTGGGGAGCATAGGGCTAGGTGAGAACTAGGCAGCACAGCGATCCTGAGCCAAGCCGCATTGGGGCTGAGGTCTGTTCCCAGAGCATAGTTTCCCTTTGCAGAATGCAGCTCCGCGAAGCGCGTTTTGGGCCGTTTCGGAGGTAGGCCCTAGGTGGGTCCCTCCCTAGCTGGCTATAGCTTTGCTGTTAGGGCCAGTGCTAACAGGGCTTCTTCATGCCAAATCAGCCTTCTCCGCCAAGGAGAACACGTTCTGAGTTGGTTTCAGGCTGCAGACACCATCAGCCCAGCAGCAGTGCCCACGGAGCCAGTGGCAGCCCAGCAACTCCTTGGCCCTCTGGGGAGCATAGGGCTATGTGAGAACTAGGCCAGCGCAGTGATCCTGAGCCAAGCCGCATTGGGGCTGAGGTTTGTTCCCCGAGCACAGTTTCCCTTTGCAGAATGCAGCTCCTCGAAGCGCGTTTTGGGCCGTTTCGGAGCTAGGCTCTAGGTGGGTTCCCCCCTAGCAGGCTACGGGTGGTTTGCTAGGGCCTGTGCAAACAGGGCTTCTTTATGCCACATCAGCCTTCTCCGCGAAGGAGAACACGTTTGTAGTTGGTTTCAAGCTGAGGACACCACCAGCCAAGCAGCGGTGCCCACGGAGCGAGAGGCAGCCCAGCCCCTCCTTGGCCCTATGGGGAGCATAGGGCTAGGTGAGAAGTAGGCCAGCACAGCGATCCTGAGCCAAGCCGCATTGGGGCTGAGGTCTGTTCCCAGAGCACAGTTTCCCTTTGCAGAATGCAGCTCCTCGAAGCGCGTTTTGGGCCGTTTCGGAGCTAGGCTCTATGTGTGTCCCTCCCTAGGAGGCTATAGCTTTGCTGCTAGGGCAAGTGCGAACAGGGCTTCTTCATGCAACATCAGCCTTCTTCGCGAAGGAGAACACGTTCGGAGTTGGTTTCAAGCTGCGGACACCACCAGCCCAGCAGCAGTGCCCACGGAGCCAGTGGCAGCCCAGCAACTCCCTTGGCCCTCTGGGGAGCATAGGGCTATGTGAGAACTAGGCCAGCACAGCGATCCTGAGCCAAGCCGCATTGGGGCTGAGGTCTGTTCCCGGAGCACAGTTTCCCTTTGCAGAATGCAGCTCCTCGAAGCGCGTTTTGGGCCGTTTCGGAGATAGGCCCTAGGTGGGTCCCTCCATAGGTGGCTATAGCTTTGCTGTTAGGGCCAGTGCAAACAGGGCTTCTTCATGCCAAATCAGCCTTCTCCGCCAAGGAGAACACGTTCTGAGTTGGTTTCAGGCTGCAGACACCATCAGCCCAGCAGCAGTGCCCACGGAGCCAGTGGAAGCCCAGCCCCTCCTTGGCCCTCTGGGGAGCATAGGGCTAGGTGAGAACTAGGCCAGCGCAGCGATCCTGAGCCAAGCCGCATTGGGGCTGAGGTCTGTTCCCAGAGCACAGTTTCCCTTTGCAGAAGGCAGTTCCTCGAAGCCCGTTTTGGGCCGTTTCGGAGGTAGGCCCTAGGTGGGTCTCTCCCTAGCAGGCTACGGGTGGGTTGCTAGGGCCAGTGCAAACAGGGCTTCTTCATGCCACATCAGCCTTCTTCGCGAAGCAGAACACGTTCGGAGTTGGTTTCAAGCTGCGGACACCACCAGCCCAGCAGCAGTGCTCACGGAGCCAGAGGCAGCCCAGTCCCTCCTTGGCCCTCTGGGGAGCATAGGGCTAGGTGGGAACTAGGCCAGCGCAGCGATCCTGAGCCAAGCCGCATTGGGGCTGAGGTCTTTTCCCTGAGCACAGTTTCTCTTTGCAGGATGCACTTCCTCGAAGCGCGTTTTGGGCCGTTTCGGAGGTAGGCCCTAGGTGGGTTCCTCCCTATCTGGCTACAGGTGGGTTGCTAGGGCCAGTCCAAACAGGGCTCCTTCATGCCAAGTCAGCCTTCTCCGCGAAGGAGAACACGTTTGGAGTTGGTTTCAGGCTGCAGACACCACCAGCCAAGCAGCAGTGACCACGGAGACAGAGGCAGCCCAGCCCCTCCTTGGCCCTCTGGGGAGCCTAGGGCTAGGTGAGAACTAGGCCAGCGCCGCGATCCTGAGCCAAGCCGCTTTGGGGCTGAGGTCTGTTCCCCGAGCACAGTTTCCCTTTGCAGGATGCACTTCCTCGAAACGCGTTTTGGGCCGTTTCGGAGGTAGGCCCTAGGTGGGTTCCTCCCTATCTGGCTATAGGTGGGTTGCTAGGGCCAGTCCAAACAGGGCTCCTTCATGCCAAGTCAGCCTTCTCCGCGAAGGAGAACACGTTTGGAGTTGGTTTCAGGCTGCAGACACGACCAGCCAAGCAGCAGTGACCACGGAGACAGAGGCAGCCCAGCTCCACCTTGGCCCTCTGGGGAGCATAGGGCTAGGTGAGAACTAGGCCAGCGCCGCGATCCTGAGCCAAGCCACTTTGGGGCTGAGGTCTGTTCCCCGAGCACAGTTTCCCTTTGCAGAATGCAGCTCCTCGAAGTGCGTTTTGGGCCGTTTCGGAGGTAGGCCCTAGGTGGGTCTCTCCCTAGCAGGCTACGGGTGGGTTGCTAGGGCCAGTGCAAACAGGGCTTCTTCATGCGACATCAGCCTTCTCCGACAAGGAGAACACGTTTGTAGTTGGTTTCAAGCTGAGGACACCACCAGCCAAGCAGCGGTGCCCACGGAGCCAGAGGCAGCCCAGCCCCTCCTTGGCCCTCTGGGGAGCATAGGGCTAGGTGGGAACTAGGCCAGCGCCACGATCCTGAGCCAAGCCGCATTGGGGCTGAGGTCTGTTCCCAGAGCATAGTTTCCCTTTGCAGAATGCAGCTCCTCGAAGCGCGTTTTGGGCCGTTTCGGAGATAGGCCCTAGGTGGGTCCCTCCCTAGCTGGCTATAGCTTTGCTGTTAGGGCCAGTGCTAACAGGGCTTCTTCATGCCAAATCAGCCTTCTCCGCCAAGGAGAACACGTTCTGAGTTGGTTTCAGGCTGCAGACACCATCAGCCCAGCAACAGTGCCCACGGAGCCAGTGGCAGCCCAGCAACTCCTTGGCCCTCTGGGGAGCATAGGGCTATGTGAGAACTAGGCCAGCGCAGTGATCCTGAGCCAAGCCGCATTGGGGCTGAGGTTTGTTCCCCGAGCACAGTTTCGCTTTGCAGAATGCAGCTCCTCGAAGCGCGTTTTGGGCCGTTTCGGAGGTAGGCCCTAGGTGGGTCCCTCCCTAGCAGGCTACAGGTGGGTTGCTAGGGCCTGTGCAAACAGGGCTTCTTTATGCCACATGAGCCTTCTCCACGAAGGAGAACACGTTTGGAGATGGTTTCAAGCTGAGGACACCACCAGCCAAGCAGCGGTGCCCACGGAGCGAGAGGCAGCCCAGCCCCTCCTTGGCCCTCTGGGGAGCATAGGGCTAGGTGAGAACTAGGCCAGCACAGCGATCCTGAGCCAAGCCGCATTGGGGCTGAGGTCTGTTCCCAGAGCACAGTTTCCCTTTGCAGAATGCAGCTCCTCGAAGCGCGTTTTGGGCCGTTTCGGAGCTAGGCTCTATGTGTGTCCCTCCCTAGGAGGCTATAGCTTTGCTGCTAGGGCAAGTGCGAACAGGGCTTCTTCATGCAACATCAGCCTTCTTCGCGAAGGAGAACACGTTCCGAGTTGGTTTCAAGCTGCGGACACCACCAGCCCAGCAGCAGTGCCCATGGGGCCAGAGGCAGCCCAGCCCCTCCTTGGCCCTCTGGGGAGCATAGGGCTAGGTGAGAAGTAGGCCAGCACAGCGATCCTGAGCCAAGCCGCATTGGGGCTGAGGTCTGTTCCCGGAGCACAGTTTCCCTTTGCAGAATGCAGCTCCTCGAAGCGCCTTTTGGGCCGTTTCGGAGATAGGCCCTAGGTGGGTCCATCCATAGGTGGCTATAGCTTTGCTGTTAGGGCCAGTGCAAACAGGGCTTCTTCATGCCAATTCAGCCTTCTCCGCCAAGGAGAACACGTTCTGAGTTGGTTTCAGGCTGCAGACACCATCAGCCCAGCAGCAGTGCCCACGGAGCCAGTGGAAGCCCAGCCCCTCCTTGGCCCTCTGGGGAGCATAGGGCTAGGTGAGAACTAGGCCAGCGCAGCGATCCTGAGCCAAGCCGCATTGGGGCTGAGGTCTGTTCCCAGAGCACAGTTTCCCTTTGCAGAATGCAGCTCCTCGAAGCGCGTTTTGGGCCGTTTCGGAGGTAGGCCCTAGGTGGGTCCCTCCCTAGCAGGCTACGGGTGGGTTGCTAGGGCCAGTGCAAACAGGGCTTCTTTATGCCACATCAGCCTTCTCCGCGAAGGAGAACACGTTTGGAGATGGTTTCAAGCTGAGGACACCACCAGCCAAGCAGCGGTGCCCACGGAGCGAGAGGCAGCCCAGCCCCTCCTTGGCCCTCTGGGGAGCATAGGGCTAGGTGAGAACTAGGCAGCACAGCGATCCTGAGCCAAGCCGCATTGGGGCTGAGGTCTGTTCCCAGAGCCTAGTTTCCCTTTGCAGGATGCACTTCCTCGAAACGCGTTTTGGGCCGTTTCGGAGGTAGGCCCTAGGTGGGTTCCTCCCTATCTGGCTATAGGTGGGTTGCTAGGGCCAGTCCAAACAGGGCTCCTTCATGCCAAGTCAGCCTTCTCCGCGAAGGAGAACACGTTTGGAGTTGGTTACAGGCTGCAGACACCACCAGCCAAGCAGCAGTGACCACGGAGACAGAGGCAGCCCAGCTCCACCTTGGCCCTCTGGGGAGCATAGGGCTAGGTGAGAACTAGGCCAGCGCCGCGATCCTGAGCCAAGCCGCTTTGGGGCTGAGGTCTGTTCCCCGAGCACAGTTTCCCTTTGCAGAATGCAGCTCCTCGAAGTGCGTTTTGGGCCGTTTCGGAGGTAGGCCCTAGGTGGGTTTCTCCCTAGCAGGCTACGGGTGGGTTGCTAGGGCCAGTGCAAACAGGGCTTCTTCATGCCACATCAGCCTTCTCGGACAAGGAGAACACGTTTGTAGTTGGTTTCAAGCTGAGGACACCACCAGCCAAGCAGCGGTGCCCACGGAGCCAGAGGCAGCCCAGCCCCTCCTTGGCCCTCTGGGGAGCATAGGGCTAGGTGGGAACTATGCCAGCGCCACGATCCTGAGCCAAGCCGCTTTGGGGCTGAGGTTTGTTCCTCGAGCACAGTTTCCCTTTGCAGAATGCAGCTCCTCGAAGCGCGTTTTGGGCCGTTTCGGAGCTAGGCTCTATGTGTGTCCCTCCCTAGGAGGCTATAGCTTTGCTGCTAGGGCAAGTGCGAACAGGGCTTCTTCATGCCAAATCAGCCTTCTTCGCGAAGGAGAACACGTTCGGAGTTGGTTTCAAGCTGCGGACACCACCAGCCCAGCAGCAGTGCCCATGGAGCCAGAGGTAGCCCAGCCCCTCCTTCGCCCTCTGGGAAGCATAGGGCTAGGTGAGAACTAGGCCAGCACAGCGATCCTGAGCCAAGCCGCATTGGGGCTGAGGTCTGTTCCCAGAGCATAGTTTCCCTTTGCAGAATGCAGCTCCTCGAAGCGCGTTTTGGGCCGTTTCGGAGATAGGCCCTAGGTGGGTCCCTCCCTAGCTGGCTATAGCTTTGCTGTTAGGGCCAGTGCTAACAGGGCTTCTTCATGCCAAATCAGCCTTCTCCGCCAAGGAGAACACGTTCTGAGTTGGTTTCAGGCTGCAGACACCATCAGCCCAGCAGCAGTGCCCACGGAGCCAGTGGCAGCCCAGCAACTCCTTGGCCCTCTGGGGAGCATAGGGCTATGTGAGAACTAGGCCAGCGCAGTGATCCTGAGCCAAGCCGCATTGGGGCTGAGGTTTGTTCCCCGAGCACAGTTTCCCTTTGCAGAATGCAGCTCCTCGAAGCGCGTTTTGGGCCGTTTCGGAGCTAGGCTCTAGGTGGGTTCCCCCCTAGCAGGCTACGGGTGGGTTGCTAGGGCCTGTGCAAACAGGGCTTCTTTATGCCACATCAGCCTTCTCCGCGAAGGAGAACACGTTTGGAGATGGTTTCAAGCTGAGGACACCACCAGCCAAGCAGCGGTGCCCACGGAGCGAGAGGCAGCCCAGCCCCTCCTTGGCCCTATGGGGAGCATAGGGCTAGGTGAGAAGTAGGCCAGCACAGCGATCCTGAGCCAAGCCGCATTGGGGCTGAGGTCTGTTCCCAGAGCACAGTTTCCCTTTGCAGAATGCAGCTCCTCGAAGCGCGTTTTGGGCCGTTTCGGAGCTAGGCTCTATGTGTGTCCCTCCCTAGGAGGCTATAGCTTTGCTGCTAGGGCAAGTGCGAACAGGGCTTCTTCATGCAACATCAGCCTTCTTCGCGAAGGAGAACACGTTCGGAGTTGGTTTCAAGCTGCGGACACCACCAGCCCAGCAGCAGTGCCCACGGAGCCAGTGGCAGCCCAGCAACTCCTTGGCCCTCTGGGGAGCATAGGGCTATGTGAGAACTAGGCCAGCACAGCGATCCTGAGCCAAGCCGCATTGGGGCTGAGGTCTGTTCCCGGAGCACAGTTTCCCTTTGCAGAATGCAGCTCCTCGAAGCGCGTTTTGGGCCGTTTCGGAGATAGGCCCTAGGTGGGTCCCTCCATAGGTGGCTATAGCTTTGCTGTTAGGGCCAGTGCAAACAGGGCTTCTTCATGCCAAATCAGCCTTCTCCGCCAAGGAGAACACGTTCTGAGTTGGTTTCAGGCTGCAGACACCATCAGCCCAGCAGCAGTGCCCACGGAGCCAGTGGAAGCCCAGCCCCTCCTTGGCCCTCTGGGGAGCATAGGGCTAGGTGAGAACTAGGCCAGCACAGCGATCCTGAGCCAAGCCGCATTGGGGCTGAGGTCTGTTCCCAGAGCACAGTTTCCCTTTGCAGAAGGCAGTTCCTCGAAGCGCGTTTTGGGCCGTTTCGGAGGTAGGCCCTAGGTGGGTCTCTCCCTAGCAGGCTACGGGTGGGTTGCTAGGGCCAGTGCAAACAGGGCTTCTTCATGCCACATCAGCCTTCTTCGCGAAGCAGAACACGTTCGGAGTTGGTTTCAAGCTGCGGACACCACCAGCCCAGCAGCAGTGCTCACGGAGCCAGAGGCAGCCCAGTCCCTCCTTGGCCCTCTGGGGAGCATAGGGCTAGGTGGGAACTAGGCCAGCGCAGCGATCCTGAGCCAAGCCGCATTGGGGCTGAGGTCTTTTCCCTGAGCACAGTTTCTCTTTGCAGGATGCACTTCCTCGAAGCGCGTTTTGGGCCGTTTCGGAGGTAGGCCCTAGGTGGGTTCCTCCCTATCTGGCTACAGGTGGGTTGCTAGGGCCAGTCCAAACAGGGCTCCTTCATGCCAAGTCAGCCTTCTCCGCGAAGGAGAACACGTTTGGAGTTGGTTTCAGGCTGCAGACACCACCAGCCAAGCAGCAGTGCCCACGGAGACAGAGGCAGCCCAGCTCCACCTTGGCCCTATGTGGAGCATAGGGCTAGGTGAGAACTAGGCCAGCGCCGCGATCCTGAGCCAAGCCGCTTTGGGGCTGAGGTCTGTTCCCCGAGCACAGTTTCCCTTTGCAGGATGCACTTCCTCGAAACGCGTTTTGGGCCGTTTCGGAGGTAGGCCCTAGGTGGGTTCCTTCCTATCTGGCTACAGGTGGGTTGCTAGGGCCAGTCCAAACAGGGCTCCTTCATGCCAAGTCAGCCTTCTCCGCGAAGGAGAACACGTTTGGAGTTGGTTTCAGGCTGCAGACACCACCAGCCAAGCAGCAGTGACCACGGAGACAGAGGCAGCCCAGCTCCACCTTGGCCCTCTGGGGAGCATAGGGCTAGGTGAGAACTAGGCCAGCGCCGCGATCCTGAGCCAAGCCGCTTTGGGGCTGAGGTCTGTTCCCAGAGCATAGTTTCCCTTTGCAGAATGCAGCTCCGCGAAGCGCGTTTTGGGCCGTTTCGGAGATAGGCCCTAGGTGGGTCCCTCCCTAGCTGGCTATAGCTTTGCTGTTAGGGCCAGTGCTAACAGGGCTTCTTCATGCCAAATCAGCCTTCTCCGCCAAGGAGAACACGTTCTGAGTTGGTTTCAGGCTGCAGACACCATCAGCCCAGCAGCAGTGCCCACGGAGCCAATGGCAGCCCAGCAACTCCTTGGCCCTCTGGGGAGCATAGGGCTATGTGAGAACTAGGCCAGCGCAGTGATCCTGAGCCAAGCCGCATTGGGGCTGAGGTTTGTTCCCCGAGCACAGTTTCGCTTTGCAGAATGCAGCTCCTCGAAGCGCGTTTTGGGCCGTTTCGGAGGTAGGCCCTAGGTGGGTCCCTCCCTAGCAGGCTACAGGTGGGTTGCTAGGGCCTGTGCAAACAGGGCTTCTTTATGCCACATCAGCCTTCTCCGCGAAGGAGAACACGTTTGGAGATGGTTTCAAGCTGAGGACACCACCAGCCAAGCAGCGGTGCCCACGGAGCCAGAGGCAGCCCAGCCCCTCCTTGGCCCTCTGGGGAGCATAGGGCTAGGTGAGAACTAGGCCAGCACAGCGATCCTGAGCCAAGCCGCATTGGGGCTGAGGTCTGTTCCCAGAGCACAGTTTCCCTTTGCAGAATGCAGCTCCTCGAAGCGCGTTTTGGGCCGTTTCGGAGCTAGGCTCTATGTGTGTCCCTCCCTAGGAGGCTATAGCTTTGCTGCTAGGGCAAGTGCGAACAGGGCTTCTTCATGCAACATCAGCCTTCTTCGCGAAGGAGAACACGTTCCGAGTTGGTTTCAAGCTGCGGACACCACCAGCCCAGCAGCAGTGCCCATGGGGCCAGAGGCAGCCCAGCCCCTCCTTGGCCCTCTGGGGAGCATAGGGCTAGGTGAGAAGTAGGCCAGCACAGCGATCCTGAGCCAAGCCGCATTGGGGCTGAGGTCTGTTCCCGGAGCACAGTTTCCCTTTGCAGAATGCAGCTCCTCGAAGCGCCTTTTGGGCCGTTTCGGAGATAGGCCCTAGGTGGGTCCCTCCATAGGTGGCTATAGCTTTGCTGTTAGGGCCAGTGCAAACAGGGCTTCTTCATGCCAAATCAGCCTTCTTCGCGAAGGAGAACACGTTCGGAGTTGGTTTCAAGCTGCGGACACCACCAGCCCAGCAGCAGTGCCCACGGAGCCAGAGGCAGCCCAGCCCCTCCTTGGCCCTCTGGGGAGCATAGGGCTAGGTGAGAACTAGGCCAGCGCAGCGATCCTGAGCCAAGCCGCATTGGGGCTGAGGTCTTTTCCCTGAGCACAGTTTCTCTTTGCAGGATGCACTTCCTCGAAGCGCGTTTTGGGCCGTTTCGGAGGTAGGCCCTAGGTGGGTTCCTCCCTATCTGGCTACAGGTGGGTTGCTAGGGCCAGTCCAAACAGGGCTCCTTCATGCCAAGTCAGCCTTCTCCGCGAAGGAGAACACGTTTGGAGTTGGTTTCAGGCTGCAGACACCACCAGCCAAGCAGCAGTGCCCACGGAGACAGAGGCAGCCCAGCTCCACCTTGGCCCTATGTGGAGCATAGGGCTAGGTGAGAACTAGGCCAGCGCCGCGATCCTGAGCCAAGCCGCTTTGGGGCTGAGGTCTGTTCCCCGAGCACAGTTTCCCTTTGCAGGATGCACTTCCTCGAAACGCGTTTTGGGCCGTTTCGGAGGTAGGCCCTAGGTGGGTTCCTTCCTATCTGGCTACAGGTGGGTTGCTAGGGCCAGTCCAAACAGGGCTCCTTCATGCCAAGTCAGCCTTCTCCGCGAAGGAGAACACGTTTGGAGTTGGTTTCAGGCTGCAGACACCACCAGCCAAGCAGCAGTGACCACGGAGACAGAGGCAGCCCAGCTCCACCTTGGCCCTCTGGGGAGCATAGGGCTAGGTGAGAACTAGGCCAGCGCCGCGATCCTGAGCCAAGCCGCTTTGGGGCTGAGGTCTGTTCCCAGAGCATAGTTTCCCTTTGCAGAATGCAGCTCCGCGAAGCGCGTTTTGGGCCGTTTCGGAGATAGGCCCTAGGTGGGTCCCTCCCTAGCTGGCTATAGCTTTGCTGTTAGGGCCAGTGCTAACAGGGCTTCTTCATGCCAAATCAGCCTTCTCCGCCAAGGAGAACACGTTCTGAGTTGGTTTCAGGCTGCAGACACCATCAGCCCAGCAGCAGTGCCCACGGAGCCAATGGCAGCCCAGCAACTCCTTGGCCCTCTGGGGAGCATAGGGCTATGTGAGAACTAGGCCAGCGCAGTGATCCTGAGCCAAGCCGCATTGGGGCTGAGGTTTGTTCCCCGAGCACAGTTTCGCTTTGCAGAATGCAGCTCCTCGAAGCGCGTTTTGGGCCGTTTCGGAGGTAGGCCCTAGGTGGGTCCCTCCCTAGCAGGCTACAGGTGGGTTGCTAGGGCCTGTGCAAACAGGGCTTCTTTATGCCACATCAGCCTTCTCCGCGAAGGAGAACACGTTTGGAGATGGTTTCAAGCTGAGGACACCACCAGCCAAGCAGCGGTGCCCACGGAGCCAGAGGCAGCCCAGCCCCTCCTTGGCCCTCTGGGGAGCATAGGGCTAGGTGAGAACTAGGCCAGCACAGCGATCCTGAGCCAAGCCGCATTGGGGCTGAGGTCTGTTCCCAGAGCACAGTTTCCCTTTGCAGAATGCAGCTCCTCGAAGCGCGTTTTGGGCCGTTTCGGAGCTAGGCTCTATGTGTGTCCCTCCCTAGGAGGCTATAGCTTTGCTGCTAGGGCAAGTGCGAACAGGGCTTCTTCATGCAACATCAGCCTTCTTCGCGAAGGAGAACACGTTCCGAGTTGGTTTCAAGCTGCGGACACCACCAGCCCAGCAGCAGTGCCCATGGGGCCAGAGGCAGCCCAGCCCCTCCTTGGCCCTCTGGGGAGCATAGGGCTAGGTGAGAAGTAGGCCAGCACAGCGATCCTGAGCCAAGCCGCATTGGGGCTGAGGTCTGTTCCCGGAGCACAGTTTCCCTTTGCAGAATGCAGCTCCTCGAAGCGCCTTTTGGGCCGTTTCGGAGATAGGCCCTAGGTGGGTCCCTCCATAGGTGGCTATAGCTTTGCTGTTAGGGCCAGTGCAAACAGGGCTTCTTCATGCCAAATCAGCCTTCTTCGCGAAGGAGAACACGTTCGGAGTTGGTTTCAAGCTGCGGACACCACCAGCCCAGCAGCAGTGCCCACGGAGCCAGAGGCAGCCCAGCCCCTCCTTGGCCCTCTGGGGAGCATAGGGCTAGGTGAGAACTAGGCCAGCACAGCGATCCTGAGCCAAGCTGCATTGGGCCTGAGGTCTGTTCCCAGAGCACAGTTTCCCTTTGCAGAATGCAGCTCCTCGAAGCGCGTTTTGGGCCGTTTCGGAGGTAGGCCCTAGGTGTGTCCCTCCATAGGTGGCTATAGCTTTGCTGCTAGGGCAAGTGCGAACAGGGCTTCTTCATGCCAAATCAGCCTTCTTCGCGAATGAGAACACGTTCGGAGTTGGTTTCAAGCTGCGGACACCACCAGCCCAGCAGCAGTGCCCACGGAGCCAGAGGCAGCCCAGCCCCTCCTTGGCCCTCTGGGGAGCATAGGGCTAGGTGAGAAGTAGGCCAGCACAGTGATCCTGAGCCAAGCCGCATTGGGGCTGAGGTTTGTTCCCCGAGCACAGTTTCCCTTTGCAGGATGCACTTCCTCGAAACGCGTTTTGGGCCGTTTCGGAGGTAGGCCCTAGGTGGGTTCCTTCCTATCTGGCTACAGGTGGGTTGCTAGGGCCAGTCCAAACAGGGCTCCTTCATGCCAAGTCAGCCTTCTCCGCGAAGGAGAACACGTTTGGAGTTGGTTTCAGGCTGCAGACACCACCAGCCAAGCAGCAGTGACCACGGAGACAGAGGCAGCCCAGCTCCACCTTGGCCCTCTGGGGAGCATAGGGCTAGGTGAGAACTAGGCCAGCGCCGCGATCCTGAGCCAAGCCGCTTTGGGGCTGAGGTCTGTTCCCAGAGCATAGTTTCCCTTTGCAGAATGCAGCTCCGCGAAGCGCGTTTTGGGCCGTTTCGGAGATAGGCCCTAGGTGGGTCCCTCCCTAGCTGGCTATAGCTTTGCTGTTAGGGCCAGTGCTAACAGGGCTTCTTCATGCCAAATCAGCCTTCTCCGCCAAGGAGAACACGTTCTGAGTTGGTTTCAGGCTGCAGACACCATCAGCCCAGCAGCAGTGCCCACGGAGCCAATGGCAGCCCAGCAACTCCTTGGCCCTCTGGGGAGCATAGGGCTATGTGAGAACTAGGCCAGCGCAGTGATCCTGAGCCAAGCCGCATTGGGGCTGAGGTTTGTTCCCCGAGCACAGTTTCGCTTTGCAGAATGCAGCTCCTCGAAGCGCGTTTTGGGCCGTTTCGGAGGTAGGCCCTAGGTGGGTCCCTCCCTAGCAGGCTACAGGTGGGTTGCTAGGGCCTGTGCAAACAGGGCTTCTTTATGCCACATCAGCCTTCTCCGCGAAGGAGAACACGTTTGGAGATGGTTTCAAGCTGAGGACACCACCAGCCAAGCAGCGGTGCCCACGGAGCCAGAGGCAGCCCAGCCCCTCCTTGGCCCTCTGGGGAGCATAGGGCTAGGTGAGAACTAGGCCAGCACAGCGATCCTGAGCCAAGCCGCATTGGGGCTGAGGTCTGTTCCCAGAGCACAGTTTCCCTTTGCAGAATGCAGCTCCTCGAAGCGCGTTTTGGGCCGTTTCGGAGCTAGGCTCTATGTGTGTCCCTCCCTAGGAGGCTATAGCTTTGCTGCTAGGGCAAGTGCGAACAGGGCTTCTTCATGCAACATCAGCCTTCTTCGCGAAGGAGAACACGTTCCGAGTTGGTTTCAAGCTGCGGACACCACCAGCCCAGCAGCAGTGCCCATGGGGCCAGAGGCAGCCCAGCCCCTCCTTGGCCCTCTGGGGAGCATAGGGCTAGGTGAGAAGTAGGCCAGCACAGCGATCCTGAGCCAAGCCGCATTGGGGCTGAGGTCTGTTCCCGGAGCACAGTTTCCCTTTGCAGAATGCAGCTCCTCGAAGCGCCTTTTGGGCCGTTTCGGAGATAGGCCCTAGGTGGGTCCCTCCATAGGTGGCTATAGCTTTGCTGTTAGGGCCAGTGCAAACAGGGCTTCTTCATGCCAAATCAGCCTTCTTCGCGAAGGAGAACACGTTCGGAGTTGGTTTCAAGCTGCGGACACCACCAGCCCAGCAGCAGTGCCCACGGAGCCAGAGGCAGCCCAGCCCCTCCTTGGCCCTCTGGGGAGCATAGGGCTAGGTGAGAACTAGGCCAGCACAGCGATCCTGAGCCAAGCTGCATTGGGCCTGAGGTCTGTTCCCAGAGCACAGTTTCCCTTTGCAGAATGCAGCTCCTCGAAGCGCGTTTTGGGCCGTTTCGGAGGTAGGCCCTAGGTGTGTCCCTCCATAGGTGGCTATAGCTTTGCTGCTAGGGCAAGTGCGAACAGGGCTTCTTCATGCCAAATCAGCCTTCTTCGCGAATGAGAACACGTTCGGAGTTGGTTTCAAGCTGCGGACACCACCAGCCCAGCAGCAGTGCCCACGGAGCCAGAGGCAGCCCAGCCCCTCCTTGGCCCTCTGGGGAGCATAGGGCTAGGTGAGAAGTAGGCCAGCACAGTGATCCTGAGCCAAGCCGCATTGGGGCTGAGGTTTGTTCCCCGAGCACAGTTTCCCTTTGCAGAATGCAGCTCCTCGAAGCGCGTTTTGGGCCGTTTCGGAGGTAGGCCCTAGGTGGGTCCCTCCCTAGCAGGCTACGGGTGGGTTGCTAGGGCCAGTGCAAACAGGGCTTCTTTATGCCACATCAGCCTTCTCCGCGAAGGAGAACACGTTTGGAGATGGTTTCAAGCTGAGGACACCACCAGCCAAGCAGCGGTGCCCACGGAGCGAGAGGCAGCCCAGCCCCTCCTTGGCCCTCTGGGGAGCATAGGGCTAGGTGAGAACTAGGCAGCACAGCGATCCTGAGCCAAGCCGCATTGGGGCTGAGGTCTGTTCCCAGAGCATAGTTTCCCTTTGCAGGATGCACTTCCTCGAAACGCGTTTTGGGCCGTTTCGGAGGTAGGCCCTAGGTGGGTTCCTCCCTATCTGGCTATAGGTGGGTTGCTAGGGCCAGTCCAAACAGGGCTCCTTCATGCCAAGTCAGCCTTCTCCGCGAAGGAGAACACGTTTGGAGTTGGTTTCAGGCTGCAGACACCACCAGCCAAGCAGCAGTGACCACGGAGACAGAGGCAGCCCAGCTCCACCTTGGCGCTCTGGGGAGCATAGGGCTAGGTGAGAACTAGGCCAGCGCCGCGATCCTGAGCCAAGCCGCTTTGGGGCTGAGGTCTGTTCCCCGAGCACAGTTTCCCTTTGCAGAATGCAGCTCCTCGAAGTGCGTTTTGGGCCGTTTCGGAGGTAGGCCCTAGGTGGGTCTCTCCCTAGCAGGCTACGGGTGGGTTGCTAGGGCCAGTGCAAACAGGGCTTCTTCATGCCACATCAGCCTTCTCGGACAAGGAGAACACGTTTGTAGTTGGTTTCAAGCTGAGGACACCACCAGCCAAGCAGCGGTGCCCACGGAGCCAGAGGCAGCCCAGCCCCTCCTTGGCCCTCTGGGGAGCATAGGGCTAGGTGGGAACTAGGCCAGCGCCACGATCCTGAGCCAAGCCGCTTTGGGGCTGAGGTTTGTTCCTCGAGCACAGTTTCCCTTTGCAGAATGCAGCTCCTCGAAGCGCGTTTTGGGCCGTTTCGGAGCTAGGCTCTATGTGTGTCCCTCCCTAGGAGGCTATAGCTTTGCTGCTAGGGCAAGTGCGAACAGGGCTTCTTCATGCCAAATCAGCCTTCTTCGCGAAGGAGAACACGTTCGGAGTTGGTTTCAAGCTGCGGACACCACCAGCCCAGCAGCAGTGCCCATGGAGCCAGAGGTAGCCCAGCCCCTCCTTGGCCCTCTGGGGAGCATAGGGCTAGGTGAGAACTAGGCCAGCACAGCGATCCTGAGCCAAGCCGCATTGGGGCTGAGGTCTGTTCCCAGAGCATAGTTTCCCTTTGCAGAATGCAGCTCCGCGAAGCGCGTTTTGGGCCGTTTCGGAGATAGGCCCTAGGTGGGTCCCTCCCTAGCTGGCTATAGCTTTGCTGTTAGGGCCAGTGCTAACAGGGCTTCTTCATGCCAAATCAGCCTTCTCCGCCAAGGAGAACACGTTCTGAGTTGGTTTCAGGCTGCAGACACCATCAGCCCAGCAGCAGTGCCCACGGAGCCAGTGGCAGCCCAGCAACTCCTTGGCCCTCTGGGGAGCATAGGGCTATGTGAGAACTAGGCCAGCGCAGTGATCCTGAGCCAAGCCGCATTGGGGCTGAGGTTTGTTCCCCGAGCACAGTTTCCCTTTGCAGAATGCAGCTCCTCGAAGCGCGTTTTGGGCCGTTTCGGAGCTAGGCTCTAGGTGGGTTCCCCCCTAGCAGGCTACGGGTGGGTTGCTAGGGCCTGTGCAAACAGGGCTTCTTTATGCCACATCAGCCTTCTCCGCGAAGGAGAACACGTTTGGAGATGGTTTCAAGCTGAGGACACCACCAGCCAAGCAGCGGTGCCCACGGAGCGAGAGGCAGCCCAGCCCCTCCTTGGCCCTATGGGGAGCATAGGGCTAGGTGAGAAGTAGGCCAGCACAGCGATCCTGAGCCAAGCCGCATTGGGGCTGAGGTCTGTTCCCAGAGCACAGTTTCCCTTTGCAGAATGCAGCTCCTCGAAGCGCGTTTTGGGCCGTTTCGGAGCTAGGCTCTATGTGTGTCCCTCCCTAGGAGGCTATAGCTTTGCTGCTAGGGCAAGTGCGAACAGGGCTTCTTCATGCAACATCAGCCTTCTTCGCGAAGGAGAACACGTTCCGAGTTGGTTTCAAGCTGCGGACACCACCAGCCTAGCAGCAGTGCCCACGGAGCCAGTGGCAGCCCAGCAACTCCTTGGCCCTCTGCGGAGCATAGGGCTAGGTGAGAACTAGGCCAGCACAGCGATCCTGAGCCAAGCCGCATTGGGGCTGAGGTCTGTTCCCGGAGCACAGTTTCCCTTTGCAGAATGCAGCTCCTCGAAGCGCGTTTTGGGCCGTTTCGGAGATAGGCCCTAGGTGGGTCCCTCCATAGGTGGCTATAGCTTTGCTGTTAGGGCCAGTGCAAACAGGGCTTCTTCATGCCAAATCAGCCTTCTCCGCCAAGGAGAACACGTTCTGAGTTGGTTTCAGGCTGCAGACACCATCAGCCCAGCAGCAGTGCCCACGGAGCCAGTGGAAGCCCAGCCCCTCCTTGGCCCTCTGGGGAGCATAGGGCTAGGTGAGAACTAGGCCAGCGCAGCGATCCTGAGCCAAGCCGCATTGGGGCTGAGGTCTGTTCCCAGAGCACAGTTTCCCTTTGCAGAAGGCAGTTCCTCGAAGCGCGTTTTGGGCCGTTTCGGAGGTAGGCCCTAGGTGGGTCTCTCCCTAGCAGGCTACGGGTGGGTTGCTAGGGCCAGTGCAAACAGGGCTTCTTCATGTCACATCAGCCTTCTTCGCGAAGCAGAACACGTTCGGAGTTGGTTTCAAGCTGCGGACACCACCAGCCCAGCAGCAGTGCTCACGGAGCCAGAGGCAGCCCAGTCCCTCCTTGGCCCTCTGGGGAGCATAGGGCTAGGTGGGAACTAGGCCAGCGCAGCGATCCTGAGCCAAGCCGCATTGGGGCTGAGGTCTTTTCCCTGAGCACAGTTTCTCTTTGCAGGATGCACTTCCTCGAAGCGCGTTTTGGGCCGTTTCGGAGGTAGGCCCTAGGTGGGTTCCTCCCTATCTGGCTACAGGTGGGTTGCTAGGGCCAGTCCAAACAGGGCTCCTTCATGCCAAGTCAGCCTTCTCCGCGAAGGAGAACACGTTTGGAGTTGGTTTCAGGCTGCAGACACCACCAGCCAAGCAGCAGTGACCACGGAGACAGAGGCAGCCCAGCTCCACCTTGGCCCTATGTGGAGCATAGGGCTAGGTGAGAACTAGGCCAGCGCCGCGATCCTGAGCCAAGCCGCTTTGGGGCTGAGGTCTGTTCCCCGAGCACAGTTTCCCTTTGCAGGATGCACTTCCTCGAAACGCGTTTTGGGCCGTTTCGGAGGTAGGCCCTAGGTGGGTTCCTCCCTATCTGGCTATAGGTGGGTTGCTAGGGCCAGTCCAAACAGGGCTCCTTCATGCCAAGTCAGCCTTCTCCGCGAAGGAGAACACGTTTGGAGTTGGTTTCAGGCTGCAGACACCACCAGCCAAGCAGCAGTGACCACGGAGACAGAGGCAGCCCAGCTCCACCTTGGCCCTCTGGGGAGCATAGGGCTAGGTGAGAACTAGGCCAGCGCCGCGATCCTGAGCCAAGCCGCTTTGGGGCTGAGGTCTGTTCCCAGAGCATAGTTTCCCTTTGCAGAATGCAGCTCCGCGAAGCGCGTTTTGGGCCGTTTCGGAGATAGGCCCTAGGTGGGTCCCTCCCTAGCTGGCTATAGCTTTGCTGTTAGGGCCAGTGCTAACAGGGCTTCTTCATGCCAAATCAGCCTTCTCCGCCAAGGAGAACACGTTCTGAGTTGGTTTCAGGCTGCAGACACCATCAGCCCAGCAGCAGTGCCCACGGAGCCAGTGGCAGCCCAGCAACTCCTTGGCCCTCTGGGGAGCATAGGGCTATGTGAGAACTAGGCCAGCGCAGTGATCCTGAGCCAAGCCGCATTGGGGCTGAGGTTTGTTCCCCGAGCACAGTTTCCCTTTGCAGAAAGCAGCTCCTCGAAGCGCGTTTTGGGCCGTTTCGGAGGTAGGCCCTAGGTGGGTCCCTCCCTAGCAGGCTACAGGTGGGTTGCTAGGGCCTGTGCAAACAGGGCTTCTTTATGCCACATCAGCCTTCTCCGCGAAGGAGAACACGTTTGGAGATGGTTTCAAGCTGAGGACACCACCAGCCAAGCAGCGGTGCCCACGGAGCCAGAGGCAGCCCAGCCCCTCCTTGGCCCTCTGGGGAGCATAGGGCTAGGTGAGAACTAGGCCAGCACAGCGATCCTGAGCCAAGCCGCATTGGGGCTGAGGTCTGTTCCCAGAGCACAGTTTCCCTTTGCAGAATGCAGCTCCTCGAAGCGCGTTTTGGGCCGTTTCGGAGCTAGGCTCTATGTGTGTCCCTCCCTAGGAGGCTATAGCTTTGCTGCTAGGGCAAGTGCGAACAGGGCTTCTTCATGCAACATCAGCCTTCTTCGCGAAGGAGAACACGTTCCGAGTTGGTTTCAAGCTGCGGACACCACCAGCCCAGCAGCAGTGCCCATGGGGCCAGAGGCAGCCCAGCCCCTCCTTGGCCCTCTGGGGAGCATAGGGCTAGGTGAGAAGTAGGCCAGCACAGCGATCCTGAGCCAAGCCGCATTGGGGCTGAGGTCTGTTCCCGGAGCACAGTTTCCCTTTGCAGAATGCAGCTCCTCGAAGCGCCTATTGGGCCGTTTCGGAGATAGGCCCTAGGTGGGTCCCTCCATAGGTGGCTATAGCTTTGCTGTTAGGGCCAGTGCAAACAGGGCTTCTTCATGCCAAATCAGCCTTCTCCGCCAAGGAGAACACGTTCTGAGTTGGTTTCAGGCTGCAGACACCATCAGCCCAGCAGCAGTGCCCACGGAGCCAGTGGAAGCCCAGCCCCTCCTTGGCCCTCTGGGGAGCATAGGGCTAGGTGAGAACTAGGCCAGCGCAGCGATCCTGAGCCAAGCCGCATTGGGGCTGAGGTCTGTTCCCAGAGCACAGTTTCCCTTTGCAGAAGGCAGTTCCTCGAAGCGCGTTTTGGGCCGTTTCGGAGGTAGGCCCTAGGTGGGTCTCTCCCTAGCAGGCTACGGGTGGGTTGCTAGGGCCATTGCAAACAGGGCTTCTTCATGCCACATCAGCCTTCTTCGCGAAGCAGAACACGTTCGGAGTTGGTTTCAAGCTGCGGACACCACCAGCCCAGCATCAGTGCCCATGGAGCCAGAGGCAGCCCAGCCCCTCCTTGGCCCTCTGGGGAGCATAGGGCTAGGTGGGAACTAGGCCAGCGCAGCGATCCTGAGCCAAGCCGCATTGGGGCTGAGGTCTTTTCCCTGAGCACAGTTTCTCTTTGCAGGATGCACTTCCTCGAAGCGCGTTTTGGGCCGTTTCGGAGGTAGGCCCTAGGTGGGTTCCTCCCTATCTGGCTATAGGTGGGTTGCTAGGGCCAGTCCAAACAGGGCTCCTTCATGCCAAGTCAGCTTTCTCCGCGAAGGAGAACACGTTTGGAGTTGGTTTCAGGCTGCAGACACCACCAGCCAAGCAGCAGTGCCCACGGAGACAGAGGCAGCCCAGCTCCACCTTGGCCCTATGTGGAGCATAGGGCTAGGTGAGAACTAGGCCAGCGCCGCGATCCTGAGCCAAGCCGCTTTGGGGCTGAGGTCTGTTCCCCGAGCACAGTTTCCCTTTGCAGGATTCACTTCCTCGAAACGCGTTTTGGGCCGTTTCGGAGGTAGGCCCTAGGTGGGTTCCTCCCTATCTGGCTATAGGTGGGTTGCTAGGGCCAGTCCAAACAGGGCTCCTTCATGCCAAGTCAGCCTTCTCCGCGAAGGAGAACACGTTTGGAGTTGGTTTCAGGCTGCAGACACCACCAGCCAAGCAGCAGTGACCACGGAGACAGAGGCAGCCCAGCTCCACCTTGGCCCTATGTGGAGCATAGGGCTAGGTGAGAACTAGGCCAGCGCCGCGATCCTGAGTCAAGCCGCATTGGGGCTGAGGTCTGTTCCCCGAGCACAGTTTCCCTTTGCAGAATGCAGCTCCTCGAAGTGCGTTTTGGGCCGTTTCGGAGGTAGGCCCTAGGTGGGTCTCTCCCTAGCAGGCTACGGGTGGGTTGCTAGGGCCAGTGCAAACAGGGCTTCTTCATGCCACATCAGCCTTCTCCGACAAGGAGAACACGTTTGTAGTTGGTTTCAAGCTGAGGACACCACCAGCCAAGCAGCGGTGCCCACGGAGCCAGAGGCAGCCCAGCCCCTCCTTGGCCCTCTGGGGAGCATAGGGCTAGGTGAGAACTAGGCCAGCGCCACGATCCTGAGCCAAGCCGCTTTGGGGCTGAGGTTTGTTCCTCGAGCACAGTTTCCCTTTGCAGAATGCAGCTCCTCGAAGCGCGTTTTGGGCCGTTTCGGAGGTAGGCCCTAGGTGTGTCCCTCCATAGGTGGCTATAGCTTTGCTGCTAGGGCAAGTGCGAACAGGGCTTCTTCATGCAACATCAGCCTTCTTCGCGAAGGAGAACACGTTCGGAGTTGGTTTCAAGCTGCGGACACCACCAGCCCAGCAGCAGTGCCCACGGAGCCAGAGGCAGCCCAGCCCCTCCTTGGCCCTCTGGGGAGCATAGGGCTAGGTGAGAAGTAGGCCAGCACAGTGATCCTGAGCCAAGCCGCATTGGGGCTGAGGTTTGTTCCCCGAGCACAGTTTCCCTTTGCAGAATGCAGCTCCTCGAAGCGCGTTTTGGGCCGTTTCGGAGGTAGGCCCTAGGTGGGTCCCTCCCTAGCAGGCTACGGGTGGGTTGCTAGGGCCAGTGCAAACAGGGCTTCTTTATGCCACATCAGCCTTCTCCGCGAAGGAGAACACGTTTGGAGATGGTTTCAAGCTGAGGACACCACCAGCCAAGCAGCGGTGCCCACGGAGCGAGAGGCAGCCCAGCCCCTCCTTGGCCCTCTGGGGAGCATAGGGCTAGGTGAGAAGTAGGCCAGCACAGCGATCCTGAGCCAAGCCGCATTGGGGCTGAGGTCTGTTCCCAGAGCATAGTTTCCCTTTGCAGAATGCAGCTCCTCGAAGCGCGTTTTGGGCCGTTTCGGAGATAGGCCCTAGGTGGGTCCCTCCCTATCTGGCTATAGGTGGGTTGCTAGGGCCATTGCAAACAGGGCTTCTTCATGCCACATCAGCCTTCTTCGCGAAGCAGAACACGTTCGGAGTTGGTTTCAAGCTGCGGACACCACCAGCCAAGCAGCGGTGCCCACGGAGCCAGAGGCAGCCCAGCCCCTCCTTGGCCCTCTGGGGAGCATAGGGCTAGGTGAGAACTAGGCCAGCGCCACGATCCTGAGCCAAGCCGCTTTGGGGCTGAGGTCTGTTCCCAGAGCACAGTTTCCCTTTGCAGAATGCAGCTCCTCGAAGCGCGGTTTGGGCCATTTCGGAGCTAGGCTCTATGTGTGTCCCTCCTAGGAGGCTATAGCTTTGCTGCTAGGGCCAGTGCGAACAGGGCTTCTTCATGCCACATCAGCCTTCTTCGCGAAGGAGAACACGTTCGGAGTTGGTTTCAAGCTGCGGACACCAACAGCCCAGCAGCAGTGCCCACGGAGCCAGAGGCAGCCCAGCCCCTCCTTGGCCCTCTGGGGAGCATAGGGCTAGGTGAGAACTAGGCCAGCACAGCGATCCTGAGCCAAGCTGCATTGGGGCTGAGGTCTGTTCCCAGAGCACAGTTTCCCTTTGCAGAATGCAGCTCCTCGAAGCGCGTTTTGGGCCGTTTCGGAGGTAGGCCCTAGGTGTGTCCCTCCATAGGTGGCTATAGCTTTGCTGCTAGGGCAAGTGCGAACAGGGCTTCTTCATGCCAAATCAGCCTTCTTCGCGAATGAGAACACGTTCGGAGTTGGTTTCAAGCTGCGGACACCACCAGCCCAGCAGCAGTGCCCACGGAGCCAGAGGCAGCCCAGCCCCTCCTTGGCCCTCTGGGGAGCATAGGGCTAGGTGAGAAGTAGGCCAGCACAGTGATCCTGAGCCAAGCCGCATTGGGGCTGAGGTTTGTTCCCCGAGCACAGTTTCCCTTTGCAGAATGCAGCTCCTCGAAGCGCGTTTTGGGCCGTTTCGGAGGTAGGCCCTAGGTGGGTCCCTCCCTAGCAGGCTACGGGTGGGTTGCTAGGGCCAGTGCAAACAGGGCTTCTTTATGCCACATCAGCCTTCTCCGCGAAGGAGAACACGTTTGGAGATGGTTTCAAGCTGAGGACACCACCAGCCAAGCAGCGGTGCCCACGGAGCGAGAGGCAGCCCAGCCCCTCCTTGGCCCTCTGGGGAGCATAGGGCTAGGTGAGAACTAGGCAGCACAGCGATCCTGAGCCAAGCCGCATTGGGGCTGAGGTCTGTTCCCAGAGCATAGTTTCCCTTTGCAGGATGCACTTCCTCGAAACGCGTTTTGGGCCGTTTCGGAGGTAGGCCCTAGGTGGGTTCCACCCTATCTGGCTATAGGTGGGTTGCTAGGGCCAGTGCAAACAGGGCTCCTTCATGCCAAGTCAGCCTTCTCCGCGAAGGAGAACACGTTTGGAGTTGGTTTCAGGCTGCAGACACCACCAGCCAAGCAGCAGTGACCACGGAGACAGAGGCAGCCCAGCTCCACCTTGGCCCTCTGGGGAGCATAGGGCTAGGTGAGAACTAGGCCAGCGCCGCGATCCTGAGCCAAGCCGCTTTGGGGCTGAGGTCTGTTCCCCGAGCACAGTTTCCCTTTGCAGAATGCAGCTCCTCGAAGTGCGTTTTGGGCCGTTTCGGAGGTAGGCCCTAGGTGGGTCTCTCCCTAGCAGGCTACGGGTGGGTTGCTAGGGCCAGTGCAAACAGGGCTTCTTCATGCCACATCAGCCTTCTCGGACAAGGAGAACACGATTGTAGTTGGTTTCAAGCTGAGGACACCACCAACCAAGCAGCGGTGCCCACGGAGCCAGAGGCAGCCCAGCCCCTCCTTGGCCCTCTGGGGAGCATAGGGCTAAGTGGGAACTAGGCCAGCGCCACGATCCTGAGCCAAGCCGCTTTGGGGCTGAGGTTTGTTCCTCGAGCACAGTTTCCCTTTGCAGAATGCAGCTCCTCGAAGCGCGTTTTGGGCCGTTTCGGAGCTAGGCTCTATGTGTGTCCCTCCCTAGGAGGCTATAGCTTTGCTGCTAGGGCAAGTGCGAACAGGGCTTCTTCATGCCAAATCAGCCTTCTTCGCGAAGGAGAACACGTTCGGAGTTGGTTTCAAGCTGCGGACACCACCAGCCCAGCAGCAGTGCCCATGGAGCCAGAGGTAGCCCAGCCCCTCCTTGGCCCTCTGGGGAGCATAGGGCTAGGTGAGAACTAGGCCAGCACAGCGATCCTGAGCCAAGCCGCATTGGGGCTGAGGTCTGTTCCCAGAGCATAGTTTCCCTTTGCAGAATGCAGCTCCGCGAAGCGCGTTTTGGGCCGTTTCGGAGATAGGCCCTAGGTGGGTCCCTCCCTAGCTGGCTATAGCTTTGCTGTTAGGGCCAGTGCTAACAGGGCTTCTTCATGCCAAATCAGCCTTCTCCGCCAAGGAGAACACGTTCTGAGTTGGTTTCAGGCTGCAGACACCATCAGCCCAGCAGCAGTGCCCACGGAGCCAGTGGCAGCCCAGCAACTCCTTGGCCCTCTGGGGAGCATAGGGCTATGTGAGAACTAGGCCAGCGCAGTGATCCTGAGCCAAGCCGCATTGGGGCTGAGGTTTGTTCCCCGAGCACAGTTTCCCTTTGCAGAATGCAGCTCCTCGAAGCGCGTTTTGGGCCGTTTCGGAGCTAGGCTCTAGGTGGGTTCCCCCCTAGCAGGCTACGGGTGGGTTGCTAGGGCCTGTGCAAACAGGGCTTCTTTATGCCACATCAGCCTTCTCCGCGAAGGAGAACACGTTTGGAGATGGTTTCAAGCTGAGGACACCACCAGCCAAGCAGCGGTGCCCACGGAGCGAGAGGCAGCCCAGCCCCTCCTTGGCCCTATGGGGAGCATAGGGCTAGGTGAGAAGTAGGCCAGCACAGCGATCCTGAGCCAAGCCGCATTGGGGCTGAGGTCTGTTCCCAGAGCACAGTTTCCCTTTGCAGAATGCAGCTCCTCGAAGCGCGTTTTGGGCCGTTTCGGAGCTAGGCTCTATGTGTGTCCCTCCCTAGGAGGCTATAGCTTTGCTGCTAGGGCAAGTGCGAACAGGGCTTCTTCATGCAACATCAGCCTTCTTCGCGAAGGAGAACACGTTCCGAGTTGGTTTCAAGCTGCGGACACCACCAGCCCAGCAGCAGTGCCCACGGAGCCAGTGGCAGCCCAGCAACTCCTTGGCCCTCTGGGGAGCATAGGGCTATGTGAGAACTAGGCCAGCACAGCGATCCTGAGCCAAGCCGCATTGGGGCTGAGGTCTGTTCCCGGAGCACAGTTTCCCTTTGCAGAATGCAGCTCCTCGAAGCGCGTTTTGGGCCGTTTCGGAGATAGGCCCTAGGTGGGTCCCTCCATAGGTGGCTATAGCTTTGCTGTTAGGGCCAGTGCAAACAGGGCTTCTTCATGCCAAATCAGCCTTCTCCGCCAAGGAGAACACGTTCTGAGTTGGTTTCAGGCTGCAGACACCATCAGCCCAGCAGCAGTGCCCACGGAGCCAGTGGAAGCCCAGCCCCTCCTTGGCCCTCTGGGGAGCATAGGGCTAGGTGAGAACTAGGCCAGGGCAGCGATCCTGAGCCAAGCCGCATTGGGGCTGAGGTCTGTTCCCAGAGCACAGTTTCCCTTTGCAGAAGGCAGTTCCTCGAAGCGCGTTTTGGGCCGTTTCGGAGGTAGGCCCTAGGTGGGTCTCTCCCTAGCAGGCTACGGGTGGGTTGCTAGGGCCATTGCAAACAGGGCTTCTTCATGCCACATCAGCCTTCTTCGCGAAGGAGAACACGTTCGGAGTTGGTTTCAAGCTGCGGACACCACCAGCCCAGCAGCAGTGCTCACGGAGCCAGAGGCAGCCCAGTCCCTCCTTGGCCCTCTGGGGAGCATAGGGCTAGGTGGGAACTAGGCCAGCGCAGCGATCCTGAGCCAAGCCGCATTGGGGCTGAGGTCTTTTCCCTGAGCACAGTTTCTCTTTGCAGGATGCACTTCCTCGAAGCGCGTTTTGGGCCGTTTCGGAGGTAGGCCCTAGGTGGGTTCCTCCCTATCTGGCTACAGGTGGGTTGCTAGGGCCAGTCCAAACAGGGCTCCTTCATGCCACATCAGCCTTCTCCGCGAAGGAGAACACGTTTGGAGTTGGTTTCAGGCTGCAGACACCACCAGCCAAGCAGCAGTGACCACGGAGACAGAGGCAGCCCAGCTCCACCTTGGCCCTATGTGGAGCATAGGGCTAGGTGAGAACTAGGCCAGCGCCGCGATCCTGAGCCAAGCCGCTTTGGGGCTGAGGTCTGTTCCCCGAGCACAGTTTCCCTTTGCAGGATGCACTTCCTCGAAACGCGTTTTGGGCCGTTTCGGAGGTAGGCCCTAGGTGGGTTCCTCCCTATCTGGCTATAGGTGGGTTGCTAGGGCCAGTCCAAACAGGGCTCCTTCATGGCAAGTCAGCCTTCTCCGCGAAGGAGAACACGTTTGGAGTTGGTTTCAGGCTGCAGACACCACCAGCCAAGCAGCAGTGACCACGGAGACAGAGGCAGCCCAGCTCCACCTTGGCCCTCTGGGGAGCATAGGGCTAGGTGAGAACTAGGCCAGCGCCGCGATCCTGAGCCAAGCCGCTTTGGGGCTGAGGTCTGTTCCCCGAGCACAGTTTCCCTTTGCAGAATGCAGCTCCTCGAAGTGCGTTTTGGGCCGTTTCGGAGGTAGGCCCTAGGTGGGTCTCTCCCTAGCAGGCTACGGGTGGGTTGCTAGGGCCAGTGCAAACAGGGCTTCTTCATGCCACATCAGCCTTCTCCGACAAGGAGAACACGTTTGTAGTTGGTTTCAAGCTGAGGACACCACCAGCCAAGCAGCGGTGCCCACGGAGCCAGAGGCAGCCCAGCCCCTCCTTGGCCCTCTGGGGAGCATAGGGCTAGGTGGGAACTAGGCCAGCGCCACGATCCTGAGCCAAGCCGCTTTGGGGCTGAGGTTTGTTCCTCGAGCACAGTTTCCCTTTGCAGAATGCAGCTCCTCGAAGCGCGTTTTGGGCCGTTTCGGAGCTAGGCTCTATGTGTGTCCCTCCCTAGGAGGCTATAGCTTTGCTGCTAGGGCAAGTGCGAACAGGGCTTCTTCATGCCAAATCAGCCTTCTTCGCGAAGGAGAACACGTTCGGAGTTGGTTTCAAGCTGCGGACACCACCAGCCCAGCAGCAGTGCCCATGGAGCCAGAGGTAGCCCAGCCCCTCCTTGGCCCTCTGGGGAGCATAGGGCTAGGTGAGAACTAGGCCAGCACAGCGATCCTGAGCCAAGCCGCATTGGGGCTGAGGTCTGTTCCCAGAGCATAGTTTCCCTTTGCAGAATGCAGCTCCGCGAAGCGCGTTTTGGGCCGTTTCGGAGATAGGCCCTAGGTGGGTCCCTCCCTAGCTGGCTATAGCTTTGCTGTTAGGGCCAGTGCTAACAGGGCTTCTTCATGCCAAATCAGCCTTCTCCGCCAAGGAGAACACGTTCTGAGTTGGTTTCAGGCTGCAGACACCATCAGCCCAGCAGCAGTGCCCACGGAGCCAGTGGCAGCCCAGCAACTCCTTGGCCCTCTGGGGAGCATAGGGCTATGTGAGAACTAGGCCAGCGCAGTGATCCTGAGCCAAGCCGCATTGGGGCTGAGGTTTGTTCCCCGAGCACAGTTTCGCTTTGCAGAATGCAGCTCCTCGAAGCGCGTTTTGGGCCGTTTCGGAGGTAGGCCCTAGGTGGGTCCCTCCCTAGCAGGCTACAGGTGGGTTGCTAGGGCCTGTGCAAACAGGGCTTCTTTATGCCACATCAGCCTTCTCCGCGAAGGAGAACACGTTTGGAGATGGTTTCAAGCTGAGGACACCACCAGCCAAGCAGCGGTGCCCACGGAGCGAGAGGCAGCCCAGCCCCTCCTTGGCCCTCTGGGGAGCATAGGGCTAGGTGAGAACTAGGCCAGCACAGCGATCCTGAGCCAAGCCGCATTGGGGCTGAGGTCTGTTCCCAGAGCACAGTTTCCCTTTGCAGAATGCAGCTCCTCGAAGCGCGTTTTGGGCCGTTTCGGAGCTAGGCTCTATGTGTGTCCCTCCCTAGGAGGCTATAGCTTTGCTGCTAGGGCAAGTGCGAACAGGGCTTCTTCATGCAACATCAGCCTTCTTCGCGAAGGAGAACACGTTCCGAGTTGGTTTCAAGCTGCGGACACCACCAGCCCAGCAGCAGTGCCCATGGGGCCAGAGGCAGCCCAGCCCCTCCTTGGCCCTCTGGGGAGCATAGGGCTAGGTGAGAAGTAGGCCAGCACAGCGATCCTGAGCCAAGCCGCATTGGGGCTGAGGTCTGTTCCCGGAGCACAGTTTCCCTTTGCAGAATGCAGCTCCTCGAAGCGCCTTTTGGGCCGTTTCGGAGATAGGCCCTAGGTGGGTCCCTCCATAGGTGGCTATAGCTTTGCTGTTAGGGCCAGTGCAAACAGGGCTTCTTCATGCCAAATCAGCCTTCTCCGCCAAGGAGAACACGTTCTGAGTTGGTTTCAGGCTGCAGACACCATCAGCCCAGCAGCAGTGCCCACGGAGCCAGTGGAAGCCCAGCCCCTCCTTGGCCCTCTGGGGAGCATAGGGCTAGGTGAGAACTAGGCCAGCGCAGCGATCCTGAGCCAAGCCGCATTGGGGCTGAGGTCTGTTCCCAGAGCACAGTTTCCCTTTGCAGAAGGCAGTTCCTCGAAGCGCGTTTTGGGCCGTTTCGGAGGTAGGCCCTAGGTGGGTCTCTCCCTAGCAGGCTACGGGTGGGTTGCTAGGGCCATTGCAAACAGGGCTTCTTCATGCCACATCAGCCTTCTTCGCGAAGCAGAACACGTTCGGAGTTGGTTTCAAGCTGCGGACACCACCAGCCCAGCAGCAGTGCTCACGGAGCCAGAGGCAGCCCAGCCCCTCCTTGGCCCTCTGGGGAGCATAGGGCTACGTGGGAACTAGGCCAGCGCAGCGATCCTGAGCCAAGCCGCATTGGGGCTGAGGTCTTTTCCCTGAGCACAGTTTCTCTTTGCAGGATGCACTTCCTCGAAGTGCGTTTTGGGCCGTTTCGGAGGTAGGCCCTAGGTGGGTTCCTCCCTATCTGGCTATAGGTGGGTTGCTAGGGCCAGTCCAAACAGGGCTCCTTCATGCCAAGTCAGCCTTCTCCGCGAAGGAGAACACGTTTGGAGTTGGTTTCAGGCTGCAGACACCACCAGCCAAGCAGCAGTGCCCACGGAGACAGAGGCAGCCCAGCTCCACCTTGGCCCTATGTGGAGCATAGGGCTAGGTGAGAACTAGGCCAGCGCCGCGATCCTGAGCCAAGCCGCTTTGGGGCTGAGGTCTGTTCCCCGAGCACAGTTTCCCTTTGCAGGATTCACTTCCTCGAAACGCGTTTTGGGCCGTTTCGGAGGTAGGCCCTAGGTGGGTTCCTCCCTATCTGGCTATAGGTGGGTTGCTAGGGCCAGTCCAAACAGGGCTCCTTCATGCCAAGTCAGCCTTCTCCGCGAAGGAGAACACGTTTGGAGTTGGTTTCAGGCTGCAGACACCACCAGCCAAGCAGCAGTGACCACGGAGACAGAGGCAGCCCAGCTCCACCTTGGCCCTATGTGGAGCATAGGGCTAGGTGAGAACTAGGCCAGCGCCGCGATCCTGAGTCAAGCCGCATTGGGGCTGAGGTCTGTTCCCCGAGCACAGTTTCCCTTTGCAGAATGCAGCTCCTCGAAGTGCGTTTTGGGCCGTTTCGGAGGTAGGCCCTAGGTGGGTCTCTCCCTAGCAGGCTACGGGTGGGTTGCTAGGGCCAGTGCAAACAGGGCTTCTTCATGCCACATCAGCCTTCTCGGACAAGGAGAACACGTTTGTAGTTGGTTTCAAGCTGAGGACACCACCAGCCAAGCAGCGGTGCCCACGGAGCCAGAGGCAGCCCAGCCCCTCCTTGGCCCTCTGGGGAGCATAGGGCTAGGTGAGAACTAGGCCAGCGCCACGATCCTGAGCCAAGCCGCTTTGGGGCTGAGGTTTGTTCCTCGAGCACAGTTTCCCTTTGCAGAATGCAGCTCCTCGAAGCGCGTTTTGGGCCGTTTCGGAGGTAGGCCCTAGGTGTGTCCCTCCATAGGTGGCTATAGCTTTGCTGCTAGGGCAAGTGCGAACAGGGCTTCTTCATGCAACATCAGCCTTCTTCGCGAAGGAGAACACGTTCGGAGTTGGTTTCAAGCTGCGGACACCACCAGCCCAGCAGCAGTGCCCACGGAGCCAGAGGCAGCCCAGCCCCTCCTTGGCCCTCTGGGGAGCATAGGGCTAGGTGAGAAGTAGGCCAGCACAGTGATCCTGAGCCAAGCCGCATTGGGGCTGAGGTTTGTTCCCCGAGCACAGTTTCCCTTTGCAGAATGCAGCTCCTCGAAGCGCGTTTTGGGCCGTTTCGGAGGTAGGCCCTAGGTGGGTCTCTCCCTAGCAGGCTACGGGTGGGTTGCTAGGGCCAGTGCAAACAGGGCTTCTTTATGCCACATCAGCCTTCTCCGCGAAGGAGAACACGTTTGGAGATGGTTTCAAGCTGAGGACACCACCAGCCAAGCAGCGGTGCCCACGGAGCGAGAGGCAGCCCAGCCCCTCCTTGGCCCTCTGGGGAGCATAGGGCTAGGTGAGAAGTAGGCCAGCACAGCGATCCTGAGCCAAGCCGCATTGGGGCTGAGGTCTGTTCCCAGAGCATAGTTTCCCTTTGCAGAATGCAGCTCCTCGAAGCGCGTTTTGGGCCGTTTCGGAGATAGGCCCTAGGTGGGTCCCTCCCTATCTGGCTATAGGTGGGTTGCTAGGGCCATTGCAAACAGGGCTTCTTCATGCCACATCAGCCTTCTTCGCGAAGCAGAACACGTTCGGAGTTGGTTTCAAGCTGCGGACACCACCAGCCAAGCAGCGGTGCCCACGGAGCCAGAGGCAGCCCAGCCCCTCCTTGGCCCTCTGGGGAGCATAGGGCTAGGTGAGAACTAGGCCAGCGCCACGATCCTGAGCCAAGCCGCTTTGGGGCTGAGGTCTGTTCCCAGAGCACAGTTTCCCTTTGCAGAATGCAGCTCCTCGAAGCGCGTTTTGGGCCATTTCGGAGCTAGGCTCTATGTGTGTCCCTCCTAGGAGGCTATAGCTTTGCTGCTAGGGCCAGTGCGAACAGGGCTTCTTCATGCCACATCAGCCTTCTTCGCGAAGGAGAACACGTTCGGAGTTGGTTTCAAGCTGCGGACACCACCAGCCCAGCAGCAGTGCCCACGGAGCCAGAGGCAGCCCAGCCCCTCCTTGGCCCTCTGGGGAGCATAGGGCTAGGTGAGAACTAGGCAGCACAGCGATCCTGAGCCAAGCCGCATTGGGGCTGAGGTCTGTTCCCAGAGCATAGTTTCCCTTTGCAGGATGCACTTCCTCGAAACGCGTTTTGGGCCGTTTCGGAGGTAGGCCCTAGGTGGGTTCCTCCCTATCTGGCTATAGGTGGGTTGCTAGGGCCAGTCCAAACAGGGCTCCTTCATGCCAAGTCAGCCTTCTCCGCGAAGGAGAACACGTTTGGAGTTGGTTTCAGGCTGCAGACACCACCAGCCAAGCAGCAGTGACCACGGAGACAGAGGCAGCCCAGCTCCACCTTGGCCCTATGTGGAGCATAGGGCTAGGTGAGAACTAGGCCAGCGCCGCGATCCTGAGCCAAGCCGCTTTGGGGCTGAGGTCTGTTCCCCGAGCACAGTTTCCCTTTGCAGAATGCAGCTCCTCGAAGTGCGTTTTGGGCCGTTTCGGAGGTAGGCCCTAGGTGGGTCTCTCCCTAGCAGGCTACGGGTGGGTTGCTAGGGCCAGTGCAAACAGGGCTTCTTCATGCCACATCAGCCTTCTCCGACAAGGAGAACACGTTTGTAGTTGGTTTCAAGCTGAGGACACCACCAGCCAAGCAGCGGTGCCCACGGAGCCAGAGGCAGCCCAGCCCCTCCTTGGCCCTCTGGGGAGCATAGGGCTAGGTGAGAACTAGGCCAGCGCCACGATCCTGAGCCAAGCCGCTTTGGGGCTGAGGTTTGTTCCTCGAGCACAGTTTCCCTTTGCAGAATGCAGCTCCTCGAAGCGCGTTTTGGGCCGTTTCGGAGGTAGGCCCTAGGTGTGTCCCTCCATAGGTGGCTATAGCTTTGCTGCTAGGGCAAGTGCGAACAGGGCTTCTTCATGCAACATCTGCCTTCTTCGCGAAGGAGAACACGTTCGGAGTTGGTTTCAAGCTGCGGACACCACCAGCCCAGCAGCAGTGCCCACGGAGCCAGAGGCAGCCCAGCCCCTCCTTGGCCCTCTGGGGAGCATAGGGCTAGGTGAGAACTAGGCCAGCGCCGCGATCCTGAGCCAAGCCGCTTTGGGGCTGAGGTCTGTTCCCCGAGCACAGTTTCCCTTTGCAGAATGCAGCTCCTCGAAGTGCGTTTTGGGCCGTTTCGGAGGTAGGCCCTAGGTGGGTCTCTCCCTAGCAGGCTACGGGTGGGTTGCTAGGGCCAGTGCAAACAGGGCTTCTTCATGCCACATCAGCCTTCTCCGACAAGGAGAACACGTTTGTAGTTGGTTTCAAGCTGAGGACACCACCAGCCAAGCAGCGGTGCCCACGGAGCCAGAGGCAGCCCAGCCCCTCCTTGGCCCTCTGGGGAGCATAGGGCTAGGTGAGAACTAGGCCAGCGCCACGATCCTGAGCCAAGCCGCTTTGGGGCTGAGGTTTGTTCCTCGAGCACAGTTTCCCTTTGCAGAATGCAGCTCCTCGAAGCGCGTTTTGGGCCGTTTCGGAGGTAGGCCCTAGGTGTGTCCCTCCATAGGTGGCTATAGCTTTGCTGCTAGGGCAAGTGCGAACAGGGCTTCTTCATGCAACATCAGCCTTCTTCGCGAAGGAGAACACGTTCGGAGTTGGTTTCAAGCTGCGGACACCACCAGCCCAGCAGCAGTGCCCACGGAGCCAGAGGCAGCCCAGCCCCTCCTTGGCCCTCTGGGGAGCATAGGGCTAGGTGAGAAGTAGGCCAGCACAGTGATCCTGAGCCAAGCCGCATTGGGGCTGAGGTTTGTTCCCCGAGCACAGTTTCCCTTTGCAGAATGCAGCTCCTCGAAGCGCGTTTTGGGCCGTTTCGGAGGTAGGCCCTAGGTGGGTCTCTCCCTAGCAGGCTACGGGTGGGTTGCTAGGGCCAGTGCAAACAGGGCTTCTTTATGCCACATCAGCCTTCTCCGCGAAGGAGAACACGTTTGGAGATGGTTTCAAGCTGAGGACACCACCAGCCAAGCAGCGGTGCCCACGGAGCGAGAGGCAGCCCAGCCCCTCCTTGGCCCTCTGGGGAGCATAGGGCTAGGTGAGAAGTAGGCCAGCACAGCGATCCTGAGCCAAGCCGCATTGGGGCTGAGGTCTGTTCCCAGAGCATAGTTTCCCTTTGCAGAATGCAGCTCCTCGAAGCGCGTTTTGGGCCGTTTCGGAGATAGGCCCTAGGTGGGTCCCTCCCTATCTGGCTATAGGTGGGTTGCTAGGGCCATTGCAAACAGGGCTTCTTCATGCCACATCAGCCTTCTTCGCGAAGCAGAACACGTTCGGAGTTGGTTTCAAGCTGCGGACACCACCAGCCAAGCAGCGGTGCCCACGGAGCCAGAGGCAGCCCAGCCCCTCCTTGGCCCTCTGGGGAGCATAGGGCTAGGTGAGAACTAGGCCAGCGCCACGATCCTGAGCCAAGCCGCTTTGGGGCTGAGGTCTGTTCCCAGAGCACAGTTTCCCTTTGCAGAATGCAGCTCCTCGAAGCGCGTTTTGGGCCATTTCGGAGCTAGGCTCTATGTGTGTCCCTCCTAGGAGGCTATAGCTTTGCTGCTAGGGCCAGTGCGAACAGGGCTTCTTCATGCCACATCAGCCTTCTTCGCGAAGGAGAACACGTTCGGAGTTGGTTTCAAGCTGCGGACACCACCAGCCCAGCAGCAGTGCCCACGGAGCCAGAGGCAGCCCAGCCCCTCCTTGGCCCTCTGGGGAGCATAGGGCTAGGTGAGAACTAGGCCAGCACAGCGATCCTGAGCCAAGCTGCATTGGGGCTGAGGTCTGTTCCCAGAGCACAGTTTCCCTTTGCAGAATGCAGCTCCTCGAAGCGCGTTTTGGGCCGTTTCGGAGGTAGGCCCTAGGTGGGTCCCTCCCTAGCAGGCTACGGGTGGGTTGCTAGGGCCAGTGCAAACAGGGCTTCTTTATGCCACATCAGCCTTCTCCGCGAAGGAGAACACGTTTGGAGATGGTTTCAAGCTGAGGACACCACCAGCCAAGCAGCGGTGCCCACGGAGCGAGAGGCAGCCCAGCCCCTCCTTGGCCCTCTGGGGAGCATAGGGCTAGGTGAGAACTAGGCAGCACAGCGATCCTGAGCCAAGCCGCATTGGGGCTGAGGTCTGTTCCCAGAGCATAGTTTCCCTTTGCAGGATGCACTTCCTCGAAACGCGTTTTGGGCCGTTTCGGAGGTAGGCCCTAGGTGGGTTCCTCCCTATCTGGCTATAGGTGGGTTGCTAGGGCCAGTCCAAACAGGGCTCCTTCATGCCAAGTCAGCCTTCTCCGCGAAGGAGAACACGTTTGGAGTTGGTTTCAGGCTGCAGACACCACCAGCCAAGCAGCAGTGACCACGGAGACAGAGGCAGCCCAGCTCCACCTTGGCCCTCTGGGGAGCATAGGGCTAGGTGAGAACTAGGCCAGCGCAGCGATCCTGAGCCAAGCCGCTTTGGGGCTGAGGTCTGTTCCCCGAGCACAGTTTCCCTTTGCAGAATGCAGCTCCTCGAAGTGCGTTTTGGGCCGTTTCGGAGGTAGGCCCTAGGTGGGTCTCTCCCTAGCAGGCTACGGGTGGGTTGCTAGGGCCAGTGCAAACAGGGCTTCTTCATGCCACATCAGCCTTCTTCGCGAAGGAGAACACGTTTGTAGTTGGTTTCAAGCTGAGGACACCACCAGCCAAGCAGCGGTGCCCACGGAGCCAGAGGCAGCCCAGCCCCTCCTTGGCCCTCTGGGGAGCATAGGGCTAGGTGAGAACTAGGCCAGCGCCACGATCCTGAGCCAAGCCGCTTTGGGGCTGAGGTTTGTTCCTCGAGCACAGTTTCCCTTTGCAGAATGCAGCTCCTCGAAGCGCGTTTTGGGCCGTTTCGGAGCTAGGCTCTATGTGTGTCCCTCCCTAGGAGGCTATAGCTTTGCTGCTAGGGCAAGTGCGAACAGGGCTTCTTCATGCCAAATCAGCCTTCTTCGCGAAGGAGAACACGTTCGGAGTTGGTTTCAAGCTGCGGACACCACCAGCCCAGCAGCAGTGCCCATGGAGCCAGAGGTAGCCCAGCCCCTCCTTGGCCCTCTGGGGAGCATAGGGCTAGGTGAGAACTAGGCCAGCGCCGCGATCCTGAGTCAAGCCGCATTGGGGCTGAGGTCTGTTCCCCGAGCACAGTTTCCCTTTGCAGAATGCAGCTCCTCGAAGCGCGTTTTGGGCCGTTTCGGAGGTAGGCCCTAGGTGGGTCTCTCCCTAGCAGGCTACGGGTGGGTTGCTAGGGCCAGTGCAAACAGGGCTTCTTCATGCCACATCAGCCTTCTCCGACAAGGAGAACACGTTTGTAGTTGGTTTCAAGCTGAGGACACCACCAGCCAAGCAGCGGTGCCCACGGAGCCAGAGGCAGCCCAGCCCCTCCTTGGCCCTCTGGGGAGCATAGGGCTAGGTGAGAACTAGGCCAGCACAGCGATCCTGAGCCAAGCCGCACTGGGGCTGAGGTCTGTTCCCCGAGCACAGTTTCCCTTTGCAGAATGCAGCTCCTCGAAGCGCGTTTTGGGCTGTTTCGGAGCTAGGCTCTATGTGTGTCCCTCCCTAGGAGGCTATAGCTTTGCTGCTAGGGCAAGTGCGAACAGGGCTTCTTCATGCCACATCAGCCTTCTTCGCGAAGGAGAACACGTTCGGAGTTGGTTTCAAGCTGCGGACACCACCAGCCCAGCAGCAGTGCCCACGGAGCCAGAGGCAGCCCAGCCCCTCCTTGGCCCTCTGGGGAGCATAGGGCTAGGTGAGAAGTAGGCCAGCACAGTGATCCTGAGCCAAGCCGCATTGGGGCTGAGGTTTGTTCCCCGAGCACAGTTTCCCTTTGCAGAATGCAGCTCCTCGAAGCGCGTTTTGGGCCGTTTCGGAGGTAGGCCCTAGGTGGGTCTCTCCCTAGCAGGCTACGGGTGGGTTGCTAGGGCCAGTGCAAACAGGGCTTCTTTATGCCACATCAGCCTTCTCCGCGAAGGAGAACACGTTTGGAGATGGTTTCAAGCTGAGGACACCACCAGCCAAGCAGCGGTGCCCACGGAGCGAGAGGCAGCCCAGCCCCTCCTTGGCCCTCTGGGGAGCATAGGGCTAGGTGAGAAGTAGGCCAGCACAGCGATCCTGAGCCAAGCCGCATTGGGGCTGAGGTCTGTTCCCAGAGCATAGTTTCCCTTTGCAGAATGCAGCTCCTCGAAGCGCGTTTTGGGCCGTTTCGGAGATAGGCCCTAGGTGGGTCCCTCCCTATCTGGCTATAGGTGGGTTGCTAGGGCCATTGCAAACAGGGCTTCTTCATGCCACATCAGCCTTCTTCGCGAAGCAGAACACGTTCGGAGTTGGTTTCAAGCTGCGGACACCACCAGCCAAGCAGCGGTGCCCACGGAGCCAGAGGCAGCCCAGCCCCTCCTTGGCCCTCTGGGGAGCATAGGGCTAGGTGAGAACTAGGCCAGCGCCACGATCCTGAGCCAAGCCGCTTTGGGGCTGAGGTCTGTTCCCAGAGCACAGTTTCCCTTTGCAGAATGCAGCTCCTCGAAGCGCGTTTTGGGCCATTTCGGAGCTAGGCTCTATGTGTGTCCCTCCTAGGAGGCTATAGCTTTGCTGCTAGGGCCAGTGCGAACAGGGCTTCTTCATGCCACATCAGCCTTCTTCGCGAAGGAGAACACGTTCGGAGTTGGTTTCAAGCTGCGGACACCACCAGCCCAGCAGCAGTGCCCACGGAGCCAGAGGCAGCCCAGCCCCTCCTTGGCCCTCTGGGGAGCATAGGGCTAGGTGAGAACTAGGCCAGCACAGCGATCCTGAGCCAAGCTGCATTGGGGCTGAGGTCTGTTCCCAGAGCACAGTTTCCCTTTGCAGAATGCAGCTCCTCGAAGCGCGTTTTGGGCCGTTTCGGAGGTAGGCCCTAGGTGGGTCCCTCCCTAGCAGGCTACGGGTGGGTTGCTAGGGCCAGTGCAAACAGGGCTTCTTTATGCCACATCAGCCTTCTCCGCGAAGGAGAACACGTTTGGAGATGGTTTCAAGCTGAGGACACCACCAGCCAAGCAGCGGTGCCCACGGAGCGAGAGGCAGCCCAGCCCCTCCTTGGCCCTCTGGGGAGCATAGGGCTAGGTGAGAACTAGGCAGCACAGCGATCCTGAGCCAAGCCGCATTGGGGCTGAGGTCTGTTCCCAGAGCATAGTTTCCCTTTGCAGGATGCACTTCCTCGAAACGCGTTTTGGGCCGTTTCGGAGGTAGGCCCTAGGTGGGTTCCTCCCTATCTGGCTATAGGTGGGTTGCTAGGGCCAGTCCAAACAGGGCTCCTTCATGCCAAGTCAGCCTTCTCCGCGAAGGAGAACACGTTTGGAGTTGGTTTCAGGCTGCAGACACCACCAGCCAAGCAGCAGTGACCACGGAGACAGAGGCAGCCCAGCTCCACCTTGGCCCTCTGGGGAGCATAGGGCTAGGTGAGAACTAGGCCAGCGCAGCGATCATGAGCCAAGCCGCTTTGGGGCTGAGGTCTGTTCCCCGAGCACAGTTTCCCTTTGCAGAATGCAGCTCCTCGAAGTGCGTTTTGGGCCGTTTCGGAGGTAGGCCCTAGGTGGGTCTCTCCCTAGCAGGCTACGGGTGGGTTGCTAGGGCCAGTGCAAACAGGGCTTCTTCATGCCACATCAGCCTTCTCCGACAAGGAGAACACGTTTGTAGTTGGTTTCAAGCTGAGGACACCACCAGCCAAGCAGCGGTGCCCACGGAGCCAGAGGCAGCCCAGCCCCTCCTTGGCCCTCTGGGGAGCATAGGGCTAGGTGAGAACTAGGCCAGCGCCACGATCCTGAGCCAAGCCGCTTTGGGGCTGAGGTTTGTTCCTCGAGCACAGTTTCCCTTTGCAGAATGCAGCTCCTCGAAGCGCGTTTTGGGCCGTTTCGGAGCTAGGCTCTATGTGTGTCCCTCCCTAGGAGGCTATAGCTTTGCTGCTAGGGCAAGTGCGAACAGGGCTTCTTCATGCAACATCAGCCTTCTTCGCGAAGGAGAACACGTTCCGAGTTGGTTTCAAGCTGCGGACACCACCAGCCCAGCAGCAGTGCCCACGGAGCCAGTGGCAGCCCAGCAACTCCTTGGCCCTCTGGGGAGCATAGGGCTATGTGAGAACTAGGCCAGCACAGCGATCCTGAGCCAAGCCGCATTGGGGCTGAGGTCTGTTCCCGGAGCACAGTTTCCCTTTGCAGAATGCAGCTCCTCGAAGCGCGTTTTGGGCCGTTTCGGAGATAGGCCCTAGGTGGGTCCCTCCATAGGTGGCTATAGCTTTGCTGTTAGGGCCAGTGCAAACAGGGCTTCTTCATGCCAAATCAGCCTTCTCCGCCAAGGAGAACACGTTCTGAGTTGGTTTCAGGCTGCAGACACCATCAGCCCAGCAGCAGTGCCCACGGAGCCAGTGGAAGCCCAGCCCCTCCTTGGCCCTCTGGGGAGCATAGGGCTAGGTGAGAACTAGGCCAGCGCAGCGATCCTGAGCCAAGCCGCATTGGGGCTGAGGTCTGTTCCCAGAGCACAGTTTCCCTTTGCAGAAGGCAGTTCCTCGAAGCGCGTTTTGGGCCGTTTCGGAGGTAGGCCCTAGGTGGGTCTCTCCCTAGCAGGCTACGGGTGGGTTGCTAGGGCCAGTGCAAACAGGGCTTCTTCATGCCACATCAGCCTTCTTCGCGAAGGAGAACACGTTCGGAGTTGGTTTCAAGCTGCGGACACCACCAGCCCAGCAGCAGTGCTCACGGAGCCAGAGGCAGCCCAGTCCCTCCTTGGCCCTCTGGGGAGCATAGGGCTAGGTGGGAACTAGGCCAGCGCAGCGATCCTGAGCCAAGCCGCATTGGGGCTGAGGTCTTTTCCCTGAGCACAGTTTCTCTTTGCAGGATGCACTTCCTCGAAGCGCGTTTTGGGCCGTTTCGGAGGTAGGCCCTAGGTGGGTTCCTCCCTATCTGGCTACAGGTGGGTTGCTAGGGCCAGTCCAAACAGGGCTCCTTCATGCCAGGTCAGCCTTCTCCGCGAAGGAGAACACGTTTGGAGTTGGTTTCAGGCTGCAGACACCACCAGCCAAGCAGCAGTGACCACGGAGACAGAGGCAGCCCAGCTCCACCTTGGCCCTATGTGGAGCATAGGGCTAGGTGAGAACTAGGCCAGCGCCGCGATCCTGAGCCAAGCCGCTTTGGGGCTGAGGTCTGTTCCCCGAGCACAGTTTCCCTTTGCAGGATGCACTTCCTCGAAGCGCGTTTTGGGCCGTTTCGGAGGTAGGCCCTAGGTGGGTTCCTCCCTATCTGGCTATAGGTGGGTTGCTAGGGCCAGTCCAAACAGGGCTCCTTCATGCCAAGTCAGCCTTCTCCGCGAAGGAGAACACGTTTGGAGTTGGTTTCAGGCTGCAGACACCACCAGCCAAGCAGCAGTGCCCACGGAGCCAGAGGCAGCCCAGCCCCTCCTTGGCCCTCTGGGGAGCATAGGGCTAGGTGGGAACTAGGCCAGCGCCACGATCCTGAGCCAAGCCACTTTGGGGCTGAGGTTTGTTCCTCGAGCACAGTTTCCCTTTGCAGAATGCAGCTCCGCGAAGCGCGTTTTGGGCCGTTTCGGAGATAGGCCCTAGGTGGGTCCCTCCCTAGCTGGCTATAGCTTTGCTGTTAGGGCCAGTGCTAACAGGGCTTCTTCATGCCAAATCAGCCTTCTCCGCCAAGGAGAACACGTTCTGAGTTGGTTTCAGGCTGCAGACACCATCAGCCCAGCAGCAGTGCCCACGGAGCCAGTGGCAGCCCAGCAACTCCTTGGCCCTCTGGGGAGCATAGGGCTATGTGAGAACTAGGCCAGCGCAGTGATCCTGAGCCAAGCCGCATTGGGGCTGAGGTTTGTTCCCCGAGCACAGTTTCCCTTTGCAGAATGCAGCTCCTCGAAGCGCGTTTTGGGCCGTTTCGGAGCTAGGCTCTAGGTGGGTTCCCCCCTAGCAGGCTACGGGTGGGTTGCTAGGGCCTGTGCAAACAGGGCTTCTTTATGCCACATCAGCCTTCTCCGCGAAGGAGAACACGTTTGGAGATGGTTTCAAGCTGAGGACACCACCAGCCAAGCAGCGGTGCCCACGGAGCGAGAGGCAGCCCAGCCCCTCCTTGGCCCTATGGGGAGCATAGGGCTAGGTGAGAAGTAGGCCAGCACAGCGATCCTGAGCCAAGCCGCATTGGGGCTGAGGTCTGTTCCCAGAGCACAGTTTCCCTTTGCAGAATGCAGCTCCTCGAAGCGCGTTTTGGGCCGTTTCGGAGCTAGGCTCTATGTGTGTCCCTCCCTAGGAGGCTATAGCTTTGCTGCTAGGGCAAGTGCGAACAGGGCTTCTTCATGCAACATCAGCCTTCTTCGCGAAGGAGAACACGTTCCGAGTTGGTTTCAAGCTGCGGACACCACCAGCCCAGCAGCAGTGCCCACGGAGCCAGTGGCAGCCCAGCAACTCCTTGGCCCTCTGGGGAGCATAGGGCTAGGTGAGAACTAGGCCAGCACAGCGATCCTGAGCCAAGCCGCATTGGGGCTGAGGTCTGTTCCCGGAGCACAGTTTCCCTTTGCAGAATGCAGCTCCTCGAAGCGCGTTTTGGGCCGTTTCGGAGATAGGCCCTAGGTGGGTCCCTCCATAGGTGGCTATAGCTTTGCTGTTAGGGCCAGTGCAAACAGGGCTTCTTCATGCCAAATCAGCCTTCTCCGCCAAGGAGAACACGTTCTGAGTTGGTTTCAGGCTGCAGACACCATCAGCCCAGCAGCAGTGCCCACGGAGCCAGTGGAAGCCCAGCCCCTCCTTGGCCCTCTGGGGAGCATAGGGCTAGGTGAGAACTAGGCCAGCACAGCGATCCTGAGCCAAGCCGCATTGGGGCTGAGGTCTGTTCCCAGAGCACAGTTTCCCTTTGCAGAAGGCAGTTCCTCGAAGCGCGTTTTGGGCCGTTTCGGAGGTAGGCCCTAGGTGGGTCCCTCCCTAGCAGGCTACGGGTGGGTTGCTAGGGCCAGTCCAAACAGGGCTCCTTCATGCCAAGTCAGCCTTCTCCGCGAAGGAGAACACGTTTGGAGTTGGTTTCAGGCTGCAGACACCACCAGCCAAGCAGCAGTGACCACGGAGACAGAGGCAGCCCAGCTCCACCTTGGCCCTCTGGGGAGCATAGGGCTAGGTGAGAACTAGGCCAGCGCAGCGATCATGAGCCAAGCCGCTTTGGGGCTGAGGTCTGTTCCCCGAGCACAGTTTCCCTTTGCAGAATGCAGCTCCTCGAAGTGCGTTTTGGGCCGTTTCGGAGGTAGGCCCTAGGTGGGTCTCTCCCTAGCAGGCTACGGGTGGGTTGCTAGGGCCAGTGCAAACAGGGCTTCTTCATGCCACGTCAGCCTTCTCCGACAAGGAGAACACGTTTGTAGTTGGTTTCAAGCTGAGGACACCACCAGCCAAGCAGCGGTGCCCACGGAGCCAGAGGCAGCCCAGCCCCTCCTTGGCCCTCTGGGGAGCATAGGGCTAGGTGAGAACTAGGCCAGCGCCACGATCCTGAGCCAAGCCGCTTTGGGGCTGAGGTTTGTTCCTCGAGCACAGTTTCCCTTTGCAGAATGCAGCTCCTCGAAGCGCGTTTTGGGCCGTTTCGGAGCTAGGCTCTATGTGTGTCCCTCCCTAGGAGGCTATAGCTTTGCTGCTAGGGCAAGTGCGAACAGGGCTTCTTCATGCAACATCAGCCTTCTTCGCGAAGGAGAACACGTTCCGAGTTGGTTTCAAGCTGCGGACACCACCAGCCCAGCAGCAGTGCCCACGGAGCCAGTGGCAGCCCAGCAACTCCTTGGCCCTCTGGGGAGCATAGGGCTATGTGAGAACTAGGCCAGCACAGCGATCCTGAGCCAAGCCGCATTGGGGCTGAGGTCTGTTCCCGGAGCACAGTTTCCCTTTGCAGAATGCAGCTCCTCGAAGCGCGTTTTGGGCCGTTTCGGAGATAGGCCCTAGGTGGGTCCCTCCATAGGTGGCTATAGCTTTGCTGTTAGGGCCAGTGCAAACAGGGCTTCTTCATGCCAAATCAGCCTTCTCCGCCAAGGAGAACACGTTCTGAGTTGGTTTCAGGCTGCAGACACCATCAGCCCAGCAGCAGTGCCCACGGAGCCAGTGGAAGCCCAGCCCCTCCTTGGCCCTCTGGGGAGCATAGGGCTAGGTGAGAACTAGGCCAGCGCAGCGATCCTGAGCCAAGCCGCATTGGGGCTGAGGTCTGTTCCCAGAGCACAGTTTCCCTTTGCAGAAGGCAGTTCCTCGAAGCGCGTTTTGGGCCGTTTCGGAGGTAGGCCCTAGGTGGGTCTCTCCCTAGCAGGCTACGGGTGGGTTGCTAGGGCCAGTGCAAACAGGGCTTCTTCATGCCACATCAGCCTTCTTCGCGAAGGAGAACACGTTCGGAGTTGGTTTCAAGCTGCGGACACCACCAGCCCAGCAGCAGTGCTCACGGAGCCAGAGGCAGCCCAGTCCCTCCTTGGCCCTCTGGGGAGCATAGGGCTAGGTGGGAACTAGGCCAGCGCAGCGATCCTGAGCCAAGCCGCATTGGGGCTGAGGTCTTTTCCCTGAGCACAGTTTCTCTTTGCAGGATGCACTTCCTCGAAGCGCGTTTTGGGCCGTTTCGGAGGTAGGCCCTAGGTGGGTTCCTCCCTATCTGGCTACAGGTGGGTTGCTAGGGCCAGTCCAAACAGGGCTCCTTCATGCCAGGTCAGCCTTCTCCGCGAAGGAGAACACGTTTGGAGTTGGTTTAAGGCTGCAGACACCACCAGCCAAGCAGCAGTGACCACGGAGACAGAGGCAGCCCAGCTCCACCTTGGCCCTATGTGGAGCATAGGGCTAGGTGAGAACTAGGCCAGCGCCGCGATCCTGAGCCAAGCCGCTTTGGGGCTGAGGTCTGTTCCCCGAGCACAGTTTCCCTTTGCAGGATGCAGTTCCTCGAAGCGCGTTTTGGGCCGTTTCGGAGGTAGGCCCTAGGTGGGTTCCTCCCTATCTGGCTATAGGTGGGTTGCTAGGGCCAGTCCAAACAGGGCTCCTTCATGCCAAGTCAGCCTTCTCCGCGAAGGAGAACACGTTTGGAGTTGGTTTCAGGCTGCAGACACCACCAGCCAAGCAGCAGTGCCCACGGAGCCAGAGGCAGCCCAGCCCCTCCTTGGCCCTCTGGGGAGCATAGGGCTAGGTGGGAACTAGGCCAGCGCCACGATCCTGAGCCAAGCCGCTTTGGGGCTGAGGTTTGTTCCTCGAGCACAGTTTCCCTTTGCAGAATGCAGCTCCGCGAAGCGCGTTTTGGGCCGTTTCGGAGATAGGCCCTAGGTGGGTCCCTCCCTAGCTGGCTATAGCTTTGCTGTTAGGGCCAGTGCTAACAGGGCTTCTTCATGCCAAATCAGCCTTCTCCGCCAAGGAGAACACGTTCTGAGTTGGTTTCAGGCTGCAGACACCATCAGCCCAGCAGCAGTGCCCACGGAGCCAGTGGCAGCCCAGCAACTCCTTGGCCCTCTGGGGAGCATAGGGCTATGTGAGAACTAGGCCAGCGCAGTGATCCTGAGCCAAGCCGCATTGGGGCTGAGGTTTGTTCCCCGAGCACAGTTTCCCTTTGCAGAATGCAGCTCCTCGAAGCGCGTTTTGGGCCGTTTCGGAGCTAGGCTCTAGGTGGGTTCCCCCCTAGCAGGCTACGGGTGGGTTGCTAGGGCCTGTGCAAACAGGGCTTCTTTATGCCACATCAGCCTTCTCCGCGAAGGAGAACACGTTTGGAGATGGTTTCAAGCTGAGGACACCACCAGCCAAGCAGCGGTGCCCACGGAGCGAGAGGCAGCCCAGCCCCTCCTTGGCCCTATGGGGAGCATAGGGCTAGGTGAGAAGTAGGCCAGCACAGCGATCCTGAGCCAAGCCGCATTGGGGCTGAGGTCTGTTCCCAGAGCACAGTTTCCCTTTGCAGAATGCAGCTCCTCGAAGCGCGTTTTGGGCCGTTTCGGAGCTAGGCTCTATGTGTGTCCCTCCCTAGGAGGCTATAGCTTTGCTGCTAGGGCAAGTGCGAACAGGGCTTCTTCATGCAACATCAGCCTTCTTCGCGAAGGAGAACACGTTCCGAGTTGGTTTCAAGCTGCGGACACCACCAGCCCAGCAGCAGTGCCCACGGAGCCAGTGGCAGCCCAGCAACTCCTTGGCCCTCTGGGGAGCATAGGGCTAGGTGAGAACTAGGCCAGCACAGCGATCCTGAGCCAAGCCGCATTGGGGCTGAGGTCTGTTCCCGGAGCACAGTTTCCCTTTGCAGAATGCAGCTCCTCGAAGCGCGTTTTGGGCCGTTTCGGAGATAGGCCCTAGGTGGGTCCCTCCATAGGTGGCTATAGCTTTGCTGTTAGGGCCAGTGCAAACAGGGCTTCTTCATGCCAAATCAGCCTTCTCCGCCAAGGAGAACACGTTCTGAGTTGGTTTCAGGCTGCAGACACCATCAGCCCAGCAGCAGTGCCCACGGAGCCAGTGGAAGCCCAGCCCCTCCTTGGCCCTCTGGGGAGCATAGGGCTAGGTGAGAACTAGGCCAGCGCAGCGATCCTGAGCCAAGCCGCATTGGGGCTGAGGTCTGTTCCCAGAGCACAGTTTCCCTTTGCAGAAGGCAGTTCCTCGAAGCGCGTTTTGGGCCGTTTCGGAGGTAGGCCCTAGGTGGGTCTCTCCCTAGCAGGCTACGGGTGGGTTGCTAGGGCCAGTGCAAAGAGGGCTTCTTCATGCCACATCAGCCTTCTTCGCGAAGGAGAACACGTTCGGAGTTGGTTTCAAGCTGCGGACACCACCAGCCCAGCAGCAGTGCTCACGGAGCCAGAGGCAGCCCAGTCCCTCCTTGGCCCTCTGGGGAGCATAGGGCTAGGTGGGAACTAGGCCAGCGCAGCGATCCTGAGCCAAGCCGCATTGGGGCTGAGGTCTTTTCCCTGAGCACAGTTTCTCTTTGCAGGATGCACTTCCTCGAAGCGCGTTTTGGGCCGTTTCGGAGGTAGGCCCTAGGTGGGTTCCTCCCTATCTGGCTACAGGTGGGTTGCTAGGGCCAGTCCAAACAGGGCTCCTTCATGCCAGGTCAGCCTTCTCCGCGAAGGAGAACACGTTTGGAGTTGGTTTCAGGCTGCAGACACCACCAGCCAAGCAGCAGTGACCACGGAGACAGAGGCAGCCCAGCTCCACCTTGGCCCTATGTGGAGCATAGGGCTAGGTGAGAACTAGGCCAGCGCCGCGATCCTGAGCCAAGCCGCTTTGGGGCTGAGGTCTGTTCCCCGAGCACAGTTTCCCTTTGCAGGATGCACTTCCTCGAAACGCGTTTTGGGCCGTTTCGGAGGTAGGCCCTAGGTGGGTTCCTCCCTATCTGGCTATAGGTGGGTTGCTAGGGCCAGTCCAAACAGGGCTCCTTCATGCCAAGTCAGCCTTCTCCGCGAAGGAGAACACGTTTGGAGTTGGTTTCAGGCTGCAGACACCACCAGCCAAGCAGCAGTGCCCACGGAGCCAGAGGCAGCCCAGCCCCTCCTTGGCCCTCTGGGGAGCATAGGGCTAGGTGGGAACTAGGCCAGCGCCACGATCCTGAGCCAAGCCGCTTTGGGGCTGAGGTTTGTTCCTCGAGCACAGTTTCCCTTTGCAGAATGCAGCTCCTCGAAGCGCGTTTTGGGCCGTTTCGGAGCTAGGCTCTATGTGTGTCCCTCCCTAGGAGGCTATAGCTTTGCTGCTAGGGCAAGTGCGAACAGGGCTTCTTCATGCCAAATCAGCCTTCTTCGCGAAGGAGAACACGTTCGGAGTTGGTTTCAAGCTGCGGACACCACCAGCCCAGCAGCAGTGCCCATGGAGCCAGAGGTAGCCCAGCCCCTCCTTGGCCCTCTGGGGAGCATAGGGCTAGGTGAGAACTAGGCCAGCACAGCGATCCTGAGCCAAGCCGCATTGGGGCTGAGGTCTGTTCCCAGAGCATAGTTTCCCTTTGCAGAATGCAGCTCCGCGAAGCGCGTTTTGGGCCGTTTCGAAGATAGGCCCTAGGTGGGTCCCTCCCTAGCTGGCTATAGCTTTGCTGTTAGGGCCAGTGCTAACAGGGCTTCTTCATGCCAAATCAGCCTTCTCCGCCAAGGAGAACACGTTCTGAGTTGGTTTCAGGCTGCAGACACCATCAGCCCAGCAGCAGTGCCCACGGAGCCAGTGGCAGCCCAGCAACTCCTTGGCCCTCTGGGGAGCATAGGGCTATGTGAGAACTAGGCCAGCGCAGTGATCCTGAGCCAAGCCGCATTGGGGCTGAGGTTTGTTCCCCGAGCACAGTTTCGCTTTGCAGAATGCAGCTCCTCGAAGCGCGTTTTGGGCCGTTTCGGAGGTAGGCCCTAGGTGGGTCCCTCCCTAGCAGGCTACAGGTGGGTTGCTAGGGCCTGTGCAAACAGGGCTTCTTTATGCCACATCAGCCTTCTCCGCGAAGGAGAACACGTTTGGAGATGGTTTCAAGCTGAGGACACCACCAGCCAAGCAGCGGTGCCCACGGAGCGAGAGGCAGCCCAGCCCCTCCTTGGCCCTCTGGGGAGCATAGGGCTAGGTGAGAACTAGGCCAGCACAGCGATCCTGAGCCAAGCCGCATTGGGGCTGAGGTCTGTTCCCAGAGCACAGTTTCCCTTTGCAGAATGCAGCTCCTCGAAGCGCGTTTTGGGCCGTTTCGGAGCTAGGCTCTATGTGTGTCCCTCCCTAGGAGGCTATAGCTTTGCTGCTAGGGCAAGTGCGAACAGGGCTTCTTCATGCAACATCAGCCTTCTTCGCGAAGGAGAACACGTTCCGAGTTGGTTTCAAGCTGCGGACACCACCAGCCCAGCAGCAGTGCCCATGGGGCCAGAGGCAGCCCAGCCCCTCCTTGGCCCTCTGGGGAGCATAGGGCTAGGTGAGAAGTAGGCCAGCACAGCGATCCTGAGCCAAGCCGCATTGGGGTTGAGGTCTGTTCCCGGAGCACAGTTTCCCTTTGCAGAATGCAGCTCCTCGAAGCGCGTTTTGGGCCGTTTCGGAGATAGGCCCTAGGTGGGTCCCTCCATAGGTGGCTATAGCTTTGCTGTTAGGGCCAGTGCAAACAGGGCTTCTTCATGCCAAATCAGCCTTCTCCGCCAAGGAGAACACGTTCTGAGTTGGTTTCAGGCTGCAGACACCATCAGCCCAGCAGCAGTGCCCACGGAGCCAGTGGAAGCCCAGCCCCTCCTTGGCCCTCTGGGGAGCATAGGGCTAGGTGAGAACTAGGCCAGCGCAGCGCTCCTGAGCCAAGCCGCATTGGGGCTGAGGTCTGTTCCCAGAGCACAGTTTCCCTTTGCAGAAGGCAGTTCCTCGAAGCGCGTTTTGGGCCGTTTCGGAGGTAGGCCCTAGGTGGGTCTCTCCCTAGCAGGCTACGGGTGGGTTGCTAGGGCCAGTGCAAACAGGGCTTCTTCATGCCACATCAGCCTTCTTCGCGAAGCAGAACACGTTCGGAGTTGGTTTCAAGCTGCGGACACCACCAGCCCAGCAGCAGTGCTCACGGAGCCAGAGGCAGCCCAGCCCCTCCTTGGCCCTCTGGGGAGCATAGGGCTAGGTGGGAACTAGGCCAGCGCAGCGATCCTGAGCCAAGCCGCATTGGGGCTGAGGTCTTTTCCCTGAGCACAGTTTCTCTTTGCAGGATGCACTTCCTCGAAGCGCGTTTTGGGCCGTTTCGGAGGTAGGCCCTAGGTGGGTTCCTCCCTATCTGGCTATAGGTGGGTTGCTAGGGCCAGTCCAAACAGGGCTCCTTCATGCCAAGTCAGCCTTCTCCGCGAAGGAGAACACGTTTGGAGTTGGTTTCAGGCTGCAGACACCACCAGCCAAGCAGCAGTGCCCACGGAGACAGAGGCAGCCCAGCTCCACCTTGGCCCTATGTGGAGCATAGGGCTAGGTGAGAACTAGGCCAGCGCCGCGATCCTGAGCCAAGCCGCTTTGGGGCTGAGGTCTGTTCCCCGAGCACAGTTTCCCTTTGCAGGATTCACTTCCTCGAAACGCGTTTTGGGCCGTTTCGGAGGTAGGCCCTAGGTGGGTTCCTCCCTATCTGGCTATAGGTGGGTTGCTAGGGCCAGTCCAAACAGGGCTCCTTCATGCCAAGTCAGCCTTCTCCGCGAAGGAGAACACGTTTGGAGTTGGTTTCAGGCTGCAGACACCACCAGCCAAGCAGCAGTGATCACGGAGACAGAGGCAGCCCAGCTCCACCTTGGCCCTATGTGGAGCATAGGGCTAGGTGAGAACTAGGCCAGCGCCGCGATCCTGAGTCAAGCCGCATTGGGGCTGAGGTCTGTTCCCCGAGCACAGTTTCCCTTTGCAGAATGCAGCTCCTCGAAGTGCGTTTTGGGCCGTTTCGGAGGTAGGCCCTAGGTGGGTCTCTCCCTAGCAGGCTACGGGTGGGTTGCTAGGGCCAGTGCAAACAGGGCTTCTACATGCCACATCAGCCTTCTCCGACAAGGAGAACACGTTTGTAGTTGGTTTCAAGCTGAGGACACCACCAGCCAAGCAGCGGTGCCCACGGAGCCAGAGGCAGCCCAGCCCCTCCTTGGCCCTCTGGGGAGCATAGGGCTAGGTGAGAACTAGGCCAGCGCCACGATCCTGAGCCAAGCCGCTTTGGGGCTGAGGTCTGTTCCCAGAGCACAGTTTCCCTTTGCAGAATGCAGCTCCTCGAAGCGCGTTTTGGGCCATTTCGGAGCTAGGCTCTATGTGTGTCCCTCCTAGGAGGCTATAGCTTTGCTGCTAGGGCCAGTGCGAACAGGGCTTCTTCATGCCACATCAGCCTTCTTCGCGAAGGAGAACACGTTCGGAGTTGGTTTCAAGCTGCGGACACCACCAGCCCAGCAGCAGTGCCCACGGAGCCAGAGGCAGCCCAGCCCCTCCTTGGCCCTCTGGGGAGCATAGGGCTAGGTGAGAACTAGGCCAGCACAGCGATCCTGAGCCAAGCTGCATTGGGGCTGAGGTCTGTTCCCAGAGCACAGTTTCCCTTTGCAGAATGCAGCTCCTCGAAGCGCGTTTTGGGCCGTTTCGGAGGTAGGCCCTAGGTGGGTCCCTCCCTAGCAGGCTACGGGTGGGTTGCTAGGGCCAGTGCAAACAGGGCTTCTTTATGCCACATCAGCCTTCTCCGCGAAGGAGAACACGTTTGGAGATGGTTTCAAGCTGAGGACACCACCAGCCAAGCAGCGGTGCCCACGGAGCGAGAGGCAGCCCAGCCCCTCCTTGGCCCTCTGGGGAGCATAGGGCTAGGTGAGAACTAGGCAGCACAGCGATCCTGAGCCAAGCCGCATTGGGGCTGAGGTCTGTTCCCAGAGCATAGTTTCCCTTTGCAGGATGCACTTCCTCGAAACGCGTTTTGGGCCGTTTCGGAGGTAGGCCCTAGGTGGGTTCCTCCCTATCTGGCTATAGGTGGGTTGCTAGGGCCAGTCCAAACAGGGCTCCTTCATGCCAAGTCAGCCTTCTCCGCGAAGGAGAACACGTTTGGAGTTGGTTTCAGGCTGCAGACACCACCAGCCAAGCAGCAGTGCCCACGGAGCCAGAGGCAGCCCAGCCCCTCCTTGGCCCTCTGGGGAGCATAGGGCTAGGTGGGAACTAGGCCAGCGCCACGATCCTGAGCCAAGCCGCTTTGGGGCTGAGGTTTGTTCCTCGAGCACAGTTTCCCTTTGCAGAATGCAGCTCCGCGAAGCGCGTTTTGGGCCGTTTCGGAGATAGGCCCTAGGTGGGTCCCTCCCTAGCTGGCTATAGCTTTGCTGTTAGGGCCAGTGCTAACAGGGCTTCTTCATGCCAAATCAGCCTTCTCCGCCAAGGAGAACACGTTCTGAGTTGGTTTCAGGCTGCAGACACCATCAGCCCAGCAGCAGTGCCCACGGAGCCAGTGGCAGCCCAGCAACTCCTTGGCCCTCTGGGGAGCATAGGGCTATGTGAGAACTAGGCCAGCGCAGTGATCCTGAGCCAAGCCGCATTGGGGCTGAGGTTTGTTCCCCGAGCACAGTTTCCCTTTGCAGAATGCAGCTCCTCGAAGCGCGTTTTGGGCCGTTTCGGAGCTAGGCTCTAGGTGGGTTCCCCCCTAGCAGGCTACGGGTGGGTTGCTAGGGCCTGTGCAAACAGGGCTTCTTTATGCCACATCAGCCTTCTCCGCGAAGGAGAACACGTTTGGAGATGGTTTCAAGCTGAGGACACCACCAGCCAAGCAGCGGTGCCCACGGAGCGAGAGGCAGCCCAGCCCCTCCTTGGCCCTATGGGGAGCATAGGGCTAGGTGAGAAGTAGGCCAGCACAGCGATCCTGAGCCAAGCCGCATTGGGGCTGAGGTCTGTTCCCAGAGCACAGTTTCCCTTTGCAGAATGCAGCTCCTCGAAGCGCGTTTTGGGCCGTTTCGGAGCTAGGCTCTATGTGTGTCCCTCCCTAGGAGGCTATAGCTTTGCAGCTAGGGCAAGTGCGAACAGGGCTTCTTCATGCAACATCACCCTTCTTCGCGAAGGAGAACACGTTCCGAGTTGGTTTCAAGCTGCGGACACCACCAGCCCAGCAGCAGTGCCCACGGAGCCAGTGGCAGCCCAGCAACTCCTTGGCCCTCTGGGGAGCATAGGGCTAGGTGAGAACTAGGCCAGCACAGCGATCCTGAGCCAAGCCGCATTGGGGCTGAGGTCGGTTCCCGGAGCACAGTTTCCCTTTGCAGAATGCAGCTCCTCGAAGCGCGTTTTGGGCCGTTTCGGAGATAGGCCCTAGGTGGGTCCCTCCATAGGTGGCTATAGCTTTGCTGTTAGGGCCAGTGCAAACAGGGCTTCTTCATGCCAAATCAGCCTTCTCCGCCAAGGAGAACACGTTCTGAGTTGGTTTCAGGCTGCAGACACCATCAGCCCAGCAGCAGTGCCCACGGAGCCAGTGGAAGCCCAGCCCCTCCTTGGCCCTCTGGGGAGCATAGGGCTAGGTGAGAACTAGGCCAGCGCAGCGATCCTGAGCCAAGCCGCATTGGGGCTGAGGTCTGTTCCCAGAGCACAGTTTCCCTTTGCAGAAGGCAGTTCCTCGAAGCGCGTTTTGGGCCGTTTCGGAGGTAGGCCCTAGGTGGGTCTCTCCCTAGCAGGCTACGGGTGGGTTGCTAGGGCCAGTGCAAACAGGGCTTCTTCATGCCACATCAGCCTTCTTCGCGAAGGAGAACACGTTCGGAGTTGGTTTCAAGCTGCGGACACCACCAGCCCAGCAGCAGTGCTCACGGAGCCAGAGGCAGCCCAGTCCCTCCTTGGCCCTCTGGGGAGCATAGGGCTAGGTGGGAACTAGGCCAGCGCAGCGATCCTGAGCCAAGCCGCATTGGGGCTGAGGTCTTTTCCCTGAGCACAGTTTCTCTTTGCAGGATGCACTTCCTCGAAGCGCGTTTTGGGCCGTTTCGGAGGTAGGCCCTAGGTGGGTTCCTCCCTATCTGGCTACAGGTGGGTTGCTAGGGCCAGTCCAAACAGGGCTCCTTCATGCCAGGTCAGCCTTCTCCGCGAAGGAGAACACGTTTGGAGTTGGTTTCAGGCTGCAGACACCACCAGCCAAGCAGCAGTGACCACGGAGACAGAGGCAGCCCAGCTCCACCTTGGCCCTATGTGGAGCATAGGGCTAGGTGAGAACTAGGCCAGCGCCGCGATCCTGAGCCAAGCCGCTTTGGGGCTGAGGTCTGTTCCCCGAGCACAGTTTCCCTTTGCAGGATGCACTTCCTCGAAACGCGTTTTGGGCCGTTTCGGAGGTAGGCCCTAGGTGGGTTCCTCCCTATCTGGCTATAGGTGGGTTGCTAGGGCCAGTCCAAACAGGGCTCCTTCATGCCAAGTCAGCCTTCTCCGCGAAGGAGAACACGTTTGGAGTTGGTTTCAGGCTGCAGACACCACCAGCCAAGCAGCAGTGCCCACGGAGCCAGAGGCAGCCCAGCCCCTCCTTGGCCCTCTGGGGAGCATAGGGCTAGGTGGGAACTAGGCCAGCGCCACGATCCTGAGCCAAGCCGCTTTGGGGCTGAGGTTTGTTCCTCGAGCACAGTTTCCCTTTGCAGAATGCAGCTCCTCGAAGCGCGTTTTGGGCCGTTTCGGAGCTAGGCTCTATGTGTGTCCCTCCCTAGGAGGCTATAGCTTTGCTGCTAGGGCAAGTTCGAACAGGGCTTCTTCATGCCAAATCAGCCTTCTTCGCGAAGGAGAACACGTTCGGAGTTGGTTTCAAGCTGCGGACACCACCAGCCCAGCAGCAGTGCCCATGGAGCCAGAGGTAGCCCAGCCCCTCCTTGGCCCTCTGGGGAGCATAGGGCTAGGTGAGAACTAGGCCAGCACAGCGATCCTGAGCCAAGCCGCATTGGGGCTGAGGTCTGTTCCCAGAGCATAGTTTCCCTTTGCAGAATGCAGCTCCGCGAAGCGCGTTTTGGGCCGTTTCGAAGATAGGCCCTAGGTGGGTCCCTCCCTAGCTGGCTATAGCTTTGCTGTTAGGGCCAGTGCTAACAGGGCTTCTTCATGCCAAATCAGCCTTCTCCGCCAAGGAGAACACGTTCTGAGTTGGTTTCAGGCTGCAGACACCATCAGCCCAGCAGCAGTGCCCACGGAGCCAGTGGCAGCCCAGCAACTCCTTGGCCCTCTGGGGAGCATAGGGCTATGTGAGAACTAGGCCAGCGCAGTGATCCTGAGCCAAGCCGCATTGGGGCTGAGGTTTGTTCCCCGAGCACAGTTTCGCTTTGCAGAATGCAGCTCCTCGAAGCGCGTTTTGGGCCGTTTCGGAGGTAGGCCCTAGGTGGGTCCCTCCCTAGCAGGCTACAGGTGGGTTGCTAGGGCCTGTGCAAACAGGGCTTCTTTATGCCACATCAGCCTTCTCCGCGAAGGAGAACACGTTTGGAGATGGTTTCAAGCTGAGGACACCACCAGCCAAGCAGCGGTGCCCACGGAGCGAGAGGCAGCCCAGCCCCTCCTTGGCCCTCTGGGGAGCATAGGGCTAGGTGAGAACTAGGCCAGCACAGCGATCCTGAGCCAAGCCGCATTGGGGCTGAGGTCTGTTCCCAGAGCACAGTTTCCCTTTGCAGAATGCAGCTCCTCGAAGCGCGTTTTGGGCCGTTTCGGAGCTAGGCTCTATGTGTGTCCCTCCCTAGGAGGCTATAGCTTTGCTGCTAGGGCAAGTGCGAACAGGGCTTCTTCATGCAACATCAGCCTTCTTCGCGAAGGAGAACACGTTCCGAGTTGGTTTCAAGCTGCGGACACCACCAGCCCAGCAGCAGTGCCCATGGGGCCAGAGGCAGCCCAGCCCCTCCTTGGCCCTCTGGGGAGCATAGGGCTAGGTGAGAAGTAGGCCAGCACAGCGATCCTGAGCCAAGCCGCATTGGGGTTGAGGTCTGTTCCCGGAGCACAGTTTCCCTTTGCAGAATGCAGCTCCTCGAAGCGCCTTTTGGGCCGTTTCGGAGATAGGCCCTAGGTGGGTCCCTCCATAGGTGGCTATAGCTTTGCTGTTAGGGCCAGTGCAAACAGGGCTTCTTCATGCCAAATCAGCCTTCTCCGCCAAGGAGAACACGTTCTGAGTTGGTTTCAGGCTGCAGACACCATCAGCCCAGCAGCAGTGCCCACGGAGCCAGTGGAAGCCCAGCCCCTCCTTGGCCCTCTGGGGAGCATAGGGCTAGGTGAGAACTAGGCCAGCGCAGCGCTCCTGAGCCAAGCCGCATTGGGGCTGAGGTCTGTTCCCAGAGCACAGTTTCCCTTTGCAGAAGGCAGTTCCTCGAAGCGCGTTTTGGGCCGTTTCGGAGGTAGGCCCTAGGTGGGTCTCTCCCTAGCAGGCTACGGGTGGGTTGCTAGGGCCAGTGCAAACAGGGCTTCTTCATGCCACATCAGCCTTCTTCGCGAAGCAGAACACGTTCGGAGTTGGTTTCAAGCTGCGGACACCACCAGCCCAGCAGCAGTGCTCACGGAGCCAGAGGCAGCCCAGCCCCTCCTTGGCCCTCTGGGGAGCATAGGGCTAGGTGGGAACTAGGCCAGCGCAGCGATCCTGAGCCAAGCCGCATTGGGGCTGAGGTCTTTTCCCTGAGCACAGTTTCTCTTTGCAGGATGCACTTCCTCGAAGCGCGTTTTGGGCCGTTTCGGAGGTAGGCCCTAGGTGGGTTCCTCCCTATCTGGCTATAGGTGGGTTGCTAGGGCCAGTCCAAACAGGGCTCCTTCATGCCAAGTCAGCCTTCTCCGCGAAGGAGAACACGTTTGGAGTTGGTTTCAGGCTGCAGACACCACCAGCCAAGCAGCAGTGCCCACGGAGACGGAGGCAGCCCAGCTCCACCTTGGCCCTATGTGGAGCATAGGGCTAGGTGAGAACTAGGCCAGCGCCGCGATCCTGAGCCAAGCCGCTTTGGGGCTGAGGTCTGTTCCCCGAGCACAGTTTCCCTTTGCAGGATTCACTTCCTCGAAACGCGTTTTGGGCCGTTTCGGAGGTAGGCCCTAGGTGGGTTCCTCCCTATCTGGCTATAGGTGGGTTGCTAGGGCCAGTCCAAACAGGGCTCCTTCATGCCAAGTCAGCCTTCTCCGCGAAGGAGAACACGTTTGGAGTTGGTTTCAGGCTGCAGACACCACCAGCCAAGCAGCAGTGATCACGGAGACAGAGGCAGCCCAGCTCCACCTTGGCCCTATGTGGAGCATAGGGCTAGGTGAGAACTAGGCCAGCGCCGCGATCCTGAGTCAAGCCGCATTGGGGCTGAGGTCTGTTCCCCGAGCACAGTTTCCCTTTGCAGAATGCAGCTCCTCGAAGTGCGTTTTGGGCCGTTTCGGAGGTAGGCCCTAGGTGGGTCTCTCCCTAGCAGGCTACGGGTGGGTTGCTAGGGCCAGTGCAAACAGGGCTTCTACATGCCACATCAGCCTTCTCCGACAAGGAGAACACGTTTGTAGTTGGTTTCAAGCTGAGGACACCACCAGCCAAGCAGCGGTGCCCACGGAGCCAGAGGCAGCCCAGCCCCTCCTTGGCCCTCTGGGGAGCATAGGGCTAGGTGAGAACTAGGCCAGCGCCACGATCCTGAGCCAAGCCGCTTTGGGGCTGAGGTTTGTTCCTCGAGCACAGTTTCCCTTTGCAGAATGCAGCTCCTCGAAGCGCGTTTTGGGCCGTTTCGGAGGTAGGCCCTAGGTGTGTCCCTCCATAGGTGGCTATAGCTTTGCTGCTAGGGCAAGTGCGAACAGGGCTTCGTCATGCAACATCAGCCTTCTTCGCGAAGGAGAACACGTTCGGAGTTGGTTTCAAGCTGCGGACACCACCAGCCCAGCAGCAGTGCCCACGGAGCCAGAGGCAGCCCAGCCCCTCCTTGGCCCTCTGGGGAGCATAGGGCTAGGTGAGAAGTAGGCCAGCACAGTGATCCTGAGCCAAGCCGCATTGGGGCTGAGGTTTGTTCCCCGAGCACAGTTTCCCTTTGCAGAATGCAGCTCCTCGAAGCGCGTTTTGGGCCGTTTCGGAGGTAGGCCCTAGGTGGGTCCCTCCCTAGCAGGCTACGGGTGGGTTGCTAGGGCCAGTGCAAACAGGGCTTCTTTATGCCACATCAGCCTTCTCCGCGAAGGAGAACACGTTTGGAGATGGTTTCAAGCTGAGGACACCACCAGCCAAGCAGCGGTGCCCACGGAGCGAGAGGCAGCCCAGCCCCTCCTTGGCCCTCTGGGGAGCATAGGGCTAGGTGAGAACTAGGCAGCACAGCGATCCTGAGCCAAGCCGCATTGGGGCTGAGGTCTGTTCCCAGAGCATAGTTTCCCTTTGCAGGATGCACTTCCTCGAAACGCGTTTTGGGCCGTTTCGGAGGTAGGCCCTAGGTGGGTTCCTCCCTATCTGGCTATAGGTGGGTTGCTAGGGCCAGTCCAAACAGGGCTCCTTCATGCCAAATCAGCCTTCTCCGCGAAGGAGAACACGTTTGGAGTTGGTTTCAGGCTGCAGACACCACCAGCCAAGCAGCAGTGACCACGGAGACAGAGGCAGCCCAGCTCCACCTTGGCCCTCTGGGGAGCATAGGGCTAGGTGAGAACTAGGCCAGCGCAGCGATCATGAGCCAAGCCGCTTTGGGGCTGAGGTGTGTTCTCCGAGCACAGTTTCCCTTTGCAGAATGCAGCTCCTCGAAGTGCGTTTTGGGCCGTTTCGGAGGTAGGCCCTAGGTGGGTCTCTCCCTAGCAGGCTACGGGTGGGTTGCTAGGGCCAGTGCAAACAGGGCTTCTTCATGCCACATCAGCCTTCTCCGACAAGGAGAACACGTTTGTAGTTGGTTTCAAGCTGAGGACACCACCAGCCAAGCAGCGGTGCCCACGGAGCCAGAGGCAGCCCAGCCCCTCCTTGGCCCTCTGGGGAGCATAGGGCTAGGTGGGAACTAGGCCAGCGCCACGATCCTGAGCCAAGCCGCTTTGGGGCTGAGGTTTGTTCCTCGAGCACAGTTTCCCTTTGCAGAATGCAGCTCCTCGAAGCGCGTTTTGGGCCGTTTCGGAGGTAGGCCCTAGGTGGGTCTCTCCCTAGCAGGCTACGGGTGGGTTGCTAGGGCCAGTGCAAACAGGGCTTCTTTATGCCACATCAGCCTTCTCCGCGAAGGAGAACACGTTTGGAGATGGTTTCAAGCTGAGGACACCACCAGCCAAGCAGCGGTGCCCACGGAGCGAGAGGCAGCCCAGCCCCTCCTTGGCCCTCTGGGGAGCATAGGGCTAGGTGAGAAGTAGGCCAGCACAGCGATCCTGAGCCAAGCCGCATTGGGGCTGAGGTCTGTTCCCAGAGCATAGTTTCCCTTTGCAGAATGCAGCTCCTCGAAGCGCGTTTTGGGCCGTTTCGGAGATAGGCCCTAGGTGGGTCCCTCCCTATCTGGCTATAGGTGGGTTGCTAGGGCCAGTCCAAACAGGGCTCCTTCATGCCACGTCAGCCTTCTCCGCGAAGGAGAACACGTTTGGAGTTGGTTTCAGGCTGCAGACACCACCAGCCAAGCAGCAGTGACCACGGAGACAGAGGCAGCCCAGCTCCACCTTGGCCCTATGTGGAGCATAGGGCTAGGTGAGAACTAGGCCAGCGCCGCGATCCTGAGTCAAGCCGCATTGGGGCTGAGGTCTGTTCCCCGAGCACAGTTTCCCTTTGCAGAATGCAGCTCCTCGAAGCGCGTTTTGGGCCGTTTCGGAGGTAGGCCCTAGGTGGGTCTCTCCCTAGCAGGCTACGGGTGGGTTGCTAGGGCCAGTGCAAACAGGGAATCTTCATGCCACATCAGCCTTCTCCGACAAGGAGAACACGTTCTGAGTTGGTTTCAAGCTGAGGACACCACCAGCCAAGCAGCAGTGCCCACGGAGCCAGAGGCAGCCCAGCCCCTCCTTGGCCCTCTGGGGAGCATAGGGCTAGGTGAGAACTAGGCCAGCGCCACGATCCTGAACCAAGCCGCTTTGGGGCTGAGGTTTGTTCCTCGAGCACAGTTTCCCTTTGCAGAATGCAGCTCCTCGAAGCGCGTTTTGGGCCGTTTCGGAGCTAGGCTCTATGTGTGTCCCTCCCTAGGTGGCTATAGCTTTGCTGCTAGGGCCAGGGCCAAAAGGGCTTCTTTATGCCACATCAGCCTTCTCCGCGAAGGAGAACACGTTTGGAGATGGTTTCAAGCTGAGGACACCACCAGCCAAGCAGCGGTGCCCACGGAGCCAGAGGCAGCCCAGCCCCTCCTTGGCCCTCTGGGGAGCATAGGGCTAGGTGAGAACTAGGCCAGCACAGCGATCCTGAGCCAAGCCGCATTGGGGCTGAGGTCTTTTCCCTGAGCACAGTTTCTCTTTGCAGAATGCAGCTCCTCGAAGCGCGTTTTGGGCGTTTCGGAGGTAGGCCTTAGGTGGGTCCCTCCATAGGTGGCTATAGCTTTGCTGCTAGGGCAAGTGTGAACAGGGCTTCTTCATGCCAAATCAGCCTTCTTCGCGAAGGAGAACACGTTCGGAGTTGGTTTCAAGCTGCGGACACCACCAGCCCAGCAGCAGTGCCCACGGAGCCAGAGGCAGCCCAGCCCCTCCTTGGCCCTCTGGGGAGCATAGGGCTAGGTGAGAACTAGGCCAGCGCAGCGATCCTGAGCCAAGCCGCATTGGGGCTGAGGTCTGTTCCCTGAGCACAGTTTCTCTTTGCAGAATGCAGCTCCTCGAAGCGCGTTTTGGGCCGTTTCGGAGGTAGGCCCCAGGTGGGTCTCTCCCTAGCAGGCTACGGGTGGGTTGCTAGGGCCAGTGCAAACAGGGCTTCTTTATGCCACATCAGCCTTCTCCGCGAAGGAGAACACGTTTGGAGATGGTTTCAAGCTGAGGACACCACCAGCCAAGCAGCGGAGCCCACGGAGCCAGAGGCAGCCCAGCCCCTCCTTGGCCCTCTGGGGAGCATAGGGCTAGGTGAGAACTAGGCCAGCACAGCGATCCTGAGCCAAGCCGCATTGGGGCTGAGGTCTGTTCCCGGAGCACAGTTTCCCTTTGCAGAATGCAGCTCCTCGAAGCGCGTTTTGGGCCGTTTCGGAGATAGGCCCTAGGTGGGTCCCTCCCTAGCTGGCTATAGCTTTGCTGTTAGGTCCAGTGCAAACAGGGCTTCTTCATGCCACATCAGCCTTCTCCGCCAAGGAGAACACGTTCTGAGTTGGTTTCAGGCTGCAGACACCATCAGCCGAGCAGCAGTGCCCACGGAGCCAGTGGCAGCCCAGCCCCTCCTTGGCCTTATGGGGAGCATAGGGCTACTTGAGAACTAGGCCAGCGCACCGATCCTGAGCCAAGCCGCATTGGGGCTGAGGTTTGTTCCCCGAGCACAGTTTCCCTTTGCAGAATGCAGCTCCTCGAAGCGCGTTTTGGGCCGTTTCGGAGGTAGGCCCTAGGTGGGTCTCTCCCTAGCAGGCTACGGGTGGATTGCTAGGGCCAGTGCAAACAGGGCTTCTTCATGCCACATCAGCCTTCTTCGCGAAGGAGAACACGTTCGGAGTTGGTTTCAAGCTGCGGACACCACCAGCCCAGCAGCAGTGCCCACGGAGCCAGAGGCAGCCCAGCCCCTCCTTGGCCCTCTGGGGAGCATAGGGCTAGGTGAGAACTAGGCCAGCGCAGCGATCCTGAGCCAAGCCGCATTGGGGCTGAGGTCTGTTCCCTGAGCACAGTTTCGCTTTGCAGAATGCAGTTCCTCGAAGCGCGTTTTGGGCCGTTTCGGAGGTAGGCCCTAGGTGGGTCCCTCCCTATCAGGCTATAGGTGGGTTGCTAGGGCCAGTCTAAACAGGGCTCCTTCATGCCAAGTCAGCCTTCTCCGCGACGGAGAACACGTTTGGAGTTGGTTTCAGGCTGCAGACACCACCAGCCAAGCAGCAGTGACCACGGAGACGGAGGCAGCCCAGCTCCACCTTGGCCCTCTGGGGAGCATAGAGCTAGGTGAGAACTACGCCAGCGCCGCGATCCTGAGCCAAGCCGCTTTGAGGCTGAGGTCTGTTCCCCGAGCACAGTTTCCCTTTGCAGAATGCAGCTCCTCGAAGCGCGTTTTGGGCCGTTTCGGAGCTAGGCTCTATGTGTGTCCCTCCCTAGGAGGCTATAGCTTTGCAGCTAGGGCAAGTGCGAACAGGGCTTCTTCATGCCAAATCAGCCTTCTTCGCGAAGGAGAACACGTTCGGAGTTGGTTTCAAGCTGGGGACACCACCAGCCCAGCAGCAGTGCCCATGGAGCCAGAGGTAGCCCAGCCCCTCCTTGGCCCTCTGGGGAGCATAGGGCTAGGTGAGAACTAGGCCAGCACAGCGATCCTGAGCCAAGCCGCATTGGGGCTGAGGTCTGTTCCCAGAGCATAGTTTCCCTTTGCAGAATGCAGCTCCTCGAAGCGCGTTTTGGACCGTTTCGAAGATAGGCCCTAGGTGGGTCCCTCCCTAGCTGGCTATAGCTTTGCTGTTAGGGCCAGTGCAAACAGGGCTTCTTCATGCCAAATCAGCCTTCTCCGCCAAGGAGAACACGTTCTGAGTTGGTTTCAGGCTGCAGACACCATCAGCCCAGCAGCAGTGCCCACGGAGCCAGTGGCAGCCCAGCAACTCCTTGGCCCTCTGCGGAGCATAGGGCTATGTGAGAACTAGGCCAGCGCAGTGATCCTGAGCAAAGCCGCATTGGGGCTGAGGTTTGTTCCACGAGCACAGTTTCCCTTTGCAGAAGGCAGTTCCTCGAAGCGCGTTTTGGGCCGTTTCGGAGGTAGGCCCTAGGTGGGTCTCTCCCTAGCAGGCTACGGGTGGGTTGCTAGGGCCAGTGCAAACAGGGAATCTTCATGCCACATCAGCCTTCTCCGACAAGGAGAACACGTTCTGAGTTGGTTTCAAGCTGAGGACACCACCAGCCAAGCAGCAGTGCCCACGGAGCCAGAGGCAGCCCAGCCCCTCCTTGGCCCTCTGGGGAGCATAGGGCTAGGTGAGAACTAGGCCAGCGCCACGATCCTGAACCAAGCCGCTTTGGGGCTGAGGTTTGTTCCTCGAGCACAGTTTCCCTTTGCAGAATGCAGCTCCTCGAAGCGCGTTTTGGGCCGTTTCGGAGCTAGGCTCTATGTGTGTCCCTCCCTAGGTGGCTATAGCTTTGCTGCTAGGGCCAGGGCCAAAAGGGCTTCTTTATGCCACATCAGCCTTCTCCGCGAAGGAGAACACGTTTGGAGATGGTTTCAAGCTGAGGACACCACCAGCCAAGCAGCGGTGCCCACGGAGCCAGAGGCAGCCCAGCCCCTCCTTGGCCCTCTGGGGAGCATAGGGCTAGGTGAGAACTAGGCCAGCACAGCGATCCTGAGCCAAGCCGCATTGGGGCTGAGGTCTTTTCCCTGAGCACAGTTTCTCTTTGCAGAATGCAGCTCCTCGAAGCGCGTTTTGGGCGTTTCGGAGGTAGGCCTTAGGTGGGTCCCTCCATAGGTGGCTATAGCTTTGCTGCTAGGGCAAGTGTGAACAGGGCTTCTTCATGCCAAATCAGCCTTCTTCGCGAAGGAGAACACGTTCGGAGTTGGTTTCAAGCTGCGGACACCACCAGCCCAGCAGCAGTGCCCACGGAGCCAGAGGCAGCCCAGCCCCTCCTTGGCCCTCTGGGGAGCATAGGGCTAGGTGAGAACTAGGCCAGCGCAGCGATCCTGAGCCAAGCCGCATTGGGGCTGAGGTCTGTTCCCTGAGCACAGTTTCTCTTTGCAGAATGCAGCTCCTCGAAGCGCGTTTTGGGCCGTTTCGGAGGTAGGCCCTAGGTGGGTCTCTCCCTAGCAGGCTACGGGTGGGTTGCTAGGGCCAGTGCAAACAGGGCTTCTTTATGCCACATCAGCCTTCTCCGCGAAGGAGAACACGTTTGGAGATGGTTTCAAGCTGAGGACACCACCAGCCAAGCAGCGGAGCCCACGGAGCCAGAGGCAGCCCAGCCCCTCCTTGGCCCTCTGGGGAGCATAGGGCTAGGTGAGAACTAGGCCAGCACAGCGATCCTGAGCCAAGCCGCATTGGGGCTGAGGTCTGTTCCCGGAGCACAGTTTCCCTTTGCAGAATGCAGCTCCTCGAAGCGCGTTTTGGGCCGTTTCGGAGATAGGCCCTAGGTGGGTCCCTCCCTAGCTGGCTATAGCTTTGCTGTTAGGTCCAGTGCAAACAGGGCTTCTTCATGCCACATCAGCCTTCTCCGCCAAGGAGAACACGTTCTGAGTTGGTTTCAGGCTGCAGACACCATCAGCCGAGCAGCAGTGCCCACGGAGCCAGTGGCAGCCCAGCCCCTCCTTGGCCTTATGGGGAGCATAGGGCTACTTGAGAACTAGGCCAGCGCACCGATCCTGAGCCAAGCCGCATTGGGGCTGAGGTTTGTTCCCCGAGCACAGTTTCCCTTTGCAGAATGCAGCTCCTCGAAGCGCGTTTTGGGCCGTTTCGGAGGTAGGCCCTAGGTGGGTCTCTCCCTAGCAGGCTACGGGTGGATTGCTAGGGCCAGTGCAAACAGGGCTTCTTCATGCCACATCAGCCTTCTTCGCGAAGGAGAACACGTTCGGAGTTGGTTTCAAGCTGCGGACACCACCAGCCCAGCAGCAGTGCCCACGGAGCCAGAGGCAGCCCAGCCCCTCCTTGGCCCTCTGGGGAGCATAGGGCTAGGTGAGAACTAGGCCAGCGCAGCGATCCTGAGCCAAGCCGCATTGGGGCTGAGGTCTGTTCCCTGAGCACAGTTTCGCTTTGCAGAATGCAGTTCCTCGAAGCGCGTTTTGGGCCGTTTCGGAGGTAGGCCCTAGGTGGGTCCCTCCCTATCAGGCTATAGGTGGGTTGCTAGGGCCAGTCTAAACAGGGCTCCTTCATGCCAAGTCAGCCTTCTCCGCGACGGAGAACACGTTTGGAGTTGGTTTCAGGCTGCAGACACCACCAGCCAAGCAGCAGTGACCACGGAGACGGAGGCAGCCCAGCTCCACCTTGGCCCTCTGGGGAGCATAGAGCTAGGTGAGAACTACGCCAGCGCCGCGATCCTGAGCCAAGCCGCTTTGAGGCTGAGGTCTGTTCCCCGAGCACAGTTTCCCTTTGCAGAATGCAGCTCCTCGAAGCGCGTTTTGGGCCGTTTCGGAGCTAGGCTCTATGTGTGTCCCTCCCTAGGAGGCTATAGCTTTGCAGCTAGGGCAAGTGCGAACAGGGCTTCTTCATGCCAAATCAGCCTTCTTCGCGAAGGAGAACACGTTCGGAGTTGGTTTCAAGCTGGGGACACCACCAGCCCAGCAGCAGTGCCCATGGAGCCAGAGGTAGCCCAGCCCCTCCTTGGCCCTCTGGGGAGCATAGGGCTAGGTGAGAACTAGGCCAGCACAGCGATCCTGAGCCAAGCCGCATTGGGGCTGAGGTCTGTTCCCAGAGCATAGTTTCCCTTTGCAGAATGCAGCTCCTCGAAGCGCGTTTTGGACCGTTTCGAAGATAGGCCCTAGGTGGGTCCCTCCCTAGCTGGCTATAGCTTTGCTGTTAGGGCCAGTGCAAACAGGGCTTCTTCATGCCAAATCAGCCTTCTCCGCCAAGGAGAACACGTTCTGAGTTGGTTTCAGGCTGCAGACACCATCAGCCCAGCAGCAGTGCCCACGGAGCCAGTGGCAGCCCAGCAACTCCTTGGCCCTCTGCGGAGCATAGGGCTATGTGAGAACTAGGCCAGCGCAGTGATCCTGAGCAAAGCCGCATTGGGGCTGAGGTTTGTTCCACGAGCACAGTTTCCCTTTGCAGAAGGCAGTTCCTCGAAGCGCGTTTTGGGCCGTTTCGGAGGTATGCCCTAGGTGGGTCTCTCCCTAGCAGGCTACGGGTGGGTTGCTAGGGCCATTGCAAACAGGGCTTCTTCATGCCACATCAGCCTTCTTCGCGAAGCAGAACACGTTCGGAGTTGGTTTCAAGCTGCGGACACCACCAGCCAAGCAGCGGTGCCCACGGAGCCAGAGGCAGCCCAGCCCCTCCTTGGCCCTCTGGGGAGCATAGGGCTAGGTGAGAACTAGGCCAGCGCCACGATCCTGAGCCAAGCCGCTTTGGGGCTGAGGTCTGTTCCCAGAGCACAGTTTCCCTTTGCAGAATGCAGCTCCTCGAAGCGCGTTTTGGGCCGTTTCGGAGCTAGGCTCTATGTGTGTCCCTCCCTAGGAGGCTATAGCTTTGCTGCTAGGGCCAGTGCGAACAGGGCTTCTTCATGCCACATCAGCCTTCTTCGCGAAGGAGAACACGTTCGGAGTTGGTTTCAAGCTGCGGACACCACCAGCCCAGCAGCAGTGCCCACGGAGCCAGAGGCAGCCCAGCCCCTCCTTGGCCCTCTGGGGAGCATAGGGCTAGGTGAGAACTAGGCCAGCACAGCGATCCTGAGCCAAGCTGCATTGGGGCTGAGGTCTGTTCCCAGAGCACAGTTTCCCTTTGCAGAATGCAGCTCCTCGAAGCGCGTTTTGGGCCGTTTCGGAGGTAGGCCCTAGGTGTGTCCCTCCATAGGTGGCTATAGCTTTGCTGCTAGGGCAAGTGCGAACAGGGCTTCTTCATGCCAAATCAGCCTTCTTCGCGAAGGAGAACACGTTCGGAGTTGGTTTCAAGCTGCGGACACCACCAGCCCAGCAGCAGTGCCCACGGAGCCAGAGGCAGCCCAGCCCCTCCTTGGCCCTCTGGGGAGCATAGGGCTAGGTGAGAAGTAGGCCAGCACAGTGATCCTGAGCCAAGCCGCATTGGGGCTGAGGTTTGTTCCCCGAGCACAGTTTCCCTTTGCAGAATGCAGCTCCTCGAAGCGCGTTTTGGGCCGTTTCGGAGGTAGGCCCTAGGTGGGTCCCTCCCTAGCAGGCTACGGGTGGGTTGCTAGGGCCAGTGCAAACAGGGCTTCTTTATGCCACATCAGCCTTCTCCGCGAAGGAGAACACGTTTGGAGATGGTTTCAAGCTGAGGACACCACCAGCCAAGCAGCGGTGCCCACGGAGCGAGAGGCAGCCCAGCCCCTCCTTGGCCCTCTGGGGAGCATAGGGCTAGGTGAGAACTAGGCAGCACAGCGATCCTGAGCCAAGCCGCATTGGGGCTGAGGTCTGTTCCCAGAGCATAGTTTCCCTTTGCAGGATGCACTTCCTCGAAACGCGTTTTGGGCCGTTTCGGAGGTAGGCCCTAGGTGGGTTCCTCCCTATCTGGCTATAGGTGGGTTGCTAGGGCCAGTCCAAACAGGGCTCCTTCATGCCAAATCAGCCTTCTCCGCGAAGGAGAACACGTTTGGAGTTGGTTTCAGGCTGCAGACACCACCAGCCAAGCAGCAGTGACCACGGAGACAGAGGCAGCCCAGCTCCACCTTGGCCCTCTGGGGAGCATAGGGCTAGGTGAGAACTAGGCCAGCGCAGCGATCATGAGCCAAGCCGCTTTGGGGCTGAGGTCTGTTCTCCGAGCACAGTTTCCCTTTGCAGAATGCAGCTCCTCGAAGTGCGTTTTGGGCCGTTTCGGAGGTAGGCCCTAGGTGGGTCTCTCCCTAGCAGGCTACGGGTGGGTTGCTAGGGCCAGTGCAAACAGGGCTTCTTCATGCCACATCAGCCTTCTCCGACAAGGAGAACACGTTTGTAGTTGGTTTCAAGCTGAGGACACCACCAGCCAAGCAGCGGTGCCCACGGAGCCAGAGGCAGCCCAGCCCCTCCTTGGCCCTCTGGGGAGCATAGGGCTAGGTGGGAACTAGGCCAGCGCCACGATCCTGAGCCAAGCCGCTTTGGGGCTGAGGTTTGTTCCTCGAGCACAGTTTCCCTTTGCAGAATGCAGCTCCTCGAAGCGCGTTTTGGGCCGTTTCGGAGCTAGGCTCTATGTGTGTCCCTCCCTAGGAGGCTATAGCTTTGCTGCTAGGGCAAGTGCGAACAGGGCTTCTTCATGCCAAATCAGCCTTCTTCGCGAAGGAGAACACGTTCGGAGTTGGTTTCAAGCTGCGGACACCACCAGCCCAGCAGCAGTGCCCATGGAGCCAGAGGTAGCCCAGCCCCTCCTTGGCCCTCTGGGGAGCATAGGGCTAGGTGAGAACTAGGCCAGCACAGCGATCCTGAGCCAAGCCGCATTGGGGCTGAGGTCTGTTCCCAGAGCATAGTTTCCCTTTGCAGAATGCAGCTCCGCGAAGCGCGTTTTGGGCCGTTTCGGAGATAGGCCCTAGGTGGGTCCCTCCCTAGCTGGCTATAGCTTTGCTGTTAGGGCCAGTGCTAACAGGGCTTCTTCATGCCAAATCAGCCTTCTCCGCCAAGGAGAACACGTTCTGAGTTGGTTTCAGGCTGCAGACACCATCAGCCCAGCAGCAGTGCCCACGGAGCCAGTGGCAGCCCAGCAACTCCTTGGCCCTCTGGGGAGCATAGGGCTATGTGAGAACTAGGCCAGCGCAGTGATCCTGAGCCAAGCCGCATTGGGGCTGAGGTTTGTTCCCCGAGCACAGTTTCCCTTTGCAGAATGCAGCTCCTCGAAGCGCGTTTTGGGCCGTTTCGGAGCTAGGCTCTAGGTGGGTTCCCCCCTAGCAGGCTACGGGTGGGTTGCTAGGGCCTGTGCAAACAGGGCTTCTTTATGCCACATCAGCCTTCTCCGCGAAGGAGAACACGTTTGGAGATGGTTTCAAGCTGAGGACACCACCAGCCAAGCAGCGGTGCCCACGGAGCGAGAGGCAGCCCAGCCCCTCCTTGGCCCTATGGGGAGCATAGGGCTAGGTGAGAAGTAGGCCAGCACAGCGATCCTGAGCCAAGCCGCATTGGGGCTGAGGTCTGTTCCCAGAGCACAGTTTCCCTTTGCAGAATGCAGCTCCTCGAAGCGCGTTTTGGGCCGTTTCGGAGCTAGGCTCTATGTGTGTCCCTCCCTAGGAGGCTATAGCTTTGCTGCTAGGGCAAGTGCGAACAGGGCTTCTTCATGCAACATCAGCCTTCTTCGCGAAGGAGAACACGTTCCGAGTTGGTTTCAAGCTGCGGACATCACCAGCCCAGCAGCAGTGCCCATGGAGCCAGAGGCAGCCCAGCCCCTCCTTGGCCCTCTGGGGAGCATAGGGCTAGGTGAGAAGTAGGCCAGCACAGCGATCCTGAGCCAAGCCGCATTGGGGCTGAGGTCTGTTCCCGGAGCACAGTTTCCCTTTGCAGAAGGCAGTTCCTCGAAGCGCGTTTTGGGCCGTTTCGGAGGTAGGCCCTAGGTGGGTCTCTCCCTAGCAGGCTACGGGTGGGTTGCTAGGGCCATTGCAAACAGGGCTTCTTCATGCCACATCAGCCTTCTTCGCGAAGCAGAACACGTTCGGAGTTGGTTTCAAGCTGCGGACACCACCATCCCAGCAGCAGTGCTCACGGAGCCAGAGGCAGCCCAGCCCCTCCTTGGCCCTCTGGGGAGCATAGGGCTAGGTGGGAACTAGGCCAGCGCAGCGATCCTGAGCCAAGCCGCATTGGGGCTGAGGTCTTTTCCCTGAGCACAGTTTCTCTTTGCAGGATGCACTTCCTCGAAGCGCGTTTTGGGCCGTTTCGGAGGTAGGCCCTAGGTGGGTTCCTCCCTATCTGGCTATAGGTGGGTTGCTAGGGCCAGTCCAAACAGGGCTCCTTCATGCCAAGTCAGCCTTCTCCGCGAAGGAGAACACGTTTGGAGTTGGTTTCAGGCTGCAGACACCACCAGCCAAGCAGCAGTGCCCACGGAGACAGAGGCAGCCCAGCTCCACCTTGGCCCTATGTGGAGCATAGGGCTAGGTGAGAACTAGGCCAGCGCCGCGATCCTGAGCCAAGCCGCTTTGGGGCTGAGGTCTGTTCCCCGAGCACAGTTTCCCTTTGCAGGATGCACTTCCTCGAAACGCGTTTTGGGCCGTTTCGGAGGTAGGCCCTAGGTGGGTTCCTCCCTATCTGGCTATAGGTGGGTTGCTAGGGCCAGTCCAAACAGGGCTCCTTCATGCCAAGTCAGCCTTCTCCGCGAAGGAGAACACGTTTGGAGTTGGTTTCAGGCTGCAGACACCACCAGCCAAGCAGCAGTGCCCACGGAGACAGAGGCAGCCCAGCTCCACCTTGGCCCTATGTGGAGCATAGGGCTAGGTGAGAACTAGGCCAGCGCCGCGATCCTGAGCCAAGCCGCATTGGGGCTGAGGTCTGTTCCCCGAGCACAGTTTCCCTTTGCAGAATGCAGCTCCTCGAAGTGCGTTTTGGGCCGTTTCGGAGGTAGGCCCTAGGTGGGTCTCTCCCTAGCAGGCTACGGGTGGGTTGCTAGGGCCAGTGCAAACAGGGCTTCTTCATGCGACATCAGCCTTCTCCGACAAGGAGAACACGTTTGTAGTTGGTTTCAAGCTGAGGACACCACCAGCCAAGCAGCGGTGCCCACGGAGCGAGAGGCAGCCCAGCCCCTCCTTGGCCCTCTGGGGAGCATAGGGCTAGGTGAGAACTAGGCCAGCGCCACGATCCTGAGCCAAGCCGCTTTGGGGCTGAGGTTTGTTCCTCGAGCACAGTTTCCCTTTGCAGAATGCAGCTCCTCGAAGCGCGTTTTGGGCCGTTTCGGAGGAAGGCCCTAGGTGTGTCCCTCCATAGGTGGCTATAGCTTTGCTGCTAGGGCAAGTGCGAACAGGGCTTCTTCATGCAACATCAGCCTTCTTCGCGAAGGAGAACACGTTCGGAGTTGGTTTCAAGCTGCGGACACCACCAGCCCAGCAGCAGTGCCCACGGAGCCAGAGGCAGCCCAGCCCCTCCTTGGCCCTCTGGGGAGCATAGGGCTAGGTGAGAACTAGGCCAGCGCAGTGATCCTGAGCCAAGCCGCATTGGGGCTGAGGTTTGTTCCCCGAGCACAGTTTCCCTTTGCAGAATGCAGCTCCTCGAAGCGCGTTTTGGGCCGTTTCGGAGCTAGGCTCTAGGTGGGTTCCCCCCTAGCAGGCTACGGGTGGGTTGCTAGGGCCTGTGCAAACAGGGCTTCTTTATGCCACATCAGCCTTCTCCGCGAAGGAGAACACGTTTGGAGATGGTTTCAAGCTGAGGACACCACCAGCCAAGCAGCGGTGCCCACGGAGCGAGAGGCAGCCCAGCCCCTCCTTGGCCCTATGGGGAGCATAGGGCTAGGTGAGAAGTAGGCCAGCACAGCGATCCTGAGCCAAGCCGCATTGGGGCTGAGGTCTGTTCCCAGAGCACAGTTTCCCTTTGCAGAATGCAGCTCCTCGAAGCGCGTTTTGGGCCGTTTCGGAGCTAGGCTCTATGTTTGTCCCTCCCTAGGAGGCTATAGCTTTGCTGCTAGGGCAAGTGCGAACAGGGCTTCTTCATGCAACATCAGCCTTCTTCGCGAAGGAGAACACGTTCCGAGTTGGTTTCAAGCTGCGGACATCACCAGCCCAGCAGCAGTGCCCATGGAGCCAGAGGCAGCCCAGCCCCTCCTTGGCCCTCTGGGGAGCATAGGGCTAGGTGAGAAGTAGGCCAGCACAGCGATCCTGAGCCAAGCCGCATTGGGGCTGAGGTCTGTTCCCGGAGCACAGTTTCCCTTTGCAGAAGGCAGTTCCTCGAAGCGCGTTTTGGGCCGTTTCGGAGGTAGGCCCTAGGTGGGTCTCTCCCTAGCAGGCTACGGGTGGGTTGCTAGGGCCATTGCAAACAGGGCTTCTTCATGCCACATCAGCCTTCTTCGCGAAGCAGAACACGTTCGGAGTTGGTTTCAAGCTGCGGACACCACCATCCCAGCAGCAGTGCTCACGGAGCCAGAGGCAGCCCAGCCCCTCCTTGGCCCTCTGGGGAGCATAGGGCTAGGTGGGAACTAGGCCAGCGCAGCGATCCTGAGCCAAGCCGCATTGGGGCTGAGGTCTTTTCCCTGAGCACAGTTTCTCTTTGCAGGATGCACTTCCTCGAAGCGCGTTTTGGGCCGTTTCGGAGGTAGGCCCTAGGTGGGTTCCTCCCTATCTGGCTATAGGTGGGTTGCTAGGGCCAGTCCAAACAGGGCTCCTTCATGCCAAGTCAGCCTTCTCCGCGAAGGAGAACACGTTTGGAGTTGGTTTCAGGCTGCAGACACCACCAGCCAAGCAGCAGTGCCCACGGAGACAGAGGCAGCCCAGCTCCACCTTGGCCCTATGTGGAGCATAGGGCTAGGTGAGAACTAGGCCAGCGCCGCGATCCTGAGCCAAGCCGCTTTGGGGCTGAGGTCTGTTCCCCGAGCACAGTTTCCCTTTGCAGGATGCACTTCCTCGAAACGCGTTTTGGGCCGTTTCGGAGGTAGGCCCTAGGTGGGTTCCTCCCTATCTGGCTATAGGTGGGTTGCTAGGGCCAGTCCAAACAGGGCTCCTTCATGCCAAGTCAGCCTTCTCCGCGAAGGAGAACACGTTTGGAGTTGGTTTCAGGCTGCAGACACCACCAGCCAAGCAGCAGTGCCCACGGAGACAGAGGCAGCCCAGCTCCACCTTGGCCCTATGTGGAGCATAGGGCTAGGTGAGAACTAGGCCAGCGCCGCGATCCTGAGCCAAGCCGCATTGGGGCTGAGGTCTGTTCCCCGAGCACAGTTTCCCTTTGCAGAATGCAGCTCCTCGAAGTGCGTTTTGGGCCGTTTCGGAGGTAGGCCCTAGGTGGGTCTCTCCCTAGCAGGCTACGGGTGGGTTGCTAGGGCCAGTGCAAACAGGGCTTCTTCATGCGACATCAGCCTTCTCCGACAAGGAGAACACGTTTGTAGTTGGTTTCAAGCTGAGGACACCACCAGCCAAGCAGCGGTGCCCACGGAGCCAGAGGCAGCCCAGCCCCTCCTTGGCCCTCTGGGGAGCATAGGGCTAGGTGAGAACTAGGCCAGCGCCACGATCCTGAGCCAAGCCGCTTTGGGGCTGAGGTTTGTTCCTCGAGCACAGTTTCCCTTTGCAGAATGCAGCTCCTCGAAGCGCGTTTTGGGCCGTTTCGGAGGAAGGCCCTAGGTGTGTCCCTCCATAGGTGGCTATAGCTTTGCTGCTAGGGCAAGTGCGAACAGGGCTTCTTCATGCAACATCAGCCTTCTTCGCGAAGGAGAACACGTTCGGAGTTGGTTTCAAGCTGCGGACACCACCAGCCCAGCAGCAGTGCCCACGGAGCCAGAGGCAGCCCAGCCCCTCCTTGGCCCTCTGGGGAGCATAGGGCTAGGTGAGAAGTAGGCCAGCACAGTGATCCTGAGCCAAGCCGCATTGGGGCTGAGGTTTGTTCCCCGAGCACAGTTTCCCTTTGCAGAATGCAGCTCCTCGAAGCGCGTTTTGGGCCGTTTCGGAGGTAGGCCCTAGGTGGGTCCCTCCCTAGCAGGCTACGGGTGGGTTGCTAGGGCCAGTGCAAACAGGGCTTCTTTATGCCACATCAGCCTTCTCCGCGAAGGAGAACACGTTTGGAGATGGTTTCAAGCTGAGGACACCACCAGCCAAGCAGCGGTGCCCACGGAGCGAGAGGCAGCCCAGCCCCTCCTTGGCCCTCTGGGGAGCATAGGGCTAGGTGAGAAGTAGGCCAGCACAGCGATCCTGAGCCAAGCCGCATTGGGGCTGAGGTCTGTTCCCAGAGCATAGTTTCCCTTTGCAGAATGCAGCTCCTCGAAGCGCGTTTTGGGCCGTTTCGGAGATAGGCCCTAGGTGGGTCCCTCCCTATCTGGCTATAGGTGGGTTGCTAGGGCCAGTCCAAACAGGGCTCCTTCATGCCAAGTCAGCCTTCTCCGCGAAGGAGAACACGTTTGGAGTTGGTTTCAGGCTGCAGACACCACCAGCCAAGCAGCAGTGACCACGGAGACAGAGGCAGCCCAGCTCCACCTTGGCCCTATGTGGAGCATAGGGCTAGGTGAGAACTAGGCCAGCGCCGCGATCCTGAGTCAAGCCGCATTGGGGCTGAGGTCTGTTCCCCGAGCACAGTTTCCCTTTGCAGAATGCAGCTCCTCGAAGTGCGTTTTGGGCCGTTTCGGAGGTAGGCCCTAGGTGGGTCTCTCCCTAGCAGGCTACGGGTGGGTTGCTAGGGCCAGTGCAAACAGGGCTTCTTCATGCCACATCAGCCTTCTCCGAAAAGGAGAACACGTTTGTAGTTGGTTTCAAGCTGAGGACACCACCAGCCAAGCAGCGGTGCCCACGGAGCCAGAGGCAGCCCAGCCCCTCCTTGGCCCTCTGGGGAGCATAGGGCTAGGTGAGAACTAGGCCAGCGCCACGATACTGAGCCAAGCCGCTTTGGGGCTGAGGTTTGTTCCTCGAGCACAGTTTCCCTTTGCAGAATGCAGCTCCTCGAAGCGCGTTTTGGGCCGTTTCGGAGCTAGGCTCTATGTGTGTCCCTCCCTAGGTGGCTATAGCTTTGCTGCTAGGGCCAGGGCCAAAAGGGCTTCTTTATGCCACATCAGCCTTCTCCGCGAAGGAGAACACGTTTGGAGATGGTTTCAAGCTGAGGACACCACCAGCCAAGCAGCGGTGCCCACGGAGCCAGAGGCAGCCCAGCCCCTCCTTGGCCCTCTGGGGAGCATAGGGCTAGGTGAGAACTAGGCCAGCACATTGATCCTGAGCCAAGCCGCATTGGGGCTGAGGTCTTTTCCCTGAGCACAGTTTCTCTTTGCAGAATGCAGCTCCTCGAAGCGCGTTTTGGGCGTTTCGGAGGTAGGCCTTAGGTGGGTCCCTCCATAGGTGGCTATAGCTTTGCTGCTAGGGCAAGTGTGAACAGGGCTTCGTTCATGCCAAATCAGCCTTCTTCGCGAAGGAGAACACGTTCGGAGTTGGTTTCAAGCTGCGGACACCTCCAGCCCAGCAGCAGTGCCCACGGAGCCAGAGGCAGCCCAGCCCCTCCTTGGCCCTCTGGGGAGCATAGGGCTAGGTGAGAACTAGGCCAGCGCAGCGATCCTGAGCCAAGCCGCATTGGGGCTGAGGTCTGTTCCCTGAGCACAGTTTCTCTTTGCAGAATGCAGCTCCTCGAAGCGCGTTTTGGGCCGTTTCGGAGGTAGGCCCTAGGTGGGTCTCTCCCTAGCAGGCTACGGGTGGGTTGCTAGGGCCAGTGCAAACAGGGCTTCTTTATGCCACATCAGCCTTCTCCGCGAAGGAGAACACGTTTGGAGATGGTTTCAAGCTGAGGACACCACCAGCCAAGCAGCGGAGCCCACGGAGCCAGAGGCAGCCCAGCCCCTCCTTGGCCCTCTGGGGAGCATAGGGCTAGGTGAGAACTAGGCCAGCACAGCGATCCTGAGCCAAGCCGCATTGGGGCTGAGGTCTGTTCCCGGAGCACAGTTTGCACAGAATGCAGCTCCTCGAAGCGCGTTTTGGGCCGTTTCGGAGATAGGCCCTAGGTGGGTCCCTCCCTAGCTGGCTATAGCTTTGCTGTTAGGTCCAGTGCAAACAGGGCTTCTTCATGCCACATCAGCCTTCTCCGCCAAGGAGAACACGTTCTGAGTTGGTTTCAGGCTGCAGACACCATCAGCCGAGCAGCAGTGCCCACGGAGCCAGTGGCAGCCCAGCCCCTCCTTGGCCTTATGGGGAGCATAGGGCTACTTGAGAACTAGGCCAGCGCACCGATCCTGAGCCAAGCCGCATTGGGGCTGAGGTTTGTTCCCCGAGCACAGTTTCCCTTTGCAGAATGCAGCTCCTCGAAGCGCGTTTTGGGCCGTTTCGGAGGTAGGCCCTAGGTGGGTCTCTCCCTAGCAGGCTACGGGTGGGTTGCTAGGGCCAGTGCAAACAGGGCTTCTTCATGCCACATCAGCCTTCTTCGCGAAGGAGAACACGTTCGGAGTTGGTTTCAAGCTGCGGACACCACCAGCCCAGCAGCAGTGCTCACGGAGCCAGAGGCAGCCCAGCCCCTCCTTGGCCCTCTGGGGAGCATAGGGCTAGGTGAGAACTAGGCCAGCGCAGCGATCCTGAGCCAAGCCGCATTGGGGCTGAGGTCTGTTCCCTGAGCACAGTTTCTCTTTGCAGAATGCAGTTCCTCAAAGCGCGTTTTGGGCCGTTTCGGAGGTAGGCCCTAGGTGGGTCCCTCCCTATCAGGCTATAGGTGGGTTGCTAGGGCCAGTCTAAACAGGGCTCCTTCATGCCAAGTCAGCCTTCTCCGCGACGGAGAACACGTTTGGAGTTGGTTTCAGGCTGCAGACACCACCAGCCAAGCAGCAGTGACCACGGAGACAGAGGCAGCCCAGCTCCACCTTGGCCCTCTGGGGAGCATAGAGCTAGGTGAGAACTACGCCAGCGCCGCGATCCTGAGCCAAGCCGCTTTGGGGCTGAGGTTTGTTCCTCGAGCACAGTTTCCCTTTGCAGAATGCAGCTCCTCGAAGCGCGTTTTGGGCCGTTTCGGAGCTAGGCTCTATGTGTGTCCCTCCCTAGGAGGCTATAGCTTTGCAGCTAGGGCAAGTGCGAACAGGGCTTCTTCATGCAACATCAGCCTTCTTCGCGAAGGAGAACACGTTCGGAGTTGGTTTCAAGCTGGGGACACCACCAGCCCAGCAGCAGTGCCCATGGAGCCAGAGGTAGCCCAGCCCCTCCTTGGCCCTCTGGGGAGCATAGGGCTAGGTGAGAACTAGGCCAGCACAGCGATCCTGAGCCAAGCCGCATTGGGGCTGAGGTCTGTTCCCAGAGCACAGTTTCCCTTTGCAGAATGCAGCTCCTCGAAGCGCGTTTTGGGCCGTTTCGAAGATAGGCCCTAGGTGGGTCCCTCCCTAGCTGGCTATAGCTTTGCTGTTAGGGCCAGTGCTAACAGGGCTTCTTCATGCCAAATCAGCCTTCTCCGCCAAGGAGAACACGTTCTGAGTTGGTTTCAGGCTGCAGACACCATCAGCCCAGCAGCAGTGCCCACGGAGCCAGTGGCAGCCCAGCAACTCCTTGGCCCTCTGCGGAGCATAGGGCTATGTGAGAACTAGGCCAGCGCAGTGATCCTGAGCAAAGCCGCATTGGTGCTGAGGTTTGTTCCACGAGCACAGTTTCCCTTTGCAGAAGGCAGTTCCTCGAAGCGCGTTTTGGGCCGTTTCGGAGGTAGGCCCTAGGTGGGTCTCTCCCTAGCAGGCTACGGGTGGGTTGCTAGGGCCATTGCAAACAGGGCTTCTTCATGCCACATCAGCCTTCTTCGCGAAGTAGAACACGTTCGGAGTTGGTTTCAAGCTGAGGACACCACCAGCCAAGCAGCGGTGCCCACGGAGCCAGAGGCAGCCCAGCCCCTCCTTGGCCCTCTGGGGAGCATAGGGCTAGGTGAGAACTAGGCCAGCGCCACGATCCTGAGCCAAGCCGCTTTGGGGCTGAGGTCTGTTCCCAGAGCACAGTTTCCCTTTGCAGAATGCAGCTCCTCGAAGCGCGTTTTGGGCCGTTTCGGAGGTAGGCCCTAGGTGGGTCTCTCCCTAGCAGGCTACGGGTGGGTTGCTAGGGCCAGTGCAAACAGGGCTTCTTTATGCCACATCAGCCTTCTCCGCGAAGGAGAACACGTTTGGAGATGGTTTCAAGCTGAGGACACCACCAGCCAAGCAGCGGAGCCCACGGAGCCAGAGGCAGCCCAGCCCCTCCTTGGCCCTCTGGGGAGCATAGGGCTAGGTGAGAACTAGGCCAGCACAGCGATCCTGAGCCAAGCCGCATTGGGGCTGAGGTCTGTTCCCGGAGCACAGTTTCCCTTTGCAGAATGCAGCTCCTCGAAGCGCGTTTTGGGCCGTTTCGGAGATAGGCCCTAGGTGGGTCCCTCCCTAGCTGGCTATAGCTTTGCTGTTAGGTCCAGTGCAAACAGGGCTTCTTCATGCCACATCAGCCTTCTCCGCCAAGGAGAACACGTTCTGAGTTGGTTTCAGGCTGCAGACACCATCAGCCGAGCAGCAGTGCCCACGGAGCCAGTGGCAGCCCAGCCCCTCCTTGGCCTTATGGGGAGCATAGGGCTACTTGAGAACTAGGCCAGCGCACCGATCCTGAGCCAAGCCGCATTGGGGCTGAGGTTTGTTCCCCGAGCACAGTTTCCCTTTGCAGAATGCAGCTCCTCGAAGCGCGTTTTGGGCCGTTTCGGAGGTAGGCCCTAGGTGGGTCTCTCCCTAGCAGGCTACGGGTGGGTTGCTAGGGCCAGTGCAAACAGGGCTTCTTCATGCCACATCAGCCTTCTTCGCGAAGGAGAACACGTTCGGAGTTGGTTTCAAGCTGCGGACACCACCAGCCCAGCAGCAGTGCCCACGGAGCCAGAGGCAGCCCAGCCCCTCCTTGGCCCTCTGGGGAGCATAGGGCTAGGTGAGAACTAGGCCAGCGCAGCGATCCTGAGCCAAGCCGCATTGGGGCTGAGGTCTGTTCCCTGAGCACAGTTTCTCTTTGCAGAATGCAGTTCCTCAAAGCGCGTTTTGGGCCGTTTCGGAGGTAGGCCCTAGGTGGGTCCCTCCCTATCAGGCTATAGGTGGGTTGCTAGGGCCAGTCTAAACAGGGCTCCTTCATGCCATGTCAGCCTTCTCCGCGACGGAGAACACGTTTGGAGTTGGTTTCAGGCTGCAGACACCACCAGCCAAGCAGCAGTGACCACGGAGACAGAGGCAACCCAGCTCCACCTTGGCCCTCTGGGGAGCATAGAGCTAGGTGAGAACTACGCCAGCGCCGCGATCCTGAGTCAAGCCGCATTGGGGCTGAGGTCTGTTCCCCGAGCACAGTTTCCCTTTGCAGAATGCAGCTCCTCGAAGTGCGTTTTGGGCCGTTTCGGAGGTAGGCCCTAGGTGGGTCTCTCCCTAGCAGGCTACGGGTGGGTTGCTAGGGCCAGTGCAAACAGGGCTTCTTCATGCCACATCAGCCTTCTCCGAAAAGGAGAACACGTTTGTAGTTGGTTTCAAGCTGAGGACACCACCAGCCAAGCAGCGGTGCCCACGGAGCCAGAGGCAGCCCAGCCCCTCCTTGGCCCTCTGGGGAGCATAGGGCTAGGTGAGAACTAGGCCAGCGCCACGATCCTGAGCCAAGCCGCTTTGGGGCTGAGGTTTGTTCCTCGAGCACAGTTTCCCTTTGCAGAATGCAGCTCCTCGAAGCGCGTTTTGGGCCGTTTCGGAGCTAGGCTCTATGTGTGTCCCTCCCTAGGAGGCTATAGCTTTGCAGCTAGGGCAAGTGCGAACAGGGCTTCTTCATGCAACATCAGCCTTCTTCGCGAAGGAGAACACGTTCGGAGTTGGTTTCAAGCTGGGGACACCACCAGCCCAGCAGCAGTGCCCATGGAGCCAGAGGTAGCCCAGCCCCTCCTTGGCCCTCTGGGGAGCATAGGGCTAGGTGAGAACTAGGCCAGCACAGCGATCCTGAGCCAAGCCGCATTGGGGCTGAGGTCTGTTCCCAGAGCATAGTTTCCCTTTGCAGAATGCAGCTCCTCGAAGCGCGTTTTGGGCCGTTTCGAAGATAGGCCCTAGGTGGGTCCCTCCCTAGCTGGCTATAGCTTTGCTGTTAGGGCCAGTGCTAACAGGGCTTCTTCATGCCAAATCAGCCTTCTCCGCCAAGGAGAACACGTTCTGAGTTGGTTTCAGGCTGCAGACACCATCAGCCCAGCAGCAGTGCCCACGGAGCCAGTGGCAGCCCAGCAACTCCTTGGCCCTCTGCGGAGCATAGGGCTATGTGAGAACTAGGCCAGCGCAGTGATCCTGAGCAAAGCCGCATTGGTGCTGAGGTTTGTTCCACGAGCACAGTTTCCCTTTGCAGAAGGCAGTTCCTCGAAGCGCGTTTTGGGCCGTTTCGGAGGTAGGCCCTAGGTGGGTCTCTCCCTAGCAGGCTACGGGTGGGTTGCTAGGGCCATTGCAAACAGGGCTTCTTCATGCCACATCAGCCTTCTTCGCGAAGCAGAACACGTTCGGAGTTGGTTTCAAGCTGCGGACACCACCAGCCAAGCAGCGGTGCCCACGGAGCCAGAGGCAGCCCAGCCCCTCCTTGGCCCTCTGGGGAGCATAGGGCTAGGTGAGAACTAGGCCAGCGCCACGATCCTGAGCCAAGCCGCTTTGGGGCTGAGGTCTGTTCCCAGAGCACAGTTTCCCTTTGCAGAATGCAGCTCCTCGAAGCGCGTTTTGGGCCGTTTCGGAGGTAGGCCCTAGGTGGGTCTCTCCCTAGCAAGCTACGGGTGGGTTGCTAGGGCCAGTGCAAACAGGGCTTCTTTATGCCACATCAGCCTTCTCCGCGAAGGAGAACACGTTTGGAGATGGTTTCAAGCTGAGGACACCACCAGCCAAGCAGCGGTGCCCACGGAGCGAGAGGCAGCCCAGCCCCTCCTTGGCCCTATGGGGAGCATAGGGCTAGGTGAGAAGTAGGCCAGCACAGCGATCCTGAGCCAAGCCGCATTGGGGCTGAGGTCTGTTCCCAGAGCACAGTTTCCCTTTGCAGAATGCAGCTCCTCGAAGCGCGTTTTGGGCCGTTTCGGAGGTAGGCCCTAGGTGGGTCTCTCCCTAGCAGGCTACGGGTGGGTTGCTAGGGCCATTGCAAACAGGGCTTCTTCATGCCACATCAGCCTTCTTCGCGAAGCAGAACACGTTCGGAGTTGGTTTCAAGCTGCGGACACCACCAGCCCAGCAGCAGTGCTCACGGAGCCAGAGGCAGCCCAGCCCCTCCTTGGCCCTCTGGGGAGCATAGGGCTAGGTGGGAACTAGGCCAGCGCAGCGATCCTGAGCCAAGCCGCATTGGGGCTGAGGTCTTTTCCCTGAGCACAGTTTCTCTTTGCAGGATGCACTTCCTCGAAGCGCGTTTTGGGCCGTTTCGGAGGTAGGCCCTAGGTGGGTTCCTCCCTATCTGGCTATAGGTGGGTTGCTAGGGCCAGTCCAAACAGGGCTCCTTCATGCCAAGTCAGCCTTCTCCGCGAAGGAGAACACGTTTGGAGTTGGTTTCAGGCTGCAGACACCACCAGCCAAGCAGCAGTGCCCACGGAGACAGATGCAGCCCAGCTCCACCTTGGCCCTATGTGGAGCATAGGGCTAGGTGAGAACTAGGCCAGCGCCGCGATCCTGAGTCAAGCCGCTTTGGGGCTGAGGTCTGTTCCCCGAGCACAGTTTCCCTTTGCAGGATGCACTTCCTCGAAACGCGTTTTGGGCCGTTTCGGAGATAGGCCCTAGGTGGGTTCCTCCCTATCTGGCTATAGGTGGGTTGCTAGGGCCAGTCCGAACAGGGCTCCTTCATGCCAAGTCAGCCTTCTCCGCGAAGGAGAACACGTTTGGAGTTGGTTTCAGGCTGCAGACACCACCAGCCAAGCAGCAGTGACCACGGAGACAGAGGCAGCCCAGCTCCACCTTGGCCCTATGTGGAGCATAGGGCTAGGTGAGAACTAGGCCAGCGCCACGATCCTGAGCCAAGCCGCTTTGGGGCTGAGGTTTGTTCCTCGAGCACAGTTTCCCTTTGCAGAATGCAGCTCCTCGAAGCGCGTTTTGGGCCGTTTCGGAGCTAGGCTCTATGTGTGTCCCTCCCTAGGTGGCTATAGCTTTGCTGCTAGGGCCAGGGCCAAAAGGGCTTCTTTATGCCACATCAGCCTTCTCCGCGAAGGAGAACACGTTTGGAGATGGTTTCAAGCTGAGGACACCACCAGCCAAGCAGCGGTGCCCACGGAGCCAGAGGCAGCCCAGCCCCTCCTTGGCCCTCTGGGGAGCATAGGGCTAGGTGAGAACTAGGCCAGCACAGCGATCCTGAGCCAAGCCGCATTGGGGCTGAGGTCTTTTCCCTGAGCACAGTTTCTCTTTGCAGAATGCAGCTCCTCGAAGCGCGTTTTGGGCGTTTCGGAGGTAGGCCTTAGGTGGGTCCCTCCATAGGTGGCTATAGCTTTGCTGCTAGGGCAAGTGTGAACAGGGCTTCATTCATGCCAAATCAGCCTTCTTCGCGAAGGAGAACACGTTCGGAGTTGGTTTCAAGCTGCGGACACCACCAGCCCAGCAGCAGTGCCCACGGAGCCAGAGGCAGCCCAGCCCCTCCTTGGCCCTCTGGGGAGCATAGGGCTAGGTGAGAACTAGGCCAGCGCAGCGATCCTGAGCCAAGCCGCATTGGGGCTGAGGTCTGTTCCCTGAGCACAGTTTCTCTTTGCAGAATGCAGCTCCTCGAAGCGCGTTTTGGGCCGTTTCGGAGGTAGGCCCTAGGTGGGTCTCTCCCTAGCAGGCTACGGGTGGGTTGCTAGGGCCAGTGCAAACAGGGCTTCTTTATGCCACATCAGCCTTCTCCGCGAAGGAGAACACGTTTGGAGATGGTTTCAAGCTGAGGACACCACCAGCCAAGCAGCGGAGCCCACGGAGCCAGAGGCAGCCCAGCCCCTCCTTGGCCCTCTGGGGAGCATAGGGCTAGGTGAGAACTAGGCCAGCACAGCGATCCTGAGCCAAGCCGCATTGGGGCTGAGGTCTGTTCCCGGAGCACAGTTTCCCTTTGCAGAATGCAGCTCCTCGAAGCGCGTTTTGGGCCGTTTCGGAGATAGGCCCTAGGTGGGTCCCTCCCTAGCTGGCTATAGCTTTGCTGTTAGGTCCAGTGCAAACAGGGCTTCTTCATGCCACATCAGCCTTCTCCGCCAAGGAGAACACGTTCTGAGTTGGTTTCAGGCTGCAGACACCATCAGCCGAGCAGCAGTGCCCACGGAGCCAGTGGCAGCCCAGCCCCTCCTTGGCCTTATGGGGAGCATAGGGCTACTTGAGAACTAGGCCAGCGCACCGATCCTGAGCCAAGCCGCATTGGGGCTGAGGTTTGTTCCCCGAGCACAGTTTCCCTTTGCAGAATGCAGCTCCTCGAAGCGCGTTTTGGGCCGTTTCGGAGGTAGGCCCTAGGTGGGTCTCTCCCTAGCAGGCTACGGGTGGGTTGCTAGGGCCAGTGCAAACAGGGCTTCTTCATGCCACATCAGCCTTCTTCGCGAAGGAGAACACGTTCGGAGTTGGTTTCAAGCTGCGGACACCACCAGCCCAGCAGCAGTGCCCACGGAGCCAGAGGCAGCCCAGCCCCTCCTTGGCCCTCTGGGGAGCATAGGGCTAGGTGAGAACTAGGCCAGCGCAGCGATCCTGAGCCAAGCCGCATTGGGGCTGAGGTCTGTTCCCTGAGCACAGTTTCTCTTTGCAGAATGCAGTTCCTCAAAGCGCGTTTTGGGCCGTTTCGGAGGTAGGCCCTAGGTGGGTCCCTCCCTATCAGGCTATAGGTGGGTTGCTAGGGCCAGTCTAAACAGGGCTCCTTCATGCCATGTCAGCCTTCTCCGCGACGGAGAACACGTTTGGAGTTGGTTTCAGGCTGCAGACACCACCAGCCAAGCAGCAGTGACCACGGAGACAGAGGCAGCCCAGCTCCACCTTGGCCCTCTGGGGAGCATAGAGCTAGGTGAGAACTACGCCAGCGCCGCGATCCTGAGTCAAGCCGCATTGGGGCTGAGGTCTGTTCCCCGAGCACAGTTTCCCTTTGCAGAATGCAGCTCCTCGAAGTGCGTTTTGGGCCGTTTCGGAGGTAGGCCCTAGGTGGGTCTCTCCCTAGCAGGCTACGGGTGGGTTGCTAGGGCCAGTGCAAACAGGGCTTCTTCATGCCACATCAGCCTTCTCCGAAAAGGAGAACACGTTTGTAGTTGGTTTCAAGCTGAGGACACCACCAGCCAAGCAGCGGTGCCCACGGAGCCAGAGGCAGCCCAGCCCCTCCTTGGCCCTCTGGGGAGCATAGGGCTAGGTGAGAACTAGGCCAGCGCCACGATCCTGAGCCAAGCCGCTTTGGGGCTGAGGTTTGTTCCTCGAGCACAGTTTCCCTTTGCAGAATGCAGCTCCTCGAAGCGCGTTTTGGGCCGTTTCGGAGCTAGGCTCTATGTGTGTCCCTCCCTAGGTGGCTATAGCTTTGCTGCTAGGGCCAGGGCCAAAAGGGCTTCTTTATGCCACATCAGCCTTCTCCGCGAAGGAGAACACGTTTGGAGATGGTTTCAAGCTGAGGACACCACCAGCCAAGCAGCGGTGCCCACGGAGCCAGAGGCAGCCCAGCCCCTCCTTGGCCCTCTGGGGAGCATAGGGCTAGGTGAGAACTAGGCCAGCACAGCGATCCTGAGCCAAGCCGCATTGGGGCTGAGGTCTTTTTCCTGAGCACAGTTTCTCTTTGCAGAATGCAGCTCCTCGAAGCGCGTTTTGGGCGTTTCGGAGGTAGGCCTTAGGTGGGTCCCTCCATAGGTGGCTATAGCTTTGCTGCTAGGGCAAGTGTGAACAGGGCTTCGTTCATGCCAAATCAGCCTTCTTCGCGAAGGAGAACACGTTCGGAGTTGGTTTCAAGCTGCGGACACCACCAGCCCAGCAGCAGTGCCCACGGAGCCAGAGGCAGCCCAGCCCCTCCTTGGCCCTCTGGGGAGCATAGGGCTAGGTGAGAACTAGGCCAGCGCAGCGATCCTGAGCCAAGCCGCATTGGGGCTGAGGTCTGTTCCCTGAGCACAGTTTCTCTTTGCAGAATGCAGCTCCTCGAAGCGCGTTTTGGGCCGTTTCGGAGGTAGGCCCTAGGTGGGTCTCTCCCTAGCAGGCTACGGGTGGGTTGCTACGGCCAGTGCAAACAGGGCTTCTTTATGCCACATCAGCCTTCTCCGCGAAGGAGAACACGTTTGGAGATGGTTTCAAGCTGAGGACACCACCAGCCAAGCAGCGGAGCCCACGGAGCCAGAGGCAGCCCAGCCCCTCCTTGGCCCTCTGGGGAGCATAGGGCTAGGTGAGAACTAGGCCAGCACAGCGATCCTGAGCCAAGCCGCATTGGGGCTGAGGTCTGTTCCCGGAGCACAGTTTCCCTTTGCAGAATGCAGCTCCTCGAAGCGCGTTTTGGGCCGTTTCGGAGATAGGCCCTAGGTGGGTCCCTCCCTAGCTGGCTATAGCTTTGCTGTTAGGTCCAGTGCAAACAGGGCTTCTTCATGCCACATCAGCCTTCTCCGCCAAGGAGAACACGTTCTGAGTTGGTTTTAGGCTGCAGACACCATCAGCCGAGCAGCAGTGCCCACGGAGCCAGTGGCAGCCCAGCCCCTCCTTGGCCTTATGGGGAGCATAGGGCTACTTGAGAACTAGGCCAGCGCACCGATCCTGAGCCAAGCCGCATTGGGGCTGAGGTTTGTTCCCCGAGCACAGTTTCCCTTTGCAGAATGCAGCTCCTCGAAGCGCGTTTTGGGCCGTTTCGGAGGTAGGCCCTAGGTGGGTCTCTCCCTAGCAGGCTACGGGTGGGTTGCTAGGGCCAGTGCAAACAGGGCTTCTTCATGCCACATCAGCCTTCTTCGCGAAGGAGAACACGTTCGGAGTTGGTTTCAAGCTGCGGACACCACCAGCCCAGCAGCAGTGCCCACGGAGCCAGAGGCAGCCCAGCCCCTCCTTGGCCCTCTGGGGAGCATAGGGCTAGGTGAGAACTAGGCCAGCGCAGCGATCCTGAGCCAAGCCGCATTGGGGCTGATGTCTGTTCCCTGAGCACAGTTTCTCTTTGCAGAATGCAGTTCCTCAAAGCGCGTTTTGGGCCGTTTCGGAGGTAGGCCCTAGGTGGGTCCCTCCCTATCAGGCTATAGGTGGGTTGCTAGGGCCAGTCTAAACAGGGCTCCTTCATGCCAAGTCAGCCTTCTCCGCGACGGAGAACACGTTTGGAGTTGGTTTCAGGCTGCAGACACCACCAGCCAAGCAGCAGTGACCACGGAGACAGAGGCAGCCCAGCTCCACCTTGGCCCTCTGGGGAGCATAGAGCTAGGTGAGAACTACGCCAGCGCCGCGATCCTGAGCCAAGCCGCTTTGAGGCTGAGGTCTGTTCCCCGAGCACAGTTTCCCTTTGCAGAATGCAGCTCCTCGAAGTGCGTTTTGGGCCGTTTCGGAGGTAGGCCCTAGGTGGGTCTCTCCCTAGCAGGCTACGGGTGGGTTGCTAGGGCCAGTGCAAACAGGGCTTCTTCATGCCACATCAGCCTTCTCCGAAATGGAGAACACGTTTGTAGTTGGTTTCAAGCTGAGGACACCACCAGCCAAGCAGCGGTGCCCACGGAGCCAGAGGCAGCCCAGCCCCTCCTTGGCCCTCTGGGGAGCATAGGGCTAGGTGAGAACTAGGCCAGCGCCACGATCCTGAGCCAAGCCGCTTTGGGGCTGAGGTTTGTTCCTCGAGCACAGTTTCCCTTTGCAGAATGCAGCTCCTCGAAGCGCGTTTTGGGCCGTTTCGGAGCTAGGCTCTATGTGTGTCCCTCCCTAGGAGGCTATAGCTTTGCAGCTAGGGCAAGTGCGAACAGGGCTTCTTCATGCAACATCAGCCTTCTTCGCGAAGGAGAACACGTTCGGAGTTGGTTTCAAGCTGGGGACACCACCAGCCCAGCAGCAGTGCCCATGGAGCCAGAGGTAGCCCAGCCCCTCCTTGGCCCTCTGGGGAGCATAGGGCTAGGTGAGAACTAGGCCAGCACAGCGATCCTGAGCCAAGCCGCATTGGGGCTGAGGTCTGTTCCCAGAGCACAGTTTCCCTTTGCAGAATGCAGCTCCTCGAAGCGCGTTTTGGGCCGTTTCGAAGATAGGCCCTAGGTGGGTCCCTCCCTAGCTGGCTATAGCTTTGCTGTTAGGGCCAGTGCTAACAGGGCTTCTTCATGCCAAATCAGCCTTCTCCGCCAAGGAGAACACGTTCTGAGTTGGTTTCAGGCTGCAGACACCATCAGCCCAGCAGCAGTGCCCACGGAGCCAGTGGCAGCCCAGCAACTCCTTGGCCCTCTGCGGAGCATAGGGCTATGTGAGAACTAGGCCAGCGCAGTGATCCTGAGCAAAGCCGCATTGGTGCTGAGGTTTGTTCCACGAGCACAGTTTCCCTTTGCAGAAGGCAGTTCCTCGAAGCGCGTTTTGGGCCGTTTCGGAGGTAGGCCCTAGGTGGGTCTCTCCCTAGCAGGCTACGGGTGGGTTGCTAGGGCCATTGCAAACAGGGCTTCTTCATGCCACATCAGCCTTCTTCGCGAAGTAGAACACGGTCGGAGTTGGTTTCAAGCTGAGGACACCACCAGCCAAGCAGCGGTGCCCACGGAGCCAGAGGCAGCCCAGCCCCTCCTTGGCCCTCTGGGGAGCATAGGGCTAGGTGAGAACTAGGCCAGCGCCACGATCCTGAGCCAAGCCGCTTTGGGGCTGAGGTCTGTTCCCAGAGCACAGTTTCCCTTTGCAGAATGCAGCTCCTCGAAGCGCGTTTTGGGCCGTTTCGGAGGTAGGCCCTAGGTGGGTCTCTCCCTAGCAGGCTACGGGTGGGTTGCTAGGGCCAGTGCAAACAGGGCTTCTTTATGCCACATCAGCCTTCTCCGCGAAGGAGAACACGTTTGGAGATGGTTTCAAGCTGAGGACACCACCAGCCAAGCAGCGGAGCCCACGGAGCCAGAGGCAGCCCAGCCCCTCCTTGGCCCTCTGGGGAGCATAGGGCTAGGTGAGAACTAGGCCAGCACAGCGATCCTGAGCCAAGCCGCATTGGGGCTGAGGTCTGTTCCCGGAGCACAGTTTCCCTTTGCAGAATGCAGCTCCTCGAAGCGCGTTTTGGGCCGTTTCGGAGATAGGCCCTAGGTGGGTCCCTCCCTAGCTGGCTATAGCTTTGCTGTTAGGTCCAGTGCAAACAGGGCTTCTTCATGCCACATCAGCCTTCTCCGCCAAGGAGAACACGTTCTGAGTTGGTTTCAGGCTGCAGACACCATCAGCCGAGCAGCAGTGCCCACGGAGCCAGTGGCAGCCCAGCCCCTCCTTGGCCTTATGGGGAGCATAGGGCTACTTGAGAACTAGGCCAGCGCACCGATCCTGAGCCAAGCCGCATTGGGGCTGAGGTTTGTTCCCCGAGCACAGTTTCCCTTTGCAGAATGCAGCTCCTCGAAGCGCGTTTTGGGCCGTTTCGGAGGTAGGCCCTAGGTGGGTCTCTCCCTAGCAGGCTACGGGTGGGTTGCTAGGGCCAGTGCAAACAGGGCTTCTTCATGCCACATCAGCCTTCTTCGCGAAGGAGAACACGTTCGGAGTTGGTTTCAAGCTGCGGACACCACCAGCCCAGCAGCAGTGCCCACGGAGCCAGAGGCAGCCCAGCCCCTCCTTGGCCCTCTGGGGAGCATAGGGCTAGGTGAGAACTAGGCCAGCGCAGCGATCCTGAGCCAAGCCGCATTGGGGCTGAGGTCTGTTCCCTGAGCACAGTTTCTCTTTGCAGAATGCAGTTCCTCAAAGCGCGTTTTGGGCCGTTTCGGAGGTAGGCCCTAGGTGGGTCCCTCCCTATCAGGCTATAGGTGGGTTGCTAGGGCCAGTCTAAACAGGGCTCCTTCATGCCAAGTCAGCCTTCTCCGCGACGGAGAACACGTTTGGAGTTGGTTTCAGGCTGCAGACACCACCAGCCAAGCAGCAGTGACCACGGAGACAGAGGCAGCCCAGCTCCACCTTGGCCCTCTGGGGAGCATAGAGCTAGGTGAGAACTACGCCAGCGCCGCGATCCTGAGCCAAGCCGCTTTGAGGCTGAGGTCTGTTCCCCGAGCACAGTTTCCCTTTGCAGAATGCAGCTCCTCGAAGTGCGTTTTGGGCCGTTTCGGAGGTAGGCCCTAGGTGGGTCTCTCCCTAGCAGGCTACGGGTGGGTTGCTAGGGCCAGTGCAAACAGGGCTTCTTCATGCCACATCAGCCTTCTCCGAAAAGGAGAACACGTTTGTAGTTGGTTTCAAGCTGAGGACACCACCAGCCAAGCAGCGGTGCCCACGGAGCCAGAGGCAGCCCAGCCCCTCCTTGGCCCTCTGGGGAGCATAGGGCTAGGTGAGAACTAGGCCAGCGCCACGATCCTGAGCCAAGCCGCTTTGGGGCTGAGGTTTGTTCCTCGAGCACAGTTTCCCTTTGCAGAATGCAGCTCCTCGAAGCGCGTTTTGGGCCGTTTCGGAGCTAGGCTCTATGTGTGTCCCTCCCTAGGAGGCTATAGCTTTGCAGCTAGGGCAAGTGCGAACAGGGCTTCTTCATGCCAAATCAGCCTTCTTCGCGAAGGAGAACACGTTCGGAGTTGGTTTCAAGCTGGGGACACCACCAGCCCAGCAGCAGTGCCCATGGAGCCAGAGGTAGCCCAGCCCCTCCTTGGCCCTCTGGGGAGCATAGGGCTAGGTGAGAACTAGGCCAGCACAGCGATCCTGAGCCAAGCCGCATTGGGGCTGAGGTCTGTTCCCAGAGCATAGTTTCCCTTTGCAGAATGCAGCTCCTCGAAGCGCGTTTTGGGCCGTTTCGAAGATAGGCCCTAGGTGGGTCCCTCCCTAGCTGGCTATAGCTTTGCTGTTAGGGCCAGTGCTAACAGGGCTTCTTCATGCCAAATCAGCCTTCTCCGCCAAGGAGAACACGTTCTGAGTTGGTTTCAGGCTGCAGACACCATCAGCCCAGCAGCAGTGCCCACGGAGCCAGTGGCAGCCCAGCAACTCCTTGGCCCTCTGCGGAGCATAGGGCTATGTGAGAACTAGGCCAGCGCAGTGATCCTGAGCAAAGCCGCATTGGTGCTGAGGTTTGTTCCACGAGCACAGTTTCCCTTTGCAGAAGGCAGTTCCTCGAAGCGCGTTTTGGGCCGTTTCGGAGGTAGGCCCTAGGTGGGTCTCTCCCTAGCAGGCTACGGGTGGGTTGCTAGGGCCATTGCAAACAGGGCTTCTTCATGCCACATCAGCCTTCTTCGCGAAGCAGAACACGTTCGGAGTTGGTTTCAAGCTGCGGACACCACCAGCCAAGCAGCGGTGCCCACGGAGCCAGAGGCAGCCCAGCCCCTCCTTGGCCCTCTGGGGAGCATAGGGCTAGGTGAGAACTAGGCCAGCGCCACGATCCTGAGCCAAGCCGCTATGGGGCTGAGGTCTGTTCCCAGAGCACAGTTTCCCTTTGCAGAATGCAGCTCCTCGAAGCGCGTTTTGGGCCGTTTCGGAGGTAGGCCCTAGGTGGGTCTCTCCCTAGCAGGCTACGGGTGGGTTGCTAGGGCCAGTGCAAACAGGGCTTCTTTATGCCACATCAGCCTTCTCCGCGAAGGAGAACACGTTTGGAGATGGTTTCAAGCTGAGGACACCACCAGCCAAGCAGCGGAGCCCACGGAGCCAGAGGCAGCCCAGCCCCTCCTTGGCCCTCTGGGGAGCATAGGGCTAGGTGAGAACTAGGCCAGCACAGCGATCCTGAGCCAAGCCGCATTGGGGCTGAGGTCTGTTCCCCGAGCACAGTTTCCCTTTGCAGAATGCAGCTCCTCGAAGCGCGTTTTGGGCCGTTTCGGAGATAGGCCCTAGGTGGGTCCCTCCCTAGCTGGCTATAGCTTTGCTGTTAGGTCCAGTGCAAACAGGGCTTCTTCATGCCACATCAGCCTTCTCCGCCAAGGAGAACACGTTCTGAGTTGGTTTCAGGCTGCAGACACCATCAGCCGAGCAGCAGTGCCCACGGAGCCAGTGGCAGCCCAGCCCCTCCTTGGCCTTATGGGGAGCATAGGGCTACTTGAGAACTAGGCCAGCGCACCGATCCTGAGCCAAGCCGCATTGGGGCTGAGGTTTGTTCCCCGAGCACAGTTTCCCTTTGCAGAATGCAGCTCCTCGAAGCGCGTTTTGGGCCGTTTCGGAGGTAGGCCCTAGGTGGGTCTCTCCCTAGCAGGCTACGGGTGGGTTGCTAGGGCCAGTGCAAACAGGGCTTCTTCATGCCACATCAGCCTTCTTCGCGAAGGAGAACACGTTCGGAGTTGGTTTCAAGCTGCGGACACCACCAGCCCAGCAGCAGTGCCCACGGAGCCAGAGGCAGCCCAGCCCCTCCTTGGCCCTCTGGGGAGCATAGGGCTAGGTGAGAACTAGGCCAGCGCAGCGATCCTGAGCCAAGCCGCATTGGGGCTGAGGTCTGTTCCCTGAGCACAGTTTCTCTTTGCAGAATGCAGTTCCTCAAAGCGCGTTTTGGGCCGTTTCGGAGGTAGGCCCTAGGTGGGTCCCTCCCTATCAGGCTATAGGTGGGTTGCTAGGGCCAGTCTAAACAGGGCTCCTTCATGCCAAGTCAGCCTTCTCCGCGACGGAGAACACGTTTGGAGTTGGTTTCAGGCTGCAGACACCACCAGCCAAGCAGCAGTGACCACGGAGACAGAGGCAGCCCAGCTCCACCTTGGCCCTCTGGGGAGCATAGAGCTAGGTGAGAACTACGCCAGCGCCGCGATCCTGAGCCAAGCCGCTTTGAGGCTGAGGTCTGTTCCCCGAGCACAGTTTCCCTTTGCAGAATGCAGCTCCTCGAAGTGCGTTTTGGGCCGTTTCGGAGGTAGGCCCTAGGTGGGTCTCTCCCTAGCAGGCTACGGGTGGGTTGCTAGGGCCAGTGCAAACAGGGCTTCTTCATGCCACATCAGCCTTCTCCGAAAAGGAGAACACGTTTGTAGTTGGTTTCAAGCTGAGGACACCACCAGCCAAGCAGCGGTGCCCACGGAGCCAGAGGCAGCCCAGCCCCTCCTTGGCCCTCTGGGGAGCATAGGGCTAGGTGAGAACTAGGCCAGCGCCACGATCCTGAGCCAAGCCGCTTTGGGGCTGAGGTTTGTTCCTCGAGCACAGTTTCCCTTTGCAGAATGCAGCTCCTCGAAGCGCGTTTTGGGCCGTTTCGGAGCTAGGCTCTATGTGTGTCCCTCCCTAGGAGGCTATAGCTTTGCAGCTAGGGCAAGTGCGAACAGGGCTTCTTCATGCCAAATCAGCCTTCTTCGCGAAGGAGAACACGTTCGGAGTTGGTTTCAAGCTGGGGACACCACCAACCCAGCAGCAGTGCCCATGGAGCCAGAGGTAGCCCAGCCCCTCCTTGGCCCTCTGGGGAGCATAGGGCTAGGTGAGAACTAGGCCAGCACAGCGATCCTGAGCCAAGCCGCATTGGGGCTGAGGTCTGTTCCCAGAGCATAGTTTCCCTTTGCAGAATGCAGCTCCTCGAAGCGCGTTTTGGGCCGTTTCGAAGATAGGCCCTAGGTGGGTCCCTCCCTAGCTGGCTATAGCTTTGCTGTTAGGGCCAGTGCTAACAGGGCTTCTTCATGCCAAATCAGCCTTCTCCGCCAAGGAGAACACGTTCTGAGTTGGTTTCAGGCTGCAGACACCATCAGCCCAGCAGCAGTGCCCACGGAGCCAGTGGCAGCCCAGCAACTCCTTGGCCCTCTGCGGAGCATAGGGCTATGTGAGAACTAGGCCAGCGCAGTGATCCTGAGCAAAGCCGCATTGGTGCTGAGGTTTGTTCCCCGAGCACAGTTTCCCTTTGCAGAATGCAGCTCCTCGAAGCGCGTTTTGGGCCGTTTCGGAGGTAGGCCCTAGGTGGGTCTCTCCCTAGCAGGCTACGGGTGGGTTGCTAGGGCCATTGCAAACAGGGCTTCTTCATGCCACATCAGCCTTCTTCGCGAAGCAGAACACGTTCGGAGTTGGTTTCAAGCTGCGGACACCACCAGCCAAGCAGCGGTGCCCACGGAGCCAGAGGCAGCCCAGCCCCTCCTTGGCCCTCTGGGGAGCATAGGGCTAGGTGAGAACTAGGCCAGCGCCACGATCCTGAGCCAAGCCGCTTTGGGGCTGAGGTCTGTTCCCAGAGCACAGTTTCCCTTTGCAGAATGCAGCTCCTCGAAGCGCGTTTTGGGCCGTTTCGGAGGTAGGCCCTAGGTGGGTCTCTCCCTAGCAGGCTACGGGTGGGTTGCTAGGGCCAGTGCAAACAGGGCTTCTTTATGCCACATCAGCCTTCTCCGCGAAGGAGAACACGTTTGGAGATGGTTTCAAGCTGAGGACACCACCAGCCAAGCAGCGGAGCCCACGGAGCCAGAGGCAGCCCAGCCCCTCCTTGGCCCTCTGGGGAGCATAGGGCTAGGTGAGAACTAGGCCAGCACAGCGATCCTGAGCCAAGCCGCATTGGGGCTGAGGTCTGTTCCCGGAGCACAGTTTCCCTTTGCAGAATGCAGCTCCTCAAATCGCGTTTTGGGCCGTTTCGGAGATAGGCCCTAGGTGGGTCCCTCCCTAGCTGGCTATAGCTTTGCTGTTAGGTCCAGTGCAAACAGGGCTTCTTCATGCCACATCAGCCTTCTCCGCCAAGGAGAACACGTTCTGAGTTGGTTTCAGGCTGCAGACACCATCAGCCGAGCAGCAGTGCCCACGGAGCCAGTGGCAGCCCAGCCCCTCCTTGGCCTTATGGGGAGCATAGGGCTACTTGAGAACTAGGCCAGCGCACCGATCCTGAGCCAAGCCGCATTGGGGCTGAGGTTTGTTCCCCGAGCACAGTTTCCCTTTGCAGAATGCAGCTCCTCGAAGCGCGTTTTGGGCCGTTTCGGAGGTAGGCCCTAGGTGGGTCTCTCCCTAGCAGGCTACGGGTGGGTTGCTAGGGCCAGTGCAAACAGGGCTTCTTCATGCCACATCAGCCTTCTTCGCGAAGGAGAACACGTTCGGAGTTGGTTTCAAGCTGCGGACACCACCAGCCCAGCAGCAGTGCCCACGGAGCCAGAGGCAGCCCAGCCCCTCCTTGGCCCTCTGGGGAGCATAGGGCTAGGTGAGAAGTAGGCCAGCACAGTGATCCTGAGCCAAGCCGCATTGGGGCTGAGGTTTGTTCCCCGAGCACAGTTTCCCTTTGCAGAATGCAGCTCCTCGAAGCGCGTTTTGGGCCGTTTCGGAGGTAGGCCCTAGGTGGGTCCCTCCCTAGCAGGCTACGGGTGGGTTGCTAGGGCCAGTGCAAACAGGGCTTCTTTATGCCACATCAGCCTTCTCCGCGAAGGAGAACACGTTTGGAGATGGTTTCAAGCTGAGGACACCACCAGCCAAGCAGCGGTGCCCACGGAGCGAGAGGCAGCCCAGCCCCTCCTTGGCCCTCTGGGGAGCATAGGGCTAGGTGAGAACTAGGCAGCACAGCGATCCTGAGCCAAGCCGCATTGGGGCTGAGGTCTGTTCCCAGAGCATAGTTTCCCTTTGCAGAATGCAGCTCCTCGAAGCGCGTTTTGGGCCGTTTCGGAGATAGGCCCTAGGTGGGTCCCTCCCTATCTGGCTATAGGTGGGTTGCTAGGGCCAGTCCAAACAGGGCTCCTTCATGCCAAGTCAGCCTTCTCCGCGAAGGAGAACACGTTTGGAGTTGGTTTCAGGCTGCAGACACCACCAGCCAAGCAGCAGTGACCACGGAGACAGAGGCAGCCCAGCTCCACCTTGGCCCTATGTGGAGCATAGGGCTAGGTGAGAACTAGGCCAGCGCCGCGATCCTGAGTCAAGCCGCATTGGGGCTGAGGTCTGTTCCCCGAGCACAGTTTCCCTTTGCAGAATGCAGCTCCTCGAAGCGCGTTTTGGGCCGTTTCGGAGGTAGGCCCTAGGTGGGTCTCTCCCTAGCAGGCTACGGGTGGGTTGCTAGGGCCAGTGCAAACAGGGCTTCTTCATGCCACATCAGCCTTCTCCGACAAGGAGAACACGTTTGTAGTTGGTTTCAAGCTGAGGACACCACCAGCCAAGCAGCGGTGCCCACGGAGCCAGAGGCAGCCCAGCCCCTCCTTGGCCCTCTGGGGAGCATAGGGCTAGGTGAGAACTAGGCCAGCACAGCGATCCTGAGCCAAGCCGCATTGGGGCTGAGGTCTGTTCCCAGAGCACAGTTTCCCTTTGCAGAATGCAGCTCCTCGAAGCGCGTTTTGGGCCGTTTCGGAGCTAGGCTCTATGTGTGTCCCTCCCTAGGAGGCTATAGCTTTGCAGCTAGGGCAAGTGCGAACAGGGCTTCTTCATGCCAAATCAGCCTTCTTCGCGAAGGAGAACACGTTCGGAGTTGGTTTCAAGCTGGGGACACCACCAGCCCAGCAGCAGTGCCCATGGAGCCAGAGGTAGCCCAGCCCCTCCTTGGCCCTCTGGGGAGCATAGGGCTAGGTGAGAACTAGGCCAGCACAGCGATCCTGAGCCAAGCCGCATTGGGGCTGAGGTCTGTTCCCAGAGCATAGTTTCCCTTTGCAGAATGCAGCTCCTCGAAGCGCGTTTTGGGCCGTTTCGAAGATAGGCCCTAGGTGGGTCCCTCCCTAGCTGGCTATAGCTTTGCTGTTAGGGCCAGTGCTAACAGGGCTTCTTCATGCCAAATCAGCCTTCTCCGCCAAGGAGAACACGTTCTGAGTTGGTTTCAGGCTGCAGACACCATCAGCCCAGCAGCAGTGCCCACGGAGCCAGTGGCAGCCCAGCAACTCCTTGGCCCTCTGCGGAGCATAGGGCTATGTGAGAACTAGGCCAGCGCAGTGATCCTGAGCAAAGCCGCATTGGTGCTGAGGTTTGTTCCCCGAGCACAGTTTCCCTTTGCAGAATGCAGCTCCTCGAAGCGCGTTTTGGGCCGTTTCGGAGGTAGGCCCTAGGTGGGTCTCTCCCTAGCAGGCTACGGGTGGGTTGCTAGGGCCAGTGCAAACAGGGCTTCTTCATGCCACATCAGCCTTCTTCGCGAAGGAGAACACGTTCGGAGTTGGTTTCAAGCTGCGGACACCACCAGCCCAGCAGCAGTGCCCACGGAGCCAGAGGCAGCCCAGCCCCTCCTTGGCCCTCTGGGGAGCATAGGGCTAGGTGAGAACTAGGCCAGCGCAGCGATCCTGAGCCAAGCCGCATTGGGGCTGAGGTCTGTTCCCTGAGCACAGTTTCTCTTTGCAGAATGCAGTTCCTCAAAGCGCGTTTTGGGCCGTTTCGGAGGTAGGCCCTAGGTGGGTCCCTCCCTATCAGGCTATAGGTGGGTTGCTAGGGCCAGTCTAAACAGGGCTCCTTCATGCCAAGTCAGCCTTCTCCGCGACGGAGAACACGTTTGGAGTTGGTTTCAGGCTGCAGACACCACCAGCCAAGCAGCAGTGACCACGGAGACAGAGGCAGCCCAGCTCCACCTTGGCCCTCTGGGGAGCATAGAGCTAGGTGAGAACTACGCCAGCGCCGCGATCCTGAGCCAAGCCGCTTTGAGGCTGAGGTCTGTTCCCCGAGCACAGTTTCCCTTTGCAGAATGCAGCTCCTCGAAGTGCGTTTTGGGCCGTTTCGGAGGTAGGCCCTAGGTGGGTCTCTCCCTAGCAGGCTACGGGTGGGTTGCTAGGGCCAGTGCAAACAGGGCTTCTTCATGCCACATCAGCCTTCTCCGAAAAGGAGAACACGTTTGTAGTTGGTTTCAAGCTGAGGACACCACCAGCCAAGCAGCGGTGCCCACGGAGCCAGAGGCAGCCCAGCCCCTCCTTGGCCCTCTGGGGAGCATAGGGCTAGGTGAGAACTAGGCCAGCGCCACGATCCTGAGCCAAGCCGCTTTGGGGCTGAGGTTTGTTCCTCGAGCACAGTTTCCCTTTGCAGAATGCAGCTCCTCGAAGCGCGTTTTGGGCCGTTTCGGAGCTAGGCTCTATGTGTGTCCCTCCCTAGGAGGCTATAGCTTTGCAGCTAGGGCAAGTGCGAACAGGGCTTCTTCATGCAACATCAGCCTTCTTCGCGAAGGAGAACACGTTCGGAGTTGGTTTCAAGCTGGGGACACCACCAGCCCAGCAGCAGTGCCCATGGAGCCAGAGGTAGCCCAGCCCCTCCTTGGCCCTCTGGGGAGCATAGGGCTAGGTGAGAACTAGGCCAGCACAGCGATCCTGAGCCAAGCCGCATTGGGGCTGAGGTCTGTTCCCAGAGCACAGTTTCCCTTTGCAGAATGCAGCTCCTCGAAGCGCGTTTTGGGCCGTTTCGAAGATAGGCCCTAGGTGGGTCCCTCCCTAGCTGGCTATAGCTTTGCTGTTAGGGCCAGTGCTAACAGGGCTTCTTCATGCCAAATCAGCCTTCTCCGCCAAGGAGAACACGTTCTGAGTTGGTTTCAGGCTGCAGACACCATCAGCCCAGCAGCAGTGCCCACGGAGCCAGTGGCAGCCCAGCAACTCCTTGGCCCTCTGCGGAGCATAGGGCTATGTGAGAACTAGGCCAGCGCAGTGATCCTGAGCAAAGCCGCATTGGTGCTGAGGTTTGTTCCACGAGCACAGTTTCCCTTTGCAGAAGGCAGTTCCTCGAAGCGCGTTTTGGGCCGTTTCGGAGGTAGGCCCTAGGTGGGTCTCTCCCTAGCAGGCTACGGGTGGGTTGCTAGGGCCATTGCAAACAGGGCTTCTTCATGCCACATCAGCCTTCTTCGCGAAGTAGAACACGGTCGGAGTTGGTTTCAAGCTGAGGACACCACCAGCCAAGCAGCGGTGCCCACGGAGCGAGAGGCAGCCCAGCCCCTCCTTGGCCCTCTGGGGAGCATAGGGCTAGGTGAGAACTAGGCCAGCGCCACGATCCTGAGCCAAGCCGCTTTGGGGCTGAGGTCTGTTCCCAGAGCACAGTTTCCCTTTGCAGAATGCAGCTCCTCGAAGCGCGTTTTGGGCCGTTTCGGAGGTAGGCCCTAGGTGGGTCTCTCCCTAGCAGGCTACGGGTGGGTTGCTAGGGCCAGTGCAAACAGGGCTTCTTTATGCCACATCAGCCTTCTCCGCGAAGGAGAACACGTTTGGAGATGGTTTCGAGCTGAGGACACCACCAGCCAAGCAGCGGAGCCCACGGAGCCAGAGGCAGCCCAGCCCCTCCTTGGCCCTCTGGGGAGCATAGGGCTAGGTGAGAACTAGGCCAGCACAGCGATCCTGAGCCAAGCCGCATTGGGGCTGAGGTCTGTTCCCGGAGCACAGTTTCCCTTTGCAGAATGCAGCTCCTCGAAGCGCGTTTTGGGCCGTTTCGGAGATAGGCCCTAGGTGGGTCCCTCCCTAGCTGGCTATAGCTTTGCTGTTAGGTACAGTGCAAACAGGGCTTCTTCATGCCACATCAGCCTTCTCCGCCAAGGAGAACACGTTCTGAGTTGGTTTCAGGCTGCAGACACCATCAGCCGAGCAGCAGTGCCCACGGAGCCAGTGGCAGCCCAGCCCCTCCTTGGCCTTATGGGGAGCATAGGGCTACTTGAGAACTAGGCCAGCGCACCGATCCTGAGCCAAGCCGCATTGGGGCTGAGGTTTGTTCCCCGAGCACAGTTTCCCTTTGCAGAATGCAGCTCCTCGAAGCGCGTTTTGGGCCGTTTCGGAGGTAGGCCCTAGGTGGGTCTCTCCCTAGCAGGCTACGGGTGGGTTGCTAGGGCCAGTGCAAACAGGGCTTCTTCATGCCACATCAGCCTTCTTCGCGAAGGAGAACACGTTCGGAGTTGGTTTCAAGCTGCGGACACCACCAGCCCAGCAGCAGTGCCCACGGAGCCAGAGGCAGCCCAGCCCCTCCTTGGCCCTCTGGGGAGCATAGGGCTAGGTGAGAACTAGGCCAGCGCAGCGATCCTGAGCCAAGCCGCATTGGGGCTGAGGTCTGTTCCCTGAGCACAGTTTCTCTTTGCAGAATGCAGTTCCTCAAAGCGCGTTTTGGGCCGTTTCGGAGGTAGGCCCTAGGTGGGTCCCTCCCTATCAGGCTATAGGTGGGTTGCTAGGGCCAGTCTAAACAGGGCTCCTTCATGCCAAGTCAGCCTTCTCCGCGACGGAGAACACGTTTGGAGTTGGTTTCAGGCTGCAGACACCACCAGCCAAGCAGCAGTGACCACGGAGACAGAGGCAGCCCAGCTCCACCTTGGCCCTCTGGGGAGCATAGAGCTAGGTGAGAACTACGCCAGCGCCGCGATCCTGAGCCAAGCCGCTTTGAGGCTGAGGTCTGTTCCCCGAGCACAGTTTCCCTTTGCAGAATGCAGCTCCTCGAAGTGCGTTTTGGGCCGTTTCGGAGGTAGGCCCTAGGTGGGTCTCTCCCTAGCAGGCTACGGGTGGGTTGCTAGGGCCAGTGCAAACAGGGCTTCTTCATGCCACATCAGCCTTCTCCGACAAGGAGAACACGTTTGTAGTTGGTTTCAAGCTGAGGACACCACCAGCCAAGCAGCGGTGCCCACGGAGCCAGAGGCAGCCCAGCCCCTCCTTGGCCCTCTGGGGAGCATAGGGCTAGGTGAGAACTAGGCCAGCGCCACGATCCTGAGCCAAGCCGCTTTGGGGCTGAGGTTTGTTCCTCGAGCACAGTTTCCCTTTGCAGAATGCAGCTCCTCGAAGCGCGTTTTGGGCCGTTTCGGAGCTAGGCTCTATGTGTGTCCCTCCCTAGGAGGCTATAGCTTTGCAGCTAGGGCAAGTGCGAACAGGGCTTCTTCATGCCAAATCAGCCTTCTTCGCGAAGGAGAACACGTTCGGAGTTGGTTTCAAGCTGCGGACACCACCAGCCCAGCAGCAGTGCCCATGGAGCCAGAGGTAGCCCAGCCCCTCCTTGGCCCTCTGGGGAGCATAGGGCTAGGTGAGAACTAGGCCAGCACAGCGATCCTGAGCCAAGCCGCATTGGGGCTGAGGTCTGTTCCCAGAGCATAGTTTCCCTTTGCAGAATGCAGCTCCTCGAAGCGCGTTTTGGGCCGTTTCGAAGATAGGCCCTAGGTGGGTCCCTCCCTAGCTGGCTATAGCTTTGCTGTTAGGGCCAGTGCTAACAGGGCTTCTTCATGCCAAATCAGCCTTCTCCGCCAAGGAGAACACGTTCTGAGTTGGTTTCAGGCTGCAGACACCATCAGCCCAGCAGCAGTGACCACGGAGACAGAGGCAGCCCAGCTCCACCTTGGCCCTATGTGGAGCATAGGGCTAGGTGAGAACTAGGCCAGCGCCGCGATCCTGAGTCAAGCCGCATTGGGGCTGAGGTCTGTTCCCCGAGCACAGTTTCCCTTTGCAGAATGCAGCTCCTCGAAGCGCGTTTTGGGCCGTTTCGGAGGTAGGCCCTAGGTGGGTCCCTCCCTATCAGGCTATAGGTGGGTTGCTAGGGCCAGTCTAAACAGGGCTCCTTCATGCCAAGTCAGCCTTCTCCGCGACGGAGAACACGTTTGGAGTTGGTTTCAGGCTGCAGACACCACCAGCCAAGCAGCAGTGACCACGGAGACAGAGGCAGCCCAGCTCCACCTTGGCCCTCTGGGGAGCATAGAGCTAGGTGAGAACTACGCCAGCACAGCGATCCTGAGCCAAGCCGCATTGGGGCTGAGGTCTGTTCCCAGAGTATAGTTTCCCTTTGCAGAATGCAGCTCCTCGAAGCGCGTTTTGGGCCGTTTCGAAGATAGGCCCTAGGTGGGTCCCTCCCTAGCTGGCTATAGCTTTGCTGTTAGGGCCAGTGCTAACAGGGCTTCTTCATGCCAAATCAGCCTTCTCCGCCAAGGAGAACACGTTCTGAGTTGGTTTCAGGCTGCAGACACCATCAGCCCAGCAGCAGTGCCCACGGAGCCAGTGGCAGCCCAGCAACTCCTTGGCCCTCTGCGGAGCATAGGGCTATGTGAGAACTAGGCCAGCGCAGTGATCCTGAGCAAAGCCGCATTGGTGCTGAGGTTTGTTCCACGAGCACAGTTTCCCTTTGCAGAAGGCAGTTCCTCGAAGCGCGTTTTGGGCCGTTTCGGAGGTAGGCCCTAGGTGGGTCTCTCCCTAGCAGGCTACGGGTGGGTTGCTAGGGCCATTGCAAACAGGGCTTCTTCATGCCACATCAGCCTTCTTCGCGAAGCAGAACACGTTCGGAGTTGGTTTCAAGCTGCGGACACCACCAGCCAAGCAGCGGTGCCCACGGAGCCAGAGGCAGCCCAGCCCCTCCTTGGCCCTCTGGGGAGCATAGGGCTAGGTGAGAACTAGGCCAGCGCCACGATCCTGAGCCAAGCCGCTTTGGGGCTGAGGTCTGTTCCCAGAGCACAGTTTCCCTTTGCAGAATGCAGCTCCTCGAAGCGCGTTTTGGGCCGTTTCGGAGGTAGGCCCTAGGTGGGTCCCTCCCTAGCAGGCTACGGGTGGGTTGCTAGGGCCAGTGCAAACAGGGCTTCTTTATGCCACATCAGCCTTCTCCGCGAAGGAGAACACGTTTGGAGATGGTTTCAAGCTGAGGACACCACCAGCCAAGCAGCGGAGCCCACGGAGCCAGAGGCAGCCCAGCCCCTCCTTGGCCCTCTGGGGAGCATAGGGCTAGGTGAGAACTAGGCCAGCACAGCGATCCTGAGCCAAGCCGCATTGGGGCTGAGGTCTGTTCCCAGAGCACAGTTTCCCTTTGCAGAATGCAGCTCCTCGAAGCGCGTTTTGGGCCGTTTCGGAGATAGGCCCTAGGTGGGTCCCTCCCTAGCTGGCTATAGCTTTGCTGTTAGGTCCAGTGCAAACAGGGCTTCTTCATGCCACATCAGCCTTCTCCGCCAAGGAGAACACGTTCTGAGTTGGTTTCAGGCTGCAGACACCATCAGCCGAGCAGCAGTGCCCACGGAGCCAGTGGCAGCCCAGCCCCTCCTTGGCCTTATGGGGAGCATAGGGCTACTTGAGAACTAGGCCAGCGCACCGATCCTGAGCCAAGCCGCATTGGGGCTGAGGTTTGTTCCCCGAGCACAGTTTCCCTTTGCAGAATGCAGCTCCTCGAAGCGCGTTTTGGGCCGTTTCGGAGGTAGGCCCTAGGTGGGTCTCTCCCTAGCAGGCTACGGGTGGGTTGCTAGGGCCAGTGCAAACAGGGCTTCTTCATGCCACATCAGCCTTCTTCGCGAAGGAGAACACGTTCGGAGTTGGTTTCAAGCTGCGGACACCACCAGCCCAGCAGCAGTGCCCACGGAGCCAGAGGCAGCCCAGCCCCTCCTTGGCCCTCTGGGGAGCATAGGGCTAGGTGAGAACTAGGCCAGCGCAGCGATCCTGAGCCAAGCCGCATTGGGGCTGAGGTCTGTTCCCTGAGCACAGTTTCTCTTTGCAGAATGCAGTTCCTCAAAGCGCGTTTTGGGCCGTTTCGGAGGTAGGCCCTAGGTGGGTCCCTCCCTATCAGGCTATAGGTGGGTTGCTAGGGCCAGTCTAAACAGGGCTCCTTCATGCCAAGTCAGCCTTCTCCGCGACGGAGAACACGTTTGGAGTTGGTTTCAGGCTGCAGACACCACCAGCCAAGCAGCAGTGACCACGGAGACAGAGGCAGCCCAGCTCCACCTTGGCCCTCTGGGGAGCATAGAGCTAGGTGAGAACTACGCCAGCGCCGCGATCCTGAGCCAAGCCGCTTTGAGGCTGAGGTCTGTTCCCCGAGCACAGTTTCCCTTTGCAGAATGCAGCTCCTCGAAGTGCGTTTTGGGCCGTTTCGGAGGTAGGCCCTAGGTGGGTCTCTCCCTAGCAGGCTACGGGTGGGTTGCTAGGGCCAGTGCAAACAGGGCTTCTTCATGCCACATCAGCCTTCTCCGAAAAGGAGAACACGTTTGTAGTTGGTTTCAAGCTGAGGACACCACCAGCCAAGCAGCGGTGCCCACGGAGCCAGAGGCAGCCCAGCCCCTCCTTGGCCCTCTGGGGAGCATAGGGCTAGGTGAGAACTAGGCCAGCGCCACGATCCTGAGCCAAGCCGCTTTGGGGCTGAGGTTTGTTCCTCGAGCACAGTTTCCCTTTGCAGAATGCAGCTCCTCGAAGCGCGTTTTGGGCCGTTTCGGAGCTAGGCTCTATGTGTGTCCCTCCCTAGGAGGCTATAGCTTTGCAGCTAGGGCAAGTGCGAACAGGGCTTCTTCATGCCAAATCAGCCTTCTTCGCGAAGGAGAACACGTTCGGAGTTGGTTTCAAGCTGGGGACACCACCAGCCAAGCAGCAGTGCCCATGGAGCCAGAGGTAGCCCAGCCCCTCCTTGGCCCTCTGGGGAGCATAGGGCTAGGTGAGAACTAGGCCAGCACAGCGATCCTGAGCCAAGCCGCATTGGGGCTGAGGTCTGTTCCCAGAGCATAGTTTCCCTTTGCAGAATGCAGCTCCTCGAAGCGCGTTTTGGGCCGTTTCGAAGATAGGCCCTAGGTGGGTCCCTCCCTAGCTGGCTATAGCTTTGCTGTTAGGGCCAGTGCTAACAGGGCTTCTTCATGCCAAATCAGCCTTCTCCGCCAAGGAGAACACGTTCTGAGTTGGTTTCAGGCTGCAGACACCATCAGCCCAGCAGCAGTGCCCACGGAGCCAGTGGCAGCCCAGCAACTCCTTGGCCCTCTGCGGAGCATAGGGCTATGTGAGAACTAGGCCAGCGCAGTGATCCTGAGCAAAGCCGCATTGGTGCTGAGGTTTGTTCCCCGAGCACAGTTTCCCTTTGCAGAATGCAGCTCCTCGAAGCGCGTTTTGGGCCGTTTCGGAGGTAGGCCCTAGGTGGGTCTCTCCCTAGCAGGCTACGGGTGGGTTGCTAGGGCCATTGCAAACAGGGCTTCTTCATGCCACATCAGCCTTCTTCGCGAAGCAGAACACGTTCGGAGTTGGTTTCAAGCTGCGGACACCACCAGCCAAGCAGCGGTGCCCACGGAGCCAGAGGCAGCCCAGCCCCTCCTTGGCCCTCTGGGGAGCATAGGGCTAGGTGAGAAGTAGGCCAGCGCCACGATCCTGAGCCAAGCCGCTTTGGGGCTGAGGTCTGTTCCCAGAGCACAGTTTCCCTTTGCAGAATGCAGCTCCTCGAAGCGCGTTTTGGGCCGTTTCGGAGGTAGGCCCTAGGTGGGTCTCTCCCTAGCAGGCTACGGGTGGGTTGCTAGGGCCAGTGCAAACAGGGCTTCTTTATGCCACATCAGCCTTCTCCGCGAAGGAGAACACGTTTGGAGATGGTTTCAAGCTGAGGACACCACCAGCCAAGCAGCGGAGCCCACGGAGCCAGAGGCAGCCCAGCCCCTCCTTGGCCCTCTGGGGAGCATAGGGCTAGGTGAGAACTAGGCCAGCACAGCGATCCTGAGCCAAGCCGCATTGGGGCTGAGGTCTGTTCCCGGAGCACAGTTTCCCTTTGCAGAATGCAGCTCCTCGAAGCGCGTTTTGGGCCGTTTCGGAGATAGGCCCTAGGTGGGTCCCTCCCTAGCTGGCTATAGCTTTGCTGTTAGGTCCAGTGCAAACAGGGCTTCTTCATGCCACATCAGCCTTCTCCGCCAAGGAGAACACGTTCTGAGTTGGTTTCAGGCTGCAGACACCATCAGCCGAGCAGCAGTGCCCACGGAGCCAGTGGCAGCCCAGCCCCTCCTTGGCCTTATGGGGAGCATAGGGCTACTTGAGAACTAGGCCAGCGCACCGATCCTGAGCCAAGCCGCATTGGGGCTGAGGTTTGTTCCCCGAGCACAGTTTCCCTTTGCAGAATGCAGCTCCTCGAAGCGCGTTTTGGGCCGTTTCGGAGGTAGGCCCTAGGTGGGTCTCTCCCTAGCAGGCTACGGGTGGGTTGCTAGGGCCAGTGCAAACAGGGCTTCTTCATGCCACATCAGCCTTCTTCGCGAAGGAGAACACGTTCGGAGTTGGTTTCAAGCTGCGGACACCACCAGCCCAGCAGCAGTGCCCACGGAGCCAGAGGCAGCCCAGCCCCTCCTTGGCCCTCTGGGGAGCATAGGGCTAGGTGAGAAGTAGGCCAGCACAGTGATCCTGAGCCAAGCCGCATTGGGGCTGAGGTTTGTTCCCCGAGCACAGTTTCCCTTTGCAGAATGCAGCTCCTCGAAGCGCGTTTTGGGCCGTTTCGGAGGTAGGCCCTAGGTGGGTCCCTCCCTAGCAGGCTACGGGTGGGTTGCTAGGGCCAGTGCAAACAGGGCTTCTTTATGCCACATCAGCCTTCTCCGCGAAGGAGAACACGTTTGGAGATGGTTTCAAGCTGAGGACACCACCAGCCAAGCAGCGGTGCCCACGGAGCGAGAGGCAGCCCAGCCCCTCCTTGGCCCTCTGGGGAGCATAGGGCTAGGTGAGAACTAGGCAGCACAGCGATCCTGAGCCAAGCCGCATTGGGGCTGAGGTCTGTTCCCAGAGCATAGTTTCCCTTTGCAGAATGCAGCTCCTCGAAGCGCGTTTTGGGCCGTTTCGGAGATAGGCCCTAGGTGGGTCCCTCCCTATCTGGCTATAGGTGGGTTGCTAGGGCCAGTCCAAACAGGGCTCCTTCATGCCAAGTCAGCCTTCTCCGCGAAGGAGAACACGTTTGGAGTTGGTTTCAGGCTGCAGACACCACCAGCCAAGCAGCAGTGACCACGGAGACAGAGGCAGCCCAGCTCCACCTTGGCCCTATGTGGAGCATAGGGCTAGGTGAGAACTAGGCCAGCGCCGCGATCCTGAGTCAAGCCGCATTGGGGCTGAGGTCTGTTCCCCGAGCACAGTTTCGCTTTGCAGAATGCAGCTCCTCGAAGCGCGTTTTGGGCCGTTTCGGAGGTAGGCCCTAGGTGGGTCTCTCCCTAGCAGGCTACGGGTGGGTTGCTAGGGCCAGTGCAAACAGGGCTTCTTCATGCCACATCAGCCTTCTCCGACAAGGAGAACACGTTTGTAGTTGGTTTCAAGCTGAGGACACCACCAGCCAAGCAGCGGTGCCCACGGAGCCAGAGGCAGCCCAGCCCCTCCTTGGCCCTCTGGGGAGCATAGGGCTAGGTGAGAACTAGGCCAGCACAGCGATCCTGAGCCAAGCCGCATTGGGGCTGAGGTCTGTTCCCAGAGCACAGTTTCCCTTTGCAGAATGCAGCTCCTCGAAGCGCGTTTTGGGCCGTTTCGGAGCTAGGCTCTATGTGTGTCCCTCCCTAGGAGGCTATAGCTTTGCTGCTAGGGCAAGTGTGAACAGGGCTTCGTTCATGCCAAATCAGCCTTCTTCGCGAAGGAGAACACGTTCGGAGTTGGTTTCAAGCTGCGGACACCACCAGCCCAGCAGCAGTGCCCACGGAGCCAGAGGCAGCCCAGCCCCTCCTTGGCCCTCTGGGGAGCATAGGGCTAGGTGAGAACTAGGCCAGCGCAGCGATCCTGAGCCAAGCCGCATTGGGGCTGAGGTCTGTTCCCTGAGCACAGTTTCTCTTTGCAGAATGCAGCTCCTCGAAGCGCGTTTTGGGCCGTTTCGGAGGTAGGCCCTAGGTGGGTCTCTACCTAGCAGGCTACGGGTGGGTTGCTAGGGCCAGTGCAAACAGGGCTTCTTCATGCCACATCAGCCTTCTCCGCGAAGGAGAACACGTTTGGAGATGGTTTCAAGCTGAGGACACCACCAGCCAAGCAGCGGTGCCCACGGAGCCAGAGGCAGCCCAGCCCCTCCTTGGCCCTCTGGGGAGCATAGGGCTAGGTGAGAACTAGGCCAGCACAGCGATCCTGAGCCAAGCCGCATTGGGGCTGAGGTCTGTTCCCAGAGCACAGTTTCCCTTTGCAGAATGCAGCTCCTCGAAGCGCGTTTTGGGCCGTTTCGGAGCTAGGCTCTATGTGTGTCCCTCCCTAGGAGGCTATAGCTTTGCTGCTAGGGCAAGTGTGAACAGGGCTTCGTTCATGCCACATCAGCCTTCTTCGCGAAGGAGAACACGTTCGGAGTTGGTTTCAAGCTGCGGACACCACCAGCCCAGCAGCAGTGCCCACGGAGCCAGAGGCAGCCCAGCCCCTCCTTGGCCCTCTGGGGAGCATAGGGCTAGGTGAGAACTAGGCCAGCGCAGCGATCCTGAGCCAAGCCGCATTGGGGCTGAGGTCTGTTCCCTGAGCACAGTTTCTCTTTGCAGAATGCAGTTCCTCAAAGCGCGTTTTGGGCCGTTTCGGAGGTAGGCCCTAGGTGGGTCCCTCCCTATCAGGCTATAGGTGGGTTGCTAGGGCCAGTCTAAACAGGGCTCCTTCATGCCAAGTCAGCCTTCTCCGCGACGGAGAACACGTTTGGAGTTGGTTTCAGGCTGCAGACACCACCAGCCAAGCAGCAGTGACCACGGAGACAGAGGCAGCCCAGCTCCACCTTGGCCCTCTGGGGAGCATAGAGCTAGGTGAGAACTACGCCAGCGCCGCGATCCTGAGCCAAGCCGCTTTGAGGCTGAGGTCTGTTCCCCGAGCACAGTTTCCCTTTGCAGAATGCAGCTCCTCGAAGTGCGTTTTGGGCCGTTTCGGAGGTAGGCCCTAGGTGGGTCTCTCCCTAGCAGGCTACGGGTGGGTTGCTAGGGCCAGTGCAAACAGGGCTTCTTCATGCCACATCAGCCTTCTCCGACAAGGAGAACACGTTTGTAGTTGGTTTCAAGCTGAGGACACCACCAGCCAAGCAGCGGTGCCCACGGAGCCAGAGGCAGCCCAGCCCCTCCTTGGCCCTCTGGGGAGCATAGGGCTAGGTGAGAACTAGGCCAGCGCCACGATCCTGAGCCAAGCCGCTTTGGGGCTGAGGTTTGTTCCTCGAGCACAGTTTCCCTTTGCAGAATGCAGCTCCTCGAAGCGCGTTTTGGGCCGTTTCGGAGCTAGGCTCTATGTGTGTCCCTCCCTAGGAGGCTATAGCTTTGCAGCTAGGGCAAGTGCGAACAGGGCTTCTTCATGCCAAATCAGCCTTCTTCGCGAAGGAGAACACGTTCGGAGTTGGTTTCAAGCTGGGGACACCACCAGCCAAGCAGCAGTGCCCATGGAGCCAGAGGTAGCCCAGCCCCTCCTTGGCCCTCTGGGGAGCATAGGGCTAGGTGAGAACTAGGCCAGCACAGCGATCCTGAGCCAAGCCGCATTGGGGCTGAGGTCTGTTCCCAGAGCATAGTTTCCCTTTGCAGAATGCAGCTCCTCGAAGCGCGTTTTGGGCCGTTTCGAAGATAGGCCCTAGGTGGGTCCCTCCCTAGCTGGCTATAGCTTTGCTGTTAGGGCCAGTGCTAACAGGGCTTCTTCATGCCAAATCAGCCTTCTCCGCCAAGGAGAACACGTTCTGAGTTGGTTTCAGGCTGCAGACACCATCAGCCCAGCAGCAGTGCCCACGGAGCCAGTGGCAGCCCAGCAACTCCTTGGCCCTCTGCGGAGCATAGGGCTATGTGAGAACTAGGCCAGCGCAGTGATCCTGAGCAAAGCCGCATTGGTGCTGAGGTTTGTTCCCCGAGCACAGTTTCCCTTTGCAGAATGCAGCTCCTCGAAGCGCGTTTTGGGCCGTTTCGGAGGTAGGCCCTAGGTGGGTCTCTCCCTAGCAGGCTACGGGTGGGTTGCTAGGGCCATTGCAAACAGGGCTTCTTCATGCCACATCAGCCTTCTTCGCGAAGCAGAACACGTTCGGAGTTGGTTTCAAGCTGCGGACACCACCAGCCAAGCAGCGGTGCCCACGGAGCCAGAGGCAGCCCAGCCCCTCCTTGGCCCTCTGGGGAGCATAGGGCTAGGTGAGAAGTAGGCCAGCGCCACGATCCTGAGCCAAGCCGCTTTGGGGCTGAGGTCTGTTCCCAGAGCACAGTTTCCCTTTGCAGAATGCAGCTCCTCGAAGCGCGTTTTGGGCCGTTTCGGAGGTAGGCCCTAGGTGGGTCTCTCCCTAGCAGGCTACGGGTGGGTTGCTAGGGCCAGTGCAAACAGGGCTTCTTTATGCCACATCAGCCTTCTCCGCGAAGGAGAACACGTTTGGAGATGGTTTCAAGCTGAGGACACCACCAGCCAAGCAGCGGAGCCCACGGAGCCAGAGGCAGCCCAGCCCCTCCTTGGCCCTCTGGGGAGCATAGGGCTAGGTGAGAACTAGGCCAGCACAGCGATCCTGAGCCAAGCCGCATTGGGGCTGAGGTCTGTTCCCGGAGCACAGTTTCCCTTTGCAGAATGCAGCTCCTCGAAGCGCGTTTTGGGCCGTTTCGGAGATAGGCCCTAGGTGGGTCCCTCCCTAGCTGGCTATAGCTTTGCTGTTAGGTCCAGTGCAAACAGGGCTTCTTCATGCCACATCAGCCTTCTCCGCCAAGGAGAACACGTTCTGAGTTGGTTTCAGGCTGCAGACACCATCAGCCGAGCAGCAGTGCCCACGGAGCCAGTGGCAGCCCAGCCCCTCCTTGGCCTTATGGGGAGCATAGGGCTACTTGAGAACTAGGCCAGCACAGCGATCCTGAGCCAAGCCGCATTGGGGCTGAGGTTTGTTCCCCGAGCACAGTTTCCCTTTGCAGAATGCAGCTCCTCGAAGCGCGTTTTGGGCCGTTTCGGAGGTAGGCCCTAGGTGGGTCTCTCCCTAGCAGGCTACGGGTGGGATGCTAGGGCCAGTGCAAACAGGGCTTCTTCATGCCACATCAGCCTTCTTCGCGAAGGAGAACACGTTCGGAGTTGGTTTCAAGCTGCGGACACCACCAGCCCAGCAGCAGTGCCCACGGAGCCAGAGGCAGCCCAGCCCCTCCTTGGCCCTCTGGGGAGCATAGGGCTAGGTGAGAAGTAGGCCAGCACAGTGATCCTGAGCCAAGCCGCATTGGGGCTGAGGTTTGTTCCCCGAGCACAGTTTCCCTTTGCAGAATGCAGCTCCTCGAAGCGCGTTTTGGGCCGTTTCGGAGGTAGGCCCTAGGTGGGTCCCTCCCTAGCAGGCTACGGGTGGGTTGCTAGGGCCAGTGCAAACAGGGCTTCTTTATGCCACATCAGCCTTCTCCGCGAAGGAGAACACGTTTGGAGATGGTTTCAAGCTGAGGACACCACCAGCCAAGCAGCGGTGCCCACGGAGCGAGAGGCAGCCCAGCCCCTCCTTGGCCCTCTGGGGAGCATAGGGCTAGGTGAGAACTAGGCAGCACAGCGATCCTGAGCCAAGCCGCATTGGGGCTGAGGTCTGTTCCCAGAGCATAGTTTCCCTTTGCAGAATGCAGCTCCTCGAAGCGCGTTTTGGGCCGTTTCGGAGATAGGCCCTAGGTGGGTCCCTCCCTATCTGGCTATAGGTGGGTTGCTAGGGCCAGTCCAAACAGGGCTCCTTCATGCCAAGTCAGCCTTCTCCGCGAAGGAGAACACGTTTGGAGTTGGTTTCAGGCTGCAGACACCACCAGCCAAGCAGCAGTGACCACGGAGACAGAGGCAGCCCAGCTCCACCTTGGCCCTATGTGGAGCATAGGGCTAGGTGAGAACTAGGCCAGCGCCGCGATCCTGAGTCAAGCCGCATTGGGGCTGAGGTTTGTTCCCCGAGCACAGTTTCGCTTTGCAGAATGCAGCTCCTCGAAGCGCGTTTTGGGCCGTTTCGGAGGTAGGCCCTAGGTGGGTCTCTCCCTAGCAGGCTACGGGTGGGTTGCTAGGGCCAGTGCAAACAGGGCTTCTTCATGCCACATCAGCCTTCTCCGACAAGGAGAACACGTTTGTAGTTGGTTTCAAGCTGAGGACACCACCAGCCAAGCAGCGGTGCCCACGGAGCCAGAGGCAGCCCAGCCCCTCCTTGGCCCTCTGGGGAGCATAGGGCTAGGTGAGAACTAGGCCAGCACAGCGATCCTGAGCCAAGCCGCATTGGGGCTGAGGTCTGTTCCCAGAGCACAGTTTCCCTTTGCAGAATGCAGCTCCTCGAAGCGCGTTTTGGGCCGTTTCGGAGCTAGGCTCTATGTGTGTCCCTCCCTAGGAGGCTATAGCTTTGCTGCTAGGGCAAGTGTGAACAGGGCTTCGTTCATGCCAAATCAGCCTTCTTCGCGAAGGAGAACACGTTCGGAGTTGGTTTCAAGCTGCGGACACCACCAGCCCAGCAGCAGTGCCCACGGAGCCAGAGGCAGCCCAGCCCCTCCTTGGCCCTCTGGGGAGCATAGGGCTAGGTGAGAACTAGGCCAGCACAGCGATCCTGAGCCAAGCCGCATTGGGGCTGAGGTCTGTTCCCTGAGCACAGTTTCCCTTTGCAGAATGCAGCTCCTCGAAGCGCGTTTTGGGCCGTTTCGGAGGTAGGCCCTAGGTGGGTCTCTACCTAGCAGGCTACGGGTGGGTTGCTAGGGCCAGTGCAAACAGGGCTTCTTCATGCCACATCAGCCTTCTCCGCGAAGGAGAACACGTTTGGAGATGGTTTCAAGCTGAGGACACCACCAGCCAAGCAGCGGTGCCCACGGAGCCAGAGGCAGCCCAGCCCCTCCTTGGCCCTCTGGGGAGCATAGGGCTAGGTGAGAACTAGGCCAGCGCAGCGATCCTGAGCCAAGCCGCATTGGGGCTGAGGTCTGTTCCCGGAGCACAGTTTCTCTTTGCAGAATGCAGTTCCTCAAAGCGCGTTTTGGGCCGTTTCGGAGGTAGGCCCTAGGTGGGTCCCTCCCTATCAGGCTATAGGTGGGTTGCTAGGGCCAATCTAAACAGGGCTCCTTCATGCCAAGTCAGCCTTCTCCGCGACGGAGAACACGTTTGGAGTTGGTTTCAGGCTGCAGACACCACCAGCCAAGCAGCAGTGACCACGGAGACAGAGGCAGCCCAGCTCCACCTTGGCCCTCTGGGGAGCATAGAGCTAGGTGAGAACTACGCCAGCGCCGCGATCCTGAGCCAAGCCGCTTTGAGGCTGAGGTCTGTTCCCCGAGCACAGTTTCCCTTTGCAGAATGCAGCTCCTCGAAGTGCGTTTTGGGCCGTTTCGGAGGTAGGCCCTAGGTGGGTCTCTCCCTAGCAGGCTACGGGTGGGTTGCTAGGGCCAGTGCAAACAGGGCTTCTTCATGCCACATCAGCCTTCTCCGACAAGGAGAACACGTTTGTAGTTGGTTTCAAGCTGAGGACACCACCAGCCAAGCAGCGGTGCCCACGGAGCCAGAGGCAGCCCAGCCCCTCCTTGGCCCTCTGGGGAGCATAGGGCTAGGTGAGAACTAGGCCAGCGCCACGATCCTGAGCCAAGCCGCTTTGGGGCTGAGGTTTGTTCCTCGAGCACAGTTTCCCTTTGCAGAATGCAGCTCCTCGAAGCGCGTTTTGGGCCGTTTCGGAGCTAGGCTCTATGTGTGTCCCTCCCTAGGAGGCTATAGCTTTGCAGCTAGGGCAAGTGCGAACAGGGCTTCTTCATGCCAAATCAGCCTTCTTCGCGAAGGAGAACACGTTCGGAGTTGGTTTCAAGCTGGGGACACCACCAGCCAAGCAGCAGTGCCCATGGAGCCAGAGGTAGCCCAGCCCCTCCTTGGCCCTCTGGGGAGCATAGGGCTAGGTGAGAACTAGGCCAGCACAGCGATCCTGAGCCAAGCCGCATTGGGGCTGAGGTCTGTTCCCAGAGCATAGTTTCCCTTTGCAGAATGCAGCTCCTCGAAGCGCGTTTTGGGCCGTTTCGAAGATAGGCCCTAGGTGGGTCCCTCCCTAGCTGGCTATAGCTTTGCTGTTAGGGCCAGTGCTAACAGGGCTTCTTCATGCCAAATCAGCCTTCTCCGCCAAGGAGAACACGTTCTGAGTTGGTTTCAGGCTGCAGACACCATCAGCCCAGCAGCAGTGCCCACGGAGCCAGTGGCAGCCCAGCAACTCCTTGGCCCTCTGCGGAGCATAGGGCTATGTGAGAACTAGGCCAGCGCAGTGATCCGGAGCAAAGCCGCATTGGTGCTGAGGTTTGTTCCCCGAGCACAGTTTCCCTTTGCAGAATGCAGCTCCTCGAAGCGCGTTTTGGGCCGTTTCGGAGGTAGGCCCTAGGTGGGTCTCTCCCTAGCAGGCTACGGGTGGGTTGCTAGGGCCATTGCAAACAGGGCTTCTTCATGCCACATCAGCCTTCTTCGCGAAGCAGAACACGTTCGGAGTTGGTTTGAAGCTGCGGACACCACCAGCCAAGCAGCGGTGCCCACGGAGCCAGAGGCAGCCCAGCCCCTCCTTGGCCCTCTGGGGAGCATAGGGCTAGGTGAGAAGTAGGCCAGCGCCACGATCCTGAGCCAAGCCGCTTTGGGGCTGAGGTCTGTTCCCAGAGCACAGTTTCCCTTTGCAGAATGCAGCTCCTCGAAGCGCGTTTTGGGCTGTTTCGGAGGTAGGCCCTAGGTGGGTCTCTCCCTAGCAGGCTACGGGTGGGTTGCTAGGGCCAGTGCAAACAGGGCTTCTTTATGCCACATCAGCCTTCTCCGCGAAGGAGAACACGTTTGGAGATGGTTTCAAGCTGAGGACACCACCAGCCAAGCAGCGGAGCCCACGGAGCCAGAGGCAGCCCAGCCCCTCCTTGGCCCTCTGGGGAGCATAGGGCTAGGTGAGAACTAGGCCAGCACAGCGATCCTGAGCCAAGCCGCATTGGGGCTGAGGTCTGTTCCCGGAGCACAGTTTCCCTTTGCAGAATGCAGCTCCTCGAAGCGCGTTTTGGGCCGTTTCGGAGATGATAGGCCCTAGGTGGGTCCCTCCCTAGCTGGCTATAGCTTTGCTGTTAGGTCCAGTGCAAACAGGGCTTCTTCATGCCACATCAGCCTTCTCCGCCAAGGAGAACACGCTCTGAGTTGGTTTCAGGCTGCAGACACCATCAGCCGAGCAGCAGTGCCCACGGAGCCAGTGGCAGCCCAGCCCCTCCTTGGCCTTATGGGGAGCATAGGGCTACTTGAGAACTAGGCCAGCGCACCGATCCTGAGCCAAGCCGCATTGGGGCTGAGGTTTGTTCCCCGAGCACAGTTTCCCTTTGCAGAATGCAGCTCCTCGAAGCGCGTTTTGGGCCGTTTCGGAGGTAGGCCCTAGGTGGGTCTCTCCCTAGCAGGCTACGGGTGGGTTGCTAGGGCCAGTGCAAACAGGGCTTCTTCATGCCACATCAGCCTTCTTCGCGAAGGAGAACACGTTCGGAGTTGGTTTCAAGCTGCGGACACCACCAGCCCAGCAGCAGTGCCCACGGAGCCAGAGGCAGCCCAGCCCCTCCTTGGCCCTCTGGGGAGCATAGGGCTAGGTGAGAAGTAGGCCAGCACAGTGATCCTGAGCCAAGCCGCATTGGGGCTGAGGTTTGTTCCCCGAGCACAGTTTCCCTTTGCAGAATGCAGCTCCTCGAAGCGCGTTTTGGGCCGTTTCGGAGGTAGGCCCTAGGTGGGTCCCTCCCTAGCAGGCTACGGGTGGGTTGCTAGGGCCAGTGCAAACAGGGCTTCTTTATGCCACATCAGCCTTCTCCGCGAAGGAGAACACGTTTGGAGATGGTTTCAAGCTGAGGACACCACCAGCCAAGCAGCGGTGCCCACGGAGCGAGAGGCAGCCCAGCCCCTCCTTGGCCCTCTGGGGAGCATAGGGCTAGGTGAGAACTAGGCAGCACAGCGATCCTGAGCCAAGCCGCATTGGGGCTGAGGTCTGTTCCCAGAGCATAGTTTCCCTTTGCAGAATGCAGCTCCTCGAAGCGCGTTTTGGGCCGTTTCGGAGATAGGCCCTAGGTGGGTCCCTCCCTATCTGGCTATAGGTGGGTTGCTAGGGCCAGTCCAAACAGGGCTCCTTCATGCCAAGTCAGCCTTCTCCGCGAAGGAGAACACGTTTGGAGTTGGTTTCAGGCTGCAGACACCACCAGCCAAGCAGCAGTGACCACGGAGACAGAGGCAGCCCAGCTCCACCTTGGCCCTATGTGGAGCATAGGGCTAGGTGAGAACTAGGCCAGCGCCGCGATCCTGAGTCAAGCCGCATTGGGGCTGAGGTTTGTTCCCCGAGCACAGTTTCGCTTTGCAGAATGCAGCTCCTCGAAGCGCGTTTTGGGCCGTTTCGGAGGTAGGCCCTAGGTGGGTCTCTCCCTAGCAGGCTACGGGTGGGTTGCTAGGGCCAGTGCAAACAGGGCTTCTTCATGCCACATCAGCCTTCTCCGACAAGGAGAACACGTTTGTAGTTGGTTTCAAGCTGAGGACACCACCAGCCAAGCAGCGGTGCCCACGGAGCCAGAGGCAGCCCAGCCCCTCCTTGGCCCTCTGGGGAGCATAGGGCTAGGTGAGAACTAGGCCAGCACAGCGATCCTGAGCCAAGCCGCATTGGGGCTGAGGTCTGTTCCCAGAGCACAGTTTCCCTTTGCAGAATGCAGCTCCTCGAAGCGCGTTTTGGGCCGTTTCGGAGCTAGGCTCTATGTGTGTCCCTCCCTAGGAGGCTATAGCTTTGCTGCTAGGGCAAGTGTGAACAGGGCTTCGTTCATGCCAAATCAGCCTTCTTCGCGAAGGAGAACACGTTCGGAGTTGGTTTCAAGCTGCGGACACCACCAGCCCAGCAGCAGTGCCCACGGAGCCAGAGGCAGCCCAGCCCCTCCTTGGCCCTCTGGGGAGCATAGGGCTAGGTGAGAACTAGGCCAGCGCAGCGATCCTGAGCCAAGCCGCATTGGGGCTGAGGTCTGTTCCCTGAGCACAGTTTCTCTTTGCAGAATGCAGCTCCTCGAAGCGCGTTTTGGGCCGTTTCGGAGGTAGGCCCTAGGTGGGTCTCTACCTAGCAGGCTACGGGTGGGTTGCTAGGGCCAGTGCAAACAGGGCTTCTTCATGCCACATCAGCCTTCTCCGCGAAGGAGAACACGTTTGGAGATGGTTTCAAGCTGAGGACACCACCAGCCAAGCAGCGGTGCCCACGGAGCCAGAGGCAGCCCAGCCCCTCCTTGGCCCTCTGGGGAGCATAGGGCTAGGTGAGAACTAGGCCAGCGCAGCGATCCTGAGCCAAGCCGCATTGGGGCTGAGGTCTGTTCCCGGAGCACAGTTTCTCTTTGCAGAATGCAGTTCCTCAAAGCGCGTTTTGGGCCGTTTCGGAGGTAGGCCCTAGGTGGGTCCCTCCCTATCTGGCTATAGGTGGGTTGCTAGGGCCAGTCTAAACAGGGCTCCTTCATGCCAAGTCAGCCTTCTCCGCGACGGAGAACACGTTTGGAGTTGGTTTCAGGCTGCAGACACCACCAGCCAAGCAGCAGTGACCACGGAGACAGAGGCAGCCCAGCTCCACCTTGGCCCTCTGGGGAGCATAGGGCTAGGTGAGAACTAGGCCAGCGCCGCGATCCTGAGCCAAGCCGCTTTGGGGCTGAGGTTTGTTCCTCGAGCACAGTTTCCCTTTGCAGAATGCAGCTCCTCGAAGCGCGTTTTGGGCCGTTTCGGAGCTAGGCTCTATGTGTGTCCCTCCCTAGGAGGCTATAGCTTTGCTGCTAGGGCAAGTGCGAACAGGGCTTCTTCATGCCAAATCAGCCTTCTTCGCGAAGGAGAACACGTTCGGAGTTGGTTTCAAGCTGCGGACACCACCAGCCCAGCAGCAGTGCCCATGGAGCCAGAGGTAGCCCAGCCCCTCCTTGGCCCTCTGGGGAGCATAGGGCTAGGTGAGAACTAGGCCAGCACAGCGATCCTGAGCCAAGCCGCATTGGGGCTGAGGTCTGTTCCCAGAGCATAGTTTCCCTTTGCAGAATGCAGCTCCTCGAAGCGCGTTTTGGGCCGTTTCAGAGATAGGCCCTAGGTGGGTCCCTCCCTAGCTGGCTATAGCTTTGCTGTTAGGGCCAGTGCTAACAGGGCTTCTTCATGCCAAATCAGCCTTCTCCGCCAAGGAGAACACGTTCTGAGTTGGTTTCAGGCTGCAGACACCATCAGCCCAGCAGCAGTGCCCACGGAGCCAGTGGCAGCCCAGCAACTCCTTGGCCCTCTGCGGAGCATAGGGCTATGTGAGAACTAGGCCAGCGCAGTGATCCTGAGCAAAGCCGCATTGGTGCTGAGGTTTGTTCCCCGAGCACAGTTTTTCTTTGCAGAATGCAGCTCCTCGAAGCGCGTTTTGGGCCGTTTCGGAGGTAGGCCCTAGGTGGGTCCCTCCCTAGCAGGCTACGGGTGGGTTGCTAGGGCCAGTGCAAACAGGGCTTCTTTATGCCACATCAGCCTTCTCCGCGAAGGAGAACACGTTTGGAGATGGTTTCAAGCTGAGGACACCACCAGCCAAGCAGCGGTGCCCACGGAGCGAGAGGCAGCCCAGCCCCTCCTTGGCCCTCTGGGGAGCATAGGGCTAGGTGAGAAGTAGGCCAGCACAGCGATCCTGAGCCAAGCTGCATTGGGGCTGAGGTCTGTTCCCAGAGCATAGTTTCCCTTTGCAGAATGCAGCTCCTCGAAGCGCGTTTTGGGCCGTTTCGGAGATAGGCCCTAGGTGGGTCCCTCCCTATCTGGCTATAGGTGGGTTGCTAGGGCCAGTCCAAACAGGGCTCCTTCATGCCAAGTCAGCCTTCTCCGCGAAGGAGAACACGTTTGGAGTTGGTTTCAGGCTGCAGACACCACCAGCCAAGCAGCAGTGACCACGGAGACAGAGGCAGCCCAGCTCCACCTTGGCCCTATGTGGAGCATAGGGCTAGGTGAGAACTAGGCCAGCGCCGCGATCCTGAGTCAAGCCGCATTGGGGCTGAGGTCTGTTCCCCGAGCACAGTTTCCCTTTGCAGAATGCAGCTCCTCGAAGCGCGTTTTGGGCCGTTTCGGAGGTAGGCCCTAGGTGGGTCTCTCCCTAGCAGGCTACGGGTGGGTTGCTAGGGCCAGTGCAAACAGGGCTTCTTCATGCCACATCAGCCTTCTCCGACAAGGAGAACACGTTTGTAGTTGGTTTCAAGCTGAGGACACCACCAGCCAAGCAGCGGTGCCCACGGAGCCAGAGGCAGCCCAGCCCCTCCTTGGCCCTCTGGGGAGCATAGGGCTAGGTGAGAACTAGGCCAGCACAACGATCCTGAGCCAAGCCGCACTGGGGCTGAGGTCTGTTCCCAGAGCACAGTTTCCCTTTGCAGAATGCAGCTCCTCGAAGCGCGTTTTGGGCCGTTTCGGAGCTAGGCTCTATGTGTGTCCCTCCCTAGGAGGCTATAGCTTTGCTGCTAGGGCAAGTGCGAACAGGGCTTCTTCATGCCACATCAGCCTTCTTCGCGAAGGAGAACACGTTCGGAGTTGGTTTCAAGCTGCGGACACCACCAGGCCAGCAGCAGTGCCCATGGAGCCAGAGGCACCCCAGCCCCTCCTTGGCCCTCTGGGAAGCATAGGTCTAGGTGAGAACTAGGCCAGCACAGCGATCCTGAGCCAAGCCCCATTGGGGCTGAGGTCTGTTCCTGGAGCACAGTTTCCCTTTGCAGAATGCAGCTCCTCGAAGCGCGTTTTGGGCCGTTTCGGAGGTAGGCCCTAGGTGGGTCTCTCCCTAGCAGGCTACGGGTGGGTTGCTAGGGCCAGTGCAAACAGGGCTTCTTCATGCCACATCAGCCTTCTTCGCGAAGGAGAACACGTTCGGAGTTGGTTTCAAGCTGCGGACACCACCAGCCCAGCAGCAGTGCCCACGGAGCCAGAGGCAGCCCAGCCCCTCCTTGGCCCTCTGGGGAGCATAGGGCTAGGTGAGAACTAGGCCAGCGCAGCAATCCTGAGCCAAGCCGCATTGGGGCTGAGGTCTGTTCCCTGAGCACAGTTTCTCTTTGCAGAATGCAGTTCCTCAAAGCGCGTTTTGGGCCGTTTCGGAGGTAGGCCCTAGGTGGGTCCCTCCCTATCTGGCTATAGGTGGGTTGCTAGGGCCAGTCTAAACAGGGCTTCTTCATGCCAAATCAGGCTTCTTCGCGACGGAGAACACGTTTGGAGTTGGTTTCAGGCTGCAGACACCACCAGCCAAGCAGCAGTGACCACGGAGACAGAGGCAGCCCAGCTCCACCTTGGCCCTCTGGGGAGCATAGGGCTAGGTGAGAACTAGGCCAGCGCAGCGATCCTGAGCCAAGCCGCTTTGGGGCTGAGGTCTGTTCCCTGAGCACAGTTTCCCTTTGCAGAATGCAGCTCCTCGAAGCGCGTTTTGGGCCGTTTCGGAGGTAGGCCCTAGGTGGGTTCCTCCCTATCTGGCTATAGGTGGGTTGCTAGGGCCAGTCCAAACAGGGCTCCTTCATGCCACATCAGCCTTCTCCGACAAGGAGAACACGTTTGTAGTTGGTTTCAAGCTGAGGACAACACCAGCCAAGCAGCGGTGCCCACGGAGCCAGAGGCAGCCCAGCCCCTCCTTGGCCCTCTGGGGAGCATAGGGCTAGGTGAGAAGTAGGCCAGCGCAGCGATCCTGAGCCAAGCCGCATTGGGGCTGAGGTCTGTTCCCTGAGCACAGTTTCCCTTTGCAGAATGCAGCTCCTCGAAGCGCGTTTTGGGCTGTTTCGGAGGTAGGCCCTAGGTGGGTCCCTCCCTAGCAGGCTACTGGTGGGTTGCTAGGGCCAGTCCAAACAGGGCTCCTTCATGCCACGTCAGCCTTCTCCGCGAAGGAGAACACGTTTGGAGTTGGTTTCAGGCTGCAGACACCACCAGCCAAGCAGCAGTGACCACGGAGACAGAGGCAGCCCAGCTCCACCTTGGCCCTATGTGGAGCATAGGGCTAGGTGAGAACTAGGCCAGCGCCGCGATCCTGAGTCAAGCCGCATTGGGGCTGAGGTCTGTTCCCCGAGCACAGTTTCGCTTTGCAGAATGCAGCTCCTCGAAGCGCGTTTTGGGCCGTTTCGGAGGTAGGCCCTAGGTGGGTCTCTCCCTAGCAGGCTACGGGTGGGTTGCTAGGGCCAGTGCAAACAGGGCTTCTTCATGCCACATCAGCCTTCTCCGACAAGGAGAACACGTTTGTAGTTGGTTTCAAGCTGAGGACACCACCAGCCAAGCAGCGGTGCCCACGGAGCCAGAGGCAGCCCAGCCCCTCCTTGGCCCTCTGGGAAGCATAGGGCTAGGTGAGAACTAGGCCAGCACAGCGATCCTGAGCCAAGCCCCATTGGGGCTGAGGTCTGTTCCTGGAGCACAGTTTCCCTTTGCAGAATGCAGCTCCTCGAAGCGCGTTTTGGGCCGTTTCGGAGATAGGCCCTAGGTGGGTCCCTCCATAGGTGGCTATAGCTTTGCTGTTAGGGCCAGTGCAAACAGGGCTTCTTCATGCCAAATGAGCCTTCTCCGCCAAAGAGAACACGTTCTGAGTTGGTTTCAGGCTGCAGACACCATCAGCCCAGCAGCAGTGCCCACGGAGCCAGTGGAAGCCCAGCCCCTCCTTGGCCCTCTGGGGAGCATAGGGCTAGGTGAGAACTAGGGCAGCGCAGCGATCCTGAGCCAAGCCGCATTGGGGCTGAGGTCTGTTCCCAGAGCACAGTTTCCCTTTGCAGAAGGCAGTTCCTCGAAGCGCGTTTTGGGCCGTTTCGGAGGTAGGCCCTAGGTGGGTCTCTCCCTAGCAGGCTACGGGTGGGTTGCTAGGGCCAGTGCTAACAGGGCTTCTTCATGCCACATCAGCCTTCTTCGCGAAGCAGAACACGTTCGGAGTTGGTTTCAAGCTGCGGACACCACCAGCCCAGCAGCAGTGCTCACGGAGCCAGAGGCAGCCCAGCCCCTCCTTGGCCCTCTGGGGAGCATAGGGCTAGGTGGGAACTAGGCCAGCGCAGCGATCCTGAGCCAAGCCGCATTGGGGCTGAGGTCTTTTCCCTGAGCACAGTTTCTCTTTGCAGGATGCACTTCCTCGAAGCGCGTTTTAGGCCGTTTCGGAGGTAGGCCCTAGGTGGGTTCCTCCCTATCTGGCTATAGGTGGGTTGCTAGGGCCAGTCCAAACAGGGCTCCTTCATGCCAAGTCAGCCTTCTCCGCGAAGGAGAACACTTTTGGAGTTGGTTTCAGGCTGCAGACACCACCAGCCAAGCAGCAGTGACCACGGAGACAGAGGCAGCCCAGCTCCACCTTGGCCCTATGTGGAGCATAGGGCTAGGTGAGAACTAGGCCAGCGCCGCGATCCTGAGCCAAGCCGCTTTGGGGCTGAGGTCTGTTCCCCGAGCACAGTTTCCCTTTGCAGGATGCACTTCCTCGAAACGCGTTTTGGGCCGTTTCGGAGGTAGGCCCTAGGTGGGTGCCTCCCTATCTGGCTATAGGTGGGTTGCTAGGGCCAGTCCAAACAGGGCTCCTTCATGCCAAGTCAGCCTTCTCCGCGAAGGAGAACACGTTTGGAGTTGGTTTCAGGCTGCAGACACCACCAGCCAAGCAGCAGTGACCACGGAGACAGAGGCAGCCCAGCTCCACCTTGGCCCTCTGGGGAGCATAGGGCTAGGTGAGAACTAGGCCAGCGCCGCGATCCTGAGCCAAGCCGCTTTGGGGCTGAGGTCTGTTCCCCGAGCACAGTTTCCCTTTGCAGAATGCAGCTCCTCGAAGTGCGTTTTGGGCCGTTTCGGAGGTAGGCCCTAGGTGGGTCTCTCCCTAGCAGGCTACGGGTGGGTTGCTAGGGCCAGTGCAAACAGGGCTTCTTCATGCCACATCAGCCTTCTCCGAAAAGGAGAACACGTTTGTAGTTGGTTTCAAGCTGAGGACACCACCAGCCAAGCAGCGGTGCCCACGGAGCCAGAGGCAGCCCAGCCCCTCCTTGGCCCTCTGGGGAGCATAGGGCTAGGTGGGAACTAGGCCAGCGCCACGATCCTGAGCCAAGCCGCTTTGGGGCTGAGGTTTGTTCCTCGAGCACAGTTTCCCTTTGCAGAATGCAGCTCCTCGAAGCGCGTTTTGGGCCGTTTCGGAGCTAGGCTCTATGTGTGTCCCTCCCTAGGAGGCTATAGCTTTGCTGCTAGGGCAAGTGCGAACAGGGCTTCTTCATGCCAAATCAGCCTTCTTCGCGAAGGAGAACACGTTCGGAGTTGGTTTCAAGCTGCGGACACCACCAGCCCAGCAGCAGTGCCCATGGAGCCAGAGGTAGCCCAGCCCCTCCTTGGCCCTCTGGGGAGCATAGGGCTAGGTGAGAACTAGGCCAGCACAGCGATCCTGAGCCAAGCCGCATTGGGGCTGAGGTCTGTTCCCAGAGCACAGTTTCCCTTTGCAGAATGCAGCTCCTCGAAGCGCGTTTTGGGCCGTTTCGGAGGTAGGCCCTAGGTGTGTCCCTCCATAGGTGGCTATAGCTTTGCTGTTAGGGCCAGTGCAAACAGGGCTTCTTCATGCCAAATCAGCCTTCTCCGCCAAGGAGAACACGTTCTGAGTTGGTTTCAGGCTGCAGACACCATCAGCCCAGCAGCAGGGCCCACGGAGCCAGTGGAAGCCCAGCCCCTCCTTGGCCCTCTGGGGAGCATAGGGCTAGGTGAGAACTAGGCCAGCGCAGCGATCCTGAGCCAAGCCGCATTGGGGCTGAGGTCTGTTCCCAGAGCACAGTTTCCCTTTGCAGAAGGCAGTTCCTCGAAGCGCGTTTTGGGCCGTTTCGGAGGTAGGCCCTAGGTGGGTCTCTCCCTAGCAGGCTACGGGTGGGTTGCTAGGGCCAGTGCAAACAGGGCTTCTTCATGCCACATCAGCCTTCTTCGCGAAGCAGAACACGTTCGGAGTTGGTTTCAAGCTGCGGACACCACCAGCCCAGCAGCAGTGACCACGGAGACAGAGGCAGCCCAGCTCCACCTTGGCCCTATGTGGAGCATAGGGCTAGGTGAGAACTAGGCCAGCGCCGCGATCCTGAGCCAAGCCGCTTTGGGGCTGAGGTCTGTTCCCCGAGCACAGTTTCCCTTTGCAGGATGCACTTCCTCGAAACGCGTTTTGGGCCGTTTCGGAGGTAGGCCCTAGGTGGGTTCCTCCCTATCTGGCTATAGGTGGGTTGCTAGGGCCAGTCCAAACAGGGCTCCTTCATGCCAAGTCAGCCTTCTCCGCGAAGGAGAACACGTTTGGAGTTGGTTTCAGGCTGCAGACACCACCAGCCAAGCAGCAGTGACCACGGAGACAGAGGCAGCCCAGCTCCACCTTGGCCCTCTGGGGAGCATAGGGCTAGGTGAGAACTAGGCCAGCGCCGCGATCCTGAGCCAAGCCGCTTTGGGGCTGAGGTCTGTTCCCCGAGCACAGTTTCCCTTTGCAGAATGCAGCTCCTCGAAGTGCGTTTTGGGCCGTTTCGGAGGTAGGCCCTAGGTGGGTCTCTCCCTAGCAGGCTACGGGTGGGTTGCTAGGGCCAGTGCAAACAGGGCTTCTTCATGCCACATCAGCCTTCTCCGAGAAGGAGAACACGTTTGGAGTTGGTTTCAAGCTGAGGACACCACCAGCCAAGCAGCGGTGCCCACGGAGCCAGAGGCAGCCCAGCCCCTCCTTGGCCCTCTGGGGAGCATAGGGCTAGGTGAGAACTAGGCCAGCACAGCGATCCTGAGCCAAGCCGCATTGGGGCTGAGGTCTGTTCCCAGAGCACAGTTTCCCTTTGCAGAATGCAGCTCCTCGAAGCGCGTTTTGGGCCGTTTCGGAGATAGGCCCTAGGAGCCATGGAGCCATGGAGCCAGAGGTAGCCCAGCCCCTCCTTGGCCCTCTGGGGAGCATAGGGCTAGGTGAGAACTAGGCCAGCACAGCGATCCTGAGCCAAGCCGCATTGGGGCTGAGGTCTGTTCCCAGAGCACAGTTTCCCTTTGCAGAATGCAGCTCCTCGAAGCGCGTTTTGGGCCGTTTCGGAGATAGGCCCTAGGTGGGTCCCTCCCTAGCTGGCTATAGCTTTGCTGTTAGGGCCAGTGCTAACAGGGCTTCTTCATGCCAAATCAGCCTTCTCCGCCAAGGAGAACACGTTCTGAGTTGGTTTCAGGCTGCAGACACCATCAGCCCAGCAGCAGTGCCCACGGAGCCAGTGGCAGCCCAGCAACTCCTTGGCCCTCTGCGGAGCATAGGGCTATGTGAGAACTAGGCCAGCGCAGTGATCCTGAGCAAAGCCGCATTGGTGCTGAGGTTTGTTCCCCGAGCACAGTTTTTCTTTGCAGAATGCAGCTCCTCGAAGCGCGTTTTGGGCCGTTTCGGAGGTAGGCCCTAGGTGGGTCTCTCCCTAGCAGGCTACGGGTGGGTTGCTAGGGCCAGTGCAAACAGGGCTTCTTCATGCCACATCAGCCTTCTCCGACAAGGAGAACACGTTTGTAGTTGGTTTCAAGCTGCGGAGACCACCAGCCAAGCAGCGGTGCCCACGGAGCCAGAGGCAGCCCAGCCCCTCCTTGGCCCTCTGGGGAGCATAGGGCTAGGTGAGAACTAGGCCAGCGCCACGATCCTGAGCCAAGCCGCTTTGGGGCTGAGGTTTGTTCCTCGAGCACAGTTTCCCTTTGCAGAATGCAGCTCCTCGAAGCGCGTTTTGGGCCGTTTCGGAGATAGGCCCTAGGTGGGTCCCTCCATAGGTGGCTATAGCTTTGCTGTTAGGGCCAGTGCAAACAGGGCTTCTTCATGCCAAATGAGCCTTCTCCGCCAAAGAGAACACGTTCTGAGTTGGTTTCAGGCTGCAGACACCATCAGCCCAGCAGCAGTGCCCACGGAGCCAGTGGAAGCCCAGCCCCTCCTTGGCCCTCTGGGGAGCATAGGGCTAGGTGAGAACTAGGGCAGCGCAGCGATCCTGAGCCAAGCCGCATTGGGGCTGAGGTCTGTTCCCAGAGCACAGTTTCCCTTTGCAGAAGGCAGTTCCTCGAAGCGCGTTTTGGGCCGTTTCGGAGGTAGGCCCTAGGTGGGTCTCTCCCTAGCAGGCTACGGGTGGGTTGCTAGGGCCAGTGCTAACAGGGCTTCTTCATGCCACATCAGCCTTCTTCGCGAAGCAGAACACGTTCGGAGTTGGTTTCAAGCTGCGGACACCACCAGCCCAGCAGCAGTGCTCACGGAGCCAGAGGCAGCCCAGCCCCTCCTTGGCCCTCTGGGGAGCATAGGGCTAGGTGGGAACTAGGCCAGCGCAGCGATCCTGAGCCAAGCCGCATTGGGGCTGAGGTCTTTTCCCTGAGCACAGTTTCTCTTTGCAGGATGCACTTCCTCGAAGCGCGTTTTAGGCCGTTTCGGAGGTAGGCCCTAGGTGGGTTCCTCCCTATCTGGCTATAGGTGGGTTGCTAGGGCCAGTCCAAACAGGGCTCCTTCATGCCAAGTCAGCCTTCTCCGCGAAGGAGAACACGTTTGGAGTTGGTTTCAGGCTGCAGACACCACCAGCCAAGCAGCAGTGACCACGGAGACAGAGGCAGCCCAGCTCCACCTTGGCCCTATGTGGAGCATAGGGCTAGGTGAGAACTAGGCCAGCGCCGCGATCCTGAGCCAAGCCGCTTTGGGGCTGAGGTCTGTTCCCCGAGCACAGTTTCCCTTTGCAGGATGCACTTCCTCGAAACGCGTTTTGGGCCGTTTCGGAGGTAGGCCCTAGGTGGGTGCCTCCCTATCTGGCTATAGGTGGGTTGCTAGGGCCAGTCCAAACAGGGCTCCTTCATGCCAAGTCAGCCTTCTCCGCGAAGGAGAACACGTTTGGAGTTGGTTTCAGGCTGCAGACACCACCAGCCAAGCAGCAGTGACCACGGAGACAGAGGCAGCCCAGCTCCACCTTGGCCCTCTGGGGAGCATAGGGCTAGGTGAGAACTAGGCCAGCGCCGCGATCCTGAGCCAAGCCGCTTTGGGGCTGAGGTCTGTTCCCCGAGCACAGTTTCCCTTTGCAGAATGCAGCTCCTCGAAGTGCGTTTTGGGCCGTTTCGGAGGTAGGCCCTAGGTGGGTCTCTCCCTAGCAGGCTACGGGTGGGTTGCTAGGGCCAGTGCAAACAGGGCTTCTTCATGCCACATCAGCCTTCTCCGACAAGGAGAACACGTTTGTAGTTGGTTTCAAGCTGAGGACACCACCAGCCAAGCAGCGGTGCCCACGGAGCCAGAGGCAGCCCAGCCCCTCCTTGGCCCTCTGGGGAGCATAGGGCTAGGTGGGAACTAGGCCAGCGCCACGATCCTGAGCCAAGCCGCTTTGGGGCTGAGGTTTGTTCCTCGAGCACAGTTTCCCTTTGCAGAATGCAGCTCCTCGAAGCGCGTTTTGGGCCGTTTCGGAGCTAGGCTCTATGTGTGTCCCTCCCTAGGAGGCTATAGCTTTGCTGCTAGGGCAAGTGCGAACAGGGCTTCTTCATGCCAAATCAGCCTTCTTCGCGAAGGAGAACACGTTCGGAGTTGGTTTCAAGCTGCGGACACCACCAGCCCAGCAGCAGTGCCCATGGAGCCAGAGGTAGCCCAGCCCCTCCTTGGCCCTCTGGGGAGCATAGGGCTAGGTGAGAACTAGGCCAGCACAGCGATCCTGAGCCAAGCCGCATTGGGGCTGAGGTCTGTTCCCAGAGCACAGTTTCCCTTTGCAGAATGCAGCTCCTCGAAGCGCGTTTTGGGCCGTTTCGGAGGTAGGCCCTAGGTGTGTCCCTCCATAGGTGGCTATAGCTTTGCTGTTAGGGCCAGTGCAAACAGGGCTTCTTCATGCCAAATCAGCCTTCTCCGCCAAGGAGAACACGTTCTGAGTTGGTTTCAGGCTGCAGACACCATCAGCCCAGCAGCAGGGCCCACGGAGCCAGTGGAAGCCCAGCCCCTCCTTGGCCCTCTGGGGAGCATAGGGCTAGGTGAGAACTAGGCCAGCGCAGCGATCCTGAGCCAAGCCGCATTGGGGCTGAGGTCTGTTCCCAGAGCACAGTTATCCCTTTGCAGAAGGCAGTTCCTCGAAGCGCGTTTTGGGCCGTTTCGGAGGTAGGCCCTAGGTGGGTCTCTCCCTAGCAGGCTACGGGTGGGTTGCTAGGGCCAGTGCAAACAGGGCTTCTTCATGCCACATCAGCCTTCTTCGCGAAGCAGAACACGTTCGGAGTTGGTTTCAAGCTGCGGACACCACCAGCCCAGCAGCAGTGACCACGGAGACAGAGGCAGCCCAGCTCCACCTTGGCCCTATGTGGAGCATAGGGCTAGGTGAGAACTAGGCCAGCGCCGCGATCCTGAGCCAAGCCGCTTTGGGGCTGAGGTCTGTTCCCCGAGCACAGTTTCCCTTTGCAGGATGCACTTCCTCGAAACGCGTTTTGGGCCGTTTCGGAGGTAGGCCCTAGGTGGGTGCCTCCCTATCTGGCTATAGGTGGGTTGCTAGGGCCAGTCCAAACAGGGCTCCTTCATGCCAAGTCAGCCTTCTCCGCGAAGGAGAACACGTTTGGAGTTGGTTTCAGGCTGCAGACACCACCAGCCAAGCAGCAGTGACCACGGAGACAGAGGCAGCCCAGCTCCACCTTGGCCCTCTGGGGAGCATAGGGCTAGGTGAGAACTAGGCCAGCGCCGCGATCCTGAGCCAAGCCGCTTTGGGGCTGAGGTCTGTTCCCCGAGCACAGTTTCCCTTTGCAGAATGCAGCTCCTCGAAGTGCGTTTTGGGCCGTTTCGGAGGTAGGCCCTAGGTGGGTCTCTCCCTAGCAGGCTACGGGTGGGTTGCTAGGGCCAGTGCAAACAGGGCTTCTTCATGCCACATCAGCCTTCTCCGACAAGGAGAACACGTTTGTAGTTGGTTTCAAGCTGAGGACACCACCAGCCAAGCAGCGGTGCCCACGGAGCCAGAGGCAGCCCAGCCCCTCCTTGGCCCTCTGGGGAGCATAGGGCTAGGTGAGAACTAGGCCAGCACAGCGATCCTGAGCCAAGCCGCATTGGGGCTGAGGTCTGTTCCCAGAGCACAGTTTCCCTTTGCAGAATGCAGCTCCTCGAAGCGCGTTTTGGGCCGTTTCGGAGATAGGCCCTAGGAGCCATGGAGCCATGGAGCCAGAGGTAGCCCAGCCCCTCCTTGGCCCTCTGGGGAGCATAGGGCTAGGTGAGAACTAGGCCAGCACAGCGATCCTGAGCCAAGCCGCATTGGGGCTGAGGTCTGTTCCCAGAGCACAGTTTCCCTTTGCAGAATGCAGCTCCTCGAAGCGCGTTTTGGGCCGTTTCGGAGGTAGGCCCTAGGTGGGTCCCTCCCTAGCTGGCTATAGCTTTGCTGTTAGGGCCAGTGCAAACAGGGCTTCTTCATGCCAAATCAGCCTTCTCCGCCAAGGAGAACACGTTCTGAGTTGGTTTCAGGCTGCAGACACCATCAGCCCAGCAGCAGTGCCCACGGAGCCAGTGGCAGCCCAGCAACTCCTTGGCCCTCTGCGGAGCATAGGGCTATGTGAGAACTAGGCCAGCGCAGTGATCCTGAGCAAAGCCGCATTGGTGCTGAGGTTTGTTCCCCGAGCACAGTTTTTCTTTGCAGAATGCAGCTCCTCGAAGCGCGTTTTGGGCCGTTTCGGAGGTAGGCCCTAGGTGGGTCTCTCCCTAGCAGGCTACGGGTGGGTTGCTAGGGCCAGTGCAAACAGGGCTTCTTCATGCCACATCAGCCTTCTCCGACAAGGAGAACACGTTTGTAGTTGGTTTCCAGCTGCGGAGACCACCAGCCAAGCAGCGGTGCCCACGGAGCCAGAGGCAGCCCAGCCCCTCCTTGGCCCTCTGGGGAGCATAGGGCTAGGTGAGAACTAGGCCAGCGCCACGATCCTGAGCCAAGCCGCTTTGGGGCTGAGGTTTGTTCCTCGAGCACAGTTTCCCTTTGCAGAATGCAGCTCCTCGAAGCGCGTTTTGGGCCGTTTCGGAGCTAGGCTCTATGTGTGTCCCTCCCTAGGAGGCTATAGCTTTGCTGCTAGGGCAAGTGCGAACAGGGCTTCTTCATGCCAAATCAGCCTTCTTCGCGAAGGAGAACACGTTCGGAGTTGGTTTCAAGCTGCGGACACCACCAGCCCAGCAGCAGTGCCCATGGAGCCAGAGGTAGCCCAGCCCCTCCTTGGCCCTCTGGGGAGCATAGGGCTAGGTGAGAACTAGGCCAGCACAGCGATCCTGAGCCAAGCCGCATTGGGGCTGAGGTCTCTTCCCAGAGCATAGTTTCCCTTTGCAGAATGCAGCTCCTCGAAGCGCGTTTTGGGCCGTTTCGGAGATAGGCCCTAGGTGGGTCCCTCCCTAGCTGGCTATAGCTTTGCTGTTAGGGCCAGTGCTAACAGGGCTTCTTCATGCCAAATCAGCCTTCTCCGCCAAGGAGAACACGTTCTGAGTTGGTTTCAGGCTGCAGACACCATCAGCCCAGCAGCAGTGCCCACGGAGCCAGTGGCAGCCCAGCAACTCCTTGGCCCTCTGCGGAGCATAGGGCTATGTGAGAACTAGGCCAGCGCAGTGATCCTGAGCCAAGCCGCATTGGGGCTGAGGTTTGTTCCCCGAGCACAGTTTCGCTTTGCAGAATGCAGCTCCTCGAAGCGCGTTTTGGGCCGTTTCGGAGGTAGGCCCTAGGTGGGTCTCTCCCTAGCAGGCTACGGGTGGGTTGCTAGGGCCAGTGCAAACAGGGCTTCTTCATGCCACATCAGCCTTCTCCGACAAGGAGAACACGTTTGTAGTTGGTTTCAAGCTGAGGACACCACCAGCCAAGCAGCGGTGCCCACAGAGCCAGAGGCAGCCCAGCCCCTCCTTGGCCCTCTGGGGAGCATAGGGCTAGGTGAGAACTAGGCAGCACAGCGATCCTGAGCCAAGCCGCATTGGGGCTGAGGTCTGTTCCCAGAGCATAGTTTCCCTTTGCAGAATGCAGCTCCTCGAAGCGCGTTTTGGGCCGTTTCGGAGATAGGCCCTAGGTGGGTCCCTCCCTATCTGGCTATAGGTGGGTTGCTAGGGCCAGTCCAAACAGGGCTCCTTCATGCCAAGTCAGCCTTCTCCGCGAAGGAGAACACGTTTGGAGTTGGTTTCAGGCTGCAGACACCACCAGCCAAGCAGCAGTGACCACGGAGACAGAGGCAGCCCAGCTCCACCTTGGCCCTATGTGGAGCATAGGGCTAGGTGAGAACTAGGCCAGCGCCGCGATCCTGAGTCAAGCCGCATTGGGGCTGAGGTCTGTTCCCCGAGCACAGTTTCCCTTTGCAGAATGCAGCTCCTCGAAGCGCGTTTTGGGCCGTTTCGGAGGTAGGCCCTAGGTGGCTCTCTCCCTAGCAGGCTACGGGTGGGTTGCTAGGGCCAGTGCAAACAGGGCTTCTTCATGCCACATCAGCCTTCTCCGACAAGGAGAACACGTTTGTAGTTGGTTTCAAGCTGAGGACACCACCAGCCAAGCAGCGGTGCCCACGGAGCCAGAGGCAGCCCAGCCCCTCCTTGGCCCTCTGGGGAGCATAGGGCTAGGTGAGAACTAGGCCAGCACAGCGATCCTGAGCCAAGCCGCATTGGGGCTGAGGTCTGTTCCCAGAGCACAGTTTCCCTTTGCAGAATGCAGCTCCTCGAAGCGCGTTTTGGGCCGTTTCGGAGCTAGGCTCTATGTGTGTCCCTCCCTAGGAGGCTATAGCTTTGCTGCTAGGGCAAGTGTGAACAGGGCTTCGTTCATGCCAAATCAGCCTTCTTCGCGAAGGAGAACACGTTCGGAGTTGGTTTCAAGCTGCGGACACCACCAGCCCAGCAGCAGTGCCCACGGAGCCAGAGGCAGCCCAGCCCCTCCTTGGCCCTCTGGGGAGCATAGGGCTAGGTGAGAACTAGGCCAGCGCAGCGATCCTGAGCCAAGCCGCATTGGGGCTGAGGTCTGTTCCCTGAGCACAGTTTCTCTTTGCAGAATGCAGCTCCTCGAAGCGCGTTTTCGGCCGTTTCGGAGGTAGGCCCTAGGTGGGTCCCTCCCTATCTGGCTATAGGTGGGTTGCTAGGGCCAGTCTAAACAGGGCTCCTTCATGCCAAGTCAGCCTTCTCCGCGACGGAGAACACGTTTGGAGTTGGTTTCAGGCTGCAGACACCACCAGCCAAGCAGCAGTGACCACGGAGACAGAGGCAGCCCAGCTCCACCTTGGCCCTCTGGGGAGCATAGGGCTAGGTGAGAACTAGGCCAGCGCCACGATCCTGAGCCAAGCCGCTTTGGGGATGAGGTTTGTTCCTCGAGCACAGTTTCCCTTTGCAGAATGCAGCTCCTCGAAGCGCGTTTTGGGCCGTTTCGGAGCTAGGCTCTATGTGTGTCCCTCCCTAGGAGGCTATAGCTTTGCTGCTAGGGCAAGTGCGAACAGGGCTTCTTCATGCCAAATCAGCCTTCTTCGCGAAGGAGAACACGTTCGGAGTTGGTTTCAAGCTGCGGACACCACCAGCCCAGCAGCAGTGCCCATGGAGCCAGAGGTAGCCCAGCCCCTCCTTGGCCCTCTGGGGAGCATAGGGCTAGGTGAGAACTAGGCCAGCACAGCGATCCTGAGCCAAGCCGCATTGGGGCTGAGGTCTGTTCCCAGAGCACAGTTTCCCTTTGCAGAATGCAGCTCCTCGAAGCGCGTTTTGGGCCGTTTCGGAGATAGGCCCTAGGTGGGTCCCTCCCTAGCTGGCTATAGCTTTGCTGTTAGGGCCAGTGCTAACAGGGCTTCTTCATGCCAAATCAGCCTTCTCCGCCAAGGAGAACACGTTCTGAGTTGGTTTCAGGCTGCAGACACCATCAGCCCAGCAGCAGTGCCCACGGAGCCAGTGGCAGCCCAGCAACTCCTTGGCCCTCTGCGGAGCATAGGGCTATGTGAGAACTAGGCCAGCGCAGTGATCCTGAGCAAAGCCGCATTGGTGCTGAGGTTTGTTCCCCGAGCACAGTTTTTATTTGCAGAATGCAGCTCCTCGAAGCGCGTTTTGGGCCGTTTCGGAGGTAGGCCCTAGGTGGGTCCCTCCCTAGCAGGCTACGGGTGGGTTGCTAGGGCCAGTGCAAACAGGGCTTCTTAATGCCACATCAGCCTTCTCCGCGAAGAACACGTTTGGAGATGGTTTCAAGCTGAGGACACCACCAGCCAAGCAGCGGTGCCCACGGAGCGAGAGGCAGCCCAGCCCCTCCTTGGCCCTCTGGGGAGCATAGGGCTAGGTGAGAAGTAGGCCAGCACAGCGATCCTGAGCCAAGCTGCATTGGGGCTGAGGTCTGTTCCCAGAGCATAGTTTCCCTTTGCAGAATGCAGCTCCTCGAAGCGCGTTTTGGGCCGTTTCGGAGGTAGGCCCTAGGTGGGTCCCTCCCTATCTGGCTATAGGTGGGTTGCTAGGGCCAGTCCAAACAGGGCTCCTTCATGCCACGTCAGCCTTCTCCGCGAAGGAGAACACGTTTGGAGTTGGTTTCAGGCTGCAGACACCACCAGCCAAGCAGCAGTGACCACGGAGACAGAGGCAGCCCAGCTCCACCTTGGCCCTATGTGGAGCATAGGGCTAGGTGAGAACTAGGCCAGCGCCGCGATCCTGAGTCAAGCCGCATTGGGGCTGAGGTCTGTTCCCCGAGCACAGTTTCGCTTTGCAGAATGCAGCTCCTCGAAGCGCGTTTTGGGCCGTTTCGGAGGTAGGCCCTAGGTGGGTCTCTCCCTAGCAGGCTACGGGTGGGTTGCTAGGGCCAGTGCAAACAGGGCTTCTTCATGCCACATCAGCCTTCTCCGACAAGGAGAACACGTTTGTAGTTGGTTTCAAGCTGAGGACACCACCAGCCAAGCAGCGGTGCCCACGGAGCCAGAGGCAGCCCAGCCCCTCCTTGGCCCTCTGGGGAGCATAGGGCTAGGTGAGAACTAGGCCAGCACAGCGATCCTGAGCCAAGCCGCACTGGGGCTGAGGTCTGTTCCCAGAGCACAGTTTCCCTTTGCAGAATGCAGCTCCTCGAAGCGCGTTTTGGGCCGTTTCGGAGGTAGGCCCTAGGTGGGTCTCTCCCTAGCAGGCTACGGGTGGGTTGCTCGGGCCAGTGCAAACAGGGCTTCTTCATGCCACATCAGCCTTCTCCGACAAGGAGAACACGTTTGTAGTTGGTTTCAAGCTGAGGACACCACCAGCCAAGCAGCGGTGCCCACAGAGCCAGAGGCAGCCCAGCCCCTCCTTGGCCCTCTGGGGAGCATAGGGCTAGGTGAGAACTAGGCAGCACAGCGATCCTGAGCCAAGCCGCATTGGGGCTGAGGTCTGTTCCCAGAGCATAGTTTCCCTTTGCAGAATGCAGCTCCTCGAAGCGCGTTTTGGGCCGTTTCGGAGATAGGCCCTAGGTGGGTCCCTCCCTATCTGGCTATAGGTGGGTTGCTAGGGCCAGTCCAAACAGGGCTCCTTCATGCCACGTCAGCCTTCTCCGCGAAGGAGAACACGTTTGGAGTTGGTTTCAGGCTGCAGACACCACCAGCCAAGCAGCAGTGACCACGGAGACAGAGGCAGCCCAGCTCCACCTTGGCCCTATGTGGAGCATAGGGCTAGGTGAGAACTAGGCCAGCGCCGCGATCCTGAGTCAAGCCGCATTGGGGCTGAGGTCTGTTCCCCGAGCACAGTTTCCCTTTGCAGAATGCAGCTCCTCGAAGCGCGTTTTGGGCCGTTTCGGAGGTAGGCCCTAGGTGGCTCTCTCCCTAGCAGGCTACGGGTGGGTTGCTAGGGCCAGTGCAAACAGGGCTTCTTCATGCCACATCAGCCTTCTCCGACAAGGAGAACACGTTTGTAGTTGGTTTCAAGCTGAGGACACCACCAGCCAAGCAGCGGTGCCCACGGAGCCAGAGGCAGCCCAGCCCCTCCTTGGCCCTCTGGGGAGCATAGGGCTAGGTGAGAACTAGGCCAGCACAGCGATCCTGAGCCAAGCCGCATTGGGGCTGAGGTCTGTTCCCAGAGCACAGTTTCCCTTTGCAGAATGCAGCTCCTCGAAGCGCGTTTTGGGCCGTTTCGGAGCTAGGCTCTATGTGTGTCCCTCCCTAGGAGGCTATAGCTTTGCTGCTAGGGCAAGTGTGAACAGGGCTTCGTTCATGCCAAATCAGCCTTCTTCGCGAAGGAGAACACGTTCGGAGTTGGTTTCAAGCTGCGGACACCACCAGCCCAGCAGCAGTGCCCACGGAGCCAGAGGCAGCCCAGCCCCTCCTTGGCCCTCTGGGGAGCATAGGGCTAGGTGAGAACTAGGCCAGCGCAGCGATCCTGAGCCAAGCCGCATTGGGGCTGAGGTCTGTTCCCTGAGCACAGTTTCTCTTTGCAGAATGCAGCTCCTCGAAGCGCGTTTTCGGCCGTTTCGGAGGTAGGCCCTAGGTGGGTCCCTCCCTATCTGGCTATAGGTGGGTTGCTAGGGCCAGTCTAAACAGGGCTCCTTCATGCCAAGTCAGCCTTCTCCGCGACGGAGAACACGTTTGGAGTTGGTTTCAGGCTGCAGACACCACCAGCCAAGCAGCAGTGACCACGGAGACAGAGGCAGCCCAGCTCCACCTTGGCCCTCTGGGGAGCATAGGGCTAGGTGAGAACTAGGCCAGCGCCACGATCCTGAGCCAAGCCGCTTTGGGGATGAGGTTTGTTCCTCGAGCACAGTTTCCCTTTGCAGAATGCAGCTCCTCGAAGCGCGTTTTGGGCCGTTTCGGAGCTAGGCTCTATGTGTGTCCCTCCCTAGGAGGCTATAGCTTTGCTGCTAGGGCAAGTGCGAACAGGGCTTCTTCATGCCAAATCAGCCTTCTTCGCGAAGGAGAACACGTTCGGAGTTGGTTTCAAGCTGCGGACACCACCAGCCCAGCAGCAGTGCCCATGGAGCCAGAGGTAGCCCAGCCCCTCCTTGGCCCTCTGGGGAGCATAGGGCTAGGTGAGAACTAGGCCAGCACAGCGATCCTGAGCCAAGCCGCATTGGGGCTGAGGTCTGTTCCCAGAGCACAGTTTCCCTTTGCAGAATGCAGCTCCTCGAAGCGCGTTTTGGGCCGTTTCGGAGATAGGCCCTAGGTGGGTCCCTCCCTAGCTGGCTATAGCTTTGCTGTTAGGGCCAGTGCTAACAGGGCTTCTTCATGCCAAATCAGCCTTCTCCGCCAAGGAGAACACGTTCTGAGTTGGTTTCAGGCTGCAGACACCATCAGCCCAGCAGCAGTGCCCACGGAGCCAGTGGCAGCCCAGCAACTCCTTGGCCCTCTGCGGAGCATAGGGCTATGTGAGAACTAGGCCAGCGCAGTGATCCTGAGCAAAGCCGCATTGGTGCTGAGGTTTGTTCCCCGAGCACAGTTTTTATTTGCAGAATGCAGCTCCTCGAAGCGCGTTTTGGGCCGTTTCGGAGGTAGGCCCTAGGTGGGTCCCTCCCTAGCAGGCTACGGGTGGGTTGCTAGGGCCAGTGCAAACAGGGCTTCTTAATGCCACATCAGCCTTCTCCGCGAAGGAGAACACGTTTGGAGATGGTTTCAAGCTGAGGACACCACCAGCCAAGCAGCGGTGCCCACGGAGCGAGAGGCAGCCCAGCCCCTCCTTGGCCCTCTGGGGAGCATAGGGCTAGGTGAGAAGTAGGCCAGCACAGCGATCCTGAGCCAAGCTGCATTGGGGCTGAGGTCTGTTCCCAGAGCATAGTTTCCCTTTGCAGAATGCAGCTCCTCGAAGCGCGTTTTGGGCCGTTTCGGAGGTAGGCCCTAGGTGGGTCCCTCCCTATCTGGCTATAGGTGGGTTGCTAGGGCCAGTCCAAACAGGGCTCCTTCATGCCACGTCAGCCTTCTCCGCGAAGGAGAACACGTTTGGAGTTGGTTTCAGGCTGCAGACACCACCAGCCAAGCAGCAGTGACCACGGAGACAGAGGCAGCCCAGCTCCACCTTGGCCCTATGTGGAGCATAGGGCTAGGTGAGAACTAGGCCAGCGCCGCGATCCTGAGTCAAGCAGCATTGGGGCTGAGGTCTGTTCCCCGAGCACAGTTTCGCTTTGCAGAATGCAGCTCCTCGAAGCGCGTTTTGGGCCGTTTCGGAGGTAGGCCCTAGGTGGGTCTCTCCCTAGCAGGCTACGGGTGGGTTGCTAGGGCCAGTGCAAACAGGGCTTCTTCATGCCACATCAGCCTTCTCCGACAAGGAGAACACGTTTGTAGTTGGTTTCAAGCTGAGGACACCACCAGCCAAGCAGCGGTGCCCACGGAGCCAGAGGCAGCCCAGCCCCTCCTTGGCCCTCTGGGGAGCATAGGGCTAGGTGAGAACTAGGCCAGCACAGCGATCCTGAGCCAAGCCGCACTGGGGCTGAGGTCTGTTCCCAGAGCACAGTTTCCCTTTGCAGAATGCAGCTCCTCGAAGCGCGTTTTGGGCCGTTTCGGAGCTAGGCTCTATGTGTGTCCCTCCCTAGGAGGCTATAGCTTTGCTGCTAGGGCAAGTGCGAACAGGGCTTCTTCATGCCACATCAGCCTTCTTCGCGAAGGAGAACACGTTCGGAGTTGGTTTCAAGCTGCGGACACCACCAGGCCAGCAGCAGTGCCCATGGAGCCAGAGGTAGCCCAGCCCCTCCTTGGCACTCTGGGAAGCATAGGTCTAGGTGAGAACTAGGCCAGCACAGCGATCCTGAGCCAAGCCCCATTGGGGCTGAGGTCTGTTCCTGGAGCACAGTTTCCCTTTGCAGAATGCAGCTCCTCGAAGCGAGTTTTGGGCCGTTTCGGAGGTAGGCCCTAGGTGGGTCTCTCCCTAGCAGGCTACGGGTGGGTTGCTAGGGCCAGTGCAAACAGGGCTTCTTCATGCCACATCAGCCTTCTTCGCGAAGGAGAACACGTTCGGAGTTGGTTTCAAGCTGCGGACACCACCAGCCCAGCAGCAGTGCCCACGGAGCCAGAGGCAGCCCAGCCCCTCCTTGGCCCTCTGGGGAGCATAGGGCTAGGTGAGAACTAGGCCAGCGCAGCGATCCTGAGCCAAGCCGCATTGGGGCTGAGGTCTGTTCCCTGAGCACAGTTTCCCTTTGCAGAATGCAGCTCCTCGAAGCGCGTTTTGGGCCGTTTCGGAGGTAGGCCCTAGGTGGGTTCCTCCCTATCTGGCTATAGGTGGGTTGCTAGGGCCAGTCCAAACAGGGCTCCTTCATGCCACATCAGCCTTCTCCGACAAGGAGAACACGTTTGTAGTTGGTTTCAAGCTGAGGACAACACCAGCCAAGCAGCGGTGCCCACGGAGCCAGAGGCAGCCCAGCCCCTCCTTGGCCCTCTGGGGAGCATAGGGCTAGGTGAGAAGTAGGCCAGCGCAGCGATCCTGAGCCAAGCCGCATTGGGGCTGAGGTCTGTTCCCTGAGCACAGTTTCCCTTTGCAGAATGCAGCTCCTCGAAGCGCGTTTTGGGCTGTTTCGGAGGTAGGCCCTAGGTGGGTCCCTCCCTAGCAGGCTACGGGTGGGTTGCTAGGGCCAGTCCAAACAGGGCTCCTTCATGCCACGTCAGCCTTCTCCGCGAAGGAGAACACGTTTGGAGTTGGTTTCAGGCTGCAGACACCACCAGCCAAGCAGCAGTGACCACGGAGACAGAGGCAGCCCAGCTCCACCTTGGCCCTATGTGGAGCATAGGGCTAGGTGAGAACTAGGCCAGCGCCGCGATCCTGAGTCAAGCCGCATTGGGGCTGAGGTCTGTTCCCCGAGCACAGTTTCCCTTTGCAGAATGCAGCTCCTCGAAGCGCGTTTTGGGCCGTTTCGGAGGTAGGCCCTAGGTGGGTCTCTCCCTAGCAGGCTACGGGTGGGTTGCTAGGGCCAGTGCAAACAGGGCTTCTTCATGCCACATCAGCCTTCTCCGACAAGGAGAACACGTTTGTAGTTGGTTTCAAGCTGAGGACACCACCAGCCAAGCAGCGGTGCCCACGGAGCCAGAGGCAGCCCAGCCCCTCCTTGGCCCTCTGGGAAGCATAGGGCTAGGTGAGAACTAGGCCAGCACAGCGATCCTGAGCCAAGCCCCATTGGGGCTGAGGTCTGTTCCTGGAGCACAGTTTCCCTTTGCAGAATGCAGCTCCTCGAAGCGCGTTTTGGGCCGTTTCGGAGATAGGCCCTAGGTGGGTCCCTCCATAGGTGGCTATAGCTTTGCTGTTAGGGCCAGTGCAAACAGGGCTTCTTCATGCCAAATCAGCCTTCTCCGCCAAAGAGAACACGTTCTGAGTTGGTTTCAGGCTGCAGACACCATCAGCCCAGCAGCAGTGCCCACGGAGCCAGTGGAAGCCCAGCCCCTCCTTGGCCCTCTGGGGAGCATAGGGCTAGGTGAGAACTAGGCCAGCGCAGCGATCCTGAGCCAAGCCGCATTGGGGCTGAGGTCTGTTCCCAGAGCACAGTTTCCCTTTGCAGAAGGCAGTTCCTCGAAGCGCGTTTTGGGCCGTTTCGGAGGTAGGCCCTAGGTGGGTCTCTCCCTAGCAGGCTACGGGTGGGTTGCTAGGGCCAGTGCAAACAGGGCTTCTTCATGCCACATCAGCCTTCTTCGCGAAGCAGAACACGTTCGGAGTTGGTTTCAAGCTGCGGACACCACCAGCCCAGCAGCAGTGCTCACGGAGCCAGAGGCAGCCCAGCCCCTCCTTGGCCCTCTGGGGAGCATAGGGCTAGGTGGGAACTAGGCCAGCGCAGCGATCCTGAGCCAAGCCGCATTGGGGCTGAGGTCTTTTCCCTGAGCACAGTTTCTCTTTGCAGGATGCACTTCCTCGAAGCGCGTTTTAGGCCGTTTCGGAGGTAGGACCTAGGTGGGTTCCTCCCTATCTGGCTATAGGTGGGTTGCTAGGGCCAGTCCAAACAGGGCTCCTTCATGCCAAGTCAGCCTTCTCCGCGAAGGAGAACACGTTTGGAGTTGGTTTCAGGCTGCAGACACCACCAGCCAAGCAGCAGTGACCACGGAGACAGAGGCAGCCCAGCTCCACCTTGGCCCTATGTGGAGCATAGGGCTAGGTGAGAACTAGGCCAGCGCCGCGATCCTGAGCCAAGCCGCTTTGGGGCTGAGGTCTGTTCCCCGAGCACAGTTTCCCTTTGCAGGATGCACTTCCTCGAAACGCGTTTTGGGCCGTTTCGGAGGTAGGCCCTAGGTGGGTGCCTCCCTATCTGGCTATAGGTGGGTTGCTAGGGCCAGTCCAAACAGGGCTCCTTCATGCCAAGTCAGCCTTCTCCGCGAAGGAGAACACGTTTGGAGTTGGTTTCAGGCTGCAGACACCACCAGCCAAGCAGCAGTGACCACGGAGACAGAGGCAGCCCAGCTCCACCTTGGCCCTCTGGGGAGCATAGGGCTAGGTGAGAACTAGGCCAGCGCCGCGATCCTGAGCCAAGCCGCTTTGGGGCTGAGGTCTGTTCCCCGAGCACAGTTTCCCTTTGCAGAATGCAGCTCCTCGAAGTGCGTTTTGGGCCGTTTCGGAGGTAGGCCCTAGGTGGGTCTCTCCCTAGCAGGCTACGGGTGGGTTGCTAGGGCCAGTGCAAACAGGGCTTCTTCATGCCACATCAGCCTTCTCCGACAAGGAGAACACGTTTGTAGTTGGTTTCAAGCTGAGGACACCACCAGCCAAGCAGCGGTGCCCACGGAGCCAGAGGCAGCCCAGCCCCTCCTTGGCCCTCTGGGGAGCATAGGGCTAGGTGAGAACTAGGCCAGCGCAGCGATCCTGAGCCAAGCCGCATTGGGGCTGAGGTCTGTTCCCTGAGCACAGTTTCCCTTTGCAGAATGCAGCTCCTCGAAGCGCGTTTTGGGCTGTTTCGGAGGTAGGCCCTAGGTGGGTCCCTCCCTAGCAGGCTACGGGTGGGTTGCTAGGGCCAGTCCAAACAGGGCTCCTTCATGCCACGTCAGCCTTCTCCGCGAAGGAGAATACGTTTGGAGTTGGTTTCAGGCTGCAGACACCACCAGCCAAGCAGCAGTGACCACGGAGACAGAGGCAGCCCAGCTCCACCTTGGCCCTATGTGGAGCATAGGGCTAGGTGAGAACTAGGCCAGCGCCGCGATCCTGAGTCAAGCCGCATTGGGGCTGAGGTCTGTTCCCCGAGCACAGTTTCGCTTTGCAGAATGCAGCTCCTCGAAGCGCGTTTTGGGCCGTTTCGGAGGTAGGCCCTAGGTGGGTCTCTCCCTAGCAGGCTACGGGTGGGTTGCTAGGGCCAGTGCAAACAGGGCTTCTTCATGCCACATCAGCCTTCTCCGACAAGGAGAACACGTTTGTAGTTGGTTTCAAGCTGAGGACACCACCAGCCAAGCAGCGGTGCCCACGGAGCCAGAGGCAGCCCAGCCCCTCCTTGGCCCTCTGGGAAGCATAGGGCTAGGTGAGAACTAGGCCAGCACAGCGATCCTGAGCCAAGCCCCATTGGGGCTGAGGTCTGTTCCTGGAGCACAGTTTCCCTTTGCAGAATGCAGCTCCTCGAAGCGCGTTTTGGGCCGTTTCGGAGATAGGCCCTAGGTGGGTCCCTCCATAGGTGGCTATAGCTTTGCTGTTAGGGCCAGTGCAAACAGGGCTTCTTCATGCCAAATGAGCCTTCTCCGCCAAAGAGAACACGTTCTGAGTTGGTTTCAGGCTGCAGACTCCATCAGCCCAGCAGCAGTGCCCACGGAGCCAGTGGAAGCCCAGCCCCTCCTTGGCCCTCTGGGGAGCATAGGGCTAGGTGAGAACTAGGGCAGCGCAGCGATCCTGAGCCAAGCCGCATTGGGGCTGAGGTCTGTTCCCAGAGCACAGTTTCCCTTTGCAGAAGGCAGTTCCTCGAAGCGCGTTTTGGGCCGTTTCGGAGGTAGGCCCTAGGTGGGTCTCTCCCTAGCAGGCTACGGGTGGGTTGCTAGGGCCAGTGCTAACAGGGCTTCTTCATGCCACATCAGCCTTCTTCGCGAAGCAGAACACGTTCGGAGTTGGTTTCAAGCTGCGGACACCACCAGCCCAGCAGCAGTGCTCACGGAGCCAGAGGCAGCCCAGCCCCTCCTTGGCCCTCTGGGGAGCATAGGGCTAGGTGAGAACTAGGCCAGCGCAGCGATCCTGAGCCAAGCCGCATTGGGGCTGAGGTCTGTTCCCTGAGCACAGTTTCCCTTTGCAGAATGCAGCTCCTCGAAGCGCGTTTTGGGCTGTTTCGGAGGTAGGCCCTAGGTGGGTCCCTCCCTAGCAGGCTACGGGTGGGTTGCTAGGGCCAGTCCAAACAGGGCTCCTTCATGCCACGTCAGCCTTCTCCGCGAAGGAGAACACGTTTGGAGTTGGTTTCAGGCTGCAGACACCACCAGCCAAGCAGCAGTGACCACGGAGACAGAGGCAGCCCAGCTCCACCTTGGCCCTATGTGGAGCATAGGGCTAGGTGAGAACTAGGCCAGCGCCGCGATCCTGAGTCAAGCCGCATTGGGGCTGAGGTCTGTTCCCCGAGCACAGTTTCCCTTTGCAGAATGCAGCTCCTCGAAGCGCGTTTTGGGCCGTTTCGGAGGTAGGCCCTAGGTGGGTCTCTCCCTAGCAGGCTACGGGTGGGTTGCTAGGGCCAGTGCAAACAGGGCTTCTTCATGCCACATCAGCCTTCTCCGACAAGGAGAACACGTTTGTAGTTGGTTTCAAGCTGAGGACACCACCAGCCAAGCAGCGGTGCCCACGGAGCCAGAGGCAGCCCAGCCCCTCCTTGGCCCTCTGGGAAGCATAGGGCTAGGTGAGAACTAGGCCAGCACAGCGATCCTGAGCCAAGCCCCATTGGGGCTGAGGTCTGTTCCTGGAGCACAGTTTCCCTTTGCAGAATGCAGCTCCTCGAAGCGCGTTTTGGGCCGTTTCGGAGATAGGCCCTAGGTGGGTCCCTCCATAGGTGGCTATAGCTTTGCTGTTAGGGCCAGTGCAAACAGGGCTTCTTCATGCCAAATCAGCCTTCTCCGCCAAAGAGAACACGTTCTGAGTTGGTTTCAGGCTGCAGACACCATCAGCCCAGCAGCAGTGCCCACGGAGCCAGTGGAAGCCCAGCCCCTCCTTGGCCCTCTGGGGAGCATAGGGCTAGGTGAGAACTAGGCCAGCGCAGCGATCCTGAGCCAAGCCGCATTGGGGCTGAGGTCTGTTCCCAGAGCACAGTTTCCCTTTGCAGAAGGCAGTTCCTCGAAGCGCGTTTTGGGCCGTTTCGGAGGTAGGCCCTAGGTGGGTCTCTCCCTAGCAGGCTACGGGTGGGTTGCTAGGGCCAGTGCAAACAGGGCTTCTTCATGCCACATCAGCCTTCTTCGCGAAGCAGAACACGTTCGGAGTTGGTTTCAAGCTGCGGACACCACCAGCCCAGCAGCAGTGCTCACGGAGCCAGAGGCAGCCCAGCCCCTCCTTGGCCCTCTGGGGAGCATAGGGCTAGGTGGGAACTAGGCCAGCGCAGCGATCCTGAGCCAAGCCGCATTGGGGCTGAGGTCTTTTCCCTGAGCACAGTTTCTCTTTGCAGGATGCACTTCCTCGAAGCGCGTTTTAGGCCGTTTCGGAGGTAGGCCCTAGGTGGGTTCCTCCCTATCTGGCTATAGGTGGGTTGCTAGGGCCAGTCCAAACAGGGCTCCTTCATGCCAAGTCAGCCTTCTCCGCGAAGGAGAACACGTTTGGAGTTGGTTTCAGGCTGCAGACACCACCAGCCAAGCAGCAGTGACCACGGAGACAGAGGCAGCCCAGCTCCACCTTGGCCCTATGTGGAGCATAGGGCTAGGTGAGAACTAGGCCAGCGCCGCGATCCTGAGCCAAGCCGCTTTGGGGCTGAGGTCTGTTCCCCGAGCACAGTTTCCCTTTGCAGGATGCACTTCCTCGAAACGCGTTTTGGGCCGTTTCGGAGGTAGGCCCTAGGTGGGTGCCTCCCTATCTGGCTATAGGTGGGTTGCTAGGGCCAGTCCAAACAGGGCTCCTTCATGCCAAGTCAGCCTTCTCCGCGAAGGAGAACACGTTTGGAGTTGGTTTCAGGCTGCAGACACCACCAGCCAAGCAGCAGTGACCACGGAGACAGAGGCAGCCCAGCTCCACCTTGGCCCTCTGGGGAGCATAGGGCTAGGTGAGAACTAGGCCAGCGCCGCGATCCTGAGCCAAGCCGCTTTGGGGCTGAGGTCTGTTCCCCGAGCACAGTTTCCCTTTGCAGAATGCAGCTCCTCGAAGTGCGTTTTGGGCCGTTTCGGAGGTAGGCCCTAGGTGGGTCTCTCCCTAGCAGGCTACGGGTGGGTTGCTAGGGCCAGTGCAAACAGGGCTTCTTCATGCCACATCAGCCTTCTCCGACAAGGAGAACACGTTTGTAGTTGGTTTCAAGCTGAGGACACCACCAGCCAAGCAGCGGTGCCCACGGAGCCAGAGGCAGCCCAGCCCCTCCTTGGCCCTCTGGGGAGCATAGGGCTAGGTGAGAAGTAGGCCAGCGCAGCGATCCTGAGCCAAGCCGCATTGGGGCTGAGGTCTGTTCCCTGAGCACAGTTTCCCTTTGCAGAATGCAGCTCCTCGAAGCGCGTTTTGGGCTGTTTCGGAGGTAGGCCCTAGGTGGGTCCCTCCCTAGCAGGCTACGGGTGGGTTGCTAGGGCCAGTCCAAACAGGGCTCCTTCATGCCACGTCAGCCTTCTCCGCGAAGGAGAACACGTTTGGAGTTGGTTTCAGGCTGCAGACACCACCAGCCAAGCAGCAGTGACCACGGAGACAGAGGCAGCCCAGCTCCACCTTGGCCCTATGTGGAGCATAGGGCTAGGTGAGAACTAGGCCAGCGCCGCGATCCTGAGTCAAGCCGCATTGGGGCTGAGGTCTGTTCCCCGAGCACAGTTTCCCTTTGCAGAATGCAGCTCCTCGAAGCGCGTTTTGGGCCGTTTCGGAGGTAGGCCCTAGGTGGGTCTCTCCCTAGCAGGCTACGGGTGGGTTGCTAGGGCCAGTGCAAACAGGGCTTCTTCATGCCACATCAGCCTTCTCCGACAAGGAGAACACGTTTGTAGTTGGTTTCAAGCTGAGGACACCACCAGCCAAGCAGCGGTGCCCACGGAGCCAGAGGCAGCCCAGCCCCTCCTTGGCCCTCTGGGAAGCATAGGGCTAGGTGAGAACTAGGCCAGCACAGCGATCCTGAGCCAAGCCCCATTGGGGCTGAGGTCTGTTCCTGGAGCACAGTTTCCCTTTGCAGAATGCAGCTCCTCGAAGCGCGTTTTGGGCCGTTTCGGAGATAGGCCCTAGGTGGGTCCCTCCATAGGTGGCTATAGCTTTGCTGTTAGGGCCAGTGCAAACAGGGCTTCTTCATGCCAAATGAGCCTTCTCCGCCAAAGAGAACACGTTCTGAGTTGGTTTCAGGCTGCAGACTCCATCAGCCCAGCAGCAGTGCCCACGGAGCCAGTGGAAGCCCAGCCCCTCCTTGGCCCTCTGGGGAGCATAGGGCTAGGTGAGAACTAGGGCAGCGCAGCGATCCTGAGCCAAGCCGCATTGGGGCTGAGGTCTGTTCCCAGAGCACAGTTTCCCTTTGCAGAAGGCAGTTCCTCGAAGCGCGTTTTGGGCCGTTTCGGAGGTAGGCCCTAGGTGGGTCTCTCCCTAGCAGGCTACGGGTGGGTTGCTAGGGCCAGTGCTAACAGGGCTTCTTCATGCCACATCAGCCTTCTTCGCGAAGCAGAACACGTTCGGAGTTGGTTTCAAGCTGCGGACACCACCAGCCCAGCAGCAGTGCTCACGGAGCCAGATCAGCCCAGCCCCTCCTTGGCCCTCTGGGGAGCATAGGGCTAGGTGGGAACTAGGCCAGCGCAGCGATCCTGAGCCAAGCCGCATTGGGGCTGAGGTCTTTTCCCTGAGCACAGTTTCTCTTTGCAGGATGCACTTCCTCGAAGCGCGTTTTAGGCCGTTTCGGAGGTAGGCCCTAGGTGGGTTCCTCCCTATCTGGCTATAGGTGGGTTGCTAGGGCCAGTCCAAACAGGGCTCCTTCATGCCAAGTCAGCCTTCTCCGCGAAGGAGAACACGTTTGGAGTTGGTTTCAGGCTGCAGACACCACCAGCCAAGCAGCAGTGACCACGGAGACAGAGGCAGCCCAGCTCCACCTTGGCCCTATGTGGAGCATAGGGCTAGGTGAGAACTAGGCCAGCGCCGCGATCCTGAGCCAAGCCGCTTTGGGGCTGAGGTCTGTTCCCCGAGCACAGTTTCCCTTTGCAGGATGCACTTCCTCGAAACGCGTTTTGGGCCGTTTCGGAGGTAGGCCCTAGGTGGGTGCCTCCCTATCTGGCTATAGGTGGGTTGCTAGGGCCAGTCCAAACAGGGCTCCTTCATGCCAAGTCAGCCTTCTCCGCGAAGGAGAACACGTTTGGAGTTGGTTTCAGGCTGCAGACACCACCAGCCAAGCAGCAGTGACCACGGAGACAGAGGCAGCCCAGCTCCACCTTGGCCCTCTGGGGAGCATAGGGCTAGGTGAGAACTAGGCCAGCGCCGCGATCCTGAGCCAAGCCGCTTTGGGGCTGAGGTCTGTTCCCCGAGCACAGTTTCCCTTTGCAGAATGCAGCTCCTCGAAGTGCGTTTTGGGCCGTTTCGGAGGTAGGCCCTAGGTGGGTCTCTCCCTAGCAGGCTACGGGTGGGTTGCTAGGGCCAGTGCAAACAGGGCTTCTTCATGCCACATCAGCCTTCTCCGAAAAGGAGAACACGTTTGTAGTTGGTTTCAAGCTGAGGACACCACCAGCCAAGCAGCGGTGCCCACGGAGCCAGAGGCAGCCCAGCCCCTCCTTGGCCCTCTGGGGAGCATAGGGCTAGGTGGGAACTAGGCCAGCGCCACGATCCTGAGCCAAGCCGCTTTGGGGCTGAGGTTTGTTCCTCGAGCACAGTTTCCCTTTGCAGAATGCAGCTCCTCGAAGCGCGTTTTGGGCCGTTTCGGAGCTAGGCTCTATGTGTGTCCCTCCCTAGGAGGCTATAGCTTTGCTGCTAGGGCAAGTGCGAACAGGGCTTCTTCATGCCAAATCAGCCTTCTTCGCGAAGGAGAACACGTTCGGAGTTGGTTTCAAGCTGCGGACACCACCAGCCCAGCAGCAGTGCCCATGGAGCCAGAGGTAGCCCAGCCCCTCCTTGGCCCTCTGGGGAGCATAGGGCTAGGTGAGAACTAGGCCAGCACAGCGATCCTGAGCCAAGCCGCATTGGGGCTGAGGTCTGTTCCCAGAGCACAGTTTCCCTTTGCAGAATGCAGCTCCTCGAAGCGCGTTTTGGGCCGTTTCGGAGGTAGGCCCTAGGTGTGTCCCTCCATAGGTGGCTATAGCTTTGCTGTTAGGGCCAGTGCAAACAGGGCTTCTTCATGCCAAATCAGCCTTCTCCGCCAAGGAGAACACGTTCTGAGTTGGTTTCAGGCTGCAGACACCATCAGCCCAGCAGCAGGGCCCACGGAGCCAGTGGAAGCCCAGCCCCTCCTTGGCCCTCTGGGGAGCATAGGGCTAGGTGAGAACTAGGCCAGCGCAGCGATCCTGAGCCAAGCCGCATTGGGGCTGAGGTCTGTTCCCAGAGCACAGTTATCCCTTTGCAGAAGGCAGTTCCTCGAAGCGCGTTTTGGGCCGTTTCGGAGGTAGGCCCTAGGTGGGTCTCTCCCTAGCAGGCTACGGGTGGGTTGCTAGGGCCAGTGCAAACAGGGCTTCTTCATGCCACATCAGCCTTCTTCGCGAAGCAGAACACGTTCGGAGTTGGTTTCAAGCTGCGGACACCACCAGCCCAGCAGCAGTGACCACGGAGACAGAGGCAGCCCAGCTCCACCTTGGCCCTATGTGGAGCATAGGGCTAGGTGAGAACTAGGCCAGCGCCGCGATCCTGAGCCAAGCCGCTTTGGGGCTGAGGTCTGTTCCCCGAGCACAGTTTCCCTTTGCAGGATGCACTTCCTCGAAACGCGTTTTGGGCCGTTTCGGAGGTAGACCCTAGGTGGGTTCCTCCCTATCTGGCTATAGGTGGGTTGCTAGGGCCAGTCCAAACAGGGCTCCTTCATGCCAAGTCAGCCTTCTCCGCGAAGGAGAACACGTTTGGAGTTGGTTTCAGGCTGCAGACACCACCAGCCAAGCAGCAGTGACCACGGAGACAGAGGCAGCCCAGCTCCACCTTGGCCCTCTGGGGAGCATAGGACTAGGTGAGAACTAGGCCAGCGCCGCGATCCTGAGCCAAGCCGCTTTGGGGCTGAGGTCTGTTCCCCGAGCACAGTTTCCCTTTGCAGAATGCAGCTCCTCGAAGTGCGTTTTGGGCCGTTTCGGAGGTAGGCCCTAGGTGGGTCTCTCCCTAGCAGGCTACGGGTGGGTTGCTAGGGCCAGTGCAAACAGGGCTTCTTCATGCCACATCAGCCTTCTCCGACAAGGAGAACACGTTTGTAGTTGGTTTCAAGCTGAGGACACCACCAGCCAAGCAGCGGTGCCCACGGAGCCAGAGGCAGCCCAGCCCCTCCTTGGCCCTCTGGGGAGCATAGGGCTAGGTGAGAACTAGGCCAGCACAGCGATCCTGAGCCAAGCCGCATTGGGGCTGAGGTCTGTTCCCAGAGCACAGTTTCCCTTTGCAGAATGCAGCTCCACGAAGCGCGTTTTGGGCCGTTTCGGAGATAGGCCCTAGGAGCCATGGAGCCATGGAGCCAGAGGTAGCCCAGCCCCTCCTTGGCCCTCTGGGGAGCATAGGGCTAGGTGAGAACTAGGCCAGCACAGCGATCCTGAGCCAAGCCGCATTGGGGCTGAGGTCTGTTCCCAGAGCACAGTTTCCCTTTGCAGAATGCAGCTCCTCGAAGCGCGTTTTGGGCCGTTTCGGAGATAGGCCCTAGGTGGGTCCCTCCCTAGCTGGCTATAGCTTTGCTGTTAGGGCCAGTGCTAACAGGGCTTCTTCATGCCAAATCAGCCTTCTCCGCCAAGGAGAACACGTTCTGAGTTGGTTTCAGGCTGCAGACACCATCAGCCCAGCAGCAGTGCCCACGGAGCCAGTGGCAGCCCAGCAACTCCTTGGCCCTCTGCGGAGCATAGGGCTATGTGAGAACTAGGCCAGCGCAGTGATCCTGAGCAAAGCCGCATTGGTGCTGAGGTTTGTTCCCCGAGCACAGTTTTTCTTTGCAGAATGCAGCTCCTCGAAGCGCGTTTTGGGCCGTTTCGGAGGTAGGCCCTAGGTGGGTCTCTCCCTAGCAGGCTACGGGTGGGTTGCTAGGGCCAGTGCAAACAGGGCTTCTTCATGCCACATCAGCCTTCTCCGACAAGGAGAACACGTTTGTAGTTGGTTTCCAGCTGCGGAGACCACCAGCCAAGCAGCGGTGCCCACGGAGCCAGAGGCAGCCCAGCCCCTCCTTGGCCCTCTGGGGAGCATAGGGCTAGGTGAGAACTAGGCCAGCGCCACGATCCTGAGCCAAGCCGCTTTGGGGCTGAGGTTTGTTCCTCGAGCACAGTTTCCCTTTGCAGAATGCAGCTCCTCGAAGCGCGTTTTGGGCCGTTTCGGAGCTAGGCTCTATGTGTGTCCCTCCCTAGGAGGCTATAGCTTTGCTGCTAGGGCAAGTGCGAACAGGGCTTCTTCATGCCAAATCAGCCTTCTTCGCGAAGGAGAACACGTTCGGAGTTGGTTTCAAGCTGCGGACACCACCAGCCCAGCAGCAGTGCCCATGGAGCCAGAGGTAGCCCAGCCCCTCCTTGGCCCTCTGGGGAGCATAGGGCTAGGTGAGAACTAGGCCAGCACAGCGATCCTGAGCCAAGCCGCATTGGGGCTGAGGTCTCTTCCCAGAGCATAGTTTCCCTTTGCAGAATGCAGCTCCTCGAAGCGCGTTTTGGGCCGTTTCGGAGATAGGCCCTAGGTGGGTCCCTCCCTAGCTGGCTATAGCTTTGCTGTTAGGGCCAGTGCTAACAGGGCTTCTTCATGCCAAATCAGCCTTCTCCGCCAAGGAGAACACGTTCTGAGTTGGTTTCAGGCTGCAGACACCATCAGCCCAGCAGCAGTGCCCACGGAGCCAGTGGCAGCCCAGCAACTCCTTGGCCCTCTGCGGAGCATAGGGCTATGTGAGAACTAGGCCAGCGCAGTGATCCTGAGCCAAGCCGCATTGGGGCTGAGGTTTGTTCCCCGAGCACAGTTTCGCTTTGCAGAATGCAGCTCCTCGAAGCGCGTTTTGGGCCGTTTCGGAGGTAGGCCCTAGGTGGGTCTCTCCCTAGCAGGCTACGGGTGGGTTGCTAGGGCCAGTGCAAACAGGGCTTCTTCATGCCACATCAGCCTTCTCCGACAAGGAGAACACGTTTGTAGTTGGTTTCAAGCTGAGGACACCACCAGCCAAGCAGCGGTGCCCACAGAGCCAGAGGCAGCCCAGCCCCTCCTTGGCCCTCTGGGGAGCATAGGGCTAGGTGAGAACTAGGCAGCACAGCGATCCTGAGCCAAGCCGCATTGGGGCTGAGGTCTGTTCCCAGAGCATAGTTTCCCTTTGCAGAATGCAGCTCCTCGAAGCGCGTTTTGGGCCGTTTCGGAGATAGGCCCTAGGTGGGTCCCTCCCTATCTGGCTATAGGTGGGTTGCTAGGGCCAGTCCAAACAGGGCTCCTTCATGCCAAGTCAGCCTTCTCCGCGAAGGAGAACACGTTTGGAGTTGGTTTCAGGCTGCAGACACCACCAGCCAAGCAGCAGTGACCACGGAGACAGAGGCAGCCCAGCTCCACCTTGGCCCTATGTGGAGCATAGGGCTAGGTGAGAACTAGGCCAGCACAGCGATCCTGAGTCAAGCCGCATTGGGGCTGAGGTCTGTTCCCCGAGCACAGTTTCCCTTTGCAGAATGCAGCTCCTCGAAGCGCGTTTTGGGCCGTTTCGGAGGTAGGCCCTAGGTGGCTCTCTCCCTAGCAGGCTACGGGTGGGTTGCTAGGGCCAGTGCAAACAGGGCTTCTTCATGCCACATCAGCCTTCTCCGACAAGGAGAACACGTTTGTAGTTGGTTTCAAGCTGAGGACACCACCAGCCAAGCAGCGGTGCCCACGGAGCCAGAGGCAGCCCAGCCCCTCCTTGGCCCTCTGGGGAGCATAGGGCTAGGTGAGAACTAGGCCAGCACAGCGATCCTGAGCCAAGCCGCATTGGGGCTGAGGTCTGTTCCCAGAGCACAGTTTCCCTTTGCAGAATGCAGCTCCTCGAAGCGCGTTTTGGGCCGTTTCGGAGCTAGGCTCTATGTGTGTCCCTCCCTAGGAGGCTATAGCTTTGCTGCTAGGGCAAGTGTGAACAGGGCTTCGTTCATGCCAAATCAGCCTTCTTCGCGAAGGAGAACACGTTCGGAGTTGGTTTCAAGCTGCGGACACCACCAGCCCAGCAGCAGTGCCCACGGAGCCAGAGGCAGCCCAGCCCCTCCTTGGCCCTCTGGGGAGCATAGGGCTAGGTGAGAACTAGGCCAGCGCAGCGATCCTGAGCCAAGCCGCATTGGGGCTGAGGTCTGTTCCCTGAGCACAGTTTCTCTTTGCAGAATGCAGCTCCTCGAAGCGCGTTTTCGGCCGTTTCGGAGGTAGGCCCTAGGTGGGTCCCTCCCTATCTGGCTATAGGTGGGTTGCTAGGGCCAGTCTAAACAGGGCTCCTTCATGCCAGGTCAGCCTTCTCCGCGACGGAGAACACGTTTGGAGTTGGTTTCAGGCTGCAGACACCACCAGCCAAGCAGCAGTGACCACGGAGACAGAGGCAGCCCAGCTCCACCTTGGCCCTCTGGGGAGCATAGGGCTAGGTGAGAACTAGGCCAGCGCCACGATCCTGAGCCAAGCCGCTTTGGGGATGAGGTTTGTTCCTCGAGCACAGTTTCCCTTTGCAGAATGCAGCTCCTCGAAGCGCGTTTTGGGCCGTTTCGGAGCTAGGCTCTATGTGTGTCCCTCCCTAGGAGGCTATAGCTTTGCTGCTAGGGCAAGTGCGAACAGGGCTTCTTCATGCCAAATCAGCCTTCTTCGCGAAGGAGAACACGTTCGGAGTTGGTTTCAAGCTGCGGACACCACCAGCCCAGCAGCAGTGCCCATGGAGCCAGAGGTAGCCCAGCCCCTCCTTGGCCCTCTGGGGAGCATAGGGCTAGGTGAGAACTAGGCCAGCACAGCGATCCTGAGCCAAGCCGCATTGGGGCTGAGGTCTGTTCCCAGAGCACAGTTTCCCTTTGCAGAATGCAGCTCCTCGAAGCGCGTTTTGGGCCGTTTCGGAGATAGGCCCTAGGTGGGTCCCTCCCTAGCTGGCTATAGCTTTGCTGTTAGGGCCAGTGCTAACAGGGCTTCTTCATGCCAAATCAGCCTTCTCCGCCAAGGAGAACACGTTCTGAGTTGGTTTCAGGCTGCAGACACCATCAGCCCAGCAGCAGTGCCCACGGAGCCAGTGGCAGCCCAGCAACTCCTTGGCCCTCTGCGGAGCATAGGGCTATGTGAGAACTAGGCCAGCGCAGTGATCCTGAGCAAAGCCGCATTGGTGCTGAGGTTTGTTCCCCGAGCACAGTTTTTATTTGCAGAATGCAGCTCCTCGAAGCGCGTTTTGGGCCGTTTTGGAGGTAGGCCCTAGGTGGGTCCCTCCCTAGCAGGCTACGGGTGGGTTGCTAGGGCCAGTGCAAACAGGGCTTCTTAATGCCACATCAGCCTTCTCCGCGAAGGAGAACACGTTTGGAGATGGTTTCAAGCTGAGGACACCACCAGCCAAGCAGCGGTGCCCACGGAGCGAGAGGCAGCCCAGCCCCTCCTTGGCCCTCTGGGGAGCATAGGGCTAGGTGAGAAGTAGGCCAGCACAGCGATCCTGAGCCAAGCTGCATTGGGGCTGAGGTCTGTTCCCAGAGCATAGTTTCCCTTTGCAGAATGCAGCTCCTCGAAGCGCGTTTTGGGCCGTTTCGGAGGTAGGCCCTAGGTGGGTCCCTCCCTATCTGGCTATAGGTGGGTTGCTAGGGCCAGTCCAAACAGGGCTCCTTCATGCCACGTCAGCCTTCTCCGCGAAGGAGAACACGTTTGGAGTTGGTTTCAGGCTGCAGACACCACCAGCCAAGCAGCAGTGACCACGGAGACAGAGGCAGCCCAGCTCCACCTTGGCCCTATGTGGAGCATAGGGCTAGGTGAGAACTAGGCCAGCGCCGCGATCCTGAGTCAAGCCGCATTGGGGCTGAGGTCTGTTCCCCGAGCACAGTTTCCCTTTGCAGAATGCAGCTCCTCGAAGCGCGTTTTGGGCCGTTTCGGAGGTAGGCCCTAGGTGGGTCTCTCCCTAGCAGGCTACGGGTGGGTTGCTAGGGCCAGTGCAAACAGGGCTTCTTCATGCCACATCAGCCTTCTCCGACAAGGAGAACACGTTTGTAGTTGGTTTCAAGCTGAGGACACCACCAGCCAAGCAGCGGTGCCCACGGAGCCAGAGGCAGCCCAGCCCCTCCTTGGCCCTCTGGGGAGCATAGGGCTAGGTGAGAAGTAGGCCAGCACAGCGATCCTGAGCCAAGCCGCACTGGGGCTGAGGTCTGTTCCCAGAGCACAGTTTCCCTTTGCAGAATGCAGCTCCTCGAAGCGCGTTTTGGGCCGTTTCGGAGCTAGGCTCTATGTGTGTCCCTCCCTAGGAGGCTATAGCTTTGCTGCTAGGGCAAGTGCGAACAGGGCTTCTTCATGCCACATCAGCCTTCTTCGCGAAGGAGAACACGTTCGGAGTTGGTTTCAAGCTGCGGACACCACCAGGCCAGCAGCAGTGCCCATGGAGCCAGAGGTAGCCCAGCCCCTCCTTGGCACTCTGGGAAGCATAGGTCTAGGTGAGAACTAGGCCAGCACAGCGATCCTGAGCCAAGCCCCATTGGGGCTGAGGTCTGTTCCTGGAGCACAGTTTCCCTTTGCAGAATGCAGCTCCTCGAAGCGAGTTTTGGGCCGTTTCGGAGGTAGGCCCTAGGTGGGTCTCTCCCTAGCAGGCTACGGGTGGGTTGCTAGGGCCAGTGCAAACAGGGCTTCTTCATGCCACATCAGCCTTCTTCGCGAAGGAGAACACGTTCGGAGTTGGTTTCAAGCTGCGGACACCACCAGCCCAGCAGCAGTGCCCACGGAGCCAGAGGCAGCCCAGCCCCTCCTTGGCCCTCTGGGGAGCATAGGGCTAGGTGAGAACTAGGCCAGCGCAGCGATCCTGAGCCAAGCCGCATTGGGGCTGAGGTCTGTTCCCTGAGCACAGTTTCCCTTTGCAGAATGCAGCTCCTCGAAGCGCGTTTTGGGCCGTTTCGGAGGTAGGCCCTAGGTGGGTTCCTCCCTATCTGGCTATAGGTGGGTTGCTAGGGCCAGTCCAAACAGGGCTCCTTCATGCCACATCAGCCTTCTCCGACAAGGAGAACACGTTTGTAGTTGGTTTCAAGCTGAGGACAACACCAGCCAAGCAGCGGTGCCCACGGAGCCAGAGGCAGCCCAGCCCCTCCTTGGCCCTCTGGGGAGCATAGGGCTAGGTGAGAAGTAGGCCAGCGCAGCGATCCTGAGCCAAGCCGCATTGGGGCTGAGGTCTGTTCCCTGAGCACAGTTTCCCTTTGCAGAATGCAGCTCCTCGAAGCGCGTTTTGGGCTGTTTCGGAGGTAGGCCCTAGGTGGGTCCCTCCCTAGCAGGCTACGGGTGGGTTGCTAGGGCCAGTCCAAACAGGGCTCCTTCATGCCACGTCAGCCTTCTCCGCGAAGGAGAACACGTTTGGAGTTGGTTTCAGGCTGCAGACACCACCAGCCAAGCAGCAGTGACCACGGAGACAGAGGCAGCCCAGCTCCACCTTGGCCCTATGTGGAGCATAGGGCTAGGTGAGAACTAGGCCAGCGCCGCGATCCTGAGTCAAGCCGCATTGGGGCTGAGGTCTGTTCCCCGAGGACAGTTTCCCTTTGCAGAATGCAGCTCCTCGAAGCGCGTTTTGGGCCGTTTCGGAGGTAGGCCCTAGGTGGGTCTCTCCCTAGCAGGCTACGGGTGGGTTGCTAGGGCCAGTGCAAACAGGGCTTCTTCATGCCACATCAGCCTTCTCCGACAAGGAGAACACGTTTGTAGTTGGTTTCAAGCTGAGGACACCACCAGCCAAGCAGCGGTGCCCACGGAGCCAGAGGCAGCCCAGCCCCTCCTTGGCCCTCTGGGAAGCATAGGGCTAGGTGAGAACTAGGCCAGCACAGCGATCCTGAGCCAAGCCCCATTGGGGCTGAGGTCTGTTCCTGGAGCACAGTTTCCCTTTGCAGAATGCAGCTCCTCGAAGCGCGTTTTGGGCCGTTTCGGAGATAGGCCCTAGGTGGGTCCCTCCATAGGTGGCTATAGCTTTGCTGTTAGGGCCAGTGCAAACAGGGCTTCTTCATGCCAAATCAGCCTTCTCCGCCAAAGAGAACACGTTCTGAGTTGGTTTCAGGCTGCAGACACCATCAGCCCAGCAGCAGTGCCCACGGAGCCAGTGGAAGCCCAGCCCCTCCTTGGCCCTCTGGGGAGCATAGGGCTAGGTGAGAACTAGGCCAGCGCAGCGATCCTGAGCCAAGCCGCATTGGGGCTGAGGTCTGTTCCCAGAGCACAGTTTCCCTTTGCAGAAGGCAGTTCCTCGAAGCGCGTTTTGGGCCGTTTCGGAGGTAGGCCCTAGGTGGGTCTCTCCCTAGCAGGCTACGGGTGGGTTGCTAGGGCCAGTGCAAACAGGGCTTCTTCATGCCACATCAGCCTTCTTCGCGAAGCAGAACACGTTCGGAGTTGGTTTCAAGCTGCGGACACCACCAGCCCAGCAGCAGTGCTCACGGAGCCAGAGGCAGCCCAGCCCCTCCTTGGCCCTCTGGGGAGCATAGGGCTAGGTGGGAACTAGGCCAGCGCAGCGATCCTGAGCCAAGCCGCATTGGGGCTGAGGTCTTTTCCCTGAGCACAGTTTCTCTTTGCAGGATGCACTTCCTCGAAGCGCGTTTTAGGCCGTTTCGGAGGTAGGCCCTAGGTGGGTTCCTCCCTATCTGGCTATAGGTGGGTTGCTAGGGCCAGTCCAAACAGGGCTCCTTCATGCCAAGTCAGCCTTCTCCGCGAAGGAGAACACGTTTGGAGTTGGTTTCAGGCTGCAGACACCACCAGCCAAGCAGCAGTGACCACGGAGACAGAGGCAGCCCAGCTCCACCTTGGCCCTATGTGGAGCATAGGGCTAGGTGAGAACTAGGCCAGCGCCGCGATCCTGAGCCAAGCCGCTTTGGGGCTGAGGTCTGTTCCCCGAGCACAGTTTCCCTTTGCAGGATGCACTTCCTCGAAACGCGTTTTGGGCCGTTTCGGAGGTAGGCCCTAGGTGGGTGCCTCCCTATCAGGCTATAGGTGGGTTGCTAGGGCCAGTCCAAACAGGGCTCCTTCATGCCAAGTCAGCCTTCTCCGCGAAGGAGAACACGTTTGGAGTTGGTTTCAGGCTGCAGACACCACCAGCCAAGCAGCAGTGACCACGGAGACAGAGGCAGCCCAGCTCCACCTTGGCCCTCTGGGGAGCATAGGGCTAGGTGAGAACTAGGCCAGCGCCGCGATCCTGAGCCAAGCCGCTTTGGGGCTGAGGTCTGTTCCCCGAGCACAGTTTCCCTTTGCAGAATGCAGCTCCTCGAAGTGCGTTTTGGGCCGTTTCGGAGGTAGGCCCTAGGTGGGTCTCTCCCTAGCAGGCTACGGGTGGGTTGCTAGGGCCAGTGCAAACAGGGCTTCTTCATGCCACATCAGCCTTCTCCGACAAGGAGAACACGTTTGTAGTTGGTTTCAAGCTGAGGACACCACCAGCCAAGCAGCGGTGCCCACGGAGCCAGAGGCAGCCCAGCCCCTCCTTGGCCCTCTGGGGAGCATAGGGCTAGGTGAGAACTAGGCCAGCGCCACGATCCTGAGCCAAGCCGCTTTGGGGCTGAGGTTTGTTCCTCGAGCACAGTTTCCCTTTGCAGAATGCAGCTCCTCGAAGCGCGTTTTGGGCCGTTTCGGAGCTAGGCTCTATGTGTGTCCCTCCCTAGGAGGCTATAGCTTTTCTGCTAGGGCAAGTGCGAACAGGGCTTCTTCATGCCAAATCAGCCTTCTTCGCGAAGGAGAACACGTTCGGAGTTGGTTTCAAGCTGCGGACACCACCAGCCCAGCAGCAGTGCCCATGGAGCCAGAGGTAGCCCAGCCCCTCCTTGGCCCTCTGGGGAGCATAGGGCTAGGTGAGAACTAGGCCAGCACAGCGATCCTGAGCCAAGCCGCATTGGGGCTGAGGTCTGTTCCCAGAGCACAGTTTCCCTTTGCAGAATGCAGCTCCTCGAAGCGCGTTTTGGGCCGTTTCGGAGGTAGGCCCTAGGTGTGTCCCTCCATAGGTGGCTATAGCTTTGCTGTTAGGGCCAGTGCTAACAGGGCTTCTTCATGCCAAATCAGCCTTCTCCGCCAAGGAGAACACGTTCTGAGTTGGTTTCAGGCTGCAGACACCATCAGCCCAGCAGCAGTGCCCACGGAGCCAGTGGAAGCCCAGCCCCTCCTTGGCCCTCTGGGGAGCATAGGGCTAGGTGAGAACTAGGCCAGCGCCACGATCCTGAGCCAAGCCGCATTGGGGCTGAGGTTTGTTCCTCGAGCACAGTTTCCCTTTGCAGAATGCAGCTCCTCGAAGCGCGTTTTGGGCCGTTTCGGAGGTAGGCCCTAGGTGGGTCTCTCCCTAGCAGGCTACGGGTGGGTTGCTAGGGCCAGTGCAAACAGGGCTTCTTCATGCCACATCAGCCTTCTCCGACAAGGAGAACACGTTTGTAGTTGGTTTCAAGCTGAGGACACCACCAGCCAAGCAGCGGTGCCCACGGAGCCAGAGGCAGCCCAGCCCCTCCTTGGCCCTCTGGGGAGCATAGGGCTAGGTGAGAACTAGGCCAGCGCCACGATCCTGAGCCAAGCCGCTTTGGGGCTGAGGTTTGTTCCTCGAGCACAGTTTCCCTTTGCAGAATGCAGCTCCTCGAAGCGCGTTTTGGGCCGTTTCGGAGCTAGGCTCTATGTGTGTCCCTCCCTAGGAGGCTATAGCTTTGCTGCTAGGGCAAGTGCGAACAGGGCTTCTTCATGCCAAATCAGCCTTCTTCGCGAAGGAGAACACGTTCGGAGTTGGTTTCAAGCTGCGGACACCACCAGCCCAGCAGCAGTGCCCATGGAGCCAGAGGTAGCCCAGCCCCTCCTTGGCCCTCTGGGGAGCATAGGGCTAGGTGAGAACTAGGCCAGCACAGCGATCCTGAGCCAAGCCGCATTGGGGCTGAGGTCTCTTCCCAGAGCATAGTTTCCCTTTGCAGAATGCAGCTCCTCGAAGCGCGTTTTGGGCCGTTTCGGAGATAGGCCCTAGGTGGGTCCCTCCCTAGCTGGCTATAGCTTTGCTGTTAGGGCCAGTGCAAACAGGGCTTCTTCATGCCAAATCAGCCTTCTCCGCCAAGGAGAACACGTTCTGAGTTGGTTTCAGGCTGCAGACACCATCAGCCCAGCAGCAGTGCCCACGGAGCCAGTGGAAGCCCAGCCCCTCCTTGGCCCTCTGGGGAGCATAGGGCTAGGTGAGAACTAGGCCAGCACAGCGATCCTGAGCCAAGCCGCATTGGGGCTGAGGTTTGTTCCCCGAGCACAGTTTCGCTTTGCAGAATGCAGCTCCTCGAAGCGCGTTTTGGGCCGTTTCGGAGGTAGGCCCTAGGTGGGTCTCTCCCTAGCAGGCTACGGGTGGGTTGCTAGGGCCAGTGCAAACAGGGCTTCTTCATGCCACATCAGCCTTCTCCGACAAGGAGAACACGTTTGTAGTTGGTTTCAAGCTGAGGACACCACCAGCCAAGCAGCGGTGCCCACGGAGCCAGAGGCAGCCCAGCCCCTCCTTGGCCCTCTGGGGAGCATAGGGCTAGGTGAGAACTAGGCCAGCACAGCGATCCTGAGCCAAGCCGCATTGGGGCTGAGGTCTGTTCCCAGAGCACAGTTTCCCTTTGCAGTATGCAGCTCCTCGAAGCGCGTTTTGGGCCGTTTCGGAGCTAGGCTCTATGTGTGTCCCTCCCTAGGAGGCTATAGCTTTGCTGCTAGGGCAAGTGTGAACAGGGCTTCGTTCATGCCATATCAGCCTTCTTCGCGAAGGAGAACACGTTCGGAGTTGGTTTCAAGCTGCGGACACCACCAGCCCAGCAGCAGTGCCCACGGAGCCAGAGGCAGCCCAGCCCCTCCTTGGCCCTCTGGGGAGCATAGGGCTAGGTGAGAACTAGGCCAGCGCAGCGATCCTGAGCCAAGCCGCATTGGGGCTGAGGTCTGTTCCCTGAGCACAGTTTCCCTTTGCAGGATGCACTTCCTCGAAACGCGTTTTCGGCCGTTTCGGAGGTAGGCCCTAGGTGGGTCTCTCCCTAGCAGGCTACGGGTGGGTTGCTAGGGCCAGTGCAAACAGGGCTTCTTTATGCCACATCAGCCTTCTCCGCGAAGGAGAACACGTTTGGAGATGGTTTCAAGCTGAGGACACCACCAGCCAAGCAGCGGTGCCCACGGAGCCAGAGGCAGCCCAGCCCCTCCTTGGCCCTCTGGGGAGCATAGGGCTAGGTGAGAACTAGGCCAGCGCAGCGATCCTGGGCCAAGCCGCATTGGGGCTGAGGTCTGTTCCCTGAGCACAGTTTCTCTTTGCAGAATGCAGTTCCTCAAAGCGCGTTTTGGGCCGTTTCGGAGGTAGGCCCTAGGTGGGTCCCTCCCTATCTGGCTATAGGTGGGTTGCTAGGGCCAGTCTAAACAGGGCTCCTTCATGCCAAGTCAGCCTTCTCCGCGACGGAGAACACGTTTGGAGTTGGTTTCAGGCTGCAGACACCACCAGCCAAGCAGCAGTGACCACGGAGACAGAGGCAGCCCAGCTCCACCTTGGCCCTCTGGGGAGCATAGGGCTAGGTGAGAACTAGGCCAGCGCCACGATCCTGAGCCAAGCCGCTTTGGGGCTGAGGTTTGTTCCTCGAGCACAGTTTCCCTTTGCAGAATGCAGCTCCTCGAAGCGCGTTTTGGGCCGTTTCGGAGGTAGGCCCTAGGTGGGTCTCTCCCTAGCAGGCTACGGGTGGGTTGCTAGGGCCAGTGCAAACAGGGCTTCTTCATGCCACATCAGCCTTCTCCGACAAGGAGAACACGTTTGTAGTTGGTTTCAAGCTGAGGACACCACCAGCCAAGCAGCGGTGCCCACGGAGCCAGAGGCAGCCCAGCCCCTCCTTGGCCCTCTGGGGAGCATAGGGCTAGGTGAGAACTAGGCCAGCGCCACGATCCTGAGCCAAGCCGCTTTGGGGCTGAGGTTTGTTCCTCGAGCACAGTTTCCCTTTGCAGAATGCAGCTCCTCGAAGCGCGTTTTGGGCCGTTTCGGAGCTAGGCTCTATGTGTGTCCCTCCCTAGGAGGCTATAGCTTTGCTGCTAGGGCAAGTGCGAACAGGGCTTCTTCATGCCAAATCAGCCTTCTTCGCGAAGGAGAACACGTTCGGAGTTGGTTTCAAGCTGCGGACACCACCAGCCCAGCAGCAGTGCCCATGGAGCCAGAGGTAGCCCAGCCCCTCCTTGGCCCTCTGGGGAGCATAGGGCTAGGTGAGAACTAGGCCAGCACAGCGATCCTGAGCCAAGCCGCATTGGGGCTGAGGTCTCTTCCCAGAGCATAGTTTCCCTTTGCAGAATGCAGCTCCTCGAAGCGCGTTTTGGGCCGTTTCGGAGATAGGCCCTAGGTGGGTCCCTCCCTAGCTGGCTATAGCTTTGCTGTTAGGGCCAGTGCTAACAGGGCTTCTTCATGCCAAATCAGCCTTCTCCGCCAAGGAGAACACGTTCTGAGTTGGTTTCAGGCTGCAGACACCATCAGCCCAGCAGCAGTGCCCACGGAGCCAGTGGCAGCCCAGCAACTCCTTGGCCCTCTGGGGAGCATAGGGCTATGTGAGAACTAGGCCAGCGCAGTGATCCTGAGCCAAGCCGCATTGGGGCTGAGGTTTGTTCCCCGAGCACAGTTTCGCTTTGCAGAATGCAGCTCCTCGAAGCGCGTTTTGGGCCGTTTCGGAGGTAGGCCCTAGGTGGGTCTCTCCCTAGCAGGCTACGGGTGGGTTGCTAGGGCCAGTGCAAACAGGGCTTCTTCATGCCACATCAGCCTTCTCCGACAAGGAGAACACGTTTGTAGTTGGTTTCAAGCTGAGGACACCACCAGCCAAGCAGCGGTGCCCACGGAGCCAGAGGCAGCCCAGCCCCTCCTTGGCCCTCTGGGGAGCATAGGGCTAGGTGAGAACTAGGCCAGCACAGCGATCCTGAGCCAAGCCGCATTGGGGCTGAGGTCTGTTCCCAGAGCACAGTTTCCCTTTGCAGAATGCAGCTCCTCGAAGCGCGTTTTGGGCCGTTTCGGAGCTAGGCTCTATGTGTGTCCCTCCCTAGGAGGCTATAGCTTTGCTGCTAGGGCAAGTGTGAACAGGGCTTCGTTCATGCCAAATCAGCCTTCTTCGCGAAGGAGAACACGTTCGGAGTTGGTTTCAAGCTGCGGACACCACCAGCCCAGCAGCAGTGCCCACGGAGCCAGAGGCAGCCCAGCCCCTCCTTGGCCCTCTGGGGAGCATAGGGCTAGGTGAGAACTAGGCCAGCGCAGCGATCCTGAGCCAAGCCGCATTGGGGCTGAGGTCTGTTCCCTGAGCACAGTTTCCCTTTGCAGGATGCACTTCCTCGAAACGCGTTTTCGGCCGTTTCGGAGGTAGGCCCTAGGTGGGTCTCTCCCTAGCAGGCTACGGGTGGGTTGCTAGGGCCAGTGCAAACAGGGCTTCTTTATGCCACATCAGCCTTCTCCGCGAAGGAGAACACGTTTGGAGATGGTTTCAAGCTGAGGACACCACCAGCCAAGCAGCGGTGCCCACGGAGCCAGAGGCAGCCCAGCCCCTCCTTGGCCCTCTGGGGAGCATAGGGCTAGGTGAGAACTAGGCCAGCGCAGCGATCCTGAGCCAAGCCGCATTGGGGCTGAGGTCTGTTCCCTGAGCACAGTTTCTCTTTGCAGAATGCAGTTCCTCAAAGCGCGTTTTGGGCCGTTTCGGAGGTAGGCCCTAGGTGGGTCCCTCCCTATCTGGCTATAGGTGGGTTGCTAGGGCCAGTCTAAACAGGGCTCCTTCATGCCAAGTCAGCCTTCTCCGCGACGGAGAACACGTTTGGAGTTGGTTTCAGGCTGCAGACACCACCAGCCAAGCAGCAGTGACCACGGAGACAGAGGCAGCCCAGCTCCACCTTGGCCCTCTGGGGAGCATAGGGCTAGGTGAGAACTAGGCCAGCGCCACGATCCTGAGCCAAGCCGCTTTGGGGCTGAGGTTTGTTCCTCGAGCACAGTTTCCCTTTGCAGAATGCAGCTCCTCGAAGCGCGTTTTGGGCCGTTTCGGAGCTAGGCTCTATGTGTGTCCCTCCCTAGGAGGCTATGGCTTTGCTGCTAGGGCAAGTGCGAACAGGGCTTCTTCATGCCAAATCAGCCTTCTTCGCGAAGGAGAACACGTTTGGAGTTGGTTTCAGGCTGCAGACACCACCAGCCAAGCAGCAGTGACCACGGAGACAGAGGCAGCCCAGCTCCACCTTGGCCCTCTGGGGAGCATAGGGCTATGTGAGAACTAGGCCAGCACAGCGATCCTGAGCCAAGCCGCATTGGGGCTGAGGTCTGTTCCCGGAGCACAGTTTCCCTTTGCAGAATGCAGCTCCTCGAAGCGCGTTTTGGGCCGTTTCGGAGATAGGCCCTAGGTGGGTCCCTCCATAGGTGGCTATAGCTTTGCTGTTAGGGCCAGTGCAAACAGGGCTTCTTCATGCCAAATCAGCCTTCTCCGCCAAGGAGAACACGTTCTGAGTTGGTTTCAGGCTGCAGACACCATCAGCCCAGCAGCAGTGCCCACGGAGCCAGTGGAAGCCCAGCCCCTCCTTGGCCCTCTGGGGAGCATAGGGCTAGGTGAGAACTAGGCCAGCGCAGCGATCCTGAGCCAAGCCGCATTGGGGCTGAGGTCTGTTCCCAGAGCACAGTTTCCCTTTGCAGAAGGCAGTTCCTCGAAGCGCGTTTTGGGCCGTTTCGGAGGTAGGCCCTAGGTGGGTCTCTCCCTAGCAGGCTACGGGTGGGTTGCTAGGGCCAGTGCAAACAGGGCTTCTTCATGCCACATCAGCCTTCTTCGCGAAGCAGAACACGTTCGGAGTTGGTTTCAAGCTGCGGACACCACCAGCCCAGCAGCAGTGACCACGGAGACAGAGGCAGCCCAGCTCCACCTTGGCCCTATGTGGAGCATAGGGCTAGGTGAGAACTAGGCCAGCGCCGCGATCCTGAGCCAAGCCGCTTTGGGGCTGAGGTCTGTTCCCCGAGCACAGTTTCCCTTTGCAGGATGCACTTCCTCGAAACGCGTTTTGGGCCGTTTCGGAGGTAGGCCCTAGGTGGGTTCCTCCCTATCTGGCTATAGGTGGGTTGCTAGGGCCAGTCCAAACAGGGCTCCTTCATGCCAAGTCAGCCTTCTCCGCGAAGGAGAACACGTTTGGAGTTGGTTTCAGGCTGCAGACACCACCAGCCAAGCAGCAGTGACCACGGAGACAGAGGCAGCCCAGCTCCACCTTGGCCCTCTGGGGAGCATAGGGCTAGGTGAGAAGTAGGCCAGCGCAGCGATCCTGAGCCAAGCCGCATTGGGGCTGAGGTCTGTTCCCTGAGCACAGTTTCCCTTTGCAGAATGCAGCTCCTCGAAGCGCGTTTTGGGCTGTTTCGGAGGTAGGCCCTAGGTGGGTCCCTCCCTAGCAGGCTACGGGTGGGTTGCTAGGGCCAGTCCAAACAGGGCTCCTTCATGCCACGTCAGCCTTCTCCGCGAAGGAGAACACGTTTGGAGTTGGTTTCAGGCTGCAGACACCACCAGCCAAGCAGCAGTGACCACGGAGACAGAGGCAGCCCAGCTCCACCTTGGCCCTATGTGGAGCATAGGGCTAGGTGAGAACTAGGCCAGCGCCGCGATCCTGAGTCAAGCCGCATTGGGGCTGAGGTCTGTTCCCCGAGCACAGTTTCCCTTTGCAGAATGCAGCTCCTCGAAGCGCGTTTTGGGCCGTTTCGGAGGTAGGCCCTAGGTGGGTCTCTCCCTAGCAGGCTACGGGTGGGTTGCTAGGGCCAGTGCAAACAGGGCTTCTTCATGCCACATCAGCCTTCTTCGCGAAGCAGAACACGTTCGGAGTTGGTTTCAAGCTGCGGACACCACCAGCCCAGCAGCAGTGACCACGGAGACAGAGGCAGCCCAGCTCCACCTTGGCCCTATGTGGAGCATAGGGCTAGGTGAGAACTAGGCCAGCGCCGCGATCCTGAGCCAAGCCGCTTTGGGGCTGAGGTCTGTTCCCCGAGCACAGTTTCCCTTTGCAGGATGCACTTCCTCGAAACGCGTTTTGGGCCGTTTCGAAGGTAGGCCCTAGGTGGGTTCCTCCCTATCTGGCTATAGGTGGGTTGCTAGGGCCAGTCCAAACAGGGCTCCTTCATGCCAAGTCAGCCTTCTCCGCGAAGGAGAACACGTTTGGAGTTGGTTTCAGGCTGCAGACACCACCAGCCAAGCAGCAGTGCCCACGGAGCCAGAGGCAGCCCAGCCCCACCTTGGCCCTCTGGGGAGCATAGGGCTAGGTGAGAACTAGGCCAGCGCCGCGATCCTGAGCCAAGCCGCTTTGGGGCTGAGGTCTGTTCCCCGAGCACAGTTTCCCTTTGCAGAATGCAGCTCCTCGAAGTGCGTTTTGGGCCGTTTCGGAGGTAGGCCCTAGGTGGGTCTCTCCCTAGCAGGCTACGGGTGGGTTGCTAGGGCCAGTGCAAACAGGGCTTCTTCATGCCACATCAGCCTTCTCCGACAAGGAGAACACGTTTGTAGTTGGTTTCCAGCTGAGGACACCACCAGCCAAGCAGCGGTGCCCACGGAGCCAGAGGCAGCCCAGCCCCTCCTTGGCCCTCTGGGGAGCATAGGGCTAGGTGGGAACTAGGCCAGCGCCACGATCCTGAGCCAAGCCGCTTTGGGGCTGAGGTTTGTTCCTCGAGCACAGTTTCCCTTTGCAGAATGCAGCTCCTCGAAGCGCGTTTTGGGCCGTTTCGGAGCTAGGCTCTATGTGTGTCCCTCCCTAGGAGGCTATAGCTTTGCTGCTAGGGCAAGTGCGAACAGGGCTTCTTCATGCCAAATCAGCCTTCTTCGCGAAGGAGAACACGTTCGGAGTTGGTTTCAAGCTGCGGACACCACCAGCCCAGCAGCAGTGCCCATGGAGCCAGAGGTAGCCCAGCCCCTCCTTGGCCCTCTGGGGAGCATAGGGCTAGGTGAGAACTAGGCCAGCACAGCGATCCTGAGCCAAGCCGCATTGGGGCTGAGGTCTCTTCCCAGAGCATAGTTTCCCTTTGCAGAATGCAGCTCCTCGAAGCGCGTTTTGGGCCGTTTCGGAGATAGGCCCTAGGTGGGTCCCTCCCTAGCTGGCTATAGCTTTGCTGTTAGGGCCAGTGCTAACAGGGCTTCTTCATGCCAAATCAGCCTTCTCCGCCAAGGAGAACACGTTCTGAGTTGGTTTCAGGCTGCAGACACCATCAGCCCAGCAGCAGTGCCCACGGAGCCAGTGGCAGCCCAGCAACTCCTTGGCCCTCTGCGGAGCATAGGGCTATGTGAGAACTAGGCCAGCGCAGTGATCCTGAGCCAAGCCGCATTGGGGCTGAGGTTTGTTCCCCGAGCACAGTTTCGCTTTGCAGAATGCAGCTCCTCGAAGCGCGTTTTGGGCCGTTTCGGAGGTAGGCCCTAGGTGGGTCTCTCCCTAGCAGGCTACGGGTGGGTTGCTAGGGCCAGTGCAAACAGGGCTTCTTCATGCCACATCAGCCTTCTCCGACAAGGAGAACACGTTTGTAGTTGGTTTCAAGCTGAGGACACCACCAGCCAAGCAGCGGTGCCCACGGAGCCAGAGGCAGCCCAGCCCCTCCTTGGCCCTCTGGGGAGCATAGGGCTAGGTGAGAACTAGGCCAGCACAGCGATCCTGAGCCAAGCCGCATTGGGGCTGAGGTCTGTTCCCAGAGCACAGTTTCCCTTTGCAGAATGCAGCTCCTCGAAGCGCGTTTTGGGCCGTTTCGGAGCTAGGCTCTATGTGTGTCCCTCCCTAGGAGGCTATAGCTTTGCTGCTAGGGCAAGTGTGAACAGGGCTTCGTTCATGCCAAATCAGCCTTCTTCGCGAAGGAGAACACGTTCGGAGTTGGTTTCAAGCTGCGGACACCACCAGCCCAGCAGCAGTGCCCACGGAGCCAGAGGCAGCCCAGCCCCTCCTTGGCCCTCTGGGGAGCATAGGGCTAGGTGAGAACTAGGCCAGCGCAGCGATCCTGAGCCAAGCCGCATTGGGGCTGAGGTCTGTTCCCTGAGCACAGTTTCCCTTTGCAGGATGCACTTCCTCGAAACGCGTTTTCGGCCGTTTCGGAGGTAGGCCCTAGGTGGGTCTCTCCCTAGCAGGCTACGGGTGGGTTGCTAGGGCCAGTGCAAACAGGGCTTCTTTATGCCACATCAGCCTTCTCCGCGAAGGAGAACACGTTTGGAGATGGTTTCAAGCTGAGGACACCACCAGCCAAGCAGCGGTGCCCACGGAGCCAGAGGCAGCCCAGCCCCTCCTTGGCCCTCTGGGGAGCATAGGGCTAGGTGAGAACTAGGCCAGCGCAGCGATCCTGGGCCAAGCCGCATTGGGGCTGAGGTCTGTTCCCTGAGCACAGTTTCTCTTTGCAGAATGCAGTACCTCAAAGCGCGTTTTGGGCCGTTTCGGAGGTAGGCCCTAGGTGGGTCCCTCCCTATCTGGCTATAGGTGGGTTGCTAGGGCCAGTCTAAACAGGGCTCCTTCATGCCAAGTCAGCCTTCTCCGCGACGGAGAACACGTTTGGAGTTGGTTTCAGGCTGCAGACACCACCAGCCAAGCAGCAGTGACCACGGAGACAGAGGCAGCCCAGCTCCACCTTGGCCCTCTGGGGAGCATAGGGCTAGGTGAGAACTAGGCCATCGCCACGATCCTGAGCCAAGCCGCTTTGGGGCTGAGGTTTGTTCCTCGAGCACAGTTTCCCTTTGCAGAATGCAGCTCCTCGAAGCGCGTTTTGGGCCGTTTCGGAGGTAGGCCCTAGGTGGGTCTCTCCCTAGCAGGCTACGGGTGGGTTGCTAGGGCCAGTGCAAACAGGGCTTCTTCATGCCACATCAGCCTTCTCCGACAAGGAGAACACGTTTGTAGTTGGTTTCAAGCTGAGGACACCACCAGCCAAGCAGCGGTGCCCACGGAGCCAGAGGCAGCCCAGCCCCTCCTTGGCCCTCTGGGGAGCATAGGGCTAGGTGAGAACTAGGCCAGCGCCACGATCCTGAGCCAAGCCGCTTTGGGGCTGAGGTTTGTTCCTCGAGCACAGTTTCCCTTTGCAGAATGCAGCTCCTCGAAGCGCGTTTTGGGCCGTTTCGGAGCTAGGCTCTATGTGTGTCCCTCCCTAGGAGGCTATAGCTTTGCTGCTAGGGCAAGTGCGAACAGGGCTTCTTCATGCCAAATCAGCCTTCTTCGCGAAGGAGAACACGTTCGGAGTTGGTTTCAAGCTGCGGACACCACCAGCCCAGCAGCAGTGCCCATGGAGCCAGAGGTAGCCCAGCCCCTCCTTGGCCCTCTGGGGAGCATAGGGCTAGGTGAGAACTAGGCCAGCACAGCGATCCTGAGCCAAGCCGCATTGGGGCTGAGGTCTCTTCCCAGAGCATAGTTTCCCTTTGCAGAATGCAGCTCCTCGAAGCGCGTTTTGGGCCGTTTCGGAGATAGGCCCTAGGTGGGTCCCTCCCTAGCTGGCTATAGCTTTGCTGTTAGGGCCAGTGCTAACAGGGCTTCTTCATGCCAAATCAGCCTTCTCCGCCAAGGAGAACACGTTCTGAGTTGGTTTCAGGCTGCAGACACCATCAGCCCAGCAGCAGTGCCCACGGAGCCAGTGGCAGCCCAGCAACTCCTTGGCCCTCTGCGGAGCATAGGGCTATGTGAGAACTAGGCCAGCGCAGTGATCCTGAGCCAAGCCGCATTGGGGCTGAGGTTTGTTCCCCGAGCACAGTTTCGCTTTGCAGAATGCAGCTCCTCGAAGCGCGTTTTGGGCCGTTTCGGAGGTAGGCCCTAGGTGGGTCTCTCCCTAGCAGGCTACGGGTGGGTTGCTAGGGCCAGTGCAAACAGGGCTTCTTCATGCCACATCAGCCTTCTCCGACAAGGAGAACACGTTTGTAGTTGGTTTCAAGCTGAGGACACCACCAGCCAAGCAGCGGTGCCCACGGAGCCAGAGGCAGCCCAGCCCCTCCTTGGCCCTCTGGGAAGCATAGGGCTAGGTGAGAACTAGGCCAGCACAGCGATCCTGAGCCAAGCCGCATTGGGGCTGAGGTCTGTTCCCAGAGCACAGTTTCCCTTTGCAGAATGCAGCTCCTCGAAGCGCGTTTTGGGCCGTTTCGGAGCTAGGCTCTATGTGTGTCCCTCCCTAGGAGGCTATAGCTTTGCTGCTAGGGCAAGTGTGAACAGGGCTTCGTTCATGCCAAATCAGCCTTCTTCGCGAAGGAGAACACGTTCGGAGTTGGTTTCAAGCTGCGGACACCACCAGCCCAGCAGCAGTGCCCACGGAGCCAGAGGCAGCCCAGCCCCTCCTTGGCCCTCTGGGGAGCATAGGGCTAGGTGAGAACTAGGCCAGCACAGCGATCCTGAGCCAAGCCGCATTGGGGCTGAGGTCTGTTCCCTGAGCACAGTTTCCCTTTGCAGGATGCACTTCCTCGAAACGCGTTTTCGGCCGTTTCGGAGGTAGGCCCTAGGTGGGTCTCTCCCTAGCAGGCTACGGGTGGGTTGCTAGGGCCAGTGCAAACAGGGCTTCTTTATGCCACATCAGCCTTCTCCGCGAAGGAGAACACGTTTGGAGATGGTTTCAAGCTGAGGACACCACCAGCCAAGCAGCGGTGCCCACGGAGCCAGAGGCAGCCCAGCCCCTCCTTGGCGCTCTGGGGAGCATAGGGCTAGGTGAGAACTAGGCCAGCGCAGCGATCCTGAGCCAAGCCGCATTGGGGCTGAGGTCTGTTCCCAGAGCACAGTTTCCCTTTGCAGAAGGCAGTTCCTCGAAGCGCGTTTTGGGCCGTTTCGGAGGTAGGCCCTAGGTGGGTCTCTCCCTAGCAGGCTACGGGTGGGTTGCTAGGGCCAGTGCAAACAGGGCTTCTTCATGCCACATCAGCCTTCTTCGCGAAGCAGAACACGTTCGGAGTTGGTTTCAAGCTGCGGACACCACCAGCCCAGCAGCAGTGCTCACGGAGCCAGAGGCAGCCCAGCCCCTCCTTGGCCCTCTGGGGAGCATAGGGCTAGGTGGGAACTAGGCCAGCACAGCGATCCTGAGCCAAGCCGCATTGGGGCTGAGGTCTTTTCCCTGAGCACAGTTTCTCTTTGCAGGATGCACTTCCTCGAAGCGCGTTTTGGGCCGTTTCGGAGGTAGGCCCTAGGTGGGTTCCTCACTATCTGGCTATAGGTGGGTTGCTAGGGCCAGTCCAAACAGGGCTCCTTCATGCCAAGTCAGCCTTCTCCGCGAAGGAGAACACGTTTGGAGTTGGTTTCAGGCTGCAGACACCACCAGCCAAGCAGCAGTGACCACGGAGACAGAGGCAGCCCAGCTCCACCTTGGCCCTATGTGGAGCATAGGGCTAGGTGAGAACTAGGCCAGCGCCGCGATCCTGAGCCAAGCCGCTTTGGGGCTGAGGTCTGTTCCCCGAGCACAGTTTCCCTTTGCAGGATGCACTTCCTCGAAACGCGTTTTGGGCCGTTTCGGAGGTAGGCCCTAGGTGGGTTCCTCCCTATCTGGCTATAGGTGGGTTGCTAGGGCCAGTCCAAACAGGGCTCCTTCATGCCAAGTCAGCCTTCTCCGCGAAGGAGAACACGTTTGGAGTTGGTTTCAGGCTGCAGACACCACCAGCCAAGCAGCAGTGACCACGGAGACAGAGGCAGCCCAGCTCCACCTTGGCCCTATGTGGAGCATAGGGCTAGGTGAGAACTAGGCCAGCGCCGCGATCCTGAGTCAAGCCGCATTGGGGCTGAGGTCTGTTCCCCGAGCACAGTTTCCCTTTGCAGAATGCAGCTCCTCGAAGTGCGTTTTGGGCCGTTTCGGAGGTAGGCCCTAGGTGGGTCTCTCCCTAGCAGGCTACGGGTGGGTTGCTAGGGCCAGTGCAAACAGGGCTTCTTCATGCCACATCAGCCTTCTCCGACAAGGAGAACACGTTTGTAGTTGGTTTCAAGCTGAGGACACCACCAGCCAAGCAGCGGTGCCCACGGAGCCAGAGGCAGCCCAGCCCCTCCTTGGCCCTCTGGGGAGCATAGGGCTAGGTGGGAACTAGGCCAGCGCCACGATCCTGAGCCAAGCCGCTTTGGGGCTGAGGTTTGTTCCTCGAGCACAGTTTCCCTTTGCAGAATGCAGCTCCTCGAAGCGCGTTTTGGGCCGTTTCGGAGCTAGGCTCTATGTGTGTCCCTCCCTAGGAGGCTATAGCTTTGCTGCTAGGGCAAGTGCGAACAGGGCTTCTTCATGCAACATCAGCCTTCTTCGCGAAGGAGAACACGTTTGGAGTTGGTTTCAAGCTGCGGACACCACCAGCCCAGCAGCAGTGCCCATGGAGCCAGAGGTAGCCCAGCCCCTCCTTGGCCCTCTGGGGAGCATAGGGCTAGGTGAGAACTAGGCCAGCACAGCGATCCTGAGCCAAGCCGCATTGGGGCTGAGGTCTGTTCCCAGAGCACAGTTTCCCTTTGCAGAATGCAGCTCCTCGAAGCGCGTTTTGGGCCGTTTCGGAGCTAGGCTCTATGTGTGTCCCTCCCTAGGAGGCTATAGCTTTGCTGCTAGGGCAAGTGTGAACAGGGCTTCGTTCATGCCAAATCAGCCTTCTTTGCGAAGGAGAACACGTTCGGAGTTGGTTTCAAGCTGCGGACACCACCAGCCCAGCAGCAGTGCCCACGGAGCCAGAGGCAGCCCAGCCCCTCCTTGGCCCTCTGGGGAGCATAGGGCTAGGTGAGAACTAGGCCAGCGCAGCGATCCTGAGCCAAGCCGCATTGGGGCTGAGGTCTGTTCCCTGAGCACAGTTTCCCTTTGCAGGATGCACTTCCTCGAAACGCGTTTTCGGCCGTTTCGGAGGTAGGCCCTAGGTGGGTCTCTCCCTAGCAGGCTACGGGTGGGTTGCTAGGGCCAGTGCAAACAGGGCTTCTTTATGCCACATCAGCCTTCTCCGCGAAGGAGAACACGTTTGGAGATGGTTTCAAGCTGAGGACACCACCAGCCAAGCAGCGGTGCCCACGGAGCCAGAGGCAGCCCAGCCCCTCCTTGGCCCTCTGGGGAGCATAGGGCTAGGTGAGAACTAGGCCAGCGCAGCGATCCTGGGCCAAGCCGCATTGGGGCTGAGGTCTGTTCCCTGAGCACAGTTTCTCTTTGCAGAATGCAGTTCCTCAAAGCGCGTTTTGGGCCGTTTCGGAGGTAGGCCCTAGGTGGGTCCCTCCCTATCTGGCTATAGGTGGGTTGCTAGGGCCAGTCTAAACAGGGCTCCTTCATGCCAAGTCAGCCTTCTCCGCGACGGAGAACACGTTTGGAGTTGGTTTCAGGCTGCAGACACCACCAGCCAAGCAGCAGTGACCACGGAGACAGAGGCAGCCCAGCTCCACCTTGGCCCTCTGGGGAGCATAGGGCTAGGTGAGAACTAGGCCAGCGCCACGATCCTGAGCCAAGCCGCTTTGGGGCTGAGGTTTGTTCCTCGAGCACAGTTTCCCTTTGCAGAATGCAGCTCCTCGAAGCGCGTTTTGGGCCGTTTCGGAGGTAGGCCCTAGGTGGGTCTCTCCCTAGCAGGCTACGGGTGGGTTGCTAGGGCCAGTGCAAACAGGGCTTCTTCATGCCACATCAGCCTTCTCCGACAAGGAGAACACGTTTGTAGTTGGTTTCAAGCTGAGGACACCACCAGCCAAGCAGCGGTGCCCACGGAGCCAGAGGCAGCCCAGCCCCTCCTTGGCCCTCTGGGGAGCATAGGGCTAGGTGAGAACTAGGCCAGCGCCACGATCCTGAGCCAAGCCGCTTTGGGGCTGAGGTTTGTTCCTCGAGCACAGTTTCCCTTTGCAGAATGCAGCTCCTCGAAGCGCGTTTTGGGCCGTTTCGGAGCTAGGCTCTATGTGTGTCCCTCCCTAGGAGGCTATAGCTTTGCTGCTAGGGCAAGTGCGAACAGGGCTTCTTCATGCCAAATCAGCCTTCTTCGCGAAGGAGAACACGTTCGGAGTTGGTTTCAAGCTGCGGACACCACCAGCCCAGCAGCAGTGCCCATGGAGCCAGAGGTAGCCCAGCCCCTCCTTGGCCCTCTGGGGAGCATAGGGCTAGGTGAGAACTAGGCCAGCACAGCGATCCTGAGCCAAGCCGCATTGGGGCTGAGGTCTCTTCCCAGAGCATAGTTTCCCTTTGCAGAATGCAGCTCCTCGAAGCGCGTTTTGGGCCGTTTCGGAGATAGGCCCTAGGTGGGTCCCTCCCTAGCTGGCTATAGCTTTGCTGTTAGGGCCAGTGCTAACAGGGCTTCTTCATGCCAAATCAGCCTTCTCCGCCAAGGAGAACACGTTCTGAGTTGGTTTCAGGCTGCAGACACCATCAGCCCAGCAGCAGTGCCCACGGAGCCAGTGGCAGCCCAGCAACTCCTTGGCCCTCTGCGGAGCATAGGGCTATGTGAGAACTAGGCCAGCGCAGTGATCCTGAGCCAAGCCGCATTGGGGCTGAGGTTTGTTCCCCGAGCACAGTTTCGCTTTGCAGAATGCAGCTCCTCGAAGCGCGTTTTGGGCCGTTTCGGAGGTAGGCCCTAGGTGGGTCTCTCCCTAGCAGGCTACGGGTGGGTTGCTAGGGCCAGTGCAAACAGGGCTTCTTCATGCCACATCAGCCTTCTCCGACAAGGAGAACACGTTTGTAGTTGGTTTCAAGCTGAGGACACCACCAGCCAAGCAGCGGTGCCCACGGAGCCAGAGGCAGCCCAGCCCCTCCTTGGCCCTCTGGGGAGCATAGGGCTAGGTGAGAACTAGGCCAGCACAGCGATCCTGAGCCAAGCCGCATTGGGGCTGAGGTCTGTTCCCAGAGCACAGTTTCCCTTTGCAGAATGCAGCTCCTCGAAGCGCGTTTTGGGCCGTTTCGGAGCTAGGCTCTATGTGTGTCCCTCCCTAGGAGGCTATAGCTTTGCTGCTAGGGCAAGTGTGAACAGGGCTTCGTTCATGCCAAATCAGCCTTCTTCGCGAAGGAGAACACGTTCGGAGTTGGTTTCAAGCTGCGGACACCACCAGCCCAGCAGCAGTGCCCACGGAGCCAGAGGCAGCCCAGCCCCTCCTTGGCCCTCTGGGGAGCATAGGGCTAGGTGAGAACTAGGCCAGCGCAGCGATCCTGAGCCAAGCCGCATTGGGGCTGAGGTCTGTTCCCTGAGCACAGTTTCCCTTTGCAGGATGCACTTCCTCGAAACGCGTTTTCGGCCGTTTCGGAGGTAGGCCCTAGGTGGGTCTCTCCCTAGCAGGCTACGGGTGGGTTGCTAGGGCCAGTGCAAACAGGGCTTCTTTATGCCACATCAGCCTTCTCCGCGAAGGAGAACACGTTTGGAGATGGTTTCAAGCTGAGGACACCACCAGCCAAGCAGCGGTGCCCACGGAGCCAGAGGCAGCCCAGCCCCTCCTTGGCCCTCTGGGGAGCATAGGGCTAGGTGAGAACTAGGCCAGCGCAGCGATCCTGAGCCAAGCCGCATTGGGGCTGAGGTCTGTTCCCAGAGCACAGTTTCCCTTTGCAGAAGGCAGTTCCTCGAAGCGCGTTTTGGGCCGTTTCGGAGGTAGGCCCTAGGTGGGTCTCTCCCTAGCAGGCTACGGGTGGGTTGCTAGGGCCAGTGCAAACAGGGCTTCTTCATGCCACATCAGCCTTCTTCGCGAAGCAGAACACGTTCGGAGTTGGTTTCAAGCTGCGGACACCACCAGCCCAGCAGCAGTGCTCACGGAGCCAGAGGCAGCCCAGCCCCTCCTTGGCCCTCTGGGGAGCATAGGGCTAGGTGGGAACTAGGCCAGCGCAGCGATCCTGAGCCAAGCCGCATTGGGGCTGAGGTCTTTTCCCTGAGCACAGTTTCTCTTTGCAGGATGCACTTCCTCGAAGCGCGTTTTGGGCCGTTTCGGAGGTAGGCCCTAGGTGGGTTCCTCACTATCTGGCTATAGGTGGGTTGCTAGGGCCAGTCCAAACAGGGCTCCTTCATGCCAAGTCAGCCTTCTCCGCGAAGGAGAACACGTTTGGAGTTGGTTTCAGGCTGCAGACACCACCAGCCAAGCAGCAGTGACCACGGAGACAGAGGCAGCCCAGCTCCACCTTGGCCCTATGTGGAGCATAGGGCTAGGTGAGAACTAGGCCAGCGCCGCGATCCTGAGTCAAGCCGCATTGGGGCTGAGGTCTGTTCCCCGAGCACAGTTTCCCTTTGCAGAATGCAGCTCCTCGAAGCGCGTTTTGGGCCGTTTCGGAGGTAGGCCCTAGGTGGGTCTCTCCCTAGCAGGCTACGGGTGGGTTGCTAGGGCCAGTGCAAACAGGGCTTCTTCATGCCACATCAGCCTTCTCCGACAAGGAGAACACGTTTGTAGTTGGTTTCAAGCTGAGGACACCACCAGCCAAGCAGCGGTGCCCACGGAGCCAGAGGCAGCCCAGCCCCTCCTTGGCCCTCTGGGGAGCATAGGGCTAGGTGAGAACTAGGCCAGCGCCACGATCCTGAGCCAAGCCGCTTTGGGGCTGAGGTTTGTTCCTCGAGCACAGTTTCCCTTTGCAGAATGCAGCTCCTCGAAGCGCGTTTTGGGCCGTTTCGGAGCTAGGCTCTATGTGTGTCCCTCCCTAGGAGGCTATAGCTTTGCTGCTAGGGCAAGTGCGAACAGGGCTTCTTCATGCCAAATCAGCCTTCTTCGCGAAGGAGAACACGTTCGGAGTTGGTTTCAAGCTGCGGACACCACCAGCCCAGCAGCAGTGCCCATGGAGCCAGAGGTAGCCCAGCCCCTCCTTGGCCCTCTGGGGAGCATAGGGCTAGGTGAGAACTAGGCCAGCACAGCGATCCTGAGCCAAGCCGCATTGGGGCTGAGGTCTCTTCCCAGAGCATAGTTTCCCTTTGCAGAATGCAGCTCCTCGAAGCGCGTTTTGGGCCGTTTCGGAGATAGGCCCTAGGTGGGTCCCTCCCTAGCTGGCTATAGCTTTGCTGTTAGGGCCAGTGCTAACAGGGCTTCTTCATGCCAAATCAGCCTTCTCCGCCAAGGAGAACACGTTCTGAGTTGGTTTCAGGCTGCAGACACCATCAGCCCAGCAGCAGTGCCCACGGAGCCAGTGGCAGCCCAGCAACTCCTTGGCCCTCTGGGGAGCATAGGGCTATGTGAGAACTAGGCCAGCGCAGTGATCCTGAGCCAAGCCGCATTGGGGCTGAGGTTTGTTCCCCGAGCACAGTTTCGCTTTGCAGAATGCAGCTCCTCGAAGCGCGTTTTGGGCCGTTTCGGAGGTAGGCCCTAGGTGGGTCTCTCCCTAGCAGGCTACGGGTGGGTTGCTAGGGCCAGTGCAAACAGGGCTTCTTCATGCCACATCAGCCTTCTCCGACAAGGAGAACACGTTTGTAGTTGGTTTCAAGCTGAGGACACCACCAGCCAAGCAGCGGTGCCCACGGAGCCAGAGGCAGCCCAGCCCCTCCTTGGCCCTCTGGGGAGCATAGGGCTAGGTGAGAACTAGGCCAGCACAGCGATCCTGAGCCAAGCCGCATTGGGGCTGAGGTCTGTTCCCAGAGCACAGTTTCCCTTTGCAGAATGCAGCTCCTCGAAGCGCGTTTTGGGCCGTTTCGGAGCTAGGCTCTATGTGTGTCCCTCCCTAGGAGGCTATAGCTTTGCTGCTAGGGCAAGTGTGAACAGGGCTTCGTTCATGCCAAATCAGCCTTCTTCGCGAAGGAGAACACGTTCGGAGTTGGTTTCAAGCTGCGGACACCACCAGCCCAGCAGCAGTGCCCACGGAGCCAGAGGCAGCCCAGCCCCTCCTTGGCCCTCTGGGGAGCATAGGGCTAGGTGAGAACTAGGCCAGCGCAGCGATCCTGAGCCAAGCCGCATTGGGGCTGAGGTCTGTTCCCTGAGCACAGTTTCCCTTTGCAGGATGCACTTCCTCGAAACGCGTTTTCGGCCGTTTCGGAGGTAGGCCCTAGGTGGGTCTCTCCCTAGCAGGCTACGGGTGGGTTGCTAGGGCCAGTGCAAACAGGTCTTCTTTATGCCACATCAGCCTTCTCCGCGAAGGAGAACACGTTTGGAGATGGTTTCAAGCTGAGGACACCACCAGCCAAGCAGCGGTGCCCACGGAGCCAGAGGCAGCCCAGCCCCTCCTTGGCCCTCTGGGGAGCATAGGGCTAGGTGAGAACTAGGCCAGCGCAGCGATCCTGAGCCAAGCCGCATTGGGGCTGAGGTCTGTTCCCTGAGCACAGTTTCTCTTTGCAGAATGCAGTTCCTCAAAGCGCGTTTTGGGCCGTTTCGGAGGTAGGCCCTAGGTGGGTCCCTCCCTATCTGGCTATAGGTGGGTTGCTAGGGCCAGTCTAAACAGGGCTCCTTCATGCCAAGTCAGCCTTCTCCGCGACGGAGAACACGTTTGGAGTTGGTTTCAGGCTGCAGACACCACCAGCCAAGCAGCAGTGACCACGGAGACAGAGGCAGCCCAGCTCCACCTTGGCCCTCTGGGGAGCATAGGGCTAGGTGAGAACTAGGCCAGCGCCACGATCCTGAGCCAAGCCGCTTTGGGGCTGAGGTTTGTTCCTCGAGCACAGTTTCCCTTTGCAGAATGCAGCTCCTCGAAGCGCGTTTTGGGCCGTTTCGGAGCTAGGCTCTATGTGTGTCCCTCCCTAGGAGGCTATAGCTTTGCTGCTAGGGCAAGTGCGAACAGGGCTTCTTCATGCCAAATCAGCCTTCTTCGCGAAGGAGAACACGTTTGGAGTTGGTTTCAGGCTGCAGACACCACCAGCCAAGCAGCAGTGACCACGGAGACAGAGGCAGCCCAGCTCCACCTTGGCCCTCTGGGGAGCATAGGGCTAGGTGAGAACTAGGCCAGCACAGCGATCCTGAGCCAAGCCGCATTGGGGCTGAGGTCTGTTCCCGGAGCACAGTTTCCCTTTGCAGAATGCAGCTCCTCGAAGCGCGTTTTGGGCCGTTTCGGAGATAGGCCCTAGGTGGGTCCCTCCATAGGTGGCTATAGCTTTGCTGTTAGGGCCAGTGCAAACAGGGCTTCTTCATGCCAAATCAGCCTTCTCCGCCAAGGAGAACACGTTCGGAGTTGGTTTCAGGCTGCAGACACCATCAGCCCAGCAGCAGTGCCCACGGAGCCAGTGGAAGCCCAGCCCCTCCTTGGCCCTCTGGGGAGCATAGGGCTAGGTGAGAACTAGGCCAGCGCAGCGATCCTGAGCCAAGCCGCATTGGGGCTGAGGTCTGTTCCCAGAGCACAGTTTCCCTTTGCAGAAGGCAGTTCCTCGAAGCGCGTTTTGGGCCGTTTCGGAGGTAGGCCCTAGGTGGGTCTCTCCCTAGCAGGCTACGGGTGGGTTGCTAGGGCCAGTGCAAACAGGGCTTCTTCATGCCACATCAGCCTTCTTCGCGAAGCAGAACACGTTCGGAGTTGGTTTCAAGCTGCGGACACCACCAGCCCAGCAGCAGTGACCACGGAGACAGAGGCAGCCCAGCTCCACCTTGGCCCTATGTGGAGCATAGGGCTAGGTGAGAACTAGGCCAGCGCCGCGATCCTGAGCCAAGCCGCTTTGGGGCTGAGGTCTGTTCCCCGAGCACAGTTTCCCTTTGCAGGATGCACTTCCTCGAAACGCGTTTTGGGCCGTTTCGGAGGTAGGCCCTAGGTGGGTTCCTCCCTATCTGGCTATAGGTGGGTTGCTAGGGCCAGTCCAAACAGGGCTCCTTCATGCCAAGTCAGCCTTCTCCGCGAAGGAGAACACGTTTGGAGTTGGTTTCAGGCTGCAGACACCACCAGCCAAGCAGCAGTGACCACGGAGACAGAGGCAGCCCAGCTCCACCTTGGCCCTCTGGGGAGCATAGGGCTAGGTGAGAACTAGGCCAGCACAGCGATCCTGAGCCAAGCCGCATTGGGGCTGAGGTCTGTTCCCAGAGCATAGTTTCCCTTTGCAGAATGCAGCTCCGCGAAGCGCGTTTTGGGCCGTTTCGGAGATAGGCCCTAGGTGGGTCCCTCCCTAGCTGGCTATAGCTTTGCTGTTAGGGCCAGTGCTAACAGGGCTTCTTCATGCCAAATCAGCCTTCTCCGCCAAGGAGAACACGTTCTGAGTTGGTTTCAGGCTGCAGACACCATCAGCCCAGCAGCAGTGCCCACGGAGCCAGTGGCAGCCCAGCAACTCCTTGGCCCTCTGGGGAGCATAGGGCTATGTGAGAACTAGGCCAGCGCAGTGATCCTGAGCCAAGCCGCATTGGGGCTGAGGTTTGTTCCCCGAGCACAGTTTCGCTTTGCAGAATGCAGCTCCTCGAAGCGCGTTTTGGGCCGTTTCGGAGGTAGGCCCTAGGTGGGTCCCTCCCTAGCAGGCTACGGGTGGGTTGCTAGGGCCAGTGCAAACAGGGCTTCTTTATGCCACATCAGCCTTCTCCGCGAAGGAGAACACGTTTGGAGATGGTTTCAAGCTGAGGACACCACCAGCCAAGCAGCGGTGCCCACGGAGCGAGAGGCAGCCCAGCCCCTCCTTGGCCCTATGGGGAGCATAGGGCTAGGTGAGAAGTAGGCCAGCACAGCGATCCTGGGCCAAGCCGCATTGGGGCTGAGGTCTGTTCCCAGAGCACAGTTTCCCTTTGCAGAATGCAGCTCCTCGAAGCGCGTTTTGGGCCGTTTCGGAGCTAGGCTATATGTGTGTCCCTCCCTAGGAGGCTATAGCTTTGCTGCTAGGGCAAGTGCGAACAGGGCTTCTTCATGCCACATCAGCCTTCTTCGCGAAGGAGAACACGTTCGGAGTTGGTTTCAAGCTGCGGACACCACCAGCCCAGCAGCAGTGCCCATGGAGCCAGAGGTAGCCCAGCCCCTCCTTGGCCCTCTGGGGAGCATAGGGCTAGGTGAGAACTAGGCCAGCACAGCGATCCTGAGCCAAGCCGCATTGGGGCTGAGGTCTCTTCCCAGAGCATAGTTTCCCTTTGCAGAATGCAGCTCCTCGAAGCACGTTTTGGGCCGTTTCGGAGATAGGCCCTAGGTGGGTCCCTCCCTAGCTGGCTATAGCTTTGCTGTTAGGGCCAGTGCTAACAGGGCTTCTTCATGCCAAATCAGCCTTCTCCGCCAAGGAGAACACGTTCTGAGTTGGTTTCAGGCTGCAGACACCATCAGCCCAGCAGCAGTGCCCACGGAGCCAGTGGCAGCCCAGCAACTCCTTGGCCCTCTGCGGAGCATAGGGCTATGTGAGAACTAGGCCAGCGCAGTGATCCTGAGCCAAGCCGCATTGGGGCTGAGGTTTGTTCCCCGAGCACAGTTTCGCTTTGCAGAATGCAGCTCCTCGAAGCGCGTTTTGGGCCGTTTCGGAGGTAGGCCCTAGGTGGGTCTCTCCCTAGCAGGCTACGGGTGGGTTGCTAGGGCCAGTGCAAACAGGGCTTCTTCATGCCACATCAGCCTTCTCCGACAAGGAGAACACGTTTGTAGTTGGTTTCAAGCTGAGGACACCACCAGCCAAGCAGCGGTGCCCACGGAGCCAGAGGCAGCCCAGCCCCTCCTTGGCCCTCTGGGGAGCATAGGGCTAGGTGGGAACTAGGCCAGCGCCACGATCCTGAGCCAAGCCGCTTTGGGGCTGAGGTTTGTTCCTCGAGCACAGTTTCCCTTTGCAGAATGCAGCTCCTCGAAGCGCGTTTTGGGCCGTTTCGGAGCTAGGCTCTATGTGTGTCCCTCCCTAGGAGGCTATAGCTTTGCTGCTAGGGCAAGTGCGAACAGGGCTTCTTCATGCCAAATCAGCCTTCTTCGCGAAGGAGAACACGTTCGGAGTTGGTTTCAAGCTGCGGACACCACCAGCCCAGCAGCAGTGCCCATGGAGCCAGAGGTAGCCCAGCCCCTCCTTGGCCCTCTGGGGAGCATAGGGCTAGGTGAGAACTAGGCCAGCACAGCGATCCTGAGCCAAGCCGCATTGGGGCTGAGGTCTCTTCCCAGAGCATAGTTTCCCTTTGCAGAATGCAGCTCCTCGAAGCGCGTTTTGGGCCGTTTCGGAGATAGGCCCTAGGTGGGTCCCTCCCTAGCTGGCTATAGCTTTGCTGTTAGGGCCAGTGCTAACAGGGCTTCTTCATGCCACATCAGCCTTCTTCGCGAAGCAGAACACGTTCGGAGTTGGTTTCAAGCTGCGGACACCACCAGCCCAGCAGCAGTGACCACGGAGACAGAGGCAGCCCAGCTCCACCTTGGCCCTATGTGGAGCATAGGGCTAGGTGAGAACTAGGCCAGCGCCGCGATCCTGAGCCAAGCCGCTTTGGGGCTGAGGTCTGTTCCCCGAGCACAGTTTCCCTTTGCAGGATGCACTTCCTCGAAACGCGTTTTGGGCCGTTTCGGAGGTAGGCCCTAGGTGGGTTCCTCCCTATCTGGCTATAGGTGGGTTGCTAGGGCCAGTCCAAACAGGGCTCCTTCATGCCAAGTCAGCCTTCTCCGCGAAGGAGAACACGTTTGGAGTTGGTTTCAGGCTGCAGACACCACCAGCCAAGCAGCAGTGACCACGGAGACAGAGGCAGCCCAGCTCCACCTTGGCCCTCTGGGGAGCATAGGGCTAGGTGAGAAGTAGGCCAGCGCAGCGATCCTGAGCCAAGCCGCATTGGGGCTGAGGTCTGTTCCCTGAGCACAGTTTCCCTTTGCAGAATGCAGCTCCTCGAAGCGCGTTTTGGGCTGTTTCGGAGGTAGGCCCTAGGTGGGTCCCTCCCTAGCAGGCTACGGGTGGGTTGCTAGGGCCAGTCCAAACAGGGCTCCTTCATGCCACGTCAGCCTTCTCCGCGAAGGAGAACACGTTTGGAGTTGGTTTCAGGCTGCAGACACCACCAGCCAAGCAGCAGTGACCACGGAGACAGAGGCAGCCCAGCTCCACCTTGGCCCTATGTGGAGCATAGGGCTAGGTGAGAACTAGGCCAGCGCCGCGATCCTGAGTCAAGCGGCATTGGGGCTGAGGTCTGTTCCCCGAGCACAGTTTCCCTTTGCAGAATGCAGCTCCTCGAAGCGCGTTTTGGGCCGTTTCGGAGGTAGGCCCTAGGTGGGTCTCTCCCTAGCAGGCTACGGGTGGGTTGCTAGGGCCAGTGCAAACAGGGCTTCTTCATGCCACATCAGCCTTCTCCGACAAGGAGAACACGTTCGGAGTTGGTTTCAAGCTGAGGACACCACCAGCCAAGCAGCGGTGCCCACGGAGCCAGAGGCAGCCCAGCCCCTCCTTGGTCCTCTGGGAAGCATAGGGCTAGGTGAGAACTAGGCCAGCACAGCGATCCTGAGCCAAGCCCCATTGGGGCTGAGGTCTGTTCCTGGAGCACAGTTTCCCTTTGCAGAATGCAGCTCCTCGAAGCGCGTTTTGGGCCGTTTCGGAGATAGGCCCTAGGTGGGTCCCTCCATAGGTGGCTATAGCTTTGCTGTTAGGGCCAGTGCAAACAGGGCTTCTTCATGCCAAATCAGCCTTCTCCGCCAAAGAGAACACGTTCTGAGTTGGTTTCAGGCTGCAGACACCACCAGCCAAGCAGCAGTGACCACGGAGACAGAGGCAGCCCAGCTCCACCTTGGCCCTCTGGGGAGCATAGGGCTAGGTGAGAACTAGGCCAGCACAGCGATCCTGAGCCAAGCCGCATTGGGGCTGAGGTCTGTTCCCAGAGCATAGTTTCCCTTTGCAGAATGCAGCTCCGCGAAGCGCGTTTTGGGCCGTTTCGGAGATAGGCCCTAGGTGGGTCCCTCCCTAGCTGGCTATAGCTTTGCTGTTAGGGCCAGTGCTAACAGGGCTTCTTCATGCCAAATCAGCCTTCTCCGCCAAGGAGAACACGTTCTGAGTTGGTTTCAGGCTGCAGACACCATCAGCCCAGCAGCAGTGCCCACGGAGCCAGTGGCAGCCCAGCAACTCCTTGGCCCTCTGGGGAGCATAGGGCTATGTGAGAACTAGGCCAGCGCAGTGATCCTGAGCCAAGCCGCATTGGGGCTGAGGTTTGTTCCCCGAGCACAGTTTCGCTTTGCAGAATGCAGCTCCTCGAAGCGCGTTTTGGGCCGTTTCGGAGGTAGGCCCTAGGTGGGTCCCTCCCTAGCAGGCTACGGGTGGGTTGCTAGGGCCAGTGCAAACAGGGCTTCTTTATGCCACATCAGCCTTCTCCGCGAAGGAGAACACGTTTGGAGATGGTTTCAAGCTGAGGACACCACCAGCCAAGCAGCGGTGCCCACGGAGCGAGAGGCAGCCCAGCCCCTCCTTGGCCCTATGGGGAGCATAGGGCTAGGTGAGAAGTAGGCCAGCACAGCGATCCTGGGCCAAGCCGCATTGGGGCTGAGGTCTGTTCCCAGAGCACAGTTTCCCTTTGCAGAATGCAGCTCCTCGAAGCGCGTTTTGGGCCGTTTCGGAGCTAGGCTATATGTGTGTCCCTCCCTAGGAGGCTATAGCTTTGCTGCTAGGGCAAGTGCGAACAGGGCTTCTTCATGCCACATCAGCCTTCTTCGCGAAGGAGAACACGTTCGGAGTTGGTTTCAAGCTGCGGACACCACCAGCCCAGCAGCAGTGCCCATGGAGCCAGAGGTAGCCCAGCCCCTCCTTGGCCCTCTGGGGAGCATAGGGCTAGGTGAGAACTAGGCCAGCACAGCGATCCTGAGCCAAGCCGCATTGGGGCTGAGGTCTCTTCCCAGAGCATAGTTTCCCTTTGCAGAATGCAGCTCCTCGAAGCGCGTTTTGGGCCGTTTCGGAGATAGGCCCTAGGTGGGTCCCTCCCTAGCTGGCTATAGCTTTGCTGTTAGGGCCAGTGCTAACAGGGCTTCTTCATGCCAAATCAGCCTTCTCCGCCAAGGAGAACACGTTCTGAGTTGGTTTCAGGCTGCAGACACCATCAGCCCAGCAGCAGTGCCCACGGAGCCAGTGGCAGCCCAGCAACTCCTTGGCCCTCTGCGGAGCATAGGGCTATGTGAGAACTAGGCCAGCGCAGTGATCCTGAGCCAAGCCGCATTGGGGCTGAGGTTTGTTCCCCGAGCACAGTTTCGCTTTGCAGAATGCAGCTCCTCGAAGCGCGTTTTGGGCCGTTTCGGAGGTAGGCCCTAGGTGGGTCTCTCCCTAGCAGGCTACGGGTGGGTTGCTAGGGCCAGTGCAAACAGGGCTTCTTCATGCCACATCAGCCTTCTCCGACAAGGAGAACACGTTTGTAGTTGGTTTCAAGCTGAGGACACCACCAGCCAAGCAGCGGTGCCCACGGAGCCAGAGGCAGCCCAGCCCCTCCTTGGCCCTCTGGGGAGCATAGGGCTAGGTGGGAACTAGGCCAGCGCCACGATCCTGAGCCAAGCCGCTTTGGGGCTGAGGTTTGTTCCTCGAGCACAGTTTCCCTTTGCAGAATGCAGCTCCTCGAAGCGCGTTTTGGGCCGTTTCGGAGCTAGGCTCTATGTGTGTCCCTCCCTAGGAGGCTATAGCTTTGCTGCTAGGGCAAGTGCGAACAGGGCTTCTTCATGCCAAATCAGCCTTCTTCGCGAAGGAGAACACGTTCGGAGTTGGTTTCAAGCTGCGGACACCACCAGCCCAGCAGCAGTGCCCATGGAGCCAGAGGTAGCCCAGCCCCTCCTTGGCCCTCTGGGGAGCATAGGGCTAGGTGAGAACTAGGCCAGCACAGCGATCCTGAGCCAAGCCGCATTGGGGCTGAGGTCTCTTCCCAGAGCATAGTTTCCCTTTGCAGAATGCAGCTCCTCGAAGCGCGTTTTGGGCCGTTTCGGAGATAGGCCCTAGGTGGGTCCCTCCCTAGCTGGCTATAGCTTTGCTGTTAGGGCCAGTGCTAACAGGGCTTCTTCATGCCACATCAGCCTTCTTCGCGAAGCAGAACACGTTCGGAGTTGGTTTCAAGCTGCGGACACCACCAGCCCAGCAGCAGTGACCACGGAGACAGAGGCAGCCCAGCTCCACCTTGGCCCTATGTGGAGCATAGGGCTAGGTGAGAACTAGGCCAGCGCCGCGATCCTGAGCCAAGCCGCTTTGGGGCTGAGGTCTGTTCCCCGAGCACAGTTTCCCTTTGCAGGATGCACTTCCTCGAAACGCGTTTTGGGCCGTTTCGGAGGTAGGCCCTAGGTGGGTTCCTCCCTATCTGGCTATAGGTGGGTTGCTAGGGCCAGTCCAAACAGGGCTCCTTCATGCCAAGTCAGCCTTCTCCGCGAAGGAGAACACGTTTGGAGTTGGTTTCAGGCTGCAGACACCACCAGCCAAGCAGCAGTGACCACGGAGACAGAGGCAGCCCAGCTCCACCTTGGCCCTCTGGGGAGCATAGGGCTAGGTGAGAAGTAGGCCAGCGCAGCGATCCTGAGCCAAGCCGCATTGGGGCTGAGGTCTGTTCCCTGAGCACAGTTTCCCTTTGCAGAATGCAGCTCCTCGAAGCGCGTTTTGGGCTGTTTCGGAGGTAGGCCCTAGGTGGGTCCCTCCCTAGCAGGCTACGGGTGGGTTGCTAGGGCCAGTCCAAACAGGGCTCCTTCATGCCACGTCAGCCTTCTCCGCGAAGGAGAACACGTTTGGAGTTGGTTTCAGGCTGCAGACACCACCAGCCAAGCAGCAGTGACCACGGAGACAGAGGCAGCCCAGCTCCACCTTGGCCCTATGTGGAGCATAGGGCTAGGTGAGAACTAGGCCAGCGCCGCGATCCTGAGTCAAGCGGCATTGGGGCTGAGGTCTGTTCCCCGAGCACAGTTTCCCTTTGCAGAATGCAGCTCCTCGAAGCGCGTTTTGGGCCGTTTCGGAGGTAGGCCCTAGGTGGGTCTCTCCCTAGCAGGCTACGGGTGGGTTGCTAGGGCCAGTGCAAACAGGGCTTCTTCATGCCACATCAGCCTTCTCCGACAAGGAGAACACGTTCGGAGTTGGTTTCAAGCTGAGGACACCACCAGCCAAGCAGCGGTGCCCACGGAGCCAGAGGCAGCCCAGCCCCTCCTTGGTCCTCTGGGAAGCATAGGGCTAGGTGAGAACTAGGCCAGCACAGCGATCCTGAGCCAAGCCCCATTGGGGCTGAGGTCTGTTCCTGGAGCACAGTTTCCCTTTGCAGAATGCAGCTCCTCGAAGCGCGTTTTGGGCCGTTTCGGAGATAGGCCCTAGGTGGGTCCCTCCATAGGTGGCTATAGCTTTGCTGTTAGGGCCAGTGCAAACAGGGCTTCTTCATGCCAAATCAGCCTTCTCCGCCAAAGAGAACACGTTCTGAGTTGGTTTCAGGCTGCAGACACCATCAGCCCAGCAGCAGTGCCCACGGAGCCAGTGGAAGCCCAGCCCCTCCTTGGCCCTCTGGGGTGCATAGGGCTAGGTGAGAACTAGGCCAGCGCAGCGATCCTGAGCCAAGGCGCATTGGGGCTGAGGTCTGTTCCCAGAGCACAGTTTCCCTTTGCAGAAGGCAGTTCCTCGAAGCGCGTTTTGGGCCGTTTCGGAGGTAGGCCCTAGGTGGGTCTCTCCCTAGCAGGCTACGGGTGGGTTGCTAGGGCCAGTGCAAACAGGGCTTCTTCATGCCACATCAGCCTTCTTCGCGAAGCAGAACACGTTCGGAGTTGGTTTCAAGCTGCGGACACCACCAGCCCAGCAGCAGTGCTCACGGAGCCAGAGGCAGCCCAGCCCCTCCTTGGCCCTCTGGGGAGCATAGGGCTAGGTGGGAACTAGGCCAGCGCAGCGATCCTGAGCCAAGCCGCATTGGGGCTGAGGTCTTTTCCCTGAGCACAGTTTCTCTTTGCAGGATGCACTTCCTCGAAGCGCGTTTTAGGCCGTTTCGGAGGTAGGCCCTAGGTGGGTTCCTCCCTATCTGGCTATAGGTGGGTTGCTAGGGCCAGTCCAAACAGGGCTCCTTCATGCCAAGTCAGCCTTCTCCGCGAAGGAGAACACGTTTGGAGTTGGTTTCAGGCTGCAGACACCACCAGCCAAGCAGCAGTGACCACGGAGACAGAGGCAGCCCAGCTCCACCTTGGCCCTATGTGGAGCATAGGGCTAGGTGAGAACTAGGCCAGCGCCGCGATCCTGAGCCAAGCCGCTTTGGGGCTGAGGTCTGTTCCCCGAGCACAGTTTCCCTTTGCAGGATGCACTTCCTCGAAACGCGTTTTGGGCCGTTTCGGAGGTAGGCCCTAGGTGGGTGCCTCCCTATCTGGCTATAGGTGGGTTGCTAGGGCCAGTCCAAACAGGGCTCCTTCATGCCAAGTCAGCCTTCTCCGCGAAGGAGAACACGTTTGGAGTTGGTTTCAGGCTGCAGACACCACCAGCCAAGCAGCAGTGACCACGGAGCCAGAGGCAGCCCAGCCCCTCCTTGGCCCTCTGGGGAGCATAGGGCTAGGTGAGAACTAGGCCAGCGCCGCGATCCTGAGCCAAGCCGCTTTGGGGCTGAGGTCTGTTCCCCGAGCACAGTTTCCCTTTGCAGAATGCAGCTCCTCGAAGTGCGTTTTGGGCCGTTTCGGAGGTAGGCCCTAGGTGGGTCTCTCCCTAGCAGGCTACGGGTGGGTTGCTAGGGCCAGTGCAAACAGGGCTTCTTCATGCCACATCAGCCTTCTCCGACAAGGAGAACACGTTTGTAGTTGGTTTCAAGCTGAGGACACCACCAGCCAAGCAGCGGTGCCCACGGAGCCAGAGGCAGCCCAGCCCCTCCTTGGCCCTCTGGGGAGCATAGGGCTAGGTGAGAACTAGGCCAGCGCCACGATCCTGAGCCAAGCCGCTTTGGGGCTGAGGTTTGTTCCTCGAGCACAGTTTCCCTTTGCAGAATGCAGCTCCTCGAAGCGCGTTTTGGGCCGTTTCGGAGCTAGGCTCTATGTGTGTCCCTCCCTAGGAGGCTATAGCTTTGCTGCTAGGGCAAGTGCGAACAGGGCTTTTTCATGCCAAATCAGCCTTCTTCGCGAAGGAGAACACGTTCGGAGTTGGTTTCAAGCTGCGGACACCACCAGCCCAGCAGCAGTGCCCATGGAGCCAGAGGTAGCCCAGCCCCTCCTTGGCCCTCTGGGGAGCATAGGGCTAGGTGAGAACTAGGCCAGCACAGCGATCCTGAGCCAAGCCGCATTGGGGCTGAGGTCTGTTCCCAGAGCACAGTTTCTCTTTGCGAATGCAGCTCCTCGAAGCGCGTTTTGGGCCGTTTCGGAGGTAGGCCCTAGGTGTGTCCATCCATAGGTGGCTATAGCTTTGCTGTTAGGGCCAGTGCAAACAGGGCTTCTTCATGCCAAATCAGCCTTCTCCGCCAAGGAGAACACGTTCTGAGTTGGTTTCAGGCTGCAGACACCATCAGCCCAGCAGCAGTGCCCACGGAGCCAGTGGAAGCCCAGCCCCTCCTTGGCCCTCTGGGGAGCATAGGGCTAGGTGAGAACTAGGCCAGCGCAGCGATCCTGAGCCAAGCCGCATTGGGGCTGAGGTCTGTTCCCAGAGCACAGTTTCCCTTTGCAGAAGGCAGTTCCTCGAAGCGCGTTTTGGGCCGTTTCGGAGGTAGGCCCTAGGTGGGTCTCTCCCTAGCAGGCTACGGGTGGGTTGCTAGGGCCAGTGCAAACAGGGCTTCTTCATGCCACATCAGCCTTCTTCGCGAAGCAGAACACGTTCGGAGTTGGTTTCAAGCTGCGGAAACCACCAGCCCAGCAGCAGTGACCACGGAGACAGAGGCAGCCCAGCTCCACCTTGGCCCTATGTGGAGCATAGGGCTAGGTGAGAACTAGGCCAGCGCCGCGATCCTGAGCCAAGCCGCTTTGGGGCTGAGGTCTGTTCCCCGAGCACAGTTTCCCTTTGCAGGATGCACTTCCTCGAAACGCGTTTTGGGCCGTTTCGGAGGTAGGCCCTAGGTGGGTTCCTCCCTATCTGGCTATAGGTGGGTTGCTAGGGCCAGTCCAAACAGGGCTCCTTCATGCCAAGTCAGCCTTCTCCGCGAAGGAGAACACGTTTGGAGTTGGTTTCAGGCTGCAGACACCACCAGCCAAGCAGCAGTGACCACGGAGACAGAGGCAGCCCAGCTCCACCTTGGCCCTCTGGGGAGCATAGGGCTAGGTGAGAACTAGGCCAGCGCCGCGATCCTGAGCCAAGCCGCTTTGGGGCTGAGGTCTGTTCCCCGAGCACAGTTTCCCTTTGCAGAATGCAGCTCCTCGAAGTGCGTTTTGGGCCGTTTCGGAGGTAGGCCCTAGGTGGGTCTCTCCCTAGCAGGCTACGGGTGGGTTGCTAGGGCCAGTGCAAACAGGGCTTCTTCATGCCACATCAGCCTTCTCCGACAAGGAGAACACGTTTGTAGTTGGTTTCAAGCTGAGGACACCACCAGCCAAGCAGCGGTGCCCACGGAGCCAGAGGCAGCCCAGCCCCTCCTTGGCCCTCTGGGGAGCATAGGGCTAGGTGGGAACTAGGCCAGCGCCACGATCCTGAGCCAAGCCGCTTTGGGGCTGAGGTTTGTTCCTCGAGCACAGTTTCCCTTTGCAGAATGCAGCTCCTCGAAGCGCGTTTTGGGCCGTTTCGGAGCTAGGCTCTATTTGTGTCCCTCCCTAGGAGGCTATAGCTTTGCTGCTAGGGCAAGTGCGAACAGGGCTTCTTCATGCAACATCAGCCTTCTTCGCGAAGGAGAACACGTTCGGAGTTGGTTTCAAGCTGCGGACACCACCAGCCCAGCAGCAGTGCCCATGGAGCCAGAGGTAGCCCAGCCCCTCCTTGTCCCTCTGGGGAGCATAGGGCTAGGTGAGAACTAGGCCAGCACAGCGATCCTGAGCCAAGCCGCATTGGGGCTGAGGTCTCTTCCCAGAGCATAGTTTCCCTTTGCAGAATGCAGCTCCTCGAAGCGCGTTTTGGGCCGTTTCGGAGATAGGCCCTAGGTGGGTCCCTCCCTAGCTGGCTATAGCTTTGCTGTTAGGGCCAGTGCTAACAGGGCTTCTTCATGCCAAATCAGCCTTCTCCGCCAAGGAGAACACGTTCTGAGTTGGTTTCAGGCTGCAGACACCATCAGCCCAGCAGCAGTGCCCACGGAGCCAGTGGCAGCCCAGCAACTCCTTGGCCCTCTGGGGAGCATAGGGCTATGTGAGAACTAGGCCAGCGCAGTGATCCTGAGCCAAGCCGCATTGGGGCTGAGGTTTGTTCCCCGAGCACAGTTTCGCTTTGCAGAATGCAGCTCCTCAAAGCGCGTTTTGGGCCGTTTCGGAGGTAGGCCCTAGGTGGGTCTCTCCCTAGCAGGCTACGGGTGGGTTGCTAGGGCCAGTGCAAACAGGGCTTCTTCATGCCACATCAGCCTTCTCCGACAAGGAGAACACGTTTGTAGTTGGTTTCAAGCTGAGGACACCACCAGCCAAGCAGCGGTGCCCACGGAGCCAGAGGCAGCCCAGCCCCTCCTTGGCCCTCTGGGGAGCATAGGGCTAGGTGAGAACTAGGCCAGCACAGCGATCCTGAGCCAAGCCGCATTGGGGCTGAGGTCTGTTCCCAGAGCACAGTTTCCCTTTGCAGAATGCAGCTCCTCGAAGCGCGTTTTGGGCCGTTTCGGAGCTAGGCTCTATGTGTGTCCCTCCCTAGGAGGCTATAGCTTTGCTGCTAGGGCAAGTGTGAACAGGGCTTCGTTCATGCCAAATCAGCCTTCTTCGCGAAGGAGAACACGTTCGGAGTTGGTTTCAAGCTGCGGACACCACCAGCCCAGCAGCAGTGCCCACGGAGCCAGAGGCAGCCCAGCCCCTCCTTGGCCCTCTGGGGAGCATAGGGCTAGGTGAGAACTAGGCCAGCGCAGCGATCCTGAGCCAAGCCGCATTGGGGCTGAGGTCTGTTCCCTGAGCACAGTTTCCCTTTGCAGGATGCACTTCCTCGAAACGCGTTTTCGGCCGTTTCGGAGGTAGGCCCTAGGTGGGTCTCTCCCTAGCAGGCTACGGGTGGGTTGCTAGGGCCAGTGCAAACAGGGTTTCTTTATGCCACATCAGCCTTCTCCGCGAAGGAGAACACGTTTGGAGATGGTTTCAAGCTGGGGACACCACCAGCCAAGCAGCGGTGCCCACGGAGCCAGAGGCAGCCCAGCCCCTCCTTGGCCCTCTGGGGAGCATAGGGCTAGGTGAGAACTAGGCCAGCGCAGCGATCCTGGGCCAAGCCGCATTGGGGCTGAGGTCTGTTCCCTGAGCACAGTTTCTCTTTGCAGAATGCAGTTCCTCAAAGCGCGTTTTGGGCCGTTTCGGAGGTAGGCCCTAGGTGGGTCCCTCCCTATCTGGCTATAGGTGGGTTGCTAGGGCCAGTCTAAACAGGGCTCCTTCATGCCAAGTCAGCCTTCTCCGCGACGGAGAACACGTTTGGAGTTGGTTTCAGGCTGCAGACACCACCAGCCAAGCAGCAGTGACCACGGAGACAGAGGCAGCCCAGCCCCACCTTGGCCCTCTGGGGAGCATAGGGCTAGGTGAGAACTAGGCCAGCGCCACGATCCTGAGCCAAGCCGCTTTGGGGCTGAGGTTTGTTCCTCGAGCACAGTTTCCCTTTGCAGAATGCAGCTCCTCGAAGCGCGTTTTGGGCCGTTTCGGAGGTAGGCCCTAGGTGGGTCTCTCCCTAGCAGGCTACGGGTGGGTTGCTAGGGCCAGTGCAAACAGGGCTTCTTCATGCCACATCAGCCTTCTCCGACAAGGAGAACACGTTTGTAGTTGGTTTCAAGCTGAGGACACCACCAGCCAAACAGCGGTGCCCACGGAGCCAGAGGCAGCCCAGCCCCTCCTTGGCCCTCTGGGGAGCATAGGGCTAGGTGAGAACTAGGCCAGCGCCACGATCCTGAGCCAAGCCGCTTTGGGGCTGAGGTTTGTTCCTCGAGCACAGTTTCCCTTTGCAGAATGCAGCTCCTCGAAGCGCGTTTTGGGCCGTTTCGGAGCTAGGCTCTATGTGTGTCCCTCCCTAGGAGGCTATAGCTTTGCTGCTAGGGCAAGTGCGAACAGGGCTTCTTCATGCCAAATCAGCCTTCTTCGCGAAGGAGAACACGTTCGGAGTTGGTTTCAAGCTGCGGACACCACCAGCCCAGCAGCAGTGCCCATGGAGCCAGAGGTAGCCCAGCCCCTCCTTGGCCCTCTGGGGAGCATAGGGCTAGGTGAGAACTACGCCAGCACAGCGATCCTGAGCCAAGCCGCATTGGGGCTGAGGTCTCTTCCCAGAGCATAGTTTCCCTTTGCAGAATGCAGCTCCTCGAAGCGCGTTTTGGGCCGTTTCGGAGATAGGCCCTAGGTGGGTCCCTCCCTAGCTGGCTATAGCTTTGCTGTTAGGGCCAGTGCTAACAGGGCTTCTTCATGCCAAATCAGCCTTCTCCGCCAAGGAGAACACGTTCTGAGTTGGTTTCAGGCTGCAGACACCATCAGCCCAGCAGCAGTGCCCACGGAGCCAGTGGCAGCCCAGCAACTCCTTGGCCCTCTGCGGAGCATAGGGCTATGTGAGAACTAGGCCAGCGCAGTGATCCTGAGCCAAGCCGCATTGGGGCTGAGGTTTGTTCCCCGAGCACAGTTTCGCTTTGCAGAATGCAGCTCCTCGAAGCGCGTTTTGGGCCGTTTCGGAGGTAGGCCCTAGGTGGGTCTCTCCCTAGCAGGCTACGGGTGGGTTGCTAGGGCCAGTGCAAACAGGGCTTCTTCATGCCACATCAGCCTTCTCCGACAAGGAGAACACGTTTGTAGTTGGTTTCAAGCTGAGGACACCACCAGCCAAGCAGCGGTGCCCACGGAGCCAGAGGCAGCCCAGCCCCTCCTTGGCCCTCTGGGGAGCATAGGGCTAGGTGAGAACTAGGCCAGCACAGCGATCCTGAGCCAAGCCGCATTGGGGCTGAGGTCTGTTCCCAGAGCACAGTTTCCCTTTGCAGAATGCAGCTCCTCGAAGCGCGTTTTGGGCCGTTTCGGAGCTAGGCTCTATGTGTGTCCCTCCCTAGGAGGCTATAGCTTTGCTGCTAGGGCAAGTGTGAACAGGGCTTCGTTCATGCCAAATCAGCCTTCTTCGCGAAGGAGAACACGTTCGGAGTTGGTTTCAAGCTGCGGACACCACCAGCCCAGCAGCAGTGCCCACGGAGCCAGAGGCAGCCCAGCCCCTCCTTGGCCCTCTGGGGAGCATAGGGCTAGGTGAGAACTAGGCCAGCGCAGCGATCCTGAGCCAAGCCGCATTGGGGCTGAGGTCTGTTCCCTGAGCACAGTTTCCCTTTGCAGGATGCACTTCCTCGAAACGCGTTTTCGGCCGTTTCGGAGGTAGGCCCTAGGTGGGTCTCTCCCTAGCAGGCTACGGGTGGGTTGCTAGGGCCAGTGCAAACAGGGCTTCTTTATGCCACATCAGCCTTCTCCGCGAAGGAGAACACGTTTGGAGATGGTTTCAAGCTGAGGACACCACCAGCCAAGCAGCGGTGCCCACGGAGCCAGAGGCAGCCCAGCCCCTCCTTGGCCCTCTGGGGAGCATAGGGCTAGGTGAGAACTAGGCCAGCGCAGCGATCCTGGGCCAAGCCGCATTGGGGCTGAGGTCTGTTCCCTGAGCACAGTTTCTCTTTGCAGAATGCAGTTCCTCAAAGCGCGTTTTGGGCCGTTTCGGAGGTAGGCCCTAGGTGGGTCCCTCCCTATCTGGCTATAGGTGGGTTGCTAGGGCCAGTCTAAACAGGGCTCCTTCATGCCAAGTCAGCCTTCTCCGCGACGGAGAACACGTTTGGAGTTGGTTTCAGGCTGCAGACACCACCAGCCAAGCAGCAGTGACCACGGAGACAGAGGCAGCCCAGCCCCACCTTGGCCCTCTGGGGAGCATAGGGCTAGGTGAGAACTAGGCCAGCGCCACGATCCTGAGCCAAGCCGCTTTGGGGCTGAGGTTTGTTCCTCGAGCACAGTTTCCCTTTGCAGAATGCAGCTCCTCGAAGCGCGTTTTGGGCCGTTTCGGAGGTAGGCCCTAGGTGGGTCTCTCCCTAGCAGGCTACGGGTGGGTTGCTAGGGCCAGTGCAAACAGGGCTTCTTCATGCCACATCAGCCTTCTCCGACAAGGAGAACACGTTTGTAGTTGGTTTCAAGCTGAGGACACCACCAGCCAAACAGCGGTGCCCACGGAGCCAGAGGCAGCCCAGCCCCTCCTTGGCCCTCTGGGGAGCATAGGGCTAGGTGAGAACTAGGCCAGCGCCACGATCCTGAGCCAAGCCGCTTTGGGGCTGAGGTTTGTTCCTCGAGCACAGTTTCCCTTTGCAGAATGCAGCTCCTCGAAGCGCGTTTTGGGCCGTTTCGGAGCTAGGCTCTATGTGTGTCCCTCCCTAGGAGGCTATAGCTTTGCTGCTAGGGCAAGTGCGAACAGGGCTTCTTCATGCCAAATCAGCCTTCTTCGCGAAGGAGAACACGTTCGGAGTTGGTTTCAAGCTGCGGACACCACCAGCCCAGCAGCAGTGCCCATGGAGCCAGAGGTAGCCCAGCCCCTCCTTGGCCCTCTGGGGAGCATAGGGCTAGGTGAGAACTAGGCCAGCACAGCGATCCTGAGCCAAGCCGCATTGGGGCTGAGGTCTCTTCCCAGAGCATAGTTTCCCTTTGCAGAATGCAGCTCCTCGAAGCGCGTTTTGGGCCGTTTCGGAGATAGGCCCTAGGTGGGTCCCTCCCTAGCTGGCTATAGCTTTGCTGTTAGGGCCAGTGCTAACAGGGCTTCTTCATGCCAAATCAGCCTTCTCCGCCAAGGAGAACACGTTCTGAGTTGGTTTCAGGCTGCAGACACCATCAGCCCAGCAGCAGTGCCCACGGAGCCAGTGGCAGCCCAGCAACTCCTTGGCCCTCTGCGGAGCATAGGGCTATGTGAGAACTAGGCCAGCGCAGTGATCCTGAGCCAAGCCGCATTGGGGCTGAGGTTTGTTCCCCGAGCACAGTTTCGCTTTGCAGAATGCAGCTCCTCGAAGCGCGTTTTGGGCCGTTTCGGAGGTAGGCCCTAGGTGGGTCTCTCCCTAGCAGGCTACGGGTGGGTTGCTAGGGCCAGTGCAAACAGGGCTTCTTCATGCCACATCAGCCTTCTCCGACAAGGAGAACACGTTTGTAGTTGGTTTCAAGCTGAGGACACCACCAGCCAAGCAGCGGTGCCCACGGAGCCAGAGGCAGCCCAGCCCCTCCTTGGCCCTCTGGGGAGCATAGGGCTAGGTGAGAACTAGGCCAGCACAGCGATCCTGAGCCAAGCCGCATTGGGGCTGAGGTCTGTTCCCAGAGCACAGTTTCCCTTTGCAGAATGCAGCTCCTCGAAGCGCGTTTTGGGCCGTTTCGGAGCTAGGCTCTATGTGTGTCCCTCCCTAGGAGGCTATAGCTTTGCTGCTAGGGCAAGTGTGAACAGGGCTTCGTTCATGCCAAATCAGCCTTCTTCGCGAAGGAGAACACGTTCGGAGTTGGTTTCAAGCTGCGGACACCACCAGCCCAGCAGCAGTGCCCACGGAGCCAGAGGCAGCCCAGCCCCTCCTTGGCCCTCTGGGGAGCATAGGGCTAGGTGAGAACTAGGCCAGCGCAGCGATCCTGAGCCAAGCCGCATTGGGGCTGAGGTCTGTTCCCTGAGCACAGTTTCCCTTTGCAGGATGCACTTCCTCGAAACGCGTTTTCGGCCGTTTCGGAGGTAGGCCCTAGGTGGGTCTCTCCCTAGCAGGCTACGGGTGGGTTGCAAGGGCCAGTGCAAACAGGGCTTCTTTATGCCACATCAGCCTTCTCCGCGAAGGAGAACACGTTTGGAGATGGTTTCAAGCTGAGGACACCACCAGCCAAGCAGCGGTGCCCACGGAGCCAGAGGCAGCCCAGCCCCTCCTTGGCCCTCTGGGGAGCATAGGGCTAGGTGAGAACTAGGCCAGCGCAGCGATCCTGAGCCAAGCCGCATTGGGGCTGAGGTCTGTTCCCAGAGCACAGTTTCCCTTTGCAGAAGGCAGTTCCTCGAAGCGCGTTTTGGGCCGTTTCGGAGGTAGGCCCTAGGTGGGTCTCTCCCTAGCAGGCTACGGGTGGGTTGCTAGGGCCAGTGCAAACAGGGCTTCTTCATGCCACATCAGCCTTCTTCGCGAAGCAGAACACGTTCGGAGTTGGTTTCAAGCTGCGGACACCACCAGCCCAGCAGCAGTGCTCACGGAGCCCGAGGCAGCCCAGCCCCTCCTTGGCCCTCTGGGGAGCATAGGGCTAGGTGGGAACTAGGCCAGCGCAGCGATCCTGAGCCAAGCCGCATTGGGGCTGAGGTCTTTTCCCTGAGCACAGTTTCTCTTTGCAGGATGCACTTCCTCGAAGCGCGTTTTGGGCCGTTTCGGAGGTAGGCCCTAGGTGGGTTCCTCACTATCTGGCTATAGGTGGGTTGCTAGGGCCAGTCCAAACAGGGCTCCTTCATGCCAAGTCAGCCTTCTCCGCGAAGGAGAACACGTTTGGAGTTGGTTTCAGGCTGCAGACACCACCAGCCAAGCAGCAGTGACCACGGAGACAGAGGCAGCCCAGCTCCACCTTGGCCCTATGTGGAGCATAGGGCTAGGTGAGAACTAGGCCAGCGCCGCGATCCTGAGCCAAGCCGCTTTGGGGCTGAGGTCTGTTCCCCGAGCACAGTTTCCCTTTGCAGGATGCACTTCCTCGAAACGCGTTTTGGGCCGTTTCGGAGGTAGGCCCTAGGTGGGTTCCTCCCTATCTGGCTATAGGTGGGTTGCTAGGGCCAGTCCAAACAGGGCTCCTTCATGCCAAGTCAGCCTTCTCCGCGAAGGAGAACACGTTTGGAGTTGGTTTCAGGCTGCAGACACCACCAGCCAAGCAGCAGTGACCACGGAGACAGAGGCAGCCCAGCTCCACCTTGGCCCTATGTGGAGCATAGGGCTAGGTGAGAACTAGGCCAGCGCCGCGATCCTGAGTCAAGCCGCATTGGGGCTGAGGTCTGTTCCCCGAGCACAGTTTCCCTTTGCAGAATGCAGCTCCTCGAAGCGCGTTTTGGGCCGTTTCGGAGGTAGGCCCTAGGTGGGTCTCTCCCTAGCAGGCTACGGGTGGGTTGCTAGGGCCAGTGCAAACAGGGCTTCTTCATGCCACATCAGCCTTCTCCGACAAGGAGAACACGTTTGTAGTTGGTTTCAAGCTGAGGACACCACCAGCCAAGCAGCGGTGCCCACGGAGCCAGAGGCAGCCCAGCCCCTCCTTGGCCCTCTGGGGAGCATAGGGCTAGGTGAGAACTAGGCCAGCGCCACGATCCTGAGCCAAGCCGCTTTGGGGCTGAGGTTTGTTCCTCGAGCACAGTTTCCCTTTGCAGAATGCAGCTCCTCGAAGCGCGTTTTGGGCCGTTTCGGAGCTAGGCTCTATGTGTGTCCCTCCCTAGGAGGCTATAGCTTTGCTGCTAGGGCAAGTGCGAACAGGGCTTCTTCATGCCAAATCAGCCTGATTCGCGAAGGAGAACACGTTCGGAGTTGGTTTCAAGCTGCGGACACCACCAGCCCAGCAGCAGTGCCCATGGAGCCAGAGGTAGCCCAGCCCCTCCTTGGCCCTCTGGGGAGCATAGGGCTAGGTGAGAACTAGGCCAGCACAGCGATCCTGAGCCAAGCCGCATTGGGGCTGAGGTCTCTTCCCAGAGCATAGTTTCCCTTTGCAGAATGCAGCTCCTCGAAGCGCGTTTTGGGCCGTTTCGGAGATAGGCCCTAGGTGGGTCCCTCCCTAGCTGGCTATAGCTTTGCTGTTAGGGCCAGTGCCTACAGGGCTTCTTCATGCCAAATCAGCCTTCTCCGCCAAGGAGAACACGTTCTGAGTTGGTTTCAGGCTGCAGACACCATCAGCCCAGCAGCAGTGCCCACGGAGCCAGTGGCAGCCCAGCAACTCCTTGGCCCTCTGGGGAGCATAGGGCTATGTGAGAACTAGGCCAGCGCAGTGATCCTGAGCCAAGCCGCATTGGGGCTGAGGTTTGTTCCCCGAGCACAGTTTCGCTTTGCAGAATGCAGCTCCTCGAAGCGCGTTTTGGGCCGTTTCGGAGGTAGGCCCTAGGTGGGTCTCTCCCTAGCAGGCTACGGGTGGGTTGCTAGGGCCAGTGCAAACAGGGCTTCTTCATGCCACATCAGCCTTCTCCGACAAGGAGAACACGTTTGTAGTTGGTTTCAAGCTGAGGACACCACCAGCCAAGCAGCGGTGCCCACGGAGCCAGAGGCAGCCCAGCCCCTCCTTGGCCCTCTGGGGAGCATAGGGCTAGGTGAGAACTAGGCCAGCACAGCGATCCTGAGCCAAGCCGCATTGGGGCTGAGGTCTGTTCCCAGAGCACAGTTTCCCTTTGCAGAATGCAGCTCCTCGAAGCGCGTTTTGGGCCGTTTCGGAGCTAGGCTCTATGTGTGTCCCTCCCTAGGAGGCTATAGCTTTGCTGCTAGGGCAAGTGTGAACAGGGCTTCGTTCATGCCAAATCAGCCTTCTTCGCGAAGGAGAACACGTTCGGAGTTGGTTTCAAGCTGCGGACACCACCAGCCCAGCAGCACTGCCCACGGAGCCAGAGGCAGCCCAGCCCCTCCTTGGCCCTCTGGGGAGCATAGGGCTAGGTGAGAACTAGGCCAGCGCAGCGATCCTGAGCCAAGCCGCATTGGGGCTGAGGTCTGTTCCCTGAGCACAGTTTGCCTTTGCAGGATGCACTTCCTCGAAACGCGTTTTCGGCCGTTTCGGAGGTAGGCCCTAGGTGGGTCTCTCCCTAGCAGGCTACGGGTGGGTTGCTAGGGCCAGTGCAAACAGGGCTTCTTTATGCCACATCAGCCTTCTCCGCGAAGGAGAACACGTTTGGAGATGGTTTCAAGCTGAGGACACCACCAGCCAAGCAGCGGTGCCCACGGAGCCAGAGGCAGCCCAGCCCCTCCTTGGCCCTCTGGGGAGCATAGGGCTAGGTGAGAACTAGGCCAGCGCAGCGATCCTGAGCCAAGCCGCATTGGGGCTGAGGTCTGTTCCCTGAGCACAGTTTCTCTTTGCAGAATGCAGTTCCTCAAAGCGCGTTTTGGGCCGTTTCGGAGGTAGGCCCTAGGTGGGTCCCTCCCTATCTGGCTATAGGTGGGTTGCTAGGGCCAGTCTAAACAGGGCTCCTTCATGCCAAGTCAGCCTTCTCCGCGACGGAGAACACGTTTGGAGTTGGTTTCAGGCTGCAGACACCACCAGCCAAGCAGCAGTGACCACGGAGACAGAGGCAGCCCAGCTCCACCTTGGCCCTCTGGGGAGCATAGGGCTAGGTGAGAACTAGGCCAGCGCCACGATCCTGAGCCAAGCCGCTTTGGGGCTGAGGTTTGTTCCTCGAGCACAGTTTCCCTTTGCAGAATGCAGCTCCTCGAAGCGCGTTTTGGGCCGTTTCGGAGCTAGGCTCTATGTGTGTCCCTCCCTAGGAGGCTATAGCTTTGCTGCTAGGGCAAGTGCGAACAGGGCTTCTTCATGCCAAATCAGCCTTCTTCGCGAAGGAGAACACGTTTGGAGTTGGTTTCAGGCTGCAGACACCACCAGCCAAGCAGCAGTGACCACGGAGACAGAGGCAGCCCAGCTCCACCTTGGCCCTCTGGGGAGCATAGGGCTATGTGAGAACTAGGCCAGCACAGCGATCCTGAGCCAAGCCGCATTGGGGCTGAGGTCTGTTCCCGGAGCACAGTTTCCCTTTGCAGAATGCAGCTCCTCGAAGCGCGTTTTGGGCCGTTTCGGAGATAGGCCCTAGGTGGGTCCCTCCATAGGTGGCTATAGCTTTGCTGTTAGGGCCAGTGCAAACAGGGCTTCTTCATGCCAAATCAGCCTTCTCCGCCAAGGAGAACACGTTCTGAGTTGGTTTCAGGCTGCAGACACCATCAGCCCAGCAGCAGTGCCCACGGAGCCAGTGGAAGCCCAGCCCCTCCTTGGCCCTCTGGGGAGCATAGGGCTAGGTGAGAACTAGGCCAGCGCAGCGATCCTGAGCCAAGCCGCATTGGGGCTGAGGTCTGTTCCCAGAGCACAGTTTCCCTTTGCAGAAGGCAGTTCCTCGAAGCGCGTTTTGGGCCGTTTCGGAGGTAGGCCCTAGGTGGGTCTCTCCCTAGCAGGCTACGGGTGGGTTGCTAGGGCCAGTGCAAACAGGGCTTCTTCATGCCACATCAGCCTTCTTCGCGAAGCAGAACACGTTCGGAGTTGGTTTCAAGCTGCGGACACCACCAGCCCAGCAGCAGTGACCACGGAGACAGAGGCAGCCCAGCTCCACCTTGGCCCTATGTGGAGCATAGGGCTAGGTGAGAACTAGGCCAGCGCCGCGATCCTGAGCCAAGCCGCTTTGGGGCTGAGGTCTGTTCCCCGAGCACAGTTTCCCTTTGCAGGATGCACTTCCTCGAAACGCGTTTTGGGCCGTTTCGGAGGTAGGCCCTAGGTGGGTTCCTCCCTATCTGGCTATAGGTGGGTTGCTAGGGCCAGTCCAAACAGGGCTCCTTCATGCCAAGTCAGCCTTCTCCGCGAAGGAGAACACGTTTGGAGTTGGTTTCAGGCTGCAGACACCACCAGCCAAGCAGCAGTGACCACGGAGACAGAGGCAGCCCAGCTCCACCTTGGCCCTCTGGGGAGCATAGGGCTAGGTGAGAACTAGGCCAGCACAGCGATCCTGAGCCAAGCCGCATTGGGGCTGAGGTCTCTTCCCAGAGCATAGTTTCCCTTTGCAGAATGCAGCTCCGCGAAGCGCGTTTTGGGCCGTTTCGGAGATAGGCCCTAGGTGGGTCCCTCCCTAGCTGGCTATAGCTTTGCTGTTAGGGCCAGTGCTAACAGGGCTTCTTCATGCCAAATCAGCCTTCTCCGCCAAGGAGAACACGTTCTGAGTTGGTTTCAGGCTGCAGACACCATCAGCCCAGCAGCAGTGCCCACGGAGCCAGTGGCAGCCCAGCAACTCCTTGGCCCTCTGGGGAGCATAGGGCTATGTGAGAACTAGGCCAGCGCAGTGATCCTGAGCCAAGCCGCATTGGGGCTGAGGTTTGTTCCCCGAGCACAGTTTCGCTTTGCAGAATGCAGCTCCTCGAAGCGCGTTTTGGGCCGTTTCGGAGGTAGGCCCTAGGTGGGTCCCTCCCTAGCAGGCTACGGGTGGGTTGCTAGGGCCAGTGCAAACAGGGCTTCTTTATGCCACATCAGCCTTCTCCGCGAAGGAGAACACGTTTGGAGATGGTTTCAAGCTGAGGACACCACCAGCCAAGCAGCGGTGCCCACGGAGCGAGAGGCAGCCCAGCCCCTCCTTGGCCCTATGGGGAGCATAGGGCTAGGTGAGAAGTAGGCCAGCACAGCGATCCTGGGCCAAGCCGCATTGGGGCTGAGGTCTGTTCCCAGAGCACAGTTTCCCTTTGCAGAATGCAGCTCCTCGAAGCGCGTTTTGGGCCGTTTCGGAGCTAGGCTCTATGTGTGTCCCTCCCTAGGAGGCTATAGCTTTGCTGCTAGGGCAAGTGCGAACAGGGCTTCTTCATGCAACATCAGCCTTCTTCGCGAAGGAGAACACGTTCCGAGTTGGTTTCAAGCTGCGGACACCACCAGCCCAGCAGCAGTGCCCATGGAGCCAGAGGCAGCCCAGCCCCTCCTTGGCCCTCTGGGGAGCATAGGGCTAGGTGAGAACTAGGCCAGCGCAGCGATCCTGAGCCAAGCCGCATTGGGGCTGAGGTCTGTTCCCAGAGCACAGTTTCCCTTTGCAGAAGGCAGTTCCTCGAAGCGCGTTTTGGGCCGTTTCGGAGGTAGGCCCTAGGTGGGTCTCTCCCTAGCAGGCTACGGGTGGGTTGCTAGGGCCAGTGCAAACAGGGCTTCTTCATGCCACATCAGCCTTCTTCGCGAAGCAGAACACGTTCGGAGTTGGTTTCAAGCTGCGGACACCACCAGCCCAGCAGCAGTGCTCACGGAGCCAGAGGCAGCCCAGCCCCTCCTTGGCCCTCTGGGGAGCATAGGGCTAGGTGGGAACTAGGCCAGCGCAGCGATCCTGAGCCAAGCCGCATTGGGGCTGAGGTCTTTTCCCTGAGCACAGTTTCTCTTTGCAGGATGCACTTCCTCGAAGCGCGTTTTGGGCCGTTTCGGAGGTAGGCCCTAGGTGGGTTCCTCACTATCTGGCTATAGGTGGGTTGCTAGGGCCAGTCCAAACAGGGCTCCTTCATGCCAAGTCAGCCTTCTCCGCGAAGGAGAACACGTTTGGAGTTGGTTTCAGGCTGCAGACACCACCAGCCAAGCAGCAGTGACCACGGAGACAGAGGCAGCCCAGCTCCACCTTGGCCCTATGTGGAGCATAGGGCTAGGTGAGAACTAGGCCAGCGCCGCGATCCTGAGCCAAGCCGCTTTGGGGCTGAGGTCTGTTCCCCGAGCACAGTTTCCCTTTGCAGGATGCACTTCCTCGAAACGCGTTTTGGGCCGTTTCGGAGGTAGGCCCTAGGTGGGTTCCTCCCTATCTGGCTATAGGTGGGTTGCTAGGGCCAGTCCAAACAGGGCTCCTTCATGCCAAGTCAGCCTTCTCCGCGAAGGAGAACACGTTTGGAGTTGGTTTCAGGCTGCAGACACCACCAGCCAAGCAGCAGTGACCACGGAGACAGAGGCAGCCCAGCTCCACCTTGGCCCTATGTGGAGCATAGGGCTAGGTGAGAACTAGGCCAGCGCCGCGATCCTGAGTCAAGCCGCATTGGGGCTGAGGTCTGTTCCCCGAGCACAGTTTCCCTTTGCAGAATGCAGCTCCTCGAAGCGCGTTTTGGGCCGTTTCGGAGGTAGGCCCTAGGTGGGTCTCTCCCTAGCAGGCTACGGGTGGGTTGCTAGGGCCAGTGCAAACAGGGCTTCTTCATGCCACATCAGCCTTCTCCGACAAGGAGAACACGTTTGTAGTTGGTTTCAAGCTGAGGACACCACCAGCCAAGCAGCGGTGCCCACGGAGCCAGAGGCAGCCCAGCCCCTCCTTGGCCCTCTGGGGAGCATAGGGCTAGGTGAGAACTAGGCCAGCGCCACGATCCTGAGCCAAGCCGCTTTGGGGCTGAGGTTTGTTCCTCGAGCACAGTTTCCCTTTGCAGAATGCAGCTCCTCGAAGCGCGTTTTGGGCCGTTTCGGAGCTAGGCTCTATGTGTGTCCCTCCCTAGGAGGCTATAGCTTTGCTGCTAGGGCAAGTGCGAACAGGGCTTCTTCATGCCAAATCAGCCTTCTTCGCGAAGGAGAACACGTTCGGAGTTGGTTTCAAGCTGCGGACACCACCAGCCCAGCAGCAGTGCCCATGGAGCCAGAGGTAGCCCAGCCCCTCCTTGGCCCTCTGGGGAGCATAGGGCTAGGTGAGAACTAGGCCAGCACAGCGATCCTGAGCCAAGCCGCATTGGGGCTGAGGTCTCTTCCCAGAGCATAGTTTCCCTTTGCAGAATGCAGCTCCTCGAAGCGCGTTTTGGGCCGTTTCGGAGATAGGCCCTAGGTGGGTCCCTCCCTAGCTGGCTATAGCTTTGCTGTTAGGGCCAGTGCTAACAGGGCTTCTTCATGCCAAATCAGCCTTCTCCGCCAAGGAGAACACGTTCTGAGTTGGTTTCAGGCTGCAGACACCATCAGCCCAGCAGCAGTGCCCACGGAGCCAGTGGCAGCCCAGCAACTCCTTGGCCCTCTGGGGAGCATAGGGCTATGTGAGAACTAGGCCAGCGCAGTGATCCTGAGCCAAGCCGCATTGGGGCTGAGGTTTGTTCCCCGAGCACAGTTTCGCTTTGCAGAATGCAGCTCCTCGAAGCGCGTTTTGGGCCGTTTCGGAGGTAGGCCCTAGGTGGGTCTCTCCCTAGCAGGCTACGGGTGGGTTGCTAGGGCCAGTGCAAACAGGGCTTCTTCATGCCACATCAGCCTTCTCCGACAAGGAGAACACGTTTGGAGATGGTTTCAAGCTGAGGACACCACCAGCCAAGCAGCGGTGCCCACGGAGCCAGAGGCAGCCCAGCCCCTCCTTGGCCCTCTGGGGAGCATAGGGCTAGGTGGGAACTAGGCCAGCGCCACGATCCTGAGCCAAGCCGCTTTGGGGCTGAGGTTTGTTCCTCGAGCACAGTTTCCCTTTGCAGAATGCAGCTCCTCGAAGCGCGTTTTGGGCCGTTTCGGAGCTAGGCTCTATGTGTGTCCCTCCCTAGGAGGCTATAGCTTTGCTGCTAGGGCAAGTGCGAACAGGGCTTCTTCATGCCAAATCAGCCTTCTTCGCGAAGGAGAACACGTTCGGAGTTGGTTTCAAGCTGCGGACACCACCAGCCCAGCAGCAGTGCCCATGGAGCCAGAGGTAGCCCAGCCCCTCCTTGGCCCTCTGGGGAGCATAGGGCTAGGTGAGAACTAGGCCAGCACAGCGATCCTGAGCCAAGCCGCATTGGGGCTGAGGTCTCTTCCCAGAGCATAGTTTCCCTTTGCAGAATGCAGCTCCTCGAAGCGCGTTTTGGGCCGTTTCGGAGATAGGCCCTAGGTGGGTCCCTCCCTAGCTGGCTATAGCTTTGCTGTTAGGGCCAGTGCTAACAGGGCTTCTTCATGCCAAATCAGCCTTCTCCGCCAAGGAGAACACGTTCTGAGTTGGTTTCAGGCTGCAGACACCATCAGCCCAGCAGCAGTGCCCACGGAGCCAGTGGCAGCCCAGCAACTCCTTGGCCCTCTGGGGAGCATAGGGCTATGTGAGAACTAGGCCAGCGCAGTGATCCTGAGCCAAGCCGCATTGGGGCTGAGGTTTGTTCCCCGAGCACAGTTTCGCTTTGCAGAATGCAGCTCCTCGAAGCGCGTTTTGGGCCGTTTCGGAGGTAGGCCCTAGGTGGGTCTCTCCCTAGCAGGCTACGGGTGGGTTGCTAGGGCCAGTGCAAACAGGGCTTCTTCATGCCACATCAGCCTTCTCCGACAAGGAGAACACGTTTGTAGTTGGTTTCAAGCTGAGGACACCACCAGCCAAGCAGCGGTGCCCACGGAGCCAGAGGCAGCCCAGCCCCTCCTTGGCCCTCTGGGGAGCATAGGGCTAGGTGAGAACTAGGCCAGCGCAGCGATCCTGAGCCAAGCCGCATTGGGGCTGAGGTCTGTTCCCGGAGCACAGTTTCTCTTTGCAGAATGCAGTTCCTCAAAGCGCGTTTTGGGCCTTTTCGGAGGTAGGCCCTAGGTGGGTCCCTCCCTATCTGGCTATAGGTGGGTTGCTAGGGCCAGTCTAAACAGGGCTCCTTCATGCCAAGTCAGCCTTCTCCGCGACGGAGAACACGTTTGGAGTTGGTTTCAGGCTGCAGACACCACCAGCCAAGCAGCAGTGACCACGGAGACAGAGGCAGCCCAGCTCCACCTTGGCCCTATGTGGAGCATAGGGCTAGGTGAGAACTAGGCCAGCACCACGATCCTGAGCCAAGCCGCTTTGGGGGTGAGGTTTGTTCCTCGAGCACAGTTTCCCTTTGCAGAATGCAGCTCCTCGAAGCGCGTTTTGGGCCGTTTCGGAGCTAGGCTCTATGTGTGTCCCTCCCTAGGAGGCTATAGCTTTGCTGCTAGGGCAAGTGCGAACAGGGCTTCTTCATGCCAAATCAGCCTTCTTCGCGAAGGAGAACACGTTTGGAGTTGGTTTCAGGCTGCAGACACCACCAGCCAAGCAGCAGTGACCACGGAGACAGAGGCAGCCCAGCTCCACCTTGGCCCTCTGGGTAGCATAGGGCTATGTGAGAACTAGGCCAGCACAGCGATCCTGAGCCAAGCCGCATTGGGGCTGAGGTCTGTTCCCAGAGCACAGTTTCCCTTTGCAGAATGCAGCTCCTCGAAGCGCGTTTTGGGACGTTTCGGAGATAGGCCCTAGGTGGGTCCCTCCATAGGCGGCTATAGCTTTGCTGTTAGGGCCAGTGCAAACAGGGCTTCTTCATGCCAAATCAGCCTTCTCCGCCAAGGAGAACACGTTCTGAGTTGGTTTCAGGCTGCAGACACCATCAGCCCAGCAGCAGTGCCCACGGAGCCAGTGGAAGCCCAGCCCCTCCTTGGCCCTCTGGGGAGCATAGGGCTAGGTGAGAACTAGGCCAGCGCAGTGATCCTGAGCCAAGCCGCATTGGGGCTGAGGTCTGTTCCCAGAGCACAGTTTCCCTTTGCAGAAGGCAGTTCCTCGAAGCGCGTTTTGGGCCGTGTCGGAGGTAGGCCCTAGGTGGGTCTCTCCCTAGCAGGCTACGGGTGGGTTGCTAGGGCCAGTGCAAACAGGGCTTCTTCATGCCACATCAGCCTTCTTCGCGAAGCAGAACACGTTCGGAGTTGGTTTCAAGCTGCGGACACCACCAGCCCAGCAGCAGTGACCACGGAGACAGAGGCAGCCCAGCTCCACCTTGGCCCTATGTGGAGCATAGGGCTAGGTGAGAACTAGGCCAGCGCCGCGATCCTGAGCCAAGCCGCTTTGGGGCTGAGGTCTGTTCCCCGAGCACAGTTTCCCTTTGCAGGATGCACTTCCTCGAAACGCGTTTTGGGCCGTTTCGGAGGTAGGCCCTAGGTGGGTTCCTCCCTATCTGGCTATAGGTGGGTTGCTAGGGCCAGTCCAAACAGGGCTCCTTCATGCCAAGTCAGCCTTCTCCGCGAAGGAGAACACGTTTGGAGTTGGTTTCAGGCTGCAGACACCACCAGCCAAGCAGCAGTGACCACGGAGACAGAGGCAGCCCAGCTCCACCTTGGCCCTCTGGGGAGCATAGGGCTAGGTGAGAACTAGGCCAGCGCCGCGATCCTGAGCCAAGCCGCTTTGGGGCTGAGGTCTGTTCCCCGAGCACAGTTTCCCTTTGCAGAATGCAGCTCCTCGAAGTGCGTTTTGGGCCGTTTCGGAGGTAGGCCCTAGGTGGGTCTCTCCCTAGCAGGCTACGGGTGGGTTGCTAGGGCCAGTGCAAACAGGGCTTCTTCATGCCACATCAGCCTTCTCCGACAAGGAGAACACGTTTGTAGTTGGTTTCAAGCTGAGGACACCACCAGCCAAGCAGCGGTGCCCACGGAGCCAGAGGCAGCCCAGCCCCTCCTTGGCCCTCTGGGGAGCATAGGGCTAGGTGGGAACTAGGCCAGCGCCACGATCCTGAGCCAAGCCGCTTTGGGGCTGAGGTTTGTTCCTCGAGCACAGTTTCCCTTTGCAGAATGCAGCTCCTCGAAGCGCGTTTTGGGCCGTTTCGGAGCTAGGCTCTATGTGTGTCCCTCCCTAGGAGGCTATAGCTTTGCTGCTAGGGCAAGTGCGAACAGGGCTTCTTCATGCAACATCAGCCTTCTTCGCGAAGGAGAACACGTTCGGAGTTGGTTTCAAGCTGCGGACACCACCAGCCCAGCAGCAGTGCCCATGGAGCCAGAGGTAGCCCAGCCCCTCCTTGGCCCTCTGGGGAGCATAGGGCTAGGTGAGAACTAGGCCAGCACAGCGATCCTGAGCCAAGCCGCATTGGGGCTGAGGTCTCTTCCCAGAGCATAGTTTCCCTTTGCAGAATGCAGCTCCTCGAAGCGCGTTTTGGGCCGTTTCGGAGATAGGCCCTAGGTGGGTCCCTCCCTAGCTGGCTATAGCTTTGCTGTTAGGGCCAGTGCTAACAGGGCTTCTTCATGCCAAATCAGCCTTCTCCGCCAAGGAGAACACGTTCTGAGTTGGTTTCAGGCTGCAGACACCATCAGCCCAGCAGCAGTGCCCACGGAGCCAGTGGCAGCCCAGCAACTCCTTGGCCCTCTGGGGAGCATAGGGCTATGTGAGAACTAGGCCAGCGCAGTGATCCTGAGCCAAGCCGCATTGGGGCTGAGGTTTGTTCCCCGAGCACAGTTTCGCTTTGCAGAATGCAGCTCCTCGAAGCGCGTTTTGGGCCGTTTCGGAGGTAGGCCCTAGGTGGGTCCCTCCCTAGCAGGCTACGGGTGGGTTGCTAGGGCCAGTGCAAACAGGGCTTCTTTATGCCACATCAGCCTTCTCCGCGAAGGAGAACACGTTTGGAGATGGTTTCAAGCTGAGGACACCACCAGCCAAGCAGCGGTGCCCACGGAGCGAGAGGCAGCCCAGCCCCTCCTTGGCCCTATGGGGAGCATAGGGCTAGGTGAGAAGTAGGCCAGCACAGCGATCCTGAGCCAAGCCGCATTGGGGCTGAGGTCTGTTCCCAGAGCACAGTTTCCCTTTGCAGAATGCAGCTCCTCGAAGCGCGTTTTGGGCCGTTTCGGAGCTAGGCTCTATGTGTGTCCCTCCCTAGGAGGCTATAGCTTTGCTGCTAGGGCAAGTGCGAACAGGGCTTCTTCATGCAACATCAGCCTTCTTCGCGAAGGAGAACACGTTCCGTGTTGGTTTCAAGCTGCGGACACCACCAGCCCAGCAGCAGTGCCCATGGAGCCAGAGGCAGCCCAGCCCCTCCTTGGCCCTCTGGGGAGCATAGGGCTAGGTGAGAAGTAGGCCAGCACAGCGATCCTGAGCCAAGCCGCATTGGGGCTGAGGTCTGTTCCCGGAGCACAGTTTCCCTTTGCAGAATGCAGCTCCTCGAAGCGCCTTTTGGGCCGTTTCGGAGATAGGCCCTAGGTGGGTCCCTCCATAGGTGGCTATAGCTTTGCTGTTAGGGCCAGTGCAAACAGGGCTTCTTCATGCCAAATCAGCCTTCTCCGCCAAGGAGAACACGTTCTGAGTTGGTTTCAGTCTGCAGACACCATCAGCCCAGCAGCAGTGCCCATGGAGCCAGTGGAAGCCCAGCCCCTCCTTGGCCTTCTGGGGAGCATAGGGCTAGGTGAGAACTAGGCCAGCGCAGCGATCCTGAGCCAAGCCGCATTGGGGCTGAGGTCTGTTCCCAGAGCACAGTTTCCCTTTGCAGAAGGCAGTTCCTCGAAGCGCGTTTTGGGCCGTTTCGGAGGTAGGCCCTAGGTGGGTCTCTCCCTAGCAGGCTACGGGTGGGTTGCTAGGGCCAGTGCAAACAGGGCTTCTTCATGCCACATCAGCCTTCTTCGCGAAGCAGAACACGTTCGGAGTTGGTTTCAAGCTGCGGACACCACCAGCCCAGCAGCAGTGCTCACGGAGCCAGAGGCAGCCCAGCCCCTCCTTGGCCCTCTGGGGAGCATAGGGCTAGGTGGGAACTAGGCCAGCGCAGCGATCCTGAGCCAAGCCGCATTGGGGCTGAGGTCTTTTCCCTGAGCACAGTTTCCCTTTGCAGGATGCACTTCCTCGAAGCGCGTTTTGGGCCGTTTCGGAGGTAGGCCCTAGGTGGGTTCCTCACTATCTGGCTATAGGTGGGTTGCTAGGGCCAGTCCAAACAGGGCTCCTTCATGCCAAGTCAGCCTTCTCCGCGAAGGAGAACACGTTTGGAGTTGGTTTCAGGCTGCAGACACCACCAGCCAAGCAGCAGTGACCACGGAGACAGAGGCAGCCCAGCTCCACCTTGGCCCTATGTGGAGCATAGGGCTAGGTGAGAACTAGGCCAGCGCCGCGATCCTGAGCCAAGCCGCTTTGGGGCTGAGGTCTGTTCCCCGAGCACAGTTTCCCTTTGCAGGATGCACTTCCTCGAAACGCGTTTTGGGCCGTTTCGGAGGTAGGCCCTAGGTGGGTTCCTCCCTATCTGGCTATAGGTGGGTTGCTAGGGCCAGTCCAAACAGGGCTCCTTCATGCCAAGTCAGCCTTCTCCGCGAAGGAGAACACGTTTGGAGTTGGTTTCAGGCTGCAGACACCACCAGCCAAGCAGCAGTGACCACGGAGACAGAGGCAGCCCAGCTCCACCTTGGCCCTATGTGGAGCATAGGGCTAGGTGAGAACTAGGCCAGCGCCGCGATCCTGAGTCAAGCCGCATTGGGGCTGAGGTCTGTTCCCCGAGCACAGTTTCCCTTTGCAGAATGCAGCTCCTCGAAGCGCGTTTTGGGCCGTTTCGGAGGTAGGCCCTAGGTGGGTCTCTCCCTAGCAGGCTACGGGTGGGTTGCTAGGGCCAGTGCAAACAGGGCTTCTTCATGCCACATCAGCCTTCTCCGACAAGGAGAACACGTTTGTAGTTGGTTTCAAGCTGAGGACACCACCAGCCAAGCAGCGGTGCCCACGGAGCCAGAGGCAGCCCAGCCCCTCCTTGGCCCTCTGGGGAGCATAGGGCTAGGTGGGAACTAGGCCAGCGCCACGATCCTGAGCCAAGCCGCTTTGGGGCTGAGGTTTGTTCCTCGAGCACAGTTTCCCTTTGCAGAATGCAGCTCCTCGAAGCGCGTTTTGGGCCGTTTCGGAGCTAGGCTCTATGTGTGTCCCTCCCTAGGAGGCTATAGCTTTGCTGCTAGGGCAAGTGCGAACAGGGCTTCTTCATGCCAAATCAGCCTTCTTCGCGAAGGAGAACACGTTCGGAGTTGGTTTCAAGCTGCGGACACCACCAGCCCAGCAGCAGTGCCCATGGAGCCAGAGGTAGCCCAGCCCCTCCTTGGCCCTCTGGGGAGCATAGGGCTAGGTGAGAACTAGGCCAGCACAGCGATCCTGAGCCAAGCCGCATTGGGGCTGAGGTCTCTTCCCAGAGCATAGTTTCCCTTTGCAGAATGCAGCTCCTCGAAGCGCGTTTTGGGCCGTTTCGGAGATAGGCCCTAGGTGGGTCCCTCCCTAGCTGGCTATAGCTTTGCTGTTAGGGCCAGTGCTAACAGGGCTTCTTCATGCCAAATCAGCCTTCTCCGCCAAGGAGAACACGTTCTGAGTTGGTTTCAGGCTGCAGACACCATCAGCCCAGCAGCAGTGCCCACGGAGCCAGTGGCAGCCCAGCAACTCCTTGGCCCTCTGGGGAGCATAGGGCTATGTGAGAACTAGGCCAGCGCAGTGATCCTGAGCCAAGCCGCATTGGGGCTGAGGTTTGTTCCCCGAGCACAGTTTCCCTTTGCAGAATGCAGCTCCTCGAAGCGCGTTTTGGGCCGTTTCGGAGGTAGGCCCTAGGTGGGTCCCTCCCTAGCAGGCTACGGGTGGGTTGCTAGGGCCAGTGCAAACAGGGCTTCTTTATGCCACATCAGCCTTCTCCGCGAAGGAGAACACGTTTGGAGATGGTTTCAAGCTGAGGACACCACCAGCCAAGCAGCGGTGCCCACGGAGCGAGAGGCAGCCCAGCCCCTCCTTGGCCCTCTGGGGAGCATAGGGCTAGGTGAGAAGTAGGCCAGCACAGCGATCCTGAGCCAAGCCGCATTGGGGCTGAGGTCTGTTCCCAGAGCATAGTTTCCCTTTGCAGAATGCAGCTCCTCGAAGCGCGTTTTGGGCCGTTTCGGAGATAGGCCCTAGGTGGGTCCCTCCCTATCTGGCTATAGGTGGGTTGCTAGGGCCAGTCCAAACAGGGCTCCTTCATGCCACGTCAGGCTTCTTCGCGAAGCAGAACACGTTCGGAGTTGGTTTCAAGCTGCGGACACCACCAGCCCAGCAGCAGTGACCACGGAGACAGAGGCAGCCCAGCTCCACCTTGGCCCTATGTGGAGCATAGGGCTAGGTGAGAACTAGGCCAGCGCCGCGATCCTGAGCCAAGCCGCTTTGGGGCTGAGGTCTGTTCCCCGAGCACAGTTTCCCTTTGCAGGATGCACTTCCTCGAAACGCGTTTTGGGCCGTTTCGGAGGTAGGCCCTAGGTGGGTTCCTCCCTATCTGGCTATAGGTGGGTTGCTAGGGCCAGTCCAAACAGGGCTCCTTCATGCCAAGTCAGCCTTCTCCGCGAAGGAGAACACGTTTGGAGTTGGTTTCAGGCTGCAGACACCACCAGCCAAGCAGCAGTGACCACGGAGACAGAGGCAGCCCAGCTCCACCTTGGCCCTCTGGGGAGCATAGGGCTAGGTGAGAACTAGGCCAGCGCCGCGATCCTGAGTCAAGCCGCTTTGGGGCTGAGGTCTGTTCCCCGAGCACAGTTTCCCTTTGCAGAATGCAGCTCCTCGAAGTGCGTTTTGGGCCGTTTCGGAGGTAGGCCCTAGGTGGGTCTCTCCCTAGCAGGCTACGGGTGGGTTGCTAGGGCCAGTGCAAACAGGGCTTCTTCATGCCACATCAGCCTTCTCCGACAAGGAGAACACGTTTGTAGTTGGTTTCAAGCTGAGGACACCACCAGCCAAGCAGCCGTGCCCACGTTGCGAGAGGCAGCCCAGCCCCTCCTTGGCCCTCTGGGGAGCATAGGGCTAGGTGAGAAGTAGGCCAGAACAGCGATCCTGAGCCAAGCCGCATTGGGGCTGAGGTCTGTTCCCAGAGCATAGTTTCCCTTTGCAGAATGCAGCTCCTCGAAGCGCGTTTTGGGCCGTTTCGGAGATAGGCCCTAGGTGGGTCCCTCCCTATCTGGGTATAGGTGGGTTGCTAGGGCCAGTCCAAACAGGGCTCCTTCATGCCACGTCAGCCTTCTTCGCGAAGCAGAACACGTTCGGAGTTGGTTTCAAGCTGCGGACACCACCAGCCCAGCAGCAGTGACCACGGAGACAGAGGCAGCCCAGCTCCACCTTGGCCCTATGTGGAGCATAGGGCTAGGTGAGAACTAGGCCAGCGCCGCGATCCTGAGCCAAGCCGCTTTGGGGCTGAGGTCTGTTCCCCGAGCACAGTTTCCCTTTGCAGGATGCACTTCCTCGAAACGCGTTTTGGGCCGTTTCGGAGGTAGGCCCTAGGTGGGTTCCTCCCTATCTGGCTATAGGTGGGTTGCTAGGGCCAGTCCAAACAGGGCTCCTTCATGCCAAGTCAGCCTTCTCCGCGAAGGAGAACACGTTTGGAGTTGGTTTCAGGCTGCAGACACCACCAGCCAAGCAGCAGTGCCCATGGAGCCAGAGGTAGCCCAGCCCCTCCTTGGCCCTCTGGGGAGCATAGGGCTAGGTGAGAACTAGGACAGCACAGCGATCCTGAGCCAAGCCGCATTGGGGCTGAGGTCTCTTCCCAGAGCATAGTTTCCCTTTGCAGAATGCAGCTCCTCGAAGCGCGTTTTGGGCCGTTTCGGAGATAGGCCCTAGGTGGGTCCCTCCCTAGCTGGCTATAGCTTTGCTGTTAGGGCCAGTGCTAACAGGGCTTCTTCATGCCAAATCAGCCTTCTCCGCCAAGGAGAACACGTTCTGAGTTGGTTTCAGGCTGCAGACACCATCAGCCCAGCAGCAGTGCCCACGGAGCCAGTGGCAGCCCAGCAACTCCTTGGCCCTCTGGGGAGCATAGGGCTATGTGAGAACTAGGCCAGCGCAGTGATCCTGAGCCAAGCCGCATTGGGGCTGAGGTTTGTTCCCCGAGCACAGTTTCCCTTTGCAGAATGCAGCTCCTCGAAGCGCGTTTTGGGCCGTTTCGGAGGTAGGCCCTAGGTGGGTCCCTCCCTAGCAGGCTACGGGTGGGTTGCTAGGGCCAGTGCAAACAGGGCTTCTTTATGCCACATCAGCCTTCTCCGCGAAGGAGAACACGTTTGGAGATGGTTTCAAGCTGAGGACACCACCAGCCAAGCAGCGGTGCCCACGGAGCGAGAGGCAGCCCAGCCCCTCCTTGGCCCTCTGGGGAGCATAGGGCTAGGTGAGAAGTAGGCCAGCACAGCGATCCTGAGCCAAGCCGCATTGGGGCTGAGGTCTGTTCCCAGAGCATAGTTTCCCTTTGCAGAATGCAGCTCCTCGAAGCGCGTTTTGGGCCGTTTCGGAGATAGGCCCTAGGTGGGTCCCTCCCTATCTGGCTATAGGTGGGCTGCTAGGGCCAGTCCAAACAGGGCTCCTTCATGCCACGTCAGCCTTCTCCGCGAAGGAGAACACGTTTGGAGTTGGTTTCAGGCTGCAGACACCACCAGCCAAGCAGCAGTGACCACGGAGACAGAGGCAGCCCAGCTCCACCTTGGCCCTATGTGGAGCATAGGGCTAGGTGAGAACTAGGCCAGCGCCGCGATCCTGAGTCAAGCCGCATTGGGGCTGAGGTCTGTTCCCCGAGCACAGTTTCCCTTTGCAGAATGCAGCTCCTCGAAGCGCGTTTTGGGCCGTTTCGGAGGTAGGCCCTAGGTGGGTCTCTCCCTAGCAGGCTACGGGTGGGTTGCTAGGGCCAGTGCAAACAGGGCTTCTTCATGCCACATCAGCCTTCTTCGCGAAGCAGAACACGTTCGGAGTTGGTTTCAAGCTGCGGACACCACCAGCCCAGCAGCAGTGACCACGGAGACAGAGGCAGCCCAGCTCCACCTTGGCCCTATGTGGAGCATAGGGCTAGGTGAGAACTAGGCCAGCGCCGCGATCCTGAGCCAAGCCGCTTTGGGGCTGAGGTCTGTTCTCCGAGCACAGTTTCCCTTTGCAGGATGCACTTCCTCGAAACGCGTTTTGGGCCGTTTCGGAGGTAGGCCCTAGGTGGGTTCCTCCCTATCTGGCTATAGGTGGATTGCTAGGGCCAGTCCAAACAGGGCTCCTTCATGCCAAGTCAGCCTTCTCCGCGAAGGAGAACACGTTTGGAGTTGGTTTCAGGCTGCAGACACCACCAGCCAAGCAGCAGTGACCTCGGAGACAGAGGCAGCCCAGCTCCACCTTGGCCCTCTGGGGAGCATAGGGCTAGGTGAGAACTAGGCCAGCGCCGCGATCCTGAGCCAAGCCGCTTTGGGGCTGAGGTCTGTTCCCCGAGCACAGTTTCCCTTTGCAGAATGCAGCTCCTCGAAGTGCGTTTTGGGCCGTTTCGGAGGTAGGCCCTAGGTGGGTCTCTCCCTAGCAGGCTACGGGTGGGTTGCTAGGGCCAGTGCAAACAGGGCTTCTTCATGCCACATCAGCCTTCTCCGACAAGGAGAACACGTTTGTAGTTGGTTTCAAGCTGAGGACACCACCAGCCAAGCAGCGGTGCCCACGGAGCCAGAGGCAGCCCAGCCCCTCCTTGGCCCTCTGGGAAGCATAGGGCTAGGTGGGAACTAGGCCAGCGCCACGATCCTGAGCCAAGCCGCTTTGGGGCTGAGGTTTGTTCCTCGAGCACAGTTTCCCTTTGCAGAATGCAGCTCCTCGAAGCGCGTTTTGGGCCGTTTCGGAGCTAGGCTCTATGTGTGTCCCTCCCTAGGAGGCTATAGCTTTGCTGCTAGGGCAAGTGCGAACAGGGCTTCTTCATGCAACATCAGCCTTCTTCGCGAAGGAGAACACGTTCGGAGTTGGTTTCAAGCTGCGGACACCACCAGCCCAGCAGCAGTGCCCATGGAGCCAGAGGTAGCCCAGCCCCTCCTTGGCCCTCTGGGGAGCATAGGGCTAGGTGAGAACTAGGCCAGCACAGCGATCCTGAGCCAAGCCGCATTGGGGCTGAGGTCTCTTCCCAGAGCATAGTTTCCCTTTGCAGAATGTAGCTCCTCGAAGCGCGTTTTGGGCCGTTTCGGAGATAGGCCCTAGGTGGGTCCCTCCCTAGCTGGCTATAGCTTTGCTGTTAGGGCCAGTGCTAACAGGGCTTCTTCATGCCAAATCAGCCTTCTCCGCCAAGGAGAACACGTTCTGAGTTGGTTTCAGGCTGCAGACACCATCAGCCCAGCAGCAGTGCCCACGGAGCCAGTGGCAGCCCAGCAACTCCTTGGCCCTCTGGGGAGCATAGGGCTATGTGAGAACTAGGCCAGCGCAGTGATCCTGAGCCAAGCCGCATTGGGGCTGAGGTTTGTTCCCCGAGCACAGTTTCGCTTTGCAGAATGCAGCTCCTCGAAGCGCGTTTTGGGCCGTTTCGGAGGTAGGCCCTAGGTGGGTCCCTCCCTAGCAGGCTACGGGTGGGTTGCTAGGGCCAGTGCAAACAGGGCTTCTTTATGCCACATCAGCCTTCTCCGCGAAGGAGAACACGTTTGGAGATGGTTTCAAGCTGAGGACACCACCAGCCAAGCAGCGGTGCCCACGGAGCGAGAGGCAGCCCAGCCCCTCCTTGGCCCTATGGGGAGCATAGGGCTAGGTGAGAAGTAGGCCAGCACAGCGATCCTGAGCCAAGCCGCATTGGGGCTGAGGTCTGTTCCCAGAGCACAGTTTCCCTTTGCAGAATGCAGCTCCTCGAAGCGCGTTTTGGGCCGTTTCGGAGCTAGGCTCTATGTGTGTCCCTCCCTAGGATGCTATAGCTTTGCTGCTAGGGCAAGTGCGAACAGGGCTTCTTCATGCAACATCAGCCTTCTTCGCGAAGGAGAACACGTTCCGTGTTGGTTTCAAGCTGCGGACACCACCAGCCCAGCAGCAGTGCCCATGGAGCCAGAGGCAGCCCAGCCCCTCCTTGGCCCTCTGGGGAGCATAGGGCTAGGTGAGAAGTAGGCCAGCACAGCGATCCTGAGCCAAGCCGCATTGGGGCTGAGGTCTGTTCCCGGAGCACAGTTTCCCTTTGCAGAATGCAGCTCCTCGAAGCGCCTTTTGGGCCGTTTCGGAGATAGGCCCTAGGTGGGTCCCTCCATAGGTGGCTATAGCTTTGCTGTTAGGGCCAGTGCAAACAGGGCTTCTTCATGCCAAATCAGCCTTCTCCGCCAAGGAGAACACGTTCTGAGTTGGTTTCAGTCTGCAGACACCATCAGCCCAGCAGCAGTGCCCACGGAGCCAGTGGAAGCCCAGCCCCTCCTTGGCCCTCTGGGGAGCATAGGGCTAGGTGAGAACTAGGCCAGCGCAGCGATCCTGAGCCAAGCCGCATTGGGGCTGAGGTCTGTTCCCAGAGCACAGTTTCCCTTTGCAGAAGGCAGTTCCTCGAAGCGCGTTTTGGGCCGTTTCGGAGGTAGGCCCTAGGTGGGTCTCTCCCTAGCAGGCTACGGGTGGGTTGCTAGGGCCAGTGCAAACAGGGCTTCTTCATGCCACATCAGCCTTCTTCGGGAAGCAGAACACGTTCGGAGTTGGTTTCAAGCTGCGGACACCACCAGCCCAGCAGCAGTGCTCACGGAGCCAGAGGCAGCCCAGCCCCTCCTTGGCCCTCTGGGGAGCATAGGGCTAGGTGGGAACTAGGCCAGCGCAGCGATCCTGAGCCAAGCCGCATTGGGGCTGAGGTCTTTTCCCTGAGCACAGTTTCTCTTTGCAGGATGCACTTCCTCGAAGCGCGTTTTGGGCCGTTTCGGAGGTAGGCCCTAGGTGGGTTCCTCACTATCTGGCTATAGGTGGGTTGCTAGGGCCAGTCCAAACAGGGCTCCTTCATGCCAAGTCAGCCTTCTCCGCGAAGGAGAACACGTTTGGAGTTGGTTTCAGGCTGCAGACACCACCAGCCAAGCAGCAGTGACCACGGAGACAGAGGCAGCCCAGCTCCACCTTGGCCCTATGTGGAGCATAGGGCTAGGTGAGAACTAGGCCAGCGCCGCGATCCTGAGCCAAGCCGCTTTGGGGCTGAGGTCTGTTCCCCGAGCACAGTTTCCCTTTGCAGGATGCACTTCCTCGAAACGCGTTTTGGGCCGTTTCGGAGGTAGGCCCTAGGTGGGTTCCTCCCTATCTGGCTATAGGTGGGTTGCTAGGGCCAGTCCAAACAGGGCTCCTTCATGCCAAGTCAGCCTTCTCCGCGAAGGAGAACACGTTTGGAGTTGGTTTCAGGCTGCAGACACCACCAGCCAAGCAGCAGTGACCACGGAGACAGAGGCAGCCCAGCTCCACCTTGGCCCTATGTGGAGCATAGGGCTAGGTGAGAACTAGGCCAGCGCCGCGATCCTGAGTCAAGCCGCATTGGGGCTGAGGTCTGTTCCCCGAGCACAGTTTCCCTTTGCAGAATGCAGCTCCTCGAAGCGCGTTTTGGGCCGTTTCGGAGGTAGGCCCTAGGTGGGTCTCTCCCTAGCAGGCTACGGGTGGGTTGCTAGGGCCAGTGCAAACAGGGCTTCTTCATGCCACATCAGCCTTCTCCGACAAGGAGAACACGTTTGTAGTTGGTTTCAAGCTGAGGACACCACCAGCCAAGCAGCGGTGCCCACGGAGCCAGAGGCAGCCCAGCCCCTCCTTGGCCCTCTGGGGAGCATAGGGCTAGGTGGGAACTAGGCCAGCGCCACGATCCTGAGCCAAGCCGCTTTGGGGCTGAGGTTTGTTCCTCGAGCACAGTTTCCCTTTGCAGAATGCAGCTCCTCGAAGCGCGTTTTGGGCCGTTTCGGAGCTAGGCTCTATGTGTGTCCCTCCCTAGGAGGCTATAGCTTTGCTGCTAGGGCAAGTGCGAACAGGGCTTCTTCATGCCAAATCAGCCTTCTTCGCGAAGGAGAACACGTTCGGAGTTGGTTTCAAGCTGCGGACACCACCAGCCCAGCAGCAGTGCCCATGGAGCCAGAGGTAGCCCAGCCCCTCCTTGGCCCTCTGGGGAGCATAGGGCTAGGTGAGAACTAGGCCAGCACAGCGATCCTGAGCCAAGCCGCATTGGGGCTGAGGTCTCTTCCCAGAGCATAGTTTCCCTTTGCAGAATGCAGCTCCTCGAAGCGCGTTTTGGGCCGTTTCGGAGATAGGCCCTAGGTGGGTCCCTCCCTAGCTGGCTATAGCTTTGCTGTTAGGGCCAGTGCTAACAGGGCTTCTTCATGCCAAATCAGCCTTCTCCGCCAAGGAGAACACGTTCTGAGTTGGTTTCAGGCTGCAGACACCATCAGCCCAGCAGCAGTGCCCACGGAGCCAGTGGCAGCCCAGCAACTCCTTGGCCCTCTGGGGAGCATAGGGCTATGTGAGAACTAGGCCAGCGCAGTGATCCTGAGCCAAGCCGCATTGGGGCTGAGGTTTGTTCCCCGAGCACAGTTTCCCTTTGCAGAATGCAGCTCCTCGAAGCACGTTTTGGGCCGTTTCGGAGGTAGGCCCTAGGTGGGTCCCTCCCTAGCAGGCTACGGGTGGGTTGCTAGGGCCAGTGCAAACAGGGCTTCTTTATGCCACATCAGCCTTCTCCGCGAAGGAGAACACGTTTGGAGATGGTTTCAAGCTGAGGACACCACCAGCCAAGCAGCGGTGCCCACGGAGCGAGAGGCAGCCCAGCCCCTCCTTGGCCCTCTGGGGAGCATAGGGCTAGGTGAGAAGTAGGCCAGCACAGCGATCCTGAGCCAAGCCGCATTGGGGCTGAGGTCTGTTCCCAGAGCACAGTTTCCCTTTGCAGAATGCAGCTCCTCGAAGCGCGTTTTGGGCCGTTTCGGAGATAGGCCCTAGGTGGGTCCCTCCCTATCTGGCTATAGGTGGGTTGCTAGGGCCAGTCCAAACAGGGCTCCTTCATGCCACGTCAGCCTTCTTCGCGAAGCAGAACACGTTCGGAGTTGGTTTCAAGCTGCGGACACCACCAGCCAAGCAGCAGTGACCACGGAGACAGAGGCAGCCCAGCTCCACCTTGGCCCTCTGGGGAGCATAGGGCTATGTGAGAACTAGGCCAGCACAGCGATCCTGAGCCAAGCCGCATTGGGGCTGAGGTCTGTTCCCGGAGCACAGTTTCCCTTTGCAGAATGCAGCTCCTCGAAGCGCGTTTTGGGCCGTTTCGGAGATAGGCCCTAGGTGGGTCCCTCCATAGGTGGCTATAGCTTTGCTGTTAGGGCCAGTGCAAACAGGGCTTCTTCATGCCAAATCAGCCTTCTCCGCCAAGGAGAACACGTTCTGAGTTGGTTTCAGGCTGCAGACACCATCAGCCCAGCAGCAGTGCCCACGGAGCCAGTGGAAGCCCAGCCCCTCCTTGGCCCTCTGGGGAGCATAGGGCTAGGTGAGAACTAGGCCAGCGCAGCGATCCTGAGCCAAGCCGCATTGGGGCTGAGGTCTGTTCCCAGAGCACAGTTTCCCTTTGCAGAAGGCAGTTCCTCGAAGCGCGTTTTGGGCCGTTTCGGAGGTAGGCCCTAGGTGGGTCTCTCCCTAGCAGGCTACGGGTGGGTTGCTAGGGCCAGTGCAAACAGGGCTTCTTCATGCCACATCAGCCTTCTTCGCGAAGCAGAACACGTTCGGAGTTGGTTTCAAGCTGCGGACACCACCAGCCCAGCAGCAGTGCTCACGGAGCCAGAGGCAGCCCAGTCCCTCCTTGGCCCTCTGGGGAGCATAGGGCTAGGTGGGAACTAGGCCAGCGCAGCGATCCTGAGCCAAGCCGCATTGGGGCTGAGGTCTTTTCCCTGAGCACAGTTTCTCTTTGCAGGATGCACTTCCTCGAAGCGCGTTTTGGGCCGTTTCGGAGGTAGGCCCTAGGTGGGTCCCTCCCTATCTGGCTATAGGTGGGTTGCTAGGGCCAGTCCAAACAGGGCTCCTTCATGCCACGTCAGCCTTCTTCGCGAAGCAGAACACGTTCGGTGTTGGTTTCAAGCTGCGGACACCACCAGCCCAGCAGCAGTGACCACGGAGACAGAGGCAGCCCAGCTCCACCTTGGCCCTATGTGGAGCATAGGGCTAGGTGAGAACTAGGCCAGCGCAGCGATCCTGAGCCAAGCCGCTTTGGGGCTGAGGTCTGTTCCCCGAGCACAGTTTCCCTTTGCAGGATGCACTTCCTCGAAACGCGTTTTGGGCCGTTTCGGAGGTAGGCCCTAGGTGGGTTCCTCCCTATCTGGCTATAGGTGGGTTGCTAGGGCCAGTCCAAACAGGGCTCCTTCATGCCAAGTCAGCCTTCTCCGCGAAGGAGAACACGTTTGGAGTTGGTTTCAGGCTGCAGACACCACCAGCCAAGCAGCAGTGACCACGGAGACAGAGGCAGCCCAGCTCCACCTTGGCCCTCTGGGGAGCATAGGGCTAGGTGAGAACTAGGCCAGCGCCGCGATCCTGAGTCAAGCCGCTTTGGGGCTGAGGTCTGTTCCCCGAGCACAGTTTCCCTTTGCAGAATGCAGCTCCTCGAAGTGCGTTTTGGGCCGTTTCGGAGGTAGGCCCTAGGTGGGTCTCTCCCTAGCAGGCTACGGGTGGGTTGCTAGGGCCAGTGCAAACAGGGCTTCTTCATGCCACATCAGCCTTCTCCGACAAGGAGAACACGTTTGTAGTAGGTTTCAAGCTGAGGACACCACCAGCCAAGCAGCGGTGCCCACGGAGCGAGAGGCAGCCCAGCCCCTCCTTGGCCCTCTGGGGAGCATAGGGCTAGGTGAGAAGTAGGCCAGCACAGCGATCCTGAGCCAAGCCGCATTGGGGCTGAGGTCTGTTCCCAGAGCATAGTTTCCCTTTGCAGAATGCAGCTCCTCGAAGCGCGTTTTGGGCCGTTTCGGAGATAGGCCCTAGGTGGGTCCCTCCCTATCTGGCTATAGGTGGGTTGCTAGGGCCAGTCCAAACAGGGCTCCTTCATGCCACGTCAGCCTTCTTCGCGAAGCAGAACACGTTCGGAGTTGGTTTCAAGCTGCGGACACCACCAGCCCAGCAGCAGTGACCACGGAGACAGAGGCAGCCCAGCTCCACCTTGGCCCTATGTGGAGCATAGGGCTAGGTGAGAACTAGGCCAGCGCCGCGATCCTGAGCCAAGCCGCTTTGGGGCTGAGGTCTGTTCCCCGAGCACAGTTTCCCTTTGCAGGATGCACTTCCTCGAAACGCGTTTTGGGCCGTTTCGGAGGTAGGCCCTAGGTGGGTTCCTCCCTATCTGGCTATAGGTGGGTTGCTAGGGCCAGTCCAAACAGGGCTCCTTCATGCCAAGTCAGCCTTCTCCGCGAAGGAGAACACGTTTGGAGTTGGTTTCAGGCTGCAGACACCACCAGCCAAGCAGCAGTGCCCATGGAGCCAGAGGTAGCCCAGCCCCTCCTTGGCCCTCTGGGGAGCATAGGGCTAGGTGAGAACTAGGAAAGCACAGCGATCCTGAGCCAAGCCGCATTGGGGCTGAGGTCTCTTCCCAGAGCATAGTTTCCCTTTGCAGAATGCAGCTCCTCGAAGCGCGTTTTGGGCCGTTTCGGAGATAGGCCCTAGGTGGGTCCCTCCCTAGCTGGCTATAGCTTTGCTGTTAGGGCCAGTGCTAACAGGGCTTCTTCATGCCAAATCAGCCTTCTCCGCCAAGGAGAACACGTTCTGAGTTGGTTTCAGGCTGCAGACACCATCAGCCCAGCAGCAGTGCCCACGGAGCCAGTGGCAGCCCAGCAACTCCTTGGCCCTCTGGGGAGCATAGGGCTATGTGAGAACTAGGCCAGCGCAGTGATCCTGAGCCAAGCCGCATTGGGGCTGAGGTTTGTTCCCCGAGCACAGTTTCCCTTTGCAGAATGCAGCTCCTCGAAGCGCGTTTTGGGCCGTTTCGGAGGTAGGCCCTAGGTGGGTCCCTCCCTAGCAGGCTACGGGTGGGTTGCTAGGGCCAGTGCAAACAGGGCTTCTTTATGCCACATCAGCCTTCTCCGCGAAGGAGAACACGTTTGGAGATGGTTTCAAGCTGAGGACACCACCAGCCAAGCAGCGGTGCCCACGGAGCGAGAGGCAGCCCAGCCCCTCCTTGGCCCTCTGGGGAGCATAGGGCTAGGTGAGAACTAGGCCAGCACAGCGATCCTGAGCCAAGCCGCATTGGGGCTGAGGTCTGTTCCCAGAGCATAGTTTCCCTTTGCAGAATGCAGCTCCTCGAAGCGCGTTTTGGGCCGTTTCGGAGATAGGCCCTAGGTGGGTCCCTCCCTATCGGGCTATAGGTGGGTTGCTAGGGCCAGTCCAAACAGGGCTCCTTCATGCCACGTCAGCCTTCTCCGCGAAGGAGAACACGTTTGGAGTTGGTTTCAGGCTGCAGACACCACCAGCCAAGCAGCAGTGACCACGGAGACAGAGGCAGCCCAGCTCCACCTTGGCCCTATGTGGAGCATAGGGCTAGGTGAGAACTAGGCCAGCGCCGCGATCCTGAGTCAAGCCGCATTGGGGCTGAGGTCTGTTCCCCGAGCACAGTTTCCCTTTGCAGAATGCAGCTCCTCGAAGCGCGTTTTGGGCCGTTTCGGAGGTAGGCCCTAGGTGGGTCTCTCCCTAGCAGGCTACGGGTGGGTTGCTAGGGCCAGTGCAAACAGGGCTTCTTCATGCCACATCAGCCTTCTTCGCGAAGCAGAACACGTTCGGAGTTGGTTTCAAGCTGCGGACACCACCAGCCCAGCAGCAGTGACCACGGAGACAGAGGCAGCCCAGCTCCACCTTGGCCCTATGTGGAGCATAGGGCTAGGTGAGAACTAGGCCAGCGCCGCGATCCTGAGCCATCCGCATTGGGGCTGAGGTCTTTTCCCTGAGCACAGTTTCTCTTTGCAGGATGCACTTCCTCGAAGCGCGTTTTGGGCCGTTTCGGAGGTAGGCCCTAGGTGGGTTCCTCACTATCTGGCTATAGGTGGGTTGCTAGGGCCAGTCCAAACAGGGCTCCTTCATGCCAAGTCAGCCTTCTCCGCGAAGGAGAACACGTTTGGAGTTGGTTTCAGGCTGCAGACACCACCAGCCAAGCAGCAGTGACCACGGAGACAGAGGCAGCCCAGCTCCACCTTGGCCCTATGTGGAGCATAGGGCTAGGTGAGAACTAGGCCAGCGCCGCGATCCTGAGCCAAGCCGCTTTGGGGCTGAGGTCTGTTCCCCGAGCACAGTTTCCCTTTGCAGGATGCACTTCCTCGAAACGCGTTTTGGGCCGTTTCGGAGGTAGGCCCTAGGTGGGTTCCTCCCTATCTGGCTATAGGTGGGTTGCTAGGGCCAGTCCAAACAGGGCTCCTTCATGCCAAGTCAGCCTTCTCCGCGAAGGAGAACACGTTTGGAGTTGGTTTCAGGCTGCAGACACCACCAGCCAAGCAGCAGTGACCACGGAGACAGAGGCAGCCCAGCTCCACCTTGGCCCTATGTGGAGCATAGGGCTAGGTGAGAACTAGGCCAGCGCCGCGATCCTGAGTCAAGCCGCATTGGGGCTGAGGTCTGTTCCCCGAGCACAGTTTCCCTTTGCAGAATGCAGCTCCTCGAAGCGCGTTTTGGGCCGTTTCGGAGGTAGGCCCTAGGTGGGTCTCTCCCTAGCAGGCTACGGGTGGGTTGCTAGGGCCAGTGCAAACAGGGCTTCTTCATGCCACATCAGCCTTCTCCGACAAGGAGAACACGTTTGTAGTTGGTTTCAAGCTGAGGACACCACCAGCCAAGCAGCGGTGCCCACGGAGCCAGAGGCAGCCCAGCCCCTCCTTGGCCCTCTGGGGAGCATAGGGCTAGGTGGGAACTAGGCCAGCGCCACGATCCTGAGCCAAGCCGCTTTGGGGCTGAGGTTTGTTCCTCGAGCACAGTTTCCCTTTGCAGAATGCAGCTCCTCGAAGCGCGTTTTGGGCCGTTTCGGAGCTAGGCTCTATGTGTGTCCCTCCCTAGGAGGCTATAGCTTTGCTGCTAGGGCAAGTGCGAACAGGGCTTCTTCATGCCAAATCAGCCTTCTTCGCGAAGGAGAACACGTTTGGAGTTGGTTTCAAGCTGCGGACACCACCAGCCCAGCAGCAGTGCCCATGGAGCCAGAGGTAGCCCAGCCCCTCCTTGGCCCTCTGGGGAGCATAGGGCTAGGTGAGAACTAGGCCAGCACAGCGATCCTGAGCCAAGCCGCATTGGGGCTGAGGTCTGTTCCCAGAGCATAGTTTCCCTTTGCAGAATGCAGCTCCTCGAAGCGCGTTTTGGGCCGTTTCGGAGATAGGCCCTAGGTGGGTCCCTCCCTAGCTTCCTATAGCTTTGCTGTTAGGGCCAGTGCTAACAGGGCTTCTTCATGCCAAATCAGCCTTCTCCGCCAAGGAGAACACGTTCTGAGTTGGTTTCAGGCTGCAGACACCATCAGCCCAGCAGCAGTGCCCACGGAGCCAGTGGCAGCCCAGCAACTCCTTGGCCCTCTGGGGAGCATAGGGCTATGTGAGAACTAGGCCAGCGCAGTGATCCTGAGCCAAGCCGCATTGGGGCTGAGGTTTGTTCCCCGAGCACAGTTTCCCTTTGCAGAATGCAGCTCCTCGAAGCGCGTTTTGGGCCGTTTCGGAGGTAGGCCCTAGGTGGGTCCCTCCCTAGCAGGCTACGGGTGGGTTGCTAGGGCCAGTGCAAACAGGGCTTCTTTATGCCACATCAGCCTTCTCCGCGAAGGAGAACACGTTTGGAGATGGTTTCAAGCTGAGGACACCACCAGCCAAGCAGCGGTGCCCACGGAGCCAGAGGCAGCCCAGCCCCTCCTTGGCCCTCTGGGGAGCATAGGGCTAGGTGAGAAGTAGGCCAGCACAGCGATCCTGAGCCAAGCCGCATTGGGGCTGAGGTCTGTTCCCAGAGCATAGTTTCCCTTTGCAGAATGCAGCTCCTCGAAGCACGTTTTGGGCCGTTTCGGAGATAGGCCCTAGGTGGGTCCCTCCCTATCTGGCTATAGGTGGGTTGCTAGGGCCAGTCCAAACAGGGCTCCTTCATGCCACGTCAGCCTTCTTCGCGAAGCAGAACACGTTCGGAGTTGGTTTCAAGCTGCGGACACCACCAGCCCAGCAGCAGTGACCACGGAGACAGAGGCAGCCCAGCTCCACCTTGGCCCTATGTGGAGCATAGGGCTAGGTGAGAACTAGGCCAGCGCCGCGATCCTGAGCCAAGCCGCTTTGGGGCTGAGGTCTGTTCCCCGAGCACAGTTTCCCTTTGCAGGATGCACTTCCTCGAAACGCGTTTTGGGCCGTTTCGGAGGTAGGCCCTAGGTGGGTTCCTCCCTATCTGGCTATAGGTGGGTTGCTAGGGCCAGTCCAAACAGGGCTCCTTCATGCCACGTCAGCCTTCTCCGCGAAGGAGAACACGTTTGGAGTTGGTTTCAGGCTGCAGACACCACCAGCCAAGCAGCAGTGCCCATGGAGCCAGAGGTAGCCCAGCCCCTCCTTGGCCCTCTGGGGAGCATAGGGCTAGGTGAGAACTAGGACAGCACAGCGATCCTGAGCCAAGCCGCATTGGGGCTGAGGTCTCTTCCCAGAGCATAGTTTCCCTTTGCAGAATGCAGCTCCTCGAAGCGCGTTTTGGGCCGTTTCGGAGATAGGCCCTAGGTGGGTCCCTCCCTAGCTGGCTATAGCTTTGCTGTTAGGGCCAGTGCAAACAGGGCTTCTTCATGCCAAATCAGCCTTCTCCGCCAAGGAGAACACGTTCTGAGTTGGTTTCAGGCTGCAGACACCATCAGCCCAGCAGCAGTGCCCACGGAGCCAGTGGCAGCCCAGCAACTCCTTGGCCCTCTGGGGAGCATAGGGCTATGTGAGAACTAGGCCAGCGCAGTGATCCTGAGCCAAGCCGCATTGGGGCTGAGGTTTGTTCCCCGAGCACAGTTTCCCTTTGCAGAATGCAGCTCCTCGAAGCGCGTTTTGGGCCGTTTCGGAGGTAGGCCCTAGGTGGGTCCCTCCCTAGCAGGCTACGGGTGGGTTGCTAGGGCCAGTGCAAACAGGGCTTCTTTATGCCACATCAGCCTTCTCCGCGAAGGAGAACACGTTTGGAGATGGTTTCAAGCTGAGGACACCACCAGCCAAGCAGCGGTGCCCACGGAGCGAGAGGCAGCCCAGCCCCTCCTTGGCCCTCTGGGGAGCATAGGGCTAGGTGAGAACTAGGCCAGCACAGCGATCCTGAGCCAAGCCGCATTGGGGCTGAGGTCTGTTCCCAGAGCATAGTTTCCCTTTGCAGAATGCAGCTCCTCGAAGCGCGTTTTGGGCCGTTTCGGAGATAGGCCCTAGGTGGGTCCCTCCCTATCTGGCTATAGGTGGGTTGCTAGGGCCAGTCCAAACAGGGCTCCTTCATGCCACGTCAGCCTTCTCCGCGAAGGAGAACACGTTTGGAGTTGGTTTCAGGCTGCAGACACCACCAGCCAAGCAGCAGTGACCACGGAGACAGAGGCAGCCCAGCTCCACCTTGGCCCTATGTGGAGCATAGGGCTAGGTGAGAACTAGGCCAGCGCCGCGATCCTGAGTCAAGCCGCATTGGGGCTGAGGTCTGTTCCCCGAGCACAGTTTCCCTTTGCAGAATGCAGCTCCTCGAAGCGCGTTTTGGGCCGTTTCGGAGCTAGGCTCTATGTGTGTCCCTCCCTAGGAGGCTATAGCTTTGCTGCTAGGGCAAGTGTGAACAGGGCTTCGTTCATGCCAAATCAGCCTTCTTCGCGAAGGAGAACACGTTCGGAGTTGGTTTCAAGCTGCGGACACCACCAGCCCAGCAGCAGTGCCCACGGAGCCAGAGGCAGCCCAGCCCCTCCTTGGCCCTCTGGGGAGCATAGGGCTAGGTGAGAACTAGGCCAGCGCAGCGATCCTGAGCCAAGCCGCATTGGGGCTGAGGTCTGTTCCCTGAGCACAGTTTCTCTTTGCAGAATGCAGCTCCTCGAAGCGCGTTTTCGGCCGTTTCGGAGGTAGGCCCTAGGTGGGTCTCTCCCTAGCAGGCTACGGGTGGGTTGCTAGGGCCAGTGCAAACAGGGCTTCTTTATGCCACATCAGCCTTCTCCGCGAAGGAGAACACGTTTGGAGATGGTTTCAAGCTGAGGACACCACCAGCCAAGCAGCGGTGCCCACGGAGCCAGAGGCAGCCCAGCCCCTCCTTGGCCCTCTGGGGAGCATAGGGCTAGGTGAGAACTAGGCCAGCGCAGCGATCCTGAGCCAAGCCGCATTGGGGCTGAGGTCTGTTCCCGGAGCACAGTTTCTCTTTGCAGAATGCAGTTCCTCAAAGCGCGTTTTGGGCCGTTTCGGAGGTAGGCCCTAGGTGGGTCCCTCCCTATCTGGCTATAGGTGGGATGCTAGGGCCAGTCTAAACAGGGCTCCTTCATGCCAAGTCAGCCTTCTCCGCGACGGAGAACACGTTTGGAGTTGGTTTCAGGCTGCAGACACCACCAGCCAAGCAGCAGTGACCACGGAGACAGAGGCAGCCCAGCTCCACCTTGGCCCTCTGGGGAGCATAGGGCTATGTGAGAACTAGGCCAGCACAGCGATCCTGAGCCAAGCCGCATTGGGGCTGAGGTTTGTTCCCCGAGCACAGTTTCCCTTTGCAGAATGCAGCTCCTCGAAGCGCGTTTTGGGCCGTTTCGGAGATAGGCCCTAGGTGAGTCCCTCCATAGGTGGCTATAGCTTTGCTGTTAGGGCCAGTGCAAACAGGGCTTCTTCATGCCAAATCAGCCTTCTCCGCCAAGGAGAACACGTTCTGAGTTGGTTTCAGGCTGCAGACACCATCAGCCCAGCAGCAGTGCCCACGGAGCCAGTGGAAGCCCAGCCCCTCCTTGGCCCTCTGGGGAGCATAGGGCTAGGTGAGAACTAGGCCAGCGCAGCGATCCTGAGCCAAGCCGCATTGGGGCTGAGGTCTGTTCCCAGAGCACAGTTTCCCTTTGCAGAAGGCAGTTCCTCGAAGCGCGTTTTGGGCCGTTTCGGAGGTAGGCCCTAGGTGGGTCTCTCCCTAGCAGGCTACGGGTGGGTTGCTAGGGCCAGTGCAAACAGGGCTTCTTCATGCCACATCAGCCTTCTTCGCGAAGCAGAACACGTTCGGAGTTGGTTTCAAGCTGCGGACACCACCAGCCCAGCAGCAGTGACCACGGAGACAGAGGCAGCCCAGCTCCACCTTGGCCCTATGTGGAGCATAGGGCTAGGTGAGAACTAGGCCAGCGCCGCGATCCTGAGCCAAGCCGCTTTGGGGCTGAGGTCTGTTCCCCGAGCACAGTTTCCCTTTGCAGGATGCACTTCCTCGAAACGCGTTTTGGGCCGTTTCGGAGGTAGGCCCTAGGTGGGTTCCTCCCTATCTGGCTATAGGTGGGTTGCTAGGGCCAGTCCAAACAGGGCTCCTTCATGCCAAGTCAGCCTTCTCCGCGAAGGAGAACACGTTTGGAGTTGGTTTCAGGCTGCAGACACCACCAGCCAAGCAGCAGTGACCACGGAGACAGAGGCAGCCCAGCTCCACCTTGGCCCTCTGGGGAGCATAGGGCTAGGTGAGAACTAGGCCAGCGCCGCGATCCTGAGCCAAGCCGCTTTGGGGCTGAGGTCTGTTCCCCGAGCACAGTTTCCCTTTGCAGAATGCAGCTCCTCGAAGTGCGTTTTGGGCCGTTTCGGAGGTAGGCCCTAGGTGGGTCTCTCCCTAGCAGGCTACGGGTGGGTTGCTAGGGCCAGTGCAAACAGGGCTTCTTCATGCCACATCAGCCTTCTCCGACAAGGAGAACACGTTTGTAGTTGGTTTCAAGCTGAGGACACCACCAGCCAAGCAGCGGTGCCCACGGAGCCAGAGGCAGCCCAGCCCCTCCTTGGCCCTCTGGGGAGCATAGGGCTAGGTGGGAACTAGGCCAGCGCCACGATCCTGAGCCAAGCCGCTTTGGGGCTGAGGTTTGTTCCTCGAGCACAGTTTCCCTTTGCAGAATGCAGCTCCTCGAAGCGCGTTTTGGGCCGTTTCGGAGCTAGGCTCTATGTGTGTCCCTCCCTAGGAGGCTATAGCTTTGCTGCTAGGGCAAGTGCGAACAGGGCTTCTTCATGCCAAATCAGCCTTCTTCGCGAAGGAGAACACGTTCGGAGTTGGTTTCAAGCTGCGGACACCACCAGCCCAGCAGCAGTGCCCATGGAGCCAGAGGTAGCCCAGCCCCTCCTTGGCCCTCTGGGGAGCATAGGGCTAGGTGAGAACTAGGCCAGCACAGCGATCCTGAGCCAAGCCGCATTGGGGCTGAGGTCTCTTCCCAGAGCATAGTTTCCCTTTGCAGAATGCAGCTCCTCGAAGCGCGTTTTGGGCCGTTTCGGAGATAGGCCCTAGGTGGGTCCCTCCCTAGCTGGCTATAGCTTTGCTGTTAGGGCCAGTGCTAACAGGGCTTCTTCATGCCAAATCAGCCTTCTCCGCCAAGGAGAACACGTTCTGAGTTGGTTTCAGGCTGCAGACACCATCAGCCCAGCAGCAGTGCCCACGGAGCCAGTGGCAGCCCAGCAACTCCTTGGCCCTCTGGGGAGCATAGGGCTATGTGAGAACTAGGCCAGCGCAGTGATCCTGAGCCAAGCCGCATTGGGGCTGAGGTTTGTTCCCCGAGCACAGTTTCGCTTTGCAGAATGCAGCTCCTCGAAGCGCGTTTTGGGCCGTTTCGGAGGTAGGCCCTAGGTGGGTCCCTCCCTAGCAGGCTACGGGTGGGTTGCTAGGGCCAGTGCAAACAGGGCTTCTTTATGCCACATCAGCCTTCTCCGCGAAGGAGATCACGTTTGGAGATGGTTTCAAGCTGAGGACACCACCAGCCAAGCAGCGGTGCCCACGGAGCGAGAGGCAGCCCAGCCCCTCCTTGGCCCTATGGGGAGCATAGGGCTAGGTGAGAAGTAGGCCAGCACAGCGATCCTGAGCCAAGCCGCATTGGGGCTGAGGTCTGTTCCCAGAGCACAGTTTCCCTTTGCAGAATGCAGCTCCTCGAAGCGCGTTTTGGGCCGTTTCGGAGCTAGGCTCTATGTGTGTCCCTCCCTAGGAGGCTATAGCTTTGCTGCTAGGGCAAGTGCGAACAGGGCTTCTTCATGCAACATCAGCCTTCTTCGCGAAGGAGAACACGTTCCGTGTTGGTTTCAAGCTGCGGACACCACCAGCCCAGCAGCAGTGCCCATGGAGCCAGAGGCAGCCCAGCCCCTCCTTGGCCCTCTGGGGAGCATAGGGCTAGGTGAGAAGTAGGCCAGCACAGCGATCCTGAGCCAAGCCGCATTGGGGCTGAGGTCTGTTCCCGGAGCACAGTTTCCCTTTGCAGAATGCAGCTCCTCGAAGCGCCTTTTGGGCCGTTTCGGAGATAGGCCCTAGGTGGGTCCCTCCATAGGTGGCTATAGCTTTGCTGTTAGGGCCAGTGCAAACAGGGCTTCTTCATGCCAAATCAGCCTTCTCCGCCAAGGAGAACACGTTCTGAGTTGGTTTCAGTCTGCAAACACCATCAGCCCAGCAGCAGTGCCCACGGAGCCAGTGGAAGCCCAGCCCCTCCTTGGCCCTCTGGGGAGCATAGGGCTAGGTGAGAACTAGGCCAGCGCAGCGATCCTGAGCCAAGCCGCATTGGGGCTGAGGTCTGTTCCCAGAGCACAGTTTCCCTTTGCAGAAGGCAGTTCCTCGAAGCGCGTTTTGGGCCGTTTCGGAGGTAGGCCCTAGGTGGGTCCATCCCTAGCAGGCTACGGGTGGGTTGCTAGGGCCAGTGCAAACAGGGCTTCTTCATGCCACATCAGCCTTCTTCGCGAAGCAGAACACGTTCGGAGTTGGTTTCAAGCTGCGGACACCACCAGCCCAGCAGCAGTGCTCACGGAGCCAGAGGCAGCCCAGCCCCTCCTTGGCCCTCTGGGGAGCATAGGGCTAGGTGGGAACTAGGCCAGCGCAGCGATCCTGAGCCAAGCCGCATTGGGCCTGAGGTCTTTTCCCTGAGCACAGTTTCTCTTTGCAGGATGCACTTCCTCGAAGCGCGTTTTGGGCCGTTTCGGAGGTAGGCCCTAGGTGGGTTCCTCACTATCTGGCTATAGGTGGGTTGCTAGGGCCAGTCCAAACAGGGCTCCTTCATGCCAAGTCAGCCTTCTCCGCGAAGGAGAACACGTTTGGAGTTGGTTTCAGGCTGCAGACACCACCAGCCAAGCAGCAGTGACCACGGAGACAGAGGCAGCCCAGCTCCACCTTGGCCCTATGTGGAGCATAGGGCTAGGTGAGAACTAGGCCAGCGCCGCGATCCTGAGCCAAGCCGCTTTGGGGCTGAGGTCTGTTCCCCGAGCACAGTTTCCCTTTGCAGGATGCACTTCCTCGAAACGCGTTTTGGGCCGTTTCGGAGGTAGGCCCTAGGTGGGTTCCTCCCTATTTGGCTATAGGTGGGTTGCTAGGGCCAGTCCAAACAGGGCTCCTTCATGCCAAGTCAGCCTTCTCCGCGAAGGAGAACACGTTTGGAGTTGGTTTCAGGCTGCAGACACCACCAGCCAAGCAGCAGTGACCACGGAGACAGAGGCAGCCCAGCTCCACCTTGGCCCTATGTGGAGCATAGGGCTAGGTGAGAACTAGGCCAGCGCCGCGATCCTGAGCCAAGCCGCTTTGGGGCTGAGGTCTGTTCCCCGAGCACAGTTTCCCTTTGCAGGATGCACTTCCTCGAAACGCGTTTTGGGCCGTTTCGGAGGTAGGCCCTAGGTGGGTTCCTCCCTATTTGGCTATAGGTGGGTTGCTAGGGCCAGTCCAAACAGGGCTCCTTCATGCCAAGTCAGCCTTCTCCGCGAAGGAGAACACGTTTGGAGTTGGTTTCAGGCTGCAGACACCACCAGCCAAGCAGCAGTGACCACGGAGACAGAGGCAGCCCAGCTCCACCTTGGCCCTATGTGGAGCATAGGGCTAGGTGAGAACTAGGCCAGCGCCGCGATCCTGAGCCAAGCCGCTTTGGGGCTGAGGTCTGTTCCCCGAGCACAGTTTCCCTTTGCAGGATGCACTTCCTCGAAACGCGTTTTGGGCCGTTTCGGAGGTAGGCCCTAGGTGGGTTCCTCCCTATTTGGCTATAGGTGGGTTGCTAGGGCCAGTCCAAACAGGGCTCCTTTATGCCAAGTCAGCCTTCTCCGCGAAGGAGAACACGTTTGGAGTTGGTTTCAGGCTGCAGACACCACCAGCCAAGCAGCAGTGACCACGGAGACAGAGGCAGCCCAGCTCCACCTTGGCCCTATGTGGAGCATAGGGCTAGGTGAGAACTAGGCCAGCGCCGCGATCCTGAGTCAAGCCGCATTGGGGCTGAGGTCTGTTCCCCGAGCACAGTTTCCCTTTGCAGAATGCAGCTCCTCGAAGCGCGTTTTGGGCCGTTTCGGAGGTAGGCCCTAGGTGGGTCTCTCCCTAGCAGGCTACGGGTGGGTTGCTAGGGCCAGTGCAAACAGGGCTTCTTCATGCCACATCAGCCTTCTCCGACAAGGAGAACACGTTTGTAGTTGGTTTCAAGCTGAGGACACCACCAGCCAAGCAGCGGTGCCCACGGAGCCAGAGGCAGCCCAGCCCCTCCTTGGCCCTCTGGGGAGCATAGTGCTAGGTGAGAACTAGGCCAGCGCCACGATCCTGAGCCAAGCCGCTTTGGGGCTGAGGTTTGTTCCTCGAGCACAGTTTCCCTTTGCAGAATGCAGCTCCTCGAAGCGCGTTTTGGGCCGTTTCGGAGCTAGGCTCTATGTGTGTCCCTCCCTAGGAGGCTATAGCTTTGCTGCTAGGGCAAGTGCGAACAGGCTTCTTCATGCCAAATCAGCCTTCTTCGCGAAGGAGAACACATTCGGAGTTGGTTTCAAGCTGCGGACACCACCAGCCCAGCAGCAGTGCCCATGGAGCCAGAGGTAGCCCAGCCCCTCCTTGGCCCTCTGGGGAGCATAGGGCTAGGTGAGAACTAGGCCAGCACAGCGATCCTGAGCCAAGCCGCATTGGGGCTGAGGTCTCTTCCCAGAGCATAGTTTCCCTTTGCAGAATGCAGCTCCTCGAAGCGCGTTTTGGGCCGTTTCGGAGATAGGCCCTAGGTGGGTCCCTCCCTAGCTGGCTATAGCTTTGCTGTTAGGGCCAGTGCTAACAGGGCTTCTTCATGCCAAATCAGCCTTCTCCGCCAAGGAGAACACGTTCTGAGTTGGTTTCAGGCTGCAGACACCATCAGCCCAGCAGCAGTGCCCACGGAGCCAGTGGCAGCCCAGCAACTCCTTGGCCCTCTGGGGAGCATAGGGCTATGTGAGAACTAGGCCAGCGCAGTAATCCTGAGCCAAGCCGCATTGGGGCTGAGGTTTGTTCCCCGAGCACAGTTTCCCTTTGCAGAATGCAGCTCCTCGAAGCGCGTTTTGGGCCGTTTCGGAGGTAGGCCCTAGGTGGGTCCCTCCCTAGCAGGCTACGGGTGGGTTGCTAGGGCCAGTGCAAACAGGGCTTCTTTATGCCACATCAGCCTTCTCCGCGAAGGAGAACACGTTTGGAGATGGTTTCAAGCTGAGGACACCACCAGCCAAGCAGCGGTGCCCACGGAGCGAGAGGCAGCCCAGCCCCTCCTTGGCCCTCTGGGGAGCATAGGGCTAGGTGAGAAGTAGGCCAGCACAGCGATCCTGAGCCAAGCCGCATTGGGGCTGAGGTCTGTTCCCAGAGCATAGTTTCCCTTTGCAGAATGCAGCTCCTCGAAGCGCGTTTTGGGCCGTTTCGGAGATAGGCCCTAGGTGGGTCCCTCCCTATCTGGCTATAGGTGGGTTGCTAGGGCCAGTCCAAACAGGGCTCCTTCATGCCACGTCAGCCTTCTTCGCGAAGCAGAACACGTTCGGAGTTGGTTTCAAGCTGCGGACACCACCAGCCCAGCAGCAGTGACCACGGAGACAGAGGCAGCCCAGCTCCACCTTGGCCCTATGTGGATCATAGGGCTAGGTGAGAACTAGGCCAGCGCCGCGATCCTGAGCCAAGCCGCTTTGGGGCTGAGGTCTGTTCCCCGAGCACAGTTTCCCTTTGCAGGATGCACTTCCTCGAAACGCGTTTTGGGCCGTTTCGGAGGTAGGCCCTAGGTGGGTTCCTCCCTATCTGGCTATAGGTGGGTTGCTAGGGCCAGTCCAAACAGGGCTCCTTCATGCCAGGTCAGCCTTCTCCGCGAAGGAGAACACGTTTGGAGTTGGTTTCAGGCTGCAGACACCACCAGCCAAGCAGCAGTGACCACGGAGACAGAGGCAGCCCAGCTCCTCCTTGGCCCTCTGGGGAGCATAGGGCTAGGTGAGAACTAGGCCAGCGCCGCGATCCTGAGTCAAGCCGCTTTGGGGCTGAGGTCTGTTCCCCGAGCACAGTTTCCCTTTGCAGAATGCAGCTCCTCGAAGCGCGTTTTGGGCCGTTTCGGAGGTAGGCCCTAGGTGGGTCTCTCCCTAGCAGGCTACGGGTGGGTTGCTAGGGCCAGTGCAAACAGGGCTTCTTCATGCCACATCAGCCTTCTCCGACAAGGAGAACACGTTTGTAGTTGGTTTCAAGCTGAGGACACCACCAGCCAAGCAGCGGTGCCCACGGAGCCAGAGGCAGCCCAGCCCCTCCTTGGCCCTCTGGGGAGCATAGTGCTAGGTGGGAACTAGGCCAGCGCCACGATCCTGAGCCAAGCCGCTTTGGGGCTGAGGTTTGTTCCTCGAGCACAGTTTCCCTTTGCAGAATGCAGCTCCTCGAAGCGCGTTTTGGGCCGTTTCGGAGCTAGGCTCTATGTGTGTCCCTCCCTAGGAGGCTATAGCTTTGCTGCTAGGGCAAGTGCGAACAGGCTTCTTCATGCCAAATCAGCCTTCTTCGCGAAGGAGAACACGTTCGGAGTTGGTTTCAAGCTGCGGACACCACCAGCCCAGCAGCAGTGCCCATGGAGCCAGAGGTAGCCCAGCCCCTCCTTGGCCCTCTGGGGAGCATAGGGCTAGGTGAGAACTAGGCCAGCACAGCGATCCTGAGCCAAGCCGCATTGGGGCTGAGGTCTCTTCCCAGAGCATAGTTTCCCTTTGCAGAATGCAGCTCCTCGAAGCGCGTTTTGGGCCGTTTCGGAGATAGGCCCTAGGTGGGTCCCTCCCTAGCTGGCTATAGCTTTGCTGTTAGGGCCAGTGCTAACAGGGCTTCTTCATGCCAAATCAGCCTTCTCCGCCAAGGAGAACACGTTCTGAGTTGGTTTCAGGCTGCAGACACCATCAGCCCAGCAGCAGTGCCCACGGAGCCAGTGGCAGCCCAGCAACTCCTTGGCCCTCTGGGGAGCATAGGGCTATGTGAGAACTAGGCCAGCGCAGTGATCCTGAGCCAAGCCGCATTGGGGCTGAGGTTTGTTCCCCGAGCACAGTTTCCCTTTGCAGAATGCAGCTCCTCGAAGCGCGTTTTGGGCCGTTTCGGAGGTAGGCCCTAGGTGGGTCCCTCCCTAGCAGGCTACGGGTGGGTTGCTAGGGCCAGTGCAAACAGGGCTTCTTTATGCCACATCAGCCTTCTCCGCGAAGGAGAACACGTTTGGAGATGGTTTCAAGCTGAGGACACCACCAGCCAAGCAGCGGTGCCCACGGAGCGAGAGGCAGCCCAGCCCCTCCTTGGCCCTCTGGGGAGCATAGGGCTAGGTGAGAAGTAGGCCAGCACAGCGATCCTGAGCCAAGCCGCATTGGGGCTGAGGTCTGTTCCCAGAGCATAGTTTCCCTTTGCAGAATGCAGCTCCTCGAAGCGCGTTTTGGGCCGTTTCGGAGATAGGCCCTAGGTGGGTCCCTCCCTATCTGGCTATAGGTGGGTTGCTAGGGCCAGTCCAAACAGGGCTCCTTCATGCCACGTCAGCCTTCTTCGCGAAGCAGAACACGTTCGGAGTTGGTTTCAAGCTGCGGACACCACCAGCCCAGCAGCAGTGACCACGGAGACAGAGGCAGCCCAGCTCCACCTTGGCCCTATGTGGAGCATAGGGCTAGGTGAGAACTAGGCCAGCGCCGCGATCCTGAGCCAAGCCGCTTTGGGGCTGAGGTCTGTTCCCCGAGCACAGTTTCCCTTTGCAGGATGCACTTCCTCGAAACGCGTTTTGGGCCGTTTCGGAGGTAGGCCCTAGGTGGGTTCCTCCCTATCTGGCTATAGGTGGGTTGCTAGGGCCAGTCCAAACAGGGCTCCTTCATGCCAAGTCAGCCTTCTCCGCGAAGGAGAACACGTTTGGAGTTGGTTTCAGGCTGCAGACACCACCAGCCAAGCAGCAGTGACCACGGAGACAGAGGCAGCCCAGCTCCACCTTGGCCCTCTGGGGAGCATAGGGCTAGGTGAGAACTAGGCCAGCGCCGCGATCCTGAGTCAAGCCGCTTTGGGGCTGAGGTCTGTTCCCCGAGCACAGTTTCCCTTTGCAGAATGCAGCTCCTCGAAGCGCGTTTTGGGCCGTTTCGGAGGTAGGCCCTAGGTGGGTCTCTCCCTAGCAGGCTACGGGTGGGTTGCTAGGGCCAGTGCAAACAGGGCTTCTTCATGCCACATCAGCCTTCTCCGACAAGGAGAACACGTTTGTAGTTGGTTTCAAGCTGAGGACACCACCAGCCAAGCAGCGGTGCCCACGGAGCCAGAGGCAGCCCAGCCCCTCCTTGGCCCTCTGGGGAGCATAGTGCTAGGTGGGAACTAGGCCAGCGCCACGATCCTGAGCCAAGCCGCTTTGGGGCTGAGGTTTGTTCCTCGAGCACAGTTTCCCTTTGCAGAATGCAGCTCCTCGAAGCGCGTTTTGGGCCGTTTCGGAGCTAGGCTCTATGTGTGTCCCTCCCTAGGAGGCTATAGCTTTGCTGCTAGGGCAAGTGCGAACAGGCTTCTTCATGCCAAATCAGCCTTCTTCGCGAAGGAGAACACGTTCGGAGTTGGTTTCAAGCTGCGGACACCACCAGCCCAGCAGCAGTGCCCATGGAGCCAGAGGTAGCCCAGCCGCTCCTTGGCCCTCTGGGGAGCATAGGGCTAGGTGAGAACTAGGCCAGCACAGCGATCCTGAGCCAAGCCGCATTGGGGCTGAGGTCTCTTCCCAGAGCATAGTTTCCCTTTGCAGAATGCAGCTCCTCGAAGCGCGTTTTGGGCCGTTTCGGAGATAGGCCCTAGGTGGGTCCCTCCCTAGCTGGCTATAGCTTTGCTGTTAGGGCCAGTGCTAACAGGGCTTCTTCATGCCAAATCAGCCTTCTCCGCCAAGGAGAACACGTTCTGAGTTGGTTTCAGGCTGCAGACACCATCAGCCCAGCAGCAGTGCCCACGGAGCCAGTGGCAGCCCAGCAACTCCTTGGCCCTCTGGGGAGCATAGGGCTATGTGAGAACTAGGCCAGCGCAGTGATCCTGAGCCAAGCCGCATTGGGGCTGAGGTTTGTTCCCCGAGCACAGTTTCCCTTTGCAGAATGCAGCTCCTCGAAGCGCGTTTTGGGCCGTTTCGGAGGTAGGCCCTAGGTGGGTCCCTCCCTAGCAGGCTACGGGTGGGTTGCTAGGGCCAGTGCAAACAGGGCTTCTTTATGCCACATCAGCCTTCTCCGCGAAGGAGAACACGTTTGGAGATGGTTTCAAGCTGAGGACACCACCAGCCAAGCAGCGGTGCCCACGGAGCGAGAGGCAGCCCAGCCCCTCCTTGGCCCTCTGGGGAGCATAGGGCTAGGTGAGAAGTAGGCCAGCACAGCGATCCTGAGCCAAGCCGCATTGGGGCTGAGGTCTGTTCCCAGAGCATAGTTTCCCTTTGCAGAATGCAGCTCCTCGAAGCGCGTTTTGGGCCGTTTCGGAGATAGGCCCTAGGTGGGTCCCTCCCTATCTGGCTATAGGTGGGTTGCTAGGGCCAGTCCAAACAGGGCTCCTTCATGCCACGTCAGCCTTCTTCGCGAAGCAGAACACGTTCGGAGTTGGTTTCAAGCTGCGGACACCACCAGCCCAGCAGCAGTGACCACGGAGACAGAGGCAGCCCAGCTCCACCTTGGCCCTATGTGGAGCATAGGGCTAGGTGAGAATTAGGCCAGCGCCGCGATCCTGAGCCAAGCCGCTTTGGGGCTGAGGTCTGTTCCCCGAGCACAGTTTCCCTTTGCAGGATGCACTTCCTCGAAACGCGTTTTGGGCCGTTTCGGAGGTAGGCCCTAGGTGGGTTCCTCCCTATCTGGCTATAGGTGGGTTGCTAGGGCCAGTCCAAACAGGGCTCCTTCATGCCAAGTCAGCCTTCTCCGCGAAGGAGAACACGTTTGGAGTTGGTTTCAGGCTGCAGACACCACCAGCCAAGCAGCAGTGACCACGGAGACAGAGGCAGCCCAGCTCCACCTTGGCCTTCTGGGGAGCATAGGGCTAGGTGAGAACTAGGCCAGCGCCGCGATCCTGAGTCAAGCCGCTTTGGGGCTGAGGTCTGTTCCCCGAGCACAGTTTCCCTTTGCAGAATGCAGCTCCTCGAAGTGCGTTTTGGGCCGTTTCGGAGGTAGGCCCTAGGTGGGTCTCTCCCTAGCAGGCTACGGGTGGGTTGCTAGGGCCAGTGCAAACAGGGCTTCTTCATGCCACATCAGCCTTCTCCGACAAGGAGAACACGTTTGTAGTTGGTTTCAAGCTGAGGACACCACCAGCCAAGCAGCGGTGCCCACGGAGCCAGAGGCAGCCCAGCCCCTCCTTGGCCCTCTGGGGAGCATAGTGCTAGGTGGGAACTAGGCCAGCGCCACGATCCTGAGCCAAGCCGCTTTGGGGCTGAGGTTTGTTCCTCGAGCACAGTTTCCCTTTGCAGAATGCAGCTCCTCGAAGCGCGTTTTGGGCCGTTTCGGAGCTAGGCTCTATGTGTGTCCCTCCCTAGGAGGCTATAGCTTTGCTGCTAGGGCAAGTGCGAACAGGCTTCTTCATGCCAAATCAGCCTTCTTCGCGAAGGAGAACACGTTCGGAGTTGGTTTCAAGCTGCGGACACCACCAGCCCAGCAGCAGTGCCCATGGAGCCAGAGGTAGCCCAGCCCCTCCTTGGCCCTCTGGGGAGCATAGGGCTAGGTGAGAACTAGGCCAGCACAGCGATCCTGAGCCAAGCCGCATTGGGGCTGAGGTCTCTTCCCAGAGCATAGTTTCCCTTTGCAGAATGCAGCTCCTCGAAGCGCGTTTTGGGCCGTTTCGGAGATAGGCCCTAGGTGGGTCCCTCCCTAGCTGGCTATAGCTTTGCTGTTAGGGCCAGTGCTAACAGGGCTTCTTCATGCCAAATCAGCCTTCTCCGCCAAGGAGAACACGTTCTGAGTTGGTTTCAGGCTGCAGACACCATCAGCCCAGCAGCAGTGCCCACGGAGCCAGTGGCAGCCCAGCAACTCCTTGGCCCTCTGGGGAGCATAGGGCTATGTGAGAACTAGGCCAGCGCAGTGATCCTGAGCCAAGCCGCATTGGGGCTGAGGTTTGTTCCCCGAGCACAGTTTCCCTTTGCAGAATGCAGCTCCTCGAAGCGCGTTTTGGGCCGTTTCGGAGGTAGGCCCTAGGTGGGTCCCTCCCTAGCAGGCTACGGGTGGGTTGCTAGGGCCAGTGCAAACAGGGCTTCTTTATGCCACATCAGCCTTCTCCGCGAAGGAGAACACGTTTGGAGATGGTTTCAAGCTGAGGACACCACCAGCCAAGCAGCGGTGCCCACGGAGCGAGAGGCAGCCCAGCCCCTCCTTGGCCCTCTGGGGAGCATAGGGCTAGGTGAGAAGTAGGCCAGCACAGCGATCCTGAGCCAAGCCGCATTGGGGCTGAGGTCTGTTCCCAGAGCATAGTTTCCCTTTGCAGAATGCAGCTCCTCGAAGCGCGTTTTGGGCCGTTTCGGAGATAGGCCCTAGGTGGGTCCCTCCCTATCTGGCTATAGGTGGGTTGCTAGGGCCAGTCCAAACAGGGCTCCTTCATGCCACGTCAGCCTTCTTCGCGAAGCAGAACACGTTCGGAGTTGGTTTCAAGCTGCGGACACCACCAGCCCAGCAGCAGTGACCACGGAGACAGAGGCAGCCCAGCTCCACCTTGGCCCTATGTGGAGCATAGGGCTAGGTGAGAACTAGGCCAGCGCCGCGATCCTGAGCCAAGCCGCTTTGGGGCTGAGGTCTGTTCCCCGAGCACAGTTTCCCTTTGCAGGATGCACTTCCTCGAAACGCGTTTTGGGCCGTTTCGGAGGTAGGCCCTAGGTGGGTTCCTCCCTATCTGGCTATAGGTGGGTTGCTAGGGCCAGTCCAAACAGGGCTCCTTCATGCCAAGTCAGCCTTCTCCGCGAAGGAGAACACGTTTGGAGTTGGTTTCAGGCTGCAGACACCACCAGCCAAGCAGCAGTGACCACGGAGACAGAGGCAGCCCAGCTCCACCTTGGCCCTCTGGGGAGCATAGGGCTAGGTGAGAACTAGGCCAGCGCCGCGATCCTGAGTCAAGCCGCTTTGGGGCTGAGGTCTGTTCCCCGAGCACAGTTTCCCTTTGCAGAATGCAGCTCCTCGAAGTGCGTTTTGGGCCGTTTCGGAGGTAGGCCCTAGGTGGGTCTCTCCCTAGCAGGCTACGGGTGGGTTGCTAGGGCCAGTGCAAACAGGGCTTCTTCATGCCACATCAGCCTTCTCCGACAAGGAGAACACGTTTGTAGTTGGTTTCAAGCTGAGGACACCACCAGCCAAGCAGCGGTGCCCACGGAGCGAGAGGCAGCCCAGCCCCTCCTTGGCCCTCTGGGGAGCATAGGCCTGGTGAGAAGTAGGCCAGCACAGCGATCCTGAGCCAAGCCGCATTGGGGCTGAGGTCTGTTCCCAGAGCATAGTTTCCCTTTGCAGAATGCAGCTCCTCGAAGCGCGTTTTGGGCCGTTTCGGAGATAGGCCCTAGGTGGGTCCCTCCCTATCTGGCTATAGGTGGGTTGCTAGGGCCAGTCCAAACAGGGCTCCTTCATGCCACGTCAGCCTTCTTCGCGAAGCAGAACACGTTCGGAGTTGGTTTCAAGCTGCGGACACCACCAGCCCAGCAGCAGTGACCACGGAGACAGAGGCAGCCCAGCTCCACCTTGGCCCTATGTGGAGCATAGGGCTAGGTGAGAACTAGGCCAGCGCCGCGATCCTGAGCCAAGCCGCTTTGGGGCTGAGGTCTGTTCCCCGAGCACAGTTTCCCTTTGCAGGATGCACTTCCTCGAAACGCGTTTTGGGCCGTTTCGGAGGTAGGCCCTAGGTGGGTTCCTCCCTATCTGGCTATAGGTGGGTTGCTAGGGCCAGTCCAAACAGGGCTCCTTCATGCCAAGTCAGCCTTCTCCGCGAAGGAGAACACGTTTGGAGTTGGTTTCAGGCTGCAGACACCACCAGCCAAGCAGCAGTGCCCATGGAGCCAGAGGTAGCCCAGCCCCTCCTTGGCCCTCTGGGGAGCATAGGGCTAGGTGAGAACTAGGACAGCACAGCGATCCTGAGCCAAGCCGCATTGGGGCTGAGGTCTCTTCCCAGAGCATAGTTTCCCTTTGCAGAATGCAGCTCCTCGAAGCGCGTTTTGGGCCGTTTCGGAGATAGGCCCTAGGTGGGTCCCTCCCTAGCTGGCTATAGCTTTGCTGTTAGGGCCAGTGCTAACAGGGCTTCTTCATGCCAAATCAGCCTTCTCCGCCAAGGAGAACACGTTCTGAGTTGGTTTCAGGCTGCAGACACCATCAGCCCAGCAGCAGTGCCCACGGAGCCAGTGGCAGCCCAGCAACTCCTTGGCCCTCTGGGGAGCATAGGGCTATGTGAGAACTAGGCCAGCGCAGTGATCCTGAGCCAAGCCGCATTGGGGCTGAGGTTTGTTCCCCGAGCACAGTTTCCCTTTGCAGAATGCAGCTCCTCGAAGCGCGTTTTGGGCCGTTTCGGAGGTAGGCCCTAGGTGGGTCCCTCCCTAGCAGGCTACGGGTGGGTTGCTAGGGCCAGTGCAAACAGGGCTTCTTTATGCCACATCAGCCTTCTCCGCGAAGGAGAACACGTTTGGAGATGGTTTCAAGCTGAGGACACCACCAGCCAAGCAGCGGTGCCCACGGAGCCAGAGGCAGCCCAGCCCCTCCTTGGCCCTCTGGGGAGCATAGGGCTAGGTGAGAACTAGGCCAGCACAGCGATCCTGAGCCAAGCCGCATTGGGGCTGAGGTCTGTTCCCAGAGCATAGTTTCCCTTTGCAGAATGCAGCTCCTCGAAGCGCGTTTTGGGCCGTTTCGGAGATAGGCCCTAGGTGGGTCCCTCCCTATCTGGCTATAGGTGGGTTGCTAGGGCCAGTCCAAACAGGGCTCCTTCATGCCACGTCAGCCTTCTCCGCGAAGGAGAACACGTTTGGAGTTGGTTTCAGGCTGCAGACACCACCAGCCAAGCAGCAGTGACCACGGAGACAGAGGCAGCCCAGCTCCACCTTGGCCCTATGTGGAGCATAGGGCTAGGTGAGAACTAGGCCAGCGCCGCGATCCTGAGTCAAGCCGCATTGGGGCTGAGGTCTGTTCCCCGAGCACAGTTTCCCTTTGCAGAATGCAGCTCCTCGAAGCGCGTTTTGGGCCGTTTCGGAGGTAGGCCCTAGGTGGGTCTCTCCCTAGCAGGCTACGGGTGGGTTGCTAGGGCCAGTGCAAACAGGGCTTCTTCATGCCACATCAGCCTTCTTCGCGAAGCAGAACACGTTCAGAGTTGGTTTCAAGCTGCGGACACCACCAGCCCAGCAGCAGTGACCACGGAGACAGAGGCAGCCCAGCTCCACCTTGGCCCTATGTGGAGCATAGGGCTAGGTGAGAACTAGGCCAGCGCCGCGATCCTGAGCCAAGCCGCTTTGGGGCTGAGGTCTGTTCCCCAAGCACAGTTTCCCTTTGCAGGATGCACTTCCTCGAAACGCGTTTTGGGCCGTTTCGGAGGTAGGCCCTAGGTGGGTTCCTCCCTATCTGGCTATAGGTGGGTTGCTAGGGCCAGTCCAAACAGGGCTCCTTCATGCCAAGTCAGCCTTCTCCGCGAAGGAGAACACGTTTGGAGTTGGTTTCAGGCTGCAGACACCACCAGCCAAGCAGCAGTGACCACGGAGACAGAGGCAGCCCAGCTCCACCTTGGCCCTCTGGGGAGCATAGGGCTAGGTGAGAACTAGGCCAGCGCCGCGATCCTGAGCCAAGCCGCTTTGGGGCTGAGGTCTGTTCCCCGAGCACAGTTTCCCTTTGCAGAATGCAGCTCCTCGAAGTGCGTTTTGGGCCGTTTCGGAGGTAGGCCCTAGGTGGGTCTCTCCCTAGCAGGCTACGGGTGGGTTGCTAGGGCCAGTGCAAACAGGGCTTCTTCATGCCACATCAGCCTTCTCCGACAAGGAGAACACGTTTGTAGTTGGTTTCAAGCTGAGGACACCACCAGCCAAGCAGCGGTGCCCACGGAGCCAGAGGCAGCCCAGCCCCTCCTTGGCCCTCTGGGGAGCATAGGGCTAGGTGGGAACTAGGCCAGCGCCACGATCCTGAGCCAAGCCGCTTTGGGGCTGAGGTTTGTTCCTCGAGCACAGTTTCCCTTTGCAGAATGCAGCTCCTCGAAGCGCGTTTTGGGCCGTTTCGGAGCTAGGCTCTATGTGTGTCCCTCCCTAGGAGGCTATAGCTTTGCTGCTAGGGCAAGTGCGAACAGGGCTTCTTCATGCCAAATCAGCCTTCTTCGCGAAGGAGAACACGTTCGGAGTTGGTTTCAAGCTGCGGACACCACCAGCCCAGCAGCAGTGCCCATGGAGCCAGAGGTAGCCCAGCCCCTCCTTGGCCCTCTGGGGAGCATAGGGCTAGGTGAGAACTAGGCCAGCACAGCGATCCTGAGCCAAGCCGCATTGGGGCTGAGGTCTCTTCCCAGAGCATAGTTTCCCTTTGCAGAATGCAGCTCCTCGAAGCGCGTTTTGGGCCGTTTCGGAGATAGGCCCTAGGTGGGTCCCTCCCTAGCTGGCTATAGCTTTGCTGTTAGGGCCAGTGCTAACAGGGCTTCTTCATGCCAAATCAGCCTTCTCCGCCAAGGAGAACACGTTCTGAGTTGGTTTCAGGCTGCAGACACCATCAGCCCAGCAGCAGTGCCCACGGAGCCAGTGGCAGCCCAGCAACTCCTTGGCCCTCTGGGGAGCATAGGGCTGGGTGAGAACTAGGCCAGCGCAGTGATCCTGAGCCAAGCCGCATTGGGGCTGAGGTTTGTTCCCCGAGCACAGTTTCCCTTTGCAGAATGCAGCTCCTCGAAGCGCGTTTTGGGCCGTTTCGGAGGTAGGCCCTAGGTGGGTCCCTCCCTAGCAGGCTACGGGTGGGTTGCTAGGGCCAGTGCAAACAGGGCTTCTTTATGCCACATCAGCCTTCTCCGCGAAGGAGAACACGTTTGGAGATGGTTTCAAGCTGAGGACACCACCAGCCAAGCAGCGGTGCCCACGGAGCGAGAGGCAGCCCAGCCCCTCCTTGGCCCTCTGGGGAGCATAGGGCTAGGTGAGAAGTAGGCCAGCACAGCGATCCTGAGCCAAGCCGCATTGGGGCTGAGGTCTGTTCCCAGAGCATAGTTTCCCTTTGCAGAATGCAGCTCCTCGAAGCGCGTTTTGGGCCGTTTCGGAGATAGGCCCTAGGTGGGTCCCTCCCTATCTGGCTATAGGTGGGTTGCTAGGGCCAGTCCAAACAGGGCTCCTTCATGCCACGTCAGCCTTCTCCGCGAAGGAGAACACGTTTGGAGATGGTTTCAAGCTGAGGACACCACCAGCCAAGCAGCGGTGCCCACGGAGCGAGAGGCAGCCCAGCCCCTCCTTGGCCCTCTGGGGAGCATAGGGCTAGGTGAGAAGTAGGCCAGCACAGCGATCCTGAGCCAAGCCGCATTGGGGCTGAGGTCTCTTCCCAGAGCATAGTTTCCCTTTGCAGAATGCAGCTCCTCGAAGCGCGTTTTGGGCCGTTTCGGAGATAGGCCCTAGGTGGGTCCCTCCCTAGCTGGCTATAGCTTTGCTGTTAGGGCCAGTGCTAACAGGGCTTCTTCATGCCAAATCAGCCTTCTCCGCCAAGGAGAACACGTTCTGAGTTGGTTTCAGGCTGCAGACACCATCAGCCCAGCAGCAGTGCCCACGGAGCCAGTGGCAGCCCAGCAACTCCTTGGCCCTCTGGGGAGCATAGGGCTATGTGAGAACTAGGCCAGCGCAGTGATCCTGAGCCAAGCCGCATTGGGGCTGAGGTTTGTTCCCCGAGCACAGTTTCGCTTTGCAGAATGCAGCTCCTCGAAGCGCGTTTTGGGCCGTTTCGGAGGTAGGCCCTAGGTGGGTCCCTCCCTAGCAGGCTACGGGTGGGTTGCTAGGGCCAGTGCAAACAGGGCTTCTTTATGCCACATCAGCCTTCTCCGCGAAGGAGAACACGTTTGGAGATGGTTTCAAGCTGAGGACACCACCAGCCAAGCAGCGGTGCCCACGGAGCGAGAGGCAGCCCAGCCCCTCCTTGGCCCTATGGGGAGCATAGGGCTAGGTGAGAAGTAGGCCAGCACAGCGATCCTGAGCCAAGCCGCATTGGGGCTGAGGTCTGTTCCCAGAGCACAGTTTCCCTTTGCAGAATGCAGCTCCTCGAAGCGCGTTTTGGGCCGTTTCGGAGCTAGGCTCTATGTGTGTCCCTCCCTAGGAGGCTATAGCTTTGCTGCTAGGGCAAGTGCGAACAGGGCTTCTTCATGCAACATCAGCCTTCTTCGCGAAGGAGAACACGTTCCGAGTTGGTTTCAAGCTGCGGACACCACCAGCCCAGCAGCAGTGCCCATGGAGCCAGAGGCAGCCCAGCCCCTCCTTGGCCCTCTGGGGAGCATAGGGCTAGGTGAGAAGTAGGCCAGCACAGCGATCCTGAGCCAAGCCGCATTGGGGCTGAGGTCTGTTCCCGGAGCACAGTTTCCCTTTGCAGAATGCAGCTCCTCGAAGCACCTTTTGGGCCGTTTCGGAGATAGGCCCTAGGTGGGTCCCTCCATAGGTGGCTATAGCTTTGCTGTTAGGGCCAGTGCAAACAGGGCTTCTTCATGCCAAATCAGCCTTCTCCGCCAAGGAGAACACGTTCTGAGTTGGTTTCAGTCTGCAGACACCATCAGCCCAGCAGCAGTGCCCACGGAGCCAGTGGAAGCCCAGCCCCTCCTTGGCCCTCTGCGGAGCATAGGGCTAGGTGAGAACTAGGCCAGCGCAGCGATCCTGAGCCAAGCCGCATTGGGGCTGAGGTCTGTTCCCAGAGCACAGTTTCCCTTTGCAGAATGCAGCTCCTCGAAGCGCGTTTTGGGCCGTTTCGGAGGTAGGCCCTAGGTGGGTCTCTCCCTAGCAGGCTACGGGTGGGTTGCTAGGGCCAGTGCAAACAGGGCTTCTTCATGCCACATCAGCCTTCTTCGCGAAGCAGAACACGTTCGGAGTTGGTTTCAAGCTGCGGACACCACCAGCCCAGCAGCAGTGCTCACGGAGCCAGAGGCAGCCCAGCCCCTCCTTGGCCCTCTGGGGAGCATAGGGCTAGGTGGGAACTAGGCCAGCGCAGCGATCCTGAGCCAAGCCGCATTGGGGCTGAGGTCTTTTCCCTGAGCACAGTTTCTCTTTGCAGGATGCACTTCCTCGAAGCGCGTTTTGGGCCGTTTCGGAGGTAGGCCCTAGGTGGGTTCCTCCCTATCTGGCTATAGGTGGGTTGCTAGGGCCAGTCCAAACAGGGCTCCTTCATGCCACGTCAGCCTTCTCCGCGAAGGAGAACACGTTTGGAGTTGGTTTCAGGCTGCAGACACCACCAGCCAAGCAGCAGTGACCACGGAGACAGAGGCAGCCCAGCTCCACCTTGGCCCTATGTGGAGCATAGGGCTAGGTGAGAACTAGACCAGCGCCGTGATCCTGAGCCAAGCCGCTTTGGGGCTGAGGTCTGTTCCCCGAGCACAGTTTCCCTTTGCAGGATGCACTTCCTCGAAACGCGTTTTGGGCCGTTTCGGAGGTAGGCCCTAGGTGGGTTCCTCCCTATCTGGCTATAGGTGGGTTGCTAGGGCCAGTCCAAACAGGGCTCCTTCATGCCAAGTCAGCCTTCTCCGCGAAGGAGAACACGTTTGGAGTTGGTTTCAGGCTGCAGACACCACCAGCCAAGCAGCAGTGACCACGGAGACAGAGGCAGCCCAGCTCCACCTTGGCCCTATGTGGAGCATAGGGCTAGGTGAGAACTAGGCCAGCGCCGCGATCCTGAGTCAAGCCGCATTGGGGCTGAGGTCTGTTCCCCGAGCACAGTTTCCCTTTGCAGAATGCAGCTCCTCGAAGCGCGTTTTGGGCCGTTTCGGAGGTAGGCCCTAGGTGGGTCTCTCCCTAGCAGGCTACGGGTGGGTTGCTAGGGCCAGTGCAAACAGGGCTTCTTCATGCCACATCAGCCTTCTCCGACAAGGAGAACACGTTTGTAGTTGGTTTCAAGCTGAGGACACCACCAGCCAAGCAGCGGTGCCCACGGAGCCAGAGGCAGCCCAGCCCCTCCTTGGCCCTCTGGGGAGCATAGGGCTAGGTGAGAACTAGGCCAGCGCCACGATCCTGAGCCAAGCCGCTTTGGGGCTGAGGTTTGTTCCTCGAGCACAGTTTCCCTTTGCAGAATGCAGCTCCTCGAAGCGCGTTTTGGGCCGTTTCGGAGCTAGGCTCTATGTGTGTCCCTCCCTAGGAGGCTATAGCTTTGCTGCTAGGGCAAGTGCGAACAGGGCTTCTTCATGCCAAATCAGCCTTCTTCGCGAAGGAGAACACGTTCGGAGTTGGTTTCAAGCTGCGGACACCACCAGCCCAGCAGCAGTGCCCATGGAGCCAGAGGTAGCCCAGCCCCTCCTTGGCCCTCTGGGGAGCATAGGGCTAGGTGAGAACTAGGCCAGCACAGCGATCCTGAGCCAAGCCGCATTGGGGCTGAGGTCTCTTCCCAGAGCATAGTTTCCCTTTGCAGAATGCAGCTCCTCGAAGCGCGTTTTGGGCCGTTTCGGAGATAGGCCCTAGGTGGGTCCCTCCCTAGCTGGCTATAGCTTTGCTGTTAGGGCCAGTGCTAACAGGGCTTCTTCATGCCAAATCAGCCTTCTCCGCCAAGGAGAACACGTTCTGAGTTGGTTTCAGGCTGCAGACACCATCAGCCCAGCAGCAGTGCCCACGGAGCCAGTGGCAGCCCAGCAACTCCTTGGCCCTCTGGGGAGCATAGGGCTGGGTGAGAACTAGGCCAGCGCAGTGATCCTGAGCCAAGCCGCATTGGGGCTGAGGTTTGTTCCCCGAGCACAGTTTCCCTTTGCAGAATGCAGCTCCTCGAAGCGCGTTTTGGGCCGTTTCGGAGGTAGGCCCTAGGTGGGTCCCTCCCTAGCAGGCTACGGGTGGGTTGCTAGGGCCAGTGCAAACAGGGCTTCTTTATGCCACATCAGCCTTCTCCGCGAAGGAGAACACGTTTGGAGATGGTTTCAAGCTGAGGACACCACCAGCCAAGCAGCGGTGCCCACGGAGCGAGAGGCAGCCCAGCCCCTCCTTGGCCCTCTGGGGAGCATAGGGCTAGGTGAGAAGTAGGACAGCACAGCGATCCTGAGCCAAGCCGCATTGGGGCTGAGGTCTGTTCCCAGAGCATAGTTTCCCTTTGCAGAATGCAGCTCCTCGAAGCGCGTTTTGGGCCGTTTCGGAGATAGGCCCTAGGTGGGTCCCTCCCTATCTGGCTATAGGTGGGTTGCTAGGGCCAGTCCAAACAGGGCTCCTTCATGCCACGTCAGCCTTCTCCGCGAAGGAGAACACGTTTGGAGTTGGTTTCAGGCTGCAGACACCACCAGCCAAGCAGCAGTGACCACGGAGACAGAGGCAGCCCAGCTCCACCTTGGCCCTATGTGGAGCATAGGGCTAGGTGAGAACTAGGCCAGCGCCGCGATCCTGAGTCAAGCCGCATTGGGGCTGAGGTCTGTTCCCTGAGCACAGTTTCTCTTTGCAGAATGCAGCTCCTCGAAGCGCGTTTTCGGCCGTTTCGGAGGTAGGCCCTAGGTGGGTCCCTCCCTAGCAGGCTACGGGTGGGTTGCTAGGGCCAGTGCAAACAGGGCTTCTTTATGCCACATCAGCCTTCTCCGCGAAGGAGAACACGTTTGGAGATGGTTTCAAGCTGAGGACACCACCAGCCAAGCAGCGGTGCCCACGGAGCGAGAGGCAGCCCAGCCCCTCCTTGGCCCTCTGGGGAGCATAGGGCTAGGTGAGAAGTAGGCCAGCACAGCGATCCTGAGCCAAGCCGCATTGGGGCTGAGGTCTGTTCCCAGAGCATAGTTTCCCTTTGCAGAATGCAGCTCCTCGAAGCGCGTTTTGGGCCGTTTCGGAGATAGGCCCTAGGTGGGTCCCTCCCTATCTGGCTATAGGTGGGTTGCTAGGGCCAGTCCAAACAGGGCTCCTTCATGCCAAGTCAGCCTTCTCCGCGAAGGAGAACACGTTTGGAGTTGGTTTCAGGCTGCAGACACCACCAGCCAAGCAGCAGTGACCACGGAGACAGAGGCAGCCCAGCTCCACCTTGGCCCTATGTGGAGCATAGGGCTAGGTGAGAACTAGGCCAGCGCCGCGATCCTGAGTCAAGCCGCATTTTGGCTGAGGTCTGTTCCCCGAGCACAGTTTCCCTTTGCAGAATGCAGCTCCTCGAAGCGCGTTTTGGGCCGTTTCGGAGGTAGGCCCTAGGTGGGTCTCTCCCTAGCAGGCTACGGGTGGGTTGCTAGGGCCAGTGCAAACAGGGATTCTTCATGCCACATCAGCCTTCTCCGACAAGGAGAACACGTTCTGAGTTGGTTTCAAGCTGAGGACACCACCAGCCAAGCAGCGGTGCCCAGAGCCAGAGGCAGCCCAGCCCCTCCTTGGCCCTCTGGGGAGCATAGGGCTAGGTGAGAACTAGGCCAGCGCCACGATCCTGAGCCAAGCCGCTTTGGGGCAGAGGTTTGTTCCTCGAGCACAGTTTCCCTTTGCAGAATGCAGCTCCTCGAAGCGCGTTTTGGGCCGTTTCAGAGCTAGGCTCTATGTGTGTCCCTCCCTAGGAGGCTATAGCTTTGCTGCTAGGGCAAGTGCGAACAGGGCTTCTTCATGCCAAATCAGCCTTCTTCGCGAAGGAGAACACGTTCGGAGTTGGTTTCAAGCTGCGGACACCACCAGCCCAGCAGCAGTGCCCATGGAGCCAGAGGTAGCCCAGCCCCTCCTTGGCCCTCTGGGGAGCATAGGGCTAGGTGAGAACTAGGCCAGCACAGCGATCCTGAGCCAAGCTGCATTGGGGCTGAGGTCTGTTCCCAGAGCATAGTTTCCCTTTGCAGAATGCAGCTCCTCGAAGCGCGTTTTGGGCCGTTTCGGAGATAGGCCCTAGGTGGGTCCCTCCCTAGCTGGCTATAGCTTTGCTGTTAGGGCCAGTGCTAACAGGGCTTCTTCATGCCAAATCAGCCTTCTCAGCCAAGGAGAACACGTTCTGAGTTGGTTTCAGGCTGCAGACACCATCAGCCCAGCAGCAGTGCCCACGGAGCCAGTGGCAGCCCAGCAACTCCTGGCCCTCTGGGGAGCATAGGGCTATGTGAGAACTAGGCCAGCACAGCGATCCTGAGCCAAGCCGCATTGGGGCTGAGGTCTGTTCCCGGAGCACAGTTTCCCTTTGCAGAATGCAGCTCCTCGCAGCGCGTTTTGGGCCGTTTCGGAGATAGGCCCTAGGTGGGTCCCTCCATAGGTGGCTATAGCTTTGCTGTTAGGGCCAGTGCAAACAGGGCTTCTTCATGCCAAATCAGCCTTCTCCGCCAAGGAGAACACGTTCTGAGTTGGTTTCAGGCTGCAGACACCATCAGCCCAGCAGCAGTGCCCACGGAGCCAGTGGAAGCCCAGCCCCTCCTTGGCCCTCTGGGGAGCATAGGGCTAGGTGAGAACTAGGCCAGCGCAGCGATCCTGAGACAAGCCGCATTGGGGCTGAGGTCTGTTCCCAGAGCACAGTTTCCCTTTGCAGAAGGCAGTTCCTCGAAGCGCGTTTTGGGCCGTTTCGGAGGTAGGCCCTAGGTGGGTCTCTCCCTAGCAGGCTACGGGTGGGTTGCTAGGGCCAGTGCAAACAGGGCTTCTTCATGCCACATCAGCCTTCTTCGCGAAGCAGAACACGTTCGGAGTTGGTTTCAAGCTGCGGAGACCACCAGCCCAGCAGCGGTGCTCACGGAGCCAGAGGCAGCCCAGCCCCTCCTTGGCCCTCTGGGGAGCATAGGGCTAGGTGGGAACTAGGCCAGCGCAGCGATCCTGAGCCAAGCTGCATTGGGGCTGAGGTCTTTTCCCTGAGCACAGTTTCTCTTTGCAGGATGCACTTCCTCGAAGCGCGTTTTGGGCCGTTTCGGAGGTAGGCCCTAGGTGGGTTCCTCCCTATCTGGCTATAGGTGGGTTGCTAGGGCCAGTCCAAACAGGGCTCCTTCATGCCAAGTCAGCCTTCTCCGCGAAGGAGAACACGTTTGGAGTTGGTTTCAGGCTGCAGACACCACCAGCCAAGCAGCAGTGACCACGGAGACAGAGGCAGCCCAGCTCCTCCTTGGCCCTATGTGGAGCATAGGGCTAGGTGAGAACTAGGCCAGCGCCGCGATCCTGAGCCAAGCCGCTTTGGGGCTGAGGTCTGTTCCCCGAGCACAGTTTCCCTTTGCAGGATGCACTTCCTCGAAACGCGTTTTGGGCCGTTTCGGAGGTAGGCCCTAGGTGGGTTCCTCCCTATCTGGCTATAGGTGGGTTGCTAGGGCCAGTCCAAACAGGGCTCCTTCATGCCAAGTCAGCCTTCTCCGCGAAGGAGAACACGTTTGGAGTTGGTTTCAGGCTGCAGACACCACCAGCCAAGCAGCAGTGACCACGGAGACAGAGGCAGCCCAGCTCCACCTTGGGCCTATGTGGAGCATAGGGCTAGGTGAGAACTAGGCCAGCGCCGCGATCCTGAGTCAAGCCGCTTTGGGGCTGAGGTCTGTTCCCCGAGCACAGTTTCCCTTTGCAGAATGCAGCTCCTCGAAGTGCGTTTTGGGCCGTTTCGGAGGTAGGCCCTAGGTGGGTCTCTCCCTAGCAGGCTACGGGTGGGTTGCTAGGGCCAGTGCAAACAGGGCTTCTTCATGCCACATCAGCCTTCTCCGACAAGGAGAACACGTTTGTAGTTGGTTTCAAGCTGAGGACACCACCAGCCAAGCAGCGGTGCCCACGGAGCGAGAGGCAGCCCAGCCCCTCCTTGGCCCTCTGGGGAGCATAGGGCTAGGTGAGAAGTAGGCCAGCACAGCGATCCTGAGCCAAGCCGCATTGGGGCTGAGGTCTGTTCCCAGAGCATAGTTTCCCTTTGCAGAATGCAGCTCCTCGAAGCGCGTTTTGGGCCGTTTCGGAGATAGGCCCTAGGTGGGTCCCTCCCTATCTGGCTATAGGTGGGTTGCTAGGGCCAGTCCAAACAGGGCTCCTTCATGCCACGTCAGCCTTCTTCGCGAAGCAGAACACGTTCGGAGTTGGTTTCAAGCTGCGGACACCACCAGCCCAGCAGCAGTGACCACGGAGACAGAGGCAGCCCAGCTCCACCTTGGCCCTATGTGGAGCATAGGGCTAGGTGAGAACTAGGCCAGCGCCGCGATCCTGAGCCAAGCCGCTTTGGGGCTGAGGTCTGTTCCCCGAGCACAGTTTCCCTTTGCAGGATGCACTTCCTCGAAACGCGTTTTGGGCCGTTTCGGAGGTAGGCCCTAGGTGGGTTCCTCCCTATCTGGCTATAGGTGGGTTGCTAGGGCCAGTCCAAACAGGGCTCCTTCATGCCAAGTCAGCCTTCTCCGCGAAGGAGAACACGTTCGGAGTTGGTTTCAGGCTGCAGACACCACCAGCCAAGCAGCAGTGCCCATGGAGCCAGAGGTAGCCCAGCCCCTCCTTGGCCCTCTGGGGAGCATAGGGCTAGGTGAGAACTAGGCCAGCACAGCGATCCTGAGCCAAGCCGCATTGGGGCTGAGGTCTCTTCCCAGAGCATAGTTTCCCTTTGCAGAATGCAGCTCCTCGAAGCGCGTTTTGGGCCGTTTCGGAGGTAGGCCCTAGGTGTGTCCCTCCATAGGTGGCTATAGCTTTGCTGCTAGGGCAAGTGCGAACAGGGCTTCTTCATGCCAAATCAGCCTTCTTCGCGAAGGAGAACACGTTCGGAGTTGGTTTCAAGCTGCGGACACCACCAGCCCAGCAGCAGTGCCCACGGAGCCAGAGGCAGCCCAGCCCCTCCTTGGCCCTCTGGGGAGCATAGGGCTAGGTGAGAAGTAGGCCAGCACAGTGATCCTGAGCCAAGCCGCATTGGGGCTGAGGTTTGTTCCCCGAGCACAGTTTCCCTTTGCAGAATGCAGCTCCTCGAAGCGCGTTTTGGGCCGTTTCGGAGGTAGGCCCTAGGTGGGTCCCTCCCTAGCAGGCTACGGGTGGGTTGCTAGGGCCAGTGCAAACAGGGCTTCTTTATGCCACATCAGCCTTCTCCGCGAAGGAGAACACGTTTGGAGATGGTTTCAAGCTGAGGACAATCCCAGCCAAGCAGCGGTGCCCACGGAGCGAGAGGCAGCCCAGCCCCTCCTTGGCCCTCTGGGGAGCATAGGGCTAGGTGAGAAGTAGGCCAGCACAGCGATCCTGAGCCAAACCGCATTGGGGCTGAGGTCTGTTCCCAGAGCATAGTTTCCCTTTGCAGAATGCAGCTCCTCGAAGCGCGTTTTGGGCCGTTTCGGAGATAGGCCCTAGGTGGGTCCCTCCCTATCTGGCTATAGGTGGGTTGCTAGGGCCAGTCCAAACAGGGCTCCTTCATGCCAGGTCAGCCTTCTCCGCGAAGGAGAACACGTTTGGAGTTGGTTTCAGGCTGCAGACACCACCAGCCAAGCAGCAGTGACCACGGAGACAGAGGCAGCCCAGCTCCACCTTGGCCCTATGTGGAGCATAGGGCTAGGTGAGAACTAGGCCAGCGCCGCGATCCTGAGTCAAGCCGCATTGGGGCTGAGGTCTGTTCCCCGAGCACAGTTTCCCTTTGCAGAATGCAGCTCCTCGAAGCGCGTTTTGGGCCGTTTCGGAGGTAGGCCCTAGGTGGGTCTCTCCCTAGCAGGCTACGGGTGGGTTGCTAGGGCCAGTGCAAACAGGGATTCTTCATGCCACATCAGCCTTCTCCGACAAGGAGAACACGTTCTGAGTTGGTTTCAAGCTGAGGACACCACCAGCCAAGCAGCGGTGCCCAGAGCCAGAGGCAGCCCAGCCCCTCCTTGGCCCTCTGGGGAGCATAGGGCTAGGTGAGAACTAGGCCAGCGCCACGATCCTGAGCCAAGCCGCTTTGGGGCTGAGGTTTGTTCCTCGAGCACAGTTTCCCTTTGCAGAATGCAGCTCCTCGAAGCGCGTTTTGGGCCGTTTCAGAGCTAGGCTCTATGTGTGTCCCTCCCTAGGAGGCTATAGCTTTGCTGCTAGGGCAAGTGCGAACAGGGCTTCTTCATGCCAAATCAGCCTTCTTCGCGAAGGAGAACACGTTCGGAGTTGGTTTCAAGCTGCGGACACCACCAGCCCAGCAGCAGTGCCCATGGAGCCAGAGGTAGCCCAGCCCCTCCTTGGCCCTCTGGGGAGCATAGGGCTAGGTGAGAACTAGGCCAGCACAGCGATCCTGAGCCAAGCCGCATTGGGGCTGAGGTCTGTTCCCAGAGCATAGTTTCCCTTTGCAGAATGCAGCTCCTCGAAGCGCGTTTTGGGCCGTTTCGGAGATAGGCCCTAGGTGGGTCCCTCCATAGGTGGCTATAGCTTTGCTGTTAGGGCCAGTGCTAACAGGGCTTCTTCATGCCAAATCAGCCTTCTCAGCCAAGGAGAACACGTTCTGAGTTGGTTTCAGGCTGCAGACACCATCAGCCCAGCAGCAGTGCCCACGGAGCCAGTGGCAGCCCAGCAACTCCTGGCCCTCTGGGGAGCATAGGGCTATGTGAGAACTAGGCCAGCACAGCGATCCTGAGCCAAGCCGCATTGGGGCTGAGGTCTGTTCCCGGAGCACAGTTTCCCTTTGCAGAATGCAGCTCCTCGAAGCGCGTTTTGGGCCGTTTCGGAGATAGGCCCTAGGTGGGTCCCTCCATAGGTGGCTATAGCTTTGCTGTTAGGGCCAGTGCAAACAGGGCTTCTTCATGCCAAATCAGCCTTCTCCGCCAAGGAGAACACGTTCTGAGTTGGTTTCAGGCTGCAGACACCATCAGCCCAGCAGCAGTGCCCACGGAGCCAGTGGAAGCCCAGCCCCTCCTTGGCCCTCTGGGGAGCATAGGGCTAGGTGAGAACTAGGCCAGCGCAGCGATCCTGAGACAAGCCGCATTGGGGCTGAGGTCTGTTCCCAGAGCACAGTTTCCCTTTGCAGAAGGCAGTTCCTCGAAGCGCGTTTTGGGCCGTTTCGGAGGTAGGCCCTAGGTGGGTCTCTCCCTAGCAGGCTACGGGTGGGTTGCTAGGGCCAGTGCAAACAGGGCTTCTTCATGCCACATCAGCCTTCTTCGCGAAGCAGAACACGTTCGGAGTTGGTTTCAAGCTGCGGACACCACCAGCCCAGCAGCGGTGCTCACGGAGCCAGAGGCAGCCCAGCCCCTCCTTGGCCCTCTGGGGAGCATAGGGCTAGGTGGGAACTAGGCCAGCGCAGCGATCCTGAGCCAAGCCGCATTGGGGCTGAGGTCTTTTCCCTGAGCACAGTTTCTCTTTGCAGGATGCACTTCCTCGAAGCGCGTTTTGGGCCGTTTCGGAGGTAGGCCCTAGGTGGGTTCCTCCCTATCTGGCTATAGGTGGGTTGCTAGGGCCAGTCCAAACAGGGCTCCTTCATGCCAAGTCAGCCTTCTCCGCGAAGGAGAACACGTTTGGAGTTGGTTTCAGGCTGCAGACACCACCAGCCAAGCAGCAGTGACCACGGAGACAGAGGCAGCCCAGCTCCTCCTTGGCCCTATGTGGAGCATAGGGCTAGGTGAGAACTAGGCCAGCGCCGCGATCCTGAGCCAAGCCGCTTTGGGGCTGAGGTCTGTTCCCCGAGCACAGTTTCCCTTTGCAGGATGCACTTCCTCGAAACGCGTTTTGGGCCGTTTCGGAGGTAGGCCCTAGGTGGGTTCCTCCCTATCTGGCTATAGGTGGGTTGCTAGGGCCAGTCCAAACAGGGCTCCTTCATGCCAAGTCAGCCTTCTCCGCGAAGGAGAACACGTTTGGAGTTGGTTTCAGGCTGCAGACACCACCAGCCAAGCAGCAGTGACCACGGAGACAGAGGCAGCCCAGCTCCACCTTGGGCCAATGTGGAGCATAGGGCTAGGTGAGAACTAGGCCATCGCCGCGATCCTGAGTCAAGCCGCATTGGGGCTGAGGTCTGTTCCCCGAGCACAGTTTCCCTTTGCAGAATGCAGCTCCTCGAAGCGCGTTTTGGGCCGTTTCGGAGGTAGGCCCTAGGTGGGTCTCTCCCTAGCAGGCTACGGGTGGGTTGCTAGGGCCAGTGCAAACAGGGCTTCTTCATGCCACATCAGCCTTCTCCGACAAGGAGAACACGTTTGTAGTTGGTTTCAAGCTGAGGACACCACCAGCCAAGCAGCAGTGCCCACGGAGCCAGAGGCAGCCCAGCCCCTCCTTGGCCCTCTGGGGAGCATAGGGCTAGGTGAGAACTAGGCCAGCGCCACGATCCTGAGCCAAGCCGCTTTGGGGCTGAGGTTTGTTCCTCGAGCACAGTTTCCCTTTGCAGAATGCAGCTCCTCGAAGCGCGTTTTGGGCCGTTTCGGAGCTAGGCTCTATGTGTGTCCCTCCCTAGGAGGCTATAGCTTTGCTGCTAGGGCAAGTGCGAACAGGGCTTCTTCATGCCAAATCAGCCTTCTTCGCGAAGGAGAACACGTTCGGAGTTGGTTTCAAGCTGGGGACACCACCAGCCCAGCAGCAGTGCCCATGGAGCCAGAGGTAGCCCAGCCCCTCCTTGGCCCTCTGGGGAGCATAGGGCTAGGTGAGAACTAGGCCAGCACAGCGATCCTGAGCCAAGCCGCATTGGGGCTGAGGTCTCTTCCCAGAGCATAGTTTCCCTTTGCAGAATGCAGCTCCTCGAAGCGCGTTTTGGGCCGTTTCGGAGATAGGCCCTAGGTGGGTCCCTCCCTAGCTGGCTATAGCTTTGCTGTTAGGGCCAGTGCTAACAGGGCTTCTTCATGCCAAATCAGCCTTCTCCGCCAAGGAGAACACGTTCTGAGTTGGTTTCAGGCTGCAGACACCATCAGCCCAGCAGCAGTGCCCACGGAGCCAGTGGCAGCCCAGCAACTCCTTGGCCCTCTGGGGAGCATAGGGCTATGTGAGAACTAGGCCAGCGCAGTGATCCTGAGCCAAGCCGCATTGGGGCTGAGGTTTGTTCCCCGAGCACAGTTTCCCTTTGCAGAATGCAGCTCCTCGAAGCGCGTTTTGGGCCGTTTCGGAGGTAGGCCCTAGGTGGGTCTCTCCCTAGCAGGCTACGGGTGGGTTGCTAGGGCCAGTGCAAACAGGGCTTCTTTATGCCACATCAGCCTTCTCCGCGAAGGAGAACACGTTTGGAGATGGTTTCAAGCTGAGGACACCACCAGCCAAGCAGCGGTGCCCACGGAGCGAGAGGCAGCCCAGCCCCTCCTTGGCCATCTGGGGAGCATAGGGCTAGGTGAGAAGTAGGCCAGCACAGCGATCCTGAGCCAAGCCGCATTGGGGCTGAGGTCTGTTCCCAGAGCATAGTTTCCCTTTGCAGAATGCAGCTCCTCGAAGCGCGTTTTGGGCCGTTTCGGAGGTAGGCCCTAGGTGGGTCCCTCCCTATCTGGCTATAGGTGGGTTGCTAGGGACAGTCCAAACAGGGCTCCTTCATGCCACGTCAGCCTTCTCCGCGAAGGAGAATACGTTTGGAGTTGGTTTCAGGCTGCAGACACCACCAGCCAAGCAGCAGTGACCACGGAGACAGAGGCAGCCCAGCTCCACCTTGGCCCTATGTGGAGCATAGGGCTAGGTGAGAACTAGGCCAGCGCCGCGATCCTGAGTCAAGCCGCATTGGGGCTGAGGTCTGTTCCCCGAGCACAGTTTCCCTTTGCAGAATGCAGCTCCTCGAAGCGCGTTTTGGGCCGTTTCGGAGGTAGGCCCTAGGTGGGTCTCTCCCTAGCAGGCTACGGGTGGGTTGCTAGGGCCAGTGCAAACAGGGCTTCTTCATGCCACATCAGCCTTCTCCGACAAGGAGAACACGTTTGTAGTTGGTTTCAAGCTGAGGACACCACCAGCCAAGCAGCGGTGCCCAAGGAGCCAGAGGCAGCCCAGCCCCTCCTTGGCCCTCTGGGGAGCATAGGGCTAGGTGAGAACTAGGCCAGCGCCACGATCCTGAGCCAAGCCGCTTTGGGGCTGAGGTTTGTTCCTCGAGCACAGTTTCCCTTTGCAGAATGCAGCTCCTCGAAGCGCGTTTTGGGCCGTTTCGGAGCTAGGCTCTATGTGTGTCCCTCCCTAGGAGGCTATAGCTTTGCTGCTAGGGCAAGTGCGAACAGGGCTTCTTCATGCCACATCAGCCTTCTTCGCGAAGGAGAACACGTTCGGAGTTGGTTTCAAGCTGCGGACACCACCAGCCCAGCAGCAGTGCCCACGGAGCCAGAGGCAGCCCAGCCCCTCCTTGGCCCTCTGGGGAGCATAGGGCTAGGTGAGAACTACGCCAGCACAGCGATCCTGAGCCAAGCCGCATTGGGGCTGAGGTCTGTTCCCAGAGCACAGTTTCCCTTTGCAGAATGCAGCTCCTCGAAGCGCGTTTTGGGCCGTTTCGGAGGTAGGCCCTAGGTGGGTCCCTCCCTAGCAGGCTACGGGTGGGTTGCTAGGGCCAGTGCAAACAGGGCTTCTTTATGCCACATCAGCCTTCTCCGCGAAGGAGAACACGTTTGGAGATGGTTTCAAGCTGAGGACACCCCCAGCCAAGCAGCGGTGCCCACGGAGCGAGAGGCAGCCCAGCCCCTCCTTGGCCCTCTGGGGAGCATAGGGCTAGGTGAGAACTAGGCCAGCACAGCGATCCTGAGCCAAGCCGCATTGGGGCTGAGGTCTGTTCCCAGAGCATAGTTTCCCTTTGCAGAATGCAGCTCCTCGAAGCGCGTTTTGGGCCGTTTCGGAGATAGGCCCTAGGTGGGTCCCTCCCTATCTGGCTATAGGTGGGTTGCTAGGGCCAGTCCAAACAGGGCTCCTTCATGCCACGTCAGCCTTCTCCGCGAAGGAGAACACGTTTGGAGTTGGTTTCAGGCTGCAGACACCACCAGCCAAGCAGCAGTGACCACGGAGACAGAGGCAGCCCAGCTCCACCTTGGCCCTATGTGGAGCATAGGGCTAGGTGAGAACTAGGCCAGCGCCGCGATCCTGAGTCAAGCCGCATTGGGGCTGAGGTCTGTTCCCCGAGCACAGTTTCCCTTTGCAGAATGCAGCTCCTCGAAGCGCGTTTTGGGCCGTTTCGGAGGTAGGCCCTAGGTGGGTCTCTCCCTAGCAGGCTACGGGTGGGTTGCTAGGGCCAGTGCAAACAGGGATTCTTCATGCCATGTCAGCCTTCTCCGCGAAGGAGAACACGTTTGGAGTTGGTTTCAAGCTGCGGACACCACCAGCCCAGCAGCAGTGCCCATGGAGCCAGAGGTAGCCCAGCCCCTCCTTGGCCCTCTGGGGAGCATAGGGCTAGGTGAGAACTAGGCCAGCACAGCGATCCTGAGCCAAGCCGCATTGGGGCTGAGGTCTCTTCCCAGAGCATAGTTTCCCTTTGCAGAATGCAGCTCCTCGAAGCGCGTTTTGGGCCGTTTCGGAGATAGGCCCTAGGTGGGTCCCTCCCTAGGAGGCTATAGCTTTGCTGTTAGGGTCAGTGCTAACAGGGCTTCTTCATGCCAAATCAGCCTTCTCCGCCAAGGAGAACACGTTCTGAGTTGGTTTCAGGCTGCAGACACCATCAGCCGTGCAGCAGTGCCCACGGAGCCAGTGGCAGCCCAGCAACTCCTTGGCCCTCTGCGGAGCATAGGGCTATGTGAGAACTAGGCCAGCGCAGTGATCCTGAGCAAAGCCGCATTGGTGCTGAGGTCTGTTCCCCGAGCACAGTTTCCCTTTGCAGAATGCAGCTCCTCGAAGCGCGTTTTGGGCCGTTTCGGAGGTAGGCCCTAGGTGGGTCTCTCCCTAGCAGGCTACGGGTGGGTTGCTAGGGCCAGTGCAAACAGGGCTTCTTCATGCCACATCAGCCTTCTCCGACAAGGAGAACACGTTTGTAGTTGGTTTCAAGCTGAGGACACCACCAGCCAAGCAGCGGTGCCCACGGAGCCAGAGGCAGCCCAGCCCCTCCTTGGCCCTCTGGGGAGCATAGGGCTAGGTGAGAACTAGGCCAGCACAGCGATCCTGAGCCAAGCCGCACTGGGGCTGAGGTCTGTTCCCAGAGCACAGTTTCCCTTTGCAGAATGCAGCTCCTCGAAGCGCATTTTGGGCCGTTTCGGAGCTAGGCTCTATGTGTGTCCCTCCCTAGGAGGCTATAGCTTTGCTGCTAGGGCAAGTGCGAACAGGGCTTCTTCATGCCACATCAGCCTTCTTCGCGAAGGAGAACACGTTCGGAGTTGGTTTCAAGCTGCGGACACCACCAGGCCAGCAGCAGTGCCCATGGAGCCAGAGGCACCCCAGCCCCTCCTTGGACCTCTGGGAAGCATAGGGCTAGGTGAGAACTAGGCCAGCACAGCGATCCTGAGCCAAGCCCCATTGGGGCTGAGGTCTGTTCCTGGAGCACAGTTTCCCTTTGCAGAATGCAGCTCCTCGAAGCGCGTTTTGGGCCGTTTCGGAGGTAGGCCCTAGGTGGGTCTCTCCCTAGCAGGCTACGGGTGGGTTGCTAGGGCCAGTGCAAACAGGGCTTCTTCATGCCACATCAGCCTTCTTCGCGAAGGAGAACACGTTCGGAGTTGGTTTCAAGCTGCGGACACCACCAGCCCAGCAGCAGTGCCCACGGAGCCAGAGGCAGCCCAGCCCCTCCTTGGCCCTCTGGGGAGCACAGGGCTAGGTGAGAACTAGGCCAGCGCAGCGATCCTGAGCCAGCCGCATTGGGGCTGAGGTCTGTTCCCTGAGCACAGTTTCTCTTTGCAGAATGCAGTTCCTCAAAGCGCGTTTTGGGCCGTTTCGGAGGTAGGCCCTAGGTGGGTCCCTCCCTATCTGGCTATAGGTGGGTTGCTAGGGCCAGTCTAAACAGGGCTTCTTCATGCCAAATCAGGCTTCTTCGCGACGGAGAACACGTTTGGAGTTGGTTTCAGGCTGCAGACACCACCAGCCAAGCAGCAGTGACCACGGAGACAGAGGCAGCCCAGCTCCACCTTGGCCCTCTGGGGAGCATAGGGCTAGGTGAGAACTACGCCAGCGCCGCGATCCTGAGCCAAGCCGCTTTGGGGCTGAGGTCTGTTCCCCGAGCACAGTTTCCCTTTGCAGAATGCAGCTCCTCGAAGTGCGTTTTGGGCCGTTTCGGAGGTAGGCCCTAGGTGGGTCTCTCCCTAGCAGGCTACGGGTGGGTTGCTAGGGCCAGTGCAAACAGGGCTTCTTCATGCCACATCAGCCTTCTCCGACAAGGAGAACACGTTTGTAGTTGGTTTCAAGCTGAGGACACCACCAGCCAAGCAGCGGTGCCCACGGAGCCAGAGGCAGCCCAGCCCCTCCTTGGCCCTCTGGGGAGCATAGGGCTAGGTGAGAACTAGGCCAGCGCCACGATCCTGAGCCAAGCCGCTTTGGGGCTGAGGTTTGTTCCCCGAGCACAGTTTCCCTTTGCAGAATGCAGCTCCTCGAAGCGCGTTTTGGGCCGTTTCGGAGCTAGGCTCTATGTGTGTCCCTCCCTAGGAGGCTATAGCTTTGCTGCTAGGGCAAGTGCGAACAGGGCTTCTTCATGCCACATCAGCCTTCTTCGCGAAGGAGAACACGTTCGGAGTTGGTTTCAAGCTGCGGACACCACCAGCCCAGCAGCAGTGCCCATGGAGCCAGAGGCAGCCCAGCCCCTCCTTGGCCCTCTGGGAAGCATAGGGCTAGGTGAGAACTAGGCCAGCACAGCGATCCTGAGCCAAGCCCCATTGGGGCTGAGGTCTGTTCCTGGAGCACAGTTTCCCTTTGAAGAATGCAGCTCCTCGAAGCGCGTTTTGGGCCGTTTCGGAGATAGGCCCTAGGTGGGTCCCTCCATAGGTGGCTATAGCTTTGCTGTTAGGGCCAGTGCAAACAGGGCTTCTTCATGCCCAATCAGCCTTCTCCGCCAAAGAGAACACGTTCTGAGTTGGTTTCAGGCTGCAGACACCATCAGCCCAGCAGCAGTGCCCACGGAGCCAGTGGAAGCCCAGCCCCTCCTTGGCCCTCTGGGGAGCATAGGGCTAGGTGAGAACTAGGCCAGCGCAGCGATCCTGAGCCAAGCCGCATTGGGGCTGAGGTCTGTTCCCTGAGCACAGTTTCTCTTTGCAGAATGCAGTTCCTCAAAGCGCGTTTTGGGCCGTTTCGGAGGTAGGCCCTAGGTGGGTCCCTCCCTATCTGGCTATAGGTGGGTTGCTAGGGCCAGTCTAAACAGGGCTTCTTCATGCCAAATCAGGCTTCTTCGCGACGGAGAACACGTTTGGAGTTGGTTTCAGGCTGCAGACACCACCAGCCAAGCAGCAGTGACCACGGAGACAGAGGCAGCCCAGCTCCACCTTGGCCCTCTGGGGAGCATAGGGCTAGGTGAGAACTACGCCAGCGCCGCGATCCTGAGCCAAGCCGCTTTGGGGCTGAGGTCTGTTCCCCGAGCACAGTTTCTCTTTGCAGAATGCAGCTCCTCGAAGTGCGTTTTGGGCCGTTTCGGAGGTAGGCCCTAGGTGGGTCTCTCCCCAGCAGGCTACGGGTGGGTTGCTAGGGCCAGTGCAAACAGGGCTTCTTCATGCCACATCAGCCTTCTCCGACAAGGAGAACACGTTTGTAGTTGGTTTCAAGCTGAGGACACCACCAGCCAAGCAGCGGTGCCCACGGAGCGAGAGGCAGCCCAGCCCCTCCTTGGCCCTCTGGGGAGCATAGGGCTAGGTGAGAACTAGGCCAGAGCCACGATCCTGAGCCAAGCCGCTTTGGGGCTGAGGTCTGTTCCTCGAGCACAGTTTCCCTTTGCAGAATGCAGCTCCTCGAAGCGCGTTTTGGGCCGTTTCGGAGCTAGGCTCTATGTGTGTCCCTCCCTAGCAGGCTACGGGTGGGTTGCTAGGGCCAGTGCCAACAGGGCTTCTTTATGCCACATCAGCCTTCTCCGCGAAGGAGAACACGTTTGGAGATGGTTTCAAGCTGAGGACACCACCAGCCAAGTAGCGTTGCCCACGGAGCGAGAGGCAGCCCAGCCCCTCCTTGGCCCTCTGGGGAGCATAGGGCTAGGTGAGAACTAGGCCAGCACAGCGATCCTGAGCCAAGCTGCATTGGGGCTGAGGTCTGTTCCCAGAGCATAGTTTCCCTTTGCAGAATGCAGCTCCTCGAAGCGCGTTTTGGGCCGTTTCGGAGATAGGCCCTAGGTGGGTCCCTCCCTATCTGGCTATAGGTGGGTTGCTAGGGCCAGTCCAAACAGGGCTCCTTCATGCCACGTCAGCCTTCTCCGCGAAGGAGAACACGTTTGGAGTTGGTTTCAGGCTGCAGACACCACCAGCCAAGCAGCAGTGACCACGGAGACAGAGGCAGCCCAGCTCCACCTTGGCCCTATGTGGAGCATAGGGCTAGGTGAGAACTAGGCCAGCGCCGCGATCCTGAGTCAAGCCGCATTGGGGCTGAGGTCTGTTCCCCGAGCACAGTTTCCCTTTGCAGAATGCAGCTCCTCGAAGCGCGTTTTGGGCCGTTTCGGAGGTAGGCCCTAGGTGGGTCTCTCCCTAGCAGGCTACGGGTGGGTTGCTAGGGCCAGTGCAAACAGGGCTTCTTCATGCCACATCAGCCTTCTCCGACAAGGAGAACACGTTTGTAGTTGGTTTCAAGCTGAGGACACCACCAGCCAAGCAGCGGTGCCCACGGAGCCAGAGGCAGCCCAGCCCCTCCTTGGCCCTCTGGGGAGCATAGGGCTAGGTGAGAACTAGGCCAGCACAGCGATCCTGAGCCAAGCCGCACTGGGGCTGAGGTCTGTTCCCAGAGCACAGTTTCCCTTTGCAGAATGCAGCTCCTCGAAGCGCGTTTTGGGCCGTTTCGGAGCTAGGCTCTATGTGTGTCCCTCCCTAGGAGGCTATAGCTTTGCTGCTAGGGCAAGTGCGAACAGGGCTTCTTCATGCCACATCAGCCTTCTTCGCGAAGGAGAACACGTTCGGAGTTGGTTTCAAGCTGCGGACACCACCAGCCCAGCAGCAGTGCCCATGGAGCCAGAGGCAGCCCAGCCCCTCCTTGGCCCTCTGGGAAGCATAGGGCTAGGTGAGAACTAGGCCAGCACAGCGATCCTGAGCCAAGCCCCATTGGGGCTGAGGTCTGTTCCTGGAGCACAGTTTCCCTTTGCAGAATGCAGCTCCTCGAAGCGCGTTTTGGGCCGTTTCGGAGATAGGCCCTAGGTGGGTCCCTCCATAGGTGGCTATAGCTTTGCTGTTAGGGCCAGTGCAAACAGGGCTTCTTCATGCCAAATCAGCCTTCTCCGCCAAAGAGAACACGTTCTGAGTTGGTTTCAGGCTGCAGACACCATCAGCCCAGCAGCAGTGCCCACGGAGCCAGTGGAAGCCCAGCCCCTCCTTGGCCCTCTGGGGAGCATAGGGCTAGGTGAGAACTAGGCCAGCGCAGCGATCCTGAGCCAAGCCGCATTGGGGCTGAGGTTTGTTCCCCGAGCACAGTTTCCCTTTGCAGAATGCAGCTCCTCGAAGCGCGTTTTGGGCGTTTCGGAGGTAGGCCCTAGGTGGGTCTCTCCCTAGCAGGCTACGGGTGGGTTGCTAGGGCCAGTCCAAACAGGGCTCCTTCATGCCAAGTCAGCCTTCTCCGCGAAGGAGAACACGTTTGGAGTTGGTTTCAGGCTGCAGACACCACCAGCCAAGCCGCACTGCCCACGGAGACAGAGGCAGCCCAGCTCCACCTTGGCCCTATGTGGAGCATAGGGCTAGGTGAGAACTAGGCCAGCGCCGCGATCCTGAGCCAAGCCGCTTTGGGGCTGAGGTCTGTTCCCCGAGCACAGTTTCCCTTTGCAGGATGCACTTCCTCGAAACGCGTTTTGGGCCGTTTCGGAGGTAGGCCTTAGGTGGGTTCCTCCCTATCTGGCTATAGGTGGGTTGCTAGGGCCAGTCTAAACAGGGCTCCTTCATGCCAAGTCAGCCTTCTCCGCGAAGGAGAACACGTTTGGAGTTGGTTTCAGGCTGCAGACACCACCAGCCAAGCAGCAGTGACCACGGAGACAGAGGCAGCCCAGCTCCACCTTGGCCCTATGTGGAGCATAGGGCTAGGTGAGAACTAGGCCAGCGCCGCGATCCTGAGCCAAGCCGCTTTGGGGCTGAGGTCTGTTCCCCGAGCACAGTTTCCCTTTGCAGAATGCAGCTCCTCGAAGGGCGTTTTGGGCCGTTTCGGAGGTAGGCCCTAGGTGGGTCTCTCCCTAGCAGGCTACGGGTGGGTTGCTAGGGCCAGTGCAAACAGGGCTTCTTCATGCCACATCAGCCTTCTCCGACAAGGAGAACACGTTTGTAGTTGGTTTCAAGCTGAGGACACCACCAGCCAAGCAGCGGTGCCCACGGAGCGAGAGGCAGCCCAGCCCCTCCTTGGCCCTCTGGGGAGCATAGGGCTAGGTGAGAACTAGGCCAGCACAGCGATCCTGAGCCAAGCCGCACTGGGGCTGAGGTCTGTTCCCAGAGCACAGTTTCCCTTTGCAGAATGCAGCTCCTCGAAGCGCGTTTTGGGCCGTTTCGGAGCTAGGCTCTATGTGTGTCCCTCCCTAGGAGGCTATAGCTTTGCTGCTAGGGCAAGTGCGAACAGGGCTTCTTCATGCCACATCAGCCTTCTTCGCGAAGGAGAACACGTTCGGAGTTGGTTTCAAGCTGCGGACACCACCAGCCCAGCAGCAGTGCCCATGGAGCCAGAGGCAGCCCAGCCCCTCCTTGGCCCTCTGGGAAGCATAGGGCTAGGTGAGAACTAGGCCAGCACAGCGATCCTGAGCCAAGCCCCATTGGGGCTGAGGTCTGTTCCTGGAGCACAGTTTCCCTTTGAAGAATGCAGCTCCTCGAAGCGCGTTTTGGGCCGTTTCGGAGATAGGCCCTAGGTGGGTCCCTCCATAGGTGGCTATAGCTTTGCTGTTAGGGCCAGTGCAAACAGGGCTTCTTCATGCCAAATCAGCCTTCTCCGCCAAAGAGAACACGTTCTGAGTTGGTTTCAGGCTGCAGACACCATCAGCCCAGCAGCAGTGCCCACGGAGCCAGTGGAAGCCCAGCCCCTCCTTGGCCCTCTGGGGAGCATAGGGCTAGGTGAGAACTAGGCCAGCGCAGCGATCCTGAGCCAAGCCGCATTGGGGCTGAGGTCTGTTCCCTGAGCACAGTTTCTCTTTGCAGAATGCAGTTCCTCAAAGCGCGTTTTGGGCCGTTTCGGAGGTAGGCCCTAGGTGGGTCCCTCCCTATCTGGCTATAGGTGGGTTGCTAGGGCCAGTCTAAACAGGGCTTCTTCATGCCAAATCAGGCTTCTTCGCGACGGAGAACACGTTTGGAGTTGGTTTCAGGCTGCAGACACCACCAGCCAAGCAGCAGTGACCACGGAGACAGAGGCAGCCCAGCTCCACCTTGGCCCTCTGGGGAGCATAGGGCTAGGTGAGAACTACGCCAGCGCCGCGATCCTGAGCCAAGCCGCTTTGGGGCTGAGGTCTGTTCCCCGAGCACAGTTTCCCTTTGCAGAATGCAGCTCCTCGAAGTGCGTTTTGGGCCGTTTCGGAGGTAGGCCCTAGGAGGGTCTCTCCCCAGCAGGCTACGGGTGGGTTGCTAGGGCCAGTGCAAACAGGGCTTCTTCATGCCACATCAGCCTTCTCCGACAAGGAGAACACGTTTGTAGTTGGTTTCAAGCTGAGGACACCACCAGCCAAGCAGCGGTGCCCACGGAGCCAGAGGCAGCCCAGCCCCTCCTTGGCCCTCTGGGGAGCATAGGGCTAGGTGAGAACTAGGCCAGCGCCACGATCCTGAGCCAAGCCGCTTTGGGGCTGAGGTCTGTTCCCCGAGCACAGTTTCCCTTTGCAGAATGCAGCTCCTCGAAGCGCGTTTTGGGCCGTTTCGGAGCTAGGCTCTATGTGTGTCCCTCCCTAGGAGGCTATAGCTTTGCTGCTAGGGCAAGTGCGAACAGGGCTTCTTCATGCCAAATCAGCCTTCTTCGCGAAGGAGAACACGTTCGGAGTTGGTTTCAAGCTGGGGACACCACCAGCCCAGCAGCAGTGCCCATGGAGCCAGAGGTAGCCCAGCCCCTCCTTGGCCCTCTGGGGAGCATAGGGCTAGGTGAGAACTAGGCCAGCACAGCGATCCTGAGCCAAGCCGCACTGGGGCTGAGGTCTGTTCCCAGAGCACAGTTTCCCTTTGCAGAATGCAGCTCCTCGAAGCGCGTTTTGGGCCGTTTCGGAGCTAGGCTCTATGTGTGTCCCTCCCTAGGAGGCTATAGCTTTGCTGCTAGGGCAAGTGCGAACAGGGCTTCTTCATGCCACATCAGCCTTCTTCGCGAAGGAGAACACGTTCGGAGTTGGTTTCAAGCTGGGGACACCACCAGCCCAGCAGCAGTGCCCATGGAGCCAGAGGTAGCCCAGCCCCTCCTTGGCCCTCTGGGGAGCATAGGGCTAGGTGAGAACTAGGCCAGCACAGCGATCCTGAGCCAAGCCGCACTGGGGCTGAGGTCTGTTCCCAGAGCACAGTTTCCCTTTGCAGAATGCAGCTCCTCGAAGCGCGTTTTGGGCCGTTTCGGAGCTAGGCTCTATGTGTGTCCCTCCCTAGGAGGCTATAGCTTTGCTGCTAGGGCAAGTGCGAACAGGGCTTCTTCATGCCACATCAGCCTTCTTCGCGAAGGAGAACACGTTCGGAGTTGGTTTCAAGCTGCGGACACCACCAGGCCAGCAGCAGTGCCCATGGAGCCAGAGGCACCCCAGCCCCTCCTTGGACCTCTGGGAAGCATAGGGCTAGGTGAGAACTAGGCCAGCACAGCGATCCTGAGCCAAGCCCCATTGGGGCTGAGGTCTGTTCCTGGAGCACAGTTTCCCTTTGCAGAATGCAGCTCCTCGAAGCGCGTTTTGGGCCGTTTCGGAGGTAGGCCCTAGGTGGGTCTCTCCCTAGCAGGCTACGGGTGGGTTGCTAGGGCCAGTGCAAACAGGGCTTCTTCATGCCACATCAGCCTTCTTCGCGAAGGAGAACACGATCGGAGTTGGTTTCAAGCTGCGGACACCACCAGCCCAGCAGCAGTGCCCACGGAGCCAGAGGCAGCCCAGCCCCTCCTTGGCCCTCTGGGGAGCACAGGGCTAGGTGAGAACTAGGCCGCGCAGCGATCCTGAGCCAGCCGCATTGGGGCTGAGGTCTGTTCCCTGAGCACAGTTTCTCTTTGCAGAATGCAGTTCCTCAAAGCGCGTTTTGGGCCGTTTCGGAGGTAGGCCCTAGGTGGGTCCCTCCCTATCTGGCTATAGGTGGGTTGCTAGGGCCAGTCTAAACAGGGCTTCTTCATGCCAAATCAGGCTTCTTCGCGACGGAGAACACGTTTGGAGTTGGTTTCAGGCTGCAGACACCACCAGCCAAGCAGCAGTGACCACGGAGACAGAGGCAGCCCAGCTCCACCTTGGCCCTCTGGGGAGCATAGGGCTAGGTGAGAACTACGCCAGCGCCGCGATCCTGAGCCAAGCCGCTTTGGGGCTGAGGTCTGTTCCCCGAGCACAGTTTCCCTTTGCAGAATGCAGCTCCTCGAAGCGCGTTTTGGGCCGTTTCGGAGGTAGGCCCTAGGTGGGTCTCTCCCTAGCAGGCTACGGGTGGGTTGCTAGGGCCAGGGCAAAGAGGGCTTCTTCATGCCACATCAGCCTTCTCCGACAAGGAGAACACGTTTGTAGTTGGTTTCAAGCTGAGGACACCACCAGCCAAGCAGCGGTGCCCACGGAGCCAGAGGCAGCCCAGCCCCTCCTTGGCCCTCTGGGGAGCATAGGGCTAGGTGAGAACTAGGCCAGCGCCACGATCCTGAGCCAAGCCGCTTTGGGGCTGAGGTTTGTTCCTCGAGCACAGTTTCCCTTTGCAGAATGCAGCTCCTCGAAGCGCGTTTTGGGCCGTTTCGGAGCTAGGCTCTATGTGTGTCCCTCCCTAGGAGGCTATAGCTTTGCTGCTAGGGCAAGTGCGAACAGGGCTTCTTCATGCCAAATCAGGCTTCTTCGCGAATGAGAACACGTTCGGAGTTGGTTTCAAGCTGGGGACACCACCAGCCCAGCAGCAGTGCCCATGGAGCCAGAGGTAGCCCAGCCCCTCCTTGGCCCTCTGGGGAGCATAGGGCTAGGTGAGAACTAGGCCAGCACAGCGATCCTGAGCCAAGCCGCATTGGGGCTGAGGTCTGTTCCCAGAGCACAGTTTCCCTTTGCAGAATGCAGCTCCTCGAAGCGCGTTTTGGGCCGTTTCGGAGATAGGCCCTAGGTGGGTCCCTCCCTAGCTGGCTATAGCTTTGCTGTTAGGGCCAGTGCTAACAGGGCTTCTTCATGCCAAATCAGCCTTCTCCGCCAAGGAGAACACGTTCTGAGTTGGTTTCAGGCTGCAGACACCATCAGCCCAGCAGCAGTGCCCACGGAGCCAGTGGCAGCCCAGCAACTCCTTGGCCCTCTGCGGAGCATAGGGCTATGTGAGAACTAGGCCAGCGCAGTGATCCTGAGCAAAGCCGCATTGGTGCTGAGGTTTGTTCCCTGAGCACAGTTTCCCTTTGCAGAATGCAGCTCCTCGAAGCGCGTTTTGGGCCGTTTCGGAGGTAGGCCCTAGGTGGGTCCCTCCCTAGCAGGCTACGGGTGGGTTGCTAGGGCCAGTGCAAACAGGGCTTCTTTATGCCACATCAGCCTTCTCCGCGAAGGAGAACACGTTTGGAGATGGTTTCAAGCTGAGGACACCACCAGCCAAGTAGCGTTGCCCACGGAGCGAGAGGCAGCCCAGCCCCTCCTTGGCCCTCTGGGGAGCATAGGGCTAGGTGAGAACTAGGCCAGCACAGCGATCCTGAGCCAAGCCGCATTGGGGCTGAGGTTTGTTCCCCGAGCACAGTTTCCCTTTGCAGAATGCAGCTCCTCGAAGCGCGTTTTGGGCCGTTTCGGAGGTAGGCCCTAGGTGGGTCTCTCCCTAGCAGGCTACGGGTGGGTTGCTAGGGCCAGTGCAAACAGGGCTTCTTTATGCCACATCAGCCTTCTCCGCGAAGGAGAACACGTTTGGAGATGGTTTCAAGCTGAGGACACCACCAGCCAAGCAGCGGTGCCCACGGAGCGAGAGGCAGCCCAGCCCCTCCTTGGGCCTCTGGGGAGCATAGGGCTAGGTGAGAAGTAGGCCAGCACAGCGATCCTGAGCCAAGCCGCTTTGGGGCTGAGGTCTGTTCCCAGAGCATAGTTTCCCTTTGCAGAATGCAGCTCCTCGAAGCGCGTTTTGGGCCGTTTCGGAGATAGGCCCTAGGTGGGTCCCTCCCTATCTGGCTATAGGTGGGTTGCTAGGGCCAGTCCAAACAGGGCTCCTTCATGCCACGTCAGCCTTCTCCGCGAAGGAGAATACGTTTGGAGTTGGTTTCAGGCTGCAGACACCACCAGCCAAGCAGCAGTGACCACGGAGACAGAGGCAGCCCAGCTCCACCTTGGCCCTATGTGGAGCATAGGGCTAGGTGAGAACTAGGCCAGCGCCGCGATCCTGAGTCAAGCCGCATTGGGGCTGAGGTCTGTTCCCCGAGCACAGTTTCCCTTTGCAGAATGCAGCTCCTCGAAGCGCGTTTTGGGCCGTTTCGGAGGTAGGCCCTAGGTGGGTCTCTCCCTAGCAGGCTACGGGTGGGTTGCTAGGGCCAGTGCAAACAGGGCTTCTTCATGCCACATCAGCCTTCTCCGACAAGGAGAACACGTTTGTAGTTGGTTTCAAGCTGAGGACACCACCAGCCAAGCAGCGGTGCCCACGGAGCCAGAGGCAGCCCAGCCCCTCCTTGGCCCTCTGGGGAGCATAGGGCTAGGTGAGAACTAGGCCAGCGCCACGATCCTGAGCCAAGCCGCTTTGGGGCTGAGGTTTGTTCCTCGAGCACAGTTTCCCTTTGCAGAATGCAGCTCCTCGAAGCGCGTTTTGGGCCGTTTCGGAGCTAGGCTCTATGTGTGTCCCTCCCTAGGAGGCTATAGCTTTGCTGCTAGGGCAAGTGCGAACAGGGCTTCTTCATGCCACATCAGCCTTCTTCGCGAAGGAGAACACGTTCGGAGTTGGTTTCAAGCTGCGGACACCACCAGCCCAGCAGCAGTGCCCACGGAGCCAGAGGCAGCCCAGCCCCTCCTTGGCCCTCTGGGGAGCATAGGGCTAGGTGAGAACTACGCCAGCACAGCGATCCTGAGCCAAGCCGCATTGGGGCTGAGGTCTGTTCCCAGAGCACAGTTTCCCTTTGCAGAATGCAGCTCCTCGAAGCGCGTTTTGGGCCGTTTCGGAGGTAGGCCCTAGGTGGGTCCCTCCCTAGCAGGCTACGGGTGGGTTGCTAGGGCCAGTGCAAACAGGGCTTCTTTATGCCACATCAGCCTTCTCCGCGAAGGAGAACACGTTCGGAGTTGGTTTCAAGCTGGGGACACCACCAGCCCAGCAGCAGTGCCCATGGAGCCAGAGGTAGCCCAGCCCCTCCTTGGCCCTCTGGGGAGCATAGGGCTAGGTGAGAACTAGGCCAGCACAGCGATCCTGAGCCAAGCCGCACTGGGGCTGAGGTCTGTTCCCAGAGCACAGTTTCCCTTTGCAGAATGCAGCTCCTCGAAGCGCGTTTTGGGCCGTTTCGGAGCTAGGCTCTATGTGTGTCCCTCCCTAGGAGGCTATAGCTTTGCTGCTAGGGCAAGTGCGAACAGGGCTTCTTCATGCCACATCAGCCTTCTTCGCGAAGGAGAACACGTTCGGAGTTGGTTTCAAGCTGCGGACACCACCAGGCCAGCAGCAGTGCCCATGGAGCCAGAGGCACCCCAGCCCCTCCTTGGACCTCTGGGAAGCATAGGGCTAGGTGAGAACTAGGCCAGCACAGCGATCCTGAGCCAAGCCCCATTGGGGCTGAGGTCTGTTCCTGGAGCACAGTTTCCCTTTGCAGAATGCAGCTCCTCGAAGCGCGTTTTGGGCCGTTTCGGAGGTAGGCCCTAGGTGGGTCTCTCCCTAGCAGGCTACGGGTGGGTTGCTAGGGCCAGTGCAAACAGGGCTTCTTCATGCCACATCAGCCTTCTTCGCGAAGGAGAACACGATCGGAGTTGGTTTCAAGCTGCGGACACCACCAGCCCAGCAGCAGTGCCCACGGAGCCAGAGGCAGCCCAGCCCCTCCTTGGCCCTCTGGGGAGCACAGGGCTAGGTGAGAACTAGGCCGCGCAGCGATCCTGAGCCAGCCGCATTGGGGCTGAGGTCTGTTCCCTGAGCACAGTTTCTCTTTGCAGAATGCAGTTCCTCAAAGCGCGTTTTGGGCCGTTTCGGAGGTAGGCCCTAGGTGGGTCCCTCCCTATCTGGCTATAGGTGGGTTGCTAGGGCCAGTCTAAACAGGGCTTCTTCATGCCAAATCAGGCTTCTTCGCGACGGAGAACACGTTTGGAGTTGGTTTCAGGCTGCAGACACCACCAGCCAAGCAGCAGTGACCACGGAGACAGAGGCAGCCCAGCTCCACCTTGGCCCTCTGGGGAGCATAGGGCTAGGTGAGAACTACGCCAGCGCCGCGATCCTGAGCCAAGCCGCTTTGGGGCTGAGGTCTGTTCCCCGAGCACAGTTTCCCTTTGCAGAATGCAGCTCCTCGAAGCGCGTTTTGGGCCGTTTCGGAGGTAGGCCCTAGGTGGGTCTCTCCCTAGCAGGCTACGGGTGGGTTGCTAGGGCCAGGGCAAACAGGGCTTCTTCATGCCACATCAGCCTTCTCCGACAAGGAGAACACGTTTGTAGTTGGTTTCAAGCTGAGGACACCACCAGCCAAGCAGCGGTGCCCACGGAGCCAGAGGCAGCCCAGCCCCTCCTTGGCCCTCTGGGGAGCATAGGGCTAGGTGAGAACTAGGCCAGCGCCACGATCCTGAGCCAAGCCGCTTTGGGGCTGAGGTTTGTTCCTCGAGCACAGTTTCCCTTTGCAGAATGCAGCTCCTCGAAGCGCGTTTTGGGCCGTTTCGGAGCTAGGCTCTATGTGTGTCCCTCCCTAGGAGGCTATAGCTTTGCTGCTAGGGCAAGTGCGAACAGGGCTTCTTCATGCCAAATCAGGCTTCTTCGCGAAGGAGAACACGTTCGGAGTTGGTTTCAAGCTGGGGACACCACCAGCCCAGCAGCAGTGCCCATGGAGCCAGAGGTAGCCCAGCCCCTCCTTGGCCCTCTGGGGAGCATAGGGCTAGGTGAGAACTAGGCCAGCACAGCGATCCTGAGCCAAGCCGCATTGGGGCTGAGGTCTGTTCCCAGAGCACAGTTTCCCTTTGCAGAATGCAGCTCCTCGAAGCGCGTTTTGGGCCGTTTCGGAGATAGGCCCTAGGTGGGTCCCTCCCTAGCTGGCTATAGCTTTGCTGTTAGGGCCAGTGCTAACAGGGCTTCTTCATGCCAAATCAGCCTTCTCCGCCAAGGAGAACACGTTCTGAGTTGGTTTCAGGCTGCAGACACCATCAGCCCAGCAGCAGTGCCCACGGAGCCAGTGGCAGCCCAGCAACTCCTTGGCCCTCTGCGGAGCATAGGGCTATGTGAGAACTAGGCCAGCGCAGTGATCCTGAGCAAAGCCGCATTGGTGCTGAGGTTTGTTCCCTGAGCACAGTTTCCCTTTGCAGAATGCAGCTCCTCGAAGCGCGTTTTGGGCCGTTTCGGAGGTAGGCCCTAGGTGGGTCCCTCCCTAGCAGGCTACGGGTGGGTTGCTAGGGCCAGTGCAAACAGGGCTTCTTTATGCCACATCAGCCTTCTCCGCGAAGGAGAACACGTTTGGAGATGGTTTCAAGCTGAGGACACCACCAGCCAAGTAGCGTTGCCCACGGAGCGAGAGGCAGCCCAGCCCCTCCTTGGCCCTCTGGGGAGCATAGGGCTAGGTGAGAACTAGGCCAGCACAGCGATCCTGAGCCAAGCCGCATTGGGGCTGAGGTTTGTTCCCCGAGCACAGTTTCCCTTTGCAGAATGCAGCTCCTCGAAGCGCGTTTTGGGCCGTTTCGGAGGTAGGCCCTAGGTGGGTCTCTCCCTAAAAGGATACGGGTGGGTTGCTAGGGCCAGTGCAAACAGGGCTTCTTTATGCCACATCAGCCTTCTCCGCGAAGGAGAACACGTTTGGAGATGGTTTCAAGCTGAGGACACCACCAGCCAAGCAGCGGTGCCCACGGAGCGAGAGGCAGCCCAGCCCCTCCTTGGGCCTCTGGGGAGCATAGGGCTAGGTGAGAAGTAGGCCAGCACAGCGATCCTGAGCCAAGCCGCTTTGGGGCTGAGGTCTGTTCCCAGAGCATAGTTTCCCTTTGCAGAATGCAGCTCCTCGAAGCGCGTTTTGGGCCGTTTCGGAGATAGGCCCTAGGTGGGTCCCTCCCTATCTGGCTATAGGTGGGTTGCTAGGGCCAGTCCAAACAGGGCTCCTTCATGCCACGTCAGCCTTCTCCGCGAAGGAGAATACGTTTGGAGTTGGTTTCAGGCTGCAGACACCACCAGCCAAGCAGCAGTGACCACGGAGACAGAGGCAGCCCAGCTCCACCTTGGCCCTATGTGGAGCATAGGGCTAGGTGAGAACTAGGCCAGCGCCGCGATCCTGAGTCAAGCCGCATTGGGGCTGAGGTCTGTTCCCCGAGCACAGTTTCCCTTTGCAGAATGCAGCTCCTCGAAGCGCGTTTTGGGCCGTTTCGGAGGTAGGCCCTAGGTGGGTCTCTCCCTAGCAGGCTACGGGTGGGTTGCTAGGGCCAGTGCAAACAGGGCTTCTTCATGCCACATCAGCCTTCTCCGACAAGGAGAACACGTTTGTAGTTGGTTTCAAGCTGAGGACACCACCAGCCAAGCAGCGGTGCCCACGGAGCCAGAGGCAGCCCAGCCCCTCCTTGGCCCTCTGGGGAGCATAGGGCTAGGTGAGAACTAGGCCAGCGCCACGATCCTGAGCCAAGCCGCTTTGGGGCTGAGGTTTGTTCCTCGAGCACAGTTTCCCTTTGCAGAATGCAGCTCCTCGAAGCGCGTTTTGGGCCGTTTCGGAGCTAGGCTCTATGTGTGTCCCTCCCTAGGAGGCTATAGCTTTGCTGCTAGGGCAAGTGCGAACAGGGCTTCTTCATGCCACATCAGCCTTCTTCGCGAAGGAGAACACGTTCGGAGTTGGTTTCAAGCTGCGGACACCACCAGCCCAGCAGCAGTGCCCACGGAGCCAGAGGCAGCCCAGCCCCTCCTTGGCCCTCTGGGGAGCATAGGGCTAGGTGAGAACTACGCCAGCACAGCGATCCTGAGCCAAGCCGCATTGGGGCTGAGGTCTGTTCCCAGAGCACAGTTTCCCTTTGCAGAATGCAGCTCCTCGAAGCGCGTTTTGGGCCGTTTCGGAGGTAGGCCCTAGGTGGGTCCCTCCCTAGCAGGCTACGGGTGGGTTGCTAGGGCCAGTGCAAACAGGGCTTCTTTATGCCACATCAGCCTTCTCCGCGAAGGAGAACACGTTCGGAGTTGGTTTCAAGCTGGGGACACCACCAGCCCAGCAGCAGTGCCCATGGAGCCAGAGGTAGCCCAGCCCCTCCTTGGCCCTCTGGGGAGCATAGGGCTAGGTGAGAACTAGGCCAGCACAGCGATCCTGAGCCAAGCCGCACTGGGGCTGAGGTCTGTTCCCAGAGCACAGTTTCCCTTTGCAGAATGCAGCTCCTCGAAGCGCGTTTTGGGCCGTTTCGGAGCTAGGCTCTATGTGTGTCCCTCCCTAGGAGGCTATAGCTTTGCTGCTAGGGCAAGTGCGAACAGGGCTTCTTCATGCCACATCAGCCTTCTTCGCGAAGGAGAACACGTTCGGAGTTGGTTTCAAGCTGCGGACACCACCAGGCCAGCAGCAGTGCCCATGGAGCCAGAGGCACCCCAGCCCCTCCTTGGACCTCTGGGAAGCATAGGGCTAGGTGAGAACTAGGCCAGCACAGCGATCCTGAGCCAAGCCCCATTGGGGCTGAGGTCTGTTCCTGGAGCACAGTTTCCCTTTGCAGAATGCAGCTCCTCGAAGCGCGTTTTGGGCCGTTTCGGAGGTAGGCCCTAGGTGGGTCTCTCCCTAGCAGGCTACGGGTGGGTTGCTAGGGCCAGTGCAAACAGGGCTTCTTCATGCCACATCAGCCTTCTTCGCGAAGGAGAACACGATCGGAGTTGGTTTCAAGCTGCGGACACCACCAGCCCAGCAGCAGTGCCCACGGAGCCAGAGGCAGCCCAGCCCCTCCTTGGCCCTCTGGGGAGCACAGGGCTAGGTGAGAACTAGGCCGCGCAGCGATCCTGAGCCAGCCGCATTGGGGCTGAGGTCTGTTCCCTGAGCACAGTTTCTCTTTGCAGAATGCAGTTCCTCAAAGCGCGTTTTGGGCCGTTTCGGAGGTAGGCCCTAGGTGGGTCCCTCCCTATCTGGCTATAGGTGGGTTGCTAGGGCCAGTCTAAACAGGGCTTCTTCATGCCAAATCAGGCTTCTTCGCGACGGAGAACACGTTTGGAGTTGGTTTCAGGCTGCAGACACCACCAGCCAAGCAGCAGTGACCACGGAGACAGAGGCAGCCCAGCTCCACCTTGGCCCTCTGGGGAGCATAGGGCTAGGTGAGAACTACGCCAGCGCCGCGATCCTGAGCCAAGCCGCTTTGGGGCTGAGGTCTGTTCCCCGAGCACAGTTTCCCTTTGCAGAATGCAGCTCCTCGAAGTGCGTTTTGGGCCGTTTCGGAGGTAGGCCCTAGGTGGGTCTCTCCCTAGCAGGCTACGGGTGGGTTGCTAGGGCCAGTGCAAACAGGGCTTCTTCATGCCACATCAGCCTTCTCCGACAAGGAGAACACGTTTGCAGTTGGTTTCAAGCTGAGGACACCACCAGCCAAGCAGCGGTGCCCACGGAGCCAGAGGCAGCCCAGCCCCTCCTTGGCCCTCTGGGGAGCATAGGGCTAGGTGAGAACTAGGCCAGCGCCACGATCCTGAGCCAAGCCGCTTTGGGGCTGAGGTTTGTTCCTCGAGCACAGTTTCCCTTTGCAGAATGCAGCTCCTCGAAGCGCGTTTTGGGCCGTTTCGGAGCTAGGCTCTATGTGTGTCCCTCCCTAGGAGGCTATAGCTTTGCTGCTAGGGCAAGTGCGAACAGGGATTCTTCATGCCAAATCAGGCTTCTTCGCGAAGGAGAACACGTTCGGAGTTGGTTTCAAGCTGGGGACACCACCAGCCCAGCAGCAGTGCCCATGGAGCCAGAGGTAGCCCAGCCCCTCCTTGGCCCTCTGGGGAGCATAGGGCTAGGTGAGAACTAGGCCAGCACAGCGATCCTGAGCCAAGCCGCATTGGGGCTGAGGTCTGTTCCCAGAGCACAGTTTCCCTTTGCAGAATGCAGCTCCTCGAAGCGCGTTTTGGGCCGTTTCGGAGATAGGCCCTAGGTGGGTCCCTCCCTAGCTGGCTATAGCTTTGCTGTTAGGGCCAGTGCTAACAGGGCTTCTTCATGCCAAATCAGCCTTCTCCGCCAAGGAGAACACGTTCTGAGTTGGTTTCAGGCTGCAGACACCATCAGCCGTGCAGCAGTGCCCACGGAGCCAGTGGCAGCCCAGCAACTCCTTGGCCCTCTGCGGAGCATAGGGCTATGTGAGAACTAGGCCAGCGCAGTGATCCTGAGCAAAGCCGCATTGGTGCTGAGGTTTGTTCCCTGAGCACAGTTTCCCTTTGCAGAATGCAGCTCCTCGAAGCGCGTTTTGGGCCGTTTCGGAGCTAGGCTCTATGTGTGTCCCTCCCTAGGAGGCTATAGCTTTGCTGCTAGGGCAAGTGCGAACAGGGCTTCTTCATGCCACATCAGCCTTCTTCGCGAAGGAGAACACGTTCGGAGTTGGTTTCAAGCTGCGGACACCACCAGCCCAGCAGCAGTGCCCACGGAGCCAGAGGCAGCCCAGCCCCTCCTTGGCCCTCTGGGGAGCATAGGGCTAGGTGAGAACTACGCCAGCACAGCGATCCTGAGCCAAGCCGCATTGGGGCTGAGGTCTGTTCCCAGAGCACAGTTTCCCTTTGCAGAATGCAGCTCCTCGAAGCGCGTTTTGGGCCGTTTCGGAGGTAGGCCCTAGGTGGGTCCCTCCCTAGCAGGCTACGGGTGGGTTGCTAGGGCCAGTGCAAACAGGGCTTCTTTATGCCACATCAGCCTTCTCCGCGAAGGAGAACACGTTCGGAGTTGGTTTCAAGCTGGGGACACCACCAGCCCAGCAGCAGTGCCCATGGAGCCAGAGGTAGCCCAGCCCCTCCTTGGCCCTCTGGGGAGCATAGGGCTAGGTGAGAACTAGGCCAGCACAGCGATCCTGAGCCAAGCCGCACTGGGGCTGAGGTCTGTTCCCAGAGCACAGTTTCCCTTTGCAGAATGCAGCTCCTCGAAGCGCGTTTTGGGCCGTTTCGGAGCTAGGCTCTATGTGTGTCCCTCCCAAGGAGGCTATAGCTTTGCTGCTAGGGCAAGTGCGAACAGGGCTTCTTCATGCCACATCAGCCTTCTTCGCGAAGGAGAACACGTTCGGAGTTGGTTTCAAGCTGCGGACACCACCAGGCCAGCAGCAGTGCCCATGGAGCCAGAGGCACCCCAGCCCCTCCTTGGACCTCTGGGAAGCATAGGGCTAGGTGAGAACTAGGCCAGCACAGCGATCCTGAGCCAAGCCCCATTGGGGCTGAGGTCTGTTCCTGGAGCACAGTTTCCCTTTGCAGAATGCAGCTCCTCGAAGCGCGTTTTGGGCCGTTTCGGAGGTAGGCCCTAGGTGGGTCTCTCCCTAGCAGGCTACGGGTGGGTTGCTAGGGCCAGTGCAAACAGGGCTTCTTCATGCCACATCAGCCTTCTTCGCGAAGGAGAACACGATCGGAGTTGGTTTCAAGCTGCGGACACCACCAGCCCAGCAGCAGTGCCCACGGAGCCAGAGGCAGCCCAGCCCCTCCTTGGCCCTCTGGGGAGCACAGGGCTAGGTGAGAACTAGGCCGCGCAGCGATCCTGAGCCAGCCGCATTGGGGCTGAGGTCTGTTCCCTGAGCACAGTTTCTCTTTGCAGAATGCAGTTCCTCAAAGCGCGTTTTGGGCCGTTTCGGAGGTAGGCCCTAGGTGGGTCCCTCCCTATCTGGCTATAGGTGGGTTGCTAGGGCCAGTCTAAACAGGGCTTCTTCATGCCAAATCAGGCTTCTTCGCGACGGAGAACACGTTTGGAGTTGGTTTCAGGCTGCAGACACCACCAGCCAAGCAGCAGTGACCACGGAGACAGAGGCAGCCCAGCTCCACCTTGGCCCTCTGGGGAGCATAGGGCTAGGTGAGAACTACGCCAGCGCCGCGATCCTGAGCCAAGCCGCTTTGGGGCTGAGGTCTGTTCCCCGAGCACAGTTTCCCTTTGCAGAATGCAGCTCCTCGAAGTGCGTTTTGGGCCGTTTCGGAGGTAGGCCCTAGGTGGGTCTCTCCCCAGCAGGCTACGGGTGGGTTGCTAGGGCCAGTGCAAACAGGGCTTCTTCATGCCAAATCAGCCTTCTTCACGAAGGAGAACACGTTCGGAGTTGGTTTAAAGCTGAGGACACCACCAGCCAAGCAGCGGTGCCCACGGAGCCAGAGGCAGCCCAGCCCCTCCTTGGCCCTCTGGGGAGCATAGGGCTAGGTGAGAACTAGGCCAGCGCCACGATCCTGAGCCAAGCCGCTTTGGGGCTGAGGTTTGTTCCTCGAGCACAGTTTCCCTTTGCAGAATGCAGCTCCTCGAAGCGCGTTTTGGGCCGTTTCGGAGCTAGGCTCTATGTGTGTCCCTCCCTAGGAGGCTATAGCTTTGCTGCTAGGGCAAGTGCGAACAGGGATTCTTCATGCCAAATCAGGCTTCTTCGCGAAGGAGAACACGTTCGGAGTTGGTTTCAAGCTGGGGACACCACCAGCCCAGCAGCAGTGCCCATGGAGCCAGAGGTAGCCCAGCCCCTCCTTGGCCCTCTGGGGAGCATAGGGCTAGGTGAGAACTAGGCCAGCACAGCGATCCTGAGCCAAGCCGCATTGGGGCTGAGGTCTGTTCCCAGAGCACAGTTTCCCTTTGCAGAATGCAGCTCCTCGAAGCGCGTTTTGGGCCGTTTCGGAGATAGGCCCTAGGTGGGTCCCTCCCTAGCTGGCTATAGCTTTGCTGTTAGGGCCAGTGCTAACAGGGCTTCTTCATGCCAAATCAGCCTTCTCCGCCAAGGAGAACACGTTCTGAGTTGGTTTCAGGCTGCAGACACCATCAGCCGTGCAGCAGTGCCCACGGAGCCAGTGGCAGCCCAGCAACTCCTTGGCCCTCTGCGGAGCATAGGGCTATGTGAGAACTAGGCCAGCGCAGTGATCCTGAGCAAAGCCGCATTGGTGCTGAGGTTTGTTCCCTGAGCACAGTTTCCCTTTGCAGAATGCAGCTCCTCGAAGCGCGTTTTGGGCCGTTTCGGAGGTAGGCCCTAGGTGGGTCCCTCCCTAGCAGGCTACGGGTGGGTTGCTAGGGCCAGTGCAAACAGGGCTTCTTTATGCCACATCAGCCTTCTCCGCGAAGGAGAACACGTTTGGAGATGGTTTCAAGCTGAGGACACCACCAGCCAAGTAGCGTTGCCCACGGAGCGAGAGGCAGCCCAGCCCCTCCTTGGCCCTCTGGGGAGCATAGGGCTAGGTGAGAACTAGGCCAGCACAGCGATCCTGAGCCAAGCCGCATTGTGGCTGAGGTTTGTTCCCCGAGCACAGTTTCCCTTTGCAGAATGCAGCTCCTCGAAGCGCGTTTTGGGCCGTTTCGGAGGTAGGCCCTAGGTGGGTCTCTCCCTAGCAGGCTACGGGTGGGTTGCTAGGGCCAGTGCAAACAGGGCTTCTTTATGCCACATCAGCCTTCTCCGCGAAGGAGAACACGTTTGGAGATGGTTTCAAGCTGAGGACACCACCAGCCAAGCAGCGGTGCCCACGGAGCGAGAGGCAGCCCAGCCCCTCCTTGGGCCTCTGGGGAGCATAGGGCTAGGTGAGAAGTAGGCCAGCACAGCGATCCTGAGCCAAGCCGCTTTGGGGCTGAGGTCTGTTCCCAGAGCATAGTTTCCCTTTGCAGAATGCAGCTCCTCGAAGCGCGTTTTGGGCCGTTTCGGAGATAGGCCCTAGGTGGGTCCCTCCCTATCTGGCTATAGGTGGGTTGCTAGGGCCAGTCCAAACAGGGCTCCTTCATGCCACGTCAGCCTTCTCCGCGAAGGAGAATACGTTTGGAGTTGGTTTCAGGCTGCAGACACCACCAGCCAAGCAGCAGTGACCACGGAGACAGAGGCAGCCCAGCTCCACCTTGGCCCTATGTGGAGCATAGGGCTAGGTGAGAACTAGGCCAGCGCCGCGATCCTGAGTCAAGCCGCATTGGGGCTGAGGTCTGTTCCCCGAGCACAGTTTCCCTTTGCAGAATGCAGCTCCTCGAAGCGCGTTTTGGGCCGTTTCGGAGGTAGGCCCTAGGTGGGTCTCTCCCTAGCAGGCTACGGGTGGGTTGCTAGGGCCAGTGCAAACAGGGCTTCTTCATGCCACATCAGCCTTCTCCGACAAGGAGAACACGTTTGTAGTTGGTTTCAAGCTGAGGACACCACCAGCCAAGCAGCGGTGCCCACGGAGCCAGAGGCAGCCCAGCCCCTCCTTGGCCCTCTGGGGAGCATAGGGCTAGGTGAGAACTAGGCCAGCGCCACGATCCTGAGCCAAGCCGCTTTGGGGCTGAGGTTTGCTCCTCGAGCACAGTTTCCCTTTGCAGAATGCAGCTCCTCGAAGCGCGTTTTGGGCCGTTTCGGAGCTAGGCTCTATGTGTGTCCCTCCCTAGGAGGCTATAGCTTTGCTGCTAGGGCAAGTGCGAACAGGGCTTCTTCATGCCACATCAGCCTTCTTCGCGAAGGAGAACACGTTCGGAGTTGGTTTCAAGCTGCGGACACCACCAGCCCAGCAGCAGTGCCCACGGAGCCAGAGGCAGCCCAGCCCCTCCTTGGCCCTCTGGGGAGCATAGGGCTAGGTGAGAACTACGCCAGCACAGCGATCCTGAGCCAAGCCGCATTGGGGCTGAGGTCTGTTCCCAGAGCACAGTTTCCCTTTGCAGAATGCAGCTCCTCGAAGCGCGTTTTGGGCCGTTTCGGAGGTAGGCCCTAGGTGGGTCCCTCCCTAGCAGGCTACGGGTGGGTTGCTAGGGCCAGTGCAAACAGGGCTTCTTTATGCCACATCAGCCTTCTCCGCGAAGGAGAACACGTTTGGAGATGGTTTCAAGCTGAGGACACCACCAGCCAAGCAGCGGTGCCCACGGAGCGAGAGGCAGCCCAGCCCCTCCTTGGCCCTCTGGGGAGCATAGGGCTAGGTGAGAACTAGGCCAGCACAGCGATCCTGAGCCAAGCCGCATTGGGGCTGAGGTCTGTTCCCAGAGCATAGTTTCCCTTTGCAGAATGCAGCTCCTCGAAGCGCGTTTTGGGCCGTTTCGGAGATAGGCCCTAGGTGGGTCCCTCCCTATCTGGCTATAGGTGGGTTGCTAGGGCCAGTCCAAACAGGGCTCCTTCATGCCACGTCAGCCTTCTCCGCGAAGGAGAACACGTTTGGAGTTGGTTTCAGGCTGCAGACACCACCAGCCAAGCAGCAGTGACCACGGAGACAGAGGCAGCCCAGCTCCACCTTGGCCCTATGTGGAGCATAGGGCTAGGTGAGAACTAGGCCAGCGCCGCGATCCTGAGTCAAGCCGCATTGGGGCTGAGGTCTGATCCCCGAGCACAGTTTCCCTTTGCAGAATGCAGCTCCTCGAAGCGCGTTTTGGGCCGTTTCGGAGGTAGGCCCTAGGTGGGTCTCTCCCTAGCAGGCTACGGGTGGGTTGCTAGGGCCAGTGCAAACAGGGATTCTTCATGCCAAGTCAGCCTTCTCCGCGAAGGAGAACACGTTTGGAGTTGGTTTCAAGCTGCGGACACCACCAGCCCAGCAGCAGTGCCCATGGAGCCAGAGGTAGCCCAGCCCCTCCTTGGCCCTCTGGGGAGCATAGGGCTAGGTGAGAACTAGGCCAGCACAGCGATCCTGAGCCAAGCCGCATTGGGGCTGAGGTCTGTTCCCAGAGCATAGTTTCCCTTTGCAGAATGCAGCTCCTCGAAGCGCGTTTTGGGCCGTTTCGGAGATAGGCCCTAGGTGGGTCCCTCCCTAGCTGGCTATAGCTTTGCTGTTAGGGCCAGTGCTAACAGGGCGTCTTCATGCCAAATCAGCCTTCTCCGCCAAGGAGAACACGTTCTGAGTTGGTTTCAGGCTGCAGACACCATCAGCCGTGCAGCAGTGCCCACGGAGCCAGTGGCAGCCCAGCAACTCCTTGGCCCTCTGCGGAGCATAGGGCTATGTGAGAACTAGGCCAGCGCAGTGATCCTGAGCAAAGCCGCATTGGTGCTGAGGTTTGTTCCCCGAGCACAGTTTCCCTTTGCAGAATGCAGCTCCTCGAAGCGCGTTTTGGGCCGTTTCGGAGGTAGGCCCTAGGTGGGTCCCTCCCTAGCAGGCTACGGGTGGGTTGCTAGGGCCAGTGCAAACAGGGCTTCTTTATGCCACATCAGCCTTCTCCGCGAAGGAGAACACGTTTGGAGATGGTTTCAAGCTGAGGACACCACCAGCCAAGCAGCGGTGCCCACGGAGCGAGAGGGAGCCCAGCCCCTCCTTGGCCCTCTGGGGAGCATAGGGCTAGGTGAGAAGTAGGCCAGCACAGCGATCCTGAGCCAAGCTGCATTGGGGCTGAGGTCTGTTGCCAGAGCATAGTTTCCCTTTGCAGAATGCAGCTCCTCGAAGCGCGTTTTGGGCCGTTTCGGAGATAGGCCCTAGGTGGGTCCCTCCCTATCTGGCTATAGGTGGGTTGCTAGGGCCAGTCCAAACAGGGCTCCTTCATGCCACGTCAGCCTTCTCCGCGAAGGAGAACACGTTTGGAGTTGGTTTCAGGCTGCAGACACCACCAGCCAAGCAGCAGTGACCACGGAGACAGAGGCAGCCCAGCTCCACCTTGGCCCTATGTGGAGCATAGGGCTAGGTGAGAACTAGGCCAGCGCCGCGATCCTGAGTCAAGCCGCATTGGGGCTGAGGTCTGTTCCCCGAGCACAGTTTCCCTTTGCAGAATGCAGCTCCTCGAAGCGCGTTTTGGGCCGTTTCGGAGGTAGGCCCTAGGTGGGTCTCTCCCTAGCAGGCTACGGGTGGGTTGCTAGGGCCAGTGCAAACAGGGCTTCTTCATGCCACATCAGCCTTCTCCGACAAGGAGAACACGTTTGTAGTTGGTTTCAAGCTGAGGACACCACCAGCCAAGCAGCGGTGCCCACGGAGCCAGAGGCAGCCCAGCCCCTCCTTGGCCCTCTGGGGAGCATAGGGCTAGGTGAGAACTAGGCCAGCACAGCGATCCTGAGCCAAGCCGCACTGGGGCTGAGGTCTGTTCCCAGAGCACAGTTTCCCTTTGCAGAATGCAGCTCCTCGAAGCGCGTTTTGGGCCGTTTCGGAGCTAGGCTCTATGTGTGTCCCTCCCTAGGAGGCTATAGCTTTGCTGCTAGGGCAAGTGCGAACAGGGCTTCTTCATGCCACATCAGCCTTCTTCGCGAAGGAGAACACGTTCGGAGTTGGTTTCAAGCTGCGGACACCACCAGGCCAGCAGCAGTGCCCATGGAGCCAGAGGCACCCCAGCCCCTCCTTGGACCTCTGGGAAGCATAGGGCTAGGTGAGAACTAGGCCAGCACAGCGATCCTGAGCCAAGCCCCATTGGGGCTGAGGTCTGTTCCTGGAGCACAGTTTCCCTTTGCAGAATGCAGCTCCTCGAAGCGCGTTTTGGGCCGTTTCGGAGGTAGGCCCTAGGTGGGTCTCTCCCTAGCAGGCTACGCTGGGTTGCTAGGGCCAGTGCAAACAGGGCTTCTTCATGCCACATCAGCCTTCTTCGCGAAGGAGAACACGTTCGGAGTTGGTTTCAAGCTGCGGACACCACCAGCCCAGCAGCAGTGCCCACGGAGCCAGAGGCAGCCCAGCCCCTCCTTGGCCCTCTGGGGAGCATAGGGCTAGGTGAGAACTAGGCCAGCGCAGCGATCCTGAGCCAGCCGCATTGGGGCTGAGGTCTGTTCCCTGAGCACAGTTTCTCTTTGCAGAATGCAGTTCCTCAAAGCGCGTTTTGGGCCGTTTCGGAGGTAGGCCCTAGGTGGGTCCCTCCCTATCTGGCTATAGGTGGGTTGCTAGGGCCAGTCTAAACAGGGCTTCTTCATGCCAGATCAGGCTTCTTCGCGACGGAGAACACGTTTGGAGTTGGTTTCAGGCTGCAGACACCACCAGCCAAGCAGCAGTGACCACGGAGACAGAGGCAGCCCAGCTCCACCTTGGCCCTCTGGGGAGCATAGGGCTAGGTGAGAACTACGCCAGCGCCGCGATCCTGAGCCAAGCCGCTTTGGGGCTGAGGTCTGTTCCCCGAGCACAGTTTCCCTTTGCAGAATGCAGCTCCTCGAAGCGCGTTTTGGGCCGTTTCGGAGGTAGGCCCTAGGTGGGTCTCTCCCTAGCAGGCTACGGGTGGGTTGCTAGGGCCAGTGCAAACAGGGCTTCTTCATGCCACATCAGCCTTCTCCGACAAGGAGAACACGTTTGTAGTTGGTTTCAAGCTGAGGACACCACCAGCCAAGCAGCGGTGCCCACGGAGCCAGAGGCAGCCCAGCCCCTCCTTGGCCCTCTGGGGAGCATAGGGCTAGGTGAGAACTAGGCCAGCACAGCGATCCTGAGCCAAGCCGCACTGGGGCTGAGGTCTGTTCCCAGAGCACAGTTTCCCTTTGCAGAATGCAGCTCCTCGAAGCGCGTTTTGGGCCGTTTCGGAGATAGGCTCTATGTGTGTCCCTCCCTAGGAGGCTATAGCTTTGCTGCTAGGGCAAGTGCGAACAGGGCTTCTTCATGCCACATCAGCCTTCTTCGCGAAGGAGAACACGTTCGGAGTTGGTTTCAAGCTGCGGACACCACCAGCCCAGCAGCAGTGCCCATGGAGCCAGAGGCAGCCCAGCCCCTCCTTGGCCCTCTGGGAAGCATAGGGCTAGGTGAGAACTAGGCCAGCACAGCGATCCTGAGCCAAGCCCCATTGGGGCTGAGGTCTGTTCCTGGAGCACAGTTTCCCTTTGAAGAATGCAGCTCCTCGAAGCGCGTTTTGGGCCGTTTCGGAGATAGGCCCTAGGTGGGTCCCTCCATAGGTGGCTATAGCTTTGCTGTTAGGGCCAGTGCAAACAGGGCTTCTTCATGCCAAATCAGCCTTCTCCGCCAAAGAGAACACGTTCTGAGTTGGTTTCAGGCTGCAGACACCATCAGCCCAGCAGCAGTGCCCACGGAGCCAGTGGAAGCCCAGCCCCTCCTTGGCCCTCTGGGGAGCATAGGGCTAGGTGAGAACTAGGCCAGCGCAGCGATCCTGAGCCAAGCCGCATTGGGGCTGAGGTCTGTTCCCTGAGCACAGTTTCTCTTTGCAGAATGCAGTTCCTCAAAGCGCGTTTTGGGCCGTTTCGGAGGTAGGCCCTAGGTGGGTCCCTCCCTATCTGGCTATAGGTGGGTTGCTAGGGCCAGTCTAAACAGGGCTTCTTCATGCCAAATCAGGCTTCTTCGCGACGGATAACACGTTTGGAGTTGGTTTCAGGCTGCAGACACCACCAGCCAAGCAGCAGTGACCACGGAGACAGAGGCAGCCCAGCTCCACCTTGGCCCTCTGGGGAGCATAGGGCTAGGTGAGAACTACGCCAGCGCCGCGATCCTGAGCCAAGCCGCTTTGGGGCTGAGGTCTGTTCCATGAGCACAGTTTCCCTTTGCAGAATGCAGCTCCTCGAAGTGCGTTTTGGGCCGTTTCGGAGGTAGGCCCTAGGTGGGTCTCTCCCCAGCAGGCTACGGGTGGGTTGCTAGGGCCAGTGCAAACAGGGCTTCTTCATGCCACATCAGCCTTCTCCGACAAGGAGAACACGTTTGTAGTTGGTTTCAAGCTGAGGACACCACCAGCCAAGCAGCGGTGCCCACGGAGCCAGAGGCAGCCCAGCCCCTCCTTGGCCCTCTGGGGAGCATAGGGCTAGGTGAGAACTAGGCCAGCGCCACGATCCTGAGCCAAGCCGCTTTGGGGCTGAGGTCTGTTCCTCGAGCACAGTTTCCCTTTGCAGAATGCAGCTCCTCGAAGCGCGTTTTGGGCCGTTTCGGAGCTAGGCTCTATGTGTGTCCCTCCCTAGGAGGCTATAGCTTTGCTGCTAGGGCAAGTGCGAACAGGGCTTCTTCATGCCAAATCAGCCTTCTTCGCGAAGGAGAACACGTTCGGAGTTGGTTTCAAGCTGGGGACACCACCAGCCCTGCAGCAGTGCCCATGGAGCCAGAGGTAGCCCAGCCCCTCCTTGGCCCTCTGGGGAGCATAGGGCTAGGTGAGAACTAGGCCAGCACAGCGATCCTGAGCCAAGCCGCACTGGGGCTGAGGTCTGTTCCCAGAGCACAGTTTCCCTTTGCAGAATGCAGCTCCTCGAAGCGCGTTTTGGGCCGTTTCGGAGCTAGGCTCTATGTGTGTCCCTCCCTAGGAGGCTATAGCTTTGCTGCTAGGGCCAGTCCAAACAGGGCTCCTTCATGCCACGTCAGCCTTCTCCGCGAAGGAGAACACGTTTGGAGTTGGTTTCAGGCTGCAGACACCACCAGCCAAGCAGCAGTGACCACGGAGACAGAGGCAGCCCAGCTCCACCTTGGCCCTATGTGGAGCATAGGGCTAGGTGAGAACTAGGCCAGCGCCGCGATCCTGAGTCAAGCCGCATTGGGGCTGAGGTCTGTTCCCCGAGCACAGTTTCCCTTTGCAGAATGCAGCTCCTCGAAGCGCGTTTTGGGCCGTTTCGGAGGTAGGCCCTAGGTGGGTCTCTCCCTAGCAGGCTACGGGTGGGTTGCTAGGGCCAGTGCAAACAGGGATTCTTCATGCCAAGTCAGCCTTCTCCGCGAAGGAGAACACGTTTGGAGTTGGTTTCAAGCTGCGGACACCACCAGCCCAGCAGCAGTGCCCATGGAGCCAGAGGTAGCCCAGCCCCTCCTTGGCCCTCTGGGGAGCATAGGGCTAGGTGAGAACTAGGCCAGCACAGCGATCCTGAGCCAAGCCGCATTGGGGCTGAGGTCTGTTCCCAGAGCATAGTTTCCCTTTGCAGAATGCAGCTCCTCGAAGCGCGTTTTGGGCCGTTTCGGAGATAGGCCCTAGGTGGGTCCCTCCCTAGCTGGCTATAGCTTTGCTGTTAGGGCCAGTGCTAACAGGGCGTCTTCATGCCAAATCAGCCTTCTCCGCCAAGGAGAACACGTTCTGAGTTGGTTTCAGGCTGCAGACACCATCAGCCGTGCAGCAGTGCCCACGGAGCCAGTGGCAGCCCAGCAACTCCTTGGCCCTCTGCGGAGCATAGGGCTATGTGAGAACTAGGCCAGCGCAGTGATCCTGAGCAAAGCCGCATTGGTGCTGAGGTTTGTTCCCCGAGCACAGTTTCCCTTTGCAGAATGCAGCTCCTCGAAGCGCGTTTTGGGCCGTTTCGGAGGTAGGCCCTAGGTGGGTCCCTCCCTAGCAGGCTACGGGTGGGTTGCTAGGGCCAGTGCAAACAGGGCTTCTTTATGCCACATCAGCCTTCTCCGCGAAGGAGAACACGTTTGGAGATGGTTTCAAGCTGAGGACACCACCAGCCAAGCAGCAGTGCCCACGGAGCGAGAGGCAGCCCAGCCCCTCCTTGGCCCTCTGGGGAGCATAGGGCTAGGTGAGAAGTAGGCCAGCACAGCGATCCTGAGCCAAGCTGCATTGGGGCTGAGGTCTGTTCCCAGAGCATAGTTTCCCTTTGCAGAATGCAGCTCCTCGAAGCGCGTTTTGGGCCGTTTCGGAGATAGGCCCTAGGTGGGTCCCTCCCTATCTGGCTATAGGTGGGTTGCTAGGGCCAGTCCAAACAGGGCTCCTTCATGCCACGTCAGCCTTCTACGCGAAGGAGAACACGTTTGGAGTTGGTTTCAGGCTGAAGACACCACCAGCCAAGCAGCAGTGACCACGGAGACAGAGGCAGCCCAGCTCCACCTTGGCCCTATGTGGAGCATAGGGCTAGGTGAGAACTAGGCCAGCGCCGCGATCCTGAGTCAAGCCGCATTGGGGCTGAGGTCTGTTCCCCGAGCACAGTTTCCCTTTGCAGAATGCAGCTCCTCGAAGCGCGTTTTGGGCCGTTTCGGAGGTAGGCCCTAGGTGGGTCTCTCCCTAGCAGGCTACGGGTGGGTTGCTAGGGCCAGTGCAAACAGGGCTTCTTCATGCCACATCAGCCTTCTCCGACAAGGAGAACACGTTTGTAGTTGGTTTCAAGCTGAGGACACCACCAGCCAAGCAGCGGTGCCCACGGAGCCAGAGGCAGCCCAGCCCCTCCTTGGCCCTCTGGGGAGCATAGGGCTAGGTGAGAACTAGGCCAGCACAGCGATCCTGAGCCAAGCCGCACTGGGGCTGAGGTCTGTTCCCAGAGCACAGTTTCCCTTTGCAGAATGCAGCTCCTCGAAGCGCGTTTTGGGCCGTTTCGGAGCTAGGCTCTATGTGTGTCCCTCCCTAGGAGGCTATAGCTTTGCTGCTAGGGCAAGTGCGAACAGGGCTTCTTCATGCCACATCAGCCTTCTTCGCGAAGGAGAACACGTTCGGAGTTGGTTTCAAGCTGCGGACACCACCAGGCCAGCAGCAGTGCCCATGGAGCCAGAGGCACCCCAGCCCCTCCTTGGACCTCTGGGAAGCATAGGGCTAGGTGAGAACTAGGCCAGCACAGCGATCCTGAGCCAAGCCCCATTGGGGCTGAGGTCTGTTCCTGGAGCACAGTTTCCCTTTGCAGAATGCAGCTCCTCGAAGCGCGTTTTGGGCCGTTTCGGAGGTAGGCCCTAGGTGGGTCTCTCCCTAGCAGGCTACGGGTGGGTTGCTAGGGCCAGTGCAAACAGGGCTTCTTCATGCCACATCAGCCTTCTTCGCGAAGGAGAACACGTTCGGAGTTGGTTTCAAGCTGCGGACACCACCATCCCAGCAGCAGTGCCCACGGAGCCAGAGGCAGCCCAGCCCCTCCTTGGCCCTCTGGGGAGCATAGGGCTAGGTGAGAACTAGGCCAGCGCAGCGATCCTGAGCCAGCCGCATTGGGGCTGAGGTCTGTTCCCTGAGCACAGTTTCTCTTTGCAGAATGCAGTTCCTCAAAGCGCGTTTTGGGCCGTTTCGGAGGTAGGCCCTAGGTGGGTCCCTCCCTATCTGGCTATAGGTGGGTTGCTAGGGCCAGTCTAAACAGGGCTTCTTCATGCCAAATCAGGCTTCTTCGCGACGGAGAACACGTTTGGAGTTGGTTTCAGGCTGCAGACACCACCAGCCAAGCAGCAGTGACCACGGAGACAGAGGCAGCCCAGCTCCACCTTGGCCCTCTGGGGAGCATAGGGCTAGGTGAGAACTACGCCAGCGCCGCAATCCTGAGCCAAGCCGCTTTGGGGCTGAGGTCTGTTCCCCGAGCACAGTTTCCCTTTGCAGAATGCAGCTCCTCGAAGTGCGTTTTGGGCCGTTTCGGAGGTAGGCCCTAGGTGGGTCTCTCCCTAGCAGGCTACGGGTGGGTTGCTAGGGCCAGTGCAAACAGGGCTTCTTCATGCCACATCAGCCTTCTCCGACAAGGAGAACACGTTTGTAGTTGGTTTCAAGCTGAGGACACCACCAGCCAAGCAGCGGTGCCCACGGAGCCAGAGGCAGCCCAGCCCCTCCTTGGCCCTCTGGGGAGCATAGGGCTAGGTGAGAACTAGGCCAGCACAGCGATCCTGAGCCAAGCCGCACTGGGGCTGAGGTCTGTTCCCAGAGCACAGTTTCCCTTTGCAGAATGCAGCTCCTCGAAGCGCGTTTTGGGCCGTTTCGGAGCTAGGCTCTATGTGTGTCCCTCCCTAGGAGGCTATAGCTTTGCTGCTAGGGCAAGTGCGAACAGGGCTTCTTCATGCCACATCAGCCTTCTTCGCGAAGGAGAACACGTTCGGAGTTGGTTTCAAGCTGCGGACACCACCAGCCCAGCAGCAGTGCCCATGGAGCCAGAGGCAGCCCAGCCCCTCCTTGGCCCTCTGGGAAGCATAGGGCTAGGTGAGAACTAGGCCAGCACAGCGATCCTGAGCCAAGCCCCATTGGGGCTGAGGTCTGTTCCTGGAGCACAGTTTCCCTTTGAAGAATGCAGCTCCTCGAAGCGCGTTTTGGGCCGTTTCGGAGATAGGCCCTAGGTGGGTCCCTCCATAGGTGGCTATAGCTTTGCTGTTAGGGCCAGTGCAAACAGGGCTTCTTCATGCCAAATCAGCCTTCTCCGCCAAAGAGAACACGTTCTGAGTTGGTTTCAGGCTGCAGACACCATCAGCCCAGCAGCAGTGCCCACGGAGCCAGTGGAAGCCCAGCCCCTCCTTGGCCCTCTGGGGAGCATAGGGCTAGGTGAGAACTAGGCCAGCGCAGCGATCCTGAGCCAAGCCGCATTGGGGCTGAGGTCTGTTCCCTGAGCACAGTTTCTCTTTGCAGAATGCAGTTCCTCAAAGCGCGTTTTGGGCCGTTTCGGAGGTAGGCCCTAGGTGGGTCCCTCCCTATCTGGCTATAGGTGGGTTGCTAGGGCCAGTCTAAACAGGGCTTCTTCATGCCAAATCAGGCTTCTTCGCGACGGAGAACACGTTTGGAGTTGGTTTCAGGCTGCAGACACCACCAGCCAAGCAGCAGTGACCACGGAGACAGAGGCAGCCCAGCTCCACCTTGGCCCTCTGGGGAGCATAGGGCTAGGTGAGAACTACGCCAGCGCCGCGATCCTGAGCCAAGCCGCTTTGGGGCTGAGGTCTGTTCCCCGAGCACAGTTTCCCTTTGCAGAATGCAGCTCCTCGAAGTGCGTTTTGGGCCGTTTCGGAGGTAGGCCCTAGGTGGGTCTCTCCCCAGCAGGCTACGGGTGGGTTGCTAGGGCCAGTGCAAACAGGGCTTCTTCATGCCACATCAGCCTTCTCCGACAAGGAGAACACGTTTGTAGTTGGTTTCAAGCTGAGGACACCACCAGCCAAGCAGCGGTGCCCACGGAGCCAGAGGCAGCCCAGCCCCTCCTTGGCCCTCTGGGGAGCATAGGGCTAGGTGAGAACTAGGCCAGCGCCACGATCCTGAGCCAAGCCGCTTTGGGGCTGAGGTCTGTTCCTCGAGCACAGTTTCCCTTTGCAGAATGCAGCTCCTCGAAGCGCGTTTTGGGCCGTTTCGGAGCTAGGCTCTATGTGTGTCCCTCCCTAGGAGGCTATAGCTTTGCTGCTAGGGCAAGTGCGAACAGGGCTTCTTCATGCAACATCAGCCTTCTTCGCGAAGGAGAACACGTTCGGAGTTGGTTTCAAGCTGCGGACACCACCAGCCCAGCAGCAGTGCCCATGGAGCCAGAGGTAGCCCAGCCCCTCCTTGGCCTCTGGGGAGCATAGGGCTAGGTGAGAACTAGGCCAGCACAGCGATCCTGAGCCAAGCCGCACTGGGGCTGAGGTCTGTTCCCAGAGCACAGTTTCCCTTTGCAGAATGCAGCTCCTCGAAGCGCGTTTTGGGCCGTTTCGGAGCTAGGCTCTATGTGTGTCCCTCCCTAGGAGGCTATAGCTTTGCTGCTAGGGCAAGTGCGAACAGGGCTTCTTCATGCCACATCAGCCTTCTTCGCGAAGGAGAACACGTTCGGAGTTGGTTTCAAGCTGGGGACACCACCAGCCCAGCAGCAGTGCCCATGGAGCCAGAGGTAGCCCAGCCCCTCCTTGGCCCTCTGGGGAGCATAGGGCTAGGTGAGAACTAGGCCAGCACAGCGATCCTGAGCCAAGCCGCACTGGGGCTGAGGTCTGTTCCCAGAGCACAGTTTCCCTTTGCAGAATGCAGCTCCTCGAATCGCGTTTTGGGCCGTTTCGGAGCTAGGCTCTATGTGTGTCCCTCCCTAGGAGGCTATAGCTTTGCTGCTAGGGCAAGTGCGAACAGGGCTTCTTCATGCCACATCAGCCTTCTTCGCGAAGGAGAACACGTTCGGAGTTGGTTTCAAGCTGCGGACACCACCAGGCCAGCAGCAGTGCCCATGGAGCCAGAGGCACCCCAGCCCCTCCTTGGACCTCTGGGAAGCATAGGGCTAGGTGAGAACTAGGCCAGCACAGCGATCCTGAGCCAAGCCCCATTGGGGCTGAGGTCTGTTCCTGGAGCACAGTTTCCCTTTGCAGAATGCAGCTCCTCGAAGCGCGTTTTGGGCCGTTTCGGAGGTAGGCCCTAGGTGGGTCTCTCCCTAGCAGGCTACGGGTGGGTTGCTAGGGCCAGTGCAAACAGGGCTTCTTCATGCCACATCAGCCTTCTTCGCGAAGGAGAACACGATCGGAGTTGGTTTCAAGCTGCGGACACCACCAGCCCAGCAGCAGTGCCCACGGAGCCAGAGGCAGCCCAGCCCCTCCTTGGCCCTCTGGGGAGCACAGGGCTAGGTGAGAACTAGGCCGCGCAGCGATCCTGAGCCAGCCGCATTGGGGCTGAGGTCTGTTCCCAGAGCACAGTTTCCCTTTGCAGAAGGCAGTTCCTCGAAGCGCGTTTTGGGCCGTTTCGGAGGTAGGCCCTAGGTGGGTCTCTCCCTAGCAGGCTACGGGTGGGTTGCTAGGGCCAGTGCAAACAGGGCTTCTTCATGCCACATCAGCCTTCTTCGCGAAGGAGAACACGTTTGGAGATGGTTTCAAGCTGAGGACACCACCAGCCAAGCAGCGGTGCCCACGGAGCGAGAGGCAGCCCAGCCCCTCCTTGGCCCTCTGGGGAGCATAGGGCTAGGTGAGAAGTAGGCCAGCACAGCGATCCTGAGCCAAGCCGCATTGGGGCTGAGGTCTGTTCCCAGAGCATAGTTTCCCTTTGCAGAATGCAGCTCCTCGAAGCGCGTTTTGGGCCGTTTCGGAGATAGGCCCTAGGTGGGTCCCTCCCTATCTGGCTATAGGTGGGTTGCTAGGGCCAGTCCAAACAGGGCTCCTTCATGCCACGTCAGCCTTCTTCGCGAAGCAGACACGTTCGGAGTTGGTTTCAAGCTGCGGACACCACCAGCCCAGCAGCAGTGCCCATGGAGCCAGAGGCAGCCCAGCTCCACCTTGGCCCTATGTGGAGCATAGGGCTAGGTGAGAACTAGGCCAGCGCCGCGATCCTGAGCCAAGCCGCTTTGGGGCTGAGGTCTGTTCCCCGAGCACAGTTTCCCTTTGCAGGATGCACTTCCTCGAAACGCGTTTTGGGCCGTTTCGGAGGTAGGCCCTAGGTGGGTTCCTCCCTATCTGGCTATAGGTGGGTTGCTAGGGCCAGTCCAAACAGGGCTCCTTCATGCCAAGTCAGCCTTCTCCGCGAAGGAGAACACGTTTGGAGTTGGTTTCAGGCTGCAGACACCACCAGCCAAGCAGCAGTGACCACGGAGACAGAGGCAGCCCAGCTCCACCTTGGCCCTCTGGGGAGCATAGGGCTAGGTGAGAACTAGGCCAGCGCCGCGATCCTGAGTCAAGCCGCTTTGGGGCTGAGGTCTGTTCCCTGAGCACAGTTTCCCTTTGCAGAATGCAGCTCCTCGAAGTGCGTTTTGGGCCGTGTCGGAGGTAGGCCCTAGGTGGGTCTCTCCCTAGCAGGCTACGGGTGGGTTGCTAGGGCCAGTGCAAACAGGGCTTCTTCATGCCACATCAGCCTTCTCCGACAAGGAGAACACGTTTGTAGTTGGTTTCAAGCTGAGGACACCACCAGCCAAGCAGCGGTGCCCACGGAGCGAGAGGCAGCCCAGCCCCTCCTTGGCCCTCTGGGGAGCATAGGGCTAGGTGAGAAGTAGGCCAGCACAGTGATCCTGAGCCAAGCCGCATTGGGGCTGAGGTCTGTTCCCAGAGCATAGTTTCCCTTTGCAGAATGCAGCTCCTCGAAGCGCGTTTTGGGCCGTTTCGGAGATAGGCCCTAGGTGGGTCCCTCCCTATCTGGCTATAGGTGGGTTGCTAGGGCCAGTCCAAACAGGGCTCCTTCATGCCACGTCAGCCTTCTTCGCGAAGCAGAACACGTTCGGAGTTGGTTTCAAGCTGCGGACACCACCAGCCCAGCAGCAGTGACCACGGAGACAGAGGCAGCCCAGCTCCACCTTGGCCCTATGTGGAGCATAGGGCTAGGTGAGAACTAGGCCAGCGCCGCGATCCTGAGCCAAGCCGCTTTGGGGCTGAGGTCTGTTCCCCGAGCACAGTTTCCCTTTGCAGGATGCACTTCCTCGAAACGCGTTTTGGGCCGTTTCGGAGGTAGGCCCTAGGTGGGTTCCTCCCTATCTGGCTACAGGTGGGTTGCTAGGGCCAGTCCAAACAGGGCTCCTTCATGCCAAGTCAGCCTTCTCCGCGAAGGAGAACACGTTTGGAGTTGGTTTCAGGCTGCAGACACCACCAGCCAAGCAGCAGTGCCCATGGAGCCAGAGGTAGCCCAGCCCCTCCTTGGCCCTCTGGGGAGCATAGGGCTAGGTGAGAACTAGGACAGCACAGCGATCCTGAGCCAAGCCGCATTGGGGCTGAGGTCTCTTCCCAGAGCATAGTTTCCCTTTGCAGAATGCAGCTCCTCGAAGCGCGTTTTGGGCCGTTTCGGAGATAGGCCCTAGGTGGGTCCCTCCCTAGCTGGCTATAGCTTTGCTGTTAGGGCCAGTGCTAACAGGGCTTCTTCATGCCAAATCAGCCTTCTCCGCCAAGGAGAACACGTTCGGAGTTGGTTTCAGGCTGCAGACACCATCAGCCCAGCAGCAGTGCCCACGGAGCCAGTGGCAGCCCAGCAACTCCTTGGCCCTCTGGGGAGCATAGGGCTATGTGAGAACTAGGCCAGCGCAGTGATCCTGAGCCAAGCCGCATTGGGGCTGAGGTTTGTTCCCCGAGCACAGTTTCCCTTTGCAGAATGCAGCTCCTCGAAGCGCGTTTTGGGCCGTTTCGGAGGTAGGCCCTAGGTGGGTCCCTCCCTAGCAGGCTACGGGTGGGTTGCTAGGGCCAGTGCAAACAGGGCTTCTTTATGCCACATCAGCCTTCTCCGCGAAGGAGAACACGTTTGGAGATGGTTTCAAGCTGAGGACACCACCAGCCAAGCAGCGGTGCCCACGGAGCGAGAGGCAGCCCAGCCCCTCCTTGGCCCTCTGGGGAGCATAGGGCTAGGTGAGAAGTAGGCCAGCACAGCGATCCTGAGCCAAGCCGCATTGGGGCTGAGGTCTGTTCCCAGAGCATAGTTTCCCTTTGCAGAATGCAGCTCCTCGAAGCGCGTTTTGGGCCGTTTCGGAGATAGGCCCTAGGTGGGTCCCTCCCTATCTGGCTATAGGTGGGTTGCTAGGGCCAGTCCAAACAGGGCTCCTTCATGCCACGTCAGCCTTCTTCGCGAAGCAGAACACGTTTGGAGTTGGTTTCAGGCTGCAGACACCACCAGCCAAGCAGCAGTGACCACGGAGACAGAGGCAGCCCAGCTCCACCTTGGCCCTATGTGGAGCATAGGGCTAGGTGAGAACTAGGCCAGCGCCGCGATCCTGAGTCAAGCCGCATTGGGGCTGAGGTCTGTTCCCCGAGCACAGTTTCCCTTTGCAGAATGCAGCTCCTCGAAGCGCGTTTTGGGCCGTTTCGGAGGTAGGCCCTAGGTGGGTCTCTCCCTAGCAGGCTACGGGTGGGTTGCTAGGGCCAGTGCAAACAGGGCTTCTTCATGCCACATCAGCCTTCTTCGCGAAGCAGAACACGTTCGGAGTTGGTTTCAAGCTGCGGACACCACCAGCCCAGCAGCAGTGACCACGGAGACAGAGGCAGCCCAGCTCCACCTTGGCCCTATGTGGAGCATAGGGCTAGGTGAGAACTAGGCCAGCGCCGCGATCCTGAGCCAAGCCGCTTTGGGGCTGAGGTCTGTTCCCCGAGCACAGTTTCCCTTTGCAGGATGCACTTCCTCGAAACGCGTTTTGGGCCGTTTCGGAGGTAGGCCCTAGGTGGGTTCCTCCCTATCTGGCTATAGGTGGGTTGCTAGGGCCAGTCCAAACAGGGCTCCTTCATGCCAAGTCAGCCTTCTCCGCGAAGGAGAACACGTTTGGAGTTGGTTTCAGGCTGCAGACACCACCAGCCAAGCAGCAGTGACCACGGAGACAGAGGCAGCCCAGCTCCACCTTGGCCCTCTGGGGAGCATAGGGCTAGGTGAGAACTAGGCCAGCGCCGCGATCCTGAGCCAAGCCGCTTTGGGGCTGAGGTCTGTTCCCCGAGCACAGTTTCCCTTTGCAGAATGCAGCTCCTCGAAGTGCGTTTTGGGCCGTTTCGGAGGTAGGCCCTAGGTGGGTCTCTCCCTAGCAGGCTACGGGTGGGTTGCTAGGGCCAGTGCAAACAGGGCTTCTTCATGCCACATCAGCCTTCTCCGACAAGGAGAACACGTTTGTAGTTGGTTTCAAGCTGAGGACACCACCAGCCAAGCAGCGGTGCCCACGGAGCCAGAGGCAGCCCAGCCCCTCCTTGGCCCTCTGGGGAGCATAGGGCTAGGTGGGAACTAGGCCAGCGCCACGATCCTGAGCCAAGCCGCTTTGGGGCTGAGGTTTGTTCCTCGAGCACAGTTTCCCTTTGCAGAATGCAGCTCCTCGAAGCGCGTTTTGGGCCGTTTCGGAGCTAGGCTCTATGTGTGTCCCTCCCTAGGAGGCTATAGCTTTGCTGCTAGGGCAAGTGCGAACAGGGCTTCTTCATGCCAAATCAGCCTTCTTCGCGAAGGAGAACACGTTCGGAGTTGGTTTCAAGCTGCGGACACCACCAGCCCAGCAGCAGTGCCCATGGAGCCAGAGGTAGCCCAGCCCCTCCTTGGCCCTCTGGGGAGCATAGGGCTAGGTGAGAACTAGGCCAGCACAGCGATCCTGAGCCAAGCCGCATTGGGGCTGAGGTCTCTTCCCAGAGCATAGTTTCCCTTTGCAGAATGCAGCTCCTCGAAGCGCGTTTTGGGCCGTTTCGGAGATAGGCCCTAGGTGGGTCCCTCCCTAGCTGGCTATAGCTTTGCTGTTAGGGCCAGTGCTAACAGGGCTTCTTCATGCCAAATCAGCCTTCTCCGCCAAGGAGAACACGTTCTGAGTTGGTTTCAGGCTGCAGACACCATCAGCCCAGCAGCAGTGCCCACGGAGCCAGTGGCAGCCCAGCAACTCCTTGGCCCTCTGGGGAGCATAGGGCTGGGTGAGAACTAGGCCAGCGCAGTGATCCTGAGCCAAGCCGCATTGGGGCTGAGGTTTGTTCCCCGAGCACAGTTTCCCTTTGCAGAATGCAGCTCCTCGAAGCGCGTTTTGGGCCGTTTCGGAGGTAGGCCCTAGGTGGGTCCATCCCTAGCAGGCTACGGGTGGGTTGCTAGGGCCAGTGCAAACAGGGCTTCTTTATGCCACATCAGCCTTCTCCGCGAAGGAGAACACGTTTGGAGATGGTTTCAAGCTGAGGACACCACCAGCCAAGCAGCGGTGCCCACGGAGCGAGAGGCAGCCCAGCCCCTCCTTGGCCCTCTGGGGAGCATAGGGCTAGGTGAGAAGTAGGCCAGCACAGCGATCCTGAGCCAAGCCGCATTGGGGCTGAGGTCTGTTCCCAGAGCATAGTTTCCCTTTGCAGAATGCAGCTCCTCGAAGCGCGTTTTGGGCCGTTTCGGAGATAGGCCCTAGGTGGGTCCCTCCCTATCTGGCTATAGGTGGGTTGCTAGGGCCAGTCCAAACAGGGCTCCTTCATGCCACGTCAGCCTTCTCCGCGAAGGAGAACACGTTTGGAGATGGTTTCAAGCTGAGGACACCACCAGCCAAGCAGCGGTGCCCACGGAGCGAGAGGCAGCCCAGCCCCTCCTTGGCCCTCTGGGGAGCATAGGGCTAGGTGAGAAGTAGGCCAGCACAGCGATCCTGAGCCAAGCCGCATTGGGGCTGAGGTCTTTTCCCAGAGCATAGTTTCCCTTTGCAGAATGCAGCTCCTCGAAGCGCGTTTTGGGCCGTTTCGGAGATAGGCCCTAGGTGGGTCCCTCCCTAGCTGGCTATAGCTTTGCTGTTTGGGCCAGTGCTAACAGGGCTTCTTCATGCCAAATCAGCCTTCTCCGCCAAGGAGAACACGTTCTGAGTTGGTTTCAGGCTGCAGACACCATCAGCCCAGCAGCAGTGCCCACGGAGCCAGTGGCAGCCCAGCAACTCCTTGGCCCTCTGGGGAGCATAGGGCTATGTGAGAACTAGGCCAGCGCAGTGATCCTGAGCCAAGCCGCATTGGGGCTGAGGTTTGTTCCCCGAGCACAGTTTCGCTTTGCAGAATGCAGCTCCTCGAAGCGCGTTTTGGGCCGTTTCGGAGGTAGGCCCTAGGTGGGTCCCTCCCTAGCAGGCTACGGGTGGGTTGCTAGGGCCAGTGCAAACAGGGCTTCTTCATGCCACATCAGCCTTCTCCGCGAAGGAGAACACGTTTGGAGATGGTTTCAAGCTGAGGACACCACCAGCCAAGCAGCGGTGCCCACGGAGCGAGAGGCAGCCCAGCCCCTCCTTGGCCCTATGGGGAGCATAGGGCTAGGTGAGAAGTAGGCCAGCACAGCGATCCTGAGCCAAGCCGCATTGGGGCTGAGGTCTGTTCCCAGAGCACAGTTTCCCTTTGCAGAATGCAGCTCCTCGAAGCGCGTTTTGGGCCGTTTCGGAGCTAGGCTCTATGTGTGTCCCTCCCTAGGAGGCTATAGCTTTGCTGCTAGGGCAAGTGCGAACAGGGCTTCTTCATGCAACATCAGCCTTCTTCGCGAAGGAGAACACGTTCCGAGTTGGTTTCAAGCTGCGGACACCACCAGCCCAGCAGCAGTGCCCATGGAGCCAGAGGCAGCCCAGCCCCTCCTTGGCCCTCTGGGGAGCATAGGGCTAGGTGAGAAGTAGGCCAGCACAGCGATCCTGAGCCAAGCCGCATTGGGGCTGAGGTCTGTTCCCGGAGCACAGTTTCCCTTTGCAGAATGCAGCTCCTCGAAGCACCTTTTGGGCCGTTTCGGAGATAGGCCCTAGGTGGGTCCCTCCATAGGTGGCTATAGCTTTGCTGTTAGGGCCAGTGCAAACAGGGCTTCTTCATGCCAAATCAGCCTTCTCCGCCAAGGAGAACACGTTCTGAGTTGGTTTCAGTCTGCAGACACCATCAGCCCAGCAGCAGTGCCCACGGAGCCAGTGGAAGCCCAGCCCCTCCTTGGCCCTCTGCGGAGCATAGGGCTAGGTGAGAACTAGGCCAGCGCAGCGATCCTGAGCCAAGCCGCATTGGGGCTGAGGTCTGTTCCCAGAGCACAGTTTCCCTTTGCAGAATGCAGCTCCTCGAAGCGCGTTTTGGGCCGTTTCGGAGGTAGGCCCTAGGTGGGTCTCTCCCTAGCAGGCTACGGGTGGGTTGCTAGGGCCAGTGCAAACAGGGCTTCTTCATGCCACATCAGCCTTCTTCGCGAAGCAGAACACGTTCGGAGTTGGTTTCAAGCTGCGGACACCACCAGCCCAGCAGCAGTGCTCACGGAGCCAGAGGCAGCCCAGCCCCTCCTTGGCCCTCTGGGGAGCATAGGGCTAGGTGGGAACTAGGCCAGCGCAGCGATCCTGAGCCAAGCCGCATTGGGGCTGAGGTCTTTTCCCTGAGCACAGTTTCTCTTTGCAGGATGCACTTCCTCGAAGCGCGTTTTGGGCCGTTTCGGAGGTAGGCCCTAGGTGGGTTCCTCCCTATCTGGCTATAGGTGGGTTGCTAGGGCCAGTCCAAACAGGGCTCCTTCATGCCACGTCAGCCTTCTCCGCGAAGGAGAACACGTTTGGAGTTGGTTTCAGGCTGCAGACACCACCAGCCAAGCAGCAGTGACCACGGAGACAGAGGCAGCCCAGCTCCACCTTGGCCCTATGTGGAGCATAGGGCTAGGTGAGAACTAGGCCAGCGCCGTGATCCTGAGCCAAGCCGCTTTGGGGCTGAGGTCTGTTCCCCGAGCACAGTTTCCCTTTGCAGGATGCACTTCCTCGAAACGCGTTTTGGGCCGTTTCGGAGGTAGGCCCTAGGTGGGTTCCTCCCTATCTGGCTATAGGTGGGTTGCTAGGGCCAGTCCAAACAGGGCTCCTTCATGCCAAGTCAGCCTTCTCCGCGAAGGAGAACACGTTTGGAGTTGGTTTCAGGCTGCAGACACCACCAGCCAAGCAGCAGTGACCACGGAGACAGAGGCAGCCCAGCTCCACCTTGGCCCTATGTGGAGCATAGGGCTAGGTGAGAACTAGGCCAGCGCCGCGATCCTGAGTCAAGCCGCATTGGGGCTGAGGTCTGTTCCCCGAGCACAGTTTCCCTTTGCAGAATGCAGCTCCTCGAAGCGCGTTTTGGGCCGTTTCGGAGGTAGGCCCTAGGTGGGTCTCTCCCTAGCAGGCTTCGGGTGGGTTGCTAGGGCCAGTGCAAACAGGGCTTCTTCATGCCACATCAGCCTTCTTCGCGAAGGAGAACACGTTCGGAGTTGGTTTCAAGCTGCGGACACCACCATCCCAGCAGCAGTGCCCACGGAGCCAGAGGCAGCCCAGCCCCTCCTTGGCCCTCTGGGGAGCATAGGGCTAGGTGAGAACTAGGCCAGCGCAGCGATCCTGAGCCAGCCGCATTGGGGCTGAGGTCTGTTCCCTGAGCACAGTTTCTCTTTGCAGAATGCAGTTCCTCAAAGCGCGTTTTGGGCCGTTTCGGAGGTAGGCCCTAGGTGGGTCCCTCCCTATCTGGCTATAGGTGGGTTGCTAGGGCCAGTCTAAACAGGGCTTCTTCATGCCAAATCAGGCTTCTTCGCGACGGAGAACACGTTTGGAGTTGGTTTCAGGCTGCAGACACCACCAGCCAAGCAGCAGTGACCACGGAGACAGAGGCAGCCCAGCTCCACCTTGGCCCTCTGGGGAGCATAGGGCTAGGTGAGAACTACGCCAGCGCCGCGATCCTGAGCCAAGCCGCTTTGGGGCTGAGGTCTGTTCCCCGAGCACAGTTTCCCTTTGCAGAATGCAGCTCCTCGAAGTGCGTTTTGGGCCGTTTCGGAGGTAGGCCCTAGGTGGGTCTCTCCCTAGCAGGCTACGGGTGGGTTGCTAGGGCCAGTGCAAACAGGGCTTCTTCATGCCACATCAGCCTTCTCCGACAAGGAGAACACGTTTGTAGTTGGTTTCAAGCTGAGGACACCACCAGCCAAGCAGCGGTGCCCACGGAGCCAGAGGCAGCCCAGCCCCTCCTTGGCCCTCTGGGGAGCATAGGGCTAGGTGAGAACTAGGCCAGCACAGCGATCCTGAGCCAAGCCGCACTGGGGCTGAGGTCTGTTCCCAGAGCACAGTTTCCCTTTGCAGAATGCAGCTCCTCGAAGCGCGTTTTGGGCCGTTTCGGAGCTAGGCTCTATGTGTGTCCCTCCCTAGGAGGCTATAGCTTTGCTGCTAGGGCAAGTGCGAACAGGGCTTCTTCATGCCACATCAGCCTTCTTCGCGAAGGAGAACACGTTCGGAGTTGGTTTCAAGCTGCGGACACCACCAGCCCAGCAGCAGTGCCCATGGAGCCAGAGGCAGCCCAGCCCCTCCTTGGCCCTCTGGGAAGCATAGGGCTAGGTGAGAACTAGGCCAGCACAGCGATCCTGAGCCAAGCCCCATTGGGGCTGAGGTCTGTTCCTGGAGCACAGTTTCCCTTTGAAGAATGCAGCTCCTCGAAGCGCGTTTTGGGCCGTTTCGGAGATAGGCCCTAGGTGGGTCCCTCCATAGGTGGCTATAGCTTTGCTGTTAGGGCCAGTGCAAACAGGGCTTCTTCATGCCAAATCAGCCTTCTCCGCCAAAGAGAACACGTTCTGAGTTGGTTTCAGGCTGCAGACACCATCAGCCCAGCAGCAGTGCCCACGGAGCCAGTGGAAGCCCAGCCCCTCCTTGGCCCTCTGGGGAGCATAGGGCTAGGTGAGAACTAGGCCAGCGCAGCGATCCTGAGCCAAGCCGCATTGGGGCTGAGGTCTGTTCCCTGAGCACAGTTTCTCTTTGCAGAATGCAGTTCCTCAAAGCGCGTTTTGGGCCGTTTCGGAGGTAGGCCCTAGGTGGGTCCCTCCCTATCTGGCTATAGGTGGGTTGCTAGGGCCAGTCTAAACAGGGCTTCTTCATGCCAAATCAGGCTTCTTCGCGACGGAGAACACGTTTGGAGTTGGCTTCAGGCTGCAGACACCACCAGCCAAGCAGCAGTGACCACGGAGACAGAGGCAGCCCAGCTCCACCTTGGCCCTCTGGGGAGCATAGGGCTAGGTGAGAACTACGCCAGCGCCGCGATCCTGAGCCAAGCCGCTTTGGGGCTGAGGTCTGTTCCCCGAGCACAGTTTCCCTTTGCAGAATGCAGCTCCTCGAAGTGCGTTTTGGGCCGTTTCGGAGGTAGGCCCTAGGTGGGTCTCTCCCCAGCAGGCTACGGGTGGGTTGCTAGGGCCAGTGCAAACAGGGCTTCTTCATGCCACATCAGCCTTCTCCGACAAGGAGAACACGTTTGTAGTTGGTTTCAAGCTGAGGACACCACCAGCCAAGCAGCGGTGCCCACGGAGCCAGAGGCAGCCCAGCCCCTCCTTGGCCCTCTGGGGAGCATAGGGCTAGGTGAGAACTAGGCCAGCGCCACGATCCTGAGCCAAGCCGCTTTGGGGCTGAGGTCTGTTCCTCGAGCACAGTTTCCCTTTGCAGAATGCAGCTCCTCGAAGCGCGTTTTGGGCCGTTTCGGAGCTAGGCTCTATGTGTGTCCCTCCCTAGGAGGCTATAGCTTTGCTGCTAGGGCAAGTGCGAACAGGGCTTCTTCATGCCAAATCAGCCTTCTTCGCGAAGGAGAACACGTTCGGAGTTGGTTTCAAGCTGGGGACACCACCAGCCCAGCAGCAGTGCCCATGGAGCCAGAGGTAGCCCAGCCCCTCCTTGGCCCTCTGGGGAGCATAGGGCTAGGTGAGAACTAGGCCAGCACAGCGATCCTGAGCCAAGCCGCACTGGGGCTGAGGTCTGTTCCCAGAGCACAGTTTCCCTTTGCAGAATGCAGCTCCTCGAAGCGCGTTTTGGGCCGTTTCGGAGCTAGGCTCTATGTGTGTCCCTCCCTAGGAGGCTATAGCTTTGCTGCTAGGGCAAGTGCGAACAGGGCTTCTTCATGCCACATCAGCCTTCTTCGCGAAGGAGAACACGTTCGGAGTTGGTTTCAAGCTGCGGACACCACCAGGCCAGCAGCAGTGCCCATGGAGCCAGAGGCACCCCAGCCCCTCCTTGGACCTCTGGGAAGCATAGGGCTAGGTGAGAACTAGGCCAGCACAGCGATCCTGAGCCAAGCCCCATTGGGGCTGAGGTCTGTTCCTGGAGCACAGTTTCCCTTTGCAGAATGCAGCTCCTCGAAGCGCGTTTTGGGCCGTTTCGGAGGTAGGCCCTAGGTGGGTCTCTCCCTAGCAGGCTACGGGTGGGTTGCTAGGGCCAGTGCAAACAGGGCTTCTTCATGCCACATCAGCCTTCTTCGCGAAGGAGAACACGATCGGAGTTGGTTTCAAGCTGCGGACACCACCAGCCCAGCAGCAGTGCCCACGGAGCCAGAGGCAGCCCAGCCCCTCCTTGGCCCTCTGGGGAGCACAGGGCTAGGTGAGAACTAGGCCGCGCAGCGATCCTGAGCCAGCCGCATTGGGGCTGAGGTCTGTTCCCTGAGCACAGTTTCTCTTTGCAGAATGCAGTTCCTCAAAGCGCGTTTTGGGCCGTTTCGGAGGTAGGCCCTAGGTGGGTCCCTCCCTATCTGGCTATAGGTGGGTTGCTAGGGCCAGTCTAAACAGGGCTTCTTCATGCCAAATCAGGCTTCTTCGCGACGGAGAACACGTTTGGAGTTGGTTTCAGGCTGCAGACACCACCAGCCAAGCAGCAGTGACCACGGAGACAGAGGCAGCCCAGCTCCACCTTGGCCCTCTGGGGAGCATAGGGCTAGGTGAGAACTAGGCCAGCGCCGCGATCCTGAGCCAAGCCGCTTTGGGGCTGAGGTCTGTTCCCCGAGCACAGTTTCCCTTTGCAGAATGCAGCTCCTCGAAGTGCGTTTTGGGCCGTTTCGGAGGTAGGCCCTAGGTGGGTCTCTCCCTAGCAGGCTACGGGTGGGTTGCTAGGGCCAGGGCAAACAGGGCTTCTTCATGCCACATCAGCCTTCTCCGACAAGGAGAACACGTTTGTAGTTGGTTTCAAGCTGAGGACACCACCAGCCAAGCAGCGGTGCCCACGGAGCCAGAGGCAGCCCAGCCCCTCCTTGGCCCTCTGGGGAGCATAGGGCTAGGTGAGAACTAGGCCAGCGCCACGATCCTGAGCCAAGCCGCTTTGGGGCTGAGGTTTGTTCCTCGAGCACAGTTTCCCTTTGCAGAATGCAGCTCCTCGAAGCGCGTTTTGGGCCGTTTCGGAGCTAGGCTCTATGTGTGTCCCTCCCTAGGAGGCTATAGCTTTGCTGCTAGGGCAAGTGCGAACAGGGCTTCTTCATGCCAAATCAGGCTTCTTCGCGAAGGAGAACACGTTCGGAGTTGGTTTCAAGCTGGGGACACCACCAGCCCAGCAGCAGTGCCCATGGAGCCAGAGGTAGCCCAGCCCCTCCTTGGCCCTCTGGGGAGCATAGGGCTAGGTGAGAACTAGGCCAGCACAGCGATCCTGAGCCAAGCCGCATTGGGGCTGAGGTCTGTTCCCAGAGCACAGTTTCCCTTTGCAGAATGCAGCTCCTCGAAGCGCGTTTTGGGCCGTTTCGGAGATAGGCCCTAGGTGGGTCCCTCCCTAGCTGGCTATAGCTTTGCTGTTAGGGCCAGTGCTAACAGGGCTTCTTCATGCCAAATCAGCCTTCTCCGCCAAGGAGAACACGTTCTGAGTTGGTTTCAGGCTGCAGACACCATCAGCCGTGCAGCAGTGCCCACGGAGCCAGTGGCAGCCCAGCAACTCCTTGGCCCTCTGCGGAGCATAGGGCTATGTGAGAACTAGGCCAGCGCAGTGATCCTGAGCAAAGCCGCATTGGTGCTGAGGTTTGTTCCCTGAGCACAGTTTCCCTTTGCAGAATGCAGCTCCTCGAAGCGCGTTTTGGGCCGTTTCGGAGGTAGGCCCTAGGTGGGTCCCTCCCTAGCAGGCTACGGGTGGGTTGCTAGGGCCAGTGCAAACAGGGCTTCTTTATGCCACATCAGCCTTCTCCGCGAAGGAGAACACGTTTGGAGATGGTTTCAAGCTGAGGACACCACCAGCCAAGTAGCGTTGCCCACGGAGCGAGAGGCAGCCCAGCCCCTCCTTGGCCCTCTGGGGAGCATAGGGCTAGGTGAGAACTAGGCCAGCACAGCGATCCTGAGCCAAGCCGCATTGGGGCTGAGGTTTGTTCCCCGAGCACAGTTTCCCTTTGCAGAATGCAGCTCCTCGAAGCGCGTTTTGGGCCGTTTCGGAGGTAGGCCCTAGGTGGGTCTCTCCCTAGCAGGCTACGGGTGGGTTGCTAGGGCCAGTGCAAACAGGGCTTCTTTATGCCACATCAGCCTTCTCCGCGAAGGAGAACACGTTTGGAGATGGTTTCAAGCTGAGGACACCACCAGCCAAGCAGCGGTGCCCACGGAGCGAGAGGCAGCCCAGCCCCTCCTTGGGCCTCTGGGGAGCATAGGGCTAGGTGAGAAGTAGGCCAGCACAGCGATCCTGAGCCAAGCCGCTTTGGGGCTGAGGTCTGTTCCCAGAGCATAGTTTCCCTTTGCAGAATGCAGCTCCTCGAAGCGCGTTTTGGGCCGTTTCGGAGATAGGCCCTAGGTGGGTCCCTCCCTATCTGGCTATAGGTGGGTTGCTAGGGCCAGTCCAAACAGGGCTCCTTCATGCCACGTCAGCCTTCTCCGCGAAGGAGAATACGTTTGGAGTTGGTTTCAGGCTGCAGACACCACCAGCCAAGCAGCAGTGACCACGGAGACAGAGGCAGCCCAGCTCCACCTTGGCCCTATGTGGAGCATAGGGCTAGGTGAGAACTAGGCCAGCGCCGCGATCCTGAGTCAAGCCGCATTGGGGCTGAGGTCTGTTCCCCGAGCACAGTTTCCCTTTGCAGAATGCAGCTCCTCGAAGCGCGTTTTGGGCCGTTTCGGAGGTAGGCCCTAGGTGGGTCTCTCCCTAGCAGGCTACGGGTGGGTTGCTAGGGCCAGTGCAAACAGGGCTTCTTCATGCCACATCAGCCTTCTTCGCGAAGGAGAACACGATCGGAGTTGGTTTCAAGCTGCGGACACCACCAGCCCAGCAGCAGTGCCCACGGAGCCAGAGGCAGCCCAGCCCCTCCTTGGCCCTCTGGGGAGCACAGGGCTAGGTGAGAACTAGGCCGCGCAGCGATCCTGAGCCAGCCGCATTGGGGCTGAGGTCTGTTCCCTGAGCACAGTTTCTCTTTGCAGAATGCAGTTCCTCAAAGCGCGTTTTGGGCCGTTTCGGAGGTAGGCCCTAGGTGGGTCCCTCCCTATCTGGCTATAGGTGGGTTGCTAGGGCCAGTCTAAACAGGGCTTCTTCATGCCAAATCAGGCTTCTTCGCGACGGAGAACACGTTTGGAGTTGGTTTCAGGCTGCAGACACCACCAGCCAAGCAGCAGTGACCACGGAGACAGAGGCAGCCCAGCTCCACCTTGGCCCTCTGGGGAGCATAGGGCTAGGTGAGAACTAGGCCAGCGCCGCGATCCTGAGCCAAGCCGCTTTGGGGCTGAGGTCTGTTCCCCGAGCACAGTTTCCCTTTGCAGAATGCAGCTCCTCGAAGTGCGTTTTGGGCCGTTTCGGAGGTAGGCCCTAGGTGGGTCTCTCCCTAGCAGGCTACGGGTGGGTTGCTAGGGCCAGTGCAAACAGGGCTTCTTTATGCCACATCAGCCTTCTCCGCGAAGGAGAACACGTTTGGAGATGGTTTCAAGCTGAGGACACCACCAGCCAAGTAGCGTTGCCCACGGAGCGAGAGGCAGCCCAGCCCCTCCTTGGCCCTCTGGGGAGCATAGGGCTAGGTGAGAACTAGGCCAGCACAGCGATCCTGAGCCAAGCCGCATTGGGGCTGAGGTTTGTTCCCCGAGCACAGTTTCCCTTTGCAGAATGCAGCTCCTCGAAGCGCGTTTTGGGCCGTTTCGGAGGTAGGCCCTAGGTGGGTCTCTCCCTAGCAGGCTACGGGTGGGTTGCTAGGGCCAGTGCAAACAGGGCTTCTTTATGCCACATCAGCCTTCTCCGCGAAGGAGAACACGTTTGGAGATGGTTTCAAGCTGAGGACACCACCAGCCAAGCAGTGGTGCCCACGGAGCGAGAGGCAGCCCAGCCCCTCCTTGGGCCTCTGGGGAGCATAGGGCTAGGTGAGAAGTAGGCCAGCACAGCGATCCTGAGCCAAGCCGCATTGGGGCTGAGGTCTGTTCCCAGAGCATAGTTTCCCTTTGCAGAATGCAGCTCCTCGAAGCGCGTTTTGGGCCGTTTCGGAGATAGGCCCTAGGTGGGTCCCTCCCTATCTGGCTATAGGTGGGTTGCTAGGGCCAGTCCAAACAGGGCTCCTTCATGCCACGTCAGCCTTCTCCGCGAAGGAGAATACGTTTGGAGTTGGCTTCAGGCTGCAGACACCACCAGCCAAGCAGCAGTGACCACGGAGACAGAGGCAGCCCAGCTCCACCTTGGCCCTATGTGGAGCATAGGGCTAGGTGAGAACTAGGCCAGCGCCGCGATCCTGAGTCAAGCCGCATTGGGGCTGAGGTCTGTTCCCCGAGCACAGTTTCCCTTTGCAGAATGCAGCTCCTCGAAGCGCGTTTTGGGCCGTTTCGGAGGTAGGCCCTAGGTGGGTCTCTCCCTAGCAGGCTACGGGTGGGTTGCTAGGGCCAGTGCAAACAGGGCTTCTTCATGCCACATCAGCCTTCTCCGACAAGGAGAACACGTTTGTAGTTGGTTTCAAGCTGAGGACACCACCAGCCAAGCAGCGGTGCCCACGGAGCCATAGGCAGCCCAGCCCCTCCTTGGCCCTCTGGGGAGCATAGGGCTAGGTGAGAACTAGGCCAGCGCCACGATCCTGAGCCAAGCCGCTTTGGGGCTGAGGTTTGTTCCTCGAGCACAGTTTCCCTTTGCAGAATGCAGCTCCTCGAAGCGCGTTTTGGGCCGTTTCGGAGCTAGGCTCTATGTGTGTCCCTCCCTAGGAGGCTATAGCTTTGCTGCTAGGGCAAGTGCGAACAGGGCTTCTTCATGCCACATCAGCCTTCTTCGCGAAGGAGAACACGTTCGGAGTTGGTTTCAAGCTGCGGACACCACCAGCCCAGCAGCAGTGCCCACGGAGCCAGAGGCAGCCCAGCCCCTCCTTGGCCCTCTGGGGAGCATAGGGCTAGGTGAGAACTACGCCAGCACAGCGATCCTGAGCCATGCCGCATTGGGGCTGAGGTCTGTTCCCAGAGCACAGTTTCCCTTTGCAGAATGCAGCTCCTCGAAGCGCGTTTTGGGCCGTTTCGGAGGTAGGCCCTAGGTGGGTCCCTCCCTAGCAGGCTACGGGTGGGTTGCTAGGGCCAGTGCAAACAGGGCTTCTTTATGCCACATCAGCCTTCTCCGCGAAGGAGAACACGTTTGGAGATGGTTTCAAGCTGAGGACACCACCAGCCAAGCAGCGGTGCCCACGGAGCGAGAGGCAGCCCAGCCCCTCCTTGGCCCTCTGGGGAGCATAGGGCTAGGTGAGAACTAGGCCAGCACAGCGATCCTGAGCCAAGCCGCATTGGGGCTGAGGTCTGTTCCCAGAGCATAGTTTCCCTTTGCAGAATGCAGCTCCTCGAAGCGCGTTTTGGGCCGTTTCGGAGATAGGCCCTAGGTGGGTCCCTCCCTATCTGGCTATAGGTGGGTTGCTAGGGCCAGTCCAAACAGGGCTCCTTCATGCCACGTCAGCCTTCTCCGCGAAGGAGAACACGTTTGGAGTTGGTTTCAGGCTGCAGACACCACCAGCCAAGCAGCAGTGACCACGGAGACAGAGGCAGCCCAGCTCCACCTTGGCCCTATGTGGAGCATAGGGCTAGGTGAGAACTAGGCCAGCGCCGCGATCCTGAGTCAAGCCGCATTGGGGCTGAGGTCTGTTCCCCGAGCACAGTTTCCCTTTGCAGAATGCAGCTCCTCGAAGCGCGTTTTGGGCCGTTTCGGAGGTAGGCCCTAGGTGGGTCTCTCCCTAGCAGGCTACGGGTGGGTTGCTAGGGCCAGTGCAAACAGGGATTCTTCATGCCAAGTCAGCCTTCTCTGCGAAGGAGAACACGTTTGGAGTTGGTTTCAAGCTGCGGACACCACCAGCCCAGCAGCAGTGCCCATGGAGCCAGAGGTAGCCCAGCCCCTCCTTGGCCCTCTGGGGAGCATAGGGCTAGGTGAGAACTAGGCCAGCACAGCGATCCTGAGCCAAGCCGCATTGGGGCTGAGGTCTGTTCCCAGAGCACAGTTTCCCTTTGCAGAATGCAGCTCCTCGAAGCGCGTTTTGGGCCGTTTCGGAGATAGGCCCTAGGTGGGTCCCTCCCTAGCTGGCTATAGCTTTGCTGTTAGGGCCAGTGCTAACAGGGCGTCTTCATGCCAAATCAGCCTTCTCCGCCAAGGAGAACACGTTCTGAGTTGGTTTCAGGCTGCAGACACCATCAGCCGTGCAGCAGTGCCCACGGAGCCAGTGGCAGCCCAGCAACTCCTTGGCCCTCTGCGGAGCATAGGGCTATGTGAGAACTAGGCCAGCGCAGTGATCCTGAGCAAAGCCGCATTGGTGCTGAGGTTTGTTCCCCGAGCACAGTTTCCCTTTGCAGAATGCAGCTCCTCGAAGCGCGTTTTGGGCCGTTTCGGAGGTAGGCCCTAGGTGGGTCCCTCCCTAGCAGGCTACGGGTGGGTTGCTAGGGCCAGTGCAAACAGGGCTTCTTTATGCCACATCAGCCTTCTCCGCGAAGGAGAACACGTTTGGAGATGGTTTCAAGCTGAGGACACCACCAGCCAAGCAGCGGTGCCCACGGAGCGAGAGGGAGCCCAGCCCCTCCTTGGCCCTCTGGGGAGCATAGGGCTAGGTGAGAAGTAGGCCAGCACAGCGATCCTGAGCCAAGCTGCATTGGGGCTGAGGTCTGTTCCCAGAGCATAGTTTCCCTTTGCAGAATGCAGCTCCTCGAAGCGCGTTTTGGGCCGTTTCGGAGATAGGCCCTAGGTGGGTCCCTCCCTATCTGGCTATAGGTGGGTTGCTAGGGCCAGTCCAAACAGGGCTCCTTCATGCCACGTCAGCCTTCTCCGCGAAGGAGAACACGTTTGGAGTTGGTTTCAGGCTGCAGACACCACCAGCCAAGCAGCAGTGACCACGGAGACAGAGGCAGCCCAGCTCCACCTTGGCCCTATGTGGAGCATAGGGCTAGGTGAGAACTAGGCCAGCGCCGCGATCCTGAGTCAAGCCGCATTGGGGCTGAGGTCTGTTCCCCGAGCACAGTTTCCCTTTGCAGAATGCAGCTCCTCGAAGCGCGTTTTGGGCCGTTTCGGAGCTAGGCTCTATGTGTGTCCCTCCCTAGGAGGCTATAGCTTTGCTGCTAGGGCAAGTGAGAACAGGGCTTCTTCATGCCACATCAGCCTTCTTCGCGAAGGAGAACACGTTCGGAGTTGGTTTCAAGCTGCGGACACCACCAGCCCAGCAGCAGTGCCCATGGAGCCAGAGGCACCCCAGCCCCTCCTTGGACCTCTGGGAAGCATAGGGCTAGGTGAGAACTAGGCCAGCACAGCGATCCTGAGCCAAGCCCCATTGGGCTGAAGTCTGTTCCTGGAGCACAGTTTCCCTTTGCAGAATGCAGCTCCTCGAAGCGCGTTTTGGGCCGTTTCCGAGGTAGGCCCTAGGTGGGTCTCTCCCTAGCAGGCTACGGGTGGGTTGCTAGGGCCAGTGCAAACAGGGCTTCTTCATGCCACATCAGCCTTCTCCGACAAGGAGAACACGTTTGTAGTTGGTTTCAAGCTGAGGACACCACCAGCCAAGCAGCGGTGCCCACGGAGCCAGAGGCAGCCCAGCCCCTCCTTGGCCCTCTGGGGAGCATAGGGCTAGGTGGGAACTAAGCCAGCGCCACGATCCTGAGCCAAGCCGCTTTGGGGCTGAGGTTTGTTCCTCGAGCACAGTTTCCCTTTGCAGAATGCAGCTCCTCGAAGCGCGTTTTGGGCCGTTTCGGAGCTAGGCTCTATGTGTGTCCCTCCCTAGGAGGCTATAGCTTTGCTGCTAGGGCAAGTGCGAACAGGGCTTCTTCATGCCAAATCAGCCTTCTTCGCGAAGGAGAACACGTTCGGAGTTGGTTTCAAGCTGGGGACACCACCAGCCCAGCAGCAGTGCCCATGGAGCCAGAGGTAGCCCAGCCCCTCCTTGGCCCTCTGGGGAGCATAGGGCTAGGTGAGAACTAGGCCAGCACAGCGATCCTGAGCCAAGCCGCATTGGGGCTGAGGTCTGTTCCCAGAGCACAGTTTCCCTTTGCAGAATGCAGCTCCTCGAAGCGCGTTTTGGGCCGTTTCGGAGATAGGCCCTAGGTGGGTCCCTCCCTAGCTGGCTATAGCTTTGCTGTTAGGGCCAGTGCTAACAGGGCTTCTTCATGCCAAATCAGCCTTCTCCGCCAAGGAGAACACGTTCTGAGTTGGTTTCAGGCTGCAGACACCATCAGCCGTGCAGCAGTGCCCACGGAGCCAGTGGCAGCCCAGCAACTCCTTGGCCCTCTGCGGAGCATAGGGCTATGTGAGAACTAGGCCAGCGCAGTGATCCTGAGCAAAGCCGCATTGGTGCTGAGGTTTGTTCCCCGAGCACAGTTTCCCTTTGCAGAATGCAGCTCCTCGAAGCGCGTTTTGGGCCGTTTCGGAGGTAGGCCCTAGGTGGGTCCCTCCCTAGCAGGCTACAGGTGGGTTGCTAGGGCCAGTGCAAACAGGGCTTCTTTATGCCACATCAGCCTTCTCCGCGAAGGAGAACACGTTTGGAGATGGTTTCAAGCTGAGGACACCACCAGCCAAGTAGCGTTGCCCACGGAGCGAGAGGCAGCCCAGCCCCTCCTTGGCCCTCTGGGGAGCATAGGGCTAGGTGAGAACTAGGCCAGCACAGCGATCCTGAGCCAAGCTGCATTGGGGCTGAGGTCTGTTCCCAGAGCATAGTTTCCCTTTGCAGAATGCAGCTCCTCGAAGCGCGTTTTGGGCCGTTTCGGAGATAGGCCCTAGGTGGGTCCCTCCCTATCTGGCTATAGGTGGGTTGCTAGGGCCAGTCCAAACAGGGCTCCTTCATGCCACGTCAGCCTTCTCCGCGAAGGAGAACACGTTTGGAGTTGGTTTCAGGCTGCAGACACCACCAGCCAAGCAGCAGTGACCACGGAGACAGAGGCAGCCCAGCTCCACCTTGGCCCTATGTGGAGCATAGGGCTAGGTGAGAACTAGGCCAGCGCCGCGATCCTGAGTCAAGCCGCATTGGGGCTGAGGTCTGTTCCCCGAGCACAGTTTCCCTTTGCAGAATGCAGCTCCTCGAAGCGCGTTTTGGGCCGTTTCGGAGGTAGGCCCTAGGTGGGTCTCTCCCTAGCAGGCTACGGGTGGGTTGCTAGGGCCAGTGCAAACAGGGCTTCTTCATGCCACATCAGCCTTCTCCGACAAGGAGAACACGTTTGTAGTTGGTTTCAAGCTGAGGACACCACCAGCCAAGCAGCGGTGCCCACGGAGCCAGAGGCAGCCCAGCCCCTCCTTGGCCCTCTGGGGAGCATAGGGCTAGGTGAGAACTAGGCCAGCACAGCGATCCTGAGCCAAGCCGCACTGGGGCTGAGGTCTGTTCCCAGAGCACAGTTTCCCTTTGCAGAATGCAGCTCCTCGAAGCGCGTTTTGGGCCGTTTCGGAGCTAGGCTCTATGTGTGTCCCTCCCTAGGAGGCTATAGCTTTGCTGCTAGGGCAAGTGCGAACAGGGCTTCTTCATGCCACATCAGCCTTCTTCGCGAAGGAGAACACGTTCGGAGTTGGTTTCAAGCTGCGGACACCACCAGCCCAGCAGCAGTGCCCATGGAGCCAGAGGCAGCCCAGCCCCTCCTTGGCCCTCTGGGAAGCATAGGGCTAGGTGAGAACTAGGCCAGCACAGCGATCCTGAGCCAAGCCCCATTGGGGCTGAGGTCTGTTCCTGGAGCACAGTTTCCCTTTGCAGAATGCAGCTCCTCGAAGCGCGTTTTGGGCCGTTTCGGAGATAGGCCCTAGGTGGGTCCCTCCATAGGTGGCTATAGCTTTGCTGTTAGGGCCAGTGCAAACAGGGCTTCTTCATGCCAAATCAGCCTTCTCCGCCAAAGAGAACACGTTCTGAGTTGGTTTCAGGCTGCAGACACCATCAGCCCAGCAGCAGTGCCCACGGAGCCAGTGGAAGCCCAGCCCCTCCTTGGCCCTCTGGGGAGCATAGGGCTAGGTGAGAACTAGGCCAGCGCAGCGATCCTGAGCCAAGCCGCATTGGGGCTGAGGTCTGTTCCCTGAGCACAGTTTCTCTTTGCAGAATGCAGTTCCTCAAAGCGCGTTTTGGGCCGTTTCGGAGGTAGGCCCTAGGTGGGTCCCTCCCTATCTGGCTATAGGTGGGTTGCTAGGGCCAGTCTAAACAGGGCTTCTTCATGCCAAATCAGGCTTCTTCGCGACGGAGAACACGTTTGGAGTTGGTTTCAGGCTGCAGACACCACCAGCCAAGCAGCAGTGACCACGGAGACAGAGGCAGCCCAGCTCCACCTTGGCCCTCTGGGGAGCATAGGGCTAGGTGAGAACTACGCCAGCGCCGCGATCCTGAGCCAAGCCGCTTTGGGGCTGAGGTCTGTTCCCCGAGCACAGTTTCCCTTTGCAGAATGCAGCTCCTCGAAGTGCGTTTTGGGCCGTTTCGGAGGTAGGCCCTAGGTGGGTCTCTCCCCAGCAGGCTACGGGTGGGTTGCTAGGGCCAGTGCAAACAGGGCTTCTTCATGCCACATCAGCCTTCTCCGACAAGGAGAACACGTTTGTAGTTGGTTTCAAGCTGAGGACACCACCAGCCAAGCAGCGGTGCCCACGGAGCCAGAGGCAGCCCAGCCCCTCCTTGGCCCTCTGGGGAGCATAGGGCTAGGTGAGAACTAGGCCAGCGCCACGATCCTGAGCCAAGCCGCTTTGGGGCTGAGGTCTGTTCCTCGAGCACAGTTTCCCTTTGCAGAATGCAGCTCCTCGAAGCGCGTTTTGGGCCGTTTCGGAGCTAGGCTCTATGTGTGTCCCTCCCTAGGAGGCTATAGCTTTGCTGCTAGGGCAAGTGCGAACAGGGCTTCTTCATGCCAAATCAGCCTTCTTCGCGAAGGAGAACACGTTCGGAGTTGGTTTCAAGCTGGGGACACCACCAGCCCAGCAGCAGTGCCCATGGAGCCAGAGGTAGCCCAGCCCCTCCTTGGCCCTCTGGGGAGCATAGGGCTAGGTGAGAACTAGGCCAGCACAGCGATCCTGAGCCAAGCCGCATTGGGGCTGAGGTCTGTTCCCAGAGCACAGTTTCCCTTTGCAGAATGCAGCTCCTCGAAGCGCGTTTTGGGCCGTTTCGGAGATAGGCCCTAGGTGGGTCCCTCCCTAGCTGGCTATAGCTTTGCTGTTAGGGCCAGTGCTAACAGGGCTTCTTCATGCCAAATCAGCCTTCTCCGCCAAGGAGAACACGTTCTGAGTTGGTTTCAGGCTGCAGACACCATCAGCCGTGCAGCAGTGCCCACGGAGCCAGTGGCAGCCCAGCAACTCCTTGGCCCTCTGCGGAGCATAGGGCTATGTGAGAACTAGGCCAGCGCAGTGATCCTGAGCAAAGCCACATTGGGGCTGAGGTTTGTTCCCCGAGCACAGTTTCCCTTTGCAGAATGCAGCTCCTCGAAGCGCGTTTTGGGCCGTTTCGGAGGTAGGCCCTAGGTGGGTCCCTCCCTAGCAGGCTACGGGTGGGTTGCTAGGGCCAGTGCAAACAGGGCTTCTTTATGCCACATCAGCCTTCTCCGCGAAGGAGAACACGTTTGGAGATGGTTTCAAGCTGAGGACACCACCAGCCAAGTAGCGTTGCCCACGGAGCGAGAGGCAGCCCAGCCCCTCCTTGGCCCTCTGGGGAGCATAGGGCTAGGTGAGAAGTAGGCCAGCACAGCGATCCTGAGCCAAGCTGCATTGGGGCTGAGGTCTGTTCCCAGAGCATAGTTTCCCTTTGCAGAATGCAGCTCCTCGAAGCGCGTTTTGGGCCGTTTCGGAGATAGGCCCTAGGTGGGTCCCTCCCTATCTGGCTATAGGTGGGTTGCTAGGGCCAGTCCAAACAGGGCTCCTTCATGCCACGTCAGCCTTCTCCGCGAAGGAGAACACGTTTGGAGTTGGTTTCAGGCTGCAGACACCACCAGCCAAGCAGCAGTGACCACGGAGACAGAGGCAGCCCAGCTCCACCTTGGCCCTATGTGGAGCATAGGGCTAGGTGAGAACTAGGCCAGCGCCGCGATCCTGAGTCAAGCCGCATTGGGGCTGAGGTCTGTTCCCCGAGCACAGTTTCCCTTTGCAGAATGCAGCTCCTCGAAGCGCGTTTTGGGCCGTTTCGGAGGTAGGCCCTAGGTGGGTCTCTCCCTAGCAGGCTACGGGTGGGTTGCTAGGGCCAGTGCAAACAGGGCTTCTTCATGCCACATCAGCCTTCTCCGACAAGGAGAACACGTTTGTAGTTGGTTTCAAGCTGAGGACACCACCAGCCAAGCAGCGGTGCCCACGGAGCCAGAGGCAGCCCAGCCCCTCCTTGGCCCTCTGGGGAGCATAGGGCTAGGTGAGAACTAGGCCAGCACAGCGATCCTGAGCCAAGCCGCACTGGGGCTGAGGTCTGTTCCCAGAGCACAGTTTCCCTTTGCAGAATGCAGCTCCTCGAAGCGCGTTTTGGGCCGTTTCGGAGCTAGGCTCTATGTGTGTCCCTCCCTAGGAGGCTATAGCTTTGCTGCTAGGGCAAGTGCGAACAGGGCTTCTTCATGCCACATCAGCCTTCTTCGCGAAGGAGAACACGTTCGGAGTTGGTTTCAAGCTGCGGACACCACCAGCCCAGCAGCAGTGCCCATGGAGCCAGAGGCAGCCCAGCCCCTCCTTGGCCCTCTGGGAAGCATAGGGCTAGGTGAGAACTAGGCCAGCACAGCGATCCTGAGCCAAGCCCCATTGGGGCTGAGGTCTGTTCCTGGAGCACAGTTTCCCTTTGCAGAATGCAGCTCCTCGAAGCGCGTTTTGGGCCGTTTCGGAGATAGGCCCTAGGTGGGTCCCTCCATAGGTGGCTATAGCTTTGCTGTTAGGGCCAGTGCAAACAGGGCTTCTTCATGCCAAATCAGCCTTCTCCGCCAAAGAGAACACGTTCTGAGTTGGTTTCAGGCTGCAGACACCATCAGCCCAGCAGCAGTGCCCACGGAGCCAGTGGAAGCCCAGCCCCTCCTTGGCCCTATGGGGAGCATAGGGCTAGGTGAGAACTAGGCCAGCGCAGCGATCCTGAGCCAAGCCGCATTGGGGCTGAGGTCTGTTCCCAGAGCACAGTTTCCCTTTGCAGAAGGCAGTTCCTCGAAGCGCGTTTTGGGCCGTTTCGGAGGTAGGCCCTAGGTGGGTCTCTCCCTAGCAGGCTACGGGTGGGTTGCTAGGGCCAGTGCAAACAGGGCTTCTTCATGCCACATCAGCCTTCTTCGCGAAGCAGAACACGTTCGGAGTTGGTTTCAAGCTGCGGACACCACCAGCCCAGCAGCAGTGCTCACGGAGCCAGAGGCAGCCCAGCCCCTCCTTGGCCCTCTGGGGAGCATAGGGCTAGGTGGGAACTAGGCCAGCGCAGCGATCCTGAGCCAAGCCGCATTGGGGCTGAGGTCTTTTCCCTGAGCACAGTTTCTCTTTGCAGGATGCACTTCCTCGAAGCGCGTTTTGGGCCGTTTCGGAGGTAGGCCCTAGGTGGGTTCCTCCCTATCTGACTATAGGTGGGTTGCTAGGGCCAGTCCAAACAGGGCTCCTTCATGCCAAGTCAGCCTTCTCCGCGAAGGAGAACACGTTTGGAGTTGGTTTCAGGCTGCAGACACCACCAGCCAAGCCGCACTGCCCACGGAGACAGAGGCAGCCCAGCTCCACCTTGGCCCTATGTGGAGCATAGGGCTAGGTGAGAACTAGGCCAGCGCCGCGATCCTGAGCCAAGCCGCTTTGGGGCTGAGGTCTGTTCCCCGAGCACAGTTTCCCTTTGCAGGATGCACTTCCTCGAAACGCGTTTTGGGCCGTTTCGGAGGTAGGCCCTAGGTGGGTTCCTCCCTATCTGGCTATAGGTGGGTTGCTAGGGCCAGTCTAAACAGGGCTCCTTCATGCCAAGTCAGCCTTCTCCGCGAAGGAGAACACGTTTGGAGTTGGTTTCAGGCTGCAGACACCACCAGCCAAGCAGCAGTGACCACGGAGACAGAGGCAGCCCAGCTCCACCTTGGCCCTATGTGGAGCATAGGGCTAGGTGAGAACTAGGCCAGCGCCGCGATCCTGAGCCAAGCCGCTTTGGGGCTGAGGTCTGTTCCCCGAGCACAGTTTCCCTTTGCAGAATGCAGCTCCTCGAAGCGCGTTTTGGGCCGTTTCGGAGCTAGGCCCTAGGTGGGTCTCTCCCTAGCAGGCTACGGGTGGGTTGCTAGGGCCAGTGCAAACAGGGATTCTTCATGCCACATCAGCCTTCTCCGACAAGGAGAACACGTTTGTAGTTGGTTTCAAGCTGAGGACACCACCAGCCAAGCAGCGGTGCCCACGGAGCCAGAGGCAGCCCTGCCCCTCCTTGGCCCTCTGGGGAGCATAGGGCTAGGTGAGAACTAGGCCAGCGCCACGATCCTGAGCCAAGCCGCTTTGGGGCTGAGGTTTGTTCCTCGAGCACAGTTTCCCTTTGCAGAATGCAGCTCCTCGAAGCGCGTTTTGGGCCGTTTCGGAGCTAGGCTCTATGTGTGTCCCTCCCTAGGAGGCTATAGCTTTGCTGCTAGGGCAAGTGCGAACAGGGCTTCTTCATGCCAAATCAGCCTTCTTCGCGAAGGAGAACACGTTCGGAGTTGGTTTCAAGCTGCGGACACCACCAGCCCAGCAGCAGTGCCCACGGAGCCAGAGGTAGCCCAACCCCTCCTTGGCCCTCTGGGGAGCATAGCGCTAGGTGAGAACTAGGCCAGCGCCGCGATCCTGAGTCAAGCCGCATTGGGGCTGAGGTCTGTTCCTGGAGCACAGTTTCCCTTTGCAGAATGCAGCTCCTCGAAGCGCGTTTTGGGCCGTTTCGGAGGTAGGCCCTAGGTGGGTCTCTCCCTAGCAGGCTACGGGTGGGTTGCTAGGGCCAGTGCAAACAGGGCTTCTTCATGCCACATCAGCCTTCTCCGACAAGGAGAACACGTTTGTAGTTGGTTTCAAGCTGAGGACACCACCAGCCAAGCAGCGGTGCCCACGGAGCCAGAGGCAGCCCAGCCCCTCCTTGGCCCTCTGGGGAGCATAGGGATAGGTGAGAACTAGGCCAGCACAGCGATCCTGAGCCAAGCCGCACTGGGGCTGAGGTCTGTTCCCCGAGCACAGTTTCCCTTTGCAGAATGCAGCTCCTCGAAGCGCGTTTTGGGCCGTTTCGGAGCTAGGCTCTATGTGTGTCCCTCCCTAGGAGGCTATAGCTTTGCTGCTAGGGCAAGTGCGAACAGGGCTTCTTCATGCCACATCAGCCTTCTTCGCGAAGGAGAACACGTTCGGAGTTGGTTTCAAGCTGCGGACACCACCAGCCCAGCAGCAGTGCCCATGGAGCCAGAGGCAGCCCAGCCCCTCCTTGGCCCTCTGGGAAGCATAGGGCTAGGTGAGAACTAGGCCAGCACAGCGATCCTGAGCCAAGCCCCATTGGGGCTGAGGTCTGTTCCTGGAGCACAGTTTCCCTTTGCAGAATGCAGCTCCTCGAATCGCGTTTTGGGCCGTTTCGGAGATAGGCCCTAGGTGGGTCCCTCCATAGGTGGCTATAGCTTTGCTGTTAGGGCCAGTGCAAACAGGGCTTCTTCATGCCAAATCAGCCTTCTCCGCCAAAGAGAACACGTTCTGAGTTGGTTTCAGGCTGCAGACACCATCAGCCCAGCAGCAGTGCCCACGGAGCCAGTGGAAGCCCAGCCCCTCCTTGGCCCTATGGGGAGCATAGGGCTAGGTGAGAACTAGGCCAGCGCAGCGATCCTGAGCCAAGCCGCATTGGGGCTGAGGTCTGTTCCCAGAGCACAGTTTCCCTTTGCAGAAGGCAGTTCCTCGAAGCGCGTTTTGGGCCGTTTCAGAGGTAGGCCCTAGGTGGGTCCCTCCCTATCTGGCTATAGGTGGGTTGCTAGGGCCAGTCTAAACAGGGCTCCTTCATGCCAAGTCAGCCTTCTCCGCGAAGGAGAACACGTTTGGAGTTGGTTTCAGGCTGCAGACACCACCAGCCAAGCAGCAGTGACCACGGAGACAGAGGCAGCCCAGCTCCACCTTGGCCCTATGTGGAGCATAGGGCTAGGTGCGAACTAGGCCAGCGCCGCGATCCTGAGCCAAGCCGCTTTGGGGCTGAGGTCTGTTCCCCGAGCACAGTTTCCCTTTGCAGAATGCAGCTTCTCGAAGCGCGTTTTGGGCCGTTTCGGAGGTAGGCCCTAGGTGGGTCTCTCCCTAGCAGGCTACGGGTGGGTTGCTAGGGCCAGTGCAAACAGGGATTCTTCATGCCACATCAGCCTTCTCCGACAAGGAGAACACGTTTGTAGTTGGTTTCAAGCTGAGGACACCACCAGCCAAGCAGCGGTGCCCACGGAGCCAGAGGCAGCCCTGCCCCTCCTTGGCCCTCTGGGGAGCATAGGGCTAGGTGAGAACTAGGCCAGCGCCACGATCCTGAGCCAAGCCGCTTTGGGGCTGAGGTTTGTTCCTCGAGCACAGTTTCACTTTGCAGAATGCAGCTCCTCGAAGCGCGTTTTGGGCCGTTTCGGAGCTAGGCTCTATGTGTGTCCCTCCCTAGGAGGCTATAGCTTTGCTGCTAGGGCAAGTGCGAACAGGGCTTCTTCATGCCAAATCAGCCTTCTTCGCGAAGGAGAACACGTTCGGAGTTGGTTTCAAGCTGCGGACACCACCAGCCCAGCAGCAGTGCCCACGGAGCCAGAGGTACCCCAACCCCTCCTTGGCCCTCTGGGGAGCATAGCGCTAGGTGAGAACTAGGCCAGCGCCGCGATCCTGAGTCAAGCCGCATTGGGGCTGAGGTCTGTTCCTGGAGCACAGTTTCCCTTTGCAGAATGCAGCTCCTCGAAGCGCGTTTTGGGCCGTTTCGGAGGTAGGCCCTAGGTGGGTCTCTCCCTAGCAGGCTACGGGTGGGTTGCTAGGGCCAGTGCAAACAGGGCTTCTTCATGCCACATCAGCCTTCTCCGACAAGGAGAACACGTTTGTAGTTGGTTTCAAGCTGAGGACACCACCAGCCAAGCAGCGGTGCCCACGGAGCCAGAGGCAGCCCAGCCCCTCCTTGGCCCTCTGGGGAGCATAGGGCTAGGTGAGAACTAGGCCAGCACAGCGATCCTGAGCCAAGCCGCACTGGGGCTGAGGTCTGTTCCCCGAGCACAGTTTCCCTTTGCAGAATGCAGCTCCTCGAAGCGCGTTTTGGGCCGTTTCGGAGCTAGGCTCTATGTGTGTCCCTCCCTAGGAGGCTATAGCTTTGCTGCTAGGGCAAGTGCGAACAGGGCTTCTTCATGCCACATCAGCCTTCTTCGCGAAGGAGAACACGTTCGGAGTTGGTTTCAAGCTGCGGACACCACCAGCCCAGCAGCAGTGCCCATGGAGCCAGAGGCAGCCCAGCCCCTCCTTGGCCCTCTGGGAAGCATAGGGCTAGGTGAGAACTAGGCCAGCACAGCGATCCTGAGCCAAGCCCCATTGGGGCTGAGGTCTGTTCCTGGAGCACAGTTTCCCTTTGCAGAATGCAGCTCCTCGAAGCGCGTTTTGGGCCGTTTCGGAGATAGGCCCTAGGTGGGTCCCTCCATAGGTGGCTATAGCTTTGCTGTTAGGGCCAGTGCAAACAGGGCTTCTTCATGCCAAATCAGCCTTCTCCGCCAAAGAGAACACGTTCTGAGTTGGTTTCAGGCTGCAGACACCATCAGCCCAGCAGCAGTGCCCACGGAGCCAGTGGAAGCCCAGCCCCTCCTTGGCCCTATGGGGAGCATAGGGCTAGGTGAGAACTAGGCCAGCGCAGCGATCCTGAGCCAAGCCGCATTGGGGCTGAGGTCTGTTCCCAGAGCACAGTTTCCCTTTGCAGAAGGCAGTTCCTCGAAGCGCGTTTTGGGCCGTTTCAGAGGTAGGCCCTAGGTGGGTCCCTCCCTATCTGGCTATAGGTGGGTTGCTAGGGCCAGTCTAAACAGGGCTTCTTCATGCCAAATCAGGCTTCTTCGCGACGGAGAACACGTTTGGAGTTGGTTTCAGGCTGCAGACACCACCAGCCAAGCAGCAGTGACCACGGAGACAGAGGCAGCCCAGCTCCACCTTGGCCCTCTGGGGAGCATAGGGCTAGGTGAGAACTACGCCAGCGCCGCGATCCTGAGCCAAGCCGCTTTGGGGCTGAGGTCTGTTCCCCGAGCACAGTTTCCCTTTGCAGAATGCAGCTCCTCGAAGTGCGTTTTGGGCCGTTTCGGAGGTAGGCCCTAGGTGGGTCTCTCCCCAGCAGGCTACGGGTGGGTTGCTAGGGCCAGTGCAAACAGGGCTTCTTCATGCCACATCAGCCTTCTCCGACAAGGAGAACACGTTTGTAGTTGGTTTCAAGCTGAGGACACCACCAGCCAAGCAGCGGTGCCCACGGAGCCAGAGGCAGCCCAGCCCCTCCTTGGCCCTCTGGGGAGCATAGGGCTAGGTGAGAACTAGGCCAGCGCCACGATCCTGAGCCAAGCCGCTTTGGGGCTGAGGTCTGTTCCTCGAGCACAGTTTCCCTTTGCAGAATGCAGCTCCTCGAAGCGCGTTTTGGGCCGTTTCGGAGCTAGGCTCTATGTGTGTCCCTCCCTAGGAGGCTATAGCTTTGCTGCTAGGGCAAGTGCGAACAGGGCTTCTTCATGCCAAATCAGCCTTCTTCGCGAAGGAGAACACGTTCGGAGTTGGTTTCAAGCTGGGGACACCACCAGCCCAGCAGCAGTGCCCATGGAGCCAGAGGTAGCCCAGCCCCTCCTTGGCCCTCTGGGAAGCATAGGGCTAGGTGAGAACTAGGCCAGCACAGCGATCCTGAGCCAAGCCGCATTGGGGCTGAGGTCTGTTCCCAGAGCACAGTTTCCCTTTGCAGAATGCAGCTCCTCGAAGCGCGTTTTGGGCCGTTTCGGAGGTAGGCCCTAGGTGGGTCCCTCCCTAGCAGGCTATAGCTTTGCTGTTAGGGCCAGTGCTAACAGGGCTTCTTCATGCCAAATCAGCCTTCTCCGCCAAGGAGAACACGTTCTGAGTTGGTTTCAGGCTGCAGACACCATCAGCCGTGCAGCAGTGCCCACGGAGCCAGTGGCAGCCCAGCAACTCCTTGGCCCTCTGCGGAGCATAGGGCTATGTGAGAACTAGGCCAGCGCAGTGATCCTGAGCAAAGCCGCATTGGGGCTGAGGTTTGTTCCCCGAGCACAGTTTCCCTTTGCAGAATGCAGCTCCTCGAAGCGCGTTTTGGGCCGTTTCGGAGGTAGGCCCTAGGTGGGTCCCTCCCTAGCAGGCTACGGGTGGGTTGCTAGGGCCAGTGCAAACAGGGCTTCTTTATGCCACATCAGCCTTCTCCGCGAAGGAGAACACGTTTGGAGATGGTTTCAAGCTGAGGACACCACCAGCCAAGTAGCGTTGCCCACGGAGCGAGAGGCAGCCCAGCCCCTCCTTGGCCCTCTGGGGAGCATAGGGCTAGGTGAGAACTAGGCCAGCACAGCGATCCTGAGCCAAGCTGCATTGGGGCTGAGGTCTGTTCCCAGAGCATAGTTTCCCTTTGCAGAATGCAGCTCCTCGAAGCGCGTTTTGGGCCGTTTCGGAGATAGGCCCTAGGTGGGTCCCTCCCTATCTGGCTATAGGTGGGTTGCTAGGGCCAGTCCAAACAGGGCTCCTTCATGCCACGTCAGCCTTCTCCGCGAAGGAGAACACGTTTGGAGTTGGTTTCAGGCTGCAGACACCACCAGCCAAGCAGCAGTGACCACGGAGACAGAGGCAGCCCAGCTCCACCTTGGCCCTATGTGGAGCATAGGGCTAGGTGAGAACTAGGCCAGCGCCGCGATCCTGAGTCAAGCCGCATTGGGGCTGAGGTCTGTTCCCCGAGCACAGTTTCCCTTTGCAGAATGCAGCTCCTCGAAGCGCGTTTTGGGCCGTTTCGGAGGTAGGCCCTAGGTGGGTCTCTCCCTAGCAGGCTACGGGTGGGTTGCTAGGGCCAGTGCAAACAGGGCTTCTTCATGCCACATCAGCCTTCTCCGACAAGGAGAACACGTTTGTAGTTGGTTTCAAGCTGAGGACACCACCAGCCAAGCAGCGGTGCCCACGGAGCCAGAGGCAGCCCAGCCCCTCCTTGGCCCTCTGGGGAGCATAGGGCTAGGTGAGAACTAGGCCAGCACAGCGATCCTGAGCCAAGCCGCACTGGGGCTGAGGTCTGTTCCCAGAGCACAGTTTCCCTTTGCAGAATGCAGCTCCTCGAAGCGCGTTTTGGGCCGTTTCGGAGCTAGGCTCTATGTGTGTCCCTCCCTAGGAGGCTATAGCTTTGCTGCTAGGGCAAGTGCGAACAGGGCTTCTTCATGCCACATCAGCCTTCTTCGCGAAGGAGAACACGTTCGGAGTTGGTTTCAAGCTGCGGACACCACCAGCCCAGCAGCAGTGCCCATGGAGCCAGAGGCAGCCCAGCCCCTCCTTGGCCCTCTGGGAAGCATAGGGCTAGGTGAGAACTAGGCCAGCACAGCGATCCTGAGCCAAGCCCCATTGGGGCTGAGGTCTGTTCCTGGAGCACAGTTTCCCTTTGCAGAATGCAGCTCCTCGAAGCGCGTTTTGGGCCGTTTCGGAGATAGGCCCTAGGTGGGTCCCTCCATAGGTGGCTATAGCTTTGCTGTTAGGGCCAGTGCAAACAGGGCTTCTTCATGCCAAATCAGCCTTCTCCGCCAAAGAGAACACGTTCTGAGTTGGTTTCAGGCTGCAGACACCATCAGCCCAGCAGCAGTGCCCACGGAGCCAGTGGCAGCCCAGCCCCTCCTTGGCCCTCTGGGGAGCATAGGGCTAGGTGAGAACTAGGCCAGCGCAGCGATCCTGAGCCAAGCCGCATTGGGGCTGAGGTCTGTTCCCAGAGCACAGTTTCCCTTTGCAGAAGGCAGTTCCTCGAAGCGCGTTTTGGGCCGTTTCGGAGGTAGGCCCTAGGTGGGTCTCTCCCTAGCAGGCTACGGGTGGGTTGCTAGGGCCAGTGCAAACAGGGCTTCTTCATGCCACATCAGCCTTCTTCGCGAAGCAGAACACGTTCGGAGTTGGTTTCAAGCTGCGGACACCACCAGCCCAGCAGCAGTGCTCACGGAGCCAGAGGCAGCCCAGCCCCTCCTTGGCCCTCTGGGGAGCATAGGGCTAGGTGGGAACTAGGCCAGCGCAGCGATCCTGAGCCAAGCCGCATTGGGGCTGAGGTCTTTTCCCTGAGCACAGTTTCTCTTTGCAGGATGCACTTCCTCGAAGCGCGTTTTGGGCCGTTTCGGAGGTAGGCCCTAGGTGGGTTCCTCCCTATCTGACTATAGGTGGGTTGCTAGGGCCAGTCTAAACAGGGCTCCTTCATGCCAAGTCAGCCTTCTCCGCGAAGGAGAACACGTTTGGAGTTGGTTTCAGGCTGCAGACACCACCAGCCAAGCAGCAGTGACCACGGAGACAGAGGCAGCCCAGCTCCACCTTGGCCCTATGTGGAGCATAGGGCTAGGTGAGAACTAGGCCAGCGCCGCGATCCTGAGCCAAGCCGCTTTGGGGCTGAGGTCTGTTCCCCGAGCACAGTTTCCCTTTGCAGAATGCAGCTCCTCGAAGTGCGTTTTGGGCCGTTTCGGAGGTAGGCCCTAGGTGGGTCTCTCCCTAGCAGGCTACGGGTGGGTTGCTAGGGCCAGTGCAAACAGGGATTCTTCATGCCACATCAGCCTTCTCCGACAAGGAGAACACGTTTGTAGTTGGTTTCAAGCTGAGGACACCACCAGCCAAGCAGCGGTGCCCACGGAGCCAGAGGCAGCCCTGCCCCTCCTTGGCCCTCTGGGGAGCATAGGGCTAGGTGAGAACTAGGCCAGCGCCACGATCCTGAGCCAAGCCGCTTTGGGGCTGAGGTTTGTTCCTCGAGCACAGTTTCCCTTTGCAGAATGCAGCTCCTCGAAGCGCGTTTTGGGCCGTTTCGGAGCTAGGCTCTATGTGTGTCCCTCCCTAGGAGGCTATAGCTTTGCTGCTAGGGCAAGTGCGAACAGGGCTTCTTCATGCCAAATCAGCCTTCTTCGCGAAGGAGAACACGTTCGGAGTTGGTTTCAAGCTGCGGACACCACCAGCCCAGCAGCAGTGCCCACGGAGCCAGAGGTAGCCCAACCCCTCCTTGGCCCTCTGGGGAGCATAGCGCTAGGTGAGAACTAGGCCAGCGCCGCGATCCTGAGTCAAGCCGCATTGGGGCTGAGGTCTGTTCCTGGAGCACAGTTTCCCTTTGCAGAATGCAGCTCCTCGAAGCGCGTTTTGGGCCGTTTCGGAGGTAGGCCCTAGGTGGGTCTCTCCCTAGCAGGCTACGGGTGGGTTGCTAGGGCCAGTGCAAACAGGGCTTCTTCATGCCACATCAGCCTTCTCCGACAAGGAGAACACGTTTGTAGTTGGTTTCAAGCTGAGGACACCACCAGCCAAGCAGCGGTGCCCACGGAGCCAGAGGCAGCCCAGCCCCTCCTTGGCCCTCTGGGGAGCATAGGGCTAGGTGAGAACTAGGCCAGCACAGCGATCCTGAGCCAAGCCGCACTGGGGCTGAGGTCTGTTCCCCGAGCACAGTTTCCCTTTGCAGAATGCAGCTCCTCGAAGCGCGTTTTGGGCCGTTTCGGAGCTAGGCTCTATGTGTGTCCCTCCCTAGGAGGCTATAGCTTTGCTGCTAGGGCAAGTGCGAACAGGGCTTCTTCATGCCACATCAGCCTTCTTCGCGAAGGAGAACACGTTCGGAGTTGGTTTCAAGCTGCGGACACCACCAGCCCAGCAGCAGTGCCCATGGAGCCAGAGGCAGCCCAGCCCCTCCTTGGCCCTCTGGGAAGCATAGGGCTAGGTGAGAACTAGGCCAGCACAGCGATCCTGAGCCAAGCCCCATTGGGGCTGAGGTCTGTTCCTGGAGCACAGTTTCCCTTTGCAGAATGCAGCTCCTCGAAGCGCGTTTTGGGCCGTTTCGGAGATAGGCCCTAGGTGGGTCCCTCCATAGGTGGCTATAGCTTTGCTGTTAGGGCCAGTGCAAACAGGGCTTCTTCATGCCAAATCAGCCTTCTCCGCCAAAGAGAACACGTTCTGAGTTGGTTTCAGGCTGCAGACACCATCAGCCCAGCAGCAGTGCCCACGGAGCCAGTGGAAGCCCAGCCCCTCCTTGGCCCTATGGGGAGCATAGGGCTAGGTGAGAACTAGGCCAGCGCAGCGATCCTGAGCCAAGCCGCATTGGGGCTGAGGTCTGTTCCCAGAGCACAGTTTCCCTTTGCAGAAGGCAGTTCCTCGAAGCGCGTTTTGGGCCGTTTCGGAGGTAGGCCCTAGGTGGGTCTCTCCCTAGCAGGCTACGGGTGGGTTGCTAGGGCCAGTGCAAACAGGGCTTCTTCATGCCACATCAGCCCTCTTCGCGAAGCAGAACACGTTCGGAGTTGGTTTCAAGCTGCGGACACCACCAGCCCAGCAGCAGTGCTCATGGAGCGAGAGGGAGCCCAGCCCCTCCTTGGCCCTCTGGGGAGCATAGGGCTAGGTGGGAACTAGGCCAGCGCAGCGATCCTGAGCCAAGCCGCATTGGGGCTGAGGTCTTTTCCCTGAGCACAGTTTCTCTTTGCAGGATGCACTTCCTCGAAGCGCGTTTTGGGCCGTTTCGGAGGTAGGCCCTAGGTGGGTTCCTCCCTATCTGGCTATAGGTGGGTTGCTAGGGCCAGTCCAAACAGGGCTCCTTCATGCCAAGTCAGCCTTCTCCGCGAAGGAGAACACGTTTGGAGTTGGTTTCAGGCTGCAGACACCACCAGCCAAGCAGCAGTGCCCACGGAGACAGAGGCAGCCCAGCTCCACCTTGGCCCTATGTGGAGCATAGGGCTAGGTGAGAACTAGGCCAGCGCCGCGATCCTGAGCCAAGCCGCTTTGGGGCTGAGGTCTGTTCCCCGAGCACAGTTTCCCTTTGCAGGATGCACTTCCTCGAAACGCGTTTTGGGCCGTTTCGGAGATAGGCCCTAGGTGGGTCCCTCCCTAGCTGGCTATAGCTTTGCTGTTAGGGCCAGTGCTAACAGGGCTTCTTCATGCCACATCAGCCTTCTCCGCCAAGGAGAACACGTTCTGAGTTGGTTTCAGGCTGCAGACACCATCAGCCCAGCAGTAGTGCCCACGGAGCCAGAGGCAGCCCAGCCCCTCCTTGGCCCTCTGGGGAGCATAGGGCTAGGTGAGAACTAGGCCAGCGCAGTGATCTTGAGCCAAGCCGCATTGGAGCTGAGGTTTGTTCCCCGAGCACAGTTTCCCTTTGCAGAATGCAGCTCCTCAAAGCGCGTTTTGGGCCGTTTCGGAGGTAGGCCCTAGGTGGGTCCCTCCCTAGCAGGCTACGGGTGGGTTTCTAGGGCCAGTGCAAACAGGGCTTCTTTATGCCACATCAGCCTTCTCCGCGAAGGAGAACACGTTTGGAGATGGTTTCAAGCTGAGGACACCACCAGCCAAGCAGCGGTGCCCACGGAGCGAGAGGCAGCCCAGCCCCTCCTTGGCCCTCTGGGGAGCATAGGGCTAGGTGAGAACTAGGCCAGCACAGCGATCCTGAGCCAAGCTGCATTGGGGCTGAGGTCTGTTCCCAGAGCATAGTTTCCCTTTGCAGAATGCAGCTCCTCGAAGCGCGTTTTGGGCCGTTTCGGAGATAGGCCCTAGGTGGGTCCCTCCCTATCTGGCTATAGGTGGGTTGCTAGGGCCAGTCCAAACAGGGCTCCTTCATGCCACGTCAGCCTTCTCCGCGAAGGAGAACACGTTTGGAGTTGGTTTCAGGCTGCAGACACAACCAGCCAAGCAGCAGTGACCACGGAGCGAGAGGCAGCCCAGCTCCACCTTGGCCCTATGTGGAGCATAGGGCTAGGTGAGAACTAGGCCAGCGCCGCGATCCTGAGTCAAGCCGCATTGGGGCTGAGGTCTGTTCCCCGAGCACAGTTTCCCTTTGCAGAATGCAGCTCCTCGAAGCGCGTTTTGGGCCGTTTCGGAGGTAGGCCCTAGGTGTGTCTCTCCCCAGCAGGCTACGGGTGGGTTGCTAGGGCCAGTGCAAACAGGGCTTCTTCATGCCACATCAGCCTTCTCCGACAAGGAGAACACGTTTGTAGTTGGTTTCAAGCTGAGGACACCACCAGCCAAGCAGCGGTGCCCACGGAGCCAGAGGCAGCCCAGCCCCTCCTTGGCCCTCTGGGGAGCATAGGGCTAGGTGAGAACTAGGCCAGCGCCACGATCCTGAGCCAAGCCGCTTTGGGGCTGAGGTCTGTTCCTCGAGCACAGTTTCCCTTTGCAGAATGCAGCTCCTCGAAGCGCGTTTTGGGCCGTTTCGGAGCTAGGCTCTATGTGTGTCCCTCCCTAGGAGGCTATAGCTTTGCTGCTAGGGCAAGTGCGAACAGGGCTTCTTCATGCCAAATCAGCCTTCTTCGCGAAGGAGAACACGTTCGGAGTTGGTTTCAAGCTGGGGACACCACCAGCCCAGCAGCAGTGCCCATGGAGCCAGAGGTAGCCCAGCCCCTCCTTGGCCCTCTGGGAAGCATAGGGCTAGGTGAGAACTAGGCCAGCACAGCGATCCTGAGCCAAGCCGCATTGGGGCTGAGGTCTGTTCCCAGAGCACAGTTTCCCTTTGCAGAATGCAGCTCCTCGAAGCGCGTTTTGGGCCGTTTCGGAGATAGGCCCTAGGTGGGTCCCTCCCTAGCAGGCTATAGCTTTGCTGTTAGGGCCAGTGCTAACAGGGCTTCTTCATGCCAAATCAGCCTTCTCCGCCAAGGAGAACACGTTCTGAGTTGGTTTCAGGCTGCAGACACCATCAGCCGTGCAGCAGTGCCCACGGAGCCAGTGGCAGCCCAGCAACTCCTTGGCCCTCTGCGGAGCATAGGGCTATGTGAGAACTAGGCCAGCGCAGTGATCCTGAGCAAAGCCGCATTGGGGCTGAGGTTTGTTCCCCGAGCACAGTTTCCCTTTGCAGGATGCACTTCCTCGAAGCGCGTTTTGGGCCGTTTCGGAGGTAGGCCCTAGGTGGGTTCCTCCCTATCTGACTATAGGTGGGTTGCTAGGGCCAGTCCAAACAGGGCTCCTTCATGCCAAGTCAGCCTTCTCCGCGAAGGAGAACACGTTTGGAGTTGGTTTCAGGCTGCAGACACCACCAGCCAAGCCGCACTGCCCACGGAGACAGAGGCAGCCCAGCTCCACCTTGGCCCTATGTGGAGCATAGGGCTAGGTGAGAACTAGGCCAGCGCCGCGATCCTGAGCCAAGCCGCTTTGGGGCTGAGGTCTGTTCCCCGAGCACAGTTTCCCTTTGCAGGATGCACTTCCTCGAAACGCGTTTTGGGCCGTTTCGGAGGTAGGCCCTAGGTGGGTTCCTCCCTATCTGGCTATAGGTGGGTTGCTAGGGCCAGTCTAAGCAGGGCTCCTTCATGCCAAGTCAGCCTTCTCCGCGAAGGAGAACACGTTTGGAGTTGGTTTCAGGCTGCAGACACCACCAGCCAAGCAGCAGTGACCACGGAGACAGAGGCAGCCAAGCTCCACCTTGGCCCTCTGGGGAGCATAGGGCTAGGTGAGAACTACGCCAGCGCCGCGATCCTGAGCCAAGCCGCTTTGGGGCTGAGGTCTGTTCCCCGAGCACAGTTTCCCTTTGCAGAATGCAGCTCCTCGAAGTGCGTTTTGGGCCGTTTCGGAGGTAGGCCCTAGGTGGGTCTCTCCCTAGCAGGCTACGGGTGGGTTGCTAGGGCCAGTGCAAACAGGGATTCTTCATGCCACATCAGCCTTCTCCGACAAGGAGAACACGTTTGTAGTTGGTTTCAAGCTGAGGACACCACCAGCCAAGCAGCGGTGCCCACGGAGCCAGAGGCAGCCCTGCCCCTCCTTGGCCCTCTGGGGAGCATAGGGCTAGGTGAGAACTAGGCCAGCGCCACGATCCTGAGCCAAGCCGCTTTGGGGCTGAGGTTTGTTCCTCGAGCACAGTTTCCCTTTGCAGAATGCAGCTCCTCGAAGCGCGTTTTGGGCCGTTTCGGAGCTAGGCTCTATGTGTGTCCCTCCCTAGGAGGCTATAGCTTTGCTGCTAGGGCCAGTGAGAACAGGGCTTCTTCATGCCAAATCAGGCTTCTTCGCGAAGGAGAACACGTTCGGAGTTGGTTTCAAGCTGCGGACACCACCAGCCCAGCAGCAGTGCCCACGGAGCCAGAGGCAGCCCAGCCCTTCCTTGGCCCTCTGGGGAGCATAGGGCTAGGTGAGAACTAGGCCAGCACAGCGATCCTGAGCCAAGCTGCATTGGGGCTGAGGTCTGTTCCCAGAGCACAGTTTCCCTTTGCAGAATGCAGCTCCTCGAAGCGCGTTTTGGGCCGTTTCGGAGGTAGGCCCTAGGTGGGTCCCTCCCTAGCAGGCTACGGGTGGGTTGCTAGGGCCAGTGCAAACAGGGCTTCTTTATGCCACATCAGCCTTCTCCGCGAAGGAGAACACGTTTGGAGATGGTTTCAAGCTGAGGACACCACCAGCCAAGCAGCGGTGCCCACGGAGCGAGAGGCAGCCCAGCCCCTCCTTGGCCCTCTGGGGAGCATAGGTCTAGGTGAGAAGTAGGCCAGCACAGCGATCCTGAGCCAAGCCGCATTGGGGCTGAGGTCTGTTCCCAGAGCATAGTTTCCCTTTGCAGAATGCAGCTCCTCGAAGCGCGTTTTGGGCCGTTTCGGAGATAGGCCCTAGGTGGATCCCTCCCTATCTGGCTATAGGTGAGTTGCTAGGGCCAGTCCAAACAGGGCTCCTTCATGCCAAGTCAGCCTTCTCCGCGAAGGAGAACACGTTTGGAGTTGCTTTCAGGCTGCAGACACCACCAGCCAAGCAGCAGTGACCACGGAGACAGAGGCAGCCCAGCTCCACCTTGGCCCTATGTGGAGCATAGGGCTAGGTGAGAACTAGGCCAGCGCCGCGATCCTGAGCCAAGCCGCTTTGGGGCTGAGGTCTGTTCCCCGAGCACAGTTTCCCTTTGCAGAATGCAGCTCCTCGAAGTGCGTTTTGGGCCGTTTCGGAGGTAGGCCCTAGGTGGGTCTCTCCCTAGCAGGCTACGGGTGGGTTGCTAGGGCCAGTGCAAACAGGGCTTCTTCATGCCACATCAGCCTTCTCCGACAAGGAGAACACGTTTGTAGTTGGTTTCAAGCTGAGGACACCACCAGCCAAGCAGCGGTGCCCACGGAGCCAGAGGCAGCCCAGCCCCTCCTTGGCCCTCTGGGGAGCATAGGGCTAGGTGAGAACTAGGCCAGCGCCACGATCCTGAGCCAAGCCGCTTTGGGGCTGAGGTTTGTTCCTCGAGCACAGTTTCCCTTTGCAGAATGCAGCTCCTCGAAGCGCGTTTTGGGCCGTTTCGGAGCTAGGCTCTATGTGTGTCCCTCCCTAGGAGGCTATAGCTTTGCTGCTAGGGCAAGTGCGAACAGGGCTTCTTCATGCCACATCAGCCTTCTTCGCGAAGGAGAACACGTTCGGAGTTGGTTTCAAGCTGCGGACACCACCAGCCCAGCAGCAGTGCCCATGGAGCCAGAGGTAGCCCAGCCCCTCCTTGGCCCTCTGGGGAGCATAGCGCTAGGTGAGAACTAGGCCAGCGCCACGATCCTGAGTCAAGCCGCATTGGGGCTGAGGTCTGTTCCCCGAGCACAGTTTCCCTTTGCAGAATGCAGCTCCTCGAAGCGCGTTTTGGGCCGTTTCGGAGGTAGGCCCTAGGTGGGTCTCTCCCTAGCAGGCTACGGGTGGGTTGCTAGGGCCAGTGCAAACAGGGCTTCTTCATGCCACATCAGCCTTCTCCGACAAGGAGAACACGTTTGTAGTTGGCTTCAAGCTGAGGACACCACCAGCCAAGCAGCGGTGCCCACGGAGCCAGAGGCAGCCCAGCCCCTCCTTGGCCCTCTGGGGAGCATAGGGCTAGGTGAGAACTAGGCCAGCACAGCGATCCTGAGCCAAGCCGCACTGGGGCTGAGGTCTGTTCCCCGAGCACAGTTTCCCTTTGCAGAATGCAGCTCCTCGAAGCGCGTTTTGGGCCGTTTCGGAGCTAGGCTCTATGTGTGTCCCTCCCTAGGAGGCTATAGCTTTGCTGCTAGGGCAAGTGCGAACAGGGCTTCTTCATGCCACATCAGCCTTCTTCGCGAAGGAGAACACGTTCGGAGTTGGTTTCAAGCTGCGGACACCACCAGCCCAGCAGCAGTGCCCATGGAGCCAGAGGCAGCCCAGCCCCTCCTTGGCCCTCTGGGAAGCATAGGGCTAGGTGAGAACTAGGCCAGCACAGCGATCCTGAGCCAAGCCCCATTGGGGCTGAGGTCTGTTCCTGGAGCACAGTTTCCCTTTGCAGAATGCAGCTCCTCGAAGCGCGTTTTGGGCCGTTTCGGAGATAGGCCCTAGGTGGGTCCCTCCATAGGTGGCTATAGCTTTGCTGTTAGGGCCAGTGCAAACAGGGCTTCTTCATGCCAAATCAGCCTTCTCCGCCAAAGAGAACACGTTCTGAGTTGGTTTCAGGCTGCAGACACCATCAGCCCAGCAGCAGTGCCCACGGAGCCAGTGGAAGCCCAGCCCTTCCTTGGCCCTATGGGGAGCATAGGGCTAGGTGAGAACTAGGCCAGCGCAGCGATCCTGAGCCAAGCCGCATTGGGGCTGAGGTCTGTTCCCAGAGCACAGTTTCCCTTTGCAGAAGGCAGTTCCTCGAAGCGCGTTTTGGGCCGTTTCGGAGGTAGGCCCTAGGTGGGTCTCTCCCTAGCAGGCTACGGGTGGGTTGCTAGGGCCAGTGCAAACAGGGCTTCTTCATGCCACATCAGCCCTCTTCGCGAAGCAGAACACGTTCGGAGTTGGTTTCAAGCTGCGGACACCACCAGCCCAGCAGCAGTGCTCACGGAGCCAGAGGCAGCCCAGCCCCTCCTTGGCCCTCTGGGGAGCATAGGGCTAGGTGGGAACTAGGCCAGCGCAGCGATCCTGAGCCAAGCCGCATTGGGGCTGAGGTCTTTTCCCTGAGCACAGTTTCTCTTTGCAGGATGCACTTCCTCGAAGCGCGTTTTGGGCCGTTTCGGAGGTAGGCCCTAGGTGGGTTCCTCCCTATCTGGCTATAGGTGGGTTGCTAGGGCCAGTCCAAACAGGGCTCCTTCATGCCAAGTCAGCCTTCTCCGCGAAGGAGAACACGTTTGGAGTTGGTTTCAGGCTGCAGACACCACCAGCCAAGCAGCAGTGCCCACGGAGACAGAGGCAGCCCAGCTCCACCTTGGCCCTATGTGGAGCATAGGGCTAGGTGAGAACTAGGCCAGCGCCGCGATCCTGAGCCAAGCCGCTTTGGGGCTGAGGTCTGTTCCCCGAGCACAGTTTCCCTTTGCAGGATGCACTTCCTCGAAACGCGTTTTGGGCCGTTTCGGAGGTAGGCCTTAGGTGGGTTCCTCCCTATCTGGCTATAGGTGGGTTGCTAGGGCCAGTCTAAACAGGGCTCCTTCATGCCAAGTCAGCCTTCTCCGCGAAGGAGAACACGTTTGGAGTTGGTTTCAGGCTGCAGACACCACCAGCCAAGCAGCAGTGACCACGGAGACAGAGGCAGCCCAGCTCCACCTTGGCCCTATGTGGAGCATAGGGCTAGGTGAGAACTAGGCCAGCGCCGCGATCCTGAGCCAAGCCGCTTTGGGGCTGAGGTCTGTTCCCCGAGCACAGTTTCCCTTTGCAGAATGCAGCTCCTCGAAGCGCGTTTTGGGCCGTTTCGGAGGTAGGCCCTAGGTGGGTCTCTCCCTAGCAGGCTACGGGTGGGTTGCTAGGGCCAGTGCAAACAGGGCTTCTTCATGCCACATCAGCCTTCTCCGACAAGGAGAACACGTTTGTAGTTGGTTTCAAGCTGAGGACACCACCAGCCAAGCAGCGGTGCCCACGGAGCGAGAGGCAGCCCAGCCCCTCCTTGGCCCTCTGGGGAGCATAGGGCTAGGTGAGAACTAGGCCAGCACAGCGATCCTGAGCCAAGCCGCACTGGGGCTGAGGTCTGTTCCCAGAGCACAGTTTCCCTTTGCAGAATGCAGCTCCTCGAAGCGCGTTTTGGGCCGTTTCGGAGCTAGGCTCTATGTGTGTCCCTCCCTAGGAGGCTATAGCTTTGCTGCTAGGGCAAGTGCGAACAGGGCTTCTTCATGCCAAATCAGGCTTCTTCGCGAAGGAGAACACGTTCGGAGTTGGTTTCAAGCTGCGGACACCACCAGCCCAGCAGCAGTGCCCATGGAGCCAGAGGTAGCCCAGCCCCTCCTTGGCCCTCTGGGGAGCATAGGGCTAGGTGAGAACTAGGCCAGCGCAGTGATCCTGAGCCAAGCCGCATTGGGGCTGAGGTTTGTTCCCCGAGCACAGTTTCCCTTTGCAGAATGCAGCTCCTCGAAGCGCGTTTTGGGCCGTTTCGGAGGTAGGCCCTAGGTGGGTCCCTCCCTAGCAGGCTACGGGTGGGTTGCTAGGGCCAGTGCAAACAGGGCTTCTTTATGCCACATCAGCCTTCTCCGCGAAGGAGAACACGTTTGGAGATGGTTTCAAACTGAGGACACCACCAGCCAAGCAGCGGTGCCCACGGAGCGAGAGGCAGCCCAGCCCCTCCTTGGCCCTCTGGGGAGCATAGGGCTAGGTGAGAACTAGGCCAGCGCCGCGATCCTGAGTCAAGCCGCATTGGGGCTGAGGTCTGTTCCCCGAGCACAGTTTCCCTTTGCAGAATGCAGCTCCTCGAAGCGCGTTTTGGGCCGTTTCGGAGGTAGGCCCTAGGTGGGTCTCTCCCTAGCAGGCTACGGGTGGGTTGCTAGGGCCAGTGCAAACAGGGCTTCTTCATGCCACATCAGCCTTCTCCGACAAGGAGAACACGTTTGTAGTTGGTTTCAAGCTGAGGACACCACCAGCCAAGCAGCGGTGCCCACGGAGCCAGAGGCAGCCCAGCCCCTCCTTGGCCCTCTGGGGAGCATAGGGCTAGGTGAGAACTAGGCCAGCGCCACGATCCTGAGCCAAGCCGCTTTGGGGCTGAGGTTTGTTCCTCGAGCACAGTTTCCCTTTGCAGAATGCAGCTCCTCGAAGCGCGTTTTGGGCCGTTTCGGAGCTAGGCTCTATGTGTGTCCCTCCCTAGGAGGCTATAGCTTTGCTGCTAGGGCCAGTGAGAACAGGGCTTCTTCATGCCAAATCAGGCTTCTTCGCGAAGGAGAACACGTTCGGAGTTGGTTTCAAGCTGCGGACACCACCAGCCCAGCAGCAGTGCCCACGGAGCCAGAGGCAGCCCAGCCCCTCCTTGGCCCTCTGGGGAGCATAGGGCTAGGTGAGAACTAGGCCAGCACAGCGATCCTGAGCCAAGCTGCATTGGGGCTGATGTCTGTTCCCAGAGCACAGTTTCCCTTTGCAGAATGCAGCTCCTCGAAGCGCGTTTTGGGCCGTTTCGGAGGTAGGCCCTAGGTGTGTCCCTCCATAGGTGGCTATAGCTTTGCTGCTAGGGCAAGTGCGAACAGGGCTTCTTCATGCCAAATCAGCCTTCTTCGCGAAGGAGAACACGTTCGGAGTTGGTTTCAAGCTGCGGACACCACCAGCCCAGCAGCAGTGCCCACGGAGCCAGAGGCAGCCCAGCCCCTCCTTGGCCCTCTGGGGAGCATAGCGCTAGGTGAGAACTAGGCCAGCGCAGTGATCCTGAGCCAAGCCGCATTGGGGCTGAGGTTTGTTCCCCGAGCACAGTTTCCCTTTGCAGAATGCAGCTCCTCGAAGCGCGTTTTGGGCCGTTTCGGAGGTAGGCCCTAGGTGGGTCCCTCCCTAGCAGGCTACGGGTGGGTTGCTAGGGCCAGTGCAAACAGGGCTTCTTTATGCCACATCAGCCTTCTCCGCGAAGGAGAACACGTTTGGAGATGGTTTCAAGCTGAGGACACCACCAGCCAAGCAGCGGTGCCCACGGAGCGAGAGGCAGCCCAGCCCCTCCTTGGCCCTCTGGGGAGCATAGGGCTAGGTGAGAACTAGGCCAGCACAGCGATCCTGAGCCAAGCCGCATTGGGGCTGAGGTCTGTTCCCAGAGCATAGTTTCCCTTTGCAGAATGCAGCTCCTCGAAGCGCGTTTTGGGCCGTTTCGGAGATAGGCCCTAGGTGGGTCCCTCCCTAGCTGGCTATAGGTGGGTTGCTAGGGCCAGTCCAAACAGGGCTCCTTCATGCCAAGTCAGCCTTCTCCGCGAAGGAGAACACGTTTGGAGTTGGTTTCAGGCTGCAGACACCACCAGCCAAGCAGCAGTGACCACGGAGCCAGAGGCAGCCCTGCCCCTCCTTGGCCCTCTGGGGAGCATAGGGCTAGGTGAGAACTAGGCCAGCGCCACGATCCTGAGCCAAGCCGCTTTGGGGCTGAGGTTTGTTCCTCGAGCACAGTTTCCCTTTGCAGAATGCAGCTCCTCGAAGCGCGTTTTGGGCCGTTTCGGAGCTAGGCTCTATGTGTGTCCCTCCCTAGGATGCTATAGCTTTGCTGCTAGGGCCAGTGAGAACAGGGCTTCTTCATGCCAAATCAGGCTTCTTCGCGAAGGAGAACACGTTCGGAGTTGGTTTCACGCTGCGGACACCACCAGCCCAGCAGCAGTGCCCACGGAGCCAGAGGCAGCCCAGCCCTTCCTTGGCCCTCTGGGGAGCAAAGGGCTAGGTGAGAACTAGGCCAGCACAGCGATCCTGAGCCAAGCTGCATTGGGGCTGAGGTCTGTTCCCAGAGCACAGTTTCCCTTTGCAGAATGCAGCTCCTCGAAGCGCGTTTTGGGCCGTTTCGGAGGTAGGCCCTAGGTGGGTCCCTCCCTAGCAGGCTACGGGTGGGTTGCTAGGGCCAGTGCAAACAGGGCTTCTTTATGCCACATCAGCCTTCTCCGCGAAGGAGAACACGTTTGGAGATGGTTTCAAGCTGAGGACACCACCAGCCAAGCAGCGGTGCCCACGGAGCGAGAGGCAGCCCAGCCCCTCCTTGGCCCTCTGGGGAGCATAGGTCTAGGTGAGAAGTAGGCCAGCACAGCGATCCTGAGCCAAGCCGCATTGGGGCTGAGGTCTGTTCCCAGAGCATAGTTTCCCTTTGCAGAATGCAGCTCCTCGAAGCGCGTTTTGGGCCGTTTCGGAGATAGGCCCTAGGTGGGTCCCTCCCTATCTGGCTATAGGTGAGTTGCTAGGGCCAGTCCAAACAGGGCTCCTTCATGCCAAGTCAGCCTTCTCCGCGAAGGAGAACACGTTTGGAGTTGCTTTCAGGCTGCAGACACCACCAGCCAAGCAGCAGTGACCACGGAGACAGAGGCAGCCCAGCTCCACCTTGGCCCTATGTGGAGCATAGGGCTAGGTGAGAACTAGGCCAGCGCCGCGATCCTGAGCCAAGCCGCTTTGGGGCTGAGGTCTGTTCCCCGAGCACAGTTTCCCTTTGCAGAATGCAGCTCCTCGAAGTGCGTTTTGGGCCGTTTCGGAGGTAGGCCCTAGGTGGGTCTCTCCCTAGCAGGCTACGGGTGGGTTGCTAGGGCCAGTGCAAACAGGGCTTCTTCATGCCACATCAGCCTTCTCCGACAAGGAGAACACGTTTGTAGTTGGTTTCAAGCTGAGGACACCACCAGCCAAGCAGCGGTGCCCACGGAGCCAGAGGCAGCCCAGCCCCTCCTTGGCCCTCTGGGGAGCATAGGGCTAGGTGAGAACTAGGCCAGCGCCACGATCCTGAGCCAAGCCGCTTTGGGGCTGAGGTTTGTTCCTCGAGCACAGTTTCCCTTTGCAGAATGCAGCTCCTCGAAGCGCGTTTTGGGCCGTTTCGGAGCTAGGCTCTATGTGTGTCCCTCCCTAGGAGGCTATAGCTTTGCTGCTAGGGCCAGTGAGAACAGGGCTTCTTCATGCCAAATCAGGCTTCTTCGCGAAGGAGAACACGTTCGGAGTTGGTTTCAAGCTGCGGACACCACCAGCCCAGCAGCAGTGCCCACGGAGCCAGAGGCAGCCCAGCCCCTCCTTGGCCCTCTGGGGAGCATAGGGCTAGGTGAGAACTAGGCCAGCACAGCGATCCTGAGCCAAGCCGCATTGGGGCTGATGTCTGTTCCCAGAGCACAGTTTCCCTTTGCAGAATGCAGCTCCTCGAAGCGCGTTTTGGGCCGTTTCGGAGGTAGGCCCTAGGTGTGTCCCTCCATAGGTGGCTATAGCTTTGCTGCTAGGGCAAGTGCGAACAGGGCTTCTTCATGCCAAATCAGCCTTCTTCGCGAAGGAGAACACGTTCGGAGTTGGTTTCAAGCTGCGGACACCACCAGCCCAGCAGCAGTGCCCACGGAGCCAGAGGCAGCCCAGCCCCTCCTTGGCCCTCTGGGGAGCATAGCGCTAGGTGAGAACTAGGCCAGCGCAGTGATCCTGAGCCAAGCCGCATTGGGGCTGAGGTTTGTTCCCCGAGCACAGTTTCCCTTTGCAGAATGCAGCTCCTCGAAGCGCGTTTTGGGCCGTTTCGGAGGTAGGCCCTAGGTGGGTCCCTCCCTAGCAGGCTACGGGTGGGTTGCTAGGGCCAGTGCAAACAGGGCTTCTTTATGCCACATCAGCCTTCTCCGCGAAGGAGAACACGTTTGGAGATGGTTTCAAGCTGAGGACACCACCAGCCAAGCAGCGGTGCCCACGGAGCGAGAGGCAGCCCAGCCCCTCCTTGGCCCTCTGGGGAGCATAGGGCTAGGTGAGAACTAGGCCAGCACAGCGATCCTGAGCCAAGCCGCATTGGGGCTGAGGTCTGTTCCCAGAGCATAGTTTCCCTTTGCAGAATGCAGCTCCTCGAAGCGCGTTTTGGGCCGTTTCGGAGGTAGGCCCTAGGTGGGTCCCTCCCTAGCTGGCTATAGGTGGGTTGCTAGGGCCAGTCCAAACAGGGCTCCTTCATGCCAAGTCAGCCTTCTCCGCGAAGGAGAACACGTTTGGAGTTGGTTTCAGGCTGCAGACACCACCAGCCAAGCAGCAGTGACCACGGAGCCAGAGGCAGCCCTGCCCCTCCTTGGCCCTCTGGGGAGCATAGGGCTAGGTGAGAACTAGGCCAGCGCCACGATCCTGAGCCAAGCCGCTTTGGGGCTGAGGTTTGTTCCTCGAGCACAGTTTCCCTTTGCAGAATGCAGCTCCTCGAAGCGCGTTTTGGGCCGTTTCGGAGCTAGGCTCTATGTGTGTCCCTCCCTAGGATGCTATAGCTTTGCTGCTAGGGCCAGTGAGAACAGGGCTTCTTCATGCCAAATCAGGCTTCTTCGCGAAGGAGAACACGTTCGGAGTTGGTTTCAAGCTGCGGACACCACCAGCCCAGCAGCAGTGCCCACGGAGCCAGAGGCAGCCCAGCCCTTCCTTGGCCCTCTGGGGAGCAAAGGGCTAGGTGAGAACTAGGCCAGCACAGCGATCCTGAGCCAAGCTGCATTGGGGCTGAGGTCTGTTCCCAGAGCACAGTTTCCCTTTGCAGAATGCAGCTCCTCGAAGCGCGTTTTGGGCCGTTTCGGAGGTAGGCCCTAGGTGGGTCCCTCCCTAGCAGGCTACGGGTGGGTTGCTAGGGCCAGTGCAAACAGGGCTTCTTTATGCCACATCAGCCTTCTCCGCGAAGGAGAACACGTTTGGAGATGGTTTCAAGCTGAGGACACCACCAGCCAAGCAGCGGTGCCCACGGAGCGAGAGGCAGCCCAGCCCCTCCTTGGCCCTCTGGGGAGCATAGGTCTAGGTGAGAAGTAGGCCAGCACAGCGATCCTGAGCCAAGCCGCATTGGGGCTGAGGTCTGTTCCCAGAGCATAGTTTCCCTTTGCAGAATGCAGCTCCTCGAAGCGCGTTTTGGGCCGTTTCGGAGATAGGCCCTAGGTGGGTCCCTCCCTATCTGGCTATAGGTGAGTTGCTAGGGCCAGTCCAAACAGGGCTCCTTCATGCCAAGTCAGCCTTCTCCGCGAAGGAGAACACGTTTGGAGTTGCTTTCAGGCTGCAGACACCACCAGCCAAGCAGCAGTGACCACGGAGACAGAGGCAGCCCAGCTCCACCTTGGCCCTATGTGGAGCATAGGGCTAGGTGAGAACTAGGCCAGCGCCGCGATCCTGAGCCAAGCCGCTTTGGGGCTGAGGTCTGTTCCCCGAGCACAGTTTCCCTTTGCAGAATGCAGCTCCTCGAAGTGCGTTTTGGGCCGTTTCGGAGGTAGGCCCTAGGTGGGTCTCTCCCTAGCAGGCTACGGGTGGGTTGCTAGGGCCAGTGCAAACAGGGCTTCTTCATGCCACATCAGCCTTCTCCGACAAGGAGAACACGTTTGTAGTTGGTTTCAAGCTGAGGACACCACCAGCCAAGCAGCGGTGCCCACGGAGCCAGAGGCAGCCCAGCCCCTCCTTGGCCCTCTGGGGAGCATAGGGCTAGGTGAGAACTAGGCCAGCGCCACGATCCTGAGCCAAGCCGCTTTGGGGCTGAGGTTTGTTCCCCGAGCACAGTTTCCCTTTGCAGAATGCAGCTCCTCGAAGCGCGTTTTGGGCCGTTTCGGAGCTAGGCTCTATGTGTGTCCCTCCCTAGGAGGCTATAGCTTTGCTGCTAGGGCAAGTGCGAACAGGGCTTCTTCATGCCACATCAGCCTTCTTCGCGAAGGAGAACACGTTCGGAGTTGGTTTCAAGCTGCGGACACCACCAGCCCAGCAGCAGTGCCCATGGAGCCAGAGGTAGCCCAGCCCCTCCTTGGCCCTCTGGGGAGCATAGCGCTAGGTGAGAACTAGGCCAGCGCCACGATCCTGAGTCAAGCCGCATTGGGGCTGAGGTCTGTTCCCCGAGCACAGTTTCCCTTTGCAGAATGCAGCTCCTCGAAGCGCGTTTTCGGCCGTTTCGGAGGTAGGCCCTAGGTGGGTCTCTCCCTAGCAGGCTACGGGTGGGTTGCTAGGGCCAGTGCAAACAGGGCTTCTTCATGCCACATCAGCCTTCTCCGACAAGGAGAACACGTTTGTAGTTGGCTTCAAGCTGAGGACACCACCAGCCAAGCAGCGGTGCCCACGGAGCCAGAGGCAGCCCAGCCCCTCCTTGGCCCTCTGGGGAGCATAGGGCTAGGTGAGAACTAGGCCAGCACAGCGATCCTGAGCCAAGCCGCACTGGGGCTGAGGTCTGTTCCCCGAGCACAGTTTCCCTTTGCAGAATGCAGCTCCTCGAAGCGCGTTTTGGGCCGTTTCGGAGCTAGGCTCTATGTGTGTCCCTCCCTAGGAGGCTATAGCTTTGCTGCTAGGGCAAGTGCGAACAGGGCTTCTTCATGCCACATCAGCCTTCTTCGCGAAGGAGAACACGTTCGGAGTTGGTTTCAAGCTGCGGACACCACCAGCCCAGCAGCAGTGCCCATGGAGCCAGAGGCAGCCCAGCCCCTCCTTGGCCCTCTGGGAAGCATAGGGCTAGGTGAGAACTAGGCCAGCACAGCGATCCTGAGCCAAGCCCCATTGGGGCTGAGGTCTGTTCCTGGAGCACAGTTTCCCTTTGCAGAATGCAGCTCCTCGAAGCGCGTTTTGGGCCGTTTCGGAGATAGGCCCTAGGTGGGTCCCTCCATAGGTGGCTATAGCTTTGCTGTTAGGGCCAGTGCAAACAGGGCTTCTTCATGCCAAATCAGCCTTCTCCGCCAAAGAGAACACGTTCTGAGTTGGTTTCAGGCTGCAGACACCATCAGCCCAGCAGCAGTGCCCACGGAGCCAGTGGAAGCCCAGCCCTTCCTTGGCCCTATGGGGAGCATAGGGCTAGGTGAGAACTAGGCCAGCGCAGCGATCCTGAGCCAAGCCGCATTGGGGCTGAGGTCTGTTCCCAGAGCACAGTTTCCCTTTGCAGAAGGCAGTTCCTCGAAGCGCGTTTTGGGCCGTTTCGGAGGTAGGCCCTAGGTGGGTCTCTCCCTAGCAGGCTACGGGTGGGTTGCTAGGGCCAGTGCAAACAGGGCTTCTTCATGCCACATCAGCCTTCTCCGACAAGGAGAACACGTTTGTAGTTGGTTTCAAGCTGAGGACACCACCAGCCAAGCAGCGGTGCCCACGGAGCCAGAGGCAGCCCAGCCCCTCCTTGGCCCTCTGGGGAGCATAGGGCTAGGTGAGAACTAGGCCAGCGCCACGATCCTGAGCCAAGCCGCTTTGGGGCTGAGGTTTGTTCCTCGAGCACAGTTTCCCTTTGCAGAATGCAGCTCCTCGAAGCGCGTTTTGGGCCGTTTCGGAGCTAGGCTCTATGTGTGTCCCTCCCTAGGAGGCTATAGCTTTGCTGCTAGGGCCAGTGAGAACAGGGCTTCTTCATGCCAAATCAGGCTTCTTCGCGAAGGAGAACACGTTCGGAGTTGGTTTCAAGCTGCGGACACCACCAGCCCAGCAGCAGTGCCCACGGAGCCAGAGGCAGCCCAGCCCCTCCTTGGCCCTCTGGGGAGCATAGCGCTAGGTGAGAACTAGGCCAGCGCAGTGATCCTGAGCCAAGCCGCATTGGGGCTGAGGTTTGTTCCCCGAGCACAGTTTCCCTTTGCAGAATGCAGCTCCTCGAAGCGCGTTTTGGGCCGTTTCGGAGGTAGGCCCTAGGTGGGTCCCTCCCTAGCAGGCTACGGGTGGGTTGCTAGGGCCAGTGCAAACAGGGCTTCTTTATGCCACATCAGCCTTCTCCACGAAGGAGAACACGTTTGGAGATGGTTTTAAGCTGAGGACACCACCAGCCAAGCAGCGGTGCCCACGGAGCGAGAGGCAGCCCAGCCCCTCCTTGGCCCTCTGGGGAGCATAGGGCTAGGTGAGAACTAGGCCAGCACAGCGATCCTGAGCCAAGCCGCACTGGGGCTGAGGTCTGTTCCCAGAGCACAGTTTCCCTTTGCAGAATGCAGCTCCTCGAAGCGCGTTTTGGGCCGTTTCGGAGGTAGGCCCTAGGTGTGTCCCTCCATAGGTGGCTATAGCTTTGCTGCTAGGGCAAGTGCGAACAGGGCTTCTTCATGCCAAATCAGCCTTCTTCGCGAAGGAGAACACGTTCGGAGTTGGTTTCAAGCTGCGGACACCACCAGCCCAGCAGCAGTGCCCACGGAGCCAGAGGCAGCCCAGCCCCTCCTTGGCCCTCTGGGGAGCATAGCGCTAGGTGAGAACTAGGCCAGCGCAGTGATCCTGAGCCAAGCCGCATTGGGGCTGAGGTTTGTTCCCCGAGCACAGTTTCCCTTTGCAGAATGCAGCTCCTCGAAGCGCGTTTTGGGCCGTTTCGGAGGTAGGCCCTAGGTGGGTCCCTCCCTAGCAGGCTACGGGTGGGTTGCTAGGGCCAGTGCAAACAGGGCTTCTTTATGCCACATCAGCCTTCTCCGCGAAGGAGAACACGTTTGGAGATGGTTTCAAGCTGAGGACACCACCAGCCAAGCAGCGGTGCCCACGGAGCGAGAGGCAGCCCAGCCCCTCCTTGGCCCTCTGGGGAGCATAGGGCTAGGTGAGAACTAGGCCAGCACAGCGATCCTGAGCCAAGCCGCATTGGGGCTGAGGTCTGTTCCCAGAGCATAGTTTCCCTTTGCAGAATGCAGCTCCTCGAAGCGCGTTTTGGGCCGTTTCGGAGATAGGTCCTAGGTGGGTCTCTCCCTATCTGGCTATAGGTGGGTTGCTAGGGCCAGTCCAAACAGGGCTCCTTCATGCCAAGTCAGCCTTCTCCGCGAAGGAGAACACGTTTGGAGTTGGTTTCAGGCTGCAGACACCACCAGCCAAGCAGCAGTGACCACGGAGACAGAGGCAGCCCAGCTCCACCTTGGCCCTATGTGGAGCATAGGGCTAGGTGAGAACTAGGCCAGCGCCGCGATCCTGAGCCAAGCCGCATTGGGGCTGAGGTCTGTTCCCCGAGCACAGTTTCCCTTTGCAGAATGCAGCTCCTCGAAGCGCGTTTTGGGCCGTTTCGGAGGTAGGCCCTAGGTGGGTCTCTCCCTAGCAGGCTACGGGTGGGTTGCTAGGGCCAGTGCAAACAGGGCTTCTTCATGCCACATCAGCCTTCTCCGACAAGGAGAACACGTTTGTAGTTGGTTTCAAGCTGAGGACACCACCAGCCAAGCAGCGGTGCCCACGGAGCCAGAGGCAGCCCAGCCCCTCCTTGGCCCTCTGGGGAGCATAGGGCTAGGTGAGAACTAGGCCAGCGCCACGATCCTGAGCCAAGCCGCTTTGGGGCTGAGGTTTGTTCCTCGAGCACAGTTTCCCTTTGCAGAATGCAGCTCCTCGAAGCGCGTTTTGGGCCGTTTCGGAGCTAGGCTCTATGTGTGTCCCTCCCTAGGAGGCTATAGCTTTGCTGCTAGGGCAAGTGCGAACAGGGCTTCTTCATGCCAAATCAGCCTTCTTCGCGAAGGAGAACACGTTCGGAGTTGGTTTCAAGCTGCGGACACCACCAGCCCAGCAGCAGTGCCCATGGAGCCAGAGGTAGCCCAGCCCCTCCTTGGCCCTCTGGGGAGCATAGGGCTAGGTGAGAACTAGGCCAGCACAGCGATCCTGAGCCAAGCCGCATTGGGGCTGAGGTCTGTTCCCAGAGCATAGTTTCCCTTTGCAGAATGCAGCTCCTCGAAGCGCGTTTTGGGCCGTTTCGGAGATAGGCCCTAGGTGGGTCCCTCCCTAGCTGGCTATAGCTTTGCTGTTAGGGCCAGTGCTAACAGGGCTTCTTCATGCCAAATCAGCCTTCTCCGCCAAGGAGAACACGTTCTGAGTTGGTTTCAGCTGCAGACACCATCAGCCCAGCAGCAGTGCCCACGGAGCCAGAGGCAGCCCAGCCCCTCCTTGGCCCTCTGGGGAGCATAGGGCTAGGTGAGAACTAGGCCAGCGCAGTGATCCTGAGCCAAGCCGCATTGGGGCTGAGGTTTGTTCCCCGAGCACAGTTTCCCTTTGCAGAAGGCAGTTCCTCGAAGCGCGTTTTGGGCCGTTTCGGAGGTAGGCCCTAGGTGGGTCCCTCCCTAGCAGGCTACGGGTGGGTTGCTAGGGCCAGTGCAAACAGGGCTTCTTTATGCCACATCAGCCTTCTCCGCGAAGGAGAACACGTTTGGAGATGGTTTCAAACTGAGGACACCACCAGCCAAGCAGCGGTGCCCACGGAGCGAGAGGCAGCCCAGCCCCTCCTTGGCCCTCTGGGGAGCATAGGGCTAGGTGAGAACTAGGCCAGCGCCGCGATCCTGAGCCAAGCCGCATTGGGGCTGAGGTCTGTTCCCAGAGCATAGTTTCCCTTTGCAGAATGCAGCTCCTCGAAGCGCGTTTTGGGCCGTTTCAGAGATAGGCCCTAGGTGGGTCCCTCCCTATCTGGCTATAGGTGGGTTGCTAGGGCCAGTCCAAACAGGGCTCCTTCATGCCAAGTCAGCCTTCTCCGCGAAGGAGAACACGTTTGGAGTTGGTTTCAGGCTGCAGACACCACCAGCCAAGCAGCAGTGACCACGGAGACAGAGGCAGCCCAGCTCCACCTTGGCCCTATGTGGAGCATAGGGCTAGGTGAGAACTAGGCCAGCGCCGCGATCCTGAGTCAAGCCGCATTGGGGCTGAGGTCTGTTCCCCGAGCACAGTTTCCCTTTGCAGAATGCAGCTCCTCGAAGCGCATTTTGGGCCGTTTCGGAGGTAGGCCCTAGGTGGGTCTCTCCCTAGCAGGCTACGGGTGGGTTGCTAGGGCCAGTGCAAACAGGGCTTCTTCATGCCACATCAGCCTTCTCCGACAAGGAGAACACGTTTGTAGTTGGTTTCAAGCTGAGGACACCACCAGCCAAGCAGCGGTGCCCACGGAGCCAGAGGCAGCCCAGCCCCTCCTTGGCCCTCTGGGGAGCATAGGGCTAGGTGAGAACTAGGCCAGCGCCACGATCCTGAGCCAAGCCGCTTTGGGGCTGAGGTTTGTTCCTCGAGCACAGTTTCCCTTTGCAGAATGCAGCTCCTCGAAGCGCGTTTTGGGCCGTTTCGGAGCTAGGCTCTATGTGTGTCCCTCCCTAGGAGGCTATAGCTTTGCTGCTAGGGCAAGTGCGAACAGGGCTTCTTCATGCCAAATCAGGCTTCTTCGCGAAGGAGAACACGTTCGGAGTTGGTTTCAAGCTGCGGACACCACCAGCCCAGCAGCAGTGCCCACGGAGCCAGAGGCAGCCCAGCCCCTCCTTGGCCCTCTGGGGAGCATAGGGCTAGGTGAGAACTAGGCCAGCACAGCGATCCTGAGCCAAGCCGCATTGGGGCTGAGGTTTGTTCCCCGAGCACAGTTTCCCTTTGCAGAATGCAGCTCCTCGAAGCGCGTTTTGGGCCGTTTCGGAGGTAGGCCCTAGGTGGGTCCCTCCCTAGCAGGCTACGGGTGGGTTGCTAGGGCCAGTGCAAACAGGGCTTCTTTATGCCACATCAGCCTTCTCCGCGAAGGAGAACACGTTTGGAGATGGTTTCAAGCTGAGGACACCACCAGCCAAGCAGCGGTGCCCACGGAGCGAGAGGCAGCCCAGCCCCTCCTTGGCCCTCTGGGGAGCATAGGGCTAGGTGAGAACTAGGCCAGCACAGCGATCCTGAGCCAAGCCGCATTGGGGCTGAGGTCTGTTCCCAGAGCATAGTTTCCCTTTGCAGAATGCAGCTCCTCGAAGCGCGTTTTGGGCCGTTTCGGAGATAGGTCCTAGGTGGGTCCCTCCCTATCTGGCTATAGGTGGGTTGCTAGGGCCAGTCCAAACAGGGCTCCTTCATGCCAAGTCAGCCTTCTCCGCGAAGGAGAACACGTTTGGAGTTGGTTTCAGGCTGAAGACACCACCAGCCAAGCAGCAGTGACCACGGAGACAGAGGCAGCCCAGCTCCACCTTGGCCCTATGTGGAGCATAGGGCTAGGTGAGAACTAGGCCAGCGCCACGATCCTGAGCCAAGCCGCTTTGGGGCTGAGGTTTGTTCCTCGAGCACAGTTTCCCTTTGCAGAATGCAGCTCCTCGAAGCGCGTTTTGGGCCGTTTCGGAGCTAGGCTCTATGTGTGTCCCTCCCTAGGAGGCTATAGCTTTGCTGCTAGGGCCAGTGAGAACAGGGCTTCTTCATGCCACATCAGCCTTCTTCGCGAAGGAGAACACGTTCGGAGTTGGTTTCAAGCTGCGGACACCACCAGCCCAGCAGCAGTGCCCACGGAGCCAGAGGCAGCCCAGCCCCTCCTTGGCCCTCTGGGGAGCATAGCGCTAGGTGAGAACTAGGCCAGCGCAGTGATCCTGAGCCAAGCCGCATTGGGGCTGAGGTTTGTTCCCCGAGCACAGTTTCCCTTTGCAGAATGCAGCTCCTCGAAGCGCGTTTTGGGCCGTTTCGGAGGTAGGCCCTAGGTGGGTCCCTCCCTAGCAGGCTACGGGTGGGTTGCTAGGGCCAGTGCAAACAGGGCTTCTTTATGCCACATCAGCCTTCTCCACGAAGGAGAACACGTTTGGAGATGGTTTTAAGCTGAGGACACCACCAGCCAAGCAGCGGTGCCCACGGAGCGAGAGGCAGCCCAGCCCCTCCTTGGCCCTCTGGGGAGCATAGGGCTAGGTGAGAACTAGGCCAGCACAGCGATCCTGAGCCAAGCCGCACTGGGGCTGAGGTCTGTTCCCAGAGCACAGTTTCCCTTTGCAGAATGCAGCTCCTCGAAGCGCGTTTTGGGCCGTTTCGGAGCTAGGCTCTATGTGTGTCCCTCCCTAGGAGGCTATAGCTTTGCTGCTAGGGCAAGTGCGAACAGGGCTTCTTCATGCCACATCAGCCTTCTTCGCGAAGGAGAACACGTTCGGAGTTGGTTTCAAGCTGCGGACACCACCAGCCCAGCAGCAGTGCCCATGGAGCCAGAGGCAGCCCAGCCCCTCCTTGGCCCTCTGGGAAGCATAGGGCTAGGTGAGAACTAGGCCAGCACAGCGATCCTGAGCCAAGCCCCATTGGGGCTGAGGTCTGTTCCTGGAGCACAGTTTCCCTTTGCAGAATGCAGCTCCTCGAAGCGCGTTTTGGGCCGTTTCGGAGATAGGCCCTAGGTGGGTCCCTCCATAGGTGGCTATAGCTTTGCTGTTAGGGCCAGTGCAAACAGGGCTTCTTCATGCCAAATCAGCCTTCTCCGCCAAAGAGAACACGTTCTGAGTTGGTTTCAGGCTGCAGACACCATCAGCCCAGCAGCAGTGCCCACGGAGCCAGAGGCAGCCCAGCCCCTCCTTGGCCCTCTGGGGAGCATAGGGCTAGGTGAGAACTAGGCCAGCACAGCGATCCTGAGCCAAGCCGCATTGGGGCTGAGGTCTGTTCCCAGAGCATAGTTTCCCTTTGCAGAATGCAGCTCCTCGAAGCGCGTTTTGGGCCGTTTCGGAGATAGGCCCTAGGTGGGTCCCTCCCTAGCTGGCTATAGCTTTGCTGTTAGGGCCAGTGCTAACAGGGCTTCTTCATGCCAAATCAGCCTTCTCCGCCAAGGAGAACACGTTCTGAGTTGGTTTCAGCTGCAGACACCATCAGCCCAGCAGCAGTGCCCACGGAGCCAGAGGCAGCCCAGCCCCTCCTTGGCCCTCTGGGGAGCATAGGGCTAGGTGAGAACTAGGCCAGCGCAGTGATCCTGAGCCAAGCCGCATTGGGGCTGAGGTTTGTTCCCCGAGCACAGTTTCCCTTTGCAGAATGCAGCTCCTCGAAGCGCGTTTTGGGCCGTTTCGGAGGTAGGCCCTAGGTGGGTCCCTCCCTAGCAGGCTACGGGTGGGTTGCTAGGGCCAGTGCAAACAGGGCTTCTTTATGCCACATCAGCCTTCTCCGCGAAGGAGAACACGTTTGGAGATGGTTTCAAACTGAGGACACCACCAGCCAAGCAGCCGTGCCCACGGAGCGAGAGGCAGCCCAGCCCCTCCTTGGCCCTCTGGGGAGCATAGGGCTAGGTGAGAAGTAGGCCAGCACAGCGATCCTGAGCCAAGCCGCATTGGGGCTGAGGTCTGTTCCCAGAGCATAGTTTCCCTTTGCAGAATGCAGCTCCTCGAAGCGCGTTTTGGGCCGTTTCGGAGATAGGCCCTAGGTGGGTCCCTCCCTATCTGGCTATAGGTGGGTTGCTAGGGCCAGTCCAAACAGGGCTCCTTCATGCCAAGTCAGCCTTCTCCGCGAAGGAGAACACGTTTGGAGTTGGTTTCAGGCTGCAGACACCACCAGCCAAGCAGCAGTGACCACGGAGACAGAGGCAGCCCAGCTCCACCTTGGCCCTATGTGGAGCATAGGGCTAGGTGAGAACTAGGCCAGCGCCGCGATCCTGAGTCAAGCCGCATTGGGGCTGAGGTCTGTTCCCCGAGCACAGTTTCCCTTTGCAGAATGCAGCTCCTCGAAGCGCGTTTTGGGCCGTTTCGGAGGTAGGCCCTAGGTGGGTCTCTCCCTAGCAGGCTACGGGTGGGTTGCTAGGGCCAGTGCAAACAGGGCTTCTTCATGCCACATCAGCCTTCTCCGACAAGGAGAACACGTTTGTAGTTGGTTTCAAGCTGAGGACACCACCAGCCAAGCAGCGGTGCCCACGGAGCCAGAGGCAGCCCAGCCCCTCCTTGGCCCTCTGGGGAGCATAGGGCTAGGTGAGAACTAGGCCAGCGCCACGATCCTGAGCCAAGCCGCTTTGGGGCTGAGGTTTGTTCCTCGAGCACAGTTTCCCTTTGCAGAATGCAGCTCCTCGAAGCGCGTTTTGGGCCGTTTCGGAGCTAGGCTCTATGTGTGTCCCTCCCTAGGAGGCTATAGCTTTGCTGCTAGGGCCAGTGCGAACAGGGCTTCTTCATGCCAAATCAGGCTTCTTCGCGAAGGAGAACACGTTCGGAGTTGGTTTCAAGCTGCGGACACCACCAGCCCAGCAGCAGTGCCCACGGAGCCAGAGGCAGCCCAGCCCCTCATTGGCCCTCTGGGGAGCATAGGGCTAGGTGAGAACTAGGCCAGCGCAGTGATCCTGAGCCAAGCCGCATTGGGGCTGAGGTTTGTTCCCCGAGCACAGTTTCCCTTTGCAGAATGCAGCTCCTCGAAGCGCGTTTTGGGCCGTTTCGGAGGTAGGCCCTAGGTGGGTCCCTCCCTAGCAGGCTACGGGTGGGTTGCTAGGGCCAGTGCAAACAGGGCTTCTTTATGCCACATCAGCCTTCTCCGCGAAGGAGAACACGTTTGGAGATGGTTTCAAGCTGAGGACACCACCAGCCAAGCAGCGGTGCCCACGGAGCGAGAGGCAGCCCAGCCCCTCCTTGGCCCTCTGGGGAGCATAGGGCTAGGTGAGAACTAGGCCAGCACAGCGATCCTGAGCCAAGCCGCATTGGGGCTGAGGTCTGTTCCCAGAGCATAGTTTCCCTTTGCAGAATGCAGCTCCTCGAAGCGCGTTTTGGGCCGTTTCGGAGATAGGCCCTAGGTGGGTCCCTCCCTAGTTGGCTATAAGTGGGTTGCTAGGGCCAGTCCAAACAGGGCTCCTTCATGCCAAGTCAGCCTTCTCCGCGAAGGAGAACACGTTTGGAGTTGGTTTCAGGCTGCAGACACCACCAGCCAAGCAGCAGTGACCACGGAGACAGAGGCAGCCCAGCTCCACCTTGGCCCTATGTGGAGCATAGGGCTAGGTGAGAACTAGGCCAGCACAGCGATCCTGAGCCAAGCCGCACTGGGGCTGAGGTCTGTTCCCAGAGCACAGTTTCCCTTTGCAGAATGCAGCTCCTCGAAGCGCGTTTTGGGCCGTTTCGGAGCTAGGCTCTATGTGTGTCCCTCCCTAGGAGGCTATAGCTTTGCTGCTAGGGCAAGTGCGAACAGGGCTTCTTCATGCCACATCAGCCTTCTTCGCGAAGGAGAACACGTTCGGAGTTGGTTTCAAGCTGCGGACACCACCAGCCCAGCAGCAGTGCCCATGGAGCCAGAGGCAGCCCAGCCCCTCCTTGGCCCTCTGGGAAGCATAGCGCTAGGTGAGAACTAGGCCAGCGCAGTGATCCTGAGCCAAGCCGCATTGGGGCTGAGGTTTGTTCCCCGAGCACAGTTTCCCTTTGCAGAATGCAGCTCCTCGAAGCGCGTTTTGGGCCGTTTCGGAGGTAGGCCCTAGGTGGGTCCCTCCCTAGCAGGCTACGGGTGGGTTGCTAGGGCCAGTGCAAACAGGGCTTCTTTATGCCACATCAGCCTTCTCCACGAAGGAGAACACGTTTGGAGATGGTTTTAAGCTGAGGACACCACCAGCCAAGCAGCGGTGCCCACGGAGCGAGAGGCAGCCCAGCCCCTCCTTGGCCCTCTGGGGAGCATAGGGCTAGGTGAGAACTAGGCCAGCACAGCGATCCTGAGCCAAGCCGCACTGGGGCTGAGGTCTGTTCCCAGAGCACAGTTTCCCTTTGCAGAATGCAGCTCCTCGAAGCGCGTTTTGGGCCGTTTCGGAGCTAGGCTCTATGTGTGTCCCTCCCTAGGAGGCTATAGCTTTGCTGCTAGGGCAAGTGCGAACAGGGCTTCTTCATGCCACATCAGCCTTCTTCGCGAAGGAGAACACGTTCGGAGTTGGTTTCAAGCTGCGGACACCACCAGCCCAGCAGCAGTGCCCATGGAGCCAGAGGCAGCCCAGCCCCTCCTTGGCCCTCTGGGAAGCATAGGGCTAGGTGAGAACTAGGCCAGCACAGCGATCCTGAGCCAAGCCCCATTGGGGCTGAGGTCTGTTCCTGGAGCACAGTTTCCCTTTGCAGAATGCAGCTCCTCGAAGCGCGTTTTGGGCCGTTTCGGAGATAGGCCCTAGGTGGGTCCCTCCATAGGTGGCTATAGCTTTGCTGTTAGGGCCAGTGCAAACAGGGCTTCTTCATGCCAAATCAGCCTTCTCCGCCAAAGAGAACACGTTCTGAGTTGGTTTCAGGCTGCAGACACCATCAGCCCAGCAGCAGTGCCCACGGAGCCAGAGGCAGCCCAGCCCCTCCTTGGCCCTCTGGGGAGCATAGGGCTAGGTGAGAACTAGGCCAGCACAGCGATCCTGAGCCAAGCCGCATTGGGGCTGAGGTCTGTTCCCAGAGCATAGTTTCCCTTTGCAGAATGCAGCTCCTCGAAGCGCGTTTTGGGCCGTTTCGGAGATAGGCCCTAGGTGGGTCCCTCCCTAGCTGGCTATAGCTTTGCTGTTAGGGCCAGTGCTAACAGGGCTTCTTCATGCCAAATCAGCCTTCTCCGCCAAGGAGAACACGTTCTGAGTTGGTTTCAGCTGCAGACACCATCAGCCCAGCAGCAGTGCCCACGGAGCCAGAGGCAGCCCAGCCCCTCCTTGGCCCTCTGGGGAGCATAGGGCTAGGTGAGAACTAGGCCAGCGCAGTGATCCTGAGCCAAGCCGCATTGGGGCTGAGGTTTGTTCCCCGAGCACAGTTTCCCTTTGCAGAATGCAGCTCCTCGAAGCGCGTTTTGGGCCGTTTCGGAGGTAGGCCCTAGGTGGGTCCCTCCCTAGCAGGCTACGGGTGGGTTGCTAGGGCCAGTGCAAACAGGGCTTCTTTATGCCACATCAGCCTTCTCCGCGAAGGAGAACACGTTTGGAGATGGTTTCAAACTGAGGACACCACCAGCCAAGCAGCCGTGCCCACGGAGCGAGAGGCAGCCCAGCCCCTCCTTGGCCCTCTGGGGAGCATAGGGCTAGGTGAGAAGTAGGCCAGCACAGCGATCCTGAGCCAAGCCGCATTGGGGCTGAGGTCTGTTCCCAGAGCATAGTTTCCCTTTGCAGAATGCAGCTCCTCGAAGCGCGTTTTGGGCCGTTTCGGAGATAGGCCCTAGGTGGGTCCCTCCCTATCTGGCTATAGGTGGGTTGCTAGGGCCAGTCCAAACAGGGCTCCTTCATGCCAAGTCAGCCTTCTCCGCGAAGGAGAACACGTTTGGAGTTGGTTTCAGGCTGCAGACACCACCAGCCAAGCAGCAGTGACCACGGAGACAGAGGCAGCCCAGCTCCACCTTGGCCCTATGTGGAGCATAGGGCTAGGTGAGAACTAGGCCAGCGCCGCGATCCTGAGTCAAGCCGCATTGGGGCTGAGGTCTGTTCCCCGAGCACAGTTTCCCTTTGCAGAATGCAGCTCCTCGAAGCGCGTTTTGGGCCGTTTCGGAGGTAGGCCCTAGGTGGGTCTCTCCCTAGCAGGCTACGGGTGGGTTGCTAGGGCCAGTGCAAACAGGGCTTCTTCATGCCACATCAGCCTTCTCCGACAAGGAGAACACGTTTGTAGTTGGTTTCAAGCTGAGGACACCACCAGCCAAGCAGCGGTGCCCACGGAGCCAGAGGCAGCCCAGCCCCTCCTTGGCCCTCTGGGGAGCATAGGGCTAGGTGAGAACTAGGCCAGCGCCACGATCCTGAGCCAAGCCGCTTTGGGGCTGAGGTTTGTTCCTCGAGCACAGTTTCCCTTTGCAGAATGCAGCTCCTCGAAGCGCGTTTTGGGCCGTTTCGGAGCTAGGCTCTATGTGTGTCCCTCCCTAGGAGGCTATAGCTTTGCTGCTAGGGCCAGTGCGAACAGGGCTTCTTCATGCCAAATCAGGCTTCTTCGCGAAGGAGAACACGTTCGGAGTTGGTTTCAAGCTGCGGACACCACCAGCCCAGCAGCAGTGCCCACGGAGCCAGAGGCAGCCCAGCCCCTCATTGGCCCTCTGGGGAGCATAGCGCTAGGTGAGAACTAGGCCAGCGCAGTGATCCTGAGCCAAGCCGCATTGGGGCTGAGGTTTGTTCCCCGAGCACAGTTTCCCTTTGCAGAATGCAGCTCCTCGAAGCGCGTTTTGGGCCGTTTCGGAGGTAGGCCCTAGGTGGGTCCCTCCCTAGCAGGCTACGGGTGGGTTGCTAGGGCCAGTGCAAACAGGGCTTCTTTATGCCACATCAGCCTTCTCCGCGAAGGAGAACACGTTTGGAGATGGTTTCAAGCTGAGGACACCACCAGCCAAGCAGCGGTGCCCACGGAGCGAGAGGCAGCCCAGCCCCTCCTTGGCCCTCTGGGGAGCATAGGGCTAGGTGAGAACTAGGCCAGCACAGCGATCCTGAGCCAAGCCGCATTGGGGCTGAGGTCTGTTCCCAGAGCATAGTTTCCCTTTGCAGAATGCAGCTCCTCGAAGCGCGTTTTGGGCCGTTTCGGAGATAGGCCCTAGGTGGGTCCCTCCCTAGTTGGCTATAAGTGGGTTGCTAGGGCCAGTCCAAACAGGGCTCCTTCATGCCAAGTCAGCCTTCTCCGCGAAGGAGAACACGTTTGGAGTTGGTTTCAGGCTGCAGACACCACCAGCCAAGCAGCAGTGACCACGGAGACAGAGGCAGCCCAGCTCCACCTTGGCCCTATGTGGAGCATAGGGCTAGGTGAGAACTAGGCCAGCACAGCGATCCTGAGCCAAGCCGCACTGGGGCTGAGGTCTGTTCCCAGAGCACAGTTTCCCTTTGCAGAATGCAGCTCCTCGAAGCGCGTTTTGGGCCGTTTCGGAGCTAGGCTCTATGTGTGTCCCTCCCTAGGAGGCTATAGCTTTGCTGCTAGGGCAAGTGCGAACAGGGCTTCTTCATGCCACATCAGCCTTCTTCGCGAAGGAGAACACGTTCGGAGTTGGTTTCAAGCTGCGGACACCACCAGCCCAGCAGCAGTGCCCATGGAGCCAGAGGCAGCCCAGCCCCTCCTTGGCCCTCTGGGAAGCATAGGGCTAGGTGAGAACTAGGCCAGCACAGCGATCCTGAGCCAAGCCGCATTGGGGCTGAGGTCTGTTCCCCGAGCACAGTTTCCCTTTGCAGAATGCAGCTCCTCGAAGCGCGTTTTGGGCCGTTTCGGAGATAGGCCCTAGGTGGGTCCCTCCATAGGTGGCTATAGCTTTGCTGTTAGGGCCAGTGCAAACAGGGCTTCTTCATGCCAAATCAGCCTTCTCCGCCAAAGAGAACACGTTCTGAGTTGGTTTCAGGCTGCAGACACCATCAGCCCAGCAGCAGTGCCCACGGAGCCAGTGGAAGCCCAGCCCCTCCTTGGCCCTATGGGGAGCATAGGGCTAGGTGAGAACTAGGCCAGCGCAGCGATCCTGAGCCAAGCCGCATTGGGGCTGAGGTCTGTTCCCAGAGCACAGTTTCCCTTTGCAGAAGGCAGTTCCTCGAAGCGCGTTTTGGGCCGTTTCGGAGGTAGGCCCTAGGTGGGTCTCTCCCTAGCAGGCTACGGGTGGGTTGCTAGGGCCAGTGCAAACAGGGCTTCTTCATGCCACATCAGCCCTCTTCGCGAAGCAGAACACGTTCGGAGTTGGTTTCAAGCTGCGGACACCACCAGCCCAGCAGCAGTGCTCACGGAGCCAGAGGCAGCCCAGCCCCTCCTTGGCCCTCTGGGGAGCATAGGGCTAGGTGGGAACTAGGCCAGCGCAGCGATCCTGAGCCAAGCCGCATTGGGGCTGAGGTCTTTTCCCTGAGCACAGTTTCTCTTTGCAGGATGCACTTCCTCGAAGCGCGTTTTGGGCCGTTTCGTAGGTAGGCCCTAGGTGGGTTCCTCCCTATCTGGCTATAGGTGGGTTGCTAGGGCCAGTCCAAACAGGGCTCCTTCATGCCAAGTCAGCCTTCTCCGCGAAGGAGAACACGTTTGGAGTTGGTTTCAGGCTGCAGACACCACCAGCCAAGCAGCAGTGCCCACGGAGCCAGAGGCAGCCCAGCCCCTCCTTGGCCCTCTGGGGAGCATAGGGCTAGGTGAGAACTAGGCCAGCGCCACGATCCTGAGCCAAGCCGCTTTGGGGCTGAGGTTTGTTCCTCGAGCACAGTTTCCCTTTGCAGAATGCAGCTCCTCGAAGCGCGTTTTGGGCCGTTTCGGAGCTAGGCTCTATGTGTGTCCCTCCCTAGGAGGCTATAGCTTTGCTGCTAGGGCCAGTGAGAACAGGGCTTCTTCATGCCAAATCAGGCTTCTTCGCGAAGGAGAACACGTTCGGAGTTGGTTTCAAGCTGCGGACACCACCAGCCCAGCAGCAGTGCCCATGGAGCCAGAGGCAGCCCAGCCCCTCCTTGGCCCTCTGGGGAGCATAGGGCTAGGTGAGAACTAGGCCAGCACAGCGATCCTGAGCCAAGCTGCATTGGGGCTGAGGTCTGTTCCCAGAGCACAGTTTCCCTTTGCAGAATGCAGCTCCTCGAAGCGCGTTTTGGGCCGTTTCGGAGGTAGGCCCTAGGTGTGTCCCTCCATAGGTGGCTATAGCTTTGCTGCTAGGGCAAGTGCGAACAGGGCTTCTTCATGCCAAATCAGCCTTCTTCGCGAAGGAGAACACGTTCGGAGTTGGTTTCAAGCTGCGGACACCACCAGCCCAGCAGCAGTGCCCACGGAGCCAGAGGCAGCCCAGCCCCTCCTTGGCCCTCTGGGGAGCATAGCGCTAGGTGAGAACTAGGCCAGCGCAGTGATCCTGAGCCAAGCCGCATTGGGGCTGAGGTTTGTTCCCCGAGCACAGTTTCCCTTTGCAGAATGCAGCTCCTCGAAGCGCGTTTTGGGCCGTTTCGGAGGTAGGCCCTAGGTGGGTCCCTCCCTAGCAGGCTACGGGTGGGTTGCTAGGGCCAGTGCAAACAGGGCTTCTTTATGCCACATCAGCCTTCTCCGCGAAGGAGAACACGTTTGGAGATGGTTTCAAGCTGAGGACACCACCAGCCAAGCAGCGGTGCCCACGGAGCGAGAGGCAGCCCAGCCCCTCCTTGGCCCTCTGGGGAGCATAGGGCTAGGTGAGAACTAGGCCAGCACAGCGATCCTGAGCCAAGCCGCACTGGGGCTGAGGTCTGTTCCCAGAGCACAGTTTCCCTTTGCAGAATGCAGCTCCTCGAAGCGCGTTTTGGGCCGTTTCGGAGCTAGGCTCTATGTGTGTCCCTCCCTAGGAGGCTATAGCTTTGCTGCTAGGGCAAGTGCGAACAGGGCTTCTTCATGCCACATCAGCCTTCTTCGAGAAGGAGAACACGTTCGGAGTTGGTTTCAAGCTGCGGACACCACCAGCCCAGCAGCAGTGCCCATGGAGCCAGAGGCAGCCCAGCCCCTCCTTGGCCCTCTGGGAAGCATAGGGCTAGGTGAGAACTAGGCCAGCACAGCGATCCTGAGCCAAGCCCCATTGGGGCTGAGGTCTGTTCCTGGAGCACAGTTTCCCTTTGCAGAATGCAGCTCCTCGAAGCGCGTTTTGGGCCGTTTCGGAGATAGGCCCTAGGTGGGTCCCTCCATAGGTGGCTATAGCTTTGCTGTTAGGGCCAGTGCAAACAGGGCTTCTTCATGCCAAATCAGCCTTCTCCGCCAAAGAGAACACGTTCTGAGTTGGTTTCAGGCTGCAGACACCATCAGCCCAGCAGCAGTGCCCACGGAGCCAGAGGCAGCCCAGCCCCTCCTTGGCCCTATGGGGAGCATAGGGCTAGGTGAGAACTAGGCCAGCACAGCGATCCTGAGCCAAGCCGCATTGGGGCTGAGGTCTGTTCCCAGAGCATAGTTTCCCTTTGCAGAATGCAGCTCCTCGAAGCGCGTTTTGGGCCGTTTCGGAGATAGGCCCTAGGTGGGTCCCTCCCTAGCTGGCTATAGCTTTGCTGTTAGGGCCAGTGCTAACAGGGCTTCTTCATGCCAAATCAGCCTTCTCCGCCAAGGAGAACACGTTCTGAGTTGGTTTCAGCTGCAGACACCACCAGCCAAGCAGCAGTGCCCACGGAGCCAGAGGCAGCCCAGCCCCTCCTTGGCCCTCTGGGGAGCATAGGGCTAGGTGAGAACTAGGCCAGCGCAGTGATCCTGAGCCAAGCCGCATTGGGGCTGAGGTTTGTTCCCCGAGCACAGTTTCCCTTTGCAGAATGCAGCTCCTCGAAGCGCGTTTTGGGCCGTTTCGGAGGTAGGCCCTAGGTGGGTCCCTCCCTAGCAGGCTACGGGTGGGTTGCTAGGGCCAGTGCAAACAGGGCTTCTTTATGCCACATCAGCCTTCTCCGCGAAGGAGAACACGTTTGGAGATGGTTTCAAACTGAGGACACCACCAGCCAAGCAGCGGTGCCCACGGAGCGAGAGGCAGCCCAGCCCCTCCTTGTCCCTCTGGGGAGCATAGGGCTAGGTGAGAAGTAGGCCAGCACAGCGATCCTGAGCCAAGCCGCATTGGGGCTGAGGTCTGTTCCCAGAGCATAGTTTCCCTAGCAGAATGCAGCTCCTCGAAGCGCGTTTTGGGCCGTTTCGGAGATAGGCCCTAGGTGGGTCCCTCCCTATCTGGCTATAGGTGGGTTGCTAGGGCCAGTCCAAACAGGGCTCCTTCATGCCAAGTCAGCCTTCTCCGCGAAGGAGAACACGTTTGGAGTTGGTTTCAGGCTGCAGACACCACCAGCCAAGCAGCAGTGACCACGGAGACAGAGGCAGCCCAGCTCCACCTTGGCCCTATGTGGAGCATAGGGCTAGGTGAGAACTAGGCCAGCGCCACGATCCTGAGCCAAGCCGCTTTGGGGCTGAGGTTTGTTCCTCGAGCACAGTTTCCCTTTGCAGAATGCAGCTCCTCGAAGCGCGTTTTGGGCCGTTTCGGAGCTAGGCTCTATGTGTGTCCCTCCCTAGGAGGCTATAGCTTTGCTGCTAGGGCCAGTGAGAACAGGGCTTCTTCATGCCAAATCAGGCTTCTTCGCGAAGGAGAACACGTTCGGAGTTGGTTTCAAGCTGCGGACACCATCAGCCCAGCAGCAGTGCCCACGGAGCCAGAGGCAGCCCAGCCCCTCATTGGCCCTCTGGGGAGCATAGCGCTAGGTGAGAACTAGGCCAGCGCAGTGATCCTGAGCCAAGCCGCATTGGGGCTGAGGTTTGTTCCCCGAGCACAGTTTCCCTTTGCAGAATGCAGCTCCTCGAAGCGCGTTTTGGGCCGTTTCGGAGGTAGGCCCTAGGTGGGTCCCTCCCTAGCAGGCTACGGGTGGGTTGCTAGGGCCAGTGCAAACAGGGCTTCTTTATGCCACATCAGCCTTCTCCGCGAAGGAGAACACGTTTGGAGATGGTTTCAAGCTGAGGACACCACCAGCCAAGCAGCGGTGCCCACGGAGCGAGAGGCAGCCCAGCCCCTCCTTGGCACTCTGGGGAGCATAGGGCTAGGTGAGAAGTAGGCCAGCACAGCGATCCTGAGCCAAGCCGCATTGGGGCTGAGGTCTGTTCCCAGAGCATAGTTTCCCTTTGCAGAATGCAGCTCCTCGAAGCGCGATTTGGGCCGTTTCGGAGATAGGCCCTAGGTGGGTCCCTCCCTAGCTGGCTATAAGTGGGTTGCTAGGGCCAGTCCAAACAGGGCTCCTTCATGCCACGTCAGACTTCTCCGCGAAGGAGAACACGTTTGGAGTTGGTTTCAGGCTGCAGACACCACCAGCCAAGCAGCAGTGACCACGGAGACAGAGGCAGCCCAGCTCCACCTTGGCCCTATGTGGAGCATAGGGCTAGGTGAGAACTAGGCCAGCACAGCGATCCTGAGCCAAGCCGCACTGGGGCTGAGGTCTGTTCCCGGAGCACAGTTTCCCTTTGCAGAATGCAGCTCCTCGAAGCGCGTTTTGGGCCGTTTCGGAGATAGGCCCTAGGTGGGTCCCTCCATAGGTGGCTATAGCTTTGCTGTTAGGGCCAGTGCAAACAGGGCTTCTTCATGCCAAATCAGCCTTCTCCGCCAAAGAGAACACGTTCTGAGTTGGTTTCAGGCTGCAGACACCATCAGCCCAGCAGCAGTGCCCACGGAGCCATTGGAAGCCCAGCCCCTCCTTGGCCCTATGGGGAGCATAGGGCTAGGTGAGAACTAGGCCAGCGCAGCGATCCTGAGCCAAGCCGCATTGGGGCTGAGGTCTGTTCCCAGAGCACAGTTTCCCTTTGCAGAAGGCAGTTCCTCGAAGCGCGTTTTGGGCCGTTTCGGAGGTAGGCCCTAGGTGGGTCTCTCCCTAGCAGGCTACGGGTGGGTTGCTAGGGCCAGTGCAAACAGGGCTTCTTCATGCCACATCAGCCCTCTTCGCGAAGCAGAACACGTTCGGAGTTGGTTTCAAGATGCGGACACCACCAGCCCAGCAGCAGTGCTCACGGAGCCAGAGGCAGCCCAGCCCCTCCTTGGCCCTCTGGGGAGCATAGGGCTAGGTGGGAACTAGGCCAGCGCAGCGATCCTGAGCCAAGCCGCATTGGGGCTGAGGTCTTTTCCCTGAGCAAAGTTTCTCATTGCAGGATGCACTTCCTCGAAGCGCGTTTTGGGCCGTTTCGGAGGTAGGCCCTAGGTGGGTTCCTCCCTATCTGGCTATAGGTGGGTTGCTAGGGCCAGTCCAAACAGGGCTCCTTCATGCCAAGTCAGCCTTCTCCGCGAAGGAGAACACGTTTGGAGTTGGTTTCAGGCTGCAGACACCACCAGTCAAGCAGCAGTGCCCACGGAGACAGAGGTAGCCCAGCTCCACCTTGGCCCTATGTGGAGCATAGGGCTAGGTGAGAACTAGGCCAGCGCCGCGATCCTGAGCCAAGCCGCTTTGGGGCTGAGGTCTGTTCCCCGAGCACAGTTTCCCTTTGCAGGATGCACTTCCTCGAAACGCGTTTTGGGCCGTTTCGGAGGTAGGCCCTAGGTGGGTTCCTCCCTATCTGGCTATTGGTGGGTTGCTAGGGCCAGTCTAAACAGGGCTCCTTCATGCCAAGTCAGCCTTCTCCGCGAAGGAGAACACGTTTGGAGTTGGTTTCAGGCTGCAGACACCACCAGCCAAGCAGCAGTGACCACGGAGACAGAGGCAGCCCAGCCCCTCCTTGGCCCTCTGGGGAGCATAGGGCTAGGTGAGAACTAGGCCAGCGCCACGATCCTGAGCCAAGCCGCTTTGGGGCTGAGGTTTGTTCCTCGAGCACAGTTTCCCTTTGCAGAATGCAGCTCCTCGAAGCGCGTTTTGGGCCGTTTCGGAGCTAGGCTCTATGTGTGTCCCTCCCTAGGAGGCTATAGCTTTGCTGCTAGGGCAAGTGCGAACAGGGCTTCTTCATGCCAAATCAGCCTTCTTCGCGAAGGAGAACACGTTCGGAGTTGGTTTCAAGCTGCGGACACCACCAGCCCAGCAGCAGTGCCCATGGAGCCAGAGGTAGCCCAGCCCCTCCTTGGCCCTCTGGGGAGCATAGGGCTAGGTGAGAACTAGGCCAGCGCCGCGATCCTGAGTCAAGCCGCATTGGGGCTGAGGTCTGTTCCCCGAGCACAGTTTCCCTTTGCAGAATGCAGCTCCTCGAAGCGCGTTTTGGGCCGTTTCGGAGGTAGGCCCTAGGTGGGTCTCTCCCTAGCAGGCTACGGGTGGGTTGCTAGGGCCAGTGCAAACAGGGCTTCTTCATGCCACATCAGCCTTCTCCGACAAGGAGAACACGTTTGTAGTTGGTTTCAAGCTGAGGACACCACCAGCCAAGCAGCGGTGCCCACGGAGCCAGAGGCAGCCCAGCCCCTCCTTGGCCCTCTGGGGAGCATAGGGCTAGGTGAGAACTAGGCCAGCACAGCGATCCTGAGCCAAGCCGCACTGGGGCTGAGGTCTGTTCCCCGAGCACAGTTTCCCTTTGCAGAATGCAGCTCCTCGAAGCGCGTTTTGGGCCGTTTCGGAGCTAGGCTCTATGTGTGTCCCTCCCTAGGAGGCTATAGCTTTGCTGCTAGGGCAAGTGCGAACAGGGCTTCTTCATGCCACATCAGCCTTCTTCGCGAAGGAGAACACGTTCGGAGTTGGTTTCAAGCTGCGGACACCACCAGCCCAGCAGCAGTGCCCATGGAGCCAGAGGCAGCCCAGCCCCTCCTTGGCCCTCTGGGAAGCATAGGGCTAGGTGAGAACTAGGCCAGCACAGCGATCCTGAGCCAAGCCCCATTGGGGCTGAGGTCTGTTCCTGGAGCACAGTTTCCCTTTGCAGAATGCAGCTCCTCGAAGCGCGTTTTGGGCCGTTTCGGAGATAGGCCCTAGGTGGGTCCCTCCATAGGTGGCTATAGCTTTGCTGTTAGGGCCAGTGCAAACAGGGCTTCTTCATGCCAAATCAGCCTTCTCCGCCAAAGAGAACACGTTCTGAGTTGGTTTCAGGCTGCAGACACCATCAGCCCAGCAGCAGTGCCCACGGAGCCAGTGGAAGCCCAGCCCCTCCTTGGCCCTATGGGGAGCATAGGGCTAGGTGAGAACTAGGCCAGCGCAGCGATCCTGAGCCAAGCCGCATTGGGGCTGAGGTCTGTTCCCAGAGCACAGTTTCCCTTTGCAGAAGGCAGTTCCTCGAAGCGCGTTTTGGGCCGTTTCGGAGGTAGGCCCTAGGTGGGTCTCTCCCTAGCAGGCTACGGGTGGGTTGCTAGGGCCAGTGCAAACAGGGCTTCTTCATGCCACATCAGCCCTCTTCGCGAAGCAGAACACGTTCGGAGTTGGTTTCAAGCTGCGGACACCACCAGCCCAGCAGCAGTGCTCACGGAGCCAGAGGCAGCCCAGCCCCTCCTTGGCCCTCTGGGGAGCATAGGGCTAGGTGGGAACTAGGCCAGCGCAGCGATCCTGAGCCAAGCCGCATTGGGGCTGAGGTCTTTTCCCTGAGCACAGTTTCTCTTTGCAGGATGCACTTCCTCGAAGCGCGTTTTAGGCCGTTTCGGAGGTAGGCCCTAGGTGGGTTCCTCCCTATCTGGCTATAGGTGGGTTGCTAGGGCCAGTCCAAACAGGGCTCCTTCATGCCAAGTCAGCCTTCTCCGCGAAGGAGAACACGTTTGGAGTTGGTTTCAGGCTGCAGACACCACCAGCCAAGCAGCAGTGACCACGGAGACAGAGGCAGCCCAGCTCCACCTTGGCCCTATGTGGAGCATAGGGCTAGGTGAGAACTAGGCCAGCGCCGCGATCCTGAGCCAAGCCGCTTTGGGGCTGAGGTCTGTTCCCTGAGCACAGTTTCCCTTTGCAGGATGCACTTCCTCGAAACGCGTTTTGGGCCGTTTCGGAGGTAGGCCTTAGGTGGGTTCCTCCCTATCTGGCTATAGGTGGGTTGCTAGGGCCAGTCTAAACAGGGCTCCTTCATGCCAAGTCAGCCTTCTCCGCGAAGGAGAACACGTTTGGAGTTGGTTTCAGGCTGCAGACACCACCAGCCAAGCAGCAGTGACCACGGAGACAGAGGCAGCCCAGCTCCACCTTGGCCCTATGTGGAGCATAGGGCTAGGTGAGAACTAGGCCAGCGCCGCGATCCTGAGCCAAGCCGCTTTGGGGCTGAGGTCTGTTCCCCGAGCACAGTTTCCCTTTGCAGAATGCAGCTCCTCGAAGTGCGTTTTGGGCCGTTTCGGAGGTAGGCCCTAGGTGGGTCTCTCCCTAGCAGGCTACGGGTGGGTTGCTAGGGCCAGTGCAAACAGGGCTTCTTCATGCCACATCAGCCTTCTCCGACAAGGAGAACACGTTTGTAGTTGGTTTCAAGCTGAGGACACCACCAGCCAAGCAGCGGTGCCCACGGAGCCAGAGGCAGCCCAGCCCCTCCTTGGCCCTCTGGGGAGCATAGGGCTAGGTGAGAACTAGGCCAGCACAGCGATCCTGAGCCAAGCCCCATTGGGGCTGAGGTCTGTTCCTGGAGCACAGTTTCCCTTTGCAGAATGCAGCTCCTCGAAGCGCGTTTTGGGCCGTTTCGGAGATAGGCCCTAGGTGGGTCCCTCCCTAGGAGGCTATAGCTTTGCTGCTAGGGCAAGTGCGAACAGGGCTTCTTCATGCCACATCAGCCTTCTTCGCGAAGGAGAACACGTTCGGAGTTGGTTTCAAGCTGCGGACACCACCAGCCCAGCAGCAGTGCCCATGGAGCCAGAGGCAGCCCAGCCCCTCCTTGGCCCTCTGGGAAGCATAGGGCTAGGTGAGAACTAGGCCAGCACAGCGATCCTGAGCCAAGCCCCATTGGGGCTGAGGTCTGTTCCTGGAGCACAGTTTCCCTTTGCAGAATGCAGCTCCTCGAAGCGCGTTTTGGGCCGTTTCGGAGATAGGCCCTAGGTGGGTCCCTCCATAGGTGGCTATAGCTTTGCTGTTAGGGCCAGTGCAAACAGGGCTTCTTCATGCCAAATCAGCCTTCTCCGCCAAAGAGAACACGTTCTGAGTTGGTTTCAGGCTGCAGACACCATCAGCCCAGCAGCAGTGCCCACGGAGCCAGTGGAAGCCCAGCCCCTCCTTGGCCCTATGGGGAGCATAGGGCTAGGTGAGAACTAGGCCAGCGCAGCGATCCTGAGCCAAGCCGCATTGGGGCTGAGGTCTGTTCCCAGAGCACAGTTTCCCTTTGCAGAAGGCAGTTCCTCGAAGCGCGTTTTGGGCCGTTTCGGAGGTAGGCCCTAGGTGGGTCTCTCCCTAGCAGGCTACGGGTGGGTTGCTAGGGCCAGTGCAAACAGGGCTTCTTCATGCCACATCAGCCCTCTTCGCGAAGCAGAACACGTTCGGAGTTGGTTTCAAGCTGCGGACACCACCAGCCCAGCAGCAGTGCTCACGGAGCCAGAGGCAGCCCAGCCCCTCCTTGGCCCTCTGGGGAGCATAGGGCTAGGTGGGAACTAGGCCAGCGCAGCGATCCTGAGCCAAGCCGCATTGGGGCTGAGGTCTTTTCCCTGAGCACAGTTTCTCTTTGCAGGATGCACTTCCTCGAAGCGCGTTTTGGGCCGTTTCGGAGGTAGGCCCTAGGTGGGTTCCTCCCTATCTGGCTATAGGTGGGTTGCTAGGGCCAGTCCAAACAGGGCTCCTTCATGCCAAGTCAGCCTTCTCCGCGAAGGAGAACACGTTTGGAGTTGGTTTCAGGCTGCAGACACCACCAGCCCAGCAGCAGTGCTCACGGAGCCAGAGGCAGCCCAGCCCCTCCTTGGCCCTCTGGGGAGCATAGGGCTAGGTGGGAACTAGGCCAGCGCAGCGATCCTGAGCCAAGCCGCATTGGGGCTGAGGTCTTTTCCCTGAGCACAGTTTCTCTTTGCAGGATGCACTTCCTCGAAGCGCGTTTTGGGCCGTTTCGGAGGTAGGCCCTAGGTGGGTTCCTCCCTATCTGGCTATAGGTGGGTTGCTAGGGCCAGTCTAAACAGGGCTCCTTCATGCCAAGTCAGCCTTCTCCGCGAAGGAGAACACGTTTGGAGTTGGTTTCAGGCTGCAGACACCACCAGCCAAGCAGCAGTGACCACGGAGACAGAGGCAGCCCAGCTCCACCTTGGCCCTATGTGGAGCATAGGGCTAGGTGAGAACTAGGCCAGCGCCGCGATCCTGAGCCAAGCCGCTTTGGGGCTGAGGTCTGTTCCCCGAGCACAGTTTCCCTTTGCAGAATGCAGCTCCTCGAAGCGCGTTTTGGGCCGTTTCGGAGCTAGGCTCTATGTGTGTCCCTCCCTAGGAGGCTATAGCTTTGCTGCTAGGGCAAGTGCGAACAGGGCTTCTTCATGCCACATCAGCCTTCTTCGCGAAGGAGAACACGTTCGGAGTTGGTTTCAAGCTGCGGACACCACCAGCCCAGCAGCAGTGCCCATGGAGCCAGAGGTAGCCCAGCCCCTCCTTGGCCCTCTGGGGAGCATAGGGCTAGGTGAGAACTAGGCCAGCACAGCGATCCTGAGCCAAGCCGCATTGGGGCTGAGGTCTCTTCCCAGAGCATAGTTTCCCTTTGCAGAATGCAGCTCCTCGAAGCGCGTTTTGGGCCGTTTCGGAGATAGGCCCTAGGTGGGTCCCTCCCTAGCTGGCTATAGCTTTGCTGTTAGGGCCAGTGCTAACAGGGCTTCTTCATGCCAAATCAGCCTTCTCCGCCAAGGAGAACACGTTCTGAGTTGGTTTCAGCTGCAGACACCATCAGCCCAGCAGCAGTGCCCACGGAGCCAGAGGCAGCCCAGCCCCTCCTTGGCCCTCTGGGGAGCATAGGGCTAGGTGAGAACTAGGCCAGCGCAGTGATCCTGAGCCAAGCCGCATTGGGGCTGAGGTTTGTTCCCCGAGCACAGTTTCCCTTTGCAGAATGCAGCTCCTCGAAGCGCGTTTTGGGCCGTTTCGGAGGTAGGCCCTAGGTGGGTCCCTCCCTAGCAGGCTACGGGTGGGTTGCTAGGGCCAGTGCAAACAGGGCTTCTTTATGCCACATCAGCCTTCTCCGCGAAGGAGAACACGTTTGGAGATGGTTTCAAGCTGAGGACACCACCAGCCAAGCAGCGGTGCCCACGGAGCGAGAGGCAGCCCAGCCCCTCCTTGGCCCTCTGGGGAGCATAGGGCTAGGTGAGAACTAGGCCAGCACAGCGATCCTGAGCCAAGCCGCATTGGGGCTGAGGTCTGTTCCCAGAGCATAGTTTCCCTTTGCAGAATGCAGCTCCTCGAAGCGCGTTTTGGGCCGTTTCGGAGATAGGCCCTAGGTGGGTCCCTCCCTATCTGGCTATAGGTGGGTTGCTAGGGCCAGTCCAAACAGGGCTCCTTCATGCCAAGTCAGCCTTCTCCGCGAAGGAGAACACGTTTGGAGTTGGTTTCAGGCTGCAGACACCACCAGCCAAGCAGCAGTGACCACGGAGACAGAGGCAGCCCAGCTCCACCTTGGCCCTATGTGGAGCATAGGGCTAGGTGAGAACTAGGCCAGCGCCGCGATCCTGAGTCAAGCCGCATTGGGGCTGAGGTCTGTTCCCCGAGCACAGTTTCCCTTTGCAGAATGCAGCTCCTCGAAGCGCGTTTTGGGCCGTTTCGGAGGTAGGCCCTAGGTGGGTCTCTCCCTAGCAGGCTACGGGTGGGTTGCTAGGGCCAGTGCAAACAGGGCTTCTTCATGCCACATCAGCCTTCTCCGACAAGGAGAACACGTTTGTAGTTGGTTTCAAGCTGAGGACACCACCAGCCAAGCAGCGGTGCCCACGGAGCCAGAGGCAGCCCAGCCCCTCCTTGGCCCTCTGGGGAGCATAGGGCTAGGTGAGAACTAGGCCAGCGCCACGATCCTGAGCCAAGCCGCTTTGGGGCTGAGGTTTGTTCCTCGAGCACAGTTTCCCTTTGCAGAATGCAGCTCCTCGAAGCGCGTTTTGGGCCGTTTCGGAGCTAGGCTCTATGTGTGTCCCTCCCTAGGAGGCTATAGCTTTGCTGCTAGGGCCAGTGCGAACAGGGCTTCTTCATGCCAAATCAGGCTTCTTCGCGAAGGAGAACACGTTCGGAGTTGGTTTCAAGCTGCGGACACCACCAGCCCAGCAGCAGTGCCCACGGAGCCAGAGGCAGCCCAGCCCCTCCTTGGCCCTCTGGGGAGCATAGGGCTAGGTGAGAACTAGGCCAGCACAGCGATCCTGAGCCAAGCTGCATTGGGGCTGAGGTCTGTTCCCAGAGCACAGTTTCCCTTTGCAGAATGCAGCTCCTCGAAGCGCGTTTTGGGCCGTTTCGGAGGTAGGCCCTAGGTGTGTCCCTCCATAGGTGGCTATAGCTTTGCTGCTAGGGCAAGTGCGAACAGGGCTTCTTCATGCCAAATCAGCCTTCTTCGCGAAGGAGAACACGTTCGGAGTTGGTTTCAAGCTGCGGACACCACCAGCCCAGCAGCAGTGCCCACGGAGCCAGAGGCAGCCCAGCCCCTCCTTGGCCCTCTGGGGAGCATAGGGCTAGGTGAGAACTAGGCCAGCGCAGTGATCCTGAGCCAAGCCGCATTGGGGCTGAGGTTTGTTCCCCGAGCACAGTTTCCCTTTGCAGAATGCAGCTCCTCGAAGCGCGTTTTGGGCCGTTTCGGAGGTAGGCCCTAGGTGGGTCCCTCCCTAGCAGGCTACGGGTGGGTTGCTAGGGCCAGTGCAAACAGGGCTTCTTTATGCCACATCAGCCTTCTCCGCGAAGGAGAACACGTTTGGAGATGGTTTCAAGCTGAGGACACCACCAGCCAAGCAGCGGTGCCCACGGAGCGAGAGGCAGCCCAGCCCCTCCTTGTCCCTCTGGGGAGCATAGGGCTAGGTGAGAAGTAGGCCAGCACAGCGATCCTGAGCCAAGCCGCATTGGGGCTGAGGTCTGTTCCCAGAGCATAGTTTCCCTTTGCAGAATGCAGCTCCTCGAAGCGCGTTTTGGGCCGTTTCGGAGATAGGCCCTAGGTGGGTCCCTCCCTATCTGGCTATAGGTGGGTTGCTAGGGCCAGTCCAAACAGGGCTCCTTCATGCCAAGTCAGCCTTCTCCGCGAAGGAGAACACGTTTGGAGTTGGTTTCAGGCTGCAGACACCACCAGCCAAGCAGCAGTGACCACGGAGACAGAGGCAGCCCAGCTCCACCTTGGCCCTATGTGGAGCATAGGGCTAGGTGAGAACTAGGCCAGCGCCGCGATCCTGAGTCAAGCCGCATTGGGGCTGAGGTCTGTTCCCCGAGCACAGTTTCCCTTTGCAGAATGCAGCTCCTCGAAGCGCGTTTTGGGCCGTTTCGGAGGTAGGCCCTAGGTGGGTCTCTCCCTAGCAGGCTACGGGTGGGTTGCTAGGGCCAGTGCAAACAGGGCTTCTTCATGCCACATCAGCCTTCTCCGACAAGGAGAACACGTTTGTAGTTGGTTTCAAGCTGAGGACACCACCAGCCAAGCAGCGGTGCCCACGGAGCCAGAGGCAGCCCAGCCCCTCCTTGGCCCTCTGGGGAGCATAGGGCTAGGTGAGAACTAGGCCAGCGCCACGATCCTGAGCCAAGCCGCTTTGGGGCTGAGGTTTGTTCCTCGAGCACAGTTTCCCTTTGCAGAATGCAGCTCCTCGAAGCGCGTTTTGGGCCATTTCGGAGCTAGGCTCTATGTGTGTCCCTCCCTAGGAGGCTATAGCTTTGCTGCTAGGGCCAGTGCGAACAGGGCTTCTTCATGCCAAATCAGGCTTCTTCGCGAAGGAGAACACGTTCGGAGTTGGTTTCAAGCTGCGGACACCACCAGCCCAGCAGCAGTGCCCACGGAGCCAGAGGCAGCCCAGCCCCTCCTTGGCCCTCTGGGGAGCATAGGGCTAGGTGAGAACTAGGCCAGCACAGCGATCCTGAGCCAAGCTGCATTGGGGCTGAGGTCTGTTCCTGGAGCACAGTTTCCCTTTGCAGAATGCAGCTCCTCGAAGCGCGTTTTGGGCCGTTTCGGAGGTAGGCCCTAGGTGTGTCCCTCCATAGGTGGCTATAGCTTTGCTGCTAGGGCAAGTGCGAACAGGGCTTCTTCATGCCAAATCAGCCTTCTTCGCGAAGGAGAACACGTTCGGAGTTGGTTTCAAGCTGCGGACACCACCAGCCCAGCAGCAGTGCCCACGGAGCCAGAGGCAGCCCAGCCCCTCCTTGGCCCTCTGGGGAGCATAGGGCTAGGTGAGAACTAGGCCAGCGCAGTGATCCTGATCCAAGCCGCATTGGGGCTGAGGTTTGTTCCCCGAGCACAGTTTCCCTTTGCAGAATGCAGCTCCTCGAAGCGCGTTTTGGGCCGTTTCGGAGGTAGGCCCTAGGTGGGTCCCTCCCTAGCAGGCTACGCTTGGGTTGCTAGGGCCAGTGCAAACCGGGCTTCTTTATGCCACATCAGCCTTCTCCGCGAAGGAGAACACGTTTGGAGATGGTTTCAAGCTGAGGACACCACCAGCCAAGCAGCGGTGCCCACGGAGCGAGAGGCAGCCCAGCCCCTCCTTGGCCCTCTGGGGAGCATAGGGCTAGGTGAGAACTAGGCCAGCACAGCGATCCTGAGCCAAGCCGCATTGGGGCTGAGGTCTGTTCCCAGAGCATAGTTTCCCTTTGCAGAATGCAGCTCCTCGAAGCGCGTTTTGGGCCGTTTCGGAGATAGGCCCTAGGTGGGTCCCTCCCTATCTGGCTATAGGTGGGTTGCTAGGGCCAGTCCAAACAGGGCTCCTTCATGCCAAGTCAGCCTTCTCCGCGAAGGAAAACACGTTTGGAGTTGGTTTCAGGCTGCAGACACCACCAGCCAAGCAGCAGTGACCACGGAGACAGAGGCAGCCCAGCTCCACCTTGGCCCTATGTGGAGCATAGGGCTAGGTGAGAACTAGGCCAGCGCCGCGATCCTGAGTCAAGCCGCATTGGGGCTGAGGTCTGTTCCCCGAGCACAGTTTCCCTTTGCAGAATGCAGCTCCTCGAAGCGCGTTTTGGGCCGTTTCGGAGGTAGGCCCTAGGTGGGTCTCTCCCTAGCAGGCTACGGGTGGGTTGCTAGGGCCAGTGCAAACAGGGCTTCTTCATGCCACATCAGCCTTCTCCGACAAGGAGAACACGTTTGTAGTTGGTTTCAAGCTGAGGACACCACCAGCCAAGCAGCAGTGCCCACGGAGCCAGAGGCAGCCCAGCCCCTCCTTGGCCCTCTGGGGAGCATAGGGCTAGGTGAGAACTAGGCCAGCGCCACGATCCTGAGCCAAGCCGCTTTGGGGCTGAGGTTTGTTCCTCGAGCACAGTTTCCCTTTGCAGAATGCAGCTCCTCGAAGCGTGTTTTGGGCCGTTTCGGAGCTAGGCTCTATGTGTGTCCCTCCCTAGGAGGCTATAGCTTTGCTGCTAGGGCCAGTGCGAACAGGGCTTCTTCATGCCAAATCAGGCTTCTTCGTGAAGGAGAACACGTTCGGAGTTGGTTTCAAGCTGCGGACACCACCAGCCCAGCAGCAGTGCCCACGGAGCCAGAGGCAGCCCAGCCCCTCCTTGGCCCTCTGGGGAGCATAGGGCTAGGTGAGAACTAGGCCAGCACAGCGATCCTGAGCCAAGCTGCATTGGGGCTGAGGTCTGTTCCCAGAGCACAGTTTCCCTTTGCAGAATGCAGCTCCTCGAAGCGCGTTTTGGGCCGTTTCGGAGGTAGGCCCTAGGTGTGTCCCTCCATAGGTGGCTATAGCTTTGCTGCTAGGGCAAGTGCGAACAGGGCTTCTTCATGCCAAATCAGCCTTCTTCGCGAAGGAGAACACGTTCGGAGTTGGTTTCAAGCTGCGGACACCACCAGCCCAGCAGCAGTGCCCACGGAGCCAGAGGCAGCCCAGCCTCTCCTTGGCCCTCTGGGGAGCATAGCGCTAGGTGAGAACTAGGCCAGCGCAGTGATCCTGAGCCAAGCCGCATTGGGGCTGAGGTTTGTTCCCCGAGCACAGTTTCCCTTTGCAGAATGCAGCTCCTCGAAGCGCGTTTTGGGCCGTTTCGGAGGTAGGCCCTAGGTGGGTCCCTCCCTAGCAGGCTACGGGTGGGTTGCTAGGGCCAGTGCAAACCGGGCTTCTTTATGCCACATCAGCCTTCTCCGCGAAGGAGAACACGTTTGGAGATGGTTTCAAGCTGAGGACACCACCAGCCAAGCAGCGGTGCCCACGGAGCGAGAGGCAGCCCAGCCCCTCCTTGGCCCTCTGGGGAGCATAGGGCTAGGTGAGAACTAGGCCAGCACAGCGATCCTGAGCCAAGCCGCATTGGGGCTGAGGTCTGTTCCCAGAGCATAGTTTCCCTTTGCAGAATGCAGCTCCTCGAAGCGCGTTTTGGGCCGTTTCGGAGATAGGCCCTAGGTGGGTCCCTCCCTATCTGGCTATAGGTGGGTTGCTAGGGCCAGTCCAAACAGGGCTCCTTCATGCCAAGTCAGCCTTCTCCGCGAAGGAAAACACGTTTGGAGTTGGTTTCAGGCTGCAGACACCACCAGCCAAGCAGCAGTGACCACGGAGACAGAGGCAGCCCAGCTCCACCTTGGCCCTATGTGGAGCATAGGGCTAGGTGAGAACTAGGCCAGCGCCGCGATCCTGAGTCAAGCCGCATTGGGGCTGAGGTCTGTTCCCCGAGCACAGTTTCCCTTTGCAGAATGCAGCTCCTCGAAGCGCGTTTTGGGCCGTTTCGGAGGTAGGCCCTAGGTGGGTCTCTCCCTAGCAGGCTACGGGTGGGTTGCTAGGGCCAGTGCAAACAGGGCTTCTTCATGCCACATCAGCCTTCTCCGACAAGGAGAACACGTTTGTAGTTGGTTTCAAGCTGAGGACACCACCAGCCAAGCAGCAGTGCCCATGGAGCCAGAGGCAGCCCAGCCCCTCCTTGGCCCTCTGGGGAGCATAGGGCTAGGTGAGAACTAGGCCAGCGCCACGATCCTGAGCCAAGCCGCTTTGGGGCTGAGGTTTGTTCCTCGAGCACAGTTTCCCTTTGCAGAATGCAGCTCCTCGAAGCGCGTTTTGGGCCGTTTCGGAGCTAGGCTCTATGTGTGTCCCTCCCTAGGAGGCTATAGCTTTGCTGCTAGGGCCAGTGCGAACAGGGCTTCTTCATGCCAAATCAGGCTTCTTCGCGAAGGAGAACACGTTCGGAGTTGGTTTCAAGCTGCGGACACCACCAGCCCAGCAGCAGTGCCCACGGAGCCAGAGGCAGCCCAGCCCCTCCTTGGCCCTCTGGGGAGCATAGGGCTAGGTGAGAACTAGGCCAGCACAGCGATCCTGAGCCAAGCTGCATTGGGGCTGAGGTCTGTTCCCAGAGCACAGTTTCCCTTTGCAGAATGCAGCTCCTCGAAGCGCGTTTTGGGCCGTTTCGGAGGTAGGCCCTAGGTGTGTCCCTCCATAGGTGGCTATAGCTTTGCTGCTAGGGCAAGTGCGAACAGGGCTTCTTCATGCCAAATCAGCCTTCTTCGCGAAGGAGAACACGTTCGGAGTTGGTTTCAAGCTGCGGACACCACCAGCCCAGCAGCAGTGCCCACGGAGCCAGAGACAGCCCAGCCCCTCCTTGGCCCTCTGGGGAGCATAGGGCTAGGTGAGAACTAGGCCAGCGCAGTGATCCTGAGCCAAGCCGCATTGGGGCTGAGGTTTGTTCCCCGAGCACAGTTTCCCTTTGCAGAATGCAGCTCCTCGAAGCGCGTTTTGGGCCGTTTCGGAGGTAGGCCCTAGGTGGGTCCCTCCCTAGCAGGCTACGGGTGGGTTGCTAGGGCCAGTGCAAACCGGGCTTCTTTATGCCACATCAGCCTTCTCCGCGAAGGAGAACACGTTTGGAGATGGTTTCAAGCTGAGGACACCACCAGCCAAGCAGCGGTGCCCACGGAGCGAGAGGCAGCCCAGCCCCTCCTTGGCCCTCTGGGGAGCATAGGGCTAGGTGAGAACTAGGCCAGCACAGCGATCCTGAGCCAAGCCGCATTGGGGCTGAGGTCTGTTCCCAGAGCATAGTTTCCCTTTGCAGAATGCAGCTCCTCGAAGCGCGTTTTGGGCCGTTTCGGAGATAGGCCCTAGGTGGGTCCCTCCCTATCTGGCTATAGGTGGGTTGCTAGGGCCAGTCCAAACAGGGCTCCTTCATGCCAAGTCAGCCTTCTCCGCGAAGGAAAACACGTTTGGAGTTGGTTTCAGGCTGCAGACACCACCAGCCAAGCAGCAGTGACCACGGAGACAGAGGCAGCCCAGCTCCACCTTGGCCCTATGTGGAGCATAGGGCTAGGTGAGAACTAGGCCAGTGCCGCGATCCTGAGTCAAGCCGCATTGGGGCTGAGGTCTGTTCCCCGAGCACAGTTTCCCTTTGCAGAATGCAGCTCCTCGAAGCGCGTTTTGGGCCGTTTCGGAGGTAGGCCCTAGGTGGGTCTCTCCCTAGCAGGCTACGGGTGGGTTGCTAGGGCCAGTGCAAACAGGGCTTCTTCATGCCACATCAGCCTTCTCCGACAAGGAGAACACGTTTGTAGTTGGTTTCAAGCTGAGGACACCACCAGCCAAGCAGCGGTGCCCACGGAGCCAGAGGCAGCCCAGCCCCTCCTTGGCCCTCTGGGGAGCATAGGGCTAGGTGAGAACTAGGCCAGCGCCACGATCCTGAGCCAAGCCGCTTTGGGGCTGAGGTTTGTTCCTCGAGCACAGTTTCCCTTTGCAGAATGCAGCTCCTCGAAGCGCGTTTTGGGCCGTTTCGGAGCTAGGCTCTATGTGTGTCCCTCCCTAGGAGGCTATAGCTTTGCTGCTAGGGCCAGTGCGAACAGGGCTTCTTCATGCCAAATCAGGCTTCTTCGCGAAGGAGAACACGTTCGGAGTTGGTTTCAAGCTGCGGACACCACCAGCCCAGCAGCAGTGCCCACGGAGCCAGAGGCAGCCCAGCCCCTCCTTGGCCCTCTGGGGAGCATAGGGCTAGGTGAGAACTAGGCCAGCACAGCGATCCTGAGCCAAGCTGCATTGGGGCTGAGGTCTGTTCCCAGAGCACAGTTTCCCTTTGCAGAATGCAGCTCCTCGAAGCGCGTTTTGGGCCGTTTCGGAGGTAGGCCCTAGGTGTGTCCCTCCATAGGTGGCTATAGCTTTGCTGCTAGGGCAAGTGCGAACAGGGCTTCTTCATGCCAAATCAGCCTTCTTCGCGAAGGAGAACACGTTCGGAGTTGGTTTCAAGCTGCGGACACCACCAGCCCAGCAGCAGTGCCCACGGAGCCAGAGGCAGCCCAGCCCCTCCTTGGCCCTCTGGGGAGCATAGGGCTAGGTGAGAACTAGGCCAGCGCAGTGATCCTGAGCCAAGCCGCATTGGGGCTGAGGTTTGTTCCCCGAGCACAGTTTCCCTTTGCAGAATGCAGCTCCTCGAAGCGCGTTTTGGGCCGTTTCGGAGGTAGGCCCTAGGTGGGTCCCTCCCTAGCAGGCTACGGGTGGGTTGCTAGGGCCAGTGCAAACCGGGCTTCTTTATGCCACATCAGCCTTCTCCGCGAAGGAGAACACGTTTGGAGATGGTTTCAAGCTGAGGACACCACCAGCCAAGCAGCGGTGCCCACGGAGCGAGAGGCAGCCCAGCCCCTCCTTGGCCCTCTGGGGAGCATAGGGCTAGGTGAGAACTAGGCCAGCACAGCGATCCTGAGCCAAGCCGCATTGGGGCTGAGGTCTGTTCCCAGAGCATAGTTTCCCTTTGCAGAATGCAGCTCCTCGAAGCGCGTTTTGGGCCGTTTCGGAGATAGGCCCTAGGTGGGTCCCTCCCTATCTGGCTATAGGTGGGTTGCTAGGGCCAGTCCAAACAGGGCTCCTTCATGCCAAGTCAGCCTTCTCCGCGAAGGAAAACACGTTTGGAGTTGGTTTCAGGCTGCAGACACCACCAGCCAAGCAGCAGTGACCACGGAGACAGAGGCAGCCCAGCTCCACCTTGGCCCTATGTGGAGCATAGGGCTAGGTGAGAACTAGGCCAGCGCCGCGATCCTGAGTCAAGCCGCATTGGGGCTGAGGTCTGTTCCCCGAGCACAGTTTCCCTTTGCAGAATGCAGCTCCTCGAAGCGCGTTTTGGGCCGTTTCGGAGATAGGCCCTAGGTGGGTCCCTCCCTAGCAGGCTACGGGTGGGTTGCTAGGGCCAGTGCAAACAGGGCTTCTTTATGCCACATCAGCCTTCTCCGCGAAGGAGAACACGTTTGGAGATGGTTTCAAGCTGAGGACACCACCAGCCAAGCAGCGGTGCCCACGGAGCGAGAGGCAGCCCAGCCCCTCCTTGGCCCTCTGGGGAGCATAGGGCTAGGTGAGAAGTAGGCCAGCACAGCGATCCTGAGCCAAGCCGCATTGGGGCTGAGGTCTGTTCCCAGAGCATAGTTTCCCTTTGCAGAATGCAGCTCCTCGAAGCGCGTTTTGGGCCGTTTCGGAGGTAGGCCCTAGGTGGGTCCCTCCCTATCTGGCTATAGGTGGGTTGCTAGGGCCAGTCCAAACAGGGCTCCTTCATGCCAAGTCAGCCTTCTCCGCGAAGGAAACCACGTTTGGAGTTGGTTTCAGGCTGCAGACACCACCAGCCAAGCAGCAGTGACCACGGAGACAGAGGCAGCCCAGCTCCACCTTGGCCCTATGTGGAGCATAGGGCTAGGTGAAAACTAGGCCAGCGCCGCGATCCTGAGTCAAGCCGCATTGGGGCTGAGGTCTGTTCCCCGAGCACAGTTTCCCTTTGCAGAATGCAGCTCCTCGAAGCGCGTTTTGGGCCGTTTCGGAGGTAGGCCCTAGGTGGGTCTCTCCCTAGCAGGCTACGGGTGGGTTGCTAGGGCCAGTGCAAACAGGGCTTCTTCATGCCACATCAGCCTTCTCCGACAAGGAGAACACGTTTGTAGTTGGTTTCAAGCTGAGGACACCACCAGCCAAGCAGCAGTGCCCACGGAGCCAGAGGCAGCCCAGCCCCTCCTTGGCCCTCTGGGGAGCATAGGGCTAGGTGAGAACTAGGCCAGCGCCACGATCCTGAGCCAAGCCGCTTTGGGGCTGAGGTTTGTTCCTCGAGCACAGTTTCCCTTTGCAGAATGCAGCTCCTCGAAGCGCGTTTTGGGCCGTTTCGGAGCTAGGCTCTATGTGTGTCCCTCCCTAGGAGGCTATAGCTTTGCTGCTAGGGCCAGTGCGAACAGGGCTTCTTCATGCCAAATCAGGCTTCTTCGCGAAGGAGAACACGTTCGGAGTTGGTTTCAAGCTGCGGACACCACCAGCCCAGCAGCAGTGCCCACGGAGCCAGAGGCAGCCCAGCCCCTCCTTGGCCCTCTGGGGAGCATAGGGCTAGGTGAGAACTACGCCAGCACAGCGATCCTGAGCCAAGCTGCATTGGGGCTGAGGTCTGTTCCCAGAGCACAGTTTCCCTTTGCAGAATGCAGCTCCTCGAAGCGCGTTTTGGGCCGTTTCGGAGGTAGGCCCTAGGTGTGTCCCTCCATAGGTGGCTATAGCTTTGCTGCTAGGGCAAGTGCGAACAGGGCTTCTTCATGCCAAATCAGCCTTCTTCGCGAAGGAGAACACGTTCGGAGTTGGTTTCAAGCTGCGGACACCACCAGCCCAGCAGCAGTGCCCACGGAGCCAGAGGCAGCCCAGCCCCTCCTTGGCCCTCTGGGGAGCATAGGGCTAGGTGAGAACTAGGCCAGCGCAGTGATCCTGAGCCAAGCCGCTTTGGGGCTGAGGTTTGTTCCTCGAGCACAGTTTCCCTTTGCAGAATGCAGCTCCTCGAAGCGCGTTTTGGGCCGTTTCGGAGCTAGGCTCTATGTGTGTCCCTCCCTAGGAGGCTATAGCTTTGCTGCTAGGGCCAGTGCGAACAGGGCTTCTTCATGCCAAATCAGGCTTCTTCGCGAAGGAGAACACGTTCGGAGTTGGTTTCAAGCTGCGGACACCACCAGCCCAGCAGCAGTGCCCACGGAGCCAGAGGCAGCCCAGCCCCTCCTTGGCCCTCTGGGGAGCATAGGGCTAGGTGAGAACTAGGCCAGCACAGCGATCCTGAGCCAAGCTGCATTGGGGCTGAGGTCTGTTCCCTGAGCACAGTTTCCCTTTGCAGAATGCAGCTCCTCGAAGCGCGTTTTGGGCCGTTTCGGAGGTAGGCCCTAGGTGTGTCCCTCCATAGGTGGCTATAGCTTTGCTGCTAGGGCAAGTGCGAACAGGGCTTCTTCATGCCAAATCAGCCTTCTTCGCGAAGGAGAACACGTTCGGAGTTGGTTTCAAGCTGCGGACACCACCAGCCCAGCAGCAGTGCCCACGGAGCCAGAGGCAGCCCAGCCCCTCCTTGGCCCTCTGGGGAGCATAGGGCTAGGTGAGAACTAGGCCAGCGCAGTGATCCTGAGCCAAGCCGCATTGGGGCTGAGGTTTGTTCCCCGAGCAGTTTCCCTTTGCAGAATGCAGCTCCTCGAAGCGCGTTTTGGGCCGTTTCGGAGGTAGGCCCTAGGTGGGTCCCTCCCTAGCAGGCTACGGGTGGGTTGCTAGGGCCAGTGCAAACAGGGCTTCTTTATGCCACATCAGCCTTCTCCGCGAAGGAGAACACGTTTGGAGATGGTTTCAAGCTGAGGACACCACCAGCCAAGCAGCGGTGCCCACGGAGCGAGAGGCAGCCCAGCCCCTCCTTGGCCCTCTGGGGAGCATAGGGCTAGGTGAGAAGTAGGCCAGCACAGCGATCCTGAGCCAAGCCGCATTGGGGCTGAGGTCTGTTCCCAGAGCATAGTTTCCCTTTGCAGAATGCAGCTCCTCGAAGCGCGTTTTGGGCCGTTTCGGAGGTAGGCCCTAGGTGGGTCCCTCCCTATCTGGCTATAGGTGGGTTGCTAGGGCCAGTCCAAACAGGGCTCCTTCATGCCAAGTCAGCCTTCTCCGCGAAGGAGAACACGTTTGGAGTTGGTTTCAGGCTGCAGACACCACCAGCCAAGCAGCAGTGACCACGGAGACAGAGGCAGCCCAGCTCCACCTTGGCCCTATGTGGAGCATAGGGCTAGGTGAGAACTAGGCCAGCGCCGCGATCCTGAGTCAAGCCGCATTGGGGCTGAGGTCTGTTCCCCGAGCACAGTTTCCCTTTGCAGAATGCAGCTCCTCGAAGCGCGTTTTGGGCCGTTTCGGAGGTAGGCCCTAGGTGGGTCTCTCCCTAGCAGGCTACGGGTGGGTTGCTAGGGCCAGTGCAAACAGGGCTTCTTCATGCCACATCAGCCTTCTCCGACAAGGAGAACACGTTTGTAGTTGGTTTCAAGCTGAGGACACCACCAGCCAAGCAGCGGTGCCCACGGAGCCAGAGGCAGCCCAGCCCCTCCTTGGCCCTCTGGGGAGCATAGGGCTAGGTGAGAACTAGGCCAGCGCCACGATCCTGAGCCAAGCCGCTTTGGGGCTGAGGTTTGTTCCTCGAGCACAGTTTCCCTTTGCAGAATGCAGCTCCTCGAAGCGCGTTTTGGGCCGTTTCGGAGCTAGGCTCTATGTGTGTCCCTCCCTAGGTGGCTATAGCTTTGCTGCTAGGGCCAGGGCTAAAAGGGCTTCTTTATGCCACATCAGCCTTCTCCGCGAAGGAGAACACGTTCGGAGTTGGTTTCAAGCTGCGGACACCACCAGCCCAGCAGCAGTGCCCACGGAGCCAGAGGCAGCCCAGCCCCTCCTTGGCCCTCTGGGGAGCATAGGGCTAGGTGAGAACTAGGCCAGCGCAGCGATCCTGAGCCAAGCTGCATTGGGGCTGAGGTCTGTTCCCTGAGCACAGTTTCTCTTTGCAGAATGCAGCTCCTCAAAGCGCGTTTTCGGCCGTTTCGGAGGTAGGCCCTAGGTGTGTCCCTCCATAGGTGGCTATAGCTTTGCTGCTAGGGCAAGTGTGAACAGGGCTTCTTCATGCCAAATCAGCCTTCTTCGCGAAGGAGAACACGTTCGGAGTTGGTTTCAAGCTGCGGACACCACCAGCCCAGCAGCAGTGCCCACGGAGCCAGAGGCAGCCCAGCCCCTCCTTGGCCCTCTGGGGAGCATAGGGCTAGGTGAGAACTAGGCCAGCGCAGCGATCCTGATCCAAGCCGCATTGGGGCTGAGGTCTGTTCCCTGAGCACAGTTTCTCTTTGCAGAATGCAGCTCCTCGAAGCGCGTTTTCGGCCGTTTCGGAGGTAGGCCCAGGTGGGTCTCTCCCTAGCAGGCTACGGGTGGGTTGCTAGGGCCAGTGCAAACAGGGCTTCTTTATGCCACATCAGCCTTCTCCGCGAAGGAGAACACGTTTGGAGATGGTTTCAAGCTGAGGACACCACCAGCCAAGCAGCGGTGCCCACGGAGCCAGAGGCAGCCCAGCCCCTCCTTGGCCCTCTGGGGAGCATAGGGCTAGGTGAGAACTAGGCCAGCACAGCGATCCTGAGCCAAGCCGCATTGGGGCTGAGGTCTGTTCCCTGAGCACAGTTTCCCTTTGCAGAATGCAGCTGCCAGGAGCTCGTTTTGGGCCGTCGGTGCGACGGGGCCTCGGCGCTGAACAGCCGAGCTGGCTCAGGGGGCATGGCAGCGGCCTGGGCGCAGAAGGCCTTCGCGCCCCCAATCCTGCCTCCCCGCCATGCAGAAGACGTGGGGAGTGGGTTTCGGGCACCGGAGAGACCCAGCAAAGCAGCAGGGCTCAGGGAGGCAGAGGCAGCCCCGCCCCGCTTTGCCCTCTGGAGAGCGGAGGGCCGGGGGCAAAAACGGCTTGCGTTGCTTTCCTGAGCCGAGGCGCGTTGGGGCTGTTGTTGGCTGCCCGAGGAGACTTTCCCTTTGCACAATGCAGCTGCCAGAAGCTCGTTTTGGGCCGTCGGTGCGACGGGGCCTCGGCGCTGAGCGGCCAGCTGGCTCAGGGGGCATGGCTGGGGCGTGGACCCAAAAGGCCTTCCCGCGCCCAACCCTGCTTCCCCGCCAAGGAGAACCCGTGGGGAGTGGGTTTCGGGTGCCAGAGAACCCCAGCAAAGCAGCAGGTCCTAGGGTGCAAGGGCATTCCTCCCCGCTTTGCCCTCTGGAGAGCAGAGGGCCGGTGGCGAAAACGGCTTGCGTTGCTTTCCCGAGCCGAGGCGCGTTGGGGCTGTTGATTGCTGCCCGAGGAGACTTTCCCTTTGCAGAATGCAGCTGCCAGAAGCTCGTTTTGGGCCGTCGGTGCGACGGGGCCTCGGCGCTGAGCGGCCGAGCTGGCTCAGGGGGCATGGCGGCGGCCTGGGCGCAGAAGGCCTTCGCGTGCACAATCCTGCTTCCCCGCCAAGGAGAACCCGTGGGGAGTGGGTTTCGGGCACCGGAGACCTCCAGCAAAGCAGCAGGGCCCAGGGAGGCAGAGGCAGCCCCGCCCCGCTTTGCCATCTTGAGAGCGGAGGGCCGTGGGCGAAAACGGCTTGCGTTGCTTTCCTGAGCCGAGGCGTGTTGGGGCTGTTGTTGGCTGCCCGAGGAGACTTTCCCTTTGCAGAATGCAGCTGCCAGAAGCTAGTTTTGGGCCGTCGGTGCGACGGGGCCTCGGCGATCAGCGGCCGAGCTGGCTCAGGGGGCATGGCTGTGGCGTGGACCCAAAAGGCCTTCGCGCGCCCAATCCTGCTTCCCCGCCAAGGAGAACCCGTGGGGAGTGGGTTTCGGGAGCCAAAGAACCCCAGCAAAGCAGCAGGTCCTAGGGTGCCAGGGCATACCGCCCCGCTTTGCCCTCTGGAGAGCAGAGGGCCGTGGTCGAAAACGGCTTGCGTTGCTTTCCTGAGCCGAGGCGCGTTGGGGCTGTTGTTGGCTGCCCGAGGAGACTTTCCCTTTGCAGAATGCAGCTGCCAGAAGCTCGTTTTGGGCCGTCGGTGCGACGGGGCCTCGGCGCTGAGCGGCCGAGCTGGCTCAGGAGGCATGGCTGGGGCGTGAATCCAAAAGGCCTTCGCGAACCCAATGCTGCTTCGCCGCCAAGGAGAACCCCTCGGAAGTGGGTTTTGGGCAGAGGAGACCCCCAGCAAAGCAGCAGGGCCGAGGGAGCCAGGGGCAGCCCCGCCCCACTTTGCCCTCTGGAGAGCGGAGGGCAGGGGGCAAAAACGGCTTGTGTTGCTTTCATGAGCTGAGCCGCGTTGGGGCTGTTGATTGCTGTCCGAGGAGACTTTCCCTTTGCAGAATGCAGCTACCAGGAGCTCGTTTTGGGCCGTCGGTGCGTCGGGGCCTCGGTGCTGGGCGGCCGTGCTAGCTCAGGGGGCATGGCTGCGGCCTGGGCCCAGAAGGACTTCGCGCACCCAATCCTGCTTCCCCGCCAAGGAGAAACCCTCGGGAGTGGGATTCCGGTGCCAGAGACCCCCAGCAAACCAGCAGGGCCTATGGTGCCAGGGCATCCCGCCCCGCTTTGCCCTCTGGAGAGCAGAGGGCCGTGGGCGAAAACGGCTTGCGTTGCTTTCCTGAGCCAAGGCGCGTTGGGGCTGTTGTTGGCTGCCCGAAGAGACTTTCCCTTTGCAGAATGCAGCTTCCAGAAGCTCGTTTTGGGCCGTTGGTGCGAAGGGGCCTCGGCGCTGAGCGTCCAAGCTGGCTCAGGGTGCATGGCTGGGGCGTGGGCATAGAAGGCCTTCGTGCATACAATCCTGCTTCCCCGCCATGGAGAACACGTGGGGAGTGGGTTTCAGGCACCGGAGACCCCCAGCAAAGCAGCAGGGCCCAGGGAGGCAGAGGCAGCCCCGCCCCGGTTTTCCCTCTGGAGAGCGGAGGGCCGGGGGCGAAAACGGCTTGCGTTGCTTTCCTAAGCTGAACCGCGTTGCGGCTGTTGATTGCTGCCCGAGGAGACTTTCCCTTTGCAGAATGCAGCTGCCAGAATCTCGTTTTGGGCCGTCGGTGCGACGGGGCCTCGGCGCTGTGCGGCCGAGCTAGCTCAGGGGGCATGGCTGCGGCCTGGGCCCAGAAGGACGTCGCACACCCAATCCTGCTTCCCTGCCAAGGAGAACCCCTCGGGAGTAAGTTTCGGGCAATGGACACCCCGAGCAAAGCAGCAGGGCCCAGGGAGCCAGGGGCAGCCCCGCCCCGCTTTGCTCTCTGGAGAGCGGAGGGCCGGGGCGAAAACGGCTTGCGTTGCTTTCCTGAGCCGAGGCGCGTTGGGGCTGTTGTTGGCTGCCAGAGGAGACTTTCCCTTTGCACAATGCAGCTACCAGAAGCTCGTTTTGGGCCGTCGGTGCGACGGGGCCTCGGCGCTGAGCGGCCGAGCTGGCTCAGGGGACTTGGCGGTGGCCTGGGCGCAGAAGGCCTTCGCGTGCACAATCCTGCTTCCCCGCCAAGGAGAACCCGTGGGGAGTGGGTTTCGGGCACCGGAGACCCCCAGCAAAGCAGCAGGGCCCAGGGAGGCAGAGGCAGCCCCGCCCCTCTTTGCTCTCTGGAGAGCGGAGGGCCGGGGGTGAAAACGGCTTGCGTTGCTTTCCTGAGCCGAGGTGCGTTGGGGCTGTTGTTGGCTGCCCGAGGAGACTTTCCCTTTGCACAATGCAGCTGCCAGAAGCTCGTTTTGGGCCGTCGGTGCGACGGGGCCTCGGCCCTAAGCGGCCGAGCTAGCTCAGTGGCATGGCTGCGGCCTTGGCCCAGAAGGACTTCGCGCACCCAATCCTGCTTCCCCGCCAAGGAGAACCCCTCGGGAGTGGGTTTCCGGTGCCAGAGACCCCCAGCAAAGCAGCAGGGCCTAGGGTGCCAGGGCATCCCGCCCCGCTTTGCTCTCTGGAGAGCAGAGGGCCGTGGGCGTAACGGCTTGCGTTGCTTTCCTGAGCCAAGGCGCGTTGGGGCTGTTGATTGCTGCCCGAAGAGACTTTCCCTTTGCAGAATGCAGCTGCCAGGAGCTCGTTTTGGGCCGTCGTTGCGACGGGGCCTCGGCGCTGAGCGGCCGAGCTGGCTCAGGGGGCATGGCGGCGGCCTGGGCCCAGAAGGACTTCGCGTGCACAATCCTGCTTCCCCGCCAAGGAGAACCCGTGGGGAGTGGGTTTCGGGCACCGGAGACCCCCAGTAAAGCAGCAGGGCTCAGGGAGGCAGAGGCAGCCCCGCCCCGCTTTGCCCTCTGGAGAGCGGAGGGCCGGGGGCGAAAACGGCTTGCGTTGCTTTCCTGAGCCGAGGCGCGTTGGGGCTGTTGTTGGCTGCCCGAGGAGACTTTCCCTTTGCACAATGCAGCTGCCAGAAGCTCGTTTTGGGCCGTCGGTGCGACGGGGCCTCGGCGCTGAGCGGCCGAGCTGGCTCAGGGGGCATGGCTGGGGCGTGGACCCAAAAGGCCTTCCCGCGCCCAACCCTGCTTCCCCGCCAAGGAGAACCCGTGGGGAGTGGGTTTCGGGTGCCAGAGAACCCCAGCAAAGCAGCAGGTCCTAGGGTGCAAGGGCATTCCTCCCCGCTTTGCCCTCTGGAGAGCAGAGGGCCGGTGGCGAAAACGGCTTGCGTTGCTTTCCTGAGCCGAGGCGCGTTGGGGCTGTTGATTGCTGCCCGAGGAGACTTTCCCTTTGCAGAATGCAGCTGCCAGAAGCTCGTTTTGGGCCGTCGGTGCGACGGGGCCTCGGCGCTGCGCGGCCGAGCTGGCTCAGGGGGCATGGCGGCGGCCTGGGCGCAGAAGGCCTTCGCGTGCACAATCCTGCTTCCCCGCCAAGGAGAACCCGTGGGGAGTGGGTTTCGGGCACCGGAGACCCCCAGCAAAGCAGCAGGGCCCAGGGAGGCAGAGGCAGCCCCGCCCCGCTTTGCCATCTTGAGAGCGGAGGGCCGTGGGCGAAAACGGCTTGCGTTGCTTTCCTGAGCCGAGGCGTGTTGGGGCTGTTGTTGGCTGCCCGAGGAGACTTTCCCTTTGCAGAATGCAGCTGCCAGAAGCTAGTTTTGGGCCGTCGGTGCGACGGGGCCTCGGCGATCAGCGGCCGAGCTGGCTCAGGGGGCATGGCTGTGGCGTGGACCCAAAAGGCCTTCGCGTGCCCAATCCTGCTTCCCCGCCAAGGAGAACCCGTGGGGAGTGGGTTTCGGGAGCCAGAGAACCCCAGCAAAGCAGCAGGTCCTAGGGTGCCAGGGCATACCGCCCCGCTTTGCCCTCTGGAGAGCAGAGGGCCGTGGTCGAAAACGGCTTGCGTTGCTTTCCTGAGCCGAGGCGCGTTGGGGCTGTTGTTGGCTGCCCGAGGAGACTTTCCCTTTGCACAATGCAGCTGCCAGAAGCTCGTTTTGGGCCGTCGGTGCGACGGGGCCTCGGCGCTGAGCGGCCGAGCTGGCTCAGGAGGCATGGCTGGGGCGTGAATCCAAAAGGCCTTTGCGAACCCAATGCTGCTTCGCCGCCAAGGAGAACCCCTCGGAAGTGGGTTTTGGGCAGAGGAGACCCCCAGCAAAGCAGCAGGGCCGAGGGAGCCAGGGGCAGCCCCGCCCCACTTTGCCCTCTGGAGAGCGGAGGGCAGGGGGCAAAAACGGCTTGTGTTGCTTTCATGAGCTGAGCCGCGTTGGGGCTTTTGATTGCTGTCCGAGGAGACTTTCCCTTTGCAGAATGCAGCTGCCAGGAGCTCGTTTTGGGCCGTCGGTGCGTCGGGGCCTCGGTGCTGGGCGGCCGTGCTAGCTCAGGGGGCATGGCTGCGGCCTGGGCCCAGAAGGACTTCGCGCACCCAATCCTGCTTCCCCGCCAAGGAGAAACCCTCGGGAGTGGGATTCCGGTGCCAGAGACCCCCAGCAAACCAGCAGGGCCTATGGTGCCAGGGCATCCCGCCCCGCTTTGCCCTCTGGAGAGCAGAGGGCCGTGGGCGAAAACGGCTTGCGTTGCTTTCCTGAGCCAAGGCGCGTTGGGGCTGTTGTTGGCTGCCCGAAGAGACTTTCCCTTTGCAGAATGCAGCTTCCAGAAGCTCGTTTTGGGCCGTCGGTGCGAAGGGGCCTCGGCGCTGAGCGTCCAAGCTGGCTCAGGGGGCATGGCTGGGGCGTGGGCATAGAAGGCCTTCGTGCACCCAATCCTGCTTCCCCGCCATGGAGAACACGTGGGGAGTGGGTTTCAGGCAACGGAGACCCCCAGCAAAGCAGCAGGGCCCAGGGAGGCAGAGGAAGCCCCGCCCCGGTTTTCCCTCTGGAGAGCGGAGGGCCGGGGGCGAAAACGGCTTGCGTTGCTTTCCTAAGCTGAACCGCGTTGCGGCTGTTGATTGCTGCCCGAGGAGACTTTCCCTTTGCAGAATGCAGCTGCCAGAAGCTCGTTTTGGGCCGTCGGTGCGACGGGGCCTCGGCGCTGTGCGGCCGAGCTAGCGCAGTGGGCATGGCTGCGGCCTGGGCCCAGAAGGACGTCGCACACCCAATCCTGCTTCCCTGCCAAGGAGAACCCCTCGGGAGTAAGTTTCGGGCAATGGACACACCGAGCAAAGCAGCAGGGCCCAGGGAGCCAGGGGCAGCCCCGCCCCGCTTTGCCCTCTGGAGAGCGGAGGGCCGGGGCGAAAACGGCTTGCGTTGCTTTCCTGATCCGAGGCGCGTTGGGGCTGTTGTTGGCTGCCCGAGGAGACTTTCCCTTTGCACAATGCAGCTACCAGAAGCTCGTTTTGGGCCGTCGGTGCGACGGGGCCTCGGCGCTGAGCGGCCGAGCTGGCTCAGGGGACTTGGCGGTGGCCTGGGCGCAGAAGGCCTTCGCGTGCACAATCCTGCTTCCCCGCCAAGGAGAACCCGTGGGGAGTGGGTTTCGGGCACCAGAGACCCCCAGCAAAGCAGCAGGGCCCAGGGAGGCAGAGGCAGCCCCGCCCCGCTTTGCTCTCTGGAGAGCTGAGGGCCGGGGGTGAAAACGGCTTGCGTTGCTTTCCTGAGCCGAGGCGCGTTGGGGCTGTTGTTGGCTGCCCGAGGAGACTTTCCCTTTGCACAATGCAGCTGCCAGAAGCTCGTTTTGGGCCGTCGGTGCGACGGGGCCTCCGCCCTAAGCGGCCGAGCTAGCTCAGGGGCATGGCTGCGGCCTTGGCCCAGAAGGACTTCGCGCACCCAATCCTGCTTCCCCGGCAAGGAGAACCCCTCGGGAGTGGGTTTCCGGTGCCAGAGACCCCCAGCAAAGCAGCAGGGCCTAGGGTGCCAGGGCATCCCGCCCCGCTTTGCTCTCTGGAGAGCAGAGGGCAGTGGGCGTAACGGCTTGCGTTGCTTTCCTGAGCCAAGGCGGGTTGGGGCTGTTGATTGCTGCCCGAAGAGACTTTCCCTTTGCAGAATGCAGCTGCCAGGAGCTCGTTTTGGGCCGTCGGTGCGACGGGGTCTCGGCGCTGAACAGCCGAGCTGGCTCAGGGGGCATGGCAGCGGCCAGGGCGCAGAAGGCCTTCGCGCACCCAATCCTGCCTCCCCGCCATGCAGAAGACGTGGGGAGTGGGATTCGGGCACCGGAGACCCCAAGCAAAGCAGCAGGGCCCAGGGAGCCAGGGGCAGCCCCGCCCCGCTTTGCCCTCTGGAGAGCAGAGGGCCGTGGGCGAAAACGGCTTGCGTTGCTTTCCTGAGCTGAGGCCCGTTGGGGCTGTTGATTGCTGCGCGAGGAAAATTTCCCTTTGCAGAATGCAGCTGCCAGAAGCTCGTTTTGGGCCGTCGTTGCGACGGGGCCTCGGCGCTGAGCGGCCGAGCTGGCTCAGGGGGCATGTAGGCAGCCTGGGCCCAGAAGGACTTCGCGTGCACAATCCTGCTTCCCCGCCAAGGAGAACCCGTGGGGAATGGGTTTCGGGCATCGGAGACCCCCAGTAAAGCAGCAGGGCTCAGGGAGGCAGAGGCAGCCCCGCCCCGCTTTGCCCTCTGGAGAGCGGAGGGCCGGGGGCGAAAACGGCTTGCGTTGCTTTCCTGAGCCGAGGCGCGTTGGGGCTGTTGTTGGCTGCCCGAGGAGACTTTCCCTTTGCACAATGCAGCTGCCAGAATCTCGTTTTGGGCCGTCGGTGCGACGGGGCCTCGGCGCTGAGCGGCCGAGCTGGCTCAGGGGGCATGGCTGCGTCCTGGGCGCAGAAGGCCTTCGCGCGCCCAACCCTGCTTCCCCGCCAAGGAGAACCCGTGGGGAGTGGGTTTCGGGTGCCAGAGAACCCCAGCAAAGCAGCAGGTCCTAGGGTGCAAGGGCATTCCTCCCCGCTTTGCCCTCTAGAGAGCAGAGGGCCGGTGGCGAAAGCGGCTTGCGTTGCTTTCCCGAGCCGAGGCGCGTTGGGGCTGTTGATTGCTGCCCGAGGAGACTTTCCCTTTGCAGAATGCAGCTGCCAGAAGCTCGTTTTGGGCCGTCGGTGCGACGGGGCCTCGGCGCTGAGCGGCCGAGCTGGGTCAGGGGGCATGGCGGCGGCCTGGGCGCAGAAGGCCTTCGCGTGCACAATCCTGCTTCCCCGCAAAGGAGAACCCGTGGGGAGTGGGTTTCGGGCACCGGAGACCCCCAGCAAAGCAGCAGGGCCCAGGGAGGCAGAGGCAGCCCCGCCCCGCTTTGCCATCTTGAGAGCGGAGGGCCGTGGGCGAAAACGGCTTGCGTTGCTTTCCTGAGCCGAGGCGTGTTGGGGCTGTTGTTGGCTGCCCGAGGAGACTTTCCCTTTGCAGAATGCAGCTGCCAGAAGCTCGTTTTGGGCCGTCGGTGCGACGGGGCCTCGGCGCTGAGCGGCCGAGCTGGCTCAGGGGACTTGGCGGCGGCCTGGGCGCAGAAGGCCTTCGCGTGCACAATCCTGCTTCCCCGCCAAGGAGAAACCGTGGGGAGTGGGTTTCGGGCACCGGAGACCCCCAGCAAAGCAGCAGGGCCCAGGGAGGCAGAGGCAGCCCCGCCCCGCTTTGCCCTCTGGAGAGCGGAGGGCCGTGGGCAAAAACGGCTTGCGTTGCTTTCCTGAGCCGAGGCGCGTTGGGGCTGTTGATTGCTGCCCGAGGAGACTTTCCCTTTGCAGAATGCAGCCGCCAGAAGCTCGTTTTGGGCCGTCGGTGCGACGGGGCCTCGGCCCTGAGCGGCCGAGGTAGCTCAGGGGCATGGCTGCGGCCTTGGCCCAGAAGGACTTCGCGCACCCAATCCTGCTTCCCCGCCAAGGAGAACCCCTCGGGAGTGGGTTTCCGGTGCCAGAGACCCCCAGCAAAGCAGCAGGGCCTAGGGTGCCAGGGCATCCCGCCCCGCTTTGCCCTCTGGAGAGCAGAGGGCCGTGGGCGTAACGGCTTGCGTTGCTTTCCTGAGCCAAGGCGCGTTGGGGCTGTTGATTGCTGCCCGAAGAGACTTTCCCTTTGCAGAATGCAGCTGCCAGGAGCTCGTTTTGGGCCGTCGGTGCGACGGGGTCTCGGCGCTGAGCAGTCGAGCTGGCTCAGGGGGCATGGCAGCGGCCAGGGCGCAGAAGGACTTCGCGCACCCAATCCTGCTTCCCCGCCATGCAGAACACGTGGGGAGTGGGTTTCGGGCACCGGAGACCCCCAGCAAAGCAGCAGGGCCCAGGGAGGCAGAGGCAACCCCGCCCCGCTTTGCCCTCTGGAGAGCAGATGGCCGGGGGCGAAAACGGCTTGCGTTGCTTTCCTGAGCTGAGGCGGGTTGGGGCTGTTGATTGCTGCCCGAGGAGACTTTCCCTTTACACAATGCAGCTGCCAGAAGCTCGTTTTGGGCCGACGGTGCGACGGGGCCTCGGCGCTGATCGGCCGAGCTGGCTCAGGGGGCATGGCTGCGGCCTGGGCGTAGAAGGTCTTCACGTGCCCAATCCTGCTTCCTCGCCAAGGAGAACCCGTGGGGAGTGGGTTTCGGGCACGAGAGAGCCCTAGCAAAGTAGCAGGGCCCAGGGAGCCAGGGGCAGCCCCGCCCCGCTTTGCCCTCTGGAGAGCAGAGGGCCGTGGGCGAAAACGGCCTGCGTTGCTTTCCTGAGCTGAGGCCCGTTGGGGCTGTTGATTTCTGTGCGAGGAAACTTTCCCTTTGCACAATGCAGCTGCCAGAAGCTCGTTTTGGGCCGTCGGTGCGACGGGGCCTCTGCGCTGAGCGGCCGAGCTGGCTCAGGGGGCATGGCGGCAACCTAGGCCCAGAAGGACTTCGCGTGCACAATCCTGCTTCCCCGCCAAGGAGAACCCGTGGGGAGTGGGTTTCGGGCACCGGAGACCCCCAGTAAAGCAGCAGGGCTCAGGGAGGCAGAGGCAGCCCCGCCCCGCTTTGCCCTCTGGAGAGCGGAGGGCCGGGGGCGAAAACGGCTTGCGTTGCTTCCCTGAGCTGAAGCACGTTGGGGCTGTTCATTGCTGCCCGAGGAGACTTTCCCTTTGCAGAATGCAGCTGCCAGAAGCTCGTTTTGGGCCGTCGGTGCGACGGGGCCTCGGCGCTGAGCGGCCGAGCTGGCTCAGGGGGCATGGCTGGGGCGTGGACCCAAAAGGCCTTCGCGCGCCCAACCCTGCTTCCCCGCCAAGGAGAACCCGTGGGGAGTGGGTTTCGGGTGCCAGAGATCCCCAGCAAAGCAGCAGGTCCTAGGGTGCAAGGCCATTCCTCCCCGCTTTGCCCTCTGGAGAGCAGAGGGCCGGTGGCGACAACGGCTTGCGTTGCTTTCCTGAGCCGAGGCGCGTTGGGGCTCTTGTTGGCTGCCCGAGGAGACTTTCCCTTTGCACAATGCAGCTGCCAGAAGCTCGTTTTGGGCCGTCGTTGCGACGGGGCCTCGGCGCTGAGCGGCCAAGCTGGCTCAGGGGGCATGGCTGGGTTGTGGACCCAAAAGGCCTTCCCGAACCCAATGCTGCTTCCCCGCCAAGGAGAACACGTGGGGAGTGGGTTTCGGGCATCGGAGACCCCCAGCAAAGCAGCAGGGCCCAGGGAGGCAGAGGCAGCCCCGCCCCGCTTTGCCCTCTGAAGAGCAGAGGGCCGGGGGCGAAAACGGCTTGCGTTGCTTTCCTGAGCTGAAGCACGTTGGGGCTGTTGATTGCTGCCCGAGGAGACTTTCCCTTTGCACAATGCAGCTGCCAGAAGCTCGTTTTGGGCCGTCGGTGCGACGGGGCCTCGGCCCTGAGCGGCCGAGGTAGCTCAGGGGCATGGCTGCGGCCTTGGCCCAGAAGGACTTCGCGCACCCAATCCTGCTTCCCCGCCAAGGAGAACCCCTCGGGAGTGGGTTTCCGGTGCCAGAGACCCCCAGCAAAGCAGCAGGGCCTAGGGTGCCAGTGCATCCCGCCCCGCTTTGCCCTCTGGAGAGCAGAGGGCCGTGGGCGTAACGGCTTGCGTTGCATTCCTGAGCCAAGGCGCGTTGGGGCTGTTGATTGCTGCCCGAAGAGACTTTCCCTTTGCAGAATGCAGCTGCCAGAAGCTCGTTTTGGGCCGTCGGTGCGTCGGGGCCTCGGCCCTGAGCGGCCGAGGTGGCTCAGGGGGCATGGTTGCGGCCAGGGCGCAGAAGGCCGTTGCGGACCCAATCCTGCTTCCCCGCCATGGAGAACACGTGGGGAGTGGGTTTCGGGCACCGGAGACCCCCAGCAAAGCAGCAGGGCCCAGGGAGGCAGAGGCAGCCCCGCCCCGCTTTGCCCTCTGAAGAGCAGAGGGCCGGGGGCGAAAACGGCTTGCGTTGCTTTCCTGAGCTGAAGCACGTTGGGGCTGTTGATTGCTGCCCGAGGAGACTTTCCCTTTGCACAATACAGCTGCCAGAAGCTCGTTTTGGGCGTCGTTGCGACGGGGCCTCGGCGCTGAGCGGCCGAGCTGGCTCAGGGGGCATGGCTGGGGCGTGGACCCAAAAGGCCTTCGCGCGCCCAACCCTGCTTCCCCGCCATGGAGAACCCGTGGGGAGTGGGTTTCGGGTGCCAGAGATCCCCAGCAAAGCAGCAGGTCCTAGGGTGCAAGGCCATTCCTCCCCGCTTTGCCCTCTGGAGAACAGAGGGCCTGTGGCGAAAATGGCTTGCGTTGCTTCCCTGGGCTGAGGCGCGTTGGGGCTGTTGATTGCTGCCCGAGGAGACTTTCCCTTTGCACAATGCAGCTGCCAGAAGCTCGTTTTGGGCGTCGTTGCGACGGGGCCTCGGCGCTGAGCGGCCGAGCTGGCTCAGGGGGCATGGCTGGGGCGTGGACCCAAAAGGCCTTCGCGCGCCCAATCCTGCTTCCCCGCCAAGGAGAACCCGTGGGGAGTGGGTTTCGGATGCCAGAGACCCCCAGCAAAGCAGCAGGTCCTAGGGTGCCAGGGCATCCCACCCCGCTTTGCCCTCTGGAGAGCAGAGGGCCGGGGGCAATAAAGGCTTCCGTTGCTTTCCTGAGCCGAGGCGCGTTGGGGCTGTTGATTGCTGCCCGAGGAGACTTTCCCTTTGCAGAATGCAGCTGCCAGAAGCTCGATTTGGGCCGTCGGTGTGACGGGGCCTCGGCGCTGAGCGGCTGAGCTGCCTCAGGTGTCATGGCTGGGTCGTGGGCATAGAAGGCCTTCGCATGCCCAATCCTGCTTCCCCGCCAAGGAGAACCCGTGGGGAGTGGGTTTCGGGCACCGGAGACCCCCAGCAAAGCAGCAGGGCCCAGGGAGCCAGGGGCAGCCCCGCCCCGCTTTGCCCTCTGGAGAGCGGAGGGCCTGAGGCGAAAACGGCTTGCCTTGCTTTCCTGAGCCGAGGCGCGTTGGGGCTGTTGTTGGCTGCCCGAGGAGACTTTCCCTTTGCACAATGCAGCCGCCAGAAGCTCGTTTTGGGCCGTCGGTGCGACGGGGCCTCGGCGCTGAGCGGCCGAGCTGGCTCAGGGGGCATGGCTGCGGCCTGGGCGCAGAAGGCCTTCGCGCGCCCAATCCTGCTTCCCCGCCATACAGAACACGTGGGGAGTGGGTTTCAGGCACCGGAGACCCCAAGCAAAGCAGCAGGGCCCAGGGAGGCAGAGGCAACCCCGCCCCGCTTTGCCCTCTGGAGAGCAGATGTCCGGGGGCGAAAACGGCTTGCGTTGCTTTCCTGAGCTGAGGCGGGTTGGGGCTGTTGATTGCTGCCCGAGGAGACTTTCCCTTTACACAATGCAGCTGCCAGAAGCTCGTTTTGGGCCGACGGTGCGACGGGGCCTCGGCGCTGATCGGCCGAGCTGGCTCAGGGGGCATGGCTGCGGCCTGGGCGTAGAAGGTCTTCACGTGCCCAATCCTCCTTCCTCGCCAAGGAGAACCCGTGGGGAGTGGGTTTCGGGCACGAGAGAGCCCTAGCAAAGTAGCAGGGCCCAGGGAGCCAGGGGCAGCCCCGCCCCGCTTTGCCCTCTGGAGAGCAGAGGGCCGTGGGCGAAAACGGCCTGCGTTGCTTTCCTGAGCTGAGGCCCGTTGGGGCTGTTGATTGCTGTGCGAGGAAACTTTCCCTTTGCACAATGCAGCTGCCAGAAGCTCGTTTTGGGCCGTCGGTGCGACGGGGCCTCGGCGCTGAGCGGCCGAGCTGGCTCAGGGGGCATGGCGGCAACCTGGGCCCAGAAGGACTTCGCGTGCTCAATCCTGCTTCCCCGCCAAGGAGAACCCGTGGGGAGTGGGTTTCGGGCACCGGAGACCCCCAGCAAAGCAGCAGGGCTCAGGGAGGCAGAGGCAGCCCCGCCCCGCTTTGCCCTCTGGAGAGCGGAGGGCCGGGGGCGAAAACGGCTTGCGTTGCTTTCCTGAGCCGAGGCGCGTTGGGGCTGTTGTTGGCTGCCCGAGGAGACTTTCCCTTTGCACAATGCAGCTGCCAGAAGCTCGTTTTGGGCCGTCGGTGCGACGGGGCCTCGGCGCTGAGCGGCCGAGCTGGCTCAGGGGGCATGGCTGGGGCGTGGACCCAAAAGGCCTTCGCGCGCCCAACCCTGCTTCCCCGCCAAGGAGAACCCGTGGGGAGTGGGTTTCGGGTGCCAGAGAACCCCAGCAAAGCAGCAGGTCCTAGGCTGCAAGGGCATTCCTCCCCGCTTTGCCCTCTGGAGAGCAGAGGGACGGTGGCGAAAACGGCTTGCGTTGCTTTCCCGAGCCGAGGCGCGTTGGGGCTGTTGATTGCTGCCCGAAGAGACTTTCCCTTTGCACAATGCAGCTGCCAGAAGCTCGTTTTGGGCCGTCGGTGCGAAGGGGCCTCGGCGCTGAGCGGCCGAGCTGGCTCAGGGGGCATGGCTGGGGCGTGGACCCAGAAGGCCTTCGCGCGCCCAATCCTGCTTCCCCGCCAAGGAGAACCCCTCGGAAGAGGGTTTCGGGCTTCGGAGACCCCCAGCAAAGCAGCAGGGCCGAGGGAGCCAGGGGCAGCTCCGCCCCACTTTGCCTTCTGGAGAGCGGAGGGCCGGGGACAAAAACGGCTTGCGTTGCTTTCCTGAGCTGAGCCGCGTTGGGGGTGTTGGTTGCTGTCCGAGGAGACTTTCCCTTTGCACAATGCAGCTGCCAGAAGCTCGTTTTGGGCCGTCGGTGCGACGGGGCCTCGGCGCTGAGCGGCCGAGCTGGCTCAGGGGTCATGGCGGCGGCCTGGGCGCAGAAGACCTTCGCGCGCCCAATCCTGCTTCCCCGCCAAGGAGAACCCGTGGGGAGTGGATTTCGGGCAGAGGAGACCCCCAGCAAAGCAGCAGGGCCCAGGGAGGCAGAGGCAGCCCCGCCCCGCTTTGCCCTCTTGAGAGCGGAGGGCCGTGGGCGAAAACGGCTTGCGTTGCTTTCCTGAGCCGAGGCGTGTTGGGGCTGTTGTTGGCTGCCCGAGGAGACTTTCCCTTTGCAGAATGCAGCTGCCAGAAGCTCGTTTTGGGCCGTCGGTGCGATGGGGCCTCGGCGATGAGCGGCCGAGCTGGCTCAGGGGGCATGGCTGGGGCGTGGACCCAAAAGGCCTTCGCGCCCCCAACCTTGCTTCCCCGCCAAGGAGAACCCGTGGGGAGTGGGTTTCGGGAGCCAGAGAACCCCAGCAAAGCAGCAGGTCCTAGGGTGCCAGGGCATCCCGCCCCCCTTCGCCCTCTGGAGAGCATAGGGCCGTGGTCGAAAACGGCTTGCGTTGCTTTCCTGAGCCGAGGCGTGTTGGGGCTGTTGTTGGCTGCCCGAGGAGACTTTCCCTTTGCACAATGCAGCTGCCAGAAGCTCGTTTTGGGCCGTCGGTGCGAAGGGGCCTCGGCGATGAGCGGCCGAGCTGGCTCAGGAGGCATGGCTGGGGCGTGGACCCAAAAGGCCTTCGCGCCCCCAATCCTGCTTCCCCGCCAAGGAGAACCCGTGGGGAGTGGGTTTCGGATGCCAGAGACCCCCAGCAAAGCAGCAGGTCCTAGGGTGCCAGGGCATCCCGCCCCGCTTTGCCCTCTGGAGAGCAGAGGGCCGGGGGCAAAAAAGGCTTCCGTTGCTTTCCTGAGCCGAGGCGCGTTGGGGCTGTTGATTGCTGCCCGAGGAGACTTTCCCTTTGCAGAATGCAGCTGCCAGAAGCTCGATTTGGGCCGTCGGTGTGACGGGGCCTCGGCGCTGAGCGGCTGAGCTGCCTCAGGTGTCATGGCTGGGTCGTGGGCATAGAAGGCCTTCGCATGCCCAATCCTGCTTCCCCGCCAAGGAGAACCCGTGGGGAGTGGGTTTCGGGCACCGGAGACCCCAAGCAAAGCAGCAGGGCCCAGGGAGCCAGGGGCAGCCCCGCCCCGCTTTGCCCTCTGGAGAGCAGAGGGCCGTGGGCGAAAACGGCTTGCGTTGCTTTCCTGAGCTGAGGCCCGTTGGGGCTGTTGATTGCTGCGCGAGGAAAATTTCCCTTTGCAGAATGCAGCTGCCAGAAGCTCGTTTTGGGCCGTCGTTGCGACGGGGCCTCGGCGCTGAGCGGCCGAGCTGGCTCAGGGGGCATGTAGGCAGCCTGGGCCCAGAAGGACTTCGCGTGCACAATCCTGCTTCCCCGCCAAGGAGAACCCGTGGGGAATGGGTTTCGGGCATCGGAGACCCCCAGTAAAGCAGCAGGGCTCAGGGAGGCAGAGGCAGCCCCGCCCCGCTTTGCCCTCTGGAGAGCGGAGGGCCGGGGGCGAAAACGGCTTGCGTTGCTTTCCTGAGCCGAGGCGCGTTGGGGCTGTTGTTGGCTGCCCGAGGAGACTTTCCCTTTGCACAATGCAGCTGCCAGAATCTCGTTTTGGGCCGTCGGTGCGACGGGGCCTCGGCGCTGAGCGGCCGAGCTGGCTCAGGGGGCATGGCTGCGTCCTGGGCGCAGAAGGCCTTCGCGCGCCCAACCCTGCTTCCCCGCCAAGGAGAACCCGTGGGGAGTGGGTTTCGGGTGCCAGAGAACCCCAGCAAAGCAGCAGGTCCTAGGGTGCAAGGGCATTCCTCCCCGCTTTGCCCTCTAGAGAGCAGAGGGCCGGTGGCGAAAGCGGCTTGCGTTGCTTTCCCGAGCCGAGGCGCGTTGGGGCTGTTGATTGCTGCCCGAGGAGACTTTCCCTTTGCAGAATGCAGCTGCCAGAAGCTCGTTTTGGGCCGTCGGTGCGACGGGGCCTCGGCGCTGAGCGGCCGAGCTGGCTCAGGGGGCATGGCGGCGGCCTGGGCGCAGAAGGCCTTCGCGTGCACAATCCTGCTTCCCCGCAAAGGAGAACCCGTGGGGAGTGGGTTTCGGGCACCGGAGACCCCCAGCAAAGCAGCAGGGCCCAGGGAGGCAGAGGCAGCCCCGCCCCGCTTTGCCCTCTGGAGAGCGGAGGGCCGTGGGCAAAAACGGCTTGCGTTGCTTTCCTGAGCCGAGGCGCGTTGGGGCTGTTGATTGCTGCCCGAGGAGACTTTCCCTTTGCAGAATGCAGCCGCCAGAAGCTCGTTTTGGGCCGTCGGTGCGACGGGGCCTCGGCCCTGAGCGGCCGAGGTAGCTCAGGGGCATGGCTGCGGCCTTGGCCCAGAAGGACTTCGCGCACCCAATCCTGCTTCCCCGCCAAGGAGAACCCCTCGGGAGTGGGTTTCCGGTGCCAGAGACCCCCAGCAAAGCAGCAGGGCCTAGGGTGCCAGGGCATCCCGCCCCGCTTTGCCCTCTGGAGAGCAGAGGGCCGTGGGCGTAACGGCTTGCGTTGCTTTCCTGAGCCAAGGCGCGTTGGGGCTGTTGATTGCTGCCCGAAGAGACTTTCCCTTTGCAGAATGCAGCTGCCAGGAGCTCGTTTTGGGCCGTCGGTGCGACGGGGTCTCGGCGCTGAGCAGTCGAGCTGGCTCAGGGGGCATGGCAGCGGCCAGGGCGCAGAAGGACTTCGCGCACCCAATCCTGCTTCCCCGCCATGCAGAACACGTGGGGAGTGGGTTTCGGGCACCGGAGACCCCCAGCAAAGCAGCAGGGCCCAGGGAGGCAGAGGCAACCCCGCCCCGCTTTGCCCTCTGGAGAGCAGATGGCCGGGGGCGAAAACGGCTTGCGTTGCTTTCCTGAGCTGAGGCGGGTTGGGGCTGTTGATTGCTGCCCGAGGAGACTTTCCCTTTACACAATGCAGCTGCCAGAAGCTCGTTTTGGGCCGACGGTGCGACGGGGCCTCGGCGCTGATCGGCCGAGCTGGCTCAGGGGGCATGGCTGCGGCCTGGGCGTAGAAGGTCTTCACGTGCCCAATCCTGCTTCCTCGCCAAGGAGAACCCGTGGGGAGTGGGTTTCGGGCACGAGAGAGCCCTAGCAAAGTAGCAGGGCCCAGGGAGCCAGGGGCAGCCCCGCCCCGCTTTGCCCTCTGGAGAGCAGAGGGCCGTGGGCGAAAACGGCCTGCGTTGCTTTCCTGAGCTGAGGCCCGTTGGGGCTGTTGATTTCTGTGCGAGGAAACTTTCCCTTTGCACAATGCAGCTGCCAGAAGCTCGTTTTGGGCCGTCGGTGCGACGGGGCCTCTGCGCTGAGCGGCCGAGCTGGCTCAGGGGGCATGGCGGCAACCTAGGCCCAGAAGGACTTCGCGTGCACAATCCTGCTTCCCCGCCAAGGAGAACCCGTGGGGAGTGGGTTTCGGGCACCGGAGACCCCCAGTAAAGCAGCAGGGCTCAGGGAGGCAGAGGCAGCCCCGCCCCGCTTTGCCCTCTGGAGAGCGGAGGGCCGGGGGCGAAAACGGCTTGCGTTGCTTCCCTGAGCTGAAGCACGTTGGGGCTGTTCATTGCTGCCCGAGGAGACTTTCCCTTTGCAGAATGCAGCTGCCAGAAGCTCGTTTTGGGCCGTCGGTGCGACGGGGCCTCGGCGCTGAGCGGCCGAGCTGGCTCAGGGGGCATGGCTGGGGCGTGGACCCAAAAGGCCTTCGCGCGCCCAACCCTGCTTCCCCGCCAAGGAGAACCCGTGGGGAGTGGGTTTCGGGTGCCAGAGATCCCCAGCAAAGCAGCAGGTCCTAGGGTGCAAGGCCATTCCTCCCCGCTTTGCCCTCTGGAGAGCAGAGGGCCGGTGGCGACAACGGCTTGCGTTGCTTTCCTGAGCCGAGGCGCGTTGGGGCTCTTGTTGGCTGCCCGAGGAGACTTTCCCTTTGCACAATGCAGCTGCCAGAAGCTCGTTTTGGGCCGTCGTTGCGACGGGGCCTCGGCGCTGAGCGGCCAAGCTGGCTCAGGGGGCATGGCTGGGTTGTGGACCCAAAAGGCCTTCCCGAACCCAATGCTGCTTCCCCGCCAAGGAGAACACGTGGGGAGTGGGTTTCGGGCATCGGAGACCCCCAGCAAAGCAGCAGGGCCCAGGGAGGCAGAGGCAGCCCCGCCCCGCTTTGCCCTCTGAAGAGCAGAGGGCCGGGGGCGAAAACGGCTTGCGTTGCTTTCCTGAGCTGAAGCACGTTGGGGCTGTTGATTGCTGCCCGAGGAGACTTTCCCTTTGCACAATGCAGCTGCCAGAAGCTCGTTTTGGGCCGTCGGTGCGACGGGGCCTCGGCCCTGAGCGGCCGAGGTAGCTCAGGGGCATGGCTGCGGCCTTGGCCCAGAAGGACTTCGCGCACCCAATCCTGCTTCCCCGCCAAGGAGAACCCCTCGGGAGTGGGTTTCCGGTGCCAGAGACCCCCAGCAAAGCAGCAGGGCCTAGGGTGCCAGTGCATCCCGCCCCGCTTTGCCCTCTGGAGAGCAGAGGGCCGTGGGCGTAACGGCTTGCGTTGCATTCCTGAGCCAAGGCGCGTTGGGGCTGTTGATTGCTGCCCGAAGAGACTTTCCCTTTGCAGAATGCAGCTGCCAGAAGCTCGTTTTGGGCCGTCGGTGCGTCGGGGCCTCGGCCCTGAGCGGCCGAGGTGGCTCAGGGGGCATGGTTGCGGCCAGGGCGCAGAAGGCCGTTGCGGACCCAATCCTGCTTCCCCGCCATGGAGAACACGTGGGGAGTGGGTTTCGGGCACCGGAGACCCCCAGCAAAGCAGCAGGGCCCAGGGAGGCAGAGGCAGCCCCGCCCCGCTTTGCCCTCTGAAGAGCAGAGGGCCGGGGGCGAAAACGGCTTGCGTTGCTTTCCTGAGCTGAAGCACGTTGGGGCTGTTGATTGCTGCCCGAGGAGACTTTCCCTTTGCACAATACAGCTGCCAGAAGCTCGTTTTGGGCGTCGTTGCGACGGGGCCTCGGCGCTGAGCGGCCGAGCTGGCTCAGGGGGCATGGCTGGGGCGTGGACCCAAAAGGCCTTCGCGCGCCCAACCCTGCTTCCCCGCCATGGAGAACCCGTGGGGAGTGGGTTTCGGGTGCCAGAGATCCCCAGCAAAGCAGCAGGTCCTAGGGTGCAAGGCCATTCCTCCCCGCTTTGCCCTCTGGAGAACAGAGGGCCTGTGGCGAAAATGGCTTGCGTTGCTTCCCTGGGCTGAGGCGCGTTGGGGCTGTTGATTGCTGCCCGAGGAGACTTTCCCTTTGCACAATGCAGCTGCCAGAAGCTCGTTTTGGGCGTCGTTGCGACGGGGCCTCGGCGCTGAGCGGCCGAGCTGGCTCAGGGGGCATGGCTGGGGCGTGGACCCAAAAGGCCTTCGCGCGCCCAATCCTGCTTCCCCGCCAAGGAGAACCCGTGGGCAGTGGGTTTCGGATGCCAGAGACCCCCAGCAAAGCAGCAGGTCCTAGGGTGCCAGGGCATCCCACCCCGCTTTGCCCTCTGGAGAGCAGAGGGCCGGGGGCAATAAAGGCTTCCGTTGCTTTCCTGAGCCGAGGCGCGTTGGGGCTGTTGATTGCTGCCCGAGGAGACTTTCCCTTTGCAGAATGCAGCTGCCAGAAGCTCGATTTGGGCCGTCGGTGTGACGGGGCCTCGGCGCTGAGCGGCTGAGCTGCCTCAGGTGTCATGGCTGGGTCGTGGGCATAGAAGGCCTTCGCATGCCCAATCCTGCTTCCCCGCCAAGGAGAACCCGTGGGGAGTGGGTTTCGGGCACCGGAGACCCCCAGCAAAGCAGCAGGGCCCAGGGAGCCAGGGGCAGCCCCGCCCCGCTTTGCCCTCTGGAGAGCGGAGGGCCTGAGGCGAAAACGGCTTGCCTTGCTTTCCTGAGCCGAGGCGCGTTGGGGCTGTTGTTGGCTGCCCGAGGAGACTTTCCCTTTGCACAATGCAGCCGCCAGAAGCTCGTTTTGGGCCGTCGGTGCGACGGGGCCTCGGCGCTGAGCGGCCGAGCTGGCTCAGGGGGCATGGCTGCGGCCTGGGCGCAGAAGGCCTTCGCGCGCCCAATCCTGCTTCCCCGCCATACAGAACACGTGGGGAGTGGGTTTCAGGCACCGGAGACCCCAAGCAAAGCAGCAGGGCCCAGGGAGGCAGAGGCAACCCCGCCCCGCTTTGCCCTCTGGAGAGCAGATGTCCGGGGGCGAAAACGGCTTGCGTTGCTTTCCTGAGCTGAGGCGGGTTGGGGCTGTTGATTGCTGCCCGAGGAGACTTTCCCTTTACACAATGCAGCTGCCAGAAGCTCGTTTTGGGCCGACGGTGCGACGGGGCCTCGGCGCTGATCGGCCGAGCTGGCTCAGGGGGCATGGATGCGGCCTGGGCGTAGAAGGTCTTCACGTGCCCAATCCTCCTTCCTCGCCAAGGAGAACCCGTGGGGAGTGGGTTTCGGGCACGAGAGAGCCCTAGCAAAGTAGCAGGGCCCAGGGAGCCAGGGGCAGCCCCGCCCCGCTTTGCCCTCTGGAGAGCAGAGGGCCGTGGGCGAAAACGGCCTGCGTTGCTTTCCTGAGCTGAGGCCCGTTGGGGCTGTTGATTGCTGTGCGAGGAAACTTTCCCTTTGCACAATGCAGCTGCCAGAAGCTCGTTTTGGGCCGTCGGTGCGACGGGGCCTCGGCGCTGAGCGGCCGAGCTGGCTCAGGGGGCATGGCGGCAACCTGGGCCCAGAAGGACTTCGCGTGCTCAATCCTGCTTCCCCGCCAAGGAGAACCCGTGGGGAGTGGGTTTCGGGCACCGGAGACCCCCAGCAAAGCAGCAGGGCTCAGGGAGGCAGAGGCAGCCCCGCCCCGCTTTGCCCTCTGGAGAGCGGAGGGCCGGGGGCGAAAACGGCTTGCGTTGCTTTCCTGAGCCGAGGCGCGTTGGGGCTGTTGTTGGCTGCCCGAGGAGACTTTCCCTTTGCACAATGCAGCTGCCAGAAGCTCGTTTTGGGCCGTCGGTGCGACGGGGCCTCGGCGCTGAGCGGCCGAGCTGGCTCAGGGGGCATGGCTGGGGCGTGGACCCAAAAGGCCTTCGCGCGCCCAACCCTGCTTCCCCGCCAAGGAGAACCCGTGGGGAGTGGGTTTCGGGTGCCAGAGAACCCCAGCAAAGCAGCAGGTCCTAGGCTGCAAGGGCATTCCTCCCCGCTTTGCCCTCTGGAGAGCAGAGGGACGGTGGCGAAAACGGCTTGCGTTGCTTTCCCGAGCCGAGGCGCGTTGGGGCTGTTGATTGCTGCCCGAAGAGACTTTCCCTTTGCACAATGCAGCTGCCAGAAGCTCGTTTTGGGCCGTCGGTGCGAAGGGGCCTCGGCGCTGAGCGGCCGAGCTGGCTCAGGGGGCATGGCTGGGGCGTGGACCCAGAAGGCCTTCGCGCGCCCAATCCTGCTTCCCCGCCAAGGAGAACCCCTCGGAAGAGGGTTTCGGGCTTCGGAGACCCCCAGCAAAGCAGCAGGGCCGAGGGAGCCAGGGGCAGCTCCGCCCCACTTTGCCTTCTGGAGAGCGGAGGGCCGGGGACAAAAACGGCTTGCGTTGCTTTCCTGAGCTGAGCCGCGTTGGGGGTGTTGGTTGCTGTCCGAGGAGACTTTCCCTTTGCACAATGCAGCTGCCAGAAGCTCGTTTTGGGCCGTCGGTGCGACGGGGCCTCGGCGCTGAGCGGCCGAGCTGGCTCAGGGGTCATGGCGGCGGCCTGGGCGCAGAAGACCTTCGCGCGCCCAATCCTGCTTCCCCGCCAAGGAGAACCCGTGGGGAGTGGATTTCGGGCAGAGGAGACCCCCAGCAAAGCAGCAGGGCCCAGGGAGGCAGAGGCAGCCCCGCCCCGCTTTGCCCTCTTGAGAGCGGAGGGCCGTGGGCGAAAACGGCTTGCGTTGCTTTCCTGAGCCGAGGCGTGTTGGGGCTGTTGTTGGCTGCCCGAGGAGACTTTCCCTTTGCAGAATGCAGCTGCCAGAAGCTCGTTTTGGGCCGTCGGTGCGATGGGGCCTCGGCGCTGAGCGGCCGAGCTGGCTCAGGGGGCATGGCTGGGGCGTGGACCCAAAAGGCCTTCGCGCCCCCAACCTTGCTTCCCCGCCAAGGAGAACCCGTGGGGAGTGGGTTTCGGGAGCCAGAGAACCCCAGCAAAGCAGCAGGTCCTAGGGTGCCAGGGCATCCCGCCCCCCTTCGCCCTCTGGAGAGCATAGGGCCGTGGTCGAAAACGGCTTGCGTTGCTTTCCTGAGCCGAGGCGTGTTGGGGCTGTTGTTGGCTGCCCGAGGAGACTTTCCCTTTGCACAATGCAGCTGCCAGAAGCTCGTTTTGGGCCGTCGGTGCGAAGGGGCCTCGGCGATGAGCGGCCGAGCTGGCTCAGGAGGCATGGCTGGGGCGTGGACCCAAAAGGCCTTCGCGCGCCCAATCCTGCTTCCCCGCCAAGGAGAACCCGTGGGGAGTGGGTTTCGGATGCCAGAGACCCCCAGCAAAGCAGCAGGTCCTAGGGTGCCAGGGCATCCCGCCCCGCTTTGCCCTCTGGAGAGCAGAGGGCCGGGGGCAAAAAAGGCTTCCGTTGCTTTCCTGAGCCGAGGCGCGTTGGGGCTGTTGATTGCTGCCCGAGGAGACTTTCCCTTTGCAGAATGCAGCTGCCAGAAGCTCGATTTGGGCCGTCGGTGTGACGGGGCCTCGGCGCTGAGCGGCTGAGCTGCCTCAGGTGTCATGGCTGGGTCGTGGGCATAGAAGGCCTTCGCATGCCCAATCCTGCTTCCCCGCCAAGGAGAACCCGTGGGGAGTGGGTTTCGGGCACCGGAGACCCCCAGCAAAGCAGCAGGGCCCAGGGAGCCAGGGGCAGCCCCGCCCCGCTTTGCCCTCTGGAGAGCGGAGGGCCTGAGGCGAAAACGGCTTGCCTTGCTTTCCTGAGCCGAGGCGCGTTGGGGCTGTTGTTGGCTGCCCGAGGAGACTTTCCCTTTGCACAATGCAGCCGCCAGAAGCTCGTTTTGGGCCGTCGGTGCGAAGGGGTCTCGGCGCTGAGCGGCCGAGCTGGCTCAGGGGGCATGGCTGTGGCGTGGACCCAAAAGGCCTTCGCGCGCCCAATCTTGCTTCCCCGCCAAGGAGAACCCGTGGGGAGTGGGTTTCGGGTGCCAGAGACCCCCAGCAAAGCAGCAGGTCCTAGGGTGCCAGGGCATCCCGCCCCACTTTGCCTTCTGGAGAGCAGAGGGAAGGTGGCGAAAACGGCTTGCGTTGCTTTCCTGAGCCGAGGCGCGTTGGGGTGTTGTTGGCTGCCCGAGGAGACTTTCCCTTTGCAGAATGCAGCTGCCAGAAGCTCGTTTTGGGCCGTCGGTGCGACGGGGCCTTGGCGCTGAGCGGCCGAGCTGGCTCAGGGGGCATGGCTGGGGCGTGGACCCAAAAGGCCTTCCCGAACCCAATGCTGCTTCCCCGCCAAGGAGAACCCCTCGGAAGTGGATTTCGGGCATCGGAGACCCCCAGCAAAGCAGCAGGGCCCAGGGAGGCAGAGGCAACCCCGCCCCGCTTTGCCCACTGAAGAGCAGTGGGCCGGGGGCGAAAACGGCTTGCGTTGCTTTCCTGAGCTGAAGCACGTTGGGGCTGTTGATTGCTGCCCGAGGAGACTTTCCCTTTGCAGAATGCAGCTGCCAGAAGCTCGTTTTGGGCCGTCGGTGCGACGGGGCCTCGGCCCTGAGCGGCCGAGGTAGCTCAGGGGCATGGCTGCGGCCTTGGCCCAGAAGGACTTCGCGCACCCAATCCTGCTTCCCCGCCAAGGAGAACCCCTCGGGAGTGGGTTTCCGGTGCCAGAGACCCCCAGCAAAGCAGCAGGACCTAGGGTGCCAGGGCATCCCGCCCCGCTTTGCCCTCTGGAGAGCAGAGGGCCGTGGGCGTAACGGCTTGCGTTGCTTTCCTGAGCCAAGGCGCATTGGGGCTGTTGATTGCTGCCCGAAGAGACTTTCCCTTTGCAGAATGCAGCTGATAGGAGCTCGTTTTGGGCCGTCGGTGCGACGGGGTCTCGGCGCTGAGCAGTCGAGCTGGCTCAGGGGGCATGGCAGCGGCCAGGGCGCAGAAGGACTTCGCGCACCCAATCCTGCTTCCCCGCCATACAGAACACGTGGGGAGTGGGTTTCGGGCACCGGAGACCCCAAGCAAAGCAGCTGGGCCCAGGGAGGCAGAGGCAACCCCGCCCCGCTTTGCCCACTGGAGAGCAGATGGCCGGGGGCGAAAACGGCTTGCGTTGCTTTCCTGAGCTGAGGCGGGTTGGGGCTGTTGATTGCTGCCCGAGGAGACTTTCCCTTTACACAATGCAGCTGCCAGAAGCTCGTTTTGGGCCGACGGTGCGACGGGGCCTCGGCGCTGATCGGCCGAGCTGGCTCAGGGGGCATGGCTGCGGCCTGGGCGTAGAAGGTCTTCACGTGCCCAATCCTGCTTCCTCGCCAAGGAGAACCCGTGGGGAGTGGGTTTCGGGCACGAGAGAGCCCTAGCAAAGTAGCAGGGCCCAGGGAGCCAGGGGCAGCCCCGCCCCGCTTTGCCCTCTGGAGAGCAGAGGGCCGTGGGCGAAAACGGCCTGCGTTGCTTTCCTGAGCTGAGGCCCGTTGGGGCTGTTGATTTCTGTGCGAGGAAACTTTCCCTTTGCACAATGCAGCTGCCAGAAGCTCGTTTTGGGCCGTCGGTGCGACAGGGCCTCGGCGCTGAGCGGCCGAGCTGGCTCAGGGGGCATGGCGGCAACCTGGGCCCAGAAGGACTTCGCGTGCTCAATCCTGCTTCCCCGCCAAGGAGAACCCGTGGGGAGTGGGTTTCGGGCACCGGAGACCCCCAGCATAGCAGCAGGGCTCAGGGAGGCAGAGGCAGCCCCGCCCCGCTTTGCCCTCTGGAGAGCGGAGGGCCGGGGGCGAAAACGGCTTGCGTTGCTTTCCTGAGCCGAGGCGCGTTGGGGCTGTTGTTGGCTGCCCGAGGAGACTTTCCCTTTGCACAATGCAGCTGCCAGAAGCTCGTTTTGGGCCGTCGGTGCGACGGGGCCTCGGCGCTGAGCGGCCGAGCTGGCTCAGGGGGCATGGCTGGGGCGTGGACCCAAAAGGCCTTCGCGCGCCCAACCCTGCTTCCCCGCCAAGGAGAACCCGTGGGGAGTGGGTTTCGGGTGCCAGAGAACCCCAGCAAAGCAGCAGGTCCTAGGGTGCAAGGGCATTCCTCCCCGCTTTGCACTCTGGAGAGCAGAGGGACGGTGGCGAAAACGGCTTGCGTTGCTTTCCCGAGCCGAGGCGCGTTGGGGCTGTTGATTGCTGCCCGAAGAGACTTTCCCTTTGCACAATGCAGCTGCCAGAAGCTCGTTTTGGGCCGTCGGTGCGACGGGGCCTCGGCGCTGAGCGGCCGAGCTGGCTCAGGGGGCATGGCTGGGGCGTGGACCCAGAAGGCCTTCGCGCGCCCAATCCTGCTTCCCCGCCAAGGAGAACCCCTCGGAAGAGGGTTTCGGGCTTCGGAGACCCCCAGCAAAGCAGCAGGGCCGAGGGAGCCAGGGGCAGCTCCGCCCCACTTTGCCTTCTGGAGAGCGGAGGGCCGGGGACAAAAACGGCTTGCGTTGCTTTCCTGAGCTGAGCCGCGTTGGGGGTGTTGGTTGCTGTCCGAGGAGACTTTCCCTTTGCACAATGCAGCTGCCAGAAGCTCGTTTTGGGCCGTCGGTGCGACGGGGCCTCGGCGCTGAGCGGCCGAGCTGGCTCAGGGGGCATGGCTGGGGCGTGGACCCAGAAGGCCTTCGCGCGCCCAATCCTGCTTCCCCGCCAAGGAGAACCCCTCGGAAGAGGGTTTCGGGCTTCGGAGACCCCCAGCAAAGCAGCAGGGCCGAGGGAGCCAGGGGCAGCTCCGCCCCACTTTGCCTTCTGGAGAGCGGAGGGCCGGGGACAAAAACGGCTTGCGTTGCTTTCCTGAGCTGAGCCGCGTTGGGGGTGTTGGTTGCTGTCCGAGGAGACTTTCCCTTTGCACAATGCAGCTGCCAGAAGCTCGTTTTGGGTCGTCGGTGCGACGGGGCCTCGGCGCTGAGCGGCCGAGCTGGCTCAGGGGTCATGGCGGCGGCCTGGGCGCAGAAGACCTTCGCGCGCCCAATCCTGCTTCCCCGCCAAGGACAACCCGTGGGGAGTGGGTTTCGGGCACCGGAGACCCCCAGCAAAGCAGCAGGGCCCAGGGAGGCAGAGGCAGCCCCGCCCCGCTTTGCCCTCTTGAGAGCGGAGGGCCGTGGGCGAAAACGGCTTGCGTTGCTTTCCTGAGCCAAGGCGTGTTGGGGCTGTTGTTGGCTGCCCGAGGAGACTTTCCCTTTGCAGAATGCAGCTGCCAGAAGCTCGTTTTGGGCCGTCGGTGCGATGGGGCCTCGGCGATGAGCGGCCGAGCTGGCTCAGGGGGCATGGCTGGGGCGTGGACCCAAAAGGCCTTCGCGCCCCCAACCTTGCTTCCCCGCCAAGGAGAACCCGTGGGGAGTGGGTTTCGGGAGCCAGAGAACCCCAGCAAAGCAGCAGGTCCTAGGGTGCCAGGGCATCCCGCCCCCCTTCGCCCTCTGGAGAGCATAGGGCCGTGGTCGAAAACGGCTTGCGTTGCTTTCCTGAGCCGAGGCGCGTTGGGGCTGTTGTTGGCTGCCCGAGGAGACTTTCCCTTTGCACAATGCAGCTGCCAGAAGCTCGTTTTGGGCCGTCGGTGCGACGGGGCCTCGGCGCTGTGCGGCCGAGCTGGCTCAAGGGGCATGGCTGCGGCCTGGGCCCAGAAGGACGTCGCACACCCAATCCTGCTTCCCTGCCAAGGAGAACCCCTCGGGAGTAGGTTTCGGGCATTGGACACCACCAGCAAAGCAGCAGGGCCCAGGGAGCCAGGGGGAGCCCCGCCCCGCTTTGCCCTCTGGAGAGCGGAGGGCCGGGGGCGAAAACGGCTTGCGTTGCTTTCCTGAGCCGAGGCGCGTTGGGGCTGTTGTTGGCTGCCCGAGGAGACTTTCCCTTTGCACAATGCAGCTGCCAGAAGCTCGTTTTGGGCCGTCGGTGCGACGGGGCCTCGGCGCTGAGCGGCCGAGCTGGCTCAGGGGGCTTGGCGGCGGTCTGGGCGCAGAAGGCCTTCGCGTGCACAATCCTGCTTCCCCGCCAAGGAGAACCCGTGGGGAGTGGGTTTCGGGCAGAGGAGACCCCCAGCAAAGCAGCAGGGCCCAGGGAGGCAGAGGCAGCCCCGCCCCGCTTTGCCCTCTGGAGAGCGGAGGGCCGGGGGCGAAAACGGCTTGCGTTTCTTTCCTGAGCCGAGGTGCGTTGGGGCTGTTGATTGCTGCCCAAGGAGACTTTCCCTTTGCAGAATGCAGCTGCCAGAAGCTCGTTTTGGGCCGTCGGTGCGAAGGGGCCTCGGCGCTGAGCGGCCGAGCTGGCTCAGGGGGCTTGGCCGCGGCCTGGGCGCAGAAGGCCTTCGCGTGCACAATCCTGCTTCCCCGCCATGGAGAACCCGTGGGGAGTGGGTTTCGGGCACTGGAGACCCCCAGCAAAGCAGCAGGGCCCAGGGCGCCAGGGGGAGCCCCGCCCCGCTTTGCCCTCTGGAGTGCGGAGGGCCGTGGGCGAAAACGGCTTGCGTTGCTTTCCTGAGCCGAGGCGCGTTGGGGCTGTTGATTGCTGCCCGAGGAGACTTTCCCTTTGCACAATGCAGCTGCCAGAAGCTCCTTTTGGGCCGTCGGTGCGAAGGGGCCTCGGCGCTGAGCGGCTGAGCTGCCTCAGGTGTCATGGCTGGGTCGTGGGCATAGAAGGCCTTCGCATGCCCAATCCTGCTTCCCCGCCAAGGAGAACCCGTGGGGAGTGGGTTTCGGGCACCGGAGACCCCCAGCAAAGCAGCAGGGCCCAGGGAGCCAGGGGCAGCCCCGCCCCGCTTTGCCCTCTGGAGAGCGGAGGGCCTGAGGCGAAAACGGCTTGCCTTGCTTTCCTGAGCCGAGGCGCGTTGGGGCTGTTGTTGGCTGCCCGAGGAGACTTTCCCTTTGCACAATGCAGCCGCCAGAAGCTCGTTTTGGGCCGTCGGTGCGAAGGGGTCTCGGCGCTGAGCGGCCGAGCTGGCTCAGGGGGCATGGCTGTGGCGTGGACCCAAAAGGCCTTCGCGCGCCCAATCTTGCTTCCCCGCCAAGGAGAACCCGTGGGGAGTGGGTTTCGGGTGCCAGAGACCCCCAGCAAAGCAGCAGGTCCTAGGGTGCCAGGGCATCCCGCCCCACTTTGCCTTCTGGAGAGCAGAGGGAAGGTGGCGAAAACGGCTTGCGTTGCTTTCCTGAGCCGAGGCGCGTTGGGGTGTTGTTGGCTGCCCGAGGAGACTTTCCCTTTGCAGAATGCAGCTGCCAGAAGCTCGTTTTGGGCCGTCGGTGCGACGGGGCCTTGGCGCTGAGCGGCCGAGCTGGCTCAGGGGGCATGGCTGGGGCGTGGACCCAAAAGGCCTTCCCGAACCCAATGCTGCTTCCCCGCCAAGGAGAACCCCTCGGAAGTGGATTTCGGGCATCGGAGACCCCCAGCAAAGCAGCAGGGCCCAGGGAGGCAGAGGCAACCCCGCCCCGCTTTGCCCACTGAAGAGCAGTGGGCCGGGGGCGAAAACGGCTTGCGTTGCTTTCCTGAGCTGAAGCACGTTGGGGCTGTTGATTGCTGCCCGAGGAGACTTTCCCTTTGCAGAATGCAGCTGCCAGAAGCTCGTTTTGGGCCGTCGGTGCGACGGGGCCTCGGCCCTGAGCGGCCGAGGTAGCTCAGGGGCATGGCTGCGGCCTTGGCCCAGAAGGACTTCGCGCACCCAATCCTGCTTCCCCGCCAAGGAGAACCCCTCGGGAGTGGGTTTCCGGTGCCAGAGACCCCCAGCAAAGCAGTAGGACCTAGGGTGCCAGGGCATCCCGCCCCGCTTTGCCCTCTGGAGAGCAGAGGGCCGTGGGCGTAACGGCTTGCGTTGCTTTCCTGAGCCAAGGCGCATTGGGGCTGTTGATTGCTGCCCGAAGAGACTTTCCCTTTGCAGAATGCAGCTGATAGGAGCTCGTTTTGGGCCGTCGGTGCGACGGGGTCTCGGCGCTGAGCAGTCGAGCTGGCTCAGGGGGCATGGCAGCGGCCAGGGCGCAGAAGGACTTCGCGCACCCAATCCTGCTTCCCCGCCATACAGAACACGTGGGGAGTGGGTTTCGGGCACCGGAGACCCCAAGCAAAGCAGCTGGGCCCAGGGAGGCAGAGGCAACCCCGCCCCGCTTTGCCCACTGGAGAGCAGATGGCCGGGGGCGAAAACGGCTTGCGTTGCTTTCCTGAGCTGAGGCGGGTTGGGGCTGTTGATTGCTGCCCGAGGAGACTTTCCCTTTACACAATGCAGCTGCCAGAAGCTCGTTTTGGGCCGACGGTGCGACGGGGCCTCGGCGCTGATCGGCCGAGCTGGCTCAGGGGGCATGGCTGCGGCCTGGGCGTAGAAGGTCTTCACGTGCCCAATCCTGCTTCCTCGCCAAGGAGAACCCGTGGGGAGTGGGTTTCGGGCACGAGAGAGCCCTAGCAAAGTAGCAGGGCCCAGGGAGCCAGGGGCAGCCCCGCCCCGCTTTGCCCTCTGGAGAGCAGAGGGCCGTGGGCGAAAACGGCCTGCGTTGCTTTCCTGAGCTGAGGCCCGTTGGGGCTGTTGATTTCTGTGCGAGGAAACTTTCCCTTTGCACAATGCAGCTGCCAGAAGCTCGTTTTGGGCCGTCGGTGCGACAGGGCCTCGGCGCTGAGCGGCCGAGCTGGCTCAGGGGGCATGGCGGCAACCTGGGCCCAGAAGGACTTCGCGTGCTCAATCCTGCTTCCCCGCCAAGGAGAACCCGTGGGGAGTGGGTTTCGGGCACCGGAGACCCCCAGCATAGCAGCAGGGCTCAGGGAGGCAGAGGCAGCCCCGCCCCGCTTTGCCCTCTGGAGAGCGGAGGGCCGGGGGCGAAAACGGCTTGCGTTGCTTTCCTGAGCCGAGGCGCGTTGGGGCTGTTGTTGGCTGCCCGAGGAGACTTTCCCTTTGCACAATGCAGCTGCCAGAAGCTCGTTTTGGGCCGTCGGTGCGACGGGGCCTCGGCGCTGAGCGGCCGAGCTGGCTCAGGGGGCATGGCTGGGGCGTGGACCCAAAAGGCCTTCGCGCGCCCAACCCTGCTTCCCCGCCAAGGAGAACCCGTGGGGAGTGGGTTTCGGGTGCCAGAGAACCCCAGCAAAGCAGCAGGTCCTAGGGTGCAAGGGCATTCCTCCCCGCTTTGCACTCTGGAGAGCAGAGGGACGGTGGCGAAAACGGCTTGCGTTGCTTTCCCGAGCCGAGGCGCGTTGGGGCTGTTGATTGCTGCCCGAAGAGACTTTCCCTTTGCACAATGCAGCTGCCAGAAGCTCGTTTTGGGCCGTCGGTGCGACGGGGCCTCGGCGCTGAGCGGCCGAGCTGGCTCAGGGGGCATGGCTGGGGCGTGGACCCAGAAGGCCTTCGCGCGCCCAATCCTGCTTCCCCGCCAAGGAGAACCCCTCGGAAGAGGGTTTCGGGCTTCGGAGACCCCCAGCAAAGCAGCAGGGCCGAGGGAGCCAGGGGCAGCTCCGCCCCACTTTGCCTTCTGGAGAGCGGAGGGCCGGGGACAAAAACGGCTTGCGTTGCTTTCCTGAGCTGAGCCGCGTTGGGGGTGTTGGTTGCTGTCCGAGGAGACTTTCCCTTTGCACAATGCAGCTGCCAGAAGCTCGTTTTGGGCCGTCGGTGCGACGGGGCCTCGGCGCTGAGCGGCCGAGCTGGCTCAGGGGGCATGGCTGGGGCGTGGACCCAGAAGGCCTTCGCGCGCCCAATCCTGCTTCCCCGCCAAGGAGAACCCCTCGGAAGAGGGTTTCGGGCTTCGGAGACCCCCAGCAAAGCAGCAGGGCCGAGGGAGCCAGGGGCAGCTCCGCCCCACTTTGCCTTCTGGAGAGCGGAGGGCCGGGGACAAAAACGGCTTGCGTTGCTTTCCTGAGCTGAGCCGCGTTGGGGGTGTTGGTTGCTGTCCGAGGAGACTTTCCCTTTGCACAATGCAGCTGCCAGAAGCTCGTTTTGGGCCGTCGGTGCGACGGGGCCTCGGCGCTGAGCGGCCGAGCTGGCTCAGGGGGCTTGGCGGCGGTCTGGGCGCAGAAGGCCTTCGCGTGCACAATCCTGCTTCCCCGCCAAGGAGAACCCGTGGGGAGTGGGTTTCGGGCAGAGGAGACCCCCAGCAAAGCAGCAGGGCCCAGGGAGGCAGAGGCAGCCCCGCCCCGCTTTGCCCTCTGGAGAGCGGAGGGCCGGGGGCGAAAACGGCTTGCGTTTCTTTCCTGAGCCGAGGTGCGTTGGGGCTGTTGATTGCTGCCCAAGGAGACTTTCCCTTTGCAGAATGCAGCTGCCAGAAGCTCGTTTTGGGCCGTCGGTGCGAAGGGGCCTCGGCGCTGAGCGGCCGAGCTGGCTCAGGGGGCTTGGCCGCGGCCTGGGCGCAGAAGGCCTTCGCGTGCACAATCCTGCTTCCCCGCCATGGAGAACCCGTGGGGAGTGGGTTTCGGGCACTGGAGACCCCCAGCAAAGCAGCAGGGCCCAGGGCGCCAGGGGGAGCCCCGCCCCGCTTTGCCCTCTGGAGTGCGGAGGGCCGTGGGCGAAAACGGCTTGCGTTGCTTTCCTGAGCCGAGGCGCGTTGGGGCTGTTGATTGCTGCCCGAGGAGACTTTCCCTTTGCACAATGCAGCTGCCAGAAGCTCCTTTTGGGCCGTCGGTGCGAAGGGGCCTCGGCGATGAGCGGCCGAGCTGGCTCAGGAGGCATGGCTGGGGCGTGGACCCAAAAGGCCTTCGCGCGCCCAATCCTGCTTCCCCGCCAAGGAGAACCCGTGGGGAGTGGGTTTCGGGTGCCAGAGACCCCCAGCAAATCAGCAGGTCCTAGGGTGCCAGGGCATCCCGCCCCGCTTTGCCCTCTGGAGAGCGGAGGGCCAGGTGCGAAAACGGCTTGCGATGCTTTCCTGAGCCGAGGCGCATTGGGGCTGTTGATTGCTGCCCGAGGAGACTTTCCCTTTGCAGAATGCAGCTTCCAGAAGCTCGTTTTGGGCCGTCGGTGCGACGGGGCCTCGGCGCTGAGCGGCCGAGCTAGCTCAGGTGGCATGGCGGCAGCCTGGGCGCAGAAGGCTTTCGCGTGCACAATCCTGCTTCCCCGCCAAGGAGAACCCGTGGGGAGTGGGTTTCGGGCACCGGAGACCCCCAGCAAAGCAGCAGGGCCCAGGGAGGCAGAGGCAGCCCCGCCCCGCTTTGCCCTCTGGAGAGAGGAGTGCCGGGGGCGAAAACGGCTTGAGTTGCTTCCCTGAGCTGAAGCACGTTGGGGCTGTTCATTGCTGCCCGAGGAGACTTTCCCTTTGCAGAATGCAGCTGCCAGAAGCTCGTTTTGGGCCGTCGGTGCGACGGGGCCTCGGCGCTGAGCGGCCGAGCTGGCTCAGGGGGCATGGCTGGGGCGTGGAGCCAAAAGGCCTTCGCGCGCCCAACCCTGCTTCCCCGCCAAGGAGAACCCGTGGGGAGTGGGTTTCGGGTGCCAGAGATCCCCAGCAAAGCAGCAGGTCCTAGGGTGCAAGGCCATTCCTCCCCGCTTTGCCCTCTGGAGAGCAGAGGGCAGGTGGCGAAAACGGCTTGCGTTGCTTCCCTGAGCCGAGGCGCGTTGGGGCTGTTGTTGGCTGCCCGAGGAGACTTTCCCTTTGCACAATGCAGCTGCCAGAAGCTCGTTTTGGGCCGTCGGTGCGACGGGGCCTCGGCGCTGAGCGGCCGAGCTGGCTCAGGGGGAATGGCTGGGGCGTGGACACAAAAGGCCTTCGCGCGCCCAATCCTGCTTCCCCGCCAAGGAGAACCCGTGGGGAGTGGGTTTCGGGTGCCAGAGACCCCCAGCAAAGCAGCAGGTCCTATGGTGCCAGGGCATCCCGCCCCGCTTTGCCCTCTGGAGAGCAGAGGGCCGGGGGCAAAAAAGGCTTCCGTTGCTTTCCTGAGCCGAGGCGCGTTGGGGCTGTTGATTGCTGCTCGAGGAGACTTTCCCTTTGCAGAATGCAGCTGCCAGAAGCTCGATTTGGGCCGTCGGTGCGACGGGGCCTCGGCGCTGAGCGGCCGAGCTGGCTCAGGGGTCATGGCGGCGGCCTGGGCGCAGAAGACCTTCGTGCGCCCAATCCTGCTTCCCCGCCAAGGAGAACCCGTGGGGAGTGGGTTTCGGGCACCGGAGACCCCCAGCAAAGCAGCAGGGCCCAGGGAGGCAGAGGCAGCCCCGCCCCGCTTTGCCCTCTTGAGAGCGGAGGGCCGGGGGCGAAAACGGCTTGCGTTGCTTTCCTGAGCCAAGGCGTGTTGGGGCTGTTGTTGGCTGCCCGAGGAGACTTTCCCTTTGCAGAATGCAGCTGCCAGAAGCTCGTTTTTGGCCGTCGGTGCGACGGGGCCTCGGCGATGAGCGGCCGAGCTGGCTCAGGGGGCATGGCTGGGGCCAGGACCCAAAAGGCCTTCGCGCCCCCAACCTTGCTTCCCCGCCAAGGAGAACCCGTGGGGAGTGGGTTTCGGGAGCCAGAGAACCCCAGCAAAGCAGCAGGTCCTAGGGTGCCAGGGCATCCCGCCCCCCTTCGCCCTCTGGAGAGCAGAGGGCCGTGGTCGAACACGGCTTGCGTTGCTTTCCTGAGCCGAGGCGCGTTGGGGCTGTTGTTGGCTGCCCGAGGAGACTTTCCCTTTGCACAATGCAGCTGCCAGAAGCTCGTTTTGGGCCGTCGGTGCGACGGGGCCTCGGCGCTGTGCGGCCGTGCTGGCTCAGGGGGCATGGCTGCGGCCTGGGCCCAGAAGGACGTCGCACACCCAATCCTGCTTCCCTGCCAAGGAGAACCCCTCTGGAGTAGGTTTCGGGCATTGGACACCCCCAGCAAAGCAGCAGGGCCCAGGGAGCCAGGGGCAGCCCCGCCCCGATTTGCCCTCTGGAGAGCGGAGGGCCGGGGGCGAAAACGGCTTGCGTTTCTTTCCTGAGCCTAGGTGCGTTGGGGCTGTTGATTGCTGCCCAAGGAGACTTTCCCTTTGCAGAATGCAGCTGCCAGAAGCTCGTTTTGGGCCGTCGGTGCGAAGGGGCCTCGGCGCTGAGCGGCCGAGCTGGCTCAGGGGGCTTGGCCGCGGCCTGGGCGCAGAAGGCCTTCGCGTGCACAATCCTGCTTCCCCGCCATGGAGAACCCGTGGGGAGTGGGTTTCGGGCACCGGAGACCCCCAGCAAAGCAGCAGGGCCCAGGGCGCCAGGGGCAGCCCCGCCCCGCTTTGCCCTCTGGAGTTCGGAGGGCCGTGGGAGAAAACGGCTTGCGTTGCTTTCCTGAGCCGAGGCGCTTTGGGGCTGTTGATTGCTGCCCGAGGAGACTTTCCCTTTGCACAATGCAGCTACCAGAAGCTCGTTTTGGGCCGTCGGTGCGAAGGGGCCTCGGCGATGAGCGGCCGAGCTGGCTCAGGAGGCATGGCTGGGGCGTGGACCCAAAAGGCCTTCGCGCGCCCAATCCTGCTTCCCTGCCAAGGAGAACCCGTGGGGAGTGGGTTTCGGGCAGAGGAGACCCCCAGCAAAGCAGCAGGGCCCAGGGAGCCAGGGGCAGCCCCGCCCCGCTTTGCCGTCTGGAGAGCGGAGGGCCGGGGCGAAAACGGCTTGTGTTGCTTTCCTGAGCCGAGGCGCGTTGGGGCTGTTGTTGGCTGCCCATTGGGTCTTTCCCTTTGCACAATGCAGCCGCCAGAAGCTCGTTTTGGGCCGTCGGTGCGACGGGGCCTCGGCGCTGTGCGGCCGAGCTGCCTCAGGTGGCATGGCTGCGGCCTGGGCGCAGAAGGCCTTCGCGGGCCCAATCCTGCTTCCCCACCAAGGAGAACCCGTGGGGAGTGGGTTTAGGGCAGAGGAGACCCCCAGCAAAGCAGCAGGGCCCAGGAAGCCAGGGGCAGCCCCGCCCCGCTTTGCTCTCTGGAGAGCAGAGGGCCGTGGGCGAAAACGGCTTGCGTTGCTTTCCTGAGCCGAGGCGCGTTGGGGCTGTTGTTGGCTGCCCGAGGAGACTTTCCCTTTGCACAATGCAGCCGCCAGAAGCTCGTTTTGGGCCGTCGTTGTGACGGGGCCTCGGCGCTGAGCGGCCAAGCTGGCTCAGGGGGCATGGCTGGGTTGTGGACCCAAAAGGCCTTCCCGAACCCAATGCTGCTTCCCCGCCAAGGAGAACACGTGGGGAGTGGGTTTCGGGCATCGGAGACCCCCAGCAAAGCAGCAGGGCCCAGGGAGGCAAAGGCAGCCTCGCCCCGCTTTGCCCTCTGAAGAGTAGAGGGCCGGGGGCGAAAACGGCTTGCCTTGCTTTCCTGAGCTGAAGCACGTTGGGGCTGTTGATTGCTGCCCGAGGAGACTTTCCCTTTGCACAATGCAGCTGCCAGAAGCTCGTTTTGGGCCGTCGGTGCGACGGGGCCTCGGCCCTGAGCGGCCGAGGTAGCTCAGGGGCATGGCTGCGGCCTTGGCCCAGAAGGACTTCGCGCACCCAATCCTGCTTCCCCGCCAAGGAGAACCCCTCGGGAGTGGGTTTCCGGTGCCAGAGACCCCCAGCAAAGCAGCAGGGCCTAGGGTGCCAGGGCATCCCGCCCCGCTTTGCCCTCTGGAGAGCAGAGGGCCGTGGGCGTAACGGCTTGCGTTGCATTCCTGAGCCAAGGCGCGTTGGGGCTGTTGATTGCTGCCCGAAGAGACTTTCCCTTTGCAGAATGCAGCTCTCAGAAGCTCGTTTTGGGCCGTCGGTGCGTCGGGGCCTCGGCCCTGAGCGGCCGAGGTGGCTCAGGGGGCATGGTTGCGGCCAGGGCGCAGAAGGACTTCGCGGACCCAATCCTGCTTCCCCGCCATGGAGAACACGTGGGGAGTGGGTTTCGGGCACCGGAGACCCCCAGCAAAGCAGCAGGGCCCAGGGAGGCAGAGGCAGCCCCGCCCCGCTTTGCCCTCTGAAGAGCAGAGGGCCGGGGGCGAAAACGGCTTGCGTTGCTTTCCTGAGCTGAAGCACGTTGGGGCTGTTGATTGCTGCCCGAGGAGACTTTCCCTTTGCACAATGCAGCTGCCAGAAGCTCGTTTTGGGCCGTCGGTGCGACGGGGCCTCGGCGCTGAGCGGCCGAGCTGGCTCAGGGGGCATGGCTGGGGCGTGGACCCAAAAGGCCTTCGCGCGCCCAACCCTGCTTCCCCGCCATGGAGAACCCGTGGGGAGTGGGTTTCGGGTGCCAGAAATCCCCAGCAAAGCAGCATGTCCTAGGGTGCAAGGCCATTCCTCCCGGCTTTGCCCTCTGGAAAGCAGAGGGCCGGTGGCGAAAACGGCTTGCGTTGCTTCCCTGAGCCGAGGCGCGTTGGGGCTGTTGTTGGCTGCCCGAGGAGACTTTCCCTTTGCACAATACAGCTGCCAGAAGCTCGTTTTGGGCGTCGTTGCGACGGGGCCTCGGCGCTGAGCGGCCGAGCTGGCTCAGGGGGCATGGCTGGGGCGTGGACCCAAAAGGCCTTCGCGTGCCCAATCCTGCTTCCCCGCCAAGGAGAACCCGTGGGGAGTGGGTTTCGGGTGCCAGAGACCCCCAGCAAAGCAGCAGGTCCTAGGGTGCCAGGGCATCCCGCCCCGCTTTGCCCTCTGGAGAGCAGAGGGCCGGGGGCAAAAAAGGCTTCCGTTGCTTTCCTGAGCCGAGGCGCGTTGGGGCTGTTGATTGCTGCCCGAGGAGACTTTCCCTTTGCAGAATGCAGCTGCCAGAAGCTCGTTTTGGGCCGTCGGTGCGACGGGGCCTCGGCGCTGAGCGGCTGAGCTGCCTCAGGTGGCATGGCTGGGTCGTGGGCATAGAAGGCCTTCGCATGCCCAATCCTGCTTCCCCGCCAAGGAGAACCCGTGGGGAGTGGGTTTAGGGCAGAGGAGACCCCCAGCAAAGCAGCAGGGCCCAGGGAGCCAGGGGCAGCCCCGCCCCGCTTTGCCGTCTGGAGAGCGGAGGGCCGGGGCGAAAACGGCTTGTGTTGCTTTCCTGAGCCGAGGCGCGTTGGGGCTGTTGTTGGCTGCCCGAGGAGACTTTCCCTTTGCACAATGCAGCCGCCAGAAGCTCGTTTTGGGCCGTCGGTGCGACGGGGCCTCGGCGCTGTGCGGCCGAGCTGCCTCAGGTGGCATGGCTGCGGCCTGGGCGCAGAAGGCCTTCGCGGGCCCAATCCTGCTTCCCCACCAAGGAGAACCCGTGGGGAGTGGGTTTAGGGCAGAGGAGACCCCCAGCAAAGCAGCAGGGCCCAGGGCGCCAGGGGGAGCCCCGCCCCGCTTTGCCCTCTGGAGTGCGGAGGGCCGTGGGCGAAAATGGCTTGCGTTGCTTTCCTGAGCCGAGGCGCGTTGGGGCTGTTGTTGATTGCCCGAGGAGACTTTCCCTTTGCACAATGCAGCTACCAGAAGCTCGTTTTGGGCCGTCGGTGCGACGGGGCCTCGTTACTGAGCGGCCGAAATGGCTCAGGGGGCATGGCTGGGGCGTGGGCGTAGAAGGACTTCGCGCGCCCAATCCGGCTTCCCCGCCAAGGAGAACCCGTGGGGAGTGGGTTTCGGGCAGAGGAGACCCCCAGCAAAGCAGCAGGGCCCAGGGAGGCAGAGGCAGCCCCGCCCCGCTTTGCTCTCTGGAGAGCAGAGGGCCGTGGGCGAAAACGGCTTGCGTTGCTTTCCTGAGCCGAGGCGCGTTGGGGCTGTTGTTGGCTGCCCGAGGAGACTTTCCCTTTGCACAATGCAGCTGCCAGAAGCTCGTTTTGGGCCGTCGTTGCGACGGGGCCTCGGCGCTGAGCGGCCAAGCTGGCTCAGGGGGCATGGCTGGGTTGTGGACCCAAAAGGCCTTCCCGAACCCAATGCTGCTTCCCCGCCAAGGAGAACACGTGGGGAGTGGGTTTCGGGCATCGGAGACCCCCAGCAAAGCAGCAGGGCCCAGGGAGGCAAAGGCAGCCTCGCCCCGCTTTGCCCTCTGAAGAGCAGAGGGCCGGGGGCGAAAACGGCTTGCGTTGCTTTCCTGAGCTGAAGCACGTTGGGGCTGTTGATTGCTGCCCGAGGAGACTTTCCCTTTGCACAATGCAGCTGCCAGAAGCTCGTTTTGGGCCGTCGGTGCGAAGGGGCCTCGGCGCTGAGCGGCCGAGCTGGCTCAGGGGGCTTGGCCGCGGCCTGGGCGCAGAAGGCCTTCGCGTGCACAATCCTGCTTCCCCGCCATGGAGAACCCGTGGGGAGTGGGTTTCGGGCACTGGAGACCCCCAGCAAAGCAGCAGGGCCCAGTGCGCCAGGGGGAGCCCCGCCCCGCTTTGCCCTCTGGAGTGCGGAGGGCCGTGGGCGAAAACGGCTTGCGTTGCTTTCCTGAGCCGAGGCGCGTTGGGGCTGTTGATTGCTGCCCGAGGAGACTTTCCCTTTGCACAATGCAGCTGCCAGAAGCTCCTTTTGGGCCGTCGGTGCGAAGGGGCCTCGGCGATGAGCGGCCGAGCTGGCTCAGGAGGCATGGCTGGGGCGTGGACCCAAAAGGCCTTCGCGCGCCCAATCCTGCTTCCCCGCCAAGGAGAACCCGTGGGGAGTGGGTTTCGGGTGTTAGAGACCCCCAGCAAATCAGCAGGTCCTAGGGTGCCAGGGCATCCCGCCCGGCTTTGCCCTCTGGAGAGCGGAGGGCCAGGTGCGAAAACGGCTTGCGATGCTTTCCTGAGCCGAGGCGCATTGGGGCTGTTGATTGCTGCCCGAGGAGACTTTCCCTTTGCAGAATGCAGCTTCCAGAAGCTCGTTTTGGGCCGTCGGTGCGACGGGGCCTCGGCGCTGAGCGGCCGAGCTAGCTCAGGTGGCATGGCGGCAGCCTGGGCGCAGAAGGCTTTCGCGTGCACAATCCTGCTTCCCCGCCAAGGAGAACCCGTGGGGAGTGGGTTTCGGGCACCGGAGACCCCCAGCAAAGCAGCAGGGCCCAGGGAGGCAGAGGCAGCCCCGCCCCGCTTTGCCCTCTTGAGAGCGGAGGGCCGTGGGCGAAAACGGCTTGCGTTGCTTTCCTGAGCCGAGGCGTGTTGGGGCTGTTGTTGGCTGCCCGAGGAGACTTTCCCTTTGCAGAATGCAGCTGCCAGAAGCTCGTTTTGGGCCGTCGGTGCGATGGGGCCTCGGCGATGAGCGGCCGAGCTGGCTCAGGGGGCATGGCTGGGGCGTGGACCCAAAAGGCCTTCGCGCGCCCAACCCTGCTTCCCCGCCATGGAGAACCCGTGGGGAGTGGGTTTCGGGTGCCAGAGATCCCCAGCAAAGCAGCAGGTCCTAGGGTGCAAGGCCATTCCTCCCCGCTTTGCCCTCTGGAGTACAGAGGGCCTGTGGCGAAAACGGCTTGCGTTGCTTCCCTGGGCCGAGGCGCGTTGGGGTTGTTGTTGGCTGCCCGAGGAGACTTTCCCTTTGCACAATGCAGCTGCCAGAAGCTCGTTTTGGGCGTCGTTGCGACGGGGCCTCGGCGCTGAGCGGCCGAGCTGGCTCAGGGGGCATGGCTGGGGCGTGGACCCAAAAGGCCTTCGCGCGCCCAATCCTGCTTCCCCGCCAAGGAGAACCCGTGGGGAGTGGGTTTCGGATGCCAGAGACCCCCAGCAAAGCAGCAGGTCCTAGGGTGCCAGGGCATCCCGCCCCGCTTTGCCCTCTGGAGAGCAGAGGGCCGGGGGCAAAAAAGGCTTCCGTTGCTTTCCTGAGCCGAGGCGCGTTGGGGCTGTTGATTGCTGCCCGAGGAGACTTTCCCTTTGCAGAATGCAGCTGCCAGAAGCTCGATTTGGGCCGTCGGTGTGACGGGGCCTCGGCGCTGAGCGGCTGAGCTGCCTCAGGTGTCATGGCTGGGTCGTGGGCATAGAAGGCCTTCGCATGCCCAATCCTGCTTCCCCGCCAAGGAGAACCCGTGGGGAGTGGGTTTCGGGCACCGGAGACCCCCAGCAAAGCAGCAGGGCCCAGGGAGCCAGGGGCAGCCCCGCCCCGCTTTGCCCTCTGGAGAGCGGAGGGCCTGAGGCGAAAACGGCTTGCCTTGCTTTCCTGAGCCGAGGCGCGTTGGGGCTGTTGTTGGCTGCCCGAGGAGACTTTCCCTTTGCACAATGCAGCCGCCAGAAGCTCGTTTTGGGCCGTCGGTGCGACGGGGCCTCGGCGCTGAGCGGCCGAGCTGGCTCAGGCGGCATGGCTGCGGCCTGGGCGCAGAAGGCCTTCGCGCGCCCAATCCTGCTTCCCCGCCAAGGAGAACCCGTGGGGAGTGGGTTTCGGATGCCAGAGACCCCCAGCAAAGCAGCAGGTCCTAGGGTGCCAGGGCATCCCGCCCCGCTTTGCCCTCTGGAGAGCAGAGGGCCGGGGGCAAAAAAGGCTTCCGTTGCTTTCCTGAGCCGAGGCGCGTTGGGGCTGTTGATTGCTGCCCGAGGAGACTTTCCCTTTGCAGAATGCAGCTGCCAGAAGCTCGATTTGGGCCGTCGGTGTGACGGGGCCTCGGCGCTGAGCGGCTGAGCTGTCTCAGGTGTCATGGCTGGGTCGTGGGCATAGAAGGCCTTCGCATGCCCAATCCTGCTTCCCCGCCAAGGAGAACCCGTGGGGAGTGGGATTCGGGCACCGGAGACCCCCAGCAAAGCAGCAGGGCCCAGAGAGCCAGGGGCAGCCCCGCCCCGCTTTGCCCTCTGGAGAGCGGAGGGCCGGGGGCGAAAACGGCTTGCGTTGCTTTCCTGAGCCAAGGCGCATTGGGGCTGTTGTTGGCTGCCCGAGGAGACTTTCCCTTTTCAGAATGCAGCTGCCAGAAGCTCGTTTTGGGCCGTCGGTGGGACGGGGCCTCGGCGCTGAGCGGTCGAGCTGGCTCAGGGGGCATGGCTGCGGCCTGGGCGCAGAAGGACTTCGCGCGCCCAATCCTGCTTCCCCACCAAGGAGAACCCGTGGCGAGTGGGTTTCGGGCATCGGAGACCCTCAGCAAAGCAGCAGGGCCCAGGGAGCCAGGGGCAGCCCCGCCCCGCTTTGCCCTCTGGAGAGCGGAGGGCCGGGGGGAAAACGGCTTGCGTTGCTTTCCTGAGCCGAAGCGCGTTGGGGCTGTTGTTGGCTGCCCGAGGAGACTTTCCCTTTGCACAATGCAGCTGCCAGAATCTCGTTTTGGGCCGTCGGTGCGAAGGGGTCTCGGCGCTGAGCGGCCGAGCTGGCTCAGGGGGCATGGCTGTGGCGTGGACCCAAAAGGCCTTCGCGCGCCCAATCTTGCTTCCCCGCCAAGGAGAACCCGTGGGGAGTGGGTTTCGGGTGCCAGAGACCCCCAGCAAAGCAGCAGGTCCTAGGGTGCCAGGGCATCCCGCCCCACTTTGCCTTCTGGAGAGCAGAGGGAAGGTGGCGAAAACGGCTTGCGTTGCTTTCCTGAGCCGAGGCGCGTTGGGGTGTTGTTGGCTGCCCGAGGAGACTTTCCCTTTGCAGAATGCAGCTGCCAGAAGCTCGTTTTGGGCCGTCGGTGCGACGGGGCCTTGGCGCTGAGCGGCCGAGCTGGCTCAGGGGGCATGGCTGGGGCGTGGACCCAAAAGGCCTTCCCGAACCCAATGCTGCTTCCCCGCCAAGGAGAACCCCTCGGAAGTGGATTTCGGGCATCGGAGACCCCCAGCAAAGCAGCAGGGCCCGGGGAGGCAGAGGCAACCCCGCCCCGCTTTGCCCACTGAAGAGCAGAGGGCCGGGGGCGAAAACGGCTTGCGTTGCTTTCCTGAGCTGAAGCACGTTGGGGCTGTTGATTGCTGCCCGAGGAGACTTTCCCTTTGCAGAATGCAGCTGCCAGAAGCTCGTTTTGGGCCGTCGGTGCGACGGGGCCTCGGCCCTGAGCGGCCGAGGTAGCTCAGGGGCATGGCTGCGGCCTTGGCCCAGAAGGACTTCGCGCACCCAATCCTGCTTCCCCGCCAAGGAGAACCCCTCGGGAGTGGGTTTCCGGTGCCAGAGACCCCCAGCAAAGCAGCAGGACCTAGGGTGCCAGGGCATCCCGCCCCGCTTTGCCCTCTGGAGAGCAGAGGGCCGTGGGCGTAACGGCTTGCGTTGCTTTCCTGAGCCAAGGCGCATTGGGGCTGTTGATTGCTGCCCGAAGAGACTTTCCCTTTGCAGAATGCAGCTGATAGGAGATCGTTTTGGGCCGTCGGTGCGACGGGGTCTCGGCGCTGAGCAGTCGAGCTGGCTCAGGGGGCATGGCAGCGGCCAGGGCGCAGAAGGACTTCGCGCACCCAATCCTGCTTCCCCGCCATACAGAACACGTGGGGAGTGGGTTTCGGGCACCGGAGACCCCAAGCAAAGCAGCTGGGCCCAGGGAGGCAGAGGCAACCCCGCCCCGCTTTGCCCACTGGAGAGCAGATGGCCGGGGGCGAAAACGGCTTGCGTTGCTTTCCTGAGCTGAGGCGGGTTGGGGCTGTTGATTGCTGCCCGAGGAGACTTTGCCTTTACACAATGCAGCTGCCAGAAGCTCGTTTTGGGCCGACGGTGCGACGGGGCCTCGGCGCTGATCGGCCGAGCTGGCTCAGGGGGCATGGCTGCGGCCTGGGCGTAGAAGGTCTTCACGTGCCCAATCCTGCTTCCTCGCCAAGGAGAACCCGTGGGGAGTGGGTTTCGGGCACGAGAGAGCCCTAGCAAAGTAGCAGGGCCCAGGGAGCCAGGGGCAGCCCCGCCCCGCTTTGCCCTCTGGAGAGCAGAGGGCCGTGGGCGAAAACGGCCTGCGTTGCTTTCCTGAGCTGAGGCCCGTTGGGGCTGTTGATTTCTGTGCGAGGAAACTTTCCCTTTGCACAATGCAGCTGCCAGAAGCTCGTTTTGGGCCGTCGGTGCGACGGGGCCTCGGCGCTGAGCGGCCGAGCTGGCTCAGGGGGCATGGCGGCAACCTGGGCCCAGAAGGACTTCGCGTGCTCAATCCTGCTTCCCCGCCAAGGAGAACCCGTGGGGAGTGGGTTTCGGGCACCGGAGACCCCCAGCAAAGCAGCAGGGCTCAGGGAGGCAGAGGCAGCCCCGCCCCGCTTTGCCCTCTGGAGAGCGGAGGGCCGGGGGCGAAAACGGCTTGCGTTGCTTTCCTGAGCCGAGGCGCGTTGGGGCTGTTGTTGGCTGCCCGAGGAGACTTTCCCTTTGCACAATGCAGCTGCCAGAAGCTCGTTTTGGGCCGTCGGTGCGACGGGGCCTCGGCGCTGAGCGGCCGAGCTGGCTCAGGGGGCATGGCTGGGGCGTGGACCCAAAAGGCCTTCGCGCGCCCAACCCTGCTTCCCCGCCAAGGAGAACCCGTGGGGAGTGGGTTTCGGGCACCGGAGAACCCCAGCAAAGCAGCAGGTCCTAGGGTGCAAGGGCATTCCTCCCCGCTTTGCACTCTGGAGAGCAGAGGGACGGTGGCGAAAACGGCTTGCGTTGCTTTCCCGAGCCGAGGCGCGTTGGGGCTGTTGATTGCTGCCCGAAGAGACTTTCCCTTTGCACAATGCAGCTGCCAGAAGCTCGTTTTGGGCCGTCGGTGCGACGGGGCCTCGGCGCTGAGCGGCCGAGCTGGCTCAGGGGGCATGGCTGGGGCGTGGACCCAGAAGGCCTTCGCGCGCCCAATCCTGCTTCCCCGCCAAGGAGAACCCCTCGGAAGAGGGTTTCGGGCTTCGGAGACCCCCAGCAAAGCAGCAGGGCCGAGGGAGCCAGGGGCAGCTCCGCCCCACTTTGCCTTCTGGTGAGCGGAGGGCCGGGGACAAAAACGGCTTGCGTTGCTTTCCTGAGCTGAGCCGCGTTGGGGGTGTTGGTTGCTGTCCGAGGAGACTTTCCCTTTGCACAATGCAGCTGCCAGAAGCTCGTTTTGGGCCGTCGGTGCGACGGGGCCTCGGCGCTGAACGGCCGAGCTGGCTCAGGGGGCATGGCTGGGGCGTGGACCCAGAAGGCCTTCGCGCGCCCAATCCTGCTTCCCCGCCAAGGAGAACCCCTCGGAAGAGGGTTTCGGGCTTCGGAGACCCCCAGCAAAGCAGCAGGGCCGAGGGAGCCAGGGGAAGCTCCGCCCCACTTTGCCTTCTGGAGAGCGAAGGGCCGGGGACAAAAACGGCTTGCGTTGCTTTCCTGAGCTGAGCCGCGTTGGGGGTGTTGGTTGCTGTCCGAGGAGACTTTCCCTTTGCACAATGCAGCTGCCAGAAGCTCGTTTTGGGCCGTCGGTGCGACGGGGCCTCGGCGCTGAGCGGCCGAGCTGGCTCAGGGGTCATGGCGGCGGCCTGGGCGCAGAAGACCTTCGCGCGCCCAATCCTGCTTCCCCGCCAAGGAGAACCCGTGGGGAGTGGGTTTCGGGCACCGGAGACCCCCAGCAAAGCAGCAGGGCCCAGGGAGGCAGAGGCAGCCCCGCCCCGCTTTGCCCTCTTGAGAGCGGAGGGCCGTGGGCGAAAACGGCTTGCGTTGCTTTCCTGAGCCAAGGCGTGTTGGGGCTGTTGTTGGCTGCCCGAGGAGACTTTCCCTTTGCAGAATGCAGCTGCCAGAAGCTCGTTTTGGGCCGTCGGTGCGATGGGGCCTCGGCGATGAGCGGCCGAGCTGGCTCAGGGGGCATGGCTGGGGCGTGGACCCAAAAGGCCTTCGCGCCCCCAACCTTGCTTCCCCGCCAAGGAGAACCCGTGGGGAGTGGGTTTCGGGAGCCAGAGAACCCCAGCAAAGCAGCAGGTCCTAGGGTGCCAGGGCATCCCGCCCCCCTTCGCCCTCTGGAGAGCATAGGGCCGTGGTCGAAAACGGCTTGCGTTGCTTTCCTGAGCCGAGGCGCGTTGGGGCTGTTGTTGGCTGCCCGAGGAGACTTTCCCTTTGCACAATGCAGCTGCCAGAAGCTCGTTTTGGGCCGTCGGTGCGACGGGGCCTCGGCGCTGTGCGGCCGAGCTGGCTCAAGGGGCATGGCTGCGGCCTGGGCCCAGAAGGACGTCGCACACCCAATCCTGCTTCCCTGCCAAGGAGAACCCCTCGGGAGTAGGTTTCGGGCATTGGACACCACCAGCAAAGCAGCAGGGCCCAGGGAGCCAGGGGGAGCCCCGCCCCGCTTTGCCCTCTGGAGAGCGGAGGGCCGGGGGCGAAAACGGCTTGCGTTGCTTTCCTGAGCCGAGGCGCGTTGGGGCTGTTGTTGGCTGCCCGAGGAGACTTTCCCTTTGCACAATGCAGCTGCCAGAAGCTCGTTTTGGGCCGTCGGTGCGACGGGGCCTCGGCGCTGAGCGGCCGAGCTGGCTCAGGGGGCTTGGCGGCGGTCTGGGCGCAGAAGGCCTTCGCGTGCACAATCCTGCTTCCCCGCCAAGGAGAACCCGTGGGGAGTGGGTTTCGGGCAGAGGAGACCCCCAGCAAAGCAGCAGGGCCCAGGGAGGCAGAGGCAGCCCCGCCCCGCTTTGCCCTCTGGAGAGCGGAGGGCCGGGGGCGAAAACGGCTTGCGTTTTTTCCTGAGCCGAGGTGCGTTGGGGCTGTTGATTGCTGCCCAAGGAGACTTTCCCTTTGCAGAATGCAGCTGCCAGAAGCTCGATTTGGGCCGTCGGTGTGACGGGGCCTCGGCGCTGAGCGGCTGAGCTGCCTCAGGTGTCATGGCTGGGTCGTGGGCATAGAAGGCCTTCGCATGCCCAATCCTGCTTCCCCGCCAAGGAGAACCCGTGGGGAGTGGGTTTCGGGCACCGGAGACCCCCAGCAAAGCAGCAGGGCCCAGGGAGCCAGGGGCAGCCCCGCCCCGCTTTGCCCTCTGGAGAGCGGAGGGCCTGAGGCGAAAACGGCTTGCCTTGCTTTCCTGAGCCGAGGCGCGTTGGGGCTGTTGTTGGCTGCCCGAGGAGACTTTCCCTTTGCACAATGCAGCCGCCAGAAGCTCGTTTTGGGCCGTCGGTGCGACGGGGCCTCGGCGCTGAGCGGCCGAGCTGGCTCAGGCGGCATGGCTGCGGCCTGGGCGCAGAAGGCCTTCGCGCGCCCAATCCTGCTTCCCCGCCAAGGAGAACCCGTGGGGAGTGGGATTCGGGCACCGGAGACCCCCAGCAAAGCAGCAGGGCCCAGAGAGCCAGGGGCAGCCCCGCCCCGCTTTGCCCTCTGGAGAGCGGAGGGCCGGGGGCGAAAACGGCTTGCGTTGCTTTCCTGAGCCAAGGCGCATTGGGGCTGTTGTTGGCTGCCCGAGGAGACTTTCCCTTTTCAGAATGCAGCCGCCAGAAGCTCGTTTTGGGCCGTCGGTGCGACGGGGCCTCGGCGCTGAGCGGCCGAGCTGGCTCAGGCGGCATGGCTGCGGCCTGGGCGCAGAAGGCCTTCGCGCGCCCAATCCTGCTTCCCCGCCAAGGAGAACCCGTGGGGAGTGGGATTCGGGCACCGGAGACCCCCAGCAAAGCAGCAGGGCCCAGAGAGCCAGGGGCAGCCCCGCCCCGCTTTGCCCTCTGGAGAGCGGAGGGCCGGGGGCGAAAACGGCTTGCGTTGCTTTCCTGAGCCAAGGAGCATTGGGGCTGTTGTTGGCTGCCCGAGGAGACTTTCCCTTTTCAGAATGCAGCTGCCAGAAGCTCGTTTTGGGCCGTCGGTGCGACGGGGCCTCGGCGCTGAGCGGTCGAGCTGGCTCAGGGGGCATGGCTGCGGCCTGGGCGCAGAAGGACTTCGCGCGCCCAATCCTGCTTCCCCACCAAGGAGAACCCGTGGCGAGTGGGTTTCGGGCATCGGAGACCCTCAGCAAAGCAGCAGGGCCCAGGGAGCCAGGGGCAGCCCCGCCCCGCTTTGCCCTCTGGAGAGCGGAGGGCCGGGGGGAAAACGGCTTGCGTTGCTTTCCTGAGCCGAAGCGCGTTGGGGCTGTTGTTGGCTGCCCGAGGAGACTTTCCCTTTGCACAATGCAGCTGCCAGAATCTCGTTTTGGGCCGTCGGTGCGAAGGGGTCTCGGCGCTGAGCGGCCGAGCTGGCTCAGGGGGCATGGCTGTGGCGTGGACCCAAAAGGCCTTCGCGCGCCCAATCTTGCTTCCCCGCCAAGGAGAACCCGTGGGGAGTGGGTTTCGGGTGCCAGAGACCCCCAGCAAAGCAGCAGGTCCTAGGGTGCCAGGGCATCCCGCCCCACTTTGCCTTCTGGAGAGCAGAGGGAAGGTGGCGAAAACGGCTTGCGTTGCTTTCCTGAGCCGAGGCGCGTTGGGGTGTTGTTGGCTGCCCGAGGAGACTTTCCCTTTGCAGAATGCAGCTGCCAGAAGCTCGTTTTGGGCCGTCGGTGCGACGGGGCCTTGGCGCTGAGCGGCCGAGCTGGCTCAGGGGGCATGGCTGGGGCGTGGACCCAAAAGGCCTTCCCGAACCCAATGCTGCTTCCCCGCCAAGGAGAACCCCTCGGAAGTGGATTTCGGGCATCGGAGACCCCCAGCAAAGCAGCAGGGCCCAGGGAGGCAGAGGCAACCCCGCCCCGCTTTGCCCACTGAAGAGCAGAGGGCCGGGGGCGAAAACGGCTTGCGTTGCTTTCCTGAGCTGAAGCACGTTGGGGCTGTTGATTGCTGCCCGAGGAGACTTTCCCTTTGCAGAATGCAGCTGCCAGAAGCTCGTTTTGGGCCGTCGGTGCGACGGGGCCTCGGCCCTGAGCGGCCGAGGTAGCTCAGGGGCATGGCTGCGGCCTTGGCCCAGAAGGACTTCGCGCACCCAATCCTGCTTCCCCGCCAAGGAGAACCCCTCGGGAGTGGGTTTCCGGTGCCAGAGACCCCCAGCAAAGCAGCAGGACCTAGGGTGCCAGGGCATCCCGCCCCGCTTTGCCCTCTGGAGAGCAGAGGGCCGTGGGCGTAACGGCTTGCGTTGCTTTCCTGAGCCAAGGCGCATTGGGGCTGTTGATTGCTGCCCGAAGAGACTTTCCCTTTGCAGAATGCAGCTGATAGGAGCTCGTTTTGGGCCGTCGGTGCGACGGGGTCTCGGCGCTGAGCAGTCGAGCTGGCTCAGGGGGCATGGCAGCGGCCAGGGCGCAGAAGGACTTCGCGCACCCAATCCTGCTTCCCCGCCATACAGAACACGTGGGGAGTGGGTTTCGGGCACCGGAGACCCCAAGCAAAGCAGCTGGGCCCAGGGAGGCAGAGGCAACCCCGCCCCGCTTTGCCCACTGGAGAGCAGATGGCCGGGGGCGAAAACGGCTTGCGTTGCTTTCCTGAGCTGAGGCGGGTTGGGGCTGTTGATTGCTGCCCGAGGAGACTTTCCCTTTACACAATGCAGCTGCCAGAAGCTCGTTTTGGGCCGACGGTGCGACGGGGCCTCGGCGCTGATCGGCCGAGCTGGCTCAGGGGGCATGGCTGCGGCCTGGGCGTAGAAGGTCTTCACGTGCCCAATCCTGCTTCCTCGCCAAGGAGAACCCGTGGGGAGTGGGTTTCGGGCACGAGAGAGCCCTAGCAAAGTAGCAGGGCCCAGGGAGCCAGGGGCAGCCCCGCCCCGCTTTGCCCTCTGGAGAGCAGAGGGCCGTGGGCGAAAACGGCCTGCGTTGCTTTCCTGAGCTGAGGCCCGTTGGGGCTGTTGATTTCTGTGCGAGGAAACTTTCCCTTTGCACAATGCAGCTGCCAGAAGCTCGTTTTGGGCCGTCGGTGCGACGGGGCCTCGGCGCTGAGCGGCCGAGCTGGCTCAGGGGGCATGGCGGCAACCTGGGCCCAGAAGGACTTCGCGTGCTCAATCCTGCTTCCCCGCCAAGGAGAACCCGTGGGGAGTGGGTTTCGGGCACCGGAGACCCCCAGCAAAGCAGCAGGGCTCAGGGAGGCAGAGGCAGCCCCGCCCCGCTTTGCCCTCTGGAGAGCGGAGGGCCGGGGGCGAAAACGGCTTGCGTTGCTTTCCTGAGCCGAGGCGCGTTGGGGCTGTTGTTGGCTGCCCGAGGAGACTTTCCCTTTGCACAATGCAGCTGCCAGAAGCTCGTTTTGGGCCGTCGGTGCGACGGGGCCTCGGCGCTGAGCGGCCGAGCTGGCTCAGGGGGCATGGCTGGGGCGTGGACCCAAAAGGCCTTCGCGCGCCCAACCCTGCTTCCCCGCCAAGGAGAACCCGTGGGGAGTGGGTTTCGGGTGCCAGAGAACCCCAGCAAAGCAGCAGGTCCTAGGGTGCAAGGGCATTCCTCCCCGCTTTGCACTCTGGAGAGCAGAGGGACGGTGGCGAAAACGGCTTGCGTTGCTTTCCCGAGCCGAGGCGCGTTGGGGCTGTTGATTGCTGCCCGAAGAGACTTTCCCTTTGCACAATGCAGCTGCCAGAAGCTCGTTTTGGGCCGTCGGTGCGACGGGGCCTCGGCGCTGAGCGGCCGAGCTGGCTCAGGGGGCATGGCTGGGGCGTGGACCCAGAAGGCCTTCGCGCGCCCAATCCTGCTTCCCCGCCAAGGAGAACCCCTCGGAAGAGGGTTTCGGGCTTCGGAGACCCCCAGCAAAGCAGCAGGGCCGAGGGAGCCAGGGGCAGCTCCGCCCCACTTTGCCTTCTGGAGAGCGGAGGGCCGGGGACAAAAACGGCTTGCGTTGCTTTCCTGAGCTGAGCCGCGTTGGGGGTGTTGGTTGCTGTCCGAGGAGACTTTCCCTTTGCACAATGCAGCTGCCAGAAGCTCGTTTTGGGCCGTCGGTGCGACGGGGCCTCGGCGCTGAGCGGCCGAGCTGGCTCAGGGGGCATGGCTGGGGCGTGGACCCAGAAGGCCTTCGCGCGCCCAATCCTGCTTCCCCGCCAAGGAGAACCCCTCGGAAGAGGGTTTCGGGCTTCGGAGACCCCCAGCAAAGCAGCAGGGCCGAGGGAGCCAGGGGCAGCTCCGCCCCACTTTGCCTTCTGGAGAGCGGAGGGCCGGGGACAAAAACGGCTTGCGTTGCTTTCCTGAGCTGAGCCGCGTTGGGGGTGTTGGTTGCTGTCCGAGGAGACTTTCCCTTTGCACAATGCAGCTGCCAGAAGCTCGTTTTGGGCCGTCGGTGCGACGGGGCCTCGGCGCTGAGCGGCCGAGCTGGCTCAGGGGTCATGGCGGCGGCCTGGGCGCAGAAGACCTTCGCGCGCCCAATCCTGCTTCCCCGCCAAGGAGAACCCGTGGGGAGTGGGTTTCGGGCACCGGAGACCCCCAGCAAAGCAGCAGGGCCCAGGGAGGCAGAGGCAGCCCCGCCCCGCTTTGCCCTCTTGAGAGCGGAGGGCCGTGGGCGAAAACGGCTTGCGTTGCTTTCCTGAGCCAAGGCGTGTTGGGGCTGTTGTTGGCTGCCCGAGGAGACTTTCCCTTTGCAGAATGCAGCTGCCAGAAGCTCGTTTTGGGCCGTCGGTGCGATGGGGCCTCGGCGATGAGCGGCCGAGCTGGCTCAGGGGGCATGGCTGGGGCGTGGACCCAAAAGGCCTTCGCGCCCCCAACCTTGCTTCCCCGCCAAGGAGAACCCGTGGGGAGTGGGTTTCGGGAGCCAGAGAACCCCAGCAAAGCAGCAGGTCCTAGGGTGCCAGGGCATCCCGCCCCCCTTCGCCCTCTGGAGAGCATAGGGCCGTGGTCGAAAACGGCTTGCGTTGCTTTCCTGAGCCGAGGCGCGTTGGGGCTGTTGTTGGCTGCCCGAGGAGACTTTCCCTTTGCACAATGCAGCTGCCAGAAGCTCGTTTTGGGCCGTCGGTGCGACGGGGCCTCGGCGCTGTGCGGCCGAGCTGGCTCAAGGGGCATGGCTGCGGCCTGGGCCCAGAAGGACGTCGCACACCCAATCCTGCTTCCCTGCCAAGGAGAACCCCTCGGGAGTAGGTTTCGGGCATTGGACACCACCAGCAAAGCAGCAGGGCCCAGGGAGCCAGGGGGAGCCCCGCCCCGCTTTGCCCTCTGGAGAGCGGAGGGCCGGGGGCGAAAACGGCTTGCGTTGCTTTCCTGAGCCGAGGCGCGTTGGGGCTGTTGTTGGCTGCCCGAGGAGACTTTCCCTTTGCACAATGCAGCTGCCAGAAGCTCGTTTTGGGCCGTCGGTGCGACGGGGCCTCGGCGCTGAGCGGCCGAGCTGGCTCAGGGGGCTTGGCGGCGGTCTGGGCGCAGAAGGCCTTCGCGTGCACAATCCTGCTTCCCCGCCAAGGAGAACCCGTGGGGAGTGGGTTTCGGGCAGAGGAGACCCCCAGCAAAGCAGCAGGGCCCAGGGAGGCAGAGGCAGCCCCGCCCCGCTTTGCCCTCTGGAGAGCGGAGGGCCGGGGGCGAAAACGGCTTGCGTTTTTTCCTGAGCCGAGGTGCGTTGGGGCTGTTGATTGCTGCCCAAGGAGACTTTCCCTTTGCAGAATGCAGCTGCCAGAAGCTCGATTTGGGCCGTCGGTGTGACGGGGCCTCGGCGCTGAGCGGCTGAGCTGCCTCAGGTGTCATGGCTGGGTCGTGGGCATAGAAGGCCTTCGCATGCCCAATCCTGCTTCCCCGCCAAGGAGAACCCGTGGGGAGTGGGTTTCGGGCACCGGAGACCCCCAGCAAAGCAGCAGGGCCCAGGGAGCCAGGGGCAGCCCCGCCCCGCTTTGCCCTCTGGAGAGCGGAGGGCCTGAGGCGAAAACGGCTTGCCTTGCTTTCCTGAGCCGAGGCGCGTTGGGGCTGTTGTTGGCTGCCCGAGGAGACTTTCCCTTTGCACAATGCAGCCGCCAGAAGCTCGTTTTGGGCCGTCGGTGCGACGGGGCCTCGGCGCTGAGCGGCCGAGCTGGCTCAGGCGGCATGGCTGCGGCCTGGGCGCAGAAGGCCTTCGCGCGCCCAATCCTGCTTCCCCGCCAAGGAGAACCCGTGGGGAGTGGGATTCGGGCACCGGAGACCCCCAGCAAAGCAGCAGGGCCCAGAGAGCCAGGGGCAGCCCCGCCCCGCTTTGCCCTCTGGAGAGCGGAGGGCCGGGGGCGAAAACGGCTTGCGTTGCTTTCCTGAGCCAAGGCGCATTGGGGCTGTTGTTGGCTGCCCGAGGAGACTTTCCCTTTTCAGAATGCAGCCGCCAGAAGCTCGTTTTGGGCCGTCGGTGCGACGGGGCCTCGGCGCTGAGCGGCCGAGCTGGCTCAGGCGGCATGGCTGCGGCCTGGGCGCAGAAGGCCTTCGCGCGCCCAATCCTGCTTCCCCGCCAAGGAGAACCCGTGGGGAGTGGGATTCGGGCACCGGAGACCCCCAGCAAAGCAGCAGGGCCCAGAGAGCCAGGGGCAGCCCCGCCCCGCTTTGCCCTCTGGAGAGCGGAGGGCCGGGGGCGAAAACGGCTTGCGTTGCTTTCCTGAGCCAAGGAGCATTGGGGCTGTTGTTGGCTGCCCGAGGAGACTTTCCCTTTTCAGAATGCAGCTGCCAGAAGCTCGTTTTGGGCCGTCGGTGCGACGGGGCCTCGGCGCTGAGCGGTCGAGCTGGCTCAGGGGGCATGGCTGCGGCCTGGGCGCAGAAGGACTTCGCGCGCCCAATCCTGCTTCCCCACCAAGGAGAACCCGTGGCGAGTGGGTTTCGGGCATCGGAGACCCTCAGCAAAGCAGCAGGGCCCAGGGAGCCAGGGGCAGCCCCGCCCCGCTTTGCCCTCTGGAGAGCGGAGGGCCGGGGGGAAAACGGCTTGCGTTGCTTTCCTGAGCCGAAGCGCGTTGGGGCTGTTGTTGGCTGCCCGAGGAGACTTTCCCTTTGCACAATGCAGCTGCCAGAATCTCGTTTTGGGCCGTCGGTGCGAAGGGGTCTCGGCGCTGAGCGGCCGAGCTGGCTCAGGGGGCATGGCTGTGGCGTGGACCCAAAAGGCCTTCGCGCGCCCAATCTTGCTTCCCCGCCAAGGAGAACCCGTGGGGAGTGGGTTTCGGGTGCCAGAGACCCCCAGCAAAGCAGCAGGTCCTAGGGTGCCAGGGCATCCCGCCCCACTTTGCCTTCTGGAGAGCAGAGGGAAGGTGGCGAAAACGGCTTGCGTTGCTTTCCTGAGCCGAGGCGCGTTGGGGTGTTGTTGGCTGCCCGAGGAGACTTTCCCTTTGCAGAATGCAGCTGCCAGAAGCTCGTTTTGGGCCGTCGGTGCGACGGGGCCTTGGCGCTGAGCGGCCGAGCTGGCTCAGGGGGCATGGCTGGGGCGTGGACCCAAAAGGCCTTCCCGAACCCAATGCTGCTTCCCCGCCAAGGAGAACCCCTCGGAAGTGGATTTCGGGCATCGGAGACCCCCAGCAAAGCAGCAGGGCCCAGGGAGGCAGAGGCAACCCCGCCCCGCTTTGCCCACTGAAGAGCAGAGGGCCGGGGGCGAAAACGGCTTGCGTTGCTTTCCTGAGCTGAAGCACGTTGGGGCTGTTGATTGCTGCCCGAGGAGACTTTCCCTTTGCAGAATGCAGCTGCCAGAAGCTCGTTTTGGGCCGTCGGTGCGACGGGGCCTCGGCCCTGAGCGGCCGAGGTAGCTCAGGGGCATGGCTGCGGCCTTGGCCCAGAAGGACTTCGCGCACCCAATCCTGCTTCCCCGCCAAGGAGAACCCCTCGGGAGTGGGTTTCCGGTGCCAGAGACCCCCAGCAAAGCAGCAGGACCTAGGGTGCCAGGGCATCCCGCCCCGCTTTGCCCTCTGGAGAGCAGAGGGCCGTGGGCGTAACGGCTTGCGTTGCTTTCCTGAGCCAAGGCGCATTGGGGCTGTTGATTGCTGCCCGAAGAGACTTTCCCTTTGCAGAATGCAGCTGATAGGAGCTCGTTTTGGGCCGTCGGTGCGACGGGGTCTCGGCGCTGAGCAGTCGAGCTGGCTCAGGGGGCATGGCAGCGGCCAGGGCGCAGAAGGACTTCGCGCACCCAATCCTGCTTCCCCGCCATACAGAACACGTGGGGAGTGGGTTTCGGGCACCGGAGACCCCAAGCAAAGCAGCTGGGCCCAGGGAGGCAGAGGCAACCCCGCCCCGCTTTGCCCACTGGAGAGCAGATGGCCGGGGGCGAAAACGGCTTGCGTTGCTTTCCTGAGCTGAGGCGGGTTGGGGCTGTTGATTGCTGCCCGAGGAGACTTTCCCTTTACACAATGCAGCTGCCAGAAGCTCGTTTTGGGCCGACGGTGCGACGGGGCCTCGGCGCTGATCGGCCGAGCTGGCTCAGGGGGCATGGCTGCGGCCTGGGCGTAGAAGGTCTTCACGTGCCCAATCCTGCTTCCTCGCCAAGGAGAACCCGTGGGGAGTGGGTTTCGGGCACGAGAGAGCCCTAGCAAAGTAGCAGGGCCCAGGGAGCCAGGGGCAGCCCCGCCCCGCTTTGCCCTCTGGAGAGCAGAGGGCCGTGGGCGAAAACGGCCTGCGTTGCTTTCCTGAGCTGAGGCCCGTTGGGGCTGTTGATTTCTGTGCGAGGAAACTTTCCCTTTGCACAATGCAGCTGCCAGAAGCTCGTTTTGGGCCGTCGGTGCGACGGGGCCTCGGCGCTGAGCGGCCGAGCTGGCTCAGGGGGCATGGCGGCAACCTGGGCCCAGAAGGACTTCGCGTGCTCAATCCTGCTTCCCCGCCAAGGAGAACCCGTGGGGAGTGGGTTTCGGGCACCGGAGACCCCCAGCAAAGCAGCAGGGCTCAGGGAGGCAGAGGCAGCCCCGCCCCGCTTTGCCCTCTGGAGAGCGGAGGGCCGGGGGCGAAAACGGCTTGCGTTGCTTTCCTGAGCCGAGGCGCGTTGGGGCTGTTGTTGGCTGCCCGAGGAGACTTTCCCTTTGCACAATGCAGCTGCCAGAAGCTCGTTTTGGGCCGTCGGTGCGACGGGGCCTCGGCGCTGAGCGGCCGAGCTGGCTCAGGGGGCATGGCTGGGGCGTGGACCCAAAAGGCCTTCGCGCGCCCAACCCTGCTTCCCCGCCAAGGAGAACCCGTGGGGAGTGGGTTTCGGGTGCCAGAGAACCCCAGCAAAGCAGCAGGTCCTAGGGTGCAAGGGCATTCCTCCCCGCTTTGCACTCTGGAGAGCAGAGGGACGGTGGCGAAAACGGCTTGCGTTGCTTTCCCGAGCCGAGGCGCGTTGGGGCTGTTGATTGCTGCCCGAAGAGACTTTCCCTTTGCACAATGCAGCTGCCAGAAGCTCGTTTTGGGCCGTCGGTGCGACGGGGCCTCGGCGCTGAGCGGCCGAGCTGGCTCAGGGGGCATGGCTGGGGCGTGGACCCAGAAGGCCTTCGCGCGCCCAATCCTGCTTCCCCGCCAAGGAGAACCCCTCGGAAGAGGGTTTCGGGCTTCGGAGACCCCCAGCAAAGCAGCAGGGCCGAGGGAGCCAGGGGCAGCTCCGCCCCACTTTGCCTTCTGGAGAGCGGAGGGCCGGGGACAAAAACGGCTTGCGTTGCTTTCCTGAGCTGAGCCGCGTTGGGGGTGTTGGTTGCTGTCCGAGGAGACTTTCCCTTTGCACAATGCAGCTGCCAGAAGCTCGTTTTGGGCCGTCGGTGCGACGGGGCCTCGGCGCTGAGCGGCCGAGCTGGCTCAGGGGGCATGGCTGGGGCGTGGACCCAGAAGGCCTTCGCGCGCCCAATCCTGCTTCCCCGCCAAGGAGAACCCCTCGGAAGAGGGTTTCGGGCTTCGGAGACCCCCAGCAAAGCAGCAGGGCCGAGGGAGCCAGGGGCAGCTCCGCCCCACTTTGCCTTCTGGAGAGCGGAGGGCCGGGGACAAAAACGGCTTGCGTTGCTTTCCTGAGCTGAGCCGCGTTGGGGGTGTTGGTTGCTGTCCGAGGAGACTTTCCCTTTGCACAATGCAGCTGCCAGAAGCTCGTTTTGGGCCGTCGGTGCGACGGGGCCTCGGCGCTGAGCGGCCGAGCTGGCTCAGGGGTCATGGCGGCGGCCTGGGCGCAGAAGACCTTCGCGCGCCCAATCCTGCTTCCCCGCCAAGGAGAACCCGTGGGGAGTGGGTTTCGGGCACCGGAGACCCCCAGCAAAGCAGCAGGGCCCAGGGAGGCAGAGGCAGCCCCGCCCCGCTTTGCCCTCTTGAGAGCGGAGGGCCGTGGGCGAAAACGGCTTGCGTTGCTTTCCTGAGCCAAGGCGTGTTGGGGCTGTTGTTGGCTGCCCGAGGAGACTTTCCCTTTGCAGAATGCAGCTGCCAGAAGCTCGTTTTGGGCCGTCGGTGCGATGGGGCCTCGGCGATGAGCGGCCGAGCTGGCTCAGGGGGCATGGCTGGGGCGTGGACCCAAAAGGCCTTCGCGCCCCCAACCTTGCTTCCCCGCCAAGGAGAACCCGTGGGGAGTGGGTTTCGGGAGCCAGAGAACCCCAGCAAAGCAGCAGGTCCTAGGGTGCCAGGGCATCCCGCCCCCCTTCGCCCTCTGGAGAGCATAGGGCCGTGGTCGAAAACGGCTTGCGTTGCTTTCCTGAGCCGAGGCGCGTTGGGGCTGTTGTTGGCTGCCCGAGGAGACTTTCCCTTTGCACAATGCAGCTGCCAGAAGCTCGTTTTGGGCCGTCGGTGCGACGGGGCCTCGGCGCTGTGCGGCCGAGCTGGCTCAAGGGGCATGGCTGCGGCCTGGGCCCAGAAGGACGTCGCACACCCAATCCTGCTTCCCTGCCAAGGAGAACCCCTCGGGAGTAGGTTTCGGGCATTGGACACCACCAGCAAAGCAGCAGGGCCCAGGGAGCCAGGGGGAGCCCCGCCCCGCTTTGCCCTCTGGAGAGCGGAGGGCCGGGGGCGAAAACGGCTTGCGTTGCTTTCCTGAGCCGAGGCGCGTTGGGGCTGTTGTAGGCTGCCCGAGGAGACTTTCCCTTTGCACAATGCAGCTGCCAGAAGCTCGTTTTGGGCCGTCGGTGCGACGGGGCCTCGGCGCTGAGCGGCCGAGCTGGCTCAGGGGGCTTGGCGGCGGTCTGGGCGCAGAAGGCCTTCGCGTGCACAATCCTGCTTCCCCGCCAAGGAGAACCCGTGGGGAGTGGGTTTCGGGCAGAGGAGACCCCCAGCAAAGCAGCAGGGCCCAGGGAGGCAGAGGCAGCCCCGCCCCGCTTTGCCCTCTGGAGAGCGGAGGGCCGGGGGCGAAAACGGCTTGCGTTTCTTTCCTGAGCCGAGGTGCGTTGGGGCTGTTGATTGCTGCCCAAGGAGACTTTCCCTTTGCAGAATGCAGCTGCCAGAAGCTCGTTTTGGGCCGTCGGTGCGAAGGGGCCTCGGCGCTGAGCGGCCGAGCTGGCTCAGGGGGCTTGGCCGCGGCCTGGGCGCAGAAGGCCTTCGCGTGCACAATCCTGCTTCCCCGCCATGGAGAACCCGTGGGGAGTGGGTTTCGGGCACTGGAGACCCCCAGCAAAGCAGCAGGGCCCAGGGCGCCAGGGGGAGCCCCGCCCCGCTTTGCCCTCTGGAGTGCGGAGGGCCGTGGGCGAAAACGGCTTGCGTTGCTTTCCTGAGCCGAGGCGCGTTGGGGCTGTTGATTGCTGCCCGAGGAGACTTTCCCTTTGCACAATGCAGCTGCCAGAAGCTCCTTTTGGGCCGTCGGTGCGAAGGGGCCTCGGCGATGAGCGGCCGAGCTGGCTCAGGAGGCATGGCTGCGGCCTGGGCGCAGAAGGTCTTCGCGCGCCCAATCCTGCTTCCCCGCCAAGGAGAACCCGTGGGGAGTGGGTTTCGGGTGCCAGAGACCCCCAGCAAATCAGCAGGTCCTAGGGTGCCAGGGCATCCCGCCCCGCTTTGCCCTCTGGAGAGCGGAGGGCCAGGTGCGAAAACGGCTTGCGATGCTTTCCTGAGCCGAGGCGCATTGGGGCTGTTGATTGCTGCCCGAGGAGACTTTCCCTTTGCAGAATGCAGCTTCCAGAAGCTCGTTTTGGGCCGTCGGTGCGACGGGGCCTCGGCGCTGAGCGGCCGAGCTAGCTTAGGTGGCATGGCGGCAGCCTGGGCGCAGAAGGCTTTCGCGTGCACAATCCTGCTTCCCGGCCAAGGAGAACCCGTGGGGAGTGGGTTTCGGGCACCGGAGACCCCCAGCAAAGCAGCAGGGCCCAGGGAGGCAGAGGCAGCCCCGCCCCGCTTTGCCCTCTGGAGAGAGGAGTGCCGGGGGCGAAAACGGCTTGAGTTGCTTCCCTGAGCTGAAGCACGTTGGGGCTGTTCATTGCTGCCCGAGGAGACTTTCCCTTTGCAGAATGCAGCTGCCAGAAGCTCGTTTTGGGCCGTCGGTGCGACGGGGCCTCGGCGCTGAGCGGCCGAGCTGGCTCAGGGGGCATGGCTGGGGCGTGGACCCAAAAGGCCTTCGCGCGCCCAACCCTGCTTCCCCGCCAAGGAGAACCCGTGGGGAGTGGGTTTCGGGTGCCAGAGATCCCCAGCAAAGCAGCAGGTCCTAGGGTGCAAGGCCATTCCTCCCCGCTTTGCCCTCTGGAGAGCAGAGGGCAGGTGGCGAAAACGGCTTGCGTTGCTTCCCTGAGCCGAGGCGCGTTGGGGCTGTTGTTGGCTGCCCGAGGATACTTTCCCTTTGCACAATGCAGCTGCCAGAAGCTCGTTTTGGGCCGTCGGTGCGACGGGGCCTCGGCGCTGAGCGGCCGAGCTGGCTCAGGGGGCATGGCTGGGGCGTGGACCCAAAAGGCCTTCGCGCGCCCAATCCTGCTTCCCCGCCAAGGAGAACCCGTGGGGAGTGGGTTTCGGGTGCCAGAGACCCCCAGCAAAGCAGCAGGTCCTATGGTGCCAGGGCATCCCGCCCCGCTTTGCCCTCTGGAGAGCAGAGGGCCGGGGGCAAAAAAGGCTTCCGTTGCTTTCCTGAGCCGAGGCGCGTTGGGGCTGTTGATTGCTGCCCGAAGAGACTTTCCCTTTGCAGAATGCAGCTGCCAGAAGCTCGATTTGGGCCGTCGGTGCGACGGGGCCTCGGCGCTGAGCGGCCGAGCTGGCTCAGGGGTCATGGCGGCGGCCTGGGCGCAGAAGACCTTCGCGCGCCCAATCCTGCTTCCCCGCCAAGGAGAACCCGTGGGGAGTGGGTTTCGGGCACCGGAGACCCCCAGCAAAGCAGCAGGGCCCAGGGAGGCAGAGGCAGCCCCGCCCCGCTTTGCCCTCTTGAGAGCGGAGGGCCGGGGGCGAAAACGGCTTGCGTTGCTTTCCTGAGCCAAGGCGTGTTGGGGCTGTTGTTGGCTGCCCGAGGAGACTTTCCCTTTGCAGAATGCAGCTGCCAGAAGCTCGTTTTTGGCCGTCGGTGCGACGGGGCCTCGGCGATGAGCGGCCGAGCTGGCTCAGGGGGCATGGCTGGGGCCAGGACCCAAAAGGCCTTCGCGCCCCCAACCTTGCTTCCCCGCCAAGGAGAACCCGTGGGGAGTGGGTTTCGGGAGCCAGAGAACCCCAGCAAAGCAGCAGGTCCTAGGGTGCCAGGGCATCCCGCCCCCCTTCGCCCTCTGGAGAGCAGAGGGCCGTGGTCGAACACGGCTTGCGTTGCTTTCCTGAGCCGAGGCGCGTTGGGGCTGTTGTTGGCTGCCCGAGGAGACTTTCCCTTTGCACAATGCAGCTGCCAGAAGCTCGTTTTGGGCCGTCGGTGCGATGGGGCCTCGGCGCTGTGCGGCCGTGCTGGCTCAGGGGGCATGGCTGCGGCCTGGGCCCAGAAGGACGTCGCACACCCAATCCTGCTTCCCTGCCAAGGAGAACCCCTCTGGAGTAGGTTTCGGGCATTGGACACCCCCAGCAAAGCAGCAGGGCCCAGGGAGCCAGGGGCAGCCCCGCCCCGCTTTGCCCTCTGGAGAGCGGAGGGCCGGGGGCGAAAACGGCTTGCGTTTCTTTCCTGAGCCTAGGTGCGTTGGGGCTGTTGATTGCTGCCCAAGGAGACTTTCCCTTTGCAGAATGCAGCTGCCAGAAGCTCGTTTTGGGCCGTCGGTGCGAAGGGGCCTCGGCGCTGAGCGGCCGAGCTGGCTCAGGGGGCTTGGCCGCGGCCTGGGCGCAGAAGGCCTTCGCGTGCACAATCCTGCTTCCCCGCCATGGAGAACCCGTGGGGAGTGGGTTTCGGGCACCGGAGACCCCCAGCAAAGCAGCAGGGCCCAGGGCGCCAGGGGCAGCCCCGCCCCGCTTTGCCCTCTGGAGTGCGGAGGGCCGTGGGCGAAAACGGCTTGCGTTGCTTTCCTGAGCCGAGGCGCGTTGGGGCTGTTGATTGCTGCCCGAGGAGACTTTCCCTTTGCACAATGCAGCTGCCAGAAGCTCCTTTTGGGCCGTCGGTGCGAAGGGGCCTCGGCGATGAGCGGCCGAGCTGGCTCAGGAGGCATGGCTGCGGCCTGGGCGCAGAAGGTCTTCGCGCGCCCAATCCTGCTTCCCCGCCAAGGAGAACCCGTGGGGAGTGGGTTTCGGGTGCCAGAGACCCCCAGCAAATCAGCAGGTCCTAGGGTGCCAGGGCATCCCGCCCCGCTTTGCCCTCTGGAGAGCGGAGGGCCAGGTGCGAAAACGGCTTGCGATGCTTTCCTGAGCCGAGGCGCATTGGGGCTGTTGATTGCTGCCCGAGGAGACTTTCCCTTTGCAGAATGCAGCTTCCAGAAGCTCGTTTTGGGCCGTCGGTGCGACGGGGCCTCGGCGCTGAGCGGCCGAGCTAGCTTAGGTGGCATGGCGGCAGCCTGGGCGCAGAAGGCTTTCGCGTGCACAATCCTGCTTCCCGGCCAAGGAGAACCCGTGGGGAGTGGGTTTCGGGCACCGGAGACCCCCAGCAAAGCAGCAGGGCCCAGGGAGGCAGAGGCAGCCCCGCCCCGCTTTGCCCTCTGGAGAGAGGAGTGCCGGGGGCGAAAACGGCTTGAGTTGCTTCCCTGAGCTGAAGCACGTTGGGGCTGTTCATTGCTGCCCGAGGAGACTTTCCCTTTGCAGAATGCAGCTGCCAGAAGCTCGTTTTGGGCCGTCGGTGCGACGGGGCCTCGGCGCTGAGCGGCCGAGCTGGCTCAGGGGGCATGGCTGGGGCGTGGACCCAAAAGGCCTTCGCGCGCCCAACCCTGCTTCCCCGCCAAGGAGAACCCGTGGGGAGTGGGTTTCGGGTGCCAGAGATCCCCAGCAAAGCAGCAGGTCCTAGGGTGCAAGGCCATTCCTCCCCGCTTTGCCCTCTGGAGAGCAGAGGGCAGGTGGCGAAAACGGCTTGCGTTGCTTCCCTGAGCCGAGGCGCGTTGGGGCTGTTGTTGGCTGCCCGAGGATACTTTCCCTTTGCACAATGCAGCTGCCAGAAGCTCGTTTTGGGCCGTCGGTGCGACGGGGCCTCGGCGCTGAGCGGCCGAGCTGGCTCAGGGGGCATGGCTGGGGCGTGGACCCAAAAGGCCTTCGCGCGCCCAATCCTGCTTCCCCGCCAAGGAGAACCCGTGGGGAGTGGGTTTCGGGTGCCAGAGACCCCCAGCAAAGCAGCAGGTCCTATGGTGCCAGGGCATCCCGCCCCGCTTTGCCCTCTGGAGAGCAGAGGGCCGGGGGCAAAAAAGGCTTCCGTTGCTTTCCTGAGCCGAGGCGCGTTGGGGCTGTTGATTGCTGCCCGAAGAGACTTTCCCTTTGCAGAATGCAGCTGCCAGAAGCTCGATTTGGGCCGTCGGTGCGACGGGGCCTCGGCGCTGAGCGGCCGAGCTGGCTCAGGGGTCATGGCGGCGGCCTGGGCGCAGAAGACCTTCGCGCGCCCAATCCTGCTTCCCCGCCAAGGAGAACCCGTGGGGAGTGGGTTTCGGGCACCGGAGACCCCCAGCAAAGCAGCAGGGCCCAGGGAGGCAGAGGCAGCCCCGCCCCGCTTTGCCCTCTTGAGAGCGGAGGGCCGGGGGCGAAAACGGCTTGCGTTGCTTTCCTGAGCCAAGGCGTGTTGGGGCTGTTGTTGGCTGCCCGAGGAGACTTTCCCTTTGCAGAATGCAGCTGCCAGAAGCTCGTTTTTGGCCGTCGGTGCGACGGGGCCTCGGCGATGAGCGGCCGAGCTGGCTCAGGGGGCATGGCTGGGGCCAGGACCCAAAAGGCCTTCGCGCCCCCAACCTTGCTTCCCCGCCAAGGAGAACCCGTGGGGAGTGGGTTTCGGGAGCCAGAGAACCCCAGCAAAGCAGCAGGTCCTAGGGTGCCAGGGCATCCCGCCCCCCTTCGCCCTCTGGAGAGCAGAGGGCCGTGGTCGAACACGGCTTGCGTTGCTTTCCTGAGCCGAGGCGCGTTGGGGCTGTTGTTGGCTGCCCGAGGAGACTTTCCCTTTGCACAATGCAGCTGCCAGAAGCTCGTTTTGGGCCGTCGGTGCGATGGGGCCTCGGCGCTGTGCGGCCGTGCTGGCTCAGGGGGCATGGCTGCGGCCTGGGCCCAGAAGGACGTCGCACACCCAATCCTGCTTCCCTGCCAAGGAGAACCCCTCTGGAGTAGGTTTCGGGCATTGGACACCCCCAGCAAAGCAGCAGGGCCCAGGGAGCCAGGGGCAGCCCCGCCCCGCTTTGCCCTCTGGAGAGCGGAGGGCCGGGGGCGAAAACGGCTTGCGTTTCTTTCCTGAGCCTAGGTGCGTTGGGGCTGTTGATTGCTGCCCAAGGAGACTTTCCCTTTGCAGAATGCAGCTGCCAGAAGCTCGTTTTGGGCCGTCGGTGCGAAGGGGCCTCGGCGCTGAGCGGCCGAGCTGGCTCAGGGGGCTTGGCCGCGGCCTGGGCGCAGAAGGCCTTCGCGTGCACAATCCTGCTTCCCCGCCATGGAGAACCCGTGGGGAGTGGGTTTCGGGCACCGGAGACCCCCAGCAAAGCAGCAGGGCCCAGGGCGCCAGGGGCAGCCCCGCCCCGCATTGCCCTCTGGAGTTCGGAGGGCCGTGGGAGAAAACGGCTTGCGTTGCTTTCCTGAGCCGAGGCGCTTTGGGGCTGTTGATTGCTGCCCGAGGAGACTTTCCCTTTGCACAATGCAGCTACCAGAAGCTCGTTTTGGGCCGTCGGTGCGAAGGGGCCTCGGCGATGAGCGGCCGAGCTGGCTCAGGAGGCATGGCTGGGGCGTGGACCCAAAAGGCCTTCGCGCGCCCAATCCTGCTTCCCTGCCAAGGAGAACCCGTGGGGAGTGGGTTTCGGGCAGAGGAGACCCCCAGCAAAGCAGCAGGGCCCAGGGAGCCAGGGGCAGCCCCGCCCCGCTTTGCCGTCTGGAGAGAGGAGGGCCGGGGCGAAAACGGCTTGTGTTGCTTTCCTGAGCCGAGGCGCGTTGGGGCTGTTGTTGGCTGCCCATGGAGACTTTCCCTTTGCACAATGCAGCCGCCAGAAGCTCGTTTTGGGCCGTCGGTGCGACGGGGCCTCGGCGCTGTGCGGCCGAGCTGCCTCAGGTGGCATGGCTGCGGCCTGGGCGCAGAAGGCCTTCGCGGGCCCAATCCTGCCTCCCCACCAAGGAGAACCCGTGGGGAGTGGGTTTAGGGCAGAGGAGACCCCCAGCAAAGCAGCAGGGCCCAGGAAGCCAGGGGCAGCCCCGCCCCGCTTTGTCCTCTGGAGAGCGGAGGGCCGGGGTCGAAAATGGCTTGCGTTGCTTTCCTGAGCCGAGGCGCGTTGGGGCTGTTGTTGATTGCCCGAGGAGACTTTCCCTTTGCACAATGCAGCTACCAGAAGCTCGTTTTGGGCCGTCGGTGCGACGGGGCCTCGGCGCTGAGCGGCCGAGCTGGCTCAGGGGGCATGGCTGGGGCGTGGACCCAAAAGGCCTTCGCGCGCCCAATCCTGCTTCCCCGCAAAGGAGAACCCGTGGGGAGTGGGTTTTGGGTGCCAGAGACCACCAGAAAAGCAGCAGGTCCTAGGGTGCCAGGGCATCCCGCCCCGCTTTGCCCTCTGGAGAGCAGAGGGCCGGGGGCAAAAAAGGCTTCCGTTGCTTTCCTGAGCCGAGGCGCGTTGGGGCTGTTGATTGCTGCTCGAGGAGACTTTCCCTTTGCAGAATGCAGCTGCCAGAAGCTCGTTTTGGGCCGTCGGTGCGACGGGGCCTCGGCGCTGAGCGGCTGAGCTGCCTCAGGGGGCATTGTTGGGGCGTGGGCATAGAAGGCCTTCGCGTGCCCAATCCTGCTTCCCCGCCAAGGAGAACCCGTGGGGAGTGGGTTTCGGGCAGAGGAGACCCCCAGCAAAGCAGCAGGGCCCAGGGAGGCAGAGGCAGCCCCGCCCCGCTTTGCTCTCTGGAGAGCAGAGGGCCGTGGGCGAAAACGGCTTGCGTTGCTTTCCTGAGCCGAGGCGCGTTGGGGCTGTTGTTGGATGCCCGAGGAGACTTTCCCTTTGCACAATGCAGCCGCCAGAAGCTCGTTTTGGGCCGTCGTTGCGACGGGGCCTCGGCGCTGAGCGGCCAAGCTGGCTCAGGGGGCATGGCTGGGTTGTGGACCCAAAAGGCCTTCCCGAACCCAATGCTGCTTCCCCGCCAAGGAGAACACGTGGGGAGTGGGTTTCGGGCATCGGAGACCCCCAGCAAAGCAGCAGGGCCCAGGGAGGCAAAGGCAGCCTCGCCCCGCTTTGCCCTCTGAAGAGTAGAGGGCCGGGGGCGAAAACGGCTTGCGTTGCTTTCCTGAGCTGAAGCACGTTGGGGCTGTTGATTGCTGCCCGAGGAGACTTTCCCTTTGCACAATGCAGCTGCCAGAAGCTCGTTTTGGGCCGTCGGTGCGACGGGGCCTCGGCCCTGAGCGGCCGAGGTAGCTCAGGGGCATGGCTGCGGCCTTGGCCCAGAAGGACTTCGCGCACCCAATCCTGCTTCCCCGCCAAGGAGAACCCCTCGGGAGTGGGTTTCCGGTGCCAGAGACCCCCAGCAAAGCAGCAGGGCCTAGGGTGCCAGGGCATCCCGCCCCGCTTTGCCCTCTGGAGAGCAGAGGGCCGTGGGCGTAACGGCTTGCGTTGCATTCCTGAGCCAAGGCGCGTTGGGGCTGTTGATTGCTGCCCGAAGAGACTTTCCCTTTGCAGAATGCAGCTCTCAGAAGCTCGTTTTGGGCCGTCGGTGCGTCGGGGCCTCGGCCCTGAGCGGCCGAGGTGGCTCAGGGGGCATGGTTGCGGCCAGGGCGCAGAAGGACTTCGCGGACCCAATCCTGCTTCCCAGCCATGGAGAACACGTGGGGAGTGGGTTTCGGGCACCGGAGACCCCCAGCAAAGCAGCAGGGCCCAGGGAGGCAGAGGCAGCCCCGCCCCGCTTTGCCCTCTGAAGAGCAGAGGGCCGGGGGCGAAAACGGCTTGCGTTGCTTTCCTGAGCTGAAGCACGTTGGGGCTGTTGATTGCTGCCCGAGGAGACTTTCCCTTTGCACAATGCAGCTGCCAGAAGCTCGTTTTGGGCCGTCGGTGCGACGGGGCCTCGGCGCTGAGCGGCCGAGCTGGCTCAGGGGGCATGGCTGGGGCGTGGACCCAAAAGGCCTTCGCGCGCCCAACCCTGCTTCCCCGCCATGGAGAACCCGTGGGGAGTGGGTTTCGGGTGCCAGAGATCCCCAGCAAAGCAGCATGTCCTAGGGTGCAAGGCCATTCCTCCCGGCTTTGCCCTCTGGAAAGCAGAGGGCCGGTGGCGAAAACGGCTTGCGTTGCTTCCCTGAGCCGAGGCGCGTTGGGGCTGTTGTTGGCTGCCCGAGGAGACTTTCCCTTTGCACAATACAGCTGCCAGAAGCTCGTTTTGGGCGTCGTTGCGACGGGGCCTCGGCGCTGAGCGGCCGAGCTGGCTCAGGGGGCATGGCTGGGGCGTGGACCCAAAAGGCCTTCGCGTGCCCAATCCTGCTTCCCCGCCAAGGAGAACCCGTGGGGAGTGGGTTTCGGGTGCCAGAGACCCCCAGCAAAGCAGCAGGTCCTAGGGTGCCAGGGCATCCCGCCCCGCTTTGCCCTCTGGAGAGCAGAGGGCCGGGGGCAAAAAAGGCTTCCGTTGCTTTCCTGAGCCGAGGCGCGTTGGGGCTGTTGATTGCTGCCCGAGGAGACTTTCCCTTTGCAGAATGCAGCTGCCAGAAGCTCGTTTTGGGCCGTCGGTGCGACGGGGCCTCGGCGCTGAGCGGCTGAGCTGCCTCAGGTGGCATGGCTGGGTCGTGGGCATAGAAGGCCTTCGCATGCCCAATCCTGCTTCCCCGCCAAGGAGAACCCGTGGGGAGTGGGTTTCGGGCAGAGGAGACCCCCAGCAAAGCAGCAGGGCCCAGGGAGCCAGGGGCAGCCCCGCCCCGCTTTGCCGTCTGGAGAGCGGAGGGCCGGGGCGAAAACGGCTTGTGTTGCTTTCCTGAGCCGAGGCGCGTTGGGGCTGTTGTTGGCTGCCCGAGGAGACTTTCCCTTTGCACAATGCAGCCGCCAGAAGCTCGTTTTGGGCCGTCGGTGCGACGGGGCCTCGGCGATGTGCGGCCGAGCTGCCTCAGGTGGCATGGCTGCGGCCTGGGCGCAGAAGGCCTTCGCGGGCCCAATCCTGCTTCCCCACCAAGGAGAACTCGTGGGGAGTGGGTTTAGGGCAGAGGAGACCCCCAGCAAAGCAGCAGGGCCCAGGAAGCCAGGGGCAGCCCCGCCCCGCTTTGTCCTCTGGAGAGCGGAGGGCCGGGGTCGAAAATGGCTTGCGTTGCTTTCCTGAGCCGAGGCGCGTTGGGGCTGTTGTTGATTGCCCGAGGAGACTTTCCCTTTGCACAATGCAGCTACCAGAAGCTCGTTTTGGGCCGTCGGTGCGACGGGGCCTCGTTACTGAGCGGCCGAAATGGCTCAGGGGGCATGGCTGGGGCGTGGGCGTAGAAGGACTTCGCGCGCCCAATCCGGCTTCCCCGCCAAGGAGAACCCGTGGGGAGTGGGTTTCGGGCATCGGAGACCCCCAGCAAAGCAGCAGGGCCCAGGGAGCCAGGGGCAGCCCCGCCCCGCTTTGCCCTCTGGAGAGCGGAGGGCCTGAGGCGAAAACGGCTTGCGTTGCTTTCATGAGCCGTGGCGCATTGGGGCTGTTGTTGGCTGCCCGAGGAGCCTTTCCCTTTGCACAGCGCAGCTACCAGAAGCTCGTTTTGGGCCGTCGGTGCGACGGGGCCTCGGCGCTGATCGGGCCGAGCTGGCTCAGGTGGCATGGCTGCGGCCTGGGGACAGAATGCCTTCGCGCGCCCAATTCTGCTTCCCCGCCAATGAGAACACGTGGGGAGTGGGTTTCGGGCACCGGAGACCCCCAGCAAAGCAGCAGGGCCCAGGGAGCCAGGGGCAGCCCCGCCCCGCTTTGCCCTCTGGAGAGCGGAGGGCCGGGGGCGAAATCGGCTTGCGTTGCTTTCCTGAGCCGAGGCGCGTTGGGGCTGTTGTTGGCTGCCCGAGGAGACTTTCCCTTTGCACAATGCAGCTGCCAGAAGCTCGTTTTGGGCCGTCGGTGCGACGGGGCCTCGTCACTGAGCGGCCGAACTGGCTCAGGTGGCATGGCTGGGGCGTGGTCGTAGAAGGACTTCGCGCGCCCAATCCTGCTTCCCCGCCAAGGAGAACCCGTTGGGAGTGGGTTTCGGGAATCGGAGACCCCCAGCAAAGCAGCAGGGCCCAGGGAGCCAGGGGCAGCCCCGCCTCGCTTTGCCCTCTGGAGAGCGGAGGGCCTGAGGCGAAAACGGCTTGCCTTGCTTTCCTGAGCCGAGGCGCGTTGGGGCTGTTGTTGGCTGCCCGAGGAGACTTTCCCTTTGCACAATGCAGCCGCCAGAAGCTCGTTTTGGGCCGTCGGTGCGACGGGGCCTCGGCGCTGAGCGGCCGAGCTGGCTCAGGCGGCATGGCTGCGGCCTGGGCGCAGAAGGCCTTCGCGCGCCCAATCCTGCTTCCCCGCCAAGGAGAACCCGTGGGGAGTGGGTTTCAGGCACCGGAGACCCCCAGCAAAGCAGCAGGGCCCAGAGAGCCAGGGGCAGCCCCGCCCCGCTTTGCCCTCTGGAGAGCGGAGGGCCAGGGGTGAAAACGGCTTGCGTTGCTTTCCTGAGCCAAGGCGCATTGGGGCTGTTGTTGGCTGCCCGAGGAGACTTTCCCTTTGCACAATGCAGCTACCAGAAGCTCGTTTTGGGCCGTCGGTGCGACGGGGCCTCGGCGCTGAGTGGCCGAGCTGGCTCAGGGGGCATGACTGGGGCGTGGGCGTAGAAGGACTTCGCGCGCCCAATCCTGCTTCCCCACCAAGGATAACCCGTGGGGAGTGGGTTTCGGGAATCGGAGACCCCCAGCAAAGCAGCAGGGCCCAGGGAGCCAGGGGCAGCCCCGCCCCGCTTTGCCCTCTGGAGAGCGGAGGGCCGGGGACGAAAACGGCTTGCGTTGCTTTCCTGAGCCGAGGCGCGTTGGGGCTGTTGTTGGCTGCCCGAGGAGACTTTCCCTTTGCACAATGCAATTGCCAGAAGCTCGTTTTGGGTCGTCGGGGCGACAGGGCCTCGGCTATGAGCGGCCGAGGTGGCTCAGGGGGCAAGGTTGGGGCGTGGGTCCAGAAGGGCTTCGCGCGCCCAATCCTGTTTCCCCGCCAAGGAGAACCCGTGGGGAGTGGGTTTCGGGCACCGGAGACCCCCAGCAAAGCAGCAGGGCCCAGGGAGCCAGGGGCAGCCCCGCCCCGCTTTGCCCTCTGGAGAGCGGAGGGCCGGGGGCGAAAACGGCTTGCGTTGCTTTCATGAGCCTAGGCGCATTGGGGCTGAAGTTGGCTGCCCGAGGAGACTTTCCCTTTGCAGAATGCAGCTGCCAGAAGCTCGTTTTCGGCCGTCGGTTCGACCGTGCCTCGGAGCTGAGCGGCCGAGCTGGCTCAGGGGGCATGGCTGGGGCGTGGGCGTAGAAGGACTTCGCGCGCCCAATCCTGCTTCCCCGCCAAGGATAACCCGTGGGGAGTGGGTTTCGGGCACCGGAGACCCCCAGCAAAGCAGCAGGGCCCCTGAAGCCAGGGGCAGCCCCGCCCCGCTTTGCCCTCTGGAGAGCAGAGGGCCGGGAGCGAAAACGGCTTGCTTTGCTTTCCTGAGCCGAGGCGCGTTGGGGCGGTTTTTGGCTGCCCGAGGAGACTTTCCCTTTGCACAATGCAGCTGCCAGAAGCTCGTTTTGGGCCGTCGGTGCGACGGGGCCTCGGCGCTGAGCGGCCGAGCTGGCTCAGGGGGCATGGCTCTGGCCTGGGCGCAGAAGGTCTTCGCGCGCCCAATCCTGCTTCCCCGGCAAGGAGAACACGTGGCAAGTGGGTTTCGGGCACCGGAGACCCCCAGCAAAGCAGCAGGGCCTAGGGAGCCAGGGGCAGCCCCGCCCCGCTTTGCCCTCTGGAGAGCGGAGGGCCGGGGCGAAAACGGCTTGCGTTGCTTTCCTGAGCCGAGGCGCGTTGGGGCTGTTGTTGGCTGCCCGAGGAGACTTTCCCTTTGCAGAATGCAGCCGCCAGAAGCTCGTTTTGGGCCGTCGGTGCGACGGGGCCTCGGCGCTGAGCGGCCGAGCTGGATCAGGGGACTTGGTTGCCGCCTGGGCACAGAAGGTCTTCGTGCGCCCAATCCTGCTTCCCCGCCAAGGAGAACCCGTTGGGAGTGGGTTTCGAGCACCGGAGAACCCCAGCAAAGCAGCAGGGCCCAGGAAGCCAGGGGCAGCCCCGCCCCGCTTTGCCATCTGGAGAGCGGAGGGCCAGGGGCGAAAATGGCTTGCGTTGCTTTCCTGAGCGGAGGCGCGTTGGGGCTGTTGTTGGCTGCCCGAGGAGACTTTCCCTTTGCACAATGCAGCCGCCAGAAGCTCGTTTTGGGCCGTCGGTGCGACGGGGCCTCGGCGATGAGCGGCCGAGGTGGCTCAGGGGGCAAGTTTGGGGCGTGGGCCCAGAAGGCCTTCACGCGCCCAATCCTGCTTCCCCGCCAAGGAGAACCCGTGGGGAGTGGGTTTCGGGCACCGGAGACCCCCAGCAAAGCAGCAGGGCCCAGGGAGCCAGGGGCAGCCCCGCCCCGCTTTGCCCTCTGGAGAGCGGAGGGCCGGGGGCGAAAACGGCTTGCGTTGCTTTCCTGAGCCGAGGCGCGTTGGGGCTGTTGTTGGCTGCCCGAGGAGACTTTCCCTTTGCACAATGCAGCTGCCAGAAGCTCGTTTTGGGCCGTGGGTGCGACGGGGCCTCGGCGCTGAGCGGCGGAGCTGGCTCAGGGGGCATGGCTGCGGCCTGGGCGCAGAAGGCCTTCGGGCGCCCAATCCTGCTTCCCCGCCAAGGAGAACCCGTGGCGAGTGGGTTTCGGGCATCGGAGACCCCCAGCAAAGCAGCAGGGCCCAGGGAGCCAGGGGCAGCCCCGCCCAGCTTTGCCCTCTGGAGAGCGGAGGGCCGGGGGCGAAAACGGCTTGCGTTGCTTTCCTGAGCCGAGGCGCGTTGGGGCTGTTGTTGGCTGCCCGAGGAGACTTTCCCTTTGCAGAATGCAGCTGCCAGAAGCTCGTTTTGGGCCGTCGGTGCGACGGGGCCTCGGAGCTGAGCGGCCGAGCTGGCTCAGGGGGCATGGCTGGGGCGTGGGCGTAGAAGGACTTCGCGCGCCCAATCCTGCTTCCCCGCCAAGGATAACCCGTGGGGAGTGGGTTTCGGCACCGGAGACCCCCAGCAAAGCAGCAGGGCCCAGGAAGCCAGGGGCAGCCCCGCCCCGCTTTGCCCTCTGGAGAGCAGAGGGCCAGGAGCGAAAACGGCTTGCGTTGCTTTCCTGAGCCGAGGCGCGTTGGGGCGGTTTTTGGCTGCCCGAGGAGACTTTCCCTTTGCACAATGCAGCTGCCAGAAGCTCGTTTTGGGCCGTCGGTGCGACGGGGCCTCGGCGCTGAGCGGCCGAGCTGGCTCAGGGGGCATGGCTCTGGCCTGGGCGCAGAAGGCCTTCGCGCGCCCAATCCTGCCTCCCCGCCAAGGAGAACCCGTGGCGAGTGGGTTTCGGGCACCGGAGACCCCCAGCAAAGCAGCAGGGCCCAGGGAGCCAGTGGCAGCCCCGCCCCGCTTTGCCCTCTGGAGAGCTGAGTGCCGGGGGCGAAAGCGGCTTGCGTTGCTTTCCTGAGCCGAGGCGCGTTGGGGCTGTTGTTGGCTGCCCGAGGAGACTTTCCCTTTGCACAATGCAGCTGCCAGAAGCTCGTTTTGGGCCGTGGGTGCGACGGGGCCTCGGCGCTGAGCGGCGGAGCTGGCTCAGGGGGCATGGCTGCGGCCTGGGCGCAGAAGGACTTCGCGCGCCCAATCCTGCTTCCCCGCCAAGGAGAACCCGTGGCGAGTGGGTTTCGGGCATCGGAGACCCCCAGCAAAGCAGCAGGGCCCAGGGAGCCAGGGGCAGCCCCGCCCCGCTTTGCCCTCTGGAGAGCGGAGGCCCGGGGGCGAAATCGGCTTGCGTTGCTTTCCTGAGCCGAGGCGCGTTGGGGCTGTTGTTGGCTGCCCGAGGAGACTTTTCCTTTGCAGAATGCAGCTGCCAGAAGCTCGTTTTGGGCCGTCGGTGCGACGGGGCCTCGGCTATGAGCGGCCGAGGTGGCTCAGGGGGCATGGTTGGGGCGTGGGTCCAGAAGGCCTTCGCGCGCCCAATCCTGCTTCCTCGCCAAGGAGAACCCGTGGGGAGTGGGTTTCGGGCACCGGAGACCCCCAGCAAAGCAGCAGGGCCTAGGGAGCCAGGGGCAGCCCCGCCCCGCTTTGCCCTCTGGAGAGCGGAGGGCCGGGGGCGAAAAAGGCTTGCGTTGCATTCATGAGCGGTGGCGCGTTGGGGCTGTTGTTGGCTGCCCGAGGAGCCTTTCCCTTTGCACAGTGCAGCTACCAGAAGCTCGTTTTGGGCCGTCGGTGCGACGGGGCCTCGGCGCTGATCAGGCCGAGCTGGCTCAGGGGGCATGGCTGGGGCGTGGTCGTAGAAGGACTTCGCGTGCCCAATCCTGCTTCCCCGCCAAGGAGAACCCGTGGGGAGTGGGTTTCGGGCATCGGAGACCCCCAGCAAAGCAGCAGGGCCCAGGGAGCCAGGGGCAGCCCCGCCCCGCTTTGCCGTCTGGAGAGAGGAGGGCCGGGGGCGAAAACGGCTTGCGTAGCTTTCCTGAGCCAAGGCGCGTTGGGGCTGTTGTTGGCTGCCCGAGGAGACTTTCCCTTTGCAAAATGCAGCTGCCAGAAGCTCGTTTTGGGCCGTCGGTGCGAAGGGGCCTCGGCGCTGAGCGGCCGAGCTGGCTCAGGGGGCATGGCTGCGTCCTGGGCGCAGAAGGCCTTCGCGGGCCCAATCCTGCTTCCCCACCAAGGAGAACCCCTCGGGAGTGGGTTTCGGGCACCGGAGACCCCCAGCAAAGCAGCAGGGCCAGGAAGCCAGGGGCAGCCCCGCCCCGCTTTGTCTTCTGGAGAGCGGAGGGCCGAGGGCGAAAACGGCTTGCGTTGCTTTCCTGAGCCGAGGCGCGTTGGGGCTGTTATTGGCTGCCCGAGGAGACTTTCCCTTTGCACAGTGCAGCTACCAGAAGCTCGTTTTGGGCCGTCGGTCGACTGGGCCTCGGCTATGAGCGGCCGAGCTGGCTCAGGGGGCATGGCTGCGGCCTGGGCGCAGAAGGCCTTCGCGCGCCCAATCCTGCTTCCCCGCCAAGGAGAACCCGTGGGGAGTGGGTTTCGGGCACCGGAGACCCCCAGCAAAGCAGCAGGGCCAGGAAGCCAGGGGCAGCCCCGCCCCGCTTTGTCCTCTGGAGAGCGGAGGTCCGGGGGCGAAAACGGCTTGCGTTGCTTTCCTGAGCTGAGGCGCGTTGGGGCTGTTGTTGGCTGCCCGAGGAGACTTTCCCTTTGCACAATGCAGCTACCAGAAGCTCGTTTTGGGCCGTCGGTGCGACGGGGCCTAGGCGCTGAGCGGCCGAGCTGGCTCAGGGGGCATGGCTGCGGCCTGGGCGCAGAAGGCCTTCGCGCGCCCAATCCTGCTTCCCCGCCAAGGAGAACCCGTGGGGAGTGGGTTTCGGGCACCAGAGACCCCCAGCAAAGCAGCAGGGCCCAGGGAGCCAGGTGGAGCCCCGTCCCGCTTTGCCTTCTGGAGAGCGGAGGGCCGGGGCGAAAAAGGCTTGCGTTGATTTCCTGAGCCGAGGCGCGTTGGGGCTGTTGTTGGCTGCCCGAGGAGACTTTCCCTTTGCACAATGCAGCTACCAGAAGCTCGTTTTGGGCCGTCGGTGCGACGGGGCCTCGGCGCTGAGCGGCCGAGCTGGCTCAGGGGGCATGGATGCGGCCTGGGCGCAGAAGGCCTTCGCGTGCCCAATCCTGCTTCCCCGCCAAGGAGAACCCGTCGGGAGTGGGTTTCGGGCACCGGAGACCCCCAGCAAAGCAGCAGGGTCCAGGGAGCCAGGGGCAGCCCCGCCCCGCTTTGCCCTCTGGAGAGTGGAGGGCCGGGGGCGAAAACGGCTTGCGTTGCTTTCCTGAGCCAAGGCGCGTTGGGGCTGTTGTTGGCTGCCCGAGGAGATTTTCCCTTTGCACAATGCAGCTGCCAGAAGCTCGCTTTGGGCCGTCGGTGCGACGGGGCCTCGGCGCTGATCGGCCGAGCTGGCTCAGGTGGCATGGCTGCGGCCTGGGCACAGAAGGTCTTCGTGCGCCCAATCCTGCTTCCCCGCCAAGGAGAACCCGTGGGGAGTGGGTTTCGAGCACCGGAGAACCCCAGCAAAGCAGCAGGGCCCAGGAAGCCAGGGGCAGCCCCGCCCCGCTTTGCCCTCTGGAGTGCGGAGGGCCGTGGGCGAAAACGGCTTGCGTTGCTTTCCTGAGCCGAGGCGCGTTGGGGCTGTTGATTGCTGCCCGAGGAGACTTTCCCTTTGCACAATGCAGCTGCCAGAAGCTCCTTTTGGGCCGTCGGTGCGAAGGGGCCTCGGCGATGAGCGGCCGAGCTGGCTCAGGAGGCATGGCTGGGGCGTGGACCCAAAAGGCCTTCGCGCGCCCAATCCTGCTTCCCCGCCAAGGAGAACCCGTGGGGAGTGGGTTTCGGGTGCCAGAGACCCCCAGCAAATCAGCAGGTCCTAGGGTGCCAGGGCATCCCGCCCCGCTTTGCCCTCTGGAGAGCGGAGGGCCAGGTGCGAAAACGGCTTGCGATGCTTTCCTGAGCCGAGGCGCATTGGGGCTGTTGATTGCTGCCCGAGGAGACTTTCCCTTTGCAGAATGCAGCTGCCAGAAGCTCGTTTTGGGCCGTCGGTGCGACGGGGCCTCGGCGCTGAGCGGCCGAGCTGGCTCAGGGGGCATGGCTGGGGCGTGGACCCAAAAGGCCTTCGCGCGCCCAACCCTGCTTCCCCGCCAAGGAGAACCCGTGGGGAGTGGGTTTCGGGTGCCAGAGATCCCCAGCAAAGCAGCAGGTCCTAGGGTGCAAGGCCATTCCTCCCCGCTTTGCCCTCTGGAGAGCAGAGGGCAGGTGGCGAAAACGGCTTGCGTTGCTTCCCTGAGCCGAGGCGAGTTGGGGCTGTTGTTGGCTGCCCGAGGAGACTTTCCCTTTGCACAATGCAGCTGCCAGAAGCTCGTTTTGGGCCGTCGGTGCGACGGGGCCTCGGCGCTGAGCGGCCGAGCTGGCTCAGGGGGCATGGCTGGGGCGTGGACCCAAAAGGCCTTCGCGCGCCCAATCCTGCTTCCCCGCCAAGGAGAACCCGTGGGGAGTGGGTTTCGGGTGCCAGAGACCCCCAGCAAAGCAGCAGGTCCTATGGTGCCAGGGCATCCCGCCCCGCTTTGCCCTCTGGAGAGCAGAGGGCCGGGGGCAAAAAAGGCTTCCGTTGCTTTCCTGAGCCGAGGCGCGTTGGGGCTGTTGATTGCTGCTCGAGGAGACTTTCCCTTTGCAGAATGCAGCTGCCAAAAGCTCGATTTGGGCCGTCGGTGCGACGGGGCCTCGGCGCTGAGCGGCCGAGCTGGCTCAGGGGTCATGGCGGCGGCCTGGGCGCAGAAGAACTTCGCGCGCCCAATCCTGCTTCCCCGCCAAGGAGAACCCATGGGGAGTGGGTTTCGGGCACCGGAGACCCCCAGCAAAGCAGCAGGGCCCAGGGAGGCAGAGGCAGCCCCGCCCCGCTTTGCCCTCTTGAGAGCGGAGGGCCGTGGGCGAAAACGGCTTGCGTTGCTTTCCTGAGCCAAGGCGTGTTGGGGCTGTTGTTGGCTGCCCGAGGAGACTTTCCCTTTGCAGAATGCAGCTGCCAGAAGCTCGTTTTGGGCCGTCGGTGCGACGGGGCCTCGGCGATGAGCGGCCGAGCTGGCTCAGGGGGCATGGCTGGGGCCAGGACCCAAAAGGCCTTCGCGCCCCCAACCTTGCTTCCCCGCCAAGGAGAACCCGTGGGGAGTGGGTTTCGGGAGCCAGAGAACCCCAGCAAAGCAGCAGGTCCTAGGGTGCCAGGGCATCCCGCCCCCCTTCGCCCTCTGGAGAGCAGAGGGCCGTGGTCGAAAACGGCTTGCGTTGCTTTCCTGAGCCGAGGCGCGTTGGGGCTGTTGTTGGCTGCCCGAGGAGACTTTCCCTTTGCAGAATGCAGCTGCCAGAAGCTCGTTTTGGGCCGTCGGTGCGACGGGGCCTCGGCGCTGTGCGGCCGAGCTGGCTCAGGGGGCATGGCTGCGGCCTGGGCCCAGAAGGACGTCGCACACCCAATCCTGCTTCCCTGCCAAGGAGAACCCCTCTGGAGTAGGTTTCGGGCATTGGACACCCCCAGCAAAGCAGCAGGGCCCAGGGAGCCAGGGGCAGCCCCGCCCCGCTTTGCCCTCTGGAGAGCGGAGGGCCGGGGGCGAAAACGGCTTGCGTTGCTTTCCTGAGCCGAGGCGCGTTGGGGCTGTTGTTGGCTGCCCGAGGAGACTTTCCCTTTGCACAATGCAGCTGCCAGAAGCTCGTTTTGGGCCGTCGGTGCGACGGGGCCTCGGCGCTGAGCGGCCGAGCTGGCTCAGGGGGCTTGGCGGCGGCCTGGGCGCAGAAGGCCTTCGCGTGCACAATCCTGCTTCCCCGCCAAGGAGAACCCGTGGGGAGTGGGTTTCGGGCAGAGGAGACCCCCAGCAAAGCAGCAGGGCCCAGGGAGGCAGAGGCAGCCCCGCCCCGCTTTGCCCTCTGGAGAGCGGAGGGCCGGGGGCGAAAACGGCTTGCGTTTCTTTCCTGAGCCTAGGTGCGTTGGGGCTGTTGATTGCTGCCCAAGGAGACTTTCCCTTTGCAGAATGCAGCTGCCAGAAGCTCGTTTTGGGCCGTCGGTGCGAAGGGGCCTCGGCGCTGAGCGGCCGAGCTGGCTCAGGGGGCTTGGCCGCGGCCTGGGCGCAGAAGGCCTTCGCGAGCACAATCCTGCTTCCCCGCCATGGAGAACCCGTGGGGAGTGGGTTTCGGGCACCGGAGACCCCCAGCAAAGCAGCAGGGCCCAGGGCGCCAGGGGCAGCCCCGCCCCGCTTTGCCCTCTGGAGTTCGGAGGGCCGTGGGAGAAAACGGCTTGCGTTGCTTTCCTGAGCCGAGGCGCGTTGGGGCTGTTGATTGCTGCCCGAGGAGACTTTCCCTTTGCACAATGCAGCTGCCAGAAGCTCGTTTTGGGCCGTCGGTGCGAAGGGGCCTCGGCGATGAGCGGCCGAGCTGGCTCAGGAGGCATGGCTGGGGCGTGGACCCAAAAGGCCTTCGCGCGCCCAATCCTGCTTCCCTGCCAAGGAGAACCCGTGGGGAGTGGGTTTCGGGCAGAGGAGACCCCCAGCAAAGCAGCAGGGCCCAGGGAGCCAGGGGCAGCCCCGCCCCGCTTTGCCGTCTGGAGAGCGGAGGGCCGGGGCGAAAACGGCTTGTGTTGCTTTCCTGAGCCGAGGCGCGTTGGGGCTGTTGTTGGCTGCCCATGGAGACTTTCCCTTTGCACAATGCAGCCGCCAGAAGCTCGTCTTGGGCCGTCGGTGCGACGGGGCCTCGGCGCTGTGCGGCCGAGCTGCCTCAGGTGGCATGGCTGCGGCCTGGGCGCAGAAGGCCTTCGCGGGCCCAATCCTGCTTCCCCACCAAGGAGAACCCGTGGGGAGTGGGTTTAGGGCAGAGGAGACCCCCAGCAAAGCAGCAGGGCCCAGGAAGCCAGGGGCAGCCCCGCCCCGCTTTGTCCTCTGGAGAGCGGAGGGCCGGGGTCGAAAATGGCTTGCGTTGCTTTCCTGAGCCAAGGCGCGTTGGGGCTGTTGTTGATTGCCCGAGGAGACTTTCCCTTTGCACAATGCAGCTACCAGAAGCTCGTTTTGGGCCGTCGGTGCGACGGGGCCTCGGCGCTGAGCGGCCGAGCTGGCTCAGGGGGCATGGCTGGGGCGTGGACCCAAAAGGCCTTCGCGCGCCCAATCCTGCTTCCCCGCCAAGGAGAACCCGTGGGGAGTGGGTTTTGGGTGCCAGAGACCCCAGCAAAGCAGCAGGTCCTAGGCTGCCAGGGCATCCCGCCCCGCTTTGCCCTCTGGAGAGCAGAGGGCCGGGGGCAAAAAAGGCTTCCGTTGCTTTCCTGAGCCGAGGCGCGTTGGGGCTGTTGATTGCTGCTCGAGGAGACTTTCCCTTTGCAGAATGCAGCTGCCAGAAGCTCGTTTTGGGCCGTCGGTGCGACGGGGCCTCGGCGCTGAGCGGCCGAGCTGGCTCAGGGGGCATTGTTGGGGCGTGGGCATAGAAGGCCTTCGCGTGCCCAATCCTGCATCCCCGCCAAGGAGAACCCGTGGGGAGTGGGTTTCGGGCAGAGGAGACCCCCAGCAAAGCAGCAGGGCCCAGGGAGGCAGAGGCAGCCCCGCCCCGCTTTGCTCTCTGGAGAGCAGAGGGCCGTGGGCGAAAACGGCTTGCGTTGCTTTCCTGAGCCGAGGCGCGTTGGGGCTGTTGTTGGCTGCCCGAGGAGACTTTCCCTTTGCACAATGCAGCTGCCAGAAGCTCGTTTTGGGCCGTCGTTGCGACGGGGCCTCGGCGCTGAGCGGCCAAGCTGGCTCAGGGGGCATGGCTGGGTTGTGGACCCAAAAGGCCTTCCCGAACCCAATGCTGCTTCCCCGCCAAGGAGAACACGTGGGGAGTGGGTTTCGGGCATCGGAGACCCCCAGCAAAGCAGCAGGGCCCAGGGAGGCAAAGGCAGCCCCGCCCAGCTTTGCCCTCTGAAGAGCAGAGGGCCGGGGGCGAAAACGGCTTGCGTTGCTTTCCTGAGCTGAAGCACGTTGGGGCTGTTGATTGCTGCCCGAGGAGACTTTCCCTTTGCACAATGCAGCTGCCAGAAGCTCGTTTTGGGCCGTCGGTGCGACGGGGCCTCGGCCCTGAGCGGCCGAGGTAGCTCAGGGGCATGGCTGCGGCCTTGGCCCAGAAGGACTTCGCGCACCCAATCCTGCTTCCCCGCCAAGGAGAACCCCTCGGGAGTGGGTTTCCGGTGCCAGAGACCCCCAGCAAAGCAGCAGGGCCTAGGGTGCCAGGGCATCCCGCCCCGCTTTGCCCTCTGGAGAGCAGAGGGCCGTGGGCGTAACGGCTTGCGTTGCATTCCTGAGCCAAGGCGCGTTGGGGCTGTTGATTGCTGCCCGAAGAGACTTTCCCTTTGCAGAATGCAGCTCTCAGAAGCTCGTTTTGGGCCGTCGGTGCGTCGGGGCCTCGGCCCTGAGCGGCCGAGGTGGCTCAGGGGGCATGGTTGCGGCCAGGGCGCAGAAGGACTTCGCGGACCCAATCCTGCTTCCCCGCCATGGAGAACACGTGGGGAGTGGGTTTCGGGCACCGGAGACCCCCAGCAAAGCAGCAGGGCCCAGGGAGGCAGAGGCAGCCCCGCCCCGCTTTGCCCTCTGAAGAGCAGAGGGCCGGGGGCGAAAACGGCTTGCGTTGCTTTCCTGAGCTGAAGCACGTTGGGGCTGTTGATTGCTGCCCGAGGAGACTTTCCCTTTGCACAATGCAGCTGCCAGAAGCTCGTTTTGGGCCGTCGGTGCGACGGGGCCTCGGCGCTGAGCGGCCGAGCTGGCTCAGGGGGCATGGCTGGGGCGTGGACCCAAAAGGCCTTCGCGCGCCCAACCCTGCTTCCCCGCCATGGAGAACCCGTGGGGAGTGGGTTTCGGGTGCCAGAGATCCCCAGCAAAGCAGCATGTCCTAGGGTGCAAGGCCATTCCTCCCGGCTTTGCCCTCTGGAAAGCAGAGGGCCGGTGGCGAAAACGGCTTGCGTTGCTTCCCTGAGCCGAGGCGCGTTGGGGCTGTTGTTGGCTGCCCGAGGAGACTTTCCCTTTGCACAATACAGCTGCCAGAAGCTCGTTTTGGGCGTCGTTGCGACGGGGCCTCGGCGCTGAGCGGCCGAGCTGGCTCAGGGGGCATGGCTGGGGCGTGGACCCAAAAGGCCTTCGCGTGCCCAATCCTGCTTCCCCGCCAAGGAGAACCCGTGGGGAGTGGGTTTCGGGTGCCAGAGACCCCCAGCAAAGCAGCAGGTCCTAGGGTGCCAGGGCATCCCGCCCCGCTTTGCCCTCTGGAGAGCAGAGGGCCGGGGGCAAAAAAGGCTTCCGTTGCTTTCCTGAGCCGAGGCGCGTTGGGGCTGTTGATTGCTGCCCGAGGAGACTTTCCCTTTGCAGAATGCAGCTGCCAGAAGCTCGTTTTGGGCCGTCGGTGCGACGGGGCCTCGGCGCTGAGCGGCTGAGCTGCCTCAGGTGGCATGGCTGGGTCGTGGGCATAGAAGGCCTTCGCATGCCCAATCCTGCTTCCACGCCAAGGAGAACCCGTGGGGAGTGGGTTTCGGGCAGAGGAGACCCCCAGCAAAGCAGCAGGGCCCAGGGAGCCAGGGGCAGCCCCGCCCCGCTTTGCCGTCTGGAGAGCGGAGGGCCGGGGCGAAAACGGCTTGTGTTGCTTTCCTGAGCCGAGGCGCGTTGGGGCTGTTGTTGGCTGCCCGAGGAGACTTTCCCTTTGCACAATGCAGCCGCCAGAAGCTCGTTTTGGGCCGTCGGTGCGACGGGGCCTCGGCGCTGTGCGGCCGAGCTGCCTCAGGTGGCATGGCTGCGGCCTGGGCGCAGAAGGCCTTCGCGGGCCCAATCCTGCTTCCCCACCAAGGAGAACCCGTGGGGAGTGGGTTTAGGGCAGAGGAGACCCCCAGCAAAGCAGCAGGGCCCAGGAAGCCAGGGGCAGCCCCGCCCCGCTTTGTCCTCTGGAGAGCGGAGGGCCGGGGTCGAAAATGGCTTGCGATGCTTTCCTGAGCCGAGGCGCGTTGGGGCTGTTGTTGATTGCCCGAGGAGACTTTCCCTTTGCACAATGCAGCTACCAGAAGCTCGTTTTGGGCCGTCGGTGCGACGGGGCCTCGTTACTGAGCGGCCGAAATGGCTCAGGGGGCATGGCTGGGGCGTGGGCGTAGAAGGACTTCGCGCGCCCAATCCGGCTTCCCCGCCAAGGAGAACCCGTGGGGAGTGGGTTTCGGGCATCGGAGACCCCCAGCAAAGCAGCAGGGCCCAGGGAGCCAGGGGCAGCCCCGCCCCGCTTTGCCCTCTGGAGAGCGGAGGGCCTGAGGCGAAAACGGCTTGCGTTGCTTTCATGAGCCGTGGCGCATTGGGGCTGTTGTTGGCTGCCCGAGGAGCCTTTCCCTTTGCACAGCGCAGCTACCAGAAGCTCGTTTTGGGCCGTCGGTGCGACGGGGCCTCGGCGCTGATCGGGCCGAGCTGGCTCAGGGGGCATGGCTGCGGCCTGGGGACAGAATGCCTTCGCGCGCCCAATCCTGCTTCCCCGCCAATGAGAACACGTGGGGAGTGGGTTTCGGGCACCGGAGACCCCCAGCAAAGCAGCAGGGCCCAGGGAGCCAGGGGCAGCCCCGCCCCGCTTTGCCCTCTGGAGAGCGGAGGGCCGGGGGCGAAATCGGCTTGCGTTGCTTTCCTGAGCCGAGGCGCGTTGGGGCTGTTGTTGGCTGCCCGAGGAGACTTTCCCTTTGCACAATGCAGCTGCCAGAAGCTCGTTTTGGGCCGTCGGTGCGACGGGGCCTCGTCACTGAGCGGCCGAACTGGCTCAGGTGGCATGGCTGGGGCGTGGTCGTAGAAGGCCTTCGCGCGCCCAATCCTGCTTCCCCGCCAAGGAGAACCCGTGGGGAGTGGGTTTCGGGCACCGGAGACCCCCAGCAAAGCAGCAGGGCCCAGGGAGCCAGGGGCAGCCCCGCCCCGCTTTGCCCTCTGGAGAGCGGAGGGCCGGGGGGAAAACGGCTTGCGTTGCTTTCCTGAGCCGAAGCGCGTTGGGGCTGTTGTTGGCTGACAAAGGAGACTTTCCCTTTGCACAATGCAGCTGCCAGAAGCTCGTTTTGGGCCGTCGGTGCGACGGGGCCTCGGCGCTGAGTGGCCGAGCTGGTTCAGGGGGCATGACTGGGGCGTGGGCGTAGAAGGACTTCGCGCACCCAATCCTGCTTCCCCACCAAGGATAACCCGTGGGGAGTGGGTTTCGGGAATCGGAGACCCCCAGCAAAGCAGCAGGGCCCAGGGAGCCAGGGGCAGCCCCGCCCCGCTTTGCCCTCTGGAGAGCGGAGGGCCGGGGACGAAAACGGCTTGCGTTGCTTTCCTGAGCCGAGGCGCGTTGGGGCTGTTGTTGGCTGCCCGAGGAGACTTTCCCTTTGCACAATGCAATTGCCAGAAGCTCGTTTTGGGTCGTCGGGGCGACAGGGCCTCGGCTATGAGCGGCCGAGGTGGCTCAGGGGGCAAGGTTGGGGCGTGGGTCCAGAAGGCCTTCGCGCGCCCAATCCTGTTTCCCCGCCAAGGAGAACCCGTGGGGAGTGGGTTTCGGGCACCGGAGACCCCCAGCAAAGCAGCAGGGCCCAGGGAGCCAAGGGCAGCCCCGCCCCGCTTTGCCTTCTGCAGAGCGGAGAGCCGGGGCGAAATCGGCTTGCGTTGCTTTCCTGAGCCGAGGCGCGTTGGGGCTGTTGTTGGCTGCCCGAGGAGACTTTCCCTTTGCACAATGCAGCTGCCAGAAGCTCGTTTTGGGTCGTCGGTGCGACGGGGCCTCAGCGCTGAGCGGCCGAGCTGGCTCAGGGGGCATGGCTACGGCCTGGGCGCAGAAGGCCTTCGCGCGCCCAATCCTGCATCCCTGCCAAGGAGAACCCGTGGGGAGTGGGTTTCGGGCACCGGAGACCCCCAGCAAAGCAGCAGGGCCCAGGGAGCCAGGGGCAGCCCCGCCCCGCTTTGCCCTCTGGAGAGCGGAGGGCCGGGGGCGAAAACGGCTTGCGTTGCTTTCATGAGCCTAGGCGCATTGGGGCTGAAGTTGGCTGCCCGAGGAGACTTTCCCTTTGCAGAATGCAGCTGCCAGAAGCTCGTTTTGGGCCGTCGGTTCGACGGGGCCTCGGAGCTGAGCGGCCGAGCTGGCTCAGGTGGCATGGCTGGGGCGTGGGCGTAGAAGGACTTCGCGCGCCCAATCCTGCTTCCCCGCCAAGGATAACCCGTGGGGAGTGGGTTTCGGGCACCGGAGACCCCCAGCAAAGCAGCAGGGCCCCTGAAGCCAGGGGCAGCCCCGCCCCGCTTTGCCCTCTGGAGAGCAGAGGGCCGGGAGCGAAAACGGCTTGCTTTGCTTTCCTGAGCCGAGGCGCGTTGGGGCTGTTGATTGCTGCCCGAGGAGACTTTCCCTTTGCAGAATGCAGCTGCCAGAAGCTCGTTTTGGGCGTCGTTGCGACGGGGCCTCGGCGCTGAGCGGCCGAGCTGGCTCAGGGGGCATGGCTGGGGCGTGGACCCAAAAGGCCTTCGCGTGCCCAATCCTGCTTCCCCGCCAAGGAGAACCCGTGGGGAGTGGGTTTCGGGTGCCAGAGACCCCCAGCAAAGCAGCAGGTCCTAGGGTGCCAGGGCATCCCGCCCCGCTTTGCCCTCTGGAGAGCAGAGGGCCGGGGGCAAAAAAGGCTTCCGTTGCTTTCCTGAGCCGAGGCGCGTTGGGGCTGTTGATTGCTGCCCGAGGAGACTTTCCCTTTGCAGAATGCAGCTGCCAGAAGCTCGTTTTGGGCCGTCGGTGCGACGGGGCCTCGGCGCTGTGCGGCCGAGCTGCCTCAGGTGGCATGGCTGCGGCCTGGGCGCAGAAGGCCTTCGCGGGCCCAATCCTGCTTCCCCACCAAGGAGAACCCGTGGGGAGTGGGTTTAGGGCAGAGGAGACCCCCAGCAAAGCAGCAGGGCCCAGGAAGCCAGGGGCAGCCCCGCCCCGCTTTGTCCTCTGGAGAGCGGAGGGCCGGGGTCGAAAATGGCTTGCGTTGCTTTCCTGAGCCGAGGCGCGTTGGGGCTGTTGTTGATTGCCCGAGGAGACTTTCCCTTTGCACAATGCAGCTACCAGAAGCTCGTTTTGGGCCGTCGGTGCGACGGGGCCTCGTTACTGAGCGGCCGAAATGGTTCAGGGGGCATGGCTGGGGCGTGGGCGTAGAAGGACTTCGCGCGCCCAATCCGGCTTCCCCGCCAAGGAGAACCCGTGGGGAGTGGGTTTCGGGCATCGGAGACCCCCAGCAAAGCAGCAGGGCCCAGGGAGCCAGGGGCAGCCCCGCCCCGCTTTGCCCTCTGGAGAGCGGAGGGCCTGAGGCGAAAACGGCTTGCGTTGCTTTCATGAGCCGTGGAGCATTGGGGCTGTTGTTGGCTGCCCGAGGAGCCTTTCCCTTTGCACAGCGCAGCTACCAGAAGCTCGTTTTGGGCCGTCGGTGCGACGGGGCCTCGGCGCTGATCGGGCCGAGCTGGCTCAGGGGGCATGGCTGCGGCCTGGGGACAGAATGCCTTCGCGCGCCCAATTCTGCTTCCCCGCCAATGAGAACACGTGGGGAGTGGGTTTCGGGCACCAGAGACCCCCAGCAAAGCAGCAGGGCCCAGGGAGCCAGGGGCAGCCCCGCCCCGCTTTGCCCTCTGGAGAGCGGAGGGCCGGGGGCGAAATCGGCTTGCGTTGCTTTCCTGAGCCGAGGCGCGTTGGGGCTGTTGTTGGCTGCCCGAGGAGACTTTCCCTTTGCACAATGCAGCTGCCAGAAGCTCGTTTTGGGCCGTCGGTGCGACGGGGCCTCGGCGCTGAGTGGCCGAGCTGGCTCAGGGGGCATGACTGGGGCGTGGGCGTAGAAGGACTTCGCGCGCCCAATCCTGCTTCCCCACCAAGGATAACCCGTGGGGAGTGGGTTTCGGGAATCGGAGACCCCCAGCAAAGCAGCAGGGCCCAGGGAGCCAGGGGCAGCCCCGCCCCGCTTTGCCCTCTGGAGAGCGGAGGGCCGGGGACGAAAACGGCTTGCGTTGCTTTCCTGAGCCGAGGCGCGTTGGGGCTGTTGTTGGCTGCCCGAGGAGACTTTCCCTTTGCACAATGCAATTGCCAGAAGCTCGTTTTGGGTCGTCGGGGCGACAGGGCCTCGGCTATGAGCGGCCGAGGTGGCTCAGGGGGCAAGGTTGGGGCGTGGGTCCAGAAGGGCTTCGCGCGCCCAATCCTGTTTCCCCGCCAAGGAGAACCCGTGGGGAGTGGGTTTAGGGCAGAGGAGACCCCCAGCAAAGCAGCAGGGCCCAGGGAGCCAGGGGCAGCCCCGCCCCGCTTTGCCCTCTGGAGAGCGGAGGGCCGGGGGCGAAAACGGCTTGCGTTGCTTTCATGAGCCTAGGCGCATTGGGGCTGAAGTTGGCTGCCCGAGGAGACTTTCCCTTTGCAGAATGCAGCTGCCAGAAGCTCGTTTTCGGCCGTCGGTTCGACCGGGCCTCGGAGCTGAGCGGCCGAGCTGGCTCAGGGGGCATGGCTGGGGCGTGGGCGTAGAAGGACTTCGCGCGCCCAATCCTGCTTCCCCGCCAAGGATAACCCGTGGGGAGTGGGTTTCGGGCACCGGAGACCCCCAGCAAAGCAGCAGGGCCCCTGAAGCCAGGGGCAGCCCCGCCCCGCTTTGCCCTCTGGAGAGCAGAGGGCCGGGAGCGAAAACGGCTTGCTTTGCTTTCCTGAGCCGAGGCGCGTTGGGGCGGTTTTTGGCTGCCCGAGGAGACTTTCCCTTTGCAAAATGCAGCTGCCAGAAGCTCGTTTTGGGCCGTCGGTGCGACGGGGCCTCGGCGCTGAGCGGCCGAGCTGGCTCAGGGGGCATGGCTCTGGCCTGGGCGCAGAAGGTCTTCGCGCGCCCAATCCTGCTTCCCCGCCAAGGAGAACACGTGGCAAGTGGGTTTCGGGCACCGGAGACCCCCAGCAAAGCAGCAGGGCCTAGGGAGCCAGGGGCAGCCCCGCCCCGCTTTGCCTTCTGCAGAGCGGAGAGCCGGGGCGAAATCGGCTTGCGTTGCTTTCCTGAGCCGAGGCGCGTTGGGGCTGTTGTTGGCTGCCCGAGGAGACTTTCCCTTTGCACAATGCAGCTGCCAGAAGCTCGTTTTGGGCCGTCGGTGCGACGGGGCCTCAGCGCTGAGCGGCCGAGCTGGCTCAGGGGGCATGGCTGCGGCCTGGGCGCAGAAGGCCTTCGCGCGCCCAATCCTGCATCCCTGCCAAGGAGAACCCGTGGGGAGTGGGTTTCGGGCACCGGAGACCCCCAGCAAAGCAGCAGGGCCCAGGGAGCCAGGGGCAGCCCCGCCCCGCTTTGCCCTCTGGAGAGCGGAGGGCCGGGGGCGAAAACGGCTTGCGTTGCTTTCATGAGCCTAGGCGCATTGGGGCTGAAGTTGGCTGCCCGAGGAGACTTTCCCTTTGCAGAATGCAGCTGCCAGAAGCTCGTTTTGGGCCGTCGGTTCGACGGGGCCTCGGAGCTGAGCGGACGAGCTGGCTCAGGGGGCATGGCTGGGGCGTGGGCGTAGAAGGACTTCGCGCGCCCAATACTGCTTCCCCGCCAAGGATAACCCGTGGGGAGTGGGTTTCGGGCACCGGAGACCCCCAGCAAAGCAGCAGGGCCCCTGAAGCCAGGGGCAGCCCCGCCCCGCTTTGCCCTCTGGAGAGCAGAGGGCCGGGAGCGAAAACGGCTTGCTTTGCTTTCCTGAGCCGAGGCGCGTTGGGGCGGTTTTTGGCTGCCCGAGGAGACTTTCCCTTTGCACAATGCAGCTGCCAGAAGCTCGTTTTGGGCCGTCGGTGCGACGGGGCCTCGGCGCTGAGCAGCCGAGCTGGCTCAGGGGGCATGGCTCTGGCCTGGGCGCAGAAGGTCTTCGCGCGCCCAATCCTGCTTCCCCGGCAAGGAGAACACGTGGCAAGTGGGTTTCGGGCACCGGAGACCCCCAGCAAAGCAGCAGGGCCTAGGGAGCCAGGGGCAGCCCCGCCCCGCTTTGCCTTCTGCAGAGCGGAGAGCCGGGGCGAAATCGGCTTGCGTTGCTTTCCTGAGCCGAGGCGCGTTGGGGCTGTTGTTGGCTGCCCGAGGAGACTTTCCCTTTGCACAATGCAGCTGCCAGAAGCTCGTTTTGGGCCGTCGGTGCGACGGGGCCTCAGCGCTGAGCGGCCGAGCTGGCTCAGGGGGCATGGCTGCGGCCTGGGCGCAGAAGGCCTTCGCGCGCCCAATCCTGCATCCCTGCCAAGGAGAACCCGTGGGGAGTGGGTTTCGGGCACCGGAGACCCCCAGCAAAGCAGCAGGGCCCAGGGAGCCAGGGGCAGCCCCGCCCCGCTTTGCCCTCTGGAGAGCGGAGGGCCGGGGGCGAAAACGGCTTGCGTTGCTTTCATGAGCCTAGGCGCATTGGGGCTGAAGTTGGCTGCCCGAGGAGACTTTCCCTTTGCAGAATGCAGCTGCCAGAAGCTCGTTTTGGGCCGTCGGTTCGACGGGGCCTCGGAGCTGAGCGGACGAGCTGGCTCAGGGGGCATGGCTGGGGCGTGGGCGTAGAAGGACTTCGCGCGCCCAATACTGCTTCCCCGCCAAGGATAACCCGTGGGGAGTGGGTTTCGGGCACCGGAGACCCCCAGCAAAGCAGCAGGGCCCCTGAAGCCAGGGGCAGCCCCGCCCCGCTTTGCCCTCTGGAGAGCAGAGGGCCGGGAGCGAAAACGGCTTGCTTTGCTTTCCTGAGCCGAGGCGCGTTGGGGCGGTTTTTGGCTGCCCGAGGAGACTTTCCCTTTGCACAATGCAGCTGCCAGAAGCTCGTTTTGGGCCGTCGGTGCGACGGGGCCTCGGCGCTGAGCGGCCGAGCTGGCTCAGGGGGCATGGCTGGGGCGTGGACCCAAAAGGCCTTCGCGCGCCCAACCCTGCTTCCCCGCCATGGAGAACCCGTGGGGAGTGGGTTTCGGGTGCCAGAGATCCCCAGCAAAGCAGCATGTCCTAGGGTGCAAGGCCATTCCTCCCCGCTTTGCCCTCTGGAGAGCAGAGGGCCGGTGGCGAAAACGGCTTGCGTTGCTTCCCTGAGCCAAGGCGCGTTGGGGCTGTTGTTGGCTGCCCGAGGAGACTTTCCCTTTGCACAATACAGCTGCCAGAAGCTCGTTTTGGGCGTCGTTGCGACGGGGCCTCGGCGCTGAGCGGCCGAGCTGGCTCAGGGGGCATGGCTGGGGCGTGGACCCAAAAGGCCTTCGCGTGCCCAATCCTGCTTCCCCGCCAAGGAGAACCCGTGGGGAGTGGGTTTCGGGTGCCAGAGACCCCCAGCAAAGCAGCAGGTCCTAGGGTGCCAGGGCATCCCGCCCCGCTTTGCCCTCTGGAGAGCAGAGGGCCGGGGGCAAAAAAGGCTTCCGTTGCTTTCCTGAGCCGAGGCGCGTTGGGGCTGTTGATTGCTGCCCGAGGAGACATTCCCTTTGCAGAATGCAGCTGCCAGAAGCTCGTTTTGGGCCGTCGGTGCGACGGGGCCTCGGCGCTGAGCGGCCGAGCTGGCTCAGGTGGCATGGCTGGGTCGTGGGCATAGAAGGCCTTCGCATGCCCAATCCTGCTTCCCCGCCAAGGAGAACCCGTGGGGAGTGGGTTTCGGGCAGAGGAGACCCCCAGCAAAGCAGCAGGGCCCAGGGAGCCAGGGGCAGCCCCGCCCCGCTTTGCCATCTGGAGAGCGGAGGGCCGGGGCGAAAACGGCTTGTGTTGCTTTCCTGAGCCGAGGCGCGTTGGGGCTGTTGTTGGCTGCCCGAGGAGACTTTCCCTTTGCACAATGCAGCCGCCAGAAGCTCGTTTTGGGCCGTCGGTGCGACGGGGCCTCGGCGCTGTGCGGCCGAGCTGCCTCAGGTTGCATGGCTGTGGCCTGGGCGCAGAAGGCCTTCGCGGGCCCAATCCTGCTTCCCCACCAAGGAGAACCCGTGGGGAGTGGGTTTAGGGCAGAGGAGACCCCCAGCAAAGTAGCAGGGCCCAGGAAGCCAGGGGCAGCCCCGCCCCGCTTTGTCCTCTGGAGAGCGGAGGGCCGGGGTCGAAAATGGCTTGCGTTGCTTTCCTGAGCCGAGGCGCGTTGGGGCTGTTGTTGATTGCCCGAGGAGACTTTGCCTTTGCACAATGCAGCTACAAGAAGCTCGTTTTGGGCCGTCGGTGCGACGGGGCCTCGTTACTGAGCGGCCGAAATGGCTCAGGGGGCATGGCTGGGGCGTGGGCGTAGAAGGACTTCGCGCGCCCAATCCGGCTTCCCCGCCAAGGAGAACCCGTGGGGAGTGGGTTTCGGGCATCGGAGACCCCCAGCAAAGTAGCAGGGCCCAGGGAGCCAGGGGCAGCCCCGCCCCGCTTTGCCCTCTGGAGAGCGGAGGGCCTGAGGCGAAAACGGCTTGCGTTGCTTTCATGAGCCGTGGCGCATTGGGGCTGTTGTTGGCTGCCCGAGGAGCCTTTCCCTTTGCACAGCGCAGCTACCAGAAGCTCGTTTTGGGCCGTCGGTGCGACGGGGCCTCGGCACTGATCGGGCCGAGCTGGCTCAGGGGGCATGGCTGCGGCCTGGGGACAGAATGCCTTCGCGCGCCCAATTCTGCTTCCCCGCCAATGAGAACACGTGGGGAGTGGGTTTCGGGCACCGGAGACCCCCAGCAAAGCAGCAGGGCCCAGGGAGCCAGGGGCAGCCCCGCCCCGCTTTGCCCTCTGGAGAGCGGAGGGCCGGGGGCGAAATCGGCTTGCGTTGCTTTCCTGAGCCGAGGCGCGTTGGGGCTGTTGTTGGCTGCCCGAGGAGACTTTCCCTTTGCACAATGCAGCTGCCAGAAGCTCGTTTTGGGCCGTCGGTGCGACGGGGCCTCGTCACTGAGCGGCCGAACTGGCTCAGGTGGCATGGCTGGGGCGTGGTCGTAGAAGGCCTTCGCGCGCCCAATCCTGCCTCCCCGCCAAGGAGAACCCGTGGGGAGTGGGTTTCGGGCACCGGAGACCCCCAGCAAAGCAGCAGGGCCCAGAGAGCCAGGGGCAGCCCCGCCCCGCTTTGCCCTCTGGAGAGCGGAGGGCCTGAGGCGAAAACGGCTTGCCTTGCTTTCCTGAGCCGAGGCGCGTTGGGGCTGTTGTTGGCTGCCCGAGGAGACTTTCCCTTTGCACAATGCAGCCGCCAGAAGCTCGTTTTGGGCCGTCGGTGCGACGGGGCCTCGGCGCTGAGCGGCCGAGCTGGCACAGGCGGCATAGCTGCGGCCTGGGCGCAGAAGGCCTTCGCGCGCCCAATCCTGCTTCCCCGCCAAGGAGAACCCGTGGGGAGTGGGTTTCGGGCACCGGAGACCCCCAGCAAAGCAGCAGGGCCCAGAGAGCCAGGGGCAGCCCCGCCCCGCTTTGCCCTCTGGAGAGCGGAGGGCCAGGGGTGAAAACGGCTTGCGTTGCTTTCCTGAGCCAAGGCGCATTGGGGCTGTTGTTGGCTGCCCGAGGAGACTTTCCCTTTGCACAATGCAGCTACCAGAAGCTCGTTTTGGGCCGTCGGTGCGACGGGGCCTCGGCGCTGAGTGGCCGAGCTGGCTCAGGGGGCATGACTGGGGCGTGGGCGTAGAAGGACTTCGCGCGCCCAATCCTGCTTCCCCACCAAGGATAACCCGTGGGGAGTGGGTTTCGGGAATCGGAGACCCCCAGCAAAGCAGCAGGGCCCAGGGAGCCAGGGGCAGCCCCGCCCCGCTTTGCCCTCTGGAGAGCGGAGGGCCGGGGACGAAAACGGCTTGCGTTGCTTTCCTGAGCCGAGGCGCGTTGGGGCTGTTGTTGGCTGCCCGAGGAGACTTTCCCTTTGCACAATGCAATTGCCAGAAGCTCGTTTTGGGTCGTCGGGGCGACAGGGCCTCGGCTATGAGCGGCCGAGGTGGCTCAGGGGGCAAGGTTGGGGCGTGGGTCCAGAAGGGCTTCGCGCGCCCAATCCTGTTTCCCCGCCAAGGAGAACCCGTGGGGAGTGGGTTTCGGGCACCGGAGACCCCCAGCAAAGCAGCAGGGCCCAGGGAGCCAGGGGCAGCCCCGCCCCGCTTTGCCCTCTGGAGAGCGGAGGGCCGGGGGCGAAAACGGCTTGCGTTGCTTTCATGAGCCTAGGCGCATTGGGGCTGAAGTTGGCTGCCCGAGGAGACTTTCCCTTTGCAGAATGCAGCTGCCAGAAGCTCGTTTTGGGCCGTCGGTGCGACGGGGCCTCGGCGCTGAGCGGCCGAGCTGGCTCAGGGGGCATGGCTCTGGCCTGGGCGCAGAAGGTCTTCGCGCGCCCAATCCTGCTTCCCCGCCAAGGAGAACACGTGGCAAGTGGGTTTCGGGCACCGGAGACCCCCAGCAAAGCAGCAGGGCCTAGGGAGCCAGGGGCAGCCCCGCCCCGCTTTGCCCTCTGGAGAGCGGAGTGCCGGGGCGAAAACGGCTTGCGTTGCTTTCCTGAGCCGAGGCGCGTTGGGGCTGTTGTTGGCTGCCCGAGGAGACTTTCCCTTTGCAGAATGCAGCCGCCAGAAGCTCGTTTTGGGCCGTCGGTGCGACGGGGCCTCGGCGCTGAGCGGCCGAGCTGGATCAGGGGACTTGGTTGCCGCCTGGGCACAGAAGGTCTTCGTGCGCCCAATCCTGCTTCCCCGCCAAGGAGAACCCGTTGGGAGTGGGTTTCGAGCACCGGAGAACCCCAGCAAAGCAGCAGGGCCCAGGAAGCCAGGGGCAGCCCCGCCCCGCTTTGCCATCTGGAGAGCGGAGGGCCAGGGGCGAAAATGGCTTGCGTTGCTTTCCTGAGCCGAGGCGCGTTAGGGCTGTTGTTGGCTGCCCGAGGAGACTTTCCCTTTGCACAATGCAGCCGCCAGAAGCTCGTTTTGGGCCGTCGGTGCGACGGGGCCTCGGCGATGAGCGGCCGAGGTGGCTCAGGGGGCATGGTTGGGGCGTGGGCCCAGAAGGCCTTCACGCTCCCAATCCTGCTTCCCCGACAAGGAGAACCCGTGGGGAGTGGGTTTCGGGCACCGGAGACCCCCAGCAAAGCAGCAGGGCCCAGGGAGCCAGGGGCAGTCCCGCCCCGCTTTGCCCTCTGGAGAGCTGAGGGCCGGGGGCGAAAACGGCTTGCGTTGCTTTCCTGAGCCGAGGCGCGTTGGGGCTGTTGTTGGCTGCCCGAGGAGACTTTCCCTTTCCACAATGCAGCTGCCAGAAGCTCGTTTTGGGCCGTGGGTGCGACGGGGCCTCGGCGCTGAGCGGCGGACCTGGCTCAGGGGGCATGGCTGCGTCCTGGGCGCAGAAGGCCTTCGGGCGCCCAATCCTGCTTCCCCGCCAAGGAGAACCCGTGGCGAGTGGGTTTCGGGCATCGGAGACCCCCAGCAAAGCAGCAGGGCCCAGGGAGCCAGGGGCAGCCCCGCCCCGCTTTGCCCTCTGGAGAGCGGAGGGCCGGGCGCGAAAACGGCTTGCGTTGCTTTCCTGAGCAGAGGCGCGTTGGGGCTGTTGTTGGCTGCCCGAGGAGACTTTCCCTTTGCACAATGCAGCTGCCAGAAGCTCGTTTTGGGCCGTGGGTGCGACGGGGCCTCGGCGATGAGCGGCCGAGGTGGCTCAGGTGGCATGTTTGGGGCGTGGGCCCAGAAGGCCTTCACGCGCCCAATCCTGCTTCCCCGCCAAGGAGAACCCGTGGGGAGTGGGTTTCGGGCACCGGAGACCCCCAGCAAAGCAGCAGGGCCCAGGGAGCCAGTGGCAGCCCCGCCCCGCTTTGCCCTCTGGAGAGCTGAGGGCCGGGGGCGAAAACGGCTTGCGTTGCTTTCCTGAGCCGAGGCGCGTTGGGGCTGTTGTTGGCTGCCCGAGGAGACTTTCCCTTTGCACAATGCAGCTGCCAGAAGCTCGTTTTGGGCCGTGGGTGCGACGGGGCCTCGGCGCTGAGCGGCGGAGCTGGCTCAGGGGGCATGGCTGCGGCCTGGGCGCAGAAGGCCTTCGCGCGCCCAATCCTGCTTCCCCGCCAAGGAGAACCCGTGGCGAGTGGGTTTCGGGCATCGGAGACCCCCAGCAAAGCAGCAGGGCCCAGGGAGCCAGGGGCAGCCCCGCCCCGCTTTGCCCTCTGGAGAGCTGAGGGCCGGGGGCGAAAACGGCTTGCGTTGCTTTCCTGAGCCGAGGCGCGTTGGGGCTGTTGTTGGCTGCCCGAGGAGACTTTCCCTTTGCAGAATGCAGCCGCCAGAAGCTCGTTTTGGGCCGTCGGTGCGACGGGGCCTCGGCGATGAGCGGCCGAGGTGGCTCAGGGGGCATGTTTGGGGCGTGGGCCCAGAAGGCCTTCACGCGCCCAATCCTGCTTCCCCGCCAAGGAGAACCCGTGGGGAGTGGGTTTCGGGCACCGGAGACCCCCAGCAAAGCAGCAGGGCCCAGGAAGCCAGGGGCAGCCCCGCCCCGCTTTGCCCTCTGGAGAGCGGAGGGCCGGGGGCGAAAACGGCTTGCGTTGCTTTCATGAGCCTAGGCGCATTGGGGCTGAAGTTGGCTGCCCGAGGAGACTTTCCCTTTGCAGAATGCAGCTGCCAGAAGCTCGTTTTGGGCCGTCGGTGCGACGGGGCCTCGTCACTGAGCGGGCGAACTGGTTCAGGGGGCATGGCTGGGGCGTGGGCGTAGAAGGACTTCACCCGCCCAATCCTGCTTCCCCGCCATGGAAAACCTGTGGGGAGTGGGTTTCGGGCATCGGAGACCCCCAGCAAAGCAGCAGGGCCCAGGGAGCCAGGGGCAGCCCCGCCCCGCTTTGCCCTCTGGAGAGCGGAGGCCCAGGGGCGAAATCGGCTTGCGTTGCTTTCCTGAGCCGAGGCGCGTTGGGGCTGTTGTTGGCTGCCCGAGGAGACTTTCCCTTTGCACAATGCAGCTACCAGAAGCTCGTTTTGGGCCTTCGGTGCGACGGGGCCTCGGGGCTGAGCGGCCGAACTGGTTCAGGGGGCATGGCTGGGGCGTGGGCGTAGAAGGCCTTCGCGCGCCCAATCCTGCTTCCCCGCCAAGGATAACCCGTGGGGAGTGGGTTTCGGGAATCGGAGACCCCCAGCAAAGCAGCAGGGCCCAGGGAGCCAGGGGCAGCCCCGCCCCGCTTTGCCCTCTGGAGAGCGGAGGGCCGGGGGCGAAAACGGCTTGCATTGCTTTCCTGAGCCGAGGCGCGTTGGGGCTGTTGTTGGCTGCCCGAGGAGACTTTCCCTTTGCACAATGCAATTGCCAGAAGCTCGTTTTGGGCCGTCGGTGCGACAGGGCCTCGGCTATGAGCGGCCGAGGTGGCTCAGGGGGCATGGTTGGGGCGTGGGTCCAGAAGGCCTTCGCGCGCCCAATCCTGCTTCCCCGCCAAGGAGAACCCGTGGGGAGTGGGTTTCGGGCACCGGAGATCCCCAGCAAAGCAGCAGGGCCCAGGGAGCCAGGGGCAGCCCCGCCCCGCTTTGCCCTCTGGAGAGCGGAGGGCCGGGGGCGAAAACAGCTTGCGTTGCTTTCATGAGCCTAGGCGCATTGGGGCTGAAGTTGGCTGCCCGAGGAGACTTTCCCTTTGCAGAATGCAGCTGCCAGAAGTTCGTTTTGGGCCGTCGGTGCGACGGGGCCTCGGAGCTGAGCGGCCGAGCTGGCTCAGGGGGCATGGCTGGGGCGTGGGCGTAGAAGGACTTCGCGCGCCCAATCCTGCTTCCCCGCCAAGGATAACCCGTGGGGAGTGGGTTTCGGCACCGGAGACCCCCAGCAAAGCAGCAGGGCCCAGGAAGCCAGGGGCAGCCCCGCCCCGCTTTGCCCTCTGGAGAGCAGAGGGCCAGGAGCGAAAACGGCTTGCGTTGCTTTCCTGAGCCGAGGCGCGTTGGGGCGGTTTTTGGCTGCCCGAGGAGACTTTCCCTTTGCACAATGCAGCTGCCAGAAGCTCGTTTTGGGCCGTCGGTGCGACGGGGCCTCGGCGCTGAGCGGCCGAGCTGGCTCAGGGGGCATGGCTCTGGCCTGGGCGCAGAAGGCCTTCGCGCGCCCAATCCTGCCTCCCCGCCAAGGAGAACCCGTGGGGAGTGGGTTTCGGGCACCGGAGACCCCCAGCAAAGCAGCAGGGCCCAGGGAGCCAGGGGCAGCCCCGCCCCGCTTTGCCCTCTGGAGAGCTGAGGGCCGGGGGCGAAAACGGCTTGCGTTGCTTTCCTGAGCCGAGGCGCGTTGGGGCTGTTGTTGGCTGCCCGAGGAGACTTTCCCTTTGCACAATGCAGCTGCCAGAAGCTCGTTTTGGGCCGTGGGTGCGACGGGGCCTCGGCGCTGAGCGGCGGAGCTGGCTCAAGGGGCATGGCTGCGGCCTGGGCGCAGAAGGACTTCGCGCGCCCAATCCTGCTTCCCCGCCAAGGAGAACCCGTGGCGAGTGGGTTTCGGGCATCGGAGACCCCCAGCAAAGCAGCAGGGCCCAGGGAGCCAGGGGCAGCCCCGCCCCGCTTTGCCCTCTGGAGAGCGGAGGGCCGGGGGCGAAAACGGCTTGCGTTGCTTTCCTGAGCCGAGGCGCGTTGGGGCTGTTGTTGGCTGCCCGAGGAGACTTTCCCTTTGCACAATGCAATTGCCAGAAGCTCGTTTTGGGCCGTCGGTGCGACAGGGCCTCGGCTATGAGCGGCCGAGGTGGCTCAGGGGGCATGGTTGGGGCGTGGGTCCAGAAGGCCTTCGCGCGCCCAATCCTGATTCCCCGCCAAGGAGAACCCGTGGGGAGTGGGTTTCGGGCACCGGAGACCCCCAGCAAAGCAGCAGGGCCTAGGGAGCCAGGGGCAGCCCCGCCCCGCTTTGCCCTCTGGAGAGCGGAGGGCCGGGGGCGAAAAAGGCTTGCGTTGCATTCATGAGCGGTGGCGCGTTGGGGCTGTTGTTGGCTGCCCGAGGAGCCTTTCCCTTTGCACAGTGCAGCTACCAGAAGCTCGTTTTGGGCCGTCGGTGCGACGGGGCCTCGGCGCTGAGCGGCCGAGCTGGCTCAGGGGGCATGGCTGCGTCCTGGGCGCAGAAGGCCTTCGCGGGCCCAATCCTGCTTCCCCGCCAAGGAGAACCCCTCGGGAGTGGGTTTCGGGCACCGGAGACCCCCAGCAAAGCAGCAGGGCCAGGAAGCCAGGGGCAGCCCCGCCCCGCTTTGTCTTCTGGAGAGCGGAGGGCCAGGGGCGAAAACGGCTTGCGTTGCTTTCCTGAGCCGAGGCGCGTTGGGGCTGTTATTGGCTGCCCGAGGAGACTTTCCCTTTGCACAGTGCAGCTACCAGAAGCTCGTTTTGGGCCGTCGGTCGACTGGGCCTCGGCTATGAGCGGCCGAGCTGGCTCAGGGGGCATGGCTGCGGCCTGGGCGCAGAAGGCCTTCGCGCGCCCAATCCTGCTTCCCCGCCAAGGAGAACCCGTGGGGAGTGGGTTTCGGGCACCGGAGACCCCCAGCAAAGCAGCAGGGCCAGGAAGCCAGGGGCAGCCCCGCCCCGCTTTGTCCTCTGGAGAGCGGAGGTCCGGGGGCGAAAACGGCTTGCGTTGCTTTCCTGAGCTGAGGCGCGTTGGGGCTGTTGTTGGCTGCCCGAGGAGACTTTCCCTTTGCACAATGCAGCTACCAGAAGCTCGTTTTGGGCCGTCGGTGCGACGGGGCCTAGGCGCTGAGCGGCCGAGCTGGCTCAGGGGGCATGGCTGCGGCCTGGGCGCAGAAGGCCTTCGCGCGCCCAATCCTGCTTCCCCGCCAAGGAGAACCCGTGGGGAGTGGGTTTCGGGCACCGGAGACCCCCAGCAAAGCAGCAGGGCCCAGGGAGCCAGGGGGAGCCCCGCCCCGCTTTGCCTTCTGGAGAGCGGAGGGCCGGGGCGAAAAAGGCTTGCGTTGCTTTCCTGAGCCGAGGCGCGTTGGGGCTGTTGTTGGCTGCCCGAGGAGACTTTCCCTTTGCACAATGCAGCTACCAGAAGCTCGTTTTGGGCCGTCGGTGTGACGGGGCCTCGGCGCTGAGCGGCCGAGCTGGCTCAGGGGGCATGGATGCGGCCTGGGCGCAGAAGGCCTTCGCGTGCCCAATCCTGCTTCCCCGCCAAGGAGAACCCGTCGGGAGTGGGTTTCGGGCACCGGACACCCCCAGCAAAGCAGCAGGGTCCAGGGAGCCAGGGGCAGCCCCGCCCCGCTTTGCCCTCTGGAGAGTGGAGGGCCGGGGGCGAAAACGGCTTGCGTTGCTTTCCTGAGCCAAGGCGCGTTGGGGCTGTTGTTGGCTGCCCGAGGAGATTTTCCCTTTGCACAATGCAGCTGCCAGAAGCTCGCTTTGGGCCGTCGGTGCGACGGGGCCTCGGCGCTGATCGGCCGAGCTGGCTCAGGTGGCATGGCTGCGGCCTGGGCACAGAAGGTCTTCGCGTGCCCAATCCTGCTTCCCCGCCAAGGAGAACCCGTTGGGAGTGGGTTTCGAGCACCGGAGAACCCCAGCAAAGCAGCAGGGCCCAGGAAGCCAGGGGCAGCCCCGCCCCGCTTTGCCATCTGGAGAGCGGAGGGCCAGGGGCGAAAATGGCTTGCGTTGCTTTCCTGAGCCGAGGCGCGTTGGGGCTGTTGTTGGCTGCCCGAGGAGACTTTCCCTTTGCAGAATGCAGCTACCAGAAGCTCGTTTTGGGCCGTCGGTGCGACGGGACCTCGGTGATGAGCGGCCGAGGTGGCTCAGGGGGCATGGTTGGGGCGTGGGCCCAGAAGGCCTTCACGCGCCCAATCCTGCTTCCCCGCCAAGGAGAACCCGTGGGGAGTGGGTTTCGGGCACCGGAGACCCCCAGCAAAGCAGCAGGGCCCAGGGAGCCAGGGGCAGCCACGTCCCGCTTTGCCTTCTGGAGAGCGGAGTGCCGGGGCGAAATCGGCTTGCGTTGCTTTCCTGAGCCGAGGCGCGTTGGGGCGGTTTTTGGCTGCCCGAGGAGACTTTCCCTTTGCACAATGCAGCTGCCAGAAGCTCGTTTTGGGCTGTCGGTGCGACGGGGCCTCGGCGCTGAGCGGCCGAGCTGGCTCAGGGGGCATGGCTCTGGCCTGGGCGCAGAAGGCCTTCGCGCGCCCAATCCTGCCTCCCCGCCAAGGAGAACCCGTGGCGAGTGGGTTTCGGGCACCGGAGACCCCCAGCAAAGCAGCAGGGCCCAGGGAGCCAGTGGCAGCCCCGCCCCGCTTTGCCCTCTGGAGAGCGGAGGGCCGGGGGCGAAAATGGCTTGCGTTGCTTTCCTGAGCCGAGGCGCGTTGGGGCTGTTGTTGGCTGCCCGAGGAGACTTTCCCTTTGCACAATGCAATTGCCAGAAGCTCGTTTTGGGCCGTCGGTGCGACAGGGCCTCGGCTATGAGCGGCCGAGGTGGCTCAGGGGGCATGGTTGGGGCGTGGGTCCAGAAGGCCTTCGCGCGCCCAATCCTGCTTCCCCGCCAAGGAGAACCCGTGGGGAGTGGGTTTCGGGCACCGGAGACCCCCAGCAAAGCAGCAGGGCCTAGGGAGCCAGGGGCAGCCCCGCCCCGCTTTGCCCTCTGGAGAGCGGAGGGCCGGGGGCGAAAAAGGCTTGCGTTGCATTCATGAGCGGTGGCGCGTTGGGGCTGTTGTTGGCTGCCCCAGGAGCCTTTCCCTTTGCACAGTGCAGCTACCAGAAGCTCGTTTTGGGCCGTCGGTGCGACGGGGCCTCGGCGCTGATCAGGCCGAGCTGGCTCAGGGGGCATGGCTGCGGCCTGGGCGCAGAATGCCTTCGCGCGCCCAATCCTGCCTCCCCGCCAATGAGAACCCGTGGGGAGTGGGTTTCGGGCACCGGAGAGCCCCAGCAAAGCAGCAGGGCCCAGGGAGCCAGGGGCAGCCCCGCCCCGCTTTGCCCTCTGGAGAGCGGAGGGCCGGGGGCAAAAACGGCTTGCGTTGCTTTCCTGAGCCGAGGCGCGTTGGGGCTGTTGTTGGCTGCCCGAGGAGACTTTCCCTTTGCACAATGCAGCTGCCAGAAGCTCGTTTTGGGGCGTCGGTGCGACGGGGCCTCGTCACTGTGCGGCCGAACTGGCTCAGGGGGCATGGCTGGGGCGTGGTCGTAGAAGGACTTCGCGTGCCCAATCCTGCTTCCCCGCCAAGGAGAACCCGTGGGGAGTGGGTTTCGGGCATCGGAGACCCCCAGCAAAGCAGCAGGGCCCAGGGAGCCAGGGGCAGCCCCGCCCCGCTTTGCCGTCTGGAGAGAGGAGGGCCGGGGGCGAAAACGGCTTGCGTTGCTTTCCTGAGCCAAGGCGCGTTGGGGCTGTTGTTGGCTGCCCGAGGAGACTTTCCCTTTGCAAAATGCAGCTGCCAGAAGCTCGTTTTGGGCCGTCGGTGCGAAGGGGCCTCGGCGCTGAGCGGCCGAGCTGGCTCAGGGGGCATGGCTGCGTCCTGGGCGCAGAAGGCCTTCGCGGGCCCAATCCTGCTTCCCCGCCAAGGAGAACCACTCGGGAGTGGGTTTCGGGCACCGGAGACCCCCAGCAAAGCAGCAGGGCCAGGAAGCCAGGGGCAGCCCCGCCCCGCTTTGTCCTCTGGAGAGCGGAGGGCCGGGGGCGAAAACGGCTTGCGTTGCTTTCCTGAGCCGAGGAGCGTTGGGGCTGTTATTGGCTGCCCGAGGAGACTTTCCCTTTGCACAGTGCAGCTACCAGAAGCTCGTTTTGGGCCGTCGGTCGACTGGGCCTCGGGGCTGAGCGGCCGAGCTGGCTCAGGGGGCATGGCTGCGGCCTGGGCGCAGAATGTCTTCGCGCGCCCAATCCTGCCTCCCCGCCAAGGAGAACCCGTCGGGAGTGGGTTTCGGGCACCGGAGACCCCCAGCAAAGCAGCAGGGTCCAGGGAGCCAGGGGCAGCCCCGCCCCGCTTTGCCCTCTGGAGAGTGGAGGGCCGGGGGCGAAAACGGCTTGCGTTGCTTTCCTGAGCCAAGGCGCGTTGGGGCTGTTGTTGGCTGCCCGAGGAGATTTTCCCTTTGCACAATGCAGCTGCCAGAAGCTCGCTTTGGGCCGTCGGTGCGACGGGGCCTCGGCGCTGATCGGCCGAGCTGGCTCAGGTGGCATGGCTGCGGCCTGGGCACAGAAGGTCTTCGTGCGCCCAATCCTGCTTCCCCGCCAAGGAGAACCCGTTGGGAGTGGGTTTCGAGCACCGGAGAACCCCAGCAAAGCAGCAGGGCCCAGGAAGCCAGGGGCAGCCCCGCCCCGCTTTGCCATCTGGAGAGCGGAGGGCCAGGGGCGAAAATGGCTTGCGTTGCTTTCCTGAGCCGAGGCGCGTTGGGGCTGTTGTTGGCTGCCCGAGGAGACTTTCCCTTTGCAGAATGCAGCTACCAGAAGCTCGTTTTGGGCCGTCGGTGCGACGGGACCTCGGTGATGAGCGGCCGAGGTGGCTCAGGGGGCATGGTTGGGGCGTGGGCCCAGAAGGCCTTCACGCGCCCAATCCTGCTTCCCCGCCAAGGAGAACCCGTGGGGAGTGGGTTTCGGGCACCGGAGACCCCCAGCAAAGCAGCAGGGCCCAGGGAGCCAGGGGCAGCCACGCCCCGCTTTGCCTTCTGGAGAGCGGAGTGCCGGGGCGAAATCGGCTTGCGTTGCTTTCCTGAGCCGAGGCGCGTTGGGGCTGTTGTTGGCTGCCCGAGGAGACTTTCCCTTTGCACAATGCAGCTACCAGAAGCTCGTTTTGGGCCTTCGGTGCGACGGGGCCTCGGCGCTGAGCGGCCGAGCTGGCTCAGGGGGCATGGCTGCGGCCTTGGCGCAGAAGGCCTTCGCGCGCCCAATCCTGCTTCCCCGCCAAGGAGTACCCGTGGGGAGTGGGTTTCGGGCACCAGAGACCCCCAGCAAATCAGCAGGGCCCAGGGAGCCAGGGGCAGCCCCGCCCCGCTTTGCCCTCTGGAGAGCGGAGGGCCGGGGGCGAAAACGGCTTGCGTTGCTTTCCTGAGCCGAGGCGCGTTGGGGCTGTTGTTGGCTGCCCGAGGAGACTTTCCCTTTGCACAGTGCAGCTACCAGAAGCTCGTTTTGGGCCGTCGGTGCGACGGGGCCTCGGCGCTGATCGGGCCGAGCTGGCTCAGGGGGCAATGCTGCGGCCTGGGCGCAGAATGTCTTCGCGCGCCCAATCCTGCCTCCCCGCCAATGAGAACCCGTGGGGAGTGGGTTTCGGGCACCGGAGAACCCCAGCAAAGCAGCAGGGCCCAGGGAGCCAGGGGCAGCCCCGCCCCGCTTTGCCCTCTGGAGAGCAGAGGGCCGGGGGCGAAAACGGCTTGCATTGCTTTCCTGAGCCGAGGCGCGTTGGGGCTGTTGTTGGCTGCCCGAGGAGACTTTCCCTTTGCACAATGCAGCTGCCAGAAGCTCGTTTTGGGCCGTCGGTGCGATGGGGCCTCGTCACTGAGCGGCCGAACTGGCTCAGGGGGCATGGATGGGGCGTGGTCGTAGAAGGACTTCGCGCGCCCAATCCTGCTTCCCCGCCAAGGAGAACCCGTGGGGATTGGGTTTCGGGCATCAGAGACCCCCAGCAAAGCTGCAGGGCCCAGGGAGCCAGGGGCAGCCCCGCCCCGCTTTGCCCTCTGGAGAGAGGAGGGCCGGGGCGAAATCGGCTTGTGTTGCTTTCCTGAGCCGAGGCGCGTTGGGGATGTTGTTGGCTGCCCGAGGAGACTTTCCCTTTGCACAATGCAGCTGCCAGAAGCTCATTTTGGGCAGTCGGTGCGACGGGGCCTCGGCGCTGAGCGGCCGAGCTGGCTCAGGGGGCATGGCTGCGGCCTGGGCGCAGAAGGCCTTCGCGCGCCCAATCCTGCTTCCCCGCCAAGGATAACCCGTGGGGAGTGGGTTTCGGGCATCGGAGACCCCCAGCAAAGCAGCAGGGCCCAGGGAGCCAGGAGCAGCCCCGCCCCGCTTTGCCCTCTGGAGAGCGGAGGGCCGGGGGCGAAAACGGCTTGCGTTGCTTTCCTGAGCCGAGGCGCGTTGGGGCTGTTGTTGGCTGCCCGAGGAGACTTTCCCTTTGCACAATGCAGCCGCCAGAAGCTCGTTTTGGGCCGTCGGTGCGACGGGGTCTCTGCGCTGAGCGGCAGAGCAGGCTCAGGTGGCATGGCTGCGGCCTGGGCGCAGAATGCCTTCGCGCGCCCAATCCTGCCTCCCCGCCAATGAGAACCCGTGGGGAGTGGGTTTCGGGCACCGGAGAACCCCAGCAAAGCAGCAGGGCCCAGGGAGCCAGGGGCAGCCCCGCCCCGCTTTGCCCTCTGGAGAGCAGAGGGCCGGGGGCGAAAACGGCTTGCGTTGCTTTCCTGAGCCGAGGCGCGTTGGGGCTGTTGTTGGCTGCCCGAGGAGACTTTCCCTTTGCACAATGCAGCTGCCAGAAGCTCGTTTTGGGCCGTCGGTGCGATGGGGCCTCGTCACTGAGCGGCCGAACTGGCTCAGGGGGCATGGATGGGGCGTGGTCGTAGAAGGACTTCGCGCGCCCAATCCTGCTTCCCCGCCAAGGAGAACCCGTGGGGATTGGGTTTCGGGCATCGGAGACCCCCAGCAAAGCTGCAGGGCCCAGGGAGCCAGGGGCAGCCCCGCCCCGCTTTGCCCTCTGGAGAGAGTAGGGCCGGGTCGAAATCGGCTTGTGTTGCTTTCCTGAGCCGAGGCGCGTTGGGGATGTTGTTGGCTGCCCGAGGAGACTTTCCCTTTGAACAATGCAGCTGCCAGAAGCTCATTTTGGGCAGTCGGTGCGACGGGGCCTCGGCGCTGTGCGGCCGAGCTGCCTCAGGGGGCATGGCTGCGGCCTGGGCGCAGAAGGCCTTCGCGCGCCCAATCCTGCTTCCCCGCCAAGGATAACCCGTGGGGAGTGGGTTTCGGGCATCGGAGACCCCCAGCAAAGCAGCAGGGCCCAGGGAGCCAGGGGCAGCCCCGCCCCGCTTTGCCCTCTGGAGAGCGGAGGGCCGGGGACGAAAACGGCTTGCGTTGCTTTCCTGAGCCGAGGCGCGTTGGGGCTGTTGTTGGCTGCCCGAGGAGACTTTCCCTTTGCACAATGCAGCCGCCAGAAGCTCGTTTTGGGCCGTCGGTGCGACGGGGCCTCGGCGCTGAGCAGCCGAGCTGGCTCAGGGGGCATGGCTACGGCCTGGGCGCAGAAGGCCTTCGCGCGCCCAATCCTGCTTCCCCGCCAAGGAGAACCCGTTGCGAGTGGGTTTCGGGCATCGGAGAGCCCCAGCAAAGCAGCAGGGCCCAGGGAGCCAGGGGCAGCCCCGCCCCGCTTTGCCCTCTGGAGAGCGGAGGGCCGGGGGCGAAAACGGCTTGCATTGCTTTCCTGAGCCGAGGCGCGTTGGGGCTGTGGTTGGCTGCCCGAGGAGACTTTCCCTTTGCTCAATGCAGCTGCCAGAAGCTCGTTTTGGGCCGTCGGTGCGATGGGGCCTCGTCACTGAGCGGCCGAACTGGCTCAGGGGGCATGGATGGGGCGTGGTCGTAGAAGGACTTCGCGCGCCCAATCCTGCTTCCCCGCCAAGGAGAACCCTTGGGGATTGGGTTTCGGGCATCAGAGACCCCCAGCAAAGCTGCAGGGCCCAGGGAGCCAGGGGCAGCCCCGCCCCGCTTTGCCCTCTGGAGAGAGGAGGGCCGGGGCGAAATCGGCTTGTGTTGCTTTCCTGAGCCGAGGCGCCTTGGGGCTGTTGTTGGCTGCCCGAGGAGACTTTCCCTTTGCACAATGCAGCTGCCAGAAGCTCATTTTGGGCAGTCGGTGCGACGGGGCCTCGGCGCTGAGCGGCCGAGCTGGCTCAGGGGGCATGGCTGCGGCCTGGGCGCAGAAGGCCTTCGCGCGCCCAATCCTGCTTCCCCGCCAAGGATAACCCGTGGGGAGTGGGTTTCGGGCATCGGAGACCCCCAGCAAAGCAGCAGGGCCCAGGGAGCCAGGGGCAGCCCCGCCCCGCTTTGCCCTCTGGAGAGCGGAGGGCCGGGGGCGAAAACGGCTTGCGTTGCTTTCCTGAGCCGAGGCGCGTTGGGGCTGTTGTTGGCTGCCCGAGGAGACTTTCCCTTTGCACAATGCAGCCGCCAGAAGCTCGTTTTGGGCCGTCGGTGCGACGGGGTCTCTGCGCTGAGCGGCAGAGCAGGCTCAGGTGGCATGGCTGCGGCCTGGGCGCAGAATGCCTTCGCGCGCCCAATCCTGCCTCCCCGCCAATGAGAACCCGTGGGGAGTGGGTTTCGGGCACCGGAGAACCCCAGCAAAGCAGCAGGGCCCAGGGAGCCAGGGGCAGCCCCGCCCCGCTTTGCCCTCTGGAGAGCGGAGGGCCGGGGGCGAAAACGGCTTGCGTTGCTTTCCTGAGCCGAGGCGCGTTGGGGCTGTTGTTGGCTGCCCGAGGAGACTTTCCCTTTGCACAATGCAGCTGCCAGAAGCTCGTTTTGGGCCGTCGGTGCGATGGGGCCTCGTCACTGAGCGGCCGAACTGGCTCAGGGGGCATGGATGGGGCGTGGTCGTAGAAGGACTTCGCGCGCCCAATCCTGCTTCCCTGCCAAGGAGAACCCGTGGGGATTGGGTTTCGGGCATCGGAGACCCCCAGCAAAGCTGCAGGGCCCAGGGAGCCAGGGGCAGCCCCGCCCCGCTTTGCCCTCTGGAGAGAGGAGGGCCGGGTCGAAATCGGCTTGTGTTGCTTTCCTGAGCCGAGGCGCGTTGGGATGTTGTTGGCTGCCCGAGGAGACTTTCCCTTTGCACAATGCAGCTGCCAGAAGCTCATTTTGGGCAGTCGGTGCGACGGGGCCTCGGCGCTGTGCGGCCGAGCTGCCTCAGGGGGCATGGCTGCGGCCTGGGCGCAGAAGGCCTTCGCGCGCCCAATCCTGCTTCCCCGCCAAGGATAACCCGTGGGGAGTGGGTTTCGGGCATCGGAGACCCCCAGCAAAGCAGCAGGGCCCAGGGAGCCAGGGGCAGCCCCGCCCCGCTTTGCCCTCTGGAGAGCGGAGGGCCGGGGACGAAAACGGCTTGCGTTGCTTTCCTGAGCCGAGGCGCGTTGGGGCTGTTGTTGGCTGCCCGAGGAGACTTTCCCTTTGCACAATGCAGCCGCCAGAAGCTCGTTTTGGGCCGTCGGTGCGACGGGGCCTCGGCGCTGAGCAGCCGAGCTGGCTCAGGGGGCATGGCTACGGCCTGGGCGCAGAAGGCCTTCGCGCGCCCAATCCTGCTTCCCCGCCAAGGAGAACCCGTTGCGAGTGGGTTTCGGGCATCGGAGAGCCCCAGCAAAGCAGCAGGGCCTAGGGAGCCAGGGGCAGCCCCGCCCCGCTTTGCCCTCTGGAGAGCGGAGGGCCGGGGGCGAAAAAGGCTTGCGTTGCATTCATGAGCGGTGGCGCGTTGGGGCTGTTGTTGGCTGCCCGATGAGCCTTTCCCTTTGCACAGTGCAGCTACCAGAAGCTCGTTTTGGGCCGTCGGTGCGACGGGGCCTCGGCGCTGAGCGGGCCGATCTGGCTCAGGGGGCATGGCTGCGGCCTGGGCGCAGAATGCCTTCGCGCGCCCAATCCTGCCTCCCCGCCAATGAGAACCCGTGGGGAGTGGGTTTCGGGCACCGGAGAGCCCCAGGAAAGCAGCAGGGCCCAGGGAGCCAGGGGCAGCCCCGCCCCGCTTTGCCCTCTGGAGAGCGGAGGGCCGGGGGCAAAAACGGCTTGCGTTGCTTTCCTGAGCCGAGGCGCGTTGGGGCTGTTGTTGGCTGCCCGAGGAGACTTTCCCTTTGCACAATGCAGCTGCCAGAAGCTCGTTTTGGGCCGTCGGTGCGACGGGGCCTCGTCACTGTGCGGCCGAACTGGCTCAGGGGGCATGGCTGGGGCGTGGTCGTAGAAGGACTTCGCGTGCCCAATCCTGCTTCCCCGCCAAGGAGAACCCGTGGGGAGTGGGTTTCGGGCATCGGAGACCCCCAGCAAAGCAGCAGGGCCCAGGGAGCCAGGGGCAGCCCCGCCCCGCTTTGCCCTCTGGAGAGTGGAGGGCCGGGGGCGAAAACGGCTTGCGATGCTTTCCTGAGCCAAGGCGCGTTGGGGCTGTTGTTGGCTCCCCGAGGAGACTTTCCCTTTGCACAATGCAGCTGCCAGAAGCTCGTTTTGGGCCGTCGGTGCGAAGGGGCCTCGGCGCTGAGCGGCCGAGCTGGCTCAGGGGGCATGGCTGCGGCCTGGGGGCAGAAGGCCTTCGCGGGCCCAATCCTGCTTCCCCGCCAAGGAGAACCCCTCGGGAGTGGCTTTCCGGCACCGGAGACCCCCAGCAAAGCAGCAGGGCCAGGAAGCCAGGGGCAGCCCCGCCCCGCTTTGTCCTCTGGAGAGCGGAGGGCCGGGGGCGAAAACGGCTTGCGTTGCTTTCCTGAGCTGAGGCGCGTTGGGGCTGTTGTTGGCTGCCCGAGGAGCCTTTCCCTTTGCACAATGCAGCTACCAGAAGCTCGTTTTGGGCCGTCGGTGCGACGGGGCCTCGGCGCTGAGCGGCCGAGCTGGCTCAGGGGGCATGGCTGCGGCCTGGGCGCAGAAGGCCTTCGCGCGCCCAATCCTGCTTCCCCGCCAAGGATAACCCGTGGGGAGTGGGTTTCGGGCACCGGAGACCCCCAGCAAAGCAGCAGGGCCCAGGGAGCCAGGGGCAGCCCCGCCCCGCTTTGCCTTCTGGAGAGCGGAGGGCCGGGGCGAAAAAGGCTTGCGTTGATTTCCTGAGCCGAGGTGCGTTGGGGCTGTTGTTGGCTGCCCGAGGAGACTTTCCCTTTGCACAATGCAGCTACCAGAAGCTCGTTTTGGGCCGTCGGTGAGACGGGGCCTCGGCGCTGAGCGGCCGAGCTGGCTCAGGGGGCATGGATGCGGCCAGGGCGCAGAAGGCCTTCGCGTGCCCAATCCTGCTTCCCCGCCAAGGAGAACCCGTCGGGAGTGGGTTTCGGACACCGGAGACCCCCAGCAAAGCAGCAGGGTCCAGGGAGCCAGGGGCAGCCCCGCCCCGCTTTGCCCTCTGGAGAGTGGAGGGACGGGGGCGAAAACGGCTTGCGTTGCTTTCCTGAGCCAAGGCGCGTTGGGGCTGTTGTTGGCTGCCCGAGGAGACTTTCCCTTTGCACAATGCAGCTGCCAGAAGCTCGTTTTGGGCCGTCGGTGCCACGGGGCCTCGGCGCTGAGCGGCCGAGCTGGATCAGGGGGCATGGTTGCCGCCTGGGCACAGAAGGTCTTCGTGCGCCCAATCCTGCTTCCCCGCCAAGGAGAACCCGTTGGGAGTGGGTTTCGAGCACCGGAGAACCCCAGCAAAGCAGCAGGGCCCAGGGAGCCAGGGGCAGCCCCGCCCCGCTTTGCCCTCTGGAGAGTGGAGGGCCGGGGGCGAAAACGGCTTGCGTTGCTTTCCTGAGCCGAGGCGCGTTGGGGCTGTTGTTGGCTGCCCGAGGAGACTTTCCCTTTGCAGAATGCAGCTACCAGAAGCTCGTTTTGGGCCGTCGGTGCGACGGGGCCTCGGCGATGAGCGGCCGAGGTGGCTCAGGGGGCATGGTTGGGGCGTGGGCCCAGAAGGCCTTCACGCGCCCAATCCTGCTTCCCCGCCAAGGAGAACCCGTGGGGAGTGGGTTTCGGGCACCGGAGACCCCCAGCAAAGCAGCAGGGCCCACGGAGCCAGGGGCAGCCACGCCCCGCTTTGCCTTCTGGAGAGCGGAGTGCCGGGGCGAAATCGGCTTGCGTTGCTTTCCTGAGCCGAGGCGCGTTGGGGCTGTTGTTGGCTGCCCGAGGAGACTTTCCCTTTGCACAATGCAGCTACCAGAAGCTCGTTTTGGGCCTTCGGTGCGACGGGGCCTCGGCGCTGAGCGGCCGAGCTGGCTCAGGGGGCATGGCTGCGGCCTTGGCGCAGAAGGCCTTCGCGCGCCCAATCCTGCTTCCCCGCCAAGGAGTACCCGTGGGGAGTGGGTTTCGTGCACCAGAGACCCCCAGCAAATCAGTAGGGCCCAGGGAGCCAGGGGCAGCCCCGCCCCGCTTTGCCCTCTGGAGAGCGGAGGGCCGGGGGCGAAAACGGCTTGCGTTGCTTTCCTGAGCCGAGGCGCGTTGGGGCTGTTGTTGGCTGCCCGAGGAGACTTTCCCTTTGCAGAATGCAGCTGCCAGAAGCTCGTTTTGGGCCGTCGGTGCGACGGGGTCTCTGCGCTGAGCGGCAGAGCTGGCTCAGGTGGCATGGCTGCGGCCTGGGCGCAGAAGGCCTTCGCGGGCCCAATCCTGCTTTCCCACCAATGAGAACCCGTGGGGAGTGGGTTTCGGGCACCGGAGACCCCCAGCAAAGCAGCAGGGCCCAGGAAGCCAGGGGCAGCCCCGCCCCGCTTTGTCCTCTGGAGAGCGGAGGGCCGGGGGCGAAAACGGCTTGCGTTGCTTTCCTGAGCCGAGGCGCGTTGGGGCTGTTGTTGGCTGCCCGAGGAGACTTTCCCTTTGCACAATGCAGCTACCAGAAGCTCGTTTTGGGCCGTCGGTGCTACGGGGCCTCGGCGCTGAGCGGCCGAGCTGGCTCAGGGGGCATGGATGCGGCCTGGGCGCAGAAGGCCTTCGCGTGCCCAATCCTGCTTCCCCGCCAAGGAGAACCCGTCGGGAGTGGGTTTCAGGCATCGGAGACCCCCAGCAAAGCAGCAGGGTCCAGGGAGCCAGGGGCAGTCCCGCCCCGCTTTGCCCTCTGGAGAGTGGAGGGCCGGGGGCGAAAACGGCTTGCGTTGCTTTCCTGAGCCAAGGCGCGTTGGGGCTGTTGTTGGCTGCCCGAGGAGACTTTCCCTTTGCACAATGCAGCTGCCAGAAGCTCGTTTTGGGCCGTCGGTGCGACGGGGCCTCGGCGCTGAGCGGCCGAGCTGGATCAGGGGGCATGGTTGCCGCCTGGGCACAGAAGGTCTTCGTGCGCCCAATCCTGCTTCCCCGCCAAGGAGAACCCGTTGGGAGTGGGTTTCGAGCACCGGAGAACCCCAGCAAAGCAGCAGGGCCCAGGGAGCCAGGGGCAGCCCCGCCCCGCTTTGCCATCTGGAGAGCGGAGGGCCAGGGGCGAAAATGGCTTGCGTTGCTTTCCTGAGCCGAGGCGCGTTGGGGCTGTTGTTGGCTGCCCGAGGAGACTTTCCCTTTGCAGAATGCAGCTACCAGAAGCTCGTTTTGGGCCGTCGGTGCGACGGGGCCTCGGCGATGAGCGGCCGAGGTGGCTCAGGGGGCATGGTTGGGGCGTGGGCCCAGAAGGCCTTCACGCGCCCAATCCTGCTTCCCCGCCAAGGAGAACCCGTGGGGAGTGGGTTTCGGGCACCGGAGACCCCCAGCAAAGCAGCAGGGCCCAGGGAGCCAGGGGCAGCCACGCCCCGCTTTGCCTTCTGGAGAGCGGAGTGCCGGGGCGAAATCGGCTTGCGTTGCTTTCCTGAGCCGAGGCGCGTTGGGGCTGTTGTTGGCTGCCCGAGGAGACTTTCCCTTTGCACAATGCAGCTACCAGAAGCTCGTTTTGGGCCTTCGGTGCGACGGGGCCTCGGCGCTGATCGGCCGAGCTGGCTCAGGGGGCATGGCTGCGGCCTTGGCGCAGAAGGCCTTCGCGCGCCCAATCCTGCTTCCCCGCCAAGGAGTACCCGTGGGGAGTGGGTTTCGGGCACCAGAGACCCCCAGCAAATCAGCAGGGCCCAGGGAGCCAGGGGCAGCCCCGCCCCGCTTTGCCCTCTGGAGAGCGGAGGGCCGGGGGCGAAAACGGCTTGCATTGCTTTCCTGAGCCAAGGCGCGTTGGGGCTGTTGTTGGCTGCCCGAGGAGACTTTCCCTTTGCACAATGCAGCCGCCAGAAGTTCGTTTTGGGCCGTCGGGTCGACGGGGCCTCGTTACTGAGCGGCCGAACTGGCTCAGGGGGCATGGCTGGGGCGTGGGCGTAGAAGGACTTCGCGCGCCCAATCTGGCTTCCCCGCCAAGGAGAACCCGTGGGGAGTGGGTTTCGGGCATCGGAGACCCCCAGCAAAGCAGCAGGGCCCAGGGAGCCAGGGGCAGCCCCGCCCCGCTTTGCCCTCTGGAGAGCGGAGGGCCGGGGGCGAAAACGGCTTGCGTTGCTTTCCTGAGCCAAGGCGCGTTGGGGCTGTTGTTGGCTGCCCGAGGAGCCTTTCCCTTTGCACAGTGCAGCTACCAGAAGCTCGTTTTGGGCCGTCGGTGCGACGGGGCCTCGGCGCTGATCGGGCCGAGCTGGCTCAGGGGGCATGGCTGCAGCCTGGGCGCAGAAAGCCTTCGCGGGCCCAATCCTGCTTCCCCGCCAAGGAGAACCCGTGGGGAGTGGGTTTCGGGCACCGGAGACCCCCAGCAAAGCAGCAGGGCCCGGAAGCCAGGGGCAGCCCCGCCCCGCTTTGTCCTCTGGAGAGCGGAGGGCCGGGGGCGAAAACGGCTTGCGTTGCTTTCCTGAGCCGAGGCGCGTTGGGGCTGTTGTTGGCTGCCCGAGGAGACTTTCCCTTTGCACAATGCAGCTACCAGAAGCTCGTTTTGGGCCGTGGGTGCGACGGGGCCTCGGCGCTGAGCGGCCGAGCTGGCTCAGGGGGCATGGCTGCGGCCTGGGCGCAGAAGGCCTTCGCGCGCCCAATCCTGCCTCCCCGCCAAGGAGAACCCGTGGGGAGTGGGTTTCGGGCACCGGAGACCCCCAGGAAAGCAGCAGGGTCCAGGGAGCCAGGGGCAGCCCCGCCCCGCTTTGCCCTCTGGAGAGCGGAGGGCCTGAGGCGAAAACGGCTTGCGTTGCTTTCCTGAGCCGAGGCGCGTTGGGGCTGTTGTTGGCTGCCCGAGGAGACTTTCCCTTTGCACAATGCAGCTGCCAGAAGCTCGTTTTGGGCCTTCGGTGCGACGGGGCCTCGTCACTGAGGGGCCGAACTGGCTCAGGGGGCATGGCTGGGGCGTGGTCGTAGAAGGCATTCGCGCGCCCAATCCTGCTTCCCCGCCAAGGAGAACCCGTGGCGAGTGGGTTTCGGGCATCGGAGACCCCCAGCAAAGCAGCAGGGCCCAGGGAGCCAGGGGCAGCCCCGCCCCGCTTTGCCCTCTGGAGAGCGGAGGGCCGGGGGCGAAAAAGGCTTGCGTTGCATTCATGAGCGGTGGCGCGTTGGGGCTGTTGTTGGCTGCCCGAGGAGCCTTTCCCTTTGCACAGTGCAGCTACCAGAAGCTCGTTTTGGGCCGTCGGTGCGACGGGGCCTCGGCCCTGATCGGGCCGAGCTGGCTCAGGGGGCATGGCTGCGGCCTGGGCGCAGAATGCCTTCGCGCGCCCAATCCTGCCTCCCCGCCATTGAGAACCCGTGGGGAGTGGGTTTCGGGCACCGGAGAGCCCCAGCAAAGCAGCAGGGCCCAGGTAGCCAGGGGCAGCCCCGCCCCGCTTTGCCCTCTGGAGAGCGGAGGGCCGGGGGCAAAAACGGCTTGCGTTGCTTTCCTGAGCCGAGGCGCGTTGGGGCTGTTGTTGGCTGCCCGAGGAGACTTTCCCTTTGCACAATGCAACTGCCAGAAGCTCGTTTTGTGCCTTCGGTGCGACGGGGCCTCGTCACTGTGCGGCCGAACTGGCTCAGGGGGCATGGCTGGGGCGTGGTCGTAGAAGGACTTCGCGTGCCCAATCCTGCTTCCCCGCCAAGGATAACCCGTGGGGAGTGGGTTTCGGGCACCGGAGACCCCCAGCAAAGCAGCAGGGCCAGGAAGCCAGGGGCAGCCCCGCCCCGCTTTGTCCTCTGGAGAGCGGAGGGCCGGTGGCAAAAACGGCTTGCGTTGCTTTCCTGAGCCGAGGCGCGTTGGGGCTGTTGTTGGCTGCCCGAGGAGACTTTCCCTTTGCACAATGCAGCTACCAGAAGCTCGTTTTGGGCCGTCGGTGCGACGGGGCCTCGGCGCTGAGCGGCCGAGCTGGCTCAGGGGGCATGGCTGCGGCCTGGGCGCAGAAGGCCTTCGCGCGCCCAATCCTGCTTCCCCGCCAAGGAGAACCCGTGGCGAGTGGGTTTCGGGCATCGGAGACCCCCAGCAAAGCAGCAGGGCCCAGGGAGCCAGGGGCAGCCCCGCCCCGCTTTGCCCTCTGGAGAGCGGAGGGCCGGGGGCGAAAACGGCTTGCGTTGCTTTCCTGAGCAGAGGCGCGTTGGGGCTGTTGTTGGCTGCCCGAGGAGACTTTCCCTTTGCAGAATGAGGCCGCCAGAAGCTCGTTTTGGGCCGTCGGTTCGACGGGGCCTCGGAGCTGAGCGGCCGAGCTGGCTCAGGGGGCATGGCTGGGGCGTGGTCGTAGAAGGACTTCGCGCGCCCAATCCTGCTTCCCCGCCAAGGATAACCCGTGGGGAGTGGGTTTTGGGCACCGGAGACCCCCAGCAAAGCAGCAGGGCCCAGGGAGCCAGGGGCAGCCCCGCCCCGCTTTGCCCTCTGGAGAGCAGAGGGCCGGGAGCGAAAACGGCTTGCGTTGCTTTCCTGAGCTGAGGCGCGTTGGGGCGGTTTTTGGCTGCCCGAGGAGACTTTCCCTTTGCACAATGCAGCTGCCAGAAGCTCGTTTTGGGCCGTCGGTGCGACGGGGCCTCGGCGCTGAGCGGCCGAGCTGGCTCAGGGGGCATGGCTCTGGCCTGGGCGCAGAAGGTCTTCGCGCGCCCAATCCTGCTTCCCCGGCAAGGAGAACACGTGGCAAGTGGGTTTCGGGCACCGGAGACCCCCAGCAAAGCTGCAGGGCCCAGGGAGCCAGGGGCAGCCCCGCCCCGCTTTGCCCTCTGGAGAGCGGAGGGCCGGGGCGAAAACGGCTGGCGTTGCTTTCCTGAGCCGAGGCGCGTTGGGGCTGTTGTTGGCTGCCCGAGGAGACTTTCCCTTTGCACAATGCAGCCGCCAGAAGCTCATTTTGGGCAGTCGGTGCGACGGGGCCTCGGCGCTGAGCGGCCGAGCTGGCTCAGGGGGCATGGCTGCGGCCTGGGCGCAGAAGGCCTTCGCGCGCCCAATCCTGCTTCCCCGCCAAGGAGAACCTGTGGCGAGTGGGTTTCGGGCACCGGAGACCCCCAGCAAAGCAGCAGGGCCCAGGGAGCCAGAGGCAGCCCCGCCCCGCTTTGCCCTCTGGAGAGCGGAGGGCCGGGGGCGAAAACGGCTTGCGTTGCTTTCCTGAGCCGAGGCGCGTTGGGGCTGTTGTCGGCTGCCCGAGGAGACTTTCCCTTTGCACAATGCAGCCGCCAGAAACTCGTTTTGGGCCGTCGGTGCGACGGGGCTCCGGCGCTGAGCGGCCGAGCTGGCTCAGGGGGCATGGCTACGGCCTGGGCGCAGAAGGACTTCGCGGGCCCAATCCTGCTTCCCCGCCAAGGAGAACCCGTGGCGAGTGGGTTTCGGGCACCGGAGACCCCCAGCAAAGCAGCAGGGCCCAGGGAGCCAGTGGAAGCCCCGCCCCGCTTTGCCCTCTGGAGAGCTGAGGGCCGGGAGCGAAAACGGCTTGCGTTGCTTTCCTGAGCCGAGGCGCGTTGGGGCTGTTGTTGGCTGCCCGAGGAGACTTTCCCTTTCCACAATGCAGCCGCCAGAAGCTCGTTTTTGGCCGTCGGTGCGACGGGGCCTCGTCACTGAGCGGCCGAACTGGTTCAGGGGGCATGGCTGGGGCGTGGGCGTAGAAGGACTTCGCGCGCCCAATCCTGCTTCCCCGCCATGGAAAACCTGTGGGGAGTGGGTTTCGGGCATCGGAGACCCCCAGCAAAGCAGCAGGGCCCAGGGAGCCAGGGGCAGCCCCGCCCCGCTTTGCCCTCTGGAGAGCGGAGGCCCAGGGGCGAAATCGGCTTGCGTTGCTTTCCTGAGCCGAGGCGCGTTGGGGCTGTTGTTGGCTGCCCGAGGAGACTTTCCCTTTGCACAACGCAGCTACCAGAAGCTCGTTTTGGGCCTTCGGTGCGACGGGGCCTCGGCGCTGAGCGGCCGAACTGGTTCAGGGGGCATGGCTGGGGCGTGGGCGTAGAAGGACTTCGCGCGCCCAATCCTGCTTCCCCACCAAGGATAACCCGTGGGGAGTGGGTTTCGGGAATCGGAGACCCCCAGCAAAGCAGCAGGGCCCAGGGAGCCAGGGGCAGCCCCGCCCCGCTTTGCCCTCTGGAGAGCGGAGGGCCGGGGGCGAAAACGGCTTGCTTTGCTTTCCTGAGCCGAGGCGCTTTGGGGCTGTTGTAGGCTGCCCGAGGAGACTTTCCCTTTGCACAATGCAATTGCCAGAAGCTCGTTTTGGGCCGTCGGTGCGACCGGGAATCGGCTATGAGCGGCCGAGGTGGCTCAGGGGGCATGGTTGGGGCGTGGGTCCAGAAGGCCTTCGCGCGCCCAATCCTGCTTCCCCGCCAATGAGAACCCGTGGGGAGTGGGTTTCGGGCACCGGAGACCCCCAGCAAAGCAGCAGGGCCCAGGGAGCCAAGGGCAGCCCCGCCCCGCTTTGCCTTCTGCAGAGCGGAGAGCCAGGGCGAAATCGGCTTGCGTTGCTTTCCTGAGCCGAGGCGCTTTGGGGCTGTTGTTGGCTGCCCGAGGAGACTTTCCCTTAGCACAATGCAGCTGCCAGAAGCTCGTTTTGGGCCGTCGGTGCGACGGGGCCTCAGCGCTGAGCGGCCGAGCTGGCTCAGGGGGCATGGCTGCGGCCTGGGCGCAGAAGGCCTTTGCGCGCCCAATCCTGCATCGCTGCCAAGGATAACCCGTGGGGAGTGGGTTTCGGGCACCGGAGACCCCCAGCAAAGCAGCAGGGCCCAGGAAGCCAGGGGCAGCCCCGCCCCGCTTTGCCCTCTGGAGAGCGGAGGGCCGGGGCGAAAACGGCTTGCGTTGTTTTCCTGAGCCGAGGCGCGTTGGGGCTGTTGTTGGCTGCCCGAGGAGACTTTCCCTTTGCAGAATGCAGCCGCCAGAAGCTCGTTTTGGGCCGTCGGTGCGACGGGGCCTCGGCGATGAGCGGCCGAGCTGGATCAGGGGACATGGTTGCGGCCTGGGCACAGAAGGTCTTCGTGCGCCCAATCCTGCTTCCCCGCCAAGGAGAACCCGTTGGGAGTGGGTTTCGAGCACCGGAGAACCCCAGCAAAGCAGCAGGGCCCAGGAAGCCAGGGGCAGCCCCGCCTCGCTTTGCCATCTGGAGAGGGGAGGGCCAGGGGCGAAAATGGCTTGCGTTGCTTTCCTGAGCCGAGGCGCGTTGGGGCTGTTGTTGGCTGCCCGAGGAGACTTTCCCTTTGCAGAATGCAGCTACCAGAAGCTCGTTTTGGGCCGTCGGTGCGACGGGGCCTCAGCACTGAGCGGCCGAGCTGGCTCAGGGGGCATGGCTGCGGCCTGGGCGCAGAAGGCCTTTGCGCGCCCAATCCTGCATCCCTGCCAAGGAGAACCCGTGGGGAGTGGGTTTCGGGCACCGGAGACCCCCAGCAAAGCAGCAGGGCCCAGGGAGCCAGGGGCAGCCCCGCCCCGCTTTGCCCTCTGGAGAGCGGAGGGCCGGGGCGAAAACGGCTTGCGTTGCTTTCATGAGCCTAGGCGCATTGGGGCTGAAGTTGGCTGCCCGAGGAGACTTTCCCTTTGCAGAATGCAGCTGCCAGAAGCTCGTTTTGGGCCGTCGGTGCGACGGGGCCTCGGAGCTGAGCGGCCGAGCTGGCTCAGGGGGCATGGCTGGGGCGTGGGCGTAGAAGGACTTCGCGCGCCCAATCCTGCTTCCCCGCCAAGGAGAACCTGTGGCGAGTGGGTTTCGGGCACCGGAGACCCCCAGCAAAGCAGCAGGGCCCAGGGAGCCAAGGGCAGCCCCGCCCCGCTTTGCCTTCTGCAGAGCGGAGAGCCAGGGCGAAATCGGCTTGCGTTGCTTTCCTGAGCCGAGGCGCGTTGGGGCTGTTGTTGGCTGCCCGAGGAGACTTTCCCTTTGCACAATGCAGCTGCCAGAAGCTCGTTTTGGGCCTTCGGTGCGACGGGGCCTCAGCGCTGAGCGGCCGAGCTGGCTCAGGGGGCATGGCTGCGGCCTGGGCGCAGAAGGCCTTCGCGCGCCCAATCCTGCATCCCTGCCAAGGAGAACCCGTGGGGAGTGGGTTTCGGGCACCGGAGACCCCCAGCAAAGCAGCAGGGCCCAGGGAGCCAGGGGCAGCCCCGCCCCGCTTTGCCCTCTGGTGAGCGGAGGGCCGGGGGCGAAAACTGCTTGCGTTGCTTTAATGAGCCTAGGCGCATTGGGGCTGTTGTTGGCTGCCCGAGGAGACTTTCCCTTTGCAGAATGCAGCTGCCAGAAGCTCGTTTTGGGCCGTCGGTGCGACGGGGCCTCGGAGCTGAGCGGCCGAGCTGGCTCAGGGGGCATGGCTGGGGCGTGGGCGTAGAAGGACTTCGCGCGCCCAATCCTGCTTCCCCGCCAAGGATAACCCGTGGGGAGTGGGTTTCGGGCACCGGAGACCCCCAGCAAAGCTGCAGGGCCCAGGGAGCCAGGGGCAGCCCCGCCCCGCTTTGCCCTCTGGAGAGCGGAGGGCCTGAGGCGAAAACGGCTTGCGTTGCTTTCCTGAGCAGAGGCGCGTTGGGGCTGTTGTTGGCTGCCCGAGGAGACTTTCCCTTTGCAGAATGAGGCCGCCAGAAGCTCGTTTTGGGCCGTCGGTTCGACGGGGCCTCGGAGCTGAGCGGCCGAGCTGGCTCAGGGGGCATGGCTGGGGCGTGGTCGTAGAAGGACTTCGCGCGCCCAATCCTGCTTCCCCGCCAAGGATAACCCGTGGGGAGTGGGTTTTGGGCACCGGAGACCCCCAGCAAAGCAGCAGGGCCCAGGGAGCCAGGGGCAGCCCCGCCCTGCTTTGCCCTCTGGAGAGCAGAGGGCCGGGAGCGAAAACGGCTTGCGTTGCTTTCCTGAGCTGAGGCGCGTTGGGGCGGTTTTTGGCTGCCCGAGGAGACTTTCCCTTTGCACAATGCAGCTGCCAGAAGCTCGTTTTGGGCCGTCGGTGCGACGGGGCCTCGGCGCTGAGCGGCCGAGCTGGCTCAGGGGGCATGGCTCTGGCCTGGGCGCAGAAGGTCTTCGCGCGCCCAATCCTGCTTCCCCGGCAAGGAGAACACGTGGCAAGTGGGTTTCGGGCACCGGAGACCCCCAGCAAAGCTGCAGGGCCCAGGGAGCCAGGGGCAGCCCCGCCCCGCTTTGCCCTCTGGAGAGCGGAGGGCCGGGGCGAAAACGGCTGGCGTTGCTTTCCTGAGCCGAGGCGCGTTGGGGCTGTTGTTGGCTGCCCGAGGAGACTTTCCCTTTGCACAATGCAGCCGCCAGAAGCTCATTTTGGGCAGTCGGTGCGACGGGGCCTCGGCGCTGAGCGGCCGAGCTGGCTCAGGGGGCATGGCTGCGGCCTGGGCGCAGAAGGCCTTCGCGCGCCCAATCCTGCTTCCCCGCCAAGGAGAACCTGTGGCGAGTGGGTTTCGGGCACCGGAGACCCCCAGCAAAGCAGCAGGGCCCAGGGAGCCAGGGGCAGCCCCGCCCCGCTTTGCCCTCTGGAGAGCGGAGGGCCGGGGGCGAAAACGGCTTGCGTTGCTTTCCTGAGCCGAGGCGCGTTGGGGCTGTTGTCGGCTGCCCGAGGAGACTTTCCCTTTGCACAATGCAGCCGCCAGAAACTCGTTTTGGGCCGTCGGTGCGACGGGGCTCCGGCGCTGAGCGGCCGAGCTGGCTCAGGGGGCATGGCTACGGCCTGGGCGCAGAAGGCCTTCGCGGGCCCAATCCTGCTTCCCCGCCAAGGAGAACCCGTGGCGAGTGGGTTTCGGGCACCGGAGACCCCCAGCAAAGCAGCAGGGCCCAGGGAGCCAGTGGAAGCCCCGCCCCGCTTTGCCCTCTGGAGAGCTGAGGGCCGGGGGCGAAAACGGCTTGCGTTGCTTTCCTGAGCCGAGGCGCGTTGGGGCTGTTGTTGGCTGCCCGAGGAGACTTTCCCTTTCCACAATGCAGCCGCCAGAAGCTCGTTTTTGGCCGTCGGTGCGACGGGGCCTCGTCACTGAGCGGCCGAACTGGTTCAGGGGGCATGGCTGGGGCGTGGGCGTAGAAGGACTTCGCGCGCCCAATCCTGCTTCCCCGCCATGGAAAACCTGTGGGGAGTGGGTTTCGGGCATCGGAGACCCCCAGCAAAGCAGCAGGGCCCAGGGAGCCAGGGGCAGCCCCGCCCCGCTTTGCCCTCTGGAGAGCGGAGGCCCAGGGGCGAAATCGGCTTGCGTTGCTTTCCTGAGCCGAGGCGCGTTGGGGCTGTTGTTGGCTGCCCGAGGAGACTTTCCCTTTGCACAACGCAGCTACCAGATGCTCGTTTTGGGCCTTCGGTGCGACGGGGCCTCGGCGCTGAGCGGCCGAAGTGGTTCAGGGGGCATGGCTGGGGCGTGGGCGTAGAAGGACTTCGCGCGCCCAATCCTGCTTCCCCACCAAGGATAACCCGTGGGGAGTGGGTTTCGGGAATCGGAGACCCCCAGCAAAGCAGCAGGGCCCAGGGAGCCAGGGGCAGCCCCGCCCCGCTTTGCCCTCTGGAGAGCGGAGGGCCGGGGGCGAAAACGGCTTGCTTTGCTTTCCTGAGCCGAGGCGCTTTGGGGCTGTTGTAGGCTGCCCGAGGAGACTTTCCCTTTGCACAATGCAATTGCCAGAAGCTCGTTTTGGGCCGTCGGTGCGACCGGGAATCGGCTATGAGCGGCCGAGGTGGCTCAGGGGGCATGGTTGGGGCGTGGGTCCAGAAGGCCTTCGCGCGCCCAATCCTGCTTCCCCGCCAATGAGAACCCGTGGGGAGTGGGTTTCGGGCACCGGAGACCCCCAGCAAAGCAGCAGGGCCCAGGGAGCCAAGGGCAGCCCCGCCCCGCTTTGCCTTCTGCAGAGCGGAGAGCCAGGGCGAAATCGGCTTGCGTTGCTTTCCTGAGCCGAGGCGCGTTGGGGCTGTTGTTGGCTGCCCGAGGAGACTTTCCCTTAGCACAATGCAGCTGCCAGAAGCTCGTTTTGGGCCGTCGGTGCGACGGGGCCTCAGCGCTGAGCGGCCGAGCTGGCTCAGGGGGCATGGCTGCGGCCTGGGCGCAGAAGGCCTTTGCGCGCCCAATCCTGCATCGCTGCCAAGGATAACCCGTGGGGAGTGGGTTTCGGGCACCGGAGACCCCCAGCAAAGCAGCAGGGCCCAGGGAGCCAGGGGCAGCCCCGCCCCGCTTTGCCCTCTGGAGAGCGGAGGGCCGGGGGCGAAAACGGCTTGCGTTGCTTTAATGAGCCTAGGCGCATTGGGGCTGAAGTTGGCTGCCCGAGGAGACTTTCCCTTTGCACAAGGCAGCTGCCAGAAGCTCGTTTTGGGCCGTCGGTGCGACGGGGCCTCGGCGCTGAGCGGCCGAGCTGGCTCAGGGGGCATGGCTGGGGCGTGGGCGTAGAAGGACTTCGCGCGCCCAATCCTGCTTCCCCGCCAAGGATAACCCGTGGGGAGTGGGTTTCGGGCACCGGAGACCCCCAGCAAAGCAGCAGGGCCCAGGATGCCAGGGGCAGCCCCGCCCCGCTTTGCCCTCTGGAGAGCAGAGGGCCGGGAGCGAAAACGGCTTGCGTTGCTTTCCTGAGCCGAGGCGCGTTGGGGCGGTTTTTGGCTGCCCGAGGAGACTTTCCCTTTGCACAATGCAGCTGCCAGAAGCTCGTTTTGGGCCGTCGGTGCGACGGGGCCTCGGCGCTGAGCGGCCGAGCTGGCTCAGGGGGCATGGCTGGGGCGTGGGCGTAGAAGGACTTCGCGCGCCCAATCCTGCTTCCCCGGCAAGGAGAACACGTGGCAAGTGGGTTTCGGGCACCGGAGACCCCCAGCAAAGCAGCAGGGCCTAGGGAGCCAGGGGCAGCCCCGCCCCGCTTTGCCCTCTGGAGAGCGGAGGGCCGGGGCCAAAACGGCTTGCGTTGTTTTCCTGAGCCGAGGCGCGTTGGGGCTGTTGTTGGCTGCCCGAGGAGACTTTCCCTTTGCAGAATGCAGCCGCCAGAAGCTCGTTTTGGGCCGTCGGTGCGACGGGGCCTCGGCGATGAGCGGCCGAGCTGGATCAGGGGACATGGTTGCGGCCTGGGCACAGAAGGTCTTCGTGCGCCCAATCCTGCTTCCCCGCCAAGGAGAACCCGTTGGGAGTGGGTTTCGAGCACCGGAGAACCCCAGCAAAGCAGCAGGGCCCAGGAAGCCAGGGGCAGCCCCGCCTCGCTTTACCATCTGGAGAGGGGAGGGCCAGGGGCGAAAATGGCTTGCGTTGCTTTCCTGAGCCGAGGCGCGTTGGGGCTGTTGTTGGCTGCCCGAGGAGACTTTCCCTTTGCAGAATGCAGCTACCAGAAGCTCGTTTTGGGCCGTCGGTGCGACGGGGCCTCAGCACTGAGCGGCCGAGCTGGCTCAGGGGGCATGGCTGCGGCCTGGGCGCAGAAGGCCTTTGCGCGCCCAATCCTGCATCCCTGCCAAGGAGAACCCGTGGGGAGTGGGTTTCGGGCACCGGAGACCCCCAGCAAAGCAGCAGGGCCCAGGGAGCCAGGGGCAGCCCCGCCCCGCTTTGCCCTCTGGAGAGCGGAGGGCCGGGGCGAAAACGGCTTGCGTTGCTTTCATGAGCCTAGGCGCATTGGGGCTGAAGTTGGCTGCCCGAGGAGACTTTCCCTTTGCAGAATGCAGCTGCCAGAAGCTCGTTTTGGGCCGTCGGTGCGACGGGGCCTCGGAGCTGAGCGGCCGAGCTGGCTCAGGGGGCATGGCTGGGGCGTGGGCGTAGAAGGACTTCGCGCGCCCAATCCTGCTTCCCCGCCAAGGATAACCCGTGGGGAGTGGGTTTCGGGCACCGGAGACCCCCAGCAAAGCAGCAGGGCCCAGGAAGCCAGGGGCAGCCCCGCCCCGCTTTGCCCTCTGGAGAGCGGAGGGCCGGGAGCGAAAAGGCTTGCGTTACTTTCCTGAGCCGAGGCGCGTTGGGGCGGTTGTTGGCTGCCCGAGGAGACTTTCCCTTTGCACAATGCAGCTGCCAGAAGCTCATTTTGGGCAGTCGGTGCGACGGGGCCTCGGCGCTGAGCGGCCGAGCTGGCTCAGGGGGCATGGCTGCGGCCTGGGCGCAGAAGGCCTTCGCGCGCCCAATCCTGCTTCCCCGCCAAGGAGAACCTGTGGCGAGTGGGTTTCGGGCACCGGAGACCCCCAGCAAAGCAGCAGGGCCCAGGGAGCCAGGGGCAGCCCCGCCCCGCTTTGCCCTCTGGAGAGCGGAGGGCCGGGGGCGAAAACGGCTTGCGTTGCTTTCCTGAGCCGAGGCGCGTTGGGGCTGTTGTCGGCTGCCCGAGGAGACTTTCCCTTTGCACAATGCAGCCGCCAGAAGCTCGTTTTGGGCCGTCGGTGCGACGGGGCATCGGCGCTGAGCGGCTGAGCTGGCTCAGGGGGCATGGCTACGGCCTGGGCGCAGAAGGCCTTCGCGCGCCCAATCCTGCTTCCCCGCCAAGGAGAACCCGTGGCGAGTGGCTTTCGGGCACCGGAGACCCCCAGCAAAGCAGCAGGGCCCAGGGAGCCAGTGGAAGCCCCGCCCCGCTTTGCCCTCTGGAGAGCTGAGGGCCGGGAGCGAAAACGGCTTGCGTTGCTTTCCTGAGCCGAGGCGCGTTGGGGCTGTTGTCGGCTGCCCGAGGAGACTTTCCCTTTGCACAATGCAATTGCCAGAAGCTCGTTTTGGGCCGTCGGTGCGACAGGGAATCGGCTATGAGCGGCCGAGGTGGCTCAGGGGGCATGGTTGGGGCGTGGGTCCAGAAGGCCTTCGCGTGCCCAATCCTGCTTCCCCGCCAAGGAGAACCCGTGGGGAGTGGGTTTCGGGCACCGGAGACCCCCAGCAAAGCAGCAGGGCCCAGGGAGCCAAGGGCAGCCCCGACCCGCTTTGCCTTCTGCAGAGCGGAGAGCCAGGGCGAAATCGGCTTGCGTTGCTTTCCTGAGCCGAGGCGCGTTGGGGCTGTTGTTGGCTGCCCGAGGAGACTTTCCCTTTGCACAATGCAGCTGCCAGAAGCTCGTTTTGGGCCTTCGGTGCGACGGGGCCTCAGCGCTGAGCGGCCGAGCTGGCTCAGGGGGCATGGCTGCGGCCTGGGCGCAGAAGGCCTTCGCGCGCCCAATCCTGCATCCCTGCCAAGGAGAACCCGTGGGGAGTGGGTTTCGGGCACCGGAGACCCCCAGCAAAGCAGCAGGGCCCAGGGAGCCAGGGGCAGCCCCGCCCCGCTTTGCCCTCTGGAGAGCGGAGGGCCGGGGGCGAAAACGGCTTGCGTTGCTTTAATGAGCCTAGGCGCATTGGGGCTGAAGTTGGCTGCCCGAGGAGACTTTCCCTTTGCAGAATGCAGCTGCCAGAAGCTCGTTTTGGGCCGTCGGTGCGACGGGGCCTCGGAGCTGAGCGGCCGAGCTGGCTCAGGGGGCATGGCTGGGGCGTGGGCGTAGAAGGACTTCGCGCGCCCAATCCTGCTTCCCCGCCAAGGATAACCCGTGGGGAGTGGGTTTCGGGCACCGGAGACCCCCAGCAAAGCTGCAGGGCCCAGGGAGCCAGGGGCAGCCCCGCCCCGCTTTGCCCTCTGGAGAGCGGAGGGCCGGGGCGAAAACGGCTTGCGTTGCTTTCCTGAGCCGAGGCGCGTTGGGGCTGTTGTTGGCTGCCCGAGGAGACTTTCCCTTTGCACAATGCAGCTGCCAGAAGCTCATTTTGGGCAGTCGGTGCAACGGGGCCTCGGCGTTGAGCGGCCGAACTGGCTCAGGGGGCATGGCTGCGGCCTGGGCGCAGAAGGCCTTCGCGCGCCCAATCCTGCTTCCCCGCCAAGGAGAACCCGTTGCGAGTGGGTTTCGGGCACCGGAGACCCCCAGCAAAGCAGCAGAGCCCAGGGAGCCAGGGGCAGCCCCGCCCCGCTTTGCCCTCTGGAGAGCGGAGGGCCGGGGGCGAAAACGGCTTGCGTTGCTTTCCTGAGCCGAGGCGCGTTGGGGCTGTTTTTGGCTGCCCAAGGAGACTTTCCCTTTGCACAATGCAGCCGCCAGAAGCTCGTTTTGGGCCGTCGGTGCGACGGGGCCTCGGCGCTGAGCGGCCGAGCTGGCTCAGGGGGCATGGCTGCGGCCTGGGCGCAGAAGGCCTTTGCGCGCCCAATCCTGCTTCCCCGCCAAGGAGAACCCGTGGCGAGTGGGTTTCGGGCACCGGAGAGCCCCAGCAAAGCAGCAGGGCCCAGGGAGCCAGGGGGAGCCCCGCCCCGCTTTGCCTTCTGGAGAGCGGAGGGCCGGGGCGAAAAAGGCTTGCGTTGATTTCCTGAGCCGAGGCGCGTTGGGGCTGTTGTTGGCTGCCCGAGGAGACTTTCGCTTTGCACAATGCAGCTACCAGAAGCTCGTTTTGGGCCGTCGGTGCTACGGGGCCTCGGCGCTGAGCGGCCGAGCTGGCTCAGGGGGCATGGATGCGGCCTGGGCGCAGAAGGCCTTCGCGTGCCCAATCCTGCTTCCCCGCCAAGGAGAACCCGTGGGGAGTGGGTTTCGGGCACCGGAGACCCCCAGCAAAGCAGCAGGGTCCAGGGAGCCAGGGGCAGCCCCGCCCCGCTTTGCCCTCTGGAGAGTGGAGGGCCGAGGGCGAAAACGGCTTGCGTTGCTTTCCTGAGCCAAGGCGCGTTGGGGCTGTTGTTGGCTGCCCGAGGAGACTTTCCCTTTGCACAATGCAGCTGCCAGAAGCTCGTTTTGGGCCGTCGGTGCGACGGGGCCTCGGCGCTGAGCGGCCGAGCTGGATCAGGGGGCATGGTTGCCGCCTGGGCACAGAAGGTCTTCGTGCGCCCAATCCTGCTTCCCCGCCAAGGAGAACCCGTTGGGAGTGGGTTTCGAGCACCGGAGAACCCCAGCAAAGCAGCAGGGCCCAGGGAGCCAGGGGCAGCCCCGCCCCGCTTTGCCATCTGGAGAGCGGAGGGCCAGGGGCGAAAATGGCTTGCGTTGCTTTCCTGAGCCGAGGCGCGTTGGGGCTGTTGTTGGCTGCCCGAGGAGACTTTCCCTTTGCAGAATGCAGCTACCAGAAGCTCGTTTTGGGCCGTCGGTGCGACGGGGCCTCGGCGATGAGCGGCCGAGGTGGCTCAGGGGGCATGGTTGGGGCGTGGGCCCAGAAGGCCTTCACGCGCCCAATCCTGCTTCCCCGCCAAGGAGAACCCGTGGGGAGTGGGTTTCGGGCACCGGAGACCCCCAGCAAAGCAGCAGGGCCCAGGGAGCCAGGGGCAGCCACGCCCCGCTTTGCCTTCTGGAGAGCGGAGTGCCGGGGCGAAATCGGCTTGCGTTGCTTTCCTGAGCCGAGGCGCGTTGGGGCTGTTGTTGGCTGCCCGAGGAGACTTTCCCTTTGCACAATGCAGCTACCAGAAGCTCGTTTTGGGCCTTCGCTGCGACGGGGCCTCGGCGCTGATCGGCCGAGCTGGCTCAGGGGGCATGGCTGCGGCCTTGGCGCAGAAGGCCTTCGCGCGCCCAATCCTGCTTCCCCGCCAAGGAGTACCCGTGGGGAGTGGGTTTCGGGCACCAGAGACCCCCAGCAAATCAGCAGGGCCCAGGGAGCCAGGGGCAGCCCCGCCCCGCTTTGCCCTCTGGAGAGCGGAGGGCCGGGGCGAAAACGGCTTGCGTTGCTTTCCTGAGCCGAGGCGCGTTGGGGCTGTTGTTGGCTGCCCGAGGAGACTTTCCCTTTGCACAATGCAGCCGCCAGAAGCTCGTTTTGGGCCGTCGGTTCGACGGGGCCTCGTTACTGAGCGGCCGAACTGGCTCAGGGGGCATGGCTGGGGCGTGGGCGTAGAAGGTCTTCGTGCGCCCAATCCTGCTTCCCCGCCAAGGAGAACCCGTTGGGAGTGGGTTTCGAGCACCGGAGAACCCCAGCAAAGCAGCAGGGCCCAGGAAGCCAGGGGCATCCCCGCCTCGCTTTGCCATCTGGAGAGCGGAGGGCCATGGGCGTAAACTGCTTGCGTTGCTTTCCTGAGCCGAGGCGCGTTGGGGCTGTTGTTGGCTGCCCGAGGAGACTTTCCCTTTGCAGAATGCAGCTACCAGAAGCTCGTTTTGGGCCGTCGGTGCGACGGGGCCTCGGCGATGAGCGGCCGAGGTGGCTCAGGGGGCATGGTTGGGGCGTGGGCCCAGAAGGCCTTCACGCGCCCAATCTGGCTTCCCCGCGAAGGAGAACACGTGGGGAGTGGGTTTCGGGCACCGGAGACCCCCAGCAAAGCAGCAGGGCCCAGGGAGCCAGGGGCAGCCCCGCCCCGCTTTGCCTTCTGGAGAGAGGAGTGCCGGGGCGAAAAAGGCTTGCGTTGCTTTCCTGAGCCGAGGCGCGTTGGGGCTGTTGTTGGCTGCCCGAGGAGACTTTCGCTTTGCACAATGCAGCTGCCAGAAGCTCGTTTTGGGCCGTCGGTGCGACGGGGCCTCGGCGCTGAGCGGCCGAGCTGGCTCAGGGTGCATGGCTGCGGATTGGGCGCAGAAGGCCTTCGCGCGCCCAATCCTGCTTCCCCACCAAGGAGAACCCGTGGCGAGTGGGTTTCGGGCATCGGAGACCCCCAGCAAAGCAGCAGGGCCCAGGGAGCCAGGGGCAGCCCCGCCCCGCTTTGCCCTCTGGAGAGCGGAGGGCCGGGGGCGAAAACGGCTAGCGTTGCTCTCCTGAGCCAAGGCGCGTTGGGGCTGTTGTTGGCCGCCCGAGGAGACTTTCCCTTTGCACAATGCAGCTGCCAGAAGCTCGTTTTGGGCCGTGGGTGCGACGGGGCCTCGGCGATGAGCGGCGGAGCTGGCTCAGGGGGCATGGCTGCGTCCTGGGCGCAGAAGGCCTTCGGGCGCCCAATCCTGCTTCCCCGCCAAGGAGAACCCGTGGCTTGTGGGTTTCGGTCATCGGAGACCCCCAGCAAAGCAGCAGGGCCCAGGGAGCCAGGGGCAGCCCTGCCCTGCTTTGCCCTCTGGAGAGCGGAGGGCCGGGGTCAAAAAAGGCTTGCGTTGCTCTCCTGAACCAAGGCGCGTTGGAGCTGTTGTTGGCCGCCCGAGGAGACTTTCCCTTTGCACAATGCAGCTGCCAGAAGCTCGTTTTGGGCCGTGGGTGCGACGGGGCCTCGTCGCTGAGCGGCGGAGCTGGCTCAGGGGGCATGGCTGCGTCCTGGGCGCAGAAGGACTTCGCGCGCCCAATCCTGCTTCCCCGCCAAGGAGTACCCGTGGGGAGTGGGTTTCGGGCACCAGAGACCCCCAGCAAATCAGCAGGGCCCAGGGAGCCAGGGGCAGCCCCGCCCTGCTTTGCCCTCTGGAGAGCAGAGGGCCGGGGGCGAAAACGGCTTGCGTTGCTTTCCTGAGCCAAGGCGCGTTGGGGCTGTTGTTGGCTGCCCGAGGAGACTTTCCCTTTGCAGAATGCAGCCGCCAGAAGCTCGTTTTGGGCCGTCGGTGCGACGGGGCCTCGGCGCTGAGCGGCCGAGCTGGCTCAGGGGGCATGGCTGCGGCCTGGGCGCAGAAGGCCTTCGCGCGCCCAATCCTGCTTCCCCGCCAAGGAGAACCCGTCGGGAGTGGGTTTCGGGCACCGGAGACCCCCAGCAAAGCAGCAGGGTCCAGGGAGCCAGGGGCAGCCCCGCCCCGCTTTGCCCTCTGGAGAGTGGAGGGCCGAGGGCGAAAACGGCTTGCGTTGCTTTCCTGAGCCAAGGCGCGTTGGGGCTGTTGTTGGCTGCCCGAGGAGACTTTCCCTTTGCACAATGCAGCTGCCAGAAGCTCGTTTTGGGCCGTCGGTGCGACGGGGCCTCGGCGCTGAGCGGCCGAGCTGGATCAGGGGGCATGGTTGCCGCCTGGGCACAGAAGGTCTTCGTGCGCCCAATCCTGCTTCCCCGCCAAGGAGAACCCGTTGGGAGTGGGTTTCGAGCACCGGAGAACCCCAGCAAAGCAGCAGGGTCCAGGGAGCCAGGGGCAGCCCCGCCCCGCTTTGTCCTCTGGAGAGCGGAGGGCCGGGGGCGAAAACGGCTTGCGTTGCTTTCCTGAGCCGAGGCGCGTTGGGGCTGTTGTTGGCTGCCCGAGGAGACTTTCCCTTTGCACAACGCAGCTACCAGAAGCTCGTTTTGGGCCGTCGGTGCGACGGGGCCTCGGCGCTGAGCGGCCGAGCTGGCTCAGGGGGCATGGCTGCGGCCTGGGCGCAGAAGGCCTTCGCGCGCCCAATCCTGCTTCCACGCCAAGGAGAACCCGTGGCGAGTGTGTTTCGGGCATCGGAGACCCCCAGCAAAGCAGCAGGGCCCAGGGAGCCAGGGGCAGCCCCGCCCCGCTTTGCCCTCTGGAGAGCAGAGGGCCGGGGGCGAAAACGGCTTGCGTTGCTTTCCTGAGCAGAGGCGCGTTGGGGCTGTTGTTGGCTGCCCGAGGAGACTTTCCCTTTGCACAATGCAGCTGCCAGAAGCTCGTTTTGGGCCGTTGGTGCGACGGGGCCTCGTCACTGTGCGGCCGAACTGGCTCAGGGGGCATGGCTGGGGCGTGGTCGTAGAAGGACTTCGCGTGCCCAATCCTGCTTCCCCGCCAAGGATAACCCGTGGGGAGTGGGTTTCGGGCACCGGAGACCCCCAGCAAAGCAGCAGGGCCAGGAAGCCAGGGGCAGCCCCGCCCCGCTTTGTCCTCTGGAGAGCGGAGGGCCGGGGGCGAAAACGGCTTGCGTTGCTTTCCTGAGCAGAGGCGCGTTGGGGCTGTTGTTGGCTGCCCGAGGAGACTTTCCCTTTGCAGAATGCAGCCGCCAGAAGCTCGTTTTGGGCCGTCGGTGCGACGGGGCCTCGTCACAGAGCGGCCGAACTGGTTCAGGGGGCATTGCTGGGGCGTGGGCGTAGAAGGACTTCGCGCGCCCAATCCTGCTTCCCCGCCATGGAAAACCTGTGGGGAGTGGGTTTCGGGCATCGGAGACCCCCAGCAAAGCAGCAGGGCCCAGGGAGCCAGGGGCAGCCCCGCCCCGCTTTGCCCTCTGGAGAGCGGAGGCCCAGGGGCGAAATCGGCTTGCGTTGCTTTCCTGAGCCGAGGCGCGTTGGGGCTGTTGTTGGCTGCCCGAGGAGACTTTCCCTTTGCACAACGCAGCTACCAGAAGCTCGTTTTGGGCCTTCGGTGCGACGGGGCCTCGGCGCTGAGCGGCCGAACTGGTTCAGGGGGCATGGCTGGGGCGTGGGCGTAGAAGGACTTCGCGCGCCCAATCCTGCATCCCCACCAAGGATAACCCGTGGGGAGTGGGTTTAGGGAATCGGAGACCCCCAGCAAAGCAGCAGGGCCCAGGGAGCCAGGGGCAGCCCCGCCCCGCTTTGCCCTCTGGAGAGCGGAGGGCCGGGGGCGAAAACGGCTTGCGTTGCTTTCCTGAGCCGAGGCGCGTTGGGGCTGTTGTTGGCTGCCCGAGGAGACTTTCCCTTTGCACAATGCAGCTGCCAGAAGCTCGTTTTGGGCCGTCGGTGCGACAGGGCCTCGGCTATGAGCGGCCGAGGTGGCTCAGGGAGCATGGTTGGGGCCTGGGTCCAGAAGGCCTTCGCGTGCCCAATCCTGCTTCCCCGCCAAGGAGAACCCGTGGGGAGTGGGTTTCGGGCACCGGAGACCCCCAGCAAAGCAGCAGGGCCCAGGGAGCCAAGGGCAGCCCCGCCCCGCTTTGCCTTCTGCAGAGCGGAGAGCCGGGGCGAAATCGGCTTGCGTTGCTTTCCTGAGCCGAGGCGCGTTGGGGCTGTTGTTGGCTGCCCGAGGAGACTTTCCCTTTGCACAATGCAGCTGCCAGAAGCTCGTTTTGGGCCGTCGGTGCGACGGGGCCTCAGCGCTGAGCGGCCGAGCTGGCTCAGGTGGCATGGCTGCGGCCTGGGCGCAGAAGGCCTTCGCGCGCCCAATCCTGCATCCCTGCCAAGGAGAACCCGTGGGGAGTGGGTTTCAGGCACCGGAGACCCCCAGCAAAGCAGCAGGGCCCAGGGAGCCAGGGGCAGCCCCGCCCCGCTTGCCCTCTGGAGAGCGGAGGGCCGGGGGCGAAAACGGCTTGCGTTGCTTTCATGAGCCTAGGCGCATTGGGGCTGAAGTTGGCTGCCCGAGGAGACTTTCCCTTTGCAGAATGCAGCTGCCAGAAGCTCATTTTGGGCCGTCGGTTCGACGGGGCCTCGGAGCTGAGCGGCCGAGCTGGCTCAGGGGGCATGGCTGGGGCGTGGTCGTAGAAGGACTTCGCGCGCCCAATCCTGCTTCCCCGCCAAGGATAACCCTTGGGGAGTGGGTTTCGGGCACCGGAGACCCCCAGCAAAGCAGCAGGGCCCAGGGAGCCAGGGGCAGCCCCGCCCCGCTTTGCCCTCTGGAGAGCAGAGGGCCGGGAGCGAAAACGGCTTGCGTTGCTTTCCTGAGCTGAGGCGCGTTGGGGCGGTTTTTGGCTGCCCGAGGAGACTTTCCCTTTGCACAATGCAGCTGCCAGAAGCTCGTTTTGGGCCGTCGGTGCGACGGGGCCTCGGCGCTGAGCGGCCGAGCTGGCTCAGGGGGCATGGCTCTGGCCTGGGCGCAGAAGGTCTTCGCGCGCCCAATCCTGCTTCCCCGGCAAGGAGAACACGTGGCAAGTGGGTTTCGGGCACCGGAGACCCCCAGCAAAGCTGCAGGGCCCAGGGAGCCAGGGGCAGTCCCGCCCCGCTTTGCCCTCTGGAGAGCTGAGGGCCGGGGCGAAAACGGCTTGCGTTGCTTTCCTGAGCCGAGGCGCGTTGGGGCTGTTGTTGGCTGCCCGAGGAGACTTTCCCTTTGCACAATGCAGCTGCCAGAAGCTCATTTTGGGCAGTCGGTGCGACGGGGCCTCGGCGCTGAGCGGCCGAGCTGGCTCAGGGGGCATGGCTGCGGCCTGGGCGCAGAAGGCCTTCGCGCGCCCAATCCTGCTTCCCCGCCAAGGAGAACCTGTGGCGAGTGGGTTTCGGGCACCGGAGACCCCCAGCAAAGCAGCAGGGCCCAGGGAGCCAGGGGCAGCCCCGCCCCGCTTTGCCCTCTGGAGAGCGGAGGGCCGGGGGCGAAAACGGCTTGCGTTGCTTTCCTGAGCCGAGGCGCGTTGGGGCTGTTGTCGGCTGCCCGAGGAGACTTTCCCTTTGCACAATGCAGCCGCCAGAAGCTCGTTTTGGGCCTTCGGTGCGACGGGGCTTCGGCGCTGAGCGGCCGAGCTGGCTCAGGGGGCATGGCTACGGCCTGGGCGCAGAAGGCCTTCGCGCGCCCAATCCTGCTTCCCCGCCAAGGAGAACCCGTGGCGAGTGGGTTTCGGGAATCGGAGACCCCCAGCAAAGCAGCAGGGCCCAGGGAGCCAGGGGCAGCCCCGCCCCGCTTTGCCCTCTGGAGAGCGGAGTGCCGGGGGCGAAAACGGCTTGCGTTGCTTTCGTGAGCCGAGGCGCTTTGGGGCTGTTGTAGGCTGCCCGAGGAGACTTTCCCTTTGCACAATGCAATTGCCAGAAGCTCGTTTTGGGCCGTCGGTGCGACAGGGAATCGGCTATGAGCGGCCGAGGTGGCTCAGGGGGCATGGTTGGGGCGTGGGTCCAGAAGGCCTTCGCGCGCCCAATCCTGCTTCCCCGCCAATGAGAACCCGTGGGGAGTGGGTTTCGGGCACCGGAGACCCCCAGCAAAGCAGCAGGGCCCAGGGAGCCAAGGGCAGCCCCGCCCCGCTTTGCCTTCTGCAGAGCGGAGAGCCAGGGCCAAATCGGCTTGCGTTGCTTTCCTGAGCCGAGGCGCGTTGGGGCTGTTGTTGGCTGCCCGAGGAGACTTTCCCTTAGCACAATGCAGCTGCTAGAAGCTCGTTTTGGGCCGTCGGTGCGACGGGGCCTCAGCGCTGAGCGGCCGAGCTGGCTCAGGGGGCATGGCTGCGGCCTGGGCGCAGAAGGCCTTTGCGCGCCCAATCCTGCATCCCTGCCAAGGATAACCCGTGGGGAGTGGGTTTCGGGCACCGGAGACCCCCAGCAAAGCAGCAGGGCCCAGGGAGCCAGGGGCAGCCCCGCCCCGCTTTGCCCTCTGGAGAGCGGAGGGCCGGGGCGAAAACGGCTTGCGTTGCTTTCATGAGCCTAGGCGCATTGGGGCTGAAGTTGGCTGCCCGAGGAGACTTTCCCTTTGCAGAATGCAGCTGCCAGAAGCTCGTTTTGGGCCGTCGGTGCGACGGGGCCTCGGAGCTGAGCGGCCGAGCTGGCTCAGGGGGAATGGCTGGGGCGTGGGCGTAGAAGGACTTCGCGCGCCCAATCCTGCTTCCCCGCCAAGGATAACCCGTGGGGAGTGGGTTTCGGGCACCGGAGACCCCCAGCAAAGCAGCAGGGCCCAGGAAGCCAGGGGCAGCCATGCCCCGCTTTGCCCTCTGGAGAGCAGAGGGCCGGGAGCGAAAAGGCTTGCGTTGCTTTCCTGAGCCGAGGCGCGTTGGGGCGGTTGTTGGCTGCCCGAGGAGACTTTCCCTTTGCACAATGCAGCTGCCAGAAGCTCATTTTGGGCAGTCGGTGCGACGGGGCCTCGGCGCTGAGCGGCCGAGCTGGCTCAGGGGGCATGGCTGCGGCCTGGGCGCAGAAGGCCTTCGCGCGCCCAATCCTGCTTCCCCGCCAAGGAGAAACTGTGGCGAGTGGGTTTCGGGCACCGGAGACCCCCAGCAAAGCAGCAGGGCCCAGGGAGCCAGGGGCAGCCCCGCCCCGCTTTGCCCTCTGGAGAGCGGAGGGCCGGGGGCGAAAACGGCTTGCGTTGCTTTCCTGAGCCGAGGCGCTTTGGGGCTGTTTTAGGCTGCCCGAGGAGACTTTCCCTTTGCAAAATGCAATTGCCAGAAGCTCGTTTTGGGCCGTCGGTGCGACAGGGAATCGGCTATGAGCGGCCGAGGTGGCTCAGGGGGCATGGTTGTGGCGTGGGTCCAGAAGGCCTTCGCGCGCCCAATCCTGCTTCCCCGCCAAGGAGAACCCGTGGGGAGTGGGTTTCGGGCACCGGAGACCCCCAGCAAAGCAGCAGGGCCCAGGGAGCCAAGGGCAGCCCCGCCCCGCTTTGCCTTCTGCAGAGCGGAGAGCCAGGGCGAAATCGGCTTGCGTTGCTTTCCTGAGCCGAGGCGCGTTGGGGCTGTTGTTGGCTGCCCGAGGAGACTTTCCCTTTGCACAATGCAGCTGCCAGAAGCTCGTTTTGGGCCGTCTTTGCGACGGGGCCTCAGCGCTGAGCGGCCGAGCTGGCTCAGGGGGCATGGCTGCGGCCTGGGCGCAGAAGGCCTTTGCGCGCCCAATCCTGCATCCCTGCCAAGGAGAACCCGTGGGGAGTGGGTTTCGGGCACCGGAGACCCCCAGCAAAGCAGCAGGGCCCAGGGAGCCAGGGGCAGCCCCGCCCCGCTTTGCCCTCTGGAGAGCGGGGGGCCGGGGCGAAAACGGCTTGCGTTGCTTTCATGAGCCTAGGCGCATTGGGGCTGAAGTTGGCTGCCCGAGGAGACTTTCCCTTTGCAGAATGCAGCTGCCAGAAGCTCGTTTTGGGACTTGGTGCGACGGGGCCTCGGAGCTGAGCGGCCGAGCTGGCTCAGGGGGCATGGCTGGGGCGTGGGCGTAGAAGGACTTCGCGCGCCCAATCCTGCTTCCCCGCCAAGGATAACCCGTGGGGAGTGGGTTTCGGGCACCGGAGACCCCCAGCAAAGCAGCAGGGCCCAGGAAGCCAGGGGCAGCCCCGCCCCGCTTTGCCCTCTGGAGAGCAGAGGGCCGGGAGCGAAAAGGCTTGCGTTGCTTTCCTGAGCCGAGGCGCGTTGGGGCGGTTTTTGGCTGCCCGAGGAGACTAGCCCTTTGCATAATGCAGCTGCCAGAAGCTCGTTTTGGGCCGTCGGTGCGACGGGGCCTCGGCGCTGAGCGGCCGAGCTGGCTCAGGGGGCATGGCTCTGGCCTGGGCGCAGAAGGTCTTCGCGCGCCCAATCCTGCTTCCCCGGCAAGGAGAACACGTGGCAAGTGGGTTTCGGGCACCGGAGACCCCCAGCAAATCAGCAGGGCCCAGGGAGCCAGGGGCAGCCCCGCCCCGCTTTGCCCTCTGGAGAGCGGAGGCCCAGGGGCGAAATCGGCTTGCGTTGCTTTCCTGAGCCGAGGCGCGTTGGGGCTGTTGTTGGCTGCCCGAGGAGACTTTCCCTTTGCACAACGCAGCTACCAGAAGCTCGTTTTGGGCCTTCGGTGCGACGGGGCCTCGGCGCTGAGCGGCCGAACTGGTTCAGGGGGCATGGCTGGGGCGTGGGCGTAGAAGGCCTTCGCGCGCCCAATCCTGCTTCCCCGCCAAGGAGAACCCGTGGGGAGTGGGTTTCGGGAATCGGAGACCCCCAGCAAAGCAGCAGGGCCCAGGGAGCCAGGGGCAGCCCCGCCCCGCTTTGCCCTCTGGAGAGCGGAGGGCCGGGGGCGAAAACGGCTTGCGTTGCTTTCCTGAGCCGAGGCGCTTTGGGGCTGTTTTAGGCTGCCCGAGGAGACTTTCCCTTTGCAAAATGCAATTGCCAGAAGCTCGTTTTGGGCCGTCGGTGCGACAGGGAATCGGCTATGAGCGGCCGAGGTGGCTCAGGGGGCATGGTTGTGGCGTGGGTCCAGAAGGCCTTCGCGCGCCCAATCCTGCTTCCCCGCCAAGGAGAACCCGTGGGGAGTGGGTTTCGGGCACCGGAGACCCCCAGCAAAGCAGCAGGGCCCAGGGAGCCAAGGGCAGCCCCGCCCCGCTTTGCCTTCTGCAGAGCGGAGAGCCAGGGCGAAATCGGCTTGCGTTGCTTTCCTGAGCCGAGGCGCGTTGGGGCTGTTGTTGGCTGCCCGAGGAGACTTTCCCTTTGCACAATGCAGCTGCCAGAAGCTCGTTTTGGGCCGTCTTTGCGACGGGGCCTCAGCGCTGAGCGGCCGAGCTGGCTCAGGGGGCATGGCTGCGGCCTGGGCGCAGAAGGCCTTTGCGCGCCCAATCCTGCATCCCTGCCAAGGAGAACCCGTGGGGAGTGGGTTTCGGGCACCGGAGACCCCCAGCAAAGCAGCAGGGCCCAGGGAGCCAGGGGCAGCCCCGCCCCGCTTTGCCCTCTGGAGAGCGGAGGGCCGGGGGCGAAAACGGCTTGCGTTGCTTTCCTGAGCCGAGGCGCGTTGGGGCTGTTGTCGGCTGCCCGAGGAGACTTTCCCTTTGCACAATGCAGCCGCCAGAAGCTCGTTTTGGGCCTTCGGTGCGACGGGGCTTCGGCGCTGAGCGGCCGAGCTGGCTCAGGGGGCATGGCTACGGCCTGGGCGCAGAAGGCCTTCGCGCGCCCAATCCTGCTTCCCCGCCAAGGAGAACCCGTGGCGAGTGGGTTTCGGGAATCGGAGACCCCCAGCAAAGCAGCAGGGCCCAGGGAGCCAGGGGCAGCCCCGCCCCGCTTTGCCCTCTGGAGAGCGGAGTGCCGGGGGCGAAAACGGCTTGCGTTGCTTTCGTGAGCCGAGGCGCTTTGGGGCTGTTGTAGTCTGCCCGAGGAGACTTTCCCTTTGCACAATGCAATTGCCAGAAGCTCGTTTTGGGCCGTCGGTGCGACAGGGAATCGGCTATGAGCGGCCGAGGTGGCTCAGGGGGCATGGTTGGGGCGTGGGTCCAGAAGGCCTTCGCGCGCCCAATCCTGCTTCCCCGCCAATGAGAACCCGTGGGGAGTGGGTTTCGGGCACCGGAGACCCCCAGCAAAGCAGCAGGGCCCAGGGAGCCAAGGGCAGCCCCGCCCCGCTTTGCCTTCTGCAGAGCGGAGAGCCAGGGCCAAATCGGCTTGCGTTGCTTTCCTGAGCCGAGGCGCGTTGGGGCTGTTGTTGGCTGCCCGAGGAGACTTTCCCTTAGCACAATGCAGCTGCTAGAAGCTCGTTTTGGGCCGTCGGTGCGACGGGGCCTCAGCGCTGAGCGGCCGAGCTGGCTCAGGGGGCATGGCTGCGGCCTGGGCGCAGAAGGCCTTTGCGCGCCCAATCCTGCATCCCTGCCAAGGATAACCCGTGGGGAGTGGGTTTCGGGCACCGGAGACCCCCAGCAAAGCAGCAGGGCCCAGGGAGCCAGGGGCAGCCCCGCCCCGCTTTGCCCTCTGGAGAGCGGAGGGCCGGGGCGAAAACGGCTTGCGTTGCTTTCATGAGCCTAGGCGCATTGGGGCTGAAGTTGGCTGCCCGAGGAGACTTTCCCTTTGCAGAATGCAGCTGCCAGAAGCTCGTTTTGGGCCGTCGGTGCGACGGGGCCTCGGAGCTGAGCGGCCGAGCTGGCTCAGGGGGAATGGCTGGGGCGTGGGCGTAGAAGGACTTCGCGCGCCCAATCCTGCTTCCCCGCCAAGGATAACCCGTGGGGAGTGGGTTTCGGGCACCGGAGACCCCCAGCAAAGCAGCAGGGCCCAGGAAGCCAGGGGCAGCCATGCCCCGCTTTGCCCTCTGGAGAGCAGAGGGCCGGGAGCGAAAAGGCTTGCGTTGCTTTCCTGAGCCGAGGCGCGTTGGGGCGGTTGTTGGCTGCCCGAGGAGACTTTCCCTTTGCACAATGCAGCTGCCAGAAGCTCATTTTGGGCAGTCGGTGCGACGGGGCCTCGGCGCTGAGCGGCCGAGCTGGCTCAGGGGGCATGGCTGCGGCCTGGGCGCAGAAGGCCTTCGCGCGCCCAATCCTGCTTCCCCGCCAAGGAGAAACTGTGGCGAGTGGGTTTCGGGCACCGGAGACCCCCAGCAAAGCAGCAGGGCCCAGGGAGCCAGGGGCAGCCCCGCCCCGCTTTGCCCTCTGGAGAGCGGAGGGCCGGGGGCGAAAACGGCTTGCGTTGCTTTCCTGAGCCGAGGCGCTTTGGGGCTGTTTTAGGCTGCCCGAGGAGACTTTCCCTTTGCAAAATGCAATTGCCAGAAGCTCGTTTTGGGCCGTCGGTGCGACAGGGAATCGGCTATGAGCGGCCGAGGTGGCTCAGGGGGCATGGTTGTGGCGTGGGTCCAGAAGGCCTTCGCGCGCCCAATCCTGCTTCCCCGCCAAGGAGAACCCGTGGGGAGTGGGTTTCGGGCACCGGAGACCCCCAGCAAAGCAGCAGGGCCCAGGGAGCCAAGGGCAGCCCCGCCCCGCTTTGCCTTCTGCAGAGCGGAGAGCCAGGGCGAAATCGGCTTGCGTTGCTTTCCTGAGCCGAGGCGCGTTGGGGCTGTTGTTGGCTGCCCGAGGAGACTTTCCCTTTGCACAATGCAGCTGCCAGAAGCTCGTTTTGGGCCGTCTTTGCGACGGGGCCTCAGCGCTGAGCGGCCGAGCTGGCTCAGGGGGCATGGCTGCGGCCTGGGCGCAGAAGGCCTTTGCGCGCCCAATCCTGCATCCCTGCCAAGGAGAACCCGTGGGGAGTGGGTTTCGGGCACCGGAGACCCCCAGCAAAGCAGCAGGGCCCAGGGAGCCAGGGGCAGCCCCGCCCCGCTTTGCCCTCTGGAGAGCGGAGGGCCGGGGCGAAAACGGCTTGCGTTGCTTTCATGAGCCTAGGCGCATTGGGGCTGAAGTTGGCTGCCCGAGGAGACTTTCCCTTTGCAGAATGCAGCTGCCAGAAGCTCGTTTTGGGACTTGGTGCGACGGGGCCTCGGAGCTGAGCGGCCGAGCTGGCTCAGGGGGCATGGCTGGGGCGTGGGCGTAGAAGGACTTCGCGCGCCCAATCCTGCTTCCCCGCCAAGGATAACCCGTGGGGAGTGGGTTTCGGGCACCGGAGACCCCCAGCAAAGCAGCAGGGCCCAGGAAGCCAGGGGCAGCCCCGCCCCGCTTTGCCCTCTGGAGAGCAGAGGGCCGGGAGCGAAAAGGCTTGCGTTGCTTTCCTGAGCCGAGGCGCGTTGGGGCGGTTTTTGGCTGCCCGAGGAGACTAGCCCTTTGCATAATGCAGCTGCCAGAAGCTCGTTTTGGGCCGTCGGTGCGACGGGGCCTCGGCGCTGAGCGGCCGAGCTGGCTCAGGGGGCATGGCTCTGGCCTGGGCGCAGAAGGTCTTCGCGCGCCCAATCCTGCTTCCCCGGCAAGGAGAACACGTGGCAAGTGGGTTTCGGGCACCGGAGACCCCCAGCAAATCAGCAGGGCCCAGGGAGCCAGGGGCAGCCCCGCCCCGCTTTGCCCTCTGGAGAGCGGAGGCCCAGGGGCGAAATCGGCTTGCGTTGCTTTCCTGAGCCGAGGCGCGTTGGGGCTGTTGTTGGCTGCCCGAGGAGACTTTCCCTTTGCACAACGCAGCTACCAGAAGCTCGTTTTGGGCCTTCGGTGCGACGGGGCCTCGGCGCTGAGCGGCCGAACTGGTTCAGGGGGCATGGCTGGGGCGTGGGCGTAGAAGGCCTTCGCGCGCCCAATCCTGCTTCCCCGCCAAGGAGAACCCGTGGGGAGTGGGTTTCGGGAATCGGAGACCCCCAGCAAAGCAGCAGGGCCCAGGGAGCCAGGGGCAGCCCCGCCCCGCTTTGCCCTCTGGAGAGCGGAGGGCCGGGGGCGAAAACGGCTTGCGTTGCTTTCCTGAGCCGAGGCGCTTTGGGGCTGTTTTAGGCTGCCCGAGGAGACTTTCCCTTTGCAAAATGCAATTGCCAGAAGCTCGTTTTGGGCCGTCGGTGCGACAGGGAATCGGCTATGAGCGGCCGAGGTGGCTCAGGGGGCATGGTTGTGGCGTGGGTCCAGAAGGCCTTCGCGCGCCCAATCCTGCTTCCCCGCCAAGGAGAACCCGTGGGGAGTGGGTTTCGGGCACCGGAGACCCCCAGCAAAGCAGCAGGGCCCAGGGAGCCAAGGGCAGCCCCGCCCCGCTTTGCCTTCTGCAGAGCGGAGAGCCAGGGCGAAATCGGCTTGCGTTGCTTTCCTGAGCCGAGGCGCGTTGGGGCTGTTGTTGGCTGCCCGAGGAGACTTTCCCTTTGCACAATGCAGCTGCCAGAAGCTCGTTTTGGGCCGTCTTTGCGACGGGGCCTCAGCGCTGAGCGGCCGAGCTGGCTCAGGGGGCATGGCTGCGGCCTGGGCGCAGAAGGCCTTTGCGCGCCCAATCCTGCATCCCTGCCAAGGAGAACCCGTGGGGAGTGGGTTTCGGGCACCGGAGACCCCCAGCAAAGCAGCAGGGCCCAGGGAGCCAGGGGCAGCCCCGCCCCGCTTTGCCCTCTGGAGAGCGGAGGGCCGGGGCGAAAACGGCTTGCGTTGCTTTCATGAGCCTAGGCGCATTGGGGCTGAAGTTGGCTGCCCGAGGAGACTTTCCCTTTGCAGAATGCAGCTGCCAGAAGCTCGTTTTGGGACTTGGTGCGACGGGGCCTCGGAGCTGAGCGGCCGAGCTGGCTCAGGGGGCATGGCTGGGGCGTGGGCGTAGAAGGAATTCGCGCGCCCAATCCTGCTTCCCCGCCAAGGATAACCCGTGGGGAGTGGGTTTCGGGCACCGGAGACCCCCAGCAAAGCAGCAGGGCCCAGGAAGCCAGGGGCAGCCCCGCCCCGCTTTGCCCTCTGGAGAGCAGAGGGCCGGGAGCGAAAAGGCTTGCGTTGCTTTCCTGAGCCGAGGCGCGTTGGGGCGGTTTTTGGCTGCCCGAGGAGACTAGCCCTTTGCATAATGCAGCTGCCAGAAGCTCGTTTTGGGCCGTCGGTGCGACGGGGCCTCGGCGCTGAGCGGCCGAGCTGGCTCAGGGGGCATGGCTCTGGCCTGGGCGCAGAAGGTCTTCGCGCGCCCAATCCTGCTTCCCCGGCAAGGAGAACACGTGGCAAGTGGGTTTCGGGCACCGGAGACCCCCAGCAAATCAGCAGGGCCCAGGGAGCCAGGGGCAGCCCCGCCCCGCTTTGCCCTCTGGAGAGCAGAGGGCCGGGGCGAAAACGGCTTGCGTTGCTTTCCTGAGCCGAGGCGCGTTGGGGCTGTTGTTGGCTGCCCGAGGAGACTTTCCCTTTGCACAATGCAGCTGCCAGAAGCTCATTTTGGGCAGTCGGTGCAACGGGGCCTCGGCGTTGAGCGGCCGAGCTGGCTCAGGGGGCATGGCTGCGGCCTGGGCGCAGAAGGCCTTCGCGCGCCCAATCCTGCTTCCCCGCCAAGGAGAACCCGTGGCGAGTGGGTTTCGGGCACCGGAGACCCCCAGCAAAGCAGCAGGGCCCAGGGAGCCAGGGGCAGCCCCGCCCCGCTTTGCCCTCTGGAGAGCGGAGGGCCAGGGGCGAAAACGGCTTGCGTTGCTTTCCTGAGCCGAGGCGCGTTGGGGCTGTTGTTGGCTGCCCGAGGAGACTTTCCCTTTGCACAATGCAGCCGCCAGAAGCTCGTTTTGGGCCGTCGGTGCGACGGGGCCTCGGCCCTGAGCGGCCGAGCTGGCTCAGGGGGCATGGCTACGGCCTGGGCGCAGAAGGCCTTCGCGCGCCCAATCCTGCTTCCCCGCCAAGGAGAACCCGTAGCGAGTGGGTTTCGGGCATCGGAGACCCCCAGCAAAGCAGCAGGGCCTAGGGAGCCAGGGGCAGACCCGCCCCGCTTTGCCCTCTGGAGAGCGGAGGGCCGGGGCGAAAACGGCTTGCGTTGCTTTCCTGAGCCGAGGCGCGTTGGGGCTGTTGTTGGCTGCCCGAGGAGACTTTCCCTTTGCACAATGCAGCCGCCAGAAGCTCGTTTTGGGCCGTCGGTGCGACGGGGCCTCGGCGATGAGCGGCCGAGCTGGATCAGGGGACATGGTTGCGGCCTGGGCACAGAAGGTCTTCGTGCGCCCAATCCTGCTTCCCCGCCAAGGAGAACCCGTTGGGAGTGGGTTTCGAGCACCGGAGAACCCCAGCAAAGCAGCAGGGCCCAGGAAGCCAGGGGCATCCCCGCCTCGCTTTGCCATCTGGAGAGCGGAGGGCCATGGGCGTAAACTGCTTGCGTTGCTTTCCTGAGCCGAGGCGCGTTGGGGCTGTTGTTGGCTGCCCGAGGAGACTTTCCCTTTGCAAAATGCAATTGCCAGAAGCTCGTTTTGGGCCGTCGGTGCGACAGGGAATCGGCTATGAGCGGCCGAGGTGGCTCAGGGGGCATGGTTGTGGCGTGGGTCCAGAAGGCCTTCGCGCGCCCAATCCTGCTTCCCCGCCAAGGAGAACCCGTGGGGAGTGGGTTTCGGGCACCGGAGACCCCCAGCAAAGCAGCAGGGCCCAGGGAGCCAAGGGCAGCCCCGCCCCGCTTTGCCTTCTGCAGAGCGGAGAGCCAGGGCGAAATCGGCTTGCGTTGCTTTCCTGAGCCGAGGCGCGTTGGGGCTGTTGTTGGCTGCCCGAGGAGACTTTCCCTTTGCACAATGCAGCTGCCAGAAGCTCGTTTTGGGCCGTCTTTGCGACGGGGCCTCAGCGCTGAGCGGCCGAGCTGGCTCAGGGGGCATGGCTGCGGCCTGGGCGCAGAAGGCCTTTGCGCGCCCAATCCTGCATCCCTGCCAAGGAGAACCCGTGGGGAGTGGGTTTCGGGCACCGGAGACCCCCAGCAAAGCAGCAGGGCCCAGGGAGCCAGGGGCAGCCCCGCCCCGCTTTGCCCTCTGGAGAGCGGAGGGCCGGGGCGAAAACGGCTTGCGTTGCTTTCATGAGCCTAGGCGCATTGGGGCTGAAGTTGGCTGCCCGAGGAGACTTTCCCTTTGCAGAATGCAGCTGCCAGAAGCTCGTTTTGGGACTTGGTGCGACGGGGCCTCGGAGCTGAGCGGCCGAGCTGGCTCAGGGGGCATGGCTGGGGCGTGGGCGTAGAAGGACTTCGCGCGCCCAATCCTGCTTCCCCGCCAAGGATAACGCGTGGGGAGTGGGTTTCGGGCACCGGAGACCCCCAGCAAAGCAGCAGGGCCCAGGAAGCCAGGGGCAGCCCCGCCCCGCTTTGCCCTCTGGAGAGCAGAGGGCCGGGAGCGAAAAGGCTTGCGTTGCTTTCCTGAGCCGAGGCGCGTTGGGGCGGTTTTTGGCTGCCCGAGGAGACTAGCCCTTTGCATAATGCAGCTGCCAGAAGCTCGTTTTGGGCCGTCGGTGCGACGGGGCCTCGGCGCTGAGCGGCCGAGCTGGCTCAGGGGGCATGGCTCTGGCCTGGGCGCAGAAGGTCTTCGCGCGCCCAATCCTGCTTCCCCGGCAAGGAGAACACGTGGCAAGTGGGTTTCGGGCACCGGAGACCCCCAGCAAATCAGCAGGGCCCAGGGAGCCAGGGGCAGCCCCGCCCCGCTTTGCCCTCTGGAGAGCGGAGGGCCAGGGGCGAAAACGGCTTGCGTTGCTTTCCTGAGCCGAGGCGCGTTGGGGCTGTTGTTGGCTGCCCGAGGAGACTTTCCCTTTGCACAATGCAGCCGCCAGAAGCTCGTTTTGGGCCGTCGGTGCGACGGGGCCTCGGCCCTGAGCGGCCGAGCTGGCTCAGGGGGCATGGCTACGGCCTGGGCGCAGAAGGCCTTCGCGCGCCCAATCCTGCTTCCCCGCCAAGGAGAACCCGTAGCGAGTGGGTTTCGGGCATCGGAGACCCCCAGCAAAGCAGCAGGGCCTAGGGAGCCAGGGGCAGACCCGCCCCGCTTTGCCCTCTGGAGAGCGGAGGGCCGGGGGCGAAAACGGCTTGCGTTGCTTTCCTGAGCCGAGGCGCGTTGGGGCTGTTGTTGGCTGCCCGAGGAGACTTTCCCTTTGCACAATGCAGCCGCCAGAAGCTCGTTTTGGGCCGTCGGTGCGACGGGGCCTCGGCGATGAGCGGCCGAGCTGGATCAGGGGACATGGTTGCGGCCTGGGCACAGAAGGTCTTCGTGCGCCCAATCCTGCTTCCCCGCCAAGGAGAACCCGTTGGGAGTGGGTTTCGAGCACCGGAGAACCCCAGCAAAGCAGCAGGGCCCAGGAAGCCAGGGGCATCCCCGCCTCGCTTTGCCATCTGGAGAGCGGAGGGCCATGGGCGTAAACTGCTTGCGTTGCTTTCCTGAGCCGAGGCGCGTTGGGGCTGTTGTTGGCTGCCCGAGGAGACTTTCCCTTTGCAAAATGCAATTGCCAGAAGCTCGTTTTGGGCCGTCGGTGCGACAGGGAATCGGCTATGAGCGGCCGAGGTGGCTCAGGGGGCATGGTTGTGGCGTGGGTCCAGAAGGCCTTCGCGCGCCCAATCCTGCTTCCCCGCCAAGGAGAACCCGTGGGGAGTGGGTTTCGGGCACCGGAGACCCCCAGCAAAGCAGCAGGGCCCAGGGAGCCAAGGGCAGCCCCGCCCCGCTTTGCCTTCTGCAGAGCGGAGAGCCAGGGCGAAATCGGCTTGCGTTGCTTTCCTGAGCCGAGGCGCGTTGGGGCTGTTGTTGGCTGCCCGAGGAGACTTTCCCTTTGCACAATGCAGCTGCCAGAAGCTCGTTTTGGGCCGTCTTTGCGACGGGGCCTCAGCGCTGAGCGGCCGAGCTGGCTCAGGGGGCATGGCTGCGGCCTGGGCGCAGAAGGCCTTTGCGCGCCCAATCCTGCATCCCTGCCAAGGAGAACCCGTGGGGAGTGGGTTTCGGGCACCGGAGACCCCCAGCAAAGCAGCAGGGCCCAGGGAGCCAGGGGCAGCCCCGCCCCGCTTTGCCCTCTGGAGAGCGGAGGGCCGGGGCGAAAACGGCTTGCGTTGCTTTCATGAGCCTAGGCGCATTGGGGCTGAAGTTGGCTGCCCGAGGAGACTTTCCCTTTGCAGAATGCAGCTGCCAGAAGCTCGTTTTGGGACTTGGTGCGACGGGGCCTCGGAGCTGAGCGGCCGAGCTGGCTCAGGGGGCATGGCTGGGGCGTGGGCGTAGAAGGACTTCGCGCGCCCAATCCTGCTTCCCCGCCAAGGATAACGCGTGGGGAGTGGGTTTCGGGCACCGGAGACCCCCAGCAAAGCAGCAGGGCCCAGGAAGCCAGGGGCAGCCCCGCCCCGCTTTGCCCTCTGGAGAGCAGAGGGCCGGGAGCGAAAAGGCTTGCGTTGCTTTCCTGAGCCGAGGCGCGTTGGGGCGGTTTTTGGCTGCCCGAGGAGACTAGCCCTTTGCATAATGCAGCTGCCAGAAGCTCGTTTTGGGCCGTCGGTGCGACGGGGCCTCGGCGCTGAGCGGCCGAGCTGGCTCAGGGGGCATGGCTCTGGCCTGGGCGCAGAAGGTCTTCGCGCGCCCAATCCTGCTTCCCCGGCAAGGAGAACACGTGGCAAGTGGGTTTCGGGCACCGGAGACCCCCAGCAAATCAGCAGGGCCCAGGGAGCCAGGGGCAGCCCCGCCCCGCTTTGCCCTCTGGAGAGCAGATGGCCGGGGCGAAAACGGCTTGCGTTGCTTTCCTGAGCCGAGGCGTGTTGGGGCTGTTGTTGGCTGCCCGAGGAGACTTTCCCTTTGCACAATGCAGCTGCCAGAAGCTCATTTTGGGCAGTCGGTGCAACGGGGCCTCGGCGTTGAGCGGCCGAGCTGGCTCAGGGGGCATGGCTGCGGCCTGGGCGCAGAAGGCCTTCGCGCGCCCAATCCTGCTTCCCCGCCAAGGAGAACCCGTGGCGAGTGGGTTTCGGGCACCGGAGACCCCCAGCAAAGCAGCAGGGCCCAGGGAGCCAGGGGCAGCCCCGCCCCGCTTTGCCCTCTGGAGAGCGGAGGGCCAGGGGCGAAAACGGCTTGCGTTGCTTTCCTGAGCCGAGGCGCGTTGGGGCTGTTGTTGGCTGCCCGAGGAGACTTTCCCTTTGCACAATGCAGCCGCCAGAAGCTCGTTTTGGGCCGTCGGTGCGACGGGGCCTCGGCCCTGAGCGGCCGAGCTGGCTCAGGGGGCATGGCTACGGCCTGGGCGCAGAAGGCCTTCGCGCGCCCAATCCTGCTTCCCCGCCAAGGAGAACCCGTAGCGAGTGGGTTTCGGGCATCGGAGACCCCCAGCAAAGCAGCAGGGCCTAGGGAGCCAGGGGCAGACCCGCCCCGCTTTGCCCTCTGGAGAGCGGAGGGCCGGGGCGAAAACGGCTTGCGTTGCTTTCCTGAGCCGAGGCGCGTTGGGGCTGTTGTTGGCTGCCCGAGGAGACTTTCCCTTTGCACAATGCAATTGCCAGAATCTCGTTTTGGGCCGTCGGTGCGAAAGGGCCTCGGCTATGAGCGGCCGAGGTGGCTCAGGGAGCATGGTTGGGGCGTGGGTCCAGAAGGCCTTCGCGCGCCCAATCCTGCTTCCCCGCCAAGGAGAACCCGTGGGGAGTGGGTTTCGGGCACCGGAGACCCCCAGCAAAGCAGCAGGGCCCAGGGAGCCAAGGGAAGCCCCGCCCCGCTTTGCCTTCTGCAGAGCGGAGAGCCGGGGCGAAATCGGCTTGCGTTGCTTTCCTGAGCCGAGGCGCGTTGGGGCTGTTGTTGGCTGCCCGAGGAGACTTTCCCTTTGCACAATGCAGCTGCCAGAAGCTCGTTTTGGGCCGTCGGTGCGACGGGGCCTCAGCGCTGAGCGGCCGAGCTGGCTCAGGGGGCATGGCTGCGGCCTGGGCGCAGAAGGCCTTCGTGCGCCCAATCCTGCATCCCTGCCAAGGAGAACCCGTGGGGAGTGGGTTTCGGGCACCGGAGACCCCCAGCAAAGCAGCAGGGCCCAGGGAGCCAGGGGCAGCCCCGCCCCGCTTTGCCCTCTGGAGAGCGGAGGGCCGGGGGCGAAAACGGCTTGCGTTGCTTTCATGAGCCTAGGCGCATTGGGGCTGAAGTTGGCTGCCCGAGGAGACTTTCCCTTTGCAGAATGCAGCTGCCAGAAGCTCATTTTGGGCCGTCGGTGCGACGGGGCCTCGGAGCTGAGCGGCCGAGCTGGCTCAGGGGGCATGGCTGGGGCGTGGTCGTAGAAGGACTTCGCGCGCCCAATCATGCTTCCCCGCCAAGGATAACCCGTGGGGAGTGGGTTTCGGGCACCGGAGACCCCCAGCAAAGCAGCAGGGCCCAGGGAGCCAGGGGCAGCCCCGCCCCGCTTTGCCCTCTGGAGAGCAGAGGGCCGGGAGCGAAAACGGCTTGCGTTGCTTTCCTGAGCTGAGGCGCGTTGGGGCGGTTTTTGGCTGCCCGAGGAGACTTTCCCTTTGCACAATGCAGCTGCCAGAAGCTCGTTTTGGGCCGTCGGTGCGACGGGGCCTCGGCGCTGAGCGGCCGAGCTGGCTCAGGGGGCATGGCTCTGGCCTGGGCGCAGAAGGTCTTCGCGCGCCCAATCCTGCTTCCCCGGCAAGGAGAACACGTGGCAAGTGGGTTTCGGGCACCGGAGACCCCCAGCAAAGCTGCAGGGCCCAGGTAGCCAGGGGCAGCCCCGCCCCGCTTTGCCCTCTGGAGAGCGGAGGGCCGGGGCGAAAACGGCTGGCGTTGCTTTCCTGAGCCGAGGCGCGTTGGGGCTGTTGTTGGCTGCCCGAGGAGACTTTCCCTTTGCACAATGCAGCTGCCAGAAGCTCATTTTGGGCAGTCGGTGCGACGGGGCCTCGGCGCTGAACGGCCGAGCTGGCTCAGGGGTCATGGCTGCGGCCTGGGCGCATAAGGCCTTCGGGCGCCCAATCCTGCTTCCCCGCCAAGGAGAACCCGTGGCTTGTGGGTTTCGGTCATCGGAGACCCCCAGCAAAGCAGCAGGGCCCAGGGAGCCAGGGGCAGCCCTGCCCCGCTTTGCCCTCTGGAGAGCGGAGGGCCGGGGTCGAAAAAGGCTTGCGTTGCTCTCCTGAACCAAGGCGCGTTGGAGCTGTTGTTGGCCGCCCGAGGAGACTTTCCCTTTGCACAATGCAGCTGCCAGAAGCTCGTTTTGGGCCGTGGGTGCGACGGGGCCTCGTCGCTGAGCGGCGGAGCTGGCTCAGGGGGCATGGCTGCGGCCTGGGCGCAGAAGGCCTTTGCGCGCCCAATCCTGCTTCCCCGCCAAGGGGAACCCGTGGCGAGTGGGTTTCGGGCACCGGAGACCCCCAGCAAAGCAGCAGGGCCCAGGGAGCCAGGGGCAGCCCCGCCCCGCTTTGCCCTCTGGAGAGCGGAGGGCCAGGGGCGAAAACGGCTTGCGTTGCTTTCCTGAGCCGAGGCGCGTTGGGGCTGTTGTTGGCTGCCCGAGGAGACTTTCCCTTTGCACAATGCAGCCGCCAGAAGCTCGTTTTGGGCCGTCGGTGCGACGGGGCCTCGGCCCTGAGCGGCCGAGCTGGCTCAGGGGGCATGGCTACGGCTTGGGCGCAGAAGGCCTTCGCGCGCCCAATCCTGCTTCCCTGCCAAGGAGAACCCGTAGCGAGTGGGTTTCGGGCATCGGAGACCCCCAGCAAAGCAGCAGGGCCCAGGGAGCCAGGGGCAGCCCCGCCCCGCTTTGCCCTCTGGAGAGCGGAGGGCCGGGGGCGAAAACGGCTTGCGTTGCTTTCCTGAGCCGAGGCGCGTTGGGGCTGTTGTTGGCTGCCCGAGGAGACTTTCCCTTTGCAGAATGCAGCCGCCAGAAGCTCGTTTTGGGCCGTCGGTGCGACGGGGCCTCGGCGATGAGCGGCCGAGCTGGATCAGGGGACATGGTTGCGGCCTGGGCACAGAAGGTCTTCGTGCGCCCAATCCTGCTTCCCCGCCAAGGAGAACCCGTTGGGAGTGGGTTTCGAGCACCGGAGAACCCCAGCAAAGCAGCAGGGCCCAGGAAACCAGGGGCATCCCCGCCTCGCTTTGCCATCTGGAGAGCGGAGGGCCATGGGCGTAAACTGCTTGCGTTGCTTTCCTGAGCCGAGGCGCGTTGGGGCTGTTGTTGGCTGCCCGAGGAGACTTTCCCTTTGCAGAATGCAGCTACCAGAAGCTCGTTTTGGGCCGTCGGTGCGACGGGGCCTCGGCGATGAGCGGACGAGGTGGCTCAGGGGGCATGGTTGGGGCGTGGGCCCAGAAGGCCTTCACGCGCCCAATCTGGCTTCCCCGCCAAGGAGAACACGTGGGGAGTGGGTTTCGGGCACCAGAGACCCCCAGCAAAGCAGCAGGGCCCAGGGAGCCAGGGGCAGCCCCGCCCCGCTTTACCTTCTGGAGAGAGGAGTGCCGGGGCGAAAAAGGCTTGCGTTGCTTTCCTGAGCCGAGGCGCGTTGGGGCTGTTGTTGGCTGCCCGAGGAGACTTTCGCTTTGCACAATGCAGCTGCCAGAAGCTCGTTTTGGGCCGTGGGTGCGACGGGGCCTCGGCGATGAGCGGTGTAGCTGGCTCAGGGGGCATGGCTGCGTCCTGGGCGCAGAAGGCCTTCGGGCGCCCAATCCTGCTTCCCCGCCAAGGAGAACCCGTGGCTTGTGGGTTTCGGTCATCGGAGACCCCCAGCAAAGCAGCAGGGCCCAGGGAGCCAGGGGCAGCCCTGCCCCGCTTTGCCCTCTGGAGAGCGGAGGGCCGGGGTCGAAAAAGGCTCGCGTTGCTCTCCTGAACCAAGGCGCGTTGGAGCTGTTGTTGGCCGCCCGAGGAGACTTTCCCTTTGCACAATGCAGCTGCCAGAAGCTCGTTTTGGGCCGTGGGTGCGACGGGGCCTCGTCGCTGAGCGGCGGAGCTGGCTCAGGGGGCATGGCTGCGGCCTGGGCGCAGAAGGCCTTCGCGCGCCCAATCCTGCTTCCCCGCCAAGGGGAACCCGTGGCGAGTGGGTTTCGGGCACCGGAGACCCCCAGCAAAGCAGCAGGGCCCAGGGAGCCAGGGGCAGCCCCGCCCCGCTTTGCCCTCTGGAGAGCGGAGGGCCAGGGGCGAAAACGGCTTGCGTTGCTTTCCTGAGCCGAGGCGCGTTGGGGCTGTTGTTGGCTGCCCGAGGAGACTTTCCCTTTGCACAATGCAGCCGCCAGAAGCTCGTTTTGGGCCGTCGGTGCGACGGGGCCTCGGCCCTGAGCGGCCGAGCTGGCTCAGGGGGCATGGCTACGGCCTGGGCGCAGAAGGCCTTCGCGCGCCCAATCCTGCTTCCCCGCCAAGGAGAACCCGTAGCGAGTGGGTTTCGGGCATCGGAGACCCCCAGCAAAGCAGCAGGGCCCAGGGAGCCAGGGGCAGCCCCGCCCCGCTTTGCCCTCTGGAGAGCGGAGGGCCGGGGGCGAAAACGGCTTGCGTTGCTTTCCTGAGCCGAGGCGCGTTGGGGCTGTTGTTGGCTGCCCGAGGAGACTTTCCCTTTGCAGAATGCAGCCGCCAGAAGCTCGTTTTGGGCCGTCGGTGCGACGGGGCCTCGGCGATGAGCGGCCGAGCTGGATTAGGGGACATGGTTGCGGCCTGGGCACAGAAGGTCTTCGTGCGCCCAATCCTGCTTCCCCGCCAAGGAGAACCCGTTGGGAGTGGGTTTCGAGCACCGGAGAACCCCAGCAAAGCAGCAGGGCCCAGGAAACCAGGGGCATCCCCGCCTCGCTTTGCCATCTGGAGAGCGGAGGGCCATGGGCGTAAACTGCTTGCGTTGCTTTCCTGAGCCGAGGCGCGTTGGGGCTGTTGTTGGCTGCCCGAGGAGACTTTCCCTTTGCAGAATGCAGCTACCAGAAGCTCATTTTGGGCCGTCGGTGCGACGGGGCCTCGGCGATGAGCGGACGAGGTGGCTCAGGGGGCATGGTTGGGGCGTGGGCCCAGAAGGCCTTCACGCGCCCAATCTGGCTTCCCCGCCAAGGAGAACACGTGGGGAGTGGGTTTCGGGCACCAGAGACCCCCAGCAAAGCAGCAGGGCCCAGGGAGCCAGGGGCAGCCCCGCCCCGCTTTACCTTCTGGAGAGAGGAGTGCCGGGGCGAAAAAGGCTTGCGTTGCTTTCCTGAGCCGAGGCGCGTTGGGGCTGTTGTTGGCTGCCCGAGGAGACTTTCGCTTTGCACAATGCAGCTGCCAGAAGCTCGTTTTGGGCCGTGGGTGCGACGGGGCCTCGGCGATGAGCGGTGTAGCTGGCTCAGGGGGCATGGCTGCGTCCTGGGCGCAGAAGGCCTTCGGGCGCCCAATCCTGCTTCCCCGCCAAGGAGAACCCGTGGCTTGTGGGTTTCGGTCATCGGAGACCCCCAGCAAAGCAGCAGGGCCCAGGGAGCCAGGGGCAGCCCTGCCCCGCTTTGCCCTCTGGAGAGCGGAGGGCCGGGGTCGAAAAAGGCTTGCGTTGCTCTCCTGAACCAAGGCGCGTTGGAGCTGTTGTTGGCCGCCCGAGGAGACTTTCCCTTTGCACAATGCAGCTGCCAGAAGCTCGTTTTGGGCCGTGGGTGCGACGGGGCCTCGTCGCTGAGCGGCGGAGCTGGCTCAGGGGGCATGGCTGCGTCCTGGGCGCAGAAGGACTTCGCGCGCCCAATCCTGCTTCCCCGCCAAGGAGTACCCGTGGGGAGTGGGTTTCGGGCACCAGAGACCCCCAGCAAATCAGCAGGGCCCAGGGAGCCAGGGGCAGCCCCGCCCCGCTTTGCCCTCTGGAGAGCAGAGGGCCGGGGGCGAAAACGGCTTGCGTTGCTTTCCTGAGCCAAGGCGCGTTGGGGCTGTTGTTGGCTGCCCGAGGAGACTTTCCCTTTGCAGAATGCAGCCGCCAGAAGCTCGTTTTGGGCCGTCGGTGCGACGGGGCCTCGTCACTGAGCGGCCGAACTGGCTCAGGGGGCATGGCTGGGGCGTGGTCGTAGAAGGACTTCGCGCGCCCAATCCTGCTTCCCCGCCAAGGAGAACCCGTGGGGAGTGGGTTTCGGGCATCGGAGAACCCCAGCAAAGCAGCAGGGCCCAGGGAGCCAGGGGCAGCCCCGCCCCGCTTTGCCCTCTGGAGAGCGGAGGGCCGGGGGCGAAAACGGCTTGCGCTGCTTTCCTGAGCCGAGGCGCGTTGGGGCTGTTGTTGGCTGCCCGAGGAGACTTTCCCTTTGCACAATGCAATTGCCAGAAGCTCGTTTTGGGCCGTCGGTGCGACAGGGCCTCGGCTATGAGCGGCCGAGGTGGCTCAGGGAGCATGGTTGGGGCGTGGGTCCAGAAGGCCTTCGCGCGCCCAATCCTGCTTCCCCGCCAAGGAGAACCCGTGGGGAGTGGGTTTCGGGCACCGGAGACCCCCAGCAAAGCAGCAGGGCCCAGGGAGCCAAGGGCAGCCCCGCCCCGCTTTGCCTTCTGCAGAGCGGAGAGCCGGGGCGAAATCGGCTTGCGTTGCTTTCCTGAGCCGAGGCGCGTTGGGGCTGTTGTTGGCTGCCCGAGGAGACTTTCCCTTTGCACAATGCAGCTGCCAGAAGCTCGTTTTGGGCCGTCGGTGCGACGGGGCCTCAGCGCTGAGCGGCCGAGCTGGCTCAGGGGGCATGGCTGCGGCCTGGGCGCAGAAGGCCTTCGCGCGCCCAATCCTGCATCCCTGCCAAGGAGAACCCGTGGGGAGTGGGTTTCGGGCACCGGAGACCCCCAGCAAAGCAGCAGGGCCCAGGGAGCCAGGGGCAGCCCCGCCCCGCTTTGCCCTCTGGAGAGCGGAGGGCCGGGGGCGAAAACGGCTTGCGTTGCTTTCATGAGCCTAGGCGCATTGGGGCTGAAGTTGGCTGCCCGAGGAGACTTTCCCTTTGCAGAATGCAGCTGCCAGAAGCTCGTTTTGGGCGGTCGGTGCGACGGGGCCTCGGCGCTGAGCGGCCGAGCTGGCTCAGGGGGCATGGCTCTGGCCTGGGCGCAGAAGGTCTTCGCGCGCCCAATCCTGCTTCCCCGGCAAGGAGAACACGTGGCAAGTGGGTTTCGGGCACCGGAGACCCCCAGCAAAGCTGCAGGGCCCAGGTAGCCAGGGGCAGCCCCGCCCCGCTTTGCCCTCTGGAGAGCGGAGGGCCGGGGCGAAAACGGCTGGCGTTGCTTTCCTGAGCCGAGGCGCGTTGGGGCTGTTGTTGGCTGCCCGAGGAGACTTTCCCTTTGCACAATGCAGCTGCCAGAAGCTCATTTTGGGCAGTCGGTGCGACGGGGCCTCGGCGCTGAACGGCCGAGCTGGCTCAGGGGTCATGGCTGCGGCCTGGGCGCAGAAGGCCTTCGGGCGCCCAATCCTGCTTCCCCGCCAAGGAGAACCCGTGGCTTGTGGGTTTCGGTCATCGGAGACCCCCAGCAAAGCAGCAGGGCCCAGGGAGCCAGGGGCAGCCCTGCCCCGCTTTGCCCTCTGGAGAGCGGAGGGCCGGGGTCGAAAAAGGCTTGCGTTGCTCTCCTGAACCAAGGCGCGTTGGAGCTGTTGTTGGCCGCCCGAGGAGACTTTCCCTTTGCACAATGCAGCTGCCAGAAGCTCGTTTTGGGCCGTGGGTGCGACGGGGCCTCGTCGCTGAGCGGCGGAGCTGGCTCAGGGGGCATGGCTGCGTCCTGGGCGCAGAAGGACTTCGCGCGCCCAATCCTGCTTCCCCGCCAAGGAGTACCCGTGGGGAGTGGGTTTCGGGCACCAGAGACCCCCAGCAAATCAGCAGGGCCCAGGGAGCCAGGGGCAGCCCCGCCCCGCTTTGCCCTCTGGAGAGCAGAGGGCCGGGGGCGAAAACGGCTTGCGTTGCTTTCCTGAGCCAAGGCGCGTTGGGGCTGTTGTTGGCTGCCCGAGGAGACTTTCCCTTTGCAGAATGCAGCCGCCAGAAGCTCGTTTTGGGCCGTCGGTGCGACGGGGCCTCGTCACTGAGCGGCCGAACTGGCTCAGGGGGCATGGCTGGGGCGTGGTCGTAGAAGGACTTCGCGCGCCCAATCCTGCTTCCCCGCCAAGGAGAACCCGTGGGGAGTGGGTTTCGGGCATCGGAGAACCCCAGCAAAGCAGCAGGGCCCAGGGAGCCAGGGGCAGCCCCGCCCCGCTTTGCCCTCTGGAGAGCGGAGGGCCGGGGGCGAAAACGGCTTGCGTTGCTTTCCTGAGCCGAGGCGCGTTGGGGCTGTTGTTGGCTGCCCGAGGAGACTTTCCCTTTGCACAATGCAATTGCCAGAATCTCGTTTTGGGCCGTCGGTGCGACAGGGCCTCGGCTATGAGCGGCCGAGGTGGCTCAGGGAGCATGGTTGGGGCGTGGGTCCAGAAGGCCTTCGCGCGCCCAATCCTGCTTCCCCGCCAAGGAGAACCCGTGGGGAGTGGGTTTCGGGCACCGGAGACCCCCAGCAAAGCAGCAGGGCCCAGGGAGCCAAGGGCAGCCCCGCCCCGCTTTGCCTTCTGCAGAGCGGAGAGCCGGGGCGAAATCGGCTTGCGTTGCTTTCCTGAGCCGAGGCGCGTTGGGGCTGTTGTTGGCTGCCCGAGGAGACTTTCCCTTTGCACAATGCAGCTGCCAGAAGCTCGTTTTGGGCCGTCGGTGCGACGGGGCCTCAGCGCTGAGCGGCCGAGCTGGCTCAGGGGGCATGGCTGCGGCCTGGGCGCAGAAGGCCTTCGCGCGCCCAATCCTGCATCCCTGCCAAGGAGAACCCGTGGGGAGTGGGTTTCGGGCACCGGAGACCCCCAGCAAAGCAGCAGGGCCCAGGGAGCCAGGGGCAGCCCCGCCCCGCTTTGCCCTCTGGAGAGCGGAGGGCCGGGGGCGAAAACGGCTTGCGTTGCTTTCATGAGCCTAGGCGCATTGGGGCTGAAGTTGGCTGCCCGAGGAGACTTTCCCTTTGCAGAATGCAGCTGCCAGAAGCTCGTTTTGGGCCGTCGGTGCGACGGGGCCTCGGCGCTGAGCGGCCGAGCTGGCTCAGGGGGCATGGCTCTGGCCTGGGCGCAGAAGGTCTTCGCGCGCCCAATCCTGCTTCCCCGGCAAGGAGAACACGTGGCAAGTGGGTTTCGGGCACCGGAGACCCCCAGCAAAGCTGCAGGGCCCAGGTAGCCAGGGGCAGCCCCGCCCCGCTTTGCCCTCTGGAGAGCGGAGGGCCGGGGCGAAAACGGCTGGCGTTGCTTTCCTGAGCCGAGGCACGTTGGGGCTGTTGTTGGCTGCCCGAGGAGACTTTCCCTTTGCACAATGCAGCTGCCAGAAGCTCATTTTGGGCAGTCGGTGCGACGGGGCCTCGGCGCTGAACGGCCGAGCTGGCTCAGGGGTCATGGCTGCGGCCTGGGCGCATAAGGCCTTCGCGCGCCCAATCCTGCTTCCCCGCCAAGGAGAACCCGTGGCTTGTGGGTTTCGGTCATCGGAGACCCCCAGCAAAGCAGCAGGGCCCAGGGAGCCAGGGGCAGCCCTGCCCCGCTTTGCCCTCTGGAGAGCGGAGGGCCGGGGTCGAAAAAGGCTTGCGTTGCTCTCCTGAACCAAGGCGCGTTGGAGCTGTTGTTGGCCGCCCGAGGAGACTTTCCCTTTGCACAATGCAGCTGCCAGAAGCTCGTTTTGGGCCGTCGGTGCGACGGGGCCTCAGCGCTGAGCGGCCGAGCTGGCTCAGGGGGCATGGCTGCGGCCTGGGCGCAGAAGGCCTTCGCGCGCCCAATCCTGCATCCCTGCCAAGGAGAACCCGTGGGGAGTGGGTTTCGGGCACCGGAGACCCCCAGCAAAGCAGCAGGGCCCAGGGAGCCAGGGGCAGCCCCGCCCCGCTTTGCCCTCTGGAGAGCGGAGGGCCGGGGGCGAAAACGGCTTGCGTTGCTTTCCTGAGCTGAGGCGCGTTGGGGCGGTTTTTGGCTGCCCGAGGAGACTTTCCCTTTGCACAATGCAGCTGCCAGAAGCTCGTTTTGGGCCGTCGGTGCGACGGGGCCTCGGCGCTGAGCGGCCGAGCTGGCTCAGGGGGCATGGCTCTGGCCTGGGCGCAGAAGGTCTTCGCGCGCCCAATCCTGCTTCCCCGGCAAGGAGAACACGTGGCAAGTGGGTTTCGGGCACCGGAGACCCCCAGCAAAGCTGCAGGGCCCAGGTAGCCAGGGGCAGCCCCGCCCCGCTTTGCCCTCTGGAGAGCGGAGGGCCGGGGCGAAAACGGCTGGCGTTGCTTTCCTGAGCCGAGGCGCGTTGGGGCTGTTGTTGGCTGCCCGAGGAGACTTTCCCTTTGCACAATGCAGCTGCCAGAAGCTCATTTTGGGCAGTCGGTGCGACGGGGCCTCGGCGCTGAACGGCCGAGCTGGCTCAGGGGTCATGGCTGCGGCCTGGGCGCAGAAGGCCTTCGGGCGCCCAATCCTGCTTCCCCGCCAAGGAGAACCCGTGGCTTGTGGGTTTCGGTCATCGGAGACCCCCAGCAAAGCAGCAGGGCCCAGGGAGCCAGGGGCAGCCCTGCCCCGCTTTGCCCTCTGGAGAGCGGAGGGCCGGGGTCGAAAAAGGCTTGCGTTGCTCTCCTGAACCAAGGCGCGTTGGAGCTGTTGTTGGCCGCCCGAGGAGACTTTCCCTTTGCACAATGCAGCTGCCAGAAGCTCGTTTTGGGCCGTGGGTGCGACGGGGCCTCGTCGCTGAGCGGCGGAGCTGGCTCAGGGGGCATGGCTGCGTCCTGGGCGCAGAAGGACTTCGCGCGCCCAATCCTGCTTCCCCGCCAAGGAGTACCCGTGGGGAGTGGGTTTCGGGCACCAGAGACCCCCAGCAAATCAGCAGGGCCCAGGGAGCCAGGGGCAGCCCCGCCCCGCTTTGCCCTCTGGAGAGCAGAGGGCCGGGGGCGAAAACGGCTTGCGTTGCTTTCCTGAGCCAAGGCGCGTTGGGGCTGTTGTTGGCTGCCCGAGGAGACTTTCCCTTTGCAGAATGCAGCCGCCAGAAGCTCGTTTTGGGCCGTCGGTGCGACGGGGCCTCGTCACTGAGCGGCCGAACTGGCTCAGGGGGCATGGCTGGGGCGTGGTCGTAGAAGGACTTCGCGCGCCCAATCCTGCTTCCCCGCCAAGGAGAACCCGTGGGGAGTGGGTTTCGGGCATCGGAGAACCCCAGCAAAGCAGCAGGGCCCAGGGAGCCAGGGGCAGCCCCGCCCCGCTTTGCCCTCTGGAGAGCGGAGGGCCGGGGGCGAAAACGGCTTGCGTTGCTTTCCTGAGCCGAGGCGCGTTGGGGCTGTTGTTGGCTGCCCGAGGAGACTTTCCCTTTGCACAATGCAATTGCCAGAATCTCGTTTTGGGCCGTCGGTGCGACAGGGCCTCGGCTATGAGCGGCCGAGGTGGCTCAGGGAGCATGGTTGGGGCGTGGGTCCAGAAGGCCTTCGCGCGCCCAATCCTGCTTCCCCGCCAAGGAGAACCCGTGGGGAGTGGGTTTCGGGCACCGGAGACCCCCAGCAAAGCAGCAGGGCCCAGGGAGCCAAGGGCAGCCCCGCCCCGCTTTGCCTTCTGCAGAGCGGAGAGCCGGGGCGAAATCGGCTGGCGTTGCTTTCCTGAGCCGAGGCGCGTTGGGGCTGTTGTTGGCTGCCCGAGGAGACTTTCCCTTTGCACAATGCAGCTGCCAGAAGCTCATTTTGGGCAGTCGGTGCGACGGGGCCTCGGCGCTGAACGGCCGAGCTGGCTCAGGGGTCATGGCTGCGGCCTGGGCGCAGAAGGCCTTCGCGCGCCCAATCCTGCTTCCCCGCCAAGGAGAACCTGTGGCGAGTGGGTTTCGGGCACCGGAGACCCCCAGCAAAGCAGCAGGGCCCAGGGAGCCAGGGGCAGCCCCGCCCCGCTTTGCCCTCTGGAGAGCAGAGGGCCGGGAGCGAAAACGGCTTGCGTTGCTTTCCTGAGCCGAGGCGCGTTGGGGCGGTTTTTGGCTGCCCGAGGAGACTTTCCCTTTGCACAATGCAGCTGCCAGAAGCTCGTTTTGGGCCGTCGGTGCGACGGGGCCTCGGCGCTGAGCGGCCGAGCTGGCTCAGGGAGCATGGCTCTGGCCTGGGCGCAGAAGGTCTTCGCGCGCCCAATCCTGCTTCTCCGGCAAGGAGAACACGTGGCAAGTGGGTTTCGGGCACCGGAGACCCCCAGCAAAGCAGCAGGGCCCAGGGAGCCAGGGGCAGCCCCGCCCCGCTTTGCCCTCTGGAGATCGGAGGGCCGGGGGCGAAAACGGCTTGCGTTGCTTTCCTGAGCCGAGGCGCGTTGGAGCTGTTGTTGGCTGCCCGAGGAGACTTTCCCTTTGCACAATGCAGCCGCCAGAAGCTCGTTTTGGGCCGTCGGTGCGACGGGGCCTCGGCGCTGAGCCGCCGAGCTGGCTCAGGGGGCATGGCTACGGCTTGGGCGCAGAAGGCCTTGGCGCGCCCAATCCTGCTTCCCCGCCAAGGAGAACCCGTGGGGAATGGGTTTCGGGCATCGGAGACCCCCAGCAAAGCAGCAGGGCCTAGGGAGCCAGGGGCAGCCCCGCCCCGCTTTGCCCTCTGGAGAGCAGAGGGCCGGGGCGAAAACGGCTTGCGTTGCTTTCCTGAGCCGAGGCGCGTTGGGGCTGTTGTTGGCTGCCCGAGGAGACATTCCCTTTGCAGAATGCAGCCGCCAGAAGCTCGTTTTGGGCCGTCGGTGCGACGGGGCCTCGGCGCTGAGCGGCCTAGCTGGATCAGGGGACATGGTTGCGGCCTGGGCACAGAAGGTCTCCGTGCGCCCAATCCTGCTTCCCCGCCAAGGAGAACCCGTTGGGAGTGGGTTTCGAGCACCGGAGAACCCCAGCAAAGCAGCAGGGCCCAGGAAGCCAGGGGCAGCCCCGCCTCGCTTTGCCATCTGGAGAGGGGAGGGCCAGGGGCGAAAATGGCTTGCGTTGCTTTCCTGAGCCGAGGCGCGTTGGGGCTGTTGTTGGCTGCCCGAAGAGACTTTCCCTTTGCAGAATGCAGCTACCAGAAGCTCGTTTTGGGCCGTCGGTGCGACGGGGCCTCAGCGCTGAGCGGCCGAGCTGGCTCAGGGGGCATGGCTGCGGCCTGGGCGCAGAAGGCCTTCGCGCGCCCAATCCTGCATCCCTGCCAAGGAGAACCCGTGGGGAGTGGGTTTCGGGCACCGGAGACCCCCAGCAAAGCAGCAGGGCCCAGGGAGCCAGGGGCAGCCCCGCCCCGCTTTGCCCTCTGGAGAGCGGAGGGCCGGGGCGAAAAAGGCTTGCGTTGCTTTCATGAGCCTAGGCGCATTGGGGCTGAAGTTTGCTGCCCGAGGAGACTTTCCCTTTGCAGAATGCAGCTGCCAGAAGCTCGTTTTGGGCCGTCGGTGCGACGGGGCCTCGGAGCTGAGTGGCCGAGCTGGCTCAGGGGGCATGGCTGGGGCGTGGGCGTAGAAGGACTTCGCGCGCCCAATCCTGCTTCCCCGCCAAGGATAACCCGTGGGGAGTGGGTTTCGGGCACCGGAGACCCCCAGCAAAGCAGCAGGGCCCAGGAAGCCAGGGGCAGCCCCGCCCCGCTTTGCCCTCTGGAGAGCAGAGGGCCGGGAGCGAAAAGGCTTGCGTTGCTTTCCTGAGCCGAGGCGCGTTGGGGCGGTTTTTGGCTGCCCGAGGAGACTAGCCCTTTGCATAATGCAGCTGCCAGAAGCTCGTTTTGGGCCGTCGGTGCGACGGGGCCTCGGCGCTGAGCGGCCGAGCTGGCTCAGGGGGCATGGCTCTGGCCTGGGCGCAGAAGGTCTTCGCGCGCCCAATCCTGCTTCCCCGGCAAGGAGAACACGTGGCAAGTGGGTTTCGGGCACCGGAGACCCCCAGCAACGCTGCAGGGCCCAGGGAGCCAGGGGCAGCCCCGCCCCGCTTTGCCCTCTGGAGAGCGGAGGGCCGGGGCGAAAATGGCTTGCGTTGCTTTCCTGAGCCGAGGCGCGTTGGGGCTGTTGTTGGCTGCCCGAGGAGACTTTCCCTTTGCACAATGCAGCTACCAGAAGCTCATTTTGGGCAGTCGGTGCAACGGGGCCTCGGCGTCGAGCAGCCAAGCTGGCTCAGGGGGCATGGCTGCGGCCTGGGCGCAGAAGGCCTTGGCGCGCCCAATCCTGCTTCCCCGCCAAGGAGAACCCGTGGCGAGTGTGTTTCGGGCACCGGAGACCCCCAGCAAAGCAGCAGGGCCCAGGGAGCCAGGGGCAGCCCCGCCCCGCTTTGCCCTCTGGAGAGCGGAGGGCCGGGGGCGAAAACGGCTTGCGTTGCTTTCCTGAGCCGAGGCGCGTTGGGGCTGTTGTTGGCTGCCCGAGGAGACTTTCCCTTTGCACAATGCAGCCGCCAGAAGCTCGTTTTGGGCCGTCGGTGCGACGGGGCCTCGGCGCTGAGCGGCCGAGCTGGCTCAGGGGGCATGGCTACGGCCTGGGCGCAGAAGGCCTTCGCGCGCCCAATCCTGCTTCCCCGCCAAGGAGAACCCGTGGCGAGTGGGTTTCGGGCATCGGAGACCCCCAGCAAAGCAGCAGGGCCTAGGGAGCCAGGGGCAGCCCCGCCCCGCTTTGCCCTCTGGAGAGCGGAGGGCCGGGGCGAAAACGGCTTGCGTTGCTTTCCTGAGCCGAGGCGCGTTGGGGCTGTTGTTGGCTGCCCGAGGAGACTTTCCCTTTGCAGAATGCAGCCGCCAGAAGCTCGTTTTGGGCCGTCGGTGCGACGGGGCCTCGGCAATGAGCGGCCGAGCTGGATCAGGGGACATGGTTGCGGCCTGGGCACAGAAGGTCTTCGTGCGCCCAATCCTGCTTCCCCGCCAAGGAGAACCCGTTGGGAGTGGGTTTCGAGCACCGGAGAACCCCAGCAAAGCAGCAGGGCCCAGGAAGCCAGGGGCAGCCCCGCCTCGCTTTGCCATCTGGAGAGCGGAGGGCCATGGGCGAAAACTGCTTGCGTTGCTTTCCTGAGCCGAGGCGCGTTGGGGCTGTTGTTGGCTGCCCGAGGAGACTTTCCCTTTGCAGAATGCAGCTACCAGAAGCTCGTTTTGGGCCGTCGGTGCGACGGGGCCTCAGCGCTGAGCGGCCGAGCTGGCTCAGGGGGCATGGCTGCGGCCTGGGCGCAGAAGGCCTTTGCGCGCCCAATCCTGCATCCCTGCCAAGGAGAACCCGTGGGGAGTGGGTTTCGGGCACCGGAGACCCCCAGCAAAGCAGCAGGGCCCAGGGAGCCAGGGGCAGCCCCGCCCCGCTTTGCCCTCTGGAGAGCGGAGGGCCGGGGCGAAAACGGCTTGCGTTGCTTTCATGAGCCTAGGCGCATTGGGGCTGAAGTTGGCTGCCCGAGGAGACTTTCCCTTTGCAGAATGCAGCTGCCAGAAGCTCGTTTTGGGCCGTCGGTGCGACGGGGCCTCGGAGCTGAGCGGCCGAGCTGGCTCAGGGGGCATGGCTGGGGCGTGGGCGTAGAAGGACTTCGCGCGCCCAATCCTGCTTCCCCGCCAAGGATAACCCGTGGGGAGTGGGTTTCGGGCACCGGAGACCCCCAGCAAAGCAGCAGGGCCCAGGAAGCCAGGGGCAGCCCCGCCTCGCTTTGCCATCTGGAGAGCGGAGGGCCATGGGCGAAAACTGCTTGCGTTGCTTTCCTGAGCCGAGGCGCGTTGGGGCTGTTGTTGGCTGCCCGAGGAGACTTTCCCTTTGCAGAATGCAGCTACCAGAAGCTCGTTTTGGGCCGTCGGTGCGACGGGGCCTCAGCGCTGAGCGGCCGAGCTGGCTCAGGGGGCATGGCTGCGGCCTGGGCGCAGAAGACCTTTGCGCGCCCAATCCTGCATCCCTGCCAAGGAGAACCCGTGGGGAGTGGGTTTCGGGCACCGGAGACCCCCAGCAAAGCAGCAGGGCCCAGGGAGCCAGGGGCAGCCCCGCCCCGCTTTGCCCTCTGGAGAGCGGAGGGCCGGGGCGAAAACGGCTTGCGTTGTTTTCCTGAGCCAAGGCGCGTTGGGGCTGTTGTTGGCTGCCCGAGGAGACTTTCCCTTTGCACAATGCAGCTGCCAGAAGCTCGTTTTTATGCCGTCGGTGCGAAGGGGCCTCGGCGCTGTGCGGCCGATCTGGCTCAGGGGGCATGGCTACGGCCTGTGCGCAGAAGGCCTTCGCGGGCCCAATCCTGCTTCCCCGCCAAGGATAACCCGTGGCGAGTGGGTTTCGGGCATCGGAGACCCCCTGCAAAGCAGCAGGGCCCAGGGAACCAGAGGCAGCCCCTCCCCGCTTTGCCCTCTGGAGATCAGAGGGCCGGGGGCGAAAACGGCTTGCGTTGCTTTCCTGAGCCGAGGCGCGTTGGGGCTGTTGTTGGCTGCCCGAGGAGACTTTCCCTTTGCACAATGCAGCTGCCAGAAGCTCGTTTTGGGCCGTCGGTGCGACGGGGCTTCGGCGCTGAGCGGCCGAGCTGGATCAGTGGGCATGGTTGCGGCCTGGGCACAGAAGGTCTTCGTGCGCCCAATCCTGCTTCCCCGCCAAGGAGAACCCGTTGGGAGTGGATTTCGAGCACCGGAGAACCCCAGCAAAGCAGCAGGGCCCAGGAAGCCAGGGGCAGCCCCGCCCCGCTTTGCCATCTGGAGAGAGGAGGGCCAGGGGCGAAAATGGCTTGCGTTGCTTTCCTGAGCCGAGGCGCGTTGGGGCTGTTGTTGGCTGCCCGAGGAGACTTTCCCTTTGCACAATGCAGCTACCAGAAGCTCGTTTTGGGCCGTCGGTGCGACGGGGCCTCGGCGCTGAGCGGACGAGGTGGCTCAGGGGGCATGGTTGGGGCGTGGGCCCAGAAGGCCTTCACGCGCCCAATCCTGCTTCCCCGCCAAGGAGAACCCGTGGGGAGTGGGTTTCGGGCACCGGAGACCCCCAGCAAAGCAGCAGGGCCCAGGGAGCCAGGGGCAGCCACGCCCCGCTTTGCCTTCTGGAGAGCGGAGTGCTGGGGCGAAATCGGCTTGCGTTGCTTTCCTGAGCCGAGGCGCGTTGGGGCTGTTGTTGGCTGCCCGAGGAGACTTTCCCTTTGCACAATGCAGCTACCAGAAGCTCGTTTTGGGCCTTCGGTGCGACGGGGCCTCGGCGCTGAGCGGCCGAGCTGGCTCAGGGGGCATGGCTGCGGCCTTGGCGCAGAAGGCCTTCGCGCACCCAATCCTGCTTCCCCGCCAAGGAGTACCCGTGGGGAGTGGGTTTCGGGCACCAGAGACCCCCAGCAAATCAGCAGGGCCCAGGGAGCCAGGGGCAGCCCCGCCCCGCTTTGCCCTCTGGAGAGCAGAGGGCCGGGGGCGAAAACGACTTGTGTTGCTTTCATGAGCCGAGGCGCGTTGGGGCTGTTGTTGGCTGCCCGAGGAGACTTTCCCTTTGCACAATGCAGCCGCCAGAAGCTCGTTTTGGGCCGTCGGTGCGACGGGGCTTCGGCGCTGATCGACCGAGCTGGCTCAGGGGGCATGGCTGCGGCCTGGGCGCAGAAGGCCTTCGCGCGCCCAATCCTGCTTCCCCGCCAAGGAGAACCCGTGGGGAGTGGGTTTCGGGCATCGGAGACCCCCAGCAAAGCAGCAGGGCCCAAGGAGCCAGGGGCAGCCCCGCCCCGCTTTGCCCTCTGGAGAGTGGAGGGCCGGGGGCGAAAACGGCTTGCGTTGCTTTCCTGAGCCGAGGCGCGTTGGGGCTGTTGTTGGCTGCCCGAGGAGACTTTCCCTTTGCACAATGCAGCTACCAGAAGCTCGTTTTGGGCCGTCGGTTCGACGGGGCCTCGTTACTGAGCTTCCGAACTGGCTCAGGGGGCATGGCTGGGGCGTGGGCGTAGAAGGACTTCGCGCGCCGAATCTGGCTTCCCCACCAAGGAGAACCCGTGGGGAGTGGGTTTCGGGCATCGGAGACCCCCAGCAAAGCAGCAGGGCCCAGGGAGCCAGGGGCAGCCCCGCCCCGCTTTGCCCTCTGGAGAGTGGAGGGCCGGGGGCGAAAACGGCTTGCGTTGCTTTCCTGAGCCAAGGCGCGTTGGGGCTGTTGTTGGCTGCCCGAGGAGACTTTCCCTTTGCACAATGCAGCTGCCAGAAGCTCGTTTTGGGCCGTCGGTGCGAAGGGGCCTCGGCGCTGAGCGGCCGAGCTGGCTCAGGGGGCATGGCTGCGGCCTGGGCGCAGAAGGCCTTCGCGGGCCCAATCCTACTTCCCCGCCAAGGATAACCCGTGGGGAGTGGGTTTCGGGCACCGGAGACCCCCAGCAAAGCAGCAGGGCCAGGAAGCCAGGGGCAGCCCCGCCCCGCTTTGTCCTCTGGAGAGCGGAGGGCCGGGGGCGAAAACGGCTTGCGTTGCTTTCCTGAGCCGAGGCGCGTTGGGGCTGTTGTTGGCTGCCCGAGGAGACTTTCCCTTTGCACAATGCAGCTACCAGAAGCTCGTTTTGGGCCGTCGGTGCGACGGGGCCTCGGCGCTGAGCGGCCGAGCTGGCTCAGGGGGCATGGCTGCGGCCTGGGCGCAGAAGGCCTTCGCGCGCCCAATCCTGCTTCCCCGACAAGAAGAACCCGTGGGGAGTGGGTTTCGGGCACCGGAGACCCCCAGCAAAGCAGCAGGGCCCAGGGAGCCAGGGGCAGCCCCGCCCCGCTTTGCCCTCTGGAGAGTGGAGGGCCGGGGGCGAAAACGGCTTGCGTTGCTTTCCTGAGCCAAGGCGCGTTGGGGCTGTTGTTGGCTGCCCGAGGAGACTTTCCCTTTGCACAATGCAGCTGCCAGAAGCTCGTTTTGGGCCGTCGGTGCGACGGGGCCTCGGAGCTGAGCGGCCGAGCTGGCTCAGGGGGCATGGCTGGGGCGTGGGCGTAGAAGGACTTCGCGCGCCCAATCCTGCTTCCCCGCCAAGGATAACCCGTGGGGAGTGGGTTTCGGGCACCGGAGACCCCCAGCAAAGCAGCAGGGCCCAGGAAGCCAGGGGCAGCCCCGCCTCGCTTTGCCATCTGGAGAGCGGAGGGCCATGGGCGAAAACTGCTTGCGTTGCTTTCCTGAGCCGAGGTGCGTTGGGGCTGTTGTTGGCTGCCCGAGGAGACTTTCCCTTTGCAGAATGCAGCTACCAGAAGCTCGTTTTGGGCCGTCGGTGCGACGGGGCCTCAGCGCTGAGCGGCCGAGCTGGCTCAGGGGGCATGGCTGCGGCCTGGGCGCAGAAGACCTTTGCGCGCCCAATCCTGCATCCCTGCCAAGGAGAACCCGTGGGGAGTGGGTTTCGGGCACCGGAGACCCCCAGCAAAGCAGCAGGGCCCAGGGAGCCAGGGGCAGCCCCGCCCCGCTTTGCCCTCTGGAGAGCGGAGGGCCGGGGCGAAAACGGCTTGCGTTGTTTTCCTGAGCCAAGGCGCGTTGGGGCTGTTGTTGGCTGCCCGAGGAGACTTTCCCTTTGCACAATGCAGCTGCCAGAAGCTCGTTTTTATGCCGTCGGTGCGAAGGGGCCTCGGCGCTGAGCGGCCGATCTGGCTCAGGGGGCATGGCTACGGCCTGTGCGCAGAAGGCCTTCGCGGGCCCAATCCTGCTTCCCCGCCAAGGATAACCCGTGGCGAGTGGGTTTCGGGCATCGGAGACCCCCTGCAAAGCAGCAGGGCCCAGGGAACCAGAGGCAGCCCCGCCCCGCTTTGCCCTCTGGAGAGCAGAGGGCCGGGGGCGAAAACGGCTTGCGTTGCTTTCCTGAGCCGAGGCGCGTTGGGGCTGTTGTTGGCTGCCCGAGGAGACTTTCCCTTTGCACAATGCAGCTGCCAGAAGCTCGTTTTGGGCCGTCGGTGCGACGGGGCTTCGGCGCTGAGCGGCCGAGCTGGATCAGTGGGCATGGTTGCGGCCTGGGCACAGAAGGTCTTCGTGCGCCCAATCCTGCTTCCCCGCCAAGGAGAACCCGTTGGGAGTGGATTTCGAGCACCGGAGAACCCCAGCAAAGCAGCAGGGCCCAGGAAGCCAGGGGCAGCCCCGCCCCGCTTTGCCATCTGGAGAGAGGAGGGCCAGGGGCGAAAATGGCTTGCGTTGCTTTCCTGAGCCGAGGCGCGTTGGGGCTGTTGTTGGCTGCCCGAGGAGACTTTCCCTTTGCACAATGCAGCTACCAGAAGCTCGTTTTGGGCCGTCGGTGCGACGGGGCCTCGGCGCTGAGCGGACGAGGTGGCTCAGGGGGCATGGTTGGGGCGTGGGCCCAGAAGGCCTTCACGCGCCCAATCCTGCTTCCCCGCCAAGGAGAACCCGTGGGGAGTGGGTTTCGGGCACCGGAGACCCCCAGCAAAGCAGCAGGGCCCAGGGAGCCAGGGGCAGCCACGCCCCGCTTTGCCTTCTGGAGAGCGGAGTGCTGGGGCGAAATCGGCTTGCGTTGCTTTCCTGAGCCGAGGCGCGTTGGGGCTGTTGTTGGCTGCCCGAGGAGACTTTCCCTTTGCACAATGCAGCTACCAGAAGCTCGTTTTGGGCCTTCGGTGCGACGGGGCCTCGGCGCTGAGCGGCCGAGCTGGCTCAGGGGGCATGGCTGCGGCCTTGGCGCAGAAGGCCTTCGCGCACCCAATCCTGCTTCCCCGCCAAGGAGTACCCGTGGGGAGTGGGTTTCGGGCACCAGAGACCCCCAGCAAATCAGCAGGGCCCAGGGAGCCAGGGGCAGCCCCGCCCCGCTTTGCCCTCTGGAGAGCAGAGGGCCGGGGGCGAAAACGACTTGTGTTGCTTTCATGAGCCGAGGCGCGTTGGGGCTGTTGTTGGCTGCCCGAGGAGACTTTCCCTTTGCACAATGCAGCCGCCAGAAGCTCGTTTTGGGCCGTCGGTGCGACGGGGCTTCGGCGCTGATCGACCGAGCTGGCTCAGGGGGCATGGCTGCGGCCTGGGCGCAGAAGGCCTTCGCGCGCCCAATCCTGCTTCCCCGCCAAGGAGAACCCGTGGGGAGTGGGTTTCGGGCATCGGAGACCCCCAGCAAAGCAGCAGGGCCCAAGGAGCCAGGGGCAGCCCCGCCCCGCTTTGCCCTCTGGAGAGTGGAGGGCCGGGGGCGAAAACGGCTTGCGTTGCTTTCCTGAGCCGAGGCGCGTTGGGGCTGTTGTTGGCTGCCCGAGGAGACTTTCCCTTTGCACAATGCAGCTACCAGAAGCTCGTTTTGGGCCGTCGGTTCGACGGGGCCTCGTTACTGAGCTTCCGAACTGGCTCAGGGGGCATGGCTGGGGCGTGGGCGTAGAAGGACTTCGCGCGCCGAATCTGGCTTCCCCACCAAGGAGAACCCGTGGGGAGTGGGTTTCGGGCATCGGAGACCCCCAGCAAAGCAGCAGGGCCCAGGGAGCCAGGGGCAGCCCCGCCCCGCTTTGCCCTCTGGAGAGTGGAGGGCCGGGGGCGAAAACGGCTTGCGTTGCTTTCCTGAGCCAAGGCGCGTTGGGGCTGTTGTTGGCTGCCCGAGGAGACTTTCCCTTTGCACAATGCAGCTGCCAGAAGCTCGTTTTGGGCCGTCGGTGCGAAGGGGCCTCGGCGCTGAGCGGCCGAGCTGGCTCAGGGGGCATGGCTGCGGCCTGGGCGCAGAAGGCCTTCGCGGGCCCAATCCTACTTCCCCGCCAAGGATAACCCGTGGGGAGTGGGTTTCGGGCACCGGAGACCCCCAGCAAAGCAGCAGGGCCAGGAAGCCAGGGGCAGCCCCGCCCCGCTTTGTCCTCTGGAGAGCGGAGGGCCGGGGGCGAAAACGGCTTGCGTTGCTTTCCTGAGCCGAGGCGCGTTGGGGCTGTTGTTGGCTGCCCGAGGAGACTTTCCCTTTGCACAATGCAGCTACCAGAAGCTCGTTTTGGGCCGTCGGTGCGACGGGGCCTCGGCGCTGAGCGGCCGAGCTGGCTCAGGGGGCATGGCTGCGGCCTGGGCGCAGAAGGCCTTCGCGCGCCCAATCCTGCTTCCCCGACAAGAAGAACCCGTGGGGAGTGGGTTTCGGGCACCGGAGACCCCCAGCAAAGCAGCAGGGCCCAGGGAGCCAGGGGCAGCCCCGCCCCGCTTTGCCCTCTGGAGAGTGGAGGGCCGGGGGCGAAAACGGCTTGCGTTGCTTTCCTGAGCCAAGGCGCGTTGGGGCTGTTGTTGGCTGCCCGAGGAGACTTTCCCTTTGCACAATGCAGCTGCCAGAAGCTCGTTTTGGGCCGTCGGTGCGAAGGGGCCTCGGCGCTGAGCGGCTGAGCTGGCTCAGGGGGCATGGCTGCGGCCTGGGCGCAGAAGGCCTTCGCGGGCCCAATCCTGCTTCCCCGCCAAGGATAACCCGTGGGGAGTGGGTTTCGGGCACCGGAGACCCCCAGCAAAGCAGCAGGGCCAGGAAGCCAGGGGCAACCCCGCCCCGCTTTGTCCTCTGGAGAGCGGAGGGCCGGGGGCGAAAACGGCTTGCGTTGCTTTCCTGAGCCGAGGCGCGTTGGGGCTGTTGTTGGCTGCCCGAGGAGACTTTCCCTTTGCACAATGCAGCTACCAGAAGCTCGTTTTGGGCCGTCGGTGCGACGGGGCCTCGGCGCTGAGTGGCCGAGCTGGCTCAGGGGGCATGGCTGCGGCCTGGGCGCAGAAGGCCTTCGCGCGCCCAATCCTGCTTCCCCGCCAAGGAGAACCCGTGGGGAGTGGGTTTCGGGCACCGGAGACCCCCAGCAAAGCAGCAGGGTCCAGGGAGCCAGGGGCAGCCCCGCCCCGCTTTGCCCTCTGGAGAGCGGAGGGCCTGAGGCGAAAACGGCTTGCGTTGCTTTCCTGAGCCGAGGCGCGTTGGGGCTGTTGTTGGCTGCCCGAGGAGACTTTCCCTTTGCACAATGCAGCTGCCAGAAGCTCGTTTTGGGCCGTCGGTGCGATGGGGCCTTGTCACTGAGCGGCCGAACTGGCTCAGGGGCATGGCTGGGGCGTGGTCGTAGAAGGCATTCGCGCGCCCAATCCTGCTTCCCCGCCAAGGAGAACCCGTGGGGAGTGGGTTTCGGGCACCGGAGACCCCCAGCAAAGCAGAAGGGCCCAGAGAGCCAGGGGCAGCCCCGCCCCGCTTGGCCCTCTGGAGAGCGGATGGCCGGGGGCCAAAACGGCTTGCGTTGCTTTCCTGAGCCAAGGCGCATTGGGGCTGTTGTTGGCTGCCCGAGGAGACTTTCCCTTTGCACAATGCAGCTACTAGAAGCTCGTTTTGGGCCGTAGGTGCGACGGGGCCTCGGCGCTGAGAGGTCGAGCTGGCTCAGGGGGCATGGCTGCGGCCTGGGCGCAGAAGGACTTCGCGGGCCCAATCCTGCTTCCCCACCAAGGAGACCCGTGGGCAGTGGGTTTCGGGCACCGGAGACCCCCAGCAAAGCAGCAGGGCCAGGAAGCCAGGGGCAGCCCCGCCCAGCTTTGTCCTCTGGAGAGCGGAGGTCCGGGGGCGAAAACGGCTTGCGTTGCTTTCCTGAGCTGAGGCGCGTTTGGGCTGTTGTTGGCTGCCCGAAGAGACTTTCCCTTTGCACAATGCAGCTACTAGAAGCTCGAATTGGGCCGTCGGTGCGACGGGGCCTCGGCGATGTGCGGCTGAGTTGGCTCAGGGGGCATGGTTGCGGCGTGGGCCCAGAAGGCCTTCGGGCGCCCAATCCTGCTTCCCCGCCAAGGAGAACCCGTGGGGAGTGGGTTTCGGGCACCGGAGACCCCCAGCAAAGCAGCAGGGCCCAGGGAGCCAGGGGCAGCCCCGCCCCGCTTTGCCCTCTGGAGAGCGGAGGGCCGGGGGCGAAAACGGCTTGCGTTGCTTTCCTGAGCCAAGGCGCGTTGGGGCTGTTGTTGGCTGCCCGAGGAGACTTTCCCTTTGCACAATGCAGCCGCCAGAAGCTCGTTTTGGGCCGTCGGTTCGACGGGGCCTCGTTACTGAGCGGCCGAACTGGCTCAGGGGGCATGGTTGGGGCGTGGGCCCAGAAGGCCTTCACGCGCCCAATCCTGCTTCCCCGCCAAGGAGAACCCGTGGGGAGTGGGTTTCGGGCACCGGAGACCCCCAGCAAAGCAGCAGGGCCCAGGGAGCCAGGGGCAGCCACGCCCCGCTTTGCCTTCTGGAGAGCGGAGTGCTGGGGCGAAATCAGCTTGCGTTGCTTTCCTGAGCCGAGGCGCGTTGGGGCTGTTGTTGGCTGCCCGAGGAGACTTTCCCTTTGCACAATGCAGCTACCAGAAGCTCGTTTTGGGCCTTCGGTGCGACGGGGCCTCGGCGCTGAGCGGCCGAGCTGGCTCAGGGGGCATGGCTGCGGCCTTGGCGCAGAAGGCCTTCGCGCGCCCAATCCTGCTTCCCCGCCAAGGAGTACCCGTGGGGAGTGGGTTTCGGGCACCAGAGACCCCCAGCAAAGCAGCAGGGCCCAGGGAGCCAGGGGCAGCCCCGCCCCGCTTTGCCCTCTGGAGAGCGGAGGGCCGGGGGCGAAAAAGGCTTGCGTTGCATTCATGAGCGGTGGCGCGTTGGGGCTGTTGTTGGCTGCCCGAGGAGACTTTCCCTTTGCACAATGCAGCCGCCAGAAGCTCGTTTTGGGCCGTCGGTGCGACGGGGCCTCGGCGCTGAGCGGCCGAGCTGGATCAGGGGACATGGTTGCGGCCTGGGCACAGAAGGTCTTCGTGCGCCCAATCCTGCTTCCCCGCCAAGGAGAACCCGTTGGGAGTGGGTTTCGGGCACCGGAGAACCCCAGCAAAGCAGCAGGGCCCAGGAAGCCAGGGGCAGCCCCGCCTCGCTTTGCCATCTGGAGAGCGGAGGGCCATGGGCGAAAACTGCTTGCGTTGCTTTCCTGAGCCGAGGCGCGTTGGGGCTGTTGTTGGCTGCCCGAGGAGACTTTCCCTTTGCAGAATGCAGCTACCAGAAGCTCGTTTTGGGCCGTAGGTGCGACGGGGCCTCAGCGCTGAGCGGCCGAGCTGGCTCAGGGGGCATGGCTGCGGCCTGGGCGCAGAAGGCCTTTGCGCGCCCAATCCTGCATCCCTGCCAAGGAGAACCCGTGGGGAGTGGGTTTCGGGCACCGGAGACCCCCAGCAAAGCAGCAGGGCCCAGGGAGCCAGGGGCAGCCCCGCCCCGCTTTGCCCTCTGGAGAGCGGAGGGCCGGGGCGAAAACGGCTTGCGTTGCTTTCATGAGCCTAGGCGCATTGGGGCTGAAGTTGGCTGCCCGAGGAGACTTTCCCTTTGCAGAATGCAGCTGCCAGAAGCTCGTTTTGGGCCGTCGGTGCGACGGGGCCTCGGAGCTGAGCGGCCGAGCTGGCTCAGGGGGCATGGCTGGGGCGTGGGCGTAGAAGGACTTCGCGCGCCCAATCCTGCTTCCCCGCCAAGGATCACCCGTGGGGAGTGGGTTTCGGGCACCGGAGACCCCCAGCAAAGCAGCAGGGCCCAGGAAGCCAGGGGCAGCCCCGCCTCGCTTTGCCATCTGGAGAGCGGAAGGCCTAGGGCGAAAACTGCTTGCGTTGCTTTCCTGAGCCGAGGCGCGTTGGGGCTGTTGTTGGCTGCCCGAGGAGACTTTCCCTTTGCAGAATGCAGCTACCAGAAGCTCGTTTTGGGCCGTCGGTGCGACGGGGCCTCAGCGTTGAGCGGCCGAGCTGGCTCAGGGGGCATGGCTGCGGCCTGGGCGCAGAAGGCCTTTGCGCGCCCAATCCTGCATCCCTGCCAAGGAGAACCCGTGGGGAGTGGGTTTCGGGCACCGGAGACCCCCAGCAAAGCAGCAGGGCCCAGGGAGCCAGGGGCAGCCCCGCCCCGCTTTGCCCTCTGGAGAGCGGAGGGCCGGGGCGAAAACGGCTTGCGTTGTTTTCCTGAGCCAAGGCGCGTTGGGGCTGTTGTTGGCTGCCCGAGGAGACTTTCCCTTTGCACAATGCAGCTGCCAGAAGCTCGTTTTGGGCCGTCGGTGCGAAGGGGCCTCGGCGCTGAGCGGCCGAGCTGGCTCAGGGGGCATGGCTACGGCCTGGGCGCAGAAGGCCTTCGCGGGCCCAATCCTGCTTCCCCGCCAAGGATAACCCGTGGCGAGTGGGTTTCGGGCATCGGAGACCCCCAGCAAAGCAGCAGGGCCCAGGGAACCAGAGGCAGCCCCGCCCCGCTTTGCCCTCTGGAGAGCAGAGGGCCGGGGGCGAAAACGGCTTGCGTTGCTTTCCTGAGCCGAGGCGCGTTGGGGCTGTTGTTGGCTGCCCGAGGAGACTTTCCCTTTGCACAATGCAGCTGCCAGAAGCTCGTTTTGGGCCGTTGGTGCGACGGGGCCTCGTCACTGTGCGGCCGAACTGGCTCAGGGGGCATGGCTGGGGCGTGGTCGTAGAAGGACTTCGCGTACCCAATCCTGCTTCCCCGCCAAGGAGAACCCGTGGGGAGTGGGTTTCGGGCATCGGAGACCCCCAGCAAAGCAGCAGGGCCCAGGGAGCCAGGGGCAGCCCCGCCCCGCTTTGCCCTCTGGAGAGTGGAGGGCCGGGGGCGAAAACGGCTTGCGTTGCTTTCCTGAGCCAAGGCGCGTTGGGGCTGTTGTTGGCTGCCCGAGGAGACTTTCCCTTTGCACAATGCAGCTGCCAGAAGCTCGTTTTGGGCCGTCGGTGCGACGGGGCCTCGTCACTGTGCGGCCGAACTGGCTCAGGGGGCATGGTTGCGGCGTGGGCCCAGAAGGCCTTCGGGCGCCCAATCCTGCTTCCCCGCCAAGGAGAACCCGTGGGGAGTGGGTTTCGGGCACCGGAGACCCCCAGCAAAGCAGCAGGGCCCAGGGAGCCAGGGGCAGCCCCGCCCCGCTTTGCCTTCTGGAGAGCGGAGTGCTGGGGCGAAATCAGCTTGCGTTGCTTTCCTGAGCCGAGGCGCGTTGGGGCTGTTGTTGGCTGCCCGAGGAGACTTTCCCTTTGCACAATGCAGCTACCAGAAGCTCGTTTTGGGCCTTCGGTGCGACGGGGCCTCGGCGCTGAGCGGCCGAGCTGGCTCAGGGGGCATGGCTGCGGCCTTGGCGCAGAAGGCCTTCGCGCGCCCAATCCTGCTTCCCCGCCAAGGAGTACCCGTGGGGAGTGGGTTTCGGGCACCAGAGACCCCCAGCAAAGCAGCAGGGCCCAGGGAGCCAGGGGCAGCCCCGCCCCGCTTTGCCCTCTGGAGAGCGGAGGGCCGGGGGCGAAAAAGGCTTGCGTTGCATTCATGAGCGGTGGCGCGTTGGGGCTGTTGTTGGCTGCCCGAGGAGACTTTCCCTTTGCACAATGCAGCCGCCAGAAGCTCGTTTTGGGCCGTCGGTGCGACGGGGCCTCGGCGCTGAGCGGCCGAGCTGGCTCAGGGGGCATGGCTACGGCCTGGGCGCAGAAGGCCTTCGCGCGCCCAATCCTGCTTCCCCGCCAAGGAGAACCCGTGGCGAGTGGGTTTCGGGCATCGGAGACCCCCAGCAAAGCAGCAGGGCCTAGGGAGCCAGGGGCAGCCCCGCCCCGCTTTGCCCTCTGGAGAGCGGAGGGCCAGGGCGAAAACGGCTTGCGTTGCTTTCCTGAGCCGAGGCGCGTTGGGGCTGTTGTTGGCTGCCCGAGGAGACTTTCCCTTTGCAGAATGCAGCCGCCAGAAGCTCGTTTTGGGCCGTCGGTGCGACGGGGCCTCGGCAATGAGCGGCCGAGCTGGATCAGGGGACATGGTTGCGGCCTGGGCACAGAAGGTCTTCGTGCGCCCAATCCTGCTTCCCCGCCAAGGAGAACCCGTTGGGAGTGGGTTTCGAGCACCGGAGAACCCCAGCAAAGCAGCAGGGCCAAGGAAGCCAGGGGCAGCCCCGCCTCGCTTTGCCATCTGGAGAGCGGAGGGCCATGGGCGAAAACTGCTTGCGTTGCTTTCCTGAGCCGAGGCGCGTTGGGGCTGTTGTTGGCTGCCCGAGGAGACTTTCCCTTTGCAGAATGCAGCTACCAGAAGCTCGTTTTGGGCCGTCGGTGCGACGGGGCCTCAGCGCTGAGCGGCCGAGCTGGCTCAGGGGGCATGGCTGGGGCGTGGTCGTAGAAGGCCTTTGCGCGCCCAATCCTGCATCCCTGCCAAGGAGAACCCGTGGGGAGTGGGTTTCGGGCACCGGAGACCCCCAGCAAAGCAGCAGGGCCCAGGGAGCCAGGGGCAGCCCCGCCCCGCTTTGCCCTCTGGAGAGCGGAGGGCCGGGGCGAAAACGGCTTGCGTTGCTTTCATGAGCCTAGGCGCATTGGGGCTGAAGTTGGCTGCCCGAGGAGACTTTCCCTTTGCAGAATGCAGCTGCCAGAAGCTCGTTTTGGGCCGTCGGTGCGACGGGGCCTCGGAGCTGAGCGGCCGAGCTGGCTCAGGGGGCATGGCTGGGGCGTGGGCGTAGAAGGACTTCGCGCGCCCAATCCTGCTTCCCCGCCAAGGATAACCCGTGGGGAGTGGGTTTCGGGCACCGGAGACCCCCAGCAAAGCAGCAGGGCCCAGGAAGCCAGGGGCAGCCCCGCCTCGCTTTGCCATCTGGAGAGCGGAGGGCCATGGGCGAAAACTGCTTGCGTTGCTTTCCTGAGCCGAGGCGCGTTGGGGCTGTTGTTGGCTGCCCGAGGAGACTTTCCCTTTGCAGAATGCAGCTACCAGAAGCTCGTTTTGGGCCGTCGGTGCGACGGGGCCTCAGCGTTGAGCGGCCGAGCTGGCTCAGGGGGCATGGCTGCGGCCTGGGCGCAGAAGGCCTTTGCGCGCCCAATCCTGCATCCCTGCCAAGGAGAACCCGTGGGGAGTGGGTTTCAGGCACCGGAGACCCCCAGCAAAGCAGCAGGGCCCAGGGAGCCAGGGGCAGCCCCGCCCCGCTTTGCCCTCTGGAGAGCGGAGGGCCGGGGCGAAAACGGCTTGCGTTGTTTTCCTGAGCCAAGGCGCGTTGGGGCTGTTGTTGGCTGCCCGAGGAGACTTTCCCTTTGCACAATGCAGCTGCCAGAAGCTCGTTTTGGGCCGTCGGTGCGAAGGGGCCTCGGCGCTGAGCGGCCGAGCTGGCTCAGGGGGCATGGCTACGGCCTGGGCGCAGAAGGCCTTCGCGGGCCCAATCCTGCTTCCCCGCCAAGGATAACCCGTGGCGAGTGGGTTTCGGGCATCGGAGACCCCCAGCAAAGCAGCAGGGCCCAGGGAACCAGAGGCAGCCCCGCCCCGCTTTGCCCTCTGGAGAGCAGAGGGCCGGGGGCGAAAACGGCTTGCGTTGCTTTCCTGAGCCGAGGCGCGTTGGGGCTGTTGTTGGCTGCCCGAGGAGACTTTCCCTTTGCACAATGCAGCCGCCAGAAGCTCGTTTTGGGCCGTCGGTTCGACGGGGCCTCGTTACTGAGCGGCCGAACTGGCTCAGGGGGCATGGCTGGGGTGTGGGCGTAGAAGGACTTCGCGTGCCCAATCCTGCTTCCCCGCCAAGGAGAACCCGTGGGGAGTGGGTTTCGGGCATCGGAGACCCCCAGCAAAGCAGCAGGGCCCAGGGAGCCAGGGGCAGCCCCGCCCTGCTTTGCCCTCTGGAGAGTGGAGGGCCGGGGGCGAAAACGGCTTGCGTTGCTTTCCTGAGCCGAGGCGCGTTGGGGCTGTTGTTGGCTGCCCGAGGAGACTTTCCCTTTGCACAATGCAGCTGCCAGGAGCTCGTTTTGGGCCGTCGGTGCGACGGGGCTTCGGCGCTGAGCGGCCGAGCTGGATTAGTGGGCATGGTTGCGGCCTGGGCACAGAAGGTCTTCGTGCGCCCAATCCTGCTTCCCCGCCAAGGAGAACCCGTTGGGAGTGGGTTTCGAGCACCGGAGAACCCCAGCAAAGCAGCAGGGCCCAGGAAGCCAGGGGCAGCCCCGCCCCGCTTTGCCATCTGGAGAGCGGAGGGCCAGGGGCGAAAATGGCTTGCGTTGCTTTCCTGAGCCGAGGCGCGTTGGGGCTGTTGTTGGCTGCCCGAGGAGACTTTCCCTTTGCACAATGCAGCTACCAGAAGCTCGTTTTGGGCCGTCGGTGCGACGGGGCCACGTTACTGAGCGGCCGAACTGGCTCAGGGGGCATGGCTGGGGCGTGGGCGTAGAAGGACTTCGCGCGCCGAATCTGGCTTCCCCGCCAAGGAGAACCCGTGGGGAGTGGGTTTCAGGCATCGGAGACCCCCAGCAAAGCAGCAGGGCCCAGGGAGCCAGGGGCAGCCCCGCCCCGCTTTGCCCTCTGGAGAGTGGAGGGCCGGGGGCGAAAACGGCTTGCGTTGCTTTCCTGAGCCAAGGCGCGTTGGGGCTGTTGTTGGCTGCCCGAGGAGACTTTCCCTTTGCACAATGCAGCTGCCAGAAGCTCGTTTTGGGCCGTCGGTGCGAAGGGGCCTCGGCGCTGAGCGGCCGAGCTGGCTCAGGGGGCATGGCTGCGGCCTGGGCGCAGAAGGCCTTCGCGGGCCCAATCCTGCTTCCCCGCCAAGGATAACCCGTGGGGAGTGGGTTTCGGGCACCGGAGACCCCCAGCAAAGCAGCAGGGCCAGGAAGCCAGGGGCAGCCCCGCCCCGCTTTGTCCTCTGGAGAGCGGAGGGCCGGGGGCGAAAACGGCTTGCGTTGCTTTCCTGAGCCGAGGCGCGTTGGGGCTGTTGTTGGCTGCCCGAGGAGACTTTCCCTTTGCACAATGCAGCTACCAGAAGCTCGTTTTGGGCCGTCGGTGCGACGGGGCCTCGGCGCTGAGCGGCCGAGCTGGCTCAGGGGGTATGGCTGCGGCCTGGGCGCAGAAGGCCTTCGCGCGCCCAATCCTGCTTCCCCGACAAGAAGAACCCGTGGGGAGTGGGTTTCGGGCATCGGAGACCCCCAGCAAAGCAGCAGGGCCCAGGGAGCCAGGGGCAGCCCCGCCCCGCTTTGCCCTCTTTAGAGTGGAGGGCCGGGGGCGAAAACGGCTTGCGTTGCTTTCCTGAGCCAAGGCGCGTTGGGGCTGTTGTTGGCTGCCCGAGGAGACTTTCCCTTTGCACAATGCAGCTGCCAGAAGCTCGTTTTGGGCCGTCGGTGCGAAGGGGCCTCGGCGCTGAGCGGCCGAGCTGGCTCAGGGGGCATGGCTGCGGCCTGGGCGCAGAAGGCCTTCGCGGGCCCAATCCTGCTTCCCCGCCAAGGATAACCCGTGGGGAGTGGGTTTCGGGCACCGGAGACCCCCAGCAAAGCAGCAGGGCCAGGAAGCCAGGGGCAGCCCCGCCCCGCTTTGTCCTCTGGAGAGCGGAGGGCCGGGGGCGAATACGGCTTGCGTTGCTTTCCTGAGCCGAGGCGCGTTGGGGCTGTTGTTGGCTGCCCGAGGAGACTTTCCCTTTGCACAATGCAGCTGCCAGAAGCTCGTTTTGGGCCGTCGGTGCGATGGGGCCTCGTCACTGAGCGGCCGAACTGGCTCAGGGGCATGGCTGGGGCGTGGTCGTAGAAGGCATTCGCGCGCCCAATCCTGCTTCCCCGCCAAGGAGAACCCGTGGGGAGTGGGTTTCGGGCACCGGAGACCCCCAGCAAAGCAGCAGGGCCCAGAGAGCCAGGGGCAGCCCCGCCCCGCTTGGCCCTCTGGAGAGCGGATGGCCGGGGGCCAAAACGGCTTGCGTTGCTTTCCTGAGCCAAGGCGCATTGGGGCTGTTGTTGGCTGCCCGAGGAGACTTTCCCTTTGCACAATGCAGCTACCAGAAGCTCGTTTTGGGCCGTAGGTGCGACGGGGCCTCGGCGCTGAGAGGTCGAGCTGGCTCAGGGGGCATGGCTGCGGCCTGGGCGCAGAAGGACTTCGCGGGCCCAATCCTGCTTCCCCACCAAGGAGAACCCGTGGGGAGTGGGTTTCGGGCACCGGAGACCCCCAGCAAAGCAGCAGGGCCAGGAAGCCAGGGGCAGCCCCGCCCAGCTTTGTCCTCTGGAGAGCGGAGGTCCGGGGGCGAAAACGGCTTGCGTTGCTTTCCTGAGCTGAGGCGCGTTGGGGCTGTTGTTGGCTGCCCGAGGAGACTTTCCCTTTGCACAATGCAGCTACCAGAAGCTCGTTTTGGGCCGTCGGTGCGACGGGGCCTCGGCGCTGAGCGGCCGAGCTGGCTCAGGGGGCATGGCTGCGGCCTGGGCGCAGAAGGCCTTCGCGCGCCCAATCCTGCTTCCCCGCCAAGGAGAACCCGTGGGGAGTGGGTTTCGGGCATCGGAGACCCCCAGCAAAGCAGCAGGGCCCAGGGAGCCAGGGGCAGCCCCACCCCGCTTTGCCCTCTGGAGAGCGGAGGGCCGGGGGCGAAAACGGCTTGCGTTGCTTTCCTGAGCCAAGGCGCGTTGGGGCTGTTGTTGGCTGCCCGAGGAGACTTTCCCTTTGCACAATGCAGCCGCCAGAAGCTCGTTTTGGGCCGTCGGTTCGACGGGGCCTCGTTACTGAGCGGCCGAACTGGCTCAGGGGGCATGGCTGGGGCGTGGGCGTAGAAGGACTTCGCGCGCCGAATCTGGCTTCCCCGCCAAGGAGAACCCGTGGGGAGTGGGTTTCGGGCATCGGAGACCCCCAGCAAAGCAGCAGGGCCCAGGGAGCCAGGGGCAGCCTCGCCCCGCTTTGCCCTCTGGAGAGCGGAGGGCCGGGGGCGAAAAAGGCTTGCGTTGCATTCATGAGCGGTGGCGCGTTGGGGCTGTTGTTGGCTGCCCGAGGAGCCTTTCCCTTTGCACAGTGCAGCTACCAGAAGCTCGTTTTGGGCCGTCGGTGCGACGGGGCCTCGGCGCTGATCGGGCCGAGCTGGCTCAGGGGGCATGGCTGCGGCCTGGACACAGAATGCCTTCGCGCGCCCAATCCTGCCTCCCCGCCAATGAGAACCCGTGGGGAGTGGGTTTCGGGCACCGGAGACCCCCAGCAAAGCAGCAGGGCCCAGGGAGCCAGGGGCAGCCCCGCCCCGCTTTGCCCTCTGGAGAGCGGAGGGCCGGGGGCAAAAACGGCTTGCGTTGCTTTCCTGAGCCGAGGCGCGTTGGGGCTGTTGTTGGCTGCCCGAGGAGACTTTCCCTTTGCACAATGCAGCTGCCAGAAGCTCGTTTTGGGCCGTCGGTGCGACGGGGCCTCGTCACTGTGCGGCCGAACTGGCTCAGGGGGCATGGCTGGGGCGTGGTCGTAGAAGGACTTCGCGTACCCAATCCTGCTTCCCCGCCAAGGAGAACCCGTGGGGAGTGGGTTTCGGGCATCGGAGACCCCCAGCAAAGCAGCAGGGCCCAGGGAGCCAGGGGCAGCCCCGCCCCGCTTTGCCCTCTGGAGAGTGGAGGGCCGGGGGCGAAAACGGCTTGCGTTGCTTTCCTGAGCCAAGGCGCGTTGGGGCTGTTGTTGGCTGCCCGAGGAGACTTTCCCTTTGCACAATGCAGCTGCCAGAAGCTCGTTTTGGGCCGTCGGTGCGAAGGGGCCTCGGCGCTGAGCGGCCGAGCTGGCTCAGGGGGCATGGCTGCGGCCTGGGCGCAGAAGGCCTTCGCGGGCCCAATCCTGCTTCCCCGCCAAGGATAACCCGTGGGGAGTGGGTTTCGGGCACCGGAGACCCCCAGCAAAGCAGCAGGGCCAGGAAGCCAGGGGCAGCCCCGCCCCGCTTTGTCCTCTGGAGAGCGGAGGGCCGGGGGCGAAAACGGCTTGCGTTGCTTTCCTGAGCCGAGGCGCGTTGGGGCTGTTGTTGGCTGCCCGAAGAGACTTTCCCTTTGCACAATGCAGCTACTAGAAGCTCGAATTGGGCCGTCGGTGCGACGGGGCCTCGGCGATGTGCGGCTGAGTTGGCTCAGGGGGCATGGTTGCGGCGTGGGCCCAGAAGGCCTTCGGGCGCCCAATCCTGCTTCCCCGCCAAGGAGAACCCGTGGGGAGTGGGTTTCGGGCACCGGAGACCCCCAGCAAAGCAGCAGGGCCCAGGGAGCCAGGGGCAGCCCCGCCCCGCTTTGCCCTCTGGAGAGCGGAGGGCCGGGGGCGAAAACGGCTTGCGTTGCTTTCCTGAGCCAAGGCGCGTTGGGGCTGTTGTTGGCTGCCCGAGGAGACTTTCCCTTTGCACAATGCAGCCGCCAGAAGCTCGTTTTGGGCCGTCGGTTCGACGGGGCCTCGTTACTGAGCGGCCGAACTGGCTCAGGGGGCATGGTTGGGGCGTGGGCCCAGAAGGCCTTCACGCGCCCAATCCTGCTTCCCCGCCAAGGAGAACCCGTGGGGAGTGGGTTTCGGGCACCGGAGACCCCCAGCAAAGCAGCAGGGCCCAGGGAGCCAGGGGCAGCCACGCCCCGCTTTGCCTTCTGGAGAGCGGAGTGCTGGGGCGAAATCAGCTTGCGTTGCTTTCCTGAGCCGAGGCGCGTTGGGGCTGTTGTTGGCTGCCCGAGGAGACTTTCCCTTTGCACAATGCAGCTACCAGAAGCTCGTTTTGGGCCTTCGGTGCGACGGGGCCTCGGCGCTGAGCGGCCGAGCTGGCTCAGGGGGCATGGCTGCGGCCTTGGCGCAGAAGGCCTTCGCGCGCCCAATCCTGCTTCCCCGCCAAGGAGTACCCGTGGGGAGTGGGTATCGGGCACCAGAGACCCCCAGCAAAGCAGCAGGGCCCAGGGAGCCAGGGGCAGCCCCGCCCCGCTTTGCCCTCTGGAGAGCGGAGGGCCGGGGGCGAAAAAGGCTTGCGTTGCATTCATGAGCGGTGGCGCGTTGGGGCTGTTGTTGGCTGCCCGAGGAGACTTTCCCTTTGCACAGTGCAGCTACCAGAAGCTCGTTTTGGGACGTCGGTGCGACGGGGCCTCGGCGCTGATCGGGCCGAGCTGGCTCAGGGGGCATGGCTGCGGCCTGGGCGCAGAATGCCTTCGCGCGCCCAATCCTGCCTCCCCGCCAATGAGAACCCGTGGGGAGTGGGTTTCGGGCACCGGAGACCCTCAGCAAAGCAGCAGGGCCCAGGGAGCCAGGGGCAGCCCCGCCCCGCTTTGCCCTCTGGAGAGCAGAGGGCCGGGGGCAAAAACGGCTTGCGTTGCTTTCCTGAGCCGAGGCGCGTTGGGGCTGTTGTTGGCTGCCCGAGGAGACTTTCCCTTTGCACAATGCAGCTGCCAAAAGCTCGTTTTGGGCCGTCGGTGCCACGGGGCCTCGGCACAGAGCGGCCGTGCTGGCTCAGGGGGCATGGCTGGGGCGTGGTCGTAGAAGGACTTCGCGGGCCCAATCCTGCTTCCCCGCCAAGGATATCCCGTGGGGAGTGGGTTTCGGGCACCGGAGACCCCCAGCAAAGCAGCAGGGCCAGGAAGCCAGGGGCAGCCCCGCCCCGCTTTGTCCTCTGGAGAGCGGAGGGCCGGGGGCGAAAACGGCTTGCGTTGCTTTCCTGAGCCGAGGCGCGTTGGGGCTGTTGTTGGCTGCCCGAAGAGACTTTCCCTTTGCACAATGCAGCTACTAGAAGCTCGAATTGGGCCGTCGGTGCGACGGGGCCTCGGCGATGTGCGGCTGAGTTGGCTCAGGGGGCATGGTTGCGGCGTGGGCCCAGAAGGCCTTCGGGCGCCCAATCCTGCTTCCCCGCCAAGGAGAACCCGTGGGGAGTGGGTTTCGGGCACCGGAGACCCCCAGCAAAGCAGCAGGGCCCAGGGAGCCAGGGGCAGCCCCGCCCCGCTTTGCCCTCTGGAGAGCGGAGGGCCGGGGGCGAAAACGGCTTGCGTTGCTTTCCTGAGCCAAGGCGCGTTGGGGCTGTTGTTGGCTGCCCGAGGAGACTTTCCCTTTGCACAATGCAGCCGCCAGAAGCTCGTTTTGGGCCGTCGGTTCGACGGGGCCTCGTTACTGAGCGGCCGAACTGGCTCAGGGGGCATGGTTGGGGCGTGGGCCCAGAAGGCCTTCACGCGCCCAATCCTGCTTCCCCGCCAAGGAGAACCCGTGGGGAGTGGGTTTCGGGCACCGGAGACCCCCAGCAAAGCAGCAGGGCCCAGGGAGCCAGGGGCAGCCACGCCCCGCTTTGCCTTCTGGAGAGCGGAGTGCTGGGGCGAAATCAGCTTGCGTTGCTTTCCTGAGCCGAGGCGCGTTGGGGCTGTTGTTGGCTGCCCGAGGAGACTTTCCCTTTGCACAATGCAGCTACCAGAAGCTCGTTTTGGGCCTTCGGTGCGACGGGGCCTCGGCGCTGAGCGGCCGAGCTGGCTCAGGGGGCATGGCTGCGGCCTTGGCGCAGAAGGCCTTCGCGCGCCCAATCCTGCTTCCCCGCCAAGGAGTACCCGTGGGGAGTGGGTATCGGGCACCAGAGACCCCCAGCAAAGCAGCAGGGCCCAGGGAGCCAGGGGCAGCCCCGCCCCGCTTTGCCCTCTGGAGAGCGGAGGGCCGGGGGCGAAAAAGGCTTGCGTTGCATTCATGAGCGGTGGCGCGTTGGGGCTGTTGTTGGCTGCCCGAGGAGACTTTCCCTTTGCACAGTGCAGCTACCAGAAGCTCGTTTTGGGACGTCGGTGCGACGGGGCCTCGGCGCTGATCGGGCCGAGCTGGCTCAGGGGGCATGGCTGCGGCCTGGGCGCAGAATGCCTTCGCGCGCCCAATCCTGCCTCCCCGCCAATGAGAACCCGTGGGGAGTGGGTTTCGGGCACCGGAGACCCTCAGCAAAGCAGCAGGGCCCAGGGAGCCAGGGGCAGCCCCGCCCCGCTTTGCCCTCTGGAGAGCAGAGGGCCGGGGGCAAAAACGGCTTGCGTTGCTTTCCTGAGCCGAGGCGCGTTGGGGCTGTTGTTGGCTGCCCGAGGAGACTTTCCCTTTGCACAATGCAGCTGCCAAAAGCTCGTTTTGGGCCGTCGGTGCCACGGGGCCTCGGCACAGAGCGGCCGTGCTGGCTCAGGGGGCATGGCTGGGGCGTGGTCGTAGAAGGACTTCGCGGGCCCAATCCTGCTTCCCCGCCAAGGATATCCCGTGGGGAGTGGGTTTCGGGCACCGGAGACCCCCAGCAAAGCAGCAGGGCCAGGAAGCCAGGGGCAGCCCCGCCCCGCTTTGTCCTCTGGAGAGCGGAGGGCCGGGGGCGAAAACGGCTTGCGTTGCTTTCCTGAGCCGAGGCGCGTTGGGGCTGTTGTTGGCTGCCCGAAGAGACTTTCCCTTTGCACAATGCAGCTACTAGAAGCTCGAATTGGGCCGTCGGTGCGACGGGGCCTCGGCGATGTGCGGCTGAGTTGGCTCAGGGGGCATGGTTGCGGCGTGGGCCCAGAAGGCCTTCGGGCGCCCAATCCTGCTTCCCCGCCAAGGAGAACCCGTGGGGAGTGGGTTTCGGGCACCGGAGACCCCCAGCAAAGCAGCAGGGCCCAGGGAGCCAGGGGCAGCCCCGCCCCGCTTTGCCCTCTGGAGAGCGGAGGGCCGGGGGCGAAAACGGCTTGCGTTGCTTTCCTGAGCCAAGGCGCGTTGGGGCTGTTGTTGGCTGCCCGAGGAGACTTTCCCTTTGCAGAATGCAGCCGCCAGAAGCTCGTTTTGGGCCGTCGGTTCGACGGGGCCTCGTTACTGAGCGGCCGAACTGGCTCAGGGGGCATGGTTGGGGCGTGGGCCCAGAAGGCCTTCACGCGCCCAATCCTGCTTCCCCGCCAAGGAGAACCCGTGGGGAGTGGGTTTCGGGCACCGGAGACCCCCAGCAAAGCAGCAGGGCCCAGGGAGCCAGGGGCAGCCACGCCCCGCTTTGCCTTCTGGAGAGCGGAGTGCTGGGGCGAAATCAGCTTGCGTTGCTTTCCTGAGCCGAGGCGCGTTGGGGCTGTTGTTGGCTGCCCGAGGAGACTTTCCCTTTGCACAATGCAGCTACCAGAAGCTCGTTTTGGGCCTTCGGTGCGACGGGGCCTCGGCGCTGAGCGGCCGAGCTGGCTCAGGGGGCATGGCTGCGGCCTTGGCGCAGAAGGCCTTCGCGCGCCCAATCCTGCTTCCCCGCCAAGGAGTACCCGTGGGGAGTGGGTATCGGGCACCAGAGACCCCCAGCAAAGCAGCAGGGCCCAGGGAGCCAGGGGCAGCCCTGCCCCGCTTTGCCCTCTGGAGAGCGGAGGGCCGGGGGCGAAAAAGGCTTGCGTTGCATTCATGAGCGGTGGCGCGTTGGGGCTGTTGTTGGCTGCCCGAGGAGACTTTCCCTTTGCACAGTGCAGCTACCAGAAGCTCGTTTTGGGACGTCGGTGCGACGGGGCCTCGGCGCTGTTCGGGCCGAGCTGGCTCAGGGGGCATGGCTGCGGCCTGGGCGCAGAATGCCTTCGCGCGCCCAATCCTGCCTCCCCGCCAATGAGAACCCGTGGGGAGTGGGTTTCGGGCACCGGAGACCCTCAGCAAAGCAGCAGGGCCCAGGGAGCCAGGGGCAGCCCCGCCCCGCTTTGCCCTCTGGAGAGCGGAGGGCCGGGGGCAAAAACGGCTTGCGTTGCTTTCCTGAGCTGAGGCGCGTTGGGGCTGTTGTTGGCTGCCCGAGGAGACTTTCCCTTTGCACAATGCAGCTGCCAGAAGCTCGTTTTGGGCCGTCGGTGCGACGGGGCCTCGTCACTGTGCGGCCGAACTGGCTCAGGGGGCATGGCTGGGGCGTGGTCGTAGAAGGACTTCGCGGGCCCAATCCTGCTTCCCCGCCAAGGATAACCCGTGGGGAGTGGGTTTCGGGCACCGGAGACCCCCAGCAAAGCAGCAGGGCCAGGAAGCCAGGGGCAGCCCCGCCCCGCTTTGTCCTCTGGAGAGCGGAGGGCCGGGGGCGAAAACGGCTTGCGTTGCTTTCCTGAGCCGAGGCGCGTTGGGGCTGTTGTTGGCTGCCCGAAGAGACTTTCCCTTTGCACAATGCAGCTACTAGAAGCTCGAATTGGGCCGTCGGTGCGACGGGGCCTCGGCGATGTGCGGCTGAGTTGGCTCAGGGGGCATGGTTGCGGCGTGGGCCCAGAAGGCCTTCGGGCGCCCAATCCTGCTTCCCCGCCAAGGAGAACCCGTGGGGAGTGGGTTTCGGGCACCGGAGACCCCCAGCAAAGCAGCAGGGCCCAGGGAGCCAGGGGCAGCCCCGCCCCGCTTTGCCCTCTGGAGAGCGGAGGGCCGGGGGCGAAAACGGCTTGCGTTGCTATCCTGAGCCAAGGCGCGTTGGGGCTGTTGTTGGCTGCCCGAGGAGACTTTCCCTTTGCACAATGCAGCCGCCAGAAGCTCGTTTTGGGCCGTCGGTTCGACGGGGCCTCGTTACTGAGCGGCCGAACTGGCTCAGGGGGCATGGTTGGGGCGTGGGCCCAGAAGGCCTTCACGCGCCCAATCCTGCTTCCCCGCCAAGGAGAACCCGTGGGGAGTGGGTTTCGGGCACCGGAGACCCCCAGCAAAGCAGCAGGGCCCAGGGAGCCAGGGGCAGCCACGCCCCGCTTTGCCTTCTGGAGAGCGGAGTGCTGGGGCGAAATCAGCTTGCGTTGCTTTCCTGAGCCGAGGCGCGTTGGGGCTGTTGTTGGCTGCCCGAGGAGACTTTCCCTTTGCACAATGCAGCTACCAGAAGCTCGTTTTGGGCCTTCGGTGCGACGGGGCCTCGGCGCTGAGCGGCCGAGCTGGCTCAGGGGGCATGGCTGCGGCCTTGGCGCAGAAGGCCTTCGCGCGCCCAATCCTGCTTCCCCGCCAAGGAGTACCCGTGGGGAGTGGGTATCGGGCACCAGAGACCCCCAGCAAAGCAGCAGGGCCCAGGGAGCCAGGGGCAGCCCCGCCCCGCTTTGCCCTCTGGAGAGCGGAGGGCCGGGGGCGAAAAAGGCTTGCGTTGCATTCATGAGCGGTGGCGCGTTGGGGCTGTTGTTGGCTGCCCGAGGAGACTTTCCCTTTGCACAGTGCAGCTACCAGAAGCTCGTTTTGGGACGTCGGTGCGACGGGGCCTCGGCGCTGATCGGGCCGAGCTGGCTCAGGGGGCATGGCTGCGGCCTGGGCGCAGAAGGCCTTCGCGCGCCCAATCCTGCCTCCCCGCCAATGAGAACCCGTGGGGAGTGGGTTTCGGGCACCGGAGACCCTCAGCAAAGCAGCAGGGCCCAGGGAGCCAGGGGCAGCCCCGCCCCGCTTTGCCCTCTGGAGAGCGGAGGGCCGGGGGCAAAAACGGCTTGCGTTGCTTTCCTGAGCCGAGGCGCGTTGGGGCTGTTGTTGGCTGCCCGAGGAGACTTTCCCTTTGCACAATGCAGCTGCCAGAAGCTCGTTTTGGGCCGTCGGTGCGACGGGGCCTCGTCACTGTGCGGCCGAACTGGCTCAGGGGGCATGGCTGGGGCGTGGTCGTAGAAGGACTTCGCGTGCCCAATCCTGCTTCCCCGCCAAGGAGAACCCATGGGGAGTGGGTTTCGGGCATCGGAGACCCCCAGCAAAGCAGCAGGGCCCAGGAGCCAGGGGCAGCCCCGCCCCGCTTTGCCCTCTGGAGAGTGGAGGGCCGGGGGCGAAAACGGCTTGCGTTGCTTTCCTGAGCCAAGGCGCGTTGGGGTTGTTGTTGGCTGCCCGAGGAGACTTTCCCTTTGCACAATGCAGCTGCCAGAAGCTCGTTTTGGGCCGTCGGTGCGACGGGGCCTCGGTGCTGAGCGGCCGAGCTGGATCAGGGGGCATGGTTGCAGCCTGGGCACAGAAGGTCTTCGTGCGCCCAATCCTGCTTCCCCGCCAAGGAGAACCCGTTGGGAGTGGGTTTCGAGCACCGGAGACCCCCAGCAAAGCAGCAGGGCCCAGGAAGCCAGGGGCAGCCCCGCCCCGCTTTGCCATCTGGAGAGCGGAGGGCCGGGGGCGAAAACGGCTTGCGTTGCTTTCCTGAGCCGAGGCGCGTTGGGGCTGTTGTTGGCTGCCTGAGGAGACTATCCCTTTGCACAATGCAGCTGCCAGAAGCTCGTTTTGGGCCGTCGGTGCGACGGGGCCTCGTCACTGAGCGGCCGAACTGGCTCAGGGGGCATGGCTGGGGCGTGGTCGTAGAAGGCATTCGCGCGCCCAAACCTGCTTCCCCGCCAAGGATAACCCGTGGGGAGTGGGTTTCGGGCATCGGAGACCCCCAGCAAAGCAGCAGGGCCCAGGGAGCCAGGGGCAGCCCCGCCCCGCTTTGCCCTCTGGAGAGCGGAGGGCCTGAGGCGAAAACGGCTTGCCTTGCTTTCCTGAGCCGAGGCGCGTTGGGGCTGTTGTTGGCTGCCCGAGGAGACTTTCCCTTTGCACAATGCAGCCGCCAGAAGCTCGTTTTGGGCCGTCGGTGCGACGGGGCCTCGGAGCTGAGCGGCCGAGCTGGCTCAGGGGGCATGGCTGGGGCGTGGGCGTAGAAGGACTTCGCGCGCCCAATCCTGCTTCCCCGCCAAGGATAACCCGTGGGGAGTGGGTTTCGGGCACCGGAGACCCCCAGCAAAGCAGCAGGGCCCAGGAAGCCAGGGGCAGCCCCGCCTCGCTTTGCCATCTGGAGAGCGGAGGGCCATGGGCGAAAACTGCTTGCGTTGCTTTCCTGAGCCGAGGCGCGTTGGGGCTGTTGTTGGCTGCCCGAGGAGACTTTCCCTTTGCAGAATGCAGCTACCAGAAGCTCGTTTTGGGCCGTCGGTGCGACGGGGCCTCAGCGTTGAGCGGCCGAGCTGGCTCAGGGGGCATGGCTGCGGCCTGGGCGCAGAAGGCCTTTGCGCGCCCAATCCTGCATCCCTGCCAAGGAGAACCCGTGGGGAGTGGGTTTCGGGCACCGGAGACCCCCAGCAAAGCAGCAGGGCCCAGGGAGCCAGGGGCAGCCCCGCCCCGCTTTGCCCTCTGGAGAGCGGAGGGCCGGGGCGAAAACGGCTTGCGTTGTTTTCCTGAGCCAAGGCGCGTTGGGGCTGTTGTTGGCTGCCCGAGGAGACTTTCCCTTTGCACAATGCAGCTGCCAGAAGCTCGTTTTGGGCCGTCGGTGCGAAGGGGCCTCGGCGCTGAGCGGCCGAGCTGGCTCAGGGGGCATGGCTACGGCCTGGGCGCAGAAGGCCTTCGCGGGCCCAATCCTGCTTCCCCGCCAAGGATAACCCGTGGCGAGTGGGTTTCGGGCATCGGAGACCCCCAGCAAAGCAGCAGGGCCCAGGGAACCAGAGGCAGCCCCGCCCCGCTTTGCCCTCTGGAGAGCAGAGGCCCGGGTGCGAAAACGGCTTGCGTTGCTTTCCTGAGCCGAGGCGCGTTGGGGCTGTTGTTGGCTGCCCGAGGAGACTTTCCCTTTGCACAATGCAGCCGCCAGAAGCTCGTTTTGGGCCGTCGGTTCGACGGGGCCTCGTTACTGAGCGGCCGAACTGGCTCAGGGGGCATGGCTGGGGTGTGGGCGTAGAAGGACTTCGCGTGCCCAATCCTGCTTCCCCGCCAAGGAGAACCCGTGGGGAGTGGGTTTCGGGCATCGGAGACCCCCAGCAAAGCAGCAGGGCCCAGGGAGCCAGGGGCAGCCCCGCCCTGCTTTGCCCTCTGGAGAGTGGAGGGCCGGGGGCGAAAACGGCTTGCGTTGCTTTCCTGAGCCGAGGCGCGTTGGGGCTGTTGTTGGCTGCCCGAGGAGACTTTCCCTTTGCACAATGCAGCTGCCAGAAGCTCGTTTTGGGCCGTCGGTGCGACGGGGCTTCGGCGCAGAGCGGCCGAGCTGGATTAGTGGGCATGGTTGCGGCCTGGGCACAGAAGGTCTTCGTGCGCCCAATCCTGCTTCCCCGCCAAGGAGAACCCGTTGGGAGTGGGTTTCGAGCACCGGAGAACCCCAGCAAAGCAGCAGGGCCCAGGAAGCCAGGGGCAGCCCCGCCCCGCTTTGCCATCTGGAGAGCGGAGGGCCAGGGGCGAAAATGGTTTGCGTTGCTTTCCTGAGCCGAGGCGCGTTGGGGCTGTTGTTGGCTGCCCGAGGAGACTTTCCCTTTGCACAATGCAGCTACCAGAAGCTCGTTTTGGGCCGTCGGTGCGACGGGGCCTCGGCGCTGAGCGGACGAGGTGGCTCAGGGGGCATGGTTGGGGCGTGGGCCCAGAAGGCCTTCACGCGCCCAATCCTGCTTCCCCGCCAAGGAGAACCTGTGGGGAGTGGGTTTCGGGCACCGGAGACCCCCAGCAAAGCAGCAGGGCCCAGGGAGCCAGGGGCAGCCACGCCCCGCTTTGCCTTCTGGAGAGCGGAGTGCTGGGGCGAAATCGGCTTGCATTGCTTTCCTGAGCCGAGGCGCGTTGGGGCTGTTGTTGGCTGCCCGAGGAGACTTTCCCTTTGCACAATGCAGCTACCAGAAGCTCGTTTTGGGCCTTCGGTGCGACGGGGCCTCGGCGCTGAGTGGCCGAGCTGGCTCAGGGGGCATGGCTGCGGCCTTGGCGCAAAAGGCCTTCGCGCGCCCAATCCTGCTTCCCCGCCAAGGAGTACCCGTGGGGAGTGGGTTTCGGGCACCAGAGACCCCCAGCAAATCAGCAGGGCCCAGGGAGCCAGGGGCAGCCCCGCCCCGCTTTGCCCTCTGGAGAGCAGAGGGCCGGGGGCGAAAACGACTTGTGTTGCTTTCATGAGCCGAGGCGCGTTGGGGCTGTTGTTGGCTGCCCGAGGAGACTTTCCCTTTGCACAATGCAGCCGCCAGAAGCTCGTTTTGGGCCGTCGGTGCTACGGGGCTTCGGCGCTGATCGACCGAGCTGGCTCAGGGGGCATGGCTGCGGCCTGGGCGCAGAAGGCCTTCGCGCGCCCAATCCTGCTTCCCCGCCAAGGAGAACCCGTGGGGAGTGGGTTTCGGGCATCGGAGACCCCCAGCAAAGCAGCAGGGCCCAAGGAGCCAGGGGCAGCCCCGCCCCGCTTTGCCCTCTGGAGAGTGGAGGGCCGGGGGCGAAAACGGCCTGCGTTGCTTTCCTGAGCCGAGGCGCGTTGGGGCTGTTGTTGGCTGCCCGAGGAGACTTTCCCTTTGCACAATGCAGCTACCAGAAGCTCGTTTTGGGCCGTCGGTTCGACGGGGCCTCGTTACTGAGCGGCCGAACTGGCTCAGGGGGCATGGCTGGGGCGTGGGCGTAGAAGGACTTCGCGCGCCGAATCTGGCTTCCCCGCCAAGGAGAACCCGTGGGGAGTGGGTTTCGGGCATCGGAGACCCCCAGCAAAGCAGCAGGGCCCAGGGAGCCAGGGGCAGCCCCGCCCCGCTTTGCCCTCTGGAGAGCGGAGGGCCGGGGGCGAAAACGGCTTGCGTTGCTTTCCTGAGCCAAGGCGCGTTGAGGCTGTTGTTGGCTGCCCGAGGAGACTTTCCCTTTGCACAATGCAGCTGCCAGAAGCTCGTTTTGGGCCGTCGGTGAGAAGGGGCCTCGGCGCTGAGCGGCCGAGCTGGCTCAGGGGGCATGGCTGCGGCCTGGGCGCAGAAGGCCTTCGCGGGCCCAATCCTGCTTCCCCGCCAAGGATAACCCGTGGGGAGTGGGTTTCGGGCACCGGAGACCCCCAGCAAAGCAGCAGGGCCAGGAAGCCAGGGGCAGCCCCGCCCCGCTTTGTCCTCTGGAGAGCGGAGGGCCGGGGGCGAAAACGGCTTGCGTTGCTTTCCTGAGCCGAGGCGCGTTGGGGCTGTTGTTGGCTGCCCGAGGAGACTTTCCCTTTGCACAATGCAGCTACCAGAAGCTCGTTTTGGGCCGTCGGTGCGACGGGGCCTCGGCGCTGAGCGGCCGAGCTGGCTCAGGGGGCATGGCTGCGGCCTGGGCGCAGAAGGCCTTCGCGCGCCCAATCCTGCTTCCCCGACAAGAAGAACCCGTGGGGAGTGGGTTTCGGGCACCGGAGACCCCCAGCAAAGCAGCAGGGCCCAGGGAGCCAGGGGCAGCCCCGCCCCGCTTTGCCCTCTGGAGAGTGGAGGGCCGGGGGCGAAAACGGCTTGCGTTGCTTTCCTGAGCCAAGGCGCGTTGGGGCTGTTGTTGGCTGTCCGAGGAGACTTTCCCTTTGCACAATGCAGCTGCCATAAGCTCGTTTTGGGCCGTCGGTGCGAAGGGGCCTCGGCGCTGAGCGGCCGAGCTGGCTCAGGGGGCATGGCTGCGGCCTGGGCGCAGAAGGCCTTCGCGGGCCCAATCCTGCTTCCCCGCCAAGGATAACCCGTGGGGAGTGGGTTTCGGGCACCGGAGACCCCCAGCAAAGCAGCAGGGCCAGGAAGCCAGGGGCAGCCCCGCCCCGCTTTGTCCTCTGGAGAGCGGAGGGCCGGGGGCGAAAACGGCTTGCGTTGCTTTCCTGAGCCGAGGCGCGTTGGGGCTGTTGTTGGCTGCCCGAGGAGACTTTCCCTTTGCACAATGCAGCTACCAGAAGCTCGTTTTGGGCCGTCGGTGCGATGGGGCCTAGTCACTGAGCGGCCGAACTGGCTCAGGGGCATGGCTGGGGCGTGGTCGTAGAAGGCATTCGCGCGCCCAATCCTGCTTCCCCGCCAAGGAGAACCCGTGGGGAGTGGGTTTCGGGCACCGGAGACCCCCAGCAAAGCAGAAGGGCCCAGAGAGCCAGGGGCAGCCCCGCCCCGCTTGGCCCTCTGGAGAGCGGATGGCCGGGGGCCAAAACGGCTAGCGTTGCTTTCCTGAGCCAAGGCGCATTGGGGCTGTTGTTGGCTGCCCGAGGAGACTTTCCCTTTGCACAATGCAGCTACCAGAAGCTCGTTTTGGGCCGTAGGTGCGACGGGGCCTCGGGGCTGAGAGGTCGAGCTGGCTCAGGGGGCATGGCTGCGGCCTGGGCGCAGAAGGACTTCGCGGGCCCAATCCTGCTTCCCCACCAAGGAGAACCCGTGGGGAGTGGGTTTCGGGCACCGGAGACCCCCAGCAAAGCAGCAGGGCCAGGAAGCCAGGGGCAGCCCCGCCCAGCTTTGTCCTCTGGAGAGCGGAGGGCCGGGGGCGAAAACGGCTTGCGTTGCTTTCCTGAGCTGAGGCGCGTTGGGGCTGTTGTTGGCTGCCCGAGGAGACTTTCCCTTTGCACAATGCAGCTACCAGAAGCTCGTTTTGGGCCGTCGGTGCGACGGGGCCTCGGCGCTGAGCGGCCGAGCTGGCTCAGGGGGCATGGCTGCGGCCTGGGCGCAGAAGGCCTTCGCGCGCCCAATCCTGCTTCCCCGCCAAGGAGAACCCGTGGGGAGTGGGTTTCGGGCATCGGAGACCCCCAGCAAAGCAGCAGGGCCCAGGGAGCCAGGGGCAGCCCCGCCCCGCTTTGCCCTCTGGAGAGCGGAGGGCCGGGGGCGAAAACGGCTTGCGTTGCTTTCCTGAGCCAAGGCGCGTTGGGGCTGTTGTTGGCTGCCCGAGGAGACTTTCCCTTTGCACAATGCAGCCGCCAGAAGCTCGTTTTGGCCGTCGGTTCGAATGGGCCTCGTTACTGAGCGGCCGAACTGGCTCAGGGGGCATGGCTGGGGCGTGGGCGTAGAAGGACTTCGCGCGCCGAATCTGGCTTCCCCGCCAAGGAGAACCCGTGGGGAGTGGGTTTCGGGCATCGGAGACCCCCAGCAAAGCAGCAGGGCCCAGGGAGCCAGGGGCAGCCTCGCCCCGCTTTGCCCTCTGGAGAGCGGAGGGCCGGGGGCGAAAAAGGCTTGCGTTGCATTCATGAGCGGTGGCGCGTTGGGGCTGTTGTTGGCTGCCCGAGGAGCCTTTCCCTTTGCACAGTGCAGCTACCAGAAGCTCGTTTTGGGCCGTCGGTGCGACGGGGCCTCGGCGCTGATCGGGCCGAGCTGGCTCAGGGGGCATGGCTGCGGCCTGGACGCAGAATGCCTTCGCGCGCCCAATCCTGCCTCCCCGCCAATGAGAACCCGTGGGGAGTGGGTTTCGGGCACCGGAGACCCCCAGCAAAGCAGCAGGGCCCAGGGAGCCAGGGGCAGCCCCGCCCCGCTTTGCCCTCTGGAGAGCGGAGGGCCGGGGGCAAAAACGGCTTGCGTTGCTTTCCTGAGCCGAGGCGCGTTGGGGCTGTTGTTGGCTGCCCGAGGAGACTTTCCCTTTGCACAATGCAGCTGCCAGAAGCTCGTTTTGGGCCGTCGGTGCGACGGGGCCTCGTCACTGTGCGGCCGAACTGGCTCAGGGGGCATGGCTGGGGCGTGGTCGTAGAAGGACTTCGCGTACCCAATCCTGCTTCCCCGCCAAGGATAACCCGTGGGGAGTGGGTTTCGGGCACCGGAGACCCCCAGCAAAGCAGCAGGGCCCAGGGAGCCAGGGGCAGCCCCGCCCCGCTTTGCCCTCTGGAGAGTGGAGGGCCGGGGGCGAAAACGGCTTGCGTTGCTTTCCTGAGCCAAGGCGCGTTGGGGCTGTTGTTGGCTGCCCGAGGAGACTTTCCCTTTGCACAATGCAGCTGCCAGAAGCTCGTTTTGGGCCGTCGGTGCGAAGGGGCCTCGGCGCTGAGCGGCCGAGCTGGCTCAGGGGGCATGGCTGCGGCCTGGGCGCAGAAGGCCTTCGCGGGCCCAATCCTGCTTCCCCGCCAAGGATAACCCATGGGGAGTGGGTTTCAGGCATCGGAGACCCCCAGCAAAGCAGCAGGGCCCAGGGAGCCAGGGGCAGCCCCGCCCCGCTTTGCCCTCTGGAGAGTGGAGGGCCGGGGGCGAAAACGGCTTGCGTTGCTTTCCTGAGCCGAGGCGCGTTGGGGCTGTGGTTGGCTGCCCGAGGAGACTTTCCCTTTGCAGAATGCAGCCGCCAGAAACTCGTTTTGGGCCGTCTGTGCGACGGGGCCTCGGCGTTGAGCGGCCGAGGTGGCTCAGGGGGCATGGTTGGCGCGTGGGCCCAGAAGGACTTCGCGCGCCCAATCCTGCTTCCCCGCCAAGGAGAACCCGTGGGGAGTGGGTTTCGGGCACCGGAGACCCCCAGCAAAGCAGCAGGGCCCAGGGAGCCAGGGGCAGCCCCGCCCCGCTTTGCCCTCTTGAGAGCGGAGGGCCGGGGCGAAAACGGCTTGCGTTGCTTTCCTGAGCCGAGGCGCGTTGGGGCTGTTGTTGGCTGCCCGAGGAGACTTTCCCTTTGCACAATGCAGCTGCCAGAAGCTCGTTTTGGCCCGTCGGTGCGACGGGGCCTCGTCACTGAGCGGCCGAGTTGGCTCAGTGGGCATGGCTGGGGCGTGGGCGTAGAAGGCCTTCGCGCGCCCAATCCTGCTTCCCCCCCAAGGAGAACCCGTAGGGAGTGGGTTTCTGGCACCTGAGACCCCCAGCAAAGCAGCAGGGCCCAGGGAGCCAGGGGCAGACCCTCCCCGCTTTGCCCTCTGGAGAGCGGATGGCCGGGGCGAAAACGGCTTGCGTTGCTTTCCTGAGCCGAGGCGCGTTGGGGCTGTTGTTGGCTGCCCGAGGAGACTTTCCGTTTGCACAATGCAGCTGCCAGAAGCTCGTTTTGGGCCGTCGGTGCGACGGGGACTCGGCGCTGAGCGGCCGAGCTGGCTCAGGGGGCATGGCTGCGGCCTGGGCGCAGAAGGCCTTCGCGCGCCCAATCCTGCTTCCCCGCCAAGGAGAACCCGTGGGGAGTGGGTTTCGGGCACCGGAGACCCCCAGCACAGCAGCAGGGCCCAGGGGGCCAGGGACAGCCCCGCCCCACTTTGCCCTCTTGAGAGCGGAGGCCCGGGCGCGAAAACGGCTTGCGTTGCTTTCCTGAGCCGAGGCGCGTTGGGGCTGTTGTTGGCTGCCCGAGGAGACTTTCCCTTTGCACAATGCAGCTGCCAGAAGCTCGTTTTGGGCCGTCGGTGCGACGGGGCCTCGTCACTGAGCGGCCGAGTTGGCTCAGGGGGCATGGCTGGGGCGTGGGCGTAGAAGGCCTTCGCGCGCCCAATCCTGCTTCCCCACCAAGGAGAACCCGTAGGGAGTGGGTTTCGGGCACCTGAGACCCCCAGCAAAGCAGCAGGGCCCAGGGAGCCAGGGGCAGCCCCGCCCCGCTTTGCCCTCTGGAGAGCAGAGGGCCGGGGGCGAAAACGGCTTGCGTTGCTTTCCTGAGCCGAGGCGCGTTGGGGCTGTTGTTGGCTGCCCGAGGAGATTTTCCCTTTGCACAATGCAGCTGCCAGAAGCTCGTTTTGGGCCGTCGGTGCGACGGGGCCTCGGCGCTGAGCGGCCGAGCTGACTCAGGGGGCATGGTTGCGTCCTGGGCGCAGAAGGCCTTCGCGCGCCCAATCCTGCTTCCCCGCCAAGGAGAACCCGTGGGGAGTGGGTTTCGGGCACCGGAGACCCCCAGCAAAGCAGCAGGGCCCAGGGGGCCAGGGACAGCCCCGCCCCACTTTGCCCTCTTGAGAGCGGAGGGCCGGGGGCGAAAACGGCTTGCGTTGCTTTCCTGAGCCGAGGCGCGTTGGGGCTGTTGTTGGCTGCCCGAGGAGACTTTCCCTTTGCACAATGCAGCTGGCAGAAGCTCGTTTTGGGCCGTCGGTGCGACGGGGCCTCGTCACTGAGCGGCCGAGTTGGCTCAGGGGGCATGGCTGGGGCGTGGGCGTAGAAGGCCTTCGCGCGCCCAATCCTGCTTCCCCACCAAGGAGAACCCGTTGGGAGTGGGTTTCGGGCACCTGAGACCCCCAGCAAAGCAGCAGGGCCCAGGGAGCCAGGGGCAGCCCCGCCCCGCTTTGCCCTCTGGAGAGCGGAGGGCCAGGGCGAAAACGGCTTGCGTTGCTTTCCTGAGCCGAGGCGCGTTGGGGCTGTTGTTGGCTGCCCGAGGAGATTTTCCCTTTGCACAATGCAGCTGCCAGAAGCTCGTTTTGGGCCGTCGGTGCGATGGGGCCTCGGCGCTGAGCGGCCGAGCTGGCTCATGGGGCATTGCTGCGGCCTGGGCGCAGAAGGCCTTCCCGCGCCCAATCCTGCTTCCCCGCCAAGGAGAACCCGTGGGGAGTGGGTTTCGGGCATCAGAGACCCCCAGCAAAGCAGCAGGGCCCAGGATGCCAGGGGCAGCCCCGCCCCGCTTTGCCCTCTGGAGAGCGGAGGCCCGGGTGCGAAAACGGCTTGCGTTGCTTTCTTAAGCCGAGGCGCGTTGGGGCTGTTGTTGGCTGCCGGAGGAGACTTTCCCTTTGCACAATGCAGCTGCCAGAAGCTCGTTTTGGGCCGTCGGTGCGACGGGGCCTCGGCGCTAAGCGTCCGAGCTGGCTCAGGGTGTATGGCTGGGGCGTGGGCCTAGAAGGTCTACGCGCCCCCAATTCTGCTTCCCCGCCAAGGAGAACCCGTCGGGAGTGGGTTTCGGGCACCTGAGACCCCCAGCAAAGACACAGGGCCCAGGGAGCCAGGGGCAGCCCCGCCCCGCTTTGCCCTCTTGAGAGCGAAGGGCCAGGGCGAAAACGGCTTGCGTTGCTTTCCTGAGCCGAGGCGCGTTGGGGCTGTTGTTGGCTGCCCGAGGAGATTTTCCCTTTGCACAATGCAGCTACCAGAAGCTCATTTTGTCCGTCGGTGCGACGGGGCCTCGGCGCTGAGCGGCCGATGAGGCTCAGGGGGCATGGCTGCGGCCTGGGCGCAGAAGGCCTTCGCGCGCCCAATCCTGCTTCCCCGCCAAGGAGAACCCGTGGCGAGTGGGTTTCGGGCTTCGGAGATCACCAGCAAAGCAGCAGGTCCCAGGGAGCCAGGGGCAGCCCCGCCCCGCTTTGCCCTCTGGAGAGCGGAGGGCCGGGGGCGAAAACGGCTTGCGTTGCTTTCATGAGTCGAGGCGCGTTGGGGCTGTTGTTGGCTGCCCGAGGAGACATTCCCTTTGCAGAATGCAGCCGCCAGAAGCTCGTTTTGGGCCGTCGGTGCGACAGGGCCTCGTCACTGAGCGGCCGAGCTGGCTCAGGTGGCATGGCTGCGGCCTGGGCGCATAAGGCCTTCGCGGGCCCAATCCTGCTTCCCAGCCAAGGAGAACCCGTGGGGAGTGGGTTTCGGGCACCGGAGACCCCCAGCAAATCAGCAGGGCCCAGGAAGCCAGGGGCAGACCCGCCCCGTTTGGCCCTCTGGAGAGCAGAGGGCCGGGGGCGAAATCGGCTTGCGTTGCTTTCCTAAGCCGAGGCGCGTTGGGGCTGTGGCTGGCTGCCCGAGGAGACTTTCCCTTTGCAGAATGCAGCCGCCAGAAACTCGTTTTGGGCCGTCTGTGAGACGGGGTCTCGGCGTTGAGCGGCCGAGCTGGCTCAGGGGGCATGGCTGCGGCCTGGGCGCAGAAGGCCTTCGCGCGCCCAATCCTGCTTCCCCGCCAAGGAGAACCCGTGGGGAGTGGGTTTCGGGCATCGGAGACCCCCAGCAAAGCAGCAGGGCCCAGGGAGCCAGGGGCAGCCCCGCCCCGCTTTGCCCTCTGGAGAGCGGAGGGCCGGGGGCGAAAACGGCTTGCGTTGCTTTCCTGAGCCAAGGCGCGTTGGGGCTGTTGTTGGCTGCCCGAGGAGACTTTCCCTTTGCACAATGCAGCCGCCAGAAGCTCGTTTTGGGCCGTCGGTTCGAATGGGCCTCGTTACTGAGCGGCCGAACTGGCTCAGGGGGCATGGCTGGGGCGTGGGCGTAGAAGGACTTCGCGCGCCGAATCTGGCTTCCCCGCCAAGGAGAACCCGTGGGGAGTGGGTTTCGGGCATCGGAGACCCCCAGCAAAGCAGCAGGGCCCAGGGAGCCAGGGGCAGCCTCGCCCCGCTTTGCCCTCTGGAGAGCGGAGGGCCGGGGGCGAAAAAGGCTTGCGTTGCATTCATGAGCGGTGGCGCGTTGGGGCTGTTGTTGGCTGCCCGAGGAGCCTTTCCCTTTGCACAGTGCAGCTACCAGAAGCTCGTTTTGGGCCGTCGGTGCGACGGGGCCTCGGCGCTGATCGGGCCGAGCTGGCTCAGGGGGCATGGCTGCGGCCTGGACGCAGAATGCCTTCGCGCGCCCAATCCTGCCTCCCCGCCAATGAGAACCCGTGGGGAGTGGGTTTCGGGCACCGGAGACCCCCAGCAAAGCAGCAGGGCCCAGGGAGCCAGGGGCAGCCCCGCCCCGCTTTGCCCTCTGGAGAGCGGAGGGCCGGGGGCAAAAACGGCTTGCGTTGCTTTCCTGAGCCGAGGCGCGTTGGGGCTGTTGTTGGCTGCCCGAGGAGACTTTCCCTTTGCACAATGCAGCTGCCAGAAGCTCGTTTTGGGCAGTCGGTGCGAAGGGGCCTCGGCGCTGAGCGGCCGAGCTGGCTCAGGGGGCATGGCTGCGGCCTGGGCGCAGAAGGACTTCGCGGGCCCAATCCTGCTTCCCCGCCAAGGATAACCCGTGGGGAGTGGGTTTCGGGCACCGGAGACCCCCAGCAAAGCAGCAGGGCCAGGAAGCCAGGGGCAGCCCCGCCCCGCTTTGTCCTCTGGAGAGCGGAGGGCCGGGGGCGAAAACGGCTTGCGTTGCTTTCCTGAGCCGAGGCGCGTTGGGGCTGTGGTTGGCTGCCCGAGGAGACTTTCCCTTTGCAGAATGCAGCCGCCAGAAACTCGTTTTGGGCCGTCTGTGCGACGGGGCCTCGGCGTTGAGCGGCCGAGGTGGCTCAGGGGGCATGGTTGGCGCGTGGGCCCAGAAGGCCTTCGCGCGCCCAATCCTGCTTCCCCGCCAAGGAGAACCCGTGGGGAGTGGGTTTCGGGCACCGGAGACCCCCAGCAAAGCAGCAGGGCCCAGGGAGCCAGGGGCAGCCCCGCCCCGCTTTGCCCTCTTGAGAGCGGAGGGCCGGGGGCGAAAACGGCTTGCGTTGCTTTCCTGAGCCGAGGCGCATTGGGGCTGTTGTTGGCTGCCCGAGGAGACTTTCCCTTTGCACAATGCAGCTGCCAGAAGCTCGTTTTGGCCCGTCGGTGCGACGGGGCCTCGTCACTGAGCGGCCGAGTTGGCTCAGTGGGCATGGCTGGGGCGTGGGCGTAGAAGGCCTTCGCGCGCCCAATCCTGCTTCCCCCCCAAGGAGAACCCGTAGGGAGTGGGTTTCTGGCACCTGAGACCCCCAGCAAAGCAGCAGGGCCCAGGGAGCCAGGGGCAGACCCTCCCCGCTTTGCCCTCTGGAGAGCGGATGGCCGGGGCGAAAACGGCTTGCGTTGCTTTCCTGAGCCGAGGCGCGTTGGGTCTGTTGTTGGCTGCCCGAGGAGACTTTCCGTTTGCACAATGCAGCTGCCAGAAGCTCGTTTTGGGCCGTCGGTGCGACGGGGACTCGGCGCTGAGCGGCCGAGCTGGCTCAGGGGGCATGGCTGCGGCCTGGGCGCAGAAGGCCTTCGCGCGCCCAATCCTGCTTCCCCGCCAAGGAGAACCCGTGGGGAGTGGGTTTCGGGCACCGGAGACCCCCAGCAAAGCAGCAGGGCCCAGGGGGCCAGGGACAGCCCCGCCCCACTTTGCCCTCTTGAGAGCGGAGGGCCGGGGGCGAAAACGGCTTGCGTTGCTTTCCTGAGCCGAGGCGCGTTGGGGCTGTTGTTGGCTGCCCGAGGAGACTTTCCCTTTGCACAATGCAGCTGGCAGAAGCTCGTTTTGGGCCGTCGGTGCGACGGGGCCTCGTCACTGAGCGGCCGAGTTGGCTCAGGGGGCATGGCTGGGGCGTGGGCGTAGAAGGCCTTCGCGCGCCCAATCCTGCTTCCCCACCAAGGAGAACCCGTAGGGAGTGGGTTTCGGGCACCTGAGACCCCCAGCAAAGCAGCAGGGCCCAGGGAGCCAGGGGCAGCCCCGCCCCGCTTTGCCCTCTGGAGAGCAGAGGGCCGGGGGCGAAAACGGCTTGCGTTGCTTTCCTGAGCCGAGGCGCGTGGGGGCTGTTGTTGGCTGCCCGAGGAGATTTTCCCTTTGCACAATGCAGCTGCCAGAAGCTCGTTTTGGGCCGTCGGTGCGACGGGGCCTCGGCGCTGAGCGGCCGAGCTGACTCAGGGGGCATGGTTGCGTCCTGGGCGCAGAAGGCCTTCGCGCGCCCAATCCTGCTTCCCCGCCAAGGAGAACCCGTGGGGAGTGGGTTTCGGGCACCGGAGACCCCCAGCAAAGCAGCAGGGCCCAGGGGGCCAGGGAAAGCCCCGCCCCACTTTGCCCTCTGGAGAGCGGAGGCCCGGGTGCGAAAACGGCTTGCGTTGCTTTCTTAAGCCGAGGCGCGTTGGGGCTGTTGTTGGCTGCCGGAGGAGACTTTCCCTTTGCACAATGCAGCTGCCAGAAGCTCGTTTTGGGCCGTCGGTGCGACGGGGCCTCGGCGCTAAGCGTCCGAGCTGGCTCAGGGGGTATGGCTGGGGCGTGGGCCTAGAAGGTCTACGCGCCCCCAATTCTGCTTCCCCGCCAAGGAGAACCCGTCGGGAGTGGGTTTCGGGCACCTGAGACCCCCAGCAAAGCAGCAGGGCCCAGGGAGCCAGGGGCAGCCCCGCCCCGCTTTGCCCTCTTGAGAGCGGAGGGCCAGGGCGAAAACGGCTTGCGTTGCTTTCCTGAGCCGAGGCGCGTTGGGGCTGTTGTTGGCTGCCCGAGGAGATTTTCCCTTTGCACAATGCAGCTACCAGAAGCTCGTTTTGTCCGTCGGTGCGACGGGGCCTCGGCGCTGAGCGGCCGATGAGGCTCAGGGGGCATGGCTGCGGCCTGGGCGCAGAAGGCCTTCGCGCGCCCAATCCTGCTTCCCCGCCAAGGAGAACCCGTGGCGAGTGGGTTTCGGGCTTCGGAGATCACCAGCAAAGCAGCAGGGCCCAGGGAGCCAGGGGCAGCCCCGCCCCGCTTTGCCCTCTGGAGAGCGGAGGGCCGGGGGCGAAAACGGCTTGCGTTGCTTTCATGAGTCGAGGCGCGTTGGGGCTGTTGTTGGCTGCCCGAGGAGACATTCCCTTTGCAGAATGCAGCCGCCAGAAGCTCGTTTTGGGCCGTCGGTGCGACAGGGCCTCGTCACTGAGCGGCCGAGCTGGCTCAGGTGGCATGGCTGCGGCCTGGGCGCATAAGGCCTTCGCGGGCCCAATCCTGCTTCCCAGCCAAGGAGAACCCGTGGGGAGTGGGTTTCGGGCACCGGAGACCCCCAGCAAATCAGCAGGGCCCAGGAAGCCAGGGGCAGACCCGCCCCGTTTGGCCCTCTGGAGAGCAGAGGGCCGGGGGCGAAATCGGCTTGCGTTGCTTTCCTAAGCCGAGGCGCGTTGGGGTTGTGGTTGGCTGCCCGAGGAGACTTTCCCTTTGCAGAATGCAGCCGCCAGAAACTCGTTTTGGGCCGTCTGTGAGACGGGGTCTCGGCGTTGAGCGGCCGAGGTGGCTCAGGGGGCATGGTTGGGGCGTGGGCCCAGAAGGCCTTCGCGCGCCCAATCCTGCTTCCCCGCCAAGGAGAACCCGTGGGGAGTGGGTTTCGGGCATCGGAGACCCCCAGCAAAGCAGCAGGGCCCAGGGAGCCAGGGGCAGCCCCGCCCCGCTTTGCCCTCTGGAGAGCGGAGGGCCGGGGGCGAAAACGGCTTGCGTTGCTTTCCTGAGCCGAGGCGCGTTGGGGCTGTTGTTGGCTGCCCGAGGAGACTTTCCCTTTGCACAATGCAGCTGGCAGAAGCTCGTTTTGGGCCGTCGGTGCGACGGGGCCTCGTCACTGAGCGGCCGAGTTGGCTCAGGGGGCATGGCTGGGGCGTGGGCGTAGAAGGCCTTCGCGCGCCCAATCCTGCTTCCCCACCAAGGAGAACCCGTAGGGAGTGGGTTTCGGGCACCTGAGACCCCCAGCAAAGCAGCAGGGCCCAGGGAGCCAGGGGCAGCCCCGCCCCGCTTTGCCCTCTGGAGAGCGGAGGGCCAGGGCGAAAACGGCTTGCGTTGCTTTCCTGAGCCGAGGCGCGTTGGGGCTGTTGTTGGCTGCCCGAGGAGATTTTCCCTTTGCACAATGCAGCTACCAGAAGCTCGTTTTGTCCGTCGGTGCGACGGGGCCTCGGCGCTGAGCGGCCGATGAGGCTCAGGGGGCATGGCTGCGGCCTGGGCGCAGAAGGCCTTCGCGCGCCCAATCCTGCTTCCCCGCCAAGGAGAACCCGTGGCGAGTGGGTTTCGGGCTTCGGAGATCACCAGCAAAGCAGCAGGGCCCAGGGAGCCAGGGGCAGCCCCGCCCCGCTTTGCCCTCTGGAGAGCGGAGGGCCGGGGGCGAAAACGGCTTGCGTTGCTTTCATGAGTCGAGGCGCGTTGGGGCTGTTGTTGGCTGCCCGAGGAGACTTTCCCTTTGCAGAATGCAGCCGCCAGAAGCTCGTTTTGGGCCGTCGGTGCGACAGGGCCTCGTCACTGAGCGGCCGAGCTGGCTCAGGTGGCATGGCTGCGGCCTGGGCGCATAAGGCCTTCGCGGGCCCAATCCTGCTTCCCAGCCAAGGAGAACCCGTGGGGAGTGGGTTTCGGGCACCGGAGACCCCCAGCAAATCAGCAGGGCCCAGGAAGCCAGGGGCAGCCCCGCCCCGCTTTGCCCTCTTGAGAGCGGAGGGCCAGGGCGAAATCGGCTTGCGTTGCTTTCCTAAGCCGAGGCGCGTTGGGGCTGTGGTTGGCTGCCCGAGGAGACTTTCCCTTTGCAGAATGCAGCCGCCAGAAACTCGTTTTGGGCCGTCTGTGAGACGGGGTCTCGGCGTTGAGCGGCCGAGGTGGCTCAGGGGGCATGGTTGGGGCGTGGGCCCAGAAGGCCTTCGCGCGCCCAATCCTGCTTCCCCGCCAAGGAGAACCCGTGGGGAGTGGGTTTCGGGCATCGGAGACCCCCAGCAAAGCAGCAGGGCCCAGGGAGCCAGGGGCAGCCCCGCCCCGCTTTGCCCTCTTGAGAGCGGAGGGCCGGGGGCGAAAACGGCTTGCGTTGCTTTCCTGAGCCGAGGCGCGTTGGGGCTGTTGTTGGCTGCCCGAGGAGACTTTCCCTTTGCACAATGCAGCTGCCAGAAGCTAGTTTTGGCCCGTCGGTGCGACGGGGCCTCGTCACTGAGCGGCCGAGTTGGCTCAGTGGGCATGGCTGGGGCGTGGGCGTAGAAGGCCTTCGCGCGCCCAATCCTGCTTCCCCCCCAAGGAGAACCCGTAGGGAGTGGGTTTCTGGCACCTGAGACCCCCAGCAAAGCAGCAGGGCCCAGGGAGCCAGGGGCAGCCCCACCCCGCTTTGCCCTCTGGAGAGCGGAGGGCCGGGGCGAAAACGGCTTGCGTTGCTTTCCTGAGCCGAGGCGCGTTGGGGCTGTTGTTGGCTGCCCGAGGAGCCTTTCCCTTTGCACAATGCAGCTGCCAGAAGCTCGTTTTGGACCGTCGGTTCGACGGGGCCTCGGCGCTGAGCGGCCGAGCTGGCTCAGGGGGCATGGCTGCGCCCTGGGCGCAGAAGGCCTTCGCGCGCCCAATCCTGCTTCCCCGCCAAGGAGTACCCGTGGGGAGTGGGTTTCGGGCACTGGAGACCCCCAGCAAAGCAGCAGGGCCCAGGGGGCCAGGGACAGCCCCGCCCCACTTTGCCCTCTTGAGAGCGGAGGGTCGGGGGCGAAAACGGCTTGCGTTGCTCTCCTGAGCCGAGGCGCGTTGGGGCTGTTGTTGGCTGCCCGAGGAGACTTTCCCTTTGCACAATGCAGCTGCCAGAAGCTCGTTTTGGGCCGTCGGTGCGACGGGGCCTCGTCACTGAGCGGCCGAGTTGGCTCAGGGGGCATGGCTGGGGCGTGGGCGTAGAAGGCCTTTGCGCGCCCAATCCTGCTTCCCCACCAAGGAGAACCCGTAGGGAGTGGGTTTCGGGCACCTGAGACCCCCAGCAAAGCAGCAGGGCCCAGGGAGCCAGGGGCAGCCCCGCCCCGCTTTGCCCTCTTGAGAGCGGAGGGCCAGGGCGAAAACGGCTTGCGTTGCTTTCCTGAGCCGAGGCGCGTTGGGGCTGTTGTTGGCTGCCGGAGGAGACTTTCCCTTTGCACAATGCAGCTGCCAGAAGCTCGTTTTGGGCCGTCGGTGCGACGGGGCCTCGGCGCTAATCGTTCGAGCTGGCTCAGGGGGTATGGCTGGGGCGTGGGCCTAGAAGGTCTACGCGCCCCCAATGCTGCTTCCCCGCCAAGGAGAACCCGTCGGGAGTGGGTTTCGGGTACCGGAGACCCCCAGCAAAGCAGCAGGGCCCAGGGAGCCAGGGGCAGCCCCGCCCCGCTTTGCCCTCTGGAGAGCGGAGGGCCGGGGGCGAAAACGGCTTGTGTTGCTTTCCTGAGCTGAGGCGCGTTGGGGCTGTTGTTGGCTGCCCGAGGAGACTTTCCCTTTGCACAATGCAGCTGCCAGAAGCTCATTTTGGGCCGTCGGTACGACGGGGCCTCGGCGCTGAGCGGCCGAGCTGGCTCAGGGGCCATGGCTGCGGCCTGGGCGCAGAAGGCCTTCGCGCGCCCAATCCTGCTTCCCCGCCAAGGAGAACCCGTGGGGAGTGGGTTTCGGGCACCGGAGACCCCCAGCAAAGCAGCAGGGCCCAGGGAGCCAGGGGCAGCCCCGCCCCACTTTGCCCTCTGGAGAGCGGAGGGCCGGGGGCGAAAACGGCTTGCGTTGCTTTCATGAGTCGAGGCGCGTTGGGGCTGTTGTTGGCTGCCCGAGGAGACTTTCCCTTTGCAGAATGCAGCCGCCAGAAGCTCGTTTTGGGCCGTCGGTGCGACAGGGCCTCGTCACTGAGCGGCCGAGCTGGCTCAGGTGGCATGGCTGCGGCCTGGGCGCATAAGGCCTTCGCGGGCCCAATCCTGCTTCCCAGCCAAGGAGAACCCGTGGGGAGTGGGTTTCGGGCACCGGAGACCCCCAGCAAATCAGCAGGGCCCAGGAAGCCAGGGGCAGACCCGCCCCGCTTGGCCCTCTGGAGAGCAGAGGGCCGGGGGCGAAATCGGCATGCGTTGCTTTCCTAAGCCGAGGCGCGTTGGGGCTGTGGTTGGCTGCCCGAGGAGACTTTCCCTTTGCAGAATGCAGCCGCCAGAAACTCGTTTTGGGCCGTCTGTGAGACGGGGTCTCGGCGTTGAGCGGCCGAGGTGGCTCAGGGGGCATGGTTGGGGCGTGGGCCCAGAAGGCCTTCGCGCGCCCAATCCTGCTTCCCCGCCAAGGAGAACCCGTGGGGAGTGGGTTTCGGGCATCGGAGACCCCCAGCAAAGCAGCAGGGCCCAGGGAGCCAGGGGCAGCCCCGCCCCGCTTTGCCCTCTTGAGAGCGGAGGGCCGGGGGCGAAAACGGCTTGCGTTGCTTTCCTGAGCAGAGGCGCGTTGGGGCTGTTGTTGGCTGCCCGAGGAGACTTTCCCTTTGCACAATGCAGCTGCCAGAAGCTCGTTTTGGGCCGTCGGTGCGACAGGGACTCGGCACTGAGCGGCCGAGCTGGCTCAGGGGGCATGGCTGCGGCCTGGGCGCAGAAGGCCTTCGCGCGCCCAATCCTGCTTCCCCGCCAAGGAGAACCCGTGGGGAGTGGGTTTCGGGCATCGGAGACCCCCAGCAAAGCAGCAGGGCCCAGGGACCCAGGGGAAGCCCCGCCCCGCTTTGCCCTCTGGAGAGAGGAGGGCCGGGGCGAAAACGGCTTGCGTTGCTTTCCTGAGCCGAGGCGCGTTGGGGCTGTTGTTGGCTGCCCGAGGAGATTTTCCCTTTGCACAATGCAGCTGCCAGAAGCTCGTTTTGGGCCGTCGGTGCGACGGGGCCTCGGCGCTGAGCGGCCGAGCTGGCTCAGGGGGCATGGCTGCGTCCTGGGCGCAGAAGGCCTTCGCGCGCCCAATCCTGCTTCCCCGCCATGGAGAACGCGTGGGGAGTGGGTTTCGGGCACCGGAGACCCCCAGCAAAGCAGCAGGGCCCAGGGAGCCAGGGGCAGCCCCGCCCCGCTTTGCACTCTGGAGAGCAGAGGGCCTGAGGCGAAAACGGCTTGCGTTGCTTTCCTGAGCCGAGGCGCGTTGGGGCTGTTGTTGGCTGCCCGAGGAGACTTTCCCTTTGCACAATGCAGCTGCCAGAAGCTAGTTTTGGGCCGTCGGTGCGACGGGGCCTCGGCGCTGAGAGGTCGAGCTGGCTCTAGGGGCATGGCTGCGGCCTGGGCGCAGAAGGACTTCGCGGGCCCAATCCTGCTTCCCCACCAAGGAGAACCCGTGGGGAGTGGGTTTCGGGCACCGGAGACCCCCAGCAAAGCAGCAGGGCCAGGAAGCCAGGGGCAGCCCCGCCCAGCTTTGTCCTCTGGAGAGCGGAGGTCCGGGGGCGAAAAAGGCTTGCGTTGCTTTCCTGAGCTGAGGCGCGTTGGGGCTGTTGTTGGCTGCCCGAGGAGACTTTCCCTTTGCACAATGCAGCTGCCAGAAGCTCGTTTTGGGCCGTCGGTGCGACGGGGCCTCGGCGCTGAGCGGCCGAGCTGGCTCAGGGTGCATGGCTGCGGCCTGGGCGCAGAAGGCCTTCGCGCGCCCAATCCTGCTTCCCCGCCAAGGAGAACCCGTGGGGAGTGGGTTTCGGGCATCGGAGACCCCCAGCAAAGCAGCAGGGCCCAGGGAGCCAGGGGCAGCCCCGCCCCGCTTTGCCCTCTGGAGAGCGGAGGGCCGGGGGCGAAAACGGCTTGCGTTGCTTTCCTGAGCCAAGGCGCGTTGGGGCTGTTGTTGGCTGCCCGAGGAGACTTTCCCTTTGCACAATGCAGCCGCCAGAAGCTCGTTTTGGGCCGTCGGTTCGAATGGGCCTCGTTACTGAGCGGCCGAACTGGCTCAGGGGGCATGGCTGGGGCGTGGGCGTAGAAGGACTTCGCGCGCCGAATCTGGCTTCCCCGCCAAGGAGAACCCGTGGGGAGTGGGTTTCGGGCATCGGAGACCCCCAGCAAAGCAGCAGGGCCCAGGGAGCCAGGGGCAGCCTCGCCCCGCTTTGCCCTCTGGAGAGCGGAGGGCCGGGGGCGAAAAAGGCTTGCGTTGCATTCATGAGCGGTGGCGCGTTGGGGCTGTTGTTGGCTGCCCGAGGAGCCTTTCCCTTTGCACAGTGCAGCTACCAGAAGCTCGTTTTGGGCCGTCGGTGCGACGGGGCCTCGGCGCTGATCGGGCCGAGCTGGCTCAGGGGGCATGGCTGCGGCCTGGACGCAGAATGCCTTCGCGCGCCCAATCCTGCCTCCCCGCCAATGAGAACCCGTGGGGAGTGGGTTTCGGGCACCGGAGACGCCCAGCAAAGCAGCAGGGCCCAGGGAGCCAGGGGCAGCCCCGCCCCGCTTTGCCCTCTGGAGAGCGGAGGGCCGGGGGCAAAAACGGCTTGCGTTGCTTTCCTGAGCCGAGGCGCGTTGGGGCTGTTGTTGGCTGCCCGAGGAGACTTTCCCTTTGCACAATGCAGCTGCCAGAAGCTCGTTTTGGGCAGTCGGTGCGAAGGGGCCTCGGCGCTGAGCGGCCGAGCTGGCTCAGGGGGCATGGCTGCGGCCTGGGCGCAGAAGGACTTCGCGGGCCCAATCCTGCTTCCCCGCCAAGGATAACCCGTGGGGAGTGGGTTTCGGGCACCGGAGACCCCCAGCAAAGCAGCAGGGCCAGGAAGCCAGGGGCAGCCCCGCCCCGCTTTGTCCTCTGGAGAGCGGAGGGCCGGGGGCGAAAACGGCTTGCGTTGCTTTCCTGAGCCGAGGCGCGTTGGGGCTGTTGTTGGCTGCCCGAGGAGACTTTCCCTTTGCACAATGCAGCTGCCAGAAGCTCGTTTTGGGCCGTCGGTGCGACGGGGCCTCGTCACTGAGCGGCCGAGTTGGCTCAGGGGGCATGGCTGGGGCGTGGGCGTAGAAGGCCTTTGCGCGCCCAATCCTGCTTCCCCACCAAGGAGAACCCGTAGGGAGTGGGTTTCGGGCACCTGAGACCCCCAGCAAAGCAGCAGGGCCCAGGGAGCCAGGGGCAGCCCCGCCCCGCTTTGCCCTCTTGAGAGCGGAGGGCCAGGGCGAAAACGGCTTGCGTTGCTTTCCTGAGCCGAGGCGCGTTGGGGCTGTTGTTGGCTGCCGGAGGAGACTTTCCCTTTGCACAATGCAGCTGCCAGAAGCTCGTTTTGGGCCGTCGGTGCGACGGGGCCTCGGCGCTAATCGTTCGAGCTGGCTCAGGGGGTATGGCTGGGGCGTGGGCCTAGAAGGTCTACGCGCCCCCAATGCTGCTTCCCCGCCAAGGAGAACCCGTCGGGAGTGGGTTTCGGGTACCGGAGACCCCCAGCAAAGCAGCAGGGCCCAGGGAGCCAGGGGCAGCCCCGCCCCGCTTTGCCCTCTGGAGAGCGGAGGGCCGGGGGCGAAAACGGCTTGTGTTGCTTTCCTGAGCTGAGGCGCGTTGGGGCTGTTGTTGGCTGCCCGAGGAGACTTTCCCTTTGCACAATGCAGCTGCCAGAAGCTCATTTTGGGCCGTCGGTACGACGGGGCCTCGGCGCTGAGCGGCCGAGCTGGCTCAGGGGCCATGGCTGCGGCCTGGGCGCAGAAGGCCTTCGCGCGCCCAATCCTGCTTCCCCGCCAAGGAGAACCCGTGGGGAGTGGGTTTCGGGCACCGGAGACCCCCAGCAAAGCAGCAGGGCCCAGGGAGCCAGGGGCAGCCCCGCCCCACTTTGCCCTCTGGAGAGCGGAGGGCCGGGGGCGAAAACGGCTTGCGTTGCTTTCATGAGTCGAGGCGCGTTGGGGCTGTTGTTGGCTGCCCGAGGAGACTTTCCCTTTGCAGAATGCAGCCGCCAGAAGCTCGTTTTGGGCCGTCGGTGCGACAGGGCCTCGTCACTGAGCGGCCGAGCTGGCTCAGGTGGCATGGCTGCGGCCTGGGCGCATAAGGCCTTCGCGGGCCCAATCCTGCTTCCCAGCCAAGGAGAACCCGTGGGGAGTGGGTTTCGGGCACCGGAGACCCCCAGCAAATCAGCAGGGCCCAGGAAGCCAGGGGCAGACCCGCCCCGCTTGGCCCTCTGGAGAGCAGAGGGCCGGGGGCGAAATCGGCATGCGTTGCTTTCCTAAGCCGAGGCGCGTTGGGGCTGTGGTTGGCTGCCCGAGGAGACTTTCCCTTTGCAGAATGCAGCCGCCAGAAACTCGTTTTGGGCCGTCTGTGAGACGGGGTCTCGGCGTTGAGCGGCCGAGGTGGCTCAGGGGGCATGGTTGGGGCGTGGGCCCAGAAGGCCTTCGCGCGCCCAATCCTGCTTCCCCGCCAAGGAGAACCCGTGGGGAGTGGGTTTCGGGCATCGGAGACCCCCAGCAAAGCAGCAGGGCCCAGGGAGCCAGGGGCAGCCCCGCCCCGCTTTGCCCTCTTGAGAGCGGAGGGCCGGGGGCGAAAACGGCTTGCGTTGCTTTCCTGAGCAGAGGCGCGTTGGGGCTGTTGTTGGCTGCCCGAGGAGACTTTCCCTTTGCACAATGCAGCTGCCAGAAGCTCGTTTTGGGCCGTCGGTGCGACAGGGACTCGGCACTGAGCGGCCGAGCTGGCTCAGGGGGCATGGCTGCGGCCTGGGCGCAGAAGGCCTTCGCGCGCCCAATCCTGCTTCCCCGCCAAGGAGAACCCGTGGGGAGTGGGTTTCGGGCATCGGAGACCCCCAGCAAAGCAGCAGGGCCCAGGGACCCAGGGGAAGCCCCGCCCCGCTTTGCCCTCTGGAGAGAGGAGGGCCGGGGCGAAAACGGCTTGCGTTGCTTTCCTGAGCCGAGGCGCGTTGGGGCTGTTGTTGGCTGCCCGAGGAGATTTTCCCTTTGCACAATGCAGCTGCCAGAAGCTCGTTTTGGGCCGTCGGTGCGACGGGGCCTCGGCGCTGAGCGGCCGAGCTGGCTCAGGGGGCATGGCTGCGTCCTGGGCGCAGAAGGCCTTCGCGCGCCCAATCCTGCTTCCCCGCCATGGAGAACGCGTGGGGAGTGGGTTTCGGGCACCGGAGACCCCCAGCAAAGCAGCAGGGCCCAGGGAGCCAGGGGCAGCCCCGCCCCGCTTTGCACTCTGGAGAGCAGAGGGCCTGAGGCGAAAACGGCTTGCGTTGCTTTCCTGAGCCGAGGCGCGTTGGGGCTGTTGTTGGCTGCCCGAGGAGACTTTCCCTTTGCACAATGCAGCTGCCAGAAGCTAGTTTTGGGCCGTCGGTGCGACGGGGCCTCGGCGCTGAGAGGTCGAGCTGGCTCTAGGGGCATGGCTGCGGCCTGGGCGCAGAAGGACTTCGCGGGCCCAATCCTGCTTCCCCACCAAGGAGAACCCGTGGGGAGTGGGTTTCGGGCACCGGAGACCCCCAGCAAAGCAGCAGGGCCAGGAAGCCAGGGGCAGCCCCGCCCAGCTTTGTCCTCTGGAGAGCGGAGGTCCGGGGGCGAAAAAGGCTTGCGTTGCTTTCCTGAGCTGAGGCGCGTTGGGGCTGTTGTTGGCTGCCCGAGGAGACTTTCCCTTTGCACAATGCAGCTGCCAGAAGCTCGTTTTGGGCCGTCGGTGCGACGGGGCCTCGGCGCTGAGCGGCCGAGCTGGCTCAGGGTGCATGGCTGCGGCCTGGGCGCAGAAGGCCTTCGCGCGCCCAATCCTGCTTCCCCGCCAAGGAGAACCCGTGGGGAGTGGGTTTCGGGCATCGGAGACCCCCAGCAAAGCAGCAGGGCCCAGGGAGCCAGGGGCAGCCCCGCCCCGCTTTGCCCTCTGGAGAGCGGAGGGCCGGGGGCGAAAACGGCTTGCGTTGCTTTCCTGAGCCAAGGCGCGTTGGGGCTGTTGTTGGCTGCCCGAGGAGACTTTCCCTTTGCACAATGCAGCCGCCAGAAGCTCGTTTTGGGCCGTCGGTTCGAATGGGCCTCGTTACTGAGCGGCCGAACTGGCTCAGGGGGCATGGCTGGGGCGTGGGCGTAGAAGGACTTCGCGCGCCGAATCTGGCTTCCCCGCCAAGGAGAACCCGTGGGGAGTGGGTTTCGGGCATCGGAGACCCCCAGCAAAGCAGCAGGGCCCAGGGAGCCAGGGGCAGCCTCGCCCCGCTTTGCCCTCTGGAGAGCGGAGGGCCGGGGGCGAAAAAGGCTTGCGTTGCATTCATGAGCGGTGGCGCGTTGGGGCTGTTGTTGGCTGCCCGAGGAGCCTTTCCCTTTGCACAGTGCAGCTACCAGAAGCTCGTTTTGGGCCGTCGGTGCGACGGGGCCTCGGCGCTGATCGGGCCGAGCTGGCTCAGGGGGCATGGCTGCGGCCTGGACGCAGAATGCCTTCGCGCGCCCAATCCTGCCTCCCCGCCAATGAGAACCCGTGGGGAGTGGGTTTCGGGCACCGGAGACCCCCAGCAAAGCAGCAGGGCCCAGGGAGCCAGGGGCAGCCCCGCCCCGCTTTGCCCTCTGGAGAGCGGAGGGCCGGGGGCAAAAACGGCTTGCGTTGCTTTCCTGAGCCGAGGCGCGTTGGGGCTGTTGTTGGCTGCCCGAGGAGACTTTCCCTTTGCACAATGCAGCTGCCAGAAGCTCGTTTTGGGCAGTCGGTGCGAAGGGGCCTCGGCGCTGAGCGGCCGAGCTGGCTCAGGGGGCATGGCTGCGGCCTGGGCGCAGAAGGACTTCGCGGGCCCAATCCTGCTTCCCCGCCAAGGATAACCCGTGGGGAGTGGGTTTCGGGCACCGGAGACCCCCAGCAAAGCAGCAGGGCCAGGAAGCCAGGGGCAGCCCCGCCCCGCTTTGTCCTCTGGAGAGCGGAGGGCCGGGGGCGAAAACGGCTTGCGTTGCTTTCCTGAGCCGAGGCGCGTTGGGGCTGTGGTTGGCTGCCCGAGGAGACTTTCCCTTTGCAGAATGCAGCCGCCAGAAACTCGTTTTGGGCCGTCTGTGCGACGGGGCCTCGGCGTTGAGCGGCCGAGGTGGCTCAGGGGGCATGGTTGGCGCGTGGGCCCAGAAGGCCTTCGCGCGCCCAATCCTGCTTCCCCGCCAAGGAGAACCCGTGGGGAGTGGGTTTCGGGCACCGGAGACCCCCAGCAAAGCAGCAGGGCCCAGGGAGCCAGGGGCAGCCCCGCCCCGCTTTGCCCTCTTGAGAGCGGAGGGCCGGGGGCGAAAACGGCTTGCGTTGCTTTCCTGAGCCGAGGCGCATTGGGGCTGTTGTTGGCTGCCCGAGGAGACTTTCCCTTTGCACAATGCAGCTGCCAGAAGCTCGTTTTGGCCCGTCGGTGCGACGGGGCCTCGTCACTGAGCGGCCGAGTTGGCTCAGTGGGCATGGCTGGGGCGTGGGCGTAGAAGGCCTTCGCGCGCCCAATCCTGCTTCCCCCCCAAGGAGAACCCGTAGGGAGTGGGTTTCTGGCACCTGAGACCCCCAGCAAAGCAGCAGGGCCCAGGGAGCCAGGGGCAGACCCTCCCCGCTTTGCCCTCTGGAGAGCGGATGGCCGGGGCGAAAACGGCTTGCGTTGCTTTCCTGAGCCGAGGCGCGTTGGGGCTGTTGTTGGCTGCCCGAGGAGACTTTCCCTTTGCACAATGCAGCTGCCAGAAGCTCGTTTTGGGCCGTCGGTGCGACGGGGACTCGGCGCTGAGCGGCCGAGCTGGCTCAGGGGGCATGGCTGCGGCCTGGGCGCAGAAGGCCTTCGCGCGCCCAATCCTGCTTCCCCGCCAAGGAGAACCCGTGGGGAGTGGGTTTCGGGCACCGGAGACCCCCAGCAAAGCAGCAGGGCCCAGGGGGCCAGGGACAGCCCCGCCCCACTTTGCCCTCTTGAGAGCGGAGGGCCGGGGGCGAAAACGGCTTGCGTTGCTTTCCTGAGCCGAGGCGCGTTGGGGCTGTTGTTGGCTGCCCGAGGAGACTTTCCCTTTGCACAATGCAGCTGGCAGAAGCTCGTTTTGGGCCGTCGGTGCGACGGGGCCTCGTCACTGAGCGGCCGAGTTGGCTCAGGGGGCATGGCTGGGGCGTGGGCGTAGAAGGCCTTCGCGCGCCCAATCCTGCTTCCCCACCAAGGAGAACCCGTAGGGAGTGGGTTTCGGGCACCTGAGACCCCCAGCAAAGCAGCAGGGCCCAGGGAGCCAGGGGCAGCCCCGCCCCGCTTTGCCCTCTGGAGAGCAGAGGGCCGGGGGCGAAAACGGCTTGCGTTGCTTTCCTGAGCCGAGGCGCGTGGGGGCTGTTGTTGGCTGCCCGAGGAGATTTTCCCTTTGCACAATGCAGCTGCCAGAAGCTCGTTTTGGGCCGTCGGTGCGACGGGGCCTCGGCGCTGAGCGGCCGAGCTGACTCAGGGGGCATGGTTGCGTCCTGGGCGCAGAAGGCCTTCGCGCGCCCAATCCTGCTTCCCCGCCAAGGAGAACCCGTGGGGAGTGGGTTTCGGGCACCGGAGACCCCCAGCAAAGCAGCAGGGCCCAGGGGGCCAGGGACAGCCCCGCCCCACTTTGCCCTCTGGAGAGCGGAGGCCCGGGTGCGAAAACGGCTTGCGTTGCTTTCTTAAGCCGAGGCGCGTTGGGGCTGTTGTTGGCTGCCGGAGGAGACTTTCCCTTTGCACAATGCAGCTGCCAGAAGCTCGTTTTGGGCCGTCGGTGCGACGGGGCCTCGGCGCTAAGCGTCCGAGCTGGCTCAGGGGGTATGGCTGGGGCGTGGGCCTAGAAGGTCTACGCGCCCCCAATTCTGCTTCCCCGCCAAGGAGAACCCGTCGGGAGTGGGTTTCGGGCACCTGAGACCCCCAGCAAAGCAGCAGGGCCCAGGGAGCCAGGGGCAGCCCCGCCCCGCTTTGCCCTCTTGAGAGCGGAGGGCCAGGGCGAAAACGGCTTGCGTTGCTTTCCTGAGCCGAGGCGCGTTGGGGCTGTTGTTGGCTGCCCGAGGAGATTTTCCCTTTGCACAATGCAGCTACCAGAAGCTCGTTTTGTCCGTCGGTGCGACGGGGCCTCGGCGCTGAGCGGCCGATGAGGCTCAGGGGGCATGGCTGCGGCCTGGGCGCAGAAGGCCTTCGCGCGCCCAATCCTGCTTCCCCGCCAAGGAGAACCCGTGGCGAGTGGGTTTCGGGCTTCGGAGATCACCAGCAAAGCAGCAGGGCCCAGGGAGCCAGGGGCAGCCCCGCCCCGCTTTGCCCTCTGGAGAGCGGAGGGCCGGGGGCGAAAACGGCTTGCGTTGCTTTCATGAGTCGAGGCGCGTTGGGGCTGTTGTTGGCTGCCCGAGGAGACATTCCCTTTGCAGAATGCAGCCGCCAGAAGCTCGTTTTGGGCCGTCGGTGCGACAGGGCCTCGTCACTGAGCGGCCGAGCTGGCTCAGGTGGCATGGCTGCGGCCTGGGCGCATAAGGCCTTCGCGGGCCCAATCCTGCTTCCCAGCCAAGGAGAACCCGTGGGGAGTGGGTTTCGGGCACCGGAGACCCCCAGCAAATCAGCAGGGCCCAGGAAGCCAGGGGCAGACCCGCCCCGTTTGGCCCTCTGGAGAGCAGAGGGCCGGGGGCGAAATCGGCTTGCGTTGCTTTCCTAAGCCGAGGCGCGTTGGGGTTGTGGTTGGCTGCCCGAGGAGACTTTCCCTTTGCAGAATGCAGCCGCCAGAAACTCGTTTTGGGCCGTCTGTGAGACGGGGTCTCGGCGTTGAGCGGCCGAGGTGGCTCAGGGGGCATGGTTGGGGCGTGGGCCCAGAAGGCCTTCGCGCGCCCAATCCTGCTTCCCCGCCAAGGAGAACCCGTGGGGAGTGGGTTTCGGGCATCGGAGACCCCCAGCAAAGCAGCAGGGCCCAGGGAGCCAGGGGCAGCCCCGCCCCGCTTTGCCCTCTGGAGAGCGGAGGGCCGGGGGCGAAAACGGCTTGCGTTGCTTTCCTGAGCCGAGGCGCGTTGGGGCTGTTGTTGGCTGCCCGAGGAGACTTTCCCTTTGCACAATGCAGCTGGCAGAAGCTCGTTTTGGGCCGTCGGTGCGACGGGGCCTCGTCACTGAGCGGCCGAGTTGGCTCAGGGGGCATGGCTGGGGCGTGGGCGTAGAAGGCCTTCGCGCGCCCAATCCTGCTTCCCCACCAAGGAGAACCCGTAGGGAGTGGGTTTCGGGCACCTGAGACCCCCAGCAAAGCAGCAGGGCCCAGGGAGCCAGGGGCAGCCCCGCCCCGCTTTGCCCTCTGGAGAGCGGAGGGCCAGGGCGAAAACGGCTTGCGTTGCTTTCCTGAGCCGAGGCGCGTTGGGGCTGTTGTTGGCTGCCCGAGGAGATTTTCCCTTTGCACAATGCAGCTACCAGAAGCTCGTTTTGTCCGTCGGTGCGACGGGGCCTCGGCGCTGAGCGGCCGATGAGGCTCAGGGGGCATGGCTGCGGCCTGGGCGCAGAAGGCCTTCGCGCGCCCAATCCTGCTTCCCCGCCAAGGAGAACCCGTGGCGAGTGGGTTTCGGGCTTCGGAGATCACCAGCAAAGCAGCAGGGCCCAGGGAGCAAGGGGCAGCCCCGCCCCGCTTTGCCCTCTGGAGAGCGGAGGGCCGGGGGCGAAAACGGCTTGCGTTGCTTTCATGAGTCGAGGCGCGTTGGGGCTGTTGTTGGCTGCCCGAGGAGACTTTCCCTTTGCAGAATGCAGCCGCCAGAAGCTCGTTTTGGGCCGTCGGTGCGACAGGGCCTCGTCACTGAGCGGCCGAGCTGGCTCAGGTGGCATGGCTGCGGCCTGGGCGCATAAGGCCTTCGCGGGCCCAATCCTGCTTCCCAGCCAAGGAGAACCCGTGGGGAGTGGGTTTCGGGCACCGGAGACCCCCAGCAAATCAGCAGGGCCCAGGAAGCCAGGGGCAGCCCCGCCCCGCTTTGCCCTCTTGAGAGCGGAGGGCCAGGGCGAAATCGGCTTGCGTTGCTTTCCTAAGCCGAGGCGCGTTGGGGCTGTGGTTGGCTGCCCGAGGAGACTTTCCCTTTGCAGAATGCAGCCGCCAGAAACTCGTTTTGGGCCGTCTGTGAGACGGGGTCTCGGCGTTGAGCGGCCGAGGTGGCTCAGGGGGCATGGTTGGGGCGTGGGCCCAGAAGGCCTTCGCGCGCCCAATCCTGCTTCCCCGCCAAGGAGAACCCGTGGGGAGTGGGTTTCGGGCATCGGAGACCCCCAGCAAAGCAGCAGGGCCCAGGGAGCCAGGGGCAGCCCCGCCCCGCTTTGCCCTCTTGAGAGCGGAGGGCCGGGGGCGAAAACGGCTTGCGTTGCTTTCCTGAGCCGAGGCGCGTTGGGGCTGTTGTTGGCTGCCCGAGGAGACTTTCCCTTTGCACAATGCAGCTGCCAGAAGCTAGTTTTGGCCCGTCGGTGCGACGGGGCCTCGTCACTGAGCGGCCGAGTTGGCTCAGTGGGCATGGCTGGGGCGTGGGCGTAGAAGGCCTTCGCGCGCCCAATCCTGCTTCCCCCCCAAGGAGAACCCGTAGGGAGTGGGTTTCTGGCACCTGAGACCCCCAGCAAAGCAGCAGGGCCCAGGGAGCCAGGGGCAGCCCCACCCCGCTTTGCCCTCTGGAGAGCGGAGGGCCGGGGCGAAAACGGCTTGCGTTGCTTTCCTGAGCCGAGGCGCGTTGGGGCTGTTGTTGGCTGCCCGAGGAGCCTTTCCCTTTGCACAATGCAGCTGCCAGAAGCTCGTTTTGGACCGTCGGTTCGACGGGGCCTCGGCGCTGAGCGGCCGAGCTGGCTCAGGGGGCATGGCTGCGTCCTGGGCGCAGAAGGCCTTCGCGCGCCCAATCCTGCTTCCCCGCCAAGGAGTACCCGTGGGGAGTGGGTTTCGGGCACTGGAGACCCCCAGCAAAGCAGCAGGGCCCAGGGGGCCAGGGACAGCCCCGCCCCACTTTGCCCTCTTGAGAGCGGAGGGTCGGGGGCGAAAACGGCTTGCGTTGCTTTCCTGAGCCGAGGCGCGTTGGGGCTGTTGTTGGCTGCCCGAGGAGACTTTCCCTTTGCACAATGCAGCTGCCAGAAGCTCGTTTTGGGCCGTCGGTGCGACGGGGCCTCGTCACTGAGCGGCCGAGTTGGCTCAGGGGGCATGGCTGGGGCGTGGGCGTAGAAGGCCTTTGCGCGCCCAATCCTGCTTCCCCACCAAGGAGAACCCGTAGGGAGTGGGTTTCGGGCACCTGAGACCCCCAGCAAAGCAGCAGGGCCCAGGGAGCCAGGGGCAGCCCCGCCCCGCTTTGCCCTCTTGAGAGCGGAGGGCCAGGGCGAAAACGGCTTGCGTTGCTTTCCTGAGCCGAGGCGCGTTGGGGCTGTTGTTGGCTGCCGGAGGAGACTTTCCCTTTGCACAATGCAGCTGCCAGAAGCTCGTTTTGGGCCGTCGGTGCGACGGGGCCTCGGCGCTAATCGTTCGAGCTGGCTCAGGGGGTATGGCTGGGGCGTGGGCCTAGAAGGTCTACGCGCCCCCAATGCTGCTTCCCCGCCAAGGAGAACCCGTCGGGAGTGGGTTTCGGGTACCGGAGACCCCCAGCAAAGCAGCAGGGCCCAGGGAGCCAGGGGCAGCCCCGCCCCGCTTTGCCCTCTGGAGAGCGGAGGGCCGGGGGCGAAAACGGCTTGTGTTGCTTTCCTGAGCTGAGGCGCGTTGGGGCTGTTGTTGGCTGCCCGAGGAGACTTTCCCTTTGCACAATGCAGCTGCCAGAAGCTCATTTTGGGCCGTCGGTACGACGGGGCCTCGGCGCTGAGCGGCCGAGCTGGCTCAGGGGCCATGGCTGCGGCCTGGGCGCAGAAGGCCTTCGCGCGCCCAATCCTGCTTCCCCGCCAAGGAGAACCCGTGGGGAGTGGGTTTCGGGCACCGGAGACCCCCAGCAAAGCAGCAGGGCCCAGGGAGCCAGGGGCAGCCCCGCCCCACTTTGCCCTCTGGAGAGCGGAGGGCCAGAGGCGAAAACGGCTTGCGTTGCTTTCCTAAGCCGAGGCGCGTTGGGGCTGTTGTTGGCCGCCCGAGGAGACTTTCCCTTTGCACAATGCAGCTGCCAGAAGCTCGTTTTGGGCCGTCGGTGCGACGGGGCCTCGTCACTGAGCGGCCGAGTTGGCTCAGGGGGCTTGGCTGGGGCGTGGGCGTAGAAGGACTTCACACGCCCAATCCTGCTTCCCCGACAAGGATAACCCGTGGCGAGTGGGTTTCGGGCATCGGAGACCCCCAGCAAAGCAGCAGGGCCCAGGGAGCCAGGGGCAGCCCCACCCCACTTTGCCCTCTGGAGAGCGGAGGGCCAGGGCGAAAACGGCTTGCATTGCTTTCCTAAGCCGAGGCGCGTTGGGGCTGTTGTTGGCCGCCCGAGGAGACTTTCCCTTTGCACAATGCAGCTGCCAGAAGCTCGTTTTGGGCCGTCGGTGCGACGGGGCCTCGGCGCTAAGCATCTGAGCTGGCTCAGGGGGTATTGCTGGGGCGTGGGCCCAGAAGGCCTACGCGCCCCCAATTCTGCCTCCCCGTCAAGGAGAACCCGTGGGGAGTGGGTTTCGGGCACCTGAGACCCCCAGCAAAGCAGCAGGGCCCAGGGAGCCAGGGGCAGCCCCGCCCCGCTTTGCCCTCTGGAGAGCGGAGGGCCGGGGGCGAAAACGGCTTGCGTTGCTTTCATGAGTCGAGGCGCGTTGGGGCTGTTGTTGGCTGCCCGAGGAGACTTTCCCTTTGCAGAATGCAGCCGCCAGAAGCTCGTTTTGGGCCGTCGGTGCGACAGGGCCTCGTCACTGAGCGGCCGAGCTGGCTCAGGTGGCATGGCTGCGGCCTGGGCGCATAAGGCCTTCGCGGGCCCAATCCTGCTTCCCAGCCAAGGAGAACCCGTGGGGAGTGGGTTTCGGGCACCGGAGACCCCCAGCAAATCAGCAGGGCCCAGGAAGCCAGGGGCAGACCCGCCCCGCTTGGCCCTCTGGAGAGCAGAGGGCCGGGGGCGAAATCGGCATGCGTTGCTTTCCTAAGCCGAGGCGCGTTGGGGCTGTGGTTGGCTGCCCGAGGAGACTTTCCCTTTGCAGAATGCAGCCGCCAGAAACTCGTTTTGGGCCGTCTGTGAGACGGGGTCTCGGCGTTGAGCGGCCGAGGTGGCTCAGGGGGCATGGTTGGGGCGTGGGCCCAGAAGGCCTTCGCGCGCCCAATCCTGCTTCCCCGCCAAGGAGAACCCGTGGGGAGTGGGTTTCGGGCATCGGAGACCCCCAGCAAAGCAGCAGGGCCCAGGGAGCCAGGGGCAGCCCCGCCCCGCTTTGCCCTCTTGAGAGCGGAGGGCCGGGGGCGAAAACGGCTTGCGTTGCTTTCCTGAGCAGAGGCGCGTTGGGGCTGTTGTTGGCTGCCCGAGGAGACTTTCCCTTTGCACAATGCAGCTGCCAGAAGCTCGTTTTGGGCCGTCGGTGCGACAGGGACTCGGCACTGAGCGGCCGAGCTGGCTCAGGGGGCATGGCTGCGGCCTGGGCGCAGAAGGCCTTCGCGCGCCCAATCCTGCTTCCCCGCCAAGGAGAACCCGTGGGGAGTGGGTTTCGGGCATCGGAGACCCCCAGCAAAGCAGCAGGGCCCAGGGACCCAGGGGAAGCCCCGCCCCGCTTTGCCCTCTGGAGAGAGGAGGGCCGGGGCGAAAACGGCTTGCGTTGCTTTCCTGAGCCGAGGCGCGTTGGGGCTGTTGTTGGCTGCCCGAGGAGATTTTCCCTTTGCACAATGCAGCTGCCAGAAGCTCGTTTTGGGCCGTCGGTGCGACGGGGCCTCGGCGCTGAGCGGCCGAGCTGGCTCAGGGGGCATGGCTGCGTCCTGGGCGCAGAAGGCCTTCGCGCGCCCAATCCTGCTTCCCCGCCATGGAGAACGCGTGGGGAGTGGGTTTCGGGCACCGGAGACCCCCAGCAAAGCAGCAGGGCCCAGGGAGCCAGGGGCAGCCCCGCCCCGCTTTGCACTCTGGAGAGCAGAGGGCCTGAGGCGAAAACGGCTTGCGTTGCTTTCCTGAGCCGAGGCGCGTTGGGGCTGTTGTTGGCTGCCCGAGGAGACTTTCCCTTTGCACAATGCAGCTGCCAGAAGCTAGTTTTGGGCCGTCGGTGCGACGGGGCCTCGGCGCTGAGAGGTCGAGCTGGCTCTAGGGGCATGGCTGCGGCCTGGGCGCAGAAGGACTTCGCGGGCCCAATCCTGCTTCCCCACCAAGGAGAACCCGTGGGGAGTGGGTTTCGGGCACCGGAGACCCCCAGCAAAGCAGCAGGGCCAGGAAGCCAGGGGCAGCCCCGCCCAGCTTTGTCCTCTGGAGAGCGGAGGTCCGGGGGCGAAAAAGGCTTGCGTTGCTTTCCTGAGCTGAGGCGCGTTGGGGCTGTTGTTGGCTGCCCGAGGAGACTTTCCCTTTGCACAATGCAGCTGCCAGAAGCTCGTTTTGGGCCGTCGGTGCGACGGGGCCTCGGCGCTGAGCGGCCGAGCTGGCTCAGGGTGCATGGCTGCGGCCTGGGCGCAGAAGGCCTTCGCGCGCCCAATCCTGCTTCCCCGCCAAGGAGAACCCGTGGGGAGTGGGTTTCGGGCACCGGAGACCCCCGGCAAAGCAGCAGGGCCCAGGGAGCCAGGGGCAGCCCCGCCCCGCTTTGCCCTCTGGAGAGCGGAGGGCCTGAGGCGAAAACGGCTTGCCTTGCTTTCCTGAGCCGAGGCGCGTTGGGGCTGTTGTTGGCTGCCCGAGGAGACTTTCCCTTTGCACAATGCAGCCGCCAGAAGCTCGTTTTGGGCCGTCGGTGCGACGGGGCCTCGGCGCTGAGCGGCCGAGATGGCTCAGGGGGCATGGCTGCGTCCTGGGCGCAGAAGGCCTTCGCGCGCCCAATCCTGCTTCCCCGCCAAGGAGAACCCGTGGGGAGTGGGTTTCGGGCACCGGAGACCCCCAGCAAAGCAGCAGGGCCCAGGGAGCCAGGGGCAGCCCCGCCCCGCTTTGCCCTCTGGAGAGCGGAGGCCCGGGTGCGAAAACGGCTTGCGTTGCTTTCTTAAGCCGAGGCCCGTTGGGGCTGTTGTTGGCTGCCGGAGGAGACTTTCCCTTTGCACAATGCAGCTGCCAGAAGCTCGTTTTGGGCCGTCGGTGCGACGGGGCCTCGGCGCTAAGCGTCTGAGCTGGCTCAGGTGGTATTGCTGGGGCGTGGGCCCAGAAGGCCTACGCGCCCCCAATTCTGCCTCCCCGTCAAGGAGAACCCGTGGGGAGTGGGTTTCGGGCACCTGAGACCCCCAGCAAAGCAGCAGGGCCCAGGGAGCCAGGGGCAGCCCCGCCCCGCTTTGCCCTCTTGAGAGCGGAGGGCCAGGGCGAAAACGGCTTGCGTTGCTTTCCTGAGCCGAGGCGCGTTGGGGCTGTTGTTGGCTGCCCGAGGAGATTTTCCCTTTGCACAATGCAGTTACCAGAAGCTCGTTTTGTCCGTCGGTGCGACGGGGCCTCGGCGCTGAGCGGCCGAGCTGGCTCAGGGGGCATGGCTGCGTCCTGGGCGCAGAAGGCCTTCGCGGGCCCAATCCTGCTTCCCCGCCAAGGAGAACCCGTGGGGAGTGGGTTTCGGGCTTCGGAGATCACCAGCAAAGCAGCAGGGCCCAGGGAGCCAGGGGCAGCCCCGCCCCGCTTTGCCCTCTGGAGAGCGGAGGGCCGGGGGCGAAAACGGCTTGCGTTGCTTTCATGAGTCGAGGCGCGTTGGGGCTGTTGTTGGCTGCCCGAGGAGACTTTCCCTTTGCAGAATGCAGCCGCCAGAAGCTCGTTTTGGGCCGTCGGTGCGACAGGGCCTCGTCACTGAGCGGCCGAGCTGGCTCAGGTGGCATGGCTGCGGCCTGGGCGCATAAGGCCTTCGCGGGCCCAATCCTGCTTCCCAGCCAAGGAGAACCCGTGGGGAGTGGGTTTCGGGCACCGGAGACCCCCAGCAAATCAGCAGGGCCCAGGAAGCCAGGGGCAGACCCGCCCCGCTTGGCCCTCTGGAGAGCAGAGGGCAGGGGGCGAAATCGGCTTGCGTTGCTTTCCTAAGCCGAGGCGCGTTGGGGCTGTGGTTGGCTGCCCGAGGAGACTTTCCCCTTGCAGAATGCAGCCGCCAGAAACTCGTTTTGGGCCGTCTGTGAGACGGGGCCTCGGCGTTGAGCGGCCGAGGTGGCTCAGGGGGCATGGTTGGGGCGTGGGCCCAGAAGGCCTTCGCGCGCCCAATCCTGCTTCCCCGCCAAGGAGAACCCGTGGGGAGTGGGTTTCGGGCATCGGAGACCCCCAGCAAAGCAGCAGGGCCCAGGGAGCCAGGGGCAGCCCCGCCCCGCTTTGCCCTCTTGAGAGCGGAGGGCCGGGGGCGAAAACGGCTTGCGTTGCTTTCCTGAGCCGAGGCGCGTTGGGGCTGTTGTTGGCTGCCCGAGGAGACTTTCCCTTTGCACAATGCAGCTGCCAGAAGCTCGTTTTGGCCCGTCGGTGCGACGGGGCCTCGTCACTGAGCGGCCGAGTTGGCTCAGTGGGCATGGCTGGGGCGTGGGCGTAGAAGGCCTTCGCGCGCCCAATCCTGCTTCCCCACCAAGGAGAACCCGTAGGGAGTGGGTTTCTGGCACCTGAGACCCCCAGCAAAGCAGCAGGGCCCAGGGAGCCAGGGGCAGACCCGCCCCGCTTTGCCCTCTGGAGAGCGGAGGGCCGGGGCGAAAACGGCTTGCGTTGCTTTCCTGAGCCGAGGCGCGTTGGGGCTGTTGTTGGCTGCCCGAGGAGACTTTCCGTTTGCACAATGCAGCTGCCAGAAGCTCGTTTTGGGCCGTCGGAGCGACAGGGACTCGGCACTGAGCGGCCGAGCTGGCTCAGGTGGCATGGCTGCGGCCTGGGCGCAGAAGGCCTTCGCGCGCCCAATCCTGCTTCCCCGCCAAGGAGAACCCGTGGGGAGTGGGTTTCGGGCATCGGAGACCCCCAGCAAAGCAGCAGGGCCCAGGGAGCCAGGGGCAGCCCCGCCCCGCTTTGCCCTCTGGAGAGAGGAGGGCCGGGGCGAAAACGGCTTGCGTTGCTTTCCTGAGCCGAGGCGCGTTGGGGCTGTTGTTGGCTGCCCGAGGAGACTTTCCCTTTGCACAATGCAGCTGCCAGAAGCTAGTTTTGGGCCGTCGGTGCGACGGGGCCTCGGCGCTGAGAGGTCGAGCTGGCTCAAGGGGCATGGCTGCGGCCTGGGCGCAGAAGGACTTCGCGGGCCCAATCCTGCTTCCCCACCAAGGAGAACCCGTGGGGAGTGGGTTTCGGGCACCGGAGACCCCCAGCAAAGCAGCAGGGCCAGGAAGCCAGGGGCAGCCCCGCCCAGCTTTGTCCTCTGGAGAGCGGAGGTCCGGGGGCGAAAAAGGCTTGCGTTGCTTTCCTGAGCTGAGGCGCGTTGGGGCTGTTGTTGGCTGCCCGAGGAGACTTTCCCTTTGCACAATGCAGCTGCCAGAAGCTCGTTTTGGGCCGTCGGTGCGACGGGGCCTCGGCGCTGAGCGGCCGAGCTGGCTCAGGGGGCATGGCTGCGGCCTGGGCGCAGAAGGCCGTCGCGCGCCCAATCCTGCTTCCCCGCCAAGGAGAACCGGTGGGGTGTGGGTTTCGGGCACCAGAGACCCCCGGCAAAGCAGCAGGGCCCAGGGAGCCAGGGGCAGCCCCGCCCCGCTTTGCCCTCTGGAGAGCGGAGGGCCGGGGCAAAAACGGCTTGCGTTGCTTTCCTGAGCCGAGGCGCGTTGGGGCTGTTGTTGGCTGCCCGAGGAGACTTTCCCTTTGCACAATGCAGCTGCCAGAAGCTCGTTTTGGGCCGTCGGTGCGACGGGGCCTCGGCGCTGAGCGGCCGAGCTGGCTCAGGGGGCATGGCTGCGGCCTGGGCGCAGAAGGCCGTCGCGCGCCCAATCCTGCTTCCCCGCCAAGGAGAACCGGTGGGGTGTGGGTTTCGGGCACCAGAGACCCCCGGCAAAGCAGCAGGGCCCAGGGAGCCAGGGGCAGCCCCGCCCCGCTTTGCCCTCTGGAGAGCGGAGGGCCGGGGCAAAAACGGCTTGCGTTGCTTTCCTGAGCCAAGGCGCGTTGGGGCTGTTGTTGGCTGCCCGAGGAGACTTTCCCTTTGCACAATGCAGCTGCCAGAAGCTCGTTTTGGGCCGTCGGTGCGACGGGGCCTCGGTGCTGAGCTGCCGAGCTGGATCAGGGGGCATGGTTGCAGCCTGGGCACAGAAGGTCTTCGTGCGCCCAATCCTGCTTCCCCGCCAAGGAGAACCCGTCGGGAGTGGGTTTCGAGCACCGGAGACCCCCAGCAAAGCAGCAGGGCCCAGGAAGCCAGGGGCAGCCCCGCCCCGCTTTGCCATCTGGAGAGCGGAGGGCCGGGGGCGAAAACGGCTTGCGTTGCTTTCCTGAGCCGAGGCGCGTTGGGGCTGTTGTTGGCTGCCCGAGGAGACTTTCCCTTTGCACAATGCAGCTGCCAGAAGCTCGTTTTGGGCCGTCGGTGTGACGGAGCCTCTTCACTGAGCGGCCGAACTGGCTCAGGGGGCATGGCTGGGGCGTGGTCGTAGAAGGCATTCGCGCGCCCAAACCTGCTTCCCCGCCAAGGAGAACCCGTGGGGAGTGGGTTTCGGGCATCGGAGACCCCCAGCAAAGCAGCAGGGCCCAGGGAGCCAGGGGCAGCCCCGCCCCGCTTTGCCCTCTGGAGAGCGGAGGGCCTGAGGCGAAAACGGCTTGCGTTGCTTTCCTGAGCCGAGGCGCGTTGGGGCTGTTGTTGGCTGCCCGAGGAGACTTTCCCTTTGCACAATGCAGCCGCCAGAAGCTCGTTTTGGGCCGTCGGTGCGACGGGGCCTCGGCGCTGAGCGGCCGAGCTGGCTCAGGGGGCATGGCTGCGTCCTGGGCGCAGAAGGCCTTCGCGCGCCCAATCCTGCTTCCCCGCCAAGGAGAACCCGTGGGGAGTGGGTTTCGGGCACCGGAGACCTCCAGCAAAGCAGCAGGGCCCAGGGAGCCAGGGGCAGCCCCGCCCCGCTTTGCCCTCTGGAGAGCGGAGGCCCGGGTGCGAAAACGGCTTGCGTTGCTTTCTTAAGCCGAGGCGCGTTGGGGCTGTTGTTGGCTGCCGGAGGAGACATTCCCTTTGCACAATGCAGCTGCCAGAAGCTCGTTTTGGGCCGTCGGTGCGACGGGGCCTCTGCGCTAAGCGTCCGAGCTGGCTCAGGGGGTATGGCTGGGGCGTGGGCCTAGAAGGTCTACGCGCCACCAATGCTCCTTCCCCGCCAAGGAGAACCCGTCGGGAGTGGGTTTCGGGTACCGGAGACCCCCAGCAAAGCAGCAGGGCCCAGGGAGCCAGGGGCAGCCCCGCCCCGCTTTGCCCTCTGGAGAGCGGAGGGCCTGAGGCGAAAACGGCTTGCCTTGCTTTCCTGAGCCGAGGCGCGTTGGGGCTGTTGTTGGCTGCCCGAGGAGACTTTCCCTTTGCACAATGCAGCCGCCAGAAGCTCGTTTTGGGCCGTCGGTGCGACGGGGCCTCGGCGCTGAGCGGCCGAGATGGCTCAGGCAGCATGGCTGCGGCCTGGGCGCAGAAGGCCTTCGCGCGCCCAATCCTGCTTCCCCGCCAAGGAGAACCCGTGGGGAGTGGGGTTCGGGCACCGGAGACCCCCAGCAAAGCAGAAGGGCCCAGAGAGCCAGGGGCAGCCCCGCCCCGCTTTGCCCTCTGGAGAGCGGATGGCCGGGGGCCAAAACGGCTTGCGTTGCATTCCTGAGCCAAGGCGCATTGGGGCTGTTGTTGGCTGCCCGAGGAGACTTTCCCTTTGCACAATGCAGCCGCCAGAAGCTCGTTTTGGGCCGTCGGTGCGACGGGGCCTCGGCGCTGAGCGGCCGAGCTGGCTCAGAGGGCATGGCTGCGTCCTGGGCGCAGAAGGCCTTCGCGCGCCCAATCCTGCTTCCCCGCCAAGGAGAACCCGTGGGGAGTGGGTTTCGGGCACCGGAGACCCCCAGCAAAGCAGCAGGGCCCAGGGAGCCAGGGGCAGCCCCGCCCCGCTTTGCCCTCTGGAGAGCGGAGGCCCGGGTGCGAAAACAGCTTGCGTTGCTTTCTTAAGCCGAGGCGCGTTGGGGCTGTTGTTGGCTGCCGGAGGAGACTTTCCCTTTGCACAATGCAGCTGCCAGAAGCTCGTTTTGGGCCGTCGGTGCGACGGGGCCTCGGCGCTAAGCGTCTGAGCTGGCTCAGGGGTTATTGCTGGGGCGTGGGCCCAGAAGGCCTACGCGCCCCCAATTCTGCCTCCCCGTCAAGGAGAACCCGTGGGGAGTGGGTTTCGGGCACCTGAGACCCCCAGCAAAGCAGCAGGGCCCAGGGAGCCAGGGGCAGCCCCGCCCCGCTTTGCCCTCTTGAGAGCGGAGGGCCAGGGCGAAAACGGCTTGCGTTGCTTTCCTGAGCCGAGGCGCGTTGGGGCTGTTGTTGGCTGCCCGAGGAGATTTTCCCTTTGCACAATGCAGCTACCAGAAGCTCGTTTTGTCCGTCGGTGCGACGGGGCCTCGGCGCTGAGCGGCCGAGCTGGCTCAGGGGGCATGGCTGCGTCCTGGGCGCAGAAGGCCTTCGCGCGCCCAATCCTGCTTCCCCGCCAAGGAGAACCCGTGGGGAGTGGGTTTCGGGCTTCGGAGATCACCAGCAAAGCAGCAGGGCCCAGGGAGCCAGGGGCAGCCCCGCCCCGCTTTGCCCTCTGGAGAGCGGAGGGCCGGGGGCGAAAACGGCTTGCGTTGCTTTCATGAGTCGAGGCGCGTTGGGGCTGTTGTTGGCTGCCCGAGGAGACTTTCCCTTTGCAGAATGCAGCCGCCAGAAGCTCGTTTTGGGCCGTCGGTGCGACAGGGCCTCGTCACTGAGCGGCCGAGCTGGCTCAGGTGGCATGGCTGCGGCCTGGGCGCATAAGGCCTTCGCGGGCCCAATCCTGCTTCCCAGCCAAGGAGAACCCGTGGGGAGTGGGTTTCGGGCACCGGAGACCCCCAGCAAATCAGCAGGGCCCAGGAAGCCAGGGGCAGACCCGCCCCGCTTGGCCCTCTGGAGAGCAGAGGGCCTGGGGCGAAATCGGCTTGCGTTGCTTTCCTAAGCCGAGGCGCGTTGGGGCTGTGGTTGGCTGCCCGAGGAGACTTTCCCCTTGCAGAATGCAGCCGCCAGAAACTCGTTTTGGGCCGTCTGTGAGACGGGGCCTCGGCGTTGAGCGGCCGAGGTGGCTCAGGGGGCATGGTTGGGGCGTGGGCCCAGAAGGCCTTCGCGCGCCCAATCCTGCTTCCCCGCCAAGGAGAACCCGTGGGGAGTGGGTTTCGGGCATCGGAGACCCCCAGCAAAGCAGCAGGGCCCAGGGAGCCAGGGGCAGCCCCGCCCCGCTTTGCCCTCTGGAGAGCGGAGGGCCGGGGGCGAAAACGGCTTGCGTTGCTTTCCTGAGCCGAGGCGCGTTGGGGCTGTTGTTGGCTGCCCGAGGAGACTTTCCCTTTGCACAATGCAGCTGCCAGAAGCTCGTTTTGGCCCGTCGGTGCGACGGGGCCTCGTCACTGAGCGGCCGAGTTGGCTCAGTGGGCATGGCTGGGGCGTGGGCGTAGAAGGCCTTCGCGCGCCCAATCCTGCTTCCCCACCAAGGAGAACCCGTAGGGAGTGGGTTTCTGGCACCTGAGACCCCCAGCAAAGCAGCAGGGCCCAGGGAGCCAGGGGCAGACCCGCCCCGCTTTGCCCTCTGGAGAGCGGAGGGCCGGGGCGAAAACGGCTTGCGTTGCTTTCCTGAGCCGAGGCGCGTTGGGGCTGTTGTTGGCTGCCCGAGGAGACTTTCCGTTTGCACAATGCAGCTGCCAGAAGCTCGTTTTGGGCCGTCGGTGCGACAGGGACTCGGCACTGAGCGGCCGAGCTGGCTCAGGGGGCATGGCTGCGGCCTGGGCGCAGAAGGCCTTCGCGCGCCCAATCCTGCTTCCCCGCCAAGGAGAACCCGTGGGGAGTGGGTTTCGGGCATCGGAGACCCCCAGCAAAGCAGCAGGGCCCAGGGAGCCAGGGGCAGCCCCGCCCCGCTTTGCCCTCTGGAGAGAGGAGGGCCGGGGCGAAAACGGCTTGCGTTGCTTTCCTGAGCCTAGGCGCATTGGGGCTGTTGTTGGCTGCCCGAGGAGACTTTCCCTTTGCACAATGCAGCCGCCAGAAGCTCGTTTTGGGCCTTCGGTGCGACGGGGCCTCGGCGCTGAGCGGCCGAGTTGGCTCAGGGGGCATGGATGCGGCCTGGGCGCAAAAGGCCTTCGCACGCCCAATCCTGCTTCCCCTCCAAGGAGAACACGTGGGGAGTGAGTTTCGGGCACCGGAGACCCCCAGCAAATCAGCAGGGCCCAGGGAGCCAGGGGCAGCCCCGCCCCGCTTTGCCCTCTGGAGAGCGGAGGGCCGGGGGCGAAAAAGGCTTGCGTTGCTTTCCTGAGCTGAGGCGCGTTGGGGCTGTTGTTGGCTGCCCGAGGAGACTTTCCCTTTGCACAATGCAGCTGCCAGAAGCTCATTTTGTGCCGTCGGTGCGATGGGGCCTCGGCGCTCTGCGGCCGAGCTGGCTCAGGGGCCATGGCTGCGGCCTGGGCGCAGAAGGCCTTCGCGCGCCCAATCCTGCTTCCCCGCCAAGGAGAACCTGTGGGGAGTGGGTTTCGGGCACCGGAGACCCCCAGCAAAGCAGCAGGGCCCAGGGAGCCAGGGGCAGCCCCGCCCCACTTTGCCCTCTGGAGAGCGGAGGGCCAGGGCGAAAACGGCTTGCGTTGCTTTCCTAAGCCGAGGCGCGTTGGGGCTGTGTTGGCCGCCCGAGGAGACTTTCCCTTTGCACAATGCAGCTGCCAGAAGCTCGTTTTGGGCCGTCGGTGCGACGGGGCCTCGTCACTGAGCGGCCGAGGTGGCTCAGGGGGCTTGGCTGGGGCGTGGGCGTAGAAGGACTTCACACGCCCAATCCTGCTTCCCCGACAAGGATAACCCGTGGCGAGTGGGTTCCGGGCATCGGAGACCCCCAGCAAAGCAGCAGGGCCCAGGGAGCCAGGGGCAGCCCCGCCCGGCTTTGCCCTCTGGAGAGCGGAGGGCCAGGGCGAAAACGGCTTGCATTGCTTTCCTAAGCCGAGGCGCGTTGGGGCTGTTGTTGGCCGCCCGAGGAGACTTTCCCTTTGCACAATGCAGCCGCCAGAAGCTCGTTTTGGGCCGTCGGTGCGACGGGGCCTCGGCGCTAAGCGTCCGAGCTGGCTCAGGGGGTATTGCTGGGGCGTGGGCCCAGAAGGCCTACGCGCCCCCAATTCTGCCTCCCCGTCAAGGAGAACCCGTGGGGAGTGGGTTTTGGGCATCGGAGACCCCCAGCAAAGCAGCAGGGCCCAGGGAGCCAGGGGCAGCCCCGCCCCGCTTTGCCGTCTGGAGAGTGGAGGGCCGGGGGCGAAAACGGCTTGCGTTGCTTTCCTGAGCCAAGGCGCGTTGGGGCTGTTGTTGGCTGCCCGAGGAGACTTTCCCTTTGCACAATGCAGCTGCCAGAAGCTCGTTTTGGGCCGTCGGTGCGACGGGGCCTCGGTGCTGAGCGGCCGAGCTGGATCAGGGGGCATGGTTGCAGCCTGGGCACAGAAGGTCTTCGTGCGCCCAATCCTGCTTCCCCGCCAAGGAGAACCCGTTGGGAGTGGGTTTCGAGCACCGGAGACCCCCAGCAAAGCAGCAGGGCCCAGGAAGCCAGGGGCAGCCCCGCCCCGCTTTGCCATCTGGAGAGCGGAGGGCCGGGGGCGAAAACGGCTTGCGTTGCTTTCCTGAGCCGAGGCGCGTTGGGGCTGTTGTTGGCTGCCCGAGGAGACTTTCCCTTTGCACAATGCAGCTGCCAGAAGCTCGTTTTGGGCCGTCGGTGCGACGGGGCCTCGTCACTGAGCGGCCGAACTGGCTCAGGGGGCATGGCTGGGGCGTGGTCGTAGAAGGCATTCGCGCGCCCAAACCTGCTTCCCCGCCAAGGAGAACCCGTGGGGAGTGGGTTTCGGGCATCGGAGACCCCCAGCAAAGCAGCAGGGCCCAGGGAGCCAGGGGCAGCCCCGCCCCGCTTTGCCCTCTGGAGAGCGGAGGGCCTGAGGCGAAAACGGCTTCCCTTGCTTTCCTGAGCCGAGGCGCGTTGGGGCTGTTGTTGGCTGCCCGAGGAGACTTTCCCTTTGCACAATGCAGCCGCCAGAAGCTCGTTTTGGGCCGACGGTGCGACGGGGCCTCGGCGCTGAGCGGCCGAGATGGCTCAGGCAGCATGGCTGCGGCCTGGGCGCAGAAGGCCTTCGCGCGCCCAATCCTGCTTCCCCGCCAAGGAGAACCCGTGGGGAGTGGGGTTCGGGCACCGGAGACCCCCAGCAAAGCAGAAGGGCCCAGAGAGCCAGGGGCAGCCCCGCCCCGCTTTGCCCTCTGTAGAGCGGATGGCCGGGGGCCAAAACGGCTTGCGTTGCATTCCTGAGCCAAGGCGCATTGGGGCTGTTGTTGGCTGCCCGAGGAGACTTTCCCTTTGCACAATGCAGCCGCCAGAAGCTCGTTTTGGGCCGTCGGTGCGACGGGGCCTCGGCGCTGAGCGGCCGAGCTGGCTCAGGGGGCATGGCTGCGTCCTGGGCGCAGAAGGCCTTCGCGCGCCCAATCCTGCTTCCCCGCCAAGAAGAACCCGTGGGGAGTGGGTTTCGGGCACCGGAGACCCCCAGCAAAGCAGCAGGGCCCAGGGAGCCAGGGGCAGCCCCGCTCCGCTTTGCCCTCTTGAGAGCGGAGGGCCGGGGGCGAAAACGGCTTGCGTTGCTTTCCTGAGCCGAGGCGCGTTGGGGCTGTTGTTGGCTGCCCGAGGAGACTTTCCCTTTGCACAATGCAGCTGCCAGAAGCTCGTTTTGGGCCGTCGGTGCGACGGGGCCTCGGCGCTAAGCATCCGAGCTGGCTCAGGGGGTATGGCTGGGGCGTGGGCCTAGAAGGTCTACGCGCCACCAATGCTGCTTCCCCGCCAAGGAGAACCCGTCGGGAGTGGGTTTCGGGTACCGGAGACCCCCAGCAAAGCAGCAGGGCCCAGGGAGCCAGGAGCAGCCCCGCCCCGCTTTTCCCTCTGGAGAGCGGAGGGCCGGGGGCGAAAACGGCTTGTGTTGCTTTCATGAGCCTAGGCGCATTGGGGCTGTGGTTGGCTGCCCGAGGAGACTTTCCCTTTGCAGAATGCAGCCGCCAGAAACTCGTTTTGGGCCGTCTGTGCGACGGGGCCTCGGCGTTGAGCGGCCGAGGTGGCTCAGGGGGCATGGTTGGGGCGTGGGCCCAGAAGGCCTTCGCGCGCCCAATCCTGCTTCCCCGCCAAGGAGAACCCGTGGGGAGTGGGTTTCGGGCACCGGAGACCCCCAGCAAAGCAGCAGGGCCCAGGGAGCCAGGGGCAGCCCCGCTCCGCTTTGCCCTCTTGAGAGCGGAGGGCCGGGGGCGAAAACGGCTTGCGTTGCTTTCCTGAGCCGAGGCGCGTTGGGGCTGTTGTTGGCTGCCCGAGGAGACTTTCCCTTTGCACAATGCAGCTGCCAGAAGCTCGTTTTGGCCCGTCGGTGCGACGGGGCCTCGTCACTGAGCGGCCGAGTTGGTTCAGTGGGCATGGCTGGGGCGTGGGCGTAGAAGGCCTTCGCGCGCCCAATCCTGCTTCCCCCCCAAGGAGAACCCGTAGGGAGTGGGTTTCTGGCACCTGAGACCCCCAGCAAAGCAGCAGGGCCCAGGGAGCCAGGGGCAGACCCTCCCCGCTTTGCCCTCTGGAGAGCGGATGGCCGGGGCGAAAACGGCTTGCGTTGCTTTCCTGAGCCGAGGCGCGTTGGGGCTGTTGTTGGCTGCCCGAGGAGACTTTCCGTTTGCACAATGCAGCTGCCAGAAGCTCGTTTTGGGCCGTCGGTGCGACGGGGACTCGGGGCTGAGCGGCCGAGCTGGCTCAGGGGGCATGGCTGCGCCCTGGGCGCAGAAGGCCTTCGCGCGCCCAATCCTGCTTCCCCGCCAAGGAGAACCCGTGGGGAGTGGGTTTCGGGCACCGGAGACCCCCAGCAAAGCAGCAGGGCCCAGGGGGCCAGGGACAGCCCCGCCCCACTTTGCCGTCTTGAGAGCGGAGGGCCGGGGGCGAAAACGGCTTGCGTTGCTTTCCTGAGCCGAGGCGCGTTGGGGCTGTTGTTGGCTGCCCGAGGAGACTTTCCCTTTGCACAATGCAGCTGGCAGAAGCTCGTTTTGGGCCGTCGGTGCGACGGGGCCTCGTCACTGAGCGGCCGAGTTGGCTCAGGGGGCATGGCTGGGGCGTGGGCGTAGAAGGCCTTCGCGCGCCCAATCCTGATCCCCACCAAGGAGAACCCGTAGGGAGTGGGTTTCGGGCACCTGAGACCCCCAGCAAAGCAGCAGGGCCCAGGGAGCCAGGGGCAGCCCCGCCCCGCTTTGCCCTCTGGAGAGTGGAGGGCCGGGGGCGAAAACGGCTTGCGTTGCTTTCCTGAGCCGAGGCGCGTTGGGGCTGTTGTTGGCTGCCCGAGGAGATTTTCCCTTTGCACAAAGCAGCTGCCAGAAGCTCGTTTTGGGCCGTCGGTGCGACGGGGCCTCGGCGCTGAGCGGCCGAGCTGGCTCAGGGGGCATGGTTGCGTCCTGGGCGCAGAAGGCCTTCGCGCGCCCAATCCTGCTTCCCCGCCAAGGAGAACCCGTGGGGAGTGGGTTTCGAGCACCGGAGACCCCCAGCAAAGCAGCAGGGCCCAGGAAGCCAGGGGCAGCCCCGCCCCGCTTTGCCATCTGGAGAGCGGAGGGCCGGGGGCGAAAACGGCTTGCGTTGCTTTCCTGAGCCGAGGCGCGTTGGGGCTGTTGTTGGCTGCCCGAGGAGACTTTCCCTTTGCACAATGCAGCTGCCAGAAGCTCGTTTTGGGCCGTCGGTGCGACGGGGCCTCGTCACTGAGCGGCCGAACTGGCTCAGGGGGCATGGCTGGGGCGTGGTCGTAGAAGGCATTCGCGCGCCCAAACCTGCTTCCCCGCCAAGGAGAACCCGTGGGGAGTGGGTTTCGGGCATCGGAGACCCCCAGCAAAGCAGCAGGGCCCAGGGAGCCAGGGGCAGCCCCGCCCCGCTTTGCCCTCTGGAGAGCGGAGGGCCTGAGGCGAAAACGGCTTGCCTTGCTTTCCTGAGCCGAGGCGCGTTGGGGCTGTTGTTGGCTGCCCGAGGAGACTTTCCCTTTGCACAATGCAGCCGCCAGAAGCTCGTTTTGGGCCGACAGTGCGACGGGGCCTCGGCGCTGAGCGGCCGAGATGGCTCAGGCAGCATGGCTGCGGCCTGGGCGCAGAAGGCCTTCGCGCGCCCAATCCTGCTTCCCCGCCAAGGAGAACCCGTGGGGAGTGGGGTTCGGGCACCGGAGACCCCCAGCAAAGCAGAAGGGCCCAGAGAGCCAGGGGCAGCCCCGCCCCGCTTTGCCCTTTGTAGAGCGGATGGCCGGGGGCCAAAACGGCTTGCGTTGCATTCCTGAGCCAAGGCGCATTGGGGCTGTTGTTGGCTGCCCGAGGAGACTTTCCCTTTGCACAATGCTGCCGCCAGAAGCTCGTTTTGGGCCGTCGGTGCGACGGGGCCTCGGCGCTGAGCGGCCGAGCTGGCTCAGGGGGCATGGCTGCGTCCTGGGCGCAGAAGGCCTTCGCGCGCCCAATCCTGCTTCCCCGCCAAGGAGAACCCGTGGGGAGTGGGTTTCGGGCACCGGAGACCCCCAGCAAAGCAGCAGGGCCCAGGGAGCCAGGGGCAGCCCCGCTCCGCTTTGCCCTCTTGAGAGCGGAGGGCCGGGGGCGAAAACGGCTTGCGTTGCTTTCCTGAGCCGAGGCGCGTTGGGGCTGTTGTTGGCTGCCCGAGGAGACTTTCCCTTTGCACAATGCAGCTGCCAGAAGCTCGTTTTGGGCCGTCGGTGCGACGGGGCCTCGGCGCTAAGCATCCGAGCTGGCTCAGGGGGTATGGCTGGGGCGTGGGCCTAGAAGGTCTACGCGCCACCAATGCTGCTTCCCCGCCAAGGAGAACCCGTCGGGAGTGGGTTTCGGGTACCGGAGACCCCCAGCAAAGCAGCAGGGCCCAGGGAGCCAGGAGCAGCCCCGCCCCGCTTTTCCCTCTGGAGAGTGGAGGGCCGGGGGCGAAAACGGCTTGTGTTGCTTTCATGAGCCTAGGCGCATTGGGGCTGTGGTTGGCTGCCCGAGGAGACTTTCCCTTTGCAGAATGCAGCCGCCAGAAACTCGTTTTGGGCCGTCTGTGCGACGGGGCCTCGGCGTTGAGCGGCCGAGGTGGCTCAGGGGGCATGGTTGGGGCGTGGGCCCAGAAGGCCTTCGCGCGCCCAATCCTGCTTCCCCGCCAAGGAGAACCCGTGGGGAGTGGGTTTCGGGCACCGGAGACCCCCAGCAAAGCAGCAGGGCCCAGGGAGCCAGGGGCAGCCCCGCTCCGCTTTGCCCTCTTGAGAGCGGAGGGCCGGGGGCGAAAACGGCTTGCGTTGCTTTCCTGAGCCGAGGCGCGTTGGGGCTGTTGTTGGCTGCCCGAGGAGACTTTCCCTTTGCACAATGCAGCTGCCAGAAGCTCGTTTTGGCCCGTCGGTGCGACGGGGCCTCGTCACTGAGCGGCCGAGTTGGTTCAGTGGGCATGGCTGGGGCGTGGGCGTAGAAGGCCTTCGCGCGCCCAATCCTGCTTCCCCCCCAAGGAGAACCCGTAGGGAGTGGGTTTCTGGCACCTGAGACCCCCAGCAAAGCAGCAGGGCCCAGGGAGCCAGGGGCAGACCCTCCCCGCTTTGCCCTCTGGAGAGCGGATGGCCGGGGCGAAAACGGCTTGCGTTGCTTTCCTGAGCCGAGGCGCGTTGGGGCTGTTGTTGGCTGCCCGAGGAGACTTTCCGTTTGCACAATGCAGCTGCCAGAAGCTCGTTTTGGGCCGTCGGTGCGACGGGGACTCGGGGCTGAGCGGCCGAGCTGGCTCAGGGGGCATGGCTGCGCCCTGGGCGCAGAAGGCCTTCGCGCGCCCAATCCTGCTTCCCCGCCAAGGAGAACCCGTGGGGAGTGGGTTTCGGGCACCGGAGACCCCCAGCAAAGCAGCAGGGCCCAGGGGGCCAGGGACAGCCCCGCCCCACTTTGCCGTCTTGAGAGCGGAGGGCCGGGGGCGAAAACGGCTTGCGTTGCTTTCCTGAGCCGAGGCGCGTTGGGGCTGTTGTTGGCTGCCCGAGGAGACTTTCCCTTTGCACAATGCAGCTGGCAGAAGCTCGTTTTGGGCCGTCGGTGCGACGGGGCCTCGTCACTGAGCGGCCGAGTTGGCTCAGGGGGCATGGCTGGGGCGTGGGCGTAGAAGGCCTTCGCGCGCCCAATCCTGATCCCCACCAAGGAGAACCCGTAGGGAGTGGGTTTCGGGCACCTGAGACCCCCAGCAAAGCAGCAGGGCCCAGGGAGCCAGGGGCAGCCCCGCCCCGCTTTGCCCTCTGGAGAGTGGAGGGCCGGGGGCGAAAACGGCTTGCGTTGCTTTCCTGAGCCGAGGCGCGTTGGGGCTGTTGTTGGCTGCCCGAGGAGATTTTCCCTTTGCACAAAGCAGCTGCCAGAAGCTCGTTTTGGGCCGTCGGTGCTACGGGGCCTCGGCGCTGAGCGGCCGAGCTGGCTCAGGGGGCATGGTTGCGTCCTGGGCGCAGAAGGCCTTCGCGCGCCCAATCCTGCTTCCCCGCCAAGGAGAACCCGTGGGGAGTGGGTTTCGGGCACCGGAGACCCCCAGCAAAGCAGCAGGGCCCAGGGGGCCAGGGACAGCCCCGCCCCACTTTGCCCTCTTGAGAGCGGAGGGCCGGGGGCGAAAACGGCTTGCGTTGCTTTCCTGAGCCGAGGCGCGTTGGGGCTGTTGTTGGCTGCCCGAGGAGACTTTCCCTTTGCACAATGCAGCTGCCAGAAGCTCGTTTTGGGCCGTCGGTGCGACGGGGCCTCGTCACTGAGCGGCCGAGTTGGCTCAGGGGGCATGGCTGGGGCGTGGGCGTAGAAGGCCTTCGCGCGCCCAATCCTGCTTCCCCACCAAGGAGAACCCGTAGGGAGTGGGTTTCGGGCACCTGAGACCCCCAGCAAAGCAGCAGGGCCCAGGGAGCCAGGGGCAGCCCCGCCCCGCTTTGCCCTCTGGAGAGCGGAGGGCCAGGGCGAAAACGGCTTGCGTTGCTTTCCTGAGCCGAGGCGCGTTGGGGCTGTTGTTGGCTGCCCGAGGAGATTTTCCCTTTGCACAATGCAGCTGCCAGAAGCTCGTTTTGGGCCGTCGTTGCGATGGGGCCTCGGCGCTGAGCGGCCGAGCTGGCTCATGGGGCATTGCTGCGGCCTGGGCGCAGAAGGCCTTCCCGCGCCCAATCCTGCTTCCCCGCCAAGGAGAACCCGTGGGGAGTGGGTTTCGGGCATCAGAGACCCCCAGCAAAGCAGCAGGGCCCAGGATGCCAGGGGCAGCCCCGCCCCGATTTGCCCTCTGGAGAGCGGAGGCCCGGGTGCGAAAACGGCTTGCGTTGCTTTCTTAAGCCGAGGCGCGTTGGGGCTGTTGTTGGCTGCCCGAGGAGACTTTCCCTTTGCACAATGCAGCTGCCAGAAGCTCGTTTTGGGCCGTCGGTGCGACGGGGCCTCGGCGCTAAGCGTCCGAGCTGGCTCAGGGGGTATGGCTGGGGCGTGGGCCTAGAAGGTCTACGCGCCCCCAATTCTGCTTCCCCGCCAAGGAGAACCCGTCGGGAGTGGGTTTCGGGCACCTGAGACCCCCAGCAAAGCAGCAGGGCCCAGGGAGCCAGGGGCAGCCCCGCCCCGCTTTGCCCTCTTGAGAGCGGAGGGCCAGGGCGAAAACGGCTTGCGTTGCTTTCCTGAGCCGAGGCGCGTTGGGGCTGTTGTTGGCTGCCCGAGGAGACTTTCCCTTTGCACAATGCAGCTACCAGAAGCTCGTTTTGTCCGTCGGTGCGACGGGGCCTCGGCGCTGTGCGGCCGATGAGGCTCAGGGGGCATGGCTGCGGCCTGGGCGCAGAAGGCCTTCGCGCGCCCAATCCTGCTTCCCCGCCAAGGAGAACCCGTGGCGAGTGGGTTTCGGGCTTCGGAGATCACCAGCAAAGCAGCAGGGCCCAGGGAGCCAGGGGCAGCCCCGCCCCGCTTTGCCCTCTGGAGAGCGGAGGGCCGGGGGCGAAAACGGCTTGCGTTGCTTTCATGAGTCGAGGCGCGTTGGGGCTGTTGTTGGCTGCCCGAGGAGACTTTCCCTTTGCACAATGCAGCCGCCAGAAGCTCGTTTTGGGCCGTCGGTGCGACAGGGCCTCGTCACTGAGCGGCCGAGCTGGCTCAGGTGGCATGGCTGCGGCCTGGGCGCATAAGGCCTTCGCGGGCCCAATCCTGCTTCCCAGCCAAGGAGAACCCGTGGGGAGTGGGTTTCGGGCACCGGAGACCCCCAGCAAATCAGCAGGGCCCAGGAAGCCAGGGGCAGACCCGCCCCGTTTGGCCCTCTGGAGAGCAGAGGGCTGGGGGCGAAATCGGCTTGCGTTGCTTTCCTAAGCCGAGGCGCGTTGGGGCTGTGGTTGGCTGCCCGAGGAGACTTTCCCTTTGCAGAATGCAGCCGCCAGAAACTCGTTTTGGGCCGTCTGTGAGACGGGGTCTCGGCGTTGAGCGGCCGAGGTGACTCAGGGGGCATGGTTGGGGCGTGGGCCCAGAAGGCCTTCGCGCGCCCAATCCTGCTTCCCCGCCAAGGAGAACCCGTGGGGAGTGGGTTTCGGGCATCGGAGACCCCCAGCAAAGCAGCAGGGCCCAGGGAGCCAGGGGCAGCCCCGCCCCGCTTTGCCCTCTTGAGAGCGGAGGGCCGGGGGCGAAAACGGCTTGCGTTGCTTTCCTGAGCCGAGGCGCGTTGGGGCTGTTGTTGGCTGCCCGAGGAGACTTTCCCTTTGCACAATGCAGCTGCCAGAAGCTCGTTTTGGCCCGTCGGTGCGACGGGGCCTCGTAACTGAGCGGCCGAGTTGGCTCAGTGGGCATGGCTGGGGCGTGGGCGTAGAAGGCCTTCGCGCGCCCAATCCTGCTTCCCCACCAAGGAGAACCCGTAGGGAGTGGGTTTCTGGCACCTGAGACCCCCAGCAAAGCAGCAGGGCCCAGGGAGCCAGGGGCAGCCCCGCCCCGCTTTGCCCTCTGGAGAGCGGAGGGCCGGGGCGAAAACGGCTTGCGTTGCTTTCCTGAGCCGAGGCGCGTTGGGGCTGTTGTTGGCTGCCCGAGGAGACTTTCCCTTTGCACAATGCAGCTGCCAGAAGCTCGTTTTGGGCCGTCGGTGCGACGGGGACTCGGCGCTGAGCGGCCGAGCTGGCTCAGGGGGCATTGCTGCGGCCTGGGCGCAGAAGGCCTTCGCGCGCCCAATCCTGCTTCCCCGCCAAGGAGAACCCGTGGGGAGTGGGTTTCGGGCATCGGAGACCCCCAGCAAAGCAGCAGGGCCCAGGGAGCCAGGGGCAGCCCCGCCCCGCTTTGCCCTCTGGAGAGAGGAGGGCCGGGGCTAAAACGGCTTGCGTTGCTTTCCTGAGCCGAGGCGCGTTGGGGCTGTTGTTGGCTGCCCGAGGAGACTTTCCCTTTGCACAATGCAGCTGCCAGAAGCTCGTTTTGGGCCGTCGGTGCGACGGGGCCTCGGCGCTGAGCGGCCGAGCTGGCTCAGGGGGCATGGCTGCGTTCTGGGCGCAGAAGGCCTTCGCGCGCCCAATCCTGCTTCCCCGCCAAGGAGAACCCGTGGGGAGTGGGTTTCGGGCACCGGAGACCCCCAGCAAAGCAGCAGGGCCCAGGGAGCCAGGGGCAGCCCCGCCCCGCTTTGCCCTCTGGAGAGCGGAGGGCCTGAGGCGAAAACGGCTTGCGTTGCTTTCCTGAGCCGAGGCGCGTTGGGGCTGTTGTTGGCTGCCCGAGGAGACTTTCCCTTTGCACAATGCAGCTGCCAGAAGCTAGTTTTGGGCCGTCGGTGCGACGGGGCCTCGGCGCTGAGAGGTCGAGCTGGCTCAAGGCGCATGGCTGCGGCCTGGGCGCAGAAGGACTTCGCGGGCCCAATCCTGCTTCCCCACCAAGGAGAACCCGTGGGGAGTGGGTTTCGGGCACCGGAGACCCCCAGCAAAGCAGCAGGGCCAGGAAGCCAGGGGCAGCCCCGCCCAGCTTTGTCCTCTGGAGAGCGGAGGTCCGGGGGCGAAAAAGGCTTGCGTTGCTTTCCTGAGCTGAGGCGCGTTGGGGCTGTTGTTGGCTGCCCGAGGAGACTTTCCCTTTGCACAATGCAGCTGCCAGAAGCTAGTTTTGGGCCGTCGGTGCGACGGGGCCTCGGCGCTGAGCGGCCGAGCTGGCTCAGGGGGCATGGCTGCGTCCTGGGCGCAGAAGGCCTTTGCGCGCCCAATCCTGCTTCCCCGCCAAGGAGAACCCGTGGGGAGTGGGTTTCGGGCACCGGAGACCCCCGGCAAAGCAGCAGGGCCCAGGGAGCCAGGGGCAGCCCCGCCCCGCTTTGCCCTCTGGAGAGCGGAGGGCCGGGGCAAAAACGGCTTGCGTTGCTTTCCTGAGCCGAGGCGCGTTGGGGCTGTTGTTGGCTGCCCGAGGAGACTTTCCCTTTGCACAATGCAGCCGCCAGAAGCTCGTTTTGGGCCGTCGGTGCGACGGGGCCTCGTCACTGAGCGGCCGAACTGGCTCAGGGGGCATGGCTGGGGCGTGGTCGTAGAAGGCATTCGCGCGCCCAAACCTGCTTCCCCGCCAAGGAGAACCCGTCGGGAGTGGGTTTCGGGCACCGGAGACCCCCAGGAAAGCAGCAGGGTCCAGGGAGCCAGGGGCAGCCCCGCCCCGCTTTGCCCTCTGGAGAGTGGAGGGCCGGGGGCGAAAACGGCTTGCGTTGCTTTCCTGAGCCAAGGCGCGTTGGGGCTGTTGTTGGCTGCCCGAGGAGACTTTCCCTTTGCACAATGCAGCTGCCAGAAGCTCGTTTTGGGCCGTCGGTGCGACGGGGCCTCGGCGCTGAGCGGCCGAGCTGGATCAGGGGGCATGGTTGCGGCCTGGGCACAGAAGGTCTTCGTGCGCCCAATCCTGCTACCCCGCCAAGGAGAACCCGTTGGGAGTGTGTTTCGAGCACCGGAGACCCCCAGCAAAGCAGCAGGGCCCAGGGAGCCAGGGGCAGCCCCGCCCCGCTTTGCCCTCTGGAGAGCGGAGGGCCGGGGGCGAAAAAGGCTTGCGTTGCATTCATGAGCTGTGGCGCGTTGGGGCTGTTGTTGGCTGCCCGAGGAGACTTTCCCTTTGCACAGTGCAGCTACCAGAAACTCGTTTTGGTCCGTCGGTGCGACGGGGCCTCGGCGCTGATCGGGCCGAGCTGGCTCAGGGGGCATGGCTGCGGCCTGGGCGCAGAATGCCTTCGCGCGCCCAATCCTGCCTCCCCGCCAATGAGAACCCGTGGGGAGTGGGTTTCGGGCACCGGAGACCCTCAGCAAAGCAGCAGGGCCCAGGGAGCCAGGGGCAGCCCCGCCCCGCTTTGCCCTCTGGAGAGCGGAGGGCCGGGGGCAAAAACGGCTTGCGTTGCTTTCCTGAGCCGAGGCGCGTTGGGGCTGTTGTTGGCTGCCCGAGGAGACTTTCCCTTTGCACAATGCAGCTGCCAGAAGCTCGTTTTGGGCCGTCGGTGCGATGGGCCTCGTCACTGTGCGGCCGAACTGGCTCAGGGGGCATGGCTGGGGCGTGGTCGTAGAAGGACTTCGCGTGCCCAATCCTGCTTCCCCGCCAAGGAGAACCCATGGGGAGTGGGTTTCGGCATCGGAGACCCCCAGCAAAGCAGCAGGGCCCAGGGAGCCAGGGGCAGACCCGCCCCGCTTTGCCCTCTGGAGAGTGGAGGGCCGGGGGCGAAAACGGCTTGCGTTGCTTTCCTGAGCCAAGGCGCGTTGGGGCTGTTGTTGGCCGCCCGAGGAGACTTCCCCTTTGCACAATGCAGCTGCCAGAAGCTCGTTTTGGGCCGTCGGTGCGACGGGGCCTCGGTGCTGAGCGGCCGAGCTGGATCAGGGGGCATGGTTGCGGCCTGGGCACAGAAGGTCTTCGTGTGCCCAATCCTGCTTCCCCGCCAAGGAGAACCCGTTGGGAGTGGGTTTCGAGCACCGGAGACCCCCAGCAAAGCAGCAGGGCCCAGGAAGCCAGGGGCAGCCCCGCCCCGCTTTGCCATCTGGAGAGCGGAGGGCCGGGGGCGAAAACGGCTTGCGTTGCTTTCCTGAGCCGAGGCGCGTTGGGGCTGTTGTTGGCTGCCCGAGGAGACTTTCCCTTTGCACAATGCAGCTGCCAGAAGCTCGTTTTGGGCCGTCGGTGCGACGGGGCCTCGTCACTGAGCGGCCGAGTTGGCTCAGTGGGCATGGCTGGGGCGTGGGCGTAGAAGGCATTCGCGCGCCCAAACCTGCTTCCCCGCCAAGGAGAACCCGTGGGGAGTGGGTTTCGGGCATCGGAGACCCCCAGCAAAGCAGCAGGGCCCAGGGAGCCAGGGGCAGCCCCGCCCCGCTTTGCCCTCTGGAGAGCGGAGGGCCTGAGGCGAAAACGGCTTGCCTTGCTTTCCTGAGCCGAGGCGCGTTGGGGCTGTTGTTGGCTGCCCGAGGAGACTTTCCCTTTGCACAATGCAGCCGCCAGAAGCTCGTTTTGGGCCGTCGGTGCGACGGGGCCTCGGCGCTGAGCGGCCGAGATGGCTCAGGCAGCATGGCTGCGGCCTGGGCGCAGAAGGCCTTCGCGCGCCCAATCCTGCTTCCCCGCCAAGGAGAACCCGTGGGGAGTGGGTTTCGGGCACCGGAGACCCCCAGCAAAGCAGCAGGGCCCAGGGAGCCAGGGGCAGCCCCGCCCCGCTTTGCCCTCTGGAGAGCGGAGGCCCGGGTGCGAAAACGGCTGCGTTGCTTTCTTAAGCCGAGGCGCGTTGGGGCTGTTGTTGGCTGCCGGAGGAGACTTTCCCTTTGCACAATGCAGCTGCCAGAAGCTCGTTTTGGGCCGTCGGTGCGACGGGGCCTCGGCGCTAATCGTCCGAGCTGGCTCAGGGGGTATGGCTGGGGCGTGGGCCTAGAAGGTCTACGCGCCCCCAATTCTGCTTCCCCGCCAAGGAGAACCCGTCGGGAGTGGGTTTCGGGTACCGGAGACCCCCAGCAAAGCAGCAGGGCCCAGGGAGCCAGGGGCAGCCCCGCCCCGCTTTGCCCTCTGGAGAGCAGAGGGCCGGGGGCGAAAACGGCTTGTGTTGCTTTCATGAGCCTAGGCGCATTGGGGCTGTTGTTGGCTGCCCGAGGAGACTTTCCCTTTGCACAATGCAGCCGCCAGAAGCTCGTTTTGGGCCTTCGGTGCGACGGGGCCTCGGCGCTGAGCGGCCTAGTTGGCTCAGGGGGCATGGATGCGGCCTGGGCGCAAAAAGCCTTCGCACGCCCAATCCTGCTTCCCCGCCAAGGAGAACCCGTGCGGAGTGGGTTTCGGGCACCGGAGACCCCCAGCAAATCAGCAGGGCCCAGGGAGCCAGGGGCAGCACCGCCCCGCTTTGCCCTCTGGAGAGCGGAGGGCTGGGGGCGAAAACGGCTTGCGTTGCTTTCCTGAGCTGAGGTGCGTTGGGGCTATTGTTGGCTGCCCGAGGAGACTTTCCCTTTGCACAATGCAGCTGCCAGAAGCTCATTTTGGGCCGTCGGTGCGACGGGGCCTCGGCGCTGAGCGGCCGAGCTGGCTCAGGGGCCATGGCTGCGGCCTAGGCGCAGAAGGACTTCGCGCGCCCAATCCTGCTTCCCCGCCAAGGAGAACCCGTGGGGAGTGGGTTTCGGGCACCGGAGACCCCCAGCAAAGCAGCAGGGCCCAGGGAGCCAGGGGCAGCCCCGCCCCGCTTTGCCCTCTGGAGAGCGGAGGGCCAGGGCGAAAACGGCTTGCATTGCTTTCCTAAGCCGAGGCGCGTTGGGGCTGTTGTTGGCCGCCCTAGGAGACTTTCCCTTTGCACAATGCAGCTGCCAGAAGCTCGTTTTGGGCCGTCGGTGCGACGGGGCCTCGGCGCTAAGCGTCCGAGCTGGCTCAGGGGGTATTGCTGGGGCGTGGGCCCAGAAGGCCTACGCGCCCCAATTCTGCCTCCCCGTCAAGGAGAACCCGTGGGGAGTGGGTTTCGGGCACGTGAGACCCCCAGCAAAGCAGCAGGGCCCAGGGAGCCAGGGGCAGCCCCGCCCCGCTTTGCCCTCTGGAGAGCGGAGGCCCGGGGCGAAAACGGCTTGCGTTGCTTTCCTGAGCCGAGGCGCGTTGACTGTTGTTGGCTGCCTGAGGAGACTTTCCCTTTGCACAATGCAGCTGCCAGAAGCTCGTTTTGGGCCGTCGGTGCGACGGGGCCTCGGCGCTGAGCGTCCGAGCTGGCTCAGGGGGTATGGCTGGGGCATGGGCTTAGAAGGTCTACGCGCCCCCAATTCTGCTTCCCCGCCAAGGAGTACCCGTGGGGAGTGGGTTTCGGGCACCGGAGACCCCCAGCAAATCAGCAGGTCCCAGGGAGCCAGGGGCAGCCCCGCCCGGCTTTGCCCTCTGGAGAGCGGAGGGCCGGGGGCGAAAACGGCTTGCGTTGCTTTCATGAGCCGAGGCGCGTTGGGGCTGTTGTTGGCTGCCCGAGGAGACTTTCCCTTTGCACAATGCAGCTACCAGAAGCTCGTTTTGGGCCGTCGGTGCGACGGGGCCTCGGCGCTGAGCGGCCGAGGTGGCTCAGGGGGCATGGATGCGGCCTGGGCGCAAAAGGCCTTCGCACGCCCAATCCTGCTTCCCCTCCAAGGAGAACACGTGGGGAGTGAGTTTCGGGCACCGGAGACCCCCAGAAAATCAGCAGGGCCCAGGGAGCCAGGGGCAGCCCCGCTCCGCTTTGCCCTCTGGAGAGCGGAGGGCCGGGGGCGAAAACGGCTTGCGTTGCTTTCCTGAGCTGAGGCGCGTTGGGGCTGTTGTTGGCTGCCCGAGGAGACTTTCCCTTTGCACAATGCAGCTGCCAGAAGCTCATTTTGTGCCGTCGGTGCGACGGGGCCTCGGTGCTGAGCGGCCGAGCTGGCTCAGGGGCCATGGCTGCGGCCTGGGCGCAGAAGGCCTTCGCGCGCCCAATCCTGCTTCCCCGCCAAGGAGAACCCGTGGGGAGTGGGTTTCGGGCACCGGAGACCCCCAGCAAAGCAGCAGGGCCCAGGGAGCCAGGGGCAGCCCCGCCCCACTTTGCCCTCTGGAGAGCAGAGGGCCGGAGGCGAAAACGGCTAGCGTTGCTTTCCTAAGCCGAGGCGCGTTGGGGCTGTTGTTGGCCGCCCGAGGAGACTTTCCCTTTGCACAATGCAGCTGCCAGAAGCTCGTTTTGGGCCGTCGGTGCGACAGGGCCTCGTCACTGAGCGGCCTAGGTGGCTCAGGGGGCTTGGCTGGGGCGTGGGCGTAGAAGGACTTCACACGCCCAATCCTGCTTCCCCGACAAGGATAACCCGTGGCGAGTGGGTTTCGGGCATCGGAGACCCCCAGCAAAGCAGCAGGGCCCAGGGAGCCAGGGGCAGCCCCGCCCCGCTTTGCCCTTTGGAGAGAGGAGGGCCGGGGGCGAAAACGGCTTGCGTTGCTTTCCTGAGCCGAGGCGCGTTGGGGCTGTTGTTGGCTGCCCGAGGAGACTTTCCCTTTGCACAATGCAGCTGCCAGAAGCTCGTTTTGGGCCGTCGGTGCGACGGGGCCTCGGCGCTGAGCGGCCGAGCTGGCTCAGGGGGCATGGCTGCGTCCTGGGCGCAGAAGGCCTTCGCGCGCCCAATCCTGCTTCCCCGCCAAGGAGAACCCGTGGGGAGTGGGTTTCGGGCACTGGAGACCCCCAGCAAAGCAGCAGGGCCCAGGGGGCCAGGGACAGCCCCGCCCCACTTTGCCCTCTTGAGAGCGGAGGGCCGGGGGCGAAAACGGCTTGCGTTGCTTTCCTGAGCCGAGGCGCGTTGGGGCTGTTGTTGGCTGCCCGAGGAGACTTTCCCTTTGCACAATGCAGCTGCCAGAAGCTCGTTTTGGGCCGTCGGTGCGACGGGGCCTCGTCACTGAGCGGCCGAGTTGGCTCAGGGGGCATGGCTGCGGCCTGGGCGCAGAAGGTCTTCGCGCGCCCAATCCTGCTTCCCCACCAAGGAGAACCCGTAGGGAGTGGGTTTCGGGCACCTGAGACCCCCAGCAAAGCAGCAGGGCCCAGGGAGCCAGGGGCAGCCCCGCCCCGCTTTGCCCTCTTGAGAGCGGAGGGCCAGGGCGAAAACGGCTTGCGTTGCTTTCCTGAGCCGAGGCGCGTTGGGGCTGTTGTTGGCTGCCCGAGGAGACTTTCCCTTTGCACAATGCAGCTGCCAGAAGCTCGTTTTGGGCCGTCGGTGCGACGGGGCCTCGGCGCTAATCGTCCGAGCTGGCTCAGGGGGTATGGCTGGGGCGTGGGCCTAGAAGGTCTACGCGCCCCCAATGCTGCTTCCCCGCCAAGGAGAACCCGTCGGGAGTGGGTTTCGGGTACCGGAGACCCCCAGCAAAGCAGCAGGGCCCAGGGAGCCAGGGGCAGCCCCGCCCCGCTTTGCCCTCTGGAGAGTGGAGGGCCGGGGGCGAAAACGGCTTGCGTTGCTTTCCTGAGCCGAGGCGCGTTGGGGCTGTTGTTGGCTGCCCGAGGAGACTTTCCCTTTGCACAATGCAGCTGCCAGAAGCTCATTTTGTGCCGTCGGTACGACGGGGCCTCGGCGCTGAGTGGCCGAGCTGGCTCAGGGGCCATGGCTGCGGCCTGGGCGCAGAAGGCCTTCGCGCGCCCAATCCTGCTTCCCCGCCAAGGAGAACCCGTGGGGAGTGGGTTTCGGGCACCGGAGACCCCCAGCAAAGCAGCAGGGCCCAGGGAGCCAGGGGCAGCCCCGCCCCACTTTGCCCTCTGGAGAGCGGAGGGCCGGAGGCGAAAACGGCTTGCGTTGCTTTCCTAAGCCGAGGCGCGTTGGGGCTGTTGTTGGCCGCCCGAGGAGACTTTCCCTTTACACAATGCAGCTGCCAGAAGCTCGTTTTGGGCCGTCGGTGCGACGGGGCCTCGTCACTGAGCGGCCGAGGTGGCTCAGGGGGCTTGGCTGGGGCGTGGGCGTAGAAGGACTTCACACGCCCAATCCTGCTTCCCCGACAAGGATAACCCGTGGCGAGTGGGTTTCGGGCATCGGAGACCCCCAGCAAAGCAGCAGGGCCCAGGGAGCCAGGGGCAGCCCCGCCCCGCTTTGCCCTCTTGAGAGCGGAGGGCCAGGGCGAAAACGGCTTGCATTGCTTTCCTAAGCCGAGGCGCGTTGGGGCTGTTGTTGGCCGCCCGAGGAGACTTTCCCTTTGCACAATGCAGCTGCCAGAGCTCATTTTGGGCCGTCGGTGCGACGGGGCCTCGGCGCTAAGCGTCTGAGCTGGCTCAGGGGGTATTGCTGGGTCGTGGGCCCAGAAGGCCTACGCGCCCCCAATTCTGCCTCCCCGTCAAGGAGAACCCGTGGGGAGTGGGTTTCGGGCACCTGAGACCCCGAGCAAAGCAGCAGGGCCCAGGGAGCCAGGGGCAGCCCCGCCCCGCTTTGCCCTCTTGAGAGCGGAGGGCCAGGGCGAAAACGGCTTGCGTTGCTTTCCTGAGCCGAGGCGCGTTGGGGCTGTTGTTGGCTGCCCGAGGAGATTTTCCCTTTGCACAATGCAGCAACCAGAAGCTCGTTTTGTCCGTCGGTGCGACGGGGCCTCGGCGCTGAGCGGCCGATGAGGCTCAGGGGGCATGGCTGCGGCCTGGGCGCAGAAGGCCTTCGCGCGCCCAATCCTGCTTCCCCGCCAAGGAGAACCCGTGGCGAGTGGGTTTCGGGCTTCGGAGATCACCAGCAAAGCAGCAGGGCCCAGGGAGCCAGGGGCAGCCCCGCCCCGCTTTGCCCTCTGGAGAGCGGAGGGCCGGGGGCGAAAACGGCTTGCGTTGCTTTCATGAGTCGAGGCGCGTTGGGGCTGTTGTTGGCTGCCCGAGGAGACTTTCCCTTTGCAGAATGCAGCCGCCAGAAACTCGTTTTAGGACGTCGGTGCGACAGGGCCTCGTCACTGAGCGGCCGAGCTGGCTCAGGTGGCATGGCTGCGGCCTGGGCGCATAAGGCCTTCGCGGGCCCAATCCTGCTTCCCAGCCAAGGAGAACCCGTGGGGAGTGGGTTTCGGGCACCGGAGACCTCCAGCAAATCAGCAGGGCCCAGGAAGCCAGGGGCAGACCCGCCCCGCTTGGCCCTCTGGAGAGCAGAGGGCCGGGGGCGAAATCGGCTTGCGTTGCTTTCCTAAGCCGAGGCGCGTTGGGGCTGTGGTTGGCTGCCCGAGGAGACTTTCCCTTTGCAGAATGCAGCCGCCAGAAACTCGTTTTGGGCCGTCTGTGAGACGGGGCCTCGGCGTTGAGCGGCCGAGGTGGCTCAGGGGGCATGGTTGGGGCGTGGGCCCAGAAGGCCTTCGCGCGCCCAATCCTGCTTCCCCGCCAAGGAGAACCCGTGGGGAGTGGGTTTCGGGCATCGGAGACCCCCAGCAAAGCAGCAGGGCCCAGGGAGCCAGGGGCAGCCCCGCCCCGCTTTCCCCTCTTGAGAGCGGAGGGCCGGGGGCGAAAACGGCTTGCGTTGCTTTCCTGAGCCGAGGCGCGTTGGGGCTGTTGTTGGCTGCCCGAGGAGACTTTCCCTTTGCACAATGCAGCTGCCAGAAGCTCGTTTTGGCCCGTCGGTGCGACGGGGCCTCGTCACTGAGCGGCCGAGATGGCTCAGTGGGCATGGCTGGGGCGTGGGCGTAGAAGGCCTTCGCGCGCCCAATCCTGCTTCCCCACCAAGGAGAACCCGTAGGGAGTGGGTTTCTGACACCTGAGACCCCCAGCAAACAGCAGGGCCCAGGGAGCCAGGGGCAGACCCGCCCCGCTTTGCCCTCTGGAGTGCGGAGGGCCGGGGCGAAAACGGCTTGCGTTGCTTTCCTGAGCCGAGGCGCGTTGGGGCTGTTGTTGGCTGCCCGAGGAGACTTTCCGTTTGCACAATGCAGCTGCCAGAAGCTCGTTTTGGGCCGTCGGTGCGACAGGGACTCGGCACTGAGCGGCCGAGCTGGCTCAGGGGGCATGGCTGCGGCCTGGGCGCAGAAGGCCTTCGCGCGCCCAATCCTGCTTCCCCGCCAAGGAGAACCCGTGGGGAGTGGGTTTCGGGCATCGGAGACCCCCAGCAAAGCAGCAGGGCCCAGGGAGCCAGGGGCAGCCCCGCCCCGCTTTGCCCTCTGGAGAGAGGAGGGCCGGGGCGAAAACGGCTTGCGTTGCTTTCCTGAGCCGAGGCGCATTGGGGCTGTTGTTGGCTGCCCGAGGAGATTTTCCCTTTGCACAATGCAGCTGCCAGAAGCTCGTTTTGGGCCGTCGGTGCGACGGGGCCTCGGCGCTGAGCGGCCGAGCTGGCTCAGGGGGCATGGCTTTGTCCTGGGCGCAGAAGGCCTTCGCGCGCCCAATCCTGCTTCCCCGCCAAGGAGAACCCGTGGGGAGTGGGTTTCGGGCACCGGAGACCCCCAGCAAAGCAGCAGGGCCCAGGGAGCCAGGGGCAGCCCCGCCCCGCTTTGCCCTCTGGAGAGCGGAGGGCCTGAGGCGAAAACGGCTTGCGTTGCTTTCCTGAGCCGAGGCGCGTTGGGGCTGTTGTTGGCTGCCCGAGGAGACTTTCCCTTTGCACAATGCAGCTGCCAGAAGCTAGTTTTGGGCCGTCGGTGCGACGGGGCCTCGGCGCTGAGAGGTCGAGCTGGCTCAAGGCGCATGGCTGCGGCCTGGGCGCAGAAGGACTTCGCGGGCCCAATCCTGCTTCCCCACCAAGGAGAACCCATGGGGAGTGGGTTTCGGGCACCGGAGACCCCCAGCAAAGCAGCAGGGCCAGGAAGCCAGGGGCAGCCCCGCCCAGCTTTGTCCTCTGGAGAGCGGAGGTCCGGGGGCGAAAAAGGCTTGCGTTGCTTTCCTGAGCTGAGGCGCGTTGGGGCTGTTGTTGGCTGCCCGAGGAGACTTTCCCTTTGCACAATGCAGCTGCCAGAAGCTAGTTTTGGGCCGTCGGTGCGACGGGGCCTCGGCGCTGAGCGGCCGAGCTGGCTCAGGGGGCATGGCTGCGTCCTGGGCGCAGAAGGCCTTCGCGCGCCCAATCCTGCTTCCCCGCCAAGGAGAACCCGTGGGGAGTGGGTTTCGGGCACCGGAGACCCCCGGCAAAGCAGCAGGGCCCAGGGAGCCAGGGGCAGCCCCGCCCCGCTTTGCCCTCTGGAGAGCGGAGGGCCGGGGCAAAAACGGCTTGCGTTGCTTTCCTGAGCCGAGGCGCGTTGGGGCTGTTGTTGGCTGCCCGAGGAGACTTTCCCTTTGCACAATGCAGCCGCCAGAAGCTCGTTTTGGGCCGTCGGTGCGACGGGGCCTCGTCACTGAGCGGCCGAACTGGCTCAGGGGGCATGGCTGGGGCGTGGTCGTAGAAGGCATTCGCGCGCCCAAACCTGCTTCCCCGCCAAGGAGAACCCGTCGGGAGTGGGTTTCGGGCACCGGAGACCCCCAGCAAAGCAGCAGGGTCCAGGGAGCCAGGGGCAGCCCCGCCCCGCTTTGCCCTCTGGAGAGTGGAGGGCCGGGGGCGAAAACGGCTTGCGTTGCTTTCCTGAGCCAAGGCGCGTTGGGGCTGTTGTTGGCTGCCCGAGGAGACTTTCCCTTTGCACAATGCAGCTGCCAGAAGCTCGTTTTGGGCCGTCGGTGCGACGGGGCCTCGGCGCTGAGCGGCCGAGCTGGATCAGGGGGCATGGTTGCGGCCTGGGCACAGAAGGTCTTCGTGCGCCCAATCCTGCTTCCCCGCCAAGGAGAACCCGTTGGGAGTGTGTTTCGAGCACCGGAGACCCCGAGCAAAGCAGCAGGGCCCAGGGAGCCAGGGGCAGCCCCGCCCCGCTTTGCCCTCTGGAGAGAGGAGGGCCGGGGGCGAAAAAGGCTTGCGTTGCATTCATGAGCGGTGGCGCGTTGGGGCTGTTGTTGGCTGCCCGAGGAGACTTTCCCTTTGCACAGTGCAGCTACCAGAAACTCGTTTTGGTCCGTCGGTGCGACGGGGCCTCGGCGCTGATCGGGCCGAGCTGGCTCAGGGGGCATGGCTGCGGCCTGGGCGCAGAATGCCTTCGCGCGCCCAATCCTGCCTCCCCGCCAATGAGAACCCGTGGGGAGTGGGTTTCGGGCACCGGAGACCCTCAGCAAAGCAGCAGGGCCCAGGGAGCCAGGGGCAGCCCCGCCCCGCTTTGCCCTCTGGAGAGCGGAGGGCCGGGGGCAAAAACGGCTTGCGTTGCTTTCCTGAGCCGAGGCGCGTTGGGGCTGTTGTTGGCTGCCCGAGGAGACTTTCCCTTTGCACAATGCAGCTGCCAGAAGCTCGTTTTGGGCCGTCGGTGCGACGGGGCCTCGTCACTGTGCGGCCGAACTGGCTCAGGGGGCATGGCTGGGGCGTGGTCGTAGAAGGACTTCGCGTGCCCAATCCTGCTTCCCCGCCAAGGAGAACCCATGGGGAGTGGGTTTCGGCATCGGAGACCCCCAGCAAAGCAGCAGGGCCCAGGGAGCCAGGGGCAGCCCCGCCCCGCTTTGCCCTCTGGAGAGTGGAGGGCCGGGGGCGAAAACGGCTTGCGTTGCTTTCCTGAGCCAAGGCGCGTTGGGGCTGTTGTTGGCTGCCCGAGGAGACTTCCCCTTTGCACAATGCAGCTGCCAGAAGCTCGTTTTGGGCCGTCGGTGCGACGGGGCCTCGGTGCTGAGCGGCCGAGCTGGATCAGGGGGCATGGTTGCGGCCTGGGCACAAAAGGTCTTCGTGTGCCCAATCCTGCATCCCCGCCAAGGAGAACCCGTTGGGAGTGGGTTTCGAGCACCGGAGACCCCCAGCAAAGCAGCAGGGCCCAGGAAGCCAGGGGCAGCCCCGCCCCGCTTTGCCATCTGGAGAGCGGAGGGCCGGGGGCGAAAACGGCTTGCGTTGCTTTCCTGAGCCGAGGCGCGTTGGGGCTGTTGTTGGCTGCCCGAGGAGACTTTCCCTTTGCACAATGCAGCTGCCAGAAGCTCGTTTTGGGCCGTCGGTGCGACGGGGCCTCGTCACTGAGCGGCCGAACTGGCTCAGGGGGCATGGCTGGGGCGTGGTCGTAGAAGGCATTCGCGCGCCCAAACCTGCTTCCCCGCCAAGGAGAACCCGTGGGGAGTGGGTTTCGGGCATCGGAGACCCCCAGCAAAGCAGCAGGGCCCAGGGAGCCAGGGGCAGCCCCGCCCCGCTTTGCCCTCTGGAGAGCGGAGGGCCTGAGGCGAAAACGGCTTGCCTTGCTTTCCTGAGCCGAGGCGCGTTGGGGCTGTTGTTGGCTGCCCGAGGAGACTTTCCCTTTGCACAATGCAGCCGCCAGAAGCTCGTTTTGGGCCGTCGGTGCGACGGGGCCTCGGCGCTGAGCGGCCGAGATGGCTCAGGCAGCATGGCTGCGGCCTGGGCGCAGAAGGCCTTCGCGCGCCCAATCCTGCTTCCCCGCCAAGGAGAACCCGTGGGGAGTGGGGTTCGGGCACCGGAGACCCCCAGCAAAGCAGAACGGCCCAGAGAGCCAGGGGCAGCCCCGCCCCGCTTTGCCCTCTGGAGAGCGGAGGGCCGGGGTCCAAAACGGCTTGCGTTGCATTCCTGAGCCAAGGCGCATTGGGGCTGTTGTTGGCTGCCCGAGGAGACTTTCCCTTTGCACAATGCAGCCGCCAGAAGCTCGTTTTGGGCCGTCGGTGCGACAGGGCCTCGGCGCTGAGCGGCCGAGCTGGCTCAGGGGGCATGGCTGCGTCCTGGGCGCAGAAGGCCTTCGCGCGCCCAATCCTGCTTCCCCGCCAAGGAGAACCCGTGGGGAGTGGGTTTCGGGCACCGGAGACCCCCAGCAAAGCAGCAGGGCCCAGGGAGCCAGGGGCAGCCCCGCCCCGCTTTGCCCTCTGGAGAGCGGAGGCCCGGGTGCGAAAACGGCTGCGTTGCTTTCTTAAGCCGAGGCGCGTTGGGGCTGTTGTTGGCTGCCGGAGGAGACTTTCCCTTTGCACAATGCAGCCGCCAGAAGCTCGTTTTGGGCCTTCGGTGCGACGGGGCCTCGGCGCTGAGCGGCCTAGTTGGCTCAGGGGGCATGGATGCGGCCTGGGCGCAAAAGGCCTTCGCACGCCCAATCCTGCTTCCCCGCCAAGGAGAACCCGTGCGGAGTGGGTTTCGGGCACCGGAGACCCCCAGCAAATCAGCAGGGCCCAGGGAGCCAGGGGCAGCACCGCCCCGCTTTGCCCTCTGGAGAGCGGAGGGCTGGGGGCGAAAACGGCTTGCGTTGCTTTCCTGAGCTGAGGCGCGTTGGGGCTATTGTTGGCTGCCCGAGGAGACTTTCCCTTTGCACAATGCAGCTGCCAGAAGCTCATTTTGGGCCGTCGGTGCGACGGGGCCTCGGCGCTGAGCGGCCGAGCTGGCTCAGGGGCCATGGCTGCGGCCTAGGCGCAGAAGGACTTCGCGCGCCCAATCCTGCTTCCCCGCCAAGGAGAACCCGTGGGGAGTGGGTTTCGGGCACCGGAGACCCCCAGCAAAGCAGCAGGGCCCAGGGAGCCAGGGGCAGCCCCGCCCCGCTTTGCCCTCTGGAGAGCGGAGGGCCAGGGCGAAAACGGCTTGCATTGCTTTCCTAAGCCGAGGCGCGTTGGGGCTGTTGTTGGCCGCCCTAGGAGACTTTCCCTTTGCACAATGCAGCTGCCAGAAGCTCGTTTTGGGCCGTCGGTGCGACGGGGCCTCGGCGCTAAGCGTCCGAGCTGGCTCAGGGGGTATTGCTGGGGCGTGGGCCCAGAAGGCCTACGCGCCCCAATTCTGCCTCCCCGTCAAGGAGAACCCGTGGGGAGTGGGTTTCGGGCACGTGAGACCCCCAGCAAAGCAGCAGGGCCCAGGGAGCCAGGGGCAGCCCCGCCCCGCTTTGCCCTCTGGAGAGCGGAGGCCCGGGGCGAAAACGGCTTGCGTTGCTTTCCTGAGCCGAGGCGCGTTGAGGCTGTTGTTGGCTGCCTGAGGAGACTTTCCCTTTGCACAATGCAGCTGCCAGAAGCTCGTTTTGGGCCGTCGGTGCGACGGGGCCTCGGCGCTGAGCGTCCGAGCTGGCTCAGGGGGTATGGCTGGGGCATGGGCTTAGAAGGTCTACGCGCCCCCAATTCTGCTTCCCCGCCAAGGAGTACCCGTGGGGAGTGGGTTTCGGGCACCGGAGACCCCCAGCAAATCAGCAGGTCCAAGGGAGCCAGGGGCAGCCCCGCCCGGCTTTGCCCTCTGGAGAGCGGAGGGCCGGGGGCGAAAACGGCTTGCGTTGCTTTCATGAGCCGAGGCGCGTTGGGGCTGTTGTTGGCTGCCCGAGGAGACTTTCCCTTTGCACAATGCAGCTACCAGAAGCTCGTTTTGGGCCGTCGGTGCGACGGGGCCTCGGCGCTGAGCGGCCGAGCTGGCTCAGGGGGCATGGATGCGGCCTGGGGGCAAAAGGCCTTCGCACGCCCAATCCTGCTTCCCCTCCAAGGAGAACACGTGGGGAGTGAGTTTCGGGCACCGGAGACCCCCAGCAAATCAGCAGGGCCCAGGGAGCCAGGGGCAGCCCCGCCCCGCTTTGCCCTCTGGAGAGCGGAGGGCCGGGGGCGAAAACGGCTTGCGTTGCTTTCCTGAGCTGAGGCGCGTTGGGGCTGTTGTTGGCTGCCCGAGGAGACTTTCCCTTTGCACAATGCAGCTGCCAGAAGCTCGTTTTGGGCCGTCGGTGCGACAGGGCCTCGTCACTGAGCGGCCTAGGTGGCTCAGGGGGCTTGGCTGGGGCGTGGGCGTAGAAGGACTTCACACGCCCAATCCTGCTTCCCCGACAAGGATAACCCGTGGCGAGTGGGTTTCGGGCATCGGAGACCCCCAGCAAAGCAGCAGGGCCCAGGGAGCCAGGGGCAGCCCCACCCCGCTTTGCCCTCTGGAGAGCGGAGGGCCAGGGCGAAAACGGCTTGCATTGCTTTCCTAAGCCGAGGCGCGTTGGGGCTGTTGTTGGCCGCCCGAGGAGACTTTCCCTTTGCACAATGCAGCTGCCAGAAGCTCGTTTTGGGCCGTCGGTGTGACGGGGCCTCGGCGCTAAGCGTCTGAGCTGGCTCAGGGGGTATTGCTGGGGCGTGGGCCCAGAAGGCCTACGCGCCCCCAATTCTGCCTCCCCGTCAAGGAGAACCCGTGGGGAGTGGGTTTCGGGCACCTGAGACCCCCAGCAAATCAGCAGGGCCCAGGGAGCCAGGGGCAGCCCCGCCCCGCTTTGCCCTCTGGAGAGAGGAGGGCCGGGGGCGAAAACGGCTTGCGTTGCTTTCCTGAGCCGAGGCGCGTTGGGGCTGTTGTTGGCTGCCCGAGGAGACTTTCCCTTTGCACAATGCAGCTGCCAGAAGCTCGTTTTGGGCCGTCGGTTCGACGGGGCCTCGGCGCTGAGCGGCCGAGCTGGCTCAGGGGGCATGGCTGCGTCCTGGGCGCAGAAGGCCTTCGCGCGCCCAATCCTGCTTCCCCGCCAAGGAGAACCCGTGGGGAGTGGGTTTCGGGCACTGGAGACCCCCAGCAAAGCAGCAGGGCCCAGGGGGCCAGGGACAGCCCCGCCCCACTTTGCCCTCTTGAGAGCGGAGGGCCGGGGGCGAAAACGGCTTGCGTTGCTTTCCTGAGCCGAGGCGCGTTGGGGCTGTTGTTGGCTGCCCGAGGAGACTTTCCCTTTGCACAATGCAGCTGCCAGAAGCTCGTTTTGGGCCGTCGGTGCGACGGGGCCTCGGCGCTGAGCGTCCGAGCTGGCTCAGGGGGTATGGCTGGGGCATGGGCTTAGAAGGTCTACGCGCCCCCAATTCTGCTTCCCCGCCAAGGAGTACCCGTGGGGAGTGGGTTTCGGGCACCGGAGACCCCCAGCAAATCAGCAGGTCCAAGGGAGCCAGGGGCAGCCCCGCCCGGCTTTGCCCTCTGGAGAGCGGAGGGCCGGGGGCGAAAACGGCTTGCGTTGCTTTCATGAGCCGAGGCGCGTTGGGGCTGTTGTTGGCTGCCCGAGGAGACTTTCCCTTTGCACAATGCAGCTACCAGAAGCTCGTTTTGGGCCGTCGGTGCGACGGGGCCTCGGCGCTGAGCGGCCGAGGTGGCTCAGGGGGCATGGATGCGGCCTGGGGGCAAAAGGCCTTCGCACGCCCAATCCTGCTTCCCCTCCAAGGAGAACACGTGGGGAGTGAGTTTCGGGCACCGGAGACCCCCAGCAAATCAGCAGGGCCCAGGGAGCCAGGGGCAGCCCCGCCCCGCTTTGCCCTCTGGAGAGCGGAGGGCCGGGGGCGAAAACGGCTTGCGTTGCTTTCCTGAGCTGAGGCGCGTTGGGGCTGTTGTTGGCTGCCCGAGGAGACTTTCCCTTTGCACAATGCAGCTGCCAGAAGCTCGTTTTGGGCCGTCGGTGTGACGGGGCCTCGGCGCTAAGCGTCTGAGCTGGCTCAGGGGGTATTGCTGGGGCGTGGGCCCAGAAGGCCTACGCGCCCCCAATTCTGCCTCCCCGTCAAGGAGAACCCGTGGGGAGTGGGTTTCGGGCACCTGAGACCCCCAGCAAATCAGCAGGGCCCAGGGAGCCAGGGGCAGCCCCGCCCCGCTTTGCCCTCTGGAGAGAGGAGGGCCGGGGGCGAAAACGGCTTGCGTTGCTTTCCTGAGCCGAGGCGCGTTGGGGCTGTTGTTGGCTGCCCGAGGAGACTTTCCCTTTGCACAATGCAGCTGCCAGAAGCTCGTTTTGGGCCGTCGGTTCGACGGGGCCTCGGCGCTGAGCGGCCGAGCTGGCTCAGGGGGCATGGCTGCGTCCTGGGCGCAGAAGGCCTTCGCGCGCCCAATCCTGCTTCCCCGCCAAGGAGAACCCGTGGGGAGTGGGTTTCGGGCACTGGAGACCCCCAGCAAAGCAGCAGGGCCCAGGGGGCCAGGGACAGCCCCGCCCCACTTTGCCCTCTTGAGAGCGGAGGGCCGCGGGCGAAAATGGCTTGCGTTGCTTTCCTGAGCCGAGGCGCGTTGGGGCTGTTGTTGGCTGCCCGAGGAGACTTTCCCTTTGCACAATGCAGCTGCCAGAAGCTCGTTTTGGGCCGTCGGTGCGACGGGGCCTCGTCACTGAGCGGCCGAGTTGGCTCAGGGGGCATGGCTGCGGCCTGGGCGCAGAAGGTCTTCGCGCGCCCAATCCTGCTTCCCCACCAAGGAGAACCCGTAGGGAGTGGGTTTCGGGCACCTGAGACCCCCAGCAAAGCAGCAGGGCCCAGGGAGCCAGGGGCAGCCCCGCCCCGCTTTGCCCTCTTGAGAGCGGAGGGCCAGGGCGAAAACGGCTTGCGTTGCTTTCCTGAGCCGAGGCGCGTTGGGGCTGTTGTTGGCTGCCCGAGGAGACTTTCCCTTTGCACAATGCAGCTGCCAGAAGCTCATTTTTGGCCGTCGGTGTGATGGGGCCTCGGCGCTGAGCGGCCGAGCAGGCTCATGGGGCATTGCTGCGGCCTGGGCGCAGAAGGACTTCGCGCGCCCAATCCTGCTTCCCCGCCAAGGAGAACCCGTGGGGAGTGGGTTTCGGGCATCGGAGACCCCCAGCAAAGCAGCAGGGCCCAGGATGCCAGGGGCAGCCCCGCCCCGCTTTGCCCTCTGGAGAGCGGAGGCCCCTGTGCGAAAACTGCTTGCGTTGCTTTCTTAAGCCGAGGCGCGTTGGGGCTGTTGTTGGCTGCCGGAGGAGACTTTCCCTTTGCACAATGCAGCTGCCAGAAGCTCGTTTTGGGCCGTCGGTGCGACGGGGCCTCGGCGCTAATCGTCCGAGCTGGCTCAGGGGGTATGGCTGGGGCGTGGGCCTAGAAGGTCTACGCGCCCCCAATGCTGCTTCCCCGCCAAGGAGAACCCGTCGGGAGTGGGTTTCGGGTACCGGAGACCCCCAGCAAAGCAGCAGGGCCCAGGGAGCCAGGGGCAGCCCCGCCCCGCTTTGCCCTCTGGAGAGCGGAGGGCCGGGGGCGAAAACGGCTTGCGTTGCTTTCCTGAGCCGAGGCGCGTTGGGGCTGTTGTTGGCTGCCCGAGGAGACTTTCCCTTTGCACAATGCAGCTGCCAGAAGCTCATTTTGTGCCGTCGGTACGACGGGGCCTCGGCGATGAGCGGCCGAGCTGGCTCAGGGGCCATGGCTGCGGCCTGGGCGCAGAAGGCCTTCGCGCGCCCAATCCTGCTTCCCCGCCAAGGAGAACCCGTGGGGAGTGGGTTTCGGGCACCGGAGACCCCCAGCAAAGCAGCAGGGCCCAGGGAGCCAGGGGCAGCCCCGCCCCACTTTGCCCTCTGGAGAGCGGAGGGCCGGAGGCGAAAACGGCTTGCGTTGCTTTCCTAAGCCGAGGCGCGTTGGGGCTGTTGTTGGCCGCCCGAGGAGACTTTCCCTTTGCACAATGCAGCTGCCAGAAGCTCGTTTTGGGCCGTCGGTGCGACGGGGCCTCGTCACTGAGCGGCCGAGGTGGCTCAGGGGGCTTGGCTGGGGCGTGGGCGTAGAAGGACTTCACACGCCCAATCCTGCTTCCCCGACAAGGATAACCCGTGGCGAGTGGGTTTCGGGCATCGGAGACCCCCAGCAAAGCAGCAGGGCCCAGGGAGCCAGGGGCAGCCCCGCCCCGCTTTGCCCTCTTGAGAGCGGAGGGCCAGGGCGAAAACGGCTTGCATTGCTTTCCTAAGCCGAGGCGCGTTGGGGCTGTTGTTGGCCGCCCGAGGAGACTTTCCCTTTGCACAATGCAGCTGCCAGAGCTCATTTTGGGCCGTCGGTGCGACGGGGCCTCGGCGCTAAGCGTCTGAGCTGGCTCAGGGGGTATTGCTGGGGCGTGGGCCCAGAAGGCCTACGCGCCCCCAATTCTGCCTCCCCGTCAAGGAGAACCCGTGGGGAGTGGGTTTCGGGCACCTGAGACCCCGAGCAAAGCAGCAGGGCCCAGGGAGCCAGGGGCAGCCCCGCCCCGCTTTGCCCTCTTGAGAGCGGAGGGCCAGGGCGAAAACGGCTTGCGTTGCTTTCCTGAGCCGAGGCGCGTTGGGGCTGTTGTTGGCTGCCCGAGGAGATTTTCCCTTTGCACAATGCAGCTACCAGAAGCTCGTTTTGTCCGTCGGTGCGACGGGGCCTCGGCGCTGAGCGGCCGATGAGGCTCAGGGGGCATGGCTGCGGCCTGGGCGCAGAAGGCCTTCGCGCGCCCAATCCTGCTTCCCCGCCAAGGAGAACCCGTGGCGAGTGGGTTTCGGGCTTCGGAGATCACCAGCAAAGCAGCAGGGCCCAGGGAGCCAGGGGCAGCCCCGCCCCGCTTTGCCCTCTGGAGAGCGGAAGGCCGGGGGCGAAAACGGCTTGCGTTGCTTTCATGAGTCGAGGCGCGTTGGGGCTGTTGTTGGCTGCCCGAGGAGACTTTCCCTTTGCAGAATGCAGCCGCCAGAAACTCGTTTTAGGACGTCGGTGCGACAGGGCCTCGTCACTGAGCGGCCGAGCTGGCTCAGGTGGCATGGCTGCGGCCTGGGCGCATAAGGCCTTCGCGGGCCCAATCCTGCTTCCCAGCCAAGGAGAACCCGTGGGGAGTGGGTTTCGGGCACCGGAGACCTCCAGCAAATCAGCAGGGCCCAGGAAGCCAGGGGCAGACCCGCCCCGCTTGGCCCTCTGGAGAGCAGAGGGCCGGGGGCGAAATCGGCTTGCGTTGCTTTCCTAAGCCGAGGCGCGTTGGGGCTGTGGTTGGCTGCCCGAGGAGACTTTCCCTTTGCAGAATGCAGCCGCCAGAAACTCGTTTTGGGCCGTCTGTGAGACGGGGCCTCGGCGTTGAGCGGCCGAGGTGGCTCAGGGGGCATGATTGGGGCGTGGGCCCAGAAGGCCTTCGCGCGCCCAATCCTGCTTCCCCGCCAAGGAGAACCCGTGGGGAGTGGGTTTCGGGCATCGGAGACCCCCAGCAAAGCAGCAGGGCCCAGGGAGCCAGGGGCAGCCCCGCCCCGCTTTGCCCTCTTGAGAGCGGAGGGCCGGGGGCGAAAACGGCTTGCGTTGCTTTCCTGAGCCGAGGCGCGTTGGGGCTGTTGTTGGCTGCCCGAGGAGACTTTCCCTTTGCACAATGCAGCTGCCAGAAGCTCGTTTTGGCCCGTCGGTGCGACGGGGCCTCGTCACTGAGCGGCCGAGTTGGCTCAGTGGGCATGGCTGGGGCGTGGGCGTAGAAGGCCTTCGCGCGCCCAATCCTGCTTCCCCACCAAGGAGAACCCGTAGGGAGTGGGTTTCTGGCACCTGAGACCCCCAGCAAAGCAGCAGGGCCCAGGGAGCCAGGGGCAGACCCGCCACGCTTTGCCCTCTGGAGAGCGGAGGGCCGGGGCGAAAACGGCTTGCGTTGCTTTCCTGAGCCGAGGCGCGTTGGGGCTGTTGTTGGCTGCCCGAGGAGACTTTCCGTTTGCACAATGCAGCTGCCAGAAGCTCGTTTTGGGCCGTCGGTGCGACGGGGACTCGGCGCTGAGCGGCCGAGCTGGCTCAGGGGGCATGGCTGCGGCCTGGGCGCAGAAGGCCTTCGCGCGCCCAATCCTGCTTCCCCGCCAAGGAGAACCCGTGGGGAGTGGGTTTCGGGCATCGGAGACCCCCAGCAAAGCAGCAGGGCCCAGGGAGCCAGGGGCAGCCCCGCCCCGCTTTGCCCTCTGGAGAGAGGAGGGCCGGGGCGAAAACGGCTTGCGTTGCTTTCCTGAGCCGAGGCGCGTTGGGGCTGTTGTTGGCTACCCGAGGAGATTTTCCCTTTGCACAATGCAGCTGCCAGAAGCTCGTTTTGGGCCGTCGGTGCGACGGGGCCTCGGCGCTGAGCGGCCGAGCTGGCTCAGGGGGCATGGCTGCGTCCTGGGCGCAGAAGGCCTTCGCGCGCCCAATCCTGCTTACCCGCCAAGGAGAACCCGTGGGGAGTGGGTTTCGGGCATCGGAGACCCCCAGCAAAGCAGCAGGGCCCAGGATGCCAGGGGCAGCCCCGCCCCGCTTTGCCCTCTGGAGAGCGGAGGCCCGGGTGCGAAAACGGCTTGCGTTGCTTTCTTAAGCCGAGGCGCGTTGGGGCTGTGGTTGGCTGCCGGAGGAGACTTTCCCTTTGCACAATGCAGCTGCCAGAAGCTCGTTTTGGGCCGTCGGTGCGACGGGTCCTCGTCACTGAGCGGCCGAGTTGGCTCAGGGGGCTTGGCTGGGGCGTGGGCGTAGAAGGACTTCACACGCCCAATCCTGCTTCCCCGACAAGGATAAACCGTGGCGAGTGGGTTTCGGGCATCGGAGACCCCCAGCAAAGCAGCAGGGCCCAGGGAGCCAGGGGCAGCCCCGCCCCGCTTTGCCCTCTGGAGAGCGGAGGCCCGGGGCGAAAACGGCTTGCGTTGCTTTCCTGAGCCGAGGCGCGTTGGGGCTGTTGTTGGCTGCCCGAGGAGACTTTCCGTTTGCACAATGCAGCTGCCAGAAGCTCGTTTTGGGCCGTCGGTGCGACAGGGATTCGGCACTGAGCGGCCGAGCTGGCTCAGGGGGCATGGCTGCGGCCTGGGCGCAGAAGGCCTTCGCGCGCCCAATCCTGCTTCCCCGCCAAGGAGAACCCGTGGGGAGTGGGTTTCGGGCATCGGAGACCCCCAGCAAAGCAGCAGGGCCCAGGGAGCCAGGGGCAGCCCCGCCCCGCTTTGCCCTCTGGAGAGAGGAGGGCCGGGGCGAAAACGGCTTGCGTTGCTTTCCTGAGCCGAGGCGCATTGGGGCTGTTGTTGGCTGCCCGAGGAGATTTTCCCTTTGCACAATGCAGCTGCCAGAAGCTCGTTTTGGGCCGTCGGTGCGACGGGGCCTCGGCGCTGAGCGGCCGAGCTGGCTCAGGGGGCATGGCTGCGTCCTGGGCGCAGAAGGCCTTCGCGCGCCCAATCCTGCTTCCCCGCCAAGGAGAACCCGTGGGGAGTGGGTTTCGGGCACCGGAGACCCCCAGCAAAGCAGCAGGGCCCAGGGAGCCAGGGGCAGCCCCGCCCCGCTTTGCCCTCTGGAGAGCGGAGGGCCTGAGGCGAAAACGGCTTGCGTTGCTTTCCTGAGCCGAGGCGCGTTGGGGCTGTTGTTGGCTGCCCGAGGAGACTTTCCCTTTGCACAATGCAGCTGCCAGAAGCTAGTTTTGGGCCGTCGGTGCGACGGGGCCTCGGCGCTGAGAGGTCGAGCTAGCTCAAGGCGCATGGCTGCGGCCTGGGCGCAGAAGGACTTCGCGGGCCCAATCCTGCCTCCCCACCAAGGAGAACCCGTGGGGAGTGGGTTTCGGGCACCGGAGACCCCCAGCAAAGCAGCAGGGCCAGGAAGCCAGGGGCAGCCCCGCCCAGCTTTGTCCTCTGGAGAGCGGAGGTCCGGGGGCGAAAAAGGCTTGCGTTGCTTTCCTGAGCTGAGGCGCGTTGGGGCTGTTGTTGGCTGCCCGAGGAGACTTTCCCTTTGCACAATGCAGCTGCCAGAAGCTAGTTTTGGGCCGTCGGTGCGACGGGGCCTCGGCGCTGAGCGGCCGAGCTGGCTCAGGGGGCATGGCTGCGTCCTGGGCGCAGAAGGCCTTCGCGCGCCCAATCCTGCTTCCCCGCCAAGGAGAACCCGTGGGGAGTGGGTTTCGGGCACCGGAGACCCCCGGCAAAGCAGCAGGGCCCAGGGAGCCAGGGGCAGCCCCGCCCCGCTTTGCCCTCTGGAGAGCGGAGGGCCGGGGCAAAAACGGCCTGCGTTGCTTTCCTGAGCCGAGGCGCGTTGGGGCTGTTGTTGGCTGCCCGAGGAGACTTTCCCTTTGCACAATGCAGCCGCCAGAAGCTCGTTTTGGGCCGTCGGTGCGACGGGGCCTCGTCACTGAGCGGCCGAACTGGCTCAGGGGGCATGGCTGGGGCGTGGTCGTAGAAGGCATTCGCGCGCCCAAACCTGCTTCCCCGCCAAGGAGAACCCGTCGGGAGTGGGTTTCGGGCACCGGAGACCCCCAGCAAAGCAGCAGGGTCCAGGGAGCCAGGGGCAGCCCCGCCCCGCTTTGCCCTCTGGAGAGTGGAGGGCCGGGGGCGAAAACGGCTTGCGTTGCTTTCCTGAGCCAAGGCGCGTTGGGGCTGTTGTTGGCTGCCCGAGGAGACTTTCCCTTTGCACAATGCAGCTGCCAGAAGCTCGTTTTGGGCCGTCGGTGCGACGGGGCCTCGGCGCTGAGCGGCCGAGCTGGATCAGGGGGCATGGTTGCGGCCTGGGCACAGAAGGTCTTCGTGCGCCCAATCCTGCTTCCCCGCCAAGGAGAACCCGTGGGGAGTGTGTTTCGAGCACCGGAGACCCCCAGCAAAGCAGCAGGGCCCAGGGAGCCAGGGGCAGCCCCGCCCCGCTTTGCCCTCTGGAGAGCGGAGGGCCGGGGGCGAAAAAGGCTTGCGTTGCATTCATGAGCGGTGGCGCGTTGGGGCTGTTGTTGGCTGCCCGAGGAGACTTTCCCTTTGCACAGTGCAGCTACCAGAAACTCGTTTTGGTCCGTCGGTGCGACGGGGCCTCGGCGCTGATCGGGCCGAGCTGGCTCAGGGGGCATGGCTGCGGCCTGGGCGCAGAATGCCTTCGCGCGCCCAATCCTGCCTCCCCGCCAATGAGAACCCGTGGGGAGTGGGTTTCGGGCACCGGAGACCCTCAGCAAAGCAGCAGGGCCCAGGGAGCCAGGGGCAGCCCCGCCCCGCTTTGCCCTCTGGAGAGCGGAGGGCCGGGGGCAAAAACGGCTTGCGTTGCTTTCCTGAGCCGAGGCGCGTTGGGGCTGTTGTTGGCTGCCCGAGGAGACTTTCCCTTTGCACAATGCAGCTGCCAGAAGCTCGTTTTGGGCCGTCGGTGCGACGGGGCCTCGTCACTGTGCGGCCGAACTGGCTCAGGGGGCATGGCTGGGGCGTGGTCGTAGAAGGACTTCGCGTGCCCAATCCTGCTTCCCCGCCAAGGAGAACCCATGGGGAGTGGGTTTCGGCATCGGAGACCCCCAGCAAAGCAGCAGGGCCCAGGGAGCCAGGGGCAGCCCCGCCCCGCTTTGCCCTCTGGAGAGTGGAGGGCCGGGGGCGAAAACGGCTTGCGTTGCTTTCCTGAGCCAAGGCGCGTTGGGGCTGTTGTTGGCTGCCCGAGGAGACTTCCCCTTTGCACAATGCAGCTGCCAGAAGCTCGTTTTGGGCCGTCGGTGCGACGGGGCCTCGGTGCTGAGCGGCCGAGCTGGATCAGGGGGCATGGTTGCGGCCTGGGCACAGAAGGTCTTCGTGTGCCCAATCCTGCTTCCCCGCCAAGGAGAACCCGTTGGGAGTGGGTTTCGAGCACCGGAGACCCCCAGCAAAGCAGCAGGGCCCAGGGAGCCAGGGGCAGCCCCGCCCCGCTTTGCCATCTGGAGAGCGGAGGGCCGGGGGCGAAAACGGCTTGCGTTGCTTTCCTGAGCCGAGGCGCGTTGGGGCTGTTGTTGGCTGCCCGAGGAGACTTTCCCTTTGCACAATGCAGCTGCCAGAAGCTCGTTTTGGGCCGTCGGTGCGACGGGGCCTCGTCACTGAGCGGCCGAACTGGCTCAGGGGGCATGGCTGGGGCGTGGTCGTAGAAGGCATTCGCGCGCCCAAACCTGCTTCCCCGCCAAGGAGAACCCGTGGGGAGTGGGTTTCGGGCATCGGAGACCCCCAGCAAAGCAGCAGGGCCCAGGGAGCCAGGGGCAGCCCCGCCCCGCTTTGCCCTCTGGAGAGCGGAGGGCCTGAGGCGAAAACGGCTTGCCTTGCTTTCCTGAGCCGAGGCGCGTTGGGGCTGTTGTTGGCTGCCCGAGGAGACTTTCCCTTTGCACAATGCAGCTGCCAGAAGCTCGTTTTGGGCCGTCGGTGCGACGGAGCCTCGGCGCTGAGCGGCCGAGATGGCTCAGGCAGCATGGCTGCGGCCTGGGCGCAGAAGGCCTTCGCGCGCCCAATCCTGCTTCCCCGCCAAGGAGAACCCGTGGGGAGTGGGGTTCGGGCACCGGAGACCCCCAGCAAAGCAGAACGGCCCAGAGAGCCAGGGGCAGCCCCGCCCCGCTTTGCCCTCTGGAGAGCGGAGGGCCGGGGTCCAAAACGGCTTGCGTTGCATTCCTGAGCCAAGGCGCATTGGGGCTGTTGTTGGCTGCCCGAGGAGACTTTCCCTTTGCACAATGCAGCCGCCAGAAGCTCGTTTTGGGCCGTCGGTGCGACAGGGCCTCGGCGCTGAGCGGCCGAGCTGGCTCAGGGGGCATGGCTGCGTCCTGGGCGCAGAAGGCCTTCGCGCGCCCAATCCTGCTTCCCCGCCAAGGAGAACCCGTGGGGAGTGGGTTTCGGGCACCGGAGACCCCCAGCAAAGCAGCAGGGCCCAGGGAGCCAGGGGCAGCCCCGCCCCGCTTTGCCCTCTGGAGAGCGGAGGCCCGGGTGCGAAAACGGCTGCGTTGCTTTCTTAAGCCGAGGCGCGTTGGGGCTGTTGTTGGCTGCCGGAGGAGACTTTCCCTTTGCACAATGCAGCTGCAAGAAGCTCGTTTTGGGCCGTCGGTGCGACGGGGCCTCGGCGCTAATCGTCCGAGCTGGCTCAGGGGGTATGGCTGGGGCGTGGGCCTAGAAGGTCTACGCGCCCCCAATTCTGCTTCCCCGCCAAGGAGAACCCGTCGGGAGTGGGTTTCGGGTACCGGAGACCCCCAGCAAAGCAGCAGGGCCCAGGGAGCCAGGGGCAGCCCCGCCCCGCTTTGCCCTCTGGAGAGCAGAGGGCCGGGGGCGAAAACGGCTTGCGTTGCTTTCCTGAGCCGAGGCGCGTTGAGGCTGTTGTTGGCTGCCTGAGGAGACTTTCCCTTTGCACAATGCAGCTGCCAGAAGCTCGTTTTGGGCCGTCGGTGCGACGGGGCCTCGTCACTGAGCGTCCGAGCTGGCTCAGGGGGTATGGCTGGGGCATGGGCTTAGAAGGTCTACGCGCCCCCAATTCTGCTTCCCCGCCAAGGAGTACCCGTGGGGAGTGGGTTTCGGGCACCGGAGACCCCCAGCAAATCAGCAGGTCCAAGGGAGCCAGGGGCCGAGGTGGCTCAGGGGGCATGGATGCGGCCTGGGGGCAAAAGGCCTTCGCAAGCCCAATCCTGCTTCCCCTCCAAGGAGAACACGTGGGGAGTGAGTTTCGGGCACCGGAGACCCCCAGCAAATCAGCAGGGCCCAGGGAGCCAGGGGCAGCCCCGCCCCGCTTTGCCCTCTGGAGAGCGGAGGGCCGGGGGCGAAAACGGCTTGCGTTGCTTTCCTGAGCTGAGGCGCGTTGGGGCTGTTGTTGGCTGCCCGAGGAGACTTTCCCTTTGCACAATGCAGCTGCCAGAAGCTCATTTTTTGCCGTCGGTGCGACGGGGCCTCGGTGCTGAGCGGCCGAGCTGGCTCAGGGGCCATGGCTGCGGCCTGGGCGCAGAAGGCCTTCGCGCGCCCAATCCTGCTTCCCCGCCAAGGAGAACCCGTGGGGAGTGGGTTTCGGGCACCGGAGACCCCCAGCAAAGCAGCAGGGCCCAGGGAGCCAGGGGCAGCCCCGCCCCACTTTGCCCTCTGGAGAGCAGAGGGCCGGAGGCGAAAACGGCTAGCGTTGCTTTCCTAAGCCGAGGCGCGTTGGGGCTGTTGTTGGCCGCCCGAGGAGACTTTCCCTTTGCACAATGCAGCTGCCAGAAGCTCGTTTTGGGCCGTCGGTGCGACAGGGCCTCGTCACTGAGCGGCCTAGGTGGCTCAGGGGGCTTGGCTGGGGCGTGGGCGTAGAAGGACTTCACACGCCCAATCCTGCTTCCCCGACAAGGATAACCCGTGGCGAGTGGGTTTCGGGCATCGGAGACCCCCAGCAAAGCAGCAGGGCCCAGGGAGCCAGGGGCAGCCCCACCCCGCTTTGCCCTCTGGAGAGCGGAGGGCCAGGGCGAAAACGGCTTGCATTGCTTTCCTAAGCCGAGGCGCGTTGGGGCTGTTGTTGGCCGCCCGAGGAGACTTTCCCTTTGCACAATGCAGCTGCCAGAAGCTCGTTTTGGGCCGTCGGTGTGACGGGGCCTCGGCGCTAAGCGTCTGAGCTGGCTCAGGGGGTATTGCTGGGGCGTGGGCCCAGAAGGCCTACGCGCCCCCAATTCTGCCTCCCCGTCAAGGAGAACCCGTGGGGAGTGGGTTTCGGGCACCTGAGACCCCCAGCAAAGCAGCAGGGCCCAGGGAGCCAGGGGCAGCCCCGCCCCGCTTTGCCCTCTGGAGAGCAGAGGGCCGGGGGCGAAAACGGCTTGTGTTGCTTTCATGAGCCTAGGCGCATTGGGGCTGTTGTTGGCTGCCCGAGGAGACTTTCCCTTTGCACAATGCAGCCGCCAGAAGCTCGTTTTGGGCCTTCGGTGCGACGGGGCCTCGGCGCTGAGCGGCCTAGTTGGCTCAGGGGGCATGGATGCGGCCTGGGCGCAAAAGGCCTTCGCACGCCCAATCCTGCTTCCCCGCCAAGGAGAACCCGTGCGGAGTGGGTTTCGGGCACCGGAGACCCCCAGCAAATCAGCAGGGCCCAGGGAGCCAGGGGCAGCACCGCCCCGCTTTGCCCTCTGGAGAGCGGAGGGCTGGGGGCGAAAACGGCTTGCGTTGCTTTCCTGAGCTGAGGCGCGTTGGGGCTATTGTTGGCTGCCCGAGGAGACTTTCCCTTTGCACAATGCAGCTGCCAGAAGCTCATTTTGGGCCGTCGGTGCGACGGGGCCTCGGCGCTGAGCGGCCGAGCTGGCTCAGGGGCCATGGCTGCGGCCTAGGCGCAGAAGGACTTCGCGCGCCCAATCCTGCTTCCCCGCCAAGGAGAACCCGTGGGGAGTGGGTTTCGGGCACCGGAGACCCCCAGCAAAGCAGCAGGGCCCAGGGAGCCAGGGGCAGCCCCGCCCCGCTTTGCCCTCTGGAGAGCGGAGGGCCAGGGCGAAAACGGCTTGCATTGCTTTCCTAAGCCGAGGCGCGTTGGGGCTGTTGTTGGCCGCCCTAGGAGACTTTCCCTTTGCACAATGCAGCTGCCAGAAGCTCGTTTTGGGCCGTCGGTGCGACGGGGCCTCGGCGCTAAGCGTCCGAGCTGGCTCAGGGGGTATTGCTGGGGCGTGGGCCCAGAAGGCCTACGCGCCCCAATTCTGCCTCCCCGTCAAGGAGAACCCGTGGGGAGTGGGTTTCGGGCACGTGAGACCCCCAGCAAAGCAGCAGGGCCCAGGGAGCCAGGGGCAGCCCCGCCCCGCTTTGCCCTCTGGAGAGCGGAGGCCCGGGGCGAAAACGGCTTGCGTTGCTTTCCTGAGCCGAGGCGCGTTGAGGCTGTTGTTGGCTGCCTGAGGAGACTTTCCCTTTGCACAATGCAGCTGCCAGAAGCTCGTTTTGGGCCGTCGGTGCGACGGGGCCTCGGCGCTGAGCGTCCGAGCTGGCTCAGGGGGTATGGCTGGGGCATGGGCTTAGAAGGTCTACGCGCCCCCAATTCTGCTTCCCCGCCAAGGAGTACCCGTGGGGAGTGGGTTTCGGGCACCGGAGACCCCCAGCAAATCAGCAGGTCCAAGGGAGCCAGGGGCAGCCCCGCCCGGCTTTGCCCTCTGGAGAGCGGAGGGCCGGGGGCGAAAACGGCTTGCGTTGCTTTCATGAGCCGAGGCGCGTTGGGGCTGTTGTTGGCTGCCCGAGGAGACTTTCCCTTTGCACAATGCAGCTACCAGAAGCTCGTTTTGGGCCGTCAGTGCGACGGGGCCTCGGCGCTGAGCAGCCGAGGTGGCTCAGGGGGCATGGATGCGGCCTGGGGGCAAAAGGCCTTCGCACGCCCAATCCTGCTTCCCCTCCAAGGAGAACACGTGGGGAGTGAGTTTCGGGCACCGGAGACCCCCAGCAAATCAGCAGGGCCCAGGGAGCCAGGGGCAGCCCCGCCCCGCTTTGCCCTCTGGAGAGCGGAGGGCCGGGGGCGAAAACGGCTTGCGTTGCTTTCCTGAGCTGAGGCGCGTTGGGGCTGTTGTTGGCTGCCCGAGGAGACTTTCCCTTTGCACAATGCAGCTGCCAGAAGCTCATTTTGTGCCGTCGGTGCGACGGGGCCTCGGTGCTGAGCGGCCGAGCTGGCTCAGGGGCCATGGCTGCGGCCTGGGCGCAGAAGGCCTTCGCGCGCCCAATCCTGCTTCCCCGCCAAGGAGAACCCGTGCGGAGTGGGTTTCGGGCACCGGAGACCCCCAGCAAAGCAGCAGGGCCCAGGGAGCCAGGGGCAGCCCCGCCCCACTTTGCCCTCTGGAGAGCAGAGGGCCGGAGGCGAAAACGGCTAGCGTTGCTTTCCTAAGCCGAGGCGCGTTGGGGCTGTTGTTGGCCGCCCGAGGAGACTTTCCCTTTGCACAATGCAGCTGCCAGAAGCTCGTTTTGGGCCGTCGGTGCGACAGGGCCTCGTCACTGAGCGGCCTAGGTGGCTCAGGGGGCTTGGCTGGGGCGTGGGCGTAGAAGGACTTCACACGCCCAATCCTGCTTCCCCGACAAGGATAACCCGTGGCGAGTGGGTTTCGGGCATCGGAGACCCCCAGCAAAGCAGCAGGGCCCAGGGAGCCAGGGGCAGCCCCACCCCGCTTTGCCCTCTGGAGAGCGGAGGGCCAGGGCGAAAACGGCTTGCATTGCTTTCCTAAGCCGAGGCGCGTTGGGGCTGTTGTTGGCCGCCCGAGGAGACTTTCCCTTTGCACAATGCAGCTGCCAGAAGCTCGTTTTGGGCCGTCGGTGTGACGGGGCCTCGGCGCTAAGCGTCTGAGCTGGCTCAGGGGGTATTGCTGGGGCGTGGGCCCAGAAGGCCTACGCGCCCCCAATTCTGCCTCCCCGTCAAGGAGAACCCGTGGGGAGTGGGTTTCGGGCACCTGAGACCCCCAGCAAAGCAGCAGGGCCCAGGGAGCCAGGGGCAGCCCCGCCCCGCTTTGCCCTCTGGAGAGAGGAGGGCCGGGGGCGAAAACGGCTTGCGTTGCTTTCCTGAGCCGAGGCGCGTTGGGGCTGTTGTTGGCTGCCCGAGGAGACTTTCCCTTTGCACAATGCAGCTGCCAGAAGCTCGTTTTGGGCCGTCGGTGCGACGGGGCCTCGGCGCTGAGCGGCCGAGCTGGCTCAGGGGGCATGGCTGCGTCCTGGGCGCAGAAGGCCTTCGCGCGCCCAATCCTGCTTCCCCGCCAAGGAGAACCCGTGGGGAGTGGGTTTCGGGCACTGGAGACCCCCAGCAAAGCAGCAGGGCCCAGGGGGCCAGGGACAGCCCCGCCCCACTTTGCCCTCTTGAGAGCGGAGGGCCGGGGGCGAAAACGGCTTGCGTTGCTTTCCTGAGCCGAGGCGCGTTGGGGCTGTTGTTGGCTGCCCGAGGAGACTTTCCCTTTGCACAATGCAGCTGCCAGAAGCTCGTTTTGGGCCGTCGGTGCGACGGGGCCTCGTCACTGAGCGGCCGAGTTGGCTCAGGGGGCATGGCTGCGGCCTGGGCGCAGAAGGTCTTCGCGCGCCCAATCCTGCTTCCCCACCAAGGAGAACCCGTAGGGAGTGGGTTTCGGGCACCTGAGACCCCCAGCAAAGCAGCAGGGCCCAGGGAGCCAGGGGCAGCCCCGCCCCGCTTTGCCCTCTTGAGAGCGGAGGGCCAGGGCGAAAACGGCTTGCGTTGCTTTCCTGAGCCAAGGCGCGTTGGGGCTGTTGTTGGCTGCCCGAGGAGACTTTCCCTTTGCACAATGCAGCTGCCAGAAGCTCGTTTTGGGCCGTCGGTGCGACGGGGCCTCGGCGCTGAGCGGCCGAGCTGGATCAGGGGGCATGGTTGCGGCCTGGGCACAGAAGGTCTTCGTGCGCCCAATCCTGCTTCCCCGCCAAGGAGAACCCGTGGGGAGTGTGTTTCGAGCACCGGAGACCCCCAGCAAAGCAGCAGGGCCCAGGGAGCCAGGGGCAGCCCCGCCCGACTTTGCCCTCTGGAGAGCGGAGGGCCGGGGGCGAAAAAGGCTTGCGTTGCATTCATGAGCGGTGGCGCGTTGGGGCTGTTGTTGGCTGCCCGAGGAGACTTTCCCTTTGCACAGTGCAGCTACCAGAAACTCGTTTTGGTCCGTCGGTGCGACGGGGCCTCGGCGCTGATCGGGCCGAGCTGGCTCAGGGGGCATGGCTGCGGCCTGGGCGCAGAATGCCTTCGCGCGCCCAATCCTGCCTCCCCGCCAATGAGAACCCGTGGGGAGTGGGTTTCGGGCACCGGAGACCCTCAGCAAAGCAGCAGGGCCCAGGGAGCCAGGGGCAGCCCCTCCCCGCTTTGCCCTCTGGAGAGCGGAGGGCCGGGGGCAAAAACGGCTTGCGTTGCTTTCCTGAGCCGAGGCGCGTTGGGGCTGTTGTTGGCTGCCCGAGGAGACTTTCCCTTTGCACAATGCAGCTGCCAGAAGCTCGTTTTGGGCCGTCGGTGCGACGGGGCCTCGTCACTGTGCGGCCGAACTGGCTCAGGGGGCATGGCTGGGGCGTGGTCGTAGAAGGACTTCGCGTGCCCAATCCTGCTTCCCCGCCAAGGAGAACCCATGGGGAGTGGGTTTCGGCATCGGAGACCCCCAGCAAAGCAGCAGGGCCCAGGGAGCCAGGGGCAGCCCCGCCCCGCTTTGCCCTCTGGAGAGTGGAGGGCCGGGGGCGAAAACGGCTTGCGTTGCTTTCCTGAGCCAAGGCGCGTTGGGGCTGTTGTTGGCTGCCCGAGGAGACTTCCCCTTTGCACAATGCAGCTGCCAGAAGCTCGTTTTGGGCCGTCGGTGCGACGGGGCCTCGGTGCTGAGCGGCCGAGCTGGATCAGGGGGCATGGTTGCGGCCTGGGCACAGAAGGTCTTCGTGTGCCCAATCCTGCTTCCCCGCCAAGGAGAACCCGTTGGGAGTGGGTTTCGAGCACCGGAGACCCCCAGCAAAGCAGCAGGGCCCAGGAAGCCAGGGGCAGCCCCGCCCCGCTTTGCCATCTGGAGAGCGGAGGGCCGGGGGCGAAAACGGCTTGCGTTGCTTTCCTGAGCCGAGGCGCGTTGGGGCTGTTGTTGGCTGCCCGAGGAGACTTTCCCTTTGCACAATGCAGCTGCCAGAAGCTCGTTTTGGGCCGTCGGTGCGACGGGGCCTCGTCACTGAGCGGCCGAACTGGCTCAGGGGGCATGGCTGGGGCGTGGTCGTAGAAGGCATTCGCGCGCCCAAACCTGCTTCCCCGCCAAGGAGAACCCGTGGGGAGTGGGTTTCGGGCATCGGAGACCCCCAGCAAAGCAGCAGGGCCCAGGGAGCCAGGGGCAGCCCCGCCCCGCTTTGCCCTCTGGAGAGCGGAGGGCCTGAGGCGAAAACGGCTTGCCTTGCTTTCCTGAGCCGAGGCGCGTTGGGGCTGTTGTTGGCTGCCCGAGGAGACTTTCCCTTTGCACAATGCAGCCGCCAGAAGCTCGTTTTGGGCCGTCGGTGCGACGGAGCCTCGGCGCTGAGCGGCCGAGATGGCTCAGGCAGCATGGCTGCGGCCTGGGCGCAGAAGGCCTTCGCGCGCCCAATCCTGCTTCCCCGCCAAGGAGAACCCGTGGGGAGTGGGGTTCGGGCACCGGAGACCCCCAGCAAAGCAGAACGGCCCAGAGAGCCAGGGGCAGCCCCGCCCCGCTTTGCCCTCTGGAGAGCGGAGGGCCGGGGTCCAAAACGGCTTGCGTTGCATTCCTGAGCCAAGGCGCATTGGGGCTGTTGTTGGCTGCCCGAGGAGACTTTCCCTTTGCACAATGCAGCCGCCAGAAGCTCGTTTTGGGCCGTCGGTGCGACAGGGCCTCGGCGCTGAGCGGCCGAGCTGGCTCAGGGGGCATGGCTGCGTCCTGGGCGCAGAAGGCCTTCGCGCGCCCAATCCTGCTTCCCCGCCAAGGAGAACCCGTGGGGAGTGGGTTTCGGGCACCGGAGACCCCCAGCAAAGCAGCAGGGCCCAGGGAGCCAGGGGCAGCCCCGCCCCGCTTTGCCCTCTGGAGAGCGGAGGCCCGGGTGCGAAAACGGCTGCGTTGCTTTCTTAAGCCGAGGCGCGTTGGGGCTGTTGTTGGCTGCCGGAGGAGACTTTCCCTTTGCACAATGCAGCTGCAAGAAGCTCGTTTTGGGCCGTCGGTGCGACGGGGCCTCGGCGCTAATCGTCCGAGCTGGCTCAGGGGGTATGGCTGGGGCGTGGGCCTAGAAGGTCTACGCGCCCCCAATTCTGCTTCCCCGCCAAGGAGAACCCGTCGGGAGTGGGTTTCGGGTACCGGAGACCCCCAGCAAAGCAGCAGGGCCCAGGGAGCCAGGGGCAGCCCCGCCCCGCTTTGCCCTCTGGAGAGCAGAGGGCCGGGGGCGAAAACGGCTTGTGTTGCTTTCATGAGCCTAGGCGCATTGGGGCTGTTGTTGGCTGCCCGAGGAGACTTTCCCTTTGCACAATGCAGCCGCCAGAAGCTCGTTTTGGGCCTTCGGTGCGTCGGGGCCTCGGCGCTGAGCGGCCTAGTTGGCTCAGGGGGCATGGATGCCGCCTGGGCGCAAAAGGCCTTCGCACGCCCAATCCTGCTTCCCCGCCAAGGAGAACCCGTGCGGAGTGGGTTTCGGGCACCGGAGACCCCCAGCAAATCAGCAGGGCCCAGGGAGCCAGGGGCAGCACCGCCCCGCTTTGCCCTCTGGAGAGCGGAGGGCTGGGGGCGAAAACGGCTTGCCTTGCTTTCCTGAGCTGAGGCGCGTTGGGGCTATTGTTGGCTGCCCGAGGAGACTTTCCCTTTGCACAATGCAGCTGCCAGAAGCTCATTTTGGGCCGTCGGTGCGACGGGGCCTCGGCGCTGAGCGGCCGAGCTGGCTCAGGGGCCATGGCTGCGGCCTAGGCGCAGAAGGACTTCGCGCGCCCAATCCTGCTTCCCCGCCAAGGAGAACCCGTGGGGAGTGGGTTTCGGGCACTGGAGACCCCCAGCAAAGCAGCAGGGCCCAGGGAGCCAGGGGCAGCCCCGCCCCGCTTTGCCCTCTGGAGAGCGGAGGGCCAGGGCGAAAACGGCTTGCATTGCTTTCCTAAGCCGAGGCGCGTTGGGGCTGTTGTTGGCCGCCCTAGGAGACTTTCCCTTTGCACAATGCAGCTGCCAGAAGCTCGTTTTGGGCCGTCGGTGCGACGGGGCCTCGGCGCTAAGCGTCCGAGCTGGCTCAGGGGGTATTGCTGGGGCGTGGGCCCAGAAGGCCTACGCGCCCCAATTCTGCCTCCCCGTCAAGGAGAACCCGTGGGGAGTGGGTTTCGGGCACGTGAGACCCCCAGCAAAGCAGCAGGGCCCAGGGAGCCAGGGGCAGCCCCGCCCCGCTTTGCCCTCTTGAGAGCGGAGGGCCAGGGCGAAAACGGCTTGCGTTGCTTTCCTGAGCCGAGGCGCGTTGGGGCTGTTGTTGGCTGCCCGAGGAGACTTTCCCTTTGCACAATGCAGCTGCCAGAAGCTCATTTTTGGCCGTCGGTGTGATGGGGCCTCGGCGCTGAGCGGCCGAGCAGGCTCATGGGGCATTGCTGCGGCCTGGGCGCAGAAGGACTTCGCGCGCCCAATCCTGCTTCCCCGCCAAGGAGAACCCGTGGGGAGTGGGTTTCGGGCATCGGAGACCCCCAGCAAAGCAGCAGGGCCCAGGATGCCAGGGGCAGCCCCGCCCCGCTTTGCCCTCTGGAGAGCGGAGGCCCCTGTGCGAAAACTGCTTGCGTTGCTTTCTTAAGCCGAGGCGCGTTGGGGCTGTTGTTGGCTGCCGGAGGAGACTTTCCCTTTGCACAATGCAGCTGCCAGAAGCTCGTTTTGGGCCGTCGGTGCGACGGGGCCTCGGCGCTAATCGTCCGAGCTGGCTCAGGGGGTATGGCTGGGGCGTGGGCCTAGAAGGTCTACGCGCCCCCAATGCTGCTTCCCCGCCAAGGAGAACCCGTCGGGAGTGGGTTTCGGGTACCGGAGACCCCCAGCAAAGCAGCAGGGCCCAGGGAGCCAGGGGCAGCCCCGCCCCGCTTTGCCCTCTGGAGAGCGGAGGGCCGGGGGCGAAAACGGCTTGCGTTGCTTTCCTGAGCCGAGGCGCGTTGGGGCTGTTGTTGGCTGCCCGAGGAGACTTTCCCTTTGCACAATGCAGCTGCCAGAAGCTCATTTTGTGCCGTCGGTACGACGGGGCCTCGGCGATGAGCGGCCGAGCTGGCTCAGGGGCCATGGCTGCGGCCTGGGCGCAGAAGGCCTTCGCGCGCCCAATCCTGCTTCCCCGCCAAGGAGAACCCGTGGGGAGTGGGTTTCGGGCACCGGAGACCCCCAGCAAAGCAGCAGGGCCCAGGGAGCCAGGGGCAGCCCCGCCCCACTTTGCCCTCTGGAGAGCGGAGGGCCGGAGGCGAAAACGGCTTGCGTTGCTTTCCTAAGCCGAGGCGCGTTGGGGCTGTTGTTGGCCGCCCGAGGAGACTTTCCCTTTGCACAATGCAGCTGCCAGAAGCTCGTTTTGGGCCGTCGGTGCGACGGGGCCTCGTCACTGAGCGGCCGAGGTGGCTCAGGGGGCTTGGCTGGGGCGTGGGCGTAGAAGGACTTCACACGCCCAATCCTGCTTCCCCGACAAGGATAACCCGTGGCGAGTGGGTTTCGGGCATCGGAGACCCCCAGCAAAGCAGCAGGGCCCAGGGAGCCAGGGGCAGCCCCGCCCCGCTTTGCCCTCTTGAGAGCGGAGGGCCAGGGCGAAAACGGCTTGCATTGCTTTCCTAAGCCGAGGCGCGTTGGGGCTGTTGTTGGCCGCCCGAGGAGACTTTCCCTTTGCACAATGCAGCTGCCAGAGCTCATTTTGGGCCGTCGGTGCGACGGGGCCTCGGCGCTAAGCGTCTGAGCTGGCTCAGGGGGTATTGCTGGGGCGTGGGCCCAGAAGGCCTACGCGCCCCCAATTCTGCCTCCCCGTCAAGGAGAACCCGTGGGGAGTGGGTTTCGGGCACCTGAGACCCCGAGCAAAGCAGCAGGGCCCAGGGAGCCAGGGGCAGCCCCGCCCCGCTTTGCCCTCTTGAGAGCGGAGGGCCAGGGCGAAAACGGCTTGCGTTGCTTTCCTGAGCCGAGGCGCGTTGGGGCTGTTGTTGGCTGCCCGAGGAGATTTTCCCTTTGCACAATGCAGCTACCAGAAGCTCGTTTTGTCCGTCGGTGCGACGGGGCCTCGGCGCTGAGCGGCCGATGAGGCTCAGGGGGCATGGCTGCGGCCTGGGCGCAGAAGGCCTTCGCGCGCCCAATCCTGCTTCCCCGCCAAGGAGAACCCGTGGCGAGTGGGTTTCGGGCTTCGGAGATCACCAGCAAAGCAGCAGGGCCCAGGGAGCCAGGGGCAGCCCCGCCCCGCTTTGCCCTCTGGAGAGCGGAAGGCCGGGGGCGAAAACGGCTTGCGTTGCTTTCATGAGTCGAGGCGCGTTGGGGCTGTTGTTGGCTGCCCGAGGAGACTTTCCCTTTGCAGAATGCAGCCGCCAGAAACTCGTTTTAGGACGTCGGTGCGACAGGGCCTCGTCACTGAGCGGCCGAGCTGGCTCAGGTGGCATGGCTGCGGCCTGGGCGCATAAGGCCTTCGCGGGCCCAATCCTGCTTCCCAGCCAAGGAGAACCCGTGGGGAGTGGGTTTCGGGCACCGGAGACCTCCAGCAAATCAGCAGGGCCCAGGAAGCCAGGGGCAGACCCGCCCCGCTTGGCCCTCTGGAGAGCAGAGGGCCGGGGGCGAAATCGGCTTGCGTTGCTTTCCTAAGCCGAGGCGCGTTGGGGCTGTGGTTGGCTGCCCGAGGAGACTTTCCCTTTGCAGAATGCAGCCGCCAGAAACTCGTTTTGGGCCGTCTGTGAGACGGGGCCTCGGCGTTGAGCGGCCGAGGTGGCTCAGGGGGCATGATTGGGGCGTGGGCCCAGAAGGCCTTCGCGCGCCCAATCCTGCTTCCCCGCCAAGGAGAACCCGTGGGGAGTGGGTTTCGGGCATCGGAGACCCCCAGCAAAGCAGCAGGGCCCAGGGAGCCAGGGGCAGCCCCGCCCCGCTTTGCCCTCTTGAGAGCGGAGGGCCGGGGGCGAAAACGGCTTGCGTTGCTTTCCTGAGCCGAGGCGCGTTGGGGCTGTTGTTGGCTGCCCGAGGAGACTTTCCCTTTGCACAATGCAGCTGCCAGAAGCTCGTTTTGGCCCGTCGGTGCGACGGGGCCTCGTCACTGAGCGGCCGAGTTGGCTCAGTGGGCATGGCTGGGGCGTGGGCGTAGAAGGCCTTCGCGCGCCCAATCCTGCTTCCCCACCAAGGAGAACCCGTAGGGAGTGGGTTTCTGGCACCTGAGACCCCCAGCAAAGCAGCAGGGCCCAGGGAGCCAGGGGCAGACCCGCCACGCTTTGCCCTCTGGAGAGCGGAGGGCCGGGGCGAAAACGGCTTGCGTTGCTTTCCTGAGCCGAGGCGCGTTGGGGCTGTTGTTGGCTGCCCGAGGAGACTTTCCGTTTGCACAATGCAGCTGCCAGAAGCTCGTTTTGGGCCGTCGGTGCGACGGGGACTCGGCGCTGAGCGGCCGAGCTGGCTCAGGGGGCATGGCTGCGGCCTGGGCGCAGAAGGCCTTCGCGCGCCCAATCCTGCTTCCCCGCCAAGGAGAACCCGTGGGGAGTGGGTTTCGGGCATCGGAGACCCCCAGCAAAGCAGCAGGGCCCAGGGAGCCAGGGGCAGCCCCGCCCCGCTTTGCCCTCTGGAGAGAGGAGGGCCGGGGCGAAAACGGCTTGCGTTGCTTTCCTGAGCCGAGGCGCGTTGGGGCTGTTGTTGGCTACCCGAGGAGATTTTCCCTTTGCACAATGCAGCTGCCAGAAGCTCGTTTTGGGCCGTCGGTGCGACGGGGCCTCGGCGCTGAGCGGCCGAGCTGGCTCAGGGGGCATGGCTGCGTCCTGGGCGCAGAAGGCCTTCGCGCGCCCAATCCTGCTTACCCGCCAAGGAGAACCCGTGGGGAGTGGGTTTCGGGCATCGGAGACCCCCAGCAAAGCAGCAGGGCCCAGGATGCCAGGGGCAGCCCCGCCCCGCTTTGCCCTCTGGAGAGCGGAGGCCCGGGTGCGAAAACGGCTTGCGTTGCTTTCTTAAGCCGAGGCGCGTTGGGGCTGTGGTTGGCTGCCGGAGGAGACTTTCCCTTTGCACAATGCAGCTGCCAGAAGCTCGTTTTGGGCCGTCGGTGCGACGGGTCCTCGTCACTGAGCGGCCGAGTTGGCTCAGGGGGCTTGGCTGGGGCGTGGGCGTAGAAGGACTTCACACGCCCAATCCTGCTTCCCCGACAAGGATAAACCGTGGCGAGTGGGTTTCGGGCATCGGAGACCCCCAGCAAAGCAGCAGGGCCCAGGGAGCCAGGGGCAGCCCCGCCCCGCTTTGCCCTCTGGAGAGCGGAGGCCCGGGGCGAAAACGGCTTGCGTTGCTTTCCTGAGCCGAGGCGCGTTGGGGCTGTTGTTGGCTGCCCGAGGAGACTTTCCGTTTGCACAATGCAGCTGCCAGAAGCTCGTTTTGGGCCGTCGGTGCGACAGGGATTCGGCACTGAGCGGCCGAGCTGGCTCAGGGGGCATGGCTGCGGCCTGGGCGCAGAAGGCCTTCGCGCGCCCAATCCTGCTTCCCCGCCAAGGAGAACCCGTGGGGAGTGGGTTTCGGGCATCGGAGACCCCCAGCAAAGCAGCAGGGCCCAGGGAGCCAGGGGCAGCCCCGCCCCGCTTTGCCCTCTGGAGAGAGGAGGGCCGGGGCGAAAACGGCTTGCGTTGCTTTCCTGAGCCGAGGCGCATTGGGGCTGTTGTTGGCTGCCCGAGGAGATTTTCCCTTTGCACAATGCAGCTGCCAGAAGCTCGTTTTGGGCCGTCGGTGCGACGGGGCCTCGGCGCTGAGCGGCCGAGCTGGCTCAGGGGGCATGGCTGCGTCCTGGGCGCAGAAGGCCTTCGCGCGCCCAATCCTGCTTCCCCGCCAAGGAGAACCCGTGGGGAGTGGGTTTCGGGCACCGGAGACCCCCAGCAAAGCAGCAGGGCCCAGGGAGCCAGGGGCAGCCCCGCCCCGCTTTGCCCTCTGGAGAGCGGAGGGCCTGAGGCGAAAACGGCTTGCGTTGCTTTCCTGAGCCGAGGCGCGTTGGGGCTGTTGTTGGCTGCCCGAGGAGACTTTCCCTTTGCACAATGCAGCTGCCAGAAGCTAGTTTTGGGCCGTCGGTGCGACGGGGCCTCGGCGCTGAGAGGTCGAGCTAGCTCAAGGCGCATGGCTGCGGCCTGGGCGCAGAAGGACTTCGCGGGCCCAATCCTGCCTCCCCACCAAGGAGAACCCGTGGGGAGTGGGTTTCGGGCACCGGAGACCCCCAGCAAAGCAGCAGGGCCAGGAAGCCAGGGGCAGCCCCGCCCAGCTTTGTCCTCTGGAGAGCGGAGGTCCGGGGGCGAAAAAGGCTTGCGTTGCTTTCCTGAGCTGAGGCGCGTTGGGGCTGTTGTTGGCTGCCCGAGGAGACTTTCCCTTTGCACAATGCAGCTGCCAGAAGCTAGTTTTGGGCCGTCGGTGCGACGGGGCCTCGGCGCTGAGCGGCCGAGCTGGCTCAGGGGGCATGGCTGCGTCCTGGGCGCAGAAGGCCTTCGCGCGCCCAATCCTGCTTCCCCGCCAAGGAGAACCCGTGGGGAGTGGGTTTCGGGCACCGGAGACCCCCGGCAAAGCAGCAGGGCCCAGGGAGCCAGGGGCAGCCCCGCCCCGCTTTGCCCTCTGGAGAGCGGAGGGCCGGGGCAAAAACGGCCTGCGTTGCTTTCCTGAGCCGAGGCGCGTTGGGGCTGTTGTTGGCTGCCCGAGGAGACTTTCCCTTTGCACAATGCAGCCGCCAGAAGCTCGTTTTGGGCCGTCGGTGCGACGGGGCCTCGTCACTGAGCGGCCGAACTGGCTCAGGGGGCATGGCTGGGGCGTGGTCGTAGAAGGCATTCGCGCGCCCAAACCTGCTTCCCCGCCAAGGAGAACCCGTCGGGAGTGGGTTTCGGGCACCGGAGACCCCCAGCAAAGCAGCAGGGTCCAGGGAGCCAGGGGCAGCCCCGCCCCGCTTTGCCCTCTGGAGAGTGGAGGGCCGGGGGCGAAAACGGCTTGCGTTGCTTTCCTGAGCCAAGGCGCGTTGGGGCTGTTGTTGGCTGCCCGAGGAGACTTTCCCTTTGCACAATGCAGCTGCCAGAAGCTCGTTTTGGGCCGTCGGTGCGACGGGGCCTCGGCGCTGAGCGGCCGAGCTGGATCAGGGGGCATGGTTGCGGCCTGGGCACAGAAGGTCTTCGTGCGCCCAATCCTGCTTCCCCGCCAAGGAGAACCCGTGGGGAGTGTGTTTCGAGCACCGGAGACCCCCAGCAAAGCAGCAGGGCCCAGGGAGCCAGGGGCAGCCCCGCCCCGCTTTGCCCTCTGGAGAGCGGAGGGCCGGGGGCGAAAAAGGCTTGCGTTGCATTCATGAGCGGTGGCGCGTTGGGGCTGTTGTTGGCTGCCCGAGGAGACTTTCCCTTTGCACAGTGCAGCTACCAGAAACTCGTTTTGGTCCGTCGGTGCGACGGGGCCTCGGCGCTGATCGGGCCGAGCTGGCTCAGGGGGCATGGCTGCGGCCTGGGCGCAGAATGCCTTCGCGCGCCCAATCCTGCCTCCCCGCCAATGAGAACCCGTGGGGAGTGGGTTTCGGGCACCGGAGACCCTCAGCAAAGCAGCAGGGCCCAGGGAGCCAGGGGCAGCCCCGCCCCGCTTTGCCCTCTGGAGAGCGGAGGGCCGGGGGCAAAAACGGCTTGCGTTGCTTTCCTGAGCCGAGGCGCGTTGGGGCTGTTGTTGGCTGCCCGAGGAGACTTTCCCTTTGCACAATGCAGCTGCCAGAAGCTCGTTTTGGGCCGTCGGTGCGACGGGGCCTCGTCACTGTGCGGCCGAACTGGCTCAGGGGGCATGGCTGGGGCGTGGTCGTAGAAGGACTTCGCGTGCCCAATCCTGCTTCCCCGCCAAGGAGAACCCATGGGGAGTGGGTTTCGGCATCGGAGACCCCCAGCAAAGCAGCAGGGCCCAGGGAGCCAGGGGCAGCCCCGCCCCGCTTTGCCCTCTGGAGAGTGGAGGGCCGGGGGCGAAAACGGCTTGCGTTGCTTTCCTGAGCCAAGGCGCGTTGGGGCTGTTGTTGGCTGCCCGAGGAGACTTCCCCTTTGCACAATGCAGCTGCCAGAAGCTCGTTTTGGGCCGTCGGTGCGACGGGGCCTCGGTGCTGAGCGGCCGAGCTGGATCAGGGGGCATGGTTGCGGCCTGGGCACAGAAGGTCTTCGTGTGCCCAATCCTGCTTCCCCGCCAAGGAGAACCCGTTGGGAGTGGGTTTCGAGCACCGGAGACCCCCAGCAAAGCAGCAGGGCCCAGGGAGCCAGGGGCAGCCCCGCCCCGCTTTGCCATCTGGAGAGCGGAGGGCCGGGGGCGAAAACGGCTTGCGTTGCTTTCCTGAGCCGAGGCGCGTTGGGGCTGTTGTTGGCTGCCCGAGGAGACTTTCCCTTTGCACAATGCAGCTGCCAGAAGCTCGTTTTGGGCCGTCGGTGCGACGGGGCCTCGTCACTGAGCGGCCGAACTGGCTCAGGGGGCATGGCTGGGGCGTGGTCGTAGAAGGCATTCGCGCGCCCAAACCTGCTTCCCCGCCAAGGAGAACCCGTGGGGAGTGGGTTTCGGGCATCGGAGACCCCCAGCAAAGCAGCAGGGCCCAGGGAGCCAGGGGCAGCCCCGCCCCGCTTTGCCCTCTGGAGAGCGGAGGGCCTGAGGCGAAAACGGCTTGCCTTGCTTTCCTGAGCCGAGGCGCGTTGGGGCTGTTGTTGGCTGCCCGAGGAGACTTTCCCTTTGCACAATGCAGCTGCCAGAAGCTCGTTTTGGGCCGTCGGTGCGACGGAGCCTCGGCGCTGAGCGGCCGAGATGGCTCAGGCAGCATGGCTGCGGCCTGGGCGCAGAAGGCCTTCGCGCGCCCAATCCTGCTTCCCCGCCAAGGAGAACCCGTGGGGAGTGGGGTTCGGGCACCGGAGACCCCCAGCAAAGCAGAACGGCCCAGAGAGCCAGGGGCAGCCCCGCCCCGCTTTGCCCTCTGGAGAGCGGAGGGCCGGGGTCCAAAACGGCTTGCGTTGCATTCCTGAGCCAAGGCGCATTGGGGCTGTTGTTGGCTGCCCGAGGAGACTTTCCCTTTGCACAATGCAGCCGCCAGAAGCTCGTTTTGGGCCGTCGGTGCGACAGGGCCTCGGCGCTGAGCGGCCGAGCTGGCTCAGGGGGCATGGCTGCGTCCTGGGCGCAGAAGGCCTTCGCGCGCCCAATCCTGCTTCCCCGCCAAGGAGAACCCGTGGGGAGTGGGTTTCGGGCACCGGAGACCCCCAGCAAAGCAGCAGGGCCCAGGGAGCCAGGGGCAGCCCCGCCCCGCTTTGCCCTCTGGAGAGCGGAGGCCCGGGTGCGAAAACGGCTGCGTTGCTTTCTTAAGCCGAGGCGCGTTGGGGCTGTTGTTGGCTGCCGGAGGAGACTTTCCCTTTGCACAATGCAGCTGCAAGAAGCTCGTTTTGGGCCGTCGGTGCGACGGGGCCTCGGCGCTAATCGTCCGAGCTGGCTCAGGGGGTATGGCTGGGGCGTGGGCCTAGAAGGTCTACGCGCCCCCAATTCTGCTTCCCCGCCAAGGAGAACCCGTCGGGAGTGGGTTTCGGGTACCGGAGACCCCCAGCAAAGCAGCAGGGCCCAGGGAGCCAGGGGCAGCCCCGCCCCGCTTTGCCCTCTGGAGAGCAGAGGGCCGGGGGCGAAAACGGCTTGCGTTGCTTTCCTGAGCCGAGGCGCGTTGAGGCTGTTGTTGGCTGCCTGAGGAGACTTTCCCTTTGCACAATGCAGCTGCCAGAAGCTCGTTTTGGGCCGTCGGTGCGACGGGGCCTCGTCACTGAGCGTCCGAGCTGGCTCAGGGGGTATGGCTGGGGCATGGGCTTAGAAGGTCTACGCGCCCCCAATTCTGCTTCCCCGCCAAGGAGTACCCGTGGGGAGTGGGTTTCGGGCACCGGAGACCCCCAGCAAATCAGCAGGTCCAAGGGAGCCAGGGGCCGAGGTGGCTCAGGGGGCATGGATGCGGCCTGGGGGCAAAAGGCCTTCGCAAGCCCAATCCTGCTTCCCCTCCAAGGAGAACACGTGGGGAGTGAGTTTCGGGCACCGGAGACCCCCAGCAAATCAGCAGGGCCCAGGGAGCCAGGGGCAGCCCCGCCCCGCTTTGCCCTCTGGAGAGCGGAGGGCCGGGGGCGAAAACGGCTTGCGTTGCTTTCCTGAGCTGAGGCGCGTTGGGGCTGTTGTTGGCTGCCCGAGGAGACTTTCCCTTTGCACAATGCAGCTGCCAGAAGCTCATTTTTTGCCGTCGGTGCGACGGGGCCTCGGTGCTGAGCGGCCGAGCTGGCTCAGGGGCCATGGCTGCGGCCTGGGCGCAGAAGGCCTTCGCGCGCCCAATCCTGCTTCCCCGCCAAGGAGAACCCGTGGGGAGTGGGTTTCGGGCACCGGAGACCCCCAGCAAAGCAGCAGGGCCCAGGGAGCCAGGGGCAGCCCCGCCCCACTTTGCCCTCTGGAGAGCAGAGGGCCGGAGGCGAAAACGGCTAGCGTTGCTTTCCTAAGCCGAGGCGCGTTGGGGCTGTTGTTGGCCGCCCGAGGAGACTTTCCCTTTGCACAATGCAGCTGCCAGAAGCTCGTTTTGGGCCGTCGGTGCGACAGGGCCTCGTCACTGAGCGGCCTAGGTGGCTCAGGGGGCTTGGCTGGGGCGTGGGCGTAGAAGGACTTCACACGCCCAATCCTGCTTCCCCGACAAGGATAACCCGTGGCGAGTGGGTTTCGGGCATCGGAGACCCCCAGCAAAGCAGCAGGGCCCAGGGAGCCAGGGGCAGCCCCACCCCGCTTTGCCCTCTGGAGAGCGGAGGGCCAGGGCGAAAACGGCTTGCATTGCTTTCCTAAGCCGAGGCGCGTTGGGGCTGTTGTTGGCCGCCCGAGGAGACTTTCCCTTTGCACAATGCAGCTGCCAGAAGCTCGTTTTGGGCCGTCGGTGTGACGGGGCCTCGGCGCTAAGCGTCTGAGCTGGCTCAGGGGGTATTGCTGGGGCGTGGGCCCAGAAGGCCTACGCGCCCCCAATTCTGCCTCCCCGTCAAGGAGAACCCGTGGGGAGTGGGTTTCGGGCACCTGAGACCCCCAGCAAAGCAGCAGGGCCCAGGGAGCCAGGGGCAGCCCCGCCCCGCTTTGCCCTCTGGAGAGCAGAGGGCCGGGGGCGAAAACGGCTTGTGTTGCTTTCATGAGCCTAGGCGCATTGGGGCTGTTGTTGGCTGCCCGAGGAGACTTTCCCTTTGCACAATGCAGCCGCCAGAAGCTCGTTTTGGGCCTTCGGTGCGACGGGGCCTCGGCGCTGAGCGGCCTAGTTGGCTCAGGGGGCATGGATGCGGCCTGGGCGCAAAAGGCCTTCGCACGCCCAATCCTGCTTCCCCGCCAAGGAGAACCCGTGCGGAGTGGGTTTCGGGCACCGGAGACCCCCAGCAAATCAGCAGGGCCCAGGGAGCCAGGGGCAGCACCGCCCCGCTTTGCCCTCTGGAGAGCGGAGGGCTGGGGGCGAAAACGGCTTGCGTTGCTTTCCTGAGCTGAGGCGCGTTGGGGCTATTGTTGGCTGCCCGAGGAGACTTTCCCTTTGCACAATGCAGCTGCCAGAAGCTCATTTTGGGCCGTCGGTGCGACGGGGCCTCGGCGCTGAGCGGCCGAGCTGGCTCAGGGGCCATGGCTGCGGCCTAGGCGCAGAAGGACTTCGCGCGCCCAATCCTGCTTCCCCGCCAAGGAGAACCCGTGGGGAGTGGGTTTCGGGCACCGGAGACCCCCAGCAAAGCAGCAGGGCCCAGGGAGCCAGGGGCAGCCCCGCCCCACTTTGCCCTCTGGAGAGCAGAGGGCCGGAGGCGAAAACGGCTAGCGTTGCTTTCCTAAGCCGAGGCGCGTTGGGGCTGTTGTTGGCCGCCCGAGGAGACTTTCCCTTTGCACAATGCAGCTGCCAGAAGCTCGTTTTGGGCCGTCGGTGCGACAGGGCCTCGTCACTGAGCGGCCTAGGTGGCTCAGGGGGCTTGGCTGGGGCGTGGGCGTAGAAGGACTTCACACGCCCAATCCTGCTTCCCCGACAAGGATAACCCGTGGCGAGTGGGTTTCGGGCATCGGAGACCCCCAGCAAAGCAGCAGGGCCCAGGGAGCCAGGGGCAGCCCCACCCCGCTTTGCCCTCTGGAGAGCGGAGGGCCAGGGCGAAAACGGCTTGCATTGCTTTCCTAAGCCGAGGCGCGTTGGGGCTGTTGTTGGCCGCCCGAGGAGACTTTCCCTTTGCACAATGCAGCTGCCAGAAGCTCGTTTTGGGCCGTCGGTGTGACGGGGCCTCGGCGCTAAGCGTCTGAGCTGGCTCAGGGGGTATTGCTGGGGCGTGGGCCCAGAAGGCCTACGCGCCCCCAATTCTGCCTCCCCGTCAAGGAGAACCCGTGGGGAGTGGGTTTCGGGCACCTGAGACCCCCAGCAAAGCAGCAGGGCCCAGGGAGCCAGGGGCAGCCCCGCCCCGCTTTGCCCTCTGGAGAGCAGAGGGCCGGGGGCGAAAACGGCTTGTGTTGCTTTCATGAGCCTAGGCGCATTGGGGCTGTTGTTGGCTGCCCGAGGAGACTTTCCCTTTGCACAATGCAGCCGCCAGAAGCTCGTTTTGGGCCTTCGGTGCGACGGGGCCTCGGCGCTGAGCGGCCTAGTTGGCTCAGGGGGCATGGATGCGGCCTGGGCGCAAAAGGCCTTCGCACGCCCAATCCTGCTTCCCCGCCAAGGAGAACCCGTGCGGAGTGGGTTTCGGGCACCGGAGACCCCCAGCAAATCAGCAGGGCCCAGGGAGCCAGGGGCAGCACCGCCCCGCTTTGCCCTCTGGAGAGCGGAGGGCTGGGGGCGAAAACGGCTTGCGTTGCTTTCCTGAGCTGAGGCGCGTTGGGGCTATTGTTGGCTGCCCGAGGAGACTTTCCCTTTGCACAATGCAGCTGCCAGAAGCTCATTTTGGGCCGTCGGTGCGACGGGGCCTCGGCGCTGAGCGGCCGAGCTGGCTCAGGGGCCATGGCTGCGGCCTAGGCGCAGAAGGACTTCGCGCGCCCAATCCTGCTTCCCCGCCAAGGAGAACCCGTGGGGAGTGGGTTTCGGGCACCGGAGACCCCCAGCAAAGCAGCAGGGCCCAGGGAGCCAGGGGCAGCCCCGCCCCGCTTTGCCCTCTGGAGAGCGGAGGGCCAGGGCGAAAACGGCTTGCATTGCTTTCCTAAGCCGAGGCGCGTTGGGGCTGTTGTTGGCCGCCCTAGGAGACTTTCCCTTTGCACAATGCAGCTGCCAGAAGCTCGTTTTGGGCCGTCGGTGCGACGGGGCCTCGGCGCTAAGCGTCCGAGCTGGCTCAGGGGGTATTGCTGGGGCGTGGGCCCAGAAGGCCTACGCGCCCCAATTCTGCCTCCCCGTCAAGGAGAACCCGTGGGGAGTGGGTTTCGGGCACGTGAGACCCCCAGCAAAGCAGCAGGGCCCAGGGAGCCAGGGGCAGCCCCGCCCCGCTTTGCCCTCTGGAGAGCGGAGGCCCGGGGCGAAAACGGCTTGCGTTGCTTTCCTGAGCCGAGGCGCGTTGAGGCTGTTGTTGGCTGCCTGAGGAGACTTTCCCTTTGCACAATGCAGCTGCCAGAAGCTCGTTTTGGGCCGTCGGTGCGACGGGGCCTCGGCGCTGAGCGTCCGAGCTGGCTCAGGGGGTATGGCTGGGGCATGGGCTTAGAAGGTCTACGCGCCCCCAATTCTGCTTCCCCGCCAAGGAGTACCCGTGGGGAGTGGGTTTCGGGCACCGGAGACCCCCAGCAAATCAGCAGGTCCAAGGGAGCCAGGGGCAGCCCCGCCCGGCTTTGCCCTCTGGAGAGCGGAGGGCCGGGGGCGAAAACGGCTTGCGTTGCTTTCATGAGCCGAGGCGCGTTGGGGCTGTTGTTGGCTGCCCGAGGAGACTTTCCCTTTGCACAATGCAGCTACCAGAAGCTCGTTTTGGGCCGTCAGTGCGACGGGGCCTCGGCGCTGAGCAGCCGAGGTGGCTCAGGGGGCATGGATGCGGCCTGGGGGCAAAAGGCCTTCGCACGCCCAATCCTGCTTCCCCTCCAAGGAGAACACGTGGGGAGTGAGTTTCGGGCACCGGAGACCCCCAGCAAATCAGCAGGGCCCAGGGAGCCAGGGGCAGCCCCGCCCCGCTTTGCCCTCTGGAGAGCGGAGGGCCGGGGGCGAAAACGGCTTGCGTTGCTTTCCTGAGCTGAGGCGCGTTGGGGCTGTTGTTGGCTGCCCGAGGAGACTTTCCCTTTGCACAATGCAGCTGCCAGAAGCTCATTTTGTGCCGTCGGTGCGACGGGGCCTCGGTGCTGAGCGGCCGAGCTGGCTCAGGGGCCATGGCTGCGGCCTGGGCGCAGAAGGCCTTCGCGCGCCCAATCCTGCTTCCCCGCCAAGGAGAACCCGTGCGGAGTGGGTTTCGGGCACCGGAGACCCCCAGCAAAGCAGCAGGGCCCAGGGAGCCAGGGGCAGCCCCGCCCCACTTTGCCCTCTGGAGAGCAGAGGGCCGGAGGCGAAAACGGCTAGCGTTGCTTTCCTAAGCCGAGGCGCGTTGGGGCTGTTGTTGGCCGCCCGAGGAGACTTTCCCTTTGCACAATGCAGCTGCCAGAAGCTCGTTTTGGGCCGTCGGTGCGACAGGGCCTCGTCACTGAGCGGCCTAGGTGGCTCAGGGGGCTTGGCTGGGGCGTGGGCGTAGAAGGACTTCACACGCCCAATCCTGCTTCCCCGACAAGGATAACCCGTGGCGAGTGGGTTTCGGGCATCGGAGACCCCCAGCAAAGCAGCAGGGCCCAGGGAGCCAGGGGCAGCCCCACCCCGCTTTGCCCTCTGGAGAGCGGAGGGCCAGGGCGAAAACGGCTTGCATTGCTTTCCTAAGCCGAGGCGCGTTGGGGCTGTTGTTGGCCGCCCGAGGAGACTTTCCCTTTGCACAATGCAGCTGCCAGAAGCTCGTTTTGGGCCGTCGGTGTGACGGGGCCTCGGCGCTAAGCGTCTGAGCTGGCTCAGGGGGTATTGCTGGGGCGTGGGCCCAGAAGGCCTACGCGCCCCCAATTCTGCCTCCCCGTCAAGGAGAACCCGTGGGGAGTGGGTTTCGGGCACCTGAGACCCCCAGCAAAGCAGCAGGGCCCAGGGAGCCAGGGGCAGCCCCGCCCCGCTTTGCCCTCTGGAGAGAGGAGGGCCGGGGGCGAAAACGGCTTGCGTTGCTTTCCTGAGCCGAGGCGCGTTGGGGCTGTTGTTGGCTGCCCGAGGAGACTTTCCCTTTGCACAATGCAGCTGCCAGAAGCTCGTTTTGGGCCGTCGGTGCGACGGGGCCTCGGCGCTGAGCGGCCGAGCTGGCTCAGGGGGCATGGCTGCGTCCTGGGCGCAGAAGGCCTTCGCGCGCCCAATCCTGCTTCCCCGCCAAGGAGAACCCGTGGGGAGTGGGTTTCGGGCACTGGAGACCCCCAGCAAAGCAGCAGGGCCCAGGGGGCCAGGGACAGCCCCGCCCCACTTTGCCCTCTTGAGAGCGGAGGGCCGGGGGCGAAAACGGCTTGCGTTGCTTTCCTGAGCCGAGGCGCGTTGGGGCTGTTGTTGGCTGCCCGAGGAGACTTTCCCTTTGCACAATGCAGCTGCCAGAAGCTCGTTTTGGGCCGTCGGTGCGACGGGGCCTCGTCACTGAGCGGCCGAGTTGGCTCAGGGGGCATGGCTGCGGCCTGGGCGCAGAAGGTCTTCGCGCGCCCAATCCTGCTTCCCCACCAAGGAGAACCCGTAGGGAGTGGGTTTCGGGCACCTGAGACCCCCAGCAAAGCAGCAGGGCCCAGGGAGCCAGGGGCAGCCCCGCCCCGCTTTGCCCTCTTGAGAGCGGAGGGCCAGGGCGAAAACGGCTTGCGTTGCTTTCCTGAGCCAAGGCGCGTTGGGGCTGTTGTTGGCTGCCCGAGGAGACTTTCCCTTTGCACAATGCAGCTGCCAGAAGCTCGTTTTGGGCCGTCGGTGCGACGGGGCCTCGGCGCTGAGCGGCCGAGCTGGATCAGGGGGCATGGTTGCGGCCTGGGCACAGAAGGTCTTCGTGCGCCCAATCCTGCTTCCCCGCCAAGGAGAACCCGTGGGGAGTGTGTTTCGAGCACCGGAGACCCCCAGCAAAGCAGCAGGGCCCAGGGAGCCAGGGGCAGCCCCGCCCGGCTTTGCCCTCTGGAGAGCGGAGGGCCGGGGGCGAAAAAGGCTTGCGTTGCATTCATGAGCGGTGGCGCGTTGGGGCTGTTGTTGGCTGCCCGAGGAGACTTTCCCTTTGCACAGTGCAGCTACCAGAAACTCGTTTTGGTCCGTCGGTGCGACGGGGCCTCGGCGCTGATCGGGCCGAGCTGGCTCAGGGGGCATGGCTGCGGCCTGGGCGCAGAATGCCTTCGCGCGCCCAATCCTGCCTCCCCGCCAATGAGAACCCGTGGGGAGTGGGTTTCGGGCACCGGAGACCCTCAGCAAAGCAGCAGGGCCCAGGGAGCCAGGGGCAGCCCCTCCCCGCTTTGCCCTCTGGAGAGCGGAGGGCCGGGGGCAAAAACGGCTTGCGTTGCTTTCCTGAGCCGAGGCGCGTTGGGGCTGTTGTTGGCTGCCCGAGGAGACTTTCCCTTTGCACAATGCAGCTGCCAGAAGCTCGTTTTGGGCCGTCGGTGCGACGGGGCCTCGTCACTGTGCGGCCGAACTGGCTCAGGGGGCATGGCTGGGGCGTGGTCGTAGAAGGACTTCGCGTGCCCAATCCTGCTTCCCCGCCAAGGAGAACCCATGGGGAGTGGGTTTCGGCATCGGAGACCCCCAGCAAAGCAGCAGGGCCCAGGGAGCCAGGGGCAGCCCCGCCCCGCTTTGCCCTCTGGAGAGTGGAGGGCCGGGGGCGAAAACGGCTTGCGTTGCTTTCCTGAGCCAAGGCGCGTTGGGGCTGTTGTTGGCTGCCCGAGGAGACTTCCCCTTTGCACAATGCAGCTGCCAGAAGCTCGTTTTGGGCCGTCGGTGCGACGGGGCCTCGGTGCTGAGCGGCCGAGCTGGATCAGGGGGCATGGTTGCGGCCTGGGCACAGAAGGTCTTCGTGTGCCCAATCCTGCTTCCCCGCCAAGGAGAACCCGTTGGGAGTGGGTTTCGAGCACCGGAGACCCCCAGCAAAGCAGCAGGGCCCAGGAAGCCAGGGGCAGCCCCGCCCCGCTTTGCCATCTGGAGAGCGGAGGGCCGGGGGCGAAAACGGCTTGCGTTGCTTTCCTGAGCCGAGGCGCGTTGGGGCTGTTGTTGGCTGCCCGAGGAGACTTTCCCTTTGCACAATGCAGCTGCCAGAAGCTCGTTTTGGGCCGTCGGTGCGACGGGGCCTCGTCACTGAGCGGCCGAACTGGCTCAGGGGGCATGGCTGGGGCGTGGTCGTAGAAGGCATTCGCGCGCCCAAACCTGCTTCCCCGCCAAGGAGAACCCGTGGGGAGTGGGTTTCGGGCATCGGAGACCCCCAGCAAAGCAGCAGGGCCCAGGGAGCCAGGGGCAGCCCCGCCCCGCTTTGCCCTCTGGAGAGCGGAGGGCCTGAGGCGAAAACGGCTTGCCTTGCTTTCCTGAGCCGAGGCGCGTTGGGGCTGTTGTTGGCTGCCCGAGGAGACTTTCCCTTTGCACAATGCAGCCGCCAGAAGCTCGTTTTGGGCCGTCGGTGCGACGGAGCCTCGGCGCTGAGCGGCCGAGATGGCTCAGGCAGCATGGCTGCGGCCTGGGCGCAGAAGGCCTTCGCGCGCCCAATCCTGCTTCCCCGCCAAGGAGAACCCGTGGGGAGTGGGGTTCGGGCACCGGAGACCCCCAGCAAAGCAGAACGGCCCAGAGAGCCAGGGGCAGCCCCGCCCCGCTTTGCCCTCTGGAGAGCGGAGGGCCGGGGTCCAAAACGGCTTGCGTTGCATTCCTGAGCCAAGGCGCATTGGGGCTGTTGTTGGCTGCCCGAGGAGACTTTCCCTTTGCACAATGCAGCCGCCAGAAGCTCGTTTTGGGCCGTCGGTGCGACAGGGCCTCGGCGCTGAGCGGCCGAGCTGGCTCAGGGGGCATGGCTGCGTCCTGGGCGCAGAAGGCCTTCGCGCGCCCAATCCTGCTTCCCCGCCAAGGAGAACCCGTGGGGAGTGGGTTTCGGGCACCGGAGACCCCCAGCAAAGCAGCAGGGCCCAGGGAGCCAGGGGCAGCCCCGCCCCGCTTTGCCCTCTGGAGAGCGGAGGCCCGGGTGCGAAAACGGCTGCGTTGCTTTCTTAAGCCGAGGCGCGTTGGGGCTGTTGTTGGCTGCCGGAGGAGACTTTCCCTTTGCACAATGCAGCTGCAAGAAGCTCGTTTTGGGCCGTCGGTGCGACGGGGCCTCGGCGCTAATCGTCCGAGCTGGCTCAGGGGGTATGGCTGGGGCGTGGGCCTAGAAGGTCTACGCGCCCCCAATTCTGCTTCCCCGCCAAGGAGAACCCGTCGGGAGTGGGTTTCGGGTACCGGAGACCCCCAGCAAAGCAGCAGGGCCCAGGGAGCCAGGGGCAGCCCCGCCCCGCTTTGCCCTCTGGAGAGCAGAGGGCCGGGGGCGAAAACGGCTTGTGTTGCTTTCATGAGCCTAGGCGCATTGGGGCTGTTGTTGGCTGCCCGAGGAGACTTTCCCTTTGCACAATGCAGCCGCCAGAAGCTCGTTTTGGGCCTTCGGTGCGTCGGGGCCTCGGCGCTGAGCGGCCTAGTTGGCTCAGGGGGCATGGATGCCGCCTGGGCGCAAAAGGCCTTCGCACGCCCAATCCTGCTTCCCCGCCAAGGAGAACCCGTGCGGAGTGGGTTTCGGGCACCGGAGACCCCCAGCAAATCAGCAGGGCCCAGGGAGCCAGGGGCAGCACCGCCCCGCTTTGCCCTCTGGAGAGCGGAGGGCTGGGGGCGAAAACGGCTTGCCTTGCTTTCCTGAGCTGAGGCGCGTTGGGGCTATTGTTGGCTGCCCGAGGAGACTTTCCCTTTGCACAATGCAGCTGCCAGAAGCTCATTTTGGGCCGTCGGTGCGACGGGGCCTCGGCGCTGAGCGGCCGAGCTGGCTCAGGGGCCATGGCTGCGGCCTAGGCGCAGAAGGACTTCGCGCGCCCAATCCTGCTTCCCCGCCAAGGAGAACCCGTGGGGAGTGGGTTTCGGGCACTGGAGACCCCCAGCAAAGCAGCAGGGCCCAGGGAGCCAGGGGCAGCCCCGCCCCGCTTTGCCCTCTGGAGAGCGGAGGGCCAGGGCGAAAACGGCTTGCATTGCTTTCCTAAGCCGAGGCGCGTTGGGGCTGTTGTTGGCCGCCCTAGGAGACTTTCCCTTTGCACAATGCAGCTGCCAGAAGCTCGTTTTGGGCCGTCGGTGCGACGGGGCCTCGGCGCTAAGCGTCCGAGCTGGCTCAGGGGGTATTGCTGGGGCGTGGGCCCAGAAGGCCTACGCGCCCCAATTCTGCCTCCCCGTCAAGGAGAACCCGTGGGGAGTGGGTTTCGGGCACGGGAGACCCCCAGCAAAGCAGCAGGGCCCAGGGAGCCAGGGGCAGCCCCGCCCCGCTTTGCCCTCTGGAGAGCGGAGGCCCGGGGCGAAAACGGCTTGCGTTGCTTTCCTGAGCCGAGGCGCGTTGAGGCTGTTGTTGGCTGCCTGAGGAGACTTTCCCTTTGCACAATGCAGCTGCCAGAAGCTCGTTTTGGGCCGTCGGTGCGACGGGGCCTCGGCGCTGAGCGTCCGAGCTGGCTCAGGGGGTATGGCTGGGGCATGGGCTTAGAAGGTCTACGCGCCCCCAATTCTGCTTCCCCGCCAAGGAGTACCCGTGGGGAGTGGGTTTCGGGCACCGGAGACCCCCAGCAAATCAGCAGGTCCAAGGGAGCCAGGGGCAGCCCCGCCCGGCTTTGCCCTCTGGAGAGCGGAGGGCCGGGGGCGAAAACGGCTTGCGTTGCTTTCATGAGCCGAGGCGCGTTGGGGCTGTTGTTGGCTGCCCGAGGAGACTTTCCCTTTGCACAATGCAGCTACCAGAAGCTCGTTTTGGGCCGTCGGTGCGACGGGGCCTCGGCGCTGAGCGGCCGAGGTGGCTCAGGGGGCATGGATGCGGCCTGGGGGCAAAAGGCCTTCGCACGCCCAATCCTGCTTCCCCTCCAAGGAGAACACGTGGGGAGTGAGTTTCGGGCACCGGAGACCCCCAGCAAATCAGCAGGGCCCAGGGAGCCAGGGGCAGCCCCGCCCCGCTTTGCCCTCTGGAGAGCGGAGGGCCGGGGGCGAAAACGGCTTGCGTTGCTTTCCTGAGCCGAGGCGCGTTGGGGCTGTTGTTGGCTGCCCGAGGAGACTTTCCCTTTGCACAATGCAGCTGCCAGAAGCTCATTTTGTGCCGTCGGTGCGACGGGGCCTCGGTGCTGAGCGGCCGAGCTGGCTCAGGGGCCATGGCTGCGGCCTGGGCGCAGAAGGCCTTCGCGCGCCCAATCCTGCTTCCCCGCCAAGGAGAACCCGTGGGGAGTGGGTTTCGGGCACCGGAGACCCCCAGCAAAGCAGCAGGGCCCAGGGAGCCAGGGGCAGCCCCGCCCCACTTTGCCCTCTGGAGAGCAGAGGGCCGGAGGCGAAAACGGCTAGCGTTGCTTTCCTAAGCCGAGGCGCGTTGGGGCTGTTGTTGGCCGCCCGAGGAGACTTTCCCTTTGCACAATGCAGCTGCCAGAAGCTCGTTTTGGGCCGTCGGTGCGACAGGGCCTCGTCACTGAGCGGCCTAGGTGGCTCAGGGGGCTTGGCTGGGGCGTGGGCGTAGAAGGACTTCACACGCCCAATCCTGCTTCCCCGACAAGGATAACCCGTGGCGAGTGGGTTTCGGGCATCGGAGACCCCCAGCAAAGCAGCAGGGCCCAGGGAGCCAGGGGCAGCCCCACCCGGCTTTGCCCTCTGGAGAGCGGAGGGCCAGGGCGAAAACGGCTTGCATTGCTTTCCTAAGCCGAGGCGCGTTGGGGCTGTTGTTGGCCGCCCGAGGAGACTTTCCCTTTGCACAATGCAGCTGCCAGAAGCTCGTTTTGGGCCGTCGGTGTGACGGGGCCTCGGCGCTAAGCGTCTGAGCTGGCTCAGGGGGTATTGCTGGGGCGTGGGCCCAGAAGGCCTACGCGCCCCCAATTCTGCCTCCCCGTCAAGGAGAACCCGTGGGGAGTGGGTTTCGGGCACCTGAGACCCCCAGCAAAGCAGCAGGGCCCAGGGAGCCAGGGGCAGCCCCGCCCCGCTTTGCCCTCTGGAGAGCAGAGGGCCGGGGGCGAAAACGGCTTGTGTTGCTTTCATGAGCCTAGGCGCATTGGGGCTGTTGTTGGCTGCCCGAGGAGACTTTCCCTTTGCACAATGCAGCCGCCAGAAGCTCGTTTTGGGCCTTCGGTGCGACGGGGCCTCGGCGCTGAGCGGCCTAGTTGGCTCAGGGGGCATGGATGCGGCCTGGGCGCAAAAGGCCTTCGCACGCCCAATCCTGCTTCCCCGCCAAGGAGAACCCGTGCGGAGTGGGTTTCGGGCACCGGAGACCCCCAGCAAATCAGCAGGGCCCAGGGAGCCAGGGGCAGCACCGCCCCGCTTTGCCCTCTGGAGAGCGGAGGGCTGGGGGCGAAAACGGCTTGCGTTGCTTTCCTGAGCTGAGGCGCGTTGGGGCTATTGTTGGCTGCCTGAGGAGACTTTCCCTTTGCACAATGCAGCTGCCAGAAGCTCATTTTGGGCCGTCGGTGCGACGGGGCCTCGGCGCTGAGCGGCCGAGCTGGCTCAGGGGCCATGGCTGCGGCCTAGGCGCAGAAGGACTTCGCGCGCCCAATCCTGCTTCCCCGCCAAGGAGAACCCGTGGGGAGTGGGTTTCGGGCACCGGAGACCCCCAGCAAAGCAGCAGGGCCCAGGGAGCCAGGGGCAGCCCCGCCCCGCTTTGCCCTCTGGAGAGCGGAGGGCCAGGGCGAAAACGGCTTGCATTGCTTTCCTAAGCCGAGGCGCGTTGGGGCTGTTGTTGGCCGCCCTAGGAGACTTTCCCTTTGCACAATGCAGCTGCCAGAAGCTCGTTTTGGGCCGTCGGTGCGACGGGGCCTCGGCGCTAAGCGTCCGAGCTGGCTCAGGGGGTATTGCTGGGGCGTGGGCCCAGAAGGCCTACGCGCCCCAATTCTGCCTCCCCGTCAAGGAGAACCCGTGGGGAGTGGGTTTCGGGCACGTGAGACCCCCAGCAAAGCAGCAGGGCCCAGGGAGCCAGGGGCAGCCCCGCCCCGCTTTGCCCTCTGGAGAGCGGAGGCCCGGGGCGAAAACGGCTTGCGTTGCTTTCCTGAGCCGAGGCGCGTTGAGGCTGTTGTTGGCTGCCTGAGGAGACTTTCCCTTTGCACAATGCAGCTGCCAGAAGCTCGTTTTGGGCCGTCGGTGCGACGGGGCCTCGGCGCTGAGCGTCCGAGCTGGCTCAGGGGGTATGGCTGGGGCATGGGCTTAGAAGGTCTACGCGCCCCCAATTCTGCTTCCCCGCCAAGGAGTACCCGTGGGGAGTGGGTTTCGGGCACCGGAGACCCCCAGCAAATCAGCAGGTCCAAGGGAGCCAGGGGCAGCCCCGCCCGGCTTTGCCCTCTGGAGAGCGGAGGGCCGGGGGCGAAAACGGCTTGCGTTGCTTTCATGAGCCGAGGCGCGTTGGGGCTGTTGTTGGCTGCCCGAGGAGACTTTCCCTTTGCACAATGCAGCCGCCAGAAGCTCGTTTTGGGCCTTCGGTGCGACGGGGCCTCGGCGCTGAGCGGCCTAGTTGGCTCAGGGGGCATGGATGCGGCCTGGGCGCAAAAGGCCTTCGCACGCCCAATCCTGCTTCCCCGCCAAGGAGAACCCGTGCGGAGTGGGTTTCGGGCACCGGAGACCCCCAGCAAATCAGCAGGGCCCAGGGAGCCAGGGGCAGCACCGCCCCGCTTTGCCCTCTGGAGAGCGGAGGGCTGGGGGCGAAAACGGCTTGCGTTGCTTTCCTGAGCTGAGGCGCGTTGGGGCTATTGTTGGCTGCCCGAGGAGACTTTCCCTTTGCACAATGCAGCTGCCAGAAGCTCATTTTGGGCCGTCGGTGCGACGGGGCCTCGGCGCTGAGCGGCCGAGCTGGCTCAGGGGCCATGGCTGCGGCCTAGGCGCAGAAGGACTTCGCGCGCCCAATCCTGCTTCCCCGCCAAGGAGAACCCGTGGGGAGTGGGTTTCGGGCACCGGAGACCCCCAGCAAAGCAGCAGGGCCCAGGGAGCCAGGGGCAGCCCCGCCCCGCTTTGCCCTCTGGAGAGCGGAGGGCCAGGGCGAAAACGGCTTGCATTGCTTTCCTAAGCCGAGGCGCGTTGGGGCTGTTGTTGGCCGCCCTAGGAGACTTTCCCTTTGCACAATGCAGCTGCCAGAAGCTGGTTTTGGGCCGTCGGTGCGACGGGGCCTCGGCGCTAAGCGTCCGAGCTGGCTCAGGGGGTATTGCTGGGGCGTGGGCCCAGAAGGCCTACGCGCCCCAATTCTGCCTCCCCGTCAAGGAGAACCCGTGGGGAGTGGGTTTCGGGCACGTGAGACCCCCAGCAAAGCAGCAGGGCCCAGGGAGCCAGGGGCAGCCCCGCCCCGCTTTGCCCTCTGGAGAGCGGAGGCCCGGGGCGAAAACGGCTTGCGTTGCTTTCCTGAGCCGAGGCGCGTTGAGGCTGTTGTTGGCTGCCTGAGGAGACTTTCCCTTTGCACAATGCAGCTGCCAGAAGCTCGTTTTGGGCCGTCGGTGCGACGGGGCCTCGGCGCTGAGCGTCCGAGCTGGCTCAGGGGGTATGGCTGGGGCATGGGCTTAGAAGGTCTACGCGCCCCCAATTCTGCTTCCCCGCCAAGGAGTACCCGTGGGGAGTGGGTTTCGGGCACCGGAGACCCCCAGCAAATCAGCAGGTCCAAGGGAGCCAGGGGCAGCCCCGCCCGGCTTTGCCCTCTGGAGAGCGGAGGGCCGGGGGCGAAAACGGCTTGCGTTGCTTTCATGAGCCGAGGCGCGTTGGGGCTGTTGTTGGCTGCCCGAGGAGACTTTCCCTTTGCACAATACAGCTACCAGAAGCTCGTTTTGGGCCGTCGGTGCGACGGGGCCTCGGCGCTGAGCGGCCGAGGTGGCTCAGGGGGCATGGATGCGGCCTGGGGGCAAAAGGCCTTCGCACGCCCAATCCTGCTTCCCCTCCAAGGAGAACACGTGGGGAGTGAGTTTCGGGCACCGGAGACCCCCAGCAAATCAGCAGGGCCCAGGGAGCCAGGGGCAGCCCCGCCCCGCTTTGCCCTCTGGAGAGCGGAGGGCCGGGGGCGAAAACGGCTTGCGTTGCTTTCCTGAGCTGAGGCGCGTTGGGGCTGTTGTTGGCTGCCCGAGGAGACTTTCCCTTTGCACAATGCAGCTGCCAGAAGCTCATTTTGTGCCGTCGGTGCGACGGGGCCTCGGTGCTGAGCGGCCGAGCTGGCTCAGGGGCCATGGCTGCGGCCTGGGCGCAGAAGGCCTTCGCGCGCCCAATCCTGCTTCCCCGCCAAGGAGAACCCGTGGGGAGTGGGTTTCGGGCACCGGAGACCCCCAGCAAAGCAGCAGGGCCCAGGGAGCCAGGGGCAGCCCCGCCCCACTTTGCCCTCTGGAGAGCAGAGGGCCGGAGGCGAAAACGGCTAGCGTTGCTTTCCTAAGCCGAGGCGCGTTGGGGCTGTTGTTGGCCGCCCGAGGAGACTTTCCCTTTGCACAATGCAGCTGCCAGAAGCTCGTTTTGGGCCGTCGGTGCGACAGGGCCTCGTCACTGAGCGGCCTAGGTGGCTCAGGGGGCTTGGCTGGGGCGTGGGCGTAGAAGGACTTCACACGCCCAATCCTGCTTCCCCGACAAGGACAACCCGTGGCGAGTGGGTTTCGGGCATCGGAGACCCCCAGCAAAGCAGCAGGGCCCAGGGAGCCAGGGGCAGCCCCACCCCGCTTTGCCCTCTGGAGAGCGGAGGGCCAGGGCGAAAACGGCTTGCATTGCTTTCCTAAGCCGAGGCGCGTTGGGGCTGTTGTTGGCCGCCCGAGGAGACTTTCCCTTTGCACAATGCAGCTGCCAGAAGCTCGTTTTGGGCCGTCGGTGTGACGGGGCCTCGGCGCTAAGCGTCTGAGCTGGCTCAGGGGGTATTGCTGGGGCGTGGGCCCAGAAGGCCTACGCGCCCCCAATTCTGCCTCCCCGTCAAGGAGAACCCGTGGGGAGTGGGTTTCGGGCACCTGAGACCCCCAGCAAAGCAGCAGGGCCCAGGGAGCCAGGGGCAGCCCCGCCCCGCTTTGCCCTCTGGAGAGCAGAGGGCCGGGGGCGAAAACGGCTTGTGTTGCTTTCATGAGCCTAGGCGCATTGGGGCTGTTGTTGGCTGCCCGAGGAGACTTTCCCTTTGCACAATGCAGCCGCCAGAAGCTCGTTTTGGGCCTTCGGTGCGACGGGGCCTCGGCGCTGAGCGGCCTAGTTGGCTCAGGGGGCATGGATGCGGCCTGGGCGCAAAAGGCCTTCGCACGCCCAATCCTGCTTCCCCGCCAAGGAGAACCCGTGCGGAGTGGGTTTCGGGCACCGGAGACCCCCAGCAAATCAGCAGGGCCCAGGGAGCCAGGGGCAGCACCGCCCCGCTTTGTCCTCTGGAGAGCGGAGGGCTGGGGGCGAAAACGGCTTGCGTTGCGTTCCTGAGCTGAGGCGCGTTGGGGCTATTGTTGGCTGCCCGAGGAGACTTTCCCTTTGCACAATGCAGCTGCCAGAAGCTCGTTTTGGGCCGTCGGTGCGACGGGGCCTCGGCGCTGAGCGGCCGAGCTGGCTCAGGGGGCATGGCTGCGTCCTGGGCGCAGAAGGCCTTCGCGCGCCCAATCCTGCTTCCCCGCCAAGGAGAACCCGTGGGGAGTGGGTTTCGGGCACTGGAGACCCCCAGCAAAGCAGCAGGGCCCAGGGGGCCAGGGACAGCCCCGCCCCACTTTGCCCTCTTGAGAGCGGAGGGCCGGGGGCGAAAACGGCTTGCGTTGCTTTCCTGAGCCGAGGCGCGTTGGGGCTGTTGTTGGCTGCCCGAGGAGACTTTCCCTTTGCACAATGCAGCTGCCAGAAGCTCGTTTTGGGCCGTCGGTGCGACGGGGCCTCGTCACTGAGCGGCCGAGTTGGCTCAGGGGGCATGGCTGCGGCCTGGGCGCAGAAGGTCTTCGCGCGCCCAATCCTGCTTCCCCACCAAGGAGAACCCGTAGGGAGTGGGTTTCGGGCACCTGAGACCCCCAGCAAAGCAGCAGGGCCCAGGGAGCCAGGGGCAGCCCCGCCCCGCTTTGCCCTCTTGAGAGCGGAGGGCCAGGGCGAAAACGGCTTGCGTTGCTTTCCTGAGCCGAGGCGCGTTGGGGCTGTTGTTGGCTGCCCGAGGAGACTTTCCCTTTGCACAATGCAGCTGCCAGAAGCTCATTTTTGGCCGTCGGTGTGATGGGGCCTCGGCGCTGAGCGGCCGAGCAGGCTCATGGGGCATTGCTGCGGCCTGGGCGCAGAAGGACTTCGCGCGCCCAATCCTGCTTCCCCGCCAAGGAGAACCCGTGGGGAGTGGGTTTCGGGCATCGGAGACCCCCAGCAAAGCAGCAGGGCCCAGGATGCCAGGGGCAGCCCCGCCCCGCTTTGCCCTCTGGAGAGCGGAGGCCCGTGTGCGAAAACTGCTTGCGTTGCTTTCTTAAGCCGAGGCGCGTTGGGGCTGTTGTTGGCTGCCCGAGGAGACTTTCCCTTTGCACAATGCAGCTGCCAGAAGCTCGTTTTGGGCCGTCGGTGCGACGGGGCCTCGGCGCTAATCGTCCGAGCTGGCTCAGGGGGTATGGCTGGGGCGTGGGCCTAGAAGGTCTACGCGCCCCCAATGCTGCTTCCCCGCCAAGGAGAACCCGTCGGGAGTGGGTTTCGGGTACCGGAGACCCCCAGCAAAGCAGCAGGGCCCAGGGAGCCAGGGGCAGCCCCGCCCCGCTTTGCCCTCTGGAGAGCGGAGGGCCGGGGGCGAAAACGGCTTGCGTTGCTTTCCTGAGCCGAGGCGCGTTGGGGCTGTTGTTGGCTGCCCGAGGAGACTTTCCCTTTGCACAATGCAGCTGCCAGAAGCTCATTTTGTGCCGTCGGTACGACGGGGCCTCGGCGATGAGCGGCCGAGCTGGCTCAGGGGCCATGGCTGCGGCCTGGGCGCAGAAGGCCTTCGCGCGCCCAATCCTGCTTCCCCGCCAAGGAGAACCCGTGGGGAGTGGGTTTCGGGCACCGGAGACCCCCAGCAAAGCAGCAGGGCCCAAGGAGCCAGGGGCAGCCCCGCCCCACTTTGCCCTCTGGAGAGCGGAGGGCCGGAGGCGAAAACGGCTTGCGTTGCTTTCCTAAGCCGAGGCGCGTTGGGGCTGTTGTTGGCCGCCCGAGGAGACTTTCCCTTTGCACAATGCAGCTGCCAGAAGCTCGTTTTGGGCCGTCGGTGCGACGGGGCCTCGGTGCTGAGCGGCCGAGCTGGCTCAGGGGCCATGGCTGCGGCCTGGGCGCAGAAGGCCTTCGCGCGCCCAATCCTGCTTCCCCGCCAAGGAGAACCCGTGGGGAGTGGGTTTCGGGCACCGGAGACCCCCAGCAAAGCAGCAGGGCCCAGGGAGCCAGGGGCAGCCCCGCCCCACTTTGCCCTCTGGAGAGCAGAGGGCCGGAGGCGAAAACGGCTAGCGTTGCTTTCCTAAGCCGAGGCGCGTTGGGGCTGTTGTTGGCCGCCCGAGGAGACTTTCCCTTTGCACAATGCAGCTGCCAGAAGCTCGTTTTGGGCCGTCGGTGCGACAGGGCCTCGTCACTGAGCGGCCTAGGTGGCTCAGGGGGCTTGGCTGGGGCGTGGGCGTAGAAGGACTTCACACGCCCAATCCTGCTTCCCCGACAAGGATAACCCGTGGCGAGTGGGTTTCGGGCATCGGAGACCCCCAGCAAAGCAGCAGGGCCCAGGGAGCCAGGGGCAGCCCCACCCCGCTTTGCCCTCTGGAGAGCGGAGGGCCAGGGCGAAAACGGCTTGCATTGCTTTCCTAAGCCGAGGCGCGTTGGGGCTGTTGTTGGCCGCCCGAGGAGACTTTCCCTTTGCACAATGCAGCTGCCAGAAGCTCGTTTTGGGCCGTCGGTGTGACGGGGCCTCGGCGCTAAGCGTCTGAGCTGGCTCAGGGGGTATTGCTGGGGCGTGGGCCCAGAAGGCCTACGCGCCCCCAATTCTGCCTCCCCGTCAAGGAGAACCCGTGGGGAGTGGGTTTCGGGCACCTGAGACCCCCAGCAAAGCAGCAGGGCCCAGGGAGCCAGGGGCAGCCCCGCCCCGCTTTGCCCTCTGGAGAGAGGAGGGCCGGGGGCGAAAACGGCTTGCGTTGCTTTCCTGAGCCGAGGCGCGTTGGGGCTGTTGTTGGCTGCCCGAGGAGACTTTCCCTTTGCACAATGCAGCTGCCAGAAGCTCGTTTTGGGCCGTCGGTGCGACGGGGCCTCGGCGCTGAGCGGCCGAGCTGGCTCAGGGGGCATGGCTGCGTCCTGGGCGCAGAAGGCCTTCGCGCGCCCAATCCTGCTTCCCCGCCAAGGAGAACCCGTGGGGAGTGGGTTTCGGGCACTGGAGACCCCCAGCAAAGCAGCAGGGCCCAGGGGGCCAGGGACAGCCCCGCCCCACTTTGCCCTCTTGAGAGCGGAGGGCCGGGGGCGAAAACGGCTTGCGTTGCTTTCCTGAGCCGAGGCGCATTGGGGCTGTTGTTGGCTGCCCGAGGAGACTTTCCCTTTGCACAATGCAGCTGCCAGAAGCTCGTTTTGGGCCGTCGGTGCGACGGGGCCTCGTCACTGAGCGGCCGAGTTGGCTCAGGGGGCATGGCTGCGGCCTGGGCGCAGAAGGTCTTCGCGCGCCCAATCCTGCTTCCCCACCAAGGAGAACCCGTAGGGAGTGGGTTTCGGGCACCTGAGACCCCCAGCAAAGCAGCAGGGCCCAGGGAGCCAGGGGCAGCCCCGCCCCGCTTTGCCCTCTTGAGAGCGGAGGGCCAGGGCGAAAACGGCTTGCGTTGCTTTCCTGAGCCGAGGCGCGTTGGGGCTGTTGTTGGCTGCCCGAGGAGACTTTCCCTTTGCACAATGCAGCTGCCAGAAGCTCATTTTTGGCCGTCGGTGTGATGGGGCCTCGGCGCTGAGCGGCCGAGCAGGCTCATGGGGCATTGCTGCGGCCTGGGCGCAGAAGGACTTCGCGCGCCCAATCCTGCTTCCCCGCCAAGGAGAACCCGTGGGGAGTGGGTTTCGGGCATCGGAGACCCCCAGCAAAGCAGCAGGGCCCAGGATGCCAGGGGCAGCCCCGCCCCGCTTTGCCCTCTGGAGAGCGGAGGCCCCTGTGCGAAAACTGCTTGCGTTGCTTTCTTAAGCCGAGGCGCGTTGGGGCTGTTGTTGGCTGCCGGAGGAGACTTTCCCTTTGCACAATGCAGCTGCCAGAAGCTCGTTTTGGGCCGTCGGTGCGACGGGGCCTCGGCGCTAATCGTCCGAGCTGGCTCAGGGGGTATGGCTGGGGCGTGGGCCTAGAAGGTCTACGCGCCCCCAATGCTGCTTCCCCGCCAAGGAGAACCCGTCGGGAGTGGGTTTCGGGTACCGGAGACCCCCAGCAAAGCAGCAGGGCCCAGGGAGCCAGGGGCAGCCCCGCCCCGCTTTGCCCTCTGGAGAGCGGAGGGCCGGGGGCGAAAACGGCTTGCGTTGCTTTCCTGAGCCGAGGCGCGTTGGGGCTGTTGTTGGCTGCCCGAGGAGACTTTCCCTTTGCACAATGCAGCTGCCAGAAGCTCATTTTGTGCCGTCGGTACGACGGGGCCTCGGCGATGAGCGGCCGAGCTGGCTCAGGGGCCATGGCTGCGGCCTGGGCGCAGAAGGCCTTCGCGCGCCCAATCCTGCTTCCCCGCCAAGGAGTACCCGTCGGGAGTGGGTTTCGGGCACCGGAGACCCCCAGCAAAGCAGCAGGGCCCAGGGAGCCAGGGGCAGCCCCGCCCCACTTTGCCCTCTGGAGAGCAGAGGGCCGGAGGCGAAAACGGCTAGCGTTGCTTTCCTAAGCCGAGGCGCGTTGGGGCTGTTGTTGGCCGCCCGAGGAGACTTTCCCTTTGCACAATGCAGCTGCCAGAAGCTCGTTTTGGGCCGTCGGTGCGACAGGGCCTCGTCACTGAGCGGCCTAGGTGGCTCAGGGGGCTTGGCTGGGGCGTGGGCGTAGAAGGACTTCACACGCCCAATCCTGCTTCCCCGACAAGGATAACCCGTGGCGAGTGGGTTTCGGGCATCGGAGACCCCCAGCAAAGCAGCAGGGCCCAGGGAGCCAGGGGCAGCCCCACCCCGCTTTGCCCTCTGGAGAGCGGAGGGCCAGGGCGAAAACGGCTTGCATTGCTTTCCTAAGCCGAGGCGCGTTGGGGCTGTTGTTGGCCGCCCGAGGAGACTTTCCCTTTGCACAATGCAGCTGCCAGAAGCTCGTTTTGGGCCGTCGGTGTGACGGGGCCTCGGCGCTAAGCGTCTGAGCTGGCTCAGGGGGTATTGCTGGGGCGTGGGCCCAGAAGGCCTACGCGCCCCCAATTCTGCCTCCCCGTCAAGGAGAACCCGTGGGGAGTGGGTTTCGGGCACCTGAGACCCCCAGCAAAGCAGCAGGGCCCAGGGAGCCAGGGGCAGCCCCGCCCCGCTTTGCCCTCTGGAGAGCGGAGGGCCAGGGCGAAAACGGCTTGCATTGCTTTCCTAAGCCGAGGCGCGTTGGGGCTGTTGTTGGCCGCCCGAGGAGACTTTCCCTTTGCACAATGCAGCTGCCAGAGCTCATTTTGGGCCGTCGGTGCGACGGGGCCTCGGCGCTAAGCGTCTGAGCTGGCTCAGGGGGTATTGCTGGGGCGTGGGCCCAGAAGGCCTACGCGCCCCCAATTCTGCCTCCCCGTCAAGGAGAACCCGTGGGGAGTGGGTTTCGGGCACCTGAGACCCCGAGCAAAGCAGCAGGGCCCAGGGAGCCAGGGGCAGCCCCGCCCCGCTTTGCCCTCTTGAGAGCGGAGGGCCAGGGCGAAAACGGCTTGCGTTGCTTTCCTGAGCCGAGGCGCGTTGGGGCTGTTGTTGGCTGCCCGAGGAGATTTTCCCTTTGCACAATGCAGCTACCAGAAGCTCGTTTTGTCCGTCGGTGCGACGGGGCCTCGGCGCTGAGCGGCCGATGAGGCTCAGGGGGCATGGCTGCGGCCTGGACGCAGAAGGCCTTCGCGCGCCCAATCCTGCTTCCCCGCCAAGGAGAACCCGTGGCGAGTGGGTTTCGGGCTTCGGAGATCACCAGCAAAGCAGCAGGGCCCAGGGAGCCAGGGGCAGCCCCGCCCCGCTTTGCCCTCTGGAGAGTGGAGGGCCGGGGGCGAAAACGGCTTGCGTTGCTTTCATGAGTCGAGGCGCGTTGGGGCTGTTGTTGGCTGCCCGAGGAGACTTTCCCTTTGCAGAATGCAGCCGCCAGAAACTCGTTTTAGGACGTCGGTGCGACAGGGCCTCGTCACTGAGCGGCCGAGCTGGCTCAGGTGGCATGGCTGCGGCCTGGGCGCATAAGGCCTTCGCGGGCCCAATCCTGCTTCCCAGCCAAGGAGAACCCGTGGGGAGTGGGTTTCGGGCACCGGAGACCTCCAGCAAATCAGCAGGGCCCAGGAAGCCAGGGGCAGACCCGCCCCGCTTGGCCCTCTGGAGAGCAGAGGGCCGGGGGCGAAATCGGCTTGCGTTGCTTTCCTAAGCCGAGGCGCGTTGGGGCTGTGGTTGGCTGCCCGAGGAGACTTTCCCTTTGCAGAATGCAGCCGCCAGAAACTCGTTTTGGGCCGTCTGTGAGACGGGGCCTCGGCGTTGAGCGGCCGAGGTGGCTCAGGGGGCATGGTTGGGGCGTGGGCCCAGAAGGCCTTCGCGCGCCCAATCCTGCTTCCCCGCCAAGGAGAACCCGTGGGGAGTGGGTTTCGGGCATCGGAGACCCCCAGCAAAGCAGCAGGGCCCAGGGAGCCAGGGGCAGCCCCGCCCCGCTTTGCCCTCTTGAGAGCGGAGGGCCGGGGGCGAAAACGGCTTGCGTTGCTTTCCTGAGCCGAGGCGCGTTGGGGCTGTTGTTGGCTGCCCGAGGAGACTTTCCCTTTGCACAATGCAGCTGCCAGAAGCTCGTTTTGGCCCGTCGGTGCGACGGGGCCTCGTCACTGAGCGGCCGAGTTGGCTCAGTGGGCATGGCTGGGGCGTGGGCGTAGAAGGCCTTCGCGCGCCCAATCCTGCTTCCCCACCAAGGAGAACCCGTAGGGAGTGGGTTTCTGGCACCTGAGACCCCCAGCAAAGCAGCAGGGCCCAGGGAGCCAGGGGCAGACCCGCCACGCTTTGCCCTCTGGAGAGCGGAGGGCCGGGGCGAAAACGGCTTGCGTTGCTTTCCTGAGCCGAGGCGCGTTGGGGCTGTTGTTGGCTGCCCGAGGAGACTTTCCGTTTGCACAATGCAGCTGCCAGAAGCTCGTTTTGGGCCGTCGGTGCGACGGGGACTCGGCGCTGAGCGGCCGAGCTGGCTCAGGGGGCATGGCTGCGGCCTGGGCGCAGAAGGCCTTCGCGCGCCCAATCCTGCTTCCCCGCCAAGGAGAACCCGTGGGGAGTGGGTTTCGGGCATCGGAGACCCCCAGCAAAGCAGCAGGGCCCAGGGAGCCAGGGGCAGCCCCGCCCCGCTTTGCCCTCTGGAGAGAGGAGGGCCGGGGCGAAAACGGCTTGCGTTGCTTTCCTGAGCCGAGGCGCGTTGGGGCTGTTGTTGGCTGCCCGAGGAGATTTTCCCTTTGCACAATGCAGCTGCCAGAAGCTCGTTTTGGGCCGTCGGTGCGACGGGGCCTCGGCGCTGAGCGGCCGAGCTGGCTCAGGGGGCATGGCTGCGTCCTGGGCGCAGAAGGCCTTCGCGCGCCCAATCCTGCTTACCCGCCAAGGAGAACCCGTGGGGAGTGGGTTTCGGGCATCGGAGACCCCCAGCAAAGCAGCAGGGCCCAGGATGCCAGGGGCAGCCCCGCCCCGCTTTGCCCTCTGGAGAGCGGAGGCCCGGGTGCGAAAACGGCTTGCGTTGCTTTCTTAAGCCGAGGCGCGTTGGGGCTGTTGTTGGCTGCCGGAGGAGACTTTCCCTTTGCACAATGCAGCTGCCAGAAGCTCGTTTTGGGCCGTCGGTGCGACGGGTCCTCGTCACTGAGCGGCCGAGTTGGCTCAGGGGGCTTGGCTGGGGCGTGGACGTAGAAGGACTTCACACGCCCAATCCTGCTTCCCCGACAAGGATAAACCGTGGCGAGTGGGTTTCGGGCATCGGAGACCCCCAGCAAAGCAGCAGGGCCCAGGGAGCCAGGGGCAGCCCCGCCCGGCTTTGCCCTCTGGAGAGCGGAGGCCCGGGTGCGAAAACGGCTTGCGTTGCTTACTTAAGCCGAGGCGCGTTGGGGCTGTTGTTGGCTGCCTGAGGAGACTTTCCCTTTGCACAATGCAGCTGACAGAAGCTCGTTTTGGGCCGTCGGTGCGACGGGGCCTCGGCGCTGAGCGTCCGAGCTGGCTCAGGGGGTATGGCTGGGGCGTGGGCCTAGAAGGCCTACGCGCCCCCAATTCTGCTTCCCCGCCAAGGAGAACCCGTCGGGAGTGGGTTTCGGGCACCGGAGACCCCCAGCAAAGCAGCAGGGCCCAGGGAGCCAGGGGCAGCCCCGCCCCGCTTTGCCCTCTGGAGAGCGGAGGGCCGGGGGCGAAAACGGCTTGCGTTGCTTTCCTGAGCCGAGGCGCGTTGGGGCTGTTGTAGGCTGCCCGAGGAGACTTTCCCTTTGCACAATGCAGCTGCCAGAAGCTCGTTTTGGGCCGTCGGTGCGACGGGGACTCGGCGCGGAGCGGCCAAGCTGGCTCAGGGGGCATGGCTGCGTCCTGGGCGCAGAAGGCCTTCGCGCGCCCAATCCTGCTTCCCCGCCAAGGAGAACCCGTGGGGAGTGGGTTTCGGGCACCGGAGACCCCCAGCAAAGCAGCAGGGCCCAGGGAGCCAGGGGCAGGCCCGCCCCGCTTTGCCCTCTGGAGAGCGGAGGGCCGGGGGCGAAAACGGCTTGCGTTGCTTTCCTGAGCTGAAGCGCGTTGGCGCTGTTGTTGGCTGCCCGAGGAGACTTTCCCTTTGCACAATGCAGCTGCCAGAAGCTCGTTTTGGGCCGTCGGTGCGATGGGGCCTCGGCGCTGAGCGGCCGAGCTGGCTCAGGGGGCATGGCTGGGGCGTTGGCGTTGAAGGATTTCGCGCGCCCAATCCTGCTTCCCCGCCAAGGATAACCCGTGGGGAGTGGGTTTCGGGCATCGGAGACCCCCAGCAAAGCTGCAGGGCCCAGGGAGCCAGGGGCAGCCCCGCCCCGCTTTGCCCTCTGGAGAGCGGAGGGCGGGGGGCGAAAACGGCTTGCGTTGCTTTCCTGAGCTGAGGCGCGTTGGGGCTGTTGTTGGCTGCCCGAGGAGACTTTCCCTTTGCACAATGCAGCTACCAGAAGCTCGTTTTGGGCCGTCGGTGCGACGGGGCCTCGGCGCTGAGCGTCCGAGCTGGATCAGGGGGCATGGCTGGGACGTGGGCGTAGAAGGATTTCGCGCAACCAATCCTGCTTCCCCGCCAAGGATAACCCGTGGGGAGTGGGTTTCGGGCACCAGAGAACCTCAGCAAAGCAGCAGGGCCCAAGGAGCCAGGGGCAGCCCCGCCCCACTTTGCCGTCTGGAGAGCAGAGGGCCGGGGGCGAAAACGGCTTGCGTTACTTTCCTGAGCCGAGTCGCATTGGAGCTGTTGTTGGCTGCCCGAGGAGACTTTCCCTTTGCACAATGCAGCTACCAGAAGCTCGTTTTGGGCCGTCGGTGCGACGGGGCCTCGGCGCTGAGCGGCCGAGCTGGCTCAGGGGGCATGGCTGCAGCCTGGGCGCAGAAGGCCTTCCCGCGCCCAATCCTGCTTCCCCGCCAAGGAGAACCCGTGGGGAGTGGGTTTCGGGCATCGGAGACCCCCAGCAAAGCAGCAGGGCCCAGGATGCCAGGGGCAGCCCCGCCCCGCTTTGCCGTCTGGAGAGCGGAGGGCCGGGTGCGAAAACGGCTTGCGTTGCTTTCTTAAGCCGAGGCGCGTTGGGGCTGTTGTTGGCTGCCCGAGGAGACTTTCCCTTTGCACAATGCAGCTGCCAGAAGCTCGTTTTGGGCCGTCGGTGCGACGGGGCCTCGGCGCTGTGCGTCCGAGCTGACTCAGGGGGTATGGCTGGGGCGTGGGCCTAGAAGGTTTACGCGCCCCCTATTCTGCTTCCCCGCCAAGGAGAACCCGTCGGGAGTGGGTTTCGGGTACCGGAGACCCCCAGCAAAGCAGCAGGGCCCAGGGAGCCAGGGGCAGCCCCGCCCCGCTTTGCCCTCTGGAGAGCGGAGGGCCGGGGGCGAAAACGGCTTGCGTTGCTTTCATGAGCCTAGGCGCATTGGGGCTGTTGTTGGCTGCCCGAGGAGACTTTCCCTTTGCACAATGCAGCCGCCAGAAGCTCGTTTTGGGCCTTTGGTGCGACGGGGCCTCGGCGCTGAGCGGCCGAGGTGGCTCAGGGGGCATGGATGCGGCCTGGGCGCAAAAGGCCTTCGCACGCCCAATCCTGCTTCCCCGCCAAGGAGAACCCGTGGGGAGTGGGTTTCGGGCACCGGAGACCCCCAGCAAATCAGCAGGGCCCAGGGAGACAGGGGCAGCACCGCCCCGCTTTGCCCTCTGGAGAGCGGAGGGCTGGGGGCGAAAACGGCTTGCATTGCTTTCCTAAGCCGAGGCGCGTTGGGGCTGTTGTTGGCCGCCCGAGGAGACTTTCCCTTTGCACAATGCAGCTGCCAGAAGCTCGTTTTGGGCCGTCGGTGCGACGGGGCCTCGGCGCTAAGCGGCCGAGCTGGCTCAGGGGGCATGGCTGCGTCCTGGGCGCAGAAGGCCTTCGCGCGCCCAATCCTGCTTCCCCGCCAAGGAGAACCCGTGGGGAGTGGGTTTCGGGCACCGGAGACCCCCAGCAAATCAGCAGGGCCCAGGGAGCCAGGGGCAGCCCCGCCCCGCTTTGCCCTCTGGAGAGCGGAGGGCCGGGGGCGAAAACGGCTTGCGTTGCTTTCCTGAGCCTAGGCGCGTTGGGGCTGTTGTTGGCTGCCGGAGGAGACTTTCCCTTTGCACAATGCAGCTGCCAGAAGCTCATTTTGTGCCGTCGGTGCGACGGGGCCTCGGAGCTGAGCGGCCGAGCTGGCTCAGGGGCCATGGCTGCGGCCTGGGCGCAGAAGGGCTTCGCGCGCCCAATCCTGCTTCCCCGCCAAGGAGTACCCGTAGGGAGTGGGTTTCGGGCACCGGAGACCCCCAGCAAAGCAGCAGGGTCCAGGGAGCCAGGGGCAGCCCCACCCCGCTTTGCCCTCTGGAGAGCGGAGGGCCAGGGCGAAAACGGCTTGCGTTGCTTTCCTGAGCCGAGGCGCGTTGGGGCTGTTGTTGGCTTCCCGAGGAGATTTTCCCTTTGCACAATGCAGCTGCCAGAAGCTCGTTTTGGGCCGTCGGTGCGACGGGGCCTCGGCGCTGAGCGGCCGAGCTGGCTCATGGGGCATTGCTGCGGCCTGGGCGCAGAAGGCCTTCGCGCGCCCAATCCTGCTTCCCCGCCAAGGAGAACCCGTAGGGAGTGGGTTTCGGGCACCTGAGACCCCCAGCAAAGCAGCAGGGCCCAGGGAGCCAGGGGCAGCCCCGCCCCGCTTTGCCCTCTGGAGAGAGGAGGGCCGGGGGCGAAAACGGCTTGCGTTGCTTTCCTGAGCCGAGGCGCGTTGGGGCTGTTGTTGGCTGCCCGAGGAGATTTTCCCTTTGCACAATGCAGCTGCCAAAAGCTCGTTTTGTGCCGTCGGTGCGACGGGGCCTCGGCGCTGAGCGGCCGAGCTGGCTCAGGGGGCATGGCTGCGTCCTGGGCGCAGAAGGCCTTCGCGCGCCCAATCCTGCTTCCCCGCCAAGGAGAACCCGTGGGGAGTGGGTTTCGGGCACTGGAGACCCCCAGCAAAGCAGCAGGGCCCAGGGGGCCAGGGACAGCCCCGCCCCACTTTGCCCTCTTGAGAGCGGAGGGCCGGGGGCGAAAACGGCTTGCGTTGCTTTCCTGAGCCGAGGCGCGTTGGAGCTGTTGTTGGCTGCCCGAGGAGACTTTCCCTTTGCACAATGCAGCTGCCAGAAGCTCGTTTTGGGCCGTCGGTGCGACGGGGCCTCGTCACTGAGCGGCCGAGTTGGCTCAGGGGGCATGGCTGCGGCCTGGGCGCAGAAGGTCTTCGCGCGCCCAATCCTGCTTCCCCACCAAGGAGAACCCGTAGGGAGTGGGTTTCGGGCACCTGAGACCCCCAGCAAAGCAGCAGGGCCCAGGGAGCCAGGGGCAGCCCCGCCCCGCTTTGCCCTCTTGAGAGCGGAGGGCCAGGGCGAAAACGGCTTGCGTTGCTTTCCTGAGCCGAGGCGCGTTGGGGCTGTTGTTGGCTGCCCGAGGAGACTTTCCCTTTGCACAATGCAGCTGCCAGAAGCTCATTTTGGGCCGTCGGTGTGATGGGGCCTCGGCGCTGAGCGGCCGAGCTGGCTCATGGGGCATTGCTGCGGCCTGGGCGCAGAAGGCCTTCGCGCGCCCAATCCTGCTTCCCCGCCAAGGAGAACCCGTGGGGAGTGGGTTTCGGGCATCGGAGACCCCCAGCAAAGCAGCAGGGCCCAGGATGCCAGGGGCAGCCCCGCCCCGCTTTGCCCTCTGGAGAGCGGAGGCCCGTGTGCGAAAACTGCTTGCGTTGCTTTCTTAAGCCGAGGCGCGTTGGGGCTGTTGTTGGCTGCCGGAGGAGACTTTCCCTTTGCACAATGCAGCTGCCAGAAGCTCGTTTTGGGCCGTCGGTGCGACGGGGCCTCGGCGCTAATCGTCCGAGCTGGCTCAGGGGGTATGGCTGGGGCGTGGGACTAGAAGGTCTACGCGCCCCCAATGCTGCTTCCCCGCCAAGGAGAACCCGTCGGGAGTGGGTTTCGGGTACCGGAGACCCCCAGCAAAGCAGCAGGGCCCAGGGAGCCAGGGGCAGCCCCGCCCCGCTTTGCCCTCTGGAGAGCGGAGGGCCGGGGGCGAAAACGGCTTGCGTTGCTTTCCTGAGCCGAGGCGCGTTGGGGCTGTTGTTGGCTGCCCGAGGAGACTTTCCCTTTGCACAATGCAGCTGCCAGAAGCTCATTTTGTGCCGTCTGTACGACGGGGCCTCGGCGCTGAGCGGCCGAGCTGGCTCAGGGGGCATGGCTGCGGCCTGGGCGCAGAAGGCCTTCGCGCGCCCAATCCTGCTTCCCCGCCAAGGAGAACCCGTGGGGAGTGGGTTTCGGGCACCGGAGACCCCCAGCAAAGCAGCAGGGCCCAGGGAGCCAGGGGCAGCCCCGCCCCACTTTGCCCTCTGGAGAGCGGAGGGCCGGAGGCGAAAACGGCTTGCGTTGCTTTCCTAAGCCGAGGCGCGTTGGGGCTGTTGTTGGCCGCCCGAGGAGACTTTCCCTTTGCACAATGCAGCTGCCAGAAGCTCGTTTTGGGCCGTCGGTGCGACGGGGCCTCGTCACTGAGCGGCCGAGATGGCTCAGGGGGCTTGGCTGGGGCGTGGGCGTAGAAGGACTTCACACGCCCAATCCTGCTTCCCCGACAAGGATAACCCGTGGCGAGTGGGTTTCGGGCATCGGAGACCCCCAGCAAAGCAGCAGGGCCCAGGGAGCCAGGGGCAGCCCCGCCCCGCTTTGCCCTCTGGAGAGCGGAGGGCCAGGGCGAAAACGGCTTGCATTGCTTTCCTAAGCCGAGGCGCGTTGGGGCTGTTGTTGGCCGCCCGAGGAGACTTTCCCTTTGCACAATGCAGCTGCCAGAGCTCATTTTGGGCCGTCGGTGCGACGGGGCCTCGGCGCTAAGCGTCTGAGCTGGCTCAGGGGGTATTGCTGGGGCGTGGGCCCAGAAGGCCTACGCGCCCCCAATTCTGCCTCCCCGTCAAGGAGAACCCGTGGGGAGTGGGTTTCGGGCACCTGAGACCCCGAGCAAAGCAGCAGGGCCCAGGGAGCCAGGGGCAGCCCCGCCCCGCTTTGCCCTCTTGAGAGCGGAGGGCCAGGGCGAAAACGGCTTGCGTTGCTTTCCTGAGCCGAGGCGCGTTGGGGCTGTTGTTGGCTGCCCGAGGAGATTTTCCCTTTGCACAATGCAGCTACCAGAAGCTCGTTTTGTCCGTCGGTGCGACGGGGCCTCGGCGCTGAGCGGCCGATGAGGCTCAGGGGGCATGGCTGCGGCCTGGGCACAGAAGGCCTTCGCGCGCCCAATCCTGCTTCCCCGCCAAGGAGAACCCGTGGCGAGTGGGTTTCGGGCTTCGGAGATCACCAGCAAAGCAGCAGGGCCCAGGGAGCCAGGGGCAGCCCCGCCCCGCTTTGCCCTCTGGAGAGCGGAGGGCCGGGGGCGAAAACGGCTTGCGTTGCTTTCATGAGTCGAGGCGCGTTGGGGCTGTTGTTGGCTGCCCGAGGAGACTTTCCCTTTGCAGAATGCAGCCGCCAGAAGCTCGTTTTGGGACGTCGGTGCGACAGGGCCTCGTCACTGAGCGGCCGAGCTGGCTCAGGTGGCATGGCTGCGGCCTGGGCGCATAAGGCCTTCGCGGGCCCAATCCTGCTTCCCAGCCAAGGAGAACCCGTGGGGAGTGGGTTTCGGGCACCGGAGACCTCCAGCAAATCAGCAGGGCCCAGGAAGCCAGGGGCAGACCCGCCCCGCTTGGCCCTCTGGAGAGCAGAGGGCCGGGGGCGAAATCGGCTTGCGTTGCTTTCCTAAGCCGAGGCGCGTTGGGGCTGTGGTTGGCTGCCCGAGGAGACTTTCCCTTTGCAGAATGCAGCCGCCAGAAACTCGTTTTGGGCCGTCTGTGAGACGGGGCCTCGGCGTTGAGCGGCCGAGGTGGCTCAGGGGGCATGGTTGGGGCGTGGGCCCAGAAGGCCTTCGCGCGCCCAATCCTGCTTCCCCGCCAAGGAGAACCCGTGGGGAGTGGGTTTCGGGCATCGGAGACCCCCAGCAAAGCAGCAGGGCCCAGGGAGCCAGGGGCAGCCCCGCCCCGCTTTGCCCTCTTGAGAGCGGAGGGCCGGGGGCGAAAACGGCTTGCGTTGCTTTCCTGAGCCGAGGCGCGTTGGGGCTGTTGTTGGCTGCCCGAGGAGACTTTCCCTTTGCACAATGCAGCTGCCAGAAGCTCGTTTTGGGCCGTCGGTGCGACGGGGCCTCGTCACTGAGCGGCCGAGTTGGCTCAGGGGGCATGGCTGCGGCCTGGGCGCAGAAGGTCTTCGCGCGCCCAATCCTGCTTCCCCACCAAGGAGAACCCGTAGGGAGTGGGTTTCGGGCACCTGAGACCCCCAGCAAAGCAGCAGGGCCCAGGGAGCCAGGGGCAGCCCCGCCCCGCTTTGCCCTCTTGAGAGCGGAGGGCCAGGGCGAAAACGGCTTGCGTTGCTTTCCTGAGCCGAGGCGCGTTGGGGCTGTTGTTGGCTGCCCGAGGAGACTTTCCCTTTGCACAATGCAGCTGCCAGAAGCTCATTTTGGGCCGTCGGTGTGATGGGGCCTCGGCGCTGAGCGGCCGAGCTGGCTCATGGGGCATTGCTGCGGCCTGGGCGCAGAAGGCCTTCGCGCGCCCAATCCTGCTTCCCCGCCAAGGAGAACCCGTGGGGAGTGGGTTTCGGGCATCGGAGACCCCCAGCAAAGCAGCAGGGCCCAGGATGCCAGGGGCAGCCCCGCCCCGCTTTGCCCTCTGGAGAGCGGAGGCCCGTGTGCGAAAACTGCTTGCGTTGCTTTCTTAAGCCGAGGCGCGTTGGGGCTGTTGTTGGCTGCCGGAGGAGACTTTCCCTTTGCACAATGCAGCTGCCAGAAGCTCGTTTTGGGCCGTCGGTGCGACGGGGCCTCGGCGCTAATCGTCCGAGCTGGCTCAGGGGGTATGGCTGGGGCGTGGGACTAGAAGGTCTACGCGCCCCCAATGCTGCTTCCCCGCCAAGGAGAACCCGTCGGGAGTGGGTTTCGGGTACCGGAGACCCCCGGCAAAGCAGCAGGGCCCAGGGAGCCAGGGGCAGCCCCGCCCCGCTTTGCCCTCTGGAGAGCGGAGGGCCGGGGGCGAAAACGGCTTGCGTTGCTTTCCTGAGCCGAGGCGCGTTGGGGCTGTTGTTGGCTGCCCGAGGAGACTTTCCCTTTGCACAATGCAGCTGCCAGAAGCTCATTTTGTGCCGTCTGTACGACGGGGCCTCGGCGCTGAGCGGCCGAGCTGGCTCAGGGGCCATGGCTGCGGCCTGGGCGCAGAAGGCCTTCGCGCGCCCAATCCTGCTTCCCCGCCAAGGAGAACCCGTGGGGAGTGGGTTTCGGGCACCGGAGACCCCCAGCAAAGCAGCAGGGCCCAGGGAGCCAGGGGCAGCCCCGCCCCACTTTGCCCTCTGGAGAGCGGAGGGCCGGAGGCGAAAACGGCTTGCGTTGCTTTCCTAAGCCGAGGCGCGTTGGGGCTGTTGTTGGCCGCCCGAGGAGACTTTCCCTTTGCACAATGCAGCTGCCAGAAGCTCGTTTTGGGCCGTCGGTGCGACGGGGCCTCGTCACTGAGCGGCCGAGATGGCTCAGGGGGCTTGGCTGGGGCGTGGGCGTAGAAGGACTTCACACGCCCAATCCTGCTTCCCCGACAAGGATAACCCGTGGCGAGTGGGTTTCGGGCATCGGAGACCCCCAGCAAAGCAGCAGGGCCCAGGGAGCCAGGGGCAGCCCCGCCCCGCTTTGCCCTCTGGAGAGCGGAGGGCCAGGGCGAAAATGGCTTGCATTGCTTTCCTAAGCCGAGGCGCGTTGGGGCTGTTGTTGGCCGCCCGAGGAGACTTTCCCTTTGCACAATGCAGCTGCCAGAGCTCATTTTGGGCCGTCGGTGCGACGGGGCCTCGGCGCTAAGCGTCTGAGCTGGCTCAGGGGGTATTGCTGGGGCGTGGGCCCAGAAGGCCTACGCGCCCCCAATTCTGCCTCCCCGTCAAGGAGAACCCGTGGGGAGTGGGTTTCGGGCACCTGAGACCCCGAGCAAAGCAGCAGGGCCCAGGGAGCCAGGGGCAGCCCCGCCCCGCTTTGCCCTCTTGAGAGCGGAGGGCCAGGGCGAAAACGGCTTGCGTTGCTTTCCTGAGCCGAGGCGCGTTGGGGCTGTTGTTGGCTGCCCGAGGAGATTTTCCCTTTGCACAATGCAGCTACCAGAAGCTCGTTTTGTCCGTCGGTGCGACGGGGCCTCGGCGCTGAGCGGCCGATGAGGCTCAGGGGGCATGGCTGCGGCCTGGGCACAGAAGGCCTTCGCGCGCCCAATCCTGCTTCCCCGCCAAGGAGAACCCGTGGCGAGTGGGTTTCGGGCTTCGGAGATCACCAGCAAAGCAGCAGGGCCCAGGGAGCCAGGGGCAGCCCCGCCCCGCTTTGCCCTCTGGAGAGCGGAGGGCCGGGGGCGAAAACGGCTTGCGTTGCTTTCATGAGTCGAGGCGCGTTGGGGCTGTTGTTGGCTGCCCGAGGAGACTTTCCCTTTGCAGAATGCAGCCGCCAGAAGCTCGTTTTGGGACGTCGGTGCGACAGGGCCTCGTCACTGAGCGGCCGAGCTGGCTCAGGTGGCATGGCTGCGGCCTGGGCGCATAAGGCCTTCGCGGGCCCAATCCTGCTTCCCAGCCAAGGAGAACCCGTGGGGAGTGGGTTTCGGGCACCGGAGACCTCCAGCAAATCAGCAGGGCCCAGGAAGCCAGGGGCAGACCCGCCCCGCTTGGCCCTCTGGAGAGCAGAGGGCCGGGGGCGAAATCGGCTTGCGTTGCTTTCCTAAGCCGAGGCGCGTTGGGGCTGTGGTTGGCTGCCCGAGGAGACTTTCCCTTTGCAGAATGCAGCCGCCAGAAACTCGTTTTGGGCCGTCTGTGAGACGGGGCCTCGGCGTTGAGCGGCCGAGGTGGCTCAGGGGGCATGGTTGGGGCGTGGGCCCAGAAGGCCTTCGCGCGCCCAATCCTGCTTCCCCGCCAAGGAGAACCCGTGGGGAGTGGGTTTCGGGCATCGGAGACCCCCAGCAAAGCAGCAGGGCCCAGGGAGCCAGGGGCAGCCCCGCCCCGCTTTGCCCTCTTGAGAGCGGAGGGCCGGGGGCGAAAACGGCTTGCGTTGCTTTCCTGAGCCGAGGCGCGTTGGGGCTGTTGTTGGCTGCCCGAGGAGACTTTCCCTTTGCACAATGCAGCTGCCAGAAGCTCGTTTTGGGCCGTCGGTGCGACGGGGCCTCGTCACTGAGCGGCCGAGTTGGCTCAGGGGGCATGGCTGCGGCCTGGGCGCAGAAGGTCTTCGCGCGCCCAATCCTGCTTCCCCACCAAGGAGAACCCGTAGGGAGTGGGTTTCGGGCACCTGAGACCCCCAGCAAAGCAGCAGGGCCCAGGGAGCCAGGGGCAGCCCCGCCCCGCTTTGCCCTCTTGAGAGCGGAGGGCCAGGGCGAAAACGGCTTGCGTTGCTTTCCTGAGCCGAGGCGCGTTGGGGCTGTTGTTGGCTGCCCGAGGAGACTTTCCCTTTGCACAATGCAGCTGCCAGAAGCTCATTTTGGGCCGTCGGTGTGATGGGGCCTCGGCGCTGAGCGGCCGAGCTGGCTCATGGGGCATTGCTGCGGCCTGGGCGCAGAAGGCCTTCGCGCGCCCAATCCTGCTTCCCCGCCAAGGAGAACCCGTGGGGAGTGGGTTTCGGGCATCGGAGACCCCCAGCAAAGCAGCAGGGCCCAGGATGCCAGGGGCAGCCCCGCCCCGCTTTGCCCTCTGGAGAGCGGAGGCCCGTGTGCGAAAACTGCTTGCGTTGCTTTCTTAAGCCGAGGCGCGTTGGGGCTGTTGTTGGCTGCCGGAGGAGACTTTCCCTTTGCACAATGCAGCTGCCAGAAGCTCGTTTTGGGCCGTCGGTGCGACGGGGCCTCGGCGCTAATCGTCCGAGCTGGCTCAGGGGGTATGGCTGGGGCGTGGGACTAGAAGGTCTACGCGCCCCCAATGCTGCTTCCCCGCCAAGGAGAACCCGTCGGGAGTGGGTTTCGGGTACCGGAGACCCCCAGCAAAGCAGCAGGGCCCAGGGAGCCAGGGGCAGCCCCGCCCCGCTTTGCCCTCTGGAGAGCGGAGGGCCGGGGGCGAAAACGGCTTGCGTTGCTTTCCTGAGCCGAGGCGCGTTGGGGCTGTTGTTGGCTGCCCGAGGAGACTTTCCCTTTGCACAATGCAGCTGCCAGAAGCTCATTTTGTGCCGTCTGTACGACGGGGCCTCGGCGCTGAGCGGCCGAGCTGGCTCAGGGGCCATGGCTGCGGCCTGGGCGCAGAAGGCCTTCGCGCGCCCAATCCTGCTTCCCCGCCAAGGAGAACCCGTGGGGAGTGGGTTTCGGGCACCGGAGACCCCCAGCAAAGCAGCAGGGCCCAGGGAGCCAGGGGCAGCCCCGCCCCACTTTGCCCTCTGGAGAGCGGAGGGCCGGAGGCGAAAACGGCTTGCGTTGCTTTCCTAAGCCGAGGCGCGTTGGGGCTGTTGTTGGCCGCCCGAGGAGACTTTCCCTTTGCACAATGCAGCTGCCAGAAGCTCGTTTTGGGCCGTCGGTGCGACGGGGCCTCGTCACTGAGCGGCCGAGATGGCTCAGGGGGCTTGGCTGGGGCGTGGGCGTAGAAGGACTTCACACGCCCAATCCTGCTTCCCCGACAAGGATAACCCGTGGCGAGTGGGTTTCGGGCATCGGAGACCCCCAGCAAAGCAGCAGGGCCCAGGGAGCCAGGGGCAGCCCCGCCCCGCTTTGCCCTCTGGAGAGCGGAGGGCCAGGGCGAAAACGGCTTGCATTGCTTTCCTAAGCCGAGGCGCGTTGGGGCTGTTGTTGGCCGCCCGAGGAGACTTTCCCTTTGCACAATGCAGCTGCCAGAGCTCATTTTGGGCCGTCGGTGCGACGGGGCCTCGGCGCTAAGCGTCTGAGCTGGCTCAGGGGGTATTGCTGGGGCGTGGGCCCAGAAGGCCTACGCGCCCCCAATTCTGCCTCCCCGTCAAGGAGAACCCGTGGGGAGTGGGTTTCGGGCATCGGAGACCCCCAGCAAAGCAGCAGGGCCCAGGGAGCCAGGGGCAGCCCCGCCCCGCTTTGCCCTCTAGAGAGCGGAGGGCCGGGGGCGAAAACGGCTTGCGTTGCTTTCCTGAGCCGAGGCGCGTTGGGGCTGTTGTTGGCTGCCCGAGGAGACTTTCCCTTTGCACAATGCAGCTGCCAGAAGCTCGTTTTGGCCCGTCGGTGCGACGGGGCCTCGTCACTGAGCGGCCGAGTTGGCTCAGTGGGCATGGCTGGGGCGTGGGCGTAGAAGGCCTTCGCGCGCCCAATCCTGCTTCCCCACCAAGGAGAACCCGTAGGGAGTGGGTTTCTGGCACCTGAGACCCCCAGCAAAGCAGCAGGGCCCAGGGAGCCAGGGGCAGACCCGCCACGCTTTGCCCTCTGGAGAGCGGAGGGCCGGGGCGAAAACGGCTTGCGTTGCTTTCCTGAGCCGAGGCGCGTTGGGGCTGTTGTTGGCTGCCCGAGGAGACTTTCCGTTTGCACAATGCAGCTGCCAGAAGCTCGTTTTGGGCCGTCGGTGCGACGGGGACTCGGCGCTGAGCGGCCGAGCTGGCTCAGGGGGCATGGCTGCGGCCTGGGCGCAGAAGGCCTTCGCGCGCCCAATCCTGCTTCCCCGCCAAGGAGAACCCGTGGGGAGTGGGTTTCGGGCATCGGAGACCCTCAGCAAAGCAGCAGGGCCCAGGGAGCCAGGGGCAGCCCCGCCCCGCTTTGCCCTCTGGAGAGAGGAGGGCCGGGGCGAAAACGGCTTGCGTTGCTTTCCTGAGCCGAGGCGCGTTGGGGCTGTTGTTGGCTGCCCGAGGAGATTTTCCCTTTGCACAATGCAGCTGCCAGAAGCTCGTTTTGGGCCGTCGGTGCGACGGGGCCTCGGCGCTGAGCGGACGAGCTGGCTCAGGGGGCATGGCTGCGTCCTGGGCGCAGAAGGCCTTCGCGCGCCCAATCCTGCTTACCCGCCAAGGAGAACCCGTGGGGAGTGGGTTTCGGGCATCGGAGACCCCCAGCAAAGCAGCAGGGCCCAGGATGCCAGGGGCAGCCCCGCCCCGCTTTGCCCTCTGGAGAGCGGAGGCCCGGGTGCGAAAACGGCTTGCGTTGCTTTCTTAAGCCGAGGCGCGTTGGGGCTGTTGTTGGCTGCCGGAGGAGACTTTCCCTTTGCACAATGCAGCTGCCAGAAGCTTGTTTTGGGCCGTCGGTGCGACGGGGCCTCGTCACTGAGCGGCCGAGGTGGCTCAGGGGGCTTGGCTGGGGCGTGGGCGTAGAAGGACTTCACACGCCCCATCCTGCTTCCCCGACAAGGATAACCCGTGGCGAGTGGGTTTCGGGCATCGGAGACCCCCAGCAAAGCAGCAGGGCCCAGGGAGCCAGGGGCAGCCCCGCCCCGCTTTGCCCTCTGGAGAGCGGAGGGCCAGGGCGAAAACGGCTTGCATTGCTTTCCTAAGCCGAGGCGCGTTGGGGCTGTTGTTGGCCGCCCGAGGAGACTTTCCCTTTGCACAATGCAGCTGTCAGAAGCTCGTTTTGGGCCGTCGGTGCGACGGGGCCTCGGCGCTAAGCGTCTGAGCTGGCTCAGGGGGTATTGCTGGGGCGTGGGCCCAGAAGGCCTACGCGCCCCCAATTTTGCCTCCCCGTCAAGGAGAACCCGTGGGGAGTGGGTTTCGGGCACCTGAGACCCCCAGCAAAGCAGCAGGGCCCAGGGAGCCAGGGGCAGCCCCGCCCCGCTTTGCCCTCTGGAGAGCGGAGGGCCAGGGTGAAAACGGCTTGCGTTGCTTTCCTGAGCCGAGGCGCGTTGGGGCTGTTGTTGGCTGCCCGAGGAGACTTTCCCTTTGCACAATGCAGCTGCCAGAAGCTCGTTTTGGGCCGTCGGTGCGACGGGGACTCGGCGCTGAGCGGCCGATGAGGCTCAGGGGGCATGGCTGCGGCCTGGGCGCAGAAGGCCTTCGCGCGGCCAATCCTGCTTCCCCGCCAAGGAGAACCCGTGCGGAGTGGGTTTCGGGCATAGGAGACCCCCAGCAAAGCAGCAGGGCCCAGGAAGCCAGGGGCAGCCCCGCCCCGCTTTGCCCTCTGGAGAGCGGAGGCCCGGGTGCGAAAACGGCTTGCGTTGCTTTCTTAAGCCGAGGCGCGTTGGGGCTGTTGTTGGCTGCCTGAGGAGACTTTCCCTTTGCACAATGCAGCTGCCAGAAGCTCGTTTTGGGCCGTCGGTGCGACGGGGCCTCGGCGCTGAGCGTCCGAGCTGGCTCAGGGGGTATGGCTGGGGGGTGGGCCTAGAAGGTCTACGCGCCCCCAATTCTGCTTCCCCGCCAAGGAGAACCCGTCGGGAGTGGGTTTCGGGCACCGGAGACCCCCAGCAAAGCAGCAGGGCCCAGGGAGCCAGGGGCAGCCCCGCCCCGCTTTGCCCTCTGGAGAGCGGAGGGCCGGGGGCGAAAACGGCTTGGGTTGCTTTCCTGAGCCGAGGCGCGTTGGGGCTGTTGTTGGCTGCCCGAGGAGACTTTCCCTTTGCACAATGCAGCTGCCAGAAGCTCGTTTTGGGCCGTCGGTGCGACGGGGCCTCGGCGCTGAGCGTCCGAGCTGGATCAGGGGGCATGGCTGGGACGTGGGCTTAGAAGGATTTCGCGCAACCAATCCTGCTTCCCCGCCAAGGATAACCCGTGGGGAGTGGGTTTCGGGCATCGGAGACCCCCAGCAAAGCAGCAGGGCCCAGGATGCCAGGGGCAGCCCCGCCCCGCTTTGCCCTCTGGAGAGCGGAGGCCCGGGTGCGAAAACGGCTTGCGTTGCTTTCTTAAGCCGAGGCGCGTTGGGGCTGTTGTTGGCTGCCGGAGGAGACTTTCCCTTTGCACAATGCAGCTGCCAGAAGCTTGTTTTGGGCCGTCGGTGCGACGGGGCCTCGTCACTGAGCGGCCGAGTTGGCTCAGGGGGCTTGGCTGGGGCGTGGGCGTAGAAGGACTTCACACGCCCAATCCTGCTTCCCCGACAAGGATAACCCGTGGCGAGTGGGTTTCGGGCATCGGAGAACCCCAGCAAAGCAGCAGGGCCCAGGGAGCCAGGGGCAGCCCCGCCCCGCTTTGCCCTCTGGAGAGCGGAGGGCCAGGGCGAAAACGGCTTGCATTGCTTTCCTAAGCCGAGGCGCGTTGGGGCTGTTGTTGGCCGCCCGAGGAGACTTTCCCTTTGCACAATGCAGCTGTCAGAAGCTCGTTTTGGGCCGTCGGTGCGACGGGGCCTCGGCGCTAAGCGTCTGAGCTGGCTCAGGGGGTATTGCTGGGGCGTGGGCCCAGAAGGCCTACGCGCCCCCAATTCTGCCTCCCCGTCAAGGAGAACCCGTGGGGAGTGGGTTTCGGGCACCTGAGACCCCCAGCAAAGCAGCGGGGCCCAGGGAGCCAGGGGCAGCCCCGCCCCGCTTTGCCCTCTGGAGAGCTGAGGGCCAGGGTGAAAACGGCTTGCGTTGCTTTCCTGAGCCGAGGCGCGTTGGGGCTGTTGTTGGCTGCCCGAGGAGACTTTCCCTTTGCACAATGCAGCTGCCAGAAGCTCGTTTTGGGCCGTCGGTGCGACGGGGACTCGGCGCTGAGCGGCCGATGAGGCTCAGGGGGCATGGCTGCGGCCTGGGCGCAGAAGGCCTTCGCGCGGCCAATCCTGCTTCCCCGCCAAGGAGAACCCGTGCGGAGTGGGTTTCGGACATAGGAGACCCCCAGCAAAGCAGCAGGGCCCAGGAAGCCAGGGGCAGCCCCGCCCCGCTTTGCCCTCTGGAGAGCGGAGGCCCGGGTGCGAAAACGGCTTGCGTTGCTTTCTTAAGCCGAGGCGCGTTGGGGCTGTTGTTGGCTGCCTGAGGAGACTTTCCCTTTGCACAATGCAGCTGCCAGAAGCTCGTTTTGGGCCGTCGGTGCGACGGGGCCTCGGCGCTGAGCGTCCGAGCTGGCTCAGGGGGTATGGCTGGGGCGTGGGCCTAGAAGGCCTACGCGCCCCCAATTCTGCTTCCCCGCCAAGGAGAACCCGTCGGGAGTGGGTTTCGGGCACCGGAGACCCCCAGCAAAGCAGCAGGGCCCAGGGAGCCAGGGGCAGCCCCGCCCCGCTTTGCCCTCTGGAGAGCGGAGGGCCGGGGGCGAAAACGGCTTGCGTTGCTTTCCTGAGCCGAGGCGCGTTGGGGCTGTTGTTGGCTGCCCGAGGAGACTTTCCCTTTGCACAATGCAGCTGCCAGAAGCTCGTTTTGGGCCGTCGGTGCGACGGGGACTCGGCGCGGAGCGGCCAAGCTGGCTCAGGGGGCATGGCTGCGTCCTGGGCGCAGAAGGCCTTCGCGCGCCCAATCCTGCTTCCCCGCCAAGGAGAACCCGTGGGGAGTGGGTTTCGGGCACCGGAGACCCCCAGCAAAGCAGCAGGGCCCAGGGAGCCAGGGGCAGGCCCGCCCCGCTTTGCCCTCTGGAGTGCGGAGGGCCGGGGGCGAAAACGGCTTGCGTTGCTTTCCTGAGCTGAAGCGCGTTGGGGCTGTTGTTGGCTGCCCGAGGAGACTTTCCCTTTGCACAATGCAGCTGCCAGAAGCTCGTTTTGGGCCGTCGGTGCGACGGGGCCTCGGCGCTGAGCGTCCGAGCTGGATCAGGGGGCATGGCTGGGACGTGGGCGTAGAAGGATTTCGCGCAACCAATCCTGCTTCCCCGCCAAGGATAACCCGTGGGGAGTGGGTTTCGGGCACCGGAGAACCTCAGCAAAGCAGCAGGGCCCAGGGAGCCAGGGGCAGCCCCGCCCCGCTTTGCCCTCTGGAGAGCGGAGGGCCAGGGCGAAAACGGCTTGCGTTGCTTTCCTGAGCCGAGGCGCGTTGGGGCTGTTGTTGGCCGCCCGAGGAGACTTTCCCTTTGCACAATGCAGCTGCCAGAAGCTCGTTTTGGGCCGTCGGTGCGACGGGGCCTCGGCGCTAAGAGGCCGAGCTGGCTCAGGGGGCATGGCTGCGTCCTGGGCGCAGAAGGCCTTCGCGCGCCCAATCCTGCTTCCCCGCCAAGGAGAACCCGTGGGGAGTGGGTTTCGGGCACCGGAGACCCCCAGCAAATCAGCAGGGGCCAGGGAGCCAGGGGCAGCCCCGCCCCGCTTTGCCCTCTGGAGAGCGGAGGGCCGGGGGCGAAAACGGCTTGTGTTGCTTTCCTGAGCCTAGGCGCGTTGGGGCTATTGTTGGCTGCCCGAGGAGACTTTCCCTTTGCACAATGCAGCTACCAGAAGCTCGTTTTGGGCCGTCGGTGCGACGGGGCCTCGTCACTGAGCGGCCGAGTTGGCTTAGGGGGCATGGCTGGGGCGTGGGCGTAGAAGGCCTTCGCACGCCCAATCCTGCTTCCCCACCAAGGAGAACCCGTAGGGAGTGGGTTTCGGGCACCTGAGACCCCCAGCAAAGCAGCAGGGCCCAGGGAGCCAGGGGCAGCCCCGCCCCGCTTTGCCCTCTGGAGAGCGGAGGGCCAGGGCGAAAACGGCTTGCGTTGCTTTCCTGAGCCGAGGCGCGTTGGGGCTGTTGTTGGCTGCCCGAGGAGATTTTCCCTTTGCACAATGCAGCTGCCAGAAGCTCGTTTTGGACCGTCGGTGCGATGGGGCCTCGGCGCTGAGCGGCCGAGCTGGCTCATGGGGCATTGCTGCGGCCTGGGCGCAGAAGGCCTTCCCGCGCCCAATCCTGCTTCCCCGCCAAGGAGAACCCGTGGGGAGTGGGTTTCGGGCATCGGAGACCCCCAGCAAAGCAGCACGGCCCAGGATGCCAGGGGCAGCCCCGCCCCGCTTTGCCCTCTGGAGAGCGGAGGCCCGGGTGCGAAAAAGGCTTGCGTTGCTTTCTTAAGCCGAGGCGCGTTTGGGCTGTTGTTGGCTGCCCGAGGAGACTTTCCCTTTGCACAAGGCAGCTGCCAGAAGCTCGTTTTGGGCCGTCGGTGCGACGGGGCCTCGGCGCTGAGCGTCTGAGCTGACTCAGGGGGTATGGCTGGGGCGTGGGCCTAGAAGGTCTACGCGCCCCCTATTCTGCTTCCCCGCCAAGGAGAACCTGTCGGGAGTGGGTTTCGGGTACCGGAGACCCCCAGCAAAGCAGCAGGGCCCAGGGAGCCAGGGGCAGCACCGCCCCGCTTTGCCCTCTGGAGAGCGGAGGGCCGGGGGCGAAAACGGCTTGTGTTGCTTTCATTAGCCTAGGCGCATTGGGGCTGTTGTTGGCTGCCCGAGGAGACTTTCCCTTTGCACAATGCAGCCGCCAGAAGCTCGTTTTGGGCCTTCGGTTCGACGGGGCCTCGGCGCTGAGCGGCCTAGGTGGCTCAGGGGGCATGGATGCGGCCTGGGCGCAAAAGGCCTTCGCACGCCCAATCCTGCTTCCCCGCCAAGGAGAACCCGTAGCGAGTGGGTTTCGGGCACCGGAGACCCCCAGCAAATCAGCAGGGCCCAGGGAGCCAGGGGCAGCACCGCCCCGCTTTGCCCTCTGGAGAGCGGAGGGCTGGGGGCGAAAACAGCTTGCGTTGCTTTCCTGAGCTGAGGCGCGTTGGGGCTGTTGTTGGCTGCCGGAGGAGACTTTCCCTTTGCACAATGCAGCTGCCAGAAGCTCATTTTGTGCCGTCGGTGCGACGGGTCCTCGGAGCTGAGCGGCCGAGCTGGCTCAGGGGGCATGGCTGCGGCCTGGGCGCAGAAGGGCTTCGCGCGCCCAATCCTGCTTCCCCGCCAAGGAGTACCCGTGGGGAGTGGGTTTCGGGCACCGGAGACCCCCAGCAAAGCAGCAGGGTCCAGGGAGCCAGGGGCAGCCCCACCCCGCTTTGCCCTCTGGAGAGCGGAGGGCCAGGGCGAAAACGGCTTGCGTTGCTTTCCTGAGCCGAGGCGCGTTGGGGCTGTTGTTGGCTGCCCGAGGAGACTTTCCCTTTGCACAATGCAGCTGCCAGAAGCTCGTTTTGGCCCGTCGGTGCGACGGGGCCTCGTCACTGAGCGGCCGAGTTGGCTCAGTGGGCATGGCTGGGGCGTGGGCGTAGAAGGCCTTCGCGCGCCCAATCCTGCTTCCCCACCAAGGAGAACCCGTAGGGAGTGGGTTTCTGGCACCTGAGACCCCCAGCAAAGCAGCAGGGCCCAGGGAGCCAGGGGCAGACCCGCCACGCTTTGCCCTCTGGAGAGCGGAGGGCCGGGGCGAAAACGGCTTGCGTTGCTTTCCTGAGCCGAGGCGCGTTGGGGCTGTTGTTGGCTGCCCGAGGAGACTTTCCGTTTGCACAATGCAGCTGCCAGAAGCTCGTTTTGGGCCGTCGGTGCGACGGGGACTCGGCGCTGAGCGGCCGAGCTGGCTCAGGGGGCATGGCTGCGGCCTGGGCGCAGAAGGCCTTCGCGCGCCCAATCCTGCTTCCCCGCCAAGGAGAACCCGTGGGGAGTGGGTTTCGGGCATCGGAGACCCTCAGCAAAGCAGCAGGGCCCAGGGAGCCAGGGGCAGCCCCGCCCCGCTTTGCCCTCTGGAGAGAGGAGGGCCGGGGCGAAAACGGCTTGCGTTGCTTTCCTGAGCCGAGGCGCGTTGGGGCTGTTGTTGGCTGCCCGAGGAGATTTTCCCTTTGCACAATGCAGCTGCCAGAAGCTCGTTTTGGGCCGTCGGTGCGACGGGGCCTCGGCGCTGAGCGGACGAGCTGGCTCAGGGGGCATGGCTGCGTCCTGGGCGCAGAAGGCCTTCGCGCGCCCAATCCTGCTTACCCGCCAAGGAGAACCCGTGGGGAGTGGGTTTCGGGCATCGGAGACCCCCAGCAAAGCAGCAGGGCCCAGGATGCCAGGGGCAGCCCCGCCCCGCTTTGCCCTCTGGAGAGCGGAGGCCCGGGTGCGAAAACGGCTTGCGTTGCTTTCTTAAGCCGAGGCGCGTTGGGGCTGTTGTTGGCTGCCGGAGGAGACTTTCCCTTTGCACAATGCAGCTGCCAGAAGCTTGTTTTGGGCCGTCGGTGCGACGGGGCCTCGTCACTGAGCGGCCGAGGTGGCTCAGGGGGCTTGGCTGGGGCGTGGGCGTAGAAGGACTTCACACGCCCCATCCTGCTTCCCCGACAAGGATAACCCGTGGCGAGTGGGTTTCGGGCATCGGAGACCCCCAGCAAAGCAGCAGGGCCCAGGGAGCCAGGGGCAGCCCCGCCCCGCTTTGCCCTCTGGAGAGCGGAGGGCCAGGGCGAAAACGGCTTGCATTGCTTTCCTAAGCCGAGGCGCGTTGGGGCTGTTGTTGGCCGCCCGAGGAGACTTTCCCTTTGCACAATGCAGCTGTCAGAAGCTCGTTTTGGGCCGTCGGTGCGACGGGGCCTCGGCGCTAAGCGTCTGAGCTGGCTCAGGGGGTATTGCTGGGGCGTGGGCCCAGAAGGCCTACGCGCCCCCAATTTTGCCTCCCCGTCAAGGAGAACCCGTGGGGAGTGGGTTTCGGGCACCTGAGACCCCCAGCAAAGCAGCAGGGCCCAGGGAGCCAGGGGCAGCCCCGCCCCGCTTTGCCCTCTGGAGAGCGGAGGGCCAGGGTGAAAACGGCTTGCGTTGCTTTCCTGAGCCGAGGCGCGTTGGGGCTGTTGTTGGCTGCCCGAGGAGACTTTCCCTTTGCACAATGCAGCTGCCAGAAGCTCGTTTTGGGCCGTCGGTGCGACGGGGACTCGGCGCTGAGCGGCCGATGAGGCTCAGGGGGCATGGCTGCGGCCTGGGCGCAGAAGGCCTTCGCGCGGCCAATCCTGCTTCCCCGCCAAGGAGAACCCGTGCGGAGTGGGTTTCGGGCATAGGAGACCCCCAGCAAAGCAGCAGGGCCCAGGAAGCCAGGGGCAGCCCCGCCCCGCTTTGCCCTCTGGAGAGCGGAGGCCCGGGTGCGAAAACGGCTTGCGTTGCTTTCTTAAGCCGAGGCGCGTTGGGGCTGTTGTTGGCTGCCTGAGGAGACTTTCCCTTTGCACAATGCAGCTGCCAGAAGCTCGTTTTGGGCCGTCGGTGCGACGGGGCCTCGGCGCTGAGCGTCCGAGCTGGCTCAGGGGGTATGGCTGGGGGGTGGGCCTAGAAGGTCTACGCGCCCCCAATTCTGCTTCCCCGCCAAGGAGAACCCGTCGGGAGTGGGTTTCGGGCACCGGAGACCCCCAGCAAAGCAGCAGGGCCCAGGGAGCCAGGGGCAGCCCCGCCCCGCTTTGCCCTCTGGAGAGCGGAGGGCCGGGGGCGAAAACGGCTTGGGTTGCTTTCCTGAGCCGAGGCGCGTTGGGGCTGTTGTTGGCTGCCCGAGGAGACTTTCCCTTTGCACAATGCAGCTGCCAGAAGCTCGTTTTGGGCCGTCGGTGCGACGGGGCCTCGGCGCTGAGCGTCCGAGCTGGATCAGGGGGCATGGCTGGGACGTGGGCTTAGAAGGATTTCGCGCAACCAATCCTGCTTCCCCGCCAAGGATAACCCGTGGGGAGTGGGTTTCGGGCATCGGAGACCCCCAGCAAAGCAGCAGGGCCCAGGATGCCAGGGGCAGCCCCGCCCCGCTTTGCCCTCTGGAGAGCGGAGGCCCGGGTGCGAAAACGGCTTGCGTTGCTTTCTTAAGCCGAGGCGCGTTGGGGCTGTTGTTGGCTGCCGGAGGAGACTTTCCCTTTGCACAATGCAGCTGCCAGAAGCTTGTTTTGGGCCGTCGGTGCGACGGGGCCTCGTCACTGAGCGGCCGAGGTGGCTCAGGGGGCTTGGCTGGGGCGTGGGCGTAGAAGGACTTCACACGCCCAATCCTGCTTCCCCGACAAGGATAACCCGTGGCGAGTGGGTTTCGGGCATCGGAGAACCCCAGCAAAGCAGCAGGGCCCAGGGAGCCAGGGGCAGCCCCGCCCCGCTTTGCCCTCTGGAGAGCGGAGGGCCAGGGCGAAAACGGCTTGCATTGCTTTCCTAAGCCGAGGCGCGTTGGGGCTGTTGTTGGCCGCCCGAGGAGACTTTCCCTTTGCACAATGCAGCTGTCAGAAGCTCGTTTTGGGCCGTCGGTGCGACGGGGCCTCGGCGCTAAGCGTCTGAGCTGGCTCAGGGGGTATTGCTGGGGCGTGGGCCCAGAAGGCCTACGCGCCCCCAATTCTGCCTCCCCGTCAAGGAGAACCCGTGGGGAGTGGGTTTCGGGCACCTGAGACCCCCAGCAAAGCAGCGGGGCCCAGGGAGCCAGGGGCAGCCCCGCCCCGCTTTGCCCTCTGGAGAGCTGAGGGCCAGGGTGAAAACGGCTTGCGTTGCTTTCCTGAGCCGAGGCGCGTTGGGGCTGTTGTTGGCTGCCCGAGGAGACTTTCCCTTTGCACAATGCAGCTGCCAGAAGCTCGTTTTGGGCCGTCGGTGCGACGGGGACTCGGCGCTGAGCGGCCGATGAGGCTCAGGGGGCATGGCTGCGGCCTGGGCGCAGAAGGCCTTCGCGCGGCCAATCCTGCTTCCCCGCCAAGGAGAACCCGTGCGGAGTGGGTTTCGGGCATAGGAGACCCCCAGCAAAGCAGCAGGGCCCAGGAAGCCAGGGGCAGCCCCGCCCCGCTTTGCCCTCTGGAGAGCGGAGGCCCGGGTGCGAAAACGGCTTGCGTTGCTTTCTTAAGCCGAGGCGCGTTGGGGCTGTTGTTGGCTGCCTGAGGAGACTTTCCCTTTGCACAATGCAGCTGCCAGAAGCTCGTTTTGGGCCGTCGGTGCGACGGGGCCTCGGCGCTGAGCGTCCGAGCTGGCTCAGGGGGTATGGCTGGGGCGTGGGCCTAGAAGGCCTACGCGCCCCCAATTCTGCTTCCCCGCCAAGGAGAACCCGTCGGGAGTGGGTTTCGGGCACCGGAGACCCCCAGCAAAGCAGCAGGGCCCAGGGAGCCAGGGGCAGCCCCGCCCCGCTTTGCCCTCTGGAGAGCGGAGGGCCGGGGGCGAAAACGGCTTGCGTTGCTTTCCTGAGCCGAGGCGCGTTGGGGCTGTTGTTGGCTGCCCGAGGAGACTTTCCCTTTGCACAATGCAGCTGCCAGAAGCTCGTTTTGGGCCGTCGGTGCGACGGGGACTCGGCGCGGAGCGGCCAAGCTGGCTCAGGGGGCATGGCTGCGTCCTGGGCGCAGAAGGCCTTCGCGCGCCCAATCCTGCTTCCCCGCCAAGGAGAACCCGTGGGGAGTGGGTTTCGGGCACCGGAGACCCCCAGCAAAGCAGCAGGGCCCAGGGAGCCAGGGGCAGGCCCGCCCCGCTTTGCCCTCTGGAGTGCGGAGGGCCGGGGGCGAAAACGGCTTGCGTTGCTTTCCTGAGCTGAAGCGCGTTGGGGCTGTTGTTGGCTGCCCGAGGAGACTTTCCCTTTGCACAATGCAGCTGCCAGAAGCTCGTTTTGGGCCGTCGGTGCGACGGGGCCTCGGCGCTGAGCGTCCGAGCTGGATCAGGGGGCATGGCTGGGACGTGGGCGTAGAAGGATTTCGCGCAACCAATCCTGCTTCCCCGCCAAGGATAACCCGTGGGGAGTGGGTTTCGGGCACCGGAGAACCTCAGCAAAGCAGCAGGGCCCAGGGAGCCAGGGGCAGCCCCGCCCCGCTTTGCCCTCTGGAGAGCGGAGGGCCAGGGCGAAAACGGCTTGCGTTGCTTTCCTGAGCCGAGGCGCGTTGGGGCTGTTGTTGGCCGCCCGAGGAGACTTTCCCTTTGCACAATGCAGCTGCCAGAAGCTCGTTTTGGGCCGTCGGTGCGACGGGGCCTCGGCGCTAAGAGGCCGAGCTGGCTCAGGGGGCATGGCTGCGTCCTGGGCGCAGAAGGCCTTCGCGCGCCCAATCCTGCTTCCCCGCCAAGGAGAACCCGTGGGGAGTGGGTTTCGGGCACCGGAGACCCCCAGCAAATCAGCAGGGGCCAGGGAGCCAGGGGCAGCCCCGCCCCGCTTTGCCCTCTGGAGAGCGGAGGGCCGGGGGCGAAAACGGCTTGTGTTGCTTTCCTGAGCCTAGGCGCGTTGGGGCTATTGTTGGCTGCCCGAGGAGACTTTCCCTTTGCACAATGCAGCTACCAGAAGCTCGTTTTGGGCCGTCGGTGCGACGGGGCCTCGTCACTGAGCGGCCGAGTTGGCTTAGGGGGCATGGCTGGGGCGTGGGCGTAGAAGGCCTTCGCACGCCCAATCCTGCTTCCCCACCAAGGAGAACCCGTAGGGAGTGGGTTTCGGGCACCTGAGACCCCCAGCAAAGCAGCAGGGCCCAGGGAGCCAGGGGCAGCCCCGCCCCGCTTTGCCCTCTGGAGAGCGGAGGGCCAGGGCGAAAACGGCTTGCGTTGCTTTCCTGAGCCGAGGCGCGTTGGGGCTGTTGTTGGCTGCCCGAGGAGATTTTCCCTTTGCACAATGCAGCTGCCAGAAGCTCGTTTTGGACCGTCGGTGCGATGGGGCCTCGGCGCTGAGCGGCCGAGCTGGCTCATGGGGCATTGCTGCGGCCTGGGCGCAGAAGGCCTTCCCGCGCCCAATCCTGCTTCCCCGCCAAGGAGAACCCGTGGGGAGTGGGTTTCGGGCATCGGAGACCCCCAGCAAAGCAGCACGGCCCAGGATGCCAGGGGCAGCCCCGCCCCGCTTTGCCCTCTGGAGAGCGGAGGCCCGGGTGCGAAAAAGGCTTGCGTTGCTTTCTTAAGCCGAGGCGCGTTTGGGCTGTTGTTGGCTGCCCGAGGAGACTTTCCCTTTGCACAAGGCAGCTGCCAGAAGCTCGTTTTGGGCCGTCGGTGCGACGGGGCCTCGGCGCTGAGCGTCTGAGCTGACTCAGGGGGTATGGCTGGGGCGTGGGCCTAGAAGGTCTACGCGCCCCCTATTCTGCTTCCCCGCCAAGGAGAACCTGTCGGGAGTGGGTTTCGGGTACCGGAGACCCCCAGCAAAGCAGCAGGGCCCAGGGAGCCAGGGGCAGCACCGCCCCGCTTTGCCCTCTGGAGAGCGGAGGGCCGGGGGCGAAAACGGCTTGTGTTGCTTTCATTAGCCTAGGCGCATTGGGGCTGTTGTTGGCTGCCCGAGGAGACTTTCCCTTTGCACAATGCAGCCGCCAGAAGCTCGTTTTGGGCCTTCGGTTCGACGGGGCCTCGGCGCTGAGCGGCCTAGGTGGCTCAGGGGGCATGGATGCGGCCTGGGCGCAAAAGGCCTTCGCACGCCCAATCCTGCTTCCCCGCCAAGGAGAACCCGTAGCGAGTGGGTTTCGGGCACCGGAGACCCCCAGCAAATCAGCAGGGCCCAGGGAGCCAGGGGCAGCACCGCCCCGCTTTGCCCTCTGGAGAGCGGAGGGCTGGGGGCGAAAACAGCTTGCGTTGCTTTCCTGAGCTGAGGCGCGTTGGGGCTGTTGTTGGCTGCCGGAGGAGACTTTCCCTTTGCACAATGCAGCTGCCAGAAGCTCATTTTGTGCCGTCGGTGCGACGGGTCCTCGGAGCTGAGCGGCCGAGCTGGCTCAGGGGGCATGGCTGCGGCCTGGGCGCAGAAGGGCTTCGCGCGCCCAATCCTGCTTCCCCGCCAAGGAGTACCCGTGGGGAGTGGGTTTCGGGCACCGGAGACCCCCAGCAAAGCAGCAGGGTCCAGGGAGCCAGGGGCAGCCCCACCCCGCTTTGCCCTCTGGAGAGAGGAGGGCCAGGGCGAAAACGGCTTGCGTTGCTTTCCTGAGCCGAGGCGCGTTGGGGCTGTTGTTGGCTTCCCGAGGAGATTTTCCCTTTGCACAATGCAGCTGCCAGAAGCTCGTTTTGGGCCGTCGGTGCGACGGGGCCTCGGCGCTGAGCGGCCGAGCTGGCTCATGGGGCATTGCTGCGGCCTGGGCGCAGAAGGCCTTCCCGCGCCCAATCCTGCTTCCCCGCCAAGGAGAACCCGTGGGGAGTGGGTTTCGGGCATCGGAGACCCCCAGCAAAGCAGCAGGGCCCAGGATGCCAGGGGCAGCCCCGCCCCGCTTTGCCCTCTGGAGAGCGGAGGCCCGGGTGCGAAAACGGCTTGCGTTGCTTTCTTAAGCCGAGGCGCGTTGGGGCTGTTGTTGGCTGCCCGAGGAGACTTTCCCTTTGCACAATGCAGCTGCCAGAAGCTCGTTTTGGGCCGTCGGTGCGACGGGGCCTCGGCGCTGAGCGTCCGAGCTGACTCAGGGGGTATGGCTGGGGCGTGGGCCTAGAAGGTCTACGCGCCCCCTATTCTGCTTCCCCGCCAAGGAGAACCCGTCGGGAGTGGGTTTCGGGTACCGGAGACCCCCAGCAAAGCAGCAGGGCCCAGGGAGCCAGGGGCAGCCCCGCCCCGCTTTGCCCTCTGGAGAGCGGAGGGCCGGGGGCGAAAACGGCTTGTGTTGCTTTCATGAGCCTAGGCGCATTGGGGCTGTTGTTGGCTGCCCGAGGAGACTTTCCCTTTGCACAATGCAGCCGCCAGAAGCTCGTTTTGTGCCTTCGGTTCGACGGGGCCTCGGCGCTGAGCGGCCTAGGTGGCTCAGGGGGCATGGATGCGGCCTGGGCGCAAAAGGCCTTCGCACGCCCAATTCTGCTTCCCCGCCAAGGAGAACCCGTGCGGAGTGGGTTTCGGGCACCGGAGACCCCCAGCAAATCAGCAGGGCCCAGGGAGCCAGGGGCAGCACCGCCCCGCTTTGCCCTCTGGAGAGCGGAGGGCTGGGGGCGAAAACGGCTTGCGTTGTTTCCTGAGCTGAGGCGCGTTGGGGCTGTTGTTGGCTGCCGGAGGAGACTTTCCCTTTGCACAATGCAGCTGCCAGAAGCTCATTTTTGCCGTCGGTGCGACGGGTCCTCGGAGCTGAGCGGCCGAGCTGGCTCAGGGGCCATGGCTGCGGCCTGGGCGCAGAAGGGCTTCGCGCGCCCAATCCTGCTTCCCCGCCAAGGAGTACCCGTGGGGAGTGGGTTTCGGGCACCGGAGACCCCCAGCAAAGCAGCAGGGTCCAGGGAGCCAGGGGCAGCCCCACCCCGCTTTGCCCTCTGGAGAGCGGAGGGCCAGGGCGAAAACGGCTTGCGTTGCTTTCCTGAGCCGAGGCGCGTTGGGGCTGTTGTTGGCTTCCCGAGGAGATTTTCCCTTTGCACAATGCAGGTGCCAGAAGCTCGTTTTGGGCCGTCGGTGCGACGGGGCCTCGGCGCTGAGCGGCCGAGCTGGCTCATGGGGCATTGCTGCGGCCTGGGCGCAGAAGGCCTTCCCGCGCCCAATCCTGCTTCCCCGCCAAGGAGAACCCGTGGGGAGTGGGTTTCGGGCATCGGAGACCCCCAGCAAAGCAGCAGGGCCCAGGATGCCAGGGGCAGCCCCGCCCCGCTTTGCCCTCTGGAGAGCGGAGGCCCGGGTGCGAAAACGGCTTGCGTTGCTTTCTTAAGCCGAGGCGCGTTGGGGCTGTTGTTGGCTGCCCGAGGAGACTTTCCCTTTGCACAATGCAGCTGCCAGAAGCTCGTTTTGGGCCGTCGGTGCGACGGGGCCTCGGCGCTGAGCGTCCGAGCTGACTCAGGGGGTATGGCTGGGGCGTGGGCCTAGAAGGTCTACGCGCCCCCTATTCTGCTTCCCCGCCAAGGAGAACCCGTCGGGAGTGGGTTTCGGGTACCGGAGACCCCCAGCAAAGCAGCAGGGCCCAGGGAGCCAGGGGCAGCCCCGCCCCGCTTTGCCCTCTGGAGAGCGGAGGGCCGGGGGCGAAAACGGCTTGTGTTGCTTTCATGAGCCTAGGCGCATTGGGGCTGTTGTTGGCTGCCCGAGGAGACTTTCCCTTTGCACAATGCAGCCGCCAGAAGCTCGTTTTGGGCCTTCGGTGCGAAGGGGCCTCGGCGCTGAGCTGCCTAGGTGGCTCAGGGGGCATGGATGCGACCTGGGCGCAAAAGGCCTTCGCACGCCCAATCCTGCTTCCCCGACAAGGAGAACCCGTGGGGAGTGGGTTTCGGGCACCGGAGACCCCCAGCAAATCAGCAGGGCCCAGGGAGCCAGGGGCAGCCCCGCACCTCTTTGCCCTCTGGAGAGCGGAGGGCCGGAGGCGAAAACGGCTTGCGGTGCTTTCCTAAGCCGAGGCGCGTTGGGGCTGTTGTTGGCCGCCCGAGGAGACTTTCCCTTTGCACAATGCAGCTGCCAGAAGCTCGTTTTGGGCCGTCGGTGCGACGGGGCCTCGTCACTGAGCGGCCGAGGTGGCTCAGGGGGCTTGGCTGGGGCGTGGGCGTAGACGGACTTCACACGCCCAATCCTGCTTCCCCGACAAGGATAACCCGTGGCGAGTGGGTTTCGGGCATCGGAGACCCCCAGCAAAGCAGCAGGGCCCAGGGAGCCAGGGGCAGCCCCGCCCCGCTTTGCCCTCTGGAGAGCGGAGGGCCAGGGCGAAAACGGCTTGCATTGCTTTCCTAAGCCGAGGCGCGTTGGGGCTGTTGTTGGCCGCCCGAGGAGACTTTCCCTTTGCACAATGCAGCTGCCAGAAGCTCGTTTTGGGCCGTCGGTGCGACGGGGCCTCGGCGCTAAGCGTCCGAGCTGGCTCAGGGGGTATTGCTGGGGCGTGGGCCCAGAAGGCCTACGCGCCCCCAATTCTGCCTCCCCGTCAAGGAGAACCCGTGGGGAGTGGGTTTCGGGCACCTGAGACCCCCAGCAAAGCAGCAGGGCCCAGGGAGCCAGGGGCAGCCCCGCCCCGCTTTGCCCTCTGGAGAACGGAGGGCCTGGGCGAAAACGGCTTGCGTTGCTTTCCTGAGCCGAGGCGCGTTGGGGCTGTTGTTGGCTGCCCGAGGAGACTTTCCCTTTGCACAATGCAGCTGCCAGAAGCTCGTTTTGGGCCGTCGGTGCGACGGGGCCTCGGCGCTGAGCGGCCGAGCTGGCTCATGGGGCATGGCTGCGGTCTGGGCGCAGAAGGCCTTCGCGCGCCCAATCCTGCTTCCCCGCCAAGGAGAACCCGTGCGGAGTGGGTTTCGGGCATGGGAGACCCCCAGCAAAGCAGCAGGGCCCAGGATGCCAGGGGCAGCCCCGCCCCGCTTTGCCCTCTGGAGATCGGAGGGCCGGGTGCGAAAACGGCTTGCGTTGCTTTCTTAAGCCGAGGCGCGTTGGGGCTGTTGTTGGCTGCCTGAGGAGACTTTCCCTTTGCACAATGCAGCTGCCAGAAGCTCGTTTTGGGCCGTCGGTGCGACGGGGCCTCGGCGCTGAGCGTCCGAGCTGGCTCAGGGGGTATGGCTGGGGCGTGGGCCTAGAAGGCCTACGCGCACCCAATTCTGCTTCCCCGCCAAGGAGAACCCGTCGGGAGTGGGTTTCGGGCACCGGAGACCCCCAGCAAAGCAGCAGGGCCCAGGGAGCCAGGGGCAGCCCCGCCCCGCTTTGCCCTCTGGAGAGCGGAGGGCCAGGGCGAAAACGGCTTGCGTTGCTTTCCTGAGCCGAGGCGCGTTGGGGCTGTTGTTGGCTGCCCAAGGAGATTTTCCCTTTGCACAATGCAGCTGCCAGAAGCTCGTTTTGGGCCGTCGGTGCGATGGGGCCTCGGCGCTGAGCGGCCGAGCTGGCTCATGGTGCATTGCTGCGGCCTGGGCGCAGAAGGCCTTCCCGCGCCCAATCCTGCTTCCCCGCCAAGGAGAACCCGTGGGGAGTGGGTTTCGGGCATCGGAGACCCCCAGCAAAGCAGCAGGGCCCAGGATGCCAGGGGCAGCCCCGCCCCGCATTGCCCTCTGGAGAGCGGAGGCCCGGGTGCGAAAACGGCTTGCGTTGCTTTCCTGAGCCGAGGCGCGTTGGGGCTGTTGTTTGCTGCCCGAGTAGACTTTCCATTTGCACAATGCAACTGCCAGAAGCTCGTTTTGGGCCTTCGGTGCGACGGGGCCTCGGCGCTGAGCGGCCTAGTTGGCTCAGGGGGCATGGATGCGGCCTGGGCGCAAAAGGCCTTCGCACGCCCAATCCTGCTTCCCCGCCAAGGAGAACCCGTGCGGAGTGGGTTTCGGGCACCGGAGACCCCCAGCAAATCAGCAGGGCCCAGGGAGCCAGGGGCAGCACCGCCCCGCTTTGCCCTCTGGAGAGCGGAGGGCTGGGGGCGAAAACGGCTTGCGTTGCTTTCCTGAGCTGAGGCGCGTTGGGGCTATTGTTGGCTGCCCGAGGAGACTTTCCCTTTGCACAATGCAGCTGCCAGAAGCTCATTTTGGGCCGTCGGTGCGACGGGGCCTCGGCGCTGAGCGGCCGAGCTGGCTCAGGGGCCATGGCTGCGGCCTAGGCGCAGAAGGCCTTCGCGCGCCCAATCCTGCTTCCCCGCCAAGGAGAACCCGTGGGGAGTGGGTTTCGGGCACCGGAGACCCCCAGCAAAGCAGCAGGGCCCAGGGAGCCAGGGGCAGCCCCGCCCCGCTTTGCCCTCTGGAGAGCGGAGGGCCAGGGCGAAAACGGCTTGCATTGCTTTCCTAAGCCGAGGCGCGTTGGGGCTGTTGTTGGCCGCCCGAGGAGACTTTCCCTTTGCACAATGCAGCTGCCAGAAGCTCGTTTTGGGCCGTCGGTGCGACGGGGCCTCGGCGCTAAGCGTCCGAGCTGGCTCAGGGGGTATTGCTGGGGCGTGGGCCCAGAAGGCCTACGCGCCCCAATTCTGCCTCCCCGTCAAGGAGAACCCGTGGGGAGTTAGTTTCGGGCACGTGAGACCCCCAGCAAAGCAGCAGGGCCCAGGGAGCCAGGGGCAGCCCCGCCCCGCTTTGCCCTCTGGAGAGCGGAGGCCCGGGGCGAAAACGGCTTGCGTTGCTTTCCTGAGCCGAGGCGCGTTGACTGTTGTTGGCTGCCTGAGGAGACTTTCCCTTTGCACAATGCAGCTGCCAGAAGCTCGTTTTGGGCCGTCGGTGCGACGGGGCCTCGGCGCTGAGCGTCCGAGCTGGCTCAGGGGGTATGGCTGGGGCATGGGCTTAGAAGGTCTACGCGCCCCCAATTCTGCTTCCCCGCCAAGGAGTACCCGTGGGGAGTGGGTTTCGGGCACCGGAGACCCCCAGCAAATCAGCAGGTCTCAGAGAGCCAGGGGCAGCCCCGCCCGGCTTTGCCCTCTGGAGAGCGGAGGGCCGGGGGCGAAAACGGCTTGCGTTGCTTTCATGAGCCGAGGCGCGTTGGGGCTGTTGTTGGCTGCCCGAGGAGACTTTCCCTTTGCACAATGCAGCTACCAGAAGCTCGTTTTGGGCCGTCGGTGCGACGGGGCCTCGGCGCTGAGCGGCCGAGCTGGCTCAGGGGGCATGGATGGGGCCAGGGCGGAAAAGGCCTTCGCGCGCCCAATCCTGCTTCACCGCCAAGGAGAACCCGTGGGGAGGGGGTTTCGGGCACCTGAGACCCCCAGCAAAGAAGCAGGGCCCAGGGAGCCAGGGGTAGCCCCGCCCCGCTTTGCCTTCTTTAGAGCGGAGGGCCGGGGGTGAAAACGGCTTGCGTTGCTTTCCTGAGCTGAGGCGCGTTGGGGCTGTTGTTGGCTGCCCGAGGAGACTTTCCCTTTGCACAATGCAGCTGCCAGAAGCTAGTTTTGGGCCGTCGGTGCGACGGGGCCTAGGCGCTGAGCGGCCGAGCTGGCTCAGGGGGCATGGCTGGGACGTGGGCGTAGAAGGATTTTGCGCAACCAATCCTGTTTCCCCGCCAAGGATAACCCGTGGGGAGTGGGTTTCGGGCATCGGAGACCCTCAGCAAAGCAGCAGGGCCCAGGGAGCCAGGGGCAGCCCCTCCCCGCTTTGCCCTCTGGAGAGCGGAGGGCCGGGGGCGAAAACGGCTTGCGTTGCTTTCCTGAGCCGAGGCGCGTTGGGGCTGTTGTTGGCTGCCCGAGGAGACTTTCCCTTTGCACAATGCAGCTACCAGAAGCTCGTTTTGGGCCGTCGGTGCGACAGGGCCTCGGCGCTGAGCGGCCGAGCTGGCCCAGGGGGCATGGCTGCGGCCTGGGCGCAGAAGGGCTTCGCGCGCCCAATCCTGCTTCCCCGCCAAGGAGTACCCGTGGGGAGTGGGTTTCGGGCACCGGAGACCCCCAGCAAAGCAGCAGGGCCCAGGGAGCCAGGGGCAGACCCACCCCGCTTTGCCCTCTGGAGAGCGGAGTGCTGCGGGCGAAAAAGGCTTGCGTTGCTTTCCTGAGCCTAGGCACGTTGGGGCTGTTGTTGGCTGCCCGAGGAGACTTTCCCTTTGCACAATGCAGCTGCCAGAAGCTCGTTTTGGGCCGTCGGTGCGACGGGGCCTCGGCGCTGAGCGGCCGAGCTGGCTCAGGGGGCATGGCTGCATCCTGGGCGCAGAAAGCCTTCGGGCGCCCAATCCTGCTTCCCCGCCAAGGAGAACCCGTGGCGAGTGGGTTTCGGGCATCGAAGACCCCCAGCAAAGCAGCAGGGCCCAGGGAGCCAGGGGCAGCCCCGCCCCGCTTTGCCCTCTGGAGAGCGGAGGGCGGGGGGCGAAAACGGCTTGCGTTGCTTTCCTGAGCCGAGGCGCGTTGGGGCTGTTGTTGCCTGCCCAGGGGACTTTCCCTTTGCAGAATGCAGCCGCCAGAAGCTCGTTTTGGGCCGTTGGTGCGACGGGGCCTCGTCACTGAGCGGCCGAACTGGCTCAGGGGGCATGGCAGGGGCGTGGGCATAGAAGGACTTCGCGCGCCCAATCCTGCTTCCCCGCCAAGGAAAACCCGTGGGGAGTGGGTTTCGGGCATCGGAGACACCCAGCAAAGCAGCACGGCCCAGGATGACAGGGGCAGCCCCGCCCCGCTTTGCCCTCTGGAGAGCGGAGGCCCGGGTGCGAAAACGGCTTGCGTTGCTTTCTTAAGCCGAGGCGCGTTGGGGCTGTTGTTGGCTGCCCGAGGAGACTTTCCCTTTGCACAATGCAGCTGCCAGAAGCTCGTTTTGGGCCGTCGGTGCGACGGGACCTCGGCGCTGAGCGTCCGAGCTGACTCAGGGGGTATGGCTGGGGCGTGGGCCTAGAAGGTCTACGCGCCCCCTATTCTGCTTCCCCGCCAAGGAGAACCCGTCGGGAGTGGGTTTCGGGTACCGGAGACCCCCAGCAAAGCAGCAGGGCCCAGGGAGCCAGGGGCAGCACCGCCCCGCTTTGCCCTCTGGAGAGCGGAGGGCCGGGGGCGAAAACGGCTTGTGTTGCTTTCATGAGCCTAGGCGCATTGGGGCTGTTGTTGGCTGCCCGAGGAGACTTTCCCTTTGCACAATGCAGCCGCCAGAAGCTCGTTTTGGGCCTTCGGTGCGACGGGGCCTCGGCGCTGAGCGGCCTAGTTGGCTCAGGGGGCATGGATGCGGCCTGGGCGCAAAAGGCCTTCGCACGCCCAATCCTGCTTCCCCGCCAAGGAGAACCCGTGCGGAGTGGGTTTCGGGCACCGGAGACCCCCAGCAAATCAGCAGGGCCCAGGGAGCCAGGGGCAGCACCGCCCCGCTTTGCCCTCTGGAGAGCGGAGGGCTGGGGGCGAAAACGGCTTGCGTTGCTTTCCTGAGCTGAGGCGCGTTGGGGCTGTTGTTGGCTGCCCGAGGAGACTTTCCCTTTGCACAATGCAGCTGCCAGAAGCTCATTTTGTGCCGTCAGTGCGACGGGGCCTCGGCGCTGAGCGTCCGAGCTGGATCAGGGGGCATGGCTGGGACGTGGGCGTAGAAGGATTTCGCGCAACCAATCCTGCTTCCACGCCAAGGATAACCCGTGGGGAGTGGGTTTCGGGCACCGGAGAACCTCAGCAAAGCAGCAGGGCCCAAGGAGCCAGGGGCAGCCCCGCCCCACTTTGCCGTCTGGAGAGCAGAGGGCCGGGGGCTAAAACGGCTTGCGTTGCTTTCCTGAGCCGAGTCGCATTGGAGCTGTTGTTGGCTGCCCGAGGAGACTTTCCCTTTGCACAATGCAGCTACCAGAAGCTCATTTTGTGCCGTCGGTGCGACGGGGCCTCGTCACTGAGCGGCCGAGGTGGCTCAGGGGGCTTGGCTGGGGCGTGGGCGTAGAAGGACTTCACACGCCCAATCCTGCTTCCCCGACAAGGATAACCCGTGGCGAGTGGGTTTCGGGCATGGGAGACCCCCAGCAAAGCAGCAGGGCCCAGGATGCCAGGGGCAGCCCCGCCCCGCTTTGGCCTCTGGAGAGCGGAGGCCCGGGTGCGAAAACGGCTTGCGTTGCTTTCTTAAGCCGAGGCGCGTTGGGGCTGTTGTTGGCTGCCCGAGGAGACTTTCCCTTTGCACAATGCAGCTGCCAGAAGCTCGTTTTGGGCCGTCGGTGCGACGTGGCCTCGGCGCTGAGCGTCCGAGCTGACTCAGGGGGTATGGCTGGGGCGTGGGCCTAGAAGGTCTACGCGCCCCCTATTCTGCTTCCCCGCCAAGGAGAATCCGTCGGGAGTGGGTTTCGGGTACCGGAGACCCCCAGCAAAGCAGCAGGGCCCAGGGAGCCAGGGGCAGCACCGCCCCGCTTTGCCCTCTGGAGAGCGGAAGGCCGGGGGCGAAAACGGCTTGTGTTGCTTTCATGAGCCTAGGCGCATTGGGGCTGTTGTTGGCTGCCCGAGGAGACTTTCCCTTTGCACAATGCAGCCGCCAGAAGCTCGTTTTGGGCCTTCGGTGCGACGGGGCCTCGGCGCTGAGCGGCCTAGGTGGCTCAGGGGGCATGGATGCGGCCTGGGCGCAAAAGGCCTTCGCACGCCCAATCCTGCTTCCCCGCCAAGGAGAACCCGTGCGGAGTGGGTTTCGGGCACCGGAGACCCCCAGCAAAGCAGCAGGGCCCAGGGAGCCAGGGGCAGCACCGCCCCGCTTTGCCCTCTGGAGAGCGGAGGGCTGGGGGCGAAAACGGCTTGCGTTGCTTTCCTGAGCTGAGGCGCGTTGGGGCTATTGTTGGCTGCCCGAGGAGACTTTCCCTTTGCACAATGCAGCTGCCAGAAGCTCATTTTGGGCCGTCGGTGCGACGGGGCCTCGGCGCTGAGCGGCCGAGCTGGCTCAGGGGCCATGGCTGCGGCCTAGGCGCAGAAGGCCTTCGCGTGCCCAATCCTGCTTCCCCGCCAAGGAGAACCCGTGGGGAGTGGGTTTCGGGCACCGGAGACCCCCAGCAAAGCAGCAGGGCCCAGGGAGCCAGGGGCAGCCCCGCCCCGCTTTGCCCTCTGGAGAGCGGAGGGCGGGGGGCGAAAACGGCTTGCATTGCTTTCCTGAGCCGAGGCGCGTTGGGGCTGTTGTTGCCTGCCCAGGGGACTTTCCCTTTGCACAATGCAGCTGCCAGAAGCTCGTTTTGGGCCGTCGGTGCGACGGGGCCTCGGCGCTGAGCGTCCGAGCTGACTCAGGGGGTATGGCTGGGGCGTGGGCCTAGAAGGTCTACGCGCCCCCTATTTTGCTTCCCCGCCAAGGAGAACCCGTCGGGAGTGGGTTTCGGGTACCGGAGACCCCCAGCAAAGCAGCAGGGCCCAGGGAGCCAGGGGCAGCACCGCCCCGCTTTGCCCTCTGGAGAGCGGAGGGCCGGGGGCGAAAACGGCTTGTGTTGCTTTCATGAGCCGAGGCGCATTGGGGCTGTTGTTGGCTGCCCGAGGAGACTTTCCCTTTGCACAATGCAGCCGCCAGAAGCTCGTTTTGGGCCTTCGGTGCGACGGGGCCTCGGCGCTGAGCGGCCTAGGTGGCTCAGGGGGCATGGATGCGGCCTGGGCGCAAAAGGCCTTCGCACGCCCAATCCTGCTTCGCCGCCAAGGAGAACCCGTGCGGAGTGGGTTTCGGGCACCGGAGACCCCCAGCAAAGCAGCAGGGCCCAGGGAGCCAGGGGCAGCACCGCCCCGCTTTGCCCTCTGGAGAGCGGAGGGCTGGGGGCGATAACGGCTTGCGTTGCTTTCCTGAGCTGAGGCGCGTTGGGGCTGTTGTTGGCTGCCCGAGGAGACTTTCCCTTTGCACAATGCAGCTGCCAGAAGCTCGTTTTGGGCCGTCGGTGCAACGGGGCCTCGGCGCTGAGCGTCCGAGCTGACTCAGGGGGTATGGCTGGGGCGTGGGCCTAGAAGGTCTACGCGCCCCCTATTCTGCTTCCCCGCCAAGGAGAACCCGTCGGGAGTGGGTTTCGGGTACCGGAGACCCCCAGCAAAGCAGCAGGGCCCAGGGAGCCAGGGGCAGCCCCGCCCCGCTTTGCCCTCTGGAGAGCGGAGTGCCGGGGGCGAAAACGGCTTGCGTTGCTTTCCTGAGCCTAGGCGAATTGGGGCTGTTGTTGGCTGCCCGAGGAGACTTTCCCTTTGCACAATGCAGCTGCCAGAAGCTCATTTTGGGCCTTCGGTGCGACGGGGCCTCGGCGCTGAGCGGCCGAGCTGGCTCAGGGGCCATGGCTGCGGCCTAGGCGCAGAAGGCCTTCGCGCGCCCAATCCTGCTTCCCCGCCAAGGAGAACCCGTGGGGAGTGGGTTTCGGGCACCGGAGACCCCCAGCAAAGCAGCAGGGCCCAGGGAGCCAGGGGCAGCCCCGCCCCGCTTTGCCCTCTGGAGAGCGGAGGGCCAGGGCGAAAACGGCTTGCATTGCTTTCCTAAGCCGAGGCGCGTTGGGGCTGTTGTTGGCCGCCCGAGGAGACTTTCACTTTGCACAATGCAGCTGCCAGAAGCTCGTTTTGGGCCGTCGGTGCGACGGGGCCTCGGCGCTAAGCGTCCGAGCTGGCTCAGGGGGTATTGCTGGGGCGTGGGCCCCGAAGGCCTACGCGCCCCAATTCTGCCTCCCCGTGAAGGAGAACCCGTGCGGAGTGGGTTTCGGGCACGTGAGACCCCCAGCAAAGCAGCAGGGCCCAGGGAGCCAGGGGCAGCCCCGCTCGGCTTTGCCCTCTGGAGAGCGGAGGGCCGGGGGCGAAAACGGCTTGCGTTGCTTTCATGAGCCGAGGCGCGTTGGGGCTGTTGTTGGCTGCCCGAGGAGACTTTCCCTTTGCACAATGCAGCTACCAGAAGCTCGTTTTGGGCCGTCGGTGCGACGGGGCCTCGGCGCTGAGCGGCCGAGCTGGCTCAGGGGGCATGGCTGCGGCCTGGGCGCAGAAGGCCTTCGCGCGCCCAATCCTGCTTCCCCGCCAAGGAGAACCCGTAGGGAGTGGGTTTCGGGCACCGGAGACCCCCAGCAAAGCAGCAGGGTCCAGGGAGCCTGGGGCAGCCCCGTCCCGCTTTGCCCTCTGGAGAGCGGAGTGCCGGGGGCGAAAACGGCTTGCGTTGCTTTCCTGAGCCGAGGCGCGTTGGGGCTGTTGTTGGCTGCCCGAGGAGACTTTCCCTTTGCACAATGCAGCTGCCAGAAGCTCGTTTTGGGCCGTCGGTGCGACGGGGACTCGGCGCTGAGCGGCCGAGCTGGCTCAGGGGGCATGCCCGGGCCTGGGCGCAGAAGGCCTTCGCCCGCCCAATCCTGCTTCCCCGCCAAGGAGAACCCGTGGCGAGTGGGTTTCGGGCATCGGAGACCCCCAGCAAAGCAGCAGGGCCCAGGGAGCCAGGGGCAGCCCCGCACCGCTTTGACCTCTGGAGAGCGGAGGGCCAGGGGCGACAACGGCTTGCGTTGCTTTCATGAGCCATGATGCGTTGGGGCTATTGTTGGCTGCCCGAGGAGACTTTCCCTTTGCAGAATGCAGCCGCCAGAAACTCGTTTTGGGCCGTCGGTGCGACGGGGCCTCGGCGCTGAGCGGCCGAGCTGGCTCAGGGGGCATGCCCGGGCCTGGGCGCAGAAGGCCTTCGCGCGCCCAATCCTGCTTCCCCGCCAAGAAGAACCCGTGGGGAGTGGGTTTCGGGCATCGGAGACGCCCAGGAAAGCAGCAGGGCAGAGCAAGCCAGGGGCAGCCCCGCCCCGCTTTGCCCTCTGGAGAGCAGAGGGCGGGGGGCGAAAATGGCTTGCCTTGCTTTCCTGAGCCGAGGCGCGTTGGGGCTGTTGTTGGCTGCCCGAGGAGACTTTCCCTTTGCACAATGCAGCCGCCAGAAGCTCGTTTTGGGCCGTCGGTGCGACGTGGCCTCGGCGCTGAGCGGCCGAGGTAGCTCAGGTGGTATGGTTGGGGCGTGGGCCCAGAAGGCCTTCGCGCGCCCAAACCTGCTTCCCCGCCAAGGAGAACCCGTGGGGAGTGGGTTTCGGGCACCGGAGACCCCCAGCAAAGCAGCAGGGCCCAGCAAGCCAGGGGCAGCCCCGCCCCACTTTGCCCTCTGGAGAGCGGAGGGCCGGGGCGAAAACGGCTTGAATTGCTTTCCTAAGCCGAGGCGCGTTGGGGCGGTTGTTGGCTGCCCGAGGAGACTTTCCCTTTGCACAATGCAGCTGCCCGAAGCTCGTTTTGGACCGTCGGTGCGACGGGGCCTCGGCGCTGAGCGGGCGAGCTGGCTCAGGGGGCATGGCTGCGGCCTGGGCGCAGAAGGCCTTCGCGGGCCCAATCCTGCTTCCCCGCCAAGGAGAACCTGTGGGGAGTGGGTTTCGGGCACCGGAGACCCCCAGCAAAGCAGCAGGGCCCAGGAAGCCAGGGGCAGCCCCGCCCCGCTTTGTCCTCTGGAGAGAGGAGGGCCGGGGCGAAAACGGCTTGCGTTGCTTTCCTGAGCCTAGGGGCTTTGTGGCTGTTTTTGGCTGCCCGAGGAGACTTTCCCTTTGCACAATGCAGCTGCCCGAAGCTCGTTTTGGGCCGTCGGTGCGACGGGGCCTCGGCGCTGAGCGGGCGAGCTGGCTCAGGGGGCATGGCTGGGGCGTGGGCGTAGAAGGATTTCGCGCACCCAATCCTGCTTCCCCGCCAAGGATAACCCGTGGGGAGTGGGTTTCGGGCATCGGAGACCCCCAGCAAAGCAGCAGGGCCCAGGGAGCCTGGGGCAGCCCCGCCCCGCTTTGCCCTCTGGAGAATGGAGGGCCGGGGCGAAAAGGGCTTGCGTTGCTTTCCTGAGCCGAGGCGCGTTTTGGCTGTTGTTGGCTGCCCGAGGAGACTTTCCCTTTGCACAATGCAGCTGCCAGAAGCTCGTTTTGGGCCGTCGTTGCGACGGGGCCTCGGCGCTGAGCGGCCGACCTGGCTCAGGGGCATGGCTGCGTCCTGGGCGCAGAAGGCCTTCGCGCGCCCAATCCTGCTTCCCCGCTAAGGAGAACCCGTGGGGAGTGGGTTTCGGGCACCGGAGACCCCCAGCAAAGCAGCAGGGTCCAGGATGCCAGGGGCAGCCCCGCCCCGCTTGGCCCTCTGGAGAGCGGAGGCCCGGGTGCAAAAACGGCTTGCGTTGCTTTCCTGAGCCGAGGCGCGTTGGGGCTTTTGCTGGCTGCCCGAGGATACATTCCCTTTGCACAATGCAGCTGCCAGAAGCTCGTTTTGGGCCGTCGGTGCGACGGGGCCTCGGCGCTGAGCGGCCGAGCTGGCTCAGGGGGCATGGCTGCGGCCTGGGCGCAGAAGGCCTTCGCGCGCCCAATCCTGCTTCCCCGCCAAGGAGAACCCGTGCGGAGTGGGTTTCGGGCACCGGAGACCCCCAGCAAAGCAGCAGGGCCCAGGGAGCCAGGGGCAGCCCCGCCCCGCTTTGCCCTCTGGAGAGCGGAGGGCCGGGGCGAAAACGGCTTGCGTTGCTTTCATGAGCCGAGGCGCGTTGGGGCTGTTGTTGGCTGCCCGAGGAGACTTTCCCTTTGCACAATGCAGCTACCAGAAGCTCGTTTTGGGCCGTGGATGCGACGGGGCTTCGGCGCTGAGCGGCAGAGCTGGCTCAGGGCGCATGGATGCGGCCTGGGCGCAGAAGGCCTTGGCGCGCCCAATCCTGCTTCCCCACCAAGGAGAACCCGTGGGGAGTGGGTTTCGTGCACCGGAGACCCCCAGCAAAGCAGCAGGGCCCAGGGAGCCAGGGGCAGCCCCGCCCCGCTTTGCCTTCTGGAGAGCGGAGGGCCAGGGGCGAAAACGGCTTGCGTTACTTTCCTGAGCCGAGGCGCGTTGGGGCTGTTGTTGGCTGCCCGAGGAGACTTTCCCTTTGCACAATGCAGCTGCCAGAAGCTCGTTTGGGCCGTCGGTGCGACGGGGCCTCAGCGCTGAGCGGCCGAGTTGGCTCAGGGGGCATGGCTGCGGCCTGGGCGCAGAAGGCCTTGGCGGGCCCAATCCTGCTTCACCACCAAGGAGAACCCGTGGGGAGTGGGTTTCGGGCACCGGAGACCCCCAGCAAAGCAGCAGGGCCCAGGAAGCCAGGGGCAGCCCCGCCCCGCTTTGTCCTCTGGAGAGCGGAGGGCCGGGGCGAAAACGGCTTGCGTTGCTTTCCTGAGCCGAGGCGCGTTGGGGCTGTTGTTGGCTGCCCCAGGAGACTTTCCCTTTGCACAATGCAGCTGCCAGAAGCTCGTTTTGGGCCGTCAGTGCGACGGGGCCTCGGAGCTGAGCGGCCGACCTGGCTCAGGGGGCATGGCTGCGGCCTGGGCGCAGAAGGGCTTCACGCGCCCAATCCTGCTTCCCAGCCAAGGAGAACCCGTGTGGAGTGGGTTTCGGGCATGGGAGACCCCAAGCAAAGACACAGGGCCCAGGGAGCCAGGGGCAGCCCCGCCCCGCTTTGCCCTCTGGAGAGCAGAGGGCGGGGGGCGAAAACGGCTTGCGTTGCTTTCCTGAGCCGAGGCGCGTTGGGGCTGTTGTTGGCTGCCCGAGGAGACTTTCCCTTTGCACAATGCAGCTGCCAGAAGCTCGTTTTGGGCCGTCGGTGCGACGGGGCCTCGGCGCTGAGCGGCCGAGCTGGCTCAGGGGTCATGGCTGCGGCCTGGGCGCAGAAGGCCTTCGCGCGCCCAATCCTGCTTCCCCGCCAAGGAGAACCCGTGGGGAGTGGGTTTCGGGCACCGGAGACCCCACCACAGCAGCAGGGCCCAGGGAGCCAGGGGCAGCCCCGCCCCGCTTTGCCCTCTGGAGAGCGGAGGGCCGGGGGCGAAAACGGCTTGCGTTGCTTTCCTGAGCCGAGGCGCGTTGGGGCTGTTGTTGGCTGCACGAGGAGACGTTCCCTTTGCACAATGCAGCTGCCAGAAGCTCGTTTTGGGCCGTCGGTGCCACGGGGCCTCGGCACTGAGCGACAGAACTGGCTCAGGGGGCATGGCTGCGGCCTGGGCGCCGAAAGCCTTCGCGCGCCCAATCCTGCATCCCCGCCAAGGAGAACCCGTGGGGAGTGGGTTTCGGGCACCGGAGACCCCCAGCAAGGACACAGGGCCCAGGGAGCCAGGGGCAGCCCCGCCCCGCTTTGCCCTCTGGAGAGCGGAGGGCCGGGGGCGAAAACGGCTTGCGTTGCTTTCCTGAGCCGAGGCGCGTTGGGGCTGTTGTTGGCTGCCCGAGGAGACTTTCCCTTTGCACAAGGCAGCTGCCAGAAGCTCGTTTTGGGCCGTCAGTGCGACGGGGCCTCGGCGCTGAGCGGCAGAGCTGGCTCAGGGGGCATGGCTGAGGCCTGGGCGCAGAAGGCCTTCGCGCGCCCAATCCTGCTTCCCCGCCAAGGAGAACCCGTGGGGAGTGGGTTTCGGGCATCGGTTATCCCCAGCAAAGCAGCAGGGCCCAGGGAGCCAGGGGCAGCCCCGCCCCGCTTTGCCCTCTGGAGAGCGGAGGGCCGGGGTCGAAAACGGCTTGCGTTGCTTTCCTGAGCCGAGGCGCGTTGGGGCTGTTGTTGGCTGCCCGAGGAGACTTTCCCTTTGCACAATGCAATTGCCAGAAGCTCGTTTTGGGCCGTCGGTGCCACGGGGCCTCAGCGCTGAGCAGCCGAGCTGGCTCAGGGGGAATGGCTGCGGCCTGGGCGCAGAAGGCCTTCGCGCGCCCAATCATGCTTCCCCGCCAAGGAGAACCCATGGCGAGTGGGTTTCGGGCATCGGAGACCCCCAGCAAAGCAGCAGGGCCCAGGGAGCCAGGGGCAGCCCCGCCCCGCTTTGCCCTCTGGAGAGCGGAGGGCCGGGGGCGAAAACGGCTTGCGTTGCTTTCCTGAGCCAAGGCGCGTTGGGGCTGTTGTTGGCTGCCCGAGGAGACTTTCCCTTTGCACAATGCACCTTCCAGAAGCTCGTTTTGGGCCGTCGGTGCGACGGGGCCTCGGCACTGAGCGGCCGAGCTGGCTCTGGGGGCATGGCTGCGGCCTGGGCGCAGAAGGCCTTCGCGCGCCCAATCCTGCTTCCCCGCCAAGGAGAACCCGTGTGGAGTGGGTTTCGGGCACCGGAGACCGCCACCACAACAGCAGGGCCTAGGGAGCCAGGGGCAGCCCTGCACTGATTTGTCCTTGGATAGCGGAGGGCCGGGGTCGAAAACGGCTTGCGTTGCTTTCCTGAGCCGAGGCGCGTTGGGGCTGTTGTTGGCTGCCCGAGGAGACTTTCCCTTTGCACAATGCAATTGCCAGAAGCTCGTTTTGGGCCGTCGGTGCCACGGGGCCTCAGCGCTGAGCAGCCGAGCTGGCTCAGGGGGAATGGCTGTGGCCTGGGCGCAGAAGGCCTTCGCGCGCCCAATCATGCTTCCCCGCCAAGGAGAACCCGTCGGGAGTGGGTTTCGGGCATCGGAGACCCCCAGCAAAGCAGCAGGGCCCAGGGAGCCAGGGGCAGCCCCGCCCCGCTTTGCCCTCTGGAGAGCGGAGGGCCGGGGGCGAAAACGGCTTGCGTTGCTTTCCTGAGCCGAGGCGCGTTGGGGCTGTTGTTGGCTGCCCGAGGAGACTTTCCCTTTGCACAATGCACCTTCCAGAAGCTCGTTTTGGGCCGTCGGTGCCACGGGGCCTCGGCACTGAGCGGCCGAGCTGGCTCAGGGGGCATGGCTGCGGCCTGGGCGCAGAAGGCCTTCGCGCGCCCAATCCTGCTTCCCCGCCAAGGAGAACCCGTGTGGAGTGGGTTTCAGGCACCGGAGACCCCCACCACAACAGCAGGGCCTAGGGAGCCAGGGGCAGCCCTGCACCGATTTGTCCTCTGGATAGCGGAGGGCGGGGGGCAAAAACGGCTTGCGTTGCTTTCCTGAGCCGAGGCGCTTTGGGGCTGTTGTTGGCTGCCCGAGGAGACTTTCCCTTTGCAGAATGCAGCCGCCAGAAGCTCGTTTTGGCCCGTCGGTGCGAGGGGGCCTCAGCGCTGAGCGGCAGAGCTGACTCAGGGCGCATGGCTGCGGCCTGGGCGCAGAAGGCCTTCGCGCGCCCATTCCTGCTTCCCCGCCAAGGAGAACCCGTGGCGAGTGGGTTTCGGGCATCGGAGACCCCCAGCAAAGCAGCAGGGCCCAGGGAGCCAGGGGCAGCTCCGCCCCTCTTTGCCCTTTGGAGAGCGGAGGGCCGGGGGCGAAAACGGCTTGCGTTGCTTTCCTGAGCCGAGGTGCGTTGGGGCTGTTGTTTGCTGCCCGAGTAGACTTTCCCTTTGCACAATGCAACTGCCAGAAGCTCGTTTTGGGCCGTCGGTGCGACGGGGCCTCGGCGCAGAGCGGCCGAGCTGGCTCAGGCGGCATGGCTGTGGCCTGGGCAAGGAAGGCCTTCGCGCGCCCAATCCTGCTTCCCCGCCAAGAAGAACCCGTGGGGAGTGGGTTTCGGGCACCAGAGACCCCCAGCAAAGACACAGGGCCAAGGGAGCCAGTTGCAGCCCCGCCCCTCTTTGCCCTTTGGAGAGCGGAGGGCCGGGGGCGAATACGGCTTGCGTTGCTTTCCTGAGCCGAGGCGCGTTGGGGCTGTTGTTGGCTGCCCGAGGAGACTTTCCCTTTGCACAATGCAGCCGCCAGAAGCTCGTTTTGGGCCGTCGGTGCGACGGGGCCTCGGCGATGAGCGTCTGAGCTGGCTCAGGTGGCATGGTTGGGGCGTGGGCCCAGAAGGTCTTCGAGCGCCCAATCCTGCTTCCCCGCCAAGGAGAACCCGTGGGGAGTGGGTTTCGGGCACCGGAGACCCCCAGCAAAGCAGCAGGGCCCAGGGAGCCAGGGGCAGCCCCGCACCGCTTTGCCCTCTGGAGAGCGGAGGGCCGGGGGCGAAAACGGCTTGCGTTGCTTTCCTGAGCCGAGGCGCGTTGGGGCTGTTGTTGGCTGCCCGAGGAGACTTTCCCTTTGCACAATGCAGCTGCCAGAAGCTCGTTTTGGGCCGTCGGTGGCACGGGGCCTTGGCACTGAGCGGCCGAACTGGCTCAGAGGCCATGGCTGCGGCCTGGGGGCATAAGGCCTTCGCGCGCCCAATCCTGCTTCCCCGCCAAGGAGAATCCGTGGGGAGTGGGTTTCGGGCACCGGAGACCCCCAGCAAGGACACAGGGCCCAGGGAGCCAGGGGCAGCCCCGCCCCGGTTTGCCCTCTGGAGAGCGAAGGGCCGGGGGCGTAAACGGCTTGCGTTGCTTTCATGAGCCTAGGCGCGTTGGGGCTGTTGTTGGCTGCCCGAGGAGACTTTCCCTTTGCACAATGCAGCTGCCAGAAGCTCGTTTTGGGCCTTCGGTGCCACGGGGCCTCGGCACAGAGCGGCCGTGCTGGCTCAGGGGGCATGTCTGCGGCCTGGGCGCAGAAGGCCTTCGCGCGCCCAATCCTGCTTCCCCGCCAAGAAGAACACGTCGGGAGTGGGTTTCGGGCACCGGAGACCCCCAGCACAGCAGCAGGGCCTAGGGAGCCAGGGGCAGCCCTGCACCGCTTGGCCCTCTGGAGAGCGGAGGGCCGGGGGCGAAAACGGCTTGCGTTGCTTTCCTGAGCCGAGGCGCGTTAGGGCTGTTGTTGGCTGCCCGAGGAGACTTTCCCTTTGCACAATGCAGCTGCCAGAAGCTCGTTTTGGGCCGTCGGTGCCACGGGGCCTCGGCACAGAGCGGCCGTGCTGGCTCAGGGGGCATGGCTGCGGCCTCGGCGCAGAAGGCCTTCGGGCACCCAATCCTCCTTCCCCGCCAAGGAGAACCCGTGGGGAGTGGGTTTCGGGCACCGGAGACCCCCAGCAAAGACACAGGGCCCAGGGAGCCAGGGGCAGCTCCGCCCCTCTTTGCCCTTTGGAGAGCGGAGGGCCGGGGGCGAAAACGGCTTGCGTTGCTTTCCTGAGCCGAGGCGCGTTGGGGCTGTTGTTTGCTGCCCGAGTAGACTTTCCCTTTGCACAAGGCAGCTGCCAGAAGCTCGTTTTGGGCCGTCGGTGCGACGGGGCCTCGGCGCAGAGCGGCCGAGCTGGCTCAGGCGGCATGGCTGCGGCCTGGGCGCGGAAGGCCTTCGCGCGCCCAATCCTGCTTTCCCGCAATGAGGAATCCGTGGGGAGTGGGTTTCGGGCACCAGAGACCCCCAGCAAAGACACAGGGCCCAGGGAGCCAGGGGCAGCCCCGCCCCTCTTTGCCCTTTGGAGAGCGGAGGGCCGGGGGCGAATACGGCTTGCGTTGCTTTCCTGAGCTGAGGCGCGTTGGGGCTGTTGTTGGCTGCCCGAGGAGACTTTCCCTTTGCACAATGCAGCTGCCAGAAGCTCGTTTTGGGCCGTCGGTGCCACGAGGCCTCGGCACAGTGCGGCCGTGCTGGCTCAGGGGGCATGGCTGCGGCCTGGGCACAGAAGGCCTTCACGCGCCCAATCCTGCTTCCCCGCCAAGGAGAACACGTGGCGAGTGGGTTTCGGGCACCGGAGACCCCCAGCAAAGACACAGGGCCCAGGGAGCCAGGGGCAGCTCCGCCCCTCTTTGCCCTTTGGAGAGCGGAGGGCCGGGGGCGAATAAGGCTTGCGTTGCTTTCCTGAGCCGAGGCGCGTTGGGGCTGTTGTTGGCTGCCCGAGGAGACTTTCCCTTTGCACAATGCAGCTGCCAGAAGCTCGTTTTGGGCCGTCGGTGCCACGGGGCCTTGGCACTGAGCGGCCGAACTGGCTCAGAGGCCATGGCTGCGGCCTGGGGGCATAAGGCCTTCGCGCGCCCAATCCTGCTTCCCCGCCAAGGAGATCCCGTGGGGAGTTGGTTTCGGGCACCGGAGACCCCCAGCACAGCAGCAGGGCCTAGGGAGCCAGGGGCAGCCCTGCACCGCTTGGCCATCTGGAGAGCGGAGTGCCGGGGGCAAAAACGGCTTGCGTTGCTTTCCTGAGCCGAGGCGCGTTGGGGCTGTTGTTGGCTGCCCGAGGAGACTTTCCCTTTGCAGAATGCAGCCGCCAGAAGCTCGTTTTGGGCCGTCGGTGCGAAGGGGTCTCGGCGATGATAGGCCGAGGTGGCTCAGGGGTCATGGTTGGGGCGTGGTCCCAGAAGGCCTTCGCGCGCCCAATCCTGCTTACCCTCCAAGGAGAACCCGTGCGGAGTGGGTTTCGGGCACCGGAGACCCCCAGCAAAGCAGCAGGGCCCAGGGAGCCCGGGGCAGCCCCGCCCCGCTTTGCCCTCTGGAGAGCGGAGGGCCGGGGGCGAATACGGCTTGCGTTGCTTTCCTGAGCCGAGGTGCGTTGGGGCTGTTGTTGGCTGCCCGAGGAGACTTTCCCTTTGCACAATGCAGCTGCCAGAAGCTCGTTTTGGGCCGTCGGTGCCACGGGGCCTTGGCACTGAGCGGCCGAACTGGCTCAGGGGGCATGGCTGCGGCCTGGGGGCAGAAGGCCTTCGCGCGCCCAATCCTGCTTCCCCGCCAAGGAGAACCCGTGGGGAGTGGGTTTCGGGCACCGGAGACCCCCAGCAAGGACACAGGGCCCGGGATCCAGGGGCAGCCCCGCCCCGCTTTGCCCTCTGGAGAGCGGAGGGCCGGGGGCGAATACGGCTTGCGTTGCTTTCCTGAGCCGAGGCGCGTTGGGGCTGTTGTTGGCTGCCCGAGGAGACTTTCCCTTTGCAGAATGCAGCCGCCAGAAGCTCGTTTTGGGCCGTCGGTGCGACGGGGTCTCGGCGATGATAGGCCGAGATGGCACAGGGGGCATGGTTGGGGCGTGGGCCCAGAAGGTCTTCGAGCGCCCAATCCTGCTTCCCCGCCAAGGAGAACCCGTGGGGAGTGGGTTTCGGGCACCGGAGACCCCCAGCAAAGCAGCAGGGCCCAGGGAGCCAGGGGCAGCCCCGCCCCGCTTTGCCCTCTGGAGAGCGGAGGGCCGGGGTCGAAAACGGCTTGCGTTGCTTTCCTGAGCCGAGGCGCGTTGGGGCTGTTGTTGGCTGCCCGAGGAGACTTTCCCTTTGCACAATGCAGCTGCCAGAAGCTCGTTTTGGGCCGTCGGTGCGACGGGGCCTCGGCGCTGAGCGGCCGAGCTGGCTCAGGGGGCATGGCTGCGGCCTGGGCGCAGAAGGCCTTTGCGAGCCCAATCCTGCTTCCCCGCCATGGAGATCCCGTGGCGAGTGGGTTTCGGGCACCGGAGAACCCCAGCAAAGCAGCAGGGCCCAGGGAGCCAGGGGCATCCCCGCCCCGCTTTGCCCTCAGGAGAGCGGAGGGCCGGGGGCGAATACGGCTTGCGTTGCTTTCCTGAGCCGAGGCGCGTTGGGGCTGTTGTTGGCTGCCCGAGGAGACTTTCCCTTTGCACAATGCAGCTGCCAGAAGCTCGTTTTGGGCCGTCGGTGCCACGAGGCCTTGGCACTGAGCGGCCGAACTGGCTCAGGGGGCATGGCTGCGGCCTGGGGGCAGAAGGCCTTCGCGCACCCAATCCTGCTTCCCCGCCAAGGAGAACCCGTGGGGAGTGGGTTTCGGGCACCGGAGACCCCCAACACAGCAGCAGGGCCCAGGGAGCCAGGGGCAGCCCCGCCCCGCTTTGCCCTCTGGAGAGCGGAGGGCCGGGGGCTAAAACGGCTTGCGTTGCTTTCCTGAGCCGAGGCGCGTTGGGGCTGTTGTTGGCTGCCCGAGGAGACTTTCCCTTTGCACAATGCAGCCGCCAGAAGCTCGTTTTGGGCCGTCGGTGCCACGGGGTCTCGGCGATGATAGGCCGAGGTGGCTCAGGGGGCATGGTTGGGGCGTGGGCCCAGAAGGTCTTCGAGCGCCCAATCCTGCTTCCCCGCCAAGGAGAACCCGTGGGGAGTGGGTTTCGGGCACCGGAGACCCCCAGCAAAGCAGCAGGGCCCAGGGAGCCAGGGGCAGCCCCGCCCCGCTTTGCCCTCTGGAGAGCGGAGGGCCGGGGGCGAAAACGGCTTGCGTTGCTTTCCTGAGCCGAGGCGCGTTGGGGCTGTTGTTGGCTGCCCGAGGAGACTTTCCCTTTGCACAATGCAGCCGCCAGAAGCTCGTTTTGGGCCTTCTGTGCGACGGGGCCTCGGCCTGAGCGGCCGAACTGGCTCAGGGGGCATGGCTGGGGCGTGGGCGTAGAAGGACTTCGCGCGCCCAATCCTGCTTCCCCGCCAAGGAGAACCCGTGGGGAGTGGGTTTCGGGCACCGGAGACCCCCAGCAAAGCAGCAGGGCCCAGGGAGCCCGGGGCAGCCCCGCCCCGCTTTGCCCTCTGGAGAGCTGAAGGGCCGGGGGCGAAAACGGCTTGCGTTGCTTTCCTGAGCCGAGGCGCGTTGGGGCTCTTGTTGGCTGCCCGAGGAGACTTTCCCTTTGCACAATGCAGCTGCCAGAAGCTCGTTTTGGGCCGTCGGTGCGACGGGGCCTCGGCGCTGAGCGGCCGAGCTGGCTCAGGGGGCATGGCTGCGGCCTGGGCGCAGAAGGCCTTTGCGCGCCCAATCCTGCTTCCCCGCCACGGAGATCCCGTGGCGAGTGGGTTTCGGGCACCGGAGAACCCCAGCAAAGCAGCAGGGCCCAGGGAGCCAGGGGCATCCCCGCCCCGCTTTGCCCTCAGGAGAGCGGAGGGCCGGGGGCGAAAACGGCTTGCGTTGCTTTCCTGAGCCGAGGCGCGTTGGGCCTGTTGTTGGCTGCCCGAGGAGACTTTCCCTTTGCACAATGCAGCCGCCAGAAGCTCGTTTTGGGCCGTCGGTGCGACGGGGCCTCGGCGATGAGCGGCCGAGCTGGCTCAGGGGGCATGGTTGGGCGTGGGCCCAGAATTCCTTCACGCGCCCAATCCTGCTTCCCCTCCAAGGAGAACCCGTGGGGAGTGGGTTTTGGGCACCGGAGACCCCCAGCAAAGCAGCAGGGCCCAGGGAGCCAGGGGCAGCCCCGCCCCGCTTGGCCCTTTGGAGAGCGGAGGGCCGGGGGCGAATACGGCTTGCGTTGCTTTCCTGAGCCGAGGCGTGTTGGGGCTGTTGTTGGCTGCCCGAGGAGACTTTCCCTTTGCACAATGCAGCTGCCAGAAGCTCGTTTTGGGCCGTCGGTGCCACGGGGCCTTGGCACTGAGCGGCCGAACTGGCTCAGGGGGCATGGCTGCGGCCTGGGGGCAGAAGGCCGTCGCGCGCCCAATCCTGCTTCCCCGCCAAGGAGAACCCGTGGGGAGTGGGTTTCGGGCACCGGAGACCCCCAGCAAGGACACAGGGCCCAGGGAGCCAGGGGCAGCCCCGCCCCGCTTTGCCCTCTGGAGAGCGGAGGGCCGGGGGCGAAAACGGCTTGCGTTGCTTTCCTGAGCCGAGGCGCGTTGGGGCTGTTGTTGGCTGCCCGAGGAGACTTTCCCTTTGCAGAATGCAGCCGCCAGAAGCTCGTTTTGGGCCGTCGGTGCGACGGGGTCTCGGCGATGATAGGCCGAGATGGCTCAGGGGGCATGGTTGGGGCGTGGGCCCAGAAGGTCTTCGAGCGCCCAATCCTGCTTCCCCGCCAAGGAGAACCCGTGGGGAGTGGGTTTCGGGCACCGGAGACCCCCAGCAAGGACACTGGGCCCAGGGAGCCAGTGTCAGCCCCGCCCCGCTTTGCCCTCTGGTGAGCGGAGTGCCGGGGTCGAAAACGGCTTGCGTTGCTTTCCTGAGCCGAGGCGCGTTGGGGCTGTTGTTGGCTGCCCGAGGAGACATTCCCTTTGCAGAATGCAGCCGCCAGAAGCTCGTTTTGGGCCGTCAGTGCGAAGGGGTCTCGGCTATGATAGGCCGAGGTGGCTCAGGGGTCATGGTTGGGGCGTGGGCCCAGAAAGCCTTCGCGCGCCCAATCCTGCTTACCCTCCAAGGAGAACCCGTGGGGAGTGGGTTTCGGGCACCGGAGACCCCCAGCAAAGCAGCAGGGCCCAGGGAGCCCGGGGCAGCCCCGCCCCGCTTTGCCCTCTGGAGAGCGGAGGGCCGGGGGCGAAAACGGCTTGCGTTGCTTTCCTGAGCCGAGGCGCGTTGGGGCTGTTGTTGGCTGCACGAGGAGACTTTCCCTTTGCACAATGAGGCTGCCAGAAACTCGTTTTGGGCCTTCGGTGCGACGGGGCCTCGGCGCTGAGCGGCCGAGCTGCCTCAGGGGGCATGGCTGCGGCCTGGGCGCAGAAGGCCTTCGCGCGCCCAATCCTGCTTCCCCGCCAAGGAGAACACGTGGCGAGTGGGTTTCGGGCACCGGAGACCCCCAGCAAAGCAGCAGGGCCCAGGGAGCCAGGGGCAGCCCCGCCCCGCTTTGCCCTCTGGAGAGCAGAGGGCGGGGGGCGAAAACGGCTTGCGTTGCTTTCCTGAGCCGAGGTGCGTTGGGGCTGTTGTTGGCTGCCCGAGGAGACTTTCCCTTTGCACAATGCAGCTGCCAGAAGCTCGTTTTGGGCCGTCGGTGCCACGGGGCCTTGGCACTGAGCGGCCGAACTGGCTCAGGGGGCATGGCTGCGGCCTGGGGGCAGAAGGCCTTCGCGCACCCAATCCTGCTTCCCCGCCAAGGAGAACCCGTGGGGAGTGGGTTTCGGGCACCGGAGACCCCCAGCACAGCAGCAGGGCCCAGGGAGCCAGGGGCAGCCCCGCCCCGCTTTGCCCTCTGGAGAGCGGAGGGCCGCCGGCTAAAACGGCTTGCGTTGCTTTCCTGAGCCGAGGCGCGTTGGGGCTGTTGTTGGCTGCCCGAGGAGACTTTCCCTTTGCACAATGCAGCCGCCAGAAGCTCGTTTTGGGCCGTCGGTGCGACGGGGTCTCGGCGATGATAGGCCGAGGTGGCTCAGGGGGCATGGTTGGGGCGTGGGCCCAGAAGGTCTTCGAGCGCCCACTCCTGCTTCCCCGCCAAGGAGAACCCGTGGGGAGTGGGTTTCGGGCACCGGAGACCCCCAGCAAAGCAGCAGGGCCCAGGGAGCCAGGGGCAGCCCCGCCCCGCTTTGCCCTCTGGAGAGCGGAGGGCCGGGGTCGAAAACGGCTTGCGTTGCTTTCCTGAGCCAAGGCGCGTTGGGGCTGTTGTTGGCTGCCCGAGGAGACTTTCCCTTTGCACAATGCAGCCGCCAGAAGCTCGTTTTGGGCCTTCTGTGCGACGGGGCCTCGGCCTGAGCGGCCGAACTGGCTCAGGGGGCATGGCTGGGGCGTGGGCGTAGAAGGACTTCGCGCGCCCAATCCTGCTTCCCCGCCAAGGAGAACCCGTGGAGAGGGGGTTTCGGGCATCGGAGACCCCCAGCAAAGCAGCAGGGACCAGGGATCCAGGGGCAGCCCCGCCCCGCTTTGCCCTATGGAGGGCGTAGGGCCGGGGGCGAAAAGGGCTTGCGTTGCTTTCATGAGCCGAGGCGCGTTGGGGCTGTTGTTGGCTGCCCGAGGAGACTTTCCCTTTGCACAATGCAGCTGCCAGAAGCTCGTTTTGGGCCGTCGGTGCCACGGGGCCTCGGCACAGAGCGGCCGTGCTGGCTCAGGGGGCATGGCTGCGGCCTGGGCGCAGAAGGCTTTCGCGCGCCCAATCCTGCATCCCCGCCAAGGAGAACCCGTCGGGAGTGGTTTTCGGGCACCGGAGACCCCCAGCACAGCAGCAGGGCCTAGGGAGCCAGGGGCAGCCCTGCACCGCTTGGCCCTCTGGAGAGCGGAGGGCCGGGGGCGAAAACGGCTTGCGTTGCTTTCCTGAGCCGAGGCGCGTTGGGGCTGTTGTTGGCTGCCCGAGGAGACTTTCCCTTTGCAGAATGCAGCCGCCAGAAGCTCGTTTTGGGCAGTCGGTGCGACGGGGTCTCGGCGATGATAGGCCGAGGTGGCTCAGGGGGCATGGTTGGGGCGTGGGCCCAGAAGGTCTTCGAGCGCCCAATCCTGCTTCCCCTCCAAGGAGAAACCGTGGGGAGTGGGTTTCGGGAACGGAGACCCCCAGCAAAGCAGCAGGGCCCAGGGAGCCAGGGGCAGCCCCGCCCCGCTTTGCCCTCTGGAGAGCAGAGGGCGGGGGGCGAAAACGGCTTGCGTTGCTTTCCTGAGCCGAGGCGCGTTGGGGCTGTTGTTGGCTGCCCGAGGAGACTTTCCCTTTGCACAATGCAGCTGCCAGAAGCTCGTTTTGGGCCGTCGGTGCCACGGGGCCTCGGCACAGAGCGGCCGTGCTGGCTCAGGGGGCATGGCTGCGGCCTGGGCGCAGAAGGCCTTCGCGCGCCCAATCCTGCTTCCCCACCAAGGAGAACCCGTCGGGAGTGGGTTTCGGGCACCGGAGACACCCAGCACAGCAGCAGGGCCTAGGGAGCCAGGGGCAGCCCTGCACCGCTTGGCCCTCTGGAGAGCGAAGGGCCGGGACGAAAACGGCTTACGTTGCTTTCCTGAGCCGAGGCGCGTTGGGGCTGTTGTTGGCTGCCCGAGGAGACTTTCCCTTTGCACAAGGCAGCTGCCAGAAGCTCGTTTTGGGCCGTCGGTGCGACGGGGCCTCGGCGCTGGGCGGCCGAGCTGGCTCAGGGGGCATGGCTGCGGCCTGAGCGCAGAAGGCCTTTGCGCAACCAATCCTACTTCCCCGCCAAGGAGAAACCGTGGGGAGTGGGTTTCGGGCACCGGAGACCCCCAGCAAAGCAGCAGGGCCCAGGGAGCAGGGGCAGCCCACCCCACTTTGCCCTCTGGAGAGTGGAGGGCCGGGAGCGAAAACGGCTTGCGTTGCTATCCTGAGCGGAGTCGCGTTGGGGCTGTTGTTGGCTGCCCGAGGAGACTTTCCCTTTGCACAATGCAGCCGCCAGAAGCTCGTTTTGGGCCGTCGGTGCGACGGGGTCTCGGCGATGATAGGCCGAGGTGGCTCAGGGGGCATGGTTGGGGCGTGGGCCCAGAAGGTCTTCGAGCGCCCAATCCTGCTTCCCCGCCAAGGAGAACCCGTGGGGAGTGGGTTTCGGGCACCGGAGACCCCCAGCAAAGCAGCAGGGCCCAGGGAGCCAGGGGCAGCCCCGCCCCGCTTTGCCCTCTGGAGAGCGGAGGGCCGGGGGCGAAAACGGCTTGCGTTGCTTTCCTGAGCCGAGGCTCGTTGGGGCTGTTGTTGGCTGCCCGAGGAGACTTTCCCTTTGCACAATGCAGCCGCCAGAAGCTCGTTTTGGGCCTTCTGTGCGACGGGGCCTCGGCCTGAGCGGCCGAACTGGCTCAGGGGGCATGGCTGGGGCGTGGGCGTAGAAGGACTTCGCGCGCCCAATCCTGCTTCCCCGCCAAGGAGAACACGTGGGGAGGGGGTTTCGGGCATCGGAGACCCCCAGAAAAGCAGCAGGGACCAGGGAGCCAGGGGCAGCCCCGCCCCGCTTTCCCCTATGGAGGGCGGAGGGCCGGGGGCGAAAAGGGCTTGCGTTGCTTTCATGAGCCGAGGCGCGTTGGGGCTGTTGTTGGCTGCCCGAGGAGACTTTCCCTTTGCACAATGCAGCTGCCAGAAGCTTGTTTTGGGCCGTCGGTGCGACGGGGCCTCGGTGCTGAGCGGCCGAGCTGGCTCAGGGTGCATGGCTGCGGCCTGGGCGCAGAAGGTCTTCGCGCGCCCAATCCTGCTTCCCCGCCAAGGAGAACCCGTGGGGAGTGGGTTTCGGGCACCGGAGACACCCAGCAAAGCAGCAGGGCCCAGGGAGCCCGGGGCAGCCCCGCCCCGCTTTGCCCTCTGGAGAGCGGAGGGCCGGGGGCGAAAACGGCTTGCGTTGCTTTCCTGAGCCGAGGCTCGTTGGGGCAGTTCTTGGCTGCACGAGGAGACTTTCCCTTTGCACAATGCAGCTGCCAGAAGCTCGTTTTGGGCCGTCGGTGCGACGGGGCCTCGGCGCTGAGCGGCCGAGCTGCCTCAGGGGGCATGGCTGCGGCCTGTGCGCAGAAGGCCTTCGCGCGCCCAATCCTGCTTCCCCGCCACGGAGATCCCGTGGGGAGTGGGTTTCGGGCACCTGAGACCCCCATCAAAGCAGCAGGGCCCAGGGAGCCAGGGGCAGCCCCGCCCCGCTTTGCCCTCTGGAGAGCAGAGGTCGGAGGGCGAAAACGGCTTGCGTTGCTTTCCTGAGCCGAGGCGCGTTGGGGCTGTTGTTGGCTGCCCGAGGAGACTTTCCCTTTGCACAATGCACCTTCCAGAAGCGCGTTTTCGGCCGACGGTGCCACGGGGCCTCGGCGCTGAGCGGCCGAGCTGGCTCAGGGGGCATGGCTGCGGCCTGGGCGCAGAAGGCCTTCGCGCGCCCAATCCTGCTTCCACGCCAAGGAGAACCCGTGGGGAGTGGGTTTCGGGAACGGAGACCCCCAGCAAAGCAGCAGGGCCCAGGGAGCCAGGGGCAGCCCCGCCCCGCTTTGCCCTCTGGAGAGCAGAGGGCGGGGGGCGAAAACGGCTTGCGTTGCTTTCCTGAGCCGAGGCGCGTTGGGGCTGTTGTTGGCTGCCCGAGGAGACTTTCCCTTTGCACAATGCAGCTGCCAGAAGCTCGTTTTGGGCCGTCGGTGCCACGGGGCCTCGGCACAGAGCGGCCGTGCTGGCTCAGGGGGCATGGCTGCGGCCTGGGCGCAGAAGGCTTTCGCGCGCCCAATCCTGCTTCCCCGCCAAGGAGAACCCGTCGGGAGTGGTTTTCGGGCACCGGAGACCCCCAGCACAGCAGCAGGGCCTAGGGAGCCAGGGGCAGCCCTGCACCGCTTGGCCCTCTGGAGAGCGGAGGGCCGGGGGCGAAAACGGCTTGCGTTGCTTTCCTGAGCCGAGGCGCGTTGGGGCTGTTGTTGGCTGCCCGAGGAGACTTTCCCTTTGCAGAATGCAGCCGCCAGAAGCTCGTTTTGGGCCGTCGGTGCGACGGGGTCTCGGCGATGATAGGCCGAGGTGGCTCAGGGGGCATGGTTGGGGCGTGGGCCCAGAAGGTCTTCGAGCGCCCAATCCTGCTTCCCCGCCAAGGAGAACCCGTGGGGAGTGGGTTTCGGGCACCGGAGACCCCCAGCAAAACAGCAGGGCCCAGGGAGCCCGGGGCAGCCCCGCCCCACTTTGCCCACTGGAGAGCGGAGGGCCGGGGGCTAAAACGGCTTGCGTTGCTTTCCTGAGCCGAGGCGCGTTGGGTCTGTTGTTGGCTGCCCGAGGAGACTTTCCCTTTGCACAATGCAGCCGCCAGAAGCTCGTTTTGGGCCGTCGGTGCGACGGGGCCTCGGCGATGAGCGGCCGAGCTGGCTCAGGGGGCATGGTTGGGGCGTGGGCCCAGAATTCCTTCGCGCGCCCAATCCTGCTTCCCCTCCAAGGAGAACCCGTGGGGAGTGGGTTTCGGGAACGGAGACCCCCAGCAAAGCAGCAGGGCCCAGGGAGCCAGGGGCAGCCCCGCCCCGCTTTGCCCTCTGGAGAGCAGAGGGCGGGGGGCGAAAACGGCTTGCGTTGCTTTCCTGAGCCGAGGCGCGTTGGGGCTGTTGTTGGCTGCCCGAGGAGACTTTCCCTTTGCACAATGCAGCTGCCAGAAGCTCGTTTTGGGCCGTCGGTGCCACAGGGCCTCGGCACAGAGCGGCCGTGCTGGCTCAGGGGGCATGGCTGCGGCCTGGGCGCAGAAGGCCTTCGCGCGCCCAATCCTGCTTCCCCGCCAAGGAGAACCCGTCGGGAGTGGGTTTCGGGCACCGGAGACCCCCAGCACAGCAGCAGGGCCTAGGGAGCCAGGGGCAGCCCTGCACCGCTTGGCCCTCTGGAGAGCGAAGGGCCGGGACGAAAACGGCTTACGTTGCTTTCCTGCGCCGAGGCGCGTTGGGGCTGTTGTTGGCTGCCCGAGGAGACTTTCCCTTTGCACAAGGCAGCTGCCAGAAGCTCGTTTTGGGCCGTCGGTGCCACGGGGCCTCGGCGCTGGGCGGCCGAGCTGGCTCAGGGGGCATGGCTGCGGCCTGGGCGCAGAAGGCCTTTGCGCACCCAATCCTACTTCCCCGCCAAGGAGAAACCGTGGGGAGTGGGTTTCGGGCACCGGAGACCCCCAGCAAAGCAGCAGGGCCCAGGGAGCAGGGGCAGCCCACCCCACTTTGCCCTCTGGAGAGTGGAGGGCCGGGAGCGAAAACGGCTTGCGTTGCTATCCTGAGCGGAGTCGCGTTGGGGCTGTTGTTGGCTGCCCGAGGAGAATTTCCCTGTGCACAATGCAGCTGCCAGAAGCTCGTTTTGGCCCGTCGGTGCCACGGGGCCTCAGCGCTGAGCGGCCGAGATGGCTCAGGGGGCATGGCTGCGGCCTGGGCGCAGAAGGGCTTCGCGCGCCCAATCCTGCTTCCCAGCCAAGGAGAACCCGTGGGGCGTGGGTTTCGGGCATGGGAGACCCCCAGCACAGCAGCAGGGCCTAGGGGGCGAGGGGCAGCCCTGCACCGCTTGGCCCTCTGGAGAGCGGAGGGCGGGGGGCAAAAACGGCTTGCGTTGCTTTCATGAGCCTAGGCGCATTCGGGCTGATGGTGGCTGCCCGAGGAGACTTTCCCTTTGCAAAATGCAGCCGCCAGAAGCTCGTTTTGGGCCGTCGGTGCGACGGGGCCTCGGCGATGAGCGGCCGAGGTGGCTCAGGGGGCATGGTTGGGGCGTGGGCCCAGAAGGATTTCGCGCGCCCAATCCTGCTTCCCCGCCAAGGAGAACCCGTGGGGAGGGGGTTTCGTGCACCGGAGAACCCCAGCAAAGACACACGGCCCAGGGAGCCAGGGGCAGCCCTGCCCCGCTTTGCCCTCTGGAGAGTGGAGGGCCGGGGGCGAAAACGGCTTGCGTTGCTTTCCTGAGCCGAGGCGCGTTGGGGCTGTTGTTGGATGCCCGAGGAGACTTTCCCTTTGCACAAGGCAGCTGCCAAAAGCTCGTTTAGGGCCGTCGGTGCAACGGGGCCTCGGCGCTGAGCGGCCGAGCTGGCTCAGGGGGCATGGCTGCGGCCTGGGCGCAGAAGGCTTTCGCGCGCCCAATCCTGCTTCCCCACCAAGGAGGACCCGTCGGGAGTGGGTTTCGGGCACCGGAGACCCGCAGCACAGCAGCAGGGCCTAGGGAGCCAGGGGCAGCCCTGCACCGCTTGGCCCTCTGGAGAGCGGAGGGCCGCCGGCTAAAACGGCTTGTGTTGCTTTCATGAGCCTAGGCGCATTCGGGCTGTTGTTGGCTGCCCGAGGAGACATTCCCTTTGCAAAATGCAGCCTCCAGAAGCTCGTTTTGGGCCGTCTGTGCGACGGGGCCTCGGAGATGAGCGGCCAAGGTGTCTCAGGGGGCATGGTTGGGGCGTGGGCCCAGAAGGTCTTCGAGCGCCCAATCCTGCTTCCCCGCCAAGGAGAACCCGTCGGGAGTTGGTTTCGGGCACCGGAGACCCCTAGCACAGCAGCAGGGCCTAGGGAGCCAGGGGCAGCCCTGCACCGCTTGGCCATCTGGAGAGCGGAGGGCGGGGGGCGAAAACGGCCTGCGTTGCTTTCCTGAGCCAAGGCGCGTTGGGGCTGTTGTTGGCTGCCCGAGGAGACTTTTCCTTTGCACAATGCAGCTGCCAGAAGCTCGTTTTGGGCCGTCGGTGCCACGGGGCCTTGGCACTGAGCGGCCGAACTGGCTCAGAGGGAATGGCTGCGGCCTGGGGGCATAAGGCCTTCGCGCGCCCAATCCTGCTTCCCCGCCAAGGAGAACCCGTGGGGAGTGGGTTTCGGGCACCGGAGACCCCCAGCAAGGACACAGGGCCCAGGGAGCCAGGGGCAGCCCCGCCCCGCTTTGCCCTCTGGAGAGTGGAGGGCCGGGGGCGAAAACGGCTTGCGTTGCTTTCCTGAGCCGAGGCGCGTTGGGGCTGTTGTTGGATGCCCGAGGAGACTTTCCCTTTGCACAAGGCAGCTGCCAAAAGCTCGTTTTGGGCCGTCGGTGCCACGGGGCCTCGGCACAGAGCGGCCGTGCTGGCTCAGGGGGCATGGCTGCGGCCTGGGCGCAGAAGGCCTTCGCGCGCCCAATCCTGCTTCCCCGCCAACGAGAACCCGTCGGGAGTGGGTTTCGGGAATCGGAGACCCCCAGCACAGCAGCAGGGCCTAGGGAGCCAGGGGCAGCCCTGCACCGCTTGGCCCTCTGGAGAGCGGAGGGCCGGGACGAAAACGGCTTACGTTGCTTTCCTGAGCCGAGGCGCGTTGGGGCTGTTGTTGGCTGCCCGAGGAGACTTTCCCTTTGCACAAGGCAGCTGCCAGAAGCTCGTTTTGGGCCGTCGGTGCGACGGGGCATCGGCGCTGATCGGCCGAGCTGCCTCAGGGGCATGGCTGCGGCCTGGGCGCAGAAGGCCTTCGCGCGCCCAATCCTGCTTCCCCGCCAAGGAGAACCCGTCGGGAGTGGGTTTCGGGCACCGGAGACCCCCAGCACAGCAGCAGGGCCTAGGGGGCCAGGGGCAGTCCTGCACCGCTTGGCCCTCTGGAGAGCGGAGGGCCGGGGGCGAAAACGGCTTGCGTTGCTTTCCTGAGCCGAGGCGCGTTGGGGCTGTTGTTGGCTGCCCGAGGAGACTTTCCCTTTGCAGAATGCAGCCGCCAGAAGCTCGTTTTGGGCAGTCGGTGCGACGGGGTCTCGGCGATGATAGGCCGAGGTGGCTCAGGGGGCATGGTTGGGGCGTGGGCCCAGAAGGTCTTCGAGCGCCCAATCCTGCATCCCCGCCAAGGAGAACCCGTGGGGAGTGGGTTTCGGGCACCGGAGACCCCCAGCAAAGCAGCAGGGCCCAGGGAGCCCGGGGCAGCCCCGCCCCACTTTGCCCACTGGAGAGCGGAGGGCCGGGGGCTAAAACGGCTTGCGTTGCTTTCCTGAGCCGAGGCGCGTTGGGTCTGTTGTTGGCTGCCCGAGGAGACTTTCCCTTTGCACAATGCAGCCGCCAGAAGCTCGTTTTGGGCCGTCGGTGCCACGGGGCCTCGGCGCTGGGCGGCCGAGCTGGCTCAGGGGGCATGGCTGCGGCCTGGGCGCAGAAGGCCTTTGCGCACCCAATCCTACTTCCCCGCCAAGGAGAAACCGTGGGGAGTGGGTTTCGGGCACCGGAGACCCCCAGCAAAGCAGCAGGGCCCAGGGAGCAGGGGCAGCCCACCCCACTTTGCCCTCTGGAGAGTGGAGGGCCGGGAGCGAAAACGGCTTGCGTTGCTATCCTGAGCGGAGTCGCGTTGGGGCTGTTGTTGGCTGCCCGAGGAGAATTTCCCTGTGCACAATGCAGCTGCCAGAAGCTCGTTTTGGCCCGTCGGTGCCACGGGGCCTCAGCGCTGAGCGGCCGAGATGGCTCAGGGGGCATGGCTGCGGCCTGGGCGCAGAAGGGCTTCGCGCGCCCAATCCTGCTTCCCCGCCAAGGAGAACCCGTGGGGCGTGGGTTTCGGGCATGGGAGACCCCCAGCAAAGACACAGGGCCCAGGGAGCCAGGGGCATCCCCGCCCCGCTTTGCCCTCTGGAGAGCAGAGGGCGGGGGGCGAAAACGGCTTGCGTTGCTTTCCTGAGCCGAGGCGCGTTGGGGCTGTTGTTGGCTGCCCGAGGAGACTTTCCCTTTGCACAATGCAGCTGCCAGAAGCTCGTTTTGGGCCGTCGGTGCGACGGGGCCTCGGCGCTGAGCGGCCGAGCTGCCTCAGGGGCATGGCTGCGGCCTGGGCACAGAAGGCCTTCGCGCGCCCAATCCTGCTTCCCCGCCAAGGAGAACCCGTCGGGAGTGGGTTTCGGGCACCGGAGACCCCCAGCACAGCAGCAGGGCCTAGGGGGCGAGGGGCAGCCCTGCACCGCTTGGCCCTCTGGAGAGCGGAGGGCGGGGGGCGAAAACGGCTTGCGTTGCTTTCATGAGCCTAGGCGCATTCGGGCTGTTGGTGGCTGCCCGAGGAGACTTTCCCTTTGCAAAATGCAGCCGCCAGAAGCTCGTTTTGGGCCGTCGGTGCGACGGGGCCTCGGCGATGAGCGGCCGAGGTGGCTCAGGGGGCATGGTTGGGGCGTGGGCCCAGAAGGATTTCGCGCGCCCAATCCTGCTTCCCCGCCAAGGAGAACCCGTGGGGAGGGGGTTTCGGGCACCGGAGAACCCCAGCAAAGACACAGGGCCCAGGGAGCCAGGGGCAGCCCTGCCCCGCTTTGCCCTCTGGAGAGTGGAGGGCCGGGGACGAAAACGGCTTGCGTTGCTTTCCTGAGCCGAGGCGCGTTGGGGCTGTTGTTGGCTGCCCGAGGAGACTTTCCCTTTGCAGAATGCAGCCGCCAGAAGCTCGTTTTGGGCCGTCGGTGCGACGGGGTCTCGGCGATGATAGGCCGAGGTGGCTCAGGGGGCATGGTTGGGGCGTGGGCCCAGAAGGTCTTCGAGCGCCCAATCCTGCTTCCCCGCCAAGGAGAACCCGTGGGGAGTGGGTTTCGGGCACCGGAGACCCCCAGCAAAACAGCAGGGCCCAGGGAGCCCGGGGCAGCCCCGCCCCACTTTGCCCACTGGAGAGCGGAGGGCCGGGGGCTAAAACGGCTTGCGTTGCTTTCCTGAGCCGAGGCGCGTTGGGTCTGTTGTTGGCTGCCCGAGGAGACTTTCCCTTTGCACAATGCAGCCGCCAGAAGCTCGTTTTGGGCCGTCGGTGCGACGGGGCCTCGGCGATGAGCGGCCGAGCTGGCTCAGGGGGCATGGTTGGGGCGTGGGCCCAGAATTCCTTCGCGCGCCCAATCCTGCTTCCCCTCCAAGGAGAACCCGTGGGGAGTGGGTTTCGGGAACGGAGACCCCCAGCAAAGCAGCAGGGCCCAGGGAGCCAGGGGCAGCCCCGCCCCGCTTTGCCCTCTGGAGAGCAGAGGGCGGGGGGCGAAAACGGCTTGCGTTGCTTTCCTGAGCCGAGGCGCGTTGGGGCTGTTGTTGGCTGCCCGAGGAGACTTTCCCTTTGCACAATGCAGCTGCCAGAAGCTCGTTTTGGGCCGTCGGTGCCACAGGGCCTCGGCACAGAGCGGCCGTGCTGGCTCAGGGGGCATGGCTGCGGCCTGGGCGCAGAAGGCCTTCGCGCGCCCAATCCTGCTTCCCCGCCAAGGAGAACCCGTCGGGAGTGGGTTTCGGGCACCGGAGACCCCCAGCACAGCAGCAGGGCCTAGGGAGCCAGGGGCAGCCCTGCACCGCTTGGCCCTCTGGAGAGCGAAGGGCCGGGACGAAAACGGCTTACGTTGCTTTCCTGCGCCGAGGCGCGTTGGGGCTGTTGTTGGCTGCCCGAGGAGACTTTCCCTTTGCACAAGGCAGCTGCCAGAAGCTCGTTTTGGGCCGTCGGTGCCACGGGGCCTCGGCGCTGGGCGGCCGAGCTGGCTCAGGGGGCATGGCTGCGGCCTGGGCGCAGAAGGCCTTTGCGCACCCAATCCTACTTCCCCGCCAAGGAGAAACCGTGGGGAGTGGGTTTCGGGCACCGGAGACCCCCAGCAAAGCAGCAGGGCCCAGGGAGCAGGGGCAGCCCACCCCACTTTGCCCTCTGGAGAGTGGAGGGCCGGGAGCGAAAACGGCTTGCGTTGCTATCCTGAGCGGAGTCGCGTTGGGGCTGTTGTTGGCTGCCCGAGGAGAATTTCCCTGTGCACAATGCAGCTGCCAGAAGCTCGTTTTGGCCCGTCGGTGCCACGGGGCCTCAGCGCTGAGCGGCCGAGATGGCTCAGGGGGCATGGCTGCGGCCTGGGCGCAGAAGGGCTTCGCGCGCCCAATCCTGCTTCCCAGCCAAGGAGAACCCGTGGGGCGTGGGTTTCGGGCATGGGAGACCCCCAGCACAGCAGCAGGGCCTAGGGGGCGAGGGGCAGCCCTGCACCGCTTGGCCCTCTGGAGAGCGGAGGGCGGGGGGCAAAAACGGCTTGCGTTGCTTTCATGAGCCTAGGCGCATTCGGGCTGATGGTGGCTGCCCGAGGAGACTTTCCCTTTGCAAAATGCAGCCGCCAGAAGCTCGTTTTGGGCCGTCGGTGCGACGGGGCCTCGGCGATGAGCGGCCGAGGTGGCTCAGGGGGCATGGTTGGGGCGTGGGCCCAGAAGGATTTCGCGCGCCCAATCCTGCTTCCCCGCCAAGGAGAACCCGTGGGGAGGGGGTTTCGTGCACCGGAGAACCCCAGCAAAGACACACGGCCCAGGGAGCCAGGGGCAGCCCTGCCCCGCTTTGCCCTCTGGAGAGTGGAGGGCCGGGGGCGAAAACGGCTTGCGTTGCTTTCCTGAGCCGAGGCGCGTTGGGGCTGTTGTTGGATGCCCGAGGAGACTTTCCCTTTGCACAAGGCAGCTGCCAAAAGCTCGTTTAGGGCCGTCGGTGCAACGGGGCCTCGGCGCTGAGCGGCCGAGCTGGCTCAGGGGGCATGGCTGCGGCCTGGGCGCAGAAGGCTTTCGCGCGCCCAATCCTGCTTCCCCACCAAGGAGGACCCGTCGGGAGTGGGTTTCGGGCACCGGAGACCCGCAGCACAGCAGCAGGGCCTAGGGAGCCAGGGGCAGCCCTGCACCGCTTGGCCCTCTGGAGAGCGGAGGGCCGCCGGCTAAAACGGCTTGTGTTGCTTTCATGAGCCTAGGCGCATTCGGGCTGTTGTTGGCTGCCCGAGGAGACATTCCCTTTGCAAAATGCAGCCTCCAGAAGCTCGTTTTGGGCCGTCTGTGCGACGGGGCCTCGGAGATGAGCGGCCAAGGTGTCTCAGGGGGCATGGTTGGGGCGTGGGCCCAGAAGGTCTTCGAGCGCCCAATCCTGCTTCCCCGCCAAGGAGAACCCGTCGGGAGTTGGTTTCGGGCACCGGAGACCCCTAGCACAGCAGCAGGGCCTAGGGAGCCAGGGGCAGCCCTGCACCGCTTGGCCATCTGGAGAGCGGAGGGCGGGGGGCGAAAACGGCCTGCGTTGCTTTCCTGAGCCAAGGCGCGTTGGGGCTGTTGTTGGCTGCCCGAGGAGACTTTTCCTTTGCACAATGCAGCTGCCAGAAGCTCGTTTTGGGCCGTCGGTGCCACGGGGCCTTGGCACTGAGCGGCCGAACTGGCTCAGAGGGAATGGCTGCGGCCTGGGGGCATAAGGCCTTCGCGCGCCCAATCCTGCTTCCCCGCCAAGGAGAACCCGTGGGGAGTGGGTTTCGGGCACCGGAGACCCCCAGCAAGGACACAGGGCCCAGGGAGCCAGGGGCAGCCCCGCCCCGCTTTGCCCTCTGGAGAGTGGAGGGCCGGGGGCGAAAACGGCTTGCGTTGCTTTCCTGAGCCGAGGCGCGTTGGGGCTGTTGTTGGATGCCCGAGGAGACTTTCCCTTTGCACAAGGCAGCTGCCAAAAGCTCGTTTTGGGCCGTCGGTGCCACGGGGCCTCGGCACAGAGCGGCCGTGCTGGCTCAGGGGGCATGGCTGCGGCCTGGGCGCAGAAGGCCTTCGCGCGCCCAATCCTGCTTCCCCGCCAACGAGAACCCGTCGGGAGTGGGTTTCGGGAATCGGAGACCCCCAGCACAGCAGCAGGGCCTAGGGAGCCAGGGGCAGCCCTGCACCGCTTGGCCCTCTGGAGAGCGGAGGGCCGGGACGAAAACGGCTTACGTTGCTTTCCTGAGCCGAGGCGCGTTGGGGCTGTTGTTGGCTGCCCGAGGAGACTTTCCCTTTGCACAAGGCAGCTGCCAGAAGCTCGTTTTGGGCCGTCGGTGCGACGGGGCATCGGCGCTGATCGGCCGAGCTGCCTCAGGGGCATGGCTGCGGCCTGGGCGCAGAAGGCCTTCGCGCGCCCAATCCTGCTTCCCCGCCAAGGAGAACCCGTCGGGAGTGGGTTTCGGGCACCGGAGACCCCCAGCACAGCAGCAGGGCCTAGGGGGCCAGGGGCAGTCCTGCACCGCTTGGCCCTCTGGAGAGCGGAGGGCCGGGGGCGAAAACGGCTTGCGTTGCTTTCCTGAGCCGAGGCGCGTTGGGGCTGTTGTTGGCTGCCCGAGGAGACTTTCCCTTTGCAGAATGCAGCCGCCAGAAGCTCGTTTTGGGCAGTCGGTGCGACGGGGTCTCGGCGATGATAGGCCGAGGTGGCTCAGGGGGCATGGTTGGGGCGTGGGCCCAGAAGGTCTTCGAGCGCCCAATCCTGCATCCCCGCCAAGGAGAACCCGTGGGGAGTGGGTTTCGGGCACCGGAGACCCCCAGCAAAGCAGCAGGGCCCAGGGAGCCCGGGGCAGCCCCGCCCCACTTTGCCCACTGGAGAGCGGAGGGCCGGGGGCTAAAACGGCTTGCGTTGCTTTCCTGAGCCGAGGCGCGTTGGGTCTGTTGTTGGCTGCCCGAGGAGACTTTCCCTTTGCACAATGCAGCCGCCAGAAGCTCGTTTTGGGCCGTCGGTGCCACGGGGCCTCGGCGCTGGGCGGCCGAGCTGGCTCAGGGGGCATGGCTGCGGCCTGGGCGCAGAAGGCCTTTGCGCACCCAATCCTACTTCCCCGCCAAGGAGAAACCGTGGGGAGTGGGTTTCGGGCACCGGAGACCCCCAGCAAAGCAGCAGGGCCCAGGGAGCAGGGGCAGCCCACCCCACTTTGCCCTCTGGAGAGTGGAGGGCCGGGAGCGAAAACGGCTTGCGTTGCTATCCTGAGCGGAGTCGCGTTGGGGCTGTTGTTGGCTGCCCGAGGAGAATTTCCCTGTGCACAATGCAGCTGCCAGAAGCTCGTTTTGGCCCGTCGGTGCCACGGGGCCTCAGCGCTGAGCGGCCGAGATGGCTCAGGGGGCATGGCTGCGGCCTGGGCGCAGAAGGGCTTCGCGCGCCCAATCCTGCTTCCCCGCCAAGGAGAACCCGTGGGGCGTGGGTTTCGGGCATGGGAGACCCCCAGCAAAGACACAGGGCCCAGGGAGCCAGGGGCATCCCCGCCCCGCTTTGCCCTCTGGAGAGCAGAGGGCGGGGGGCGAAAACGGCTTGCGTTGCTTTCCTGAGCCGAGGCGCGTTGGGGCTGTTGTTGGCTGCCCGAGGAGACTTTCCCTTTGCACAATGCAGCTGCCAGAAGCTCGTTTTGGGCCGTCGGTGCGACGGGGCCTCGGCGCTGAGCGGCCGAGCTGCCTCAGGGGCATGGCTGCGGCCTGGGCACAGAAGGCCTTCGCGCGCCCAATCCTGCTTCCCCGCCAAGGAGAACCCGTCGGGAGTGGGTTTCGGGCACCGGAGACCCCCAGCACAGCAGCAGGGCCTAGGGGGCGAGGGGCAGCCCTGCACCGCTTGGCCCTCTGGAGAGCGGAGGGCGGGGGGCGAAAACGGCTTGCGTTGCTTTCATGAGCCTAGGCGCATTCGGGCTGTTGGTGGCTGCCCGAGGAGACTTTCCCTTTGCAAAATGCAGCCGCCAGAAGCTCGTTTTGGGCCGTCGGTGCGACGGGGCCTCGGCGATGAGCGGCCGAGGTGGCTCAGGGGGCATGGTTGGGGCGTGGGCCCAGAAGGATTTCGCGCGCCCAATCCTGCTTCCCCGCCAAGGAGAACCCGTGGGGAGGGGGTTTCGGGCACCGGAGAACCCCAGCAAAGACACAGGGCCCAGGGAGCCAGGGGCAGCCCTGCCCCGCTTTGCCCTCTGGAGAGTGGAGGGCCGGGGACGAAAACGGCTTGCGTTGCTTTCCTGAGCCGAGGCGCGTTGGGGCTGTTGTTGGATGCCCGAGGAGACTTTCCCTTTGCACAAGGCAGCTGCCAAAAGCTCGTTTAGGGCCGTCGGTGCAACGGGGCCTCGGCGCTGAGCGGCCGAGCTGGCTCAGGGGGCATGGCTGCGGCCTGGGCGCAGAAGGCTTTCGCGCGCCCAATCCTGCTTCCCCACCAAGGAGGACCCGTCGGGAGTGGGTTTCGGGCACCGGAGACCCCCAGCAAAGCAGCAGGGCCCAGGGAGCCAGGGGCAGCCCTGCACCGCTTGGCCCTCTGGAGAGCGGAGGGCGGGGGGCGAAAACGGCTTGTGTTGCTTTCATGAGCCTAGGCGCATTCGGGCTGTTGTTGGCTGCCCGAGGAGACATTCCCTTTGCAAAATGCAGCCTCCAGAAGCTCGTTTTGGGCCGTCTGTGCGACGGGGCCTCGGAGATGAGCGGCCAAGGTGTCTCAGGGGGCATGGTTGGGGCGTGGGCCCAGAAGGTCTTCGAGCGCCCAATCCTGCTTCCCCGCCAAGGAGAACCCGTCGGGAGTTGGTTTCGGGCACCGGAGACCCCTAGCACAGCAGCAGGGCCTAGGGAGCCAGGGGCAGCCCTGCACCGCTTGGCCATCTGGAGAGCGGAGGGCGGGGGGCGAAAACGGCTTGCGTTGCTTTCCTGAGCCAAGGCGCGTTGGGGCTGTTGTTGGCTGCCCGAGGAGACTTTTCCTTTGCACAATGCAGCTGCCAGAAGCTCGTTTTGGGCCGTCGGTGCCACGAGGCCTTGGCACTGAGCGGCCGAACTGGCTCAGAGGGAATGGCTGCGGCCTGGGAGCATAAGGCCTTCGCGCGCCCAATCCTGCTTCCCCGCCAAGGAGAACCCGTGGGGAGTGGGTTTCGGGCACCGGAGACCCCCAGCAAGGACACAGGGCCCAGGGAGCCAGGGGCAGCCCCGCCCCGCTTTGCCCTCTGGAGAGTGGAGGGCCGGGGGCGAAAACGGCTTGCGTTGCTTTCCTGAGCCGAGGCGCGTTGGGGCTGTTGTTGGATGCCCGAGGAGACTTTCCCTTTGCACAAGGCAGCTGCCAAAAGCTCGTTTTGGGCCGTCGGTGCCACGGGGCCTCGGCACAGAGCGGCCGTGCTGGCTCAGGGGGCATGGCTGCGGCCTGGGCGCAGAAGGCCTTCGCGCGCCCAATCCTGCTTCCCCGCCAACGAGAACCCGTCGGGAGTGGGTTTCGGGAATCGGAGACCCCCAGCACAGCAGCAGGGCCTAGGGAGCCAGGGGCAGCCCTGCACCGCTTGGCCCTCTGGAGAGCGGAGGGCCGGGACGAAAACGGCTTACGTTGCTTTCCTGAGCCGAGGCGCGTTGGGGCTGTTGTTGGCTGCCCGAGGAGACTTTCCCTTTGCACAAGGCAGCTGCCAGAAGCTCGTTTTGGGCCGTCGGTGCGACGGGGCCTCGGCGCTGGGCGGCCGAGCTGGCTCAGGGGGCATGGCTGCGGCCTGGGCGCAGAAGACCTTTGCGCGCCCAATCCTGCTTCCCCGCCAAGGAGAACCCGTGGGGAGTGGGTTTCGGGCACCGGAGACCCCCAGCAAAGCAGCAGGGCCCAGGGAGCCAGGGGCAGCCCACCCCACATTGCCCTCTGGAGAGTGGAGGGCCGGGGGCGAAAACGGCTTGCGTTGATTTCCTGAGCCGAGGCGCGTTGCGGCTGTTGTTGGCTGCCCGAGGAGATTTTCCCTTTGCACAATGCAGCCGCCAGAAGCTCGTTTTGGGCCGTCGGTGCGACGGGGCCTCGGCGATGAGCGGCCGAGGTGGCTCAGGGGGCATGGTTGGGGCGTGGGCCCAGAAGGTCTTCAAGCGCCCAATCCTGCTTCCCCGCCAAGGAGAACCCGTGGGGAGTGGGTTTCGGGCACCGGAGAACCCCAGCAAAGCAGCAGCGCCCAGGGATCCAGGGGCAGCCCCGCACCGCTTTGCCCTCTGGAGAGCGGAGGGCCGGGGGCGAAAACGGCTTGCGTTGCTTTCCTGAGCCAAGGTGCGTTGGGGCTGTTGTTGGCTGCCCGAGGAGACTTTCCCTTTGCACAATGCAGCTGCCAGAAGCTCGTTTTGGGCCGTCGGTGCCACGGGGCCTTGGCACTGAGCGGCCGAACTGGCTCAGAAGGCATGGCTGCGGCCTGGGGGCATAAGGCCTTCGCGCGCCCAATCCTGCTTCCCCGCCAAGGAGAACCCGTGGGGAGTGGGTTTCGGGTACCGGAGACCCCCAGCAAGGACACAGGGCCCAGGGAGCCAGGGGCAGCCCCGCCCCGCTTTGCCCTCTGGAGAGCGAAGGGCCGGGGGCGTAAACGGCTTGCGTTGCTTTCATGAGCCGAGGCGCGTTGGGGCTGTTGTTGGCTGCCCGAGGAGACTTTCCCTTTGCACAATGCAGCTGCCAGAAGCTCGTTTTGGGCCGTCGGTGCGACGGGGCCTCTGCGATGAGCGGCCGAGGTGGTTCAGGTGGCATGGTTGGGGCGTGGACCCAGAAGGTCTTCGAGCGCCCAATCCTGCTTCCCCGCCAAGGAGAACCCGTGGGGAGTGGGTTTCGGGCACCGGAGACCACCAGCAAAGCAGCAGGGCCCAGGGAGCCAGGGGCAGCCCCGCACCGCTTTGCCCTCTGGAGAGCGGAGGGCCGGGGGCGAAAACGGCTTGCGTTGCTTTCCTGAGCCGAGGCGCGTTGGGGCTGTTGTTGGCTGCCCGAGGAGACTTTCCCTTTGCACAATGCAGCTGCCAGAAGCTCGTTTTGGGCCGTCGGTGCCACGGGGCCTCGGCACAGAGCGGCCGTGCTGGCTCAGGGGGCATGACTGCGGCCTGGGCGCAGAAGGCCTTCGCGCGCCCAATCCTGCTTCCCCGCCAAGGAGAACCCGTCGGGAGTGGGTTTCGGGCACCGGAGACCCCCAGCACAGCAGCAGGGCCTAGGGGGCCAGGGGAAGCCCTGCACCGCTTGGCCCTCTGGAGAGCGGATGGCGGGGGGCGAAAACGGCTTGCGTTGCTTTCCTGAGCCGAGGCGCGTTGGGGCTGTTGTTGGCTGCCCGAGGAGACTTTCCCTTTGCAAAATGCAGCCGCCAGAAGCTCGTTTTGGGCCGTCGGTGCGACGGGGCCTCGGCGATGAGCGGCCGAGGTGGCTCAGGGGGCATGGTTGGGGCGTGGGCCCAGAAGGATTTCGCGCGCCCAATCCTGCTTCCCCGCCAAGGAGAACCCGTGGGGAGGGGGTTTCGGGCACCGGAGAACCCCAGCAAAGACACAGGGCCCAGGGAGCCAGGGGCAGCCCTGCCCCGCTTTGCCCTCTGGAGAGTGGAGGGCCGGGGGCGAAAACGGCTTGCGTTGCTTTCCTGAGCCGAGGCGCGTTGGGGCTGTTGTTGGATGCCCGAGGAGACTTTCCCTTTGCACAAGGCAGCTGCCAAAAGCTCGTTTAGGGCCGTCGGTGCAACGGGGCCTCGGCGCTGAGCGGCCGAGCTGGCTCAGGGGGCATGGCTGCGGCCTGGGCGCAGAAGGCCTTCGCGCGCCCAATCCTGCTTCCCCACCAAGGAGAACCCGTCGGGAGTGGGATTCGGGCACCGGAGACCCCCAGCACAGCAGCAGGGCCTAGGGAGCGAGGGGCAGCCCTGCACCGCTTGGCCCTCTGGAGAGCGGAGGGCGGGGGGCGAAAACGGCTTGTGTTGCTTTCATGAGCCTAGGCGCATTCGGGCTGTTGTTGGCTGCCCGAGGAGACATTCCCTTTGCAAAATGCAGCCTCCAGAAGCTCGTTTTGGCCGTCGGTGCGACGGGGCCTCGGCGATGAGCGGCCGAGGTGGCTCAGGGGGCATGGTTGGGGCGTGGGCCCAGAAGGTCTTCCAGCGCCCAATCCTGCTTCCCCGCCAAGGAGAACCCGTCGGGAGTTGGTTTCGGGCACCGGAGACCCCTAGCACAGCAGCAGGGCCTAGGGAGCCAGGGGCAGCCCTGCACCGCTTGGCCCTCTGGAGAGGGGAGGGCCGGGGGCAAAAACGGCTTGCGTTGCTTTCCTGAGCCGAGGCGCGTTGCGGCTGTTGTTGGCTGCCCGAGGAGATTTTCCCTTTGCACAATGCATCCGCCAGAAGCTCGTTTTGGGCCGTCGGTGCGACGGGGCCTCGGCGATGAGTGGCCGAGGTGGCTCAGAGGGCATGGTTGGGGCGTGGGCCCAGAAGGTCTTCAAGCGCCCAATCCTGCTTCCCCGCCAAGGAGAACCCGTGGGGAGTGGGTTTCGGGCACCGGAGACCCCCAGCAAAGCAGCAGCGCCCAGGGATCCAGGGGCAGCCCCACACCGCTTTGCCCTCTGGAGAGCGGAGGGCCGGGGGCGAAAACGGCTTGCGTTGCTTTCCTGAGCCAAGGCCCGTTGGGGCTGTTGTTGGCTGCCCGAGGAGACTTTCCCTTTGCACAATGCAGCTGCCAGAAGCTCGTTTTGGGCCGTCGGTGCCACGGGGCCTTGGCACTGAGCGGCCGAACTGGCTCAGAAGGCATGGCTGCGGCCTGGGGGCATAAGGCCTTCGCGCGCCCAATCCTGCATCCCCGCCAAGGAGAACCCGTGGGGAGTGGGTTTCGGGTACCGGAGACCCCCAGCAAGGACACAGGGCCCAGGGAGCCAGGGGCAGCCCCGCCCCGCTTTGCCCTCTGGAGAGCGAAGGGCCGGGGGCGTAAACGGCTTGCGTTGCTTTCATGAGCCGAGGCGCGTTGGGGCTGTTGTTGGCTGCCCGAGGAGACTTTCCCTTTGCACAATGCAGCTGCCAGAAGCTCGTTTTGGGCCGTCGGTGCGACGGGGCCTCTGCGATGAGCGGCCGAGGTGGTTCAGGTGGCATGGTTGGGGCGTGGACCCAGAAGGTCTTCGAGCGCCCAATCCTGCTTCCCCGCCAAGGAGAACCCGTGGGGAGTGGGTTTCGGGCACCGGAGACCCCCAGCAAAGCAGCAGGGCCCAGGGAGCCAGGGGCAGTCCCGCACCGCTTTGCCCTCTGGAGAGCGGAGGGCCGGGGGCGAAAACGGCTTGCGTTGCTTTCCTGAGCCGAGGCGCGTTGGGGCTGTTGTTGGCTGCCCGAGGAGACTTTCCCTTTGCACAAGGCAGCTGCCAGAAGCTCGTTTTGGGCCGTCGGTGCCACGGGGCCTCGGCACAGAGCGGCCGTGCTGGCTCAGGGGGCATGACTGCGGCCTGGGCGCAGAAGGCCTTCGCGCGCCCAATCCTGCTTCCCCGCCAAGGAGAACCCGTCGGGAGTGGGTTTCGGGCACCGGAGACCCCCAGCACAGCAGCAGGGCCTAGGGGGCCAGGGGAAGCCCTGCACCGCTTGGCCCTCTGGAGAGCGGAGGGCGGGGGGCGAAAACGGCTTGCGTTGCTTTCATGAGCCGAGGCGCGTTGGGGCTGTTGTTGGCTGCCCGAGGAGACTTTCCCTTTGCAAAATGCAGCTGCCAGAAGCTTGTTTTGGGCCGTCGGTGCGACGGGGCCTCGGCGATGTGCGGCCGAGCTGGCTCAGGGGGCATGGTTGGGGCGTAGGCCCAGAAGGATTTCGCGCGCCCAAACCTGCTTCCCCGCCAAGGAGAACCCGTGGGGAGGGGGTTTCGGGCACCGGAGAACCCCAGCAAAGACACAGGGCCCAGGGAGCCAGGGGCAGCCCTGCCCCGCTTTGCCCTCTGGAGAGTGGAGGGCCGGGGGCGAAAACGGATTGCGTTGCTTTCCTGAGCCGAGGCGCGTTGGGGCTGTTGTTGGCTGCCCGAGGAGACTTTCCCTTTGCACAATGCAGCCGCCAAAAGCTCGTTTTGGGCCGTCGGTGCGACGGGGTCTCGGCGATGATAGGCCGAGGTGGCTCAGGGGCCATGGTTGGGGCGTGGGCCCAGAAGGTCTTCGAGCGCCCAATCCTGCTTCCCCGCCAAGGAGAACACGTGGGGAGTGGGTTTCGGGCACCGGAGACCCCCAGCAAAGCAGCAGGGCCCAGGGAGCCAGGGGCAGCCCCGCCCCGCTTTGCCCTCTGGAGAGCGGAGGGCCGGGGTCGAAAACGGCTTGCGTTGCTTTCCTGAGCCGAGGCGCGTTGGGGCTGTTGTTGGCTGCCCGAGGAGACTTTCCCTTTGCACAATGCAGCTGCCAGAAGCTCGTTTTGGGGCGTCGGTGCCACGGGGCCTCGGCACTGAGCGGCCGAACTGGCTCAGGGGGCATGGCTGCGGCCTGGGCGCAGAAGGCCTTCGCGCGCCCAATCCTGCATCCCCGCCAAGGAGAACCCGTGGGGAGTGGGTTTCGGGCACCGGAGAACCTCAGCAAAGACACAGGGCCCAGGGAGCCAGGGGCAGCCCTGCCCCGCTTTGGCCTCTGGAGAGCGGAGGGCCAGGTTCGAAAACGACTTGCGTTGCATTCCTGAGCCGAGGCGCGTTGGGGCTGTTGTTGGCTGCCCAAGGAGACTTTCCCTTTGCACAATGCAGCTGCCACAAGCTTGTTTTGGGGCGTCGGTGTGACGGGGCCTCGGCGCTGAGGCGGCCGAGCTGGCTCAGGGTGCATGGCTGCGGCCTGGGCGCAGAAGGCCTTTGCGCCCCCAATCCTGCTTCCCCGACAAGGAGATCCCGTGGGGAGTTGGTTTCGGGCACCAGAGACCCCCAGCACAGCAGCAGGGCCTAGGGAGCCAGGGGCAGCCCTGCACCGCTTGGCCCTCTGGAGAGCGGAGGGCCGGGGGCAAAAACGGCTTGCGTTGCTTTCCTGAGCCAAGGCGCGTTGGGGCTGTTGTTGGCTGCCCGAGGAGACTTTCCCTTTGCACAATGCAGCTACCAGAAGCTCGTTTTGGGCCGTCGGTGCGACGGGGCCTCGGCGCAGAGCGGCCGAGCTGGCTCAGGCGGCATGGCTGCAGCCTGGGCGCAGAAGGCCTTCGCGCGCCCAATCCTGCTTCCCCGACAAGAAGAACCCGTGGGGAGTGGGTTTCGGGCACCGGAGACCCCCAGCAAAGACACAGGGCCCAGGGAGCCAGGGGCAGCCCCGCCCCGCTTTGCCCTCTGGAGGGCAGAGGGCCGGGGGCGAAAAGGGCTTGCGTTGCTTTCATGAGCCGAGGCGCATTGGGGCTGTTGTTGGCTGCCCGAGGAGACTTTCCCTTTGCACAATGCAGCTGCCAGAAGCTTGTTTTGGGCCGTCGGTGCGACGGGGCCTCGGCGCTGAGCGGCCGAGCTGGCTCAGGGTGCATGGTTGCGGCCTGGGCGCAGAAGGTCTTCGCGCGCCAAATCCTGCTTCCCCGCCAAGGAGAACCCGTGGGGAGTGGGTTTCGGGCACCGGAGACCCCCAGCACAGCAGCAGGGCCCAGGGAGCCAGGGGCAGCCCCGCCCCGCTTTGCCCTCTGGAGAGCGGAGGGCGGGGGGCGAAAACGGCTTGCGTTGCTTTCCTGAGTCGAGGCGCGTTGGGGCTGTTGTTGGCTGCCCGAGGAGACTTTCCCTTTGCAGAATGCAGCCGCCAGAAGCTCGTTTTGGGCCGTCGGTGCGACGGGGTCTCGGCGATGATAGGCCGAGGTGGCTCAGGGGGCATGGTTGGGGCGTGGGCCCAGAAGGTCTTCGAGCGCCCAATCCTGCTTCCCCGCCAAGGAGAACCCGTGGGGAGTGGGTTTCGGGCACCGGAGACCCCCAGCAAAGCAGCAGGGCCCAGGGAGCCAGGGGCAGCCCCGCCCCGCTTTGCCCTCTGGAGAGCGGAGGGCCGGGGGCGAAAACGGCTTGCGTTGCTTTCCTGAGCCGAGGCGCGTTGGGGCTGTTGTTGGCTGCCCGAGGAGACTTTCCCTTTGCACAATGCAGCCGCCAGAAGCTCGTTTTGGGCCTTCGGTGCGACTGGGCCTCGGCGCTGAGCGGCCGAACTGGCTCAGGGGGCATGGCTGGGGCGTGGGCGTAGAAGGACTTCGCGCGCCCAATCCTGCTTCCCCGCCAAGGAAACCCGTGGGGAGTGTGTTTCGGGCATCGGAGACCCCCAGCAAAGCAGCAGGGACCAGGGAGCCAGGGGCAGCCCCGCCCCGCTTTGCCCTCTGGAGGGCGGAGGGCCGGGGGCGAAAAGGGCTTGCGTTGCTTTCATGAGCCGAGGCGCGTTGGGGCTGTTGTTGGCTGCCCGAGGAGACTTTCCCTTTGCACAATGCAGCTGCCAGAAGCTCGTTTTGGGCCGTCGGTGCGACGGGGCCTCGGCGCTGAGCGGCCGAGCTGGCTCAGGGTGCATGGCTGCGGCCTGGGCGCAGAAGGCCTTTGCGCGCCCAATCCTGCTTCCCCGCCACGGAGATCCCGTGGCGAGTGGGTTTCAGGCACCGGAGAACCCCAGCAAAGCAGCAGGGCCCAGGGAGCCAGGGGCATCCCCGCCCCGCTTTGCCCTCAGGAGAGCGGAGGGCCGGGGGCGAAAACGGCTTGCGTTGCTTTCCTGAGCCGAGGCGCATTGGGGCTGTTCTTGGCTGCACGATGAGACTTTCCCTTTGCACAATGCAGCTGCCAGAAGCTCGTTTTGGGCCGTCGGTGCCACGGGGCCTCGGCACAGAGCGGCCGTGCTGGCTCAGGGGACATGGCTGCGGCCTGGGCGGAGAAGGCCTTCGCGCGCCCAATCCTGCTTCCCCGCCAAGGAGAACCCGTCGGGAGTGGTTTTCGGGCACCGGAGACCCCCAGCACAGCAGCAGGGCCCAGGGAGCCAGGGGCAGCCCTGCACCGCTTGGCCCTCTGGAGAGCGGAGGGCCGGGACGAAAACGGCTTACGTTGCTTTCCTGAGCCGAGGCGCGTTGGGGCTGTTGTTGGCTGCCCGAGGAGACTTTCCATTTGCACAAGGCAGCTGCCAGAAGCTCGTTTTGGGCCGTCGGTGCGACGGGGCCTCGGCGATGAGCGGCCGAGGTGGCTCAGGGGGCATGGTTGGGGCGTGGGCCCAGAAGGATTTCGCGCGCCCAATCCTGCTTCCCCGCTAAGGAGAACCCGTGGGGAGTGGGTTTTGGGCACCGGAGACCCCCAGCAAAGCAGCAGGGCCCAGGGAGCCAGGGGCAGCCCTGCCCCGCTTTGGCCTCTGGAGAGCGGAGGGCCAGGTTCGAAAACGACTTGCGTTGCATTCCTGAGCCGAGGCGCGTTGGGGCTGTTGTTGGCTGCCCAAGGAGACTTTCCCTTTGCACAATGCAGCTGCCACAAGCTTGTTTTGGGGCGTCGGTGTGACGGGGCCTCGGCGCTGAGGCGGCCGAGCTGGCTCAGGGTGCATGGCTGCGGCCTGGGCGCAGAAGGCCTTCGCGCCCCCAATCCTGCTTCCCCGACAAGGAGATCCCGTGGGGAGTTGGTTTCGGGCACCAGAGACCCCCAGCACAGCAGCAGGGCCTAGGGAGCCAGGGGCAGCCCTGCACCGCTTGGCCCTCTGGAGAGCGGAGGGCCGGGGGCAAAAACGGCTTGCGTTGCTTTCCTGAGCCAAGGCGCGTTGGGGCTGTTGTTGGCTGCCCGAGGAGACTTTCCCTTTGCACAATGCAGCTACCAGAAGCTCGTTTTGGGCCGTCGGTGCGACGGGGCCTCGGCGCAGAGCGGCCGAGCTGGCTCAGGCGGCATGGCTGCAGCCTGGGCGCAGAAGGCCTTCGCGCGCCCAATCCTGCTTCCCCGACAAGAAGAACCCGTGGGGAGTGGGTTTCGGGCACCGGAGACCCCCAGCAAAGCAGCAGGGACCAGGGAGCCAGGGGCAGCCCCGCCCCGCTTTGCCCTCTGGAGGGCAGAGGGCCGGGGGCGAAAAGGGCTTGCGTTGCTTTCATGAGCCGAGGCGCATTGGGGCTGTTGTTGGCTGCCCGAGGAGACTTTCCCTTTGCACAATGCAGCTGCCAGAAGCTTGTTTTGGGCCGTCGGTGCGACGGGGCCTCGGCGCTGAGCGGCCGAGCTGGCTCAGGGTGCATGGTTGCGGCCTGGGCGCAGAAGGTCTTCGCGCGCCAAATCCTGCTTCCCCGCCAAGGAGAACCCGTGGGGAGTGGGTTTCGGGCACCGGAGACCCCCAGCACAGCAGCAGGGCCCAGGGAGCCAGGGGCAGCCCCGCCCCGCTTTGCCCTCTGGAGAGCGGAGGGCGGGGGGCGAAAACGGCTTGCGTTGCTTTCCTGAGTCGAGGCGCGTTGGGGCTGTTGTTGGCTGCCCGAGGAGACTTTCCCTTTGCAGAATGCAGCCGCCAGAAGCTCGTTTTGGGCCGTCGGTGCGACGGGGTCTCGGCGATGATAGGCCGAGGTGGCTCAGGGGGCATGGTTGGGGCGTGGGCCCAGAAGGTCTTCGAGCGCCCAATCCTGCTTCCCCGCCAAGGAGAACCCGTGGGGAGTGGGTTTCGGGCACCGGAGACCCCCAGCAAAGCAGCAGGGCCCAGGGAGCCAGGGGCAGCCCCGCCCCGCTTTGCCCTCTGGAGAGCGGAGGGCCGGGGGCGAAAACGGCTTGCGTTGCTTTCCTGAGCCGAGGCGCGTTGGGGCTGTTGTTGGCTGCCCGAGGAGACTTTCCCTTTGCACAATGCAGCCGCCAGAAGCTCGTTTTGGGCCTTCGGTGCGACTGGGCCTCGGCGCTGAGCGGCCGAACTGGCTCAGGGGGCATGGCTGGGGCGTGGGCGTAGAAGGACTTCGCGCGCCCAATCCTGCTTCCCCGCCAAGGAAACCCGTGGGGAGTGTGTTTCGGGCATCGGAGACCCCCAGCAAAGCAGCAGGGACCAGGGAGCCAGGGGCAGCCCCGCCCCGCTTTGCCCTCTGGAGGGCGGAGGGCCGGGGGCGAAAAGGGCTTGCGTTGCTTTCATGAGCCGAGGCGCGTTGGGGCTGTTGTTGGCTGCCCGAGGAGACTTTCCCTTTGCACAATGCAGCTGCCAGAAGCTCGTTTTGGGCCGTCGGTGCGACGGGGCCTCGGCGCTGAGCGGCCGAGCTGGCTCAGGGTGCATGGCTGCGGCCTGGGCGCAGAAGGCCTTTGCGCGCCCAATCCTGCTTCCCCGCCACGGAGATCTCGTGGCGAGTGGGTTTCAGGCACCGGAGAACCCCAGCAAAGCAGCAGGGCCCAGGGAGCCAGGGGCATCCCCGCCCCGCTTTGCCCTCAGGAGAGCGGAGGGCCGGGGGCGAAAACGGCTTGCGTTGCTTTCCTGAGCCGAGGCGCATTGGGGCTGTTCTTGGCTGCACGATGAGACTTTCCCTTTGCACAATGCAGCTGCCAGAAGCTCGTTTTGGGCCGTCGGTGCCACGGGGCCTCGGCACAGAGCGGCCGTGCTGGCTCAGGGGACATGGCTGCGGCCTGGGCGGAGAAGGCCTTCGCGCGCCCAATCCTGCTTCCCCGCCAAGGAGAACCCGTCGGGAGTGGTTTTCGGGCACCGGAGACCCCCAGCACAGCAGCAGGGCCCAGGGAGCCAGGGGCAGCCCCGCCCCGCTTTGCCCTCTGGAGAGCGGAGGGCCGGGGGCGAAAACGGCTTGCGTTGCTTTCCTGAGCCGAGGCGCGTTGGGGCTGTTGTTGGCTGCCGGAGGAGACTTTCCCTTTGCAGAACGCAGCCGCCAGAAGCTCGTTTTGGGCCGTCGGTGCGACGGGCCCTCGGCGATGGGCGGCCGAGGTGGCTCAGGGGGCATGGTTGGGGCGTGGGCCCAGAAGGATTTCGCGCGCCCAATCCTGCTTCCCCGCCAAGGAGAACCCGAGGGGAGGGGGTTTCGGGCACCGGAGAACCCCAGCAAAGACACAGGGCCCAGGGAGCCAGGGGCAGCCCTGCCCCGCTTTGCCCTCTGGAGAGCGGAGGGCCAGGGTCGAAAACGGCTTGTGTTGCATTCCTGAGCCGAGGCGCGTTGGGGCTGTTGTTGGCTGCCCGAGGAGACTTTCCCTTTGCACAATGCAGCTGCCAGAAGCTCGTTTTGGGCCGTCGGTGCGACGGGGCCTCGGCGCAGAGCGGCTGAGCTGGCTCAGGCGGCATGGTTGCGGCCTGGGCCCAGAAGGCCTTCGAGCGCCCAATCCTGCTTCCCCTCCAAGAAGAACCCGTGGGGAGTGGGTTTCGGGCACCGGAGACCCCCTGCAAAGACACAGGGCCCAGGGAGCCAGGGGCAGCTCCGCCCCTCTTTGCCCGTTGGAGAGCGGAGGGCCGGGGGCGAAAACGGCTTGCGTTGCTTTCCTGAGCCGAGGCGCGTTGGGGCTGTTGTTGGCTGCCCGAGGAGACTTTCCCTTTGCACAATGCAGCTGCCAGAAGCTCATTTTGGGCCGTCGGTGCCACGAGGCCTCGGCACAGAGCGGCCGTGCTGGCTCAGGGGGCATGGCTGCGGCCTGGGCGCAGAAGGCCTTCGCGCGCCCAATCCTGCTTCCCCGCCAAGGAAACCCGTGGGGAGTGTGTTTCGGGCATCGGAGACCCCCAGCAAAGCAGCAGGGACCAGGGAGCCAGGGGCAGCCCCGCCCCGCTTTGCCCTCTGGAGGGCGGAGGGCCGGGGGCGAAAAGGGCTTGCGTTGCTTTCATGAGCCGAGGCGCGTTGGGGCTGTTGTTGGCTGCCCGAGGAGACTTTCCCTTTGCACAATGCAGCTGCCAGAAGCTTGTTTTGGGCCGTCGGTGCGACGGGGCCTCGGTGCTGAGCGGCCGAGCTGGCTCAGGGTGCATGGCTGCGGCCTGGGCGCAGAAGGTCTTCGCGCGCCCAATCCTGTTTCCCCGCCAAGGAGAACCCGTGGGGAGTGGGTTTCGGGCACCGGAGACCCCCAGCAAAGCAGCAGGGCCCAGGGAGCCCGGGGCAGCCCCGCCCCGCTTTGCCCTCTGGAGAGCGGAGGGCGGGGGGCGAAAACGGCTTGCGTTGCTTTCCTGAGCCGAGGCGCGTTGGGGCTGTTGTTGGCTGCCCGAGGAGACTTTCCCTTTGCACAATGCAGCTGCCAGAAGCTCGTTTTGGGCCGTCGGTGCGACGGGGCCTCGGCGCTGAGCGGCCGAGCTGGCTCAGGGGGCATGGCTGCGGCCTGGGCGCAGAAGGCCTTTGCGCGCCCAATCCTGCTTCCCCGCCACGGAGATCCCGTGGCGAGTGGGTTTCAGGCACCGGAGAACCCCAGCAAAGCAGCAGGGCCCAGGGAGCCAGGGGCATCCCCGCCCCGCTTTGCCCTCAGGAGAGCGGAGGGCCGGGGGCGAAAACGGCTTGCGTTGCTTTCCTGAGCCGAGGCGCGTTGGGGCTGTTCTTGGCTGCACGAGGAGACTTTCCCTTTGCACAATGCAGCTGCCAGAAGCTCGTTTTGGGCCGTCGGTGCGACGGGGCCTCGGCGCTGAGCGGCCGAGCTGCCTCAGGGGGCATGGCTGCGGCCTGGGCCCAGAAGGCCTTCGCGCGCCCAATCCTGCTTCCCCGCCACGGAGATCCCGTGGGGAGTGGGTTTCGGGCACCGGAGACCCCCAGCAAAGCAGCAGGGCCCAGGGAGCCAGGGGCAGCCCCGCCCCGCTTTGCCCTCTGGAGAGCGGAGGGCGGGGGGCGAAAACGGCTTGCGTTGCTTTCCTGAGCCGAGGCGCGTTGGGGCTGTTGTTGGCTGCCCAAGGAGACTTTCCCTTTGCACAATGCAGCTGCCAGAAGCTCGTTTTGGGCCGTCGGTGCCACGGGGCCTCGGCACAGAGCGGCCGTGCTGGCTCAGGGGGCATGGCTGCGGCCTGGGCGCAGAAGGCCTTCGCGCGCCCAATCCTGCTTCCCCGCCAAGGAGAACCCGTCGGGAGTGGTTTTCGGGCACCGGAGACCCCCAGCACAGCAGCAGGGCCCAGGGAGCCAGGGGCAGCCCTGCACCGCTTGGCCCTCTGGAGAGCGGAGGGCCGGGACGAAAACGGCTTACGTTGCTTTCCTGAGCCGAGGCGCGTTGGGGCTGTTGTTGGCTGCCCGAGGAGACTTTCCATTTGCACAAGGCAGCTGCCAGAAGCTCGTTTTGGGCCGTCGGTGCGACGGGGCCTCGGCGCTGGGCGGCCGAGCTGGCTCAGAGGGCATGGCTGCGGCATGGGCGCAGAGGATTTAGCGCGCCCAATCCTGCTTCCCCGCCAAGGAGAACCCGAGGGGAGTGGGTTTTGGGCACCGGAGACCCCCAGCAAAGCAGCAGGGCCCAGGGAGCCCGGGGCAGCCCCGCCCCGCTTTGCCCTCTGGAGAGCGGAGGGCCGGGGGCGAAAACAGCTTGCGTTGCTTTCCTGACCCGAGACGCGTTGGAGCTGTTGTTGGCTGCCCGAGGAGACTTTCCCTTTGCACAATGCAGCTGCCAGAAGCTCGTTTTGGGCCGTAGGTGCGACGGGGCCTCGGCAATGACCGGCCGAGCTGGCTCAAGGGGCATGGCTGCGGCCTGGGCGCAGAAGGATTTCGCGCGCCCAATCCTGCTTCCCCGCCAAGGATAACCCGTGGGGAGTGTGTTTCGGGCATCGGAGACCCCCAGCAAAGCAGCAGGGCCCAGGGAGCCAGGGGCAGCCCCGCCCCGCTTTGCCCTCTGGAGAGCGGAGGGCCGGGGGCGAAAACGGCTTGCGTTGCTTTCCTGAGCCGAGGCGCGTTGGGGCTGTTGTTGGCTGCCGGAGGAGACTTTCCCTTTGCAGAACGCAGCCGCCAGAAGCTCGTTTTGGGCCGTCGGTGCGACGGGCCCTCGGCGATGGGCGGCCGAGGTGGCTCAGGGGGCATGGTTGGGGCGTGGGCCCAGAAGGATTTCGCGCGCCCAATCCTGCTTCCCCGCCAAGGAGAACCCGAGGGGAGGGGGTTTCGGGCACCGGAGAACCCCAGCAAAGACACAGGGCCCAGGGAGCCAGGGGCAGCCCTGCCCCGCTTTGCCCTCTGGAGAGCGGAGGGCCAGGGTCGAAAACGGCTTGTGTTGCATTCCTGAGCCGAGGCGCGTTGGGGCTGTTGTTGGCTGCCTGAGGAGACTTTCCCTTTGCACAATGCAGCCGCCAGAAGCCCCTTTTGGGCCGTCGGTGCGACGGGGCCTCGGCGATGAGCGGCCGAGGTGGCTCAGGCGGCATGGTTTGGGCCTGGGCCCAGAAGGTCTTCGAGCGCCCAATCCTGCTTCCCCGCCAAGGAGAACCCGTGGGGAGTTGGTTTCGGGCACCGGAGACCCCTAGCACAGCAGCAGGGCCTAGGGAGCCAGGGGCAGCCCTGCACCGCTTGGCCCTCTGGAGAGCGGAGGGCCGGGGGCAAAAACGGCTTGCGTTGCTTTCCTGAGCCGAGGCGCGTTGGGGCTGTTGTTGGCTGCCCGAGGAGACTTTCCCTTTGCACAATGCAGCTGCCAGAAGCTCGTTTTTGGCCGTCGGTGCGACGGGGCCTCGGCGCAGAGCGGCTGAGCTGGCTCAGGCGGCATGGTTGCGGCCTGGGCGCAGAAGGCCTTCGAGCGCCCAATCCTGCTTCCCCGCCAAGAAGAACCCGTGGGGAGTGGGTTTCGGGCACCGGAGACCCCCTGCAAAGACACAGGGCCCAGGGAGCCAGGGGCAGCTCCGCCCCTCTTTGCCCTTTGGAGAGCGGAGGGCCGGGGGCGAAAACGGCTTGCGTTGCTTTCCTGAGCCGAGGCACGTTGGGGCTGTTGTTGGCTGCCCGAGGAGACTTTCCCTTTGCACAATGCAGCTGCCAGAAGCTCGTTTTGGGCCGTCGGTGCCACGAGGCCTCGGCACAGAGCGGCCGTGCTGGCTCAGGGGGCATGGCTGCGGCCTGGGCGCAGAAGGCCTTCGCGCGCCAAATCCTGCTTCCCCGCCAAGGAGAACACGTGGCGAGTGGGTTTCGGGCACCGGAGACCCCCAGCAAAGACACAGGGCCCAGGGAGCCAGGGGCAGCTCCGCCCCTCTTTGCCCTTTGGAGAGCGGAGGGCCGGGGCGAAAACGGCTTGCGTTGCTTTCCTGAGCCGAGGCGCGTTGGGGCTGTTGTTGGCTGCCCGAGGAGACTTTCCCTTTGCACAATGCAGCTGCCAGAAGCTCGTTTTGGGCAGTCGGTGCCAGGGGGCCTTGGCACTGAGCGGCCGAACTGGCTCAGGGGGCATGGCTGCGGCCTGGGGGCAGAAGGCCTTCGCGCGCCCAATCCTGCTTCCCCGCCAAGGAGAACCCGTGGGGAGTAGGTTTCGGGCACCGGAGACCCCCAGCAAGGACACTGGGCCCAGGGAGCCAGTGGCAGCCCCGCCCCGCTTTGCCCTCTGGAGAGCGGAGGGCCGGGGGCGAAAACGGCTTGCGTTGCTTTCCTGAGCCGAGGCGCGTTGGGGCTGTTGTTGGCTGCCCGAGGAGACTTTCCCTTTGCAGAATGCAGCAGCCAGAAGCTCGTTTTGGGCCGTCGGTGCGACGGGGTCTCGGCGATGATAGGCCGAGGTGGCTCAGGGTTCATGGTTGGGGCGTGGGCCCAGAAGGTCTTCGAGCGCCCAATCCTGCTTCCCCGCCAAGGAGAACCCGTGGGGAGTGGGTTTCGGGCACCGGAGACCCCCAGCAAAGCAGCAGGGCCCAGGGAGCCAGGGGCAGCCCCGCCCCGCTTTGCCCTCTGGAGAGCGGAGGGCCGGGGTCGAAAACGGCTTGCGTTGCTTTCCTGAGCCGAGGCGCGTTGGGGCTGTTGTTGGCTGCCCGAGGAGACTTTCCCTTTGCACAATGCAGCCGCCAGAAGCTCGTTTTGGGCCGTCGGTTCGACGGGGCCTCGGCGCTGAGCGGCCGAACTGGCTCAGGGGGCATGTCTGGGGCGTGGGCGTAGAAGGACTTCGCGCGCCCAATCCTGCTTCCCCGCCAAGGAAACCCGTGGGGAGTGTGTTTCGGGCACCGGAGACCCCCAGCAAAGCAGCAGGGCCAAGGGAGCCAGGGGCAGCCCCGCCCCGCTTTGCCCTCTGGAGGGCGGAGGGCCGGGGGCGAAAAGGGCTTGCGTTGCTTTCATGAGCCGAGGCGCGTTGGGGCTGTTGTTGGCTGCCCGAGGAGACTTTCCCTTTGCACAATGCAGCTGCCAGAAGCTCGTTTTGGGCCGTCGGTGCGACGGGGCCTCGGCGCTGAGCGGCCGAACTGCTCAGGGTGCATGGCTGCGGCCTGGGCGCAGAAGGTCTTCGCGCGCCAAATCCTGCTTCCCCGCCAAGGATAACCAGTGGGGAGTGTGTTTCGGGCATCGGAGACCCCCAGCAAAGCAGCAGGGCCCAGGGAGCCAGGGGCAGCCCCGCCCCGCTTTGCCTTCTGGAGAGCGGAGGGCCGGGGGCGAAAACGGCTTGCGTTGCTTTCCTGAGCCGAGGCGCGTTGGGGCTGTTGTTGGCTGCCGGAGGAGACTTTCCCTTTGCAGAACGCAGCCGCCAGAAGCTCGTTTTGGGCCGTCGGTGCGACGGGCCCTCGGCGATGGGCGGCCGAGGTGGCTCAGGGGGCATGGTTGGGGCGTGGGCCCAGAAGGATTTCGCGCTCCCAATCCTGCTTCCCCGCCAAGGAGAACCCGTGGGGAGGGGGTTTCGGGCACCGGAGAACCCCAGCAAAGACACAGGGCCCAGGGAGCCAGGGGCAGCCCTGCCCCGCTTTGCCCTCTGGAGAGCGGAAGGCCAGGGTCGAAAACGGCTTGCGTTGCATTCCTGAGCCGAGGCGCGTTGGGGCTGTTGTTGGCTGCCCGAGGAGACTTTCCCTTTGCACAATGCAGCCGCCAGAAGCACCTTTTGGGCCGTCGGTGCGACGGGGCCTCGGTGATGAGCGGCCGAGTTGGCTCAGGGGGCTTGGTTTGGGCCTGGGCCCAGAAGGTCTTCGAGCGCCCAATCCTGCTTCCCCGCCAAGGAGAACACGTCGGGAGTTGGTTTCGGGCACCGGAGACCCCTAGCACAGCAGCAGGGCCTAGGGAGCCAGGGGCAGCCCTGCACCACTTGGCCCTCTGGAGAGCGGAGGGCCGGGGGCAAAAACGGCTTGCATTGCTTTCCTGAGCCGAGGCGCGTTGGGGCTGTTGTTGGCTGCCCGAGGAGACTTTCCCTTTGCACAATGCAGCTGCCAGAAGCTCGTTTTGGGCCGTCGGTGCGACGGGGCCTCGGCGCAGAGCGGCTGAGCTGGCTCAGGCGGCATGGCTGCAGCCTGGGCGCAGAAGGCCTTCGCGCGCCCAATCAGCTTCCCCGCCAAGAAGAAATCGTGGGGAGTGGGTTTCGGGCACCGGAGACCCCCTGCAAAGACACAGGGCCCAGGGAGCCAGGGGCAGCTCCGCCCCTCTTTGCCCTTTGGAGAGCGGAGGGCCGGGGGCGAAAACGGCTTGCGTTGCTTTCCTGAGCCGAGGCGCGTTGGGGCTGTTGTTGGCTGCCCGAGGAGACTTTCCCTTTGCACAATGCAGCTGCCAGAAGCTCGTTTTGGGCCGTCGGTGCCACGAGGCCGCGGCACAGAGCGGCCGTGCTGGCTCAGGGGGCATGGCTGCGGCCTGGGCGCAGAAGGCCTTCGCGCGGCCAATCCTGCTTCCCCGCCAAGGAGAACCCGTGGGGAGTGGGTTTCGGGCACCGGAGACCCCCAGCAAAGACACAGGGCCCAGGGAGCCAGGGGCAGCTCCGCCCCTCTTTGCCCTTTGGAGAGCGGAGGGCCGGGGGCGAAAACGGCTTGCGTTGCTTTCCTGAGCCGAGGCGCGTTGGGGCTGTTGTTGGCTGCCCGAGGAGACTTTCCCTTTGCACAATGCAGCTGCCAGAAGCTCGTTTTGGGCCGTCGGTGCCACGGGGCCTTGGCACTGAGCGGCCGAAATGGCTCAGAGGGCATGGCTGCGGCCTGGGGGCATAAGGCCTTCGCGCGCCCAATCCTGCTTCCCCGCCAAGGAGAACCCGTGGGGAGTGGGTTTCGGGCACCGGAGACCCCCAGCAAGGACACAGGGCCCAGGGAGCCAGGGGCAGCCCCGCCCCGCTTTGCCCTCTGGAGAGCGAAGGGCCGGGGGCGTAACCGCTTGCGTTGTTTTCATGAGCCTAGGCGCGTTGGGGCTGTTGTTGGCTGCCCGAGGAGACTTTCCCTTTGCACAATGCAGCCTCCAGAAGCTCGTTTTGGGCCGTCGGTGCCACGGGGCCTCGGCAGAGAGCGGCCGTGCTGGCTCAGGGGGCATGGCTGCGGCCTGGGCGCAGAAGGCCTTCGCGCGCCCAATCCTGCTTCCCCGCCAAGGAGAACCCGTCGGGAGTGGGTTTCGGGCACCGGAGACCCCCAGCACAGCAGCAGGGCCTAGGGAGCCAGGGGCAGCCCTGCACCGCTTGGCCCTCTGGAGAGCGGAGGGCCGGGGGCGAAAACGGCTTGCGTTGCTTTCCTGAGCCGAGGCGCGTTAGGGCTGTTGTTGGCTTCCCGAGGAGACTTTCCCTTTGCAGAATGCAGCCGCCAGAAGCTCGTTATGGGCCGTCGGTGCCACGGGGCCTCGGCACTGAGCGGCCGAACTGGCTCAGGGGGCATGGCTGCGGCCTGGGCGCAGAAGGCCTTCGCGCGCCCAATCCTGCATCCCCGCCAAGGAGAACCCGTGGGGAGTGGGTTTCGGGCACCGGAGAACCCCAGCAAAGGCACAGGGCCCAGGGAGCCAGGGGCAGCCCTGCCCCGCTTTGCCCTCTGGAGAGCGGCGGGCCAGGTTCGAAAACGGCTTGCGTTGCATTCCTGAGCCGAGGCGCGTTGGGGCTGTTGTTGGCTGCCCGAGGAGACTTTCCCTTTGCACAATGCAGCTGCCAGAAGCTTGTTTTGGGCCGTCGGTGTGACGGGGCCTCGGCGCTGAGCGGCCGAGCTGGCTCAGTGTGCATGGCTGCGGCCTGGGCGCAGAAGGCCTTCGTGCCCCCAATCCTGCTTCCCCGTCAAGGAGATCCCGTGGGGAGTTGGTTTCGGGCACCGCAGACCCCCAGCACAGCAGCAGGGCCTAGGGAGCCAGGGGCAGCCCTGCACCGCTTGGCCCTCTGGAGAGCGGAGGGCCGGGGGCAAAAACGGCTTGCGTTGCTTTCCTGAGCCGAGGCGCGTTGGGGCTGTTGTTGGCTGCCCGAGGAGACTTTCCCTTTGCACAATGCAGCTACCAGAAGCTCGTTTTGGGCCGTCGGTGCGACGGGGCCTCGGCGCAGAGCGGCCGAGCTGGCTCAGGCGGCATGGCTGCAGCCTGGGCGCAGAAGGCCTTCGCGCGCCCAATCCTGCTTCCCCGACAAGAAGAACCCGTGGGGAGTGGGTTTCGGGCACCGGAGACCCCCAGCAAAAACACAGGGCCCAGGGAGCCAGGGGCAGCTCCGCCCCTCTTTGCCCTTTGGAGAGCGGAGGGCCGGGGGCGAAAACGGCTTGTGTTACTTTCCTGAGCCGAGGCGCGTTGGGGCTGTTGTTGGCCGCCCGAGGAGACTTTCCCTTTGCACAATGCAGCTGCCAGAAGCTCGTTTTGGGCCGTCGGTGCCACGGGGCCTCGGCACAGTGCGGCCGTGCTGGCTCAGGGGGCATGGCTCCGGCCTCGTCGCAGAAGGCCTTCGCGCGCCCAATCCTGCTTCCCCGCCAAGGAGAACCCGTGGGGAGTGGGTTTCGGGCACCGGAGAGCCCCAGCAAAGACACAGGGCCCAGGGAGCCAGGGGCAGCTCCGCCCCTCTTTGCCCTTTGGAGAGCGGAGGGCCGGGGGCGAAAACGGCTTGCGTTGCTTTCCTGAGCCGAGGCGCGTTGGGGCTGTTGTTTGCTGCCCGAGTAGACTTTCCATTTGCACAATGCAACTGCCAGAAGCTGGTTTTGGGCCGTCGGTGCGACGGGGCCTCGGCGCAGAGCGGCCGAGCTGGCTCAGGCGGCATGGCTGCGGCCTGGGGGCAGAAGGCCTTTGCGCGCCCAATCCTGCTTCCCCCCCAAGGAGAACCCGTGGGGAGTGGGTTTCGGGCACCGGAGACCCCCAGCAAGGACACTGGGCCCAGGGAGCCAGTGGCAGCCCCGCCCCGCTTTGCCCTCTGGAGAGCGGAGGGCCGGGGGCGAAAACGGCTTGCGTTGCTTTCCTGAGCCGAGGCGCATTGGGGCTGTTGTTGGCTGCCCGAGGAGACTTTCCCTTTGCACAATGCAGCCGCCAGAAGCTCGTTTTGGGCCGTCGGTGCGACGGGGTCTCGGCGATGATAGGCCGAGGTGGCTCAGGGGTCATGAATGGGGCGTGGGCCCAGAAGGTCTTCGAGCGCCCAAGCCTGCTTCCCCGCCAAGGAGAACCCATGGGGAGTGGGTTTCGGGCACCGGAGACCCCCAGCAAAGCAGCAGGGCCCAGGGAGCCAGGGGCAGCCCCGCCCCGCTTTGCCCTCTGGAGAGCGGAGGGCCGGGGGCGAAAACGGCTTGCGTTGCTTTCCTGAGCCGAGGCGCGTTGGGGCTGTTGTTGGCTGCCCGAGGAGACTTTCCCTTTGCACAATGCAGCCGCCAGAAGCTCGTTTTGGGCCGTCGGTGCGACGGGGCCTCGGCGCTGAGCGGCCGAACTGGCTCAGGGGGCATGGCTGGGGCGTGGGCGTAGAAGGACTTCGCGCAACCAATCCTGCTTCCCCGCCAAGGAAACCCGTGGGGAGTGTGTTTCGGGCATCGGAGACCCCCAGCAAAGCAGCAGGGCCCAGGGAGCCAGGGGCAGCCCCGCCCCGCTTTGCCCTCTGGAGGGCGGAGGGCCGGGGGCGAAAAGGGCTTGCGTTGCTTTCCTGAGCCGAGGCGCGTTGGGGCTGTTGTTGGCTGCCCGAGGAGACTTTCCCTTTGCACAATGCACCTTCCAGAAGCGCATTTTCGGCCGACGGTGCCACGGGGCCTCGGCGCTGAGCGGCCGAGCTGGCTCAGGGGGCATGGCTGCGGCCTGGGCGCAGAAGGCCTTCGCGCGCCCAATCCTGCTTCCCCGCCAAGGAGAACCCGTCGGGAGTGGGTTTCGGGCATCGGAGACCCCCAGCACAGCAGCAGGGCCTAGAGAGCCAGGGGCAGCCCCGCACCGCTTGGCCCTCTGGAGAGCGGAGGGCCGGGGGCGAAAACGGCTTGCGTTGCTTTCCTGAGCCGAGGCGCGTTGGGGCTGTTGTTGGCTGCCCGAGGAGACTTTCCCTTTGCACAATGCAGCTGCCAGAAGCTCGTTTTGGGCCGTCGGTGCCACGGGGCCTTGGCACTGAGCGGCCGAACTGGCTCAGGGGGCATGGCTGCGGCCTGGGGGCAGAAGGCCTTCGCGCGCCCAATCCTGCTTCCCCGCCAAGGAGAACACGTGGGGAGTGGGTTTCGGGCACCGGAGACCCCCAGCAAGGACACAGGGCCCAGGGAGCCAGGGGCAGCCCCGCCCCGCTTTGCCCTCTGGAGAGCGGAGGGCCGGGGGCGAAAACGGCTTGCGTTGCTTTCCTGAGCCGAGGCGCGTTGGGGCTGTTGTTGGCTGCCCGAGGAGACTTTCCCTTTGCAGAATGCAGCCGCCAGAAGCTCGTTTTGCGCCGTCGGTGCGACGGGGTCTCGGCGATGATAGGCCGAGGTGGCTCAGGGGGCATGGTTGGGGCGTGGGCCCAGAAGGTCTTCGAGTGCCCAATCCTGCTTCCCCGCCAAGGAGAACCCGTGGGGAGTGGGTTTCGGGCACCGGAGACCCCCAGAAAAGCAGCAGGGCCCAGGGAGCCAGGGGCAGCCCCGCCCCGCTTTGCCCTCTGGAGAGCGGAGGGCCGGGGGCGAAAACGGCTTGCGTTGCTTTCCTGAGCCGAGGCGCGTTGGGGCTGTTGTTGGCTGCCCGAGGAGACTTTCCCTTTGCACAATGCAGCTGCCAGAAGCTCGTTTTGGGCCTTCGGTGCGACGGGGCCTCGGCGCTGAGCGGCCGAACTGGCTCAGGGGGCATGGCTGGGGCGTGGTCGTAGAAGGACTTCGCGCGCCCATTCCTGCTTCAACGCCAAGGAAACCCGTGGGGAGTGTGTTTCGGGCATCGGAGACCCCCAGCAAAGCAGCAGGGCCTAGGGAGCCAGGGGCGGCCCTGCACCGCTTGGCCCTCTGGAGAGCGGAGGGCCGGGGGCGAAAACGGCTTGCGTTGCTTTCCTGAGCCGAGGCGCGTTAGGGCTGTTGTTGGCTGCCCGAGGAGACTTTCCCTTTGCACAATGCAGCTGCCAGAAGCTCGTTTTGGGGCGTCGGTGCCACGGGGCCTCGGCACTGAGCGGCCGAACTGGCTCAGGGGGCATGGCTGCGGCCTGGGCGCAGAAGGCCTTCGCACGCCCAATCCTGCATCCCCGCCAATGAGAACCCGTGGGGAGTGGGTTTCGGGCACCGGAGAACCCCAGCAAAGACACAGGGCCCAGGGAGCCAGGGGCAGCCTTGCCCCGCTTTGGCCTCTGGAGAGCGGAGGGCCAGGTTCGAAAACGGCTTGCGTTGCATTCCTGAGCCGAGGTGCGTTGGGGCTGTTGTTGGCTGCCCAAGGAGACTTTCCCTTTGCACAATGCAGCTGCCAGAAGCTTGTTTTGGGCCGTCGGTGTGACGGGGCCTCGGCGCTGATGCGGCCGAGCTGGCTCAGGGTGCATGGCTGCGGCCTGGGCGCAGAAGGCCTTCGCGCCCCCAATCCTGCTTCCCCGCCAAGGAGATCCCGTGGGGAGTTGGTTTCGGGCACCGGAGACCCCCAGCACAGCAGCAGGGCCTAGGGAGCCAGGGGCAGCCCTGCACCGCTTGGCCCTCTGGAGAGCGGAGGGCCGGGGGCAAAAACGGCTTGCGTTGCTTTCCTGAGCCGAGGCGCGTTGGGGCTGTTGTTGGCTGCCCGAGGAGACTTTCCCTTTGCACAATGCAGCTACCAGAAGCTCCTTTTGGGCCGTCGGTGCGACGGGGCCTCGGCGCAGAGCGGCCGAGCTGGCTCAGGCGGCATGGCTGCAGCCTGGGCGCAGAAGGCCTTCGCGCGCCCAATCCTGCTTCCCCGACAAGAAGAACCCGTGGGGAGTGGGTTTCAGGCACCGGAGACCCCCAGCAAAGACACAGGGACCAGGGAGCCAGGGGCAGCCCCGCACCGCTTTGCCCTCTGGAGGGCGGAGGGCCGGGGGCGAAAAGGGCTTGCGTTGCTTTCATGAGCCGAGGCGCGTTGGGGCTGTTGTTGGCTGCCCGAGGAGACTTTCCCTTTGCACAATGCAGCTGCCAGAAGCTTGTTTTGGGCCGTCGGTGCGACGGGGCCTCGGCGCTGTGCGGCCGAGCTGGCTCAGGGTGCATGGCTGCGGCCTGGGCGCAGAAGGTCTTCGCGCGCCAAATCCTGCTTCCCCGCCAAGGAGAACCCGTGGGGAGTGGGTTTCGGGCACCTGAGACCCCCAGCAAGGACACAGGGCCCAGGGAGCCAGGGGCAGCCCCGCCCCGCTTTGCCTTCTAGAGAGCGGAGGGCCGGGGGCTAAAACGGCTTGCGTTGCTTTCCTGAGCCGAGGCGCGTTGGGGCTGTTGTTGGCTGCCCGAGGAGACTTTCCCTTTGCACAATGCAGCCGCCAGAAACTCGTTTTGGGCCGTCAGTGCCACGGGGCCTTGGCACTGAGCGGCCGAAATGGCTCAGGGGGCATGGCTGCGGCCTGGGGGCAGAAGGCCGTCGCGCGCCCAATCCTGCTTCCCCGCCAAGGAGAACCCGTGGGGAGTGGGTTTCGGGCACCGGAGACCCCCAGCACAGCAGCAGGGCCCAGGGAGCCAGGGGCAGCCCCGCCCCGCTTTGCCCTCTGGAGAGCGGAGGGCGGGGGGCGAAAACGGCTTGCGTTGCTTTCCTGAGCCGAGGCGCGTTGGGGCTGTTGTTGGCTGCCCGAGGAGACTTTCCCTTTGCAGAATGCAGCCGCCAGAAGCTCGTTTTGGGCCGTCGGTGCGACGGGGTCTCGGCGATGATAGGCCTAGGTGGCTCAGGGGGCATGGTTGGGGCGTGGGCCCAGAAGGTCTTCGAGCGCCCAATCCTGCTTCCCCGCCAAGGAGAACCCGTGGGGAGTGGGTTTCAGGCACCGGAGAACCCCAGCAAAGCAGCAGGGCCCAGGGAGCCAGGGGCATCCCCACCCCGCTTTGCCCTCAGGAGAGCGGAGGGCCGGGGGCGAAAACGGCTTGCGTTGCTTTCCTGAGCCGAGGCGCGTTGGGGCTGTTCTTGGCTGCACGAGGAGACTTTCCCTTTGCACAATGCAGCTGCCAGAAGCTCGTTTTGGGCCGTCGGTGCGACGGGGCCTCGGCGCTGAGCGGCCGAGCTGCCTCAGGGGGCATGGCTGCGGCCTGGGCGCAGAAGGCCTTCGCGCGCCCAATCCTGCTTCCCCGCCACGGAGATCCCGTGGGGAGTGGGTTTCGGGCACCGGAGACCCCCAGCAAAGCAGCAGGGCCCAGGGAGCCAGGGGCAGCCCCGCCCCGCTTTGCCCTCTGGAGAGCAGAGGGCGGGGGGCGAAAACGGCTTGCGTTGCTTTCCTGAGCCTAGGCGCGTTGGGGCTGTTGTTGGCTGCCCGAGGAGACTTTCCCTTTGCACAATGCACCTTCCAGAAGCGCGTTTTCGGCCGACGGTGCCACGGGGCCTCGGCGCTGAGCGGCCGAGCAGGCTCAGGGGGCATGGCTGCGGCCTGGGCGCAGAACGCCTTCGCGCGCCCAATCCTGCTTCCCCGCCAAGGAGAACCCGTCGGGAGTGGGTTTCGGGCACCGGAGACCCCCAGCACAGCAGCAGGGCCCAGGGAGCCAGGGGCAGCCCCGCCCCGCTTTGCCTTCTGGAGAGCGGAGGGCCGGGGGCTAAAACGGCTTGCGTTGCTTTCCTGAGCCGAGGCGCGTTGGGGCTGTTGTTGGCTGCCCGAGGAGTCTTTCCCTTTGCACAATGCAGCCGCCAGAAGCTCGTTTTGGGCCGTCGGTGCCACGGGGCCTTGGCACTGAGCGGCCGAACTGGCTCAGGGGGCATGCCTGCGGCCTGGGGGCAGAAGGCCTTCGCGCCCCCAATCCTGCTTCCCCGCCAAGGAGAACCCGTGGGGAGTGGGTTTCGGGCACCGGAGACCCCCAGCACAGCAGCAGGGCCCAGGGAGCCAGGGGCAGCACCGCCCCGCTTTGCCCTCTGGAGAGCAGAGGGCCGGGGGCGAAAAAGACTTGTGTTGCTTTCCTGAGCCGAGGCGCGTTGGGGCTGTTGTTGGCTGCCCGAGGAGACTTTCCCTTTGCACAATGCAGCTACCAGAAGCTCCTTTTGGGCCGTCGGTGCGACGGGGCCTCGGCGCAGAGCGGCCGAGCTGGCTCAGGCGGCATGGCTGCAGCCTGGGCGCAGAAGGCCTTCGCGCGCCCAATCCTGCTTCCCCGACAAGAAGAACCCGTGGGGAGTGGGTTTCGGGCACCGGAGACCACCAGCAAAGACACAGGGACCAGGGATCCAGGGGCAGCCCCGCCCCGCTTTGCCCTCTGGAGGGCGGAGGGCCGGGGGCGAAAACGGCTTGCGTTGCTTTCCTGAGCCGAGGCGCGTTGGGGCTGTTGTTGGCTGCCCGAGTAGACTTTCCCTTTGCAGAATGCAGCCGCCAGAAGCTCGTTTTGGGCCGTCGGTGCGACGGGGTCTCGGCGATGATAGGCCGAGGTGGCTCAGGGGGCATGGTTGGGGCGTGGGCCCAGAAGGTCTTCGAGCGCCCAATCCTGCTTCCCCGCCAAGGAGAACCCGTGGGGAGTGGGTTTCGGGCACCGGAGACCCCCAGCAAAGCAGCAGGGCCCAGGGAGCCAGGGGCAGCCCCGCCCCGCTTTGCCCTCTGGAGAGCGGAGGGCCGGGGGCGAAAACGGCTTGCGTTGCTTTCCTGAGCCGAGGCGCGTTGGGGCTGTTGTTGGCTGCCCGAGGAGACTTTCCCTTTGCACAATGCAGCCGCCAGAAGCTCGTTTTGGGCCGTCGGTGCAACGGGGCCTCGGCGATGAGCGGCCGAGCTGGCTCAGGGGGCATGGTTGGGGCGTGGGCCCAGAATTCCTTCGCGCGCCCAATCCTGCTTCCCCTCCAAGGAGAACCCGTGGGGAGTGGGTTTCGGGAACGGAGACCCCCAGCAAAGCAGCAGGGCCCAGGGAGCCAGGGGCAGCCCCGCCCCGCTTTGCCCTCTGGAGAGCAGAGGGCGGGGGGCGAAAACGGCTTGCGTTGCTTTCCTGAGCCGAGGCGCGTTGGGGCTGTTGTTGGCTGCCCGAGGAGACTTTCCCTTTGCACAATGCAGCTGCCAGAAGCTCGTTTTGGGCCTTCGGTGCAACGGGGCCTCGGCACAGAGCGGCCGTGCTGGCTCAGGGGGCATGGCTGCGGCCTGGGCGCAGAAGGCCTTCGCGCGCCCAGTCCTGCTTCCCCGCCAAGGAGAACCCGTCGGGAGTGGTTTTCGGGCACCGGAGACCCCCAGCACAGCAGCAGGGCCTAGGGAGCCAGGGGCAGCCCTGCACCGCTTATCCCTCTGGAGAGCGGAGGGCCGGGACGAAAACGGCTTACGTTGCTTTCCTGAGCCGAGGCGCGTTGGGGCTGTTGTTGGCTGCCCGAGGAGACTTTCCCTTTGCACAAGGCAGCTGCCAGAAGCTCGTTTTGGGCCGTCGGTGCCACGGGGCCTCAGCGCTGAGCGGCCGAGATGGCTCAGGGGGCATGGCTGCGGCCTGGGCGCAGAAGGCCTTCGCGCGCCCAATCCTGCTTCCCCGCCAAGGAGAACCCGTCGGGAGTGGGTTTCGGGCACCGGAGACCCCCAGCACAGCAGCAGGGCCTAGGGGGCCAGGGGCAGCCCTGCACAGCTTGGCCCTCTGGAGAGCGGAGGGCGGGGGGCGAAAACGGCTTGCGTTGCTTTCATGAGCCTAGGCGCATTCGGGCTGTTGTTGGCTGCCCGAGGAGACTTTCCCTTTGCAAAATGCAGCCTCCAGAAGCTCGTTTTGGGCCGTCGGTGCGACGGGGCCTCGGCGATGAGCGGCCGAGGTGGCTCAGGGGGCATGGTTGGGGCGTGGGCCCAGAAGGTCTTCGAGCGCCCAATCCTGCTTCCCCGCCAAGGAGAACCCGTCGGGAGTTGGTTTCGGGTACCGGAGACCCCTAGCACAGCAGCAGGGCCTAGGGAGCCATGGGCAGCCCTGCACCGCTTGGCCCTCTGGAGAGCGGAGGGCCGGGGGCAAAAACGGCTTGCGTTGCTTTCCTGAGCCGAGGCGCGTTGGGGCTGTTGTTGGCTGCCCGAGGAGATTTTCCCTTTGCACAATGCAGCCGCCAGAAGCTCGTTTTGGGCCGTCGGTGCGACGGGGCCTCGGCGATGAGCGGCCGAGCTGGCTCAGGGGGCATGGTTGGGGCGTGGGCCCAGAAGGTCTTCGAGCGCCCAATCCTGCTTCCCCGCCAAGGAGAACCCGTGGGGAGTGGGTTTCGGGCACCGGAGACCCCCAGCAAAGCAGCAGGGCCCAGGGAGCCAGGGGCAGCCCCGCACCGCTTTGCCCTCTGGAGAGCGGAGGGCCGGGGGCGAAAACGGCTTGCGTTGCTTTCCTGAGCCAAGGCGCGTTGGGGCTGTTGTTGGCTGCCCGAGGAGACTTTTCCTTTGCACAATGCAGCTGCCAGAAGCTCGTTTTGGGCCGTCGGTGCCACGGGGCCATGGCACTGAGCGGCCGAACTGGCTCAGAGGGCATGGCTGCGGCCTGGCGGCATAAGGCCTTCGCGCGCCCACTCCTGCTTCCCCGCCAAGGAGAACCCGTGGGGAGTGGGTTTCGGGCACCGGAGACCCCCAGCAAGGACACAGGGCCCAGAGAGCCAGGGGCAGCCCCGCCCCGCTTTGCCCTCTGGAGAGTAAAGGGCCGGGGGCGTAAATGGCTTGCGTTGCTTTCCTGAGCCTAGGCGCGTTGGGGCTGTTGTTGGCTGCCCGAGGAGACTTTCCCTTTGCACAAGGCAGCTGCCAGAAGCTCGTTTTGGGCCGTCGGTGCCACGGGGCCTCGGCACAGAGCGGCCGTGCTGGCTCAGGGGGCATGGCTGCGGCCTGGGCGCAGAAGGCCTTCGCGCGCCCAATCCTGCTTCCCCACCAAGGAGAACCCGTCGGGAGTGGGTTTCGGGCACCGGAGACCCCCAGCACAGCAGCAGGGCCTGGGGGCCAGGGGCAGCCCTGCACCGCTTGGCCCTCTGGAGAGCGGAGGCCGGGGGGCGAAAACGGCTTGCGTTGCTTTCATGAGCCTAGGCGCATTCGGGCTGTTGTTGGCTGCCCGAGGAGACTTTCCCTTTGCAAAATGCAGCCGCCAGAAGCTCGTTTTGGGCCGTCGGTGCGACGGGGCCTCGGCGATGAGCGGCCGAGGTGGCTCAAGGGGCATGGTTGGGGCGTGGACCCAGAAGGATTTCGCGCGCCCAATCCTGCTTCCCCGCCAAGGAGAACCCGTGGGGAGGGGGTTTCGGGCACCGGAGAACCCCAGCAAAGACACAGGGCCCAGGGAGCCAGGGGCAGCCCTGCCCCGCTTTGCCCTCTGGAGAGTGGAGGGCCGGGGGCGAAAACGGCTTGCGTTGCTTTCCTGAGCCGAGGCGCGTTGGGGCTGTTTTTGGATGCCCGAGGAGACTTTCCCTTTGCACAAGGCAGCTGCCAAAAGCTCGTTTAGGGCCGTAGGTGCAACTGGGCCTCGGCGCTGAGCGGCCGAGCTGGCTCAGGGGGCATGGCTGCGGCCTGGGCGCAGAAGGCCTTCGCGCGCCCAATCCTGCTTCCCCACCAAGGAGAACCCGTCGGGAGTGGGTTTCGGGCACCGGAGACCCCCAGCACAGCAGCAGGGCCTAGGGAGCCAGGGGCAGCCCTGCACCGCTTGGCCCTCTGGAGAGCGGAGGGCGGGGGGCGAAAACGGCTTGCGTTGCTTTCCTGAGCCGAGGCGCGTTGGGGCTGTTGTTGGCTGCCCAAGGAGATTTTCCCTTTGCACAATGCAGCCCCCAGAAGCTCGTTTTGGGCCGTCGGTGCGACGGGGCCTCGGCGATGAGCGGCCGAGGTGGCTCAGGGGGCATGGTTGGGGCGTGGGCCCAGAAGGTCTTCGAGCGCCCAATCCTGCTTCCCCGCCAAGGAGAACCCGTGGGGAGTGGGTTTCGGGCACCGGAGACCCCCAGCAAAGCAGCAGGGCCCAGGGAGCCAGGGGCAGCCCCGCACCGATTTGCCCTCTGGAGAGCGGAGGGCCGGGGGCGAAAACGGCTTGCGTTGCTTTCCTGAGCCGAGGCGCGTTGGGGCTGTTGTTGGCTGCCGGAGGAGACTTTCCCTTTGCAGAACGCAGCCGCCAGAAGCTCGTTCTGGCCCGTCGGTGCGACGGGCGCTCGGCGATGGGCGGCCGAGGTGGCTCAGGGGGCATGGTTGGGGCGTGGGCCCAGAAGGATTTCGCGCGCCCAATCCTGCTTCCCCGCCAAGGAGAACCCGAGGGGAGGGGGTTTCGGGCACCGGAGAACCCCAGCAAAGACACAGGGCCCAGGGAGCCAGGGGCAGCCCTGCCCCGCATTGCCCTCTGGAGAGCGGAGGGACAGGGTCGAAAAAGGCTTGTGTTGCATTCCTGAGCCGAGGCGCGTTGGGGCTGTTGTTGGCTGCCCGAGGAGACTTTCCCTTTGCACAATGCAGCCGCCAGAAGCACCTTTTGGGCCGTCGGTGCGACGGGGCCTCGGCGATGAGCGGACGAGGTGGCTCAGGTGGCATGGTTTGGGCCTGGGCCCAGAAGGTCTTCGAGCGCCCAATCCTGCTTCCCCGCCAAGGAGAACCCGTGGGGAGTTGGTTTCGGGCACCGGAGACCCCTAGCACAGCAGCAGGGCCTAGGGAGCCAGGGGCAGCCCTGCACCGCTTGGCCCTCTGGAGAGCGGAGGGCCGGGGGCAAAAACGGCTTGCGTTGCTTTCCTGAGCCGAGGCGCGTTGGGGCTGTTGTTGGCTGCCCGAGGAGACTTTCCCTTTGCACAATGCAGCTGCCAGAAGCTCGTTTTGGGCCGTCGGTGCGACGGGGCCTCGGCGCAGAGCGGCTGAGCTGGCTCAGGCGGCATGGCTGCGGCCTGGGCGCAGAAGGCCTTCGAGCGCCCAATCCTGCTTCCCCGCCAAGAAGAACCCGTGGGGAGTGGGTTTCGGGCACCGGAGACCCCCTGCAAAGACACAGGGCCCAGGGAGCCAGGGGCAGCTCCGCCCCTCTTTGCCCTTTGGAGAGCGGAGGGCCGGGGGCGAAAACGGCTTGCGTTGCTTTCCTGAGCCGAGGCGCGTTGGGGCTGTTGTTGGCTGCCCGAGGAGACTTTCCCTTTGCACAATGCAGCTGCCAGAAGCTCGTTTTGGGCCGTCGGTGCCACGAGGCCTCGGCACAGAGCGGCCGAGCTGGCTCAGGGGGCATGGCTGCGGCCTGGGCGCAGAAGGCCTTCGCGCGCCCAATCCTGCTTCCCCGCCAAGGAGAACACGTGGCGAGTGGGTTTCGGGCACCGGAGACCCCCAGCAAAGACACAGGGCCCAGGGAGCCAGGGACAGCTCCGCCCCTCTTTGCCCTTTGGAGAGCGGAGGGCCGGGGGCGAAAACGGCTTGCGTTGCTTTCCTGAGCCGAGGCGCGTTGGGGCTGTTGTTGGCTGCCCGAGGAGACTTTCCCTTTGCACAATGCAGCTGCCAGAAGCTCGTTTTGGGCCGTCGGTGCCACGGGGCCTTGGCACTGAGCGGCCGAACTGGCTCAGGGGGCATGGCTGCGGCCTGGGGGCAGAAGGCCTTCGCGCGCCCAATCCTGCTTCCCCGCCAAGGAGAACCCGTGGGGAGTGGGTTTCGGGCACCGGAGACCCCCAGCAAGGACACTGGGCCCAGGGAGCCAGTGGCAGCCCCGCCCCGCTTTGCCCTCTGGAGAGCGGAGGGCCGGGGGCGAAAACGGCTTGCGTTGCTTTCCTGAGCCGAGGCGCGTTGGGGCTGTTGTTGGCTGCCCGAGGAGACTTTCCCTTTGCAGAATGCAGCAGCCAGAAGCTCGTTTTGGGCCGTTGGTGCGACGGGGTCTCGGCGATGATAGGCCGAGGTGGCTCAGGGGTCATGGTTGGGGCGTGGGCCCAGAAGGTCTTCGAGCGCCCAATCCTGCTTCCCCGCCAAGGAGAACCCGTGGGGAGTGGGTTTCGGGCACTGGAGACCCCCAGCAAAGCAGCAGGGCCCAGGGAGCCAGGGGCAGCCCCGCCCCGCTTTGCCCTCTGGAGAGCAGAGGGCGGGGGGCGAAAACGGCTTGCGTTGCTTTCCTGAGCCGAGGCGCGTTGGGGCTGTTGTTGGCTGCCCGAGGAGACTTTCCCTTTGCACAATGCAGCTGCCAGAAGCTCGTTTTGGGCCGTCGGTGCAACGGGGCCTCGGCACAGAGCGGCCGTGCTGGCTCAGGGGGCATGGCTGCGGCCTGGGCGCAGAAGGCCTTCGCGCGCCCAGTCCTGCTTCCCCGCCAAGGAGAACCCGTCGGGAGTGGTTTTCGGGCACCGGAGACCCCCAGCACAGCAGCAGGGCCTAGGGAGCCAGGGGCAGCCCTGCACCGCTTATCCCTCTGGAGAGCGGAGGGCCGGGACGAAAACGGCTTACGTTGCTTTCCTGAGCCGAGGCGCGTTGGGGCTGTTGTTGGCTGCCCGAGGAGACTTTCCCTTTGCACAAGGCAGCTGCCAGAAGCTCGTTTTGGGCCGTCGGTGCCACGGGGCCTCAGCGCTGAGCGGCCGAGATGGCTCAGGGGGCATGGCTGCGGCCTGGGCGCAGAAGGCCTTCGCGCGCCCAATCCTGCTTCCCCGCCAAGGAGAACCCGTCGGGAGTGGGTTTCGGGCACCGGAGACCCCCAGCACAGCAGCAGGGCCTAGGGGGCCAGGGGCAGCCCTGCACCGCTTGGCCCTCTGGAGAGCGGAGGGCGGGGGGCGAAAACGGCTTGCGTTGCTTTCATGAGCCTAGGCGCATTCGGGCTGTTGTTGGCTGCCCGAGGAGACTTTCCCTTTGCAAAATGCAGCCTCCAGAAGCTCGTTTTGGGCCGTCGGTGCGACGGGGCCTCGGCGATGAGCGGCCGAGGTGGCTCAGGGGGCATGGTTGGGGCGTGGGCCCAGAAGGTCTTCGAGCGCCCAATCCTGCTTCCCCGCCAAGGAGAACCCGTCGGGAGTTGGTTTCGGGTACCGGAGACCCCTAGCACAGCAGCAGGGCCTAGGGAGCCATGGGCAGCCCTGCACCGCTTGGCCCTCTGGAGAGCGGAGGGCCGGGGGCAAAAACGGCTTGCGTTGCTTTCCTGAGCCGAGGCGCGTTGGGGCTGTTGTTGGCTGCCCGAGGAGATTTTCCCTTTGCACAATGCAGCCGCCAGAAGCTCGTTTTGGGCCGTCGGTGCGACGGGGCCTCGGCGATGAGCGGCCGAGCTGGCTCAGGGGGCATGGTTGGGGCGTGGGCCCAGAAGGTCTTCGAGCGCCCAATCCTGCTTCCCCGCCAAGGAGAACCCGTGGGGAGTGGGTTTCGGGCACCGGAGACCCCCAGCAAAGCAGCAGGGCCCAGGGAGCCAGGGGCAGCCCCGCACCGCTTTGCCCTCTGGAGAGCGGAGGGCCGGGGGCGAAAACGGCTTGCGTTGCTTTCCTGAGCCAAGGCGCGTTGGGGCTGTTGTTGGCTGCCCGAGGAGACTTTTCCTTTGCACAATGCAGCTGCCAGAAGCTCGTTTTGGGCCGTCGGTGCCACGGGGCCATGGCACTGAGCGGCCGAACTGGCTCAGAGGGCATGGCTGCGGCCTGGCGGCATAAGGCCTTCGCGCGCCCACTCCTGCTTCCCCGCCAAGGAGAACCCGTGGGGAGTGGGTTTCGGGCACCGGAGACCCCCAGCAAGGACACAGGGCCCAGAGAGCCAGGGGCAGCCCCGCCCCGCTTTGCCCTCTGGAGAGTAAAGGGCCGGGGGCGTAAATGGCTTGCGTTGCTTTCCTGAGCCTAGGCGCGTTGGGGCTGTTGTTGGCTGCCCGAGGAGACTTTCCCTTTGCACAAGGCAGCTGCCAGAAGCTCGTTTTGGGCCGTCGGTGCCACGGGGCCTCGGCACAGAGCGGCCGTGCTGGCTCAGGGGGCATGGCTGCGGCCTGGGCGCAGAAGGCCTTCGCGCGCCCAATCCTGCTTCCCCACCAAGGAGAACCCGTCGGGAGTGGGTTTCGGGCACCGGAGACCCCCAGCACAGCAGCAGGGCCTGGGGGCCAGGGGCAGCCCTGCACCGCTTGGCCCTCTGGAGAGCGGAGGCCGGGGGGCGAAAACGGCTTGCGTTGCTTTCATGAGCCTAGGCGCATTCGGGCTGTTGTTGGCTGCCCGAGGAGACTTTCCCTTTGCAAAATGCAGCCGCCAGAAGCTCGTTTTGGGCCGTCGGTGCGACGGGGCCTCGGCGATGAGCGGCCGAGGTGGCTCAAGGGGCATGGTTGGGGCGTGGACCCAGAAGGATTTCGCGCGCCCAATCCTGCTTCCCCGCCAAGGAGAACCCGTGGGGAGGGGGTTTCGGGCACCGGAGAACCCCAGCAAAGACACAGGGCCCAGGGAGCCAGGGGCAGCCCTGCCCCGCTTTGCCCTCTGGAGAGTGGAGGGCCGGGGGCGAAAACGGCTTGCGTTGCTTTCCTGAGCCGAGGCGCGTTGGGGCTGTTTTTGGATGCCCGAGGAGACTTTCCCTTTGCACAAGGCAGCTGCCAAAAGCTCGTTTAGGGCCGTAGGTGCAACTGGGCCTCGGCGCTGAGCGGCCGAGCTGGCTCAGGGGGCATGGCTGCGGCCTGGGCGCAGAAGGCCTTCGCGCGCCCAATCCTGCTTCCCCACCAAGGAGAACCCGTCGGGAGTGGGTTTCGGGCACCGGAGACCCCCAGCACAGCAGCAGGGCCTAGGGAGCCAGGGGCAGCCCTGCACCGCTTGGCCCTCTGGAGAGCGGAGGGCGGGGGGCGAAAACGGCTTGCGTTGCTTTCCTGAGCCGAGGCGCGTTGGGGCTGTTGTTGGCTGCCCAAGGAGATTTTCCCTTTGCACAATGCAGCCCCCAGAAGCTCGTTTTGGGCCGTCGGTGCGACGGGGCCTCGGCGATGAGCGGCCGAGGTGGCTCAGGGGGCATGGTTGGGGCGTGGGCCCAGAAGGTCTTCGAGCGCCCAATCCTGCTTCCCCGCCAAGGAGAACCCGTGGGGAGTGGGTTTCGGGCACCGGAGACCCCCAGCAAAGCAGCAGGGCCCAGGGAGCCAGGGGCAGCCCCGCACCGATTTGCCCTCTGGAGAGCGGAGGGCCGGGGGCGAAAACGGCTTGCGTTGCTTTCCTGAGCCGAGGCGCGTTAGGGCTGTTGTTGGCTGCCCGAGGAGACTTTCCCTTTGCACAATGCAGCTGCCAGAAGCTCGTTTTGGGGCGTCGGTGCCACGGGGCCTCGGCACTGAGCGGCCGAACTGGCTCAGGGGGCATGGCTGCGGCCTGGGCGCAGAAGGCCTTCGCACGCCCAATCCTGCATCCCCGCCAATGAGAACCCGTGGGGAGTGGGTTTCGGGCACCGGAGAACCCCAGCAAAGACACAGGGCCCAGGGAGCCAGGGGCAGCCTTGCCCCGCTTTGGCCTCTGGAGAGCGGAGGGCCAGGTTCGAAAACGGCTTGCGTTGCATTCCTGAGCCGAGGTGCGTTGGGGCTGTTGTTGGCTGCCCAAGGAGACTTTCCCTTTGCACAATGCAGCTGCCAGAAGCTTGTTTTGGGCCGTCGGTGTGACGGGGCCTCGGCGCTGATGCGGCCGAGCTGGCTCAGGGTGCATGGCTGCGGCCTGGGCGCAGAAGGCCTTCGCGCCCCCAATCCTGCTTCCCCGCCAAGGAGATCCCGTGGGGAGTTGGTTTCGGGCACCGGAGACCCCCAGCACAGCAGCAGGGCCTAGGGAGCCAGGGGCAGCCCTGCACCGCTTGGCCCTCTGGAGAGCGGAGGGCCGGGGGCAAAAACGGCTTGCGTTGCTTTCCTGAGCCGAGGCGCGTTGGGGCTGTTGTTGGCTGCCCGAGGAGACTTTCCCTTTGCACAATGCAGCTACCAGAAGCTCCTTTTGGGCCGTCGGTGCGACGGGGCCTCGGCGCAGAGCGGCCGAGCTGGCTCAGGCGGCATGGCTGCAGCCTGGGCGCAGAAGGCCTTCGCGCGCCCAATCCTGCTTCCCCGACAAGAAGAACCCGTGGGGAGTGGGTTTCAGGCACCGGAGACCCCCAGCAAAGACACAGGGACCAGGGAGCCAGGGGCAGCCCCGCACCGCTTTGCCCTCTGGAGGGCGGAGGGCCGGGGGCGAAAAGGGCTTGCGTTGCTTTCATGAGCCGAGGCGCGTTGGGGCTGTTGTTGGCTGCCCGAGGAGACTTTCCCTTTGCACAATGCAGCTGCCAGAAGCTTGTTTTGGGCCGTCGGTGCGACGGGGCCTCGGCGCTGTGCGGCCGAGCTGGCTCAGGGTGCATGGCTGCGGCCTGGGCGCAGAAGGTCTTCGCGCGCCAAATCCTGCTTCCCCGCCAAGGAGAACCCGTGGGGAGTGGGTTTCGGGCACCTGAGACCCCCAGCAAGGACACAGGGCCCAGGGAGCCAGGGGCAGCCCCGCCCCGCTTTGCCTTCTAGAGAGCGGAGGGCCGGGGGCTAAAACGGCTTGCGTTGCTTTCCTGAGTCGAGGCGCGTTGGGGCTGTTGTTGGCTGCCCGAGGAGACTTTCCCTTTGCACAATGCAGCCGCCAGAAACTCGTTTTGGGCCGTCAGTGCCACGGGGCCTTGGCACTGAGCGGCCGAAATGGCTCAGGGGGCATGGCTGCGGCCTGGGGGCAGAAGGCCGTCGCGCGCCCAATCCTGCTTCCCCGCCAAGGAGAACCCGTGGGGAGTGGGTTTCGGGCACCGGAGACCCCCAGCACAGCAGCAGGGCCCAGGGAGCCAGGGGCAGCCCCGCCCCGCTTTGCCCTCTGGAGAGCGGAGGGCGGGGGGCGAAAACGGCTTGCGTTGCTTTCCTGAGCCGAGGCGCGTTGGGGCTGTTGTTGGCTGCCCGAGGAGACTTTCCCTTTGCAGAATGCAGCCGCCAGAAGCTCGTTTTGGGCCGTCGGTGCGACGGGGTCTCGGCGATGATAGGCCTAGGTGGCTCAGGGGGCATGGTTGGGGCGTGGGCCCAGAAGGTCTTCGAGCGCCCAATCCTGCTTCCCCGCCAAGGAGAACCCGTGGGGAGTGGGTTTCAGGCACCGGAGAACCCCAGCAAAGCAGCAGGGCCCAGGGAGCCAGGGGCATCCCCACCCCGCTTTGCCCTCAGGAGAGCGGAGGGCCGGGGGCGAAAACGGCTTGCGTTGCTTTCCTGAGCCGAGGCGCGTTGGGGCTGTTCTTGGCTGCACGAGGAGACTTTCCCTTTGCACAATGCAGCTGCCAGAAGCTCGTTTTGGGCCGTCGGTGCGACGGGGCCTCGGCGCTGAGCGGCCGAGCTGCCTCAGGGGGCATGGCTGCGGCCTGGGCGCAGAAGGCCTTCGCGCGCCCAATCCTGCTTCCCCGCCACGGAGATCCCGTGGGGAGTGGGTTTCGGGCACCGGAGACCCCCAGCAAAGCAGCAGGGCCCAGGGAGCCAGGGGCAGCCCCGCCCCGCTTTGCCCTCTGGAGAGCAGAGGGCGGGGGGCGAAAACGGCTTGCGTTGCTTTCCTGAGCCTAGGCGCGTTGGGGCTGTTGTTGGCTGCCCGAGGAGACTTTCCCTTTGCACAATGCACCTTCCAGAAGCGCGTTTTCGGCCGACGGTGCCACGGGGCCTCGGCGCTGAGCGGCCGAGCAGGCTCAGGGGGCATGGCTGCGGCCTGGGCGCAGAACGCCTTCGCGCGCCCAATCCTGCTTCCCCGCCAAGGAGAACCCGTCGGGAGTGGGTTTCGGGCACCGGAGACCCCCAGCACAGCAGCAGGGCCCAGGGAGCCAGGGGCAGCCCCGCCCCGCTTTGCCTTCTGGAGAGCGGAGGGCCGGGGGCTAAAACGGCTTGCGTTGCTTTCCTGAGCCGAGGCGCGTTGGGGCTGTTGTTGGCTGCCCGAGGAGTCTTTCCCTTTGCACAATGCAGCCGCCAGAAGCTCGTTTTGGGCCGTCGGTGCCACGGGGCCTTGGCACTGAGCGGCCGAACTGGCTCAGGGGGCATGCCTGCGGCCTGGGGGCAGAAGGCCTTCGCGCCCCCAATCCTGCTTCCCCGCCAAGGAGAACCCGTGGGGAGTGGGTTTCGGGCACCGGAGACCCCCAGCACAGCAGCAGGGCCCAGGGAGCCAGGGGCAGCACCGCCCCGCTTTGCCCTCTGGAGAGCAGAGGGCCGGGGGCGAAAAAGACTTGTGTTGCTTTCCTGAGCCGAGGCGCGTTGGGGCTGTTGTTGGCTGCCCGAGGAGACTTTCCCTTTGCACAATGCAGCTACCAGAAGCTCCTTTTGGGCCGTCGGTGCGACGGGGCCTCGGCGCAGAGCGGCCGAGCTGGCTCAGGCGGCATGGCTGCAGCCTGGGCGCAGAAGGCCTTCGCGCGCCCAATCCTGCTTCCCCGACAAGAAGAACCCGTGGGGAGTGGGTTTCGGGCACCGGAGACCACCAGCAAAGACACAGGGACCAGGGATCCAGGGGCAGCCCCGCCCCGCTTTGCCCTCTGGAGGGCGGAGGGCCGGGGGCGAAAACGGCTTGCGTTGCTTTCCTGAGCCGAGGCGCGTTGGGGCTGTTGTTGGCTGCCCGAGTAGACTTTCCCTTTGCAGAATGCAGCCGCCAGAAGCTCGTTTTGGGCCGTCGGTGCGACGGGGTCTCGGCGATGATAGGCCGAGGTGGCTCAGGGGGCATGGTTGGGGCGTGGGCCCAGAAGGTCTTCGAGCGCCCAATCCTGCTTCCCCGCCAAGGAGAACCCGTGGGGAGTGGGTTTCGGGCACCGGAGACCCCCAGCAAAGCAGCAGGGCCCAGGGAGCCAGGGGCAGCCCCGCCCCGCTTTGCCCTCTGGAGAGCGGAGGGCCGGGGGCGAAAACGGCTTGCGTTGCTTTCCTGAGCCGAGGCGCGTTGGGGCTGTTGTTGGCTGCCCGAGGAGACTTTCCCTTTGCACAATGCAGCCGCCAGAAGCTCGTTTTGGGCCGTCGGTGCAACGGGGCCTCGGCGATGAGCGGCCGAGCTGGCTCAGGGGGCATGGTTGGGGCGTGGGCCCAGAATTCCTTCGCGCGCCCAATCCTGCTTCCCCTCCAAGGAGAACCCGTGGGGAGTGGGTTTCGGGAACGGAGACCCCCAGCAAAGCAGCAGGGCCCAGGGAGCCAGGGGCAGCCCCGCCCCGCTTTGCCCTCTGGAGAGCAGAGGGCGGGGGGCGAAAACGGCTTGCGTTGCTTTCCTGAGCCGAGGCGCGTTGGGGCTGTTGTTGGCTGCCCGAGGAGACTTTCCCTTTGCACAATGCAGCTGCCAGAAGCTCGTTTTGGGCCTTCGGTGCAACGGGGCCTCGGCACAGAGCGGCCGTGCTGGCTCAGGGGGCATGGCTGCGGCCTGGGCGCAGAAGGCCTTCGCGCGCCCAGTCCTGCTTCCCCGCCAAGGAGAACCCGTCGGGAGTGGTTTTCGGGCACCGGAGACCCCCAGCACAGCAGCAGGGCCTAGGGAGCCAGGGGCAGCCCTGCACCGCTTATCCCTCTGGAGAGCGGAGGGCCGGGACGAAAACGGCTTACGTTGCTTTCCTGAGCCGAGGCGCGTTGGGGCTGTTGTTGGCTGCCCGAGGAGACTTTCCCTTTGCACAAGGCAGCTGCCAGAAGCTCGTTTTGGGCCGTCGGTGCCACGGGGCCTCAGCGCTGAGCGGCCGAGATGGCTCAGGGGGCATGGCTGCGGCCTGGGCGCAGAAGGCCTTCGCGCGCCCAATCCTGCTTCCCCGCCAAGGAGAACCCGTCGGGAGTGGGTTTCGGGCACCGGAGACCCCCAGCACAGCAGCAGGGCCTAGGGGGCCAGGGGCAGCCCTGCACCGCTTGGCCCTCTGGAGAGCGGAGGGCGGGGGGCGAAAACGGCTTGCGTTGCTTTCATGAGCCTAGGCGCATTCGGGCTGTTGTTGGCTGCCCGAGGAGACTTTCCCTTTGCAAAATGCAGCCTCCAGAAGCTCGTTTTGGGCCGTCGGTGCGACGGGGCCTCGGCGATGAGCGGCCGAGGTGGCTCAGGGGGCATGGTTGGGGCGTGGGCCCAGAAGGTCTTCGAGCGCCCAATCCTGCTTCCCCGCCAAGGAGAACCCGTCGGGAGTTGGTTTCGGGTACCGGAGACCCCTAGCACAGCAGCAGGGCCTAGGGAGCCATGGGCAGCCCTGCACCGCTTGGCCCTCTGGAGAGCGGAGGGCCGGGGGCAAAAACGGCTTGCGTTGCTTTCCTGAGCCGAGGCGCGTTGGGGCTGTTGTTGGCTGCCCGAGGAGATTTTCCCTTTGCACAATGCAGCCGCCAGAAGCTCGTTTTGGGCCGTCGGTGCGACGGGGCCTCGGCGATGAGCGGCCGAGCTGGCTCAGGGGGCATGGTTGGGGCGTGGGCCCAGAAGGTCTTCGAGCGCCCAATCCTGCTTCCCCGCCAAGGAGAACCCGTGGGGAGTGGGTTTCGGGCACCGGAGACCCCCAGCAAAGCAGCAGGGCCCAGGGAGCCAGGGGCAGCCCCGCACCGCTTTGCCCTCTGGAGAGCGGAGGGCCGGGGGCGAAAACGGCTTGCGTTGCTTTCCTGAGCCAAGGCGCGTTGGGGCTGTTGTTGGCTGCCCGAGGAGACTTTTCCTTTGCACAATGCAGCTGCCAGAAGCTCGTTTTGGGCCGTCGGTGCCACGGGGCCATGGCACTGAGCGGCCGAACTGGCTCAGAGGGCATGGCTGCGGCCTGGCGGCATAAGGCCTTCGCGCGCCCACTCCTGCTTCCCCGCCAAGGAGAACCCGTGGGGAGTGGGTTTCGGGCACCGGAGACCCCCAGCAAGGACACAGGGCCCAGAGAGCCAGGGGCAGCCCCGCCCCGCTTTGCCCTCTGGAGAGTAAAGGGCCGGGGGCGTAAATGGCTTGCGTTGCTTTCCTGAGCCTAGGCGCGTTGGGGCTGTTGTTGGCTGCCCGAGGAGACTTTCCCTTTGCACAAGGCAGCTGCCAGAAGCTCGTTTTGGGCCGTCGGTGCCACGGGGCCTCGGCACAGAGCGGCCGTGCTGGCTCAGGGGGCATGGCTGCGGCCTGGGCGCAGAAGGCCTTCGCGCGCCCAATCCTGCTTCCCCACCAAGGAGAACCCGTCGGGAGTGGGTTTCGGGCACCGGAGACCCCCAGCACAGCAGCAGGGCCTGGGGGCCAGGGGCAGCCCTGCACCGCTTGGCCCTCTGGAGAGCGGAGGCCGGGGGGCGAAAACGGCTTGCGTTGCTTTCATGAGCCTAGGCGCATTCGGGCTGTTGTTGGCTGCCCGAGGAGACTTTCCCTTTGCAAAATGCAGCCGCCAGAAGCTCGTTTTGGGCCGTCGGTGCGACGGGGCCTCGGCGATGAGCGGCCGAGGTGGCTCAAGGGGCATGGTTGGGGCGTGGACCCAGAAGGATTTCGCGCGCCCAATCCTGCTTCCCCGCCAAGGAGAACCCGTGGGGAGGGGGTTTCGGGCACCGGAGAACCCCAGCAAAGACACAGGGCCCAGGGAGCCAGGGGCAGCCCTGCCCCGCTTTGCCCTCTGGAGAGTGGAGGGCCGGGGGCGAAAACGGCTTGCGTTGCTTTCCTGAGCCGAGGCGCGTTGGGGCTGTTTTTGGATGCCCGAGGAGACTTTCCCTTTGCACAAGGCAGCTGCCAAAAGCTCGTTTAGGGCCGTAGGTGCAACTGGGCCTCGGCGCTGAGCGGCCGAGCTGGCTCAGGGGGCATGGCTGCGGCCTGGGCGCAGAAGGCCTTCGCGCACCCAATCCTGCTTCCCCACCAAGGAGAACCCGTCGGGAGTGGGTTTCGGGCACCGGAGACCCCCAGCACAGCAGCAGGGCCTAGGGAGCCAGGGGCAGCCCTGCACCGCTTGGCCCTCTGGAGAGCGGAGGGCGGGGGGCGAAAACGGCTTGCGTTGCTTTCCTGAGCCGAGGCGCGTTGGGGCTGTTGTTGGCTGCCCAAGGAGATTTTCCCTTTGCACAATGCAGCCCCCAGAAGCTCGTTTTGGGCCGTCGGTGCGACGGGGCCTCGGCGATGAGCGGCCGAGGTGGCTCAGGGGGCATGGTTGGGGCGTGGGCCCAGAAGGTCTTCGAGCGCCCAATCCTGCTTCCCCGCCAAGGAGAACCCGTGGGGAGTGGGTTTCGGGCACCGGAGACCCCCAGCAAAGCAGCAGGGCCCAGGGAGCCAGGGGCAGCCCCGCACCGATTTGCCCTCTGGAGAGCGGAGGGCCGGGGGCGAAAACGGCTTGCGTTGCTTTCCTGAGCCGAGGCGCGTTGGGGCTGTTGTTGGCTGCCGGAGGAGACTTTCCCTTTGCAGAACGCAGCCGCCAGAAGCTCGTTCTGGCCCGTCGGTGCGACGGGCGCTCGGCGATGGGCGGCCGAGGTGGCTCAGGGGGCATGGTTGGGGCGTGGGCCCAGAAGGATTTCGCGCGCCCAATCCTGCTTCCCCGCCAAGGAGAACCCGAGGGGAGGGGGTTTCGGGCACCGGAGAACCCCAGCAAAGACACAGGGCCCAGGGAGCCAGGGGCAGCCCTGCCCCGCATTGCCCTCTGGAGAGCGGAGGGACAGGGTCGAAAAAGGCTTGTGTTGCATTCCTGAGCCGAGGCGCGTTGGGGCTGTTGTTGGCTGCCCGAGGAGACTTTCCCTTTGCACAATGCAGCCGCCAGAAGCACCTTTTGGGCCGTCGGTGCGACGGGGCCTCGGCGATGAGCGGACGAGGTGGCTCAGGTGGCATGGTTTGGGCCTGGGCCCAGAAGGTCTTCGAGCGCCCAATCCTGCTTCCCCGCCAAGGAGAACCCGTGGGGAGTTGGTTTCGGGCACCGGAGACCCCTAGCACAGCAGCAGGGCCTAGGGAGCCAGGGGCAGCCCTGCACCGCTTGGCCCTCTGGAGAGCGGAGGGCCGGGGGCAAAAACGGCTTGCGTTGCTTTCCTGAGCCGAGGCGCGTTGGGGCTGTTGTTGGCTGCCCGAGGAGACTTTCCCTTTGCACAATGCAGCTGCCAGAAGCTCGTTTTGGGCCGTCGGTGCGACGGGGCCTCGGCGCAGAGCGGCTGAGCTGGCTCAGGCGGCATGGCTGCGGCCTGGGCGCAGAAGGCCTTCGAGCGCCCAATCCTGCTTCCCCGCCAAGAAGAACCCGTGGGGAGTGGGTTTCGGGCACCGGAGACCCCCTGCAAAGACACAGGGCCCAGGGAGCCAGGGGCAGCTCCGCCCCTCTTTGCCCTTTGGAGAGCGGAGGGCCGGGGGCGAAAACGGCTTGCGTTGCTTTCCTGAGCCGAGGCGCGTTGGGGCTGTTGTTGGCTGCCCGAGGAGACTTTCCCTTTGCACAATGCAGCTGCCAGAAGCTCGTTTTGGGCCGTCGGTGCCACGAGGCCTCGGCACAGAGCGGCCGAGCTGGCTCAGGGGGCATGGCTGCGGCCTGGGCGCAGAAGGCCTTCGCGCGCCCAATCCTGCTTCCCCGCCAAGGAGAACACGTGGCGAGTGGGTTTCGGGCACCGGAGACCCCCAGCAAAGACACAGGGCCCAGGGAGCCAGGGGCAGCTCCGCCCCTCTTTGCCCTTTGGAGAGCGGAGGGCCGGGGGCGAAAACGGCTTGCGTTGCTTTCCTGAGCCGAGGCGCGTTGGGGCTGTTGTTGGCTGCCCGAGGAGACTTTCCCTTTGCACAATGCAGCTGCCAGAAGCTCGTTTTGGGCCGTCGGTGCCACGGGGCCTTGGCACTGAGCGGCCGAACTGGCTCAGGGGGCATGGCTGCGGCCTGGGGGCAGAAGGCCTTCGCGCGCCCAATCCTGCTTCCCCGCCAAGGAGAACCCGTGGGGAGTGGGTTTCGGGCACCGGAGACCCCCAGCAAGGACACTGGGCCCAGGGAGCCAGTGGCAGCCCCGCCCCGCTTTGCCCTCTGGAGAGCGGAGGGCCGGGGGCGAAAACGGCTTGCGTTGCTTTCCTGAGCCGAGGCGCGTTGGGGCTGTTGTTGGCTGCCCGAGGAGACTTTCCCTTTGCAGAATGCAGCAGCCAGAAGCTCGTTTTGGGCCGTTGGTGCGACGGGGTCTCGGCGATGATAGGCCGAGGTGGCTCAGGGGTCATGGTTGGGGCGTGGGCCCAGAAGGTCTTCGAGCGCCCAATCCTGCTTCCCCGCCAAGGAGAACCCGTGGGGAGTGGGTTTCGGGCACTGGAGACCCCCAGCAAAGCAGCAGGGCCCAGGGAGCCAGGGGCAGCCCCGCCCCGCTTTGCCCTCTGGAGAGCAGAGGGCGGGGGGCGAAAACGGCTTGCGTTGCTTTCCTGAGCCGAGGCGCGTTGGGGCTGTTGTTGGCTGCCCGAGGAGACTTTCCCTTTGCACAATGCAGCTGCCAGAAGCTCGTTTTGGGCCGTCGGTGCAACGGGGCCTCGGCACAGAGCGGCCGTGCTGGCTCAGGGGGCATGGCTGCGGCCTGGGCGCAGAAGGCCTTCGCGCGCCCAGTCCTGCTTCCCCGCCAAGGAGAACCCGTCGGGAGTGGTTTTCGGGCACCGGAGACCCCCAGCACAGCAGCAGGGCCTAGGGAGCCAGGGGCAGCCCTGCACCGCTTATCCCTCTGGAGAGCGGAGGGCCGGGACGAAAACGGCTTACGTTGCTTTCCTGAGCCGAGGCGCGTTGGGGCTGTTGTTGGCTGCCCGAGGAGACTTTCCCTTTGCACAAGGCAGCTGCCAGAAGCTCGTTTTGGGCCGTCGGTGCCACGGGGCCTCAGCACTGAGCGGCCGAGATGGCTCAGGGGGCATGGCTGCGGCCTGGGCGCAGAAGGCCTTCGCGCGCCCAATCCTGCTTCCCCGCCAAGGAGAACCCGTCGGGAGTGGGTTTTGGGCACCGGAGACCCCCAGCACAGCAGCAGGGCCTAGGGGGCCAGGGGCAGCCCTGCACCGCTTGGCCCTCTGGAGAGCGGAGGGCGGGTGGCGAAAACGGCTTGCGTTGCTTTCATGAGCCTAGGCGCATTCGGGCTGTTGTTGGCTGCCCGAGGAGACTTTCCCTTTGCAAAATGCAGCCTCCAGAAGCTCGTTTTGGGCCGTCGGTGCGACGGGGCCTCGGCGATGAGCGGCCGAGGTGGCTCAGGGGGCATGGTTGGGGCGTGGGCCCAGAAGGTCTTCGAGCGCCCAATCCTGCTTCCCCGCCAAGGAGAACCCGTCGGGAGTTGGTTTCGGGTACCGGAGACCCCTAGCACAGCAGCAGGGCCTAGGGAGCCATGGGCAGCCCTGCACCGCTTGGCCCTCTGGAGAGCGGAGGGCCGGGGGCAAAAACGGCTTGCGTTGCTTTCCTGAGCCGAGGCGCGTTGGGGCTGTTGTTGGCTGCCCGAGGAGATTTTCCCTTTGCACAATGCAGCCGCCAGAAGCTCGTTTTGGGCCGTCGGTGCGACGGGGCCTCGGCGATGAGCGGCCGAGCTGGCTCAGGGGGCATGGTTGGGGCGTGGGCCCAGAAGGTCTTCGAGCGCCCAATCCTGCTTCCCCGCCAAGGAGAACCCGTGGGGAGTGGGTTTCGGGCACCGGAGACCCCCAGCAAAGCAGCAGGGCCCAGGGAGCCAGGGGCAGCCCCGCACCGCTTTGCCCTCTGGAGAGCGGAGGGCCGGGGGCGAAAACGGCTTGCGTTGCTTTCCTGAGCCAAGGCGCGTTGGGGCTGTTGTTGGCTGCCCGAGGAGACTTTTCCTTTGCACAATGCAGCTGCCAGAAGCTCGTTTTGGGCCGTCGGTGCCACGGGGCCATGGCACTGAGCGGCCGAACTGGCTCAGAGGGCATGGCTGCGGCCTGGCGGCATAAGGCCTTCGCGCGCCCACTCCTGCTTCCCCGCCAAGGAGAACCCGTGGGGAGTGGGTTTCGGGCACCGGAGACCCCCAGCAAGGACACAGGGCCCAGAGAGCCAGGGGCAGCCCCGCCCCGCTTTGCCCTCTGGAGAGTAAAGGGCCGGGGGCGTAAATGGCTTGCGTTGCTTTCCTGAGCCTAGGCGCGTTGGGGCTGTTGTTGGCTGCCCGAGGAGACTTTCCCTTTGCACAAGGCAGCTGCCAGAAGCTCGTTTTGGGCCGTCGGTGCCACGGGGCCTCGGCACAGAGCGGCCGTGCTGGCTCAGGGGGCATGGCTGCGGCCTGGGCGCAGAAGGCCTTCGCGCGCCCAATCCTGCTTCCCCACCAAGGAGAACCCGTCGGGAGTGGGTTTCGGGCACCGGAGACCCCCAGCACAGCAGCAGGGCCTGGGGGCCAGGGGCAGCCCTGCACCGCTTGGCCCTCTGGAGAGCGGAGGCCGGGGGGCGAAAACGGCTTGCGTTGCTTTCATGAGCCTAGGCGCATTCGGGCTGTTGTTGGCTGCCCGAGGAGACTTTCCCTTTGCAAAATGCAGCCGCCAGAAGCTCGTTTTGGGCCGTCGGTGCGACGGGGCCTCGGCGATGAGCGGCCGAGGTGGCTCAAGGGGCATGGTTGGGGCGTGGACCCAGAAGGATTTCGCGCGCCCAATCCTGCTTCCCCGCCAAGGAGAACCCGTGGGGAGGGGGTTTCGGGCACCGGAGAACCCCAGCAAAGACACAGGGCCCAGGGAGCCAGGGGCAGCCCTGCCCCGCTTTGCCCTCTGGAGAGTGGAGGGCCGGGGGCGAAAACGGCTTGCGTTGCTTTCCTGAGCCGAGGCGCGTTGGGGCTGTTTTTGGATGCCCGAGGAGACTTTCCCTTTGCACAAGGCAGCTGCCAAAAGCTCGTTTAGGGCCGTAGGTGCAACTGGGCCTCGGCGCTGAGCGGCCGAGCTGGCTCAGGGGGCATGGCTGCGGCCTGGGCTCAGAAGGCCTTCGCGCGCCCAATCCTGCTTCCCCACCAAGGAGAACCCGTCGGGAGTGGGTTTCGGGCACCGGAGACCCCCAGCACAGCAGCAGGGCCTAGGGAGCCAGGGGCAGCCCTGCACCGCTTGGCCCTCTGGAGAGCGGAGGGCGGGGGGCGAAAACGGCTTGCGTTGCTTTCCTGAGCCGAGGCGCGTTGGGGCTGTTGTTGGCTGCCCAAGGAGATTTTCCCTTTGCACAATGCAGCCCCCAGAAGCTCGTTTTGGGCCGTCGGTGCGACGGGGCCTCGGCGATGAGCGGCCGAGGTGGCTCAGGGGGCATGGTTGGGGCGTGGGCCCAGAAGGTCTTCGAGCGCCCAATCCTGCTTCCCCGCCAAGGAGAACCCGTGGGGAGTGGGTTTCGGGCACCGGAGACCCCCAGCAAAGCAGCAGGGCCCAGGGAGCCAGGGGCAGCCCCGCACCGATTTGCCCTCTGGAGAGCGGAGGGCCGGGGGCGAAAACGGCTTGCGTTGCTTTCCTGAGCCGAGGCGCGTTGGGGCTGTTGTTGGCTGCCGGAGGAGACTTTCCCTTTGCAGAACGCAGCCGCCAGAAGCTCGTTCTGGCCCGTCGGTGCGACGGGCGCTCGGCGATGGGCGGCCGAGGTGGCTCAGGGGGCATGGTTGGGGCGTGGGCCCAGAAGGATTTCGCGCGCCCAATCCTGCTTCCCCGCCAAGGAGAACCCGAGGGGAGGGGGTTTCGGGCACCGGAGAACCCCAGCAAAGACACAGGGCCCAGGGAGCCAGGGGCAGCCCTGCCCCGCATTGCCCTCTGGAGAGCGGAGGGCCAGGGTCGAAAACGGCTTGTGTTGCATTCCTGAGCCGAGGCGCGTTGGGGCTGTTGTTGGCTGCCCGAGGAGACTTTCCCTTTGCACAATGCAGCCGCCAGAAGCACCTTTTGGGCCGTCGGTGCGACGGGGCCTCGGCGATGAGCGGCCGAGGTGGCTCAGGTTGCATGGTTTGGGCCTGGGCCCAGAAGGTCTTCGAGCGCCCAATCCTGCTTCCCCGCCAAGGAGAACCCGTGGGGAGTTGGTTTCGGGCACCGGAGACCCCTAGCACAGCAGCAGGGCCTAGGGAGCCAGGGGCAGCCCTGCACCGCTTGGCCCTCTGGAGAGCGGAGGGCCGGGGGCAAAAACGGCTTGCGTTGCTTTCCTGAGCCGAGGCGCGTTGGGGCTGTTGTTGGCTGCCCGAGGAGACTTTCCCTTTGCACAATGCAGCTGCCAGAAGCTCGTTTTGGGCCGTCGGTGCGACGGGGCCTCGGCGCAGAGCGGCTGAGCTGGCTCAGGCGGCATGGCTGCGGCCTGGGCGCAGAAGGCCTTCGAGCGCCCAATCCTGCTTCCCCGCCAAGAAGAACCCGTGGGGAGTGGGTTTCGGGCACCGGAGACCCCCTGCAAAGACACAGGGCCCAGGGAGCCAGGGGCAGCTCCGCCCCTCTTTGCCCTTTGGAGAGCGGAGGGCCGGGGGCGAAAACGGCTTGCGTTGCTTTCCTGAGCCGAGGCGCGTTGGGGCTGTTGTTGGCTGCCCGAGGAGACTTTCCCTTTGCACAATGCAGCTGCCAGAAGCTCGTTTTGGGCCGTCGGTGCCACGAGGCCTCGGCACAGAGCGGGCGAGCTGGCTCAGGGGGCATGGCTGCGGCCTGGGCGCAGAAGGCCTTCGCGCGCCCAATCCTGCTTCCCCGCCAAGGAGAACACGTGGCGAGTGGGTTTCGGGCACCGGAGACCCCCAGCAAAGACACAGGGCCCAGGGAGCCAGGGGCAGCTCCGCCCCTCTTTGCCCTTTGGAGAGCGGAGGGCCGGGGGCGAAAAAGGCTTGCGTTGCTTTCCTGAGCCGAGGCGCGTTGGGGCTGTTGTTGGCTGCCCGAGGAGACTTTCCCTTTGCACAATGCAGCTGCCAGAAGCTCGTTTTGGGCCGTCGGTGCCACGGGGCCTTGGCACTGAGCGGCCGAACTGGCTCAGGGGGCATGGCTGCGGCCTGGGGGCAGAAGGCCTTCGCGCGCCCAATCCTGCTTCCCCGCCAAGGAGAACCCGTGGGGAGTGGGTTTCGGGCACCGGAGACCCCCAGCAAGGACACTGGGCCCAGGGAGCCAGTGGCAGCCCCGCCCCGCTTTGCCCTCTGGAGAGCGGAGGGCCGGGGGCGAAAACGGCTTGCGTTGCTTTCCTGAGCCGAGGCGCGTTGGGGCTGTTGTTGGCTGCCCGAGGAGACTTTCCCTTTGCAGAATGCAGCAGCCAGAAGCTCGTTTTGGGCCGTTGGTGCGACGGGGTCTCGGCGATGATAGGCCGAGGTGGCTCAGGGGTCATGGTTGGGGCGTGGGCCCAGAAGGTCTTCGAGCGCCCAATCCTGCTTCCCCGCCAAGGAGAACCCGTGGGGAGTGGGTTTCGGGCACTGGAGACCCCCAGCAAAGCAGCAGGGCCCAGGGAGCCAGGGGCAGCCCCGCCCAGCTTTGCCCTCTGGAGAGCGGAGGGCCGGGGTCGAAAACGGCTTGCGTTGCTTTCCTGAGCCGAGGCGCGTTGGGGCTGTTGTTGGCTGCCCGAGGAGACTTTCCCTTTGCACAATGCAGCCGCCAGAAGCTCGTTTTGGGCCGTCGGTGCGACGGGGCCTCGGCGCTGAGCGGCCGAACTGCTCAGGGGGCATGGCTGGGGCGTGGGCGTAGAAGGACTTCGCGCGCCCAATCCTGCTTCCCCGCCAAGGAAACCCGTGGGGAGTGTGTTTCGGGCATCGGAGACCCCCAGCAAAGCAGCAGGGCCCAGGGAGCCAGGGGCAGCCCCGCCCCGCTTTGCCCTCTGGAGGGCAGAGGGCCGGGGGCGAAAAGGGCTTGCGTTGCTTTCATGAGCCGAGGCGCGTTGGGGCTGTTGTTGGCTGCCGGAGGAGACTTTCCCTTTGCAGAACGCAGCCGCCAGAAGCTCGTTTTGGGCCGTCGGTGCGACGGGCCCTCGGCGATGGGCGGCCGAGGTGGCTCCGGGGGCATGGTTGGGGCGTGGGCGCAGAAGGACTTCGCGCACCCAATCCTGCTTCCCCGCCAAGGAGAACCCGTGGGGAGGGGGTTTCGGGCACCGGAGAACCCCAGCAAAGACACAGGGCCCAGGGAGCCAGGGGCAGCCCTGCCCCGCTTTGCCGTCTGGAGAGCGGAGGGCCAGGGTCGAAAACGGCTTGCGTTGCATTCCTGAGCCGAGGCGCGTTGGGGCTGTTGTTGGCTGCCCGAGGAGACTTTCCCTTTGCACAATGCAGCCGCCAGAAGCACCTTTTGGGCCGTCGGTGCGACGGGGCCTCGGCGATGAGCGGCCGAGGTGGCTCAGGGGGCATTGTTTGGGCCTGGGCCCAGAAGGTCTTCGAGCGCCCAATCCTGCTTCCCCGCCAAGGAGAACCCGTCGGGAGTTGGTTTCGGGCACCGGAGACCCCTAGCACAGCAGCAGGGCCTAGGGAGCCAGGGGCAGCCCTGCACCGCTTGGCCCTCTGGAGAGCGGAGGGCCGGGGGCAAAAACGGCTTGCTTTGCTTTCCTGAGCCGAGGCGCGTTGGGGCTGTTGTTGGCTGCCCGAGGAGACTTTCCCTTTGCACAATGCAGCTGCCAGAAGCTCGTTTTGGGCCGTCGGTGCGACGGGGCCTCGGCGCAGAGCGGCTGAGCTGGCTCAGGCGGCATGGCTGCGGCCTGGGCGCAGAAGGCCTTCGCGCGCTCAATCCTGCTTCCCCGCCAAGAAGAACCCGTGGGGAGTGGGTTTCGGGCACCGGAGACCCCCTGCAAAGACACAGGGCCCAGGGAGCCAGGGGCAGCTCCGCCCCTCTTTGCCCTTTGGAGAGCGGAGGGCCGGGGGCGAAAACGGCTTGCGTTGCTTTCCTGAGCCGAGGCGCGTTGGGGCTGTTGTTGGCTGCCCGAGGAGACTTTCCCTTTGCACAATGCAGCTGCCAGAAACTCGTTTTGGGCCGTCGGTGCCACGAGGCCGCGGCACAGAGCGGCCGTGCTGGCTCAGGGGGCATGGCTGCGGCCTGGGCGCAGAAGGCCTTAGCGCGCCCAATCCTGCTTCCCCGCCAAGGAGAACACGTGGGGAGTGGGTTTCGGGCACCGGAGACCCCCAGCAAAGACACAGGGCCCAGGGAGCCAGGGGCAGCTCCGCCCCTCTTTGCCCTTTGGAGAGCGGAGGGCCGGGGGCGAAAACGGCTTGCGTTGCTTTCCTGAGCCGAGGCCCGTGGGGGCTGTTGTTGGCTGCCCGAGGAGACTTTCCCTTTGCACAATGCAGCTGCCAGAAGCTCGTTTTGGGCCGTCGGTGCCACGGGGCCTTGGCACTGAGCGGCCGAACTGGCTCAGAGGGCATGGCTGCGGCCTGGGGGCATAAGGCCTTCGCGCGCCCAATCCTGCTTCCCCGCCAAGGAGAACCCGTGGGGAGTGGGTTTCGGGCACCGGAGAGCCCCAGCAAGGACACAGGGCCCAGGGAGCCAGGGGCAGCCCCGCCCCGCTTTGCCCTCTGGAGAGCGGAGGGCCGGGGGCGTAAACGGATTGCGTTGCTTTCATGAGCCTAGGCGCGTTGGGGCTGTTGTTGGCTGCCCGAGGAGACTTTCCCTTTGCACAATGCAGCTGCCAGAAGCTCGTTTTGGGCCGTCGGTTCGACGGGGCCTCGGCGATGAGCGGCCGAGGTGGCTCAGGGGGCATGGTTGGGGCGTGGACCCAGAAGGTCTTCGAGCGCCCAATCCTGCTTCCCCGCCAAGGAGAACCCGTGGGGAGTGGGTTTCGTGCACCGGAGACCCCCAGCAAAGCAGCAGGGCCCAGGGAGCCAGGGGCAGCCCCGCACCGCTTTGCCCTCTGGAGAGCGGAGGGCCGGGGGCGAAAACGGCTTGCGTTGCTTTCCTGAGCCAAGGCGCGTTGGGGCTGTTGTTGGCTGCCCGAGGAGACTTTCCCTTTGCACAATGCAGCTGCCAGAAACTCGTTTTGGGCCGTCGGTGCCACGAGGCCGCGGCACAGAGCGGCCGTGCTGGCTCAAGGGGCATGGCTGCGGCCTGGGCGCAGAAGGCCTTAGCGCGCCCAATCCTGCTTCCCCGCCAAGGAGAACACGTGGGGAGTGGGTTTCGGGCACCGGAGACCCCCAGCAAAGACACAGGGCCCAGGGAGCCAGGGGCAGCTCCGCCCCTCTTTGCCCTTTGGAGAGCGGAGGGCCGGGGGCGAAAACGGCTTGCGTTGCTTTCCTGAGCCGAGGCCCGTGGGGGCTGTTGTTGGCTGCCCGAGGAGACTTTCCCTTTGCACAATGCAGCTGCCAGAAGCTCGTTTTGGGCCGTCGGTGCCACGGGGCCTTGGCACTGAGCGGCCGAACTGGCTCAGAGGGCATGGCTGCGGCCTGGGGGCATAAGGCCTTCGCGCGCCCAATCCTGCTTCCCCGCCAAGGAGAACCCGTGGGGAGTGGGTTTCGGGCACCGGAGAGCCCCAGCAAGGACACAGGGCCCAGGGAGCCAGGGGCAGCCCCGCCCCGCTTTGCCCTCTGGAGAGCGAAGGGCCGTTGGCGTAAACGGATTGCGTTGCTTTCATGAGCCTAGGCGCGTTGGGGCTGTTGTTGGCTGCCCGAGGAGACTTTCCCTTTGCACAATGCAGCTGCCAGAAGCTCGTTTTGGGCCGTCGGTTCGACGGGGCCTCGGCGATGAGCGGCCGAGGTGGCTCAGGGGGCATGGTTGGGGCGTGGACCCAGAAGGTCTTCGAGCGCCCAATCCTGCTTCCCCGCCAAGGAGAACCCGTGGGGAGTGGGTTTCGGGCACCGGAGACCCCCAGCAAAGCAGCAGGGCCCAGGGAGCCAGGGGCAGCCCCGCACCGCTTTGCCCTCTGGAGAGCGGAGGGCCGGGGGCGAAAACGGCTTGCGTTGCTTTCCTGAGCCAAGGCGCGTTGGGGCTGTTGTTGGCTGCCCGAGGAGACTTTCCCTTTGCACAATGCAGCTGCCAGAAGCTCGTTTTGGGCCGTCGGTGCCACGGGGCCTCGGCACAGAGCGGCCGTGCTGGCTCAGGGGGAATGGCTGCGGCCTGGGCGCAGAAGGCCTTCGCGCCCCCAATCCTGCTTCCCCGCCAAGGAGAACCCGTCGGGAGTGGGTTTCGGGCACCGGAGACCCCCAGCACAGCAGCAGGGCCTAGGGAGCCAGGGGCAGCCCTGCCCCGCTTGGCTCTCTGGAGAGCGGAGGGCCAGGTTCGAAAACGGCTTGCGTTGCATTCCTGAGCCGAGGCGCGTTGGGGCTGTTGTTGGCTGCCCGAGGAGACTTTCCCTTTGCACAATGCAGCTGCCAGAAGCTCGTTTTGGGCCGTCGGTGTGACGGGGCCTCGGCGCTGAGCGGCCGAGCTGGCTCAGGGTGCATGGCTGCGGCCTGGGCGCAGAAGGCCTTCGCGCCCCCAATCCTGCTTCCCCGCCAAGGAGATACCGTGGGGAGTGGGTTTCGGGCACCGGAGACCCCCAGCACAGCAGCAGGGCCTAGGGAGCCAGGGGCAGCCCTGCACCGCTTGGCCCTCTGGAGAGCGGAGGGCCGGGGGCAAAAACGGCTTGCGTTGCTTTCCTGAGCCGAGGCGCGTTGGGGCTGTTGTTGGCTGCCCGAGGAGACTTTCCCTTTGCACAATGCAGCTGCCAGAAGCTCGTTTTGGGCCGTCGGTGCGACAGGGCCTCGGCGCTGAGCGGCCGAGCTGGCTCAGGCGGCATGGCTGCGGCCTGGGCGCAGAAGGACGTCGCACGCCCAATCCTGCTTCCCCGCCAAGGAGATCCCGTGCGGAGTGGGTTTCGGGCACCGGAGACCCCCAGCAAAGCAGCAGGGCCCAGGGAGCCAGGGGCAGCCCTGCACCGCTTGGCCCTCTGGAGAGCGGAGGGCCGGGGGCGAAAACGGCTTGCGTTGCTTTCCTGAGCCGAGGCACGTTGGGTCTGTAGTTGGCTGCCCGAGGAGACTTTCCCTTTGCACAATGCAACTGCCAGAAGCTCGTTTTGGGCCGTCGGTGCCACGGGGCCTCGGCACTGAGCGGCCGTGCTGGCAGAGGGGGCATGGCTGCGGCCTGGACGCAGAAGGCCTTCGCGCGCCCAATTCTGCTTCCCCGCAAAGGAGAACCCGTGGGGAGTGGGTTTCGGGCACCGGAGACCCCCAGCAAAGCAGCAGGGACCAGGGAGCCAGGGGCAGCGCCGCCCCTCTTTGCCCTTTGTATAGCGGAAAGCCGGGGGCGAAAACGGCTTGCGTTGCTTTCCTGAGCTGAGGCGCGTTGGGGCTGTTGTTTGCTGCCCGAGGAGACTTTCCCTTTGCACAATGCAGCTGCCAGAAGCTCGTTTTGGGCCGTCGGTTCGACGGGGACTAGGCTCAGAGCGGCCGAGCTGGCTTAGGCGGCATGGCTGCGGCCTGGGCGCAGAAGGCCTTCGCGCGCCCAATCCTGCTTCCCCGCCAAGGAGAACCCGTGGGGAGTGGGTTTCGGGAATCGGAGACCCCCAGCAAAGACACAGGGCCCAGGGAGCAGGGGAAGCCCTGCCCCGCTTTGCCCTCTGGAGAGCGGAGGGCCAGGTTTGAAAACGGCTTGCGTTGCATTCCTGAGCCGAGGCGCGTTGGGGCTGTTGTTGGCTGCCCGAGGAGACTTTCCCTTTGCACAATGCAGCTGCCAGAAGCTCGTTTTGGGCCGTCGGTGCGACGGGGCTTCGGCGCAGAGCGGCCGAGCTGGCTCAGGCGGCATGGCTGCAGCCTGGGCGCAGAAGGCCTTCGCGCCCCCAATCCTGTTTCCCCGACAAGAAGAACCCGTGGGGAGTGTGTTTCGGGCACCGGAGACCCCCAGCAAAGACAGAGGGCCCAGGGAGCCTGGGGCAGCTCCGCCCCTCTTTGCCCATTGGAGAGCGGAGGGCCAGGGGCGAAAACGGCTTGCATTGCTTTCCTGAGCCGAGGCGCGTTGGGGCTGTTGTTGGCTGCCCGAGGAGACTTTCCCTTTGCACAATGCAGCTGCCAGAAGCTCGTTTTGGGCCGTCGGTGCGACGGGGCCTCGGGGCAGAGCGGCCGAGCTGGCTCAGGCGGCATGGCTGCGGCCTGGGCGCAGAAGGCCTTCGCGCGCCCAATTGCTTCCCCGCCAAGAAGAACCCGTGGGGAGTGGGTTTCGGGCACCAGAGACCCCCAGCAAAGACACAGGGCCCAGGGAGCCAGGGGCAGCCCCGCCCCTCTTTGCCCTCTGGAGAGCGGAGGGCCGTGGGCGAAAACGGCTTGCGTTGCTTTCCTGAGCCGAGGCGCGTTGGGGCTGTTGTTGGCTGCCCGAGGAGACTTTCCCTTTGCACAATGCAGCTGCCAGAAGCTCGTTTTGGGCCGTCGGTGCCACGGGGCCTTGGCACTGAGCGGCCGAATTGGCTCAGGGGGCATGGCTGCGTCCTGGGCGCAGAAGGCCTTCGCGCGCCCAATCCTGCATCCCCGCCAAGGAGAACCCGTGGGGAGTGGGTTTCGGGCACTGGAGACCCCCAGCAAGGACACAGGGCCCAGGGAGCCAGGGGCAGCCCCGCCCCGCTTTGCCCTCTGGAGAGCGGTGGGCCGGGGGCGAAAAAGGCTTGCGTTGCTTTCCTGAGCCGAGGCGCGTTGGGGCTGTTGTTGGCTGCCCGAGGAGACTTTCCCTTTGCACAATGCAGCCGCCAGAAGCTCGTTTTGGGCCGTCGGTGCGACGGGGACTCGGCGATGATAGGCCGAGGTGGCTCAGGGGGCATGGTTGGGGCGTGGGCCCAGAAGGTCTTCGAGCGCCCAATCCTGCTTCCCCGCCAAGGAGAACCTGTGGGGAGTGGGTTTCGGGCACCGGAGACCCCCAGCAAAGCAGCAGGGCCCAGGGAGCCAGGGGCAGCCCCGCCCAGCTTTGCCCTCTGGAGAGCAGAGGGCCGGGGGCGAAAACGGCTTGCGTTGCTTTCCTGAGCCGAGGCGCGTTGGGGCTGTTGTTGGCTGCCCGAGGAGACTTTCCCTTTGCACAATGCAGCTGCCAGAAGCTCGTTTTGGGCCGTCGGTGCGACAGGGCCTCGGCGATGAGCGGCCGAGCTGGCTCAGGGGGCATGGCTGCGGCCTGGGCGCAGAAGGCCTTCGCGCGCCCAATCCTGCTTCCCCGCCAAGGATAACGCGGGGGAGTGTGTTTCGGGCATCGGAGACCCCCAGCAAAGCAGCAGGGCCCAGGGAGCCAGGGGCAGCCCCGCCCCGCTTTGACCTCTGGAGAGCGGAGGGCCGCGGGCGAAAACGGCTTGCGTTGCTTTCATGAGCCTAGGCGCATTGGGGCTGTTGTTGGCTGCCCGAGGAGATTTTCCCTTTGCACAATGCAGCCGCCAGAAGCTCGTTTTGGGCCGTCGGTGCGACGGGGCCTCGGCGATGAGCGGCCGAGCTGGCTCAGGGGGCATGGTTTGGGCGTGGGCCCAGAAGGTCTTCGAGCGCCCAATCCTGCTTCCCCGCCAAGGAGAACCCGTCGGGAGTTGGTTTCGGGCACCGGAGACCCCTAGCACAGCAGCAGGGCCTAGGGAGCCAGGGGCAGCCCTGCACCGCTTGGCCCTCTGGAGAGCGGAGGGCCGGGTGCAAAAACGGCTTGCGTTGCTTTCCTGAGCCGAGGCGCGTTGGGGCTGTTGTTGGCTGCCCGAGGAGACTTTCCCTTTGCACAATGCAGCTGCCATAAGCTCGTTTTGGGCCGTCGGTGCCACGGGGCCTCGGCACTGAGCGGCCGAACTGGCTCAGGGGGTATGGCTGCGGCCTGGGCGCAGAAGGCCTTCGCGCGCCCAATCCTGCATCCCCGCCAAGGAGAACCCGTGGGGAGTGGGTTTCGGGCACCGGAGATCCCCAGCAAAGACACAGGGCCCAGGGAGCAGGGGAAGCCCTGTCCCGCTTTGCCCTCTGGAGAGCGGATGGCCAGGTTTGAAAACGGCTTGCGTTGCTTTCCTGAGCCGAGGCGCGTTGGGACTGTTGATTGTTGCCCGAAGAGTCTTTCCCTTTGCCGAATGCAGCTGCCAGGAGCTCGTTTTGGGCCGTCGGTGCTATGGGGCCTCGGCGCTGAGCGGCCGAGCTGGCTCAGGGTGCATGGCTGCGGCCTGGGCGCAGAAGGCCTTCGCGCCCCCAATCCTGCTTCCCCGCCAAGGAGATACCGTGGGGAGTGGGTTTCGGGCACCGAAGACCCCCAGCACAGCAGCAGGGCCTAGGGAGCCAGGGGCAGCCCTGCACCGCTTGGCCCTCTGGAGAGCGGAGGGCCGGGGGCAAAAACGGCTTGCGTTGCTTTCCTGAGCCGAGGCGCGTTGGGGCTGTTGTTGGCTGCCCGAGGAGCCTTTCCCTTTGCACAATGCATTGCCAGAAGCTCGTTTTGGGCCGTCGGTGCGACGGGGCCTCGGGGCAGAGCGGCCGAGCTGGCTCAGGCGGCATGGCTGCGGCCTGGGCGCAGAAGGCCTTCGCGCGCCCAATTGCTTCCCCGCCAAGAAGAACCCGTGGGGAGTGGGTTTCGGGCACCAGAGACCCCCAGCAAAGACACAGGGCCCAGGGAGCCAGGGGCAGCCCCGCTCCTCTTTGCCCTTTGGAGAGCGGAGGGCCGGGGGCGAAAACGGCTTGCTTTGCTTTCCTGAGCCGAGGCGCGTTGGGGCTGTTGTTGGCTGCCCGAGGAGACTTTCCCTTTGCACAATGCAGCTGCCAGAAGCTCGTTTTGGGCCGTCGGTGCCACGGGGCCTTGGCACTGAGCGGCCGAACTGGCTCAGGGGGCATGGCTGCGTCCTGGGCGCAGAAGGCCTTCGCGCGCCCAATCCTGCATCCCCGCCAAGGAGAACCCGTGGGGAGTGGGTTTCGGGCACCGGAGACCCCCAGCAAGGACACAGGGCCCAGGGAGCCAGGGGCAGCCCCGCCCCGCTTTGCCCTCTGGAGAGCGGAGGGCCGGGGGCGAAAACGACTTGCGTTGCTTTCCTGAGCCGAGGCGCGTTGGGGCTGTTGTTGGCTGCCCGAGGAGACTTTCCCTTTGCACAATGCAGCCGCCAGAAGCTCCTTTTGGGCCGTCGGTGCGACGGGGACTCGGCGATGATAGGCCGAGGTGGCTCAGGGGGCATGGTTGGGGCGTGGGCCCAGAAGGTCTTCGAGCGCCCAATCCTGCTTCCCCGCCAAGGAGAACCCGTGGGGAGTGGGTTTCGGGCACCGGAGACCCCCAGCAAATACACAGGGCCCAGGGAGCCAGGGGCAGCCCCGCCCCGCTTTGCCCTCTGGAGAGCGGAGGGCCGGGGGCGAAAACGGCTTGCGTTGCTTTCCTGAGCCGAGGCGCGTTGGGGCTGTTGTTGGCTGCCCGAGGAGACTTTCCCTTTGCACAATGCAGCTGCCAGAAGCTCGTTTTGGGCCGTCGGTGCCACGGGGCCTTGGCACTGAGCGGCCGAACTGGCTCAGGGGGCATGGCTGCGTCCTGGGCGCAGAAGGCCTTCGCGCGCCCAATCCTGCTTCCCCGCCAAGGAGATACCGTGGGGAGTGGGTTTCGGGCACCGAAGACCCCCAGCACAGCAGCAGGGCCTAGGGAGCCAGGGGCAGCCCTGCACCGCTTGGCCCTCTGGAGAGCGGAGGGCCGGGGGCAAAAACGGCTTGCGTTGCTTTCCTGAGCCGAGGCGCGTTGGGGCTGTTGTTGGCTGCCCGAGGAGCCTTTCCCTTTGCACAATGCATTGCCAGAAGCTCGTTTTGGGCCGTCGGTGCGACGGGGCCTCGGGGCAGAGCGGCCGAGCTGGCTCAGGCGGCATGGCTGCGGCCTGGGCGCAGAAGGCCTTCGCGCGCCCAATTGCTTCCCCGCCAAGAAGAACCCGTGGGGAGTGGGTTTCGGGCACCAGAGACCCCCAGCAAAGACACAGGGCCCAGGGAGCCAGGGGCAGCCCCGCCCCTCTTTGCCCTTTGGAGAGCGGAGGGCCGGGGGCGAAAACGGCTTGCTTTGCTTTCCTGAGCCGAGGCGCGTTGGGGCTGTTGTTGGCTGCCCGAGGAGACTTTCCCTTTGCACAATGCAGCTGCCAGAAGCTCGTTTTGGGCCGTCGGTGCCACGGGGCCTTGGCACTGAGCGGCCGAACTGGCTCAGGGGGCATGGCTGCGTCCTGGGCGCAGAATGCCTTCGCGCGCCCAATCCTGCATCCCCGCCAAGGAGAACCCGTGGGGAGTGGGTTTCGGGCACCGGAGACCCCCAGCAAGGACACAGGGCCCAGGGAGCCAGGGGCAGCCCCGCCCCGCTTTGCCCTCTGGAGAGCGGAGGGCCGGGGGCGAAAACGACTTGCGTTGCTTTCCTGAGCCGAGGCGCGTTGGGGCTGTTGTTGGCTGCCCGAGGAGACTTTCCCTTTGCACAATGCAGCCGCCAGAAGCTCCTTTTGGGCCGTCGGTGCGACGGGGACTCGGCGATGATAGGCCGAGGTGGCTCAGGGGGCATGGTTGGGGCGTGGGCCCAGAAGGTCTTCGAGCGCCCAATCCTGCTTCCCCGCCAAGGAGAACCTGTGGGGAGTGGGTTTCGGGCACCGGAGACCCCCAGCAAATACACAGGGCCCAGGGAGCCAGGGGCAGCCCCGCCCCGCTTTGCCCTCTGGAGAGCGGAGGGCCGGGGGCGAAAACGGCTTGCGTTGCTTTCCTGAGCCGAGGCGCGTTGGGGCTGTTGTTGGCTGCCCGAGGAGACTTTCCCTTTGCACAATGCAGCTGCCAGAAGCTCGTTTTGGGCCGTCGGTGCCATGGGGCCTTGGCACTGAGCGGCCGAACTGGCTCAGGGGGCATGGCTGCGTCCTGGGCGCAGAAGGCCTTCGCGCGCCCAATCCTGCATCCCCGCCAAGGAGAACCCGTGGGGAGTGGGTTTCGGGCACCGGAGACCCCCAGCAAGGACACAGGGCCCAGGGAGCCAGGGGCAGCCCCGCCCCGCTTTGCCCTCTGGAGAGCGGTGGGCCGGGGGCGAAAAAGGCTTGCGTTGCTTTCCTGAGCCGAGGCGCGTTGGGGCTGTTGTTGGCTGCCCGAGGAGACTTTCCCTTTGCACAATGCAGCCGCCAGAAGCTCGTTTTGGGCCATCGGTGCGACGGGGACTCGGCGATGATAGGCCGAGGTGGCTCAGGGGGCATGGTTGGGGCGTGGGCCCAGAAGGTCTTCGAGCGCCCAATCCTGCTTCCCCGCCAAGGAGAACCTGTGGGGAGTGGGTTTCGGGCACCGGAGACCCCCAGCAAAGCAGCAGGGCCCAGGGAGCCAGGGGCAGCCCCGCCCAGCTTTGCCCTCTGGAGAGCAGAGGGCCGGGGGCGAAAACGGCTTGCGTTGCTTTCCTGAGCCGAGGCGCGTTGGGGCTGTTGTTGGCTGCCCGAGGAGACTTTCCCTTTGCACAATGCAGCTGCCAGAAGCTCGTTTTGGGCCGTCGGTGCGACAGGGCCTCGGCGATGAGCGGCCGAGCTGGCTCAGGGGGCATGGCTGCGGCCTGGGCGCAGAAGGCCTTCGCGCGCCCAATCCTGCTTCCCCGCCAAGGATAACGCGGGGGAGTGTGTTTCGGGCATCGGAGACCCCCAGCAAAGCAGCAGGGCCCAGGGAGCCAGGGGCAGCCCCGCCCCGCTTTGCCCTCTGGAGAGCGGAGGGCCGCGGGCGAAAACGGCTTGCGTTGCTTTCATGAGCCTAGGCGCATTGGGGCTGTTGTTGGCTGCCCGAGGAGATTTTCCCTTTGCACAATGCAGCCGCCAGAAGCTCGTTTTGGGCCGTCGGTGCGACGGGGCCTCGGCGATGAGCGGCCGAGCTGGCTCAGGGGGCATGGTTTGGGCGTGGGCCCAGAAGGTCTTCGAGCGCCCAATCCTGCTTCCCCGCCAAGGAGAACCCGTCGGGAGTTGGTTTCGGGCACCGGAGACCCCTAGCACAGCAGCAGGGCCTAGGGAGCCAGGGGCAGCCCTGCACCGCTTGGCCCTCTGGAGAGCGGAGGGCCGGGTGCAAAAACGGCTTGCGTTGCTTTCCTGAGCCGAGGCGCGTTGGGGCTGTTGTTGGCTGCCCGAGGAGACTTTCCCTTTGCACAATGCAGCTGCCATAAGCTCGTTTTGGGCCGTCGGTGCCACGGGGCCTCGGCACTGAGCGGCCGAACTGGCTCAGGGGGCATGGCTGCGTCCTGGGCGCAGAAGGCCTTCGCGCGCCCAATCCTGCATCCCCGCCAAGGAGAACCCGTGGGGAGTGGGTTTCGGGCACCGGAGATCCCCAGCAAAGACACAGGGCCCAGGGAGCAGGGGAAGCCCTGTCCAGCTTTGCCCTCTGGAGATCGGAGGGCCAGGTTTGAAAACGGCTTGCGTTGCTTTCCTGAGCCGAGGCGCGTTGGGACTGTTGATTGTTGCCCGAAGAGTCTTTCCCTTTGCCGAATGCAGCTGCCAGGAGCTCGTTTTGGGCCGTCGGTGCTATGGGGCCTCGGCGCTGAGCGGCCGAGCTGGCTCAGGGTGCATGGCTGCGGCCTGGGCGCAGAAGGCCTTCGCGCCCCCAATCCTGCTTCCCCGCCAAGGAGATACCGTGGGGAGTGGGTTTCGGGCACCGAAGACCCCCAGCACAGCAGCAGGGCCTAGGGAGCCAGGGGCAGCCCTGCACCGCTTGGCCCTCTGGAGAGCGGAGGGCCGGGGGCAAAAACGGCTTGCGTTGCTTTCCTGAGCCGAGGCGCGTTGGGGCTGTTGTTGGCTGCCCGAGGAGCCTTTCCCTTTGCACAATGCATTGCCAGAAGCTCGTTTTGGGCCGTCGGTGCGACGGGGCCTCGGGGCAGAGCGGCCGAGCTGGCTCAGGCGGCATGGCTGCGGCCTGGGCGCAGAAGGCCTTCGCGCGCCCAATTGCTTCCCCGCCAAGAAGAACCCGTGGGGAGTGGGTTTCGGGCACCAGAGACCCCCAGCAAAGACACAGGGCCCAGGGAGCCAGGGGCAGCCCCGCCCCTCTTTGCCCTTTGGAGAGCGGAGGGCCGGGGGCGAAAACGGCTTGCTTTGCTTTCCTGAGCCGAGGCGCGTTGGGGCTGTTGTTGGCTGCCCGAGGAGACTTTCCCTTTGCACAATGCAGCTGCCAGAAGCTCGTTTTGGGCCGTCGGTGCCACGGGGCCTTGGCACTGAGCGGCCGAACTGGCTCAGGGGGCATGGCTGCGTCCTGGGCGCAGAAGGCCTTCGCGCGCCCAATCCTGCATCCCCGCCAAGGAGAACCCGTGGGGAGTGGGTTTCGGGCACCGGAGACCCCCAGCAAGGACACAGGGCCCAGGGAGCCAGGGGCAGCCCCGCCCCGCTTTGCCCTCTGGAGAGCGGAGGGCCGGGGGCGAAAACGACTTGCGTTGCTTTCCTGAGCCGAGGCGCGTTGGGGCTGTTGTTGGCTGCCCGAGGAGACTTTCCCTTTGCACAATGCAGCCGCCAGAAGCTCCTTTTGGGCCGTCGGTGCGACGGGGACTCGGCGATGATAGGCCGAGGTGGCTCAGGGGGCATGGTTGGGGCGTGGGCCCAGAAGGTCTTCGAGCGCCCAATCCTGCTTCCCCGCCAAGGAGAACCCGTGGGGAGTGGGTTTCGGGCACCGGAGACCCCCAGCAAATACACAGGGCCCAGGGAGCCAGGGGCAGCCCCGCCCCGCTTTGCCCTCTGGAGAGCGGAGGGCCGGGGGCGAAAACGGCTTGCGTTGCTTTCCTGAGCCGAGGCGCGTTGGGGCTGTTGTTGGCTGCCCGAGGAGACTTTCCCTTTGCACAATGCAGCTGCCAGAAGCTCGTTTTGGGCCGTCGGTGCCACGGGGCCTTGGCACTGAGCGGCCGAACTGGCTCAGGGGGCATGGCTGCGTCCTGGGCGCAGAAGGCCTTCGCGCGCCCAATCCTGCATCCCCGCCAAGGAGAACCCGTGGGGAGTGGGTTTCGGGCACCGGAGACCCCCAGCAAGGACACAGGGCCCAGGGAGCCAGGGGCAGCCCCGCCCCGCTTTGCCCTCTGGAGAGCGGTGGGCCGGGGGCGAAAAAGGCTTGCGTTGCTTTCCTGAGCCGAGGCGCGTTGGGGCTGTTGTTGGCTGCCCGAGGAGACTTTCCCTTTGCACAATGCAGCTGCCAGAAGCTCGTTTTGGGCCGTCGGTGCGACAGGGCCTCGGCGATGAGCGGCCGAGCTGGCTCAGGGGGCATGGCTGCGGCCTGGGCGCAGAAGGCCTTCGCGCGCCCAATCCTGCTTCCCCGCCAAGGATAACGCGGGGGAGTGTGTTTCGGGCATCGGAGACCCCCAGCAAAGCAGCAGGGCCCAGGGAGCCAGGGGCAGCCCCGCCCCGCTTTGACCTCTGGAGAGCGGAGGGCCGCGGGCGAAAACGGCTTGCGTTGCTTTCATGAGCCTAGGCGCATTGGGGCTGTTGTTGGCTGCCCGAGGAGATTTTCCCTTTGCACAATGCAGCCGCCAGAAGCTCGTTTTGGGCCGTCGGTGCGACGGGGCCTCGGCGATGAGCGGCCGAGCTGGCTCAGGGGGCATGGTTTGGGCGTGGGCCCAGAAGGTCTTCGAGCGCCCAATCCTGCTTCCCCGCCAAGGAGAACCCGTGGGGAGTGGGTTTCGGGCACCGGAGATCCCCAGCAAAGACACAGGGCCCAGGGAGCAGGGGAAGCCCTGTCCAGCTTTGCCCTCTGGAGAGCAGAGGGCCAGGTTTGAAAACGGCTTGCGTTGCTTTCCTGAGCCGAGGCGCGTTGGGACTGTTGATTGTTGCCCGAAGAGTCTTTCCCTTTGCCGAATGCAGCTGCCAGGAGCTCGTTTTGGGCCGTCGGTGCTATGGGGCCTCGGCGCTGAGCGGCCGAGCTAGCTCAGGGTGCATGGCTGCGGCCTGGGCGCAGAAGGCCTTCGCGCCCCCAATCCTGCTTCCCCGCCAAGGAGATACCGTGGGGAGTGGGTTTCGGGCACCGAAGACCCCCAGCACAGCAGCAGGGCCTAGGGAGCCAGGGGCAGCCCTGCACCGCTTGGCCCTCTGGAGAGCGGAGGGCCGGGGGCAAAAACGGCTTGCGTTGCTTTCCTGAGCCGAGGCGCGTTGGGGCTGTTGTTGGCTGCCCGAGGAGACTTTCCCTTTGCACAATGCATTGCCAGAAGCTCGTTTTGGGCCGTCGGTGCGACGGGGCCTCGGGGCAGAGCGGCCGAGCTGGCTCAGGCGGCATGGCTGCGGCCTGGGCGCAGAAGGCCTTCGCGCGCCCAATTGCTTCCCCGCCAAGAAGAACCCGTGGGGAGTGGGTTTCGGGCACCAGAGACCCCCAGCAAAGACACAGGGCCCAGGGAGCCAGGGGCAGCCCCGCCCCTCTTTGCCCTTTGGAGAGCGGAGGGCCGGGGGCGAAAACGGCTTGCTTCGCTTTCCTGAGCCGAGGCGCGTTGGGGCTGTTGTTGGCTGCCCGAGGAGACTTTCCCTTTGCACAATGCAGCTGCCAGAAGCTCGTTTTGGGCCGTCGGTGCCACGGGGCCTTGGCACTGAGCGGCCGAACTGGCTCAGGGGGCATGGCTGCGTCCTGGGCGCAGAAGGCCTTCGCGCGCCCAATCCTGCATCCCCGCCAAGGAGAACCCGTGGGGAGTGGGTTTCGGGCACCGGAGACCCCCAGCAAGGACACAGGGCCCAGGGAGCCAGGGGCAGCCCCGCCCCGCTTTGCCCTCTGGAGAGCGGAGGGCCGGGGGCGAAAACGACTTGCGTTGCTTTCCTGAGCCGAGGCGCGTTGGGGCTGTTGTTGGCTGCCCGAGGAGACTTTCCCTTTGCACAATGCAGCCGCCAGAAGCTCCTTTTGGGCCGTCGGTGCGACGGGGACTCGGCGATGATAGGCCGAGGTGGCTCAGGGGGCATGGTTGGGGCGTGGGCCCAGAAGGTCTTCGAGCGCCCAATCCTGCTTCCCCGCCAAGGAGAACCCGTGGGGAGTGGGTTTCGGGCACCGGAGACCCCCAGCAAAACAGCAGGGCCCAGGGAGCCAGGGGCAGCCCCGCCCCGCTTTGCCCTCTGGAGAGCGGAGGGCCGGGGGCGAAAACGGCTTGCGTTGCTTTCCTGAGCCGAGGCGCGTTGGGGCTGTTGTTGGCTGCCCGAGGAGACTTTCCCTTTGCACAATTCAGCTGCCAGAAGCTCGTTTTGGGCCGTCGGTGCGACAGGGCCTCGGCGCTGAGCGGCCGAGCTGGCTCAGGGGGCATGGCTGCGGCCTGGGCGCAGAAGGCCTTCGCGCGCCCAATCCTGCTTCCCCGCCAAGGAGATCCCGTGCGGAGTGGGTTTCGCGCACCGGAGACCCCCAGCACAGCAGCAGGGCCTAGGGAGCCAGCGGCAGCCCTGCACCGCTTGGCCCTCTGGAGAGCGGAGGGCCGGGGGCGAAAACGGCTTGCGTTGCTTTCCTGAACCGAGGCACGTTGGGTCTGTAGTTGGCTGCCCGAGGAGACTTTCCCTTTGCACAATGCAACTGCCAGAAGCTCGTTTTGGGCCGTCGGTGCCACGGGGCCTCGGCACTGAGCGGTTGTGCTGGTACAGGGGGCATGGCTGCGGCCTGGGCGCAGAAGGCCTTCGCGCGCCCAATTCTGCTTCCCCGCAAAGGAGAACCCCTGGGGAGTGGGTTTCGGGCACCGGAGACCCCCAGCAAAGCAGCAGGGACCAGGGAGCCAGGGGCAGCCCCGCCCCTCTTTGCCCTTTGTATAGCGGAAAGCCGTGGGCGAAAACGACTTGCGTTGCTTTCCTGAACCGAGGCACGTTGGGTCTGTAGTTGGCTGCCCGAGGAGACTTTCCCTTTGCACAATGCAGCTGCCAGAAGCTCGTTTTGGGCCGTCGGTGCCACGGGGCCTCGGCAATGACCGGCCGAGCTGGCTAAGGGGGCATGGCTGCGGCCTGGGCGCAGAAGGCCTTCGCGCGCTCAATCCTGCTTCCCCGCCAAGGAGATCCCGTGGGGAGTGGGTTTCGGGCACCGGAGACCCCCAGCAAAGACACAGGGCCCAGGGAGCCAGGGGCAGCCCCGCCCCGCTTTGCCCTCTGGAGTGCGGAGGGCCGGGGGCGAAAACGGCTTGCGTTGCTTTCCTGAGCTGAGGCGTGTTGGGGCTGTTGTTGGCTGCCCGAGGAGACCTTCCCTTTGCACAATGCAGCCGCCAGAAGCTCGTTTTGGGCCGTCGGTGCGACGGGGCCTCAGCGCTGAGAGGCAGAGCTGGCGCAGGGCGCATGGCTGCGGCCTGGGCGCAGAAGGCCTTCGCGCGCCCAATCCTGCTTCCCCGCCAAGGAGAACCCGTGGGGATTGGTTTCGGGAATCGGAGACCCCCAGCAAATACACAGGGCCCAGGGAGCCAGGGGCAGCCCCGCCCCGCGTTGCCCTCTGGAGAGCGGAGGGCCGGGGGCGAAAACGGCTTGCGTTGCTTTCCTGAGCAAAGACGCGTTGGGGCTGTTGTTGGCTGCCCGAGGAGACTTTCCCTTTGCAGAATGAAGCTGCCAGAAGCTCGTTTTGGGCCGTAGGTGCGACGGGGCCTCGGCGCTGAGCGGCCGAACTGGCTCAGGTGGCATGGCTGGGGCGTGGGCGTAGAAGGACTTCGAGCGCCCAATCCTGCTTCCCCGCCAAGGATAACGCGTGGGGAGTGTGTTTCGGGCATCGGAGACCCCCAGCACAGCAGCAGGGCCCAGGGAGCCAGGGGCAGCCCCGCCCCGCTTTGCCCTCTGGAGAGCGGAGGGCCGCGGGCGAAAACGGCTTGCGTTGCTTTCCTGAGCCGAGGCGCGTTGGGGCTGTTGTTGGCTGCCCGAGGAGACTTTCCCTTTGCACAATGCAGCTGCCAGAAGCTCGTTTTGGGCCGTCGGTGCCACGGGGCCTCGGCACTGAGCGGCCGAACTGGCTCAGGGGGCATGGCTGCGGCCTGGGCGCAGAAGGCCTTCGCGCGCCCAATCCTGCATCCCCGCCAAGGAGAACCCGTGGGGAGTGGGTTTCGGGCACCGGAGATCCCCAGCAAAGACACAGGGCCCAGGGAGCAGGGGAAGCCCTGTCCCGCTTTGCCCTCTGGAGAGCGGAGGGCCAGGTTTGAAAACGGCTTGCGTTGCATTCCTGAGCCGAGGCACATTGGGGCTGTTGTTGGCTGCCCAAGGAGACTTTCCCTTTGCACAATGCAGCTGCCAGAAGCTTGTTTTGGGCCGTCGGTGCGACGGGGCCTCGGCAATGACCGGCCGAGCTGGCTCAGGGTGCATGGCTGCGGCCTGGGCGCAGAAGGCCTTCGCGCCCCCAATCCTGCTTCCCCGCCAAGGAGATACCGTGGGGAGTGGGTTTCGGGCACCGAAGACCCCCAGCACAGCAGCAGGGCCTAGGGAGCCAGGGGCAGCCCTGCACCGCTTGGCCCTCTGGAAAGCGGAGGGCCGGGGGCAAAAACGGCTTGCGTTGCTTTCCTGAGCCGAGGCGCGTTGGGGCTGTTGTTGGCTGCCCGAGGAGCCTTTCCCTTAGCACAATGCAGCTGCCAGAAGCTCGTTTTGGGCCGTCGGTGCGACGGGGCCTCGGGGCAGAGCGGCCGAGCTGGCTCAGGCGGCATGGCTGCGGCCTGGGCGCAGAAGGCCTTCGCGCGCCCAATTGCTTCCCCGCCAAGAAGAACCCGTGGGGAGTGGGTTTCGGGCACCAGAGACCCCCAGCAAAGACACAGGGCCCAGGGAGCCAGGGGCAGCCCCGCCCCTCTTTGCCCTTTGGAGAGCGGAGGGCCGGGGGCGAAAACGGCTTGCTTTGCTTTCCTGAGCCGAGGCGCGTTGGGGCTGTTGTTGGCTGCCCGAGGAGACTTTCCCTTTGCACAATGCAGCTGCCAGAAGCTCGTTTTGGGCCGTCGGTGCCACGGGGCCTTGGCACTGAGCGGCCGAACTGGCTCAGGGGGCATGGCTGCGTCCTGGGCGCAGAAGGCCTTCGCGCGCCCAATCCTGCATCCCCGCCAAGGAGAACCCGTGGGGAGTGGGTTTCGGGCACCGGAGACCCCCAGCAAGGACACAGGGCCCAGGGAGCCAGGGGCAGCCCCGCCCCGCTTTGCCCTCTGGAGAGAGGAGGGCCGGGGGCGAAAACGACTTGCGTTGCTTTCCTGAGCCGAGGCGCGTTGGGGCTGTTGTTGGCTGCCCGAGGAGACTTTCCCTTTGCACAATGCAGCCGCCAGAAGCTCCTTTTGGGCCGTCGGTGCGACGGGGACTCGGCGATGATAGGCCGAGGTGGCTCAGGGGGCATGGTTGGGGCGTGGGCCCAGAAGGTCTTCGCGCGCCCAATCCTGCTTCCCCGCCAAGGAGAACCCGTCGGGAGTTGGTTTCGGGCACCGGAGACCCCTAGCACAGCAGCAGGGCCTAGGGAGCCAGGGGCAGCCCTGCACCGCTTTGCCCTCTGGAGAGCGGAGGGCCGGGGGCAAAAACGGCTTGCGTTGCTTTCCTGAGCCGAGGCGCGTTGGGGCTGTTGTTGGCTGCCCGAGGAGACTTTCCCTTTGCACAATGCAGCTGCCAGAAGCTTGTTTTGGGCCGTCGGTGCGACGGGGACTCGGCGATGATAGGCCGAGGTGGCTCAGGGGGCATGGTTGGGGCGTGGGCCCAGAAGGTCTTCGAGCGCCCAATCCTGCTTCCCCGCCAAGGAGAACCCGTGGGGAGTGGGTTTCGGGCACCGGAGACCCCCAGCAAAGACAGAGGGCCCAGGGAGCCAGGGGCAGCTCCGCCCCTCTTTGCCCATTGGAGAGCAGATGGCCGGGGGCGAAAACGGCTTGCGTTGCTTTCCTGAGCCGAGGCGCGTTGGGGCTGTTGTTGGCTGCCCGAGGAGACTTTCCCTTTGCACAATGCAGCTGCCAGAAACTCGTTTTGGGCCGTCGGTGCGACGGGGCCTCGGGGCAGAGCGGCCGAGCTGGCTCAGGCGGCATGGCTGCGGCCTGGGCGGAGAAGGCCTTCGTGCGCCCAATTGCTTCCCCGCCAAGAAGAACCCGTGGGGAGTGGGTTTCGGGCACCAGAGACCCCCAGCAAAGACACAGGGCCCAGGGAGCCAGGGGCAGCCCCGCCCCTCTTTGCCCTTTGGAGAGCGGAGGGCCGGGGGCGAAAAAGGCTTGCGTTGCTTTCCTGAGCCGAGGCGCGTTGGGGCTGGTGTTGGCTGCCCGAGGAGACTTTCCCTTTGCACAATGCAGCCGCCAGAAGCTCGTTTTGGGCCGTCGCTGCCACGGGGCCTTGGCACTGAGCGGCCGAACTGGCTCAGGGGGCATGGCTGCGTCCTGGGCGCAGAAGGCCTTCGCGCGCCCAATCCTGCATCCCCGCCAAGGAGAACCCGTGGGGAGTGGGTTTCGGGCACCGGAGACCCCCAGCAAGGACACAGGGCCCTGGGAGCCAGGGGCAGCCCCGCCCCGCTTTGCCCTCTGGAGAGCGGAGGGCCGGGGGCGAAAAAGGCTTGCGTTGCTTTCCTGAGCCGAGGCGCGTTGGGGCTGTTGTTGGCTGCCCGAGGAGACTTTCCCTTTGCACAATGCAACTGCCAGAAGCTCGTTTTGGGCCGTCGGTGCCACGGGGCCTCGGCTCTGAGCGGCTGTGCTGGTACAGGGGACATGGCTGCGGCCTGGGCGCAGAAGGCCTTCGCGCGCCCAATTCTGCTTCCCCGCCAAGGAGAACCCGTGGGGAGGGGGTTTCGGGCACCGGAGACCCCCAGCAAAGCAGCAGGGCCCAGGGAGCCAGGGGCAGCGCCGCCCCTCTTTGCCCTTTGAATAGCGGAAAGCCGGGGGCGAAAACGGCTTGCGTTGCTTTCCTGAGCCGAGGCGCGTTGGGGCTGTTGTTGGCTGCCCGAGGAGACTTTCCCTATGCACAATGCAGCTGCCAGAAGCTCGTTTTGGGCCGTCGGTGCCACGGGGCCTTGGCACTGAGCGGCCGAGCTGGCTCTGGGGGCATGGCTGCGGCCTGGGCGCAGAAGGCCTTCGCGCGCCCAATCCTGCATCCCCGCCAAGGAGAACCCGTGGGGAGTGGGTTTCGGGCACCGGAGACCCCCAGCAGGGACACAGGGCCCCGGGAGCCAGGGGCAGCCCCGCCCCGCTTTGCCCTCTGGAGAGCGGAGGGCCGGGGGCAAAAACGGCTTGCGTTGCTTTCCTGAGCCGAGGCGCGTTGGGGCTGTTGTTGGCTGCCCGAGGAGACTTTCCCTTTGCAGAATGCAGCCGCCAGAAGCTCATTTTGGGCCGTCGGTGCGACGGGGACTCGGCGATGATAGGCCGAGGTGGCTCAGGGGGCATGGTTGGGGCGTGGGCCCAGAAGGTCTTCGAGCGCCCAATCCTGCTTCCCCGCCAAGGAGAACCCGTGGGGAGTGGGTTTCGGGCACCGGAGACCCCCAGCACAGCAGCAGGGCCTAGGGAGCCAGGGGCAGCCCTGCACCGCCTTGCCCTCTGGAGAGCGGAGGGCCAGGTTTGAAAACGGCTTGCGTTGCATTCCTGAGGCGAGGCGCGTTGGGGCTGTTGTTGGCTGCCCGAGGAGACTTTCCCTTTGCACAATGCAGCTGCCAGAAGCGCGTTTTCGGCCGACGGTGCCACGGGGCCTCGGCGCTGAGCGGCCAAGCTGGCTCAGGGTGCATGGCTGCGGCCTGGGCGCAGAAGGCCTTCGCGCCCCCAATCCTGCTTCCCCGCCAAGGAGTTCCCGTGGGGAGTGGGTTTCGGGCACCGGAGACCCCCAGCACAGCAGCAGGGCCTAGGGAGCCAGGAGCAGCCCTGCACCGCTTGGCCCTCTGGAGAGCGGAGGGCCGGGGGCAAAAACGGCTTGCGTTGCTTTCCTGAGCCGAGGCGCGTTGGGGCTGTTGTTGGCTGCCCGAGGAGACTTTCCCTTTGCACAATGCAGCCGCCAGAAGCTCGTTTTTGGCCGTCGGTGCGACGGGGCCACGGCGATGAGCGGCCGAGCTGGCTCAGGGGGCATGGTTGTGGCGTGGGCCCAGAAGGCCTTCGCGCGCCCAATCCTTCTTCCCCTCCAAGGAGAACCCGTCGGGAGTGGGTTTCGGGCACCGGAGACCCCCAGCACAGCAGCAGGGCCTAGGGAGCCAGGGGCAGCCCTGCACCGCCTTGCCCTCTGGAGAGCGGAGCGCCGGGGGCGAAAACGGCTTGCGTTGCTTTCCTCAGCCGAGGCGCGTTGGGGCTGTTGTTGGCTGCCCGAGGAGACTTTCCCTTTGCACAATGCAGCTGCCAGAAGCTCGTTTTGGGCCGTCGGTGCCACGGGGCCTCGGCACTGAGCGGCCGAACTGGCTCAGGGGGCATGGCTGCGGCCTGGGCGCAGAAGGCCTTCGCGAGCCCAATCCTGCATCCCCGCCAAGGAGTGCCGTGGGGAGTGGGTTTCGGGCACCAGAGGACCCCAGCAAAGACACAGGGCCCAGGGAGCAGGGGCAGCCCTGCCCCGCTTTGCCCTCTGGAGAGCGGAGGGCCGGGGGCGAAAACGGCTTGCGTTGCTTTCCTGAGCCGAGGCGCATTGGGGCTGTTGTTGGCTGCCCAAGGAGACTTTCCCTTTGCACAATGCAGCTGCCAGAAGGTCGTTTTGGGCCGTCGGTGCAACGGGGCCTCGGCGCTGAGCTGCCGAGCTGGCTCAGGGGGCATGGCTGCGGCCTGGGCGCAGAAGGCCTTCGCGCGCCCAATCCTGCTTCCCCGCCAAGGAGAACCCGTGGCGAGTGGGTTTCGGGCATCGGAGACCCCCAGCAAAGCAGCAGGGCCCAGGGAGCCAGGGGCAGCCCGACCCCGCTTTGCCCTCTGGAGAGCGGAGGGCTGGGGGCGAAAACGGCTTGCGTTGCTTTCCTGAGCCGAGGCGCGTTGGGGCTGTTGTTGGCTGCCCGAGGAGACTTTCCCTTTGCACAATGCAGCCGCCAGAAGCTCGTTTTGGGCCGTCGGTGCGACGGGGCCTCGGCGATGAGCGGCCGAGCTGGCTCATGGGGCATGGTTTGGGCGTGGGCCCAGAAGGTCTTCGAGCGCCCAATCCTGCTTCCCCGCCAAGGAGAACCCGTCGGGAGTTGGTTTCGGGCACCGGAGACCCCTAGCACAGCAGCAGGGCCTAGGGAGCCAGGGGCAGCCCTGCAACGCTTGGCCCTCTGGAGAGCGGAGGGCCGGGGGCAAAAACGGCTTGCGTTGCTTTCCTGAGCCGAGGCGCGTTGGGGCTGTTGTTGGCTGCCCGAGGAGACTTTCCCTTTGCACAATGCAGCTGCCAGAAGCTCGTTTTGGGCCGTCGGTGCGACGGGGCCTTGGCGCAGAGCGGCCGAGCTGGCTCAGGCGGCATGGCTGCAGAATGGGCGCAGAAGGCCTTCGCGCCCCCAATCCTGCTTCCCCGACAAGAAGAACCCGTGGGGAGTGGGTTTCGGGCACCGGAGACCCCCAGCAAAGACAGAGGGCCCAGGTAGCCAGGGGCAGCTCCGCCCCTCTTTGCCCATTGGAGAGCGGAGGGCCGGGGGCGAAAATGGCTTGCGTTGCTTTCCTGAGCCGAGGCGCGTTGGGGCTGTTGTTGGCTGCCCGAGGAGACTTTCCCTTTGCACAATGCAGCTGCCAGAAGCTCGTTTTGGGCCGTCGGTGTGACGGGGCCTCGGCGCTGAGCGGCCGAGCTGGCTCAGGGGGCATGGCTGCGGCCTGGGCGCAGAAGGCCTTCGCGCGCCCAATCCTGCTTCCCCGCCAAGGAGAACCCGTGGGGAATGGGTTTCGGACACCGGAGACCCCACCACAGCAGCAGGGCTCAGGGAGCCAGGGGCAGCCCCGCCCCGCTTTGCCCTCTGGAGAGCGGAGGGCGGAGGACAGGGGGCGAAAACGGCTTGCGTTGCTTTCCTGAGCCGAGGCGCGTTGGGGCTGTTGTTGGCTGCCCGAGGAGACTTTCCCTTTGCACAATGCAGCTGCCAGAAGCTCATTTTGGGCCGTCGGTGCGACAGGGCCTCGGCGCTAAGCGGCCGAGCTGGCTCAGGGGGCATGGCTGCGTCCTGGGCGCAGAAGGCCTTCGAATGCCCAATCCTGCTTCCCCGCCAAGGAGAACCCGTGGGGAGTGGGTTTCGGGAATCAGAGACCCCCAGGAAATACACAGGGCCCAGGGAGCCAGGAGCAGCCCCGCCCCGCTTTGCCCGCTGGAGAGTGGAGGGCCGGGGGCGAAAACGGCTTCGGTTGCTTTCCTGAGCCGAGGCGCATTGGGGCTGTTGTTGGCTGCCCAAGGAGACTTTCCCTTTGCACAATGCAGCTGCCAGAAGGTCGTTTTGGGCCGTCGGTGCAACGGGGCCTCGGCGCTGAGCGGCCGAGCTGGCTCAGGGGGCATGGCTGCGGCCTGGGCGCAGAAGGCCTTCGCGCGCCCAATCCTGCTTCCCCGCCAAGGAGAACCCGTGGCGAGTGGGTTTCGGGCATCGGAGACCCCCAGCAAAGCAGCAGGGCCCAGGGAGCCAGGGGCAGCCCTGCACCGCTTGGCCCTCTGGAGAGCGGAGGGCCGGGGGCAAAAACGGCTTGCGTTGCTTTCCTGAGCCGAGGCGCGTTGGGGCTGTTGTTGGCTGCCCGAGGAGACTTTCCCTTTGCACAATGCAGCTGGCAGAAGCTCGTTTTGGGCCGTCGGTGCGACGGGGCCTCGGCGCAGAGCGGCCGAGCTGGCTCAGGGGGCATGGCTGGGGCGTGGGCGTAGAAGGACTTCGCAAGCCCAATCCTGCTTCCCCGCCAAGGAGAACCCGTGGCGAGTGGGTTTCGGGCATCGGAGACCCCCAGCAAAGCAGCAGGGCCCAGGGAGCCAGGGGCAGCCCCGCCCCGCTTTGCCCTCTGGAGAGCGGAGGGCCGCGGGCGAAAACGTCTTGCGTTGCTTTCATGAGCCTAGGCGCATTGGGGCTGTTGTTGGCTGCCCGAGGAGATTTTCCCTTTGCACAATGCTGCCGCCAGAAGCTCGTTTTGGGCCATCGGTGCGACGGCGCCTCGGCGATGAGCGGCCGAGCTGGCTCAGGGGGCATGGTTTGGGCGTGGGTCCAGAAGGTCTTCGAGCGCCCAATCCTGCTTCCCTGCCAAGGAGAACCCGTCGGGAGTTGGTTTCGGGCACCGGAGACCCCTAGCACAGCAGCAGGGCCTAGGGAGCCAGGGGCAGCCCTGCAACGCTTGGCCCTCTGGAGAGCGGAGGGCCGGGGGCAAAAACGGCTTGCGTTGCTTTCCTGAGCCGAGGCGCGTTGGGGCTGTTGTTGGCTGCCCGAGGAGACTTTCCCTTTGCACAATGCAGCTGCCAGAAGCTCGTTTTGGGCCGTCGGTGCGACGGGGCCTCGGCGCAGAGCGGCCGAGCTGTCTTAGGCGGCATGGCTGCGGCCTGGGCGCAGAAGGCCTTCGCGGGCCCAATCCTGCTTCCCCGCCAAGAAGAACCCGTCGGGAGTTGGTTTCGGGCACCGGAGACCCCCAGCAAAGACAGAGGGCCCAGGGAGCCAGGGGCAGCTCCGCCCGTCTTTGCCCTTTGGAGAGCGGAGGGCCGGGGGCGAAAACGGCTTGCGTTGCTTTCCTGAGCCGAGGCGCTTTGGGGCTGTTGTTCGCTGCCCGAGGAGACTTTCCCTTTGCACAATGCACCTTCCAGAAGCTCGTTTTGGGCCGTCGGTGCCACGGGGCCTCGGCACTGAGCGGCCGAACTGGCTCAGGGGGCATGGCTGCGGCCTGGGCGCAGAAGGCCTTCGCGCGCCCAATCCTGCTTCCCCGCCAAGGAGAAACCGTGGGGAGTGGGTTTCGGGCACCGGAGAACCCCAGCAAAGACACAGGGCCCAGGGAGCAGGGGAAGCCCTGCCCCGCTTTGCCCTCTGGAGAGCGGAGGGCCAGGTTTGAAAACGGCTTGCGTTGCATTCCTGAGCCGAGGCGCGTTGGGGCTGTTGTTGGCTGCCCGAGGAGACTTTCCCTTTGCAAAATGCAGCTGCCAGAAGCTCGTTTTGAACCGTCGGTGCGACGGGGCCTCGGCGCTGAGCGGCCAAGATGGCTCAGGGTGCATGGCAGCGGCCTGGGCGCAGAAGGCCTTCGCGCCCCCAATCCTGCTTCCCCGCAAAGGAGATCCCGTGGGGAGTGGGTTTCGGGCACCGGAGACCCCCAGCACAGCAGCAGGGCCTAGGGAGCCAGGGGCAGCCCTGCACCGCTTGGCCCTCTGGAGAGCAGAGGTTCGAGGGCGAAAACTGCTTGCATTCTCTCCTGAGCCGAGGCGCGTTGGGGCTGTTGTTGGCTGCCCGAGGTGACTTTCCCTTTGCACAATGCAGCTGCCAGAAGCTCGTTTTGGGCCGTCGGTGCCACTGGGCCTCGGCACTGAGCGGCCGAACTGGCTCAGGGGGCATGGCTGCGGCCTGGGCGCAGAAGGCCTTCGCGCGCCCAATCCTGCATCCGCGCCAAAGAGAACGCGTGGCGAGTGGGTTTCGGGCATCTGAGTCCCCCAGCAAAGCAGCAGGGCCCAGGGAGCCAGGGGCAGCCCCGCCCCGATTTGCCCTCTGGAGAGCGGAGGGCGGGGGGCGAAAACGGCTTGCGTTGCTTTCCTGAGCCGAGGCGCTTTGGGGCTGTTGTTGGCTGCCCGAGGAGACTTTCCCTTTGCAGAATGCAGCCGCCAGAAGCTCGTTTTGGGCCGTCGGTGCGACGGGGCCTCAGCGCTGAGCGGCCGAGCTGGCTCAGGGCGCATGTCTGCGGCCTGGGCGCAGAAGGCCTTCGCGCGCCCAATCCTGATTCCCCGCCAAGGAGAACCCGTGGAGAGTGGGTTTCGGACACCCCAGATCCCCAGCAAAGCAGCAGGGCCCAGGGAGCCAGGGGCAGCCCCACCCCGCTTTGCCCTCTGCAGAGCGGAGGGCCGGGGCGAAAACGGCTTGCGTTGCTTTCCTGAGCCGAGGCGCGTTGGGGCTGTTGTTGGCTGCCCGAGGACACTTTCCCTTTGCACAATGCACCTTCCAGAAGCTCGTTTTGTGCCGTCGGTGCCACGGGGCCTCGGCACTGAGCGGCTGAGCTGGCTCAGGGGGCATGGCTGCGGCCTGGGCGCAGAAAGCCTTCGCGAGCCCAATCCTGCTTCCCCGCCAAGGAGAACCCGTGGCGAGTGGGTTTCGGGCACCGGAGACCCCCAGCAAAGACACAGGGCCCAGGGAGCCAGGGGCAGCCCCGCCCCGCTTTGCCTTCTGGAGAGCGGAGGGCCGGGGGCGAAAACGGCTTGCGTTGCTTTCCTGAGCCGAGGGGTGTTGGGGCTGTTGTTGGCTGCCCGAGGAGACCTTCCCTTTGCACAATGCACCTTCCAGAAGCTCGTTGTGTGCCGTCGGTGCCACGGGGCCTCGGAGCTAAGCGGCCGAGCTGGCTCAGGGGGCATAGCTGCGGGTTGGGCCAGAAGGCCTTCGCTCGCCCAATCCTGCTTCCCCGCCAAGGAGAACCCATCGGGAGTGGGTTTCGGGCACCGGAGACCCCCAGCAAAGCAGCAGGGCCCAGGGAGCCAGGGGCAGCCCGCCCCGCTTTGCCCTCTAGAGTTGGAGGGCCGGGGGCGAAAACGGCTTGCGTTGCTTTCCTGAGCCGAGGCGCGTTGGGGCTGTTGTTGGCTGCCCGAGGAGACTTTCCCTTTGCACAATGCAGCTGCCAGAAGCTCGTTTTGGGCCGTCGGTGCGACGGGGCCTCGGCGCTGAGAGGCCGAGCTGGCTCAGGAGGCATGGCTGCGGCCTGGGCGCAGAAGGCCTTCGCGCGCCCAATCCTGCTTCCCCGCCAAGGAGAACCCGTGGGGAGTGGGTTTCGGGCACCGGAGACCACCAGCAAGGACACAGGGCCCAGGGAGCCAGGGGCAGAACTGCTCCGCTTTGCCCTCTGGAGAGTGGAGGGCCGGGGGCGAAAACGGCTTGCGTTGCTTTCCTGAGCCGAGGCGCGTTGGGGCTGTTGTTGGCAGCCCGAGGAGACATTCCCTTTGCAGAATGCAGCCGCCAGAAGCTCGTTTTGGGCCGTCGGTGCGACGGGGCCTCGGCGATGAGCGGCCGAGGTGGCTCAAGGGGCATGGTTGGGGCGTGGGCCCAGAAGGTCTTCGCGTGCCCAATCCTGCTTCCCCGCCAAGGAGAACCCGTGGGGAGGGGGTTTCGGGCACCGGAGACCCCCAGCAAAGCAGCAGGGCCCAGGGAGCCAGGAGCAGCCCCGCCCCGCTTTGCCCTCTGGAGAGCGGAAGGCCGGGGGCGAAAACGGCCTCCGTTGCTTTCCTGAGCCGAGGCGCGTTGGGGCTGTTGTTGGCTGCCCGAGGAGACTTTTCCTTTGCACAATGCAGCTGCCAGAAGCTTGTTTTGGGCCGTCGGTGCGACCAGGCCATGACGCTGAGCGGCCGAGCTGGCTCAGGGTGCATGGCTGTGGCCTGGGCGCAGAAGGCCTTCGCGCTCCCAATCCTGCTTCCCCGCCAAGGAGAACCCGTGGGGAGTGGGTTTCGGGCACCGGAGACCCCCAGCAAGGACACAGGGCCCAGGGAGCCAGGGGCAGCCCCGCCCTGCTTTGCCCTCTGGAGAGCGGAGGGCCGGGGGCGAAAACGGCTTGCGTTGCATTCATGAGCCGAGGCGCGTTGGGGCTGTTGTTGGCTGCCCGAGGAGACTTTCCCTTTGCACAGTGCAGCCGCCAGAAGCTCGTTTTGGGCCGTCGGTGCGACGGGGCCTCGGCGATGAGCGGCCGCGGTGGCTCAGGGGGCATGGTTGGGGCGTGGGCCCAGAAGGTCTTCGCGCGCCCAATCCTGATTCCCCGCCAAGGATAAACCGTGGGGAGTGGTTTTCGGGCATCGCAGACCCCCAGCAAAGCAGCAGGGCCCTAGGAGCCAGGCGTAGCCCCGCCCCGCTTTGCCCTCTGGAGAGCGGAGGGCCGGGGGCGAAAACGGCTTGCGTTGCTTTCCTCAGCCGAGGCGCGTTGGGGCTGTTGTTGGCTGCTCAAGGAGACTTTCCCTTTGCACAATGCAGCTGCCAGAAGCTCGTTTTGGGCCGTCGGTGCCACGGCGCCTCGGCGATGAGCGGCCGAGCTGGCTCAGGGGGCATGGCTGCGGCCTGGGCGCAGAAGGCCTTCGTGCGCCCAATCCTGCTTCCCTGCCAAGGAGAACCCGTAGCGAGTGGGTTTCGGGCATCGGAGACCCCCAGCAATGAAGCAGGGCCCAGGGAGCCAGGGGCAGCCCCGCCCCGCTTTGCCCTCTGGAGAGCGGAGGGCCGGGGGCGAAAACGGCTTGTGTTGCTTTCCTGAGCCGAGGCGCGTTGGGGCTGTTGTTGGCTGCTCGAGGAGACTTTCCCTTTGCACAATGCAGCTGCCAGAAGCTCGTTTTGGGCCGTCGGTGCTACGGGGCCTCGGCGCTGATTGGCCGAGCTGGCTCAGGGGGCATGGCTGCGGCCTGGTCGCAGAAGGCCTTCGAGCGCCCAATCCTGCTTCCCCGCCAAGGAGAACCCGTCGGGAGTGGGTTTCGGGCACCAGAGACCCCCAGCACAGCAGCAGGGCCTAGGGAGCCAGGGGCAGCCCTGCACCACTTGGCCCTCTGGAGAGCGGAGGGCCGGGGGCAAAAACGGCTTGCGTTGCTTTCCTGAGCCAAGGCGCGTTGGGGCTGTTGTTGGCTGCCCGAGGAGACTTTCCCTTTGCACAATGCACCTTCCAGAAGCTCGTTTTGGGCCGTCGGTGCCACGGGGCCTCGCCGCTGAGCGGCCGAGCTGGCTCAGGGGGCATGGCTGCGGCCTGGTCGCAGAAGGCCTTCGCGCGCCCAATCCTGCTTCCCCGCCAAGGAGAACCCGTCGGGAGTGGGTTTCGGGCACCGGAGACCCCCAGCACAGCAGCAGGGCCTAGGGAGCCAGGGGCAGCCCTGCAGTGCTTGGCCCTCTGGAGAGCGGAAGGCCGGGGGCGAAAACGGCTTGCGTTGCTTTCCTGAGCCGAGGCGCGTTGGGGCTGTTGTTGGCTGCCCGAGGAGACTTTCCCTTTGCACAATGCAGCCGCCAGAAGCTCGTTTTGGGCCGTCGGTGCGACGGGGCCTCGGCGCTGAGCGGCCGAGCTGGCTCAGGGGGCATGGCTGCGGCCTGGGCGCAGAAGGCCTTCGCGCGCCCAATCCTGCTTCCCCGCCAAGGAGAACCCGTGGGGAGTGGGTTTCGGGCACTGGAGACACCACCACAGCAGCAGGGCCCAGGGAGCCAGGGGCAGCCCCGCCCCGCTTTGCCCTCTGGAGAGTGGAGGGCCGGGCGCGAAAACGGCTTGCGTTGCTTTCCTGAGCCGAGGCGCGTTGGGGCTGTTGTTGGCTGCACGAGGAGACTTTCCCTTTGCACAATGCATCTGCCAGAAGCTCGTTTTGGGCCGTCGGTGCCACGGGGCCTCGGCACTGAGCGGCCGAACTTGCTCAGGGGGCATGGCTGCGGCCTGGGCGCAGAAAGACTTCGCGCGCCCAATCCTGCATCCCCGCCAAGGAGAACCCGTGGGGAGTGGGTTTCGGGCACCGGAGACCCCCAGCAAGGACACAGGGCCCAGGGAGCCAGGGGCAGCCCCGCCCCGCTTTGCCCTCTGGAGAGCGGAGGGCGGGGGGGGAAAACGGCTTGCGTTGCTTTCCTGAGCCGAGGCGCGTTGGGGCTGTTGTTGGCTGCCCGAGGAGACTTTCCCTTTGCAGAATGCAGCTGCCAGAAGCTTGTTTTGGGCCGTCGGTGCGAGGGGGCCTCAGCGCTGAGCGTCCGAGCTGGCTCAGGGGGCATGTCTGCGGCCTGGGCGCAGAAGGCCTTCGCGCGCCCAATCCTGGTTCCCCGCCAAGGAGAACCCGTGGCGAGTGGGTTTCAGGCATCGGAGACCCCCAGCAAAGCAGCAGGGCCCAGGGAGCCAGGGGCAGCCCCGCCCCGCTTTGCCCTCTGGAGAGCGGAGGGCCGGGGGCGAAAACGGCTTGCGTTGCTTTCCCGAGCCGAGGCGCGTTTGGGCTGTTGTTGGCTGCCCGAGGAGACTTTCCCTTTCCACAAGGCAGCTGCCAGAAGCTCGTTTTGGGCCGTCGGTACCACGGGGCCTCGCCGCTGAGCGGCCGAGCTGTCTCAGGGGGCATGGCTGCGGCCTGGGCGCAGAAGGCCTTCGCGCGCCCAATCCTGCTTCCCCGCCAAGGAGAACCCGTCGGGAGTGGGTTTCGGGCACCGGAGACCCCCAGCACAGCAGCAGGGCCTAGGGAGCCAGGGGCAGCCCTGCAGTGCTTGGCCCTCTGGAGAGCGGAAGGCCGGGGGCGAAAACGGCTTGCGTTGCTTTCCTGAGCCGAGGCGCGTTGGGGCTGTTGTTGGCTGCCCGAGGAGACTTTCCCTTTGCACAATGCAGCTGCCAGAAGCTCGTTTTGGTCCGTCGGTGCCACGGGGCCTCGGCACTGAGCGGCCGAGCTGTCTCAGGGGGCATGGCTGCGGCCTGGGCGCAGAAGGCCTTCGCGCGCCCAATCCTGCTTCCCCGCCAAGGAGAACCCGTGGGGAGTGGGTTTCGGGCACTGGAGACACCACCACAGCAGCAGGGCCCAGGGAGCCAGGGGCAGCCCCGCCCCGCTTTGCCCTCTGGAGAGTGGAGGGCCGGGGGCGGAAACGGCTTGCGTTGCTTTCCTGAGCCGAGGCGCGTTGGGGCTGTTGTTGGCTGCACGAGGAGACTTTCCCTTTGCACAATGCAGCTGCCAGAAGCTCGTTTTGGGCCGTCGGTGCCACGGGGCCTCGGCACTGAGCGGCCGAACTGGCTCAGGGGGCATGGCTGCGGCCTGGGCGCAGAATGCCTTCACGCGCCCAATCCTGCATCCCCGCCAAGGAGAACCCGTGGGGAGTGGGTTTCGGGCACCGGAGACCCCCAGCAAGGACACAGGGCCCAGGGAGCCAGGGGCAGCCCCGCCCCGCTTTGCCCTCTGGAGAGCGGAGGGCCGGGGGCGAAAACGGCTTGCGTTGCTTTCCTGAGCCGAGGCGCGTTGGGGCTGTTGTTGGCTGCCCGAGGAGACTTTCCCTTTGCACAATGCAGCTGCCAGAAGCTCATTTTGGGCCGTCGGTGCGACAGGGCCTTGGCGCTAATCGTCCGAGATGGCTCAGGGGGCATGGCTGCGGCCTGGGCGCAGAAGGCCTTCGCGCGCCCAATCCTGCTTCCCCGCCAAGGAGAACCCGTGGCGAGTGGGTTTCGGGCACCGGAGACCCCCAGCACAGCAGCAGGGCCCAGGGAGCCAGGGGCAGCCCCGCCCCGCTTTGCCCTCTGGAGAGCGGAGGGCGGGGGGCGAAAACGGCTTGCGTTGCTTTCCTGAGCCGAGGCGCGTTGGGGCTGTTGTTGGCTGCCCGAGGAGACTTTCCCTTTGCAGAATGCAGCTGCCAGAAGCTTGTTTTGGGCCGTCGGTGCGAGGGGGCCTCAGCGCTGAGCGTCCGAGCTGGCTCAGGGGGCATGTCTGCGGCCTGGGCGCAGAAGGCTTTCGCGCGCCCAATCCTGCTTCCACGCCAAGGAGAACCCGTCGGGAGTGGGTTTCGGGCATCGGAGACCCCCAGCAAAGCAGCAGGGCCCAGGGAGCCAGGGGCAGCCCCGCCCCGCTTTGCCCTCTGGAGAGCGGAGGGCCGGGGGCGAAAACGGCTTGCGTTGCTTTCCTCAGCCGAGGCGCGTTGGGGCTGTTGTTGGCTGCCCGAGGAGACATTCCCTTTGCACAATGCAGCTGCCAGAAGCTCGTTTTGGGCCGTCGGTGCAACGGGGCCTCTGCGCTGAGCGGCCGAGCTGGCTCAGGGGGCATGGCTTCGGCCTGGGCGCAGAAGGCCTTCGCGCGCCCAATCCTGGTTCCCCGCCAAGGAGAACCCGTGGCGAGTGGGTTTCAGGCATCGGAGACCCCCAGCAAAGCAGCAGGGCCCAGGGAGCCAGGGGCAGCCCTGCACCGCTTTGCCCTCTGGAGAGCGGAGGGCCGGGGGCGAAAACGGCTTGCGTTGCTTTCCCGAGCCGAGGCGCGTTTGGGCTGTTGTTGGCTGCCCGAGGAGACTTTCCCTTTGCACAATGCAGCTGCCAGAAGCTCGTTTTGGGCCGTCGGTGCCACAGGGCCTCAGCGCTGAGCGGCCGAGCTGGCTCAGGGGGCATGGCTGCGGCCTGGGCGCAGAAGGCCTTCGCGCGCCCAATCCTGATTCCCCGCCAAGGAGAACCCGTGGAGAGTGGGTTTCGGACACCGGAGATCCCCAGCAAAGCAGCAGGGCCCAGGGAGCCAGGGGCAGCCCCGCCCCGCTTTGCCCTCTGCAGAGCGGAGGGCCGGGGCGAAAACGGCTTGCGTTGCTTTCCTGAGCCGAGGCGCGTTGGGGCTGTTGTTGGCTGCCCGAGGAGACTTTCCCTTTGCACAATGCACCTTACAGAAGCTCGTTTTGTGCCGTCGGTGCCACGGGGCCTCGGCACTGAGCGGCCGAGCTGGCTCAGGGGGCATGGCTGCGGCCTGGGTGCAGAAAGCCTTCGCGAGCCCAATCCTGCTTCCCCGCCAAGGAGAACCCGTGGCGAGTGGGTTTCGGGCACCGGAGACCCCCAGCAAAGACACAGGGCCCAGGGAGCCAGGGGCAGCCCCGCCCCGCTTTGCCTTCTGGAGAGCGGAGGGCCGGGGGCGAAAACGGCTTGCGTTGCTTTCCTGAGCCGAGGCGTGTTGGGGCTGTTGTTGGCTGCCCGAGGAGACCTTCCCTTTGCACAATGCACCTTCCAGAAGCTCGTTTTGTGCCGTCGGTGTCACGGGGCCTCGGAGCTAAGCGGCCGAGCTGGCTCAGGGGGCATGGCTGCGGGTTGGGCCAGAAGGCCTTCGCTCGCCCAATCCTGCTTCCCCGCCAAGGAGAACCCATCGGGAGTGGGTTTCGGGCACCGGAGACCCCCAGCAAAGCAGCAGGGCCCAGGGAGCCAGGGGCAGCCCGCCCCGCTTCGCCCTCTAGAGTTGGAGGGCCGGGGGCGAAAACGGCTTGCGTTGCTTTCCTGAGCCGAGGCGCGTTGGGGCTGTTGTTGGCTGCCCGAGGAGACTTTCCCTTTGCACAATGCAGCTGCCAGAAGCTCGTTTTGGGCCGTCGGTGCGACGGGGCCTCGGCGCTGAGAGCCCGAGCTGGCTCAGGAGGCATGGCTGCGGCCTGGGCGCAGAAGGCTTTCGCGCGCCCAATCCTGCTTCCCCGCCAAGGAGAACCCGTGGGGAGTGGGTTTCGGGCACCGGAGACCCCCAGCACAGCAGCAGGGCCTAGGGAGCCAGGGGCAGCCCTGCACCGCCTTGCCCTCTGGAGAGCGGAGGGCCGGGGGCAAAAACGGCTTGCGTTGCTTTCCTGAGCCGAGGCGCGTTGGGGCTGTTGTTGGCTGCCCGAGGAGACTTTCCCTTTGCACAATGCAGCTGCCAGAAGCTCGTTTTGGGCCGTCGGTGCCACGGGGCCTCGGCACTGAGCGGCCGAACTGGCTCAGGGGGCATGGCTGCGGCCTGGGCGCAGAAGGCCTTCGCGAGCCCAATCCTGCATCCCCGCCAAGGAGTGCCGTGGGGAGTGGGTTTCGGGCACCAGAGGACCCCAGCAAAGACACAGGGCCCAGGAGCAGGGGCAGCCCTGCCCCGCTTTGCCCTCTGGAGAGCGGAGGGCCAGGTTCGAAAACGGCTTGCGTTGCATTCCTGAGCCGAGGCGCGTTGGGGCTGTTGTTGGCTGCCCGAGGAGACTTTCCCTTTGCACAATGCAGCTGCCAGAAGCTTGTTTTGGGCCGTCGGTGCGACGGGGCATCGGCGCTGAGCGGCCAAGCTGGCTCAGGGGGCATGGCTGCGGCCTGGGCGCAGAAGGACTTCGCGCCCCCAATCCTGCTTCCCCGCCAAGGAGATCCCGTGGGGAGTGGGTTTCGGGCACCGGAGACCCCCAGCACAGCAGCAGGGCCTAGGGAGCCAGGGGCAGCCCTGCACCGCTTGGCCCTCTGGAGAGCGGAGGGCCGGGGGCAAAAACGGCTTGCGTTGCTTTCCTGAGCCGAGGCGCGTTGGGGCTGTTGTTGGCTGCCCGAGGAGACTTTCCCTTTCCACAAGGCAGCTGCCAGAAGCTCGTTTTGGGCCGTCGGTGCGACGGGGCCTCGGCGCAGAGCGGCCGAGCTGGCTGAGGCGGCATGGCTGCAGAATGGGCGCAGATGGCCTTCGCGCCCCCAATCCTGCTTCCCCGACAAGAAGAACCCGTGGGGAGTGGGTTTCGGGCACCGGAGACCCCCAGCAAAGACAGAGGGCCCAGGGAGCCAGGGGCAGCTCCGCCCCTCTTTGCCCATTGGAGAGCGGAGGGCCGGGGGCGAAAATGGCTTGCGTTGCTTTCCTGAGCCGAGGCGCGTTGGGGCTGTTGTTGGCTGCCCGAGGAGACTTTCCCTTTGCACAATGCAGCTGCCAGAAACTCGTTTTGGGCCGTCGGTGTGACGGGGCCTCGGCGCTGAGCGGCCGAGCTGGCTCAGGGGGCATGGCTGCGGCCTGGGCGCAGAAGGCCTTCGCGCGCCCAATCCTGCTTCCCCGCCAAGGAGAACCCGTGGGGAATGGGTTTCGGGCACCGGAGACCCCACCACAGCAGCAGGGCTCAGGGAGCCAGGGGCAGCCCCGCCCCGCTTTGCCCTCTGGAGAGCGGAGGGCGGAGGACAGGGGGCGAAAACGGCTTGCGTTGCTTTCCTGAGCCGAGGCGCGTTGGGGCTGTTGTTGGCTGCCCGAGGAGACTTTCCCTTTGCACAGTGCAGCGGCCAGAAGCTCGTTTTGGGCCGTCGGTGCCACGGGGCCTCGGCACTGAGCTGCCGAACTGGCTCAGGGGGCATGGCTGCGGCCTGGGCGCAGAAGGCCTTCGCGCGCCCAATCCTGCATCCCCGCCAAGGAGAACCCGTGGGGAGTGGGTTTCGGGCACCGGAGACCCCCAGCAAGGACACAGGGCCCAGGGAGCCAGGGGCAGCCCTGCCCCGCTTAGCCCTCTGGAGAGCGAAGGGCCCGGGGCGAAAACGGCTTGCGTTGCTTTCCTGAGCCGAGGCGCGTTGGGGCTGTTGTTGGCTGCCCGAGGAGACTTTCCCTTTGCACAATGCAGCTGCCAGAAGCTCGTTTTGGGCCATCGGTGCGACGTGGCCTCGGCGATGAGCGGCCGAGCTGGCTCAGGGGGCATGGTTTGGGCGTGGGTCCAGAAGGTCTTCGAGCGCCCAATCCTGCTTCCCCGCCAAGGAGAACCCGTCGGGAGTTGGTTTCGGGCACCGGAGACCCCTAGCACAGCAGCAGGGCCTAGGGAGCCAGGGGCAGCCCTGCACCGCTTGGCCCTCTGGAGAGCGGAGGGCCGGGGGCAAAAACGGCTTGCGTTGCTTTCCTGAGCCGAGGCGCGTTGGGGCTGTTGTTGGCTGCCCGAGTAGACTTTCCCTTTGCACAATGCAGCTGGCAGAAGCTCGTTTTGGGCCGTCGGTGCGACGGGGCCTCGGCGCAGAGCGGCCGAGCTGGCTTAGGCGGCATGGCTGCGGCCTGGGCGCAGAAGGCCTTCGCGGGCCCAATCCTGCTTCCCCGCCAAGAAGAACCCGTGGGGAGTTGGTTTCGGGCACCGGAGACCCCCAGCAAAGACAGAGGGCCCACGGAGCCAGGGGCAGCTCCGCCCGTCTTTGCCCTTTGGAGAGCGGAGGGCCGGGGGCGAAAACGGCTTGCGTTGCTTTCCTGAGCCGAGGCGCTTTGGGGCTGTTGTTCGCTGCCCGAGTAGACTTTCCCTTTGCACAATGCAGCTGGCAGAAGCTCGTTTTGGGCCGTCGGTGCGACGGGGCCTCGGCGCAGAGCGGCCGAGCTGGCTTAGGCGGCATGGCTGCGGCCTGGGCGCAGAAGGCCTTCGCGGGCCCAATCCTGCTTCCCCGCCAAGGAGAACCCGTGGGGAGTGGGTTTCGGGCACCGGAGAACCCCAGCAAAGACACAGGGCCCAGGGAGCAGGGGAAGCCCTGCCCCGCTTTGCCCTCTGGAGAGCGGAGGGCCAGGTTTGAAAACGGCTTGCGTTGCATTCCTGAGCCGAGGCGCGTTGGGGCTGTTGTTGGCTGCCCGAGGAGACTTTCCCTTTGCAAAATGCAGCAGCCAGAAGCTTGTTTTGAACCGTCGGTGCGACGGGGCCTCGGCGCTGAGCGGCCAAGATGGCTCAGGGTGCATGGCAGCGGCCTGGGCGCAGAAGGCCTTCGCGCCCCCAATCCTGCTTCCCCGCAAAGGAGATCCCGTGGGGAGTGGGTTTCGGGCACCGGAGACCCCCAGCACAGCAGAGGGCCTAGGGAGCCAGGGGCAGCCCTGCACCGCTTGGCCCTCCTGAGAGCGGAGGGTCGAGGGCGAAAACTGCTTGCATTCTCTCCTGAGCCGAGGCGCGTTGGGGCTGTTGTTGGCTGCCCGAGGTGACTTTCCCTTTGCACAATGCAGCTGCCAGAAGCTCGTTTTGGGCCGTCGGTGCCACGGGGCCTCGGCACTGAGCGGCCGAACTGGCTCAGGGGGCATGGCTGCGGCCTGGGCGCAGAAGGCCTTCGCGCGCCCAATCCTGCTTCCCCGCCAAGGAGAACCCGTCGGGAGTGGGTTTCGTGCACCGGAGACCCCCAGCACAGCAGCAGGGCCTAGGGAGCCAGGGGCAGCCCTGCACCGCTTGTCCCTCTGGAGAGGGGAGGGCCGAGGGCGAAAACGGCTTGCGTTGCTTTCCTGAGCCGAGGCGCGTTGGGGCTGTTGTTGGCTGCCCGAGGAGACTTTCCCTTTGCACAATGCAGCCGCCAGAAGCTCGTTTTGGGCCGTCGGTGCCACGGGGCCTCGCCGCTGAGCGGCCGAGCTGGCTAGGGGGCATGGCTGCGGCCTGGGCGCAGAAGGCCTTCGCGCGCCCAATCCTGCTTCCCCGCCAAGGAGATCCCGTGGGGAGTGGGTTTCGGGCACCGGAGACCCCCAGCACAGCAGCAGGGCCCAGGGAGCCAGGGGCAGCCCCGCCCCGCTTTGCCCTTTGGAGAGCGGAGGGTCGGGGTAGAAAACGGCTTGCGTTGCTTTCCTGAGCCGAGGCGCGTTGGGGCTGTTGTTGGCTGCCCGAGGAGACTTTCCCTTTGCACAATACAGCTGCCAGAAGCTCGTTTTGGGCCGTCGGTGCCACGGGGCCTCAGCGCTGAGCGGCCGAGCTGGCTCAGATGGCATGGCTGCGGCCTGGGCGCAGAAGGCCTTCGCGCGCCCAATCCTGATTCCCCGCCAAGGAGAACCCGTGTGGAGTGGGTTTCGGGCCCCGGAGACCCCCACCACAACAGCAGGGCCTAGGGAGCCAGGGGCAGCCCTGCACCGATTTGTCCTCTGGAGAGCGGAGGGCCGGGGGCGAAAACGGCTTGCGTTGCTTTCCTGAGCCGAGGCGCTTTGGGGCTGTTGTTGGCTGCCCGAGGAGACTTTCCCTTTGCAGAATGCAGCCGCCAGAAGCTCGTTTTGGGCCGTCGGTGCGAGGGGGCCTCAGCGCTGAGCGGCAGAGCTGACTCAGGGCGCATGGCTGCGGCCTGGGCGCAGAAGGCCTTCGCGCGCCCAATCCTGCTTCCCCGCCAAGGAGAACCCGTGGGGAGTGGGTTTCGGCAATCGGAGACCCCCAGCAAATACACAGGGCCCAGGGAGCCAGGGGCAGCCCCGCCCTGCTTTGCCCTCTGGAGAGCGGAGGGCCGGGGGCGAAAACGGCTTGCGTTGCTTTCCTGAGCCGAGGCGCGTTGGGGCTGTTGTTGGCTGCCCGAGGAGACTTTCCCTTTGCACAATGCAGCTGCCAGAAGCTCGTTTTGGGCCGTCGGTGCCACGGGGCCTCGGCACTGAGCGGCCGAGCTGGCTCAGGGGGCATGGCTGCGGCCTGGGCGCAGAAGGGCTTCGCGCGCCCAATCCTGCTTCCCAGCCAAGGAGAACCCGTGTGGAGTTGGTTTCGGGCATGGGAGACCCCAAGCAAAGACACAGGGCCCAGGGAGCCAGGGGCAGCCCCGCCCCGCTTTGCCCTCTGGAGAGCCGAGGGCGGGGGGCGAAAACGGCTTGCGTTGCTTTCCTGAGCCGAGGCGCGTTGGGGCTGTTGTTGGCTGCCCGAGGAGACTTTCCCTTTGCACAATGCAGCTGCCAGAAGCTCATTTTGGGCCGTCGGTGCGACAGGGCCTCGGCGCTAAGCGTCCGAGCTGGCTCAGGGGGCATGGCTGCGGCCTGGGCGCAGAAGGCCTTTGCGCGCCCAATCCTGCTTCCCCGCCAAGGAGAACCCGTGGCGAGTGGGTTTCGGGCACCGGAGACCCCCAGCACAGCAGCAGGGCCCAGGGAGCCAGGGGCAGCCCCGCCCCGCTTTGCCCTCTGGAGAGCGGAGGGCGGGGGGCGAAAACGGCTTGCGTTGCTTTCCTGAGCCGAGGCGCGTTGGGGCTGTTGTTGGCTGCCCGAGGAGACTTTCCCTTTGCAGAATGCAGCCGCCAGAAGCTTGTTTTGGGCCGTCGGTGTGAGGGGGCCTCAGCGCTGAGCGGCAGAGCTGGCTCAGGGGGCATGTCTGCGGCCTGGGCGCAGAAGGCCTTCGCGCGCCCAATCCTGCTTCCCCGCCAAGGAGAACCCGTGGGGAGTGGGTTTCGGGCATCGGAGACCCCCAGCAAAGCAGCAGGGCCCAGGGAGCCAGGGGCAGCCCTGCACCGCTTTGCACTCTGGAGAGCGGAGGGCCGGGGGCGAAAACGGCTTGCGTTGCTTTCCTGAGCCGAGGCGCGTTGGGGCTGTTGTTGGCTGCCCGAGGAGACTTTCCCTTTGCACAATGCACCTTCCAGAAGCGCGTTTTCGGCCGACTGTGCCACGGGGCCTCGGCGCTGAGCGGCCGAGCTGGCTCAGATGGCATGGCTGCGGCCTGGGCGCAGAAGGCCTTCGCGCGCCCAATCCTGCTTCCCCGCCAAGGAGAACCCGTCGGGAGTGGGTTTCGTGCACCGGAGACCCCCAGCACAGCAGCAGGGCCTAGGGAGCCAGGGGCAGCCCTGCACCGCTTGTCCCTCTGGAGAGGGGAGGGCCGAGGGCGAAAACGGCTTGCGTTGCTTTCCTGAGCCGAGGCGCGTTGGGGCTGTTGTTGGCTGCCCGAGGAGACTTTCCCTTTGCACAATGCAGCCGCCAGAAGCTCGTTTTGGGCCGTCGGTGCCACGGGGCCTCGGCGCTGAGCGGCCGAGCTGGCTCAGGGGGCATGGCTGCGGCCTGGGCGCAGAAGGCCTTCGCGCGCCCAATCCTGCTTCCCCGCCAAGGAGAACCCGTCGGGAGTGGGTTTCGGGCACCGGAGACCCCCAGCACAGCAGCAGGGCCTAGGGAGCCAGGGGCAGCCCTGCACCGCTTGTCCCTCTGGAGAGGGGAGGGCCGAGGGCGAAAACGGCTTGCGTTGCTTTCCTGAGCCGAGGCACGTTGGGGCTGTTGGTGGCTGCCCGAGGAGACTTTCCCTTTGCACAATGCAGCTGCCAGAAGCTCGTTTTGGGCCGTCGGTGCCACGAGGCCTCGGCACAGAGCGGCCGTGCTGGCTCAGGGGGCATGGCTGCGGCCTGGGGGCATAAGGCCTTCGCGCGCCCAATCCTGCTTCCCCGCCAAGGAGAACCCGTGGGGAGTGGGTTTCGGGCACCGGAGACCCCACCACAGCAGCAGGGCCCAGGGAGCCAGGGGCAGCCCCGCCCCGCTTTGCCCTCTGGAGAGCGGAGGGCCGGGGGCGAAAACGGCTTGCGTTGCTTTCCTGAGCCGAGGCGCGTTGGGGCTGTTGTTGGCTGCACGAGGAGACTTTCCCTTTGCACAATGCAGCTGCCAGAAGCTCGTTTTGGGCCGTCGGTGCCACGGGGCCTCGGCACTGAGCGGCCGAACTGGCTCAGGTGGCATGGCTGCGGCCTGGGCGCAGAAAGCCTTCGCGCGCCCAATCCTGCATCCCCGCCAAGGAGAACCCGTGGGGAGTGGGTTTCGGGCACCGGAGACCCCCAGCAAGGACACAGGGCCCAGGGAGCCAGGGGCAGCACCGCCCCGCTTTGCCCTCTGGAGAGCGGAGGGCCGGGGGCGAAAACGGCTTGCGTTGCTTTCCTGAGCCGAGGCGCGTTGGGGCTGTTGTTGGCTGCCCGAGGAGACTTTCCCTTTGCACAATGCAGCTGCCAGAAGCTCATTTTGGGCCGTCGGTGCGACAGGGCCTCGGCGCTAAGCGTCCGAGCTGGCTCAGGGGGCATGGCTGCGGCCTGGGCGCAGAAGGCCTTCGCGCGCCCAATCCTGCTTCCCCGCCAAGGAGAACCCGTGGCGAGTGGGTTTCGGGCACCGGAGACCCCCAGCACAGCAGCAGGGCCCAGGGAGCCAGGGGCAGCCCCGCCCCGCTTTGCCCTCTGGAGAGCGGAGGGCCGGGGGCGAAAACGGCTTGCGTTGCTTTCCCGAGCCGAGGCGCGTTTGGGCTGTTGTTGGCTGCCCGAGGAGACTTTCCCTTTGCACAATGCAGCTGCCAGAAGCTCGTTTTGGGCCGTCGGTGCAACGGGGCCTCGACGCTGAGTGGCCGAGCTGGCTCAGGGGGCATGGCTGCGGCCTGGGCGCAGAAGGCCTTCGCGCGCCCAATCCTGCTTCCCCGCCAAGGAGAACCCGTGGCGAGTGGGTTTCGGGCACCGGAGACCCCCAGCACAGCAGCAGGGCCCAGGGAGCCAGGGGCAGCCCCGCCCCGCTTTGCCCTCTGGAGAGCGGAGGGCCGGGGGCGAAAACGGCTTGCGTTGCTTTCCCGAGCCGAGGCGCTTTTGGGCTGTTGTTGGCTGCCCGAGGAGACTTTCCCTTTGCACAATGCAGCTGCCAGAAGCTCGTTTTGGGCCGTCGGTGCAACGGGGCCTCGGCGCTGAGTGGCCGAGCTGGCTCAGGGGGCATGGCTGCGGCCTGGGCGCAGAAGGCCTTCGCGCGCCCAATCCTGCTTCCCCGCCAAGGAGAACCCGTGGCGAGTGGGTTTCGGGCATCGGAGACCCCCAGCAAAGCAGCAGGGCCCAGGGAGCCAGGGGCAGCCCCGCCCCGCTTTGCCCTTTGGAGAGCGGAGGGCCGGGGTAGAAAACGGCTTGCGTTGCTTTCCTGAGCCGAGGCGCGTTGGGGCTGTTGTTGGCTGCCCGAGGAGACTTTCCCTTTGCACAATACAGCTGCCAGAAGCTCGTTTTGGGCCGTCGGTGCCACGGGGCCTCAGCGCTGAGCGGCCGAGCTGGCTCAGATGGCATGGCTGCGGCCTGGGCGCAGAAGGCCTTCACGCGCCCAATCCTGCTTCCCTGCCAAGGAGAACCCGTGGCGAGTGGGTTTCGGGCATCGAGAACCCCCAGCAAAGCAGCAGGGCCCAGGGAGCCAGGGGCAGCCCCGCCCCGCTTTGCCCTCTGGAGAGCGGAGGGCCGGGGGCGAAAACGGCTTGCTTTGCTTTCCTGAGCCGAGGCGCGTTGGGGCTGTTGTTGGCTGCCCGAGGAGACTTTCCCTTTGCACAATGCACCTTCCAGAAGCTCGTTTTGTGCCGTCGGTGCCACGGGGCCTCGACGCTGAGCGCCCGAGCTAGCTCAGGGGGCATGGCTGCGGCCTGGGCGCAGAAGGCCTTCGCGCGCCCAATCCTGCTTCCCCGCCAAGGAGAACCCGTCGGGAGTGGGTTTCGGCACCGGAGACCCCCAGCACAGCAGCGGGGCCTAGGGAGCCAGGGGCAGCCCTGCACCGCTTGGCCCTCTGGAGAGCGGAGGGCCGGGTGCAAAAACGGCTTGCGTTGCTTTCCTGAGCCGAGGCGCGTTGGGGCTGTTGTTGGCTGCCCGAGGAGACTTTCCCTTTGCACAAGGCAGCTGCCAGAAGCTCGTTTTGGGACGTCGGTGCGACGGGGCCTCGGCGCTGAGCGGCAGAGCTGGCTCAGGGGGCATGGCTGCAGCCTGGGCGCAGAAGGCCTTCGCGCGCCCAATCCTGGTTCCCCGCCAAGGAGAACCCGTGGCGAGTGGGTTTCGGGCAACGGAGACCCCCAGCACAGCAGCAGGGCCCAGGGAGCCAGGGGCAGCCCCGCCCCACTTTGCCCTCTGGAGAGCGGAGGGCCGGGGTCGAAAACGGCTTGCGTTGCTTTCCTGAGCCGAGGCGCGTTGGGGCTGTTGTTGGCTGCCCGAGGAGACTTTCCCTTTGCAGAATGCAGCCGCCAGAAGCTCGTTTTGGGCCGTCGGTGCCACGGGGCCTCGGCGCTGAGCGGCCGAGCTGGCTCAGGGGGCATGGCTGCGGCCTGGGCGCAGAAGGCCTTCGCGCGCCGAATCCTGCTTCCCCGCCAAGGAGAACCCGTGGGGAGTGGGTTTCGGGCACCGGAGACCCCCACCACAACAGCAGGGCCTAGGGAGCCAGGGGCAGCCCTGCACCGATTTGTCCTCTGGAGAGCGGAGGGCGGGGGGCGAAAACGGCTTGCGTTGCTTTCCTGAGCCGAGGCGCGTTGGGGCTGTTGTTGGCTGCCCGAGGAGACTTTCCCTTTGCACAAGGCAGCTGCCAGAAGCTCGTTTTGGGCCGTCGGTGCGACGGGGCCTCGGCGCTGGGCGGCCGAGCTGGCTCAGGCGGCATGACTGCGGCCTGGGCGCAGAAGGCCTTTGCGCGGCCAATCCTGCTTCCCCGCCAAGGAGAACCCGTGGGGAGTGGGTTTCGGGCACCTTAGACCCCCAGCAAATCAGCAGGGCCCAGGGAGCCAGGGGCAGCCCACCCCACTTTGCCCTCTGGAGAGTGGAGGGCCGGGGGCGAAAACGGCTTGCGTTGCTATCCTGAGCAGAGGCGCGTTGGGGCTGTTGTTGGCTGCCCGAGGAGATTTTCCCTTTGCACAATGCAGCCGCCAGAAGCTCGTTTTGGGCCGTCGGTGCGACGGGGTTTCGGCGATGATAGGCCGAGGTGGCTCAGGGGTCATGGTTGGGGCGTGGGCCCAGAAGGTCTTCGAGCGCCCAATCCTGCTTCCCCGCCAAGGAGAACCCGTGGGGAGTGGGTTTCGGGCACCGGAGACCCCCAGCAAAGCAGCAGGGCCCAGGGAGCCAGGGGCAGCCCCGCCCCGCTTTGCCCTCTGGAGAGCGGAGGGCCGGGGGCGAAAACGGCTTGTGTTGCTTTCCTGAGCCGAGGCGCGTTGGGGCTGTTGTTGGCTGCCCGAGGAGACTTTCCCTTTGCACAATGCAGCCGCCAGAAGCTCGTTTTGGGCCGTCGGTGCGACGGGGCCTCGGCGCTGAGCGGCCGAGCTGGATCAGGGGGCATGGCTGGGGCGTGGGCGTAGAAGGACTTCGCGCGCCCAATCCTGCTTCCCCGCCAATGAAACCCGTGGGGAGTGTGTTTCGGGCATCGGAGACCCCCAGCAAAGCAGCAGGGCCCAGGGAGCCAGGGGCAGCCCCGCCCCGCTTTGCCCTCTGGAGGGCGGAGGGCCGGGGGCGATAAGGGCTTGCGTTGCTTTCATGAGCCGAGGCGCGTTGGGGCTGTTGTTGGCTGCCCGAGGAGATTTCCCTTTGCACAATGCAGCTGCCAGAAGCTTGTTTTGGGCCGTCGGTGCGACGGGGCCTCGGCGCTGAGCGGCCGAGCTGGCTCAGGGGGCATGGCTGCGGCCTGGGCGCAGAAGGTCTTCGAGCGCCCAATCCTGCTTCCCCGCCAAGGAGAACCCGTCGGGAGTTGGTTTCGGGCACCGGAGACCCCTAGCACAGCAGCAGGGCCTAGGGAGCCAGGGGCAGCCCTGCACCGCTTGGCCCTCTGGAGAGCGGAGGGCCGGGGGCAAAAACGGCTTGCGTTGCTTTCCTGAGCCGAGGCGCGTTGGGGCTGTTGTTGGCTGCCCGAGGAGACTTTCCCTTTGCTCAATGCAGCTGCCAGAAGCTCGTTTTGGGCCGTCGGTGCGACGGGGCCTCGGCGCAGAGCGGCTGAGCTGGCTCAGGCGGCATGGCTGCGGCCTGGGCGCAGAAGGCCTTCGAGCGCCCAATCCTGCTTCCCCGCCAAGAAGAACCCGTGGGGAGTGGGTTTCGGGCACCGGAGACCCCCTGCAAAGACACAGGGCCCAGGGAGCCAGGGGCAGCTCCGCCCCTCTTTGCCCTTTTCGAGAGCGGAGGGCCGGGGGCGAAAACGGTTTGCGTTGCTTTCCTGAGCCGAGGCGCGTTGGGGCTGTTGTTGGCTGCCCGAGGAGACTTTCCCTTTGCACAATGCAGCTGCCAGAAGCTCGTTTTGGGCCGTCGGTGCCACGAGGCCTCGGCACAGAGCGGCCGTGCTGGCTCAGGGGGCATGGATGCGGCCTGGGCGCAGAAGGCCTTCGCGCGCCCAATCCTGCTTCCCCGCCAAGGAGAACACGTGGCGAGTGGGTTTCGGGCACCTGAGACCCCCAGCAAAGACACAGGGCCCAGGGAGCCAGGGGCAGCTCCGCCCCTCTTTGCCCTTTGGAGAGCGGAGGGCCGGGGGCGAATAGAGCTTGCGTTGCTTTCCTGAGCCGAGGCGCGTTGGGGCTGTTGTTGGCTGCCCGAGGAGACTTTCCCTTTGCACAATGCAGCTGCCAGAAGCTCGTTTTGGGCCGTCGGTGCCACGGGGCCTTGGCACTGAGCGGCCGAACTGGCTCAGAGGCCATGGCTGCGGCCTGGGGGCATAAGGCCTTCGCGCGCCCAATCCTGCTTCCCCGCCAAGGAGAACCCGTGGGGAGTGGGTTTCGGGCACCGGAGACCCCCAGCAAGGACACAGGGCCCAGGGAGCCAGGGGCAGCCCCGCCCCGCTTTGCCCTCTGGAGAGCGAAGGGCCGGGGGCGTAAACGGCTTGCGTTGCTTTCATGAGCCTAGGCGCGTTGGGGCTGTTGTTGGCTGCCCGAGGAGACTTTCCCTTTGCACAATGCAGCTGCCAGAAGCTCGTTTTGGGCCGTCCGTGCGACGGGGCCTCGGCGATGAGCGGCCGAGGTGGCTCAGGGGGCATGGTTGGGGCGTGGACCCAGAAGGTCTTCGAGCGCCCAATCCTGCTTCCCCGCCAAGGAGAACCCGTGGGGAGTGGGTTTCGGGCACCGGAGACCCCCAGCAAAGCAGCAGGGCCCAGGGAGCCAGGGGCAGCCCCGCCCCGCTTTGCCCTCTGGAGAGCGGAGGGCCGGGGGCGAAAACGGCTTGCGTTGCTTTCCTGAGCCAAGGCGCGTTGGGGCTGTTGTTGGCTGCCCGAGGAGACTTTCCCTTTGCACAATGCAGCTGCCAGAAGCTCGTTTTGGGCCGTCGGTGCCACGGGGCCTCGGCACAGAGCGGCCGTGCTGGCTCAGGGGGCATGGCTGCGGCCTGGGCGCAGAAGGCCTTTGCGCGCCCAATCCTGCTTCCCTGCCAAGAAGAACCCGTCGGGAGTGGGTTTCGGGCACCGGAGACCCCCAGCACAGCAGCAGGGCCTAGGGAGCCAGGGGCAGCCCTGCACCGCTTGGCCCTCTGGAGAGCGGAGGGCCGGGGGCGAAAACGGCTTGCGTTGCTTTCCTGAGCCGAGGCGCGTTAGGGCTGTTGTTGGCTGCCCGAGGAGACTTTCCCTTTGCACAATGCAGCCGCCAGAAGCTCGTTTTGGGCCGTCGGTGCGACGGGGCCTCGGCGCTGAGCGGCCGAGCTGGATCAGGGGGCATGGCTGGGGCGTGGGCGTAGAAGGACTTCGCGCGCCCAATCCTGCTTCCCCGCCAATGAAACCCGTGGGGAGTGTGTTTCGGGCATCGGAGACCCCCAGCAAAGCAGCAGGGCCCAGGGAGCCAGGGGCAGCCCCGCCCCGCTTTGCCCTCTGGAGGGCGGAGGGCCGGGGGCGATAAGGGCTTGCGTTGCTTTCATGAGCCGAGGCGCGTTGGGGCTGTTGTTGGCTGCCCGAGGAGATTTCCCTTTGCACAATGCAGCTGCCAGAAGCTTGTTTTGGGCCGTCGGTGCGACGGGGCCTCGGCGCTGAGCGGCCGAGCTGGCTCAGGGGGCATGGCTGCGGCCTGGGCGCAGAAGGTCTTCGAGCGCCCAATCCTGCTTCCCCGCCAAGGAGAACCCGTCGGGAGTTGGTTTCGGGCACCGGAGACCCCTAGCACAGCAGCAGGGCCTAGGGAGCCAGGGGCAGCCCTGCACCGCTTGGCCCTCTGGAGAGCGGAGGGCCGGGGGCAAAAACGGCTTGCGTTGCTTTCCTGAGCCGAGGCGCGTTGGGGCTGTTGTTGGCTGCCCGAGGAGACTTTCCCTTTGCTCAATGCAGCTGCCAGAAGCTCGTTTTGGGCCGTCGGTGCGACGGGGCCTCGGCGCAGAGCGGCTGAGCTGGCTCAGGCGGCATGGCTGCGGCCTGGGCGCAGAAGGCCTTCGAGCGCCCAATCCTGCTTCCCCGCCAAGAAGAACCCGTGGGGAGTGGGTTTCGGGCACCGGAGACCCCCTGCAAAGACACAGGGCCCAGGGAGCCAGGGGCAGCTCCGCCCCTCTTTGCCCTTTTCGAGAGCGGAGGGCCGGGGGCGAAAACGGTTTGCGTTGCTTTCCTGAGCCGAGGCGCGTTGGGGCTGTTGTTGGCTGCCCGAGGAGACTTTCCCTTTGCACAATGCAGCTGCCAGAAGCTCGTTTTGGGCCGTCGGTGCCACGAGGCCTCGGCACAGAGCGGCCGTGCTGGCTCAGGGGGCATGGATGCGGCCTGGGCGCAGAAGGCCTTCGCGCGCCCAATCCTGCTTCCCCGCCAAGGAGAACACGTGGCGAGTGGGTTTCGGGCACCTGAGACCCCCAGCAAAGACACAGGGCCCAGGGAGCCAGGGGCAGCTCCGCCCCTCTTTGCCCTTTGGAGAGCGGAGGGCCGGGGGCGAATAGAGCTTGCGTTGCTTTCCTGAGCCGAGGCGCGTTGGGGCTGTTGTTGGCTGCCCGAGGAGACTTTCCCTTTGCACAATGCAGCTGCCAGAAGCTCGTTTTGGGCCGTCGGTGCCACGGGGCCTTGGCACTGAGCGGCCGAACTGGCTCAGAGGCCATGGCTGCGGCCTGGGGGCATAAGGCCTTCGCGCGCCCAATCCTGCTTCCCCGCCAAGGAGAACCCGTGGGGAGTGGGTTTCGGGCACCGGAGACCCCCAGCAAGGACACAGGGCCCAGGGAGCCAGGGGCAGCCCCGCCCCGCTTTGCCCTCTGGAGAGCGAAGGGCCGGGGGCGTAAACGGCTTGCGTTGCTTTCATGAGCCTAGGCGCGTTGGGGCTGTTGTTGGCTGCCCGAGGAGACTTTCCCTTTGCACAATGCAGCTGCCAGAAGCTCGTTTTGGGCCGTCCGTGCGACGGGGCCTCGGCGATGAGCGGCCGAGGTGGCTCAGGGGGCATGGTTGGGGCGTGGACCCAGAAGGTCTTCGAGCGCCCAATCCTGCTTCCCCGCCAAGGAGAACCCGTGGGGAGTGGGTTTCGGGCACCGGAGACCCCCAGCAAAGCAGCAGGGCCCAGGGAGCCAGGGGCAGCCCCGCCCCGCTTTGCCCTCTGGAGAGCGGAGGGCCGGGGGCGAAAACGGCTTGCGTTGCTTTCCTGAGCCAAGGCGCGTTGGGGCTGTTGTTGGCTGCCCGAGGAGACTTTCCCTTTGCACAATGCAGCTGCCAGAAGCTCGTTTTGGGCCGTCGGTGCCACGGGGCCTCGGCACAGAGCGGCCGTGCTGGCTCAGGGGGCATGGCTGCGGCCTGGGCGCAGAAGGCCTTTGCGCGCCCAATCCTGCTTCCCTGCCAAGAAGAACCCGTCGGGAGTGGGTTTCGGGCACCGGAGACCCCCAGCACAGCAGCAGGGCCTAGGGAGCCAGGGGCAGCCCTGCACCGCTTGGCCCTCTGGAGAGCGGAGGGCCGGGGGCGAAAACGGCTTGCGTTGCTTTCCTGAGCCGAGGCGCGTTAGGGCTGTTGTTGGCTGCCCGAGGAGACTTTCCCTTTGCACAATGCAGCTGCCAGAAGCTCGTTTTGGGCCGTCGGTGCCACGGGGCCTCGGCACTGAGCGGCCGAACTGGCTCAGGGGGCATGGCTGCGGCCTGGGCGCAGAAGGCCTTCGCGCGCCCAATCCTGCATCCCCGCCAAGGAGAACCCGTGGGGAGTGGGTTTCGGGCACCGGAGACCCCCAGCAAAGACACAGGGCCCAGGGAGCCAGGGGCAGCCCCGCCCCGCTTTGCCCTCTGGAGAGCGGAGGGCCGGGGGCGAAAACGGCTTGCGTTGCTTTCCTGAGCCGAGGCGCGTTGGGGCTGTTGTTGGCTGCCCGAGGAGACTTTCCCTTTGCACAATGCAGCTGCCAGAAGCTCGTTTTGGGCCGTCGGTGCCACGAGGCCTCGGCACAGAGCGGCCGTGCTGGCTCAGGGGGCATGGCTGCGGCCTGGGCGCAGAAGGCCTTCGCGCGCCCAATCCTGCTTCCCCGCCAAGGAGAACACGTGGCGAGTGGGTTTCGGGCACCTGAGACCCCCAGCAAAGACACAGGGCCCAGGGAGCCAGGGGCAGCTCCGCCCCTCTTTGCCCTTTGGAGAGCGGAGGGCCGGGGGCGAATAGAGCTTGCGTTGCTTTCCTGAGCCGAGGCGCGTTGGGGCTGTTGTTGGCTGCCCGAGGAGACTTTCCCTTTGCACAATGCAGCTGCCAGAAGCTCGTTTTGGGCCGTCGGTGCCACGGGGCCTTGGCACTGAGCGGCCGAACTGGCTCAGAGGCCATGGCTGCGGCCTGGGGGCATAAGGCCTTCGCGCGCCCAATCCTGCTTCCCCGCCAAGGAGAACCCGTGGGGAGTGGGTTTCGGGCACCGGAGACCCCCAGCAAGGACACAGGGCCCAGGGAGCCAGGGGCAGCCCCGCCCCGCTTTGCCCTCTGGAGAGCGAAGGGCCGGGGGCGTAAACGGCTTGCGTTGCTTTCATGAGCCTAGGCGCGTTGGGGCTGTTGTTGGCTGCCCGAGGAGACTTTCCCTTTGCACAATGCAGCTGCCAGAAGCTCGTTTTGGGCCGTCGGTGTCACGGGGCCTCGGCACAGAGCGGCCGTGCTGGCTCAGGGGGCATGGCTGCGGCCTGGGCGCAGAAGGCTTTGCGCGCCCAATCCTGCTTCCCTGCCAAGAAGAACCCGTCGGGAGTGGGTTTCGGGCACCGGAGACCCCCAGCACAGCAGCAGGGCCTAGGGAGCCAGGGGCAGCCCTGCACCGCTTGGCCCTCTGGAGAGCGGAGGGCCGGGGGCGAAAACGGCTTGCGTTGCTTTCCTGAGCCGAGGCGCGTTAGGGCTGTTGTTGGCTGCCCGAGGAGACTTTCCCTTTGCACAATGCAGCTGCCAGAAGCTCGTTTTGGGCCGTCGGTGCCACGGGGCCTCGGCACTGAGCGGCCGAACTGGCTCAGGGGGCATGGCTGCGGCCTGGGCGCAGAAGGCCTTCGCGCGCCCAATCCTGCATCCCCGCCAAGGAGAACCCGTGGGGAGTGGGTTTCGGGCACCGGAGACCCCCAGCAAAGACACAGGGCCCAGGGAGCCAGGGGCAGCCCCGCCCCGCTTTGCCCTCTGGAGAGCGGAGGGCCGGGGGCGAAAACGGCTTGCGTTGCTTTCCTGAGCCGAGGCGCGTTGGGGCTGTTGTTGGCTGCCCGAGGAGACTTTCCCTTTGCACAATGCAGCTGCCAGAAGCTCGTTTTGGGCCGTCGGTGCCACGAGGCCTCGGCACAGAGCGGCCGTGCTGGCTCAGGGGGCATGGCTGCGGCCTGGGCGCAGAAGGCCTTCGCGCGCCCAATCCTGCTTCCCCGCCAAGGAGAACACGTGGCGAGTGGGTTTCGGGCACCTGAGACCCCCAGCAAAGACACAGGGCCCAGGGAGCCAGGGGCAGCTCCGCCCCTCTTTGCCCTTTGGAGAGCGGAGGGCCGGGGGCGAATAGAGCTTGCGTTGCTTTCCTGAGCCGAGGCGCGTTGGGGCTGTTGTTGGCTGCCCGAGGAGACTTTCCCTTTGCACAATGCAGCTGCCAGAAGCTCGTTTTGGGCCGTCGGTGCCACGGGGCCTTGGCACTGAGCGGCCGAACTGGCTCAGAGGCCATGGCTGCGGCCTGGGGGCATAAGGCCTTCGCGCGCCCAATCCTGCTTCCCCGCCAAGGAGAACCCGTGGGGAGTGGGTTTCGGGCACCGGAGACCCCCAGCAAGGACACAGGGCCCAGGGAGCCAGGGGCAGCCCCGCCCCGCTTTGCCCTCTGGAGAGCGAAGGGCCGGGGGCGTAAACGGCTTGCGTTGCTTTCATGAGCCTAGGCGCGTTGGGGCTGTTGTTGGCTGCCCGAGGAGACTTTCCCTTTGCACAATGCAGCTGCCAGAAGCTCGTTTTGGGCCGTCCGTGCGACGGGGCCTCGGCGCAGAGCGGACGAGCTGGCTCAGGCGGCATGGCTGCGGCCTGGGCGCGGAAGGCCTTCGCGCGCCCAATCCTGCTTCCCCGCCAAGAGGAACCCGTGGGGAGTGGGTTTCGGGCACCAGAGACCCCCAGCCAAGACACAGGGCCCAGGGAGCCAGGGGCAGCCCCGCCCCTCTTTGCCCTTTGGAGAGCGGAGGGCCGGGGGCGAATACGGCTTGCGTTGCTTTCCTGAGCCGAGGCGCGTTGGGGCTGTTGTTGGCTGCCCGAGGAGACTTTCCCTTTGCACAATGCAGCTGCCAGAAGCTCGTTTTGGGCCGTCGGTGCCACGGGGCCTTGGCACTGAGCGGCCGAACTGGCTCAGGGGGCATGGCTGCGGCCTGGGGGCAGAAGGCCTTCGCGCGCCCAATCCTGCTTCCCCGCCAAGGAGAACCCGTGGGGAGTGGGTTTCGGGCACCGGAGACCCCCAGCAAGGACACTGGGCCCAAGGAGCCAGTGGCACCCCGCCCCGCTTTGCCCTCTGGAGAGCAGAGGGCCGGGGGCGAAAACGGCTTGCGTTGCTTTCCTGAGCCGAGGCGCGTTGGGGCTGTTGTTGGCTGCCCGAGGAGACTTTCCCTTTGCAGAATGCAGCCGCCAGAAGCTCGTTTTGGGCCGTCGGTGCGAAGGGGTCTCGGCGATGATAGGCCGAGGTGGCTCAGGGGTCATGGTTGGGGCGTGGGCCCAGAAGGCCTTCGCGCGCCCAATCCTGCTTACCCTCCAAGGAGAACCCGTGGGGAGTGGGTTTCGGGCACCGGAGACCCCCAGCAAAGCAGCAGGGCCCAGGGAGCCCGGGGCAGCCCCGCCCCGCTTTGCCCTCTGGAGAGCGGAGGGCCGGGGGCGAAAACGGCTTGCGTTGCTTTCCTGAGCCGAGGCGCGTTGGGGCTGTTTTTGGCTGCACGAGGAGACTTTCCCTTTGCACAATGCAGCCGCCAGAAGCTCGTTTTGGGCCGTCGGTGCGACGGGGCCTCGGCGATGAGCGGCCGAGCTGGCTCAGGGGGCATGGTTGGGGCGTGGGACCAGAATTCCTTCGCGCGCCCAATCCTGCATCCCCGCCAAGGAGAACCCGTGGGGAGTGGGTTTCGGGCACCGGAGACCCCCAGCAAAGACACAGGGCCCAGGGAGCCAGGGGCAGCCCTGCCCCGCTTTTCCCTCTGGAGAGCGGAGGGCCAGGTTGGAAAACGGCTTGCGTTGCATTCCTGAGCCGAGGCGCGTTGGGGCTGTTGTTGGCTGCCCGAGGAGACTTTCCCTTTGCACAATGCAGCTGCCAGAAGCTCGTTTTGGGCCGTCGGTGCCACGGGGCCTCGGCACAGAGCGGACGTGCTGGCTCAGGGGGCATGGCTGCGGCCTGGGCGCAGAAGGCCTTCGCGCGCCCAATCCTGCTTCCCCGCCAAGGAGAACCCGTGGGGAGTGGGTTTCGGGCACCGGAGACCCCCAGCAAAGACACAGGGCCCAGGGAGCCAGGGGCAGCTCCGCCCCTCTTTGCCCTATGGAGAGCGGAGGGCCGGGGGCGAAAACGGCTTGCGTTGCTTTCCTGAGCCGAGGCGCGTTGGGGCTGTTTCCTGCCCGCGTAGACTTTCCCTTTGCACAATGCAACTGCCAGAAGCTCGTTTTGGGCCGTCGGTGCGACGGGGCCTCGGCGCAGAGCGGACGAGCTGGCTCAGGCGGCATGGCTGCGGCCTGGGCGCGGAAGGCCTTCGCGCGCCCAATCCTGCTTCCCCGCCAAGAGGAACCCGTGGGGAGTGGGTTTCGGGCACCAGAGACCCCCAGCAAAGACACAGGGCCCAGGGAGCCAGGGGCAGCCCCGCCCTTCTTTGCCCTTTGGAGAGCAGAGGGCCGGGGGCGAATATGGCTTGCGTTGCTTTCCTGAGCCAAGGCGCGTTGGGGCTGTTGTTGGCTGCCCGAGGAGACTTTCCCTTTGCACAATGCAGCTGCCAGAAGCTCGTTTTGGGCCGTCGGTGCCACGGGGCCTTGGCACTGAGCGGCCGAACTGGCTCAGGGGTCATGGCTGCGGCCTGGGGGCAGAAGGCCTTCGCGCGCCCAATCCTGCTTCCCCGCCAAGGAGAACCCGTGGGGAGTGGGTTTCGGGCACCGGAGACCCCCAGCAAGGACACTGGGCCCAGGGAGCCAGTGGCAGCCCCGCCCCGCTTTGCCCTCTGGAGAGCGGAGGGCCGGGGGCGAAAACGGCTTGCGTTGCTTTCCTGAGCCGAGGCGCGTTGGGGCTGTTGTTGGCTGCCCGAGGAGACTTTCCCTTTGCAGAATGCAGCCGCCAGAAGCTCGTTTTGGGCCGTCGGTGCGACGGGGCCTCGGCGCTGAGCGGCCGATGAGGCTCAGGGGGCATGGCTGCGGCCTGGGCGCAGAAGGTCTTCGCGCGCCCAATCCTGCTTCCCCGCCAAGGAGAACCCGTGGGGAGTGGGTTTCGGGCACCGGAGACCCCCAGCAAAGCAGCAGGGCCCAGGGAGCCCGGGGCAGCCCCGCCCCGCTTTGCCCTCTGGAGAGCGGAGGGCCGGGGGCGAAAACGGCTTGCGTTGCTTTCCTGAGCCGAGGCGCGTTGGGGCTGTTGTTGGCTGCACTAGGAGACTTTCCCTTTGCACAATGCAGCTGCCAGAAGCTCGTTTTGGGCCTTCGGTGCGACGGGGCCTCGTCGCTGAGCGGCCGAGCTGCCTCAGGGGGCATGGCTGCGGCCTGGGCGCAGAAGGCCGTCGCGCGCCCAATCCTGCTTCCCCGCCACGGAGATCCCGTGGGGAGTGGGTTTCGGGCACCGGAGACCCCCTGCAAAGACACAGGGCCCAGGGAGCCAGGGGCAGCTCCGCCCCTCTTTGCCCTTTTCGAGAGCGGAGGGCCGGGGGCGAAAACGGTTTGCGTTGCTTTCCTGAGCCGAGGCGCGTTGGGGCTGTTGTTGGCTGCCCGAGGAGACTTTCCCTTTGCACAATGCAGCTGCCAGAAGCTCGTTTTGGGCCGTCGGTGCCACGAGGCCTCGGCACAGAGCGGCCGTGCTGGCTCAGGGGGCATGGATGCGGCCTGGGCGCAGAAGGCCTTCGCGCGCCCAATCCTGCTTCCCCGCCAAGGAGAACACGTGGCGAGTGGGTTTCGGGCACCTGAGACCCCCAGCAAAGACACAGGGCCCAGGGAGCCAGGGGCAGCTCCGCCCCTCTTTGCCCTTTGGAGAGCGGAGGGCCGGGGGCGAATAGAGCTTGCGTTGCTTTCCTGAGCCGAGGCGCGTTGGGGCTGTTGTTGGCTGCCCGAGGAGACTTTCCCTTTGCACAATGCAGCTGCCAGAAGCTCGTTTTGGGCCGTCGGTGCCACGGGGCCTTGGCACTGAGCGGCCGAACTGGCTCAGAGGCCATGGCTGCGGCCTGGGGGCATAAGGCCTTCGCGCGCCCAATCCTGCTTCCCCGCCAAGGAGAACCCGTGGGGAGTGGGTTTCGGGCACCGGAGACCCCCAGCAAGGACACAGGGCCCAGGGAGCCAGGGGCAGCCCCGCCCCGCTTTGCCCTCTGGAGAGCGAAGGGCCGGGGGCGTAAACGGCTTGCGTTGCTTTCATGAGCCTAGGCGCGTTGGGGCTGTTGTTGGCTGCCCGAGGAGACTTTCCCTTTGCACAATGCAGCTGCCAGAAGCTCGTTTTGGGCCGTCCGTGCGACGGGGCCTCGGCGATGAGTGGCCGAGGTGGCTCAGGGGGCATGGTTGGGGCGTGGACCCAGAAGGTCTTCGAGCGCCCAATCCTGCTTCCCCGCCAAGGAGAACCCGTGGGGAGTGGGTTTCGGGCACCGGAGACCCCCAGCAAAGCAGCAGGGCCCAGGGAGCCAGGGGCAGCCCCGCCCCGCTTTGCCCTCTGGAGAGCGGAGGGCCGGGGGCGAAAACGGCTTGCGTTGCTTTCCTGAGCCAAGGCGCGTTGGGGCTGTTGTTGGCTGCCCGAGGAGACTTTCCCTTTGCACAATGCAGCTGCCAGAAGCTCGTTTTGGGCCGTCGGTGCCACGGGGCCTCGGCACAGAGCGGCCGTGCTGGCTCAGGGGGCATGGCTGCGGCCTGGGCGCAGAAGGCCTTTGCGCGCCCAATCCTGCTTCCCTGCCAAGAAGAACCCGTCGGGAGTGGGTTTCGGGCACCGGAGACCCCCAGCACAGCAGCAGGGCCTAGGGAGCCAGGGGCAGCCCTGCACCGCTTGGCCCTCTGGAGAGCGGAGGGCCGGGGGCGAAAACGGCTTGCGTTGCTTTCCTGAGCCGAGGCGCGTTAGGGCTGTTGTTGGCTGCCCGAGGAGACTTTCCCTTTGCACAATGCAGCTGCCAGAAGCTCGTTTTGGGCCGTCGGTGCCACGGGGCCTCGGCACTGAGCGGCCGAACTGGCTCAGGGGGCATGGCTGCGGCCTGGGCGCAGAAGGCCTTCGCGCGCCCAATCCTGCATCCCCGCCAAGGAGAACCCGTGGGGAGTGGGTTTCGGGCACCGGAGACCCCCAGCAAAGACACAGGGCCCAGGGAGCCAGGGGCAGCCCCGCCCCGCTTTGCCCTCTGGAGAGCGGAGGGCCGGGGGCGAAAACGGCTTGCGTTGCTTTCCTGAGCCGAGGCGCGTTGGGGCTGTTGTTGGCTGCCCGAGGAGACTTTCCCTTTGCACAATGCAGCTGCCAGAAGCTCGTTTTGGGCCGTCGGTGCCACGAGGCCTCGGCACAGAGCGGCCGTGCTGGCTCAGGGGGCATGGCTGCGGCCTGGGCGCAGAAGGCCTTCGCGCGCCCAATCCTGCTTCCCCGCCAAGGAGAACACGTGGCGAGTGGGTTTCGGGCACCTGAGACCCCCAGCAAAGACACAGGGCCCAGGGAGCCAGGGGCAGCTCCGCCCCTCTTTGCCCTTTGGAGAGCGGAGGGCCGGGGGCGAATAGAGCTTGCGTTGCTTTCCTGAGCCGAGGCGCGTTGGGGCTGTTGTTGGCTGCCCGAGGAGACTTTCCCTTTGCACAATGCAGCTGCCAGAAGCTCGTTTTGGGCCGTCGGTGCCACGGGGCCTTGGCACTGAGCGGCCGAACTGGCTCAGAGGCCATGGCTGCGGCCTGGGGGCATAAGGCCTTCGCGCGCCCAATCCTGCTTCCCCGCCAAGGAGAACCCGTGGGGAGTGGGTTTCGGGCACCGGAGACCCCCAGCAAGGACACAGGGCCCAGGGAGCCAGGGGCAGCCCCGCCCCGCTTTGCCCTCTGGAGAGCGAAGGGCCGGGGGCGTAAACGGCTTGCGTTGCTTTCATGAGCCTAGGCGCGTTGGGGCTGTTGTTGGCTGCCCGAGGAGACTTTCCCTTTGCACAATGCAGCTGCCAGAAGCTCGTTTTGGGCCGTCGGTGTCACGGGGCCTCGGCACAGAGCGGCCGTGCTGGCTCAGGGGGCATGGCTGCGGCCTGGGCGCAGAAGGCTTTGCGCGCCCAATCCTGCTTCCCTGCCAAGAAGAACCCGTCGGGAGTGGGTTTCGGGCACCGGAGACCCCCAGCACAGCAGCAGGGCCTAGGGAGCCAGGGGCAGCCCTGCACCGCTTGGCCCTCTGGAGAGCGGAGGGCCGGGGGCGAAAACGGCTTGCGTTGCTTTCCTGAGCCGAGGCGCGTTAGGGCTGTTGTTGGCTGCCCGAGGAGACTTTCCCTTTGCACAATGCAGCTGCCAGAAGCTCGTTTTGGGCCGTCGGTGCCACGGGGCCTCGGCACTGAGCGGCCGAACTGGCTCAGGGGGCATGGCTGCGGCCTGGGCGCAGAAGGCCTTCGCGCGCCCAATCCTGCATCCCCGCCAAGGAGAACCCGTGGGGAGTGGGTTTCGGGCACCGGAGACCCCCAGCAAAGACACAGGGCCCAGGGAGCCAGGGGCAGCCCCGCCCCGCTTTGCCCTCTGGAGAGCGGAGGGCCGGGGGCGAAAACGGCTTGCGTTGCTTTCCTGAGCCGAGGCGCGTTGGGGCTGTTGTTGGCTGCCCGAGGAGACTTTCCCTTTGCACAATGCAGCTGCCAGAAGCTCGTTTTGGGCCGTCGGTGCCACGAGGCCTCGGCACAGAGCGGCCGTGCTGGCTCAGGGGGCATGGCTGCGGCCTGGGCGCAGAAGGCCTTCGCGCGCCCAATCCTGCTTCCCCGCCAAGGAGAACACGTGGCGAGTGGGTTTCGGGCACCTGAGACCCCCAGCAAAGACACAGGGCCCAGGGAGCCAGGGGCAGCTCCGCCCCTCTTTGCCCTTTGGAGAGCGGAGGGCCGGGGGCGAATAGAGCTTGCGTTGCTTTCCTGAGCCGAGGCGCGTTGGGGCTGTTGTTGGCTGCCCGAGGAGACTTTCCCTTTGCACAATGCAGCTGCCAGAAGCTCGTTTTGGGCCGTCGGTGCCACGGGGCCTTGGCACTGAGCGGCCGAACTGGCTCAGAGGCCATGGCTGCGGCCTGGGGGCATAAGGCCTTCGCGCGCCCAATCCTGCTTCCCCGCCAAGGAGAACCCGTGGGGAGTGGGTTTCGGGCACCGGAGACCCCCAGCAAGGACACAGGGCCCAGGGAGCCAGGGGCAGCCCCGCCCCGCTTTGCCCTCTGGAGAGCGAAGGGCCGGGGGCGTAAACGGCTTGCGTTGCTTTCATGAGCCTAGGCGCGTTGGGGCTGTTGTTGGCTGCCCGAGGAGACTTTCCCTTTGCACAATGCAGCTGCCAGAAGCTCGTTTTGGGCCGTCCGTGCGACGGGGCCTCGGCGCAGAGCGGACGAGCTGGCTCAGGCGGCATGGCTGCGGCCTGGGCGCGGAAGGCCTTCGCGCGCCCAATCCTGCTTCCCCGCCAAGAGGAACCCGTGGGGAGTGGGTTTCGGGCACCAGAGACCCCCAGCCAAGACACAGGGCCCAGGGAGCCAGGGGCAGCCCCGCCCCTCTTTGCCCTTTGGAGAGCGGAGGGCCGGGGGCGAATACGGCTTGCGTTGCTTTCCTGAGCCGAGGCGCGTTGGGGCTGTTGTTGGCTGCCCGAGGAGACTTTCCCTTTGCACAATGCAGCTGCCAGAAGCTCGTTTTGGGCCGTCGGTGCCACGGGGCCTTGGCACTGAGCGGCCGAACTGGCTCAGGGGGCATGGCTGCGGCCTGGGGGCAGAAGGCCTTCGCGCGCCCAATCCTGCTTCCCCGCCAAGGAGAACCCGTGGGGAGTGGGTTTCGGGCACCGGAGACCCCCAGCAAGGACACTGGGCCCAAGGAGCCAGTGGCACCCCGCCCCGCTTTGCCCTCTGGAGAGCAGAGGGCCGGGGGCGAAAACGGCTTGCGTTGCTTTCCTGAGCCGAGGCGCGTTGGGGCTGTTGTTGGCTGCCCGAGGAGACTTTCCCTTTGCAGAATGCAGCCGCCAGAAGCTCGTTTTGGGCCGTCGGTGCGAAGGGGTCTCGGCGATGATAGGCCGAGGTGGCTCAGGGGTCATGGTTGGGGCGTGGGCCCAGAAGGCCTTCGCGCGCCCAATCCTGCTTACCCTCCAAGGAGAACCCGTGGGGAGTGGGTTTCGGGCACCGGAGACCCCCAGCAAAGCAGCAGGGCCCAGGGAGCCCGGGGCAGCCCCGCCCCGCTTTGCCCTCTGGAGAGCGGAGGGCCGGGGGCGAAAACGGCTTGCGTTGCTTTCCTGAGCCGAGGCGCGTTGGGGCTGTTTTTGGCTGCACGAGGAGACTTTCCCTTTGCACAATGCAGCCGCCAGAAGCTCGTTTTGGGCCGTCGGTGCGACGGGGCCTCGGCGATGAGCGGCCGAGCTGGCTCAGGGGGCATGGTTGGGGCGTGGGACCAGAATTCCTTCGCGCGCCCAATCCTGCATCCCCGCCAAGGAGAACCCGTGGGGAGTGGGTTTCGGGCACCGGAGACCCCCAGCAAAGACACAGGGCCCAGGGAGCCAGGGGCAGCCCTGCCCCGCTTTTCCCTCTGGAGAGCGGAGGGCCAGGTTGGAAAACGGCTTGCGTTGCATTCCTGAGCCGAGGCGCGTTGGGGCTGTTGTTGGCTGCCCGAGGAGACTTTCCCTTTGCACAATGCAGCTGCCAGAAGCTCGTTTTGGGCCGTCGGTGCCACGGGGCCTCGGCACAGAGCGGACGTGCTGGCTCAGGGGGCATGGCTGCGGCCTGGGCGCAGAAGGCCTTCGCGCGCCCAATCCTGCTTCCCCGCCAAGGAGAACCCGTGGGGAGTGGGTTTCGGGCACCGGAGACCCCCAGCAAAGACACAGGGCCCAGGGAGCCAGGGGCAGCTCCGCCCCTCTTTGCCCTATGGAGAGCGGAGGGCCGGGGGCGAAAACGGCTTGCGTTGCTTTCCTGAGCCGAGGCGCGTTGGGGCTGTTTCCTGCCCGCGTAGACTTTCCCTTTGCACAATGCAACTGCCAGAAGCTCGTTTTGGGCCGTCGGTGCGACGGGGCCTCGGCGCAGAGCGGACGAGCTGGCTCAGGCGGCATGGCTGCGGCCTGGGCGCGGAAGGCCTTCGCGCGCCCAATCCTGCTTCCCCGCCAAGAGGAACCCGTGGGGAGTGGGTTTCGGGCACCAGAGACCCCCAGCAAAGACACAGGGCCCAGGGAGCCAGGGGCAGCCCCGCCCTTCTTTGCCCTTTGGAGAGCAGAGGGCCGGGGGCGAATATGGCTTGCGTTGCTTTCCTGAGCCAAGGCGCGTTGGGGCTGTTGTTGGCTGCCCGAGGAGACTTTCCCTTTGCACAATGCAGCTGCCAGAAGCTCGTTTTGGGCCGTCGGTGCCACGGGGCCTTGGCACTGAGCGGCCGAACTGGCTCAGGGGTCATGGCTGCGGCCTGGGGGCAGAAGGCCTTCGCGCGCCCAATCCTGCTTCCCCGCCAAGGAGAACCCGTGGGGAGTGGGTTTCGGGCACCGGAGACCCCCAGCAAGGACACTGGGCCCAGGGAGCCAGTGGCAGCCCCGCCCCGCTTTGCCCTCTGGAGAGCGGAGGGCCGGGGGCGAAAACGGCTTGCGTTGCTTTCCTGAGCCGAGGCGCGTTGGGGCTGTTGTTGGCTGCCCGAGGAGACTTTCCCTTTGCAGAATGCAGCCGCCAGAAGCTCGTTTTGGGCCGTCGGTGCGACGGGGCCTCGGCGCTGAGCGGCCGATGAGGCTCAGGGGGCATGGCTGCGGCCTGGGCGCAGAAGGTCTTCGCGCGCCCAATCCTGCTTCCCCGCCAAGGAGAACCCGTGGGGAGTGGGTTTCGGGCACCGGAGACCCCCAGCAAAGCAGCAGGGCCCAGGGAGCCCGGGGCAGCCCCGCCCCGCTTTGCCCTCTGGAGAGCGGAGGGCCGGGGGCGAAAACGGCTTGCGTTGCTTTCCTGAGCCGAGGCGCGTTGGGGCTGTTGTTGGCTGCACTAGGAGACTTTCCCTTTGCACAATGCAGCTGCCAGAAGCTCGTTTTGGGCCTTCGGTGCGACGGGGCCTCGTCGCTGAGCGGCCGAGCTGCCTCAGGGGGCATGGCTGCGGCCTGGGCGCAGAAGGCCGTCGCGCGCCCAATCCTGCTTCCCCGCCACGGAGATCCCGTGGGGAGTGGGTTTCGGGCACCGGAGACCCCCAGCAAAGCAGCAGGGCCCAGGGAGCCAGGGGCAACCCCGCCCCGCTTTGCCCTCTGGAGAGCAGAGGGCGGGGGGCGAAAACGGCTTGCGTTGCTTTCCTCAGCCGAGGTGCGTTGGGGCTGTTGTTGGCTGCCCGAGGAGACTTTCCCTTTGCACAATGCACCTTCCAGAAGCGCGTTTTCGGCCGACGGTGCCACGGGGCCTCGGCGCTGAGCGGCCGAGCTGGCTCAGGGGGCATGGCTGCGGCCTGGGCGCAGAAGGCCTTCGCGCGCCCAATCCTGCTTCCCCGCCAAGGAGAACCCGTGGGGAGTGGGTTTCGGGCACCGGAGACCCCCAGCAAAGCAGCAGGGCCCAGGGAGCCAGGGGCAGCCCCGCCCCGCTTGGCCCTTTGGAGAGCGGAGGGCCGGGGGCGAATACGGCTTGCGTTGCTTTCCTGAGCCGAGGCGCGTTGGGGCTGTTGTTGGCTGCCCGAGGAGACTTTCCCTTTGCACAATGCAGCTGCCAGAAGCTCGTTTTGGGCCGTCGGTGCCACGGGGCCTTGGCACTGAGCGGCCGAACTGGCTCAGGGGGCATGGCTGCGGCCTGGGGGCAGAAGGCCTTCGCGCGCCCAATCCTGCTTCCCCGCCAAGGAGAACCCGTGGGGAGTGGGTTTCGGGCACCGGAGACACCCAGCAAGGACACAGGGCCCAGGGAGCCAGGGGCAGCCCCGCCCCACTTTGCCCTCTGGAGAGCGGAGGGCCGGGGGCGAAAACGGTTTGCGTTGCTTTCCTGAGCCGAGGCGCGTTGGGGCTGTTGTTGGCTGCCCGAGGAGACTTTCCCTTTGCAGAATGCAGCCGCCAGAAGCTCGTTTTGGGCCGTCGGTGCGACGGGGTCTCGGCGATGATAGGCCGAGATGGCTCAGGGGGCATGGTTGGGGCGTGGGCCCAGAAGGTCTTCGAGCGCCCAATCCTGCTTCCCCGCCAAGGAGAACCCGTGGGGAGTGGGTTCGGGCACTGGAGACCCCCAGCAAAGCAGCAGGGCCCAGGGAGCCAGGGGCAGCCCCGCCCCGCTTTGCCCTCTGGAGAGTGGAGGGCCGGGGTCGAAAACGGCTTGCGTTGCTTTCCTGAGCCGAGGCGCGTTGGGGCTGTTGTTGGCTGCCCGAGGAGACTTTCCCTTTGCACAATGCAGCCGCCAGAAGCTCGTTTTGGGCCTTCAGTGCGACGGGGCCTCGTTGCTGAGCGGCCGAACTGGCTCAGGGGGCATGGCTGGGGCTTGGGCGTAGAAGGACATCGCGTGCCCAATCCTGCTTCCCCGCCACGGAGATCCCGTGGGGAGTGGGTTTCGGGCACCGGAGACCCCCAGCAAGGACACAGGGCCCAGGGAGCCAGGGGCAGCCCCGCCCCGCTTCGCCTTCTGGAGAGCGGAGGGCCGGGGGCGAAAACGGCTTGCGTTGCTTTCCTGAGCCGAGGCGCGTTGGGGCTGTTCTTGGCTGCACGAGGAGACTTTCCCTTTGCACAATGCAGCTGCCAGAAGCTCGTTTTGGGCCTTCGGTGCGACGGGGCCTCGGCGCTGAGCGGCCGAGCTGCCTCAGGGGGCATGGCTGCGGCCTGGGCGCAGAAGGCCTTCGCGCGCCCAATCCTGCTTCCCCGCCTCGGAGATCCCGTGGGGAGTGGGTTTCGGGCACCGGAGACCCCCAGCAAAGCAGCAGGGCCCAGGGAGCCAGGGGCAGCCCCGCCCCGCTTTGCCCTCTGGAGAGCGGAGGCCCGGGGGCGAAAACGGCTTGCGTTGCTTTCCTGAGCCGAGGCGCGTTGGGGCTGTTGTTGGCTGCCCGAGGAGACTTTCCCTTTGCACAATGCACCTTCCAGAAGCGCGTTTTCGGCCGACGGTGCCACGGGGCCTCGGCACAGAGCGGCCGTGCTGGCTCAGGGGGCATGGCTGCGGCCTGGGCGCAGAAGGCCTTCGCGCGCCCAATTCTGCTTCCCCGCCAAGGAGAACCCGTCGGGAGTGGGTTTCGGGCACCGGAGACCCCCAGCACAGCAGCAGGGCCTAGGGAGCCAGGGGCAGCCCTGCACCGCTTGGCCCTCTGGAGAGCGGAGGGCCGGGGGCGAAAACGGCTTGCGTTGCTTTCCTGAGCCGAGGCGCGTTGGGGCTGTTGTTGGCTGCCCGAGGAGACTTTCCCTTTGCACAATGCAGCCGCCAGAAGCTCGTTTTGGGCCGTCGGTGCGACGGGGCCTCGGCGATGAGCGGCCGAGCTGGCTCAGGGGGCATGGTTGGGTCGTGGGCCCAGAATTCCTTCGCGCGCCCAATCCTGCTTCCCCTCCAAGGAGAACCCGTGGGGAGTGGGTTTCGGGCACCGGAGACCCCCAGCAAAGCAGCAGGGCCCAGGGAGCCAGGGGCAGCCCCGCCCCGCTTGGCCCTCTGGAGAGCAGAGGGCGGGGGGCGAAAACGGCTTGCGTTGCTTTCCTGAGCCGAGGCGCGTTGGGGCTGTTGTTGGCTGCCCGAGGAGACTTTCCCTTTGCACAATGCAGCCGCCAGAAGCTCGTTTTGGGCCGTCGGTGCGACGGGTCCTCGGCGATGAGCGGCCGAGCTGGCTCAGGCGGCATGGCTGCGGCCTGGGCGCGGAAGGCCTTCGCGCGCCCAATCCTGCTTCCCCGCCAAGAAGAACCCGTGGGGAGTGGGTTTCGGGCACCAGAGACCCCCAGCAAATACACAGGGCCCAGGGAGCCAGGGGCAGCCCCGCCCCTCTTTGCCCTTTGGAGAGCGGAGGGCCGGGGTCGAATACGGCTTGCGTTGCTTTCCTGAGCCGAGGCTCGTTGGGGCTGTTGTTGCCTGCCCGAGGAGACTTTCCCTTTGCACAATGCAGCTGCCAGAAGCTCGTTTTGGGCCGTCGGTGCCACGGGGCCTTGGCACTGAGCGGCCGAGCTGGCTCAGGGGGCATGGCTGCGGCCTGGGCGCAGAAGGCCTTCGAGTGCCCAATCCTGCTTCCCCGCCAAGGAGAACCCGTGGGGAGTGGGTTTCGGGCACCGGAGACCCCCAGCAAGGACACAGGGCCCAGGGAGCCAGGGGCAGCCCCGCCCCGCTTTGCCCTCTGGAGAGCGGAGGGCCTGGGGCGAAAACGGCTTGCGTTGCTTTCCTGAGCCGAGGCGCGTTGGGGCTGTTGTTGGCTGCCCGAGGAGACTTTCCCTTTGCAGAATGCAGCCGCCAGAAGCTCGTTTTGGGCCCTCGGTGCGACGGGGTCTCGGCGATGATAGGCCGAGGTGGCTCAGGGGGCATGGTTGGGGCGTGGGCCCAGAAGGTCTTCGAGCGCCCAATCCTGCTTCCCCGCCAAGGAGAACCCATGGGGAGTGGGTTTCGGGCACCGGAGACCCCCAGCAAAGCAGCAGGGCCCAGGGAGCCCGGGGCAGCCCCGCCCCGCTTGGCCCTCTGGAGAGCGGAGGGCCGGGGGCGAATACGGCTTGCGTTGCTTTCCTGAGCCGAGGCGCGTTGGGGCTGTTGTTGGCTGCCCGAGGAGACTTTCCCTTTGCACAATGCAGCTGCCAGAAGCTCGTTTTGGGCCGTCGGTGCCACGGGGCCTTGGCACTGAGCGGCCGAACTGGCTCAGGGGTCATGGCTGCGGCCTGGGCGCAGAAGGCCGTCGCGCGCCCAATCCTGCTTCCCCGCCACGGAGATCCCGTGGGGAGTGGGTTTCGGGCACCGGAGACCCCGAGCAAAGCAGCAGGGCCCAGGGAGCCAGGGGCAGCCCCGCCCCGCTTTGCCCTCTGGAGAGCAGAGGGCGGGGGGCGAAAACGGCTTGCGTTGCTTTCCTGAGCCGAGGTGCGTTGGGGCTGTTGTTGGCTGCCCGAGGAGACTTTCCCTTTGCACAATGCACCTTCCAGAAGCGCGTTTTCGGCCGACGGTGCCACGGGGCCTCGGCGCTGAGCGGCCGAGCTGGCTCAGGGGGCATGGCTGCGGCCTGGGCGCAGAAGGCCTTCGCGCGCCCAATCCTGGTTCCCCGCCAAGGAGAACCCGTGGGGAGTGGGTTTCGGGCACCGGAGACCCCCAGCACAGCAGCAGGGCCTAGGGAGCCAGGGGCACCCCTGCACCGCTTGGCCCTCTGGAGAGCGGAGGGCCGGGGGCGAAAACGGCTTGCGTTGCTTTCCTGAGCCGAGGCGCGTTGGGGCTGTTGTTGGCTGCCCGAGGAGACTTTCCCTTTGCAGAATGCAGCCGCCAGAAGCTCGTTTTGGGCCGTCGGTGCGACGGGGTCTCGGCGATGATAGGCCGAGATGGCTCAGGGGGCATGGTTGGGGCGTGGGCCCAGAAGGTCTTCGAGCGCCCAATCCTGCTTCCCCGCCAAGGAGAACCCGTGGGGAGTGGGTTTCGGGCACCGGAGACCCCCAGCAAGGACACAGGGCCCAGGGAGCCAGGGGCAGCCCCGCCCCACTTTGCCCTCTGGAGAGCGGAGGGCCGGGGGCGAAAACGGCTTGCGTTGCTTTCCTGAGCCGAGGCGCGTTGGGGCTGTTGTTGGACGCACGAGGAGACTTTCCCTTTGCACAATGCAGCTGCCAGAAGCTCGTTTTGGGCCTTCGCTGCGACGGGGCCTCGGCGCTGAGCGGCCGAGCTGCCTCAGGGGGCATGGCTGCGGCCTGGGCGCAGAAGGCCGTCGCGCGCCCAATCCTGCTTCCCCGCCACGGAGATCCCGTGGGGAGTGGGTTTCGGGCACCGGAGACCCCCAGCAAAGCAGCAGGGCCCAGGGAGCCAGGGGCAGCCCCGCCCCGCTTTGCCCTCTGGAGAGCAGAGGGCGGGGGGCGAAAACGGCTTGCGTTGCTTTCCTGAGCCGAGGTGCGTTGGGGCTGTTGTTGGCTGCCCGAGGAGACTTTCCCTTTGCACAATGCACCTTCCAGAAGCGCGTGTTCGGCCGACGGTGCCACGGGGCCTCGGCGCTGAGCGGCCGAGCTGGCTCAGGGGGCATGGCTGCGGCCTGGGCGCAGAAGGCCTTCGCGCGCCCAATCCTGGTTCCCCGCCAAGGAGAACCCGTGGGGAGTGGGTTTCGGGCACCGGAGACCCCCAGCACAGCAGCAGGGCCTAGGGAGCCAGGGGCAGCCCTGCACCGCTTGGCCCTCTGGAGAGCGGAGGGCCGGGGGCGAAAACGGCTTGCGTTGCTTTCCTGAGCCGAGGCGCGTTGGGGCTGTTGTTGGCTGCCCGAGGAGACTTTCCCTTTGCAGAATGCAGCCGCCAGAAGCTCGTTTTGGGCCGTCGGTGCGACGGGGTCTCGGCGATGATAGGCCGAGATGGCTCAGGGGGCATGGTTGGGGCGTGGGCCCAGAAGGTCTTCGAGCGCCCAATCCTGCTTCCCCGCCAAGGAGAACCCGTGGGGAGTGGGTTTCGGGCACCGGAGACCCCCAGCAAAGCAGCAGGGCCCAGGGAGCAGGGGCAGCCCCGCCCCGCTTTGCCCTCTGGAGAGTGGAGGGCCGGGGTCGAAAATGGCTTGCGTTGCTTTCCTGAGCCGAGGCGCGTTGGGGCTGTTGTTGGCTGCCGAGGAGACTTTCCCTTTGCACAATGCAGCTGCCAGAAGCTCGTTTTGGGCCTTCGGTGCGACGGGGCCTCGGCGCTGAGCAGCCGAGCTGCCTCAGGGGGCATTGCTGCGGCCTGGGCGCAGAAGGCCTTCGCGCGCCCAATCCTGCTTCCCCGCCAAGGAGATCCCGTGGGGAGTGGGTTTCGGGCACTGGAGACCCCCAGCAAAGCAGCAGGGCCCAGGGAGCCAGGGGCAGCCCCGCCCCGCTTTGCCCTCTGGAGAGCAGAGGGCGGGGGGCGAAAACGGCTTGCGTTGCTTTCCTGAGCCGAGGCGCGTTGGGGCTGTTGTTGGCTGCCCGAGGAGACTTTCCCTTTGCACAATGCAGCCGCCAGAAGCTCGTTTTGGGCCGTCGGTGCGACGGGTCCTCGGCGATGAGCGGCCGAGCTGGCTCAGGCGGCATGGCTGCGGCCTGGGCGCGGAAGGCCTTCGCGCGCCCAATCCTGCTTCCCCGCCAAGAAGAACCCGTGGGGAGTGGGTTTCGGGCACCAGAGACCCCCAGCAAAGACACAGGGCCCAGGGAGCCAGGGGCAGCCCCGCCCCTCTTTGCCCTTTGGAGAGCGGAGGGCCGGGGGCGAATACGGCTTGCGTTGCTTTCCTGAGCCGAGGCGCGTTGGGGCTGTTGTTGCCTGCCCGAGGAGACTTTCCCTTTGCAGAATGCAGCCGCCAGAAGCTCGTTTTGGGCCCTCGGTGCGACGGGGTCTCGGCGATGATAGGCCGAGGTGGCTCAGGGGGCATGGTTGGGGCGTGGGCCCAGAAGGTCTTCGAGCGCCCAATCCTGCTTCCCCGCCAAGGAGAACCCGTGGGGAGTGGGTTTCGGGCACCGGAGACCCCCAGCAAAGCAGCAGGGCCTAGGGAGCCCGGGGCAGCCCCGCCCCGCTTGGCCCTTTGGAGAGCGGAGGGCCGGGGGCGAATACGGCTTGCGTTGCTTTCCTGAGCCGAGGCGCGTTGGGGCTGTTGTTGGCTGCCCGAGGAGACTTTCCCTTTGCACAATGCAGCTGCCAGAAGCTCGTTTTGGGCCGTCGGTGCCACGGGGCCTTGGCACTGAGCGGCCGAACTGGCTCAGGGGGCATGGCTGCGGCCTGGGGGCAGAAGGCCTTCGCGCGCCCAATCCTGCTTCTCCGCCAAGGAGAACCCGTGGGGAGTGGGTTTCGGGCACCGGAGACCCCCAGCAAGGACACAGGGCCCAGGGAGCCAGGGGCAGCCCCGCCCCACTTTGCCCTCTGGAGAGCGGAGGGCCGGGGGCGAAAACGGCTTGCGTTGCTTTCCTGAGCCGAGGCGCGTTGGGGCTGTTGTTGGCTGCACGAGGAGACTTTCCCTTTGCACAATGCAGCTGCCAGAAGCTCGTTTTGGGCCTTCGCTGCGACGGGGCCTCGGCGCTGAGCGGCCGAGCTGCCTCAGGGGGCATGGCTGCGGCCTGGGCGCAGAAGGCCGTCGCGCGCCCAATCCTGCTTCCCCGCCACGGAGATCCCGTGGGGAGTGGGTTTCGGGCACCGGAGACCCCCAGCAAAGCAGCAGGGCCCAGGGAGCCAGGGGCAGCCCCGCCCCGCTTTGCCCTCTGGAGAGCAGAGGGCGGTGGGCGAAAACGGCTTGCGTTGCTTTCCTGAGCCGAGGTGCGTTGGGGCTGTTGTTGGCTGCCCGAGGAGACTTTCCCTTTGCACAATGCACCTTCCAGAAGCGCGTTTTCGGCCGACGGTGCCACGGGGCCTCGGCGCTGAGCGGCCGAGCTGGCTCAGGGGGCATGGCTGCGGCCTGGGCGCAGAAGGCCTTCGCGCGCCCAATCCTGCTTCCCCGCCAAGGAGAACCCGTCGGGAGTGGGTTTCGGGCACCGGAGACCCCCAGCACAGCAGCAGGGCCTAGGGAGCCAGGGGCAGCCCTGCACCGCTTGGCCCTCTGGAGAGCGGAGGGCCGGGGTCGAAAACGGCTTGCGTTGCTTTCCTGAGCCGAGGCGCGTTGGGGCTGTTGTTGGCTGCCCGAGGAGACTTTCCCTTTGCACAATGCAGCCGCCAGAAGCTCGTTTTGGGCCGTCGGTGCGACGGGGCCTCGGCGATGAGCGGCCGAGCTGGCTCAGGGGGCATGGTTGGGGCGTGGGCCCAGAATTCCTTCGCGCGCCCAATCCTGCTTCCCCGCCAAGGAGAACCCGTGGGGAGTGGGTTTCGGGCACCGGAGACCCCCAGCAAAGCAGCAGGGCCCAGGGAGCCAGGGGCAGCCCCGCCCCGCTTGGCCCTTTGGAGAGCGGAGGGCCGGGGGCGAATACGGCTTGCGTTGCTTTCCTGAGCCGAGGCGCGTTGGGGCTGTTGTTGGCTGCCCGAGGAGACTTTCCCTTTGCACAATGCAGCTGCCAGAAGCTCGTTTTGGGCCGTCGGTGCCACGGGGCCTTGGCACTGAGCGGCCGAACTGGCTCAGGGGGCATGGCTGCGGCCTGGGGGCAGAAGGCCTTCGCGCGCCCAATCCTGCTGCCCCGCCAAGGAGAACCCGTGGGGAGTGGGTTTCGGGCACCGGAGACCCCCAGCAAGGACACAGGGCCCAGGGAGCCAGGGGCAGCCCCGCCCCACTTTGCCCTCTGGAGAGCGGAGGGCCGGGGGCGAAAACGGTTTGCGTTGCTTTCCTGAGCCGAGGCGCGTTGGGGCTGTTGTTGGCTGCCCAAGGAGACTTTCCCTTTGCAGAATGCAGCCGCCAGAAGCTCGTTTTGGGCCGTCGGTGCGACGGGGTCTCGGCGATGATAGGCCGAGATGGCTCAGGGGGCATGGTTGGGGCGTGGGCCCAGAAGGTCTTCGAGCGCCCAATCCTGCTTCCCCGCCAAGGAGAACCCGTGGGGAGTGGGTTTCGGGCACCGGAGACCCCCAGCAAAGCAGCAGGGCCCAGGGAGCAGGGGCAGCCCCGCCCCGCTTTGCCATCTGGAGAGTGGAGGGCCGGGGTCGAAAATGGCTTGCGTTGCTTTCCTGAGCCGAGGCGCGTTGGGGCTGTTGTTGGCTGCCGAGGAGACTTTCCCTTTGCACAATGCAGCCGCCAGAAGCTCGTTTTGGGCCTTCAGTGCGACGGGGCCTCGGCGCTGAGCGGCCGAACTGGCTCAGGGGGCATGGCTGCGGCCTGGGCGCAGAAGGCCTTCGCGCGCCCAATCCTGCTTCCCCGCCAAGGAGATCCCGTGGGGAGTGGGTTTCGGGCACCGGAGACCCCCAGCAAAGCAGCAGGGCCCAGAGAGCCAGGGGCAGCCCCGCCCCGCTTTGCCCTCTGGAGGGCGGAGGGCCGGGGGCGAAAACGGCTTGCGTTGCTTTCCTGAGCCGAGGCGCGTTGGGGCTGTTCTTGGCTGCACGAGGAGACTTTCCCTTTGCACAATGCAGCTGCCAGAAGCTCGTTTTGGGCCTTCGGTGCGACGGGGCCTCGGCGCTGAGCAGCCGAGCTGCCTCAGGGGGCATTGCTGCGGCCTGGGCGCAGAAGGCCTTCGCGCGCCCAATCCTGCTTCCCCGCCAAGGAGATCCCGTGGGGAGTGGGTATCGGGCACTGGAGACCCCCAGCAAAGCAGCAGGGCCCAGGGAGCCAGGGGCAGCCCCGCCCCGCTTTGCCCTCTGGAGAGCAGAGGGCGGGGGGCGAAAACGGCTTGCGTTGCTTTCCTGAGCCGAGGCGCGTTGGGGCTGTTGTTGGCTGCCCGAGGAGACTTTCCCTTTGCACAATGCACCTTCCAGAAGCGCGTTTTCGGCCGACGGTGCCACGGGGCCTCGGCGCTGAGCTGCCGAGCTGGCTCAGGGGGCATGGCTGCGGCCTGGGCGCAGAAGGCCTTCGCGCGCCCAATCCTGCTTCCCCGCCAAGGAGAACCCGTCGGGAGTGGGTTTCGGGCACCGGAGACCCCCAGCACAGCAGCAGGGCCTAGGGAGCCAGGGGCAGCCCTGCACCGCTTGGCCCTCTGGAGAGCGGAGGGCCGGGGGCGAAAACGGCTTGCGTTGCTTTCCTGAGCCGAGGCGCGTTGGGGCTGTTGTTGGCTGCCCGAGGAGACTTTCCCTTTGCACAATGCAGCCGCCAGAAGCTCGTTTTGGGCCGTCGGTGCGACGGGGCCTCGGCGATGAGCGGCCGAGCTGGCTCAGGGGGCATGGTTGGGTCGTGGGCCCAGAATTCCTTCGCGCGCCCAATCCTGCTTCCCCTCCAAGGAGAACCCGTGGGGAGTGGGTTTCGGGCACCGGAGACCCCCAGCAAAGCAGCAGGGCCCAGGGAGCCAGGGGCAGCCCCGCCCCGCTTGGCCCTCTGGAGAGCAGAGGGCGGGGGGCGAAAACGGCTTGCGTTGCTTTCCTGAGCCGAGGCGCGTTGGGGCTGTTGTTGGCTGCCCGAGGAGACTTTCCCTTTGCACAATGCAGCTGCCAGAAGCTCGTTTTGGGCCGTCGGTGCCACGGGGCCTTGGCACTGAGCGGCCGAGCTGGCTCAGGGGGCATGGCTGCGGCCTGGGCGCAGAAGGCCTTTGCGCGCCCAATCCTGCTTCCCCGCCAAGGAGAACCCGTGGGGAGTGGGTTTCGGGCACCGGAGACCCCCAGCAAGGACACAGGGCCCAGGGAGCCAGGGGCAGCCCCGCCCCGCTTTGCCCTCTGGAGAGCGGAGGGCCTGGGGCGAAAACGGCTTGCGTTGCTTTCCTGAGCCGAGGCGCGTTGGGGCTGTTGTTGGCTGCCCGAGGAGACTTTCCCTTTGCAGAATGCAGCCGCCAGAAGCTCGTTTTGGGCACTCGGTGCGACGGGGTCTCGGCGATGATAGGCCGAGGTGGCTCAGGGGGCATGGTTGGGGCGTGGGCCCAGAAGGTCTTCGAGCGCCCAATCCTGCTTCCCCGCCAAGGAGAACCCGTGGGGAGTGGGTTTCGGGCACCGGAGACCCCCAGCAAAGCAGCAGGGCCCAGGGAGCCCGGGGCAGCCCCGCCCCGCTTTGCCCTCTGGAGAGCGGAGGGCCGGGGGCTAAAACGGCTTGCGTTGCTTTCCTGAGCCGAGGCGCGTTGGGGCTGTTGTTGGCTGCCCGAGGAGACTTTCCCTTTGCACAATGCAGCTGCCAGAAGCTCGTTTTGGGCCGTCGGTGCCACGGGGCCTTGGCACTGAGCGGCCGAACTGGCTCAGGGGGCATGGCTGCGGCCTGGGGGCAGAAGGCCTTCGCGCACCCAATCCTGCTTCCCCGCCAAGGAGAACCCGTGGGGAGTGGGTTTCGGGCACCGGAGACCCCCAGCACAGCAGCAGGGCCCAGGGAGCCAGGGGCAGCCCCGCCCCGCTTTGCCCTCTGGAGAGCGGAGGGCTGGGGGCTAAAACGGCTTGCGTTGCTTTCCTGAGCCGAGGCGCGTTGGGGCTGTTGTTGGCTGCCCGAGGAGACTTTCCCTTTGCACAATGCAGCCGCCAGAAGCTCGTTTTGGGCCGTTGGTGCGACGGGGTCTCGGCGATGATAGGCCGAGGTGGCTCAGGGGGCATGGTGGGGGCGTGGGCCCAGAAGGTCTTCGAGCGCCCAATCCTGCTTCCCCGCCAAGGAGAACCCGTGGGGAGTGGGTTTCGGGCACCGGAGACCCCCAGCAAAGCAGCAGGGCCCAGGGAGCCAGGGGCAGCCCCGCCCCGCTTTGCCCTCTGGAGAGCGGTGGGCCGGTGTCGAAAACGGCTTGCGTTGCTTTCCTGAGCCGAGGCGCGATGGGGCTGTTGTTGGCTGCCCGAGGAGACTTTCCCTTTGCACAATGCAGCCGCCAGAAGCTCGTTTTGGGCCTTCGGTGCGACGGGGCCTCGGCCTGAGCGGCCGAACTGGCTCAGGGGGCATGGCTGGGGCGTGGGCGTAGAAGGACTTCGCGCGCCCAATCCTGCTTCCCCGCCAAGGAAACCCGTGGGGAGTGTGTTTCGGGCATCGGAGACCCCCAGCAAAGCAGCAGGGACCAGGGATCCAGGGGCAGCCCCGCCCCGCTTTGCCCTCTGGAGGGCGGAGGGCCGGGGGCGAAAAGGGCTTGCGTTGCTTTCATGAGCCTAGGCGCGTTGGGGCTGTTGTTGGCTGCCCAAGGAGACTTTCCCTTTGCACAATGCAGCTGCCAGAAGCTTGTTTTGGGCCGTCGGTGCGACGGGGCCTCGGTGCTGAGCGGCCGAGCTGGCTCAGGGTGCATGGCTACGGCCTGGGCGCAGAAGGTTTTCGCGCGCCCAATCCTGCTTCCCCGCCAAGGAGAACCCGTGGGGAGTGGGTTTCAGGAACCGGAGACCCCCAGCAAAGCAGCAGGGCCCAGGGAGCCCGGGGCAGCCCCGCGCCGCTTTGCCCTCTGGAGAGCGGAGGGCCGGGGGCGAAAACGGCTTGCGTTGCTTTCCTGAGCCGAGGCGCATTGGGGCTGTTGTTGGCTGCCCGAGGAGACTTTCCCTTTGCACAATGCAGCTGCCAGAAGCTCGTTTTGGGCCGTCGGTGCGACGGGGCCTCGGCGCTGAGCGGCCGAGCTGGCTCAGGGAGCATGGCTGCGGCCTGGGCGCAGAAGGCCTTTGCGCGCCCAATCCTGCTTCCCCGCCACGGAGATCCCGTGGCGAGTGGGTTTCGGGCACCGGAGACCCCCAGCAAAGCAGCAGGGCCCAGGGAGCCAGGGGCATCCCCGCCCAGCTTTGCCCTCAGGAGAGCAGAGGGCCGGGGGCGAAAACGGCTTGCGTTGCTTTCCTGAGCCGAGGCGCGTTGGGGCTGTTGTTGGCTGCCCGAGGAGACTTTCCCTTTGCACAATGCAGCTGCCAGAAGCTCGTTTTGGGCCGTCGGTGCGACGGGGCCTCGGCGCTGAGCGGCCGAGCTGCCTCAGGGGGCATGGCTGCGGCCTGGGCGCAGAAGGCCTTCGCGCGCCCAATCCTGCTTCCCCGCCACGGAGATCCCGTGGGGAGTGGGTTTCGGGCACCTGAGACCCCCAGCAAAGCAGCAGGGCCCAGGGAGCCAGGGGCAGCCCCGCCCCGCTTTGCCCTCTGGAGAGCAGAGCGCGGAGGGCGAAAACGGCTTGCATTGCTTTCCTGAGCCGAGGTGCGTTGGGGCTGTTGTTGGCTGCCCGAGGAGACTTTCCCTTTGCACAATGCACCTTCCAGAAGCGCGTTTTCGGCCGACGGTGCCACGGGGCCTCGGCGCTGAGCGGCCGAGCTGGCTCAGGGGGCATGGCTGCGGCCTGGGCGCAGAAGGCCTTCGCGCGCCCAATCCTGCTTCCCCGCCAAGGAGAACCCGTCGGGAGTGGGTTTCGGGCACCGGAGACCCCCAGCACAGCAGCAGGGCCTAGGGAGCCAGGGGCAGCCCTGCACCGCTTGTCCCTCTGGAGAGCGGAGGGCCGAGGGCGAAAACGGCTTGCGTTGCTTTCCTGAGCCGAGGCGCGTTGGGGCTGTTGTTGGCTGCCCGAGGAGACTTTCCCTTTGCACAATGCAGCCACCAGAAGCTCGTTTTGGGCCGTCGGTGCGACGGGGCCTCGGCGATGAGCGGCCGAGCTGGCTCAGGGGGCATGGTTGGGGCGTGGGCCAAGAATTCCTTCGCGCGCCCAATCCTGCTTCCCCTCCAAGGAGATCCCGTGGGGAGTGGGTTTCGGGAACGGAGACCCCCAGCAAAGCAGCAGGGCCCAGGGAGCCAGGGGCAGCCCCGCCCCGCTTTGCCCTCTGGAGAGCAGAGGGCGGGGGGCGAAAACGGCTTGCGTTGCTTTCCTGAGCCGAGGCGCGTTGGGGCTGTTGTTGGCTGCCCGAGGAGACTTTCCCTTTGCACAATGCAGCTGCCAGAAGCTCGTTTTGGGCCGTCGGTGCGACGGGGCCTCGGCGCTGAGCGGCCGAGCTGCCTCAGGGGCATGGCTGCGACCTGGGCGCAGAAGGACTTCGCGCGCCCAATCCTGCTTCCCCGCCAAGGAGAACCCATCGGGAGTGGGTTTCGGGCACCGGAGACCCCCAGCACAGCAGCAGGGCCTAGGGGGCCAGGGGCAGCCCTGCACCGCTTGGCCCTCTGGAGAGCGGAGGGCGGGGGGCGAAAACGGCTTGCGTTTCTTTCATGAGCCTAGGCGCATTCGGGCTGTTGTTGGCTGCCCGAGGAGACTTTCCCTTTGCAAAATGCAGCCGCCAGAAGCTCGTTTTGGGCCGTCGGTGCGACGGGGCCTCGGCGATGAGCGGCCGAGGTGGCTCAGGGGGCATGGTTGGGGCGTGGGCCCAGAAGGATTTCGCGCGCCCAATCCTGCTTCCCCTCCAAGGAGAACCCGTGGGGAGGGGGTTTCGGGCACCGGAGAACCCCAGCAAAGACACAGGGCCCAGGGAGCCAGGGGCAGCCCTGCCCCGCTTTGCCCTCTGGAGAGTGGAGGGCCGGGGGCGAAAACGGCTTGCGTTGCTTTCCTGAGCCGAGGCGCGTTGGGGCTGTTGTTGGATGCCCGAGGAGACTTTCCCTTTGCACAAGGCAGCTGCCAAAAGCTCGTTTAGGGCCGTCGGTGCAACGGGGCCTCGGCGCTGAGCGGCCGAGCTGGCTCAGGGGGCATGGCTGCGGCCTGGGCGCAGAAGGCCTTCGCGCGCCCAATCCTGCTTCCCCACCAAGGAGAACCCGTCGGGAGTGGGTTTCTGGCACCGGAGACCCCCAGCACAGCAGCAGGGCCTAGGGAGCCAGGGGCAGCCCTGCACCGCTTGGCCCTCTGGAGAGCGGAGGGCGGGGGGCGAAAACGGCTTGTGTTGCTTTCATGAGCCTAGGCGCATTCGGGCTGTTGTTGGCTGCCCGAGGAGACATTCCCTTTGCAAAATGCAGCCTCCAGAAGCTCGTTTTGGGCCGTCGGTGCCACGGGGCCTTGGCACTGAGCGGCCGAACTGGCTCAGGGGGCATGGCTGCGGCCTGGGGGCAGAAGGCCTTCGCGCACCCAATCCTGCTTCCCCGCCAAGGAGAACCCGTGGGGAGTGGGTTTCGGGCACCGGAGACCCCCAGCACAGCAGCAGGGCCCAGGGAGCCAGGGGCAGCCCCGCCCCGCTTTGCCCTCTGGAGAGCGGAGGTCTGGGGGCTAAAACGGCTTGCGTTGCTTTCCTGAGCCGAGGCGCGTTGGGGCTGTTGTTGGCTGCCCGAGGAGACTTTCCCTTTGCACAATGCAGCCGCCAGAAGCTCGTTTTGGGCCGTCGGTGCGACGGGGTCTCGGCGATGATAGGCCGAGGTGGCTCAGGGGGCATGGTGGGGGCGTGGGCCCAGAAGGTCTTCGAGCGCCCAATCCTGCTTCCCCGCCAAGGAGAACCCGTGGGGAGTGGGTTTCGGGCACCGGAGACCCCCAGCAAAGCAGCAGGGCCCAGGGAGCCAGGGGCAGCCCCGCCCCGCTTTGCCCTCTGGAGAGCGGTGGGCCGGTGTCGAAAACGGCTTGCGTTGCTTTCCTGAGCCGAGGCGCGATGGGGCTGTTGTTGGCTGCCCGAGGAGACTTTCCCTTTGCACAATGCAGCCGCCAGAAGCTCGTTTTGGGCCTTCGGTGCGACGGGGCCTCGGCCTGAGCGGCCGAACTGGCTCAGGGGGCATGGCTGGGGCGTGGGCGTAGAAGGACTTCGCGCGCCCAATCCTGCTTCCCCGCCAAGGAAACCCGTGGGGAGTGTGTTTCGGGCATCGGAGACCCCCAGCAAAGCAGCAGGGACCAGGGATCCAGGGGCAGCCCCGCCCCGCTTTGCCCTCTGGAGGGCGGAGGGCCGGGGGCGAAAAGGGCTTGCGTTGCTTTCATGAGCCTAGGCGCGTTGGGGCTGTTGTTGGCTGCCCAAGGAGACTTTCCCTTTGCACAATGCAGCTGCCAGAAGCTTGTTTTGGGCCGTCGGTGCGACGGGGCCTCGGTGCTGAGCGGCCGAGCTGGCTCAGGGTGCATGGCTACGGCCTGGGCGCAGAAGGTTTTCGCGCGCCCAATCCTGCTTCCCCGCCAAGGAGAACCCGTGGGGAGTGGGTTTCAGGAACCGGAGACCCCCAGCAAAGCAGCAGGGCCCAGGGAGCCCGGGGCAGCCCCGCGCCGCTTTGCCCTCTGGAGAGCGGAGGGCCGGGGGCGAAAACGGCTTGCGTTGCTTTCCTGAGCCGAGGCGCATTGGGGCTGTTGTTGGCTGCCCGAGGAGACTTTCCCTTTGCACAATGCAGCTGCCAGAAGCTCGTTTTGGGCCGTCGGTGCGACGGGGCCTCGGCGCTGAGCGGCCGAGCTGGCTCAGGGAGCATGGCTGCGGCCTGGGCGCAGAAGGCCTTTGCGCGCCCAATCCTGCTTCCCCGCCACGGAGATCCCGTGGCGAGTGGGTTTCGGGCACCGGAGACCCCCAGCAAAGCAGCAGGGCCCAGGGAGCCAGGGGCATCCCCGCCCAGCTTTGCCCTCAGGAGAGCAGAGGGCCGGGGGCGAAAACGGCTTGCGTTGCTTTCCTGAGCCGAGGCGCGTTGGGGCTGTTGTTGGCTGCCCGAGGAGACTTTCCCTTTGCACAATGCAGCTGCCAGAAGCTCGTTTTGGGCCGTCGGTGCGACGGGGCCTCGGCGCTGAGCGGCCGAGCTGCCTCAGGGGGCATGGCTGCGGCCTGGGCGCAGAAGGCCTTCGCGCGCCCAATCCTGCTTCCCCGCCACGGAGATCCCGTGGGGAGTGGGTTTCGGGCACCTGAGACCCCCAGCAAAGCAGCAGGGCCCAGGGAGCCAGGGGCAGCCCCGCCCCGCTTTGCCCTCTGGAGAGCAGAGCGCGGAGGGCGAAAACGGCTTGCATTGCTTTCCTGAGCCGAGGCGCGTTGGGGCTGTTGTTGGCTGCCCGAGGAGACTTTCCCTTTGCACAATGCACCTTCCAGAAGCGCGTTTTCGGCCGACGGTGCCACGGGGCCTCGGCGCTGAGCGGCCGAGCTGGCTCAGGGGGCATGGCTGCGGCCTGGGCGCAGAAGGCCTTCGCGCGCCCAATCCTGCTTCCCCGCCAAGGAGAACCCGTCGGGAGTGGGTTTCGGGCACCGGAGACCACCAGCACAGCAGCAGGGCCTAGGGAGCCAGGGGCAGCCCTGCACCGCTTGTCCCTCTGGAGAGCGGAGGGCCGAGGGCGAAAACGGCTTGCGTTGCTTTCCTGAGCCGAGGCGCGTTGGGGCTGTTGTTGGCTGCCCGAGGAGACTTTCCCTTTGCACAATGCAGCCACCAGAAGCTCGTTTTGGGCCGTCGGTGCGACGGGGCCTCGGCGATGAGCGGCCGAGCTGGCTCAGGGGGCATGGTTGGGGCGTGGGCCAAGAATTCCTTCGCGCGCCCAATCCTGCTTCCCCTCCAAGGAGATCCCGTGGGGAGTGGGTTTCGGGAACGGAGACCCCCAGCAAAGCAGCAGGGCCCAGGGAGCCAGGGGCAGCCCCGCCCCGCTTTGCCCTCTGGAGAGCAGAGGGCGGGGGGCGAAAACGGCTTGCGTTGCTTTCCTGAGCCGAGGCGCGTTGGGGCTGTTGTTGGCTGCCCGAGGAGACTTTCCCTTTGCACAATGCAGCTGCCAGAAGCTCGTTTTGGGCCGTCGGTGCGACGGGGCCTCGGCGATGAGCGGCCGAGCTGCCTCAGGGGCATGGCTGCGACCTGGGCGCAGAAGGACTTCGCGCGCCCAATCCTGCTTCCCCGCCAAGGAGAACCCATCGGGAGTGGGTTTCGGGCACCGGAGACCCCCAGCACAGCAGCAGGGCCTAGGGGGCCAGGGGCAGCCCTGCACCGCTTGGCCCTCTGGAGAGCGGAGGGCGGGGGGCGAAAACGGCTTGCGTTTCTTTCATGAGCCTAGGCGCATTCGGGCTGTTGTTGGCTGCCCGAGGAGACTTTCCCTTTGCAAAATGCAGCCGCCAGAAGCTCGTTTTGGGCCGTCGGTGCGACGGGGCCTCGGCGATGAGCGGCCGAGGTGGCTCAGGGGGCATGGTTGGGGCGTGGGCCCAGAAGGATTTCGCGCGCCCAATCCTGCTTCCCCTCCAAGGAGAACCCGTGGGGAGGGGGTTTCGGGCACCGGAGAACCCCAGCAAAGACACAGGGCCCAGGGAGCCAGGGGCAGCCCTGCCCCGCTTTGCCCTCTGGAGAGTGGAGGGCCGGGGGCGAAAACGGCTTGCGTTGCTTTCCTGAGCCGAGGCGCGTTGGGGCTGTTGTTGGATGCCCGAGGAGACTTTCCCTTTGCACAAGGCAGCTGCCAAAAGCTCGTTTAGGGCCGTCGGTGCAACGGGGCCTCGGCGCTGAGCGGCCGAGCTGGCTCAGGGGGCATGGCTGCGGCCTGGGCGCAGAAGGCCTTCGCGCGCCCAATCCTGCTTCCCCACCAAGGAGAACCCGTCGGGAGTGGGTTTCTGGCACCGGAGACCCCCAGCACAGCAGCAGGGCCTAGGGAGCCAGGGGCAGCCCTGCACCGCTTGGCCCTCTGGAGAGCGGAGGGCGGGGGGCGAAAACGGCTTGTGTTGCTTTCATGAGCCTAGGCGCATTCGGGCTGTTGTTGGCTGCCCGAGGAGACATTCCCTTTGCAAAATGCAGCCTCCAGAAGCTCGTTTTGGGCCGTCTGTGCGACGGGGCCTTGGAGATGAGCGGCCAAGGTGTCTCAGGGGGCATGGTTGGGGCGTGGGCCCAGAAGGTCTTCGAGCGCCCAATCCTGCTTCCCCGCCAAGGAGAACCCGTCGGGAGTTGGTTTCGGGCACTGGAGACCCCTAGCACAGCAGCAGGGCCTAGGGAGCCAGGGGCAGCCCTGCACAACTTGGCCCTCTGGAGAGCGGAGGGCCGGGGGCAAAAATGGCTTGCGTTGCTTTCCTGAGCCGAGGCGCGTTGGGGCTGTTGTTGACTGCCCGAGGAGATTTTCCCTTTGCACAATGCAGCCGCCAGAAGCTCGTTTTGGGCCGTCGGTGCGACGGGGCCTCGGCGATGAGCGGCCGAGCTGGCTCAGGGGGCATGGTTTGGGCGTGGGCCCAGAAGGTCTTCGAGCGCCCAATCCTGCTTCCCTGCCAAGGAGAACCCGTGGGGAGTGGGTTTCGGGCATCGGAGACCCCCAGCAAAGCAGCAGGGCCCAGGGAGCCAGGGGCAGCCCCGCACCGATTTGCCCTCTGGAGAGCGGAGGGCCGGGGGCGAAAACGGCTTGCGTTGCTTTCCTGAGCCAAGGCGCGTTGGGGCTGTTGTTGGCTGCCCGAGGAGACTTTTCCTTTGCACAATGCAGCTGCCAGAAGCTCGTTTTGGGCCGTCGGTGCCACGGGGCCTTGGCACTGAGCGGCCGAACTGGCTCAGAGGGCATGGCTGCGGCCTGGGGGCATAAGGCCTTCGCGCGCCCAATCCTGCTTCCCCGCCAAGGAGAACCCGTGGGGAGTGGGTTTCGGGCACCGGAGACCCCCAGCAAGGACACAGGGCCCAGGGAGCCAGGGGCAGCCCCGCCCCGCTTTGCCCTCTGGAGAGCGAAGGGCCGGGGGCGTAAACGGCTTGCGTTGCTTTCATGAGCCTAGGCGCGTTGGGGCTGTTGTTGGCTGCCCGAGGAGAATTTCCCTTTGCACAATGCAGCTGCCAGAAGCTCGTTTTGGGCCGTCGGTGCGTCGGGGCCTCGGCGATGAGCGGCCGAGGTGGCTCAGGTGGCATGGTTGGGGCGTGGGCCCAGAAGGTCTTCGAGCGCCCAATCCTGCTTCCCCGCCAAGGAGAACCCGTGGGGAGTGGGTTTCGGGCACCGGAGACCCCCAGCAAAGCAGCAGGGCCCAGGGAGCCAGGGGCAGCCCCGCACCACTTTGCCCACTGGAGAGCGGAGGGCCGGGGGCGAAAACGGCTTGCGTTGCTTTCCTGAGCCGAGGCGCGTTGGGGCTGTTGTTGGCTGCCCGAGGAGACTTTCCCTTTGCACAAGGCAGCTGCCAGAAGCTCGTTTTGGGCCGTCGGTGCCACGGGACCTCGGCACAGAGCGGCCGTGCTGGCTCAGGGGGCATGGCTGCGGCCTGGGCGCAGAAGGCCTTCGCGCGCCCAATCCTGCTTCCCCGCCAAGGAGAACCCGTCGGGAGTGGGTTTCGGGGACCGGAGACCCCCAGCACAGCAGCAGGTCCCAGGGGGCCAGGGGCAGCCCTGCACCGCTTGGCCCTCTGGAGAGCGGAGGCCGGGGGGCGAAAACGGCTTGCGTTGCTTTCATGAGCCTAGGCGCATTCGGGCTGTTGTTGGCTGCCCGAGGAGACTTTCCCTTTGCAAAATGCAGCCGCCAGAAGCTCGTTTTGGGCCGTCGGTGCGACAGGGCCTCGGCGATGTGCGGCCGAGGTGGCTCAGGGGGCATGGTTGGGGCGTGGGCCCAGAAGGATTTCGCGCGCCCAATCCTGCTTCCCCGCCAAGTAGAACCCGTGGGGAGGGGGTTTCGGGCACCGGAGAACCCCAGCAAAGACACAGGGCCCAGGGAGCCAGGGGCAGCCCTGCCCCGCTTTGCCCTCTGGAGAGTGGAGGGCCGGGGGCGAAAACGGCTTGCGTTGCTTTCCTGAGCCGAGGCGCGTTGGGGCTGTTGTTGGATGCCCGAGGAGACTTTCCCTTTGCACAAGGCAGCTGCCAAAAGCTCGTTTAGGGCCGTCGGTGCAACGGGGCCTCGGCGCTGAGCGGCCGAGCTGGCTCAGGGGGCATGGCTGCGGCCTGGGCGCAGAAGGCCTTCGCGCGCCCAATCCTGCTTCCCCGCCAAGGAGAACCCGTGGGGAGTGGGTTTCGGGCACCGGAGACCCCCAGCAAGGACACAGGGCCCAGGGAGCCAGGGGCAGCCCCGCCCCGCTTTGCCCTCTGGAGAGCGAAGGGCCGGGGGCGTAAACGGCTTGCGTTGCTTTCATGAGCCTAGGCGCGTTGGGGCTGTTGTTGGCTGCCCGAGGAGAATTTCCCTTTGCACAATGCAGCTGCCAGAAGCTCGTTTTGGGCCGTCGGTGCGTCGGGGCCTCGGCGATGAGCGGCCGAGGTGGCTCAGGTGGCATGGTTGGGGCGTGGGCCCAGAAGGTCTTCGAGCGCCCAATCCTGCTTCCCCGCCAAGGAGAACCCGTGGGGAGTGGGTTTCGGGCACCGGAGACCCCCAGCAAAGCAGCAGGGCCCAGGGAGCCAGGGGCAGCCCCGCACCACTTTGCCCACTGGAGAGCGGAGGGCCGGGGGCGAAAACGGCTTGCGTTGCTTTCCTGAGCCGAGGCGCGTTGGGGCTGTTGTTGGCTGCCCGAGGAGACTTTCCCTTTGCACAAGGCAGCTGCCAGAAGCTCGTTTTGGGCCGTCGGTGCCACGGGACCTCGGCACAGAGCGGCCGTGCTGGCTCAGGGGGCATGGCTGCGGCCTGGGCGCAGAAGGCCTTCGCGCGCCCAATCCTGCTTCCCCGCCAAGGAGAACCCGTCGGGAGTGGGTTTCGGGGACCGGAGACCCCCAGCACAGCAGCAGGTCCCAGGGGGCCAGGGGCAGCCCTGCACCGCTTGGCCCTCTGGAGAGCGGAGGCCGGGGGGCGAAAACGGCTTGCGTTGCTTTCATGAGCCTAGGCGCATTCGGGCTGTTGTTGGCTGCCCGAGGAGACTTTCCCTTTGCAAAATGCAGCCGCCAGAAGCTCGTTTTGGGCCGTCGGTGCGACAGGGCCTCGGCGATGTGCGGCCGAGGTGGCTCAGGGGGCATGGTTGGGGCGTGGGCCCAGAAGGATTTCGCGCGCCCAATCCTGCTTCCCCGCCAAGTAGAACCCGTGGGGAGGGGGTTTCGGGCACCGGAGAACCCCAGCAAAGACACAGGGCCCAGGGAGCCAGGGGCAGCCCTGCCCCGCTTTGCCCTCTGGAGAGTGGAGGGCCGGGGGCGAAAACGGCTTGCGTTGCTTTCCTGAGCCGAGGCGCGTTGGGGCTGTTGTTGGATGCCCGAGGAGACTTTCCCTTTGCACAAGGCAGCTGCCAAAAGCTCGTTTAGGGCCGTCGGTGCAACGGGGCCTCGGCGCTGAGCGGCCGAGCTGGCTCAGGGGGCATGGCTGCGGCCTGGGCGCAGAAGGCCTTCGCGCGCCCAATCCTGCTTCCCCACCAAGGAGAACCCGTCGGGAGTGGGTTTCGGGCACCGGAGACCCCCAGCACAGCAGCAGGGCCTAGGGAGCCAGGGGCAGCCCTGCACCGCTTGGCCCTCTGGAGAGCGGAGGGCCGGGGACAAAAATGGCTTGCGTTGCTTTCCTGAGCCGAGGCGCGTTGGGGCTGTTGTTGGCTGCCCGAGGAGACTTTCCCTTTGCAGAATGCAGCCGCCAGAAGCTCGTTTTGGGCCGTCGGTGCGACGGGGTCTCGGCGATGATAGGCCGAGGTGGCTCAGGGGCCATGGTTGGGGCGTGGGCCCAGAAGGTCTTCGAGCGCCCAATCCTGCTTCCCCGCCAAGGAGAACACGTGGGGAGTGGGTTTCGGGCATCGGAGACCCCCAGCAAAGCAGCAGGGCCCAGGGAGCCAGGGGCAGCCCCGCCCCGCTTTGCCCTCTGGAGAGCGGAGGGCCGGGGTCGAAAACGGCTTGCGTTGCTTTCCTGAGCCGAGGCGCGTTGGGGCTGTTGTTGGCTGCCCGAGGAGACTTTCCCTTTGCACAATGCAGCCGCCAGAAGCTCGTTTTGGGCCGTCGGTGCGACGGGGCCTCGGCGATGAGCGGCCGAGCTGGCTCAGGGGGCATGGTTGGGGCGTGGGCCCAGAATTCCTTCGCGCGCCCAATCCTGCTTCCCCTCCAAGGAGAACCCGTGGGGAGTGGGTTTAGGGAACGGAGACCCCCAGCAAAGCAGCAGGGCCCAGGGAGCCAGGGGCAGCCCCGCACCGCTTTGCCCTCTGGAGAGCAGAGGGCGGGGGGCGAAAACGGCTTGCGTTGCTTTCCTGAGCCGAGGCGCGTTGGGGCTGTTGTTGGCTGCCCGAGGAGACTTTCCCTTTGCACAATGCAGCTGCCAGAAGCTCGTTTTGGGCCGTCGGTGCCACGGGGCCTCGGCACAGAGCGGCCGTGCTGGCTCAGGGGGCATGGCTGCGGCCTGGGCGCAGAAGGCCTTCGCGCGCCCAATCCTGCTTCCCCGCCAACGAGAACCCGTCGGGAGTGGGTTTCTGGAATCGGAGACCCCCAGCACAGCAGCAGGGCCTAGGGAGCCAGGGGCAGCCCTGCACCGCTTGGCCCTCTGGAGAGCGGAGGGCCGGGACGAAAACGGCTTACGTTGCTTTCCTGAGCCGAGGCGCGTTGGGGCTGTTGTTGGCTGCCCGAGGAGACTTTCCCTTTGCACAAGGCAGCTGCCAGAAGCTCGTTTTGGGCCGTCGGTGCCACGAGGCCTCGGCACAGAGCGGCCGTGCTGGCTCAGGGGGCATGGCTGCGGCCTGGGCACAGAAGGCCTTCGCGCGCCCAATCCTGCTTCCCCGCCAAGGAGAACACGTGGCGAGTGGGTTTCGGGCACCGTAGACCCCCAGCAAAGACACAGGGCCCAGGGAGCCAGGGGCAGCTCCGCCCCTCTTTGCCCTTTGGAGAGCGGAGGGCCGGGGGCGAAAACGGCTTGCGTTGCTTTCCTGAGCCGAGGCGCGTTGGGGCTGTTGTTGGCTGCCCGAGGAGACTTTCCCTTTGCACAATGCAGCTGCCAGAAGCTCGTTTTGGGCCGTCGGTGCCACGGGGCCTTGGCACTGAGCGGCCGAACTGGCTCAGGGGGCATGGCTGCGGCCAGGGGGCAGAAGGCCTTCCCGCGCCCAATCCTGCTTCCCCGCCAAGGAGAACCCGTGGGGAGTGGGTTTCGGGCACCGGAGACCCCCAGCAAGGACACTGGGCCCAGGGAGCCAGTGGCAGCCCCACCCCGCTTTCCCCTCTGGAGAGCGGAGGGCCGGGGGCGAAAACGGCTTGCGTTGCTTTCCTGAGCCGAGGCGCGTTGGGGCTGTTGTTGGCTGCCCGAGGAGACTTTCCCTTTGCAGAATGCAGCAGCCAGAAGCTCGTTTTGGGCCGTCGGTGCGACGGGGCCTCGGCGCTGAGCGGCCGAACTGGCTCAGGGGGCATGGCTGGGGCGTGGGCGTAGAAGGACTTCGCGCGCCCAATCCTGCTTCCCCGCCAAGGAAACCCGTGGGGAGTGTGTTTCGGGCATCGGAGACCCCCAGCAAAGCAGCAGGGCCCAGGGAGCCAGGGGCAGCCCCGCCCCGCTTTGCCCTCTGGAGGGCGGAGAGCCGGGGGCGAAAAGGGCTTGCGTTGCTTTCATGAGCTGAGGCACGTTGGGGCTGTTGTTGGCTGCCCGAGGAGACTTTCCCTTTGCACAATGCAGCCGCCAGAAGCACCTTTTGGGCCGTCGGTGCGACCGGGCCTCGGCGATGAGCGGCCGAGGTGGCTCAGGGGGCTTGGTTTGGGCCTGGGCCCAGAAGGTCTTCGAGCGCCCAATCCTGCTTCCCCGCCAAGGAGAACCCGTCGGGAGTTGGTTTCGGGCACCGGAGACCCCTAGCACAGCAGCAGGGCCTAGGGAGCCAGGGGCAGCCCTGCACCGCTTGGCCCTCTGGAGAGCGGAGGGCCGGGGGCAAAAACGGCTTGCGTTGCTTTCCTGAGCCGAGGCGTGTTGGGGCTGTTGTTGGCTGCCCGAGGAGACTTTCCCTTTGCACAATGCAGCTGCCAGAAGCTCGTTTTGGGCCGTCGGTGCGACGGGGCCTCGGCGCAGAGCGGCTGAGCTGGCTCAGGCGGCATGGCTGCGGCCTGGGCGCAGAAGGCCCTCGCGCGCCCAATCCTGCTTCCCCGCCAAGAAGAACCCGTGGGGAGTGGGTTTCGGGCACCGGAGACCCCCTGCAAAGACACAGGGCCCAGGGAGCCAGGGGCAGCTCCGCCCCTCTTTGCCCTTTTGTAGAGCGGAGGGCCGGGGGCGAAAACGGCTTGCGTTGCTTTCCTGAGCCGAGGCGCGTTGGGGCTGTTGTTGGCTGCCCGAGGAGACTTTCCCTTTGCACAATGCAGCTGCCAGAAGCTCGTTTTGGGCCGTCGGTGCCACGAGGCCGCGGCACAGAGCGGCCGTGCTGGCTCAGGGGGCATGGCTGCGGCCTGGGCGCAGAAGGCCTTCGCGCGCCCAATCCTGCTTCCCCGCCAAGGAGAACACGTGGCGATTGGGTTTCGGGCACCGGAGACCCCCAGCAAAGACACAGGGCCCAGGGAGCCAGGGGCAGCTCCGCCCCTCTTTGCCCTTGGAGAGCGGAGGGCCGGGGGCGAAAACGGCTTGCGTTGCTTTCCTGAGCCGAGGCGCGTTGGGGCTGTTGTTGGCTGCCCGAGGAGACTTTCCCTTTGCACAATGCAGCTGCCAGAAGCTCGTTTTGGGCCGTCGGTGCCACGGGGCCTTGGCACTGAGCGGCCGAACTGGCTCAGAGGGCATGGCTGCGGCCTGGGGGCATAAGGCCTTCGCGCGCCCAATCCTGCTTCCCCGCCAAGGAGAACCCGTGGGGAGTGGGTTTCGGGCACCGGAGACCCCCAGCAAGGACACAGGGCCCAGGGAGCCAGGGGCAGCCCCGCCCCGCTTTGCCCTCTGGAGAGCGAAGGGCCGGGGGCGTAACTGCTTGCGTTGCTTTCATGAGCCTAAGCGCGTTGGGGCTGTTGTTGGCTGCCCGAGGAGACTTTCCCTTTGCACAATGCAGCTGCCAGAAGCTCGTTTTGGGCCGTCCGTGCGACGGGGCCTCGGCTCTGAGCGGCCGAGGTCGCTCAGGGGGCATGGTTGCGGCCTGGGCGCAGAAGGCCTTCGCGCGCCCAATCCTGCTTCCCCGCCACGGAGATCCCGTGGGGAGTGGGTTTCGGGCACCGGAGACCCCCAGCACAGCAGCAGGGCCCAGGGAGCCAGGGGCAGCCCCGCCCCGCTTTCCCCTCTGGAGAGCAGAGGGCGGGGGGCGAAAACGGCTTGCGTTGCTTTCCTGAGCCGAGGCGCGTTGGGGCTGTTGTTGGCTGCCCGAGGAGACTTTCCCTTTGCACAATGCAGCTGCCAGAAGCTCGTTTTGGGCCGTCGGTGTGACGGGGCCTCGGCGCTGAGCGGCCGAGCTGGCTCAGGGGGCATGGCTGCGGCCTGGGCGCAGAAGGACTTCGCGCGCCCAATCCTGATTCCCCGCCAAGGAGAACCCGTCGGGAGTGGGTTTCGGGCTCCGGAGACCACCAGCACAGCAGCAGGGCCTAGGGAGCCAGGGGCAGCCCTGCACCGCTTGGCCCTCTGGAGAGCGGAGGGCCGGGGGCGAAAACGGCTTGCGTTGCTTTCCTGAGCCGAGGCGCGTTGGGGCTGTTGTTGGCTGCCCGAGGAGACTTTCCCTTTGCACAATGCAGCTGCCAGAAGCTCGTTTTGGGCCGTCGGTGCCACGGGGCCTTGGCACTGAGCGGCCGAACTGGCTCAGGGGGCATGGCTGCGGCCTGGGGGCAGAAGGCCTTCGCGCGCCCAATCCTGCTTCCCCGCCAAGAAGAACCCGTGGGGAGTGGGTTTCGGGCACCGGAGACCCCCAGCAAGGACACAGGGCCCAGGGAGCCAGGGGCAGCCCCGCCCCGCTTTGCCCTCTGGAGAGCGGAGGGCCGGGGGCGAAAACGGCTTGCGTTGCTTTCCTGAGCTGAGGCGCGTTGGGGCTGTTGTTGGCTGCCCGAGGAGACTTTCCCTTTGCACAATGCAGCTGCCAGAAGCTCGTTTTGGGCCGTCGGTGCCACGGGGCCTTGGCACTGAGCGGCCGAACTGGCTCAGGGGGCATGGCTGCGGCCTGGGGGCAGAAGGCCTTCGCGCGCCCAATCCTGCTTCCCCGCCAAGAAGAACCCGTGGGGAGTGGGTTTCGGGCACCGGAGACCCCCAGCAAGGACACAGGGCCCAGGGAGCCAGGGGCAGCCCCGCCCCGCTTTGCCCTCTGGAGAGCGGAGGGCCGGGGGCGAAAACGGCTTGCGTTGCTTTCCTGAGCTGAGGCGCGTTGGGGCTGTTGTTGGCTGTCCGAGGAGACTTTCCCTTTGCACAATGCAGCTGCCAGAAGCTCATTTTGCGCCGTCGGTGCGACAGGGCCTCGGCGCTAAGCGTCCGAGCTGACTCAGGGGGCATGGCTGCGGCCTGGGCGCAGAAGGCCTTCGCGCGCCCAATCCTGCTTCCCCGCCAAGGAGATCCCGTGGGGAGTGGGTTTCGGGCCCCGGAGACCCCCAGCACAGCAGCAGGGCCCAGGGAGCCAGGGGCAGCCCCGCCCCGCTTTGCCCTCTGGAGAGCGGAGGGCGGGGGGGCGAAAACGGCTTGCGTTACTTTCCTGATCCGAGGCGCTTTGGGGCTGTTGTTGGCTGCCCGAGGAGACTTTCCCTTTGCAGAATGCAGCCGCCAGAAACTATTTTTGGGCCGTCGGTGCGAGGGGGCCTCAGCGCTGAGCCGCAGAGCTGGCTCAAGGGGCATGGCTGCGGCCTGGGCGCAGAAGGCCTTCGCGCGCCCAATCCTGCTTCCCCGCCAAGGAGAACCCGTGGGGAGTGGGTTTCGGGAATCGGAGACCCCCATCAAATTCACAGGGCCCAGGGAGCCAGGGGCAGCCCCGCCCCACTTTGCCCTCTGGAGAGCGGAGGGCCGGGGGCGAAAACGGCTTGCGTTGCTTTCCTGAGCCGAAGCGCGTTGGGGCTGTTGTTGGCTGCCCGAGGAGACTTTCCCTTTGCACAATGCAGCTGCCAGAAGCTCGTTTTGGGCCGTCGGTGCAACGGGGCCTCGGCGCTGAGTGGCCTAGCTGGCTCAGTGGGCATGGCTGCGGCCTGGGCGCAGAAGGCCTTCGCGCGCCCAATCCTGCTTCCCCGCCAAGGAGAACCCGTGGGGAGTGGGTTTCGGGCATCGGAGAACCCCAGCAAAGCAGCAGGGCCCAGGGAGCCAGGGGCAGCCCCGCCCCGCTTTGCCCTCTGGAGAGCGGAGGGCCGGGGGCGAAAACGGCTTGCGTTGCTTTCCTGAGCCGAGGCGCGTTGGGGCTGTTGTTGGCTGCCCAAGGAGACTTTCCCTTTGCACAATGCAGCTGCCAGAAGCTTGTTTTGGGCAGTCGGTGTGACGGGGCCTCGGCGCTGAGGCGGCCGAGCTAGCTCAGGGTGCATGGCTGCGGCCTGGGCGCAGAAGGCCTTCGTGCCCCCAATCCTGCTTCCCCGCCAAGGAGATCCCGTGGGGAGTTGGTTTCGGGCACCGGAGACCCCCAGCACAGCAGCAGGGCCTAGGGAGCCAGGGGCAGCCCTGCACCGCTTGGCCCTCTGGAGAGCGGAGGGCCGGGGGCGAATACGGATTGCGTTGCTTTCCTGAGCCGAGGCGCGTTGGGGCTGTTGTTGGCTGCCCGAGGAGACTTTCCCTTTGCACAAAGCAGCTACCAGAAGCTCCATTTGGGCCGTCGGTGCGACGGGGCCTCGGCGCAGAGCGGCCGAGCTGGCTCAGGCGGCATGGCTGCAGCCTGGGCACAGAAGGCCTTCGCGCGCCCAATCCTGCTTCCCCGACAAGAAGAACCCGTGGGGAGTGGGTTTCGGGCACCGGAGACCCCCAGCAAAGACACAGGGACCAGGGAGCCAGGGGCAGCCCCGCCCCGCTTTGCCCTCTGGAGGGCGGAGGGCCGGGGGCGAAAAGGGCTTGCGTTGCTTTCATGAGCCGAGGCGCGTTGGGGCTGTTGTTGGCTGCCCGAGGAGACTTTCCCTTTGCACAATGCAGCTGCCAGAAGCTTGTTTTGGGCCGTCGGTGCGACGGGGCCTCGGCGCTGAGCGGCCGAGCTTGCTCAGGGTGCATGTCTGCGGCCTGGGCGCAGAAGGTCTTCGCGCGCCCAATCCTGCTTCCCCACCAAGGAGAACCCGTCGGGAGTGGGTTTCGGGCACCGGAGACCCCCAGCACAGCAGCAGGGCCCAGGGAGCCAGGGGCAGCCCCGCCCCGCTTTGCCCTCTGGAGAGCGGAGGGCCGGGGGCTAAAACGGCTTGCGTTGCTTTCCTGAGCCGAGGCGCGTTGGGGCTGTTGTTGGCTGCCCGAGGAGACTTTCCCTTTGCACAATGCAGCTGCCAGAAGCTTGTTTTGGGCCGTCGGTGCGACGGGGCCTCGGCGCTGAGCGGCCGAGCTTGCTCAGGGTGCATGGCTGCGGCCTGGGCGCAGAAGGTCTTCGCGCGCCCAATCCTGCTTCCCCGCCAAGGAGAACCCGTCGGGAGTGGGTTTCGGGCACCGGAGACCCCCAGCACAGCAGCAGGGCCCAGGGAGCCAGGGGCAGCCCCGCCCCGCTTTGCCCTCTGGAGAGCGGAGGGCTGGGGGCGAAAACGGCTTGCGTTGCTTTCCTGAGCCGAGGCGCGTTGGGGCTGTTGTTGGCTGCCCGAGGAGACTTTCCCTTTGCAGAATGCAGCAGCCAGAAGCTCGTTTTGGGCCGTCGGTGCGACGGGGCCTCGGCGCTGAGCGGCCGAACTGGCTCAGGGGGCATGGCTGGGGCGTGGGCGTAGAAGGACTTCGCGCGCCCAATCCTGCTTCCCCGCCAAGGAAACCCGTGGGGAGTGTGTTTCGGGCATCGGAGACCCCCAGCAGAGCAGCAGGGCCCAGGGAGCCAGGGGCAGCCCCGCCCCGCTTTGCCCTCTGGAGGGCGGAGAGCCGGGGGCGAAAAGGGCTTGCGTTGCTTTCATGAGCTGAGGCACGTTGGGGCTGTTGTTGGCTGCCCGAGGAGACTTTCCCTTTGCACATGCAGCCGCCAGAAGCACCTTTTGGGCCGTCGGTGCGACCGGGCCTCGGCGATGAGCGGCCGAGGTGGCTCAGGGGGCTTGGTTTGGGCCTGGGCCCAGAAGGTCTTCGAGCGCCCAATCCTGCTTCCCCGCCAAGGAGAACCCGTCGGGAGTTGGTTTCGGGCACCGGAGACCCCTAGCACAGCAGCAGGGCCTAGGGAGCCAGGGGCAGCCCTGCACCGCTTGGCCCTCTGGAGAGCGGAGGGCCGGGGGCAAAAACGGCTTGCGTTGCTTTCCTGAGCCGAGGCGTGTTGGGGCTGTTGTTGGCTGCCCGAGGAGACTTTCCCTTTGCACAATGCAGCTGCCAGAAGCTCGTTTTGGGCCGTCGGTGCGACGGGGCCTCGGCGCAGAGCGGCTGAGCTGGCTCAGGCGGCATGGCTGCGGCCTGGGCGCAGAAGGCCCTCGCGCGCCCAATCCTGCTTCCCCGCCAAGAAGAACCCGTGGGGAGTGGGTTTCGGGCACCGGAGACCCCCTGCAAAGACACAGGGCCCAGGGAGCCAGGGGCAGCTCCGCCCCTCTTTGCCCTTTTGTAGAGCGGAGGGCCGGGGGCGAAAACGGCTTGCGTTGCTTTCCTGAGCCGAGGCGCGTTGGGGCTGTTGTTGGCTGCCCGAGGAGACTTTCCCTTTGCACAATGCAGCTGCCAGAAGCTCGTTTTGGGCCGTCGGTGCCACGGGGCCTTGGCACTGAGCGGCCGAACTGGCTCAGAGGGCATGGCTGCGGCCTGGGGGCATAAGGCCTTCGCGCGCCCAATCCTGCTTCCCCGCCAAGGAGAACCCGTTGGGAGTGGGTTTCGGGCACCGGAGACCCCCAGCAAGGACACAGGGCCCAGGGAGCCAGGGGCAGCCCCGCCCCGCTTTGCCCTCTGGAGAGCGAAGGGCCGGGGGCGTAACTGCTTGCGTTGCTTTCATGAGCCTAAGCGCGTTGGGGCTGTTGTTGGCTGCCCGAGGAGACTTTCCCTTTGCACAATGCAGCTGCCAGAAGCTCGTTTTGGGCCGTCCGTGCGACGGGGCCTCGGCGATGAGCGGCCGAGGTGGCTCAGGGGGCATGGTTGGGGCGTGGACCCAGAAGGTCTTCGAGCGCCCAATCCTGCTTCCCCGCCAAGGAGAACCCGTGGGGAGTCGGTTTCGGGAACGGAGACCCCCAGCAAAGCAGCAGGGCCCAGGGAGCCAGGGGCAGCCCCGCACCGCTTTGCCCTCTGGAGAGCGGAGGGCCGGGGCGAAAACGGCTTGCGTTGCTTTCCTGAGCCAAGGCGCGTTGGGGCTGTTGTTGGCTGCCCGAGGAGACTTTCCCTTTGCACAATGCAGCCGCCAGAAGCTCGTTTTGGGCCGTCGGTGCCACGGGGCCTCGGCACAGAACGGCCGTGCTGGCTCAGGGGGCATGGCTGCGGCCTGGGCGCAGAAGGCCTTCGCGCGCCCAATCCTGCTTCCCCGCCAAGGAGAACCCGTCGGGAGTGGGTTTCGGGCACCGGAGACCCCCAGCACAGCAGCAGGGCCTAGGGAGCCAGGGGCAGCCCTGCACCGCTTGGCCCTCTGGAGAGCGGAGGGCCGGGGGCAAAAACGGCTTGCGTTGCTTTCCTGAGCCGAGGCGCGTTGGGGCTGTTGTTGGCTGCCCAAGGAGACTTTCCCTTTGCACAATGCAGCTGCCAGAAGCTTGTTTTGGGCCGTCGGTGTGACGGGGCATCGGCGCTGAGCGGCCGAGCTGGCTCAGGGGGCATGGCTGCGGCCTGGGCGCAGAAGGCCTTCGCGCCCCCAATCCTGCTTCCCCGCCAAGGAGATCCCGTGGGGAGTTGGTTTCGGGCACCGGAGACCCCCAGCACAGCAGCAGGGCCTAGGGAGCCAGGGGCAGCCCTGCACCGCTTGGCCCTCTGGAGAGCGGAGGGCCGGGGGCAAAAACGGCTTGCGTTGCTTTCCTGAGCCGAGGCGCGTTGGGGCTGTTGTTGGCTGCCCGAGGAGACTTTCCCTTTGCACAATGCAGCTGCCAGAAGCTCGTTTTGGGCCGTCGGTGCCACGGGGCCTCGGCACAGAGCGGCCGTGCTGGCTCAGGGGGCATGGCTGCGGCCTCGTCGCAGAAGGCCTTCGCGCGCCCAATCCTGCTTCCCCGCCAAGGAGAACCCGTGTGGAGTGGGTTTCGGGCACCGGAGACCCCCAGCAAAGACACAGGGCCCAGGGAGCCAGGGGCAGCTCCGCCCCTCTTTGCCCTTTGGAGAGCGGAGGGCCGGGGGCGAAAACGGCTTGCGCTGCTTTCCTGAGCTGAGGCGCGTTGGGGCTGTTGTTTGCTGCCCGAGTAGACTTTCCCTTTGCACAATGCAACTGCCAGAAGCTCGTTTTGGGCCGTCGGTGCGACGGGGCCTCGGCGCAGAGCGGCCGAGCTGGCTCAGGGGGCATGGCTGCGGCCTGGGGGCAGAAGGCCTTCGCGCGCCCAATCCTGCTTCCCCCCCAAGGAGAACCCGTGGGGAGTGGGTTTCGGGCACCGGAGACCCCCAGCAAGGACACTGGGCCCAGGGAGCCAGTGGCAGCCCCGCCCCGCTTTGCCCTCTGGAGAGCGGAGGGCCGGGGGCGAAAACGGCTTGCGTTGCTTTCCTGAGCCGAGGCGCATTGGGGCTGTTGTTGGCTGCCCGAGGAGACTTTCCCTTTGCAGAATGCAGCCGCCAGAAGCTCGTTTTGGGCCGTCGGTGCGACGGGGTCTCGGCGATGATAGGCCGAGGTGGCTCAGGGGTCATGGTTGGGGCGTGGGCCCAGAAGGTCTTCGAGCGCCCAATCCTGCTTCCCCGCCAAGGAAACCCGAGGGGAGTGTGTTTCGGGCATCGGAGACCCCCAGCAAAGCAGCAGGGCCCAGGGAGCCAGGGGCAGCCCCGCCCCGCTTTGCCCTCTGGAGGGCGGAGGGCCGGGGGCGAAAAGGGCTTGCGTTGCTTTCCTGAGCCTAGGCGCGTTGGGGCTGTTGTTGGCTGCCCGAGGAGACTTTCCCTTTGCACAATGCAGCCGCCAGAAGCTCGTTTTGGGCCGTCGGTGCGACAGGGACTCGGTGCTGAGCGGCCGAGCTGGCTCATGGGGCATGGTTGGGGCGTGGGCCCAGAAGGCCTTCGCGCGCCCAATCCTGCTTACCCTCCAAGGAGAACCCGTGGGGAGTGGGTTTCGGGCACCGGAGACCCCCAGCAAAGCAGCAGGGCCCAGGGAGCCAGGGGCAGCCCCGCCCCGCTTTGCCCACAGGAGAGCTGAGGGCCGGGGGCGAAAACGGCTTGCGTTGCTTTCCTGAGCCGAGGCGCGTTGGGGCTGTTCTTGGCTGCACGAGGAGACTTTCCCTTTGCACAATGCAGCTGCCAGAAGCTCATTTTGGGCCGTCGGTGCGACGGGGCCTCGGCTCTGAGCGGCTGAGGTCGCTCAGGGGGCATGGTTGCGGCCTGGGCGCAGAAGGCCTTCGCGCGCCCAATCCTGCTTCCCCGCCACGGAGATCCCGTGGGGAGTGGGTTTCGGGCACCGGAGACCCCCAGCACAGCAGCAGGGCCCAGGGAGCCAGGGGCAGCCCCGCCCCGCTTTCCCCTCTGGAGAGCAGAGGGCGGGGGGCGAAAACGGCTTGCGTTGCTTTCCTGAGCCGAGGCGCGTTGGGGCTGTTGTTGGCTGCCCGAGGAGACTTTCCCTTTGCACAATGCAGCTGCCAGAAGCTCGTTTTGGGCCGTCGGTGTGACGGGGCCTCGGCGCTGAGCGGCCGAGCTGGCTCAGGGGGCATGGCTGCGGCCTGGGCGCAGAAGGACTTCGCGCGCCCAATCCTGATTCCCCGCCAAGGAGAACCCGTCGGGAGTGGGTTTCGGGCACCGGAGACCACCAGCACAGCAGCAGGGCCTAGGGAGCCAGGGGCAGCCCTGCACCGCTTGGCCCTCTGGAGAGCGGAGGGCCGGGGGCGAAAACGGCTTGCGTTGCTTTCCTGAGCCGAGGCGCGTTGGGGCTGTTGTTGGCTGCCCGAGGAGACTTTCCCTTTGCACAATGCAGCTGCCAGAAGCTCGTTTTGGGCCGTCGGTGCCACGGGGCCTTGGCACTGAGCGGCCGAACTGGCTCAGGGGGCATGGCTGCGGCCTGGGGGCAGAAGGCCTTCGCGCGCCCAATCCTGCTTCCCCGCCAAGAAGAACCCGTGGGGAGTGGGTTTCGGGCACCGGAGACCCCCAGCAAGGACACAGGGCCCAGGGAGCCAGGGGCAGCCCCGCCCCGCTTTGCCCTCTGGAGAGCGGAGGGCCGGGGGCGAAAACGGCTTGCGTTGCTTTCCTGAGCTGAGGCGCGTTGGGGCTGTTGTTGGCTGCCCGAGGAGACTTTCCCTTTGCACAATGCAGCTGCCAGAAGCTCGTTTTGGGCCGTCGGTGCCACGGGGCCTTGGCACTGAGCGGCCGAACTGGCTCAGGGGGCATGGCTGCGGCCTGGGGGCAGAAGGCCTTCGCGCGCCCAATCCTGCTTCCCCGCCAAGAAGAACCCGTGGGGAGTGGGTTTCGGGCACCGGAGACCCCCAGCAAGGACACAGGGCCCAGGGAGCCAGGGGCAGCCCCGCCCCGCTTTGCCCTCTGGAGAGCGGAGGGCCGGGGGCGAAAACGGCTTGCGTTGCTTTCCTGAGCTGAGGCGCGTTGGGGCTGTTGTTGGCTGTCCGAGGAGACTTTCCCTTTGCACAATGCAGCTGCCAGAAGCTCATTTTGCGCCGTCGGTGCGACAGGGCCTCGGCGCTAAGCGTCCGAGCTGGCTCAGGGGGCATGGCTGCGGCCTGGGCGCAGAAGGCCTTCGCGCGCCCAATCCTGCTTCCCCGCCAAGGAGATCCCGTGGGGAGTGGGTTTCGGGCCCCGGAGACCCCCAGCACAGCAGCAGGGCCCAGGGAGCCAGGGGCAGCCCCGCCCCGCTTTGCCCTCTGGAGAGCGGAGGGCGGGGGGGCGAAAACGGCTTGCGTTGCTTTCCTGATCCGAGGCGCTTTGGGGCTGTTGTTGGCTGCCCGAGGAGACTTTCCCTTTGCAGAATGCAGCCGCCAGAAACTATTTTTGGGCCGTCGGTGCGAGGGGGCCTCAGCGCTGAGCCGCAGAGCTGGCTCAGGGGGCATGGCTGCGGCCTGGGCGCAGAAGGCCTTCGCGCGCCCAATCCTGCTTCCCCGCCAAGGAGAACCCGTGGGGAGTGGGTTTCGGGAATCGGAGACCCCCATCAAATACACAGGGCCCAGGGAGCCAGGGGCAGCCCCGCCCCGCTTTGCCCTCTGGAGAGCGGAGGGCCGGGGGCGAAAACGGCTTGCGTTGCTTTCCTGAGCCGAAGCGCGTTGGGGCTGTTGTTGGCTGCCCGAGGAGACTTTCCCTTTGCACAATGCAGCCGCCAGAAGCTCGTTTTGGGCCGTCGGTGCAACGGGGCCTCGGCGCTGAGTGGCCTAGCTGGCTCAGTGGGCATGGCTGCGGCCTGGGCGCAGAAGGCCTTCGCGCGCCCAATCCTGCTTCCCCGCCAAGGAGAACCCGTGGGGAGTGGGTTTCGGGCATCGGAGAACCCCAGCAAAGCAGCAGGGCCCAGGGAGCCAGGGGCAGCCCCGCCCCGCTTTGCCCTCTGGAGAGCGGAGGGCCGGGGGCGAAAACGGCTTGCGTTGCTTTCCTGAGCCGAGGCGCGTTGGGGCTGTTGTTGGCTGCCCAAGGAGACTTTCCCTTTGCACAATGCAGCTGCCAGAAGCTTGTTTTGGGCAGTCGGTGTGACGGGGCCTCGGCGCTGAGGCGGCCGAGCTAGCTCAGGGTGCATGGCTGCGGCCGGGGCGCAGAAGGCCTTCGTGCCCCCAATCCTGCTTCCCCGCCAAGGAGATCCCGTGGGGAGTTGGTTTCGGGCACCGGAGACCCCCAGCACAGCAGCAGGGCCCAGGGAGCCAGGGGCAGCCCCGCCCCGCTTTGCCCTCTGGAGAGCGGAGGGCCGGGGGCGAAAACGGCTTGCGTTGCTTTCCTGAGCCGAAGCGCGTTGGGGCTGTTGTTGGCTGCCCGAGGAGACTTTCCCTTTGCAGAATGCAGCCGCCAGAAGCTCGTTTTGGGCCGTCGGTGCGACGGGGTCTCGGCGATGATAGGCCGAGGTGGCTCTGGGGGCATGGTTGGGGCGTGGGCCCAGAAGGTCTTCGAGCGCCCAATCCTGCTTCCCCGCCAAGGAGAACCCGTGGGGAGTGGGTTTCGGGCACCGGAGACCCCCAGCAAAGCAGCAGGGCCCAGGGAGCCAGGGGCAGCCCCGCCCCGCTTTGCCCTCTGGAGAGCGGAGGGCCGGGGGCGAAAACGGCTTGCGTTGCTTTCCTGAGCCGAGGCGCGTTGGGGCTGTTGTTGGCTGCCCGAGGAGACTTTCCCTTTGCACAATGCAGCCGCCAGATGCTCGTTTTGGGCCTTCGGTGCGACGGGGCCTCGGCGCTGAGCGGCCGAACTGGCTCAGGGGGCATGGCTGGGGCGTGGGCGTAGAAGGACTTCGCGCGCCCAATCCTGCTTCCCCGCCAAGGAAACCCGTGGGGAGTGTGTTTCGGGCATCGGAGACCCCCAGCAAAGCAGCAGGGACCAGGGAGCCAGGGGCAGCCCCGCCCCGCTTTGCCCTCTGGAGGGCGGAGGGCCGGGGGCGAAAAGGGCTTGCGTTGCTTTCATGAGACGAGGCGCGTTGGGGCTGTTGTTGGCTACCCGAGGAGACTTTCCCTTTGCACAATGCAGCCGCCAGAAGCTCGTTTTGGGCCGTCGGTGCGACGGGGCCTCGGCGCTGAGCGGCCGAGCTGGTTCAGGGTGCATGGCTGCGGCCTGGGCGCAGAAGGCCTTTGCGCGCCCAATCCTACTTCCCCGCCACGGAGATCCCGTGGCGAGTGGGTTTCAGGCACCGGAGAACCCCAGCAAAGCAGCAGGGCCCAGGGAGCCAGGGGCATCCCCGCCCCGCTTTGCCCTCAGGAGAGCGGAGGGCCGGGGGCGAAAACGGCTTGCGTTGCTTTCCTGAGCCGAGGCGCGTTGGGGCTGTTGTTGGCTGCCCGAGGAGACTTTCCCTTTGCACAATGCAGCTGCCAGAAGCTCGTTTTGGGCCGTCGGTGCAACGGGGCCTCGGCGCTGAGTGGCCTAGCTGGCTCAGTGGGCATGGCTGCGGCCTGGGCGCAGAAGGCCTTCGCGCGCCCAATCCTGCTTCCCCGCCAAGGAGAACCCGTGGGGAGTGGGTTTCGGGCATCGGAGAACCCCAGCAAAGCAGCAGGGCCCAGGGAGCCAGGGGCAGCCCCGCCCCGCTTTGCCCTCTGGAGAGCGGAGGGCCGGGGGCGAAAACGGCTTGCGTTGCTTTCCTGAGCCGAAGCGCGTTGGGGCTGTTGTTGGCTGCCCGAGGAGACTTTCCCTTTGCACAATGCAGCTGCCAGAAGCTCGTTTTGGGCCGTCGGTGCAACGGGGCCTCGGCGCTGAGTGGCCTAGCTGGCTCAGTGGGCATGGCTGCGGCCTGGGCGCAGAAGGCCTTCGCGCGCCCAATCCTGCTTCCCCGCCAAGGAGAACCCGTGGGGAGTGGGTTTCGGGCATCGGAGAACCCCAGCAAAGCAGCAGGGCCCAGGGAGCCAGGGGCAGCCCCGCCCCGCTTTGCCCTCTGGAGAGCGGAGGGCCGGGGGCGAAAACGGCTTGCGTTGCTTTCCTGAGCCGAGGCGCGTTGGGGCTGTTGTTGGCTGCCCAAGGAGACTTTCCCTTTGCACAATGCAGCTGCCAGAAGCTTGTTTTGGGCAGTCGGTGTGACGGGGCCTCGGCGCTGAGGCGGCCGAGCTAGCTCAGGGTGCATGGCTGCGGCCTGGGCGCAGAAGGCCTTCGTGCCCCCAATCCTGCTTCCCCGCCAAGGAGATCCCGTGGGGAGTTGGTTTCGGGCACCGGAGACCCCCAGCACAGCAGCAGGGCCTAGGGAGCCAGGGGCAGCCCTGCACCGCTTGGCCCTCTGGAGAGCGGAGGGCCGGGGGCGAATACGGATTGCGTTGCTTTCCTGAGCCGAGGCGCGTTGGGGCTGTTGTTGGCTGCCCGAGGAGACTTTCCCTTTGCACAAAGCAGCTACCAGAAGCTCCATTTGGGCCGTCGGTGCGACGGGGCCTCGGCGCAGAGCGGCCGAGCTGGCTCAGGCGGCATGGCTGCAGCCTGGGCACAGAAGGCCTTCGCGCGCCCAATCCTGCTTCCCCGACAAGAAGAACCCGTGGGGAGTGGGTTTCGGGCACCGGAGACCCCCAGCAAAGACACAGGGACCAGGGAGCCAGGGGCAGCCCCGCCCCGCTTTGCCCTCTGGAGGGCGGAGGGCCGGGGGCGAAAAGGGCTTGCGTTGCTTTCATGAGCCGAGGCGCGTTGGGGCTGTTGTTGGCTGCCCGAGGAGACTTTCCCTTTGCACAATGCAGCTGCCAGAAGCTTGTTTTGGGCCGTCGGTGCGACGGGGCCTCGGAGCTGAGCGGCCGAGCTTGCTTAGGGTGCATGGCTGCGGCCTGGGCGCAGAAGGTCTTCGCGCGCCCAATCCTGCTTCCCCACCAAGGAGAACCCGTCGGGAGTGGGTTTCGGGCACCGGAGACCCCCAGCACAGCAGCAGGGCCCAGGGAGCCAGGGGCAGCCCCGCCCCGCTTTGCCCTCTGGAGAGCGGAGGGCCGGGGGCTAAAACGGCTTGCGTTGCTTTCCTGAGCCGAGGCGCGTTGGGGCTGTTGTTGGCTGCCCGAGGAGACTTTCCCTTTGCACAATGCAGCTGCCAGAAGCTTGTTTTGGGCTGTCGGTGCGAAGGGGGCTCGGCGCTGAGCGGCCGAGCTTGCTCAGGGTGCATGGCTGCGGCCTGGGCGCAGAAGGTCTTCGCGCGCCCAATCCTGCTTCCCCGCCAAGGAGAACCCGTCGGGAGTGGGTTTCGGGCACCGGAGACCCCCAGCACAGCAGCAGGGCCCAGGGATCCAGGGGCAGCCCCGCCCCGCTTTGCCCTCTGGAGAGCGGAGGGCTGGGGGCGAAAACGGCTTGCGTTGCTTTCCTGAGCCGAGGCGCGTTGGGGCTGTTGTTGGCTGCCCGAGGAGACTTTCCCTTTGCAGAATGCAGCCGCCAGAAGCTCGTTTTGGGCCGTCGGTGCGACGGGGTCTCGGCGATGATAGGCCGAGGTGGCTCTGGGGGCATGGTTGGGGCGTGGGCCCAGAAGGTCTTCGAGCGCCCAATCCTGCTTCCCCGCCAAGGAGAACCCGTGGGGAGTGGGTTTCGGGCACCGGAGACCCCCAGCAAAGCAGCAGGGCCCAGGGAGCCAGGGGCAGCCCCGCCCCGCTTTGCCCTCTGGAGAGCGGAGGGCCGGGGGCGAAAACGGCTTGCGTTGCTTTCCTGAGCCGAGGCGCGTTGGGGCTGTTGTTGGCTGCCCGAGGAGACTTTCCCTTTGCACAATGCAGCCGCCAGATGCTCGTTTTGGGCCTTCGGTGCGACGGGGCCTCGGCGCTGAGCGGCCGAACTGGCTCAGTGGGCATGGCTGGGGCGTGGGGGCAGAAGGCCTTCGCGCGCCCAATCCTGCTTCCCCGCCAAGGAGAACCCGTGTGGAGTGTGTTTCGGGCACCGGAGACCCCCAGCACAGCAGCAGGGCCCAGGGAGCCAGGGGCAGCCCCGCCCCGCTTTGCCCTCTGGAGAGCGGAGGGCGGGGGGCGAAAACGGCTTGCGTTGCTTTCCTGAGCCGAGGCGCGTTGGGGCTGTTGTTGGCTGCCCGAGGAGACTTTCCCTTTGCAGAATGCAGCCGCCAGAAGCTCGTTTTGGGCCGTCGGTGCGACGGGGTCTCGGCGATGATAGGCCGAGGTGGCTCAGGGGGCATGGTTGGGGCGTGGGCCCAGAAGGTCTTCGAGCGCCCAATCCTGCTTCCCCGCCAAGGAGAACCCGTGGGGAGTGGGTTTCGGGCACCGGAGACCCCCAGCAAAGCAGCAGGGCCCAGGGAGCCAGGGGCAGCCCCGCCCCGCTTTGCCATCTGGAGAGCGGAGGGCCGGGGGCGAAAACGGCTTGCGTTGCTTTCCTGAGCCGAGGCGCGTTGGGGCTGTTGTTGGCTGCCCGAGGAGACTTTCCCTTTGCACAATGCAGCCGCCAGAAGCTCGTTTTGGGCCTTCAGTGCGACGGGGCCTCGGCGCTGAGCGGCCGAACTGGGTCAGGGGGCATGGCTGGGCCGTGGGCGTAGAAGGACTTCGCGCGCCCAATCCTGCTTCCCCGCCAAGGAAACCCGTGGGGAGTGTGTTTCGGGCATCGGAGACCCCCAGCAAAGCAGCAGGGACCAGGGAGCCAGGGGCAGCCCCGCCCCGCTTTGCCCTCTGGAGGGCGGAGGGCCGGGGGCGAAAAGGGCTTGCGTTGCTTTCATGAGCCGAGGCGCATTGGGGCTGTTGTTGGCTGCCCGAGGAGACTTTCCCTTTGCACAATGCAGCTGCCAGAAGCTTGTTTTGGGCCGTCGGTGCGACGGGGCCTCGGTGCTGAGCGGCCGAGCTGGCTCAGGGTGCATGGCTGCGGCCTGGGCGCAGAAGGTCTTCGCCCGCCCAATCCTGCTTCCCCGCCAAGGAGAACCCGTGGGGAGTGGGTTTCGGGCACCGGAGACCCCCAGCAAAGCAGCAGGGCCCAGGGAGCCAGGGGCAGCCCCGCCCCGCTTTGCCCTCTGGAGAGCGGAGGGCCGGGGGCGAAAACGGCTTGCGTTGCTTTCCTGAGCCGAGGCGCATTGGGGCTGTTGTTGGCTGCCCGAGGAGACTTTCCCTTTGCACAATGCAGCTGCCAGAAGCTCGTTTTGGGCCGTCGGTGCGACGGGGCCTCTGCGCTGAGCGGCCGAGCTGGCTCAGGGTGCATGGCTGCGGCCTGGGCGCAGAAGGCCTTTGCGCCCCCAATCCTGCTTCCCCGCCACGGAGATCCCGTGGTGAGTGGGTTTCAGGCACCGGAGAACCCCAGCAAAGCAGCAGGGCCCAGGGAGCCAGGGGCATCCCCGCCCCGCTTTGCCCACAGGAGAGCGGAGGGCCGGGGGCGAAAACGGCTTGCGTTGCTTTCCTGAGCCGAGGCGCGTTGGGGCTGTTCTTGGCTGCACGAGGAGACTTTCCCTTTGCACAATGCAGCTGCCAGAAGCTCGTTTTGGGCCGTCGGTGCGACGGGGCCTCGGCGCTGAGCGGCCGAGCTGCCTCAGGGGGCATGGCTGCGGCCTGGGCGCAGAAGGCCTTCGCGCGCCCAATCCTGCTTCCCCGCCACGGAGATCCCGTGGGGAGTGGGTTTCGGGCACCGGAGACCCCCAGCAAAGCAGCAGGGCCCAGGGAGCCAGGGGCAGCCCCGCCCCGCTTTGCCCTCTGGAGAGCAGAGGGCGGGGGGCGAAAACGGCTTGCGTTGCTTTCCTGAGCCGAGGCGCGTTGGGGCTGTTGTTGGCTGCCCGAGGAGAATTTCCCTTTGCACAATGCAGCTGCCAGAAGCTCGTTTTGGGCCGTCGGTGTGACGGGGCCTCGGCGCTGAGCGGCCGAGCTGGCTCAGGGGGCATGGCTGCGGCCTGGGCGCAGAAGGACTTCGCGCGCCCAATCCTGATTCCCCGCCAAGGAGAACCCGTCGGGAGTGGGTTTCGGGCACCGGAGACCACCAGCACAGCAGCAGGGCCTAGGGAGCCAGGGGCAGCCCTGCACCGCTTGGCCCTCTGGAGAGCGGAGGGCCGGGGGCGAAAACGGCTTGCGTTGCTTTCCTGAGCCGAGGCGCGTTGGGGCTGTTGTTGGCTGCCCGAGGAGACTTTCCCTTTGCACAATGCAGCTGCCAGAAGCTCGTTTTGGGCCGTCGGTGCCACGGGGCCTTGGCACTGAGCGGCCGAACTGGCTCAGGGGGCATGGCTGCGGCCTGGGGGCAGAAGGCCTTCGCGCGCCCAATCCTGCTTCCCCGCCAAGAAGAACCCGTGGGGAGTGGGTTTCGGGCACCGGAGACCCCCAGCAAGGACACAGGGCCCAGGGAGCCAGGGGCAGCCCCGCCCCGCTTGGCCCTCTGGAGAGCGGAGGGCCGGGGGCGAAAACGGCTTGCGTTGCTTTCCTGAGCCGAGGCGCGTTGGGGCTGTTGTTGGCTGCCCGAGGAGACTTTCCCTTTGCAGAATGCAGCCGCCAGAAGCTCGTTTTGGGCCGTCGGTGAGACGGGGTCTCGGCGATGATAGGCCGAGGTGGCTCAGGGGGCATGGCTGCGGCCTGGGGGCAGAGGGCTTCGCGCGCCCAATCCGGCTTCCCCGCCAAGGAGAACCCGTGGGGAGTGGGTTTCGGGCACCGGAGACCCCCAGCAAAGCAGCAGGGCCTAGGGAGCCAGGGGCAGCCCTGCACCGCTTGTCCCTCTGGAGAGCGGAGGGCCGGGGGCGAATACGGCTTGCGTTGCTTTCCTGAGCCGAGGCGCGTTGGGGCTGTTGTTGGCTGCCCAAGGAGACTTTCCCTTTGCACAATGCAGCTGCCAGAAGCTTGTTTTGGGCAGTCGGTGTGACGGGGCCTCGGCGCTGAGGCGGCCGAGCTAGCTCAGGGTGCATGGCTGCGGCCTGGGCGCAGAAGGCCTTCGTGCCCCCAATCCTGCTTCCCCGCCAAGGAGATCCCGTGAGGAGTTGGTTTCGGGCACCGGAGACCCCCAGCACAGCAGCAGGGCCTAGGGAGCCAGGGGCAGCCCTGCACCGCTTGGCCCTCTGGAGAGCGGAGGGCCGGGGGCGAATACGGCTTGCGTTGCTTTCCTGAGCCGAGGCGCGTTGGGGCTGTTGTTGGCTGCCCGAGGAGACTTTCCCTTTGCACAAAGCAGCTACCAGAAGCTCCTTTTGGGCCGTCGGTGCGACGGGGCCTCGGCGCAGAGCGGCCGAACTGGCTCAGGCGGCATGGCTGCAGCCTGGGCGCAGAAGGCCTTCGCGCGCCCAATCCTGCTTCCCCGACAAGAAGAACCCGTGGGGAGTGGGTTTCGGGCACCGGAGACCCCCAGCACAGCAGCAGGGCCCAGGGAGCCAGGGGCAGCCCCGCCCCGCTTTGCCCTCTGGAGAGCGGAGGGCTGGGGGCGAAAACGGCTTGCGTTGCTTTCCTGAGCCGAGGCGCGTTGGGGCTGTTGTTGGCTGCCCGAGGAGACTTTCCCTTTGCAGAATGCAGCCGCCAGAAGCTCGTTTTGGGCCGTCGGTGCGACGGGGTCTCGGCGATGATAGGCCGAGGTGGCTCTGGGGGCATGGTTGGGGCGTGGGCCCAGAAGGTCTTCGAGCGCCCAATCCTGCTTCCCCGCCAAGGAGAACCCGTGGGGAGTGGGTTTCGGGCACCGGAGACCCCCAGCAAAGCAGCAGGGCCCAGGGAGCCAGGGGCAGCCCCGCCCCGCTGTGCCCTCTGGAGAGCGGAGGGCCGGGGGCGAAAACGGCTTGCGTTGCTTTCCTGAGCCGAGGCGCGTTGGGGCTGTTGTTGGCTGCCCGAGGAGACTTTCCCTTTGCACAATGCAGCCGCCAGAAGCTCGTTTTGGGCCTTCGGTGCGACGGGGCCTCGGCGCTGAGCGGCCGAACTGGCTCAGGGGGCATGGCTGGGGCGTGGGTGTAGAAGGACTTCGCGCGCCCAATCCTGCTTCCCCGCCAAGGAAACCCGTGGGGAGTGTGTTTCGGGCATCGGAGACCCCCAGCAAAGCAGCAGGGACCAGGGAGCCAGGGGCAGCCCCGCCCCGCTTTGCCCTCTGGAGGGCGGAGGGCCGGGGGCGAAAAGGGCTTGCGTTGCTTTCATGAGACGAGGCGCGTTGGGGCTGTTGTTGGCTACCCGAGGAGACTTTCCTTTGCACAATGCAGCTGCCAGAAGCTCGTTTTGGGCCGTCGGTGCAACGGGGCCTCGGCGCTGAGCGGCCGAGCTGGCTCAGGGTGCATGGCTGCGGCCTGGGCGCAGAAGGCCTTTGCGCGCCCAATCCTGCTTCCCCGCCATGGAGATCCCGTGGCGAGTGGGTTTCAGGCACCGGAGAACCCCAGCAAAGCAGCAGGGCCCAGGGAGCCAGGGGCATCCCCGCCCCGCTTTGCCCTCAGGAGAGCGGAGGGCCGTGGGCGAAAACGGCTTGCGTTGCTTTCCTGAGCCGAGGCGCGTTGGGGCTGTTCTTGGCTGCACGAGGAGACTTTCCCTTTGCACAATGCAGCTGCCAGAAGCTCGTTTTGGGCCGTCGGTGCGACGGGGCCTCGGCGCTGAGCGGCCGAGCTGCCTCAGGGGGCATGGCTGCGGCCTGGGCGCAGAAGGCCTTCGCGCGCCCAATCCTGCTTCCCCGCCACGGAGATCCCGTGGGGAGTGGGTTTCGGGCACCGGAGACCCCCAGCAAAGCAGCAGGGCCCAGGGAGCCAGGGGCAGCCCCGCCCCGCTTTGCCCTCTGGAGAGCAGAGGGCGGGGGGCGAAAACGGCTTGCGTTGCTTTCCTGAGCCTAGGCGCGTTGGGGCTGTTGTTGGCTGCCCGAGGAGACTTTCCCTTTGCACAATGCACCTTCCAGAAGCGCGTTTTCGGCCGACGGTGCCACGGGGCCTCGGCGCTGAGCGGCCGAGCTGGCTCAGGGGGCATGGCTGCGGCCTGGGCGCAGAAGGCCTTCGCGCGCCCAATCCTGCTTCCCCGCCAAGGAGAACCCGTCGGGAGTGGGTTTCGGGCACCGGAGACCCCCAGCACAGCAGCAGGGCCCAGGGAGCCAGGGGCAGCCCCGCCCCGCTTTGCCTTCTGGAGAGCGGAGGGCCGGGGGCTAAAACGGCTTGCGTTGCTTTCCTGAGCCGAGGCGCGTTGGGGCTGTTGTTGGCTGCCCGAGGAGACTTTCCCTTTGCACAATGCAGCCGCCAGAAGCTCGTTTTGTGCCGTCAGTGCCACGGGGCCTTGGCACTGAGCGGCCGAGCTGGCTCAGGGGGCATGGCTGCGGCCTGGGCGCAGAAGGCCTTCGCGCGCCCAATCCTGCTTCCCCGCCAAGGAGAACCCGTGTGGAGTGTGTTTCGGGCACCGGAGACCCCCAGCACAGCAGCAGGGCCCAGGGAGCCAGGGGCAGCCCCGCCCCGCTTTGCCCTCTGGAGAGCGGAGGGCGGGGGGCGAAAACGGCTTGCGTTGCTTTCCTGAGCCGAGGCGCGTTGGGGCTGTTGTTGGCTGCCCGAGGAGACTTTCCCTTTGCAGAATGCAGCCGCCAGAAGCTCGTTTTGGGCCGTCGGTGCGACGGGGTCTCGGCGATGATAGGCCGAGGTGGCTCAGGGGGCATGTTTGGGGCGTGGGCCCAGAAGGTCTTCGAGCGCCCAATCCTGCTTCCCCGCCAAGGAGAACCCGTGGGGAGTGGGTTTCGGGCACCGGAGACCCCCAGCAAAGCAGCAGGGCCCAGGGAGCCAGGGGCAGCCCTGCCCCGCTTTGCCCTCTGGAGAGCGGAGGGCCGGGGGCGAAAACGGCTTGCGTTGCTTTCCTGAGCCGAGGCGCATTGGGGCTGTTGTTGGCTGCCCGAGGAGACTTTCCCTTTGCACAATGCAGCTGCCAGAAGCTCGTTTTGGGCCGTCGGTGCGAAGGGGTCTCGGCGCTGAGCGGCCGAGCTGGCTCAGGGTGCATGGCTGCGGCCTGGGCGCAGAAGGCCTTTGCGCCCCCAATCCTGCTTCCCCGCCACGGAGATCCCGTGGCGAGTGGGTTTCAGGCACCGGAGAACCCCAGCAAAGCAGCAGGGCCCAGGGAGCCAGGGGCATCCCCGCCCCGCTTTGCCCACAGGAGAGCAGAGGGCGGGGGGCGAAAACGGCTTGCGTTGCTTTCCTGAGCCTAGGCGCGTTGGGGCTGTTGTTGGCTGCCCGAGGAGACTTTCCCTTTGCACAATGCAGCTGCCAGAAGCGCGTTTTCGGCCGACGGTGCCACGGGGCCTCGGCGCTGAGCGGCCGAGCTGGCTCAGGGGGCATGGCTGCGGCCTGGGCGCAGAAGGTCTTCGCGCGCCCAATCCTGCTTCTCCGCCAAGGAGAACCCGTCGGGAGTGGGTTTCGGGCACCGGAGACCCCCAGCACAGCAGCAGGGCCTAGGGAGCCAGGGGCAGCCCTGCACCGCTTTGCCCTCTGGAGAGCGGAGGGCCGGGGGCGAAAACGGCTTGCGTTGCTTTCCTGAGCCGAGGCGCGTTGGGGCTGTTGTTGGCTGCCCGAGGAGACTTTCCCTTTGCACAATGCAGCCGCCAGAAGCTCGTTTTGGGCCGTCGGTGCGACGGGGCCTCGGCGATGAGCGGCCGAGCTGGCTCAGGGGGCATGGTTGGGGCGTGGGCCCAGAATTCCTTCGCGCGCCCAATCCTGCTTCCCCTCCAAGGAGAACCCGTGGGGAGTGGGTTTCGGGAACGGAAACCCCCAGCAAAGCAGCAGGGCCCAGGGAGCCAGGGGCAGCCCCGCCCCGCTTTGCCCTCTGGAGAGCAGAGGGCGGGGGGCGAAAACGGCTTGCGTTGCTTTCCTGAGCCGAGGCGCGTTGGGGCTGTTGTTGGATGCCCGAGGAGACTTTCCCTTTGCACAATGCAGCTGCCAGAAGCTCGTTTTGGGCCGTCGCTGCCACGGGGCCTCGGCACAGAGCGGCCGTGCTGGCTCAGGGGGCATGGCTGCGGCCTGGGCGCAGAAGGCTTCGCGCGCCCAATCCTGCTTCCCCGCCAAGGAGAACCCGTCGGGAGTGGGTTTCGGGCACCGGAGACCCCCAGCACAGCAGCAGGGCCTAGGGAGCCAGGGGCAGCCCTGCACCGCTTGGCCCTCTGGAGAGCGGAGGGCCGGGACGAAAACGGCTTACGTTGCTTTCCTGAGCCGAGGCGCGTTGGGGCTGTTGTTGGCTGCCCGAGGAGACTTTCCCTTTGCACAATGCAGCCGCCAGAAGCTCGTTTTGGGCCGTCGGTGCGACGGGGCCTCGGCGATGAGCGGCCGAGTTGGCTCAGGGGGCATGGTTGGGGCGTGGACCCAGAAGGATTTCGCGCGCCCAATCCGGCTTCCCCGCCAAGGAGAACCCGTGGGGAGGGGGTTACGGGCACCGGAGAACCCCAGCAAGGACACAGGGCCCAGGGAGCCAGGGGCACCCTGCCCCGCTTTGCCCTCTGGAGAGTGGAGGGCCGGGGGCGAAAACGGCTTGCGTTGCTTTCCTGAGCCGAGGCGCGTTGGGGCTGTTGTTGGCTGCCCGAGGAGACTTTCCCTTTGCAAAATGCAGCCGCCAGAAGCTCGATTTGGGCCTTCGGTGCGACGGGGCCTCGGCGCTGAGCGGCGGAACTGGCTCAGGGGGCATGCCTGGGGCGTGGGCGTAGAAGGACTTCGCGCGCCCAATCCTGCTTCCCCGCCAAGGAAACCCTTGGGGAGTGTGTTTCGGGCATCGGAGACCCCCAGGAAAGCAGCAGTGACCAGGGAGCCAGGGGCAGCCCCGCCCCGCTTTGCACTCTGGAGGGCGGAGGGCCGGGGGCGAAAAGGGCTTGCGTTGCTTTCATGAGCCGAGGCGCGTTGGGGCTGTTGTTGGCTGCCCGAGGAGACTTTCCCTTTGCACAATGCAGCCGCCAGAAGCTTGTTTTGGGCCGTCGGTGCGACGGGGCCTCGGCGCTGAGCGCCCGAGCTGGCTCAGGGTGCATGGCTGCGGCCTGGGCGCAGAAGGTCTTCGCGCGCCAAATCCTGCTTCCCCGCCAAGGAGAACCCGTGGGGAGTGGGTTTCGGGCACCGGAGACCCCCAGCACAGCAGCAGGGCCTAGGGAGCCAGGGACAGCCCTGCACCGCTTGGCCCTCTGGAGAGGGGAGGGCTGGGGGTGAAAACGGCTTGTGTTGCTTTCATGAGACTAGGCGAATTCGGGCTGTTGTTGGCTGCCCGAGGAGACTTTCCCTTTGCAAAATGCAGCCGCCAGAAGCTCGTTTTGGGCCGTCGGTGCGACGGGGCCTCGGCGCTGAGCGGCCGAGCTGGCTCAGGGCGCATGGTTTGGGCGTGGGCCCAGAAGGTCTTCGAGCGCCCAATCCTGCTTCCCCGCCAAGGAGAACCCGTCGGGAGTTGGTTTCGGGCACCGGAGACCCCTAGCACAGCAGCAGGGCCTAGGGAGCCAGGGGCAGCCCTGCACCGCTTGGCCCTCTGGAGAGCGGAGGGCCGGGGGCGAAAACGGCTTGCGTTGCTTTCCTGAGCCGAGGCGCGTTGGGGCTGTTGTTGGCTGCCCGAGGAGACTTTCCCTTTGCACAATGCAGCCGCCAGAAGCTCGTTTTGGGCCGTCGGTGCGACGGGGCCTCGGCGATGAGCGGCCGAGCTGGCTCAGGGGGCATGGTTGGGGCGTGGGCCCAGAAGGTCTTCGAGCGCCCAATCCTGCTTCCCCGCCAAGGAGAACCCGTGGGGAGTGGGTTTCGGGCACCAGAGACCCCCAGCAAAGCAGCAGGGCCCAGGGAGCCAGGGGCAGCCCCGCACCGCTTTGCCCTCTGGAGAGCGGAGGGCCGGGGGCAAAAACGGCTTGCGTTGCTTTCCTGAGCCGAGGCGCGTTGGGGCTGTTGTTGGCTGCCCGAGGAGACTTTCCCTTTGCACAAGGCAGCTGCCAGAAGCTTGTTTTGGGCCGTCGGTGCGACGGGGGCTCGGCGCTGAGCGGCCGAGCTGGCTCAGGGTGCATGGCTGCGGCCTGGGCGCAGAAGGTCTTCGCGCGCCCAATCCTGCTTCCCCGCCAAGGATAACCCGTGGGGAGTGTGTTTCGGGCATCGGAGACCCCCAGCAAAGCAGCAGGGCCCAGGGAGCCAGGGGCAGCCCCGCCCCGCTTTGCCCTCTGGAGAGCGGAGGGCCGGGGGCGAAAACGGCTTGCGTTGCTTTCCTGAGCCGAGGCGCGTTGGGGCTGTTGTTGGCTGCCGGAGGAGACTTTCCCTTTGCAGAACGCAGCCGCCAGAAGCTCGTTTTGGGCCGTCGGTGCGACGGGCCCTCGGCGATGGGCGGCCGAGGTGGCTCAGGGGGCATGGTTGGGGTGTGGGCCCAGAAGGATTTCGCGCGCCCAATCCTGCTTCCCCGCCAAGGAGAACCCGAGGGGAGGGGGTTTCGGGCACCGGGGAACCCCAGCAAAGACACAGGGCCCAGGGAGCCAGGGGCAGCCCTGCCCCGCTTTGCCCTCTGGAGAGCGGAGGGCCAGGGTCGAAAACGGCTTGTGTTGCATTCCTGAGCCGAGGCGCGTTGGGGCTGTTGTTGGCTGCCCGAGGAGACTTTCCCTTTGCACAAGGCAGCTGCCAAAAGCTCGTTTAGGGCCCTCGGTGCAACTGGGCCTCAGCGCTGAGCGGCCGAGCTGGCTCAGGGGGCATGGCTGCGGCCTGGGCGCAGAAGGCCTTCGCGCGCCCAATCCTGCTTCCCCACCAAGGAGAACCCGTCGGGAGTGGGTTTCGGGCACCGGAGTCCCCCAGCACAGCAGCAGGGCCTAGGGAGCCAGGGGCAGCCCTGCACCGCTTGGCCCTCTGGAGAGCGGAGGGCGGGGGGCGAAAACGGCTTGTGTTGCTTTCATGAGCCTAGGCGCATTCGGGCTGTTGTTGGCTGCCCGAGGAGACATTCCCTTTGCAAAATGCAGCCTCCAGAAGCTCGTTTTGGGCCGTCGGTGCGACGGGGCCTTGGCGATGAGCGGCCGAGGTGGCTCAGGGGGCATGGTTGGGGCGTGGGCCCAGAAGGTTTTCGAGCGCCCAATCCTGCTTCCCCGCCAAGGAGAACCCGTCGGGAGTTGGTTTCGGGCACCGGAGACCCCTAGCACAGCAGCAGGGCCTAGGGAGCCAGGGTCAGCCCTGCACCGCTTGGCCCTCTGGAGAGCGGAGGGCCGGGGGCAAAAACGGCTTGCATTGCTTTCCTGAGCCGAGGCGCGTTGGGGCTGTTGTTGGCTGCCCAAGGAGATTTTCCCTTTGCACAATGCAGCCGCCAGAAGCTCGTTTTGGGCCGTCGGTGCGACGGGGCCTCGGCGATGAGCGGCCGAGCTGGCTCAGGGGGCATGGTTGGGGCGTGGGCCCAGAAGGTCTTCGAGCGCCCAATCCTGCTTGCCCGCCAAGGAGAACCCGTCGGGAGTGGGTTTCGGGCACCGGAGACCCCCAGCAAAGCAGCAGGGCCCAGGGAGCCAGGGGCAGCCCCGCACCGCTTTGCCCTATGGAGAGCGGAGGGCCGGGGGCGAAAACGGCTTGTGTTGCTTTCCTGAGCCAAGGCGCGTTGGGGCTGTTGTTGGCTGCCCGAGGAGACTTTTCCTTTGCACAAAGCAGCTACCAGAAGCTCGTTTTGGGCCGTCGGTGCCATGGGGCCTTGGCACTGAGCGGCCGAACTGGCTCAGAGGGCATGGCTGCGGCCTGGGGCATAAGGCCTTCGCGCGCCCAATCCTGCTTCCCCGCCAAGGAGAACCCGTGGGGAGTGGGTTTCGGGCACCGGAGACCCCCAGCAAGGACACAGGGCCCAGGGAGCCAGGGGCAGCCCCGCCCCGCTTTGCCCTCTGGAGAGCGAAGGGCCGGGGGCGTAAACGACTTGCGTTGCTTTCATGAGCCTAGGCGCGTTGGGGCTGTTGTTTGCTGCCGGAGGAGACTTTCCCTTTGCACAATGCAGCCGCCAGAAGCTCGTTTTGGGCCGTCGGTGCCACGGGGCCTCAGCGCTGAGCGGCCGAGATGGCTCAGGGGGCATGGCTGCGGCCTGGGCGCAGAAGGCCTTCGCGCGCCCAATCCTGCTTCCCCGCCAAGGAGAACCCGTCGGGAGTGGGTTTCGGGCACCGGAGACCCCCAGCAAAGCAGCAGGGCCCAGGGAGCCAGGGGCATCCCCGCCCCGCTTTGCCCTCAGGAGAGCGGAGGGCCGTGGGCGAAAACGGCTTGCGTTGCTTTCCTGAGCCGAGGCGCGTTGGGGCTGTTCTTGGCTGCACGAGGAGACTTTCCCTTTGCACAAGGCAGCTGCCAGAAGCTCGTTTTGGGCCGTCGGTGCGACGGGGCCTCGGCGCTGGGCGGCCGAGCTGCCTCAGGGGGCATGGCTGCGGCCTGGGCGCAGAAGGCCTTCGCGCGCCCAATCCTGCTTCCCCGCCACGGAGATCCCGTGGGGAGTGGGTTTCGGGCACCGGAGACCCCCAGCAAAGCAGCAGGGCCCAGGGAGCCAGGGGCAGCCCCGCCCCGCTTTGCCCTCTGGAGTGCAGAGGGCGGGGGGCGAAAACGGCTTGCGTTGCTTTCCTGAGCCTAGGCGCGTTGGGGCTGTTGTTGGCTGCCCGAGGAGACTTTCCCTTTGCACAATGCACCTTCCAGAAGCGCGTTTTCGGCCGACGGTGCCACGGGGCCTCGGCGCTGAGCGGCCGAGCTGGCTCAGGGGGCATGGCTGCGGCCTGGGCGCAGAAGGCCTTCGCGCGCCCAATCCTGCTTCCCCGCCAAGGAGAACCCGTCGGGAGTGGGTTTCGGGCACCGGAGACCCCCAGCACAGCAGCAGGGCCCAGGGAGCCAGGGGCAGCCCCGCCCCGCTTTGCCTTCTGGAGAGCGGAGGGCCGGGGGCTAAAACGGCTTGCGTTGCTTTCCTGAGCCGAGGCGCGTTGGGGCTGTTGTTGGCTGCCCGAGGAGACTTTCCCTTTGCACAATGCAGCCGCCAGAAGCTCGTTTTGTGCCGTCAGTGCCACGGGGCCTTGGCACTGAGCGGCCGAACTGGCTCAGGGGGCATGGCTGCGGCCTGGGGGCAGAAGGCCTTCGCGCGCCCAATCCTGCTTCCCCGCCAAGGAGAACCCGTGTGGAGTGTGTTTCGGGCACCGGAGACCCCCAGCACAGCAGCAGGGCCCAGGGAGCCAGGGGCAGCCCCGCCCCGCTTTGCCCTCTGGAGAGCGGAGGGCGGGGGGCGAAAACGGCTTGCGTTGCTTTCCTGAGCCGAGGCGCGTTGGGGCTGTTGTTGCCTGCCCGAGGAGACTTTCCCTTTGCACAATGCAGCCGCCAGAAGCTCCTTTTGGGCCGTCGGTGCGACGGGGTCTCGGCGATGATAGGCCGAGGTGGCTCAGGGGGCATGTTTGGGGCGTGGGCCCAGAAGGTCTTCGAGCGCCCAATCCTGCTTCCCCGCCAAGGAGAACCCGTGGGGAGTGGGTTTCGGGCACCGGAGACCCCCAGCAAAGCAGCAGGGCCCAGGGAGCCAGGGGCAGCCCCGCCCCGCTTTGCCCTCTGGAGAGCGGAGGGCCGGGGGCGAAAACGGCTTGCGTTGCTTTCCTGAGCCGAGGCGCGTTGGGGCTGTTGTTGGCTGCCCGAGGAGACTTTCCCTTTGCACAATGCAGCCGCCAGAAGCTCGTTTTGGGCCTTCGGTGCGACGGGGCCTCGGCGCTGAGCGGCCGAACTGGGTCAGGGGGCATGGCTGGGCCGTGGGCGTAGAAGGACTTCGCGCGCCCAATCCTGCTTCCCCGCCAAGGAAACCCGTGGGGAGTGTGTTTCGGGCATCGGAGACCCCCAGCAAAGCAGCAGGGACCAGGGAGCCAGGGGCAGCCCCGCCCCGCTTTGCCCTCTGGAGGGCGGAGGGCCGGGGGCGAAAAGGGCTTGCGTTGCTTTCATGAGCCGAGGCGCATTGGGGCTGTTGTTGGCTGCCCGAGGAGACTTTCCCTTTGCACAATGCAGCTGCCAGAAGCTTGTTTTGGGCCGTCGGTGCGACGGGGCCTCGGTGCTGAGCGGCCGAGCTGGCTCAGGGTGCATGGCTGCGGCCTGGGCGCAGAAGGTCTTCGCCCGCCCAATCCTGCTTCCCCGCCAAGGAGAACCCGTGGGGAGTGGGTTTCGGGCACCGGAGACCCCCAGCAAAGCAGCAGGGCCCAGGGAGCCAGGGGCAGCCCTGCCCCGCTTTGCCCTCTGGAGAGCGGAGGGCCGGGGGCGAAAACGGCTTGCGTTGCTTTCCTGAGCCGAGGCGCATTGGGGCTGTTGTTGGCTGCCCGAGGAGACTTTCCCTTTGCACAATGCAGCTGCCAGAAGCTCGTTTTGGGCCGTCGGTTCGACGGGGTCTCGGCGCTGAGGGGCCGAGCTGGCTCAGGGTGCATGGCTGCGGCCTGGGCGCAGAAGGCCTTTGCGCCCCCAATCCTGCTTCCCCGCCACGGAGATCCCGTGGCGAGTGGGTTTCAGGCACCGGAGAACCCCAGCAAAGCAGCAGGGCCCAGGGAGCCAGGGGCATCCCCGCCCCGCTTTGCCCACAGGAGAGCAGAGGGCGGGGGGCGAAAACGGCTTGCGTTGCTTTCCTTAGCCTAGGCGCGTTGGGGCTGTTGTTGGCTGCCCGAGGAGACTTTCCCTTTGCACAATGCAGCTTCCAGAAGCGCGTTTTCGGCCGACGGTACCACGGGGCCTCGGCGCTGAGCGGCCGAGCTGGCTCAGGGGGCATGGCTGCGGCCTGGGCGCAGAAGGTCTTCGCGCGCCCAATCCTGCTTCCCCGCCAAGGAGAACCCGTCGGGAGTGGGTTTCGGGCACCGGAGACCCCCAGCACAGCAGCAGGGCCTAGGGAGCCAGGGGCAGCCCTGCACCGCTTTGCCCTCTGGAGAGCGGAGGGCCGGGGGCGAAAACGGCTTGCGTTGCTTTCCTGAGCCGAGGCGCGTTGGGGCTGTTGTTGGCTGCCCGAGGAGACTTTCCCTTTGCACAATGCAGCCGCCAGAAGCTCGTTTTGGGCCGTCGGTGCGACGGGGCCTCGGCGATGAGCGGCCGAGCTGGCTCAGGGGGCATGGTTGGGGCGTGGGCCCAGAATTCCTTCGCGCGCCCAATCCTGCTTCCCCTCCAAGGAGAACCCGTGGGGAGTGGGTTTCGGGAACGGAGACCCCCAGCAAAGCAGCAGGGCCCAGGGAGCCAGGGGCAGCCCCGCCCCGCTTTGCCCTCTGGAGAGCAGAGGGCGGGGGGCGAAAACGGCTTGCGTTGCTTTCCTGAGCCGAGGCGCGTTGGGGCTGTTGTTGGATGCCCGAGGAGACTTTCCCTTTGCACAATGCAGCTGCCAGAAGCTCGTTTTGGGCCGTCGCTGCCACGGGGCCTCGGCACAGAGCGGCCGTGCTGGCTCAGGGGGCATGGCTGCGGCCTGGGCGCAGAAGGCTTCGCGCGCCCAATCCTGCTTCCCCGCCAAGGAGAACCCGTCGGGAGTGGGTTTCGGGCACCGGAGACCCCCAGCACAGCAGCAGGGCCTAGGGAGCCAGGGGCAGCCCTGCACCGCTTGGCCCTCTGGAGAGCGGAGGGCCGGGACGAAAACGGCTTACGTTGCTTTCCTGAGCCGAGGCGCGTTGGGGCTGTTGTTGGCTGCCCGAGGAGACTTTCCCTTTGCACAATGCAGCCGCCAGAAGCTCGTTTTGGGCCGTCGGTGCGACGGGGCCTCGGCGATGAGCGGCCGAGTTGGCTCAGGGGGCATGGTTGGGGCGTGGACCCAGAAGGATTTCGCGCGCCCAATCCTGCTTCCCCGCCAAGGAGAACCCGTGGGGAGGGGGTTACGGGCACCGGAGAACCCCAGCAAAGACACAGGGCCCAGGGAGCCAGGGGCAGCCCTGCCCCGCTTTGCCCTCTGGAGAGTGGAGGGCCGGGGGCGAAAACGGCTTGCGTTGCTTTCCTGAGCCGAGGCGCGTTGGGGCTGTTTTTGGATGCCCGAGGAGACTTTCCCTTTGCACAATGCAACTGCCAGAAGCTCGTTTTGGGCCGTCGGTGCGACGGGGCCTCGGCGCAGAGCGGCCGAGCTGGCTCAGGCGGCATGGCTGCGGCCTGGGCACGGAAGGCCTTCGCGCGCCCAATCCTGCTTCCCCGCCAAGAAGAACCCGTGGGGAGTGGGTTTCGGGCACCAGAGACCCCCAGCAAAGACACAGGGCCCAGGGAGCCAGGGGCAGCCCCGCCCCTCTTTGCCCTTTGGAGAGCGGAGGGCCGGGGGTGAAAACGGCTTGCGTTGCTTTCCTGAGCCGAGGCGCGTTGGGGCTGTTGTTGGCTGCCCGAGGAGACTTTCCCTTTGCACAATGCAGCTGCCAGAAGCTCGTTTTGGGCCGTCGGTGCCACGGGGCCTTGGCGCTGAGCGGCCGAACTGGCTCAGGGGGCATGGCTGCGGCCTGGGCGCAGAAGGCCTTCGCGCGCCCAATCCTGCTTCCCCGCCAAGGAGAACCCGTGGGGAGTGGGTTTCGGGCACCGGAGACCCCCAGCAAGGACACAGGGCCCAGGGAGCCAGGGGCAGCCCCGCCCCGCTTTGCCCTCTGGAGAGCGGAGGGCCGGGGGCGAAAACGGCTTGCGTTGCTTTCCTGAGCCGAGGCGCGTTGGGGCTGTTGTTGGCTGCCCGAGGAGACTTTCCCTTTGCAAAATGCAGCCGCCAGAAGCTCGATTTGGGCCTTCGGTGCGACGGAGCCTCGGCGCTGAGCGGCGGAACTGGCTCAGGGGGCATGCCTGGGGCGTGGGCGTAGAAGGACTTCGCGCGCCCAATCCTGCTTCCCCGCCAAGGAAACCCTTGGGGAGTGTGTTTCGGGCATCGGAGACCCCCAGGAAAGCAGCAGTGACCAGGGAGCCAGGGGCAGCCCCGCCCCGCTTTGCACTCTGGAGGGCGGAGGGCCGGGGGCGAAAAGGGCTTGCGTTGCTTTCATGAGCCGAGGCGCGTTGGGGCTGTTGTTGGCTGCCCGAGGAGACTTTCCCTTTGCACAATGCAGCCGCCAGAAGCTTGTTTTGGGCCGTCGGTGCGACGGGGCCTCGGCGCTGAGCGCCCGAGCTGGCTCAGGGTGCATGGCTGCGGCCTGGGCGCAGAAGGTCTTCGCGCGCCAAATCCTGCTTCCCCGCCAAGGAGAACCCGTGGGGAGTGGGTTTCGGGCACCGGAGACCCCCAGCACAGCAGCAGGGCCTAGGGAGCCAGGGACAGCCCTGCACCGCTTGGCCCTCTGGAGAGGGGAGGGCTGAGGGTGAAAACGGCTTGTGTTGCTTTCATGAGACTAGGCGAATTCGGGCTGTTGTTGGCTGCCCGAGGAGACTTTCCCTTTGCAAAATGCAGCCGCCAGAAGCTCGTTTTGGGCCGTCGGTGCGACGGGGCCTCGGCGCTGAGCGGCCGAGCTGGCTCAGGGCGCATGGTTTGGGCGTGGGCCCAGAAGGTCTTCGAGCGCCCAATCCTGCTTCCCCGCCAAGGAGAACCCGTCGGGAGTTGGTTTCGGGCACCGGAGACCCCTAGCACAGCAGCAGGGCCTAGGGAGCCAGGGGCAGCCCTGCACCGCTTGGCCCTCTGGAGAGCGGAGGGCCGGGGGCGAAAACGGCTTGCGTTGCTTTCCTGAGCCGAGGCGCGTTGGGGCTGTTGTTGGCTGCCCGAGGAGACTTTCCCTTTGCACAATGCAGCCGCCAGAAGCTCGTTTTGGGCCGTCGGTGCGACGGGGCCTCGGCGATGAGCGGCCGAGCTGGCTCAGGGGGCATGGTTGGGGCGTGGGCCCAGAAGGTCTTCGAGCGCCCAATCCTGCTTCCCCGCCAAGGAGAACCCGTGGGGAGTGGGTTTCGGGCACCAGAGACCCCCAGCAAAGCAGCAGGGCCCAGGGAGCCAGGGGCAGCCCCGCACCGCTTTGCCCTCTGGAGAGCGGAGGGCCGGGGGCAAAAACGGCTTGCGTTGCTTTCCTGAGCCGAGGCGCGTTGGGGCTGTTGTTGGCTGCCCGAGGAGACTTTCCCTTTGCACAAGGCAGCTGCCAGAAGCTTGTTTTGGGCCGTCGGTGCGACGGGGGCTCGGCGCTGAGCGGCCGAGCTGGCTCAGGGTGCATGGCTGCGGCCTGGGCGCAGAAGGTCTTCGCGCGCCAAATCCTGCTTCCCCGCCAAGGATAACCCGTGGGGAGTGTGTTTCGGGCATCGGAGACCCCCAGCAAAGCAGCAGGGCCCAGGGAACCAGGGGCAGCCCCGCCCCGCTTTGCCCTCTGGAGAGCGGAGGGCCGGGGGCGAAAACGGCTTGCGTTGCTTTCCTGAGCCGAGGCGCGTTGGGGCTGTTGTTGGCTGCCGGAGGAGACTTTCCCTTTGCAGAACGCAGCCGCCAGAAGCTCGTTTTGGGCCGTCGGTGCGACGGGCCCTCGGCGATGGGCGGCCGAGGTGGCTCAGGGGGCATGGTTGGGGTGTGGGCCCAGAAGGATTTCGCGCGCCCAATCCTGCTTCCCCGCCAAGGAGAACCCGAGGGGAGGGGGTTTCGGGCACCGGAGAACCCCAGCAAAGACACAGGGCCCAGGGAGCCAGGGGCAGCCCTGCCCCGCTTTGCCCTCTGGAGAGCGGAGGGCCAGGGTCGAAAACGGCTTGTGTTGCATTCCTGAGCCGAGGCGCGTTGGGGCTGTTGTTGGCTGCCCGAGGAGACTTTCCCTTTGCACAAGGCAGCTGCCAAAAGCTCGTTTAGGGCCCTCGGTGCAACTGGGCCTCAGCGCTGAGCGGCCGAGCTGGCTCAGGGGGCATGGCTGCGGCCTGGGCGCAGAAGGCCTTCGCGCGCCCAATCCTGCTTCCCCACCAAGGAGAACCCTTCGGGAGTGGGTTTCGGGCACCGGAGTCCCCCAGCACAGCAGCAGGGCCTAGGGAGCCAGGGGCAGCCCTGCACCGCTTGGCCCTCTGGAGAGCGGAGGGCGGGGGGCGAAAACGGCTTGTGTTGCTTTCATGAGCCTAGGCGCATTCGGGCTGTTGTTGGCTGCCCGAGGAGACATTCCCTTTGCAAAATGCAGCCTCCAGAAGCTCGTTTTGGGCCGTCGGTGCGACGGGGCCTTGGCGATGTGCGGCCGAGGTGGCTCAGGGGGCATGGTTGGGGCGTGGGCCCAGAAGGTTTTCGAGCGCCCAATCCTGCTTCCCCGCCAAGGAGAACCCGTCGGGAGTTGGTTTCGGGCACCGGAGACCCCTAGCACAGCAGCAGGGCCTAGGGAGCCAGGGTCAGCCCTGCACCGCTTGGCCCTCTGGAGAGCGGAGGGCCGGGGGCAAAAACGGCTTGCATTGCTTTCCTGAGCCGAGGCGCGTTGGGGCTGTTGTTGGCTGCCCAAGGAGATTTTCCCTTTGCACAATGCAGCCGCCAGAAGCTCGTTTTGGGCCGTCGGTGCGACGGGGCCTCGGCGATGAGCGGCCGAGCTGGCTCAGGGGGCATGGTTGGGGCGTGGGCCCAGAAGGTCTTCGAGCGCCCAATCCTGCTTGCCCGCCAAGGAGAACCCGTCGGGAGTGGGTTTCGGGCACCGGAGACCCCCAGCAAAGCAGCAGGGCCCAGGGAGCCAGGGGCAGCCCCGCACCGCTTTGCCCTCTGGAGAGCGGAGGGCCGGGGGCGAAAACGGCTTGTGTTGCTTTCCTGAGCCAAGGCGCGTTGGGGCTGTTGTTGGCTGCCCGAGGAGACTTTTCCTTTGCACAAAGCAGCTACCAGAAGCTCGTTTTGGGCCGTCGGTGCCATGGGGCCTTGGCACTGAGCGGCCGAACTGGCTCAGAGGGCATGGCTGCGGCCTGGGGCATAAGGCCTTCGCGCGCCCAATCCTGCTTCCCCGCCAAGGAGAACCCGTGGGGAGTGGGTTTCGGGCACCGGAGACCCCCAGCAAGGACACAGGGCCCAGGGAGCCAGGGGCAGCCCCGCCCCGCTTTGCCCTCTGGAGAGCGAAGGGCCGGGGGCGTAAACGACTTGCGTTGCTTTCATGAGCCTAGGCGCGTTGGGGCTGTTGTTGGCTGCCGGAGGAGACTTTCCCTTTGCACAATGCAGCCGCCAGAAGCTCGTTTTGGGCCGTCGGTGCCACGGGGCCTCAGCGCTGAGCGGCCGAGATGGCTCAGGGGGCATGGCTGCGGCCTGGGCGCAGAAGGCCTTCGCGCGCCCAATCCTGCTTCCCCGCCAAGGAGAACCCGTCGGGAGTGGGTTTCGGGCACCGGAGACCCCCAGCACAGCAGCAGGGCCTAGGGAGCCAGGGGCAGCCCTGCACCGCTTGGCCCTCTGGAGAGCGGAAGGCCGGGACGAAAACGGCTTACGTTGCTTTCCTGAGCCGAGGCGCGTTGGGGCTGTTGTTGGCTGCCCGTGGAGACTTTCCCTTTGCACAAGGCAGCTGCCAGAAGCTCGTTTTGGGCCGTCGGTGCGACGGGGCCTCGGCGCTGGGCGGCCGAGCTGGCTCAGGGGGCATGGCTGCGGCCTGGGCGCAGAAGGCCTTTGCGCGCCCAATCCTGCTTCCCCGCCAAGGAGAACCCGTGGGGAGTGGGTTTCGGGCACCGGAGACCCCCAGCAAAGCAGCAGGGCCCAGGGAGCCAGGGGCAGCCCACCCCACTTTGCCCTCTGGAGAGTGGAGGGCCGGGGGCGAAAACGGCTTTCGTTGCTATCCTGAGCGGAGGCGCGTTGGTGCTGTTGTTGGCTGCCCGAGGAGAATTTCCCTTTGCACAATGCAGCTGCCAGAAGCTCATTTTGGGCCGTCGGTGCCACGGGGCCTCAGCGATGAGCGGCCGAGGTGGCTCAGAGGGCATGGTTGGGGCGTGGGCCCAGAACCATTTCGCGCGCCCAATCCTGCTTCCCCGCCAAGGAGAACCCGTGGGGAGGGGGTTTCGGGCACCGGAGAACCCCAGCAAAGACACAGGGCCCAGGGAGCCAGGGGCAGCCCTGCCCCGCTTTGCCCTCTGGAGAGTGGAGGGCCGGGGGCGAAAACGGCTTGCGTTGCTTTCCTGAGCCGAGGCGCGTTGGGGCTGTTGTTGGATGCCCGAGGAGATTTTCCCTTTGCACAATGCAGCCGCCAGAAGCTCGTTTTGGGCCGTCGGTGCGACGGGGCCTCGGCGATGAGCGGCCGAGCTGGCTCAGGGGGCATGGCTGCGGCCTGGGCGCAGAAGGCCTTCGCGCGCCCAATCCTGCTTCCCCGCCAAGGAGAACCCGAGGGGAGGGGGTTTCGGGCACCGGAGAACCCCAGCAAAGACACAGGGCCCAGGGAGCCAGGGGCAGCCCTGCCCCGCTTTGCCCTCTGGAGAGCGGAGGGCCAGGGTCGAAAACGGCTTGTGTTGCATTCCTGAGCCGAGGCGCGTTGGGGCTGTTGTTGGCTGCCCGAGGAGACTTTCCCTTTGCACAAGGCAGCTGCCAAAAGCTCGTTTAGGGCCCTCGGTGCAACTGGGCCTCAGCGCTGAGCGGCCGAGCTGGCTCAGGGGGCATGGCTGCGGCCTGGGCGCAGAAGGCCTTCGCGCGCCCAATCCTGCTTCCCCACCAAGGAGAACCCGTCGGGAGTGGGTTTCGGGCACCGGAGTCCCCCAGCACAGCAGCAGGGCCTAGGGAGCCAGGGGCAGCCCTGCACCGCTTGGCCCTCTGGAGAGCGGAGGGCGGGGGGCGAAAACGGCTTGTGTTGCTTTCATGAGCCTAGGCGCATTCGGGCTGTTGTTGGCTGCCCGAGGAGACATTCCCTTTGCAAAATGCAGCCTCCAGAAGCTCGTTTTGGGCCGTCGGTGCGACGGGGCCTTGGCGATGTGCGGCCGAGGTGGCTCAGGGGGCATGGTTGGGGCGTGGGCCCAGAAGGTTTTCGAGCGCCCAATCCTGCTTCCCCGCCAAGGAGAACCCGTCGGGAGTTGGTTTCGGGCACCGGAGACCCCTAGCACAGCAGCAGGGCCTAGGGAGCCAGGGGCAGCCCTGCACCGCTTGGCCCTCTGGAGAGCGGAGGGCCGGGGGCAAAAACGGCTTGCATTGCTTTCCTGAGCCGAGGCGCGTTGGGGCTGTTGTTGGCTGCCCAAGGAGATTTTCCCTTTGCACAATGCAGCCGCCAGAAGCTCGTTTTGGGCCGTCGGTGCGACGGGGCCTCGGCGATGAGCGGCCGAGCTGGCTCAGGGGGCATGGTTGGGGCGTGGGCCCAGAAGGTCTTCGAGCGCCCAATCCTGCTTGCCCGCCAAGGAGAACCCGTCGGGAGTGGGTTTCGGGCACCGGAGACCCCCAGCAAAGCAGCAGGGCCCAGGGAGCCAGGGGCAGCCCCGCACCGCTTTGCCCTCTGGAGAGCGGAGGGCCGGGGGCGAAAACGGCTTGTGTTGCTTTCCTGAGCCAAGGCGCGTTGGGGCTGTTGTTGGCTGCCCGAGGAGACTTTTCCTTTGCACAAAGCAGCTACCAGAAGCTCGTTTTGGGCCGTCGGTGCCATGGGGCCTTGGCACTGAGCGGCCGAACTGGCTCAGAGGGCATGGCTGCGGCCTGGGGCATAAGGCCTTCGCGCGCCCAATCCTGCTTCCCCGCCAAGGAGAACCCGTGGGGAGTGGGTTTCGGGCACCGGAGACCCCCAGCAAGGACACAGGGCCCAGGGAGCCAGGGGCAGCCCCGCCCCGCTTTGCCCTCTGGAGAGCGAAGGGCCGGGGGCGTAAACGACTTGCGTTGCTTTCATGAGCCTAGGCGCGTTGGGGCTGTTGTTGGCTGCCCGAGGAGACTTTCCCTTTGCACAATGCAGCCGCCAGAAGCTCGTTTTGGGCCGTCGGTGCCACGGGGCCTCAGCGCTGAGCGGCCGAGATGGCTCAGGGGGCATGGCTGCGGCCTGGGCGCAGAAGGCCTTCGCGCGCCCAATCCTGCTTCCCCGCCAAGGAGAACCCGTCGGGAGTGGGTTTCGGGCACCGGAGACCCCCAGCACAGCAACAGGGCCTAGGGAGCCAGGGGCAGCCCTGCACCGCTTGGCCCTCTGGAGAGCGGAAGGCCGGGACGAAAACGGCTTACGTTGCTTTCCTGAGCCGAGGCGCGTTGGGGCTGTTGTTGGCTGCCCGAGGAGACTTTCCCTTTGCACAAGGCAGCTGCCAGAAGCTCGTTTTGGGCCGTCGGTGCGACGGGGCCTCGGCGCTGGGCGGCCGAGCTGGCTCAGGGGGCATGGCTGCGGCCTGGGCGCAGAAGGCCTTTGCGCGCCCAATCCTGCTTCCCCGCCAAGGAGAACCCGTGGGGAGTGGGTTTCGGGCACCGGAGACCCCCAGCAAAGCAGCAGGGCCCAGGGAGCCAGGGGCAGCCCACCCCACTTTGCCCTCTGGAGAGTGGAGGGCCGGGGGGAAAACGGCTTGCGTTGCTATCCTGAGCGGAGGCGCGTTGGTGCTGTTGTTGGCTGCCCGAGGAGAATTTCCCTTTGCACAATGCAGCTGCCAGAAGCTCGTTTTGGGCCGTCGGTGCCACGGGGCCTCAGCGCTGTGCGGCCGAGATGGCTCAGGGGGCATGGCTGCGGCCTGGGCGCAGAAGGCCTTCGAGCGCCCAATCCTTCTTCCCCGCCAAGGAGAACCCGTCGGGAGTGGGTTTCGGGCACCGGAGACCCCCAGCACAGCAGCAGGGCCTAGGGGGCCAGGGGCAGCCCTGCACCGCTTGGCCCTCTGGAGAGCGGAGGGCGGGGGGCGAAAACGGCTTGCGTTGCTTTCATGAGCCTAGGCGCATTCGGGCTGTTGTTGGCTGCCCGAGGAGACTTTCCCTTTGCAAAATGCAGCCGCCAGAAGCTCGTTTTGGGCCGTCGGTGCGACGGGGCCTCGGCGATGAGCGGCCGAGGTGGCTCAGAGGGCATGGTTGGGGCGTGGGCCCAGAACCATTTCGCGCGCCCAATCCTGCTTCCCCGCCAAGGAGAACCCGAGGGGAGGGGGTTTCGGGCACCGGAGAACCCCAGCAAAGACACAGGGCCCAGGGAGCCAGGGGCAGCCCTGCCCCGCTTTGCCCTCTGGAGAGCGGAGGGCCAGGGTCGAAAACGGCTTGTGTTGCATTCCTGAGCCGAGGCGCGTTGGGGCTGTTGTTGGCTGCCCGAGGAGACTTTCCCTTTGCACAAGGCAGCTGCCAAAAGCTCGTTTAGGGCCCTCGGTGCAACTGGGCCTCAGCGCTGAGCGGCCGAGCTGGCTCAGGGGGCATGGCTGCGGCCTGGGCGCAGAAGGCCTTCGCGCGCCCAATCCTGCTTCCCCACCAAGGAGAACCCGTCGGGAGTGGGTTTCGGGCACCGGAGTCCCCCAGCACAGCAGCAGGGCCTAGGGAGCCAGGGGCAGCCCTGCACCGCTTGGCCCTCTGGAGAGCGGAGGGCGGGGGGCGAAAACGGCTTGTGTTGCTTTCATGAGCCTAGGCGCATTCGGGCCGTTGTTGGCTGCCCGAGGAGACATTCCCTTTGCAAAATGCAGCCTCCAGAAGCTCGTTTTGGGCCGTCGGTGCGACGGGGCCTTGGCGATGAGCGGCCGAGGTGGCTCAGGGGGCATGGTTGGGGCGTGGGCCCAGAAGGTTTTCGAGCGCCCAATCCTGCTTCCCCGCCAAGGAGAACCCGTCGGGAGTTGGTTTCGGGCACCGGAGACCCCTAGCACAGCAGCAGGGCCTAGGGAGCCAGGGGCAGCCCTGCACCGCTTGGCCCTCTGGAGAGCGGAGGGCCGGGGGCAAAAACGGCTTGCATTGCTTTCCTGAGCCGAGGCGCGTTGGGGCTGTTGTTGGCTGCCCAAGGAGATTTTCCCTTTGCACAATGCAGCCGCCAGAAGCTCGTTTTGGGCCGTCGGTGCGACGGGGCCTCGGCGATGAGCGGCCGAGCTGGCTCAGGGGGCATGGTTGGGGCGTGGGCCCAGAAGGTCTTCGAGCGCCCAATCCTGCTTGCCCGCCAAGGAGAACCCGTCGGGAGTGGGTTTCGGGCACCGGAGACCCCCAGCAAAGCAGCAGGGCCCAGGGAGCCAGGGGCAGCCCCGCACCGCTTTGCCCTCTGGAGAGCGGAGGGCCGGGGGCGAAAACGGCTTGTGTTGCTTTCCTGAGCCAAGGCGCGTTGGGGCTGTTGTTGGCTGCCCGAGGAGACTTTTCCTTTGCACAAAGCAGCTACCAGAAGCTCGTTTTGGGCCGTCGGTGCCATGGGGCCTTGGCATTGAGCGGCCGAACTGGCTCAGAGGGCATGGCTGCGGCCTGCGGCATAAGGCCTTCGCGCGCCCAATCCTGCTTCCCCGCCAAGGAGAACCCGTGGGGAGTGGGTTTCGGGCACCGGAGACCCCCAGCAAGGACACAGGGCCCAGGGAGCCAGGGGCAGCCCCGCCCCGCTTTGCCCTCTGGAGAGCGAAGGGCCGGGGGCGTAAACGACTTGCGTTGCTTTCATGAGCCTAGGCGCGTTGGGGCTGTTGTTGGCTGCCCGAGGAGACTTTCCCTTTGCACAATGCAGCCGCCAGAAGCTCGTTTTGGGCCGTCGGTGCCACGGGGCCTCAGCGCTGAGCGGCCGAGATGGCTCAGGGGGCATGGCTGCGGCCTGGGCGCAGAAGGCCTTCGCGCGCCCAATCCTGCTTCCCCGCCAAGGAGAACCCGTCGGGAGTGGGTTTCGGGCACCGGAGACCCCCAGCACAGCAGCAGGGCCTAGGGAGCCAGGGGCAGCCCTGCACCGCTTGGCCCTCTGGAGAGCGGAAGGCCGGGACGAAAACGGCTTACGTTGCTTTCCTGAGCCGAGGCGCGTTGGGGCTGTTGTTGGCTGCCCGAGGAGACTTTCCCTTTGCACAAGGCAGCTGCCAGAAGCTCGTTTTGGGCCGTCGGTGCGACGGGGCCTCGGCGCTGGGCGGCCGAGCTGGCTCAGGGGGCATGGCTGCGGCCTGGGCGCAGAAGGCCTTTGCGCGCCCAATCCTGCTTCCCCGCCAAGGAGAACCCGTGGGGAGTGGGTTTCGGGCACCGGAGACCCCCAGCAAAGCAGCAGGGCCCAGGGAGCCAGGGGCAGCCCACCCCACTTTGCCCTCTGGAGAGTGGAGGGCCGGGGGCGAAAACGGCTTGCGTTGCTATCCTGAGCGGAGGCGCGTTGGTGCTGTTGTTGGCTGCCCGAGGAGAATTTCCCTTTGCACAATGCAGCTGCCAGAAGCTCGTTTTGGGCCGTCGGTGCCACGGGGCCTCAGCGCTGTGCGGCCGAGATGGCTCAGGGGGCATGGCTGCGGCCTGGGCGCAGAAGGCCTTCGCGAGCCCAATCCTTCTTCCCCGCCAAGGAGAACCCGTCGGGAGTGGGTTTCGGGCACCGGAGACCCCCAGCACAGCAGCAGGGCCTAGGGGGCCAGGGGCAGCCCTGCACCGCTTGGCCCTCTGGAGAGCGGAGGGCGGGGGGCGAAAACGGCTTGCGTTGCTTTCATGAGCCTAGGCGCATTCGGGCTGTTGTTGGCTGCCCGAGGAGACTTTCCCTTTGCAAAATGCAGCCGCCAGAAGCTCGTTTTGGGCCGTCGGTGCGACGGGGCCTCGGCGATGAGCGGCCGAGGTGGCTCAGAGGGCATGGTTGGGGCGTGGGCCCAGAACCATTTCGCGCGCCCAATCCTGCTTCCCCGCCAAGGAGAACCCGTGGGGAGGGGGTTTCGGGCACCGGAGAACCCCAGCAAAGACACAGGGCCCAGGGAGCCAGGGGCAGCCCTGCCCCGCTTTGCCCTCTGGAGAGTGGAGGGCCGGGGGCGAAAACGGCTTGCGTTGCTTTCCTGAGCCGAGGCGCATTGGGGCTGTTGTTGGATGCCCGAGGAGATTTTCCCTTTGCACAATGCAGCCGCCAGAAGCTCGTTTTGGGCCGTCGGTGCGACGGGGCCTCGGCGATGAGCGGCCGAGCTGGCTCAGGGGGCATGGCTGCGGCCTGGGCGCAGAAGGCCTTCGCGCGCCCAATCCTGCTTCCCCGCCAAGGAGAACCCGAGGGGAGGGGGTTTCGGGCACCGGAGAACCCCAGCAAAGACACAGGGCCCAGGGAGCCAGGGGCAGCCCTGCCCCGCTTTGCCCTCTGGAGAGCGGAGGGCCAGGGTCGAAAACGGCTTGTGTTGCATTCCTGAGCCGAGGCGCGTTGGGGCTGTTGTTGGCTGCCCGAGGAGACTTTCCCTTTGCACAAGGCAGCTGCCAAAAGCTCGTTTAGGGCCCTCGGTGCAACTGGGCCTCAGCGCTGAGCGGCCGAGCTGGCTCAGGGGGCATGGCTGCGGCCTGGGCGCAGAAGGCCTTCGCGCGCCCAATCCTGCTTCCCCACCAAGGAGAACCCGTCGGGAGTGGGTTTCGGGCACCGGAGTCCCCCAGCACAGCAGCAGGGCCTAGGGAGCCAGGGGCAGCCCTGCACCGCTTGGCCCTCTGGAGAGCGGAGGGCGGGGGGCGAAAACGGCTTGTGTTGCTTTCATGAGCCTAGGCGCATTCGGGCTGTTGTTGGCTGCCCGAGGAGACATTCCCTTTGCAAAATGCAGCCTCCAGAAGCTCGTTTTGGGCTGTCGGTGCGACGGGGCCTTGGCGATGAGCGGCCGAGGTGGCTCAGGGGGCATGGTTGGGGCGTGGGCCCAGAAGGTTTTCGAGCGCCCAATCCTGCTTCCCCGCCAAGGAGAACCCGTCGGGAGTTGGTTTCGGGCACCGGAGACCCCTAGCACAGCAGCAGGGCCTAGGGAGCCAGGGGCAGCCCTGCACCGCTTGGCCCTCTGGAGAGCGGAGGGCCGGGGGCAAAAACGGCTTGCATTGCTTTCCTGAGCCGAGGCGCGTTGGGGCTGTTGTTGGCTGCCCAAGGAGATTTTCCCTTTGCACAATGCAGCCGCCAGAAGCTCGTTTTGGGCCGTCGGTGCGACGGGGCCTCGGCGATGAGCGGCCGAGCTGGCTCAGGGGGCATGGTTGGGGCGTGGGCCCAGAAGGTCTTCGAGCGCCCAATCCTGCTTGCCCGCCAAGGAGAACCCGTCGGGAGTGGGTTTCGGGCACCGGAGACCCCCAGCAAAGCAGCAGGGCCCAGGGAGCCAGGGGCAGCCCCGCACCGCTTTGCCCTCTGGAGAGCGGAGGGCCGGGGGCGAAAACGGCTTGTGTTGCTTTCCTGAGCCAAGGCGCGTTGGGGCTGTTGTTGGCTGCCCGAGGAGACTTTTCCTTTGCACAAAGCAGCTACCAGAAGCTCGTTTTGGGCCGTCGGTGCCATGGGGCCTTGGCACTGAGCGGCAAAACTGGCTCAGAGGGCATGGCTGCGGCCTGGGGCATAAGGCCTTCGCGCGCCCAATCCTGCTTCCCCGCCAAGGAGAACCCGTGGGGAGGGGGTTTCGGGCACCGGAGAACCCCAGCAAAGACACAGGGCCCAGGGAGCCAGGGGCAGCCCTGCCCCGCTTTGCCCTCTGGAGAGTGGAGGGCCGGGGGCGAAAACGGCTTGCGTTGCTTTCCTGAGCCGAGGCGCGTTGGGGCTGTTGTTGGATGCCCGAGGAGATTTTCCCTTTGCACAATGCAGCCGCCAGAAGCTCGTTTTGGGCCGTCGGTGCGACGGGGCCTCGGCGATGAGCGGCCGAGCTGGCTCAGGGGGCATGGCTGCGGCCTGGGCGCAGAAGGCCTTCGCGCGCCCAATCCTGCTTCCCCACCAAGGAGAACCCGTCGGGAGTGGGTTTCGGGCACCGGAGTCCCCCAGCACAGCAGCAGGGCCTAGGGAGCCAGGGGCAGCCCTGCACCGCTTGGCCCTCTGGAGAGCGGAGGGCGGGGGGCGAAAACGGCTTGTGTTGCTTTCATGAGCCTAGGCGCATTCGGGCTGTTGTTGGCTGCCCGAGGAGACATTCCCTTTGCAAAATGCAGCCTCCAGAAGCTCGTTTTGGGCTGTCGGTGCGACGGGGCCTTGGCGATGAGCGGCCGAGGTGGCTCAGGGGGCATGGTTGGGGCGTGGGCCCAGAAGGTTTTCGAGCGCCCAATCCTGCTTCCCCGCCAAGGAGAACCCGTCGGGAGTTGGTTTCGGGCACCGGAGACCCCTAGCACAGCAGCAGGGCCTAGGGAGCCAGGGGCAGCCCTGCACCGCTTGGCCCTCTGGAGAGCGGAGGGCCGGGGGCAAAAACGGCTTGCATTGCTTTCCTGAGCCGAGGCGCGTTGGGGCTGTTGTTGGCTGCCCAAGGAGATTTTCCCTTTGCACAATGCAGCCGCCAGAAGCTCGTTTTGGGCCGTCGGTGCGACAGGGCCTCGGCGATGAGCGGCCGAGCTGGCTCAGGGGGCATGGTTGGGGCGTGGGCCCAGAAGGTCTTCGAGCGCCCAATCCTGCTTGCCCGCCAAGGAGAACCCGTCGGGAGTGGGTTTCGGGCACCGGAGACCCCCAGCAAAGCAGCAGGGCCCAGGGAGCCAGGGGCAGCCCCGCACCGCTTTGCCCTCTGGAGAGCGGAGGGCCGGGGGCGAAAACGGCTTGTGTTGCTTTCCTGAGCCAAGGCGCGTTGGGGCTGTTGTTGGCTGCCCGAGGAGACTTTTCCTTTGCACAAAGCAGCTACCAGAAGCTCGTTTTGGGCCGTCGGTGCCATGGGGCCTTGGCACTGAGCGGCCGAACTGGCTCAGAGGGCATGGCTGCGGCCTGGGGCATAAGGCCTTCGCGCGCCCAATCCTGCTTCCCCGCCAAGGAGAACCCGTGGGGAGTGGGTTTCGGGCACCGGAGACCCCCAGCAAGGACACAGGGCCCAGGGAGCCAGGGGCAGCCCCGCCCCGCTTTGCCCTCTGGAGAGCGAAGGGCCGGGGGCGTAAACGACTTGCGTTGCTTTCATGAGCCTAGGCGCGTTGGGGCTGTTGTTGGCTGCCGGAGGAGACTTTCCCTTTGCACAATGCAGCCGCCAGAAGCTCGTTTTGGGCCGTTGGTGCCACGGGGCCTCAGCGCTGAGCGGCCGAGATGGCTCAGGGGGCATGGCTGCGGCCTGGGCGCAGAAGGCCTTCGCGCGCCCAATCCTGCTTCCCCGCCAAGGAGAACCCGTCGGGAGTGGGTTTCGGGCACCGGAGACCCCCAGCACAGCAGCAGGGCCTAGGGAGCCAGGGGCAGCCCTGCACCGCTTGGCCCTCTGGAGAGCGGAAGGCCGGGACGAAAACGGCTTACGTTGCTTTCCTGAGCCGAGGCGCGTTGGGGCTGTTGTTGGCTGCCCGTGGAGACTTTCCCTTTGCACAAGGCAGCTGCCAGAAGCTCGTTTTGGGCCGTCGGTGCGACGGGGCCTCGGCGCTGGGCGGCCGAGCTGGCTCAGGGGGCATGGCTGCGGCCTGGGCGCAGAAGGCCTTTGCGCGCCCAATCCTGCTTCCCCGCCAAGGAGAACCCGTGGGGAGTGGGTTTCGGGCACCGGAGACCCCCAGCAAAGCAGCAGGGCCCAGGGAGCCAGGGGCAGCCCACCCCACTTTGCCCTCTGGAGAGTGGAGGGCCGGGGGCGAAAACGGCTTGCGTTGCTATCCTGAGCGGAGGCGCGTTGGGGCTGTTGTTGGCTGCCCGAGGAGAATTTCCCTTTGCACAATGCAGCTGCCAGAAGCTCGTTTTGGGCCGTCGGTGCCACGGGGCCTCAGCGCTGTGCGGCCGAGATGGCTCAGGGGGCATGGCTGCGGCCTGGGCGCAGAAGGCCTTCGCGCGCCCAATCCTTCTTCCCCGCCAAGGAGAACCCGTCGGGAGTGGGTTTCGGGCACCGGAGACCCCCAGCACAGCAGCAGGGCCTAGGGGGCCAGGGGCAGCCCTGCACCGCTTGGCCCTCTGGAGAGCGGAGGGCGGGGGGCGAAAACGGCTTGCGTTGCTTTCATGAGCCTAGGCGCATTCGGGCTGTTGTTGGCTGCCCGAGGAGACTTTCCCTTTGCAAAATGCAGCCGCCAGAAGCTCGTTTTGGGCCGTCGGTGCGACGGGGCCTCGGCGATGAGCGGCCGAGGTGGCTCAGGGGGCATGGTTGGGGCGTGGGCCCAGAACCATTTCGCGCGCCCAATCCTGCTTCCCCGCCAAGGAGAACCCGTGGGGAGGGGGTTTCGGGCACCGGAGAACCCCAGCAAAGACACAGGGCCCAGGGAGCCAGGGGCAGCCCTGCCCCGCTTTGCCCTCTGGAGAGTGGAGGGCCGGGGGCGAAAACGGCTTGCGTTGCTTTCCTGAGCCGAGGCGCGTTGGGGCTGTTGTTGGATGCCCGAGGAGATTTTCCCTTTGCACAATGCAGCCGCCAGAAGCTCGTTTTGGGCCGTCGGTGCGACGGGGCCTCGGCGATGAGCGGCCGAGCTGGCTCAGGGGGCATGGCTGCGGCCTGGGCGCAGAAGGCCTTCGCGCGCCCAATCCTGCTTCCCCGCCAAGGAGAACCCGTGGGGAGGGGGTTTCGGGCACCGGAGAACCCCAGCAAAGACACAGGGCCCAGGGAGCCAGGGGCAGCCCTGCCCCGCTTTGCCCTCTGGAGAGCGGAGGGCCAGGGTCGAAAACGGCTTGTGTTGCATTCCTGAGCCGAGGCGCGTTGGGGCTGTTGTTGGCTGCCCGAGGAGACTTTCCCTTTGCACAAGGCAGCTGCCAAAAGCTCGTTTAGGGCCCTCGGTGCAACTGGGCCTCAGCGCTGAGCGGCCGAGCTGGCTCAGGGGGCATGGCTGCGGCCTGGGCGCAGAAGGCCTTCGCGCGCCCAATCCTGCTTCCCCACCAAGGAGAACCCGTCGGGAGTGGGTTTCGGGCACCGGAGTCCCCCAGCACAGCAGCAGGGCCTAGGGAGCCAGGGGCAGCCCTGCACCGCTTGGCCCTCTGGAGAGCGGAGGGCGGGGGGCGAAAACGGCTTGTGTTGCTTTCATGAGCCTAGGCGCATTCGGGCTGTTGTTGGCTGCCCGAGGAGACATTCCCTTTGCATAATGCAGCCTCCAGAAGCTCGTTTTGGGCCGTCGGTGCGACGGGGCCTTGGCGATGAGCGGCCGAGGTGGCTCAGGGGGCATGGTTGGGGCGTGGGCCCAGAAGGTTTTCGAGCGCCCAATCCTGCTTCCCCGCCAAGGAGAACCCGTCGGGAGTTGGTTTCGGGCACCGGAGACCCCTAGCACAGCAGCAGGGCCTAGGGAGCCAGGGGCAGCCCTGCACCGCTTGGCCCTCTGGAGAGCGGAGGGCCGGGGGCAAAAACGGCTTGCATTGCTTTCCTGAGCCGAGGCGCGTTGGGGCTGTTGTTGGCTGCCCAAGGAGATTTTCCCTTTGCACAATGCAGCCGCCAGAAGCTCGTTTTGGGCCGTCGGTGCGACGGGGCCTCGGCGATGAGCGGCCGAGCTGGCTCAGGGGGCATGGTTGGGGCGTGGGCCCAGAAGGTCTTCGAGCGCCCAATCCTGCTTGCCTGCCAAGGAGAACCCGTCGGGAGTGGGTTTCGGGCACCGGAGACCCCCAGCAAAGCAGCAGGGCCCAGGGAGCCAGGGGCAGCCCCGCACCGCTTTGCCCTCTGGAGAGCGGAGGGCCGGGGGCGAAAACGGCTTGTGTTGCTTTCCTGAGCCAAGGCGCGTTGGGGCTGTTGTTGGCTGCCCGAGGAGACTTTTCCTTTGCACAAAGCAGCTACCAGAAGCTCGTTTTGGGCCGTCGGTGCCATGGGGCCTTGGCACTGAGCGGCCGAACTGGCTCAGAGGGCATGGCTGCGGCCTGGGGCATAAGGCCTTCGCGCGCCCAATCCTGCTTCCCCGCCAAGGAGAACCCGTGGGGAGTGGGTTTCGGGCACCGGAGACCCCCAGCAAGGACACAGGGCCCAGGGAGCCAGGGGCAGCCCCGCCCCGCTTTGCCCACTGGAGAGTGGAGGGCCGGGGGGAAAACGGCTTGCGTTGCTATCCTGAGCGGAGGCGCGTTGGTGCTGTTGTTGGCTGCCCGAGGAGAATTTCCCTTTGCACAATGCAGCTGCCAGAAGCTCGTTTTGGGCCGTCGGTGCCACGGGGCCTCAGCGCTGTGCGGCCGAGATGGCTCAGGGGGCATGGCTGCGGCCTGGGCGCAGAAGGCCTTCGAGCGCCCAATCCTTCTTCCCCGCCAAGGAGAACCCGTCGGGAGTGGGTTTCGGGCACCGGAGACCCCCAGCACAGCAGCAGGGCCTAGGGGGCCAGGGGCAGCCCTGCACCGCTTGGCCCTCTGGAGAGCGGAGGGCGGGGGGCGAAAACGGCTTGCGTTGCTTTCATGAGCCTAGGCGCATTCGGGCTGTTGTTGGCTGCCCGAGGAGACTTTCCCTTTGCAAAATGCAGCCGCCAGAAGCTCGTTTTGGGCCGTCGGTGCGACGGGGCCTCGGCGATGAGCGGCCGAGGTGGCTCAGAGGGCATGGTTGGGGCGTGGGCCCAGAACCATTTCGCGCGCCCAATCCTGCTTCCCCGCCAAGGAGAACCCGAGGGGAGGGGGTTTCGGGCACCGGAGAACCCCAGCAAAGACACAGGGCCCAGGGAGCCAGGGGCAGCCCTGCCCCGCTTTGCCCTCTGGAGAGCGGAGGGCCAGGGTCGAAAACGGCTTGTGTTGCATTCCTGAGCCGAGGCGCGTTGGGGCTGTTGTTGGCTGCCCGAGGAGACTTTCCCTTTGCACAAGGCAGCTGCCAAAAGCTCGTTTAGGGCCCTCGGTGCAACTGGGCCTCAGCGCTGAGCGGCCGAGCTGGCTCAGGGGGCATGGCTGCGGCCTGGGCGCAGAAGGCCTTCGCGCGCCCAATCCTGCTTCCCCACCAAGGAGAACCCGTCGGGAGTGGGTTTCGGGCACCGGAGTCCCCCAGCACAGCAGCAGGGCCTAGGGAGCCAGGGGCAGCCCTGCACCGCTTGGCCCTCTGGAGAGCGGAGGGCGGGGGGCGAAAACGGCTTGTGTTGCTTTCATGAGCCTAGGCGCATTCGGGCTGTTGTTGGCTGCCCGAGGAGACATTCCCTTTGCAAAATGCAGCCTCCAGAAGCTCGTTTTGGGCCGTCGGTGCGACGGGGCCTTGGCGATGAGCGGCCGAGGTGGCTCAGGGGGCATGGTTGGGGCGTGGGCCCAGAAGGTTTTCGAGCGCCCAATCCTGCTTCCCCGCCAAGGAGAACCCGTCGGGAGTTGGTTTCGGGCACCGGAGACCCCTAGCACAGCAGCAGGGCCTAGGGAGCCAGGGGCAGCCCTGCACCGCTTGGCCCTCTGGAGAGCGGAGGGCCGGGGGCAAAAACGGCTTGCATTGCTTTCCTGAGCCGAGGCGCGTTGGGGCTGTTGTTGGCTGCCCAAGGAGATTTTCCCTTTGCACAATGCAGCCGCCAGAAGCTCGTTTTGGGCCGTCGGTGCGACGGGGCCTCGGCGATGAGCGGCCGAGCTGGCTCAGGGGGCATGGTTGGGGCGTGGGCCCAGAAGGTCTTCGAGCGCCCAATCCTGCTTGCCCGCCAAGGAGAACCCGTCGGGAGTGGGTTTCGGGCACCGGAGACCCCCAGCAAAGCAGCAGGGCCCAGGGAGCCAGGGGCAGCCCCGCACCGCTTTGCCCTCTGGAGAGCGGAGGGCCGGGGGCGAAAACGGCTTGTGTTGCTTTCCTGAGCCAAGGCGCGTTGGGGCTGTTGTTGGCTGCCCGAGGAGACTTTTCCTTTGCACAAAGCAGCTACCAGAAGCTCGTTTTGGGCCGTCGGTGCCATGGGGCCTTGGCATTGAGCGGCCGAACTGGCTCAGAGGGCATGGCTGCGGCCTGCGGCATAAGGCCTTCGCGCGCCCAATCCTGCTTCCCCGCCAAGGAGAACCCGTGGGGAGTGGGTTTCGGGCACCGGAGACCCCCAGCAAGGACACAGGGCCCAGGGAGCCAGGGGCAGCCCCGCCCCGCTTTGCCCTCTGGAGAGCGAAGGGCCGGGGGCGTAAACGACTTGCGTTGCTTTCATGAGCCTAGGCGCGTTGGGGCTGTTGTTGGCTGCCCGAGGAGACTTTCCCTTTGCACAATGCAGCCGCCAGAAGCTCGTTTTGGGCCGTCGGTGCCACGGGGCCTCAGCGCTGAGCGGCCGAGATGGCTCAGGGGGCATGGCTGCGGCCTGGGCGCAGAAGGCCTTCGCGCGCCCAATCCTGCTTCCCCGCCAAGGAGAACCCGTCGGGAGTGGGTTTCGGGCACCGGAGACCCCCAGCACAGCAGCAGGGCCTAGGGAGCCAGGGGCAGCCCTGCACCGCTTGGCCCTCTGGAGAGCGGAAGGCCGGGACGAAAACGGCTTACGTTGCTTTCCTGAGCCGAGGCGCGTTGGGGCTGTTGTTGGCTGCCCGAGGAGACTTTCCCTTTGCACAAGGCAGCTGCCAGAAGCTCGTTTTGGGCCGTCGGTGCGACGGGGCCTCGGCGCTGGGCGGCCGAGCTGGCTCAGGGGGCATGGCTGCGGCCTGGGCGCAGAAGGCCTTTGCGCGCCCAATCCTGCTTCCCCGCCAAGGAGAACCCGTGGGGAGTGGGTTTCGGGCACCGGAGACCCCCAGCAAAGCAGCAGGGCCCAGGGAGCCAGGGGCAGCCCACCCCACTTTGCCCTCTGGAGAGTGGAGGGCCGGGGGCGAAAACGGCTTGCGTTGCTATCCTGAGCGGAGGCGCGTTGGTGCTGTTGTTGGCTGCCCGAGGAGAATTTCCCTTTGCACAATGCAGCTGCCAGAAGCTCGTTTTGGGCCGTCGGTGCCACGGGGCCTCAGCGCTGTGCGGCCGAGATGGCTCAGGGGGCATGGCTGCGGCCTGGGCGCAGAAGGCCTTCGCGAGCCCAATCCTTCTTCCCCGCCAAGGAGAACCCGTCGGGAGTGGGTTTCGGGCACCGGAGACCCCCAGCACAGCAGCAGGGCCTAGGGGGCCAGGGGCAGCCCTGCACCGCTTGGCCCTCTGGAGAGCGGAGGGCGGGGGGCGAAAACGGCTTGCGTTGCTTTCATGAGCCTAGGCGCATTCGGGCTGTTGTTGGCTGCCCGAGGAGACTTTCCCTTTGCAAAATGCAGCCGCCAGAAGCTCGTTTTGGGCCGTCGGTGCGACGGGGCCTCGGCGATGAGCGGCCGAGGTGGCTCAGAGGGCATGGTTGGGGCGTGGGCCCAGAACCATTTCGCGCGCCCAATCCTGCTTCCCCGCCAAGGAGAACCCGTGGGGAGGGGGTTTCGGGCACCGGAGAACCCCAGCAAAGACACAGGGCCCAGGGAGCCAGGGGCAGCCCTGCCCCGCTTTGCCCTCTGGAGAGTGGAGGGCCGGGGGCGAAAACGGCTTGCGTTGCTTTCCTGAGCCGAGGCGCATTGGGGCTGTTGTTGGATGCCCGAGGAGATTTTCCCTTTGCACAATGCAGCCGCCAGAAGCTCGTTTTGGGCCGTCGGTGCGACGGGGCCTCGGCGATGAGCGGCCGAGCTGGCTCAGGGGGCATGGCTGCGGCCTGGGCGCAGAAGGCCTTCGCGCGCCCAATCCTGCTTCCCCGCCAAGGAGAACCCGAGGGGAGGGGGTTTCGGGCACCGGAGACCCCCAGCAAAGCAGCAGGGCCCAGGGAGCCAGGGGCAGCCCCGCACCGCTTTGCCCTCTGGAGAGCGGAGGGCCGGGGGCGAAAACGGCTTGTGTTGCTTTCCTGAGCCAAGGCGCGTTGGGGCTGTTGTTGGCTGCCCGAGGAGACTTTTCCTTTGCACAAAGCAGCTACCAGAAGCTCGTTTTGGGCCGTCGGTGCCATGGGGCCTTGGCACTGAGCGGCCGAACTGGCTCAGAGGGCATGGCTGCGGCCTGGGGCATAAGGCCTTCGCGCGCCCAATCCTGCTTCCCCGCCAAGGAGAACCCGTGGGGAGGGGGTTTCGGGCACCGGAGAACCCCAGCAAAGACACAGGGCCCAGGGAGCCAGGGGCAGCCCTGCCCCGCTTTGCCCTCTGGAGAGTGGAGGGCCGGGGGCGAAAACGGCTTGCGTTGCTTTCCTGAGCCGAGGCGCGTTGGGGCTGTTGTTGGATGCCCGAGGAGATTTTCCCTTTGCACAATGCAGCCGCCAGAAGCTCGTTTTGGGCCGTCGGTGCGACGGGGCCTCGGCGATGAGCGGCCGAGCTGGCTCAGGGGGCATGGCTGCGGCCTGGGCGCAGAAGGCCTTCGCGCGCCCAATCCTGCTTCCCCACCAAGGAGAACCCGTCGGGAGTGGGTTTCGGGCACCGGAGTCCCCCAGCACAGCAGCAGGGCCTAGGGAGCCAGGGGCAGCCCTGCACCGCTTGGCCCTCTGGAGAGCGGAGGGCGGGGGGCGAAAACGGCTTGTGTTGCTTTCATGAGCCTAGGCGCATTCGGGCTGTTGTTGGCTGCCCGAGGAGACATTCCCTTTGCAAAATGCAGCCTCCAGAAGCTCGTTTTGGGCTGTCGGTGCGACGGGGCCTTGGCGATGAGCGGCCGAGGTGGCTCAGGGGGCATGGTTGGGGCGTGGGCCCAGAAGGTTTTCGAGCGCCCAATCCTGCTTCCCCGCCAAGGAGAACCCGTCGGGAGTTGGTTTCGGGCACCGGAGACCCCTAGCACAGCAGCAGGGCCTAGGGAGCCAGGGGCAGCCCTGCACCGCTTGGCCCTCTGGAGAGCGGAGGGCCGGGGGCAAAAACGGCTTGCATTGCTTTCCTGAGCCGAGGCGCGTTGGGGCTGTTGTTGGCTGCCCAAGGAGATTTTCCCTTTGCACAATGCAGCCGCCAGAAGCTCGTTTTGGGCCGTCGGTGCGACAGGGCCTCGGCGATGAGCGGCCGAGCTGGCTCAGGGGGCATGGTTGGGGCGTGGGCCCAGAAGGTCTTCGAGCGCCCAATCCTGCTTGCCCGCCAAGGAGAACCCGTCGGGAGTGGGTTTCGGGCACCGGAGACCCCCAGCAAAGCAGCAGGGCCCAGGGAGCCAGGGGCAGCCCCGCACCGCTTTGCCCTCTGGAGAGCGGAGGGCCGGGGGCGAAAACGGCTTGTGTTGCTTTCCTGAGCCAAGGCGCGTTGGGGCTGTTGTTGGCTGCCCGAGGAGACTTTTCCTTTGCACAAAGCAGCTACCAGAAGCTCGTTTTGGGCCGTCGGTGCCATGGGGCCTTGGCACTGAGCGGCCGAACTGGCTCAGAGGGCATGGCTGCGGCCTGGGGCATAAGGCCTTCGCGCGCCCAATCCTGCTTCCCCGCCAAGGAGAACCCGTGGGGAGTGGGTTTCGGGCACCGGAGACCCCCAGCAAGGACACAGGGCCCAGGGAGCCAGGGGCAGCCCCGCCCCGCTTTGCCCTCTGGAGAGCGAAGGGCCGGGGGCGTAAACGACTTGCGTTGCTTTCATGAGCCTAGGCGCGTTGGGGCTGTTGTTGGCTGCCGGAGGAGACTTTCCCTTTGCACAATGCAGCCGCCAGAAGCTCGTTTTGGGCCGTTGGTGCCACGGGGCCTCAGCGCTGAGCGGCCGAGATGGCTCAGGGGGCATGGCTGCGGCCTGGGCGCAGAAGGCCTTCGCGCGCCCAATCCTGCTTCCCCGCCAAGGAGAACCCGTCGGGAGTGGGTTTCGGGCACCGGAGACCCCCAGCACAGCAGCAGGGCCTAGGGAGCCAGGGGCAGCCCTGCACCGCTTGGCCCTCTGGAGAGCGGAAGGCCGGGACGAAAACGGCTTACGTTGCTTTCCTGAGCCGAGGCGCGTTGGGGCTGTTGTTGGCTGCCCGTGGAGACTTTCCCTTTGCACAAGGCAGCTGCCAGAAGCTCGTTTTGGGCCGTCGGTGCGACGGGGCCTCGGCGCTGGGCGGCCGAGCTGGCTCAGGGGGCATGGCTGCGGCCTGGGCGCAGAAGGCCTTTGCGCGCCCAATCCTGCTTCCCCGCCAAGGAGAACCCGTGGGGAGTGGGTTTCGGGCACCGGAGACCCCCAGCAAAGCAGCAGGGCCCAGGGAGCCAGGGGCAGCCCACCCCACTTTGCCCTCTGGAGAGTGGAGGGCCGGGGGCGAAAACGGCTTGCGTTGCTATCCTGAGCGGAGGCGCGTTGGGGCTGTTGTTGGCTGCCCGAGGAGAATTTCCCTTTGCACAATGCAGCTGCCAGAAGCTCGTTTTGGGCCGTCGGTGCCACGGGGCCTCAGCGCTGTGCGGCCGAGATGGCTCAGGGGGCATGGCTGCGGCCTGGGCGCAGAAGGCCTTCGCGCGCCCAATCCTTCTTCCCCGCCAAGGAGAACCCGTCGGGAGTGGGTTTCGGGCACCGGAGACCCCCAGCACAGCAGCAGGGCCTAGGGGGCCAGGGGCAGCCCTGCACCGCTTGGCCCTCTGGAGAGCGGAGGGCGGGGGGCGAAAACGGCTTGCGTTGCTTTCATGAGCCTAGGCGCATTCGGGCTGTTGTTGGCTGCCCGAGGAGACTTTCCCTTTGCAAAATGCAGCCGCCAGAAGCTCGTTTTGGGCCGTCGGTGCGACGGGGCCTCGGCGATGAGCGGCCGAGGTGGCTCAGGGGGCATGGTTGGGGCGTGGGCCCAGAACCATTTCGCGCGCCCAATCCTGCTTCCCCGCCAAGGAGAACCCGTGGGGAGGGGGTTTCGGGCACCGGAGAACCCCAGCAAAGACACAGGGCCCAGGGAGCCAGGGGCAGCCCTGCCCCGCTTTGCCCTCTGGAGAGTGGAGGGCCGGGGGCGAAAACGGCTTGCGTTGCTTTCCTGAGCCGAGGCGCGTTGGGGCTGTTGTTGGATGCCCGAGGAGATTTTCCCTTTGCACAATGCAGCCGCCAGAAGCTCGTTTTGGGCCGTCGGTGCGACGGGGCCTCGGCGATGAGCGGCCGAGCTGGCTCAGGGGGCATGGCTGCGGCCTGGGCGCAGAAGGCCTTCGCGCGCCCAATCCTGCTTCCCCGCCAAGGAGAACCCGAGGGGAGGGGGTTTCGGGCACCGGAGAACCCCAGCAAAGACACAGGGCCCAGGGAGCCAGGGGCAGCCCTGCCCCGCTTTGCCCTCTGGAGAGCGGAGGGCCAGGGTCGAAAACGGCTTGTGTTGCATTCCTGAGCCGAGGCGCGTTGGGGCTGTTGTTGGCTGCCCGAGGAGACTTTCCCTTTGCACAAGGCAGCTGCCAAAAGCTCGTTTAGGGCCCTCGGTGCAACTGGGCCTCAGCGCTGAGCGGCCGAGCTGGCTCAGGGGGCATGGCTGCGGCCTGGGCGCAGAAGGCCTTCGCGCGCCCAATCCTGCTTCCCCACCAAGGAGAACCCGTCGGGAGTGGGTTTCGGGCACCGGAGTCCCCCAGCACAGCAGCAGGGCCTAGGGAGCCAGGGGCAGCCCTGCACCGCTTGGCCCTCTGGAGAGCGGAGGGCGGGGGGCGAAAACGGCTTGTGTTGCTTTCATGAGCCTAGGCGCATTCGGGCTGTTGTTGGCTGCCCGAGGAGACATTCCCTTTGCATAATGCAGCCTCCAGAAGCTCGTTTTGGGCCGTCGGTGCGACGGGGCCTTGGCGATGAGCGGCCGAGGTGGCTCAGGGGGCATGGTTGGGGCGTGGGCCCAGAAGGTTTTCGAGCGCCCAATCCTGCTTCCCCGCCAAGGAGAACCCGTCGGGAGTTGGTTTCGGGCACCGGAGACCCCTAGCACAGCAGCAGGGCCTAGGGAGCCAGGGGCAGCCCTGCACCGCTTGGCCCTCTGGAGAGCGGAGGGCCGGGGGCAAAAACGGCTTGCATTGCTTTCCTGAGCCGAGGCGCGTTGGGGCTGTTGTTGGCTGCCCAAGGAGATTTTCCCTTTGCACAATGCAGCCGCCAGAAGCTCGTTTTGGGCCGTCGGTGCGACGGGGCCTCGGCGATGAGCGGCCGAGCTGGCTCAGGGGGCATGGTTGGGGCGTGGGCCCAGAAGGTCTTCGAGCGCCCAATCCTGCTTGCCTGCCAAGGAGAACCCGTCGGGAGTGGGTTTCGGGCACCGGAGACCCCCAGCAAAGCAGCAGGGCCCAGGGAGCCAGGGGCAGCCCCGCACCGCTTTGCCCTCTGGAGAGCGGAGGGCCGGGGGCGAAAACGGCTTGTGTTGCTTTCCTGAGCCAAGGCGCGTTGGGGCTGTTGTTGGCTGCCCGAGGAGACTTTTCCTTTGCACAAAGCAGCTACCAGAAGCTCGTTTTGGGCCGTCGGTGCCATGGGGCCTTGGCACTGAGCGGCCGAACTGGCTCAGAGGGCATGGCTGCGGCCTGGGGCATAAGGCCTTCGCGCGCCCAATCCTGCTTCCCCGCCAAGGAGAACCCGTGGGGAGTGGGTTTCGGGCACCGGAGACCCCCAGCAAGGACACAGGGCCCAGGGAGCCAGGGGCAGCCCCGCCCCGCTTTGCCCACTGGAGAGCGAAGGGCCGGGGGCGTAAACGACTTGCGTTGCTTTCATGAGCCTAGGCGCGTTGGGGCTGTTGTTGGCTGCCCGAGGAGACTTTCCCTTTGCACAATGCAGCCGCCAGAAGCTCGTTTTGGGCCGTCGGTGCCACGGGGCCTCAGCGCTGAGCGGCCGAGATGGCTCAGGGGGCATGGCTGCGGCCTGGGCGCAGAAGGCCTTCGCGCGCCCAATCCTGCTTCCCCGCCAAGGAGAACCCGTCGGGAGTGGGTTTCGGGCACCGGAAACCCCCAGCACAGCAGCAGGGCCTAGGGAGCCAGGGGCAGCCCTGCACCGCTTGGCCCTCTGGAGAGCGGAAGGCCGGGACGAAAACGGCTTACGTTGCTTTCCTGAGCCGAGGCGCGTTGGGGCTGTTGTTGGCTGCCCGAGGAGACTTTCCCTTTGCACAAGGCAGCTGCCAGAAGCTCGTTTTGGGCCGTCGGTGCGACGGGGCCTCGGCGCTGGGCGGCCGAGCTGGCTCAGGGGGCATGGCTGCGGCCTGGGCGCAGAAGGCCTTTGCGCGCACAATCCTGCTTCCCCGCCAAGGAGAACCCGTGGGGAGTGGGTTTCGGGCACCGGAGACCCCCAGCAAAGCAGCAGGGCCCAGGGAGCCAGGGGCAGCCCACCCCACTTTGCCCTCTGGAGAGTGGAGGGCCGGGGGCGAAAACGGCTTGCGTTGCTTTCCTGAGCCGAGGCGCGTTGGGGCTGTTGTTGGCTGCCCGAGGAGAATTTCCCTTTGCACAATGCAGCTGCCAGAAGCTCGTTTTGGGCCGTCGGTGCCACGGGGCCTCAGCGCTGTGCGGCCGAGATGGCTCAGGGGGCATGGCTGCGGCCTGGGCGCAGAAGGCCTTCGCGCGCCCAATCCTTCTTCCCCGCCAAGGAGAACCCGTCGGGAGTGGGTTTCGGGCACCGGAGACCCCCAGCACAGCAGCAGGGCCTAGGGGGCCAGGGGCAGCCCTGCACCGCTTGGCCCTCTGGAGAGCGGAGGGCGGGGGGCGAAAACGGCTTGCGTTGCTTTCATGAGCCTAGGCGCATTCGGGCTGTTGTTGGCTGCCCGAGGAGACTTTCCCTTTGCAAAATGCAGCCGCCAGAAGCTCGTTTTGGGCCGTCGGTGCGACGGGGCCTCGGCGATGAGCGGCCGAGGTGGCTCAGAGGGCATGGTTGGGGCGTGGGCCCAGAACCATTTCGCACGCCCAATCCTGCTTCCCCGCCAAGGAGAACCCGTGGGGAGGGGGTTTCGGGCACCGGAGAACCCCAGCAAAGACACAGGGCCCAGGGAGCCAGGGGCAGCCCTGCCCCGCTTTGCCCTCTGGAGAGTGGAGGGCCGGGGGCGAAAACGGCTTGCGTTGCTTTCCTGAGCCGAGGCGCGTTGGGGCTGTTGTTGGATGCCCGAGGAGATTTTCCCTTTGCACAATGCAGCCGCCAGAAGCTCGTTTTGGGCCGTCGGTGCGACGGGGCCTCGGCGATGAGCGGCCGAGCTGGCTCAGGGGGCATGGTAGGGGCGTGGGCCCAGAAGGTCTTCGAGCGCCCAATCCTGCTTCCCCGCCAAGGAGAACCCGTGGGGAGTGGGTTTCGGGCACCGGAGACCCCCAGCAAAGCAGCAGGGCCCAGGGAGCCAGGGGCAGCCCCGCACCGCTTTGCCCTCTGGAGAGCGGAGGGCCGGGGGCGAAAACGGCTTGCGTTGTTTTCCTGAGCCAAGGCGCGTTGGGGCTGTTGTTGGCTGCCCGAGGAGACTTTTCCTTTGCACAATGCAGCTGCAAGAAGCTCGTTTTTGGCCGTCGGTGCCACGGGGCCTTGGCACTGAGCGGCCGAACTGGCTCAGAGGGCATGGCTGCGGCCTGGCGGCATAAGGCCTTCGCGCGCCCAATCCTGCTTCCCCGCCAAGGAGAACCCGTGGGGAGTGGGTTTCGGGCACCGGAGACCCCCAGCAAGGACACAGGGCCCAGGGAGCCAGGGGCAGCCCCGCCCCGCTTTGCCCTCTGGAGAGCAAAGGGCCGGGGGCGTAAACGGCTTGCGTTGCTTTCATGAGCCTAGGCGCGTTGGGGCTGTTGTTGGCTGCCCGAGGAGACTTTCCCTTTGCACAATGCAGCTGCCAGAAGCTCGTTTTGGGCCGTCGGTTCGACGGGGCCTCGGCGATGAGCGGCCGAGGTGGCTCAGGTGGCATGGTTGGGGCGTGGACCCAGAAGGTCTTCGAGCGCCCAATCCTGCTTCCCCGCCAAGGAGAACCCGTGGGGAGTGGGTTTCGGGCACCGGAGACCCCCAGCAAAGCAGCAGGGCCCAGGGAGCCAGGGCAGCCCCGCACCGCTTTGCCCTCTGGAGAGCGGAGGGCCGGGGGCGAAAACGGCTTGCGTTGCTTTCCTGAGCCGAGGCGCGTTGGGGCTGTTGTTGGCTGCCCGAGGAGACTTTCCCTTTGCACAAGGCAGCTGCCAGAAGCTCGTTTTGGGCCGTCGGTGCCACGGGGCCTCGGCACAGAGCGGCCGTGCTGTCTCAGGGGGCATGGCTGCGGCCTGGGCGCAGAAGGCCTTCGCGCGCCCAATCCTGCTTCCCCACCAAGGAGAACCCGTCGGGAGTGGGTTTCGGGCACCGGAGACCCCCAGCACAGCAGCAGGGCCTAGGGGGCCAGGGGCAGCCCTGCACCGCTTGACCCTCTGGAGAGCGGAGGGCGGGGGGCGAAAACTGCTTGCGTTGCTTTCATGAGCCTAGGCGCATTCGGGCTGTTGTTGGCTGCCCGAGGAGACTTTCCCTTTGCAAAATGCAGCCGCCAGAAGCTCGTTTTGGGCCGTCGGTGCGACGGGGCCTCGGCGATGAGTGGCCGAGGTGGCTCAGGGGGCATGGTTGGGGCGTGGACCCAGAAGGATTTCGCGCGCCCAATCCTGCTTCCCCGCCAAGGAGAACCCGTGGGGAGGGGGTTTCGGGCACCGGAGAACCCCAGCAAAGACACAGGGCCCAGGGAGTCAGGGGCAGCCCTGCCCCGCTTTGCCCTCTGGAGAGTGGAGGGCCGGGGGCGAAAACGGCTTGCGTTGCTTTCCTGAGCCGAGGCGCGTTGGGGCTGTTTTTGGATGCCCGAGGAGACTTTCCCTTTGCACAAGGCAGCTGCCAAAAGCTCGTTTAGGGCCGTCGGTGCAACTGGGCCTCAGCGCTGAGCGGCCGAGCTGGCTCAGGGGGCATGGCTGCGGCCTGGGCGCAGAAGGCCTTCGCGCGCCCAATCCTGCTTCCCCACCAAGGAGAACCCGTCGGGAGTGGGTTTCGGGCACCGGAGTCCCCCAGCACAGCAGCAGGGCCTAGGGAGCCAGGGGCAGCCCTGCACCGCTTGGCCCTCTGGAGAGCGGAGGGCGGGGGGCGAAAACGGCTTGTGTTGCTTTCATGAGCCTAGGCGCATTCGGGCTGTTGTTGGCTGCCCGAGGAGACATTCCCTTTGCAAAATGCAGCCTCCAGAAGCTCGTTTTGGGCCGTCGGTGCGACGGGGCCTCGGCGATGAGCGGCCGAGGTGGCTCAGGGGGCATGGTTGGGGCGTGGGCCCAGAAGGTCTTCGAGCGCCCAATCCTGCTTCTCCGCCAAGGAGAACCCGTGGGGAGTGGGTTTCGGGCACCGGAGACCCCCAGCAAAGCAGCAGGGCCCAGGGAGCCAGGGGCAGCCCCGCCCCGCTTTGCCCTCTGGAGGGCGGAGGGCCAGGGGCGAAAAGGGCTTGCGTTGCTTTCATGAGCCGAGGCGCGTTGGGGCTGTTGTTGGCTGCCCGAGGAGACTTTCCCTTTGCACAATGCAGCTGCCAGAAGCTTGTTTTGGGCCGTCGGTGCGACGGGGCCTCGGCGCTGAGCGCCCGAGCTGGCTAAGGGTGCATGGCTACGGCCTGGGCGCAGAAGGTCTTCGCACGCCAAATCCTGCTTCCCCGCCAAGGAGAACCCGTGGGGAGTGGGTTTCGGGCACCGGAGACCCCCAGCAAGGACACAGGGCCCAGGGAGCCAGGGGCAGCCCCGCCCCGCTTTGCCTTCTGGAGAGCGTAGGGCCGGGGGCGAAAACGGCTTGCGTTGCTTTCATGAGCCGAGGCGCGTTGGGGCTGTTGTTGGCTGCCCGAGGAGACTTTCCCTTTGCACAATGCAGCCGCCAGAAGCTCGTTTTGGGCCGTCGGTGCGACGGGGACTCGGCGCTGAGCGGCCGAGCTGGCTCATGGGGCATGGTTGGGGCGTGGGCCCAGAAGGCCTTCGCGCGCCCAATCCTGCTTACCCTCCAAGGAGAACCCGTGGGGAGTGGGTTTCGGGCACCGGAGACCCCCAGCAAAGCAGCAGGGCCCAGGGAGCCCGGGGCAGCCCCGCCCCGCTTTGCCCTCTGGAGAGCGGAGGGCCGGGGGCGAAAACGGCTTGCGTTGCTTTCCTGAGCCGAGGAGCGTTGGGGCTGTTGTTGGCTGCCCGAGGAGACTTTCCCTTTGCACAATGCAGCCGCCAGAAGCTCGTTTTGGGCCGTCAGTGCCACGGGGCCTTGGCACTGAGCGGCCGAACTGGCTCAGGGGGCATGGCTGCGGCCTGGGGGCAGAAGGCCTTCGCGCGCCCAATCCTGCTTCCCCGCCAAGGAGAACCCGTGGGGAGTGGGTTTCGGGCACCGGAGACCCCCAGCACAGCAGCAGGGCCCAGGGAGCCAGGGGCAGCCCCGCCCCTCTTTGCCCTCTGGAGAGTGGAGGGCCGGGGGCGAAAACGGCTTGCGTTGCTTTCCTGAACCGAGGCGCGTTGGGGCTGTTGTTGGATGCCCGAGGAGATTTTCCCTTTGCACAATGCAGCCGCCAGAAGCTCGTTTTGGGCCGTCGGTGCGACGGGGACTCGGCGCTGAGCGGCCGAGCTGGCTCAGGGTGCATGGTTGGGGCGTGGGCCCAGAAGGTCTTCGAGCGCCCAATCCTGCTTCCCCGCCAAGGAGAACCCGTGGGGAGTGGGTTTCGGGCACCGGAGACCCCCAGCAAAGCAGCAGGGCCCAGGGAGCCAGGGGCAGCCCCGCACCGCTTTGCCCTCTGGAGAGCGGAGGGCCGGGGGCGAAAACGGCTTGCGTTGCTTTCCTGAGCCAAGGCGCGTTGGGGCTGTTGTTGGCTGCCCGAGGAGACTTTTCCTTTGCACAATGCAGCTGCAAGAAGCTCGTTTTGGGCCGTCGGTGCCACGGGGCCTTGGCACTGAGCGGCCGAACTGGCTCAGAGGGCATGGCTGCGGCCTGGCGGCATAAGGCCTTCGCGCGCCCAATCCTGCTTCCCCGCCAAGGAGAACCCGTGGGGAGTGGGTTTCGGGCACCGGAGACCCCCAGCAAGGACACAGGGCCCAGGGAGCCAGGGGCAGCCCCGCCCCGCTTTGCCCTCTGGAGAGCAAAGGGCCGGGGGCGTAAACGGCTTGCGTTGCTTTCATGAGCCTAGGCGCGTTGGGGCTGTTGTTGGCTGCCCGAGGAGACTTTCCCTTTGCACAATGCAGCTGCCAGAAGCTCGTTTTGGGCCGTCGGTTCGACGGGGCCTCGGCGATGAGCGGCCGAGGTGGCTCAGGTGGCATGGTTGGGGCGTGGACCCAGAAGGTCTTCGAGCGCCCAATCCTGCTTCCCCGCCAAGGAGAACCCGTGGGGAGTGGGTTTCGGGCACCGGAGACCCCCAGCAAAGCAGCAGGGCCCAGGGAGCCAGGGGCAGCCCCGCACCGCTTTGCCCTCTGGAGAGCGGAGGGCCGGGGGCGAAAACGGCTTGCGTTGCTTTCCTGAGCCGAGGCGCGTTGGGGCTGTTGTTGGCTGCCCGAGGAGACTTTCCCTTTGCACAAGGCAGCTGCCAGAAGCTCGTTTTGGGCCGTCGGTGCCACGGGGCCTCGGCACAGAGCGGCCGTGCTGTCTCAGGGGGCATGGCTGCGGCCTGGGCGCAGAAGGCCTTCGCGCGCCCAATCCTGCTTCCCCACCAAGGAGAACCCGTGGGGAGTGGGTTTCGGGCACCGGAGACCCCCAGCACAGCAGCAGGGCCCAGGGAGCCAGGGGCAGCCCCGCCCCGCTTTGCCCTCTGGAGAGTGGAGGGCCGGGGGCGAAAACGGCTTGCGTTGCTTTCCTGAACCGAGGCGCGTTGGGGCTGTTGTTGGATGCCCGAGGAGATTTTCCCTTTGCACAATGCAGCCGCCAGAAGCTCGTTTTGGGCCGTCGGTGCGACGGGGCCTCGGCGATGAGCGGCCGAGCTGGCTCAGGGGGCATGGTTGGGGCGTGGGCCCAGAAGGTCTTCGAGCGCCCAATCCTGCTTCCCCGCCAAGGAGAACCCGTGGGGAGTGGGTTTCGGGCACCGGAGACCCCCAGCAAAGCAGCAGGGCCCAGGGAGCCAGGGGCAGCCCCGCACCGCTTTGCCCTCTGGAGAGCGGAGGGCCGGGGGCGAAAACGGCTTGCGTTGCTTTCCTGAGCCAAGGCGCGTTGGGGCTGTTGTTGGCTGCCCGAGGAGACTTTTCCTTTGCACAATGCAGCTGCAAGAAGCTCGTTTTTGGCCGTCGGTGCCACGGGGCCTTGGCACTGAGCGGCCGAACTGGCTCAGAGGGCATGGCTGCGGCCTGGCGGCATAAGGCCTTCGCGCGCCCAATCCTGCTTCCCCGCCAAGGAGAACCCGTGGGGAGTGGGTTTCGGGCACCGGAGACCCCCAGCAAGGACACAGGGCCCAGGGAGCCAGGGGCAGCCCCGCCCCGCTTTGCCCTCTGGAGAGCAAAGGGCCGGGGGCGTAAACGGCTTGCGTTGCTTTCATGAGCCTAGGCGCGTTGGGGCTGTTGTTGGCTGCCCGAGGAGACTTTCCCTTTGCACAATGCAGCTGCCAGAAGCTCGTTTTGGGCCGTCGGTTCGACGGGGCCTCGGCGATGAGCGGCCGAGGTGGCTCAGGTGGCATGGTTGGGGCGTGGACCCAGAAGGTCTTCGAGCGCCCAATCCTGCTTCCCCGCCAAGGAGAACCCGTGGGGAGTGGGTTTCGGGCACCGGAGACCCCCAGCAAAGCAGCAGGGCCCAGGGAGCCAGGGGCAGCCCCGCACCGCTTTGCCCTCTGGAGAGCGGAGGGCCGGGGGCGAAAACGGCTTGCGTTGCTTTCCTGAGCCGAGGCGCGTTGGGGCTGTTGTTGGCTGCCCGAGGAGACTTTCCCTTTGCACAAGGCAGCTGCCAGAAGCTCGTTTTGGGCCGTCGGTGCCACGGGGCCTCGGCACAGAGCGGCCGTGCTGTCTCAGGGGGCATGGCTGCGGCCTGGGCGCAGAAGGCCTTCGCGCGCCCAATCCTGCTTCCCCACCAAGGAGAACCCGTCGGGAGTGGGTTTCGGGCACCGGAGACCCCCAGCACAGCAGCAGGGCCTAGGGGGCCAGGGGCAGCCCTGCACCGCTTGACCCTCTGGAGAGCGGAGGGCGGGGGGCGAAAACTGCTTGCGTTGCTTTCATGAGCCTAGGCGCATTCGGGCTGTTGTTGGCTGCCCGAGGAGACTTTCCCTTTGCAAAATGCAGCCGCCAGAAGCTCGTTTTGGGCCGTCGGTGCGACGGGGCCTCGGCGATGAGCGGCCGAGGTGGCTCAGGGGGCATGGTTGGGGCGTGGACCCAGAAGGATTTCGCGCGCCCAATCCTGCTTCCCCGCCAAGGAGAACCCGTGGGGAGGGGGTTTCGGGCACCGGAGAACCCCAGCAAAGACACAGGGCCCAGGGAGTCAGGGGCAGCCCTGCCCCGCTTTGCCCTCTGGAGAGTGGAGGGCCGGGGGCGAAAACGGCTTGCGTTGCTTTCCTGAGCCGAGGCGCGTTGGGGCTGTTTTTGGATGCCCGAGGAGACTTTCCCTTTGCACAAGGCAGCTGCCAAAAGCTCGTTTAGGGCCGTCGGTGCAACTGGGCCTCAGCGCTGAGCGGCCGAGCTGGCTCAGGGGGCATGGCTGCGGCCTGGGCGCAGAAGGCCTTCGCGCGCCCAATCCTGCTTCCCCACCAAGGAGAACCCGTCGGGAGTGGGTTTCGGGCGCCGGAGTCCCCCAGCACAGCAGCAGGGCCTAGGGAGCCAGGGGCAGCCCTGCACCGCTTGGCCCTCTGGAGAGCGGAGGGCGGGGGGCGAAAACGGCTTGTGTTGCTTTCATGAGCCTAGGCGCATTCGGGCTGTTGTTGGCTGCCCGAGGAGACATTCCCTTTGCAAAATGCAGCCTCCAGAAGCTCGTTTTGGGCCGTCGGTGCGACGGGGCCTCGGCGATGAGCGGCCGAGGTGGCTCAGGGGGCATGGTTGGGGCGTGGGCCCAGAAGGTCTTCGAGCGCCCAATCCTGCTTCTCCGCCAAGGAGAACCCGTGGGGAGTGGGTTTCGGGCACCGGAGACCCCCAGCAAAGCAGCAGGGCCCAGGGAGCCAGGGGCAGCCCCGCCCCGCTTTGCCCTCTGGAGGGCGGAGGGCCAGGGGCGAAAAGGGCTTGCGTTGCTTTCATGAGCCGAGGCGCGTTGGTGCTGTTGTTGGCTGCCCGAGGAGACTTTCCCTTTGCACAATGCAGCTGCCAGAAGCTTGTTTTGGGCCGTCGGTGCGACGGGGCCTCGGCGCTGAGCGCCCGAGCTGGCTAAGGGTGCATGGCTGCGGCCTGGGCGCAGAAGGTCTTCGCACGCCAAATCCTGCTTCCCCGCCAAGGAGAACCCGTGGGGAGTGGGTTTCGGGCACCGGAGACCCCCAGCAAGGACATAGGGCCCAGGGAGCCAGGGGCAGCCCCGCCCCGCTTTGCCTTCTGGAGAGCGTAGGGCCGGGGGCGAAAACGGCTTGCGTTGCTTTCATGAGCCGAGGCGCGTTGGGGCTGTTGTTGGCTGCCCGAGGAGACTTTCCCTTTGCACAATGCAGCCGCCAGAAGCTCGTTTTGGGCCGTCGGTGCGACGGGGACTCGGCGCTGAGCGGCCGAGCTGGCTCATGGGGCATGGTTGGGGCGTGGGCCCAGAAGGCCTTCGCGCGCCCAATCCTGCTTACCCTCCAAGGAGAAAACGTGGGGAGTGGGTTTCGGGCACCGGAGACCCCCAGCAAAGCAGCAGGGCCCAGGGAGCCCGGGGCAGCCCCGCCCCGCTTTGCCCTCTGGAGAGCGGAGGGCCGGGGGCGAAAACGGCTTGCGTTGCTTTCCTGAGCCGAGGAGCGTTGGGGCTGTTGTTGGCTGCCCGAGGAGACTTTCCCTTTGCACAATGCAGCCGCCAGAAGCTCGTTTTGGGCCGTCAGTGCCACGGGGCCTTGGCACTGAGCGGCCGAACTGGCTCAGGGGGCATGGCTGCGGCCTGGGGGCAGAAGGCCTTCGCGCGCCCAATCCTGCTTCCCCGCCAAGGAGAACCCGTGGGGAGTGGGTTTCGGGCACCGGAGACCCCCAGCACAGCAGCAGGGCCCAGGGAGCCAGGGGCAGCCCCGCCCCGCTTTGCCCTCTGGATAGTGGAGGGCCGGGGGCGAAAACGGCTTGCGTTGCTTTCCTGAACCGAGGCGCGTTGGGGCTGTTGTTGGATGCCCGAGGAGATTTTCCCTTTGCACAATGCAGCCGCCAGAAGCTCGTTTTGGGCCGTCGGTGCGACGGGGCCTCGGCGATGAGCGGCCGAGCTGGCTCAGGGGGCATGGTTGGGGCGTGGGCCCAGAAGGTCTTCGAGCGCCCAATCCTGCTTCCCCGCCAAGGAGAACCCGTGGGGAGTGGGTTTCGGGCACCGGAGACCCCCAGCAAAGCAGCAGGGCCCAGGGAGCCAGGGGCAGCCCCGCACCGCTTTGCCCTCTGGAGAGCGGAGGGCCGGGGGCGAAAACGGCTTGCGTTGCTTTCCTGAGCCAAGGCGCGTTGGGGCTGTTGTTGGCTGCCCGAGGAGACTTTTCCTTTGCACAATGCAGCTGCAAGAAGCTCGTTTTGGGCCGTCGGTGCCACGGGGCCTTGGCACTGAGCGGCCGAACTGGCTCAGAGGGCATGGCTGCGGCCTGGCGGCATAAGGCCTTCGCGCGCCCAATCCTGCTTCCCGCCAAGGAGAACCCGTGGGGAGTGGGTTTCGGGCACCGGAGACCCCCAGCAAGGACACAGGGCCCAGGGAGCCAGGGGCAGCCCCGCCCCGCTTTGCCCTCTGGAGAGCAAAGGGCCGGGGGCGTAAACGGCTTGCGTTGCTTTCATGAGCCTAGGCGCGTTGGGGCTGTTGTTGGCTGCCCGAGGAGACTTTCCCTTTGCACAATGCAGCTGCCAGAAGCTCGTTTTGGGCCGTCGGTTCGACGGGGCCTCGGCGATGAGCGGCCGAGGTGGCTCAGGTGGCATGGTTGGGGCGTGGACCCAGAAGGTCTTCGAGCGCCCAATCCTGCTTCCCCGCCAAGGAGAACCCGTGGGGAGTGGGTTTCGGGCACCGGAGACCCCCAGCAAAGCAGCAGGGCCCAGGGAGCCAGGGGCAGCCCCGCCCCGCTTTGCCCTCTGGAGAGCGGAGGGCCGGGGGCGAAAACGGCTTGCGTTGCTTTCCTGAGCCGAGGCGCGTTGGGGCTGTTGTTGGCTGCCCGAGGAGACTTTCCCTTTGCACAAGGCAGCTACCAGAAGCTCGTTTTGGGCCGTCGGTGCCACGGGGCCTCGGCACAGAGCGGCCGTGCTGTCTCAGGGGGCATGGCTGCGGCCTGGGCGCAGAAGGCCTTCGCGCGCCCAATCCTGCTTCCCCACCAAGGAGAACCCGTCGGGAGTGGGTTTCGGGCACCGGAGACCCCCAGCACAGCAGCAGGGCCTAGGGGGCCATGGGCAGCCCTGCACCGCTTGACCCTCTGGAGAGCGGAGGGCGGGGGGCGAAAACGGCTTGCGTTGCTTTCATGAGCCTAGGCGCATTCGGGCTGTTGTTGGCTGCCCGAGGAGACTTTCCCTTTGCAAAATGCAGCCGCCAGAAGCTCGTTTTGGGCCGTCGGTGCGACGGGGCCTCGGCGATGAGCGGCCGAGGTGGCTCAGGGGGCATGGTTGGGGCGTGGACCCAGAAGGATTTCGCGCGCCCAATCCTGCTTCCCCGCCAAGGAGAACCCGTGGGGAGGGGGTTTCGGCCACCGGAGAACCCCAGCAAAGACACAGGGCCCAGGGAGTCAGGGGCAGCCCTGCCCCGCTTTGCCCTCTGGAGAGTGGAGGGCCGGGGGCGAAAACGGCTTGCGTTGCTTTCCTGAGCCGAGGCGCGTTGGGGCTGTTTTTGGATGCCCGAGGAGACTTTCCCTTTGCACAAGGCAGCTGCCAAAAGCTCGTTTAGGGCCGTCGGTGCAACTGGGCCTCAGCGCTGAGCGGCCGAGCTGGCTCAGGGGGCATGGCTGCGGCCTGGGCGCAGAAGGCCTTCGCGCGCCCAATCCTGCTTCCCCACCAAGGAGAACCCGTCGGGAGTGGGTTTCGGGCACCGGAGTCCCCCAGCACAGCAGCAGGGCCTAGGGAGCCAGGGGCAGCCCTGCACCGCTTGGCCCTCTGGAGAGCGGAGGGCGGGGGGCGAAAACGGCTTGTGTTGCTTTCATGAGCCTAGGCGCATTCGGGCTGTTGTTGGCTGCCCGAGGAGACATTCCCTTTGCAAAATGCAGCCTCCAGAAGCTCGTTTTGGGCCGTCGGTGCGACGGGGCCTCGGCGATGAGCGGCCGAGGTGGCTCAGGGGGCATGGTTGGGGCGTGGGCCCAGAAGGTCTTCGAGCGCCCAATCCTGCTTCCCCGCCAAGGAGAACCCGTCGGGAGTTGGTTTCGGGCACCGGAGACCCCTAGCACAGCAGCAGGGCCTAGGGAGCCAGGGGCAGCCCTGCACCGCTTGGCCCTCTGGAGAGCGGAGGGCCGGGGGCAAAAACGGCTTGCGTTGCTTTCATGAGCCGAGGCGCGTTGGGGCTGTTGTTGGCTGCCCGAGGAGACTTTCCCTTTGCACAATGCAGCTGCCAGAAGCTTGTTTTGGGCCGTCGGTGCGACGGGGCCTCGGCGCTGAGCGCCCGAGCTGGCTAAGGGTGCATGGCTGCGGCCTGGGCGCAGAAGGTCTTCGCACGCCAAATCCTGCTTCCCCGCCAAGGAGAACCCGTGGGGAGTGGGTTTCGGGCACCGGAGACCCCCAGCAAGGACATAGGGCCCAGGGAGCCAGGGGCAGCCCCGCCCCGCTTTGCCTTCTGGAGAGCGTAGGGCCGGGGGCGAAAACGGCTTGCGTTGCTTTCATGAGCCGAGGCGCGTTGGGGCTGTTGTTGGCTGCCCGAGGAGACTTTCCCTTTGCACAATGCAGCCGCCAGAAGCTCGTTTTGGGCCGTCGGTGCGACGGGGACTCGGCGCTGAGCGGCCGAGCTGGCTCATGGGGCATGGTTGGGGCGTGGGCCCAGAAGGCCTTCGCGCGCCCAATCCTGCTTACCCTCCAAGGAGAAAACGTGGGGAGTGGGTTTCGGGCACCGGAGACCCCCAGCAAAGCAGCAGGGCCCAGGGAGCCCGGGGCAGCCCCGCCCCGCTTTGCCCTCTGGAGAGCGGAGGGCCGGGGGCGAAAACGGCTTGCGTTGCTTTCCTGAGCCGAGGAGCGTTGGGGCTGTTGTTGGCTGCCCGAGGAGACTTTCCCTTTGCACAATGCAGCCGCCAGAAGCTCGTTTTGGGCCGTCAGTGCCACGGGGCCTTGGCACTGAGCGGCCGAACTGGCTCAGGGGGCATGGCTGCGGCCTGGGGGCAGAAGGCCTTCGCGCGCCCAATCCTGCTTCCCCGCCAAGGAGAACCCGTGGGGAGTGGGTTTCGGGCACCGGAGACCCCCAGCAAAGCAGCAGGGCCCAGGGAGCCAGGGGCAGCCCCGCCCCGCTTTGCCCTCTGGATAGTGGAGGGCCGGGGGCGAAAACGGCTTGCGTTGCTTTCCTGAACCGAGGCGCGTTGGGGCTGTTGTTGGATGCCCGAGGAGATTTTCCCTTTGCACAATGCAGCCGCCAGAAGCTCGTTTTGGGCCGTCGGTGCGACGGGGCCTCGGCGATGAGCGGCCGAGCTGGCTCAGGGGGCATGGTTGGGGCGTGGGCCCAGAAGGTCTTCGAGCGCCCAATCCTGCTTCCCCGCCAAGGAGAACCCGTGGGGAGTGGGTTTCGGGCACCGGAGACCCCCAGCAAAGCAGCAGGGCCCAGGGAGCCAGGGGCAGCCCCGCACCGCTTTGCCCTCTGGAGAGCGGAGGGCCGGGGGCGAAAACGGCTTGCGTTGCTTTCCTGAGCCAAGGCGCGTTGGGGCTGTTGTTGGCTGCCCGAGGAGACTTTTCCTTTGCACAATGCAGCTGCAAGAAGCTCGTTTTGGGCCGTCGGTGCCACGGGGCCTTGGCACTGAGCGGCCGAACTGGCTCAGAGGGCATGGCTGCGGCCTGGCGGCATAAGGCCTTCGCGCGCCCAATCCTGCTTCCCGCCAAGGAGAACCCGTGGGGAGTGGGTTTCGGGCACCGGAGACCCCCAGCAAGGACACAGGGCCCAGGGAGCCAGGGGCAGCCCCGCCCCGCTTTGCCCTCTGGAGAGCAAAGGGCCGGGGGCGTAAACGGCTTGCGTTGCTTTCATGAGCCTAGGCGCGTTGGGGCTGTTGTTGGCTGCCCGAGGAGACTTTCCCTTTGCACAATGCAGCTGCCAGAAGCTCGTTTTGGGCCGTCGGTTCGACGGGGCCTCGGCGATGAGCGGCCGAGGTGGCTCAGGTGGCATGGTTGGGGCGTGGACCCAGAAGGTCTTCGAGCGCCCAATCCTGCTTCCCCGCCAAGGAGAACCCGTGGGGAGTGGGTTTCGGGCACCGGAGACCCCCAGCAAAGCAGCAGGGCCCAGGGAGCCAGGGGCAGCCCCGCCCCGCTTTGCCCTCTGGAGAGCGGAGGGCCGGGGGCGAAAACGGCTTGCGTTGCTTTCCTGAGCCGAGGCGCGTTGGGGCTGTTGTTGGCTGCCCGAGGAGACTTTCCCTTTGCACAAGGCAGCTACCAGAAGCTCGTTTTGGGCCGTCGGTGCCACGGGGCCTCGGCACAGAGCGGCCGTGCTGTCTCAGGGGGCATGGCTGCGGCCTGGGCGCAGAAGGCCTTCGCGCGCCCAATCCTGCTTCCCCACCAAGGAGAACCCGTCGGGAGTGGGTTTCGGGCACCGGAGACCCCCAGCACAGCAGCAGGGCCTAGGGGGCCATGGGCAGCCCTGCACCGCTTGACCCTCTGGAGAGCGGAGGGCGGGGGGCGAAAACGGCTTGCGTTGCTTTCATGAGCCTAGGCGCATTCGGGCTGTTGTTGGCTGCCCGAGGAGACTTTCCCTTTGCAAAATGCAGCCGCCAGAAGCTCGTTTTGGGCCGTCGGTGCGACGGGGCCTCGGCGATGAGCGGCCGAGGTGGCTCAGGGGGCATGGTTGGGGCGTGGACCCAGAAGGATTTCGCGCGCCCAATCCTGCTTCCCCGCCAAGGAGAACCCGTGGGGAGGGGGTTTCGGCCACCGGAGAACCCCAGCAAAGACACAGGGCCCAGGGAGTCAGGGGCAGCCCTGCCCCGCTTTGCCCTCTGGAGAGTGGAGGGCCGGGGGCGAAAACGGCTTGCGTTGCTTTCCTGAGCCGAGGCGCGTTGGGGCTGTTTTTGGATGCCCGAGGAGACTTTCCCTTTGCACAAGGCAGCTGCCAAAAGCTCGTTTAGGGCCGTCGGTGCAACTGGGCCTCAGCGCTGAGCGGCCGAGCTGGCTCAGGGGGCATGGCTGCGGCCTGGGCGCAGAAGGCCTTCGCGCGCCCAATCCTGCTTCCCCACCAAGGAGAACCCGTCGGGAGTGGGTTTCGGGCACCGGAGTCCCCCAGCACAGCAGCAGGGCCTAGGGAGCCAGGGGCAGCCCTGCACCGCTTGGCCCTCTGGAGAGCGGAGGGCGGGGGGCGAAAACGGCTTGTGTTGCTTTCATGAGCCTAGGCGCATTCGGGCTGTTGTTGGCTGCCCGAGGAGACATTCCCTTTGCAAAATGCAGCCTCCAGAAGCTCGTTTTGGGCCGTCGGTGCGACGGGGCCTCGGCGATGAGCGGCCGAGGTGGCTCAGGGGGCATGGTTGGGGCGTGGGCCCAGAAGGTCTTCGAGCGCCCAATCCTGCTTCCCCGCCAAGGAGAACCCGTCGGGAGTTGGTTTCGGGCACCGGAGACCCCTAGCACAGCAGCAGGGCCTAGGGAGCCAGGGGCAGCCCTGCACCGCTTGGCCCTCTGGAGAGCGGAGGGCCGGGGGCAAAAACGGCTTGCGTTGCTTTCCTGAGCCGAGGCGCGTTGGGGCTGTTGTTGGCTGCCCGAGGAGACTTTCCCTTTGCACAATGCAGCTGCCAGAAGCTCGTTTTGGGCCGTCGGTGCCACGGGGCCTTGGCACTGAGCGGCCGAACTGGCTCAGGGGGCATGGCTGCGGCCTGGGGGCAGAAGGCCTTCGCGCGCCCAATCCTGCTTCCCCGCCAAGGAGAACCCGTGGGGAGTTGGTTTCGGGCACCGGAGACCCCCAGCAAGGACACAGGGCCCAGGGAGCCAGGGGCAGCCCCGCCCCGCTTTGCCCTCTGGAGAGCGGAGGGCCAGGGGCGAAAACGGCTTGCGTTGCTTTCCTGAGCCGAGGCGCGTTGGGGCGGTTGTTGGCTGCCCGAGGAGACTTTCCCTTTGCAGAATGCAGCCGCCAGAAGCTCGTTTTGGGCCGTCGGTGCGACGGGGTCTCGGCGATGATAGGCCGAGGTGGCTCAGGGGCCATGGTTGGGGCGTGGGCCCAGAAGGTCTTCGCGCGCCCAATCCTGCTTCTCCGCCAAGGAGAACCCGTGGGGAGTGGGTTTCGGGCACCGGAGACCCCCAGAAAAGCAGCAGGGCCCAGGGAGCCAGGGGCAGCCCCGCCCCGCTTTGCCCTCTGGAGGGCGGAGGGCCGGGGGCGAAAAGGGCTTGCGTTGCTTTCATGAGCCGAGGCGCGTTGGGGCTGTTGTTGGCTGCCCGAGGAGACTTTCCCTTTGCACAATGCAGCTGCCAGAAGCTTGTTTTGGGCCGTCGGTGCGACGGGGCCTCGGCGCTGAGCGCCCGAGCTGGCTCAGGGTGCATGGCTGCGGCCTGGGCGCAGAAGGTCTTCGCGCGCCAAATCCTGCTTCCCCGCCAAGGAGAACCCGTGGGGAGTGGGTTTCGGGCACCGGAGACCCCCAGCAAGGACACAGGGCCCAGGGAGCCAGGGGCAGCCCCGCCCCGCTTTGCCTTCTGGAGAGCGTAGGCCCGGGGGCGAAAACGGCTTGCGTTGCTTTCATGAGCCGATGCGCGTTGGGGCTGTTGTTGGCTGCCCGAGGAGACTTTCCCTTTGCACAATGCAGCCGCCAGAAGCTCGTTTTGGGCCTTCGGTGCGACGGGGCCTCGGCGCTGAGCGGCCGAACTGGCTCAGGGGGCATGGCTGGGGCGTGGGCGTAGAAGGACTTCGCGCGCCCAATCCTGCTTCCCCGCCAAGGAAACCCGTGGGGAGTGTGTTTCGGGCATCGGAGACCCCCAGCAAAGCAGCAGGGACCAGGGAGCCAGGGGCAGCCCCGCCCCGCTTTGCCCTCTGGAGGGCGGAGGGCCGGGGGCGAAAAGGGCTTGCGTTGCTTTCATGAGCCGAGGCGCGTTGGGGCTGTTGTTGGCTGCCCGAGGAGACTTTCCCTTTGCACAATGCAGCTGCCAGAAGCTTGTTTTGGGCCGTCGGTGCGACGGGGCCTCAGTGCTGAGCGGCCGAGCTAGCTCAGGGTGCATGGCTGCGGCCTGGGCGCAGAAGGTCTTCGCCCGCCCAATCCTGCTTCCCCGCCAAGGAGAACCCGTGGGGAGTGGGTTTCGGGCACCGGAGACCCCCAGCAAAGCAGCAGGGCCCAGGGAGCCCGGGGCAGCCCCGCCCCGCTTTGCCCTCTGGAGAGCGGAGGGCCGGTGGCGAAAACGGCTTGCGTTGCTTTCCTGAGCCGAGGCGCGTTGGGGCTGTTGTTGGCTGCCCGAGGAGACTTTCCCTTTGCACAATGCAGCTGTCAGAAGCTCGTTTTGGGCAGTCGGTGCGACGGGGCCTCGGCGCTGAGCGGCCGAGCTGGCTCAGGGTGCATGGCTGCGGCCTGGGCGCAGAAGGCCTTTGCGCGCCCAATCCTGCTTCCCCGCCACGGAGATCCCGTGGCGAGTGGGTTTCAGGCACCGGAGAACCCCAGCAAAGCAGCAGGGCCCAGGGAGCCAGGGGCATCCCCGCCCCGCTTTGCCCTCAGGAGAGCGGAGGGCCGGGGGCGAAAACGGCTTGCGTTGCTTTCCTGAGCCGAGGCGCGTTGGGGCTGTTTTTGGCTGCACGAGGAGACTTTCCCTTTGCACAATGCAGCTGCCAGAAGCTCGTTTTGGGCCGTCGGTGCGACGGGGCCTCGGCGCTGAGCGGCCGAGCTGCCTCAGGGGGCATGGCTGCGGCCTGGGCGCAGAAGGCCTTCGCGCGCCCAATCCTGCTTCCCCGCCACGGAGATCCCGTGGGGCGTGGGTTTCGGGCACCGGAGACCCCCAGCAAAGCAGCAGGGCCCAGGGAGCCAGGGGCAGCCCCGCCCCGCTTTGCCCTCTGGAGAGCAGAGGGCGGGGGGCGAAAACGGCTTGCGTTGCTTTCCTGAGCCTAGGCGCGTTGGGGCTGTTGTTGGCTGCCCGAGGAGACTTTCCCTTTGCACAATGCACCTTCCAGAAGCACGTTTTCAGCCGACGGTGCCACGGGGCCTCGGCGCTGAGCGGCCGAGCTGGCTCAGGGTGCATGGCTGCGGCCTGGGCGCAGAAGGCCTTCGCGCGCCCAATCCTGCTTCCCCGCCAAGGAGAACCCGTCGGGAGTGGGTTTCGGGCACCGGAGACCCCCAACACAGCAGCAGGGCCCAGGGAGCCAGGGGCAGCCCCGCCCCGCTTTGCCTTCTGGAGAGCGGAGGGCCGGGGGCTAAAACGGCTTGCGTTGCTTTCCTGAGCCAAGGCGCGTTGGGGCTGTTGTTGGCTGCCCGAGGAGACTTTCCCTTTGCACAATGCAGCCGCCAGAAGCTCGTTTTGGGCCGTCAGTGCCACGGGGCCTTGGCACTGAGCGGCCGAACTGGCTCTGGGGGCATGGCTGCGGCCTGGGGGCAGAAGGCCTTCGCGCGCCCAATCCTGCATCCCCGCCAAGGAGAACCCGTCGGGAGTGGGTTTCGGGCACCGGAGACCCCCAGCACAGCAGCAGGGCCCAGGGATCAGGGGCAGCCCCGCCCCGCTTTGCCCTCTGGAGAGCGGAGGGCGGGGGGCGAAAACGACTGCGTTACTTTCCTGAGCCGAGGCGCGTTGGGGCTGTTGTTGGCTGCCCGAGGAGACTTTCCCTTTGCACAATGCAGCCGCCAGAAGCTCGTTTTGGGCCGTCGGTGCGACGGGGTCTCGGCGATGATAGGCCGAGGTGGCTCAGGGGGCATGGTTGGGGCGTGGGCCCAGAAGGTCTTCGAGCGCCCAATCCTGCTTCCCCGCCAAGGAGAACCCGTGGGGAGTGGGTTTCGGGCACCGGAGACCCCCAGCAAAGCAGCAGGGCCCAGGGAGCCAGGGGCAGCCCCGCCCCGCTTTGCCCTCTGGAGAGCGGAGGGCCGGGGGCGAAAACGGCTTGCGTTGCTTTCCTGAGCCGAGGCGCGTTGGGGCTGTTGTTGGCTGCCCGAGGAGACTTTCCCTTTGCACAATGCAGCCGCCAGAAGCTCGTTTTGGGCCTTCGGTGCGACGGGGCCTCGGCGCTGAGCGGCCGAACTGGCTCAGGGGGCATGGCTGGGGCGTGGGCGTAGAAGGACTTCGCGCGCCCAATCCTGCTTCCCCGCCAAGGAAACCCGTGGGGAGTGTGTTTCGGGCATCGGAGACCCCCAGCAAAGCAGCAGGGACCAGGGAGCCAGGGGCAGCCCCGCCCCGCTTTGCCCTCTGGAGAGCAGAGGGCGGGGGGCGAAAACGGCTTGCGTTGCTTTCCTGAGCCGAGGCGCGTTGGGGCTGTTGTTGGCTGCCCGAGGAGACTTTCCCTTTGCACAATGCACCTTCCAGAAGCGCGTTTTCGGCCGACGGTGCCACGGGGCCTCGGCGCTGAGCGGCCGAGCTGGCTCAGGGGGCATGGCTGCGGCCTGGGCGCAGAAGGCCTTCGCGCGCCCAATCCTGCTTCCCCGCCAAGGAGAACCCGTCGGGAGTGGGTTTCGGGCACCGGAGACCCCCAGCACAGCAGCAGGGCCTAGGGAGCCAGGGGCAGCCCTGCACCGCTTGTCCCTCTGGAGAGCGGAGGGCCGAGGGCGAAAACGGCTTGCGTTGCTTTCCTGAGCCGAGGCGCGTTGGGGCTGTTGTTGGCTGCCCGAGGAGACTTTCCCTTTGCACAATGCAGCCGCCAGAAGCTCGTTTTGGGCCGTCGGTGCGACGGGGCCTCGGCGATGAGCGGCCGAGCTGGCTCAGGGGGCATGGTTGGGGCGTGGGCCCAGAATTCCTTCGCGCGCCCAATCCTGCTTCCCCTCCAAGGAGAACCCGTGGGGAGGGGGTTTCGGGCACCGGAGAACCCCAGCAAAGACACAGGGCCCAGGGAGCCAGGGGCAGCCCTGCCCCGCTTTGCCCTCTGGAGAGTGGAGGGCCGGGGGCGAAAACGGCTTGCGTTGCTTTCCTGAGCCGAGGCGCGTTGGGGCTGTTGTTGGATGCCCGAGGAGACTTTCCCTTTGCACAAGGCAGCTGCCAAAAGCTCGTTTAGGGCCGTCGGTGCAACGGGGCCTCGGCGCTGAGCGGCCGAGCTGGCTCAGGGGGCATGGCTGCGGCCTGGGCGCAGAAGGCCTTCGCGCGCCCAATCCTGCTTCCCCACCAAGGAGAACCCGTCGGGAGTGGGTTTCGGGCACCGGAGACCCCCAGCAAAGCAGCAGGGCCCAGGGAGCCAGGGGCAGCCCCGCCCCGCTTGGCCCTCTGGAGAGCGGAGGGCGGGGGGCGAAAACGGCTTGTGTTGCTTTCATGAGCCTAGGCGCATTCGGGCTGTTGTTGGCTGCCCGAGGAGACATTCCCTTTGCATAATGCAGCCTCCAGAAGCTCGTTTTGGGCCGTCGGTGCGACGGGGCCTCGGCGATGATTGGCCGAGGTGGCTCAGGGGGCATGGTTGGGGCGTGGGCCCAGAAGGTCTTCGAGCGCCCAATCCTGCTTCCCCGCCAAGGAGAACCCGTCGGGAGTGGGTTTCGGGCACCGGAGACCCCTAGCACAGCAGCAGGGCCTAGGGAGCCAGGGGCAGCCCTGCACCGCTTGGCCCTCTGGAGAGCGGAGGGCCGGGGGCAAAAACGGCTTGCGTTGCTTTCCTGAGCCGAGGCGCGTTGGGGCTGTTTTTGGCTGCCCAAGGAGATTTTCCCTTTGCACAATGCAGCCGCCAGAAGCTCGTTTTGGGCCGTCGGTGCGACGGGGCCTCGGCGATGAGCGGCCGAGCTGGCTCAGGGGGCATGGTTGGGGCGTGGGCCCAGAAGGTCTTCGAGCGCCCAATCCTGCTTGCCCGCCAAGGAGAACCCGTGGGGAGTGGGTTTCGGGCACCGGAGACCCCCAGCAAAGCAGCAGGGCCCAGGGAGCCAGGGGCAGCCCCGCACCGCTTTGCCCTCTGGAGAGCGGAGGGCCGGGGGCGAAAACGGCTTGTGTTGCTTTCCTGAGCCAAGGCGCGTTGGGGCTGTTGTTGGCTGCCCGTGGAGACTTTCCCTTTGCACAAGGCAGCTGCCAGAAGCTCGTTTTGGGCCGTCGGTGCGACGGGGCCTCGGCGCTGAGCGGCCGAGCTGCCTCAGGGGGCATGGCTGCGGCCTGGGCGCAGAAGGCCTTCGCGCGCCCAATCCTGCTTCCCCGCCACGGAGATCCCGTGGGGCGTGGGTTTCGGGCACCGGAGACCCCCAGCAAAGCAGCAGGGCCCAGGGAGCCAGGGGCAGCCCCGCCCCGCTTTGCCCTCTGGAGAGCAGAGGGCGGGGGGCGAAAACGGCTTGCGTTGCTTTCCTGAGCCTAGGCGCGTTGGGGCTGTTGTTGGCTGCCCGAGGAGACTTTCCCTTTGCACAATGCACCTTCCAGAAGCACGTTTTCAGCCGACGGTGCCACGGGGCCTCGGCGCTGAGCGGCCGAGCTGGCTCAGGGTGCATGGCTGCGGCCTGGGCGCAGAAGGCCTTCGCGCGCCCAATCCTGCTTCCCCGCCAAGGAGAACCCGTCGGGAGTGGGTTTCGGGCACCGGAGACCCCCAACACAGCAGCAGGGCCCAGGGAGCCAGGGGCAGCCCCGCCCCGCTTTGCCTTCTGGAGAGCGGAGGGCCGGGGGCTAAAACGGCTTGCGTTGCTTTCCTGAGCCAAGGCGCGTTGGGGCTGTTGTTGGCTGCCCGAGGAGACTTTCCCTTTGCACAATGCAGCCGCCAGAAGCTCGTTTTGGGCCGTCAGTGCCACGGGGCCTTGGCACTGAGCGGCCGAACTGGCTCAGGGGGCATGGCTGCGGCCTGGGGGCAGAAGGCCTTCGCGCGCCCAATCCTGCATCCCCGCCAAGGAGAACCCGTCGGGAGTGGGTTTCGGGCACCGAAGACCCCCAGCACAGCAGCAGGGCCCAGGGATCAGGGGCAGCCCCGCCCCGCTTTGCCCTCTGGAGAGCGGAGTGCGGGGGGCGAAAACGACTGCGTTACTTTCCTGAGCCGAGGCGCGTTGGGGCTGTTGTTGGCTGCCCGAGGAGACTTTCCCTTTGCACAATGCAGCCGCCAGAAGCTCGTTTTGGGCCGTCGGTGCGACGGGGTCTCGGCGATGATAGGCCGAGGTGGCTCAGGGGGCATGGTTGGGGCGTGGGCCCAGAAGGTCTTCGAGCGCCCAATCCTGCTTCCCCGCCAAGGAGAACCCGTGGGGAGTGGGTTTCGGGCACCGGAGACCCCCAGCAAAGCAGCAGGGCCCAGGGAGCCAGGGGCAGCCCCGCCCCGCTTTGCCCTCTGGAGAGCGGAGGGCCGGGGGCGAAAACGGCTTGCGTTGCTTTCCTGAGCCGAGGCGCGTTGGGGCTGTTGTTGGCTGCCCGAGGAGACTTTCCCTTTGCACAATGCAGCCGCCAGAAGCTCGTTTTGGGCCTTCGGTGCGACGGGGCCTCGGCGCTGAGCGGCCGAACTGGCTCAGGGGGCATGGCTGGGGCGTGGGCGTAGAAGGACTTCGCGCGCCCAATCCTGCTTCCCCGCCAAGGAAACCCGTGGGGAGTGTGTTTCGGGCATCGGAGACCCCCAGCAAAGCAGCAGGGACCAGGGAGCCAGGGGCAGCCCCGCCCCGCTTTGCCCTCTGGAGAGCAGAGGGCGGGGGGCGAAAACGGCTTGCGTTGCTTTCCTGAGCCGAGGCGCGTTGGGGCTGTTGTTGGCTGCCCGAGGAGACTTTCCCTTTGCACAATGCACCTTCCAGAAGCGCGTTTTCGGCCGACGGTGCCACGGGGCCTCGGCGCTGAGCGGCCGAGCTGGCTCAGGGGGCATGGCTGCGGCCTGGGCGCAGAAGGCCTTCGCGCGCCCAATCCTGCTTCCCCGCCAAGGAGAACCCGTCGGGAGTGGGTTTCGGGCACCGGAGACCCCCAGCACAGCAGCAGGGCCTAGGGAGCCAGGGGCAGCCCTGCACCGCTTGTCCCTCTGGAGAGCGGAGGGCCGAGGGCGAAAACGGCTTGCGTTGCTTTCCTGAGCCGAGGCGCGTTGGGGCTGTTGTTGGCTGCCCGAGGAGACTTTCCCTTTGCACAATGCAGCCGCCAGAAGCTCGTTTTGGGCCGTCGGTGCGACGGGGCCTCGGCGATGAGCGGCCGAGCTGGCTCAGGGGGCATGGTTGGGGCGTGGGCCCAGAATTCCTTCGCGCGCCCAATCCTGCTTCCCCTCCAAGGAGAACCCGTGGGGAGGGGGTTTCGGGCACCGGAGAACCCCAGCAAAGACACAGGGCCCAGGGAGCCAGGGGCAGCCCTGCCCCGCTTTGCCCTCTGGAGAGTGGAGGGCCGGGGGCGAAAACGGCTTGCGTTGCTTTCCTGAGCCGAGGCGCGTTGGGGCTGTTGTTGGATGCCCGAGGAGACTTTCCCTTTGCACAAGGCAGCTGCCAAAATCTCGTTTAGGGCCGTCGGTGCAACGGGGCCTCGGCGCTGAGCGGCCGAGCTGGCTCAGGGGGCATGGCTGCGGCCTGGGCGCAGAAGGCCTTCGCGCGCCCAATCCTGCTTCCCCACCAAGGAGAACCCGTCGGGAGTGGGTTTCGGGCACCGGAGACCCCCAGCACAGCAGCAGGGCCTTGGGAGCCAGGGGCAGCCCTGCACCGCTTGGCCCTCTGGAGAGCGGAGGGCGGGGGGCGAAAACGGCTTGTGTTGCTTTCATGAGCCTAGGCGCATTCGGGCTGTTGTTGGCTGCCCGAGGAGACATTCCCTTTGCATAATGCAGCCTCCAGAAGCTCGTTTTGGGCCGTCGGTGCGACGGGGCCTCGGCGATGATAGGCCGAGGTGGCTCAGGGGGCATGGTTGGGGCGTGGGCCCAGAAGGTCTTCGAGCGCCCAATCCTGCTTCCCCGCCAAGGAGAACCCGTCGGGAGTGGGTTTCGGGCACCGGAGACCCCTAGCACAGCAGCAGGGCCTAGGGAGCCAGGGGCAGCCCTGCACCGCTTGGCCCTCTGGAGAGCGGAGGGCCGGGGGCAAAAACGGCTTGCGTTGCTTTCCTGAGCCGAGGCGCGTTGGGGCTGTTTTTGGCTGCCCAAGGAGATTTTCCCTTTGCACAATGCAGCCGCCAGAAGCTCGTTTTGGGCCGTCGGTGCGACGGGGCCTCGGCGATGAGCGGCCGAGCTGGCTCAGGGGGCATGGTTGGGGCGTGGGCCCAGAAGGTCTTCGAGCGCCCAATCCTGCTTGCCCGCCAAGGAGAACCCGTGGGGAGTGGGTTTCGGGCACCGGAGACCCCCAGCAAAGCAGCAGGGCCCAGGGAGCCAGGGGCAGCCCCGCACCGCTTTGCCCTCTGGAGAGCGGAGGGCCGGGGGCGAAAACGGCTTGTGTTGCTTTCCTGAGCCAAGGCGCGTTGGGGCTGTTGTTGGCTGCCCGAGGAGACTTTTCCTTTGCACAAAGCAGCTACCAGAAGCTCGTTTTGGGCCGTCGGTGCCATGGGGCCTTGGCACTGAGCGGCCGAACTGGCTCAGAGGGCATGGCTGTGGCCTGGGGCATAAGGCCTTCGCGCGCCCAATCCTGCTTCCCCGCCAAGGAGAACCCGTGGGGAGTGGGTTTCGGGCACCGGAGACCCCCAGCAAAGCAGCAGGGCCCAGGGAGCCAGGGGCAGCCCCGCACCGCTTTGCCCTCTGGAGAGCGGAGGGCCGGGGGCGAAAAGGGCTTGCGTTGCTTTCATGAGCCGAGGCGCGTTGGGGCTGTTGTTGGCTGCCCGAGGAGACTTTCCCTTTGCACAAGGCAGCTGCCAGAAGCTTGTTTTGGGCCGTCGGTGCGACGGGGCCTCGGCGCTGAGCGCCCGAGCTGGCTCAGGGTGCATGGCTACGGCCAGGGCGCAGAAGGTCTTCGCGCGCCAAATCCTGCTTCCCCGCCAAGGAGAACCCGTAGGGAGTGGGTTTCGGGCACCGGAGACCCCCAGCACAGCAGCAGTGCCTAGGGAGCCAGGGACAGCCCTGCACCGCTTGGCCCTCTGGAGAGGGGAGGGCTGGGGGTGAAAACGGCTTGTGTTGCTTTCATGAGACTAGGCGAATTCGGGCTGTTGTTGGCTGCCCGAGGAGACTTTCCCTTTGCAAAATGCAGCCGCCAGAAGCTCGTTTTGGGCCGTCGGTGCGACGGGGCCTCGGCGCTGAGCGGCCGAGCTGTCTCAGGGCGCATGGTTTGGGCGTGGGCCCAGAAGGTCTTCGAGCGCCCAATCCTGCTTCCCCGCCAAGGAGAACCCGTCGGGAGTTGGTTTCGGGCACCGGAGACCCCTAGCACAGCAGCAGGGCCTAGGGAGCCAGGGGCAGCCCTGCACCGCTTGGCCCTCTGGAGAGCGGAGGGCCGGGGGCAAAAACGGCTTGCGTTGCTTTCCTGAGCCGAGGCGCGTTGGGGCTGTTGTTGGCTGCCCGAGGAGACTTTCCCTTTGCACAATGCAGCCGCCAGAAGGTCGTTTTGGGCCGTCGGTGCGACGGGGCCTCGGCGATGAGCGGCCGAGGTGGCTCAGGGGGCATGGTTGGGGCGTGGGCCCAGAAGGTCTTCGAGCGCCCAATCCTGCTTCCCCGCCAAGGAGAACCCGTGGGGAGTGGGTTTCGGGCACCGGAGACCCCCAGCAAAGCAGCAGGGCCCAGGGAGCCAGGGGCAGCCCTGCCCCGCTTTGCCCTCTGGAGAGCGGAGGGCCGGGGGCGAAAACGGCTTGCGTTGCTTTCCTGAGCCGAGGCGCGTTGGGGCTGTTGTTGGCTGCCCGAGGAGACTTTCCCTTTGCACAATGCAGCTGCCAGAAGCTTGTTTTGGGCCGTCGGTGCGACGGGGCCTCGGCGCTGAGCGGCCGAGCTGGCTCAGGGTGCACGGCTGCGGCCTGGGCGCAGAAGGTCTTCGCGCGCCAAATCCTGCTTCCCCGCCAAGGATAACCCGTGGGGAGTGTGTTTCGGGCATCGGAGACCCCCAGCAAAGCAGCAGGGCCCAGGGAGCCAGGGGCAGCCCTGCCCCGCTTTGCCCTCTGGAGAGCGGAGGGCCAGGGTCGAAAACGGCTTGTGTTGCATTCCTGAGCCGAGGCGCGTTGGGGCTGTTGTTGGCTGCCCGAGGAGACTTTCCCTTTGCACAAGGCAGCTGCCAAAAGCTCGTTTAGGGCCGTCGGTGCAACTGGGCCTCGGCGCTCAGCGGCCGAGCTGGCTCAGGGGGCATGGCTGCGGCCTGGGCGCAGAAGGCCTTCGCGCGCCCAATCCTGCTTCCCCACCAAGGAGAACCCGTCGGGAGTGGGTTTCGGGCACCGGAGTCCCCCAGCACAGCAGCAGGGCCTAGGGAGCCAGGGGCAGCCCTGCACCGCTTGGCCCTCTGGAGAGCGGAGGGCGGGGGGCGAAAACGGCTTGTGTTGCTTTCATGAGCCTAGGCGCATTCGGGCTGTTGTTGGCTGCCCGAGGAGACATTCCCTTTGCAAAATGCAGCCTCCAGAAGCTCGTTTTGGGCCGTCGGTGCGACGGGGCCTCGGCGATGAGCGGCCGAGGTGGCTCAGGGGTCATGGTTGGGGCGTGGGCCCAGAAGGTCTTCGAGCGCCCAATCCTGCTTCCCCGCCAAGGAGAACCCGTCGGGAGTTGGTTTCGGGCACCGGAGACCCCTAGCACAGCAGCAGGGCCTAGGGAGCCAGGGGCAGCCCTGCACCGCTTGGCCCTCTGGAGAGCGGAGGGCCGGGGGCAAAAACGGCTTGCGTTGCTTTCCTGAGCCGAGGCGCGTTGGGGCTGTTGTTGGCTGCCCAAGGAGATTTTCCCTTTGCACAAGGCAGCTGCCAGAAGCTCGTTTTGGGCCGTCGGTGCGACGGGGCCTCGGCGATGAGCGGCCGAGCTGGCTCAGGGGGCATGGTTGGGGCGTGGGCCCAGAAGGTCTTCGAGCGCCCAATCCTGCTTGCCCGCCAAGGAGAACCCGTGGGGAGTGGGTTTCGGGCACCGGAGACCCCCAGCAAAGCAGCAGGGCCCAGGGAGCCAGGGGCAGCCCCGCACCGCTTTGCCCTCTGGAGAGCGGAGGGCCGGGGGCGAAAACGGCTTGCGTTGCTTTCCTGAGCCAAGGCGCGTTGGGGCTGTTGTTGGCTGCCCGAGGAGACTTTTCCTTTGCACAAAGCAGCTACCAGAAGCTCGTTTTGGGCCGTCGGTGCCACGGGGCCTTGGCACTGAGCGGCCGAGCTGGCTCAGAGGGCATGGCTGCGGCCTGGGGCATAAGGCCTTCGCGCGCCCAATCCTGCTTCCCCGCCAAGGAGAACCCGTGGGGAGTGGGTTTCGGGCACCGGAGACCCCCAGCAAGGACACAGGGCCCAGGGAGCCAGGGGCAGCCCCGCCCCGCTTTGCCCTCTGGAGAGCGAAGGGCCGGGGGCGTAAACGGCTTGCGTTGCTTTCATGAGCCTAGGCGCGTTGGGGCTGTTGTTGGCTGCCCGAGGAGACTTTCCCTTTGCAAAATGCAGCCGCCAGAAGCTCGTTTTGGGCCGTCGGTGCGACGGGGCCTCGGCGCTGAGCGGCCGAGCTGGCTCAGGGCGCATGGTTTGGGCGTGGGCCCAGAAGGTCTTCGAGCGCCCAATCCTGCTTCCCCGCCAAGGAGAACCCGTCGGGAGTTGGTTTCGGGCACCGGAGACCCCTAGCACAGCAGCAGGGCCCAGGGGGCCAGGGGCAGCCCTGCACCGCTTGGCCCTCTGGAGAGCGGAGGGCCGGGGGCAAAAACGGCTTGCGTTGCTTTCCTGAGCCGAGGCGCGTTGGGGCTGTTGTTGGCTGCCCGAGGAGACTTTCCCTTTGCACAATGCAGCTGCCAGAAGGTCGTTTTGGGCCGTCGGTGCGACGGGGCCTCGGCGATGAGCGGCCGAGGTGGCTCAGGGGGCATGGTTGGGGCGTGGGCCCAGAAGGTCTTCGAGCGCCCAATCCTGCTTCCCCGCCAAGGAGAACCCGTGGGGAGTGGGTTTCGGGCACCGGAGACCCCCAGCAAAGCAGCAGGGCCCAGGGAGCCAGGGGCAGCCCCGCCCCGCTTTGCCCTCTGGAGAGCAGAGGGCCGGGGTCGAAAACGGCTTGGTTTGCTTTCCTGAGCCGAGGCGCGTTGGGGCTGTTGTTGGCTGCCCGAGGAGACTCTCCCTTTGCACAATGCAGCCGCCAGAAGCACCTTTTGGGCCGTCGGTGCGACGGGGCCTCGGCGATGAGCGGCCGAGGTGGTCAGGGGGCATGGTTTGGGCCTGGGCCCAGAAGGTCTTCGAGCGCCCAATCCTGCTTCCCCGCCAAGGAGAACCCGTGGGGAGTTGGTTTCGGGCATCGGAGACCCCTAGCACAGCAGCAGGGCCTAGGGAGCCAGGGGCAGCCCTGCACCGCTTGGCCCTCTGGAGAGCGGAGGGCCGGGGGCAAAAACGGCTTGCGTTGCTTTCCTGAGCCGAGGCGCGTTGGGGCTGTTGTTGGCTGCCCGAGGAGACTTTCCCTTTGCACAATGCAGCTGCCAGAAGCTCGTTTTGGGCCGTCGGTGCGACGGGGCCTCGGAGCAGAGCGGCTGAGCTGGCTCAGGCGGCATGGCTGCGGCCTGGGCGCAGAAGGCCTTCGAGCGCCCAATCCTGCTTCCCCGCCAAGAAGAACCCGTGGGGAGTGGGTTTCGGGCACCGGAGACCCCCTGCAAAGACACAGGGCCCAGGGAGCCAGGGGCAGCTCCGCCCCTCTTTGCCCTTTGGAGAGCGGAGGGCCGGGGGCGAAAACGGCTTGCGTTGCTTTCCTGAGCCGAGGCGCGTTGGGGCTGTTGTTGGCTACCCGAGGAGACTTTCCCTTTGCACAATGCAGCTGCCAGAAGCTCGTTTTGGGCCGTCGGTGACACGAGGCCTCGGCACAGAGCGGCCGAGCTGGCTCAGGGGGCATGGCTGCGGCCTGGGCGCAGAAGGCCTTCGCGCGCCCAATCCTGCTTCCCCGCCAAGGAGAACACGTGGCGAGTGGGTTTCGGGCACCGGAGACCCCCAGCAAAGACACAGGGCCCAGGGAGCCAGGGGCAGCTCCGCCCCTCTTTGCCCTTTGGAGAGCGGAGGGCCGGGGGCGAAAACGGCTTGCGTTGCTTTCCTGAGCCGAGGCGCGTTGGGGCTGTTGTTGGCTGCCCGAGGATACTTTCCCTTTGCACAATGCAGCTGCCAGAAGCTCGTTTTGGGCCGTCGGTGCCACGGGGCCTTGGCACTGAGCGGCCGAACTGGCTCAGGGGGCATGGCTGCGGCCTGGGGGCAGAAGGCCTTCGCGCGCCCAATCCTGCTTCCCCGCCAAGGAGAACCCGTGGGGAGTGGGTTTCGGGCACCGGAGACCCCCAGCAAGGACACTGGGCCCAGGGAGCCAGTGGCAGCCCCGCCCCGCTTTGCCCTCTGGAGAGCGGAGGGCCGGGGGCGAAAACGGCTTGCGTTGCTTTCCTGAGCCGAGGCGCGTTGGGGCTGTTGTTGGCTGCCCGAGGAGACTTTCCCTTTGCACAATGCAGCCGCCAGAAGCTCGTTTTGGGCCGTCGGTGCGACGGGGCCTCGGCGCTGAGCGGCCGAACTGCTCAGGGGGCATGGCTGGGGCGTGGGCGTAGAAGGACTTCGCGCGCCCAATCCTGCTTCCCCGCCAAGGAAACCCGTGGGGAGTGTGTTTCGGGCATCGGAGACCCCCAGCAAAGCAGCAGGGCCCAGGGAGCCAGGGGCAGCCCCGCACCGCTTTGCCCTCTGGAGGGCGGAGGGCCGGGGGCGAAAAGGGCTTGCGTTGCTTTCATGAGCCGAGGCGCGTTGGGGCTGTTGTTGGCTGCCGGAGGAGACTTTCCCTTTGCAGAACGCAGCCGCCAGAAGCTCGTTTTGGGCCGTCGGTGCGACGGGCCCTCGGCGATGGGCGGCCGAGGTGGCTCAGGGGGCATGGTTGGGGCGTGGGCCCAGAAGGATTTCGCGCGCCCAATCCTGCTTCCCCGCCAAGGAGAACCCGTGTGGAGGCGGTTTCGGGCACCGGAGAACCCCAGCAAAGACACAGGGCCCAGGGAGCCAGGGGCAGCCCTGCCCCGCTTTGCCCTCTGGAGAGCGGAGGGCCAGGGTCGAAAACGGCTTGCGTTGCATTCCTGAGCCGAGGCGCGTTGGGGCTGTTGTTGGCTGCCCGAGGAGACTTTCCCTTTGCACAATGCAGCCGCCAGAAGCACCTTTTGGGCCGTCGGTGCGACGGGGCCTCGGCGATGAGCGGCCGAGGTGGCTCAGGGGGCATGGTTTGGGCCTGGGCCCAGAAGGTCTTCGAGCGCCCAATCCTGCTTCCCCGCCAAGGAGAACCCGTGGGGAGTGGGTTTCGGGCACCGGAGACCCCCAGCAAAGCAGCAGGGCCCAGGGAGCCAGGGGCAGCCCCGCACAGCTTTGCCCTCTGGAGAGCGGAGGGCCGGGGGCGAAAACGGCTTGCGTTGCTTTCCTGAGCCAAGGCGCGTTGGGGCTGTTGTTGGCTGCCCGAGGAGACTTTCCCTTTGCACAATGCAGCTGCCAGAAGCTCGTTTTGGGCCGTCGGTGCCACGGGGCCTCGGCACAGAGCGGCCTTGCTGGCTCAGGGGGCATGGCTGCTGCCTGGGCGCAGAAGGCCTTCGCGCGCCCAATCCTGCTTCCCCGCCAAGGAGAACCCGTCGGGAGTTGGTTTCGGGCACCGGAGACCCCCAGCAAAGCAGCAGGGCCCAGGGAGCCAGGGGCAGCCCCGCCCCGCTTTGCCCTCTGGAGAGCGGAGGGCTGGGGTCGAAAACGGCTTGCGTTGCTTTCCTGAGCCGAGGCGCGTTGGGGCTGTTGTTGGCTGCCCGAGGAGACTTTCCCTTTGCACAATGCAGCTGCCAGAAGGTCGTTTTGCGCCGTCGGTGCGACGGGGCCTCGGCGATGAGCGGCCGAGGTGGCTCAGGGGGCATGGTTGGGGCGAGGGCCCAGAAGGTCTTCGAGCGCCCATTCCTGCTTCCCCGCCAAGGAGAACCCGTGGGGAGAGGGTTTCGGGCACCGGAGACCCCCAGCAAAGCAGCAGGGCCCAGGGAGCCAGGGGCAGCCCCGCCCCGCTTTGCCCTCTGGAGAGCGGAGGGCCGGGGTCGAAAACGGCTTGGTTTGCTTTCCTGAGCCGAGGCGCGTTGGGGCTGTTGTTGGCTGCCCGAGGAGACTCTCCCTTTGCACAATGCAGCGGCCAGAAGCACCTTTTGGGCCGTCGGTGCGACGGGGCCTCGGCGATGAGCGGCCGAGGTGGTCAGGGGGCATGGTTTGGGCCTGGGCCCAGAAGGTCTTCGAGCGCCCAATCCTGCTTCCCCGCCAAGGAGAACCCGTGGGGAGTTGGTTTCGGGCATCGGAGACCCCTAGCACAGCAGCAGGGCCTAGGGAGCCAGGGGCAGCCCTGCACCGCTTGGCCCTCTGGAGAGCGGAGGGCCGGGGGCAAAAACGGCTTGCGTTGCTTTCCTGAGCCGAGGCGCGTTGGGGCTGTTGTTGGCTGCCCGAGGATACTTTCCCTTTGCACAATGCAGCTGCCAGAAGCTCGTTTTGGGCCGTCGGTGCCACGGGGCCTTGGCACTGAGCGGCCGAACTGGCTCAGGGGGCATGGCTGCGGCCTGGGGGCAGAAGGCCTTCGCGCGCCCAATCCTGCTTCCCCGCCAAGGAGAACCCGTGGGGAGTGGGTTTCGGGCACCGGAGACCCCCAGCAAGGACACTGGGCCCAGGGAGCCAGTGGCAGCCCCGCCCCGCTTTGCCCTCTGGAGAGCGGAGGGCCGGGGGCGAAAACGGCTTGCGTTGCTTTCCTGAGCCGAGGCGCGTTGGGGCTGTTGTTGGCTGCCCGAGGAGACTTTCCCTTTGCACAATGCAGCTGCCAGAAGCTCGTTTTGGGCCGTCGGTGACACGAGGCCTCGGCACAGAGCGGCCGAGCTGGCTCAGGGGGCATGGCTGCGGCCTGGGCGCAGAAGGCCTTCGCGCGCCCAATCCTGCTTCCCCGCCAAGGAGAACACGTGGCGAGTGGGTTTCGGGCACCGGAGACCCCCAGCAAAGACACAGGGCCCAGGGAGCCAGGGGCAGCTCCGCCCCTCTTTGCCCTTTGGAGAGCGGAGGGCCGGGGGCGAAAACGGCTTGCGTTGCTTTCCTGAGCCGAGGCGCGTTGGGGCTGTTGTTGGCTGCCCGAGGATACTTTCCCTTTGCACAATGCAGCTGCCAGAAGCTCGTTTTGGGCCGTCGGTGCGACGGGGCCTCGGCGCTGAGCGGCCGAACTGCTCAGGGGGCATGGCTGGGGCGTGGGCGTAGAAGGACTTCGCGCGCCCAATCCTGCTTCCCCGCCAAGGAAACCCGTGGGGAGTGTGTTTCGGGCATCGGAGACCCCCAGCAAAGCAGCAGGGCCCAGGGAGCCAGGGGCAGCCCCGCACCGCTTTGCCCTCTGGAGGGCGGAGGGCCGGGGGCGAAAAGGGCTTGCGTTGCTTTCATGAGCCGAGGCGCGTTGGGGCTGTTGTTGGCTGCCGGAGGAGACTTTCCCTTTGCAGAACGCAGCCGCCAGAAGCTCGTTTTGGGCCGTCGGTGCGACGGGCCCTCGGCGATGTGCGGCCGAGGTGGCTCAGGGGGCATGGTTGGGGCGTGGGCCCAGAAGGATTTCGCGCGCCCAATCCTGCTTCCCCGCCAAGGAGAACCCGTGTGGAGGCGGTTTCGGGCACCGGAGAACCCCAGCAAAGACACAGGGCCCAGGGAGCCAGGGGCAGCCCTGCCCCGCTTTGCCCTCTGGAGAGCGGAGGGCCAGGGTCGAAAACGGCTTGCGTTGCATTCCTGAGCCGAGGCGTGTTGGGGCTGTTGTTGGCTGCCCGAGGAGACTTTCCCTTTGCACAATGCAGCCGCCAGAAGCACCTTTTGGGCCGTCGGTGCGACGGGGCCTCGGCGATGAGCGGCCGAGGTGGCTCAGGGGGCATGGTTTGGGCCTGGGCCCAGAAGGTCTTCGAGCGCCCAATCCTGCTTCCCCGCCAAGGAGAACCCTTGGGGAGTGGGTTTCGGGCACCGGAGACCCCCAGCAAAGCAGCAGGGCCCAGGGAGCCAGGGGCAGCCCCGCACAGCTTTGCCCTCTGGAGAGCGGAGGGCCGGGGGCGAAAACGGCTTGCGTTGCTTTCCTGAGCCAAGGCGCGTTGGGGCTGTTGTTGGCTGCCCGAGGAGACTTTCCCTTTGCACAATGCAGCTGCCAGAAGCTCGTTTTGGGCCGTCGGTGCCACGGGGCCTCGGCACAGAGCGGCCTTGCTGGCTCAGGGGGCATGGCTGCGGCCTGGGCGCAGAAGGCCTTCGCGCGCCCAATCCTGCTTCCCCGCCAAGGAGAACCCGTCGGGAGTGGGTTTCGGGCACCGGAGACCCCCAGCAAAGCAGCAGGGCCCAGGGAGCCAGGGGCAGCCCCGCCCCGCTTTGCCCTCTGGAGAGCGGAGGGCTGGGGTCGAAAACGGCTTGCGTTGCTTTCCTGAGCCGAGGCGCGTTGGGGCTGTTGTTGGCTGCCCGAGGAGACTTTCCCTTTGCACAATGCAGCCGCCAGAAGCTCGTTTTGGGCCTTCGGTGCGACGGGGCCTCGGCGCTGAGCGGCCGAACTGGCTCAGGGGGCATGGCTGGGGCGTGGGCGTAGAAGGACTTTGCGCGCCCAATCCTGCTTCCCCGCCAAGGAAACCCGTGGGGAGTGTGTTTCGGGCATCGGAGACCCCCAGCAAAGCAGCAGGGACCAGGGAGCCAGGGGCAGCCCCGCCCCGCTTTGCCCTCTGGAGGGCGGAGGGCCGGGGGCGAAAAGGGCTTGCGTTGCTTTCATGAGCCGAGGCGTGTTGGGGCTGTTGTTGGCTGCCCGAGGAGACTTTCCCTTTGCACAATGCAGCTGCCAGAAGCTTGTTTTGGGCCGTCGGTAGGACGGGGCCTCGGCGCTGAGCGGCCGAGCTGGCTCAGGGTGCATGGCTGCGGCCTGGGCGCAGAAGGTCTTCGCGCGCCCAATCCTGCTTCCCCGCCAAGGAGAACCCGTCGGGAGTGGGTTTCGGGCACCGGAGACCCCCAGCACAGCAGCAGGGCCTAGGGAGCCAGGGGCAGCCCTGCACCGCTTGTCCCTCTGGAGAGCGGAGGGCGGAGGGCGAAAACGGCTTGCGTTGCTTTCCTGAGCCGAGGCGCGTTGGGGCTGTTGTTGGCTGCCCGAGGAGACTTTCCCTTTGCACAATGCAGCCGCCAGAAGCTCGTTTTGGGCCGTCGGTGCGACGGGGCCTCGGCGATGAGCGGCCGAGCTGGCTCAGGGGGCATGGTTGGGGAATGGGCCCAGAATTCCTTCGCGCGCCCAATCCTGCTTCCCCTCCAAGGAGAACCCGTGGGGAGTGGGTTTCGGGAACGGAGACCCCCAGCACAGCAGCAGGGCCTAGGGAGCCAGGGGCAGCCCTGCACCGCTTGGCCCTCTGGAGAGAGGAGGGCCGGGACGAAAACGGCTTACGTTGCTTTCCTGAGCCGAGGCGCGTTGGGGCTGTTGTTGGCTGCCCGAGGAGACTTTCCCTTTGCACAAGGCAGCTGCCAGAAGCTCGTTTTCGGCCGTCGGTGCGACGGGGCCTCGGCGCTGGGCGGCCGAGCTGGCTCAGGGGGCATGGCTGCGGCCTGGGCGCAGAAGTCCTTTGCGCGCCCAATCCTGCTTCCCCGCCAAGGAGAACCCGTGGGGAGTGGGTTTCGGGCACCGGAGACCCCCAGCAAATCAGCAGGGCCCAGGGAGCCAGGGGCAGCCCACCCCACTTTGCCCTCTGGAGAGTGGAGGGCCGGGGGCGAAAACGGCTTGCGTTGCTATCCTGAGCGGAGGCGCGTTGGGGCTGTTGTTGGCTGCCCGAGGAGAATTTCCCTTTGCACAATGCAGCTGCCAGAAGCTCGTTTTGGCCCGTCGGTGCCACGGGGCCTCAGCGCTGAGCGGCCGAGATGGCTCAGGGGGCATGGCTGCGGCCTGGGCGCAGAAGGGCTTCGCGCGCCCAATCCTGCTTCCCAGCCAAGGAGAACCCGTGGGGAGTGGGTTTCGGGCACCGGAGACCCCCAGCAAAGACACAGGGCCCAGGGAGCCAGGGGCAGCTCCGCCCCTCTTTGCCCTTTGGAGAGCGGAGGGCCGGGGGCGAAAACGGCTTGCGTTGCTTTCCTGAGCCGAGGCGCGTTGGGGCTGTTGTTGGCTGCCCGAGAATACTTTCCCTTTGCACAATGCAGCTGCCAGAAGCTCGTTTTGGGCCGTCGGTGCCACGGGGCCTTGGCACTGAGCGGCCGAACTGGCTCAGGGGGCATGGCTGCGGCCTGGGGGCAGAAGGCCTTCGCGCGCCCAATCCTGCTTCCCCGCCAAGGAGAACCCGTGGGGAGTGGGTTTCGGGCACCGGAGACCCCCAGCAAGGACACTGGGCCCAGGGAGCCAGTGGCAGCCCCGCCCCGCTTTGCCCTCTGGAGAGCGGAGGGCCGGGGGCGAAAACGGCTTGCGTTGCTTTCCTGAGCCGAGGCGCGTTGGGGCTGTTGTTGGCTGCCCGAGGAGACTTTCCCTTTGCACAATGCAGCCGCCAGAAGCTCGTTTTGGGCCTTCGGTGCGACGGGGCCTCGGCGCTGAGCGGCCGAACTGCTCAGGGGGCATGGCTGGGGCGTGGGCGTAGAAGGACTTCGCGCGCCCAATCCTGCTTCCCCGCCAAGGAAACCCGTGGGGAGTGTGTTTCGGGCATCGGAGACCCCCAGCAAAGCAGCAGGGCCCAGGGAGCCAGGGGCAGCCCCGCACCGCTTTGCCCTCTGGAGGGCGGAGGGCCGGGGGCGAAAAGGGCTTGCGTTGCTTTCATGAGCCGAGGCGCGTTGGGGCTGTTGTTGGCTGCCGGAGGAGACTTTCCCTTTGCAGAACGCAGCCGCCAGAAGCTCGTTTTGGGCCGTCGGTGCGACGGGCCCTCGGCGATGGGCGGCCGAGGTGGCTCAGGGGGCATGGTTGGGGCGTGGGCCCAGAAGGATTTCGCGCGCCCAATCCTGCTTCCCCGCCAAGGAGAACCCGTGTGGAGGCGGTTTCGGGCACCGGAGAACCCCAGCAAAGACACAGGGCCCAGGGAGCCAGGGGCAGCCCTGCCCCGCTTTGCCCTCTGGAGAGCGGAGGGCCAGGGTCGAAAACGGCTTGCGTTGCATTCCTGAGCCGAGGCGCGTTGGGGCTGTTGTTGGCTGCCCGAGGAGACTTTCCCTTTGCACAATGCAGCCGCCAGAAGCACCTTTTGGGCCGTCGGTGCGACGGGGCCTCGGCGATGAGCGGCCGAGGTGGCTCAGGGGGCATGGTTTGGGCCTGGGCCCAGAAGGTCTTCGAGCGCCCAATCCTGCTTCCCCGCCAAGGAGAACCCGTGGGGAGTGGGTTTCGGGCACCGGAGACCCCCAGCAAAGCAGCAGGGCCCAGGGAGCCAGGGGCAGCCCCGCACAGCTTTGCCCTCTGGAGAGCGGAGGGCCGGGGGCGAAAACGGCTTGCGTTGCTTTCCTGAGCCAAGGCGCATTGGGGCTGTTGTTGGCTGCCCGAGGAGACTTTCCCTTTGCACAATGCAGCTGCCAGAAGCTCGTTTTGGGCCTTCGGTGCGACGGGGCCTCGGCGCTGAGCGGCCGAACTGGCTCAGGGGGCATGGCTGGGGCGTGGGCGTAGAAGGACTTTGCGCGCCCAATCCTGCTTCCCCGCCAAGGAAACCCGTGGGGAGTGTGTTTCGGGCAACGGAGACCCCCAGCAAAGCAGCAGGGACCAGGGAGCCAGGGGCAGCCCCGCCCCGCTTTGCCCTCTGGAGGGCGGAGGGCCGGGGGCGAAAAGGGCTTGCGTTGCTTTCATGAGCCGAGGCGTGTTGGGGCTGTTGTTGGCTGCCCGAGGAGACTTTCCCTTTGCACAATGCAGCTGCCAGAAGCTTGTTTTGGGCCGTCGGTAGGACGGGGCCTCGGCGCTGAGCGGCCGAGCTGGCTCAGGGTGCATGGCTGCGGCCTGGGCGCAGAAGGTCTTCGCGCGCCCAATCCTGCTTCCCCGCCAAGGAGAACCCGTCGGGAGTGGGTTTCGGGCAACGGAGACCCCCAGCACAGCAGCAGGGCCTAGGGAGCCAGGGGCAGCCCTGCACCGCTTGTCCCTCTGGAGAGCGGAGGGCGGAGGGCGAAAACGGCTTGCGTTGCTTTCCTGAGCCGAGGCGCGTTGGGGCTGTTGTTGGCTGCCCGAGGAGACTTTCCCTTTGCACAATGCAGCCGCCAGAAGCTCGTTTTGGGCCGTCGGTGCGACGGGGACTCGGCGATGAGCGGCCGAGCTGGCTCAGGGGGCATGGTTGGGGAATGGGCCCAGAATTCCTTCGCGCGCCCAATCCTGCTTCCCCTCCAAGGAGAACCCGTGGGGAGTGGGTTTCGGGAACGGAGACCCCCAGCACAGCAGCAGGGCCTAGGGAGCCAGGGGCAGCCCTGCACCGCTTGGCCCTCTGGAGAGAGGAGGGCCGGGACGAAAACGGCTTACGTTGCTTTCCTGAGCCGAGGCGCGTTGGGGCTGTTGTTGGCTGCCCGAGGAGACTTTCCCTTTGCACAAGGCAGCTGCCAGAAGCTCGTTTTCGGCCGTCGGTGCGACGGGGCCTCGGCGCTGGGCGGCCGAGCTGGCTCAGGGGGCATGGCTGCGGCCTGGGCGCAGAAGTCCTTTGCGCGCCCAATCCTGCTTCCCCGCCAAGGAGAACCCGTGGGGAGTGGGTTTCGGGCACCGGAGACCCCCAGCAAATCAGCAGGGCCCAGGGAGCCAGGGGCAGCCCACCCCACTTTGCCCTCTGGAGAGTGGAGGGCCGGGGGCGAAAACGGCTTGCGTTGCTATCCTGAGCGGAGGCGCGTTGGGGCTGTTGTTGGCTGCCCGAGGAGACTTTCCCTTTGCACAATGCAGCTGCCAGAAGCTCGTTTTGGCCCGTCGGTGCCACGGGGCCTCAGCGCTGAGCGGCCGAGATGGCTCAGGGGGCATGGCTGCGGCCTGGGCGCAGAAGGGCTTCGCGCGCCCAATCCTGCTTCCCAGCCAAGGAGAACCCGTGGGGAGTGGGTTTCGGGCATGGGAGACCCCCAGCAAAGACACAGGGCCCAGGGAGCCAGGGGCAGCCCCGCCCCGCTTTGCCCTCTGGAGAGCAGAGGGCGGGGGACGAAAACGGCTTGCGTTGCTTTCCTGAGCCAAGGCGCGTTGGGGCTGTTGTTGGCTGCCCGAGGAGACTTTCCCTTTGCACAATGCAGCTGCCAGAAGCTCGTTTTGGGCCGTCGGTGCGACGGGGCCTGGGCGCTGAGCGGCCGAGCTGCCTCAGGGGCATGGCTGCGGCCTGGGCGCATAAGGCCTTCGCGCGCCCAATCCTGCTTCCCCGCCAAGGAGAACCCGTCGGGAGTGGGTTTCGGGCACCGGACACCCCCAGCACAGCAGCAGGGCCTAGGGAGCCAGGGGCAGCCCTGCACCGCTTGTCCCTCTGGAGAGCGGAGGGCGGAGGGCGAAAACGGCTTGCGTTGCTTTCCTGAGCCGAGGCGCGTTGGGGCTGTTGTTGGCTGCCCGAGGAGACTTTCCCTTTGCACAATGCAGCCGCCAGAAGCTCGTTTTGGGCCGTCGGTGCGACGGGGCCTCGGCGATGAGCGGCCGAGCTGGCTCAGGGGGCATGGTTGGGGAATGGGCCCAGAATTCCTTCGCGCGCCCAATCCTGCTTCCCCTCCAAGGAGAACCCGTGGGGAGTGGGTTTCGGGAACGGAGACCCCCAGCAAAGCAGCAGGGCCCAGGGAGCCAGGGGCAGCCCCGCCCCGCTTTGCCCTCTGGAGAGCAGAGGGCGGGGGGCGAAAACGGCTTGCGTTGCTTTCCTGAGCCGAGGCGCGTTGGGGCTGTTGTTGGCTGCCCGAGGAGACTTTCCCTTTGCACAATGCAGCTGCCAGAAGCTCGTTTTGGGCCGTCGGTGCCACGGGGCCTCGGCACAGAGCGGCCTTGCTGGCTCAGGGGGCATGGCTGCGGCCTGGGCGCAGAAGGCTTTCGCGCGCCCAATCCTGCTTCCCCGCCAAGGAGAACCCGTCGGGAGTGGTTTTCGGGCACCGGAGACCCCCAGCACAGCAGCAGGGCCTAGGGAGCCAGGGGCAGCCCTGCACCGCTTGGCCCTCTGGAGAGAGGAGGGCCGGGACGAAAATGGCTTACGTTGCTTTCCTGAGCCGAGGCGCGTTGGGGCTGTTGTTTGCTGCCCGAGGAGACTTTCCCTTTGCACAAGGCAGCTGCCAGAAGCTCGTTTTCGGCCGTCGGTGCGACGGGGCCTCGGCGCTGGGCGGCCGAGCTGGCTCAGGGGGCATGGCTGCGGCCTGGGCGCAGAAGTCCTTTGCGCGCCCAATCCTGCTTCCCCGCCAAGGAGAACCCGTGGGGAGTGGGTTTCGGGCACCGGAGACCCCCAGCAAATCAGCAGGGCCCAGGGAGCCAGGGGCAGCCCACCCCACTTTGCCCTCTGGAGAGTGGAGGGCCGGGGGCGAAAACGGCTTGCGTTGCTATCCTGAGCGGAGGCGCGTTGGGGCTGTTGTTGGCTGCCCGAGGAGAATTTCCCTTTGCACAATGCAGCTGCCAGAAGCTCGTTTTGGCCCGTCGGTGCCACGGGGCCTCAGCGCTGAGCGGCCGAGATGGCTCAGGGGGCATGGCTGCGGCCTGGGCGCAGAAGGGCTTCGCGCGCCCAATCCTGCTTCCCAGCCAAGGAGAACCCGTGGGGAGTGGGTTTCGGGCATGGGAGACCCCCAGCAAAGACACAGGGCCCAGGGAGCCAGGGGCAGCCCCGCCCCGCTTTGCCCTCTGGAGAGCAGAGGGCGGGGGACGAAAACGGCTTGCGTTGCTTTCCTGAGCCAAGGCGCGTTGGGGCTGTTGTTGGCTGCCAGAGGAGACTTTCCCTTTGCACAATGCAGCTGCCAGAAGCTCGTTTTGGGCCGTCGGTGCGACGGGGCCTCGGCGCTGATCGGCCGAGCTGCCTCAGGGGCATGGCTGCGGCCTGGGCGCATAAGGCCTTCGCGCGCCCAATCCTGCTTCCCCGCCAAGGAGAACCCTTGGGGAGTGGGTTTCGGGCACCGGAGACCCCCAGCAAAGCAGCAGGGCCCAGGGAGCCAGGGGCAGCCCCGCACAGCTTTGCCCTCTGGAGAGCGGAGGGCCGGGGGCGAAAACGGCTTGCGTTGCTTTCCTGAGCCAAGGCGCGTTGGGGCTGTTGTTGGCTGCCCGAGGAGACTTTCCCTTTGCACAATGCAGCTGCCAGAAGCTCGTTTTGGGCCGTCGGTGCCACGGGGCCTCGGCACAGAGAGGCCTTGCTGGCTCAGGGGGCATGGCTGCGGCCTGGGCGCAGAAGGCCTTCGCGCGCCCAATCCTGCTTCCCCGCCAAGGAGAACCCGTCGGGAGTGGGTTTCGGGCACCGGAGACCCCCAGCAAAGCAGCAGGGCCCAGGGAGCCAGGGGCAGCCCCGCCCCGCTTTGCCCTCTGGAGAGCGGAGGGCCGGGGTCGAAAACGGCTTGCGTTGCTTTCCTGAGCCGAGGCGCGTTGGGGCTGTTGTTGGCTGCCCGAGGAGACTTTCCCTTTGCACAATGCAGCCGCCAGAAGCTCGTTTTGGGCCTTCGGTGCGACGGGGCCTCGGCGCTGAGCGGCCGAACTGGCTCAGGGGGCATGGCTGGGGCGTGGGCGTAGAAGGACTTTGCGCGCCCAATCCTGCTTCCCCGCCAAGGAAACCCGTGGGGAGTGTGTTTCGGGCATCGGAGACCCCCAGCAAAGCAGCAGGGACCAGGGAGCCAGGGGCAGCCCCGCCCCGCTTTGCCCTCTGGAGGGCGGAGGGCCGGGGGCGAAAAGGGCTTGCGTTGCTTTCATGAGCCGAGGCGTGTTGGGGCTGTTGTTGGCTGCCCGAGGAGACTTTCCCTTTGCACAATGCAGCTGCCAGAAGCTTGTTTTGGGCCGTCGGTAGGACGGGGCCTCGGCGCTGAGCGGCCGAGCTGGCTCAGGGTGCATGGCTGCGGCCTGGGCGCAGAAGGTCTTCGCGCGCCCAATCCTGCTTCCCCGCCAAGGAGAACCCGTCGGGAGTGGGTTTCGGGCACCGGAGACCCCCAGCACAGCAGCAGGGCCTAGGGAGCCAGGGGCAGCCCTGCACCGCTTGTCCCTCTGGAGAGCGGAGGGCGGAGGGCGAAAACGGCTTGCGTTGCTTTCCTGAGCCGAGGCGCGTTGGGGCTGTTGTTGGCTGCCCGAGGAGACTTTCCCTTTGCACAATGCAGCCGCCAGAAGCTCGTTTTGGGCCGTCGGTGCGACGGGGCCTCGGCGATGAGCGGCCGAGCTGGCTCAGGGGGCATGGTTGGGGAATGGGCCCAGAATTCCTTCGCGCGCCCAATCCTGCTTCCCCTCCAAGGAGAACCCGTGGGGAGTGGGTTTCGGGAACGGAGACCCCCAGCACAGCAGCAGGGCCTAGGGAGCCAGGGGCAGCCCTGCACCGCTTGGCCCTCTGGAGAGAGGAGGGCCGGGACGAAAACGGCTTACGTTGCTTTCCTGAGCCGAGGCGCGTTGGGGCTGTTGTTGGCTGCCCGAGGAGACTTTCCCTTTGCACAAGGCAGCTGCCAGAAGCTCGTTTTCGGCCGTCGGTGCGACGGGGCCTCGGCGCTGGGCGGCCGAGCTGGCTCAGGGGGCATGGCTGCGGCCTGGGCGCAGAAGTGCTTTGCGCGCCCAATCCTGCTTCCCCGCCAAGGAGAACCCGTGGGGAGTGGGTTTCGGGCACCGGAGACCCCCAGCAAATCAGCAGGGCCCAGGGAGCCAGGGGCAGCCCACCCCACTTTGCCCTCTGGAGAGTGGAGGGCCGGGGGCGAAAACGGCTTGCGTTGCTATCCTGAGCGGAGGCGCGTTGGGGCTGTTGTTGGCTGCCCGAGGAGAATTTCCCTTTGCACAATGCAGCTGCCAGAAGCTCGTTTTGGCCCGTCGGTGCCACGGGGCCTCAGCGCTGAGCGGCCGAGATGGCTCAGGGGGCATGGCTGCGGCCTGGGCGCAGAAGGGCTTCGCGCGCCCAATCCTGCTTCCCAGCCAAGGAGAACCCGTGGGGAGTGGGTTTCGGGCACCGGAGACCCCCAGCAAAGACACAGGGCCCAGGGAGCCAGGGGCAGCTCCGCCCCTCTTTGCCCTTTGGAGAGCGGAGGGCCGGGGGCGAAAACGGCTTGCGTTGCTTTCCTGAGCCGAGGCGCGTTGGGGCTGTTGTTGGCTGCCCGAGAATACTTTCCCTTTGCACAATGCAGCTGCCAGAAGCTCGTTTTGGGCCGTCGGTGCCACGGGGCCTTGGCACTGAGCGGCCGAACTGGCTCAGGGGGCATGGCTGCGGCCTGGGGGCAGAAGGCCTTCGCGCGCCCAATCCTGCTTCCCCGCCAAGGAGAACCCGTGGGGAGTGGGTTTCGGGCACCGGAGACCCCCAGCAAGGACACTGGGCCCAGGGAGCCAGTGGCAGCCCCGCCCCGCTTTGCCCTCTGGAGAGCGGAGGGCCGGGGGCGAAAACGGCTTGCGTTGCTTTCCTGAGCCGAGGCGCGTTGGGGCTGTTGTTGGCTGCCCGAGGAGACTTTCCCTTTGCACAATGCAGCCGCCAGAAGCTCGTTTTGGGCCTTCGGTGCGACGGGGCCTCGGCGCTGAGCGGCCGAACTGCTCAGGGGGCATGGCTGGGGCGTGGGCGTAGAAGGACTTCGCGCGCCCAATCCTGCTTCCCCGCCAAGGAAACCCGTGGGGAGTGTGTTTCGGGCATCGGAGACCCCCAGCAAAGCAGCAGGGCCCAGGGAGCCAGGGGCAGCCCCGCACCGCTTTGCCCTCTGGAGGGCGGAGGGCCGGGGGCGAAAAGGGCTTGCGTTGCTTTCATGAGCCGAGGCGCGTTGGGGCTGTTGTTGGCTGCCGGAGGAGACTTTCCCTTTGCAGAACGCAGCCGCCAGAAGCTCGTTTTGGGCCGTCGGTGCGACGGGCCCTCGGCGATGGGCGGCCGAGGTGGCTCAGGGGGCATGGTTGGGGCGTGGGCCCAGAAGGATTTCGCGCGCCCAATCCTGCTTCCCCGCCAAGGAGAACCCGTGTGGAGGCGGTTTCGGGCACCGGAGAACCCCAGCAAAGACACAGGGCCCAGGGAGCCAGGGGCAGCCCTGCCCCGCTTTGCCCTCTGGAGAGCGGAGGGCCAGGGTCGAAAACGGCTTGCGTTGCATTCCTGAGCCGAGGCGCGTTGGGGCTGTTGTTGGCTGCCCGAGGAGACTTTCCCTTTGCACAATGCAGCCGCCAGAAGCACCTTTTGGGCCGTCGGTGCGACGGGGCCTCGGCGATGAGCGGCCGAGGTGGCTCAGGGGGCATGGTTTGGGCCTGGGCCCAGAAGGTCTTCGAGCGCCCAATCCTGCTTCCCCGCCAAGGAGAACCCGTGGGGAGTGGGTTTCGGGCACCGGAGACCCCCAGCAAAGCAGCAGGGCCCAGGGAGCCAGGGGCAGCCCCGCACAGCTTTGCCCTCTGGAGAGCGGAGGGCCGGGGGCGAAAACGGCTTGCGTTGCTTTCCTGAGCCAAGGCGCATTGGGGCTGTTGTTGGCTGCCCGAGGAGACTTTCCCTTTGCACAATGCAGCTGCCAGAAGCTCGTTTTGGGCCTTCGGTGCGACGGGGCCTCGGCGCTGAGCGGCCGAACTGGCTCAGGGGGCATGGCTGGGGCGTGGGCGTAGAAGGACTTTGCGCGCCCAATCCTGCTTCCCCGCCAAGGAAACCCGTGGGGAGTGTGTTTCGGGCATCGGAGACCCCCAGCAAAGCAGCAGGGACCAGGGAGCCAGGGGCAGCCCCGCCCCGCTTTGCCCTCTGGAGGGCGGAGGGCCGGGGGCGAAAAGGGCTTGCGTTGCTTTCATGAGCCGAGGCGTGTTGGGGCTGTTGTTGGCTGCCCGAGGAGACTTTCCCTTTGCACAATGCAGCTGCCAGAAGCTTGTTTTGGGCCGTCGGTAGGACGGGGCCTCGGCGCTGAGCGGCCGAGCTGGCTCAGGGTGCATGGCTGCGGCCTGGGCGCAGAAGGTCTTCGCGCGCCCAATCCTGCTTCCCCGCCAAGGAGAACCCGTCGGGAGTGGGTTTCGGGCACCGGAGACCCCCAGCACAGCAGCAGGGCCTAGGGAGCCAGGGGCAGCCCTGCACCGCTTGTCCCTCTGGAGAGCGGAGGGCGGAGGGCGAAAACGGCTTGCGTTGCTTTCCTGAGCCGAGGCGCGTTGGGGCTGTTGTTGGCTGCCCGAGGAGACTTTCCCTTTGCACAATGCAGCCGCCAGAAGCTCGTTTTGGGCCGTCGGTGCGACGGGGACTCGGCGATGAGCGGCCGAGCTGGCTCAGGGGGCATGGTTGGGGAATGGGCCCAGAATTCCTTCGCGCGCCCAATCCTGCTTCCCCTCCAAGGAGAACCCGTGGGGAGTGGGTTTCGGGAACGGAGACCCCCAGCACAGCAGCAGGGCCTAGGGAGCCAGGGGCAGCCCTGCACCGCTTGGCCCTCTGGAGAGAGGAGGGCCGGGACGAAAACGGCTTACGTTGCTTTCCTGAGCCGAGGCGCGTTGGGGCTGTTGTTGGCTGCCCGAGGAGACTTTCCCTTTGCACAAGGCAGCTGCCAGAAGCTCGTTTTCGGCCGTCGGTGCGACGGGGCCTCGGCGCTGGGCGGCCGAGCTGGCTCAGGGGGCATGGCTGCGGCCTGGGCGCAGAAGTCCTTTGCGCGCCCAATCCTGCTTCCCCGCCAAGGAGAACCCGTGGGGAGTGGGTTTCGGGCACCGGAGACCCCCAGCAAATCAGCAGGGCCCAGGGAGCCAGGGGCAGCCCACCCCACTTTGCCCTCTGGAGAGTGGAGGGCCGGGGGCGAAAACGGCTTGCGTTGCTATCCTGAGCGGAGGCGCGTTGGGGCTGTTGTTGGCTGCCCGAGGAGACTTTCCCTTTGCACAATGCAGCTGCCAGAAGCTCGTTTTGGCCCGTCGGTGCCACGGGGCCTCAGCGCTGAGCGGCCGAGATGGCTCAGGGGGCATGGCTGCGGCCTGGGCGCAGAAGGGCTTCGCGCGCCCAATCCTGCTTCCCAGCCAAGGAGAACCCGTGGGGAGTGGGTTTCGGGCATGGGAGACCCCCAGCAAAGACACAGGGCCCAGGGAGCCAGGGGCAGCCCCGCCCCGCTTTGCCCTCTGGAGAGCAGAGGGCGGGGGACGAAAACGGCTTGCGTTGCTTTCCTGAGCCAAGGCGCGTTGGGGCTGTTGTTGGCTGCCCGAGGAGACTTTCCCTTTGCACAATGCAGCTGCCAGAAGCTCGTTTTGGGCCGTCGGTGCGACGGGGCCTGGGCGCTGAGCGGCCGAGCTGCCTCAGGGGCATGGCTGCGGCCTGGGCGCATAAGGCCTTCGCGCGCCCAATCCTGCTTCCCCGCCAAGGAGAACCCGTCGGGAGTGGGTTTCGGGCACCGGACACCCCCAGCACAGCAGCAGGGCCTAGGGAGCCAGGGGCAGCCCTGCACCGCTTGTCCCTCTGGAGAGCGGAGGGCGGAGGGCGAAAACGGCTTGCGTTGCTTTCCTGAGCCGAGGCGCGTTGGGGCTGTTGTTGGCTGCCCGAGGAGACTTTCCCTTTGCACAATGCAGCCGCCAGAAGCTCGTTTTGGGCCGTCGGTGCGACGGGGCCTCGGCGATGAGCGGCCGAGCTGGCTCAGGGGGCATGGTTGGGGAATGGGCCAAGAATTCCTTCGCGCGCCCAATCCTGCTTCCCCTCCAAGGAGAACCCGTGGGGAGTGGGTTTCGGGAACGGAGACCCCCAGCAAAGCAGCAGGGCCCAGGGAGCCAGGGGCAGCCCCGCCCCGCTTTGCCCTCTGGAGAGCGGAGGGCGGGGGGCGAAAACGGCTTGCGTTGCTTTCCTGAGCCGAGGCGCGTTGGGGCTGTTGTTGGCTGCCCGAGGAGACTTTCCCTTTGCACAATGCAGCTGCCAGAAGCTCGTTTTGGGCCGTCGGTGCCACGGGGCCTCGGCACAGAGCGGCCTTGCTGGCTCAGGGGGCATGGCTGCGGCCTGGGCGCAGAAGGCTTTCGCGCGCCCAATCCTGCTTCCCCGCCAAGGAGAACCCGTCGGGAGTGGTTTTCGGGCACCGGAGACCCCCAGCACAGCAGCAGGGCCTAGGGAGCCAGGGGCAGCCCTGCACCGCTTGGCCCTCTGGAGAGAGGAGGGCCGGGACGAAAATGGCTTACGTTGCTTTCCTGAGCCGAGGCGCGTTGGGGCTGTTGTTGGCTGCCCGAGGAGACTTTCCCTTTGCACAAGGCAGCTGCCAGAAGCTCGTTTTCGGCCGTCGGTGCGACGGGGCCTCGGCGCTGGGCGGCCGAGCTGGCTCAGGGGGCATGGCTGCGGCCTGGGCGCAGAAGTCCTTTGCGCGCCCAATCCTGCTTCCCCGCCAAGGAGAACCCGTGGGGAGTGGGTTTCGGGCACCGGAGACCCCCAGCAAATCAGCAGGGCCCAGGGAGCCAGGGGCAGCCCACCCCACTTTGCCCTCTGGAGAGTGGAGGGCCGGGGGCGAAAACGGCTTGCGTTGCTATCCTGAGCGGAGGCGCGTTGGGGCTGTTGTTGGCTGCCCGAGGAGAATTTCCCTTTGCACAATGCAGCTGCCAGAAGCTCGTTTTGGCCCGTCGGTGCCACGGGGCCTCAGCGCTGAGCGGCCGAGATGGCTCAGGGGGCATGGCTGCGGCCTGGGCGCAGAAGGGCTTCGCGCGCCCAATCCTGCTTCCCAGCCAAGGAGAACCCGTGGGGAGTGGGTTTCGGGCATGGGAGACCCCCAGCAAAGACACAGGGCCCAGGGAGCCAGGGGCAGCCCCGCCCCGCTTTGCCCTCTGGAGAGCAGAGGGCGGGGGACGAAAACGGCTTGCGTTGCTTTCCTGAGCCAAGGCGCGTTGGGGCTGTTGTTGGCTGCCAGAGGAGACTTTCCCTTTGCACAATGCAGCTGCCAGAAGCTCGTTTTGGGCCGTCTGTGCGACGGGGCCTCGGCGCTGATCGGCCGAGCTGCCTCAGGGGCATGGCTGCGGCCTGGGCGCATAAGGCCTTCGCGCGCCCAATCCTGCTTCCCCGCCAAGGAGAACCCGTCGGGAGTGGGTTTCGGGCACCGGAGACCCCCAGCACAGCAGCAGGGCCTAGGGGGCCAGGGGCAGCCCTGCACCGCTTGGCCCTCTGGAGAGCGGAGGGCGGGGGGCGAAAACGGCTTGCGTTGCTTTCATGAGCCTAGGCGCATTCGGGCTGTTGTTGGCTGCCCGAGGAGACTTTCCCTTTGCAGAATGCAGCCGCCAGAAGCTCGTTTTGGGCCGTCGGTGCGACGGGGTCTCGGCGATGATAGGCCGAGATGGCTCAGGGGGCATGGCTGCGGCCTGGGCGCAGAAGGCCTTCGCGCGCCCAATCCTGCTTCCCCGCCAAGAAGAACCCGTGGGGAGTGGGTTTCGGGCACCAGAGACCCCCAGCAAAGACACAGGGCCCAGGGAGCCAGGGGCAGCCCCGCCCCGCTTTGCCCTTTGGAGAGCGGAGGGCCGGGGGCGAATACGGCTTGCGTTGCTTTCCTGAGCCGAGGCGCGTTGGGGCTGTTGTTGGCTGCCCGAGGAGACTTTCCCTTTGCACAATGCACCTTCCAGAAGCGCGTTTTCGGCCGACGGTGCCAAGGGGCCTCGGCGCAGAGCGGCCGAGCTCGCTCAGGGGGCATGGCTGCGGCCTGGGCGCAGAAGGCCTTCGCGCGCCCAATCCTGCTTCCCCGCCAAGGAGAACCCGTCGGGAGTGGGTTTCGGGCACCGGAGACCCCCAGCACAGCTCCAGGGCCTAGGGAGCCAGGGGCAGCCCTGCACCGCTTGTCCCTCTGGAGAGCGGAGGGCCGAGGGCGAAAACGGCTTGCGTTGCTTTCCTGAGCCGAGGCGCGTTGGGGCTGTTGTTGGCTGCCCGAGGAGACTTTCCCTTTGCACAATGCAGCCGCCAGAAGCTCGTTTTGGGCCGTCGGTGCGACGGGGCCTCGGCGATGAGCGGCCGAGCTGGCTCAGGGGGCATGGTTGGGGCGTGGGCCCAGAATTCCTTCGCGCGCCCAATCCTGCTTCCCCTCCAAGGAGAACCCGTGGGGAGGGGGTTTCGGGCACCGGAGAACCCCAGCAAAGACACAGGGCCCAGGGAGCCAGGGGCAGCCCTGCCCCGCTTTGCCCTCTGGAGAGTGGAGGGCCGGGGGCGAAAACGGCTTGCGTTGCTTTCCTGAGCCGAGGCGCGTTGGGGCTGTTGTTGGATGCCCGAGGAGACTTTCCCTTTGCACAAGGCAGCTGCCAAAAGCTCGTTTAGGGCCGTCGGTGCAACGGGGCCTCGGCGCTGAGCGGCCGAGCTGGCTCAGGGGGCATGGCTGCGGCCTGGGCGCAGAAGGCCTTCGCGCGCCCAATCCTGCTTCCCCACCAAGGAGAACCCGTCGGGAGTGGGTTTCGGGCACCGGAGACCCCCAGCACAGCAGCAGGGCCTAGGGAGCCAGGGGCAGCCCTGCACCGCTTGGCCCTCTGGAGAGCGGAGGGCGGGGGGCGAAAACGGCTTGTGTTGCTTTCATGAGCCTAGGCGCATTCGGGCTGTTGTTGGCTGCCCGAGGAGACATTCCCTTTGCATAATGCAGCCTCCAGAAGCTCGTTTTGGGCCGTCGGTGCGACGGGGCCTCGGCGATGATAGGCCGAGGTGGCTCAGGGGGCATGGTTGGGGCGTGGGCCCAGAAGGTCTTCGAGCGCCCAATCCTGCTTCCCCGCCAAGGAGAACCCGTCGGGAGTGGGTTTCGGGCACCGGAGACCCCTAGCACAGCAGCAGGGCCTAGGGAGCCAGGGGCAGCCCTGCACCGCTTGGCCCTCTGGAGAGCGGAGGGCCGGGGGCAAAAACGGCTTGCGTTGCTTTCCTGAGCCGAGGCGCGTTGGGGCTGTTTTTGGCTGCCCAAGGAGATTTTCCCTTTGCACAATGCAGCCGCCAGAAGCTCGTTTTGGGCCGTCGGTGCGACGGGGCCTCGGCGATGAGCGGCCGAGCTGGCTCAGGGGGCATGGTTGGGGCGTGGGCCCAGAAGGTCTTCGAGCGCCCAATCCTGCTTGCCCGCCAAGGAGAACCCGTGGGGAGTGGGTTTCGGGCACCGGAGACCCCCAGCAAAGCAGCAGGGCCCAGGGAGCCAGGGGCAGCCCCGCACCGCTTTGCCCTCTGGAGAGCGGAGGGCCGGGGGCGAAAACGGCTTGTGTTGCTTTCCTGAGCCAAGGCGCGTTGGGGCTGTTGTTGGCTGCCCGAGGAGACTTTTCCTTTGCACAAAGCAGCTACCAGAAGCTCGTTTTGGGCCGTCGGTGCCATGGGGCCTTGGCACTGAGCGGCCGAACTGGCTCAGAGGGCATGGCTGCGGCCTGGGGCATAAGGCCTTCGCGCGCCCAATCCTGCTTCCCCGCCAAGGAGAACCCGTGGGGAGTGGGTTTCGGGCACCGGAGACCCCCAGCACAGCAGCAGGGCCTAGGGAGCCAGGGACAGCCCTGCACCGCTTGGCCCTCTGGTGAGGGGAGGGCTGGGGGTGAAAACGGCTTGTGTTGCTTTCATGAGACTAGGCGAATTCGGGCTGTTGTTGGCTGCCCGAGGAGACTTTCCCTTTGCAAAATGCAGCCGCCAGAAGCTCGTTTTGGGCCGTCGGTGCGACGGGGCCTCGGCGCTGAGCGGCCGAGCTGGCTCAGGGCGCATGGTTTGGGCGTGGGCCCAGAAGGTCTTCGAGCGCCCAATCCTGCTTCCCCGCCAAGGAGAACCCGTCGGGAGTTGGTTTCGGGCACCGGAGACCCCTAGCACAGCAGCAGGGCCTAGGGAGCCAGGGGCAGCCCTGCACCGCTTGGCCCTCTGGAGAGCGGAGGGCCGGGGGCAAAAACGGCTTGCGTTGCTTTCCTGAGCCGAGGCGCGTTGGGGCTGTTGTTGGCTGCCCGAGGAGACTTTCCCTTTGCACAATGCAGCCGCCAGAAGGTCGTTTTGGGCCGTCGGTGCGACGGGGCCTCGGCGATGAGCGGCCGAGGTGGCTCAGGGGGCATGGTTGGGGCGTGGGCCCAGAAGGTCTTCGAGCGCCCAATCCTGCTTCCCCGCCAAGGAGAACCCGTGGGGAGTGGGTTTCGGGCACCGGAGACCCCCAGCAAAGCAGCAGGGCCCAGGGAGCCAGGGGCAGCCCTGCCCCGCTTTGCCCTCTGGAGAGCGGAGGGCCGGGGGCGAAAACGGCTTGCGTTGCTTTCCTGAGCCGAGGCGCGTTGGGGCTGTTGTTGGCTGCCCGAGGAGACTTTCCCTTTGCACAATGCAGCTGCCAGAAGCTTGTTTTGGGCCGTCGGTGCGACGGGGCCTCGGCGCTGAGCGGCCGAGCTGGCTCAGGGTGCACGGCTGCGGCCTGGGCGCAGAAGGTCTTCGCGCGCCAAATCCTGCTTCCCCGCCAAGGATAACCCGTGGGGAGTGTGTTTCGGGCATCGGAGACCCCCAGCAAAGCAGCAGGGCCCAGGGAGCCAGGGGCAGCCCTGCCCCGCTTTGCCCTCTGGAGAGCGGAGGGCCAGGGTCGAAAACGGCTTGTGTTGCATTCCTGAGCCGAGGCGCGTTGGGGCTGTTGTTGGCTGCCCGAGGAGACTTTTCCTTTGCACAAGGCAGCTGCCAAAAGCTCGTTTAGGGCCGTCGGTGCAACTGGGCCTCGGCGCTGAGCGGCCGAGCTGGCTCAGGGGGCATGGCTGCGGCCTGGGCGCAGAAGGCCTTCGCGCGCCCAATCCTGCTTCCCCACCAAGGAGAACCCGTCGGGAGTGGGTTTCGGGCACCGGAGTCCCCCAGCACAGCAGCAGGGCCTAGGGAGCCAGGGGCAGCCCTGCACCGCTTGGCCCTCTGGAGAGCGGAGGGCGGGGGGCGAAAACGGCTTGTGTTGCTTTCATGAGCCTAGGCGCATTCGGGCTGTTGTTGGCTGCCCGAGGAGACATTCCCTTTGCAAAATGCAGCCTCCAGAAGCTCGTTTTGGGCCGTCGGTGCGACGGGGCCTCGGCGATGAGCGGCCGAGGTGGCTCAGGGGGCATGGTTGGGGCGTGGGCCCAGAAGGTCTTCGAGCGCCCAATCCTGCTTCCCCGCCAAGGAGAACCCGTCGGGAGTTGGTTTCGGGCACCGGAGACCCCTAGCACAGCAGCAGGGCCTAGGGAGCCAGGGGCAGCCCTGCACCGCTTGGCCCTCTGGAGAGCGGAGGGCCGGGGGCAAAAACGGCTTGCGTTGCTTTCCTGAGCCGAGGCGCGTTGGGGCTGTTGTTGGCTGCCCAAGGAGATTTTCCCTTTGCACAAGGCAGCTGCCAGAAGCTCGTTTTGGGCCGTCGGTGCGACGGGGCCTCGGCGATGAGCGGCCGAGCTGGCTCAGGGGGCATGGTTGGGGCGTGGGCCCAGAAGGTCTTCGAGCGCCCAATCCTGCTTGCCCGCCAAGGAGAACCCGTGGGGAGTGGGTTTCGGGCACCGGAGACCCCCAGCAAAGCAGCAGGGCCCAGGGAGCCAGGGGCAGCCCCGCACCGCTTTGCCCTCTGGAGAGCGGAGGGCCGGGGGCGAAAACGGCTTGCGTTGCTTTCCTGAGCCAAGGCGCGTTGGGGCTGTTGTTGGCTGCCCGAGGAGACTTTTCCTTTGCACAAAGCAGCTACCAGAAGCTCGTTTTGGGCCGTCGGTGCCATGGGGCCTTGGCACTGAGCGGCCGAGCTGGCTCAGAGGGCATGGCTGCGGCCTGGGGCATAAGGCCTTCGCGCGCCCAATCCTGCTTCCCCGCCAAGGAGAACCCGTGGGGAGTGGGTTTCGGGCACCGGAGACCCCCAGCAAGGACACAGGGCCCAGGGAGCCAGGGGCAGCCCCGCCCCGCTTTGCCCTCTGGAGAGCGAAGTGCCGGGGGCGTAAACGGCTTGCGTTGCTTTCATGAGCCTAGGCGCGTTGGGGCTGTTGTTGGCTGCCCGAGGAGACTTTCCCTTTGCAAAATGCAGCCGCCAGAAGCTCGTTTTGGGCCGTCGGTGCGACGGGGCCTCGGCGCTGAGCGGCCGAGCTGGCTCAGGGCGCATGGTTTGGGCGTGGGCCCAGAAGGTCTTCGAGCGCCCAATCCTGCTTCCCCGCCAAGGAGAACCCGTCGGGAGTTGGTTTCGGGCACCGGAGACCCCTAGCACAGCAGCAGGGCCCAGGGAGCCAGGGGCAGCCCTGCACCGCTTGGCCCTCTGGAGAGCGGAGGGCCGGGGGCAAAAACGGCTTGCGTTGCTTTCCTGAGCCGAGGCGCGTTGGGCCTGTTGTTGGCTGCCCGAGGAGACTTTCCCTTTGCACAATGCAGCTGCCAGAAGGTCGTTTTGGGCCGTCGGTGCGACGGGGCCTCGGCGATGAGCGGCCGAGGTGACTCAGGGGGCATGGTTGGGGCGTGGGCCCAGAAGGTCTTCGAGCGCCCAATCCTGCTTCCCCGCCAAGGAGAACCCGTGGGGAGTGGGTTTCGGGCACCGGAGACCCCCAGCAAAGCAGCAGGGCCCAGGGAGCCAGGGGCAGCCCCGCCCCGCTTTGCCCTCTGGAGAGCGGAGGGCCGGGGTCGAAAACGGCTTGGTTTGCTTTCCTGAGCCGAGGCGCGTTGGGGCTGTTGTTGGCTGCCCGAGGAGACTCTCCCTTTGCACAATGCAGCCGCCAGAAGCACCTTTTGGGCCGTCGGTGCGACGGGGCCTCGGCGATGAGCGGCCGAGTTGGTCAGGGGGCATGGTTTGGGCCTGGGCCCAGAAGGTCTTCGAGCGCCCAATCCTGCTTCCCCGCCAAGGAGAACCCGTGGGGAGTTGGTTTCGGGCATCGGAGACCCCTAGCACAGCAGCAGGGCCTAGGGAGCCAGGGGCAGCCCTGCACCGCTTGGCCCTCTGGAGAGCGGAGGGCCGGGGGCAAAAACGGCTTGCGTTGCTTTCCTGAGCCGAGGCGCGTTGGGGCTGTTGTTGGCTGCCCGAGGAGACTTTCCCTTTGCACAATGCAGCTGCCAGAAGCTCGTTTTGGGCCGTCGGTGCGACGGGGCCTCGGAGCAGAGCGGCTGAGCTGGCTCAGGCGGCATGGCTGCGGCCTGGGCGCAGAAGGCCTTCGAGCGCCCAATCCTGCTTCCCCGCCAAGAAGAACCCGTGGGGAGTGGGTTTCGGGCACCGGAGACCCCCAGCAAAGACACAGGGCCCAGGGAGCCAGGGGCAGCTCCGCCCCTCTTTGCCCTTTGGAGAGCGGAGGGCCGGGGGCGAAAACGGCTTGCGTTGCTTTCCTGAGCCGAGGCGCGTTGGGGCTGTTGTTGGCTGCCCGAGGATACTTTCCCTTTGCACAATGCAGCTGCCAGAAGCTCGTTTTGGGCCGTCGGTGCCACGGGGCCTTGGCACTGAGCGGCCGAACTGGCTCAGGGGGCATGGCTGCGGCCTGGGGGCAGAAGGCCTTCGCGCGCCCAATCCTGCTTCCCCGCCAAGGAGAACCCGTGGGGAGTGGGTTTCGGGCACCGGAGACCCCCAGCAAGGACACTGGGCCCAGGGAGCCAGTGGCAGCCCCGCCCCGCTTTGCCCTCTGGAGAGCGGAGGGCCGGGGGCGAAAACGGCTTGCGTTGCTTTCCTGAGCCGAGGCGCGTTGGGGCTGTTGTTGGCTGCCCGAGGAGACTTTCCCTTTGCACAATGCAGCCGCCAGAAGCTCGTTTTGGGCCGTCGGTGCGACGGGGCCTCGGCGCTGAGCGGCCGAACTGCTCAGGGGGCATGGCTGGGGCGTGGGCGTAGAAGGACTTCGCGCGCCCAATCCTGCTTCCCCGCCAAGGAAACCCGTGGGGAGTGTGTTTCGGGCATCGGAGACCCCCAGCAAAGCAGCAGGGCCCAGGGAGCCAGGGGCAGCCCCGCACCGCTTTGCCCTCTGGAGGGCGGAGGGCCGGGGGCGAAAAGGGCTTGCGTTGCTTTCATGAGCCGAGGCGCGTTGGGGCTGTTGTTGGCTGCCGGAGGAGACTTTCCCTTTGCAGAACGCAGCCGCCAGAAGCTCGTTTTGGGCCGTCGGTGCGACGGGCCCTCGGCGATGAGCGGCCGAGTTGGTCAGGGGGCATGGTTTGGGCCTGGGCCCAGAAGGTCTTCGAGCGCCCAATCCTGCTTCCCCGCCAAGGAGAACCCGTGGGGAGTTGGTTTCGGGCATCGGAGACCCCTAGCACAGCAGCAGGGCCTAGGGAGCCAGGGGCAGCCCTGCACCGCTTGGCCCTCTGGAGAGCGGAGGGCCGGGGGCAAAAACGGCTTGCGTTGCTTTCCTGAGCCGAGGCGCGTTGGGGCTGTTGTTGGCTGCCCGAGGAGACTTTCCCTTTGCACAATGCAGCTGCCAGAAGCTCGTTTTGGGCCGTCGGTGCGACGGGGCCTCGGAGCAGAGCGGCTGAGCTGGCTCAGGCGGCATGGCTGCGGCCTGGGCGCAGAAGGCCTTCGAGCGCCCAATCCTGCTTCCCCGCCAAGGAGAACACGTGGCGAGTGGGTTTCGGGCACCGGAGACCCCCAGCAAAGACACAGGGCCCAGGGAGCCAGGGGCAGCTCCGCCCCTCTTTGCCCTTTGGAGAGCGGAGGGCCGGGGGCGAAAACGGCTTGCGTTGCTTTCCTGAGCCGAGGCGCGTTGGGGCTGTTGTTGGCTGCCCGAGGATACTTTCCCTTTGCACAATGCAGCTGCCAGAAGCTCGTTTTGGGCCGTCGGTGCCACGGGGCCTTGGCACTGAGCGGCCGAACTGGCTCAGGGGGCATGGCTGCGGCCTGGGGGCAGAAGGCCTTCGCGCGCCCAATCCTGCTTCCCCGCCAAGGAGAACCCGTGGGGAGTGGGTTTCGGGCACCGGAGACCCCCAGCAAGGACACTGGGCCCAGGGAGCCAGTGGCAGCCCCGCCCCGCTTTGCCCTCTGGAGAGCGGAGGGCCGGGGGCGAAAACGGCTTGCGTTGCTTTCCTGAGCCGAGGCGCGTTGGGGCTGTTGTTGGCTGCCCGAGGAGACTTTCCCTTTGCACAATGCAGCCGCCAGAAGCTCGTTTTGGGCCGTCGGTGCGACGGGGCCTCGGCGCTGAGCGGCCGAACTGCTCAGGGGGCATGGCTGGGGCGTGGGCGTAGAAGGACTTCGCGCGCCCAATCCTGCTTCCCCGCCAAGGAAACCCGTGGGGAGTGTGTTTCGGGCATCGGAGACCCCCAGCAAAGCAGCAGGGCCCAGGGAGCCAGGGGCAGCCCCGCACCGCTTTGCCCTCTGGAGGGCGGAGGGCCGGGGGCGAAAAGGGCTTGCGTTGCTTTCATGAGCCGAGGCGCGTTGGGGCTGTTGTTGGCTGCCGGAGGAGACTTTCCCTTTGCAGAACGCAGCCGCCAGAAGCTCGTTTTGGGCCGTCGGTGCGACGGGCCCTCGGCGATGGGCGGCCGAGGTGGCTCAGGGGGCATGGTTGGGGCGTGGGCCCAGAAGGATTTCGCGCGCCCAATCCTGCTTCCCCGCCAAGGAGAACCCGTGTGGAGGCGGTTTCGGGCACCGGAGAACCCCAGCAAAGACACAGGGCCCAGGGAGCCAGGGGCAGCCCTGCCCCGCTTTGCCCTCTGGAGAGCGGAGGGCCAGGGTCGAAAACGGCTTGCGTTGCATTCCTGAGCCGAGGCGCATTGGGGCTGTTGTTGGCTGCCCGAGGAGACTTTCCCTTTGCACAATGCAGCCGCCAGAAGCACCTTTTGGGCCGTCGGTGCGACGGGGCCTCGGCGATGAGCGGCCGAGGTGGCTCAGGGGGCATGGTTTGGGCCTGGGCCCAGAAGGTCTTTGAGCGCCCAATCCTGCTTCCCCGCCAAGGAGAACCCGTGGGGAGTGGGTTTCGGGCACCGGAGACCCCCAGCAAAGCAGCAGGGCCCAGGGAGCCAGGGGCAGCCCCGCACAGCTTTGCCCTCTGGAGAGAGGAGGGCCGGGACGAAAACGGCTTACGTTGCTTTCCTGAGCCGAGGCGCGTTGGGGCTGTTGTTGGCTGCCCGAGGAGACTTTCCCTTTGCACAAGGCAGCTGCCAGAAGCTCGTTTTGGGCCGTCGGTAGGACGGGGCCTCGGCGCTGAGCGGCCGAGCTGGCTCAGGGTGCATGGCTGCGGCCTGGGCGCAGAAGGTCTTCGCGCGCCCAATCCTGCTTCCCCGCCAAGGAGAACCCGTCGGGAGTGGGTTTCGGGCACCGGAGACCCCCAGCACAGCAGCAGGGCCTAGGGAGCCAGGGGCAGCCCTGCACCGCTTGTCCCTCTGGAGAGCGGAGGGCGGAGGGCGAAAACGGCTTGCGTTGCTTTCCTGAGCCGAGGCGCGTTGGGGCTGTTGTTGGCTGCCCGAGGAGACTTTCCCTTTGCACAATGCAGCCGCCAGAAGCTCGTTTTGGGCCGTCGGTGCGACGGGGCCTCGGCGATGAGCGGCCGAGCTGGCTCAGGGGGCATGGTTGGGGAATGGGCCCAGAATTCCTTCGCGCGCCCAATCCTGCTTCCCCTCCAAGGAGAACCCGTGGGGAGTGGGTTTCGGGAACGGAGACCCCCAGCACAGCAGCAGGGCCTAGGGAGCCAGGGGCAGCCCTGCACCGCTTGGCCCTCTGGAGAGAGGAGGGCCGGGACGAAAACGGCTTACGTTGCTTTCCTGAGCCGAGGCGCGTTGGGGCTGTTGTTGGCTGCCCGAGGAGACTTTCCCTTTGCACAAGGCAGCTGCCAGAAGCTCGTTTTCGGCCGTCGGTGCGACGGGGCCTCGGCGCTGGGCGGCCGAGCTGGCTCAGGGGGCATGGCTGCGGCCTGGGCGCAGAAGTCCTTTGCGCGCCCAATCCTGCTTCCCCGCCAAGGAGAACCCGTGGGGAGTGGGTTTCCGGCACCGGAGACCCCCAGCAAATCAGCAGGGCCCAGGGAGCCAGGGGCAGCCCACCCCACTTTGCCCTCTGGAGAGTGGAGGGCCGGGGGCGAAAACGGCTTGCGTTGCTATCCTGAGCGGAGGCGCGTTGGGGCTGTTGTTGGCTGCCCGAGGAGAATTTCCCTTTGCACAATGCAGCTGCCAGAAGCTCGTTTTGGCCCGTCGGTGCCACGGGGCCTCAGCGCTGAGCGGCCGAGATGGCTCAGGGGGCATGGCTGCGGCCTGGGCGCAGAAGGGCTTCGCGCGCCCAATCCTGCTTCCCAGCCAAGGAGAACCCGTGGGGAGTGGGTTTCGGGCATGGGAGACCCCCAGCAAAGACACAGGGCCCAGGGAGCCAGGGGCAGCCCCGCCCCGCTTTGCCCTCTGGAGAGCAGAGGGCGGGGGACGAAAACGGCTTGCGTTGCTTTCCTGAGCCAAGGCGCGTTGGGGCTGTTGTTGGCTGCCCGAGGAGACTTTCCCTTTGCACAATGCAGCTGCCAGAAGCTCGTTTTGGGCCGTCGGTGCGACGGGGCCTCGGCGCTGAGCGGCCGAGCTGCCTCAGGGGCATGGCTGCGGCCTGGGCGCATAAGGCCTTCGCGCGCCCAATCCTGCTTCCCCGCCAAGGAGAACCCGTCGGGAGTGGGTTTCGGGCACCGGAGACCCCCAGCAAAGCAGCAGGGCCTAGGGAGCCAGGGGCAGCCCTGCACCGCTTGTCCCTCTGGAGAGCGGAGGGCGGAGGGCGAAAACGGCTTGCGTTGCTTTCCTGAGCCGAGGCGCGTTGGGGCTGTTGTTGGCTGCCCGAGGAGACTTTCCCTTTGCACAATGCAGCCGCCAGAAGCTCGTTTTGGGCCGTCGGTGCGACGGGGCCTCGGCGATGAGCGGCCGAGCTGGCTCAGGGGGCATGGTTGGGGAATGGGCCCAGAATTCCTTCGCGCGCCCAATCCTGCTTCCCCTCCAAGGAGAACCCGTGGGGAGTGGGTTTCGGGAACGGAGACCCCCAGCACAGCAGCAGGGCCTAGGGAGCCAGGGGCAGCCCTGCACCGCTTGGCCCTCTGGAGAGAGGAGGGCCGGGACGAAAACGGCTTACGTTGCTTTCCTGAGCCGAGGCGCGTTGGGGCTGTTGTTGGCTGCCCGAGGAGACTTTCCCTTTGCACAAGGCAGCTGCCAGAAGCTCGTTTTCGGCCGTCGGTGCGACGGGGCCTCGGCGCTGGGCGGCCGAGCTGGCTCAGGGGGCATGGCTGCGGCCTGGGCGCAGAAGTCCTTTGCGCGCCCAATCCTGCTTCCCCGCCAAGGAGAACCCGTGGGGAGTGGGTTTCCGGCACCGGAGACCCCCAGCAAATCAGCAGGGCCCAGGGAGCCAGGGGCAGCCCACCCCACTTTGCCCTCTGGAGAGTGGAGGGCCGGGGGCGAAAACGGCTTGCGTTGCTATCCTGAGCGGAGGCGCGTTGGGGCTGTTGTTGGCTGCCCGAGGAGAATTTCCCTTTGCACAATGCAGCTGCCAGAAGCTCGTTTTGGCCCGTCGGTGCCACGGGGCCTCAGCGCTGAGCGGCCGAGATGGCTCAGGGGGCATGGCTGCGGCCTGGGCGCAGAAGGGCTTCGCGCGCCCAATCCTGCTTCCCAGCCAAGGAGAACCCGTGGGGAGTGGGTTTCGGGCATGGGAGACCCCCAGCAAAGACACAGGGCCCAGGGAGCCAGGGGCAGCCCCGCCCCGCTTTGCCCTCTGGAGAGCAGAGGGCGGGGGACGAAAACGGCTTGCGTTGCTTTCCTGAGCCAAGGCGCGTTGGGGCTGTTGTTGGCTGCCCGAGGAGACTTTCCCTTTGCACAATGCAGCTGCCAGAAGCTCGTTTTGGGCCGTCGGTGCGACGGGGCCTCGGCGCTGAGCGGCCGAGCTGCCTCAGGGGCATGGCTGCGGCCTGGGCGCATAAGGCCTTCGCGCGCCCAATCCTGCTTCCCCGCCAAGGAGAACCCGTCGGGAGTGGGTTTCGGGCACCGGAGACCCCCAGCACAGCAGCAGGGCCTAGGGGGCCAGGGGCAGCCCTGCACCGCTTGTCCCTCTGGAGAGCGGAGGGCGGAGGGCGAAAACGGCTTGCGTTGCTTTCCTGAGCCGAGGCGCGTTGGGGCTGTTGTTGGCTGCCCGAGGAGACTTTCCCTTTGCACAATGCAGCCGCCAGAAGCTCGTTTTGGGCCGTCGGTGCGACGGGGCCTCGGCGATGAGCGGCCGAGCTGGCTCAGGGGGCATGGTTGGGGAATGGGCCCAGAATTCCTTCGCGCGCCCAATCCTGCTTCCCCTCCAAGGAGAACCCGTGGGGAGTGGGTTTCGGGAACGGAGACCCCCAGCAAAGCAGCAGGGCCCAGGGAGCCAGGGGCAGCCCCGCCCCGCTTTGCCCTCTGGAGAGCAGAGGGCGGGGGGCGAAAACGGCTTGCGTTGCTTTCCTGAGCCGAGGCGCGTTGGGGCTGTTGTTGGCTGCCCGAGGAGACTTTCCCTTTGCACAATGCAGCTGCCAGAAGCTCGTTTTGGGCCGTCGGTGCCACGGGGCCTCGGCACAGAGCGGCCTTGCTGGCTCAGGGGGCATGGCTGCGGCCTGGGCGCAGAAGGCTTTCGCGCGCCCAATCCTGCTTCCCCGCCAAGGAGAACCCGTCGGGAGTGGTTTTCGGGCACCGGAGACCCCCAGCACAGCAGCAGGGCCTAGGGAGCCAGGGGCAGCCCTGCACCGCTTGGCCCTCTGGAGAGAGGAGGGCCGGGACGAAAACGGCTTACGTTGCTTTCCTGAGCCGAGGCGCGTTGGGGCTGTTGTTGGCTGCCCGAGGAGACTTTCCCTTTGCACAAGGCAGCTGCCAGAAGCTCGTTTTCGGCCGTCGGTGCGACGGGGCCTCGGCGCTGGGCGGCCGAGCTGGCTCAGGGGGCATGGCTGCGGCCTGGGCGCAGAAGTCCTTTGCGCGCCCAATCCTGCTTCCCCGCCAAGGAGAACCCGTGGGGAGTGGGTTTCGGGCACCGGAGACCCCCAGCAAATCAGCAGGGCCCAGGGAGCCAGGGGCAGCCCACCCCACTTTGCCCTCTGGAGAGTGGAGGGCCGGGGGCGAAAACGGCTTGCGTTGCTATCCTGAGCGGAGGCGCGTTGGGGCTGTTGTTGGCTGCCCGAGGAGAATTTCCCTTTGCACAAGGCAGCTGCCAGAAGCTCGTTTTGGCCCGTCGGTGCCACGGGGCCTCAGCGCTGAGCGGCCGAGATGGCTCAGGGGGCATGGCTGCGGCCTGGGCGCAGAAGGGCTTCGCGCGCCCAATCCTGCTTCCCAGCCAAGGAGAACCCGTGGGGAGTGGGTTTCGGGCATGGGAGACCCCCAGCAAAGACACAGGGCCCAGGGAGCCAGGGGCAGCCCCGCCCCGCTTTGCCCTCTGGAGAGCAGAGGGCGGGGGACGAAAACGGCTTGCGTTGCTTTCCTGAGCCAAGGCGCGTTGGGGCTGTTGTTGGCTGCCCGAGGAGACTTTCCCTTTGCACAATGCAGCTGCCAGAAGCTCGTTTTGGGCCGTCGGTGCGACGGGGCCTCGGCACTGAGCGGCCGAGCTGCCTCAGGGGCATGGCTGCGGCCTGGGCGCATAAGGCCTTCGCGCGCCCAATCCTGCTTCCCCGCCAAGGAGAACCCGTCGGGAGTGGGTTTCGGGCACCGGAGACCCCCAGCACAGCAGCAGGGCCTAGGGGGCCAGGGGCAGCCCTGCACCGCTTGTCCCTCTGGAGAGCGGAGGGCGGAGGGCGAAAACGGCTTGCGTTGCTTTCCTGAGCCGAGGCGCGTTGGGGCTGTTGTTGGCTGCCCGAGGAGACTTTCCCTTTGCACAATGCAGCCGCCAGAAGCTCGTTTTGGGCCGTCGGTGCGACGGGGCCTCGGCGATGAGCGGCCGAGCTGGCTCAGGGGGCATGGTTGGGGAATGGGCCCAGAATTCCTTCGCGCGCCCAATCCTGCTTCCCCTCCAAGGAGAACCCGTGGGGAGTGGGTTTCGGGAACGGAGACCCCCAGCAAAGCAGCAGGGCCCAGGGAGCCAGGGGCAGCCCCGCCCCGCTTTGCCCTCTGGAGAGCAGAGGGCGGGGGGCGAAAACGGCTTGCGTTGCTTTCCTGAGCCGAGGCGCGTTGGGGCTGTTGTTGGCTGCCCGAGGAGACTTTCCCTTTGCACAATGCAGCTGCCAGAAGCTCGTTTTGGGCCGTCGGTGCCACGGGGCCTCGGCACAGAGCGGCCTTGCTGGCTCAGGGGGCATGGCTGCGGCCTGGGCGCAGAAGGCTTTCGCGCGCCCAATCCTGCATCCCCGCCAAGGAGAACCCGTCGGGAGTGGTTTTCGGGCACCGGAGACCCCCAGCACAGCAGCAGGGCCTAGGGAGCCAGGGGCAGCCCTGCACCGCTTGGCCCTCTGGAGAGAGGAGGGCCGGGACGAAAACGGCTTACGTTGCTTTCCTGAGCCGAGGCGCGTTGGGGCTGTTGTTGGCTGCCCGAGGAGACTTTCCCTTTGTACAAGGCAGCTGCCAGAAGCTCGTTTTCGGCCGTCGGTGCGACGGGGCCTCGGCGCTGGGCGGCCGAGCTGGCTCAGGGGGCATGGCTGCGGCCTGGGCGCAGAAGTCCTTTGCGCGCCCAATCCTGCTTCCCCGCCAAGGAGAACCCGTGGGGAGTGGGTTTCGGGCACCGGAGACCCCCAGCAAATCAGCAGGGCCCAGGGAGCCAGGGGCAGCCCACCCCACTTTGCCCTCTGGAGAGTGGAGGGCCGGGGGCGAAAACGGCTTGCGTTGCTATCCTGAGCGGAGGCGCGTTGGGGCTGTTGTTGGCTGCCCGAGGAGAATTTCCCTTTGCACAAGGCAGCTGCCAGAAGCTCGTTTTGGCCCGTCGGTGCCACGGGGCCTCAGCGCTGAGCGGCCGAGATGGCTCAGGGGGCATGGCTGCGGCCTGGGCGCAGAAGGGCTTCGCGCGCCCAATCCTGCTTCCCAGCCAAGGAGAACCCGTGGGGAGTGGGTTTCGGGCATGGGAGACCCCCAGCAAAGACACAGGGCCCAGGGAGCCAGGGGCAGCCCCGCCCCGCTTTGCCCTCTGGAGAGCAGAGGGCGGGGGACGAAAACGGCTTGCGTTGCTTTCCTGAGCCAAGGCGCGTTGGGGCTGTTGTTGGCTGCCCGAGGAGACTTTCCCTTTGCACAATGCAGCTGCCAGAAGCTCGTTTTGGGCCGTCGGTGCGACGGGGCCTCGGCGCTGAGCGGCCGAGCTGCCTCAGGGGCATGGCTGCGGCCTGGGCGCATAAGGCCTTCGCGCGCCCAATCCTGCTTCCCCGCCAAGGAGAACCCGTCGGGAGTGGGTTTCGGGCACCGGAGACCCCCAGCACAGCAGCAGGGCCTAGGGGGCCAGGGGCAGCCCTGCACCGCTTGGCCCTCTGGAGAGCGGAGGGCGGGGGGCGAAAACGGCTTGCGTTGCTTTCATGAGCCTAGGCGCATTCGGGCTGTTGTTGGCTGCCCGAGGAGACTTTCCCTTTGCAGAATGCAGCCGCCAGAAGCTCGTTTTGGGCCGTCGGTGCGACGGGGTCTCGGCGATGATAGGCCGAGTTGGCTCAGGGGGCATGGCTGCGGCCTGGGCGCGGAAGGCCTTCGCGCGCCCAATCCTGCTTCCCCGCCAAGAAGAACCCGTGGGGAGTGGGTTTCGGGCACCAGAGACCCCCAGCAAAGACACAGGGCCCAGGGAGCCAGGGGCAGCCCCGCCCCGCTTTGCCCTTTGGAGAGCGGAGGGCCGGGGGCGAATACGGCTTGCGTTGCGTTCCTGAGCCGAGGCGCGTTGGGGCTGTTGTTGGCTGCCCGAGGAGACTTTCCCTTTGCACAATGCAGCTGCCAGAAGCTCGTTTTGGGCCGTCGGTGCCACGGGGCCTTGGCACTGAGCGGCCGAACTGGCTCAGGGGGCATGGCTGCGGCCTGGGGGCAGAAGGCCTTCGCGCGCCCAATCCTGCTTCCCCGCCAAGGAGAACCCGTGGGGAGTGGGTTTCGGGCACCGGAGACCCCCAGCAAGGACACAGGGCCCAGGGAGCCAGGGGCAGCCCCGCCCCGCTTTGCCCTCTGGAGAGCGGAGGGCCGGGGGCGAAAACGGCTTGCGTTGCTTTCCTGAGCCGAGGCGCGTTGGGGCTGTTGATGGCTGCCCGAGGAGACTTTCCCTTTGCACAATGCAGCCGCCAGAAGCTCGTTTTGGGCCGTCGGTGCGACGGGGTCTCGGCGATGATAGGCCGAGGTGGCTCAGGGGGCATGGTTGGGGCGTGGGCCCAGAAGGTCTTCGAGCGCCAAATCCTGCTTCCCCGCCAAGGAGAACACGTGGGGAGTGGGTTTCGGGCACCGGAGACCCCCAGCAAAGCAGCAGGGCCCAGGGAGCCAGGGGCAGCCCCGCCCCGCTTTGCCCTCTGGAGAGAGGAGGGCCGGGGTCGAAAACGGCTTGCGTTGCTTTCCTGAGCCGAGGCGCGTTGGGGCTGTTGTTGGCTGCCCGAGGAGACTTTCCCTTTGCACAATGCAGCCGCCAGAAGCTCGTTTTGGGCCTTCGGTGCGACGGGGCCTCGGCGCTGAGCGGCCGAACTGGCTCAGGGGGCATGGCTGGGGCGTGGGCGTAGAAGGACTTCGCGCGCCCAATCCTGCTTCCCCGCCAAGGAAACCCGTGGGGAGTGTGTTTCGGGCATCGGAGACCCCCAGCAAAGCAGCAGGGACCAGGGAGCCAGGGGCAGCCCCGCCCAGCTTTGCCCTCTGGAGGGCGGAGGGCCGGGGGCGAAAAGGGCTTGCGTTGCTTTCATGAGCCGAGGCGCGTTGGGGCTGTTGTTGGCTGCCCTAGGAGACTTTCCCTTTGCACAATGCAGCTGCCAGAAGCTTGTTTTGGGCCGTCGGTGCGACGGGGCCTCGGCGCTGAGCGGCCGAGCTGGCTCAGGGGGCATGGCTGCGGCCTGGGCGCAGAAGGTCTTCGCGCGCCAAATCCTGCTTCCCCGCCAAGGAGAACCCGTGGGGAGTGGGTTTCGGGCACCGGAGACCCCCAGCAAGGACACAGGGCCCAGGGAGCCAGGGGCAGCCCCGCCCCGCTTTGCCCTCTGGAGAGCGGAGGGCCGGGGGCGAAAACGGCTTGCGTTGCTTTCCTGAGCCGAGGCGCGTTGGGGCTGTTGTTGGCTGCCCGAGGAGACTTTCCCTTTGCACAATGCAGCTGCCAGAAGCTTGTTTTGGGCCGTCGGTGCCACGGGGCCTCGGCGCTGAGCGGCCGAGCTGGCTCAGGGGGCATGGCTGCGGCCTGGGCGCAGAAGGTCTTCGCGCGCCAAATCCTGCTTCCCCGCCAAGGAGAACCCGTGGGGAGTGGGTTTCGGGCACCGGAGACCCCCAGCAAGGACACAGGGCCCAGGGAGCCAGGGGCAGCCCCGCCCCGCTTTGCCCTCTGGAGAGCGGAGGGCCGGGGGCGAAAACGGCTTGCGTTGCTTTCCTGAGCCGAGGCGCGTTGGGGCTGTTGTTGGCTGCCCGAGGAGACTTTCCCTTTGCACAATGCAGCCGCCAGAAGCTCGTTTTGGGCCGTCAGTGCGACGGGGACTCGGGGCTGAGCGGCCGAGCTGGCTCATGGGGCATGGTTGGGGCGTGGGCCCAGAAGGCCTTCGCGCGCCCAATCCTGCTTACCCTCCAAGGAGAACCCGTGGGGAGTGGGTTTCGGGCACCGGAGACCCCCAGCAAAGCAGCAGGGCCCAGGGAGCCCGGGGCAGCCCCGCCCCGCTTTGCCCTCAGGAGAGCGGAGGGCCGGGGGCGAAAACGGCTTGTGTTGCTTTCCTGAGCCGAGGCGCGTTGGGGCTGTTCTTGGCTGCACGAGGAGAGTTTCCCTTTGCACAATGCAGCTGCCAGAAGCTCCTTTTGGGCCGTCGGTGCGACGGGGCCTCGGCGCTGAGCGGCCGAGCTGCCTCAGGGGGCATGGCTGCGGCCTGGGCGCAGAAGGCCTTCGCGCGCCCAATCCTGCTTCCCCGCCACGGAGATCCCGTGGGGAGTGGGTTTCGGGCACCGGAGACCCCCAGCAAAGCAGCAGGGCCCAGGGAGCCAGGGGCAGCCCCGCCCCGCTTTGCCCTCTGGAGAGCAGAGGGCGGGGGGCGAAAACGGCTTGTGTTGCTTTCCTGAGCCGAGGCGCGTTGGGGCTGTTGTTGGCTGCCCGAGGAGACTTTCCCTTTGCACAATGCACCTTCCAGAAGCGCGTTTTCGGCCGACGGTGCCAAGGGGCCTCGGCGCTGAGCGGCCGAGCTCGCTCAGGGGGCATGGCTGCGGCCTGGGCGCAGAAGGCCTTCGCGCGCCCAATCCTGCTTCCCCGCCAAGGATAACCCGTGGGGAGTGTGTTTCGGGCATCGGAGACCCCCAGCAAAGCAGCAGGGCCCAGGGAGCCAGGGGCAGCCCCGCCCCGCTTTGCCCTCTGGAGAGCGGAGGGCCGGGGGCGAAAACGGCTTGCGTTGCTTTCCTGAGCCGAGGCGCGTTGGGGCTGTTGTTGGCTGCCCGAGGATACTTTCCCTTTGCACAATGCAGCTGCCAGAAGCTTGTTTTGGGCCGTCGGTGCGACGGGGCCTCGGCGCTGAACGGCCGAGCTGGCTCAGGGGGCATGGCTGCGGCCTGGGCGCAGAAGGTCTTCGTGCGCCAAATCCTGCTTCCCCGCCAAGGAGAACCCGTGGGGAGTGGGTTTCGGGCACCGGAGACCCCCAGCAAGGACACAGGGCCCAGGGAGCCAGGGGCAGCCCCGCCCCGCTTTGCCTTCTGGAGAGCGGAGGGCCGGGGGCGAAAACGGCTTGCGTTGCTTTCCTGAGCCGAGGCGCGTTGGGGCTGTTGTTGGCTGCCCGAGGAGACTTTCCCTTTGCACAATGCAGCTGCCAGAAGCTCCTTTTGGGCCGTTGGTGCGACGGGGCCTCGGCGCTGAGCGGCCGAGATGGCTCAGGCAGCATGGCTGCGGCCTGGGCGCAGAAGGCCTTCGCGCGCCCAATCCTGCTTCCCCGCCACGGAGATCCCGTGGGGAGTGGGTTTCGGGCACCGGAGACCCCCAGCAAAGCAGCAGGGCCCAGGGAGCCAGGGGCAGCCCCGCCCCGCTTTGCCCTCTGGAGAGCAGAGGGCGGGGGGCGAAAACGGCTTGCGTTGCTTTCCTGAGCCGAGGCGCGTTGGGGCTGTTGTTGGCTGCCCGAGGAGACTTTCCCTTTGCACAATGCACCTTCCAGAAGCGCGTTTTCGGCCGACGGTGCCAAGGGGCCTCGGCGCTGAGCGGCCGAGCTCGCTCAGGGGGCATGGCTGCGGCCTGGGCGCAGAAGGCCTTCACGCGCCCAATCCTGCTTCCCCGCCAAGGAGAACCCGTCGGGAGTGGGTTTCGGGCACCGGAGACCCCCAGCACAGCAGCAGGGCCTAGGGAGCCAGGGGCAGCCCTGCACCGCTTGGCCCTCTGGAGAGCGGAGGGCCGGGGGCGAAAACGGCTTGCGTTGCTTTCCTGAGCCGAGGCGCGTTGGGGCTGTTGTTGGCTGCCCGAGGAGACTTTCCCTTTGCACAATGCAGCTGCCAGAAGCTCGTTTTGGGCCGTCGGTGCGACGGTGCCTCGGCGCTGAGTGGCCGAGCTGCCTCAGGGGCATGGCTGCGGCCTGGGCGCATAATGCCTGCGCGCGCCCAATCCTGCTTCCCCGCCAAGGAGAACCCGTCGGGAGTGGGTTTCGGGCACCGGAGACCCCCAGCACAGCAGCAGGGCCTAGGGGGCCAGGGGCAGCCCTGCACCGCTTGGCCCTCTGGAGAGCGGAGGGCCGGGGGCGAAAACGGCTTGCGTTGCTTTCATGAGCCTAGGCGCATTCGGGCTGTTGTTGGCTGCCCGAGGAGACTTTCCCTTTGCAGAATGCAGCCGCCAGAAGCTCGTTTTGGGCCGTCGGTGCGACGGGGTCTCGGCGATGATAGGCCGAGGTGGCTCAGGGGGCATGGTTGGGGCGTGGGCCCAGAAGGTCTTCGAGCGCCCAATCCTGCTTCCCCGCCAAGGAGAACCCGTGGGGAGTGGGTTTCGAACACCGGAGACCCCCAGCAAAGCAGCAGGGCCCAGGGAGCCAGGGGCAGCCCCGCCCCGCTTTGCCCTCTGGAGAGCGGAGGGCCGGGGGCGAAAACGGCTTGCATTGCTTTCCTGAGCCGAGGCGCGTTGGGGCTGTTGTTGGCTGCCCGAGGAGACTTTCCCTTTGCACAATGCAGCCGCCAGAAGCTCGTTTTGGGCCGTCGGTGCGACGGGGCCTCGGCGATGAGCGGCCGAGCTGGCTCAGGCGGCATGGCTGCGGCCTGGGCGCGGAAGGCCTTCGCGCGCCCAATCCTGCTTCCCCGCCAAGAAGAACCCGTGGGGAGTGGGTTTCGGGCACCAGAGACCCCCAGCAAAGACACAGGGCCCAGGGAGCCAGGGGCAGCCCCGCCCCGCTTTGCCCTTTGGAGAGCGGAGGGCCGGGGGCGAATACGGATTGCGTTGCGTTCCTGAGCCGAGGCGCGTTGGGGCTGTTGTTGGCTGCCCGAGGAGACTTTCCCTTTGCACAATGCAGCTGCCAGAAGCTCGTTTTGGGCCGTCGGTGCCACGGGGCCTTGGCACTGAGCGGCCGAACTGGCTCAGGGTGCATGGCTGCGGCCTGGGGGCAGAAGGCCTTCGCGCGCCCAATACTGCTTCCCCGCCAAGGAGAACCCGTGGGGAGTGGGTTTCGGGCACCGGAGACCCCCAGCAAGGACACAGGGCCCAGGGAGCCAGGGGCAGCCCCGCCCCGCTTTGCCCTCTGGAGAGCAGAGGGCCGGGGGCGAAAACGGCTTGCGTTGCTTTCCTGAGCCGAGGCGCGTTGGGGCTGTTGTTGGCTGCCCGAGGAGACTTTCCCTTTGCACAATGCAGCCGCCAGAAGCTCGTTTTGGGCCGTCGGTGCGACGGGGTCTCGGCGATGATAGGCCGAGGTGGCTCAGGGGGCATGGTTGGGGCGTGGGCCCAGAAGGTCTTCGAGCGCCCAATCCTGCTTCCCCGCCAAGGAGAACCCGTGGGGAGTGGGTTTCGGGCACCGGAGACCCCCAGCAAAGCAGCAGGGCCCAGGGAGCCAGGGGCAGCCCCGCCCCGCTTTGCCCTCTGGAGAGCGGAGGGCCGGGGTCGAAAACGGCTTGCGTTGCTTTCCTGAGCCGAGGCGCGTTGGGGCTGTTGTTGGCTGCCCGAGGAGACTTTCCCTTTGCACAATGCAGCCGCCAGAAGCTCGTTTTGGGCCTTCGGTGCGACGGGGCCTCGGCGCTGAGCGGCCGAACTGGCTCAGGGGGCATGGCTGGGGCGTGGGCGTAGAAGGACTTCGCGCGCCCAATCCTGCTTCCCCGCCAAGGAAACCCGTGGGGAGTGTGTTTCGGGCATCGGAGACCCCCAGCAAAGCAGCAGGGACCAGGGAGCCAGGGGCAGCCCCGCCCCGCTTTGCCCTCTGGAGGGCGGAGGGCCGGGGGCGAAAAGGGCTTGCGTTGCTTTCATGAGCCGAGGCGCGTTGGGGCTGTTGTTGGCTGCCCGAGGATACTTTCCCTTTGCACAATGCAGCTGCCAGAAGCTTGTTTTGGGCCGTGGGTGCGACGGGGCCTCGGCGCTGAGCGGCCGAGCTGGCTCAGGGGGCATGGCTGCGGCCTGGGCGCAGAAGGTCTTCAAGCGCCAAATCCGGCTTCCCCGCCAAGGAGAACCCGTGGGGAGTGGGTTTCGGGCACCGGAGACCCCCAGCAAAGCAGCAGGGCCCAGGGAGCCCGGGGCAGCCCCGCCCCGCTTTGCCCTCAGGAGAGCGGAGGGCCGGGGGCGAAAACGGCTTGCGTTGCTTTCCTGAGCCGAGGCGCGTTGGGGCTGTTCTTGGCTGCACGAGGAGAGTTTCCCTTTGCACAATGCACCTTCCAGAAGCGCGTTTTCGGCCGACGGTGCCAAGGGGCCTCGGCGCAGAGCGGCCGAGCTCGCTCAGGGGGCATGGCTGCGGCCTGGGCGCAGAAGGCCTTCGCGCGCCCAATCCTGCTTCCCCGCCAAGGAGAACCCGTCGGGAGTGGGTTTCGGGCACCGGAGACCCCCAGCACAGCAGCAGGGCCTAGGGAGCCAGGGGCAGCCCTGCACCGCTTGGCCCTCTGGAGAGCGGAGGGCCGGGGGCGAAAACGGCTTGCGTTGCTTTCCTGAGCCAAGGCGCGTTGGGGCTGTTGTTGGCTGCCCGAGGAGACTTTCCCTTTGCACAATGCAGCCGCCAGAAGCTCGTTTTGGGCCGTCGGTGCGACGGGGCCTCGGCTATGAGCGGCCGAGCTGGCTCAGGGGCCATGGTTGGGGCGTGGGCCCAGAATTCCTTCGCGCGCCCAATCCTGCTTCCCCTCCAAGGAGAACCCGTGGGGAGTGGGTTTCGAGCACCGGAGAACCCCAGCAAAGACACAGGGCCCAGGGAGCCAGGGGCAGCCCTGCCCCGCTTTGCCCTCTGGAGAGCGGAGGCCCGGGTGCGAAAACGGCTTGCGTTGCTTTCTTAAGCCGAGGCGCGTTGGGGCTGTTGTTGGATGCCCGAGGAGACTTTCCCTTTGCACAAGGCAGCTGCCAAAAGCTCGTTTAGGGCCGTCGGTGCAACGGGGCCTCGGCGCTGAGCGGCTGAGCTGGCTCAGGGGGCATGGCTGCGGCCTGGGCGCAGAAGGCCTTCGCGCGCCCAATCCTGCTTCCCCACCAAGTAGAACCCGTCGGGAGTGGGTTTCGGGCACCGGAGACCCCCAGCACAGCAGCAGGGCCCAGGGAGCCAGGGGCAGCCCTGCACCGCTTGGCCCTCTGGAGAGCGGAGGGCGGGGGGCGAAAACGGCTTGTGTTGCTTTCATGAGCCTAGGCGCATTCGGGCTGTTGTTGGCTGCACGAGGAGACATTCCCTTTGCAAAATGCAGCCTCCAGAAGCTCGTTTTGGGCCGTCGGTGCGACGGGGCCTCGGCGATGAGCGGCCGAGGTGGCTCAGGAGGCATGGTTGGGGCGTGGGCCCAGAAGGTCTTCGAGCGCCCAATCCTGCTTCCCCGCCAAGGAGAACCCGTGGGGAGTGGGTTTCGGGCACCGGAGACCCCCAGCAAAGCAGCAGGTCCCAGGGAGCCAGGGGCAGCCCCGCACCGCTTTGCCCTCTGGATAGCGGAGGGCCGGGGGCGAAAACGGCTTGCGTTGCTTTCCTGAGCCAAGGCGCGTTGGGGCTGTTGTTGGCTGCCCGAGGAGACTTTTCCTTTGCACAATGCAGCTGCCAGAAGCTCGTTTTGGGCCGTCGGTGCCACGGGGCCTTGGCACAGAGCGGCCTTGCTGGCTCAGGGGGCATGGCTGCGGCCTGGGCGCAGAGGGCCTTCGCGCGCCCAATCCTGCTTCCCCGCCAAGGAGAACCCGTGGGGAGTGGGTTTCGGGCACCGGAGAACACCAGCAAAGACACAGGGCCCAGGGAGCCAGGGGCCGCCCTGCCCCGCTTTGGCCTCTGGAGAGCGGAGGGCCAGGTTCGAAAACGGCTTGCGTTGCATTCCTGAGCCGAGGCGCGTTGGGGCTGTTGTTGGCTGCCCAAGGAGAATTTCCCTTTACACAATGCAGCTGCCAGAAGCTTGTTTTGGGCCGTCGGTGCGACGGGGCCTCGGCGCTGAGCGGCCGAGCTGGCTCAGGGTGCATGACTGCGGCCTGGGCGCAGAAGGTCTTCGCGCGCCAAATCCTGCTTCCCCGCCAAGGAGAATCCGTGGGGAGTGGGTTTCGGGCACCGGAGACCCCCAGCACAGCAGCAGGGCCTAGGGAGCCAGGGGCAGCCCTGCACCGCTTGGCCCTCTGGAGAGGGGACGGCTGGGGGCGAAAACGGCTTGTGTTGCTTTCATGAGCCTAGGCGCATTCGGGCTGTTGTTGGCTGCCCGAGGAGACTTTCCCTTTGCAAAATGCAGCCGCCAGAAGCTCGTTTTGGGCCGTCGGTGCGACGGGGCCTCGGCGCTGAGCGGCCGAGCTGGCTCAGGGCGCATGGTTTGGGCGTGGGCCCAGAAGGTCTTCGAGCGCCCAATCCTGCTTCCCCGCCAAGGAGAACCCATCGGGAGTTGGTTTCGGGCACCGGAGACCCCTAGCACAGCAGCAGGGCCTAGGGAGCCAGGGGCAGCCCTGCACCGCTTGGCCCTCTGGAGAGCGGAGGGCCGGGGGCAAAAACGGCTTGTGTTGCTTTCCTGAGCCGAGGCGCGTTGGGGCTGTTGTTGGCTGCCCGAGGAGACTTTCCCTTTGCACAATGCAGCCGCCAGAAGCTCGTTTTGGGCCGTCGGTGCCACGGGGACTCGGCGATGAGTGGCCGAGGTGGCTCAGGGGGCATGGTTGGGGCGTGGGCCCAGAAGGTCTTCGAGCGCCCAATCCTGCTTCCCCGCCAAGGAGAACCCGTCGGGAGTTGGTTTCGGGCACCGGAGACCCCTAGCACAGCAGCAGGGCCTAGGGAGCCAGGGGCAGCCCTGCACCGCTTGGCCCTCTGGAGAGCGGAGGGCCGGGGGCAAAAACGGCTTGCGTTGCTTTCCTGAGCCGAGGCGCGTTGGGGCTGTTGTTGGCTGCCCGAGGAGACTTTCCCTTTGCACAATGCAGCCGCCAGAAGCTCGTTTTGGGCCGTCGGTGCGACGGGGCCTCGGCGATGAGCGGCCGAGCTGGCTCAGGGGGCATGGTTGGGGCCTGGGCCCAGAAGGTCTTCGAGCGCCCAATCCTGCTTCCCCGCCAAGGAGAACCCGTGGGGAGTGGGTTTCGGGCACCGGAGACCCCCAGCAAAGCAGCAGGGCCCAGGGAGCCAGGGGCAGCCCCGCCCCGCTTTGCCCTCTGGAGAGCGGAGGGCCGGGGGCGAAAACGGCTTGCGTTGCTTTCCTGAGCCGAGGCGCGTTGGGGCTGTTGTTGGCTGCCCGAGGAGACATTCCCTTTGCACAATGCAGCTGCCAGAAGCTCGTTTTGGGCCGTCGGTGCCACGGGGCCTCGGCACAGAGCGGCCGTGCTGGCTCAGGGGGCATGGCTGCGGCCTGGGCGCAGAAGGTCTTCGCGCGCCCAATCCTTCTTCCCCGCTAAGGAGAACCCGTGGGGAGTGGGTTTTGGGCACCGGAGACCCCCAGCAAAGCAGCAGGGCCCAGGGATCCCGGGGCAGCCCCGCCCCGCTTTGCCCTCTGGAGAGCGGAGGGCCGGGGGCGAAAACGGCTTGCGTTGCTTTCCTGAGCCGAGACGCGTTGGAGCTGTTGTTGGCTGTCCGAGGAGTCTTTCCTTTTGCACAATGCAGCCGCCAGAAGCTCGTTTTGGGCCGTAGGTGCGACGGGGCCTCGGCGCTGAGCGGCCGAACTGTCTCAGGGGGCATGGCTGGGGCGTGGGCGTAGAAGGCTTTCGCGCGCCCAATCCTTCTTCCCCGCCAAGGATAACCCGTGGGGAGTGTGTTTCGGGCATCGGAGACCCCCAGCAATGCAGCAGGGCCCAGGGAGCCAGGGGCAGCCCCGCCCCGCTTTGCCCTCTGGAGAGCGGAGGGCCGGGGGCGAAAACGGCTTGCGTTGCTTTCCTGAGACGAGGCGCGTTGGGGCTGTTGTTGGCTGCCGGAGGAGACTTTCCCTTTGCAGAATGCAGCCGCCAGAAGCTCGTTTTGGGCCGTCGGTGCGACGGGCCCTCGGCGATGGGCGGCCGAGGTGGCTCAGGTGGCATGGTTGGGGCGTGGGCCCAGAAGGATTTCGCGCGCCCAATCCTGCTTCCCCGCCAAGGAGATCCCGTGGGGAGTTGGTTTCGGGCACCGGAGACCCCCAGCACAGCAGCAGGGCCTAGGGAGCCAGGGGCAGCCCTGCACCGCTTGGCCCTCTGGAGAGCGGAGGCCCGGGGGCAAAAACGGCTTGCGTTGCTTTCCTGAGCCGAGGCGCGTTGGGGCTGTTGTTGGCTGCCCGAGGAGACTTTCCCTTTGCACAATGCAGCTACCAGAAGCTCGTTTTGGGCCGTCGGTGCGACTGGGCCTCGGCGCAGAGCGGCCGAGCTGGCTCAGGCGGCATGGCTGCAGCCTGGGCGCAGAATTCCTTCGCGCGCCCAATCCTGCTTCCCCGACAAGAAGAACCCGTGGGGAGTGGGTTTCGGGCACCGGAGACCCCCAGCAAAGACACAGGGCCCAGGGAGCCAGGGGCAGCTCCGCCCCTCTTTGCCCATTGGAAAGCGGAGGGCCAGGGGCGAAAACGGCTTGCGTTACTTTCCTGAGCCGAGGCGCGTTGGGGCTGTTGTTGGCTGCCCGAGGAGACTTTCCCTTTGCACAATGCAGCCGCCAGAAGCTCGTTTGGGCCGTCAGTGCGACGGGGCCTCGGCACTGATCGGCCGAACTGGCTCAGGGGGCATGGCTGCGGCCTGGGCGCAGAAGGCCTTCGCGCGCCCAATCCTGCATCCCCGCCAAGGAGAACCCGTGGGGAGTGGGTTTCGGGCACCGGAGAACCCCAGCAAAGACACAGGGCCCAGGGAGCCAGGGGCAGCCCTGCCCCGCTTTGCCTTCTGGAGAGCGGAGGGCCAGGTTCGAAAACGGCTTGCGTTGCATTCCTGAGCCGAGGCGCGTTGGGGCTGTTGTTGGCTGCCCGAGGAGACTTTCCCTTTGCACAATGCAGCTGCCAGAAGCTTGTTTTGGGCCGTCGGTGTGACGGGGCCTCGGCGCTGAGCGGCCGAGCTGGCTCAGGGTGCATGGCTGCGGCCTGGGCGCAGAAGGCCTTCGCGCCCCCAATCCTGCTTCCCCGCCAAGGAGATCCCGTGGGGAGTTGGTTTCGTGCACCGGAGACCCCCAGCACAGCAGCAGGGCCTAGGGAGCCAGGGGCAGCCCTGCACCGCTTGGCCCTCTGGAGAGCGGAGGCCCGGGGGCAAAAACGGCTTGCGTTGCTTTCCTGAGCCGAGGCGCGTTGGGGCTGTTGTTGGCTGCCCGAGGAGACTTTCCCTTTGCACAATGCAGCTACCAGAAGCTCGTTTTGGGCCGTCGGTGCGACGGGGCCTCGGCGCAGAGCGGCCGAGCTGGCTCAGGCGGCATGGCTGCAGCCTGGGCGCAGAATTCCTTCGCGCGCCCAATCCTGCTTCCCCGACAAGAAGAACCCGTGGGGAGTGGGTTTCGGGCACCGGAGACCCCCAGCAAAGACACAGGGCCCAGGGAGCCAGGGGCAGCTCCGCCCCTCTTTGCCCATTGTAAAGCGGAGGGCCGGGGGCGAAAACGGCTTGCGTTGCTTTCCTGAGCCGAGGCGCGTTGGGGCTGTTGTTTGCTGCCCGAGTAGACTTTCCCTTTGCACAATGCAACAGCCAGAAGCTCGTTTTAGGCCGTTGGTGCGACGGGGCCTCGGCGCAGAGCGGCCGAGCTGGCTCAGGCGGCATGGCTGCGGCCTGGGCGCGGAAGGCCTTCGCGCGCCCAATCCTGCTTCCCCGCCAAGAGGAACCCGTGGGGAGTGGGTTTCGGGCACCATAGACCCCCAGCAAAGACACAGGGCCCAGGGAGCCAGGGGCAGCCCCGCCCCTCTTTGCCCTTTGGAGAGCGGAGGGCCGGGGGCGAATAAGGCTTGCGTTGCTTTCCTGAGCTGAGGCGCCTTGGGGCTGTTGTTGGCTGCACGAGGAGACTTTCCCTTTGCACAATGCAGCTGCCAGAAGCTTGTTTTGGGCCGTCGGTGCGACAGGGCCTCGGCGCTGAGCGGCCGAGCTGGCTCAGGGTGCATGGCGGCGGCCTGGGCGCAGAAGGTCTTCGCGCGCCAAATCCTGCTTTCCCGCCAAGGATAACCCGTGGGGAGTGTGTTTCGGGCATCGGAGACCCCCAGCAAAGCAGCAGAGCCCAGGGAGCCAGGGGCAGCCCCGCCCCGCTTTGCCCTCTGGAGAGCGGAGGGCCGGGGGCGAAAACGGCTTGCGTTGCATTCCTGAGCCGAGGCGCGTTGGGGCTGTTGTTGGCTGCCCGAGGAGACTTTCCCTTTGCACAATGCAGCCGCCAGAAGCACCTTTTGGGCCTTCGGTGCGACGGGGCCTCGGCGATGAGCGGCCGAGGTGGCTCAGGGGGCATGGTTTGGGCCTGGGCCCAGAAGGTCTTCGAGCGCCCAATCCTGCTTCCCTGCCAAGGAGAACCCGTCGGGAGTTGGTTTCGGGCACCGGAGACCCCCAGCAAAGCAGCAGGGCCCAGGGAGCCCGGGGCAGCCCCGCCCCGCTTTGCCCTCTGGAGAGCGGAGGGCCGGGGGCGAAAATGGCTTGCGTTGCTTTCCTGAGCCGAGGCGCGTTGGGGCTGTTCTTGGCTGCACGAGGAGAGTTTCCCTTTGCACAATGCAGCTGCCAGAAGCGCGTTTTCGGCCGACGGTGCCACGGGGCCTCGGCGCTGAGCGGCCGAGCTGCCTCAGGGGGCATGGCTGCGGCCTGGGCGCAGAAGGCCTTCGCGCGCCCAATCCTGCTTCCCCTCCAAGGAGAACCCGTGGGGAGTGGGTTTCGGGCACCGGAGACCCCCAGCAATGCAGCAGGGCCCAGGGAGCCAGGGGCAGCCCCGCCCCGCTTTGCCCTCTAGAGAGCAGAGGGCGGGGGGCGAAAACGGCTTGCATTGCTTTCCTGAGCCGAGGCGCGTTGGGGCTGTTGTTGGCTTCCCGAGGAGACTTTCCCTTTGCACAATGCACCTTCCAGAAGCGCGTTTTCGGCCGACGGTGCCACGGGGCCTCGGCGCTGAGCGGCCGAGCTGGCTCAGGGGGCATGGCTGCGGCCTGGGCGCAGAAGGCCTTCGCGCGCCCAATCCTGCTTCCCCGCCAAGGAGAACCCGTCGGGAGTGGGTTTCGTGCACCGGAGACCCCCAGCACAGCAGCAGGGCCTAGGGAGCCAGGGGCAGCCCTGCACCGCTTGGCCCTCTGGAGAGCGGAGGGCCGGGGGCGAAAACGGCTTGCGTTGCTTTCCTGAGCCGAGGCGCGTTGGGGCTGTTGTTGGCTGCCCGAGGAGACTTTCCCTTTGCACAATGCAGCCGCCAGAAGCTCGTTTTGGGCCGTCGGTGCGACGGGGCCTCGGCGATGAGCGGCCGAGCAGGCTCAGGCGGCATGGCTGCGGCCTGGGCGCAGAAGGCCTTCGCGCGCCCAATCCTGCTTCCCCGCCAAGGAGAACCCGTCGGGAGTGGGTTTCGGGCACCGGAGACCCCCAGCACAGCAGCAGGGCCTAGGGAGCCAGGGGCAGCCCTGCACCGCTTGGCCCTCTGGAGAGCGGAGGGCCGGGGGCGAAAACGGCTTGCGTTGCTTTCCTGAGCCGAGGCGCGTTGGGGCTGTTGTTGGCTGCCCGAGGAGACTTTCCCTTTGCACAATGCAGCCGCCAGAAGCTCGTTTTGGGCCGTCGGTGCGACGGGGCCTCGGCGATGAGCGGCCGAGCTGGCTCAGGGGGCATGGTTGGGGCGTGGGCCCAGAATTCCTTCGCGCGCCCAATCCTGCTTCCCCTCCAAGGAGAACCCGTGGGGAGTGGGTTTCGAGCACCGGAGAACCCCAGCAAAGACACAGGGCCCAGGGAGCCAGGGGCAGCCCTGCCCCGCTTTGCCCTCTGGAGAGTGGAGGGCCGGGGGCGAAAACGGCTTGCGTTGCTTTCCTGAGCCGAGGCGCGTTGGGGCTGTTGTTGGATGCCCGAGGAGACTTTCCCTTTGCACAAGGCAGCTGCCAAAAGCTCGTTTAGGGCCGTCGGTGAAACGGGGCCTCGGCGCTGAGCGGCTGAGCTGGCTCAGGGGGCATGGCTGCGGCCTGGGCGCAGAAGGCCTTCGCGCGCCCAATCCTGCTTCCCCACCAAGGAGAACCCGTCGGGAGTGGGTTTCGGGCACCGGAGACCCCCAGCACAGCAGCAGGGCCCAGGGAGCCAGGGGCAGCCCTGCACCGCTTGGCCCTCTGTAGAGCGGAGGGCGGGGGGCGAAAACGGCTTGTGTTGCTTTCATGAGCCTAGGCGCATTCGGGCTGTTGTTGGCTGCCCGAGGAGACATTCCCTTTGCAAAATGCAGCCTCCAGAAGCTCGTTTTGGGCCGTCGGTGCGACGGGGCCTCGGCGATGAGCGGCCGAGGTGGCTCAGGAGGCATGGTTGGGGCGTGGGCCCAGAAGGTCTTCGAGCGCCCAATCCTGCTTCCCCGCCAAGGAGAACCCGTGGGGAGTGGGTTTCGGGCACCGGAGACCCCCAGCAAAGCAGCAGGGCCCAGGGAGCCAGGGGCAGCCCCGCACCGCTTTGCCCTCTGGAGAGCGGAGGGCCGGGGGCGAAAACGGCTTGCGTTGCTTTCCTGAGCCAAGGCGCGTTGGGGCTGTTGTTGGCTGCCCGAGGAGACTTTTCCTTTGCACAATGCAGCTGCCAGAAGCTCGTTTTGGGCCGTCGGTGCCACGGGGCCTTGGCACTGAGCGGCCGAACTGGCTCAGAGGGCATGGCTGCGGCCTGGGGGAATAAGGCCTTCGCGCGCCCAATCCTGCTTCCCCGCTAAGGAGAACCCGTGGGGAGTGGGTTTCGGGCACCGGAGACCCCCAGCAAGGACACAGGGCCCAGGGAGCCAGGGGCAGCCCCGCCCCGCTTTGCCCTCTGGAGAGCGAAGGGCCGGGGGCGTAAACGGCTTGCGTTGCTTTCATGAGCCTAGGCGCGTTGGGGCTGTTGTTGGCTGCCCGAAGAGACTTTCCCTTTGCACAATGCAGCCGCCAGAAGCTCGTTTTGGGCCGTCGGTGCGACGGGGACTCAGCGCTGAGCGGCCGAGCTGGCTCATGGGGCATGGTTGGGGAGTGGGCCCAGAAGGCCTTCGCGCGCCCAATTCTGCTTACCCTCCAAGGAGAACCCGTGGGGAGTGGGTTTCGGGCACCGGAGACCCCCAGCAAAGCAGCAGGGCCCAGGGAGCCCGGGGCAGCCCCGCCCCGCTTTGCCCTCTGGAGAGCGGAGGGCCGGGGGCGAAAATGGCTTGCGTTGCTTTCCTGAGCCGAGGCGCGTTGGGGCTGTTCTTGGCTGCACGAGGAGAGTTTCCCTTTGCACAATGCAGCTGCCAGAAGCGCGTTTTCGGCCGACGGTGCCACGGGGCCTCGGCGCTGAGCGGCCGAGCTGCCTCAGGGGGCATGGCTGCGGCCTGGGCGCAGAAGGCCTTCGCGCGCCCAATCCTGCTTCCCCGCCACGGAGATCCCGTGGGGAGTGGGTTTCGGGCACCGGAGACCCCCAGCAATGCAGCAGGGCCCAGGGAGCCAGGGGCAGCCCCGCCCCGCTTTGCCCTCTAGAGAGCAGAGGGCGGGGGGCGAAAACGGCTTGCATTGCTTTCCTGAGCCGAGGCGCGTTGGGGCTGTTGTTGGCTGCCCGAGGAGACTTTCCCTTTGCACAATGCACCTTCCAGAAGCGCGTTTTCGGCCGACGGTGCCACGGGGCCTCGGCGCTGAGCGGCCGAGCTGGCTCAGGGGGCATGGCTGCGGCCTGGGCGCAGAAGGCCTTCGCGCGCCCAATTCTGCTTCCCCGCCAAGGAGAACCCGTCGGGAGTGGGTTTCGTGCACCGGAGACCCCCAGCACAGCAGCAGGGACTAGGGAGCCAGGGGCAGCCCTGCACCGCTTGGCCCTCTGGAGAGCGGAGGGCCGGGGGCGAAAACGGCTTGCGTTGCTTTCCTGAGCCGAGGCGCGTTGGGGCTGTTGTTGGCTGCCCGAGGAGACTTTCCCTTTGCACAATGCAGCCGCCAGAAGCTCGTTTTGGGCCGTCGGTGCGACGGGGCCTCGGCGATGAGCGGCCGAGCAGGCTCAGGCGGCATGGCTGCGGCCTGGGCGCAGAAGGCCTTCGCGCGCCCAATCCTGCTTCCCCGCCAAGGAGAACCCGTCGGGAGTGGGTTTCGGGCATCGGAGACCCCCAGCACAGCAGCAGGGCCTAGGGAGCCAGGGGCAGCCCTGCACCGCTTGGCCCTCTGGAGAGCGGAGGGCGGGGGGCGAAAACGGCTTGTGTTGCTTTCATGAGCCTAGGCGCATTCGGGCTGTTGTTGGCTGCCCGAGGAGACATTCCCTTTGCAAAATGCAGCCTCCAGAAGCTCGTTTTGGGCCGTCGGTGCGACGGGGCCTCGGCGATGAGCGGCCGAGGTGGCTCAGGAGGCATGGTTGGGGCGTGGGCCCAGAAGGTCTTCGAGCGCCCAATCCTGCTTCCCCGACAAGGAGAACCCGTGGGGAGTGGGTTTCGGGCACCGGAGATCCCCAGCAAAGCAGCAGGGCCCAGGGAGCCAGGGGCAGCCCCGCACCGCTTTGCCCTCTGGAGAGCGGAGGCCCGGGGGCGAAAACGGCTTGCGTTGCTTTCCTGAGCCGAGGCGCGTTGGGGCTGTTGTTGGCTGCCCGAGGAGACTTTCCCTTTGCACAATGCAGCTGCCAGAAGCTCGTTTTGGGCCGTCGGTGCGACGGGGCCTCGGCGATGAGCGGCCGAGCAGGCTCAGGCGGCATGGCTGCGGCCTGGGCGCGGAAGGCCTTCGCGCGCCCAATCCTGCTTCCCCGCCAAGAAGAACCCGTGGGGAGTGGGTTTCGGGCACCAGAGACCCCCAGCAAAGACACAGGGCCCAGGGAGCCAGGGGCAGCCCCGCCCCTCTTTGCCTTTTGGAGAGCGGAGGGCCAGGGGCGAATACGGCTTGCGTTGCTTTCCTGAGCCGAGGCGCGTTGGGGCTGTTGTTGGCTGCCCGAGGAGACTTTCCCTTTGCACAATGCAGCTTCCAGAAGCTCGTTTTGGGCCGTCAGTGCCACGGGGCCTTGGCACTGGGGGGCCGAACTGGCTCAGGGGGCATGGCTGCGGCCTGGGGGCAGAAGGCCTTCGCGCGCCCAATCCTGCTTCCCCGCCAAGGAGAACCCGTGGGGAGTGGGTTTCGGGCACCGGAGACCCCCAGCAAGGACACAGGGCCCAGGGAGCCAGGGGCAGCCCCGCCCCGCTTTCCCCTCTGGAGAGCGGAGGGCCGGGGGCGAAAACGGCTTGCGTTGCTTTCCTGAGCCGAGGCGCATTGGGGCTGTTGTTGGCTGCCCGAGGAGACTTTCCCTTTTTACAATGCAGCCGCCAGAAGCTCGTTTTGGGCCGTCGGTGCGACGGGGACTCGGCGCTGAGCGGCCGAGCTGGCTCATGGGGCATGGTTGGGGCGTGGGCCGAGAAGGCCTTCGCGCGCCCAATCCTGCTTACCCTCCAAGGAGAACCCGTGGGGAGTGTGTTTCGGGCACCGGAGACCCCCAGCAAAGCAGCAGGGCCCAGGGAGCCCGGGGCAGCCCCGCCCCGCTTTGCCCTCTGGAGAGCGGAGGGCCGGGGGCGAAAACGGCTTGCGTTGCTTTCCTGAGCCGAGGCGCGTTGGGGCTGTTCTTGGCTGCACGAGGAGACTTTCCCTTTGCACAATGCAGCTGCCAGAAACTCGTTTTGGGCCTTCGGTGCGACGGGGCCTCGGCGCTGAGCGGCCGAGCTGGCTCAGGGGGCATGGCTGCGGCCTGGGCGCAGAAGGCCTTCGCGCGCCCAATCCTGCTTCCCCGCCAAAGAGAACCCGTCGGGAGTGGGTTTCGGGCACCGGAGACCCCCAGCACAGCAGCAGGGCCTAGGGAGCCAGGGGCAGCCCTGCACCGCTTGGCCCTCTGGAGAGCGGAGGGCCGGGGGCGAAAACGGCTTGCGTTGCTTTCCTGAGCCGAGGCGCGTTGGGGCTGTTGTTGGCTGCCCGAGGAGACTTTCCCTTTGCACAATGCAGCCGCCAGAAGCTCGTTTTGGGCCGTCGGTGCGACGGGGCCTCGGCGATGAGCAGCCGAGCTGGCTCAGGGGGCATGGTTGGGGCGTGGGCCCAGAATTCCTTCGCGCGCCCAATCCTGCTTCCCCGCCAAGGAGAACCCGTGGAGAGTGGGTTTCGGGCGCCGGAGACCCCCAGCAAAGCAGCAGGGCCCAGGGAGCCAGGGGCAGTCCCGCCCCGCTTTGCCCTCTGGAGAGCGGAGGGTCGGGGTCGAAAACGGCTTGCGTTGCTTTCCTGAGCCAAGGCGCGTTGGGGCTGTTGTTGGCTGCCCGAGGAGACTTTCCCTTTGCACAATGCAGCCGCCAGAAGCTCATTTTGGGCCTTCGGTGCGACGGGGCCTCGGCGCTGAGCGGCCGAACTGGCTCAGGGGGCATGGCTGGGGCGTGGGCGTAGAAGGACTTCGCGCGCCCAATCCTGCTTCCCCGCCAAGGAAACCCGTGGGGAGTGTGTTTCGGGCATCGGAGACCCCCAGCAAAGCAGCATGGACCAGGGAGCCAGGGGCAGCCCCGCCCCGCTTTGCCCTCTGGAGGGCGGAGGCCCGGGGGCGAAAAGGGCTTGCGTTGCTTTCATGAGCCGAGGCGCGTTGGGGCTGTTGTTGGCTGCCCGAGGAGATTTTCCCTTTGCACAATGCACCTTCCAGAAGCGCGTTTTCGGCCGACGGTGCCACGGGGCCTCGGCGCTGAGCGGCCGAGCTGGCTCAGGGGGCATGGCTGCGGCCTGGGCGCAGAAGGCCTTCGCGCGCCCAATCCTGGTTACCCGCCAAGGAGAACCCGTGGCGAGTGGATTTCGGGCATCGGAGACCCCCAGCAAAGCAGCAGGGACCAGGGAGCCAGGGGCAGCCCTGCATCGCTTGGCCCTCTGGAGAGCGGAGGGCCGGGGGTGAAAACGGCTTGCGTTGCTTTCCTGAGCCGAGGCGCGTTGGGGCTGTTGTTGGCTGCCCGAGGAGACTTTCCCTTTGCACAATGCAGCCGCCAGAAGCTCGTTTTGGGCCGTCAGTGCGACGGGGCCTCGGCGCTGAGCGGCCGAGCTGGCTCAGGGGGCATGGTTGGGGCGTGGGCCCAGAATTCCTTCGCGCGCCCAATCCTGCTTCCCCTCCAAGGAGAACCCATGGGGAGTGGGTTTCGGGCACCGGAGACCCCCAGCAAAGCAGCAGGGCCCAGGGAGCCAGGGGCAGCCCCGCCCCACTTTGCCCTCTGGAGAGCAGAGGGCGGGGGGCGAAAACGGCTTGCGTTGCTTTCCTGAGCCGAGGCGCGTTGGGGCTGTTTTTGGCTGCCCGAGGAGACTTTCCCTTTGCACAATGCAGCCGCCAGAAGCACCTTTTGGGCCGTCGGTGCGACGGGGCCTCGGCGATGAGCGGCCGAGGTGGCTCAGGGGGCATGGTTTGGGCCTGGGCCCAGAAGGTCTTCGAGCGCCCAATCCTGCTTCCCCACCAAGGAGAACCCGTCGGGAGTTGGTTTCGGGCACCGGAGACCCCTAGCACAGCAGCAGGGCCTAGGGAGCCAGGGGCAGCCCTGCACCGCTTGGCCCTCTGGAGAGCGGAGGGCCGGGGACGAAAACGGCTTGCGTTGCTTTCCTGAGCCGAGGCGCGTTGGGGCTCTTGTTGGCTGCCCGAGGACACTTTCCCTTTGCACAATGCAGCTGCCAGAAGCTCGTTTTGGGCCGTCGGTGCGACGGGGCCTCGGCGCAGAGCGGCTGAGCTGGCTCAGGCGGCATGGCTGCGGCCTGGGCGCAGAAGGCGTTCGAGCGCCCAATCCTGCTTCCCCGCCAAGAAGAACCCGTGGGGAGTGGGTTTCGGGCACCGGAGACCCCCAGCAAAGACACAGGGCCTAGGGTGCCAGGGGCAGCTCCGCCCCTCTTTGCCCTTTGGAGAGCGGAGGGCCGGGGGCGAAAAAGGCTTGCGTTGCTTTCCTGAGCCGAGGCGCGTTGGGGCTGTTGTTGGCTGCCCTAGGAGACTTTCCCTTTGCACAATGCAGCTGCCCGAACCTCGTTTTGGGCCGTCGGTGCCACGGGGCCTTGGCACTGAGCGGCCGAACTGGCTCAGAGGCCATGGCTGCGGCCTGGGGGCATAAGGACTTCGCGCGCCCAATCCTGCTTCCCCGACAAGGAGAACCCGTGGAGAGTGGTTTTCGGGCACCGGAGGCCCCCAGCACAGCAGCAGGGCCTAGGGAGCCAGGGGCAGCCCTGCACCGCTTGGCCCTCTGGAGAGCGGAGGCCCGGGGGCAAAAACGGCTTGCGTTGCTTTCCTGAGCCGAGGCGCGTTGGGGCTGTTGTTGGCTGCCCGAGGAGACTTTCCCTTTGCACAATGCAGCTACCAGAAGCTCGTTTTGGGCCGTCGGTGCGACGGGGCCTCGGCGCAGAGCGGCCGAGCTGGCTCAGGCGGCATGGTTGCAGCCTGGGCGCAGAATTCCTTCGCGCGCCCAATCCTGCTTCCCCGACAAGAAGAACCCGTGGGGAGTGGGTTTCGGGCACCGGAGACCCCCAGCAAAGACACAGGGCCCAGGGAGCCAGGGGCAGCTCCGCCCCTCTTTGCCCATTGGAAAGCGGAGGGCCGGGGGCGAAAACGGCTTGCGTTGCTTTCCTGAGCCGAGGCGCGTTGGGGCTGTTGTTTGCTGCCCGAGTAGACTTTCCCTTTGCACAATGCAACAGCCAGAAGCTCGTTTTAGGCCGTCGGTGCGACGGGGCCTCGGCGCAGAGCGGCCGAGCTGGCTCAGGCGGCATGGCTGCGGCCTGGGCGCGGAAGGCCTTCGCGCGCCCAATCCTGCTTCCCCGCCAAGAGGAAACCGTGGGGAGTGGGTTTCGGGCACCAGAGACCCCCAGCAAAGACACAGGGCCCAGGGAGCCAGGGGCAGCCCCGCCCCTCTTTGCCCTTTGGAGAGCGGAGGGCCGGGGGCGAATACGGCTTGCGTTGCTTTCCTGAGCCGAGGCGCGTTGGGGCTGTTGTTTGCTGCCCGAGGAGACTTTCCCTTTGCACAATGCAGCTGCCAGAAGCTTGTTTTGGGCCGTCGGTGCGACAGGGCCTCGGCGCTGAGCGGCCGAGCTGGCTCAGGGTGCATGGCTGCGGCCTGGGCGCAGAAGGTCTTCGCGCGCCAAATCCTGCTTTCCCGCCAAGGATAACCCGTGGGGAGTGTGTTTCGGGCATCGGAGACCCCCAGCAAAGCAGCAGAGCCCAGGGAGCCAGGGGCAGCCCCGCCCCGCTTTGCCCTCTGGAGAGCGGAGGGCCGGGGGCGAAAACGGCTTGCGTTGCTTTCCTGAGCCGAGGCGCGTTGGGGCTGTTGTTGGCTGCCGGAGGAGACTTTCCCTTTGCAGAACGCAGCCGCCAGAAGCTCGTTTTGGGCCCTCGGTGCGACGGGCCCTCGGCGATGTGCGGCCGAGTTGGCTCAGGGGGCATGGTTGGGGCGTGGGCCCAGAAGGATTTCGCGCGCCCAATCCTGCTTCCCCGCCAAGGAGAACCCGTGGGGAGGGGGTTTCGGGCACCGGAGACCCCTAGCACAGCAGCAGGGCCTAGGGAGCCAGGGGCAGCCCTGCACCGCTTGGCCCTCTGGAGAGCGGAGGGCCGGGGGCGAAAACGGCTTGCGTTGCTTTCCTGAGCCGAGGCGCGTTGGGGCTGTTGTTGGCTGCCCGAGGAGACTTTCCCTTTGCACAATGCAGCTGCCAGAAGCTCGTTTTGTTCCGTCGGTGCCACGGGGCCTTGGCACTGAGCGGCCGAACTGGCTCAAAGGGCATGGCTGCGGCCTGGGGGCATAAGGCCTTCGCGCGCCCAATCCTGCTTCCCCGCCAAGGAGAACACGTGGGGAGTGGGTTTCGGGCATCGGAGACCCCCAGCAAAGCAGCAGGGCCCAGGGAGCCAGGGGCAGCCCCGTCCCGCTTTGCCCTCTGGAGAGCGAAGGGCCTGGGGCGTAAACGGCTTGCGTTGCTTTCATGAGCCTAGGCGCGTTGGGGCTGTTGTTGGCTGCCCGAAGAGACTTTCCCTTTGCACAATGCAGCCGCCAGAAGCTCGTTTTGGGCCGTCGGTGCGACGGGGACTCGGTGCTGAGCGGCCGAGCTGGCTCATGTGGCATGGTTGGGGAGTGGGCCCAGAAGGCCTTCGCGCGCCCAATTCTGCTTACCCTCCAAGGGAACCCGTGGGGAGTGGGTTTCGGGCACCGGAGACCCCCAGCAAAGCAGCAGGGCCCAGGGAGCCCGGGGCAGCCCCGCCCCGCTTTGCCCTCTGGAGAGCGGAGGGCCGGGGGCGAAAATGGCTTGCGTTGCTTTCCTGAGCCGAGGCGCGTTGGGGCTGTTGTTGGCTGCCCGAGGAGACTTTCCCTTTGCACAATGCAGCTACCAGAAGCTCGTTTTGTGCCGTCGGTGCCACGGGGCCTCGGCGCTGAGCGGCCGAGCTGGCTCAGGGGGCATGGCTGCGGCCTGGGCGCAGAAGGCCTTCGCGCGCCCAATCCTGCTTCCCCGACAAGAAGAACCCGTGGGGAGTGGGTTTCGGGCACCTGAGACCCCCAGCAAAGCAGCAGGGCCCAGGGAGCCAGGGGCAGCCCCGCCCCGCTTTGCCCTCTGGAGAGTGGAGGGCCGGGGGCGAAAACGGCTTGCGTTGCTTTCCTGAGCCGAGGCGCGTTGGGGCTGTTGTTGGCTGCCCGAGGAGACTTTCCCTTTGCACAATGCAGCTGCCAGAAGCTCGTTTTGGGCCGTCGGTGCGAAGGGGCCTCGGCGCTGAGCGGCCGAGCTGGCTCAGGGGGCATGGCTGCGGCCTGGGCGCAGAAGGCCTTCGCGGGCCCAATCCTGGTCCCCGCCAAGGATAACCCGTGGGGAGTGGGTTTCGGGCACCGGAGACCCCCAGCAAAGCAGCAGGGCCAGGAAGCCAGGGGCAGCCCCGCCCCGCATTGTCCTCTGGAGAGCGGAGGGCCGGGGGCGAAAACGGCTTGCGTTGCTTTCCTGAGCCGAGGCGCGTTGGGGCTGTTGTTGGCTGCCCGAGGAGACTTTCCCTTTGCACAATGCAGCTACCAGAAGCTCGTTTTGGGCCGTCGGTGCGACGGGGCCTCGGCGCTGAGCGGCCGAGCTGGCTCAGGGGGCATGGCTGCGGCCTGGGCGCAGAAGGCCTTCGCGCGCCCAATCCTGCTTCCCCGCCAAGGAGAACCCGTGGGGAGTGGGTTTCGGGCACCGGAGACCCCCAGCAAAGCAGAAGGGCCCAGAGAGCCAGGGGCAGCCCCGCCCCGCTTGGCCCTCTTGAGAGCGGATGGCCGGGGGCCAAAACGGCTTGCGTTGCTTTCCTGAGCCAAGGCGCATTGGGGCTGTTGTTGGCTGCCCGAGGAGACTTTCCCTTTGCACAATGCAGCTACCAGAAGCTCGTTTTGGGCCGTAGGTGCGACGGGGCCTCGGCGCTGAGAGGTCGAGCTGGCTCAGGGGGCATGGCTGCGGCCTGGGCGCAGAAGGACTTCGCGGGCCCAATCCTGCTTCCCCACCAAGGAGAACCCGTGGGGAGTGGGTTTCGGGCACCGGAGACCCCCAGCAAAGCAGCAGGGCCAGGAAGCCAGGGGCAGCCCCGCCCAGCTTTGTCCTCTGGAGAGCGGAGGTCCGGGGGCGAAAACGGCTTGCGTTGCTTTCCTGAGCTGAGGCGCGTTGGGGCTGTTGTTGGCTGCCCGAGGAGACTTTCCCTTTGCACAATGCAGCTACCAGAAGCTCGTTTTGGGCCGTCGGTGCGACGGGGCCTCGGCGCTGAGCGGCCGAGCTGGCTCAGGGGGCATGGCTGCGGCCTGGGCGCAGAAGGCCTTCGCGCGCCCAATCCTGCTTCCCCCCCAAGGAGAACCCGTGGGGAGTGGGTTTCGGGCATCGGAGACCCCCAGCAAAGCAGCAGGGCCCAGGGAGCCAGGGGCAGCCCCGCCCCGCTTTGCCCTCTGGAGAGCGGAGGGCCGGGGGCCAAAACGGCTTGCGTTGCTTTCCTGAGCCAAGGCGCGTTGGGGCTGTTGTTGGCTGCCCGAGGAGACTTTCCCTTTGCAAAATGCAGCCGCCAGAAGCTCGTTTTGGGCCGTCGGTTCGACGGGGCCTCGTTACTGAGCGGCCGAACTGGCTCAGGGGGCATGGCTGGGGCGTGGGCGTAGAAGGACTTCGCGCGCCGAATCTGGCTTCCCCGCCAAGGAGAACCCGTGGGGAGTGGGTTTCGGGCATCGGAGACCCCCAGCAAAGCAGCAGGGCCCAGGGAGCCAGGGGCAGCCCTGCACCGCTTGGCCCTCTGGAGAGCGGAGGCCCGGGGGCAAAAACGGCTTGCGTTGCTTTCCTGAGCCGAGGCGCGTTGGGGCTGTTGTTGGCTGCCCGAGGAGACTTTCCCTTTGCACAATGCAGCTACCAGAAGCTCGTTTTGGGCCGTCGGTGCGACGGGGCCTCGGCGCAGAGCGGCCGAGCTGGCTCAGGCGGCATGGTTGCAGCCTGGGCGCAGAATTCCTTCGCGCGCCCAATCCTGCTTCCCCGACAAGAAGAACCCGTGGGGAGTGGGTTTCGGGCACCGGAGACCCCCAGCAAAGACACAGGGCCCAGGGAGCCAGGGGCAGCTCCGCCCCTCTTTGCCCATTGGAAAGCGGAGGGCCGGGGGCGAAAACGGCTTGCGTTGCTTTCCTGAGCCGAGGCGCGTTGGGGCTGTTGTTTGCTGCCCGAGTAGACTTTCCCTTTGCACAATGCAACAGCCAGAAGCTCGTTTTGGGCCGTCGGTGCGACGGGGCCTCGGCGCAGAGCGGCCGAGCTGGCTCAGGCGGCATGGCTGCGGCCTGGGCGCGGAAGGCCTTCGCGCGCCCAATCCTGCTTCCCCGCCAAGAGGAAACCGTGGGGAGTGGGTTTCGGGCACCAGAGACCCCCAGCAAAGACACAGGGCCCAGGGAGCCAGGGGCAGCCCCGCCCCTCTTTGCCCTTTGGAGAGCGGAGGGCCGGGGGCGAATACGGCTTGCGTTGCTTTCCTGAGCCGAGGCGCGTTGGGGCTGTTGTTTGCTGCCCGAGGAGACTTTCCCTTTGCACAATGCAGCTGCCAGAAGCTTGTTTTGGGCCGTCGGTGCGACAGGGCCTCGGCGCTGAGCGGCCGAGCTGGCTCAGGGTGCATGGCTGCGGCCTGGGCGCAGAAGGTCTTCGCGCGCCAAATCCTGCTTTCCCGCCAAGGATAACCCGTGGGGAGTGTGTTTCGGGCATCGGAGACCCCCAGCAAAGCAGCAGAGCCCAGGGAGCCAGGGGCAGCCCCGCCCCGCTTTGCCCTCTGGAGAGCGGAGGGCCGGGGGCGAAAACGGCTTGCGTTGCTTTCCTGAGCCGAGGCGCGTTGGGGCTGTTGTTGGCTGCCGGAGGAGACTTTCCCTTTGCAGAACGCAGCCGCCAGAAGCTCGTTTTGGGCCCTCGGTGCGACGGGCCCTCGGCGATGTGCGGCCGAGTTGGCTCAGGGGGCATGGTTGGGGCGTGGGCCCAGAAGGATTTCGCGCGCCCAATCCTGCTTCCCCGCCAAGGAGAACCCGTGGGGAGGGGGTTTCGGGCACCGGAGACCCCTAGCACAGCAGCAGGGCCTAGGGAGCCAGGGGCAGCCCTGCACCGCTTGGCCCTCTGGAGAGCGGAGGGCCGGGGGCGAAAACGGCTTGCGTTGCTTTCCTGAGCCGAGGCGCGTTGGGGCTGTTGTTGGCTGCCCGAGGAGACTTTCCCTTTGCACAATGCAGCTGCCAGAAGCTCGTTTTGTTCCGTCGGTGCCACGGGGCCTTGGCACTGAGCGGCCGAACTGGCTCAAAGGGCATGGCTGCGGCCTGGGGGCATAAGGCCTTCGCGCGCCCAATCCTGCTTCCCCGCCAAGGAGAACACGTGGGGAGTGGGTTTCGGGCATCGGAGACCCCCAGCAAAGCAGCAGGGCCCAGGGAGCCAGGGGCAGCCCCGTCCCGCTTTGCCCTCTGGAGAGCGAAGGGCCTGGGGCGTAAACGGCTTGCGTTGCTTTCATGAGCCTAGGCGCGTTGGGGCTGTTGTTGGCTGCCCGAAGAGACTTTCCCTTTGCACAATGCAGCCGCCAGAAGCTCGTTTTGGGCCGTCGGTGCGACGGGGACTCGGTGCTGAGCGGCCGAGCTGGCTCATGTGGCATGGTTGGGGAGTGGGCCCAGAAGGCCTTCGCGCGCCCAATTCTGCTTACCCTCCAAGGGAACCCGTGGGGAGTGGGTTTCGGGCACCGGAGACCCCCAGCAAAGCAGCAGGGCCCAGGGAGCCCGGGGCAGCCCCGCCCCGCTTTGCCCTCTGGAGAGCGGAGGGCCGGGGGCGAAAATGGCTTGCGTTGCTTTCCTGAGCCGAGGCGCGTTGGGGCTGTTCTTGGCTGCACGAGGAGAGTTTCCCTTTGCACAATGCAGCTGCCAGAAGCGCGTTTTCGGCCGACGATGCCACGGGGCCTCGGCGCTGAGCGGCCGAACAGGCTCAGGGGGCATGGCTGGGGCGTGGGCGTAGAAGGACTTCGCGCGCCCAATCCTGCTTCCCCGCCAAGGAAACCCGTGGGGAGTGTGTTTCGGGCATCGGAGACCCCCAGCAAAGCAGCAGGGACCAGGGAGCCAGGGGCAGCCCCGCCCCGCTTTGCCCTCTGGAGGGCGGAGGGCCGGGGGCGAAAAGGGCTTGCGTTGCTTTCATGAGACGAGGCGCGTTGGGGCTGTTGTTGGCTGCCCGAGGAGACTTTCCCTTTGCACAATGCAGCTGCCAGAAGCTTGTTTTGGGCCGTCGGTGCGACGGGGCCTCGGCGCTGAGCGGCCGAGCTGGCTCAGGGGGCATGGCTGCGGCCTGGGCGCAGAAGGTCTTCGCGCGCCCAATCCTGCTTCCCCGCCAAGGAGAACCCGTGGGGAGTGGGTTTCGGGCACCGGAGACCCCCAGCAAGGACACAGGGCTCAGGGAGCCAGGGGCAGCCCCGCCCCGCTTTGCCTTCTGGAGAGCGGAGGGCCGGGGGCTAAAATGGCTTGCGTTGCTTTCCTGAGCCGAGGCGCGTTGGGGCTGTTGTTGGCTGCCCAAGGAGACTTTCCCTTTGCACAATGCAGCTGCCAGAAGCTCGTTTTGGGCCGTCGGTGCGAAGGGGCCTCGGCGCTGAGCGGCCGAGCTGGCTCAGGGTGCATGGCTGCGGCCTGGGCGCAGAAGGCCTTCGCGGGCCCAATCCTGCTTCCCCGCCAAGGATAACCCGTGGGGAGTGGGTTTCGGGCACCGGAGACCCCCAGCAAAGCAGCAGGGCCAGGAAGCCAGGGGCAGCCCCGCCCGGCTTTGTCCTCTGGAGAGCGGAGGGCCGGGGGCGAAAACGGCTTGCGTTGCTTTCCTGAGCCGAGGCGCATTCGGGCTGTTGTTGGCTGCCCGAGGAGACTTTCCCTTTGCACAATGCAGCTACCAGAAGCTCGTTTTGTGCCGTCGGTGCCACGGGGCCTCGGCGCTGAGCGGCCGAGCTGGCTCAGGGGGCATGGCTGCGGCCTGGGCGCAGAAGGCCTTCGCGCGCCCAATCCTGCTTCCCCGACAAGAAGAACCCGTGGGGAGTGGGTTTCGGGCACCTGAGACCCCCAGCAAAGCAGCAGGGCCCAGGGAGCCAGGGGCAGCCCCGCCCCGCTTTGCCCTCTGGAGAGTGGAGGGCCGGGGGCGAAAACGGCTTGCGTTGCTTTCCTGAGCCGAGGCGCGTTGGGGCTGTTGTTGGCTGCCCGAGGAGACTTTCCCTTTGCACAATGCAGCTGCCAGAAGCTCGTTTTGGGCCGTCGGTGCGAAGGGGCCTCGGCGCTGAGCGGCCGAGCTGGCTCAGGGGGCATGGCTGCGGCCTGGGCGCAGAAGGCCTTCGCGGGCCCAATCCTGGTCCCCGCCAAGGATAACCCGTGGGGAGTGGGTTTCGGGCACCGGAGACCCCCAGCAAAGCAGCAGGGCCAGGAAGCCAGGGGCAGCCCCGCCCCGCTTTGTCCTCTGGAGAGCGGAGGGCCGGGGGCGAAAACGGCTTGCGTTGCTTTCCTGAGCCGAGGCGCGTTGGGGCTGTTGTTGGCTGCCCGAGGAGACTTTCCCTTTGCACAATGCAGCTACCAGAAGCTCGTTTTGGGCCGTCGGTGCGACGGGGCCTCGGCGCTGAGCGGCCGAGCTGGCTCAGGGGGCATGGCTGCGGCCTGGGCGCAGAAGGCCTTCGCGCGCCCAATCCTGCTTCCCCGCCAAGGAGAACCCGTGGGGAGTGGGTTTCGGGCACCGGAGACCCCCAGCAAAGCAGAAGGGCCCAGAGAGCCAGGGGCAGCCCCGCCCCGCTTGGCCCTCTTGAGAGCGGATGGCCGGGGGCCAAAACGGCTTGCGTTGCTTTCCTGAGCCAAGGCGCATTGGGGCTGTTGTTGGCTGCCCGAGGAGACTTTCCCTTTGCACAATGCAGCTACCAGAAGCTCGTTTTGGGCCGTAGGTGCGACGGGGCCTCGGCGCTGAGAGGTCGAGCTGGCTCAGGGGGCATGGCTGCGGCCTGGGCGCAGAAGGACTTCGCGGGCCCAATCCTGCTTCCCCACCAAGGAGAACCCGTGGGGAGTGGGTTTCGGGCACCGGAGACCCCCAGCAAAGCAGCAGGGCCAGGAAGCCAGGGGCAGCCCCGCCCAGCTTTGTCCTCTGGAGAGCGGAGGTCCGGGGGCGAAAACGGCTTGCGTTGCTTTCCTGAGCTGAGGCGCGTTGGGGCTGTTGTTGGCTGCCCGAGGAGACTTTCCCTTTGCACAATGCAGCTACCAGAAGCTCGTTTTGGGCCGTCGGTGCGACGGGGCCTCGGCGCTGAGCGGCCGAGCTGGCTCAGGGGGCATGGCTGCGGCCTGGGCGCAGAAGGCCTTCGCGCGCCCAATCCTGCTTCCCCCCCAAGGAGAACCCGTGGGGAGTGGGTTTCGGGCATCGGAGACCCCCAGCAAAGCAGCAGGGCCCAGGGAGCCAGGGGCAGCCCCGCCCCGCTTTGCCCTCTGGAGAGCGGAGGGCCGGGGGCCAAAACGGCTTGCGTTGCTTTCCTGAGCCAAGGCGCGTTGGGGCTGTTGTTGGCTGCCCGAGGAGACTTTCCCTTTGCAAAATGCAGCCGCCAGAAGCTCGTTTTGGGCCGTCGGTTCGACGGGGCCTCGTTACTGAGCGGCCGAACTGGCTCAGGGGGCATGGCTGGGGCGTGGGCGTAGAAGGACTTCGCGCGCCGAATCTGGCTTCCCCGCCAAGGAGAACCCGTGGGGAGTGGGTTTCGGGCATCGGAGACCCCCAGCAAAGCAGCAGGGCCCAGGGAGCCAGGGGCAGCCTCGCCCCGCTTTGCCCTCTGGAGAGCGGAGGGCCGGGGGCGAAAAAGGCTTGCGTTGCTTTCATGAGCCGAGGCGCGTTGGGGCTGTTGTTGGCTGCCCGAGGAGACTTTCCCTTTGCACAATGCAGCTACCAGAAGCTCGTTTTGGGCCGTCGGTGCGACGGGGCCTCGGCGCTGAGCGGCCGAGCTGGCTCAGGGGGCATGGCTGCGGCCTGGGCGCAGAAGGCCTTCGCGGGCCCAATCCTGGTCCCCGCCAAGGATAACCCGTGGGGAGTGGGTTTCGGGCACCGGAGACCCCCAGCAAAGCAGAAGGGCCAGGAAGCCAGGGGCAGCCCCGCCCCGCTTTGTCCTCTGGAGAGCGGAGGGCCGGGGGCGAAAACGGCTTGCGTTGCTTTCCTGAGCCGAGGCGCGTTGGGGCTGTTGTTGGCTGCCCGAGGAGACTTTCCCTTTGCACAATGCAGCTACCAGAAGCTCGTTTTGGGCCGTCGGTGCGACGGGGCCTCGGCGCTGAGCGGCCTTGCTGGCTCAGGGGGCATGGCTGCGGCCTGGGCGCAGAAGGCCTTCGCGCGCCCAATCCTGCTTCCCCGCCAAGGAGAACCCGTGGGGAGTGGGTTTCGGGCACCGGAGACCCCCAGCAAAGCAGCAGGGTCCAGGGAGCCAGGGGCAGCCCCGCCCCGCTTTGCCCTCTGGAGAGCGGAGGGCCGGGGGCCAAAACGGCTTGCGTTGCTTTCCTGAGCCAAGGCGCGTTGGGGCTGTTGTTGGCTGCCCGAGGAGACTTTCCCTTTGCACAATGCAGCCGCCAGAAGCTCGTTTTGGGCCGTCGGTTCGACGGGGCCTCGTTACTGAGCGGCCGAACTGGCTCAGGGGGCATGGCTGGGGCGTGGGCGTAGAAGGACTTCGCGCGCCGAATCTGGCTTCCCCGCCAAGGAGAACCCGTGGGGAGTGGGTTTCGGGCATCGGAGACCCCCAGCAAAGCAGCAGGGCCCAGGGAGCCAGGGGCAGCCTCGCCCCGCTTTGCCCTCTGGAGAGCGGAGGGCCGGGGGCGAAAAAGGCTTGCGTTGCATTCATGAGCGGTGGCGCGTTGGGGCTGTTGTTGGCTGCCCGAGGAGCCTTTCCCTTTGCACAGTGCAGCTACCAGAAGCTCGTTTTGGGCCGTCGGTGCGACGGGGCCTCGGCGCTGATCGGGCCGAGCTGGCTCAGGCGGCATGGCTGCGGCCTGGGCGCAGAAGGCCTTCGCGCGCCCAATCCTGCTTCCCCGTCAAGGAGAACCCGTGGGGAGTGGGTTTCGGGCATCGGAGACCCCCAGCAAAGCAGCAGGGCCCAGGGAGCCAGGGGCAGCCCCGCCCCGCTTTGCCCTCTGGAGAGCAGAGGGCCGGGGGCGAAAACGGCTTGCGTTGCTTTCCTGAGCCGAGGCGCATTGGGGCTGTTGTTGGCTGCCCGAGGAGACTTTCCCTTTGCACAATGCAGCTGCCAGAAGCTCGTTTTGGGCCGTCGGTGCGATGGGGCCTCGTCACTGAGCGGCCGAACTGGCTCAGGGGCATGGCTGGGGCGTGGTCGTAGAAGGCATTCGCGCGCCCAATCCTGCTTCCCCGCCAAGGAGAACCCGTGGGGAGTGGGTTTCGGGCACCGGAGACCCCCAGCAAAGCAGAAGGGCCCAGAGAGCCAGGGGCAGCCCCGCCCCGCTTGGCCCTCTGGAGAGCGGATGTCCGGGGGCCAAAACGGCTTGCGTTGCTTTCCTGAGCCAAGGCGCATTGGGGCTGTTGTTGGCTGCCCGAGGAGACTTTCCCTTTGCACAATGCAGGTACCAGAAGCTCGTTTTGGGCCGTAGGTGCGACGGGGCCTCTGCGCTGAGAGGTCGAGCTGGCTCAGGGGGCATGGCTGCGGCCTGGGCGCAGAAGGACTTCGCGGGCCCAATCCTGCTTCCCCACCAAGGAGAACCCGTGGGGAGTGGGTTTCGGGCATCGCAGACCCCCAGCAATGCAGCAGGGCCCAGGGAGCCAGGGGCAGCCCCGCCCCGCTTTGCCCTCTGGAGAGTGGAGGGCCGGGGGCGAAAACGGCTTGCGTTGCTTTCCTGAGCCGAGGCGCGTTGGGGCTGTTGTTGGCTGCCCGAGGAGACTTTCCCTTTGCACAATGCAGCTGCCAGAAGCTCATTTTGGGCCGTCGGTGCGAAGGGGCCTCGGCGCTGAGCGGCCGAGCTGGCTCAGGGGGCATGGCTGCGGCCTGGGCGCAGAAGGCCTTCGCGGGCCCAATCCTGCTTCCCCGCCAAGGATAACCCGTGGGGAGTGGGTTTCGGGCACCGGAGACCCCCAGCAAAGCAGCAGGGCCAGGAAGCCAGGGGCAGCCCCGCCCCGCTTTGTCCTCTGGAGAGCGGAGGGCCGGGGGCGAAAACGGCTTGCGTTGCTTTCCTGAGCCGAGGCGCGTTGGGGCTGTTGTTGGCTGCCCGAGGAGACTTTCCCTTTGCACAATGCAGCTACCAGAAGCTCGTTTTGGGCCGTCGGTGCCACGGGGCCTCGGCGCTGAGCGGCCGAGCTGGCTCAGGGGGCATGGCTGCGGCCTGGGCGCAGAAGGCCTTCGCGCGCCCAATCCTGCTTCCCCGACAAGAAGAACCCGTGGGGAGTGGGTTTCGGGCACCGGAGACCCCCAGCAAAGCAGCAGGGCCCAGGGAGCCAGGGGCAGCCCCGCCCCGCTTGGCCCTCTTGAGAGCGGATGGCCGGGGGCCAAAACGGCTTGCGTTGCTTTCCTGAGCCAAGGCGCATTGGGGCTTTGTTGGCTGCCCGAGGAGACTTTCCCTTTGCACAATGCAGCTACCAGAAGTTCGTTTTGGGCCGTAGGTGCGACGGGGCCTCGGCGCTGAGAGGTCGAGCTGGCTCAGGGGGCATGGCTGCGGCCTGGGCGCAGAAGGACTTCGCGGGCCCAATCCTACTTCCCCACCAAGGAGAACCCGTGGGGAGTGGGTTTCGGGCACCGGAGACCCCCAGCAAAGCAGCAGGGCCAGGAAGCCAGGGGCAGCCCCGCCCAGCTTTGTCCTCTGGAGAGCGGAGGTCCGGGGGCGAAAACGGCTTGCGTTGCTTTCCTGAGCTGAGGCGCGTTGGGGCTGTTGTTGGCTGCCCGAGGAGACTTTCCCTTTGCACAATGCAGCTACCAGAAGCTCGTTTTGGGCCGTCGGTGCGACGGGGCCTCGGCGCTGAGCGGCCGAGCTGGCTCAGGGGGCATGGCTGCGGCCTGGGCGCAGAAGGCCTTCGCGCGCCCAATCCTGCTTCCCCGCCAAGGAGAACCCGTGGGGAGTGGGTTTCGGGCATCGGAGACCCCCAGCAAAGCAGCAGGGCCCAGGGAGCCAGGGGCAGCCCCGCCCCGCTTTGCCCTCTGGAGAGAGGAGGGCCGGGGGCGAAAACGGCTTGCGTTGCTTTCCTGAGCCAAGGCGCGTTGGGGCTGTTGTTGGCTGCCCGAGGAGACTTTCCCTTTGCACAATGCAGCTGCCAGAAGCTCATTTTGGGCCGTAGGTGCGAAGGGGCCTCGGCGCTGAGCGGCCGAGCTGGCTCAGGGGGCATGGCTGCGGCCTGGGCGCAGAAGGCCTTCGCGGGCCCAATCCTGCTTCCCCGCCAAGGATAACCCGTGGGGAGTGGGTTTCGGGCACCGGAGACCCCCAGCAAAGCAGCAGGGCCAGGAAGCCAGGGGCAGCCCCGCCCCGCTTTGTCCTCTGGAGAGCGGAGGGCCGGGGGCGAAAACGGCTTGCGTTGCTTTCCTGAGCCGAGGCGCGTTGGGGCTGTTGTTGGCTGCCCGAGGAGACTTTCCCTTTGCACAATGCAGCTACCAGAAGCTCGTTTTGGGCCGTCGGTGCCACGGGGCCTCGGCGCTGAGCGGCCGAGCTGGCTCAGGGGGCATGGCTGCGGCCTGGGCGCAGAAGGCCTTCGCGCGCCCAATCCTGCTTCCCCGACAAGAAGAACCCGTGGGGAGTGGGTTTCGGGCACCGGAGACCCCCAGCAAAGCAGCAGGGCCCAGGGAGCCAGGGGCAGCCCCGCCCCGCTTTGCCCTCTGGAGAGTGGAGGGCCGGGGGCGAAAACGGCTTGCGTTGCTTTCCTGAGCCAAGGCGCGTTGGGGCTGTTGTTGGCTGCCCGAGGAGACTTTCCCTTTGCACAATGCAGCTGCCAGAAGCTCGTTTTGGGCGTCGGTGCGAAGGGGCCTCGGCGCTGAGCGGCCGAGCTGGCTCAGGGGGCATGGCTGCGGCCTGGGCGCAGAAGGCCTTCGCGGGCCCAATCCTGGTCCCCGCCAAGGATAACCCGTGGGGAGTGGGTTTCGGGCACCGGAGACCCCCAGCAAAGCAGCAGGGCCAGGAAGCCAGGGGCAGCCCCGCCCCGCTTTGTCCTCTGGAGAGCGGAGGGCCGGGGGCCAAAACGGCTTGCGTTGCTTTCCTGAGCCAAGGCGCATTGGGGCTGTTGTTGGCTGCCCGAGGAGACTTTCCCTTTGCACAATGCAGCTACCAGAAGCTCGTTTTGGGCCGTAGGTGCGACGGGGCCTCGGCGCTGAGAGGTCGAGCTGGCTCAGGGGGCATGGCTGCGGCCTGGGCGCAGAAGGACTTCGCGGGCCCAATCCTGCTTCCCCACCAAGGAGAACCCGTGGGGAGTGGGTTTCGGGCACCAGAGACCCCCAGCAAAGCAGCAGGGCCAGGAAGCCAGGGGCAGCCCCGCCCAGCTTTGTCCTCTGGAGAGCGGAGGTCCGGGGGCGAAAACGGCTTGCGTTGCTTTCCTGAGCCAAGGCGCGTTGGGGCTGTTGTTGGCTGCCCGAGGAGACTTTCCCTTTGCACAATGCAGCCGCCAGAAGCTCGTTTTGGGCCGTCGGTTCGACGGGGCCTCGTTACTGAGCGGCCGAACTGGCTCAGGGGGCATGGCTGGGGCGTGGGCGTAGAAGGACTTCGCGCGCCGAATCTGGCTTCCCCGCCAAGGAGAACCCGTGGGGAGTGGGTTTCGGGCATCGGAGACCCCCAGCAAAGCAGCAGGGCCCAGGGAGCCAGGGGCAGCCTCGCCCCGCTTTGCCCTCTGGAGAGCGGAGGGCCGGGGGCGAAAAAGGCTTGCGTTGCATTCATGAGCGGTGGCGCGTTGGGGCTGTTGTTGGCTGCCCGAGGAGCCTTTCCCTTTGCACAGTGCAGCTACCAGAAGCTCGTTTTGGGCCGTCGGTGCGACGGGGCCTCGGCGCTGATCGGGGCGAGCTGGCTCAGGGGGCATGGCTGCGGCCTGGACGCAGAATGCCTTCGCGCGCCCAATCCTGCCTCCCCGCCAATGAGAACCCGTGGGGAGTGGGTTTCGGGCACCGGAGACCCCCAGCAAGGACACAGGGCCCAGGGAGCCAGGGGCAGCCCCGCCCCGCTTTGCCCTCTGGAGAGCGGAGGGCCGGGGGCAAAAACGGCTTGCGTTGCTTTCCTGAGCCGAGGCGCGTTGGGGCTGTTGTTGGCTGCCCGAGGAGACTTTCCCTTTGCACAATGCAGCTGCCAGAAGCTCGTTTTGGGCCGTCGGTGCGACGGGTCCTCGTCACTGTGCGGCCGAACTGGCTCAGGGGGCATGGCTGGGGCGTGGTCGTAGAAGGACTTCGCGTGCCCAATCCTGCTTCCCCGCCAAGGAGAACCCGTGGGGAGTGGGTTTCGGGCATCGGAGACCCCCAGCAAAGCAGCAGGGCCCAGGGAGCCAGGGGCAGCCCCGCCCCGCTTTGCCCTCTGGAGAGTGGAGGGCCGGGGGCGAAAACGGCTTGCGTTGCTTTCCTGAGCCAAGGCGCGTTGGGGCTGTTGTTGGCTGCCCGAGGAGACTTTCCCTTTGCACAATGCAGCTGCCAGAAGCTCGTTTTGGGCCGTCGGTGCGAAGGGGCCTCGGCGCTGAGCGGCCGAGCTGGCTCAGGGGGCATGGCTGCGGCCTGGGCGCAGAAGGGCTTCGCGGGCCCAATCCTGCTTCCCCGCCAAGGATAACCCGTGGGGAGTGGGTTTCGGGCACCGGAGACCCCCAGCAAAGCAGCAGGGCCAGGAAGCCAGGGGCAGCCCCGCCCCGCTTTGTCCTCTGGAGAGCGGAGGGCCGGGGGCGAAAACGGCTTGTGTTGCTTTCCTGAGCCGAGGCGCGTTGGGGCTGTTGTTGGCTGCCCGAAGAGACTTTCCCTTTGCACAATGCAGCTACTAGAAGCTCGAATTGGGCCGTCGGGGCGACGGGGCCTCGGCGATGTGCCGCTGAGTTGGCTCAGGGGGCATGGTTGCGGCGTGGGCCCAGAAGGCCTTCGGGCGCCCAATCCTGCTTCCCCGCCAAGGAGAACCCGTGGGGAGTGGGTTTCGGGCACCGGAGACCCCCAGCAAAGCAGAAGGGCCCAGAGAGCCAGGGGCAGCCCCGTCCCGCTTGGCCCTCTGGAGAGCGGAGGGCCGGGGGCCAAAACGGCTTGCGTTGCTTTCCTGAGCCAAGGCGCATTGGGGCTGTTGTTGGCTGCCCGAGGAGACTTTCCCTTTGCACAATGCAGCTACCAGAAGCTCGTTTTGGGCCGTAGGTGCGACGGGGCCTCTGCGCAGAGAGGTCGAGCTGGCTCAGGGGGCATGGCTACGGCCTGGGCGCAGAAGGACTTCGCGGGCCCAATCCTGCTTCCCCACCAAGGAGAACCCGTGGGGAGTGGGTTTCGGGCACCGGAGACCCCCAGCAAAGCAGCAGGGCCAGGAAGCCAGGGGCAGCCCCGCCCAGCTTTGTCCTCTGGAGAGCGGAGGTCCGGGGGCGAAAACGGCTTGCGTTGCTTTCCTGAGCTGAGGCGCGTTGGGGCTGTTGTTGGCTGCCCGAGGAGACTTTCCCTTTGCACAATGCAGCTGCCAGAAGCTCGTTTTGGGCCGTCGGTACGAAGGGGCCTCGGCGCTGAGCGGCCGAGCTGGCTCAGGGGGCATGGCTACGGCCTGGGCGCAGAAGGCCTTCGCGGGCCCAATCCTGCTTCCCCGCCAAGGAGAACCCGTGGCGAGTGGGTTTCGGGCATCGGAGACCCCCAGCAAAGCAGCAGGGCCCAGGGAACCAGGGGCAGCCCCGCCCCGCTTTGCCCTCTGGAGAGCAGAGGGCCGGGGGCGAAAACGGCTTGCGTTGCTTTCCTGAGCCGAGGCGCGTTGGGGCTGTTGTTGGCTGCCCGAGGAGACTTTCCCTTTGCACAATGCAGCCGCCAGAAGCTCGTTTTGGGCCGTCGGTTCGACGGGGCCTCGTTACTGAGCGGCCGAACTGGCTCAGGGGGCATGGCTGGGGCGTGGTCGTAGAAGGACTTCGCGTGCCCAATCCTGCTTCCCCGCCAAGGAGAACCCGTGGGGAGTGGGTTTCGGGCATCGGAGACCCCCAGCAAAGCAGCAGGGCCCAGGGAGCCAGGGGCAGCCCCGCCCCGCTTTGCCCTCTGGAGAGCGGAGGGCCGGGGGCGAAAAAGCCTTGCGATGCATTCATGAGCGGTGGCGCGTTGGGGCTGTTGTTGGCTGCCCGAGGAGACTTTCCCTTTGCACAGTGCAGCTACCAGAAGCTCGTTTTGGGCCGTCGGTGCGTCGGGTCCTCGGCGCTGATCGGGCCGAGCTGGCTCAGGGGGCATGGCTGCGGCCTGGACGCAGAATGCCTTCGCGCGCCCAATCCTGCCTCCCCGCCAATGAGAACCCGTGGGGAGTGGGTTTCGGGCACCGGAGACCCCCAGCAAAGCAGCAGGGCCCAGGGAGCCAGGGGCAGCCCCGCCCCGCTTTGCCCTCTGGAGAGCGGAGGGCCGTGGGCAAAAACGGCTTGCGTTGCTTTCCTGAGCCGAGGCGCGTTGGGGCTGTTGTTGGTTGCCCGAGGAGACTTTCCCTTTGCACAATGCAGCTGCCAGAAGCTCGTTTTGGGCCGTCGGTGCGACGGGGCCTCGTCACTGTGCGGCCGAACTGGCTCAGGGGGCATGGCTGGGGCGTGGTCGTAGAAGGACTTCACGTGCCCAATCCTGCTTCCCCGCCAAGGAGAACCCATGGGGAGTGGGTTTCGGGCATCGGAGACCCCCAGCAAAGCAGCAGGGCCCAGGGAGCCAGGGGCAGCCCCGCCCCGCTTTGCCCTCTGGAGAGTGGAGGGCCGGGGGCGAAAACGGCTTGCGTTGCTTTCCTGAGCCAAGGCGCGTTGGGGCTGTTGTTGGCTGCCCGAGGAGACTTTCCCTTTGCACAATGCAGCTACCAGAAGCTCGTTTTGGGCCGTCGGTGCGACGGGGCCTCGGCGCTGAGAGGTCGAGCTGGCTCAGGGGGCATGGCTGCGGCCTGGGCGCAGAAGGACTTCGCGGGCCCAATCCTGCTTCCCCACCAAGGAGAACCCGTGGGGAGTGGGTTTCGGGCACCGGAGACCCCCAGCAAAGCAGCAGGGCCAGGAAGCCAGGGGCAGCCCCGCCCAGCTTTGTCCTCTGGAGAGCGGAGGTCCTGGGGCGAAAACGGCTTGCATTGCTTTCCTGAGCTGAGGCGCGATGAGGCTGTTGTTGGCTGCCCGAGGAGACTTTCCCTTTGCACAATGCAGCTACCAGAAGCTCGTTTTGGGCCGTCGGTGCAACGGGGCCTCTGCGCTGAGCGGCCGAGCTGGCTCAGGGGGCATGGCTGCGGCCTGGTTGCAGAAGGCCTTCGCGCGCCCAATCCTGCTTCCCCGCCAAGGAGAACCCGTGGGGAGTGGGTTTCGGGCACCGGAGACCCCCGGCAAAGCAGCAGGGCCCAGGGAGCCAGGGGCAGCCCCGCCCCGCTTTGCCCTCTGGAGAGCGGAGGGCCGGGGCAAAAACGGCTTGCGTTGCTTTCCTGAGCCGAGGCGCGTTGGGGCTGTTGTTGGCTGCCCGAGGAGACTTTCCCTTTGCACAATGCAGCCGCCAGAAGCACCTTTTGGGCCGTCGGTGCGACGGGGCCTCGGCGCTGAGCGGTCGAGCTGGATCAGGGGGCATGGTTGCGGCCTGGGCACAGAAGGTCTTCGTGCGCCCAATCCTGCTTCCCCGCCAAGGAGAACCCGTTGGGAGTGGGTTTCGAGCACCGGAGACCCCCAGCAAAGCAGCAGGGCCCAGGAAGCCAGGGGCAGCCCCGCCCCGCTTTGCCATCTGGAGAGCGGAGGGCCAGGGGCGAAAATGGCTTGCGTTGCTTTCCTGAGCCGAGGCGCGTTGGGGCTGTTGTTGGCTGCCCGAGGAGACTTTCCCTTTGCAGAATGCAGCTACCAGAAGCTCGTTTTGGGCCGTCGGTGTGACGGCGCCTCGGCGATGAGCGGCCGAGGTGTCTCAGGGGGCATGGTTGGGGCGTGGGCCCAGAAGGCCTTCACGCGCCCAATCCTGCTTCCCCGCCAAGGAGAACCCGTGGGGAGTGGGTTTCGGGCACCTGAGACCCCCAGCAAAGCAGCAGGGCCCAGGGAGCCCGGGGCAGCCCCGCCCCGCTTTGCCCTCTGGAGAGAGGAGGGCCGGGGGCGAAAAAGGCTTGCGTTGCATTCATGAGCGGTGGCGCGTTGGGGCTGTTGTTGGCTGCCCGAGGAGACTTTCCCTTTGCACAGTGCAGCTACCAGAAGCTCGTTTTGGGACGTCGGTGCGACGGGGCCTCGGCGCTGATCGGGCCGAGCTGGCTCAGGGGGCATGGCTGCGGCCTGGGCGCAGAATGCCTTCGCGCGCCCAATCCTGCCTCCCCGCCAATGAGAACCCGTGGGGAGTGGGTTTCGGGCACCGAAGACCCTCAGCAAAGCAGCAGGGCCCAGGGAGCCAGGGGCAGCCCCGCCCCGCTTTGCCCTCTGGAGAGCGGAGGGCCGGGGGCGAAAAAGGCTTGCGTTGCATTCATGAGCGGTGGCGCGTTGGGGCTGTTGTTGGCTGCCCGAGGAGACTTTCCCTTTGCACAATGCAGCTGCCAGAAGCTCGTTTTGGGCCGTCGGTGCGTCGGGGCCTCATCACTGTGCGGCCGAACTGGCTCAGGGGGCATGGCTGGGGCGTGGTCGTAGAAGGACTTCACGTGCCCAATCCAGCTTCCCCGCCAAGGAGAACCCATGGGGAGTGGGTTTCGGGCATCGGAGACCCCCAGCAAAGCAGCAGGGCCCAGGGAGCCAGGGGCAGCCCCGCCCCGCTTTGCCCTCTGGAGAGTGGAGGGCCGGGGGCGAAAACGGCTTGCGTTGCTTTCCTGAGCCAAGGCGCGTTGGGGCTGTTGTTGGCTGCCCGAGGAGACTTTCCCTTTGCACAATGCAGCTGCCAGAAGCTCGTTTTGGGCCGTCGGTGCGACGGGGACTCGGTGCTGAGCGGCCGAGCTGGATCAGGTCGCATGGTTGCAGCCTGGGCACAGAAGGTCTTCGTGCGCCCAATCCTGCTTCCCCGCCAAGGAGAACCCGTTGGGAGTGGGTTTCGAGCACCGGAGACCCCCAGCAAAGCAGCAGGGCCCAGGAAGCCAGGGGCAGCCCCGCCCCGCTTTGCCATCTGGAGAGCGGAGGGCCGGGGGGGAAAACGGCTTGCGTTGCTTTCCTGAGCTGAGGCGCGTTGGGGCTGTTGTTGGCTGCCCGAGGAGACTTTCCCTTTGCACAATGCAGCTGCCAGAAGCTCGTTTTGGGCCGTCGGTGCGACGGGGCCTCGTCACTGAGCGGCCGAACTAGCTCAGGTGGCATGGCTGGGGCGTGGTCGTAGAAGGCATTCGCGCGCCCAAACCTGCTTCCCCGCCAAGGAGAACCCGTGGGGAGTGGGTTTCGGGCATCGGAGACCCCCAGCAAAGCAGCAGGGCCCAGGGAGCCAGGGGCAGCCCCGCCCCGCTTTGCCCTCTGGAGAGCGGAGGGCCTGCGGCAAAAACGGCTTGCCTTGCTTTCCTGAGCCGAGGCGAGTTGGGGCTGTTGTTGGCTGCCCGAGGAGACTTTCCCTTTGCACAATGCAGCCGCCAGAAGCTCGTTTTGGGCCGTCGGTGCGACGGGGCCTCGGCGCTGAGCGGCCGAGATGGCTCAGGCAGCATGGTTGCGACCTGGGCGCAGAAGGCCATCGCGCGCCCAATCCTGCTTCCCCGCCAAGGAGAACCCGTGGGGAGTGGGGTTCGGGCACCGGAGACCCCCAGCAAAGCAGAAGGGCCCAGAGAGCCAGGGGCAGCCCCGCCCCGCTTTGCCCTCTGGAGAGCGGATGGCCGGGGGCCAAAACGGCTTGCGTTGCATTCCTGAGCCAAGGCGCATTGGGGCTGTTGTTGGCTGCCCGAGGAGACTTTCCCTTTGCACAATGCAGCCTCCAGAAGCTCGTTTTGGGCCGTCGGTGCGACAGGGCCTCGGCGCTGAGCGGCCGAGCTGGCTCAGGGGGCATGGCTGCGTCCTGGGCGCAGAAGGCCGTCGCGCGCCCAATCCTGCTTCCCCGCCAAGGAGAACCCGTGGGGAGTGGGTTTCGGGCACCGGAGACCCCCAGCAAAGCAGCAGGGCCCAGGGAGCCAGGGGCAGCCCCGCCCCGCTTTGCCCTCTGGAGAGCGGAGGCCCGAGTGCGAAAACGGCTTGCGTTGCTTTCTTAAGCCGAGGCGCGTTGGGGCTGTTGTTGGCCGCCCGAGGAGACTTTCCCTTTGCACAATGCAGCTGCCAGAAGCTCGTTTTGGGCCGTCGGTGCGACGGGGCCTCGTCACTGAGCGGCCGAGGTGGCTCAGGGGGCTTGGCTGGGGCGTGGGCGTAGAAGGACTTCACACGCCCAATCCTGCTTCCCCGACAAGGATAACCCGTGGCGAGTGGGTTTCGGGCATCGGAGACCCCCAGCAAAGCAGCAGGGCCCAGGGAGCCAGGGGCAGCCCCGCCCCGCTTTGCCCTCTGGAGAGCGGAGGGCCAGGGCGAAAACGGCTTGCATTGCTTTCCTAAGCCGAGGCGCGTTGGGGCTCTTGTTGGCCGCCCGAGGAGACTTTCCCTTTGCACAATGCAGCCGCCAAAAGCTCGTTTTGGGCCGTCGGTGCGACGGGGCCTCGGCGCTAAGCGTCCGAGCTGGCTCAGGGGGTATTGCTGGGGCGTGGGCCCAGAAGGCCTACGCGCCCCCAATTCTGCCTCCCCGTCAAGGAGAACCCGTGGGGAGTGGGTTTCGGGCACCTGAGACCCCCAGCAAAGCAGCAGGGCCCAGGGAGCCAGGGGCAGCCCCGCCCCGCTTTGCCCTCTGGAGAGCGGAGGGCCGGGGGCGAAAAAGGCTTGCGTTGCATTCATGAGCGGTGGCGCGTTGGGGCTGTTGTTGGCTGCCCGAGGAGACTTTCCCTTTGCACAGTGCAGCTACCAGAAGCTCGTTTTGGGACGTCGGTGCGACGGGGCCTCGGCGCTGATCGGGCCGAGCTGGCTCAGGGGGCATGGCTGCGGCCTGGGCGCAGAATGCCTTTGCGCGCCCAATCCTGCCTCCCCGCCAATGAGAACCCGTGGGGAGTGGGTTTCGGGCACCGGAGACCCTCAGCAAAGCAGCAGGGCCCAGGGAGCCAGGGGCAGCCCCGCCCCGCTTTGCCCTCTGGAGAGCGGAGGGCCGGGGGCAAAAACGGCTTGCGTTGCTTTCCTGAGCCGAGGCGCGTTGGGGCTGTTGTTGGCTGCCCGAGGAGACTTTCCCTTTGCACAATGCAGCTGCCAGAAGCTCGTTTTGGGCCGTCGGTGCGACGGGGCCTCGTCACTGTCCGGCCGAACTGGCTCAGGGGGCATGGCTGGGGCGTGGTCGTAGAAGGACTTCGCGTGCCCAATCCTGCTTCCCCGCCAAGGAGAACCCATGGGGAGTGGGTTTCGGGCATCGGAGACCCCCAGCAAAGCAGCAGGGCCCAGGGAGCCAGGGGCAGCCCCGCCCCGCTTTGCCCTCTGGAGAGTGGAGGGCCAGGGGCGAAAACGGCTTGCGTTGCTTTCCTGAGCCAAGGCGCGTTGGGGCTGTTGTTGGCTGCCCGAGGAGACTTTCCCTTTGCACAATGCAGCTGCCAGAAGCTCGTTTTGGGCCGTCGGTGCGACGGGGCCTCGGTGCTGAGCGGCCGAGCTGGATCAGGGGGCATGGTTGCAGCCTGGGCACAGAAGGTCTTTGTGCGCCCAATCCTGCTTCCCCGCCAAGGAGAACCCGTTGGGAGTGGGTTTCGAGCACCGGAGACCCCCAGCAAAGCAGCAGGGCCCAGGAAGCCAGGGGCAGCCCCGCCCCGCTTTGCCATCTGGAGAGCGGAGGGCCGGGGGGGAAAACGGCTTGCGTTGCTTTCCTGAGCTGAGGCGCGTTGGGGCTGTTGTTGGCTGCCCGAGGAGACTTTCCCTTTGCACAATGCAGCTGCCAGAAGCTCGTTTTGGGCCGTCGGTGCGACGGGGACTCGGCGCTGAGCGGCCGAGCTGGCTCAGGGGGCATGGCTGCGTCCTGGGCGCAGAAGGCCTTCGCGCACCCAATCCTGCTTCCCCGCCAAGGAGAAACCGTGCGGAGTGGGTTTCGGGCATCGGAGACCCCCAGCAAAGCAGCAGGGCCCAGGGAGCCAGGGGCAGCCCCGTCCCGCTTTGCCCTCTGGAGAGAGGAGGGCCGGGGCGAAAACGGCTTGCGTTGCTTTCCTGAGCCGAGGCGCGTTGGGGCTGTTGTTGGCTGCCCGAGGAGACTTTCCCTTTACACAATGCAGCTGCCAGAACCTCGTTTTGGGCCGTCGGTGCGATGGGGCCTCGGCGCTGAGCGGCCGAGCTGGCTCATGGGGCATTGCTGCGGCCTGGGCGCAGAAGGCCTTCGCGCGCCCAATCCTGCTTCCCCGCCAAGGAGAACCCGTGGGGAGTGGGTTTCGGGCACCGGAGACCCCCAGCAAAGCAGCAGGGCCCAGGGGCCAGGGACAGCCCCGCCCCACTTTGCCCTCTTGAGAGCGGAGGGCCGGGGGCGAAAACGGCTTGCGTTGCTTTCCTGAGCCGAGGCGCGTTGGGGCTGTTGTTGGCTGCCCGAGGAGACTTTCCCTTTGCACAATGCAGCTGCCAGAAGCTCGTTTTGGGCCGTCGGTGCGACGGGGCCTCGTCACTGAGCGGCCGAGTTGGCTCAGGGGGCATGGCTGGGGGGTGGGCGTAGAAGGCCTTCGCGCGCCCAATCCTGCTTCCCCACCAAGGAGAACCCGTAGGGAGTGGGTTTCGGGCACCTGAGACCCCCAGCAAACAGCAGGGCCCAGGGAGCCCGGGGCAGCCCCGCCCCGCTTTGCCCTCCTGAGAGCAGAGGGCCGGGGGCGAAAACGGCTTGCGTTGCTTTCCTGAGCCGAGGCGCGTTGGGGCTGTTGTTGGCTGCCCGAGGAGATTTTCCGTTTGCACAATGCAACTGCCAGAAGCTCGTTTTGGGCCGTCGGTGCGACGGGGCCTCAGCGCTGAGCGGCCGAGCTGGCTCAGGGGGCATGGTTGCGTCCTGGGCGCAGAAGGCCTTCGCGCGCCCAATCCTGCTTCCCCGCCAAGGAGAACCCGTGGGGAGTGGGTTTCGGGCACCGGAGACCCCCAGCAAAGCAGCAGGGCCCAGGGGGCCAGGGACAGCCCCGCCCCACTTTGCCCTCTTGAGAGCGGAGGGCCGGGAGCGAAAACGGCTTGCGTTGCTTTCCTGAGCCGAGGCGCGTTGGGGCTGTTGTTGGCTGCCCGAGGAGACTTTCCCTTTGCACAATGCAGCTGCCAGAAGCTCGTTTTGGGCCGTCGGTGCGACGGGGCCTCGTCACTGAGCGGCCGAGTTGGCTCAGGGGGCATGGCTGGGGCGTGGGCGTAGAAGGCCTTCGCGCGCCCAATCCTGCTTCCCCACCAAGGAGAACCCGTAGGGAGTGGGTTTCGGGCACCTGAGACCCCAAGCAAAGCAGCAGGGCCCAGGGAGCCAGGGGCAGCCCCGCCCCGCTTTGCCCTCTGGAGAGCGGAGGGCCAGGGCGAAAACGGCTTGCGTTGCTTTCCTGAGCCGAGGCGCGTTGGGGCTGTTGTTGGCTGCCCGAGGAGATTTTCCCTTTGCACAATGCAGCTGCCAGAAGCTCGTTTTGGGCCGTCGCTGCGATGGGGCCTCGGCGCTGAGCGGCCGAGCTGGCTCATGGGGCATTGCTGCGGCCTGGGCGCAGAAGGCCTTCCCGCGCCCAATCCTGCTTCCCCGCCAAGGAGAACCCGTGGGGAGTGGGTTTCGGGCATCAGAGACCCCCAGCAAAGCAGCAGGGCCCAGGATGCCAGGGGCAGCCCCGCCCCGCTTTGCCCTCTGGAGAGGGGAGGCCCGGGTGCGAAAACGGCTTGCGTTGCTTTCTTAAGCCGAGGCGCGTTGGGGCTGTTGTTGGCTGCCGGAGGAGACTTTCCCTTTGCACAATGCAGCTGCCAGAAGCTCGTTTTGGGCCGTCGGTGCGACGGGGCCTCGGCGCTAAGCGTCCGAGCTGGCTCAGGGGGTATGGCTGGGGCGTGGGCCTAGAAGGTCTACGCGCCCCCAATTCTGCTTCCCCGCCAAGGAGAACCCGTCGGGAGTGGGTTTCGGGCACCTGAGACCCCCAGCAAAGCAGCAGGGCCCAGGGAGCCAGGGGCAGCCCCGCCCCGCTTTGCCCTCTTGAGAGCGGAGGGCCAGGGCGAAAACGGCTTGCGTTGCTTTCCTGAGCCGAGGCGCGTTGGGGCTGTTGTTGGCTGCCCGAGGAGATTTTCCCTTTGCACAATGCAGCTACCAGAAGCTCGTTTTGTCCGTCGGTGCGACGGGGCCTCGGCGCTGAGCGGCCGATGAGGCTCAGGGGGCATGGCTGCGGCCTGGGCGCAGAAGGCCTTCGCGCGCCCAATCCTGCTTCCCCGCCAAGGAGAACCCGTGGCGAGTGGGTTTCGGGCTTCGGAGATCACCAGCAAAGCAGCAGGGCCCAAGGAGCCAGGGGCAGCCCCGCCCCGCTTTGCCCTCTGGAGAGCGGAGGGCCGGGGGCGAAAACGGCTTGCGTTGCTTTCATGAGTCGAGGCGCGTTGGGGCTGTTGTTGGCTGCCCGAGGAGACTTTCCCTTTGCAGAAGCAGCCGCCAGAACCTCGTTTTGGGCCGTCGGTGCGACAGGGCCTCGTCACTGAGCGGCCGAGCTGGCTCAGGTGGCATGGCTGCGGCCTGGGCGCATAAGGCCTTCGCGGGCCCAATCCTGCTTCCCCGCCAAGGAGAACCCGTCGGGAGTGGGTTTCGGGCACCGGAGACCCCCAGCAAATCAGCAGGGCCCAGGAAGCCAGGGGCAGACCCGCCCCGTTTGGCCCTCTGGAGAGCAGAGGGCCGGGGGCGAAATCGGCTTGCGTTGCTTTCCTAAGCCGAGGCGCGTTGGGGCTGTGGTTGGCTGCCCGAGGAGACTTTCCCTTTGCAGAATGCAGCCGCCAGAAACTCGTTTTGGGCCGTCTGTGAGACGGGGTCTCGGCGTTGAGCGGCCGAGTTGGCTCAGTGGGCATGGCTGGGGCGTGGGCGTAGAAGGCCTTCGCGCGCCCAATCCTGCTTCCCCCCCAAGGAGAACCCGTAGGGAGTGGGTTTCTGGCACCTGAGACCCCCAGCAAAGCAGCAGGGCCCAGGGAGCCAGGGGCAGACCCTCCCCGCTTTGCCCTCTGGAGAGCGGATGGCCGGGGCGAAAACGGCTTGCGTTGCTTTCCTGAGCCGAGGCGCGTTGGGGCTGTTGTTGGCTGCCCGAGGAGACTTTCCGTTTGCACAATGCAGCTGCCAGAAGCTCGTTTTGGGCCGTCGGTGCGACGGGGACTCGGCGCTGAGCGGCCGAGCTGGCTCAGGGGGCATGGCTGCGTCCTGGGCGCAGAAGGCCTTCGCGCACCCAATCCTGCTTCCCCGCCAAGGAGAAACCGTGCGGAGTGGGTTTCGGGCATCGGAGACCCCCAGCAAAGCAGCAGGGCCCAGGGAGCCAGGGGCAGCCCCGCCCCGCTTTGCCCTCTGGAGAGAGGAGGGCCGGGGCGAAAACGGCTTGCGTTGCTTTCCTGAGCCGAGGCGCGTTGGGGCTGTTGTTGGCTGCCCGAGGAGACTTTCCCTTTACACAATGCAGCTGCCAGAACCTCGTTTTGGGCCGTCGGTGCGATGGGGCCTCGGCGCTGAGCGGCCGAGCTGGCTCATGGGGCATTGCTGCGGCCTGGGCGCAGAAGGCCTTCGCGCGCCCAATCCTGCTTCCCCGCCAAGGAGAACCCGTGGGGAGTGGGTTTCGGGCACCGGAGACACCCAGCAAAGCAGCAGGGCCCAGGGGCCAGGGACAGCCCCGCCCCACTTTGCCCTCTTGAGAGCGGAGGGCCGGGGGAGAAAACGGCTTGCGTTGCTTTCCTGAGCCGAGGCGCGTTGGGGCTGTTGTTGGCTGCCCGAGGAGACTTTCCCTTTGCACAATGCAGCTGCCAGAAGCTCGTTTTGGGCCGTCGGTGCGACGGGGCCTCGTCACTGAGCGGCCGAGTTGGCTCAGGGGGCATGGCTGGGGGGTGGGCGTAGAAGGCCTTCGCGCGCCCAATCCTGCTTCCCCACCAAGGAGAACCCGTAGGGAGTGGGTTTCGGGCACCTGAGACCCCCAGCAAAGCAGCAGGGCCCAGGGAGCCAGGGGCAGCCCCGCCCCGCTTTGCCCTCCTGAGAGCAGAGGGCCGGGGGCGAAAACGGCTTGCGTTGCTTTCCTGAGCCGAGGCGCGTTGGGGCTGTTGTTGGCTGCCCGAGGAGATTTTCCGTTTGCACAATGCAACTGCCAGAAGCTCGTTTTGGGCCGTCGGTGCGACGGGGCCTCAGCGCTGAGCGGCCGAGCTGGCTCAGGGGGCATGGTTGCGTCCTGGGCGCAGAAGGCCTTCGCGCGCCCAATCCTGCTTCCCCGCCAAGGAGAACCCGTGGGGAGTGGGTTTCGGGCACCGGAGACCCCCAGCAAAGCAGCAGGGCCCAGGGGGCCAGGGACAACCCCGCCCCACTTTGCCCTCTTGAGAGCGGAGGGCCGGGAGCGAAAACGGCTTGCGTTGCTTTCCTGAGCCGAGGCGCGTTGGGGCTGTTGTTGGCTGCCCGAGGAGACTTTCCCTTTGCACAATGCAGCTGCCAGAAGCTCGTTTTGGGCCGTCGGTGCGACGGGGCCTCGTCACTGAGCGGCCGAGTTGGCTCAGGGGGCATGGCTAGGGCGTGGGCGTAGAAGGCCTTCGCGCGCCCAATCCTGCTTCCCCACCAAGGAGAACCCGTAGGGAGTGGGTTTCGGGCACCTGAGACCCCCAGCAAAGCAGCAGGGCCCAGGGAGCCAGGGGCAGCCCCGCCCCGCTTTGCCCTCTGGAGAGCGGAGGGCCAGGGCGAAAACGGCTTGCGTTGCTTTCCTGAGCCGAGGCGCGTTGGGGCTGTTGTTGGCTGCCCGAGGAGATTTTCCCTTTGCACAATGCAGCTGCCAGAAGCTCGTTTTGGGCCGTCGCTGCGATGGGGCCTCGGCGCTGAGCGGCCGAGCTGGCTCATGGGGCATTGCTGCGGCCTGGGCGCAGAAGGCCTTCCCGCGCCCAATCCTGCTTCCCCGCCAAGGAGAACCCGTGGGGAGTGGGTTTCGGGCATCAGAGACCCCCAGCAAAGCAGCAGGGCCCAGGAAGCCAGGGGCAGACCAGCCCTGTTTGGCCCTCTGGAGAGCAGAGGGCCGGGGGCGAAATCGGCTTGCGTTGCTTTCCTAAGCCGAGGCGCGTTGGGGCTGTGGTTGGCTGCCCGAGGAGACTTTCCCTTTGCAGAATGCAGCCGCCAGAAACTCGTTTTGGGCCGTCTGTGAGACGGGGTCTCGGCGTTGAGCGGCCGAGGTGGCTCAGGGGGCATGGTTGGGGCGTGGGCGTAGAAGGCCTTCGCGCGCCCATCCTGCTTCCCCACCAAGGAGAACCCGTAGGGAGTGGGTTTCTGGCACCTGAGACCCCCAGCAAAGCAGCAGGGCCCAGGAAGCCAGGGGCAGACCCGCCCCGCTTTGCCCTCTGGAGAGCGGAGGGCCGGGGCGAAAACGGCTTGCGTTGCTTTCCTGAGCCGAGGCGCGTTGGGGCTGTTGTTGGCTGCCCGAGGAGACTTTCCCTTTGCACAATGCAGCTGCCCGAAGCTCGTTTTGGGCCGTCGGTGTGACGGGGACTCGGCGCTGAGCGGCCGAGCTGGCTCAGGGGCCATGGCTGCGGCCTGGGCGCAGAAGGCCTTCGCGCGCCCAATCCTGCTTCCCCGCCAAGGAGAACCCGTGGGGAGTGGGTTTCGGGCATCGGAGACCCCCAGCAAAGCAGCAGGGCCCAGGGAGCCAGGGGCAGCCCCGCCCCGCTTTGCCCTCTGGAGAGAGGAGGGCCGGGGCGAAAACGGCTTGCGTTGCTTTCCTGAGCCGAGGCGCGTTGGGGCTGTTGTTGGCTGCCCGAGGAGATTTTCCCTTTGCCCAATGCAGCTGCCAGAAGCTCGTTTTGGGCCGTCGGTGCGACGGGGCCTCGGCGCTGAGCGGCCGAGCTGGCTCAGGGGGCATGGCTGCGTCCTGGGCGCAGAAGGCCTTCGCGCGCCCAATCCTGCTTCCCCGCCAAGGAGAACCCGTGGGGAGTGGGTTTCGGGCACTGGAGACCCCCAGCAAAGCAGCAGGGCCCAGGGGGCCAGGGACAGCCCCGCCCCACTTTGCCCTCTTGAGAGCGGAGGGCCGGGGGCGAAAACGGCTTGCGTTGCTTTCCTGAGCCGAGGCGCGTTGGGGCTGTTGTTGGCTGCCCGAGGAGACTTTCCCTTTGCACAATGCAGCTGCCAGAAGCTCGTTTTGGGCCGTCGGTGCGACGGGGCCTCGTCACTGAGCGGCCGAGTTGGCTCAGGGGGCATGGCTGGGGCGTGGGCGTAGAAGGCCTTTGCGCGCCCAATCCTGCCTCCCCACCAAGGAGAACCCGTAAGGAGTGGGTTTCGGGCACCTGAGACCCCCAGCAAAGCAGCAGGGCCCAGGGAGCCAGGGGCAGCCCCGCCCCGCTTTGCCCTCTGGAGAGCGGAGGGCCAGGGCGAAAACGGCTTGCATTGCTTTCCTAAGCCGAGGCGCGTTGGGGCTGTTGTTGGCTGCCCGAGGAGACTTTCCCTTTCCACAATGCAGCTGCCAGAAGCTCGTTTTGGGCCGTCGGTGCGACGGGGCCTCGGCGCTAAGCGTCCGAGCTGGCTCAGGGGGTATGGCTGGGGCGTGGGCGTAGAAGGACTTCACACGCCCAATCCTGCTTCCCCGACAAGGATAACCCGTGGCGAGTGGGTTTCGGGCATCGGAGACCCCCAGCAAAGCAGCAGGGCCCAGGGAGCCAGGGGCAGCCCCGCCCCGCTTTGCCCTCTGGAGAGCGGAGGGCCAGGGCGAAAACGGCTTGCGTTGCTTTCCTAAGCCGAGGCGCGTTGGGGCTGTTGTTGGCCGCCCGAGGAGACTTTCCCTTTGCACAATGCAGCTGCCAGAAGCTCGTTTTGGGCCGTCGGTGCGACGGGGCCTCGGCGCTAAGCGTCTGAGCTGGCTCAGGGGGTATTGCTGGGGCGTGGGCCCAGAAGGCCTACGCGCCCCCAATTCTGCCTCCCCGTCAAGGAGAACCCGTGGGGAGTGGGTTTCGGGCACCTGAGACCCCCAGCAAAGCAGCAGGGCCCAGGGAGCCAGGGGCAGCCCCGCCCCGCTTTGCCCTCTTGAGAGCGGAGGGCCAGGGCGAAAACGGCTTGCGTTGCTTTCCTGAGCCGAGGCGCGTTGGGGCTGTTGTTGGCTGCCCGAGGAGATTTTCCCTTTGCACAATGCAGCTACCAGAAGCTCGTTTTGTCCGTCGGTGCGAAGGGGCCTCGGCGCTGAGCGGCCGATGAGGCTCAGGGGGCATGGCTGCGGCCTGGGCGCAGAAGGCCTTCGCGCGCCCAATCCTGCTTCCCCGCCAAGGAGAACCCGTGGCGAGTGGGTTTCGGGCTTCGGAGATCACCAGCAAAGCAGCAGGCCCCAGGGAGCCAGGGGCAGCCCCGCCCCGCTTTGCCCTCTGGAGAGCGGAGGGCCGGGGGCGAAAACGGCTTGCGTTGCTTTCATGAGTCGAGGCGCGTTGGGGCTGTTGTTGGCTGCCCGAGGAGACTTTCCCTTTGCAGAATGCAGCCGCCAGAAGCTCGTTTTGGGCCGTCGGTGCGACAGGGCCTCGTCACTGAGCGGCCGAGCTGGCTCAGGTGGCATGGCTGCGGCCTGGGCGCATAAGGCCTTCGCGGGCCCAATCCTGCTTCCCCGCCACGGAGATCCCGTGGGGAGTGGGTTTCGGGCACCGGAGACCCCCAGCAAATCAGCAGGGCCCAGGAAGCCAGGGGCAGACCCGCCCCGCTTGGCCCTCTGGAGAGCAGAGGGCCGGGGGCGAAATCGGCTTGCGTTGCTTTCCTAAGCCGAGGCGCGTTGGGGATGTGGTTGGCTGCCCGAGGAGACTTTCCCTTTGCAGAATGCAGCCGCCAGAAACTCGTTTTGGGCCGTCTGTGAGACGGGGCCTCGGCGTTGAGCAGCCGAGGTGGCTCAGGGGGCATGGTTGGGGCGTGGGCCCAGAAGGCCTTCGCGCGCCCAATCCTGCTTCCCCGCCAAGGAGAACCCGTGGGGAGTGGGTTTCGGGCATCGGAGACCCCCAGCAAAGCAGCAGGGCCCAGGGAGCCAGGGGCAGCCCCGCCCCGCTTTGCCCTCTTGAGAGCGGAGGGCCGGGGGCGAAAACGGCTTGCGTTGCTTTCCTGAGCCGAGGCGCGTTGGGGCTGTTGTTGGCTGCCCGAGGAGACTTTCCCTTTGCACAATGCAGCTGCCAGAAGCTCGTTTTGGCCCGTCGGTGCGACGGGGCCTCGTCACTGAGCGGCCGAGTTGGCTCAGTGGGCATGGCTGGGGCGTGGGCGTAGAAGGCCTTCGCGCGCCCAATCCTGCATCCCCACCAAGGAGAACCCGTAGGGAGTGTGTTTCTGGCACCTGAGACCCCCAGCAAAGCAGCAGGGCCCAGGGAGCCAGGGGCAGACCCGCCCCGCTTTGCCCTCTGGAGAGCGGATGGCCGGGGCGAAAACGGCTTGCGTTGCTTTCCTGAGCCGAGGCGCGTTGGGGCTGTTGTTGGCTGCCCGAGGAGACTTTCCCTTTGCACAATGCAGCTGCCAGAAGCTCGTTTTGGGCCGTCGGTGGGACAGGGACTCGGCACTGAGCGGCCGAGCTGGCTCAGGGGGCATGGCTGCGGCCTGGGCGCAGAAGGCCTTCGCGCGCCCAATCCTGCTTCCCCGCCAAGGAGAACCCGTGGGGAGTTGGTTTCGGGCATCGGAGACCCCCAGCAAAGCAGCAGGGCCCAGGGAGCCAGGGGCAGCCCCGCCCCGCTTTGCCCTCTGGAGAGAGGAGGGCCGGGGCGAAAACGGCTTGCGTTGCTTTCCTGAGCCGAGGCGCGTTGGGGCTGTTGTTGGCTGCCCGAGGAGATTTTCCCTTTGCACAATGCAGCTGCCAGAAGCTCGTTTTGGGCCGTCGGTGCGACGGGGCCTCGGCGCTGAGCGGCCGAGCTGGCTCAGGGGGCATGGCTGCGTCCTGGGCGCAGAAGGCCTTCGCGCGCCCAATCCTGCTTCCCCGCCAAGGAGAACCCGTGGGGAGTGGGTTTCGGGCACCGGAGACCCCCAGCAAAGCAGCAGGGCCCAGGGAGCCAGGGACAGCCCCGCCCCGCTTTGCCCTCTGGAGAGTGAAGGGCCGGGGGCGAAAAAGGCTTGCGTTGCTTTCCTGAGCCAAGGCGCGTTGGGGCTGTTGTTGGCTGCCCGAGGAGACTTCCCCTTTGCACAATGCAGCTGCCAGAAGCTCGTTTTGGGCCGTCGGTGCGACGGGGCCTCGGTGCTGAGCGGCCGAGCTGGATCAGGGGGCATGGTTGCGGCCTGGGCACAGAAGGTCTTCGTGCGCCCAATCCTGCTTCCCCGCCAAGGAGAACCCGTTGGGAGTGGGTTTCGAGCACCGGAGACCCCCAGCAAAGCAGCAGGGCCCAGGAAGCCAGGGGCAGCCCCGCCCCGCTTTGCCATCTGGAGAGCGGAGGGCCGGGGGCGAAAACGGCTTGCGTTGCTTTCCTGAGCCGAGGCGCGTTGGGGCTGTTGTTGGCTGCCCGAGGAGACTTTCCCTTTGCACAATGCAGCTGCCAGAAGCTCGTTTTGGGCCGTTGGTGCGACGGGGCCTCGTCACTGAGCGGCCGACCTGGCTCAGGGGGCATGGCTGGGGCGTGGTCGTAGAAGGACTTCGCGTGCCCAATCCTGCTTCCCCGCCAAGGAGAACCCGTGGGGAGTGGGTTTCGGGCATCGGAGACCCCCAGCAAAGCAGCAGGGCCCAGGGAGCCAGGGGCAGCCCCGCCCCGCTTTGCCCTCTGGAGAGTGGAGGGCCGGGGGCGAAAACGGCTTGCGTTGCTTTCCTGAGCCAAGGCGCGTTGGGGCTGTTGTTGGCTGCCCGAGGAGACTTTCCCTTTGCACAATGCAGCTGCCAGAAGCTCGTTTTGGGCCGTTGGTGCGACGGGGCCTCGTCACTGAGCGGCCGAACTGGCTCAGGGGGCATGGCTGGGGCGTGGTCGTAGAAGGCCTTCGCGCGCCCAAACCTGCTTCCCCGCCAAGGAGAACCCGTGGGGAGTGGGTTTCGGGCATCGGAGACCCCCAGCAAAGCAGCAGGGCCCAGGGAGCCAGGGGCAGCCCCGCCCCGCTTTGCCCTCTGGAGAGCGGAGGGCCTGAGGCGAAAACGGCTTGCCTTGCTTTCCTGAGCCGAGGCGCGTTGGGGCTGTTGTTGGCTGCCCGAGGAGACTTTCCCTTTGCACAATGCAGCCGCCAGAAGCTCGTTTTGGGCCGTCGGTGCGACGGGGCCTCGGCGCTGAGCGGCCGAGATGGCTCAGGCAGCATGGCTGCGGCCTGGGCGCAGAAGGCCTTCGCGCGCCCAATCCTGCTTCCCCGCCAAGGAGAACCCGTGGGGAGTGGGGTTCGGGCACCGGAGACCCCCAGCAAAGCAGCAGGGCCCAGGGAGCCAGGGGCAGCCCCGCCCCGCTTTGCCCTCTGGAGAGCGGAGGGCCAGGGCGAAAACGGCTTGCGTTGCTTTCCTGAGCCGAGGCGCGTTGGGGCTGTTGTTGGCTGCCCGAGAAGATTTTCCCTTTGCACAATGCAGCTGCCAGAAGCTCGTTTTGGGCCGTCGGTGCGATGGGGCCTTGGCGCTGAACGGCCGAGCTGGCTCATGGGGCATTGCTGCGGCCTGGGCGCAGAAGGCCTTCCCGCGCCCAATCCTGCTTCCCCGCCAAGGAGAACCCGTGGGGAGTGGGTTTCGGGCATCAGAGACCCCCAGCAAAGCAGCAGGGCCCAGGATGCCAGGGGCAGCCCCGCCCCGCTTTGCCCTCTGGAGAGCGGAGGCCCGGGTGCGAAAACTGCTTGAGTTGCTTTCTTAAGCCGAGGCGCGTTGGGGCTGTTGTTGGCTGCCGGAGGAGACTTTCCCTTTCCACAATGCAGCTGCCAGAAGCTCGTTTTGGGCCGTCGGTGCGACGGGGCCTCGGCGCTAAGCGTCCGAGCTGGCTCAGGGGGTATGGCTGGGGCGTGGGCCTAGAAGGTCTACGCGCCCCCAATTCTGCTTCCCCGCCAAGGAGAACCCGTCGGGAGTGGGTTTCGGGTACCGGAGACCCCCAGCAAAGCAGCAGGGCCCAGGGAGCCAGGGGCAGCCCCGCCCCGCTTTGCCCTCTGGAGAGCAGAGGGCCGGGGGCGAAAACGGCTTGCGTTGCTTTCCTGAGCCTAGGCGCATTGGGGCTGTTGTTGGCTGCCCGAGGATACTTTCCCTTTGCACAATGCAGCCGCCAGAAGCTCGTTTTGGGCCTTCGGTGCGACGGGGCCTCGGCGCTGAGCGGCCGAGTTGGCTCAGGGGGCATGGATGCGGCCTGGGCGCAAAAGGCCGTCGCACGCCCAATCCTGCTTCCCCTCCAAGGAGAACACGTGGGGAGTGAGTTTCGGGCACCGGAGACCCCCAGCAAGGACACAGGGCCCAGGGAGCCAGGGGCAGCCCCGCCCCGCTTTGCCCTCTGGAGAGCGGAGGGCCGGGGGCGAAAACGGCTTGCGTTGCTTTCCTGAGCTGAGGCGCGTTGGGGCTGTTGTTGGCTGCCCGAGGAGACTTTCCCTTTGCACAATGCAGCCGCCAGAAGCTCGTTTTGGGCCGTCGGTGCGACGGGGCCTCGGCGCTGAGCGGCCGAGATGGCTCAGGCAGCATGGCTGCGGCCTGGGCGCAGAAGGCCTTCGCGCGCCCAATCCTGCTTCCCCGCCAAGGAGAACCCGTGGGGAGTGGGGTTCGGGCACCGGAGACCCCCAGCAAAGCAGCAGGGCCCAGGGAGCCAGGGGCAGCCCCGCCCCGCTTTGCCCTCTGGAGAGCGGAGGGCCAGGGCGAAAACGGCTTGCGTTGCTTTCCTGAGCCGAGGCGCGTTGGGGCTGTTGTTGGCTGCCCGAGAAGATTTTCCCTTTGCACAATGCAGCTGCCAGAAGCTCGTTTTGGGCCGTCGGTGCGATGGGGCCTTGGCGCTGAACGGCCGAGCTGGCTCATGGGGCATTGCTGCGGCCTGGGCGCAGAAGGCCTTCCCGCGCCCAATCCTGCTTCCCCGCCAAGGAGAACCCGTGGGGAGTGGGTTTCGGGCATCAGAGACCCCCAGCAAAGCAGCAGGGCCCAGGATGCCAGGGGCAGCCCCGCCCCGCTTTGCCCTCTGGAGAGCGGAGGCCCGGGTGCGAAAACTGCTTGAGTTGCTTTCTTAAGCCGAGGCGCGTTGGGGCTGTTGTTGGCTGCCGGAGGAGACTTTCCCTTTCCACAATGCAGCTGCCAGAAGCTCGTTTTGGGCCGTCGGTGCGACGGGGCCTCGGCGCTAAGCGTCCGAGCTGGCTCAGGGGGTATGGCTGGGGCGTGGGCCTAGAAGGTCTACGCGCCCCCAATTCTGCTTCCCCGCCAAGGAGAACCCGTCGGGAGTGGGTTTCGGGTACCGGAGACCCCCAGCAAAGCAGCAGGGCCCAGGGAGCCAGGGGCAGCCCCGCCCCGCTTTGCCCTCTGGAGAGCAGAGGGCCGGGGGCGAAAACGGCTTGCGTTGCTTTCCTGAGCCTAGGCGCATTGGGGCTGTTGTTGGCTGCCCGAGGATACTTTCCCTTTGCACAATGCAGCCGCCAGAAGCTCGTTTTGGGCCTTCGGTGCGACGGGGCCTCGGCGCTGAGCGGCCGAGTTGGCTCAGGGGGCATGGATGCGGCCTGGGCGCAAAAGGCCGTCGCACGCCCAATCCTGCTTCCCCTCCAAGGAGAACACGTGGGGAGTGAGTTTCGGGCACCGGAGACCCCCAGCAAGGACACAGGGCCCAGGGAGCCAGGGGCAGCCCCGCCCCGCTTTGCCCTCTGGAGAGCGGAGGGCCGGGGGCGAAAACGGCTTGCGTTGCTTTCCTGAGCTGAGGCGCGTTGGGGCTGTTGTTGGCTGCCCGAGGAGACTTTCCCTTTGCACAATGCAGCTGCCAGAAGCTCATTTTGTGCCGTCGGTGCGACGGGGCCTCGGTGCTGAGCGGCCGAGCTGGCTCAGGGGGCATGGTTGCAGCCTGGGCGCAGAAGGCCTTCGCGCGCCCAATCCTGCTTCCCCGCCAAGGAGAACCCGTGGGGAGTGGGTTTCGGGCACCGGAGACCCCCAGCAAAGCAGCAGGGCCCAGGGAGCCAGGGGCAGCCCCGCCCCACTTTGCCCTCTGGAGAGCGGAGGGCCGGAGGCGAAAACGGCTAGCGTTGCTTTCCTAAGCCGAGGCGCGTTGGGGCTGTTGTTGGCCGCCCGAGGAGACTTTCCCTTTGCACAATGCAGCTGCCAGAAGCTCGTTTTGGGCCGTCGGTGCGACGGGGCCTCGTCACTGAGCGGCCGAGGTGGCTCAGGGGGCTTGGATGGGGCGTGGGCGTAGAAGGACTTCACACGCCCAATCCTGCTTCCCCGACAAGGATAACCCGTGGCGAGTGGGTTTCGGGCATCGGAGACCCCCAGCAAAGCAGCAGGGCCCAGGGAGCCAGGGGCAGCCCCGCCCCGCTTTGCCCTCTGGAGAGCGGAGGGCCAGGGCGAAAACGGCTTGCATTGCTTTCCTAAGCCGAGGCGCGTTGGGGCTGTTGTTGGCCGCCCGAGGAGACTTTCCCTTTGCACAATGCAGCTGCCAGAAGCTCGTTTTGGGCCGTCGGTGCGACGGGGCCTCGGCGCTAAGCGTCTGAGCTGGCTCAGGGGGTATTGCTGGGGCGTGGGCCCAGAAGGCCTACGCGCCCCCAATTCTGCCTCCCCGTCAAGGAGAACCCGTGGGGAGTGGGTTTCGGGCACTTGAGACCCCCAGCAAAGCAGCAGGGCCCAGGGAGCCAGGGGCAGACCCGCCCCGCTTTGCCCTCTGGAGAGCGGATGGCCGGGGCGAAAACGGCTTGCGTTGCTTTCCTGAGCCGAGGCGCGTTGGGGCTGTTGTTGGCTGCCCGAGGAGACTTTCCCTTTGCACAATGCAGCTGCCAGAAGCTCGTTTTGGGCCGTCGGTGGGACAGGGACTCGGCACTGAGCGGCCGAGCTGGCTCAGGGGGCATGGCTGCGGCCTGGGCGCAGAAGGCCTTCGCGCGCCCAATCCTGCTTCCCCGCCAAGGAGAACCCGTGGGGAGTTGGTTTCGGGCATCGGAGACCCCCAGCAAAGCAGCAGGGCCCAGGGAGCCAGGGGCAGCCCCGCCCCGCTTTGCCCTCTGGAGAGAGGAGGGCCGGGGCGAAAACGGCTTGCGTTGCTTTCCTGAGCCGAGGCGCGTTGGGGCTGTTGTTGGCTGCCCGAGGAGATTTTCCCTTTGCACAATGCAGCTGCCAGAAGCTCGTTTTGGGCCGTCGGTGCGACGGGGCCTCGGCGCTGAGCGGCCGAGCTGGCTCAGGGGGCATGGCTGCGTCCTGGGCGCAGAAGGCCTTCGCGCGCCCAATCCTGCTTCCCCGCCAAGGAGAACCCGTGGGGAGTGGGTTTCGGGCACCGGAGACCCCCAGCAAAGCAGCAGGGCCCAGGGAGCCAGGGACAGCCCCGCCCCGCTTTGCCCTCTGGAGAGTGAAGGGCCGGGGGCGAAAAAGGCTTGCGTTGCTTTCCTGAGCCAAGGCGCGTTGGGGCTGTTGTTGGCTGCCCGAGGAGACTTCCCCTTTGCACAATGCAGCTGCCAGAAGCTCGTTTTGGGCCGTCGGTGCGACGGGGCCTCGGTGCTGAGCGGCCGAGCTGGATCAGGGGGCATGGTTGCGGCCTGGGCACAGAAGGTCTTCGTGCGCCCAATCCTGCTTCCCCGCCAAGGAGAACCCGTTGGGAGTGGGTTTCGAGCACCGGAGACCCCCAGCAAAGCAGCAGGGCCCAGGAAGCCAGGGGCAGCCCCGCCCCGCTTTGCCATCTGGAGAGCGGAGGGCCGGGGGCGAAAACGGCTTGCGTTGCTTTCCTGAGCCGAGGCGCGTTGGGGCTGTTGTTGGCTGCCCGAGGAGACTTTCCCTTTGCACAATGCAGCTGCCAGAAGCTCGTTTTGGGCCGTTGGTGCGACGGGGCCTCGTCACTGAGCGGCCGACCTGGCTCAGGGGGCATGGCTGGGGCGTGGTCGTAGAAGGACTTCGCGTGCCCAATCCTGCTTCCCCGCCAAGGAGAACCCGTGGGGAGTGGGTTTCGGGCATCGGAGACCCCCAGCAAAGCAGCAGGGCCCAGGGAGCCAGGGGCAGCCCCGCCCCGCTTTGCCCTCTGGAGAGTGGAGGGCCGGGGGCGAAAACGGCTTGCGTTGCTTTCCTGAGCCAAGGCGCGTTGGGGCTGTTGTTGGCTGCCCGAGGAGACTTTCCCTTTGCACAATGCAGCTGCCAGAAGCTCGTTTTGGGCCGTTGGTGCGACGGGGCCTCGTCACTGAGCGGCCGAACTGGCTCAGGGGGCATGGCTGGGGCGTGGTCGTAGAAGGCCTTCGCGCGCCCAAACCTGCTTCCCCGCCAAGGAGAACCCGTGGGGAGTGGGTTTCGGGCATCGGAGACCCCCAGCAAAGCAGCAGGGCCCAGGGAGCCAGGGGCAGCCCCGCCCCGCTTTGCCCTCTGGAGAGCGGAGGGCCTGAGGCGAAAACGGCTTGCCTTGCTTTCCTGAGCCGAGGCGCGTTGGGGCTGTTGTTGGCTGCCCGAGGAGACTTTCCCTTTGCACAATGCAGCGGCCAGAAGCTCGTTTTGGGCCGTCGGTGCGACGGGGCCTCGGCGCTGAGCGGCCGAGATGGCTCAGGCAGCATGGCTGCGGCCTGGGCGCAGAAGGCCTTCGCGCGCCCAATCCTGCTTCCCCGCCAAGGAGAACCCGTGGGGAGTGGGGTTCGGGCACCGGAGACCCCCAGCAAAGCAGCAGGGCCCAGGGAGCCAGGGGCAGCCCCGCCCCGCTTTGCCCTCTGGAGAGCGGAGGGCCAGGGCGAAAACGGCTTGCGTTGCTTTCCTGAGCCGAGGCGCGTTGGGGCTGTTGTTGGCTGCCCGAGAAGATTTTCCCTTTGCACAATGCAGCTGCCAGAAGCTCGTTTTGGGCCGTCGGTGCGATGGGGCCTTGGCGCTGAACGGCCGAGCTGGCTCATGGGGCATTGCTGCGGCCTGGGCGCAGAAGGCCTTCCCGCGCCCAATCCTGCTTCCCCGCCAAGGAGAACCCGTGGGGAGTGGGTTTCGGGCATCAGAGACCCCCAGCAAAGCAGCAGGGCCCAGGATGCCAGGGGCAGCCCCGCCCCGCTTTGCCCTCTGGAGAGCGGAGGCCCGGGTGCGAAAACTGCTTGAGTTGCTTTCTTAAGCCGAGGCGCGTTGGGGCTGTTGTTGGCTGCCGGAGGAGACTTTCCCTTTCCACAATGCAGCTGCCAGAAGCTCGTTTTGGGCCGTCGGTGCGACGGGGCCTCGGCGCTAAGCGTCCGAGCTGGCTCAGGGGGTATGGCTGGGGCGTGGGCCTAGAAGGTCTACGCGCCCCCAATTCTGCTTCCCCGCCAAGGAGAACCCGTCGGGAGTGGGTTTCGGGTACCGGAGACCCCCAGCAAAGCAGCAGGGCCCAGGGAGCCAGGGGCAGCCCCGCCCCGCTTTGCCCTCTGGAGAGCAGAGGGCCGGGGGCGAAAACGGCTTGCGTTGCTTTCCTGAGCCTAGGCGCATTGGGGCTGTTGTTGGCTGCCCGAGGATACTTTCCCTTTGCACAATGCAGCCGCCAGAAGCTCGTTTTGGGCCTTCGGTGCGACGGGGCCTCGGCGCTGAGCGGCCGAGTTGGCTCAGGGGGCATGGATGCGGCCTGGGCGCAAAAGGCCGTCGCACGCCCAATCCTGCTTCCCCTCCAAGGAGAACACGTGGGGAGTGAGTTTCGGGCACCGGAGACCCCCAGCAAGGACACAGGGCCCAGGGAGCCAGGGGCAGCCCCGCCCCGCTTTGCCCTCTGGAGAGCGGAGGGCCGGGGGCGAAAACGGCTTGCGTTGCTTTCCTGAGCTGAGGCGCGTTGGGGCTGTTGTTGGCTGCCCGAGGAGACTTTCCCTTTGCACAATGCAGCTGCCAGAAGCTCATTTTGTGCCGTCGGTGCGACGGGGCCTCGGTGCTGAGCGGCCGAGCTGGCTCAGGGGGCATGGTTGCAGCCTGGGCGCAGAAGGCCTTCGCGCGCCCAATCCTGCTTCCCCGCCAAGGAGAACCCGTGGGGAGTGGGTTTCGGGCACCGGAGACCCCCAGCAAAGCAGCAGGGCCCAGGGAGCCAGGGGCAGCCCCGCCCCACTTTGCCCTCTGGAGAGCGGAGGGCCGGAGGCGAAAACGGCTAGCGTTGCTTTCCTAAGCCGAGGCGCGTTGGGGCTGTTGTTGGCCGCCCGAGGAGACTTTCCCTTTGCACAATGCAGCTGCCAGAAGCTCGTTTTGGGCCGTCGGTGCGACGGGGCCTCGTCACTGAGCGGCCGAGGTGGCTCAGGGGGCTTGGATGGGGCGTGGGCGTAGAAGGACTTCACACGCCCAATCCTGCTTCCCCGACAAGGATAACCCGTGGCGAGTGGGTTTCGGGCATCGGAGACCCCCAGCAAAGCAGCAGGGCCCAGGGAGCCAGGGGCAGCCCCGCCCCGCTTTGCCCTCTGGAGAGCGGAGGGCCAGGGCGAAAACGGCTTGCATTGCTTTCCTAAGCCGAGGCGCGTTGGGGCTGTTGTTGGCCGCCCGAGGAGACTTTCCCTTTGCACAATGCAGCTGCCAGAAGCTCGTTTTGGGCCGTCGGTGCGACGGGGCCTCGGCGCTAAGCGTCTGAGCTGGCTCAGGGGGTATTGCTGGGGCGTGGGCCCAGAAGGCCTACGCGCCCCCAATTCTGCCTCCCCGTCAAGGAGAACCCGTGGGGAGTGGGTTTCGGGCACTTGAGACCCCCAGCAAAGCAGCAGGGCCCAGGGAGCCAGGGGCAGCCCCGCCCCGCTTTGCCCTCTTGAGAGCGGAGGGCCAGGGCGAAAACGGCTTGCGTTGCTTTCCTGAGCCGAGGCGCGTTGGGGCTGTTGTTTGCTGCCCGAGGAGATTTTCCCTTTGCACAATGCAGCTACCAGAAGCTCGTTTTGTCCGTCGGTGCGAAGGGGCCTCGGCGCTGAGCGGCCGATGAGGCTCAGGGGGCATGGCTGCGGCCTGGGCGCAGAAGGCCTTCGCGCGCCCAATCCTGCTTCCCCGCCAAGGAGAACCCGTGGCGAGTGGGTTTCGGGCTTCGGAGATCACCAGCAAAGCAGCAGGCCCCAGGGAGCCAGGGGCAGCCCCGCCCCGCTTTGCCCTCTGGAGAGAGGAGGGCCGGGGGCGAAAACGGCTTGCGTTGCTTTCATGAGTCGAGGCGCGTTGGGGCTGTTGTTGGCTGCCCGAGGAGACTTTCCCTTTGCAGAATGCAGCCGCCAGAAGCTCGTTTTGGGCCGTCGGTGCGACAGGGCCTCGTCACTGAGCGGCCGAGCTGGCTCAGGTGGCATGGCTGCGGCCTGGGCGCATAAGGCCTTCGCGGGCCCAATCCTGCTTCCCAGCCAAGGAGAACCCGTGGGGAGTGGGTTTCGGGCACCGGAGACCCCCAGCAAATCAGCAGGGCCCAGGAAGCCAGGGGCAGACCCGCCCCGCTTGGCCCTCTGGAGAGCAGAGGGCCGGGGGCGAAATCGGCTTGCGTTGCTTTCCTAAGCCGAGGCGCGTTGGGGCTCTGGTTGGCTGCCCGAGGAGACTTTCCCTTTGCAGAATGCAGCCGCCAGAAACTCGTTTTGGGCCGTCTGTGAGACGGGGCCTCGGCGTTGAGCGGCCGAGGTGGCTCAGGGGGCATGGTTGGGGCGTGGGCCCAGAAGGCCTTCGCGCGCCCAATCCTGCTTCCCCGCCAAGGAGAACCCGTGGGGAGTGGGTTTCGGGCATCGGAGACCCCCAGCAAAGCAGCAGGGCCCAGGGAGCCAGGGGCAGCCCCGCCCCGCTTTGCCCTCTTGAGAGCGGAGGGCCGGGGGCGAAAACGGCTTGCGTTGCTTTCCTGAGCCGAGGCGCGTTGGGGCTGTTGTTGGCTGCCCGAGGAGACTTTCCCTTTGCACAATGCAGCTGCCAGAAGCTCGTTTTGGCCCGTCGGTGCGACGGGGCCTCGTCACTGAGCGGCCGAGTTGGCTCAGTGGGCATGGCTGGGGCGTGGGCGTAGAAGGCCTTCGCGCGCCCAATTCTGCTTCCCCCCCAAGGAGAACCCGTAGGGAGTGGGTTTCTGGCACCTGAGACCCCCAGCAAAGCAGCAGGGCCCAGGGAGCCAGGGGCAGCCCCGCCCCGCTTTGCCCTCTGGAGAGCGGAGGGCCAGGGCGAAAACGGCTTGCGTTGCTTTCCTGAGCCGAGGCGCGTTGGGGCTGTTGTTGGCTGCCCGAGGAGACTTTCCCTTTGCACAATGCCCCTGCCAGAAGCTCATTTTGGGCCGTCGGTGTGATGGGGCCTCGGCGCTGAGCGGCCGAGCTGGCTCATGGGGCATTGCTGCGGCCTGGGCGCAGAAGGCCTTCGCGCGCCCAATCCTGCTTCCCCGCCAAGGAGAACCCGTGGGGAGTGGGTTTCAGGCATCGGAGACCCCCAGCAAAGCAGCAGGGCCCAGGATGCCAGGGGCAGCCCCGCCCCGCTTTGCCCTCTGGAGAGCGGAGGCCCGGGTGCGAAAACGGCTTGCGTTGCTTTCTTAAGCCGAGGCGCGTTGGGGCTGTTGTTGGCTGCCGGAGGAGACTTTCCCTTTGCACAATGCAGCTGCCAGAAGCTCGTTTTGGGCCGTCGGTGCGACGGGGCCTCGGCGCTAATCGTCCGAGCTGGCTCAGGGGGTATGGCTGGGGCGTGGGCCTAGAAGGTCTACGCGCCCCCAATGCTGCTTCCCCGCCAAGGAGAACCCGTCGGGAGTGGGTTTCGGGTGCCGGAGACCCCCAGCAAAGCAGCAGGGCCCAGGGAGCCAGGGGCAGCCCCGCCCCGCTTTGCCCTCTGGAGAGCGGAGGGCCGGGGGCGAAAACGGCTTGCGTTGCTTTCCTGAGCTGAGGCGCGTTGGGGCTGTTGTTGGCTGCCCGAGGAGACTTTCCCTTTGCACAATGCAGCTGCCAGAAGCTCATTTTGTGCCGTCGGTACGACGGGGCCTCGGCGCTGAGCGGCCGAGCTGGCTCAGGGGCCATGGCTGCGGCCTGGGCGCAGAAGGCCTTCGCGCGCCCAATCCTGCTTCCCCGCCAAGGAGAACCCGTGGGGAGTGGGTTTCGGGCACCGGAGACCCCCAGCAAAGCAGCAGGGCCCAGGGAGCCAGGGGCAGCCCCGCCCCGCTTTGCCCTCTGGAGAGCGGAGGGCCGGAGGCGAAAACGGCTTGCGGTGCTTTCCTAAGCCGAGGCGCGTTGGGGCTGTTGTTGGCCGCCCGAGGAGACTTTCCCGTTGCACAATGCAGCTGCCAGAAGCTCGTTTTGGGCCGTCGGTGCGACGGGGCCTCGTCACTGAGCGGCCGAGGTGGCTCAGGGGGCTTGGCTGGGGCGTGGGCGTAGAAGGACTTCACACGCCCAATCCTGCTTCCCCGCCAAGGAGAACCCGTGGCGAGTGGGTTTCGGGCTTCGGAGATCACCAGCAAAGCAGCAGGGCCCAGGGAGCCAGGGGCAGCCCCGCCCCGCTTTGCCCTCTGGAGAGCGGAGGGCCTGGGGCGAAAACGGCTTGCGTTGCTTTCATGAGTCGAGGCGCGTTGGGGCTGTTGTTGGCTGCCCGAGGAGACTTTCCCTTTGCAGAATGCAGCCGCCAGAAGCTCGTTTTGGGCCGTCGGTGCGACAGGGCCTCGTCACTGAGCGGCCGAGCTGGCTCAGGTGGCATGGCTGCGGCCTGGGCGCATAAGGACTTCGCGGGCCCAATCCTGCTTCCCAGCCAAGGAGAACCCGTGGGGAGTGGGTTTCGGGCACCGGAGACCTCCAGCAAATCAGCAGGGCCCAGGAAGCCAGGGGCAGACCCGCCCCGCTTGGCCCTCTGGAGAGCAGAGGGCCGGGAGCGAAATCGGCTTGCGTTGCTTTCCTAAGCCGAGGCGCGTTGGGGCTGTGGTTGGCTGCCCGAGGAGACTTTCCCTTTGCAGAATGCAGCCGCCAGAAACTCGTTTTGGGCCGTCTGTGAGACTGGGCCTCGGCGTTGAGCGGCCGAGGTGGCTCAGGGGGCATGGTTGGGGCGTGGGCCCAGAAGGCCTTCGCGCGCCCAATCCTGCTTCCCCGCCAAGGAGAACCCGTGGGGAGTGGGTTTCGGGCATCGGAGACCCCCAGCAAAGCAGCAGGGCCCAGGGAGCCAGGGGCAGCCCCGCCCCGCTTTGCCCTCTTGAGAGCGGAGGGCCTGGGGCGAAAACGGCTTGCGTTGCTTTCCTGAGCCGAGGCGCGTTGGGGCTGTTGTTGGCTGCCCGAGGAGACTTTCCCTTTGCACAATGCAGCTGCCAGAAGCTCATTTTGGCCCGTCGGTGCGACGGGGCCTCGTCACTGAGCGGCCGAGTTGGCTCAGTGGGCATGGCTGGGGCGTGGGCGTAGAAGGCCTTCGCGCGCCCAATCCTGCTTCCCCACCAAGGAGAACCCGTAGGGAGTGGGTTTCTGGCACCTGAGACCCCCAGCAAAGCAGCAGGGCCCAGGGAGCCAGGGGCAGACCCGCCCCGCTTTGCCCTCTGGAGAGCGGAGGGCCGGGGCGAAAACGGCTTGCGTTGCTTTCCTGAGCCGAGGCGCGTTGGGGCTGTTGTTGGCTGCCCGAGGAGACTTTCCGTTTGCACAATGCAGCTGCCAGAAGCTCGTTTTGGGCCGTCGGTGCGACGGGGACTCGGCGCTGAGCGGCCGAGCTGGCTCAGGGGGCATGGCTGCGGCCTGGGCGCAGAAGGCCTTCGCGCGCCCAATCCTGCTTCCCCGCCAAGGAGAACCCGTGGGGAGTGGGTTTCGGGCATCGGAGACCCCCAGCAAAGCAGCAGGGCCCAGGGAGCCAGGGGCAGCCCCGCCCCGCTTTGCCCTCTGGAGAGAGGAGAGCCGGGGCGAAAACGGCTTGCGTTGCTTTCCTGAGCCGAGGCGCGTTGGGGCTGTTGTTGGCTGCCCGAGGAGATTTTCCCTTTGCACAATGCAGCTGCCAGAAGCTCGTTTTGGGCCGTCGGTGCGACGGGGCCTCGGCGCTGAGCGGCCGAGCTGGCTCAGGGGCCATGGCTGCGGCCTGGGCGCAGAAGGCCTTCGCGCGCCCAATCCTGCTTCCCCGCCAAGGAGAACCCGTGGGGAGTGGGTTTCGGGCACCGGAGACCCCCAGCAAAGCAGCAGGGCCCAGGGAGCCAGGGGCAGCCCCGCCCCGCTTTGCCCTCTGGAGAGCGGAGGGCCGGAGGCGAAAACGGCTTGCGGTGCTTTCCTAAGCCGAGGCGCGTTGGGGCTGTTGTTGGCCGCCCGAGGAGACTTTCCCGTTGCACAATGCAGCTGCCAGAAGCTCGTTTTGGGCCGTCGGTGCGACGGGGCCTCGTCACTGAGCGGCCGAGGTGGCTCAGGGGGCTTGGCTGGGGCGTGGGCGTAGAAGGACTTCACACGCCCAATCCTGCTTCCCCGCCAAGGAGAACCCGTGGCGAGTGGGTTTCGGGCTTCGGAGATCACCAGCAAAGCAGCAGGGCCCAGGGAGCCAGGGGCAGCCCCGCCCCGCTTTGCCCTCTGGAGAGCGGAGGGCCTGGGGCGAAAACGGCTTGCGTTGCTTTCATGAGTCGAGGCGCGTTGGGGCTGTTGTTGGCTGCCCGAGGAGACTTTCCCTTTGCAGAATGCAGCCGCCAGAAGCTCGTTTTGGGCCGTCGGTGCGACAGGGCCTCGTCACTGAGCGGCCGAGCTGGCTCAGGTGGCATGGCTGCGGCCTGGGCGCATAAGGACTTCGCGGGCCCAATCCTGCTTCCCAGCCAAGGAGAACCCGTGGGGAGTGGGTTTCGGGCACCGGAGACCTCCAGCAAATCAGCAGGGCCCAGGAAGCCAGGGGCAGACCCGCCCCGCTTGGCCCTCTGGAGAGCAGAGGGCCGGGAGCGAAATCGGCTTGCGTTGCTTTCCTAAGCCGAGGCGCGTTGGGGCTGTGGTTGGCTGCCCGAGGAGACTTTCCCTTTGCAGAATGCAGCCGCCAGAAACTCGTTTTGGGCCGTCTGTGAGACTGGGCCTCGGCGTTGAGCGGCCGAGGTGGCTCAGGGGGCATGGTTGGGGCGTGGGCCCAGAAGGCCTTCGCGCGCCCAATCCTGCTTCCCCGCCAAGGAGAACCCGTGGGGAGTGGGTTTCGGGCATCGGAGACCCCCAGCAAAGCAGCAGGGCCCAGGGAGCCAGGGGCAGCCCCGCCCCGCTTTGCCCTCTTGAGAGCGGAGGGCCTGGGGCGAAAACGGCTTGCGTTGCTTTCCTGAGCCGAGGCGCGTTGGGGCTGTTGTTGGCTGCCCGAGGAGACTTTCCCTTTGCACAATGCAGCTGCCAGAAGCTCATTTTGGCCCGTCGGTGCGACGGGGCCTCGTCACTGAGCGGCCGAGTTGGCTCAGTGGGCATGGCTGGGGCGTGGGCGTAGAAGGCCTTCGCGCGCCCAATCCTGCTTCCCCACCAAGGAGAACCCGTAGGGAGTGGGTTTCTGGCACCTGAGACCCCCAGCAAAGCAGCAGGGCCCAGGGAGCCAGGGGCAGACCCGCCCCGCTTTGCCCTCTGGAGAGCGGAGGGCCGGGGCGAAAACGGCTTGCGTTGCTTTCCTGAGCCGAGGCGCGTTGGGGCTGTTGTTGGCTGCCCGAGGAGACTTTCCGTTTGCACAATGCAGCTGCCAGAAGCTCGTTTTGGGCCGTCGGTGCGACGGGGACTCGGCGCTGAGCGGCCGAGCTGGCTCAGGGGGCATGGCTGCGGCCTGGGCGCAGAAGGCCTTCGCGCGCCCAATCCTGCTTCCCCGCCAAGGAGAACCCGTGGGGAGTGGGTTTCGGGCATCGGAGACCCCCAGCAAAGCAGTAGGGCCCAGGGAGCCAGGGGCAGCCCCGCCCCGCTTTGCCCTCTGGAGAGAGGAGAGCCGGGGCGAAAACGGCTTGCGTTGCTTTCCTGAGCCGAGGCGCGTTGGGGCTGTTGTTGGCTGCCCGAGGAGATTTTCCCTTTGCACAATGCAGCTGCCAGAAGCTCGTTTTGGGCCGTCGGTGCGACGGGGCCTCGGCGCTGAGCGGCCGAGCTGGCTCAGGGGCCATGGCTGCGGCCTGGGCGCAGAAGGCCTTCGCGCGCCCAATCCTGCTTCCCCGCCAAGGAGAACCCGTGGGGAGTGGGTTTCGGGCACCGGAGACCCCCAGCAAAGCAGCAGGGCCCAGGGAGCCAGGGGCAGCCCCGCCCCGCTTTGCCCTCTGGAGAGCGGAGGGCCGGAGGCGAAAACGGCTTGCGGTGCTTTCCTAAGCCGAGGCGCGTTGGGGCTGTTGTTGGCCGCCCGAGGAGACTTTCCCGTTGCACAATGCAGCTGCCAGAAGCTCGTTTTGGGCCGTCGGTGCGACGGGGCCTCGTCACTGAGCGGCCGAGGTGGCTCAGGGGGCTTGGCTGGGGCGTGGGCGTAGAAGGACTTCACACGCCCAATCCTGCTTCCCCGCCAAGGAGAACCCGTGGCGAGTGGGTTTCGGGCTTCGGAGATCACCAGCAAAGCAGCAGGGCCCAGGGAGCCAGGGGCAGCCCCGCCCCGCTTTGCCCTCTGGAGAGCGGAGGGCCTGGGGCGAAAACGGCTTGCGTTGCTTTCATGAGTCGAGGCGCGTTGGGGCTGTTGTTGGCTGCCCGAGGAGACTTTCCCTTTGCAGAATGCAGCCGCCAGAAGCTCGTTTTGGGCCGTCGGTGCGACAGGGCCTCGTCACTGAGCGGCCGAGCTGGCTCAGGTGGCATGGCTGCGGCCTGGGCGCATAAGGACTTCGCGGGCCCAATCCTGCTTCCCAGCCAAGGAGAACCCGTGGGGAGTGGGTTTCGGGCACCGGAGACCTCCAGCAAATCAGCAGGGCCCAGGAAGCCAGGGGCAGACCCGCCCCGCTTGGCCCTCTGGAGAGCAGAGGGCCGGGAGCGAAATCGGCTTGCGTTGCTTTCCTAAGCCGAGGCGCGTTGGGGCTGTGGTTGGCTGCCCGAGGAGACTTTCCCTTTGCAGAATGCAGCCGCCAGAAACTCGTTTTGGGCCGTCTGTGAGACTGGGCCTCGGCGTTGAGCGGCCGAGGTGGCTCAGGGGGCATGGTTGGGGCGTGGGCCCAGAAGGCCTTCGCGCGCCCAATCCTGCTTCCCCGCCAAGGAGAACCCGTGGGGAGTGGGTTTCGGGCATCGGAGACCCCCAGCAAAGCAGCAGGGCCCAGGGAGCCAGGGGCAGCCCCGCCCCGCTTTGCCCTCTTGAGAGCGGAGGGCCTGGGGCGAAAACGGCTTGCGTTGCTTTCCTGAGCCGAGGCGCGTTGGGGCTGTTGTTGGCTGCCCGAGGAGACTTTCCCTTTGCACAATGCAGCTGCCAGAAGCTCATTTTGGCCCGTCGGTGCGACGGGGCCTCGTCACTGAGCGGCCGAGTTGGCTCAGTGGGCATGGCTGGGGCGTGGGCGTAGAAGGCCTTCGCGCGCCCAATCCTGCTTCCCCACCAAGGAGAACCCGTAGGGAGTGGGTTTCTGGCACCTGAGACCCCCAGCAAAGCAGCAGGGCCCAGGGAGCCAGGGGCAGACCCGCCCCGCTTTGCCCTCTGGAGAGCGGAGGGCCGGGGCGAAAACGGCTTGCGTTGCTTTCCTGAGCCGAGGCGCGTTGGGGCTGTTGTTGGCTGCCCGAGGAGACTTTCCCTTTGCACAATGCAGCTGCCAGAAGCTCGTTTTGGGCCGTCGGTGCGACGGGGACTCGGCGCTGAGCGGCCGAGCTGGCTCAGGGGGCATGGCTGCGGCCTGGGCGCAGAAGGCCTTCGCGCGCCCAATCCTGCTTCCCCGCCAAGGAGAACCCGTGGGGAGTGGGTTTCGGGCATCGGAGACCCCCAGCAAAGCAGCAGGGCCCAGGGAGCCAGGGGCAGCCCCGCCCCGCTTTGCCCTCTGGAGAGAGGAGAGCCGGGGCGAAAACGGCTTGCGTTGCTTTCCTGAGCCGAGGCGCGTTGGGGCTGTTGTTGGCTGCCCGAGGAGATTTTCCCTTTGCACAATGCAGCTGCCAGAAGCTCGTTTTGGGCCGTCGGTGCGACGGGGCCTCGGCGCTGAGCGGCCGAGCTGGCTCAGGGGGCATGGCTGCGTCCTGGGCGCAGAAGGCCTTCGCGCGCCCAATCCTGCTTACCCGCCAAGGAGAACCCGTGGGGAGTGGGTTTCGTGCATCGGAGACCCCCAGCAAAGCAGCAGGGCCCAGGATGCCAGGGGCAGCCCCGCCCCGCTTTGCCCTCTGGAGAGCGGAGGCCCGGGTGCGAAAACGGCTTGCGTTGCTTTCTTAAGCCGAGGCGCGTTGGGGCAGTTGTTGGCTGCCGGAGGAGACTTTCCCTTTGCACAATGCAGCTGCCAGAAGCTCGTTTTGGGCCGTCGGTGCGACGGGGCCTCGACACTGAGCGGCCGAGGTGGCTCAGGGGGCTTGGCTGGGGCGTGGGCGTAGAAGGACTTCACACGCCCAATCCTGCTTCCCCGACAAGGATAACCCGTGGCGAGTGGGTTTCGGGCATCGGAGACCCCCAGCAAAGCAGCAGGGCCCAGGGAGCCAGGGGCAGCCCCGCCCCGCTTTGCCCTCTGGAGAGCGGAGGGCCAGGGCGAAAACGGCTTGCATTGCTTTCCTAAGCCGAGGCGCGTTGGGGCTGTTGTTGGCCGCCCGAGGAGACTTTCCCTTTGCACAATGCAGCTGCCAGAAGCTCGTTTTGGGCCGTCGGTGCGACGGGGCCTCGGCGCTGAGCGTCCGAGCTGGCTCAGGGGGTATGGCTGTGGCGTGGGCCTAGAAGGCCTACGCGCCCCCAATTCTGCTTCCCCGCCAAGGAGAACCCGTCGGGAGTGGGTTTCGGGCACCGGAGACCCCCAGCAAAGCAGCAGGGCCCATGGAGCCCGGGGCAGCCCCGCCCCGCTTTGCCCTCAGGAGAGCGGAGGGCCGGGGGCGAAAACGGCTTGCGTTGCTTTCCTGAGCCGAGGCGCGTTGGGGCTGTTGTTGGCTGCCCGAGGAGACTTTCCCTTTGCACAATGCAGCTGCCAGAAGCTCGTTTTGGGCCGTCGGTGCGACGGGGACTCGGCGCGGAGCGGCCAAGCTGGCTCAGGGGGCATGGCTGCGTCCTGGGCGCAGAAGGCCTTCGCGCGCCCAATCCTGCTTCCCCGCCAAGGAGAACCCGTGGGGAGTGGGTTTCGGGCACCGGAGACCCCCAGCAAAGCAGCAGGGCCCAGGGAGCCAGGGGCAGGCCCGCCCCGCTTTGCCCTCTGGATAGCGGAGGGCCGGGGGCGAAAACGGCTTGCGTTGCTTTCCTGAGCTGAAGCGCGTTGGCGCTGTTGTTGGCTGCCCGAGGAGACTTTCCCTTTGCACAATGCAGCTGCCAGAAGCTCGTTTTGGGCCGTCGGTGCGACGGGGCCTCGTCACTGAGCGGCCGAGTTGGCTCAGGGGGCATGGCTGGGGCGAGGGCGTAGAAGGCCTTCGCACGCCCAATCCTGCTTCCCCACCAAGGAGAACCCGTAGGGAGTGGGTTTCCTGCACCTGAGACCCCCAGCACAGCAGCAGGGCCCAGGGAGCCAGGGGCAGCCCCGCCCCGCTTTGCCCTCTGGAGAGCGGAGGGCCAGGGCGAAAACGGCTTGCGTTGCTTTCCTGAGCCGAGGCGCGTTGGGGCTGTTGTTGGCTGCCCGAGGAGATTTTCCCTTTGCACAATGCAGCTGCCAGAAGCTCGTTTTGGGCCGTCGGTGCGATGGGGCCTCGGCGCTGAGCGGCCGAGCTGGCTCATGGGGCATTGCTGCGGCCTGGGCGCAGAAGGCCTTCCCGCGCCCAATCCTGCTTCCCCGCCAAGGAGAACCCGTGGGGAGTGGGTTTCGGGCATCGGAGACCCCCAGCAAAGCAGCAGGGCCCAGGATGCCAGGGGCAGCCCCGCCCCGCTTTGCCCTCTGGAGAGCGGAGGCCCGGGTGCGAAAACGGCTTGCGTTGCTTTCTTAAGCCGAGGCGCGTTGGGGCTGTTGTTGGCTGCCCGAGGAGACTTTCCCTTTGCACAATGCAGCTGCCAGAAGCTCGTTTTGGGCCGTCGGTGCCACGGGGCCTCGGCGCTGTGCGTCCGAGCTGACTCAGTGGGTATGGCTGGGGCGTGGGCCTAGAAGGTTTACGCGCCCCCTATTCTGCTTCCCCGCCAAGGAGAACCCGTCGGGAGTGGGTTTCGGGTACCGGAGACCCCCAGCAAAGCAGCAGGGCCCAGGGAGCCAGGGGCAGCCCCGCCCCGCTTTGCCCTCTGGAGAGCGGAGGGCCGGGGGCGAAAACGGCTTGTGTTGCTTTCATGAGCCTAGGCGCATTGGGGCTGTTGTTGGCTGCCCGAGGAGACTTTCCCTTTGCACAATGCAGCCGCCAGAAGCTCGTTTTGGGCCTTCGGTGCGACGGGGCCTCGGCGCTGAGCGGCCTAGGTGGCTCAGGGGGCATGGATGCGGCCTGGGCGCAAAAGGCCTTCGCACGCCCAATCCTGCTTCCCCGCCAAGGAGAACCCGTGCGGAGTGGGTTTCGGGCACCGGAGACCCCCAGCAAATCAGCAGGGCCCAGGGAGCCAGGGGCAGCACCGCCCCGCTTTGCCCTCTGGAGAGCGGAGGGCTGTGGGCGAAAACGGCTTGCGTTGCTTTCCTGAGCTGAGGCGCGTTGGGGCTGTTGTTGGCTGCCCGAGGAGACTTTCCCTTTGCACAATGCAGCTGCCAGAAGCTCATTTTGGGCCGTCGGTGCGACGGGGCCTCGGCGCTGAGCGGCCGAGCTGGCTCAGGGGCCATGGCTGCGGCCTGGGCGCAGAAGGCCTTCGCGCGCCCAATCCTGCTTCCCCGCCAAGGAGAACCCGTGGGGAGTGGGTTTCGGGCACCGGAGACCCCCAGCAAAGCAGCAGGGCCCAGGGAGCCAGGGGCAGCCCCGCCCCACTTTGCCCTCTGGAGAGCGGAGGGCCGGAGGCGAAAACGGCTTGCGGTGCTTTCCTAAGCCGAGGCGCGTTGGGGCTGTTGTTGGCCGCCCGAGGAGACTTTCCCTTTGCACAATGCAGCTGCCAGAAGCTCGTTTTGGGCCGTCGGTGGGACGGGGCCTCGACACTGAGCGGCCGAGGTGGCTCAGGGGGCTTGGCTGAGGCGTGGGCGTAGAAGGACTTCACACGCCCAATCCTGCTTCCCCGACAAGGATAACCCGTGGCGAGTGGGTTTCGGGCATCGGAGACCCCCAGCAAAGCAGCAGGGCCCAGGGAGCCAGGGGCAGCCCCGCCCCACTTTGCCCTCTGGAGAGCCGAGGGCCAGGGCGAAAACGGCTTGCATTGCTTTCCTAAGCCGAGGCGCGTTGGGGCTGTTGTTGGCCGCCCGAGGAGACTTTCCCTTTGCACAATGCAGCTGCCAGAAGCTCGTTTTGGGCCGTCGGTGCGACGGGGCCTCGGCGCTAAGCGTCCGAGCTGGCTCAGGGGGTATTGCTGGGGCGTGGGCCCAGAAGGCCTACGCGCCCCCAATTCTGCCTCCCCGTCAAGGAGAACCCGTGGGGAGTGGGTTTCGGGCACCTGAGACCCCCAGCAAAGCAGCAGGGTCCAGGGAGCCTGGGGCAGCCCCGTCCCGCTTTGCCCTCTGGAGAGCGGAGGGCCGGGGGCGAAAACGGCTTGCGTTGCTTTCCTGAGCCGAGGCGCATTGGGGCTGTTGTTGGCTGCCCGAGGAGACTTTCCCTTTGCACAATGCAGCTGCCAGAAGCTCGTTTTGGGCCGTCGGTGCGACGGGGCCTCGGCGCTGAGCGGCCGAGCTGGCTCATGGGGCATGGCTGCGGACTGGGCGCAGAAGGCCTTCGCGCGCCCAATCCTGCTTCCCCGCCAAGGAGAACCCGTGCGGAGTGGGTTTCGGGCATGGGAGACCCCCAGAAAAGCAGCAGGGCCCAGGATGCCAGGGGCAGCCCCGCCCCGCTTTGCCCTCTGGAGAGCGGAGGCCCGGGTGCGAAAACGGCTTGCGTTGCTTTCTTAAGCCGAGGCGCGTTGGGGCTGTTGTTGGCTGCCTGAGGAGACTTTCCCTTTGCACAATGCAGCTGCCAGAAGCTCGTTTTGGGCCGTCGGTGCGACGGGGACTCGGCGCGGAGCGGCCAAGCTGGCTCAGGGGGCATGGCTGCGTCCTGGGCGCAGAAGGCCTTCGCGCGCCCAATCCTGCTTCCCCGCCAAGGAGAACCCGTGGGGAGTGGGTTTCGGGCACCGGAGACCCCCAGCAAAGCAGCAGGGCCCAGGGAGCCAGGGGCAGGCCCGCCCCGCTTTGCCCTCTGGAGAGCGGAGGGCCGGGGGCGAAAACGGCTTGCGTTGCTTTCCTGAGCTGAAGCGCGTTGGCGCTGTTGTTGGCTGCCCGAGGAGACTTTCCCTTTGCACAATGCAGCTGCCAGAAGCTCGTTTTGGGCCGTCGGTGCGACGGGGCCTCGTCACTGAGCTGCCGAGTTGGCTCAGGGGGCATGGCTGGGGCGAGGGCGTAGAAGGCCTTCGCACGCCCAATCCTGCTTCCCCACCAAGGAGAACCCGTAGGGAGTGGGTTTCCTGCACCTGAGACCCCCAGCAAAGCAGCAGGGCCCAGGGAGCCAGGGGCAGCCCCGCCCCGCTTTGCCCTCTGGAGAGCGGAGGGCCAGGGCGAAAACGGCTTGCGTTGCTTTCCTGAGCCGAGGCGCGTTGGGGCTGTTGTCGGCTGCCCGAGGAGATTTTCCCTTTGCACAATGCAGCTGCCAGAAGCTCGTTTTGGGCCGTCGGTGCGATGGGGCCTCGGCGCTGAGCGGCCGAGCTGGCTCATGGGGCATTGCTGCGGCCTGGGCGCAGAAGGCCTTCCCGCGCCCAATCCTGCTTCCCCGCCAAGGAGAACCCGTGGGGAGTGGGTTTCGGGCATCGGAGACCCCCAGCAAAGCAGCAGGGCCCAGGATGCCAGGGGCAGCCCCGCCCCGCTTTGCCCTCTGGAGAGCGGAGGCCCGGGTGCGAAAACGGCTTGCGTTGCTTTCTTAAGCCGAGGCGCGTTGGGGCTGTTGTTGGCTGCCCGAGGAGACTTTCCCTTTGCACAATGCAGCTGCCAGAAGCTCGTTTTGGGCCGTCGGTGCCACGGGGCCTCGGCGCTGTGCGTCCGAGCTGACTCAGTGGGTATGGCTGGGGCGTGGGCCTAGAAGGTTTACGCGCCCCCTATTCTGCTTCCCCGCCAAGGAGAACCCGTCGGGAGTGGGTTTCGGGTACCGGAGACCCCCAGCAAAGCAGCAGGGCCCAGGGAGCCAGGGGCAGCCCCGCCCCGCTTTGCCCTCTGGAGAGCGGAGGGCCGGGGGCGAAAACGGCTTGTGTTGCTTTCATGAGCCTAGGCGCATTGGGGCTGTTGTTGGCTGCCCGAGGAGACTTTCCCTTTGCACAATGCAGCCGCCAGAAGCTCGTTTTGGGCCTTCGGTGCGACGGGGCCTCGGCGCTGAGCGGCCTAGGTGGCTCAGGGGGCATGGATGCGGCCTGGGCGCAAAAGGCCTTCGCACGCCCAATCCTGCTTCCCCGCCAAGGAGAACCCGTGCGGAGTGGGTTTCGGGCACCGGAGACCCCCAGCAAATCAGCAGGGCCCAGGAAGCCAGGGGCAGCACCGCCCCGCTTTGCCCTCTGGAGAGCGGAGGGCTGTGGGCGAAAACGGCTTGCGTTGCTTTCCTGAGCTGAGGCGCGTTGGGGCTGTTGTTGGCTGCCCGAGGAGACTTTCCCTTTGCACAATGCAGCTGCCAGAAGCTCATTTTGGGCCGTCGGTGCGACGGGGCCTCGGCGCTGAGCGGCCGAGCTGGCTCAGGGGCCATGGCTGCGGCCTGGGCGCAGAAGGCCTTCGCGCGCCCAATCCTGCTTCCCCGCCAAGGAGAACCCGTGGGGAGTGGGTTTCGGGCACCGGAGACCCCCAGCAAAGCAGCAGGGCCCAGGGAGCCAGGGGCAGCCCCGCCCCACTTTGCCCTCTGGAGAGCGGAGGGCCGGAGGCGAAAACGGCTTGCGGTGCTTTCCTAAGCCGAGGCGCGTTGGGGCTGTTGTTGGCCGCCCGAGGAGACTTTCCCTTTGCACAATGCAGCTGCCAGAAGCTCGTTTTGGGCCGTCGGTGGGACGGGGCCTCGACACTGAGCGGCCGAGGTGGCTCAGGGGGCTTGGCTGAGGCGTGGGCGTAGAAGGACTTCACACGCCCAATCCTGCTTCCCCGACAAGGATAACCCGTGGCGAGTGGGTTTCGGGCATCGGAGACCCCCAGCAAAGCAGCAGGGCCCAGGGAGCCAGGGGCAGCCCCGCCCCACTTTGCCCTCTGGAGAGCCGAGGGCCAGGGCGAAAACGGCTTGCATTGCTTTCCTAAGCCGAGGCGCGTTGGGGCTGTTGTTTGCCGCCCGAGGAGACTTTCCCTTTGCACAATGCAGCTGCCAGAAGCTCGTTTTGGGCCGTCGGTGCGACGGGGCCTCGGCGCTAAGCGTCCGAGCTGGCTCAGGGGGTATTGCTGGGGCGTGGGCCCAGAAGGCCTACGCGCCCCCAATTCTGCCTCCCCGTCAAGGAGAACCCGTGGGGAGTGGGTTTCGGGCACCTGAGACCCCCAGCAAAGCAGCAGGGTCCAGGGAGCCTGGGGCAGCCCCGTCCCGCTTTGCCCTCTGGAGAGCGGAGGGCCGGGGACGAAAACGGCTTGCGTTGCTTTCCTGAGCCGAGGCGCATTGGGGCTGTTGTTGGCTGCCCGAGGAGACTTTCCCTTTGCACAATGCAGCTGCCAGAAGCTCGTTTTGGGCCGTCGGTGCGACGGGGCCTCGGCGCTGAGCGGCCGAGCTGGCTCATGGGGCATGGCTGCGGACTGGGCGCAGAAGGCCTTCGCGCGCCCAATCCTGCTTCCCCGCCAAGGAGAACCCGTGCGGAGTGGGTTTCGGGCATGGGAGACCCCCAGAAAAGCAGCAGGGCCCAGGATGCCAGGGGCAGCCCCGCCCCGCTTTGCCCTCTGGAGAGCGGAGGCCCGGGTGCGAAAACGGCTTGCGTTGCTTTCTTAAGCCGAGGCGCGTTGGGGCTGTTGTTGGCTGCCTGAGGAGACTTTCCCTTTGCACAATGCAGCTGCCAGAAGCTCGTTTTGGGCCGTCGGTGCGACGGGGCCTCGGCGCTGAGCGTCCGAGCTGGCTCAGTGGGTATGGCTGGGGCGTGGGCCTAGAAGGCCTACGCGCCCCCAATTCTGCTTCCCCGCCAAGGAGAACCCGTGGGGAGTGGGTTTCGGGCACCGGAGACCCCCAGCAAAGCAGCAGGGCCCAGGAAGCCAGGGGCAGCCCCGCCCCGCTTTGCCCTCTGGAGAGCGGAGGGCCGGGGGCGAAAACGGCTTGCGTTGCTTTCCTGAGCCGAGGCGCGTTGGGGCTGTTGTTGGCTGCCCGAGGAGATTTTCCCTTTGCACAATGCAGCTGCCAGAAGCTCGTTTTGGGCCGTCGGTGCGACGGGGCCTCGGCGCTGAGCGGCCGAGCTGGCTCAGGGGGCATGGCTGCGTCCTGGGCGCAGAAGGCCTTCGCGCGCCCAATCCTGCTTACCCGCCAAGGAGAACCCGTGGGGAGTGGGTTTCGTGCATCGGAGACCCCCAGCAAAGCAGCAGGGCCCAGGATGCCAGGGGCAGCCCCGCCCCGCTTTGCCCTCTGGAGAGCGGAGGCCCGGGTGCGCAAACGGCTTGCGTTGCTTTCTTAAGCCGAGGCGCGTTGGGGCAGTTGTTGGCTGCCGGAGGAGACTTTCCCTTTGCACAATGCAGCTGCCAGAAGCTCGTTTTGGGCCGTCGGTGCGACGGGGCCTCGTCACTGAGCGGCCGAGGTGGCTCAGGGGGCTTGGCTGGGGCGTGGGCGTAGAAGGACTTCACACGCCCAATCCTGCTTCCCCAACAAGGATAACCCGTGGCGAGTGGGTTTCGGGCATCGGAGACCCCCAGCAAAGCAGCAGGGCCCAGGGAGCCAGGGGCAGCCCCGCCCCGCTTTGCCCTCTGGAGAGCGGAGGGCCAGGGCGAAAACGGCTTGCATTGCTTTCCTAAGCCGAGGCGCGTTGGGGCTGTTGTTGGCCGCCCGAGGAGACTTTCCCTTTGCACAATGCAGCTGTCAGAAGCTCGTTTTGGGCCGTCGGTGCGACGGGGCCTCGGCGCTAAGCGTCTGAGCTGGCTCAGGGGGTATTGCTGGGGCGTGGGCCCAGAAGGCCTACGCGCCCCCAATTCTGCCTCCCCGTCAAGGAGAACCCGTGGGGAGTTGGTTTCGGGCACCTGAGACCCCCAGCAAAGCAGCAGGGCCCAGGGAGCCAGGGGCAGCCCCGCCCCGCTTTGCCCTCTGGAGAGCGGAGGGCCGGGGTGAAAACGGCTTGCGTTGCTTTCCTGAGCCGAGGCGCGTTGGGGCTGTTGTTGGCTGCCTGAGGAGACTTTCCCTTTGCACAATGCAGCTGCCAGAAGCTCGTTTTGGGCCGTCGGTGCGACGGGGACTCGGCGCTGAGCGGCCGAGCTGGCTCATGGGGCATGGCTGCGGCCTGGGCGCAGAAGGCCTTCGCGCGGCCAATCCTGCTTCCCCGCCAAGGAGAACCCGTGCGGAGTGGGTTTCGGGCATAGGAGACCCCCAGCAAAGCAGCAGGGCCCAGGAAGCCAGGGGCAGCCCCGCCCCGCTTTGCCCTCTGGAGAGCGGAGGCCCGGGTGCGAAAACGGCTTGCGTTGCTTTCCTGAGCCGAGGCGCGTTGGGGCTGTTGTTGGCTGCCTGAGGAGACTTTCCCTTTGCACAATGCAGCTGCCAGAAGCTCGTTTTGGGCCGTCGGTGCGACGGGGCCTCGGCGCTGAGCGTCCGAGCTGGCTCAGGGGGTATGGCTGTGGCGTGGGCCTAGAAGGCCTACGCGCCCCCAATTCTGCTTCCCCGCCAAGGAGAACCCGTCGGGAGTGGGTTTCGGGCACCGGAGACCCCCAGCAAAGCAGCAGGGCCCATGGAGCCCGGGGCAGCCCCGCCCCGCTTTGCCCTCAGGAGAGCGGAGGGCCGGGGGCCAAAACGGCTTGCGTTGCTTTCCTGAGCCGAGGCGCGTTGGGGCTGTTGTTGGCTGCCCGAGGAGTCTTTCCCTTTGCACAATGCAGCTGCCAGAAGCTCGTTTTGGGCCGTCGGTGCGACGGGGACTCGGCGCGGAGCGGCCAAGCTGGCTCAGGGGGCATGGCTGCGTCCTGGGCGCAGAAGGCCTTCGCGCGCCCAATCCTGCTTCCCCGCCAAGGAGAACCCGTGGGGAGTGGGTTTCGGGCACCGGAGACCCCCAGCAAAGCAGCAGGTCCCAGGGAGCCAGGGGCAGGCCCGCCCCGCTTTGCCCTCTGGAGAGCGGAGGGCCGGGGTCGAAAACGGCTTGCGTTGCTTTCCTGAGCTGAAGCGCGTTGGCGCTGTTGTTGGCTGCCCGAGGAGACTTTCCCTTTGCACAATGCAGCTGCCAGAAGCTCGTTTTGGGCCGTCGGTGCGATGGGGCCTCGGCGCTGAGCGGCCGAGCTGGCTCAGGGGGCATGGCTGGGGCGTGGGCGTAGTAGGATTTCGCGCGCCCAATCATGCTTCCCCGCCAAGGAGAACCCGTGGGGAGTGGGTTTCGGGCATCGGAGACCCCCAGCAAAGCTGCAGGGCCCAGGGAGCCAGGGGCAGCCCCGCCCCGCTTTGCCCTCTGGAGAGCGGAGGGCGGGGGGCGAAAACGGCTTGCGTTGCTTTCCTGAGCTGAGGCGCGTTGGGGCTGTTGTTGGCTGCCCGAGGAGACTTTCCCTTTGCACAATGCAGCTGCCAGAAGCTCGTTTTGGGCCGTCGGTGCGATGGGGCCTCGGTGCTGAGCGGCCGAGCTGGCTCATAGGGCATTGCTGCGGACTGGGCACAGAAGGCCTTCCCGCGCCCAATCCTGCTTCCCCACCAAGGAGAACCCGTAGGGAGTGGGTTTCCTGCACCTGAGACCCCCAGCAAAGCAGCAGGGCCCAGGGAGCCAGGGGCAGCCCCGCCCCGCTTTGCCCTCTGGAGAGCGGAGGGCCAGGGCGAAAACGGCTTGCGTTGCTTTCCTGAGCCGAGGCGCGTTGGGGCTGTTGTTGGCTGCCCGAGGAGATTTTCCCTTTGCACAATGCAGCTGCCAGAAGCTCGTTTTGGGCCGTCGGTGCGATGGGGCCTCGGCGCTGAGCGGCCGAGCTGGCTCATGGGGCATTGCTGCGGCCTGGGCGCAGAAGGACTTCGCGGGCCCAATCCTGCTTCCCCACCAAGGAGAACCCGTGGGGAGTGGGTTTCGGGCATCGGAGACCCCCAGCAAAGCAGCAGGGCCCAGGATGCCAGGGGCAGCCCCGCCCCGCTTTGCCCTCTGGAGAGCGGAGGCCCGGGTGCGAAAACGGCTTGCGTTGCTTTCTTAAGCCGAGGCGCGTTGGGGCTGTTGTTGGCTGCCCGAGGAGACTTTCCCTTTGCACAATGCAGCTGCCAGAAGCTCGTTTTGGGCCGTCGGTGCCACGGGGCCTCGGCGCTGTGCGTCCGAGCTGACTCAGGGGGTATGGCTGGGGCGTGGGCCTAGAAGGTTTACGCGCCCCCTATTCTGCTTCCCCGCCAAGGAGAACCCGTCGGGAGTGGGTTTCGGGTACCGGAGACCCCCAGCAAAGCAGCAGGGCCCAGGGAGCCAGGGGCAGCCCCGCCCCGCTTTGCCCTCTGGAGAGCGGAGGGCCGGGGGCGAAAACGGCTTGTGTTGCTTTCATGAGCCTAGGCGCATTGGGGCTGTGGTTGGCTGCCCGAGGAGACTTTCCCTTTGCACAATGCAGCCGCCAGAAGCTCGTTTTGGGCCTTCGGTGCGACGGGGCCTCGGCGCTGAGCGGCCTAGGTGGCTCAGGGGGCATGGATGCGGCCTGGGCGCAAAAGGCCTTCGCACGCCCAATCCTGCTTCCCCGCCAAGGAGAACCCGTGCGGAGTGGGTTTCGGGCACCGGAGACCCCCAGCAAATCAGCAGGGCCCAGGGAGCCAGGGGCAGCACCGCCCCGCTTTGCCCTCTGGAGAGCGGAGGGCTGGGGGCGAAAACGGCTTGCGTTGCTTTCCTGAGCTGAGGCGCGTTGGGGCTGTTGTTGGCTGCCCGAGGAGACTTTCCCTTTGCACAATGCAGCTGCCAGAAGCTCATTTTGTGCCGTCGGTGCGACGGGGCCTCGGCGCTGAGCGGCCGAGCTGGCTCAGGGGCCATGGCTGCGGCCTGGGCGCAGAAGGCCTTCGCGCGCCCAATCCTGCTTCCCCGCCAAGGAGAACCCGTGGGGAGTGGGTTTCGGGCACCGGAGACCCCCAGCAAAGCAGCAGGGCCCAGGGAGCCAGGGGCAGCCCCGCCCCACTTTGCCCTCTGGAGAGCGGAGGGCCGGAGGCGAAAACGGCTTGCGGTGCTTTCGTAAGCCGAGGCGCGTTGGGGCTGTTGTTGGCCGCCCGAGGAGACTTTCCCTTTGCACAATGCAGCTGCCAGAAGCTCGTTTTGGGCCGTCGGTGGGACGGGGCCTCGACACTGAGCGGCCGAGGTGGCTCAGGGGGCTTGGCTGAGGCGTCGGCGTAGAAGGACTTCACACGCCCAATCCTGCTTCCCCGACAAGGATAACCCGTGGCGAGTGGGTTTCGGGCATCGGAGACCCCCAGCAAAGCAGCAGGGCCCAGGGAGCCAGGGGCAGCCCCGCCCCACTTTGCCCTCTGGAGAGCCGAGGGCCAGGGCGAAAACGGCTTGCATTGCTTTCCTAAGCCGAGGCGCGTTGGGGCTGTTGTTGGCCGCCCGAGGAGACTTTCCCTTTGCACAATGCAGCTGCCAGAAGCTCGTTTTGGGCCGTCGGTGCGACGGGGCCTCGGCGCTAAGCGTCCGAGCTGGCTCAGGGGGTATTGCTGGGGCGTGGGCCCAGAAGGCCTACGCGCCCCCAATTCTGCCTCCCCGTCAAGGAGAACCCGTGGGGAGTGGGTTTCGGGCACCTGAGACCCCCAGCAAAGCAGCAGGGTCCAGGGAGCCTGGGGCAGCCCCGTCCCGCTTTGCCCTCTGGAGAGCGGAGGGCCGGGGGCGAAAACGGCTTGCGTTGCTTTCCTGAGCCGAGGCGCGTTGGGGCTGTTGTCGGCTGCCCGAGGAGATTTTCCCTTTGCACAATGCAGCTGCCAGAAGCTCGTTTTGGGCCGTCGGTGCGACGGGGCCTCGGCGCTGAGCGGCCGAGCTGGCTCATGGGGCATTGCTGCGGCCTGGGCGCAGAAGGCCTTCCCGCGCCCAATCCTGCTTCCCCGCCAAGGAGAACCCGTGGGGAGTGGGTTTCGGGCATCGGAGACCCCCAGCAAAGCAGCAGGGCCCAGGATGCCAGGGGCAGCCCCGCCCCGCTTTGCCCTCTGGAGAGCGGAGGCCCGGGTGCGAAAACGGCTTGCGTTGCTTTCTTAAGCCGAGGCGCGTTGGGGCTGTTGTTGGCTGCCCGAGGAGACTTTCCCTTTGCACAATGCAGCTGCCAGAAGCTCGTTTTGGGCCGTCGGTGCCACGGGGCCTCGGCGCTGTGCGTCCGAGCTGACTCAGTGGGTATGGCTGGGGCGTGGGCCTAGAAGGTTTACGCGCCCCCTATTCTGCTTCCCCGCCAAGGAGAACCCGTCGGGAGTGGGTTTCGGGTACCGGAGACCCCCAGCAAAGCAGCAGGGCCCAGGGAGCCAGGGGCAGCCCCGCCCCGCTTTGCCCTCTGGAGAGCGGAGGGCCGGGGGCGAAAACGGCTTGTGTTGCTTTCATGAGCCTAGGCGCATTGGGGCTGTTGTTGGCTGCCCGAGGAGACTTTCCCTTTGCACAATGCAGCCGCCAGAAGCTCGTTTTGGGCCTTCGGTGCGACGGGGCCTCGGCGCTGAGCGGCCTAGGTGGCTCAGGGGGCATGGATGCGGCCTGGGCGCAAAAGGCCTTCGCACGCCCAATCCTGCTTCCCCGCCAAGGAGAACCCGTGCGGAGTGGGTTTCGGGCACCGGAGACCCCCAGCAAATCAGCAGGGCCCAGGGAGCCAGGGGCAGCACCGCCCCGCTTTGCCCTCTGGAGAGCGGAGGGCTGTGGGCGAAAACGGCTTGCGTTGCTTTCCTGAGCTGAGGCGCGTTGGGGCTGTTGTTGGCTGCCCGAGGAGACTTTCCCTTTGCACAATGCAGCTGCCAGAAGCTCATTTTGGGCCGTCGGTGCGACGGGGCCTCGGCGCTGAGCGGCCGAGCTGGCTCAGGGGCCATGGCTGCGGCCTGGGCGCAGAAGGCCTTCGCGCGCCCAATCCTGCTTCCCCGCCAAGGAGAACCCGTGGGGAGTGGGTTTCGGGCACCGGAGACCCCCAGCAAAGCAGCAGGGCCCAGGGAGCCAGGGGCAGCCCCGCCCCACTTTGCCCTCTGGAGAGCGGAGGGCCGGAGGCGAAAACGGCTTGCGGTGCTTTCCTAAGCCGAGGCGCGTTGGGGCTGTTGTTGGCCGCCCGAGGAGACTTTCCCTTTGCACAATGCAGCTGCCAGAAGCTCGTTTTGGGCCGTCGGTGGGACGGGGCCTCGACACTGAGCGGCCGAGGTGGCTCAGGGGGCTTGGCTGAGGCGTGGGCGTAGAAGGACTTCACACGCCCAATCCTGCTTCCCCGACAAGGATAACCCGTGGCGAGTGGGTTTCGGGCATCGGAGACCCCCAGCAAAGCAGCAGGGCCCAGGGAGCCAGGGGCAGCCCCGCCCCACTTTGCCCTCTGGAGAGCCGAGGGCCAGGGCGAAAACGGCTTGCATTGCTTTCCTAAGCCGAGGCGCGTTGGGGCTGTTGTTTGCCGCCCGAGGAGACTTTCCCTTTGCACAATGCAGCTGCCAGAAGCTCGTTTTGGGCCGTCGGTGCGACGGGGCCTCGGCGCTAAGCGTCCGAGCTGGCTCAGGGGGTATTGCTGGGGCGTGGGCCCAGAAGGCCTACGCGCCCCCAATTCTGCCTCCCCGTCAAGGAGAACCCGTGGGGAGTGGGTTTCGGGCACCTGAGACCCCCAGCAAAGCAGCAGGGTCCAGGGAGCCTGGGGCAGCCCCGTCCCGCTTTGCCCTCTGGAGAGCGGAGGGCCGGGGACGAAAACGGCTTGCGTTGCTTTCCTGAGCCGAGGCGCATTGGGGCTGTTGTTGGCTGCCCGAGGAGACTTTCCCTTTGCACAATGCAGCTGCCAGAAGCTCGTTTTGGGCCGTCGGTGCGACGGGGCCTCGGCGCTGAGCGGCCGAGCTGGCTCATGGGGCATGGCTGCGGACTGGGCGCAGAAGGCCTTCGCGCGCCCAATCCTGCTTCCCCGCCAAGGAGAACCCGTGCGGAGTGGGTTTCGGGCATGGGAGACCCCCAGAAAAGCAGCAGGGCCCAGGATGCCAGGGGCAGCCCCGCCCCGCTTTGCCCTCTGGAGAGCGGAGGCCCGGGTGCGAAAACGGCTTGCGTTGCTTTCTTAAGCCGAGGCGCGTTGGGGCTGTTGTTGGCTGCCTGAGGAGACTTTCCCTTTGCACAATGCAGCTGCCAGAAGCTCGTTTTGGGCCGTCGGTGCGACGGGGCCTCGGCGCTGAGCGTCCGAGCTGGCTCAGTGGGTATGGCTGGGGCGTGGGCCTAGAAGGCCTACGCGCCCCCAATTCTGCTTCCCCGCCAAGGAGAACCCGTCGGGAGTGGGTTTCGGGCACCGGAGACCCCCAGCAAAGCAGCAGGGCCCAGGAAGCCAGGGGCAGCCCCGCCCCGCTTTGCCCTCTGGAGAGCGGAGGGCCGGGGGCGAAAACGGCTTGCGTTGCTTTCCTGAGCCGAGGCGCGTTGGGGCTGTTGTTGGCTGCCCGAGGAGATTTTCCCTTTGCACAATGCAGCTGCCAGAAGCTCGTTTTGGGCCGTCGGTGCGACGGGGCCTCGGCGCTGAGCGGCCGAGCTGGCTCAGGGGGCATGGCTGCGTCCTGGGCGCAGAAGGCCTTCGCGCGCCCAATCCTGCTTACCCGCCAAGGAGAACCCGTGGGGAGTGGGTTTCGTGCATCGGAGACCCCCAGCAAAGCAGCAGGGCCCAGGATGCCAGGGGCAGCCCCGCCCCGCTTTGCCCTCTGGAGAGCGGAGGCCCGGGTGCGCAAACGGCTTGCGTTGCTTTCTTAAGCCGAGGCGCGTTGGGGCAGTTGTTGGCTGCCGGAGGAGACTTTCCCTTTGCACAATGCAGCTGCCAGAAGCTCGTTTTGGGCCGTCGGTGCGACGGGGCCTCGTCACTGAGCGGCCGAGGTGGCTCAGGGGGCTTGGCTGGGGCGTGGGCGTAGAAGGACTTCACACGCCCAATCCTGCTTCCCCAACAAGGATAACCCGTGGCGAGTGGGTTTCGGGCATCGGAGACCCCCAGCAAAGCAGCAGGGCCCAGGGAGCCAGGGGCAGCCCCGCCCCGCTTTGCCCTCTGGAGAGCGGAGGGCCAGGGCGAAAACGGCTTGCATTGCTTTCCTAAGCCGAGGCGCGTTGGGGCTGTTGTTGGCCGCCCGAGGAGACTTTCCCTTTGCACAATGCAGCTGTCAGAAGCTCGTTTTGGGCCGTCGGTGCGACGGGGCCTCGGCGCTAAGCGTCTGAGCTGGCTCAGGGGGTATTGCTGGGGCGTGGGCCCAGAAGGCCTACGCGCCCCCAATTCTGCCTCCCCGTCAAGGAGAACCCGTGGGGAGTTGGTTTCGGGCACCTGAGACCCCCAGCAAAGCAGCAGGGCCCAGGGAGCCAGGGGCAGCCCCGCCCCGCTTTGCCCTCTGGAGAGCGGAGGGCCGGGGTGAAAACGGCTTGCGTTGCTTTCCTGAGCCGAGGCGCATTGGGGCTGTTGTTGGCTGCCTGAGGAGACTTTCCCTTTGCACAATGCAGCTGCCAGAAGCTCGTTTTGGGCCGTCGGTGCGACGGGGACTCGGCGCTGAGCGGCCGAGCTGGCTCATGGGGCATGGCTGCGGCCTGGGCGCAGAAGGCCTTCGCGCGGCCAATCCTGCTTCCCCGCCAAGGAGAACCCGTGCGGAGTGGGTTTCGGGCATAGGAGACCCCCAGCAAAGCAGCAGGGCCCAGGAAGCCAGGGGCAGCCCCGCCCCGCTTTGCCCTCTGGAGAGCGGAGGCCCGGGTGCGAAAACGGCTTGCGTTGCTTTCATGAGCCGAGGCGCGTTGGGGCTGTTGTTGGCTGCCTGAGGAGACTTTCCCTTTGCACAATGCAGCTGCCAGAAGCTCGTTTTGGGCCGTCGGTGCGACGGGGCCTCGGCGCTGAGCGTCCGAGCTGGCTCAGGGGGTATGGCTGTGGCGTGGGCCTAGAAGGCCTACGCGCCCCCAATTCTGCTTCCCCGCCAAGGAGAACCCGTCGGGAGTGGGTTTCGGGCACCGGAGACCCCCAGCAAAGCAGCAGGGCCCATGGAGCCCGGGGCAGCCCCGCCCCGCTTTGCCCTCAGGAGAGCGGAGGGCCGGGGGCGAAAACGGCTTGCGTTGCTTTCCTGAGCCGAGGCGCGTTGGGGCTGTTGTTGGCTGCCCGAGGAGTCTTTCCCTTTGCACAATGCAGCTGCCAGAAGCTCGTTTTGGGCCGTCGGTGCGACGGGGACTCGGCGCGGAGCGGCCAAGCTGGCTCAGGGGGCATGGCTGCGTCCTGGGCGCAGAAGGCCTTCGCGCGCCCAATCCTGCTTCCCCGCCAAGGAGAACCCGTGGGGAGTGGGTTTCGGGCACCGGAGACCCCCAGCAAAGCAGCAGGTCCCAGGGAGCCAGGGGCAGGCCCGCCCCGCTTTGCCCTCTGGAGAGCGGAGGGCCGGGGTCGAAAACGGCTTGCGTTGCTTTCCTGAGCTGAAGCGCGTTGGCGCTGTTGTTGGCTGCCCGAGGAGACTTTCCCTTTGCACAATGCAGCTGCCAGAAGCTCGTTTTGGGCCGTCGGTGCGATGGGGCCTCGGCGCTGAGCGGCCGAGCTGGCTCAGGGGGCATGGCTGGGGCGTGGGCGTAGTAGGATTTCGCGCGCCCAATCATGCTTCCCCGCCAAGGAGAACCCGTGGGGAGTGGGTTTCGGGCATCGGAGACCCCCAGCAAAGCTGCAGGGCCCAGGGAGCCAGGGGCAGCCCCGCCCCGCTTTGCCCTCTGGAGAGCGGAGGGCGGGGGGCGAAAACGGCTTGCGTTGCTTTCCTGAGCTGAGGCGCGTTGGGGCTGTTGTTGGCTGCCCGAGGAGACTTTCCCTTTGCACAATGCAGCTGCCAGAAGCTCGTTTTGGGCCGTCGGTGCGATGGGGCCTCGGTGCTGAGCGGCCGAGCTGGCTCATAGGGCATTGCTGCGGACTGGGCACAGAAGGCCTTCCCGCGCCCAATCCTGCTTCCCCACCAAGGAGAACCCGTAGGGAGTGGGTTTCCTGCACCTGAGACCCCCAGCAAAGCAGCAGGGCCCAGGGAGCCAGGGGCAGCCCCGCCCCGCTTTGCCCTCTGGAGAGCGGAGGGCCAGGGCGAAAACGGCTTGCGTTGCTTTCCTGAGCCGAGGCGCGTTGGGGCTGTTGTTGGCTGCCCGAGGAGATTTTCCCTTTGCACAATGCAGCTGCCAGAAGCTCGTTTTGGGCCGTCGGTGCGATGGGGCCTCGGCGCTGAGCGGCCGAGCTGGCTCATGGGGCATTGCTGCGGCCTGGGCGCAGAAGGCCTTCCCGCGCCCAATCCTGCTTCCCCGCCAAGGAGAACCCGTGGGGAGTGGGTTTCGGGCATCGGAGACCCCCAGCAAAGCAGCAGGGCCCAGGATGCCAGGGGCAGCCCCGCCCCGCTTTGCCCTCTGGAGAGCGGAGGCCCGGGTGCGAAAACGGCTTGCGTTGCTTTCTTAAGCCGAGGCGCGTTGGGGCTGTTGTTGGCTGCCCGAGGAGACTTTCCCTTTGCACAATGCAGCTGCCAGAAGCTCGTTTTGGGCCGTCGGTGCCACGGGGCCTCGGCGCTGTGCGTCCGAGCTGACTCAGGGGGTATGGCTGGGGCGTGGGCCTAGAAGGTTTACGCGCCCCCTATTCTGCTTCCCCGCCAAGGAGAACCCGTCGGGAGTGGGTTTCGGGTACCGGAGACCCCCAGCAAAGCAGCAGGGCCCAGGGAGCCAGGGGCAGCCCCGCCCCGCTTTGCCCTCTGGAGAGCGGAGGGCCGGGGGCGAAAACGGCTTGTGTTGCTTTCATGAGCCTAGGCGCATTGGGGCTGTGGTTGGCTGCCCGAGGAGACTTTCCCTTTGCACAATGCAGCCGCCAGAAGCTCGTTTTGGGCCTTCGGTGCGACGGGGCCTCGGCGCTGAGCGGCCTAGGTGGCTCAGGGGGCATGGATGCGGCCTGGGCGCAAAAGGCCTTCGCACGCCCAATCCTGCTTCCCCGCCAAGGAGAACCCGTGCGGAGTGGGTTTCGGGCACCGGAGACCCCCAGCAAATCAGCAGGGCCCAGGGAGCCAGGGGCAGCACCGCCCCGCTTTGCCCTCTGGAGAGCGGAGGGCTGGGGGCGAAAACGGCTTGCGTTGCTTTCCTGAGCTGAGGCGCGTTGGGGCTGTTGTTGGCTGCCCGAGGAGACTTTCCCTTTGCACAATGCAGCTGCCAGAAGCTCATTTTGTGCCGTCGGTGCGACGGGGCCTCGGCGCTGAGCGGCCGAGCTGGCTCAGGGGCCATGGCTGCGGCCTGGGCGCAGAAGGCCTTCGCGCGCCCAATCCTGCTTCCCCGCCAAGGAGAACCCGTGGGGAGTGGGTTTCGGGCACCGGAGACCCCCAGCAAAGCAGCAGGGCCCAGGGAGCCAGGGGCAGCCCCGCCCCACTTTGCCCTCTGGAGAGCGGAGGGCCGGAGGCGAAAACGGCTTGCGGTGCTTTCGTAAGCCGAGGCGCGTTGGGGCTGTTGTTGGCCGCCCGAGGAGACTTTCCCTTTGCACAATGCAGCTGCCAGAAGCTCGTTTTGGGCCGTCGGTGGGACGGGGCCTCGACACTGAGCGGCCGAGGTGGCTCAGGGGGCTTGGCTGAGGCGTCGGCGTAGAAGGACTTCACACGCCCAATCCTGCTTCCCCGACAAGGATAACCCGTGGCGAGTGGGTTTCGGGCATCGGAGACCCCCAGCAAAGCAGCAGGGCCCAGGGAGCCAGGGGCAGCCCCGCCCCACTTTGCCCTCTGGAGAGCCGAGGGCCAGGGCGAAAACGGCTTGCATTGCTTTCCTAAGCCGAGGCGCGTTGGGGCTGTTGTTGGCCGCCCGAGGAGACTTTCCCTTTGCACAATGCAGCTGCCAGAAGCTCGTTTTGGGCCGTCGGTGCGACGGGGCCTCGGCGCTAAGCGTCCGAGCTGGCTCAGGGGGTATTGCTGGGGCGTGGGCCCAGAAGGCCTACGCGCCCCCAATTCTGCCTCCCCGTCAAGGAGAACCCGTGGGGAGTGGGTTTCGGGCACCTGAGACCCCCAGCAAAGCAGCAGGGTCCAGGGAGCCTGGGGCAGCCCCGTCCCGCTTTGCCCTCTGGAGAGCGGAGGGCCGGGGGCGAAAACGGCTTGCGTTGCTTTCCTGAGCCGAGGCGCGTTGGGGCTGTTGTCGGCTGCCCGAGGAGATTTTCCCTTTGCACAATGCAGCTGCCAGAAGCTCGTTTTGGGCCGTCGGTGCGATGGGGCCTCGGCGCTGAGCGGCCGAGCTGGCTCATGGGGCATTGCTGCGGCCTGGGCGCAGAAGGCCTTCCCGCGCCCAATCCTGCTTCCCCGCCAAGGAGAACCCGTGGGGAGTGGGTTTCGGGCATCGGAGACCCCCAGCAAAGCAGCAGGGCCCAGGATGCCAGGGGCAGCCCCGCCCCGCTTTGCCCTCTGGAGAGCGGAGGCCCGGGTGCGAAAACGGCTTGCGTTGCTTTCTTAAGCCGAGGCGCGTTGGGGCTGTTGTTGGCTGCCCGAGGAGACTTTCCCTTTGCACAATGCAGCTGCCAGAAGCTCGTTTTGGGCCGTCGGTGCCACGGGGCCTCGGCGCTGTGCGTCCGAGCTGACTCAGTGGGTATGGCTGGGGCGTGGGCCTAGAAGGTTTACGCGCCCCCTATTCTGCTTCCCCGCCAAGGAGAACCCGTCGGGAGTGGGTTTCGGGTACCGGAGACCCCCAGCAAAGCAGCAGGGCCCAGGGAGCCAGGGGCAGCCCCGCCCCGCTTTGCCCTCTGGAGAGCGGAGGGCCGGGGGCGAAAACGGCTTGTGTTGCTTTCATGAGCCTAGGCGCATTGGGGCTGTTGTTGGCTGCCCGAGGAGACTTTCCCTTTGCACAATGCAGCCGCCAGAAGCTCGTTTTGGGCCTTCGGTGCGACGGGGCCTCGGCGCTGAGCGGCCTAGGTGGCTCAGGGGGCATGGATGCGGCCTGGGCGCAAAAGGCCTTCGCACGCCCAATCCTGCTTCCCCGCCAAGGAGAACCCGTGCGGAGTGGGTTTCGGGCACCGGAGACCCCCAGCAAATCAGCAGGGCCCAGGGAGCCAGGGGCAGCACCGCCCCGCTTTGCCCTCTGGAGAGCGGAGGGCTGTGGGCGAAAACGGCTTGCGTTGCTTTCCTGAGCTGAGGCGCGTTGGGGCTGTTGTTGGCTGCCCGAGGAGACTTTCCCTTTGCACAATGCAGCTGCCAGAAGCTCATTTTGTGCCGTCGGTGCGACGGGGCCTCGGCGCTGAGCGGCCGAGCTGGCTCAGGGGCCATGGCTGCGGCCTGGGCGCAGAAGGCCTTCGCGCGCCCAATCCTGCTTCCCCGCCAAGGAGAACCCGTGGGGAGTGGGTTTCGGGCACCGGAGACCCCCAGCAAAGCAGCAGGGCCCAGGGAGCCAGGGGCAGCCCCGCCCCACTTTGCCCTCTGGAGAGCGGAGGGCCGGAGGCGAAAACGGCTTGCGGTGCTTTCCTAAGCCGAGGCGCGTTGGGGCTGTTGTTGGCCGCCCGAGGAGACTTTCCCTTTGCACAATGCAGCTGCCAGAAGCTCGTTTTGGGCCGTCGGTGGGACGGGGCCTCGACACTGAGCGGCCGAGGTGGCTCAGGGGGCTTGGCTGAGGCGTGGGCGTAGAAGGACTTCACACGCCCAATCCTGCTTCCCCGACAAGGATAACCCGTGGCGAGTGGGTTTCGGGCATCGGAGACCCCCAGCAAAGCAGCAGGGCCCAGGGAGCCAGGGGCAGCCCCGCCCCACTTTGCCCTCTGGAGAGCCGAGGGCCAGGGCGAAAACGGCTTGCATTGCTTTCCTAAGCCGAGGCGCGTTGGGGCTGTTGTTTGCCGCCCGAGGAGACTTTCCCTTTGCACAATGCAGCTGCCAGAAGCTCGTTTTGGGCCGTCGGTGCGACGGGGCCTCGGCGCTAAGCGTCCGAGCTGGCTCAGGGGGTATTGCTGGGGCGTGGGCCCAGAAGGCCTACGCGCCCCCAATTCTGCCTCCCCGTCAAGGAGAACCCGTGGGGAGTGGGTTTCGGGCACCTGAGACCCCCAGCAAAGCAGCAGGGTCCAGGGAGCCTGGGGCAGCCCCGTCCCGCTTTGCCCTCTGGAGAGCGGAGGGCCGGGGGCGAAAACGGCTTGCGTTGCTTTCCTGAGCCGAGGCGCGTTGGGGCTGTTGTCGGCTGCCCGAGGAGATTTTCCCTTTGCACAATGCAGCTGCCAGAAGCTCGTTTTGGGCCGTCGGTGCGATGGGGCCTCGGCGCTGAGCGGCCGAGCTGGCTCATGGGGCATTGCTGCGGCCTGGGCGCAGAAGGCCTTCCCGCGCCCAATCCTGCTTCCCCGCCAAGGAGAACCCGTGGGGAGTGGGTTTCGGGCATCGGAGACCCCCAGCAAAGCAGCAGGGCCCAGGATGCCAGGGGCAGCCCCGCCCCGCTTTGCCCTCTGGAGAGCGGAGGCCCGGGTGCGAAAACGGCTTGCGTTGCTTTCTTAAGCCGAGGCGCGTTGGGGCTGTTGTTGGCTGCCCGAGGAGACTTTCCCTTTGCACAATGCAGCTGCCAGAAGCTCGTTTTGGGCCGTCGGTGCCACGGGGCCTCGGCGCTGTGCGTCCGAGCTGACTCAGTGGGTATGGCTGGGGCGTGGGCCTAGAAGGTTTACGCGCCCCCTATTCTGCTTCCCCGCCAAGGAGAACCCGTCGGGAGTGGGTTTCGGGTACCGGAGACCCCCAGCAAAGCAGCAGGGCCCAGGGAGCCAGGGGCAGCCCCGCCCCGCTTTGCCCTCTGGAGAGCGGAGGGCCGGGGGCGAAAACGGCTTGTGTTGCTTTCATGAGCCTAGGCGCATTGGGGCTGTTGTTGGCTGCCCGAGGAGACTTTCCCTTTGCACAATGCAGCCGCCAGAAGCTCGTTTTGGGCCTTCGGTGCGACGGGGCCTCGGCGCTGAGCGGCCTAGGTGGCTCAGGGGGCATGGATGCGGCCTGGGCGCAAAAGGCCTTCGCACGCCCAATCCTGCTTCCCCGCCAAGGAGAACCCGTGCGGAGTGGGTTTCGGGCACCGGAGACCCCCAGCAAATCAGCAGGGCCCAGGGAGCCAGGGGCAGCACCGCCCCGCTTTGCCCTCTGGAGAGCGGAGGGCTGTGGGCGAAAACGGCTTGCGTTGCTTTCCTGAGCTGAGGCGCGTTGGGGCTGTTGTTGGCTGCCCGAGGAGACTTTCCCTTTGCACAATGCAGCTGCCAGAAGCTCATTTTGTGCCGTCGGTGCGACGGGGCCTCGGCGCTGAGCGGCCGAGCTGGCTCAGGGGCCATGGCTGCGGCCTGGGCGCAGAAGGCCTTCGCGCGCCCAATCCTGCTTCCCCGCCAAGGAGAACCCGTGGGGAGTGGGTTTCGGGCACCGGAGACCCCCAGCAAAGCAGCAGGGCCCAGGGAGCCAGGGGCAGCCCCGCCCCACTTTGCCCTCTGGAGAGCGGAGGGCCGGAGGCGAAAACGGCTTGCGGTGCTTTCCTAAGCCGAGGCGCGTTGGGGCTGTTGTTGGCCGCCCGAGGAGACTTTCCCTTTGCACAATGCAGCTGCCAGAAGCTCGTTTTGGGCCGTCGGTGGGACGGGGCCTCGACACTGAGCGGCCGAGGTGGCTCAGGGGGCTTGGCTGAGGCGTGGGCGTAGAAGGACTTCACACGCCCAATCCTGCTTCCCCGACAAGGATAACCCGTGGCGAGTGGGTTTCGGGCATCGGAGACCCCCAGCAAAGCAGCAGGGCCCAGGGAGCCAGGGGCAGCCCCGCCCCACTTTGCCCTCTGGAGAGCCGAGGGCCAGGGCGAAAACGGCTTGCATTGCTTTCCTAAGCCGAGGCGCGTTGGGGCTGTTGTTTGCCGCCCGAGGAGACTTTCCCTTTGCACAATGCAGCTGCCAGAAGCTCGTTTTGGGCCGTCGGTGCGACGGGGCCTCGGCGCTAAGCGTCCGAGCTGGCTCAGGGGGTATTGCTGGGGCGTGGGCCCAGAAGGCCTACGCGCCCCCAATTCTGCCTCCCCGTCAAGGAGAACCCGTGGGGAGTGGGTTTCGGGCACCTGAGACCCCCAGCAAAGCAGCAGGGTCCAGGGAGCCTGGGGCAGCCCCGTCCCGCTTTGCCCTCTGGAGAGCGGAGGGCCGGGGACGAAAACGGCTTGCGTTGATTTCCTGAGCCGAGGCGCATTGGGGCTGTTGTTGGCTGCCCGAGGAGACTTTCCCTTTGCACAATGCAGCTGCCAGAAGCTCGTTTTGGGCCGTCGGTGCGACGGGGCCTCGGCGCTGAGCGGCCGAGCTGGCTCATGGGGCATGGCTGCGGACTGGGCGCAGAAGGCCTTCGCGCGCCCAATCCTGCTTCCCCGCCAAGGAGAACCCGTGCGGAGTGGGTTTCGGGCACCGGAGACCCCCAGCAAAGCTGCAGGGCCCAGGATGCCAGGGGCAGCCCCGCCCCGCTTTGCCCTCTGGAGAGCGGAGGCCCGGGTGCGAAAACGGCTTGCGTTGCTTTCTTAAGCCGAGGCGCGTTGGGGCTGTTGTTGGCTGCCGGAGGAGACTTTCCCTTTGCACAATGCAGCTGCCAGAAGCTCGTTTTGGGCCGTCGGTGCGACGGGGCCTCGGCGCTAAGCGTCCGAGCTGGCTCAGGGGGTATGGCTGGGGCGTGGGCCTAGAAGGTCTACGCGCCCCCAATTCTGCTTCCCCGCCAAGGAGAACCCGTCGGGAGTGGGTTTCGGGTACCGGAGACCCCCAGCAAAGCAGCAGGGCCCAGGGAGCCAGGGGCAGCCCCGCCCCGCTTTGCCCTCTGGAGAGCGGAGGGCCGGGGGCGAAAACGGCTTGTGTTGCTTTCATGAGCCTAGGCGCATTGGGGCTGTTGTTGGCTGCCCGAGGAGACTTTCCCTTTGCACAATGCAGCCGCCAGAAGCTCATTTTGGGCCTTTGGTGCGACGGGGCCTCGGCGCTGAGCAGCCGAGGTGGCTCAGGGGGCATGGATGCGGCCTGGGCACAAAAGGCCTTCGCACGCCCAATCCTGCTTCCCCTCCAAGGAGAACACGTGGGGAGTGAGTTTCGGGCACCGGAGACCCCCAGCAAATCAGCAGGGCCCAGGGAGCCAGGGGCAGCCCCGCCCCGCTTTGCCCTCTGGAGAGCGGAGTGCTGGGGCGAAAACGGCTTGCGTTGCTTTCCTGAGCTGAGGCGCGTTGGGGCTGTTGTTGGCTGCCCGAGGAGACTTTCCCTTTGCACAATGCAGCTGCCAGAAGCTCATTTTGGGCCGTCGGTGCGACGGGGCCTCGGCGCTGAGCGGCCGAGCTGGCTCAAGGGCCATGGCTGCGGCCTGGGGGCAGAAGGGCTTCGCGCGCCCAATCCAGCTTCCCCGCCAAGGAGTACCCGTGGGGAGTGGGTTTCGGGCACCGGAGACCCCCAGCAAAGCAGCAGGGTCCAGGGAGCCAGGGGCAGCCCCACCCCGCTTTGCCCTCTGGAGAGCGGAGTGCTGCGGGCGAAAACGGCTTGCGTTGCTTTCCTGAGCCTAGGCGCGTTGGGGCTGTTGTTGGCTGCCCGAGGAGACTTTCCCTTTGCACAATGCAGCTGCCAGAAGCTCGTTTTGGGCCGTCGGTGCGACGGGGCCTCGTCACTGAGCGGCCGAGTTGGCTCAGGGGGCATGGCTGGGACGTGGGCGTAGAAGGCCTTCGCACGCCCAATCCTGCTTCCCCACCAAGGAGAACCCATGGGGAGTGGGTTTCGTGCACCAGAGACCCCCAGCAAAGCAGCAGGGCCCAGGGAGCCAGGGGCAGCCCCGCCCCGCTTTGCCCTCTGGAGAGCGGAGGGCCAGGGCGAAAACGGCTTGCGTTGCTTTCCTGAGCCGAGGCGCGTTGGGGCTGTTGTTGGCTGCCCGAGGAGATTTTCCCTTTGCACAATGCAGCTGCCAGAAGCTCGTTTTGGGCCGTCGGTGCGATGGGGCCTCGGCGCTGAGCGGCCGAGCTGGCTCATGGGGCATTGCTGCGGCCTGGGCGCAGAAGGCCTTCCCGCGCCCAATCCTGCTTCCCCGCCAAGGAGAACCCGTGGGGAGTGGGTTTCGGGCATCGGAGACCCCCAGCAAAGCAGCAGGGCCCAGGATGCCAGGGGCAGCCCCGCCCCGCTTTGCCCTCTGGAGAGCGGAGGGCCAGGGCGAAAACGGCTTGCGTTGCTTTCCTGAGCCAAGGCGCGTTGGGGCTGTTGTTGGCTGCACGAGGAGATTTTCCCTTTGCACAATGCAGCTGCCAGAAGCTCGTTTTGGGCCGTCGGTGCGATGGGGCCTCGGCGCTGAGCGGCCGAGCTGGCTCATGGGGCATTGCTGCGGCCTGGGCGCAGAAGGCCTTCCCGCGCCCAATCCTGCTTCCCCGCCAAGGAGAACCCGTGGGGAGTGGGTTTCGGGCATCGGAGACCCCCAGCAAAGCAGCAGGGCCCAGGATGCCAGGGGCAGCCCCGCCCCGCTTTGCCCTCTGGAGAGCGGAGGCCCGGGTGCGAAAACGGCTTGCGTTGCTTTCTTAAGCCGAGGCGCGTTGGGGCTGTTGTTGGCTGCCCGAGGAGACTTTCCCTTTGCACAATGCAGCTGCCAGAAGCTCGTTTTGGGCCGTCGGTGCGACGGGGCCTCGGCGCTGTGCGTCCGAGCTGACTCAGGGGGTATGGCTGGGGCGTGGGCCTAGAAGGTTTACGCGCCCCCTATTCTGCTTCCCCGCCAAGGAGAACCCGTCGGGAGTGGGTTTCGGGTACCGGAGACCCCCAGCAAAGCAGCAGGGCCCAGGGAGCCAGGGGCAGCCCCGCCCCGCTTTGCCCTCTGGAGAGCGGAGGGCCGGGGGCGAAAACGGCTTGTGTTGCTTTCATGAGCCTAGGCGCATTGGGGCTGTGGTTGGCTGCCCGAGGAGACTTTCCCTTTGCACAATGCAGCCGCCAGAAGCTCGTTTTGGGCCTTCGGTGCGACGGGGCCTCGGCGCTGAGCGGCCTAGGTGGCTCAGGGGGCATGGATGCGGCCTAGGCGCAAAAGGCCTTCGCACGCCCAATCCTGCTTCCCCGCCAAGGAGAACCCGTGCGGAGTGGGTTTCGGGCACCGGAGACCCCCAGCAAATCAGCAGGGCCCAGGGAGCCAGGGGCAGCACCGCCCTGCTTTGCCCTCTGGAGAGCGGAGGGCTGGGGGCGAAAACGGCTTGCGTTGCTTTCCTGAGCTGAGGCGCGTTGGGGCTATTGTTGGCTGCCCGAGGAGACTTTCCCTTTGCACAATGCAGCTGCCAGAAGCTCATTTTGTGCCGTCGGTGCGACGGGGCCTCGGCGCTGAGCGGCCGAGCTGGCTCAGGGGCCATGGCTGCGGCCTGGGCGCAGAAGGCCTTCGCACGCCCAATCCTGCTTCCCCGCCAAGGAGAACCCGTGGGGAGTGGGTTTCGGGCACCGGAGACCCCCAGCAAAGCAGCAGGGCCCAGGGAGCCAGGGGCAGCCCCGCCCCACTTTGCCCTCTGGAGAGCGGAGGGCCGGAGGCGAAAACGGCTTGCGGTGCTTTCCTGAGCCGAGGCGCGTTGGGGCTGTTGTTGGCCGCCCGAGGAGACTTTCCCTTTGCACAATGCAGCTGCCAGAAGCTCGTTTTGGGCCGTCGGTGCGACGGGGCCTCGTCACTGAGCGGCCGAGGTGGCTCAGGGGGCTTGGCTGGGGCGTGGGCGTAGAAGGACTTCACACGCCCAATCCTGCTTCCCCGACAAGGATAACCCGTGGCGAGTGGGTTTCGGGCATCGGAGACCCCCAGCAAAGCAGCAGGGCCCAGGGAGCCAGGGGCAGCCCCGCCCCACTTTGCCCTCTGGAGAGCCGAGGGCCAGGGCGAAAACGGCTTGCATTGCTTTCCTAAGCCGAGGCGCGTTGGGGCTGTTGTTGGCCGCCCGAGGAGACTTTCCCTTTGCACAATGCAGCTGCCAGAAGCTCGTTTTGGGCCGTCGGTGCGACGGGGCCTCGGCGCTAAGCGTCCGAGCTGGCTCAGGGGGTATTGCTGGGGCGTGGGCCCAGAAGGCCTACGCGCCCCCAATTCTGCCTCCCCGTCAAGGAGAACCCGTGGGGAGTGGGTTTCGGGCACCTGAGACCCCCAGCAAAGCAGCAGGGTCCAGGGAGCCTGGGGCAGCCCCGTCCCGCTTTGCCCTCTGGAGAGCGGAGGGCCGGGGGCGAAAACGGCTTGCGTTGCTTTCCTGAGCCGAGGCGCATTGGGGCTGTTGTTGGCTGCCCGAGGAGACTTTCCCTTTGCACAATGCAGCTGCCAGAAGCTCGTTTTGGGCCGTCGGTGCGACGGGGCCTCGGCGCTGAGCGGCCGAGCTGGCTCATGGGGCATGGCTGCGGACTGGGCGCAGAAGGCCTTCGCGCGCCCAATCCTGCTTCCCCGCCAAGGAGAACCCGTGCGGAGTGGGTTTCGGGCACCGGAGACCCCCAGCAAAGCAGCAGGGCCCAGGATGCCAGGGGCAGCCCCGCCCCGCTTTGCCCTCTGGAGAGCGGAGGCCCGGGTGCGAAAACGGCTTGCGTTGCTTTCTTAAGCCGAGGCGCGTTGGGGCTGTTGTTGGCTGCCGGAGGAGACTTTCCCTTTGCACAATGCAGCTGCCAGAAGCTCGTTTTGGGCCGTCGGTGCGACGGGGCCTCGGCGCTAAGCGTCCGAGCTGGCTCAGGGGGTATGGCTGGGGCGTGGGCCTAGAAGGTCTACGCGCCCCCAATTCTGCTTCCCCGCCAAGGAGAACCCGTCGGGAGTGGGTTTCGGGTACCGGAGACCCCCAGCAAAGCAGCAGGGCCCAGGGAGCCAGGGGCAGCCCCGCCCCGCTTTGCCCTCTGGAGAGCGGAGGGCCGGGGGCGAAAACGGCTTGTGTTGCTTTCATGAGCCTAGGCGCATTGGGGCTGTTGTTGGCTGCCCGAGGAGACTTTCCCTTTGCACAATGCAGCCGCCAGAAGCTCATTTTGGGCCTTTGGTGCGACGGGGCCTCGGCGCTGAGCAGCCGAGGTGGCTCAGGGGGCATGGATGCGGCCTGGGCACAAAAGGCCTTCGCACGCCCAATCCTGCTTCCCCTCCAAGGAGAACACGTGGGGAGTGAGTTTCGGGCACCGGAGACCCCCAGCAAATCAGCAGGGCCCAGGGAGCCAGGGGCAGCCCCGCCCCGCTTTGCCCTCTGGAGAGCGGAGTGCTGGGGCGAAAACGGCTTGCGTTGCTTTCCTGAGCTGAGGCGCGTTGGGGCTGTTGTTGGCTGCCCGAGGAGACTTTCCCTTTGCACAATGCAGCTGCCAGAAGCTCGTTTTGGGCCGTCGGTGCGACGGGGCCTCGTCACTGAGCGGCCGAGTTGGCTCAGGGGGCATGGCTGGGACGTGGGCGTAGAAGGCCTTCGCACGCCCAATCCTGCTTCCCCACCAAGGAGAACCCGTAGGGAGTGGGTTTCGTGCACCAGAGACCCCCAGCAAAGCAGCAGGGCCCAGGGAGCCAGGGGCAGCCCCGCCCCGCTTTGCCCTCTGGAGAGCGGAGGGCCAGGGCGAAAACGGCTTGCGTTGCTTTCCTGAGCCGAGGCGCGTTGGGGCTGTTGTTGGCTGCCCGAGGAGATTTTCCCTTTGCACAATGCAGCTGCCAGAAGCTCGTTTTGGGCCGTCGGTGCGATGGGGCCTCGGCGCTGAGCGGCCGAGCTGGCTCATGGGGCATTGCTGCGGCCTGGGCGCAGAAGGCCTTCCCGCGCCCAATCCTGCTTCCCCGCCAAGGAGAACCCGTGGGGAGTGGGTTTCGGGCATCGGAGACCCCCAGCAAAGCAGCAGGGCCCAGGATGCCAGGGGCAGCCCCGCCCCGCTTTGCCCTCTGGAGAGCGGAGGCCCGGGTGCGAAAACGGCTTGCGTTGCTTTCTTAAGCCGAGGCGCGTTGGGGCTGTTGTTGGCTGCCCGAGGAGACTTTCCCTTTGCACAATGCAGCTGCCAGAAGCTCGTTTTGGGCCGTCGGTGCGACGGGGCCTCGGCGCTGTGCGTCCGAGCTGACTCAGGGGGTATGGCTGGGGCGTGGGCCTAGAAGGTTTACGCGCCCCCTATTCTGCTTCCCCGCCAAGGAGAACCCGTCGGGAGTGGGTTTCGGGTACCGGAGACCCCCAGCAAAGCAGCAGGGCCCAGGGAGCCAGGGGCAGCCCCGCCCCGCTTTGCCCTCTGGAGAGCGGAGGGCCGGGGGCGAAAACGGCTTGTGTTGCTTTCATGAGCCTAGGCGCATTGGGGCTGTGGTTGGCTGCCCGAGGAGACTTTCCCTTTGCACAATGCAGCCGCCAGAAGCTCGTTTTGGGCCTTCGGTGCGACGGGGCCTCGGCGCTGAGCGGCCTAGGTGGCTCAGGGGGCATGGATGCGGCCTAGGCGCAAAAGGCCTTCGCACGCCCAATCCTGCTTCCCCGCCAAGGAGAACCCGTGCGGAGTGGGTTTCGGGCACCAGAGACCCCCAGCAAATCAGCAGGGCCCAGGGAGCCAGGGGCAGCACCGCCCTGCTTTGCCCTCTGGAGAGCGGAGGGCTGGGGGCGAAAACGGCTTGCGTTGCTTTCCTGAGCTGAGGCGCGTTGGGGCTATTGTTGGCTGCCCGAGGAGACTTTCCCTTTGCACAATGCAGCTGCCAGAAGCTCATTTTGTGCCGTCGGTGCGACGGGGCCTCGGCGCTGAGCGGCCGAGCTGGCTCAGGGGCCATGGCTGCGGCCTGGGCGCAGAAGGCCTTCGCGCGCCCAATCCTGCTTCCCCGCCAAGGAGAACCCGTGGGGAGTGGGTTTCGGGCACCGGAGACCCCCAGCAAAGCAGCAGGGCCCAGGGAGCCAGGGGCAGCCCCGCCCCACTTTGCCCTCTGGAGAGCGGAGGGCCGGAGGCGAAAACGGCTTGCGGTGCTTTCCTGAGCCGAGGCGCGTTGGGGCTGTTGTTGGCCGCCCGAGGAGACTTTCCCTTTGCACAATGCAGCTGCCAGAAGCTCGTTTTGGGCCGTCGGTGCGACGGGGCCTCGTCACTGAGCGGCCGAGGTGGCTCAGGGGGCTTGGCTGGGGCGTGGGCGTAGAAGGACTTCACACGCCCAATCCTGCTTCCCCGACAAGGATAACCCGTGGCGAGTGGGTTTCGGGCATCGGAGACCCCCAGCAAAGCAGCAGGGCCCAGGGAGCCAGGGGCAGCCCCGCCCCACTTTGCCCTCTGGAGAGCCGAGGGCCAGGGCGAAAACGGCTTGCATTGCTTTCCTAAGCCGAGGCGCGTTGGGGCTGTTGTTGGCCGCCCGAGGAGACTTTCCCTTTGCACAATGCAGCTGCCAGAAGCTCGTTTTGGGCCGTCGGTGCGACGGGGCCTCGGCGCTAAGCGTCCGAGCTGGCTCAGGGGGTATTGCTGGGGCGTGGGCCCAGAAGGCCTACGCGCCCCCAATTCTGCCTCCCCGTCAAGGAGAACCCGTGGGGAGTGGGTTTCGGGCACCTGAGACCCCCAGCAAAGCAGCAGGGTCCAGGGAGCCTGGGGCAGCCCCGTCCCGCTTTGCCCTCTGGAGAGCGGAGGGCCGGTGGCGAAAACGGCTTGCGTTGCTTTCCTGAGCCGAGGCGCATTGGGGCTGTTGTTGGCTGCCCGAGGAGACTTTCCCTTTGCACAATGCAGCTGCCAGAAGCTCGTTTTGGGCCGTCGGTGCGACGGGGCCTCGGCGCTGAGCGGCCGAGCTGGCTCATGGGGCATGGCTGCGGACTGGGCGCAGAAGGCCTTCGCGCGCCCAATCCTGCTTCCCCGCCAAGGAGAACCCGTGCGGAGTGGGTTTCGGGCACCGGAGACCCCCAGCAAAGCAGCAGGGCCCAGGATGCCAGGGGCAGCCCCGCCCCGCTTTGCCCTCTGGAGAGCGGAGGCCCGGGTGCGAAAACGGCTTGCGTTGCTTTCTTAAGCCGAGGCGCGTTGGGGCTGTTGTTGGCTGCCGGAGGAGACTTTCCCTTTGCACAATGCAGCTGCCAGAAGCTCGTTTTGGGCCGTCGGTGCGACGGGGCCTCGGCGCTAAGCGTCCGAGCTGGCTCAGGGGGTATGGCTGGGGCGTGGGCCTAGAAGGTCTACGCGCCCCCAATTCTGCTTCCCCGCCAAGGAGAACCCGTCGGGAGTGGGTTTCGGGTACCGGAGACCCCCAGCAAAGCAGCAGGGCCCAGGGAGCCAGGGGCAGCCCCGCCCCGCTTTGCCCTCTGGAGAGCGGAGGGCCGGGGGCGAAAACGGCTTGTGTTGCTTTCATGAGCCTAGGCGCATTGGGGCTGTTGTTGGCTGCCCGAGGAGACTTTCCCTTTGCACAATGCAGCCGCCAGAAGCTCATTTTGGGCCTTTGGTGCGACGGGGCCTCGGCGCTGAGCAGCCGAGGTGGCTCAGGGGGCATGGATGCGGCCTGGGCACAAAAGGCCTTCGCACGCCCAATCCTGCTTCCCGTCCAAGGAGAACACGTGGGGAGTGAGTTTCGGGCACCGGAGACCCCCAGCAAATCAGCAGGGCCCAGGGAGCCAGGGGCAGCCCCGCCCCGCTTTGCCCTCTGGAGAGCGGAGTGCTGGGGCGAAAACGGCTTGCGTTGCTTTCCTGAGCTGAGGCGCGTTGGGGCTGTTGTTGGCTGCCCGAGGAGACTTTCCCTTTGCACAATGCAGCTGCCAGAAGCTCATTTTGGGCCGTCGGTGCGACGGGGCCTCGGCGCTGAGCGGCCGAGCTGGCTCAAGGGCCATGGCTGCGGCCTGGGGGCAGAAGGGCTTCGCGCGCCCAATCCAGCTTCCCCGCCAAGGAGTACCCGTGGGGAGTGGGTTTCGGGCACCGGAGACCCCCAGCAAAGCAGCAGGGTCCAGGGAGCCAGGGGCAGCCCCACCCCGCTTTGCCCTCTGGAGAGCGGAGTGCTGCGGGCGAAAACGGCTTGCGTTGCTTTCCTGAGCCTAGGCGCGTTGGGGCTGTTGTTGGCTGCCCGAGGAGACTTTCCCTTTGCACAATGCAGCTGCCAGAAGCTCGTTTTGGGCCGTCGGTGCGACGGGGCCTCGTCACTGAGCGGCCGAGTTGGCTCAGGGGGCATGGCTGGGACGTGGGCGTAGAAGGCCTTCGCACGCCCAATCCTGCTTCCCCACCAAGGAGAACCCGTAGGGAGTGGGTTTCGTGCACCAGAGACCCCCAGCAAAGCAGCAGGGCCCAGGGAGCCAGGGGCAGCCCCGCCACGCTTTGCCCTCTGGAGAGCGGAGGGCCAGGGCGAAAACGGCTTGCGTTGCTTTCCTGAGCCGAGGCGCGTTGGGGCTGTTGTTGGCTGCCCGAGGAGATTTTCCCTTTGCACAATGCAGCTGCCAGAAGCTCGTTTTGGGCCGTCGGTGCGACGGGGCCTCGGCGCTGAGCGGCCGAGCTGGCTCATGGGGCATGGCTGCGGACTGGGCGCAGAAGGCCTTCGCGCGCCCAATCCTGCTTCCCCGCCAAGGAGAACCCGTGCGGAGTGGGTTTCGGGCACCGGAGACCCCCAGCAAAGCAGCAGGGCCCAGGATGCCAGGGGCAGCCCCGCCCCGCTTTGCCCTCTGGAGAGCGGAGGCCCGGGTGCGAAAACGGCTTGCGTTGCTTTCTTAAGCCGAGGCGCGTTGGGGCTGTTGTTGGCTGCCGGAGGAGACTTTCCCTTTGCACAATGCAGCTGCCAGAAGCTCGTTTTGGGCCGTCGGTGCGACGGGGCCTCGGCGCTAAGCGTCCGAGCTGGCTCAGGGGGTATGGCTGGGGCGTGGGCCTAGAAGGTCTACGCGCCCCCAATTCTGCTTCCCCGCCAAGGAGAACCCGTCGGGAGTGGGTTTCGGGTACCGGAGACCCCCAGCAAAGCAGCAGGGCCCAGGGAGCCAGGGGCAGCCCCGCCCCGCTTTGCCCTCTGGAGAGCGGAGGGCCGGGGGCGAAAACGGCTTGTGTTGCTTTCATGAGCCTAGGCGCATTGGGGCTGTTGTTGGCTGCCCGAGGAGACTTTCCCTTTGCACAATGCAGCCGCCAGAAGCTCATTTTGGGCCTTTGGTGCGACGGGGCCTCGGCGCTGAGCAGCCGAGGTGGCTCAGGGGGCATGGATGCGGCCTGGGCACAAAAGGCCTTCGCACGCCCAATCCTGCTTCCCCTCCAAGGAGAACACGTGGGGAGTGAGTTTCGGGCACCGGAGACCCCCAGCAAATCAGCAGGGCCCAGGGAGCCAGGGGCAGCCCCGCCCCGCTTTGCCCTCTGGAGAGCGGAGTGCTGGGGCGAAAACGGCTTGCGTTGCTTTCCTGAGCTGAGGCGCGTTGGGGCTGTTGTTGGCTGCCCGAGGAGACTTTCCCTTTGCACAATGCAGCTGCCAGAAGCTCGTTTTGGGCCGTCGGTGCGACGGGGCCTCGTCACTGAGCGGCCGAGTTGGCTCAGGGGGCATGGCTGGGACGTGGGCGTAGAAGGCCTTCGCACGCCCAATCCTGCTTCCCCACCAAGGAGAACCCGTAGGGAGTGGGTTTCGTGCACCAGAGACCCCCAGCAAAGCAGCAGGGCCCAGGGAGCCAGGGGCAGCCCCGCCCCGCTTTGCCCTCTGGAGAGCGGAGGGCCAGGGCGAAAACGGCTTGCGTTGCTTTCCTGAGCCGAGGCGCGTTGGGGCTGTTGTTGGCTGCCCGAGGAGATTTTCCCTTTGCACAATGCAGCTGCCAGAAGCTCGTTTTGGGCCGTCGGTGCGATGGGGCCTCGGCGCTGAGCGGCCGAGCTGGCTCATGGGGCATTGCTGCGGCCTGGGCGCAGAAGGCCTTCCCGCGCCCAATCCTGCTTCCCCGCCAAGGAGAACCCGTGGGGAGTGGGTTTCGGGCATCGGAGACCCCCAGCAAAGCAGCAGGGCCCAGGATGCCAGGGGCAGCCCCGCCCCGCTTTGCCCTCTGGAGAGCGGAGGCCCGGGTGCGAAAACGGCTTGCGTTGCTTTCTTAAGCCGAGGCGCGTTGGGGCTGTTGTTGGCTGCCCGAGGAGACTTTCCCTTTGCACAATGCAGCTGCCAGAAGCTCGTTTTGGGCCGTCGGTGCGACGGGGCCTCGGCGCTGTGCGTCCGAGCTGACTCAGGGGGTATGGCTGGGGCGTGGGCCTAGAAGGTTTACGCGCCCCCTATTCTGCTTCCCCGCCAAGGAGAACCCGTCGGGAGTGGGTTTCGGGTACCGGAGACCCCCAGCAAAGCAGCAGGGCCCAGGGAGCCAGGGGCAGCCCCGCCCCGCTTTGCCCTCTGGAGAGCGGAGGGCCGGGGGCGAAAACGGCTTGTGTTGCTTTCATGAGCCTAGGCGCATTGGGGCTGTGGTTGGCTGCCCGAGGAGACTTTCCCTTTGCACAATGCAGCCGCCAGAAGCTCGTTTTGGGCCTTCGGTGCGACGGGGCCTCGGCGCTGAGCGGCCTAGGTGGCTCAGGGGGCATGGATGCGGCCTAGGCGCAAAAGGCCTTCGCACGCCCAATCCTGCTTCCCCGCCAAGGAGAACCCGTGCGGAGTGGGTTTCGGGCACCGGAGACCCCCAGCAAATCAGCAGGGCCCAGGGAGCCAGGGGCAGCACCGCCCTGCTTTGCCCTCTGGAGAGCGGAGGGCTGGGGGCGAAAACGGCTTGCGTTGCTTTCCTGAGCTGAGGCGCGTTGGGGCTATTGTTGGCTGCCCGAGGAGACTTTCCCTTTGCACAATGCAGCTGCCAGAAGCTCATTTTGTGCCGTCGGTGCGACGGGGCCTCGGCGCTGAGCGGCCGAGCTGGCTCAGGGGCCATGGCTGCGGCCTGGGCGCAGAAGGCCTTCGCGCGCCCAATCCTGCTTCCCCGCCAAGGAGAACCCGTGGGGAGTGGGTTTCGGGCACCGGAGACCCCCAGCAACGCAGCAGGGCCCAGGGAGCCAGGGGCAGCCCCGCCCCACTTTGCCCTCTGGAGAGCGGAGGGCCGGAGGCGAAAACGGCTTGCGGTGCTTTCCTGAGCCGAGGCGCGTTGGGGCTGTTGTTGGCCGCCCGAGGAGACTTTCCCTTTGCACAATGCAGCTGCCAGAAGCTCGTTTTGGGCCGTCGGTGCGACGGGGCCTCGTCACTGAGCGGCCGAGGTGGCTCAGGGGGCTTGGCTGGGGCGTGGGCGTAGAAGGACTTCACACGCCCAATCCTGCTTCCCCGACAAGGATAACCCGTGGCGAGTGGGTTTCGGGCATCGGAGACCCCCAGCAAAGCAGCAGGGCCCAGGGAGCCAGGGGCAGCCCCGCCCCACTTTGCCCTCTGGAGAGCCGAGGGCCAGGGCGAAAACGGCTTGCATTGCTTTCCTAAGCCGAGGCGCGTTGGGGCTGTTGTTGGCCGCCCGAGGAGACTTTCCCTTTGCACAATGCAGCTGCCAGAAGCTCGTTTTGGGCCGTCGGTGCTTCGGGGCCTCGGCGCTAAGCGTCCGAGCTGGCTCAGGGGGTATTGCTGGGGCGTGGGCCCAGAAGGCCTACGCGCCCCCAATTCTGCCTCCCCGTCAAGGAGAACCCGTGGGGAGTGGGTTTCGGGCACCTGAGACCCCCAGCAAAGCAGCAGGGTCCAGGGAGCCTGGGGCAGCCCCGTCCCGCTTTGCCCTCTGGAGAGCGGAGGGCCGGGGGCGAAAACGGCTTGCGTTGCTTTCCTGAGCCGAGGCGCATTGGGGCTGTTGTTGGCTGCCCGAGGAGACTTTCCCTTTGCACAATGCAGCTGCCAGAAGCTCGTTTTGGGCCGTCGGTGCGACGGGGCCTCGGCGCTGAGCGGCCGAGCTGGCTCATGGGGCATGGCTGCGGACTGGGCGCAGAAGGCCTTCGCGCGCCCAATCCTGCTTCCCCGCCAAGGAGAACCCGTGCGGAGTGGGTTTCGGGCACCGGAGACCCCCAGCAAAGCAGCAGGGCCCAGGATGCCAGGGGCAGCCCCGCCCCGCTTTGCCCTCTGGAGAGCGGAGGCCCGGGTGCGAAAACGGCTTGCGTTGCTTTCTTAAGCCGAGGCGCGTTGGGGCTGTTGTTGGCTGCCGGAGGAGACTTTCCCTTTGCACAATGCAGCTGCCAGAAGCTCGTTTTGGGCCGTCGGTGCGACGGGGCCTCGGCGCTAAGCGTCCGAGCTGGCTCAGGGGGTATGGCTGGGGCGTGGGCCTAGAAGGTCTACGCTCCCCCAATTCTGCTTCCCCGCCAAGGAGAACCCGTCGGGAGTGGGTTTCGGGTACCGGAGACCCCCAGCAAAGCAGCAGGGCCCAGGGAGCCAGGGGCAGCCCCGCCCCGCTTTGCCCTCTGGAGAGCGGAGGGCCGGGGGCGAAAACGGCTTGTGTTGCTTTCATGAGCCTAGGCGCATTGGGGCTGTTGTTGGCTGCCCGAGGAGACTTTCCCTTTGCACAATGCAGCCGCCAGAAGCTCATTTTGGGCCTTTGGTGCGACGGGGCCTCGGCGCTGAGCAGCCGAGGTGGCTCAGGGGGCATGGATGCGGCCTGGGCACAAAAGGCCTTCGCACGCCCAATCCTGCTTCCCCTCCAAGGAGAACACGTGGGGAGTGAGTTTCGGGCACCGGAGACCCCCAGCAAATCAGCAGGGCCCAGGGAGCCAGGGGCAGCCCCGCCCCGCTTTGCCCTCTGGAGAGCGGAGTGCTGGGGCGAAAACGGCTTGCGTTGCTTTCCTGAGCTGAGGCGCGTTGGGGCTGTTGTTGGCTGCCCGAGGAGACTTTCCCTTTGCACAATGCAGCTGCCAGAAGCTCATTTTGGGCCGTCGGTGCGACGGGGCCTCGGCGCTGAGCGGCCGAGCTGGCTCAAGGGCCATGGCTGCGGCCTGGGGGCAGAAGGGCTTCGCGCGCCCAATCCAGCTTCCCCGCCAAGGAGTACCCGTGGGGAGTGGGTTTCGGGCACCGGAGACCCCCAGCAAAGCAGCAGGGTCCAGGGAGCCAGGGGCAGCCCCACCCCGCTTTGCCCTCTGGAGAGCGGAGTGCTGCGGGCGAAAACGGCTTGCGTTGCTTTCCTGAGCCGAGGCGCGTTGGGGCTGTTGTTGGCTGCCCGAGGAGACTTTCCCTTTGCACAATGCAGCTGCCAGAAGCTCGTTTTGGGCCGTCGGTGCGACGGGGCCTCGTCACTGAGCGGCCGAGTTGGCTCAGGGGGCATGGCTGGGACGTGGGCGTAGAAGGCCTTCGCACGCCCAATCCTGCTTCCCCACCAAGGAGAACCCGTAGGGAGTGGGTTTCGTGCACCAGAGACCCCCAGCAAAGCAGCAGGGCCCAGGGAGCCAGGGGCAGCCCCGCCACGCTTTGCCCTCTGGAGAGCGGAGGGCCAGGGCGAAAACGGCTTGCGTTGCTTTCCTGAGCCGAGGCGCGTTGGGGCTGTTGTTGGCTGCCCGAGGAGATTTTCCCTTTGCACAATGCAGCTGCCAGAAGCTCGTTTTGGGCCGTCGGTGCGATGGGGCCTCGGCGCTGAGCGGCCGAGCTGGCTCATGGGGCATTGCTGCGGCCTGGGCGCAGAAGGCCTTCCCGCGCCCAATCCTGCTTCCCCGCCAAGGAGAACCCGTGGGGAGTGGGTTTCGGGCATCGGAGACCCCCAGCAAAGCAGCAGGGCCCAGGATGCCAGGGGCAGCCCCGCCCCGCTTTGCCCTCTGGAGAGCGGAGGCCCGGGTGCGAAAACGGCTTGCGTTGCTTTCTTAAGCCGAGGCGCGTTGGGGCTGTTGTTGGCTGCCCGAGGAGACTTTCCCTTTGCACAATGCAGCTGCCAGAAGCTCGTTTTGGGCCGTCGGTGCGACGGGGCCTCGGCGCTGTGCGTCCGAGCTGACTCAGGGGGTATGGCTGGGGCGTGGGCCTAGAAGGTTTACGCGCCCCCTATTCTGCTTCCCCGCCAAGGAGAACCCGTCGGGAGTGGGTTTCGGGTACCGGAGACCCCCAGCAAAGCAGCAGGGCCCAGGGAGCCAGGGGCAGCCCCGCCCCGCTTTGCCCTCTGGAGAGCGGAGGGCCGGGGGCGAAAACGGCTTGTGTTGCTTTCATGAGCCTAGGCGCATTGGGGCTGTGGTTGGCTGCCCGAGGAGACTTTCCCTTTGCACAATGCAGCCGCCAGAAGCTCGTTTTGGGCCTTCGGTGCGACGGGGCCTCGGCGCTGAGCGGCCTAGGTGGCTCAGGGGGCATGGATGCGGCCTAGGCGCAAAAGGCCTTCGCACGCCCAATCCTGCTTCCCCGCCAAGGAGAACCCGTGCGGAGTGGGTTTCGGGCACCGGAGACCCCCAGCAAAGCAGCAGGGCCCAGGGAGCCAGGGGCAGCACCGCCCTGCTTTGCCCTCTGGAGAGCGGAGGGCTGGGGGCGAAAACGGCTTGCGTTGCTTTCCTGAGCTGAGGCGCGTTGGGGCTATTGTTGGCTGCCCGAGGAGACTTTCCCTTTGCACAATGCAGCTGCCAGAAGCTCATTTTGTGCCGTCGGTGCGACGGGGCCTCGGCGCTGAGCGGCCGAGCTGGCTCAGGGGCCATGGCTGCGGCCTGGGCGCAGAAGGCCTTCGCGCGCCCAATCCTGCTTCCCCGCCAAGGAGAACCCGTGGGGAGTGGGTTTCGGGCACCGGAGACCCCCAGCAAAGCAGCAGGGCCCAGGGAGCCAGGGGCAGCCCCGCCCCACTTTGCCCTCTGGAGAGCGGAGGGCCGGAGGCGAAAACGGCTTGCGGTGCTTTCCTGAGCCGAGGCGCGTTGGGGCTGTTGTTGGCCGCCCGAGGAGACTTTCCCTTTGCACAATGCAGCTGCCAGAAGCTCGTTTTGGGCCGTCGGTGCGACGGGGCCTCGTCACTGAGCGGCCGAGGTGGCTCAGGGGGCTTGGCTGGGGCGTGGGCGTAGAAGGACTTCACACGCCCAATCCTGCTTCCCCGACAAGGATAACCCGTGGCGAGTGGGTTTCGGGCATCGGAGACCCCCAGCAAAGCAGCAGGGCCCAGGGAGCCAGGGGCAGCCCCGCCCCACTTTGCCCTCTGGAGAGCGGAGGGCCAGGGCGAAAACGGCTTGCATTGCTTTCCTAAGCCGAGGCGCGTTGGGGCTGTTGTTGGCCGCCCGAGGAGACTTTCCCTTTGCACAATGCAGCTGCCAGAAGCTCGTTTTGGGCCGTCGGTGCGACGGGGCCTCGGCGCTAAGCGTCCGAGCTGGCTCAGGGGGTATTGCTGGGGCGTGGGCCCAGAAGGCCTACGCGCCCCCAATTCTGCCTCCCCGTCAAGGAGAACCCGTGGGGAGTGGGTTTCGGGCACCTGAGACCCCCAGCAAAGCAGCAGGGCCCAGGGAGCCAGGGGCAGCCCCGCCCCGCTTTGCCCTCTGGAGAGCGGAGGGCCTGGGCGAAAACGGCTTGCGTTGCTTTCCTGAGCCGAGGCGCGTTGGGGCTGTTGTTGGCTGCCCGAGGAGACTTTCCCTTTGCACAAGGCAGCTGCCAGAAGCTCGTTTTGGGCCGTCGGTGCGACGGGGCCTCGGCGCTGAGCGTCCGAGCTGACTCAGGGGGTATGGCTGGGGCGTGGGCCTAGAAGGTCTACGCGCCCCCTATTCTGCTTCCCCGCCAAGGAGAACCTGTCGGGAGTGGGTTTCGGGTACCGGAGACCCCCAGCAAAGCAGCAGGGCCCAGGGAGCCAGGGGCAGCACCGCCCCGCTTTGCCCTCTGGAGAGCGGAGGGCCGGGGGCGAAAACGGCTTGCGTTGCTTTCCTGAGCCTAGGCGCGTTGGGGCTGTTGTTGGCTGCCCGAGGAGACTTTCCCTTTGCACAATGCAGCTACCAGAAGCTCGTTTTGGGCCGTCGGTGCGACAGGGCCTCGTCACTGAGCGGCCGAGTTGGCTCAGGGGGCATGGCTGGGGCGTGGGCGTAGAAGGCCTTCGCGCGCCCAATCCTGCTTCCCCACCAAGGAGAACCCGTAGGGAGTGGGTTTCGGGCACCTGAGACCCCCAGCAAAGCAGCAGGGCCCAGGGAGCCAGGGGCAGCCCCGCCCCGCTTTGCCCTCTGGAGAGCAGAGGGCCCGGGCGAAAAAGGCTTGCGTTGCTTTCCTGAGCCGAGGCGCGTTGGGGCTGTTGTTGGCTGCCCGAGGAGATTTTCCCTTTGCACAATGCAGCTGCCAGAAGCTCGTTTTGGGCCGTCGGTGCGATGGGGCCTCGGTGCTGAGCGGCCGAGCTGGCTCATAGGGCATTGCTGCGGACTGGGCGCAGAAGGCCTTCCCGTGCCCAATCCTGCTTCCCCGCCAAGGAGAACCCGTGGGGAGTGGGTTTCGGGCATCGGAGACCCCCAGCAAAGCAGCAGGGCCCAGGATGCCAGGGGCAGCCCCGCCCCGCTTTGCCTTCTGGAGAGCGGAGGCCCGGGTGCGAAAACGGCTTGCGTTGCTTTCTTAAGCCGAGGCGCGTTGGGGCTGTTGTTGGCTGCCGGAGGAGACTTTCCCTTTGCACAATGCAGCTGCCAGAAGCTCGTTTTGGGCCGTCGGTGCGACGGGGCCTCGGCGCTAAGCGTCCGAGCTGGCTCAGGGGGTATGGCTGGGGCGTGGGCCTAGAAGGTCTACGCGCCCCCAATTCTGCTTCCCCGCCAAGGAGAACCCGTCGGGAGTGGGTTTCGGGTACCGGAGACCCCCAGCAAAGCAGCAGGGCCCAGGGAGCCAGGGGCAGCCCCGCCCCGCTTTGCCCTCTGGAGAGCGGAGGGCCGGGGGCGAAAACGGCTTGTGTTGCTTTCATGAGCCTAGGCGCATTGGGGCTGTTGTTGGCTGCCCGAGGAGACTTTCCCTTTGCACAATGCAGCCGCCAGAAGCTCATTTTGGGCCTTTGGTGCGACGGGGCCTCGGCGCTGAGCAGCCGAGGTGGCTCAGGGGGCATGGATGCGGCCTGGGCACAAAAGGCCTTCGCACGCCCAATCCTGCTTCCCCTCCAAGGAGAACACGTGGGGAGTGAGTTTCGGGCACCGGAGACCCCCAGCAAATCAGCAGGGCCCAGGGAGCCAGGGGCAGCCCCGCCCCGCTTTGCCCTCTGGAGAGCGGAGGGCTGGGGGCGAAAACGGCTTGCGTTGCTTTCCTGAGCTGAGGCGCGTTGGGGCTGTTGTTGGCTGCCCGAGGAGACTTTCCCTTTGCACAATGCAGCTGCCAGAAGCTCATTTTGGGCCGTCGGTGCGACGGGGCCTCGGCGCTGAGCGGCCGAGCTGGCTCAGGGGCCATGGCTGCGGCCTGGGGGCAGAAGGGCTTCGCGCGCCCAATCCAGCTTCCCCGCCAAGGAGTACCCGTGGGGAGTGGGTTTCGGGCACCGGAGACCCCCAGCAAAGCAGCAGGGTCCAGGGAGCCAGGGGCAGCCCCACCCCGCTTTGCCCTCTGGAGAGCGGAGTGCTGCGGGCGAAAACGGCTTGCATTGCTTTCCTGAGCCTAGGCGCGTTGGGGCTGTTGTTGGCTGCCCGAGGAGACTTTCCCTTTGCACAATGCAGCTGCCAGAAGCTCGTTTTGGGCCGTCAGTGCGACGGGGCCTCGTCACTGAGCGGCCGAGTTGGCTCAGGGGGCATGGCTGGGACGTGGGCGTAGAAGGCCTTCGCACGCCCAATCCTGCTTCCCCACCAAGGAGAACCCGTAGGGAGTGGGTTTCGTGCACCAGAGACCCCCAGCAAAGCAGCAGGGCCCAGGGAGCCAGGGGCAGCCCCGCCCCGCTTTGCCCTCTGGAGAGCGGAGGGCCAGGGCGAAAACGGCTTGCGTTGCTTTCCTGAGCCGAGGCGCGTTGGGGCTGTTGTTGGCTGCCCGAGGAGATTTTCCCTTTGCACAATGCAGCTGCCAGAAGCTCGTTTTGGGCCGTCGGTGCGATGGGGCCTCGGCGCTGAGCGGCCGAGCTGGCTCATGGGGCATTGCTGCGGCCTGGGCGCAGAAGGCCTTCCCGCGCCCAATCCTGCTTCCCCGCCAAGGAGAACCCGTGGGGAGTGGGTTTCGGGCATCGGAGACCCCCAGCAAAGCAGCAGGGCCCAGGATGCCAGGGGCAGCCCCGCCCCGCTTTGCCCTCTGGAGAGCGGAGGCCCGGGTGCGAAAACGGCTTGCGTTGCTTTCTTAAGCCGAGGCGCGTTGGGGCTGTTGTTGGCTGCCCGAGGAGACTTTCCCTTTGCACAATGCAGCTGCCAGAAGCTCGTTTTGGGCCGTCGGTGCGACGGGGCCTCGGCGCTGTGCGTCCGAGCTGACTCAGGGGGTATGGCTGGGGCGTGGGCCTAGAAGGTTTACGCGCCCCCTATTCTGCTTCCCCGCCAAGGAGAACCCGTCGGGAGTGGGTTTCGGGTACCGGAGACCCCCAGCAAAGCAGCAGGGCCCAGGGAGCCAGGGGCAGCCCCGCCCCGCTTTGCCCTCTGGAGAGCGGAGGGCCGGGGGCGAAAACGGCTTGTGTTGCTTTCATGAGCCTAGGCGCATTGGGGCTGTGGTTGGCTGCCCGAGGAGACTTTCCCTTTGCACAATGCAGCCGCCAGAAGCTCGTTTTGGGCCTTCGGTGCGACGGGGCCTCGGCGCTGAGCGGCCTAGGTGGCTCAGGGGGCATGGATGCGGCCTGGGCGCAAAAGGCCTTCGCACGCCCAATCCTGCTTCCCCGCCAAGGAGAACCCGTGCGGAGTGGGTTTCGGGCACCGGAGACCCCCAGCAAATCAGCAGGGCCCAGGGAGCCAGGGGCAGCACCGCCCCGCTTTGCCCTCTGGAGAGCGGAGGGCTGGGGGCGAAAACGGCTTGCGTTGCTTTCCTGAGCTGAGGCGCGTTGGGGCTATTGTTGGCTGCCCGAGGAGACTTTCCCTTTGCACAATGCAGCTGCCAGAAGCTCATTTTGTGCCGTCGGTGCGACGGGGCCTCGGCGCTGAGCGGCCGAGCTGGCTCAGGGGCCATGGCTGCGGCCTGGGCGCAGAAGGACTTCGCGCGCCCAATCCTGCTTCCCCGCCAAGGAGAACCCGTGGGGAGTGGGTTTCGGGCACCGGAGACCCCCAGCAAAGCAGCAGGGCCCAGGGAGCCAGGGGCAGCCCCGCCCCACTTTGCCCTCTGGAGAGCGGAGGGCCGGAGGCGAAAACGGCTTGCGGTGCTTTCCTGAGCCGAGGCGCGTTGGGGCTGTTGTTGGCCGCCCGAGGAGACTTTCCCTTTGCACAATGCAGCTGCCAGAAGCTCGTTTTGGGCCGTCGGTGCGACGGGGCCTCGTCACTGAGCGGCCTAGGTGGCTCAGGGGGCTTGGCTGGGGCGTGGGCGTAGAAGGACTTCACACGCCCAATCCTGCTTCCCCGACAAGGATAACCCGTGGCGAGTGGGTTTCGGGCATCGGAGACCCCCAGCAAAGCAGCAGGGCCCAGGGAGCCAGGGGCAGCCCCGCCCCACTTTGCCCTCTGGAGAGCGGAGGGCCAGGGCGAAAACGGCTTGCATTGCTTTCCTAAGCCGAGGCGCGTTGGGGCTGTTGTTGGCCGCCTGAGGAGACTTTCCCTTTGCACAATGCAGCTGCCAGAAGCTCGTTTTGGGCCGTCGGTGCGACGGGGCCTCGGCGCTAAGCGTCCGAGCTGGCTCAGGGGGTATTGCTGGGGCGTGGGCCCAAAAGGCCTACGCGCCCCCAATTCTGCCTCCCCGTCAAGGAGAACCCGTGGGGAGTGGGTTTCGGGCACCTGAGACCCCCAGCAAAGCAGCAGGGCCCAGGGAGCCAGGGGCAGCCCCGCCCCGCTTTGCCCTCTGGAGAGCGGATGGCCTGGGCGAAAACGGCTTGCGTTGCTTTCCTGAGCCGAGGCGCGTTGGGGCTGTTGTTGGCTGCCCGAGGAGACTTTCCCTTTGCACAAGGCAGCTGCCAGAAGCTCGTTTTGGGCCGTCGGTGTGACGGGGCCTCGGCGCTGAGCGTCCGAGCTGACTCAGGGGGTATGGCTGGGGCGTGGGCCTAGAAGGTCTACGCGCCCCCTATTCTGCTTCCCCGCCAAGGAGAACCTGTCGGGAGTGGGTTTCGGGTACCGGAGAACCCCAGCAAAGCAGCAGGGCCCAGGGAGCCAGGGGCAGCACCGCCCCGCTTTGCCCTCTGGAGAGCGGAGGGCCGGGGGCGAAAACGGCTTGTGTTGCTTTCCTGAGCTGAGGCGCGTTGGGGCTGTTGTTGGCTGCCGGAGGAGACTTTCCCTTTGCACAATGCAGCTGCCAGAAGCTCATTTTGTGCCGTCGGTGCGACCGGGCCTCGGAGCTGAGCGGCCGAGCTGGCTCAGGGGCCATGGCTGCGGCCTGGGCGCAGAAGGGCTTCGCGCGCCCAATCCTGCTTCCCCGCCAAGGAGTACCCGTGGCGAGTGGGTTTCGGGCATCGGAGACCCCCAGCAAAGCAGCAGGGCCCAGGGAGCCAGGGGCAGCCCCGCCCCGCTTTGCCCTCTGGAGAGCGGAGGGCCAGGGCGAAAACGGCTTGCATTGCTTTCCTAAGCCGAGGCGCGTTGGGGCTGTTGTTGGCCGCCCGAGGAGACTTTCCCTTTGCACAATGCAGCTGCCAGAAGCTCGTTTTGGGCCGTCGGTGCGACGGGGCCTCGGCGCTAAGCGTCCGAGCTGGCTCAGGGGGTATTGCTGGGGCGTGGGCCCAGAAGGCCTACGCGCCCCCAATTCTGCCTCCCCGTCAAGGAGAACCCGTGGGGAGTGGGTTTCGGGCACCTGAGACCCCCAGCAAAGCAGCAGGGCCCAGGGAGCCAGGGGCAGCCCCGCCCCGCTTTGCCCTCTGGAGAACGGAGGGCCTGGGCGAAAACGGCTTGCGTTGCTTTCCTGAGCCGAGGCGCATTGGGGCTGTTGTTGGCTGCCCGAGGAGACTTTCCCTTTGCACAATGCAGCTGCCAGAAGCTCGTTTTGGGCCGTCGGTGCGACGGGGCCTCGGCGCTGAGCGGCCGAGCTGGCTCATGGGGCATGGCTGCGGTCTGGGCACAGAAGGCCTTCGCGCGCCCAATCCTGCTTCCCTGCCAAGGAGAACCCGTGCGGAGTGGGTTTTGGGCATGGGAGACCCCCAGCAAAGCAGCAGGGCCCAGGATGCCAGGGGCAGCCCCGCCCCTCTTTGCCCTCTGGAGAGCGGAGGCCCGGGTGCGAAAACGGCTTGCGTTGCTTTCTTAAGCCGAGGCGCGTTGGGGCTGTTGTTGGCTGCCTGAGGAGACTTTCCCTTTGCACAATGCAGCTGCCAGAAGCTCGTTTTGGGCCGTCGGTGCGACTGGGCCTCGGCGCTGAGCGTCCGAGCTGGCTCAGGGGGTATGGCTGGGGCGTGGGCCTAGAAGGCCTACGCGCGCCCAATTCTGCTTCCCCGCCAAGGAGAACCCGTCGGGAGTGGGTTTCGCGCACCGGAGACCCCCAGCAAAGCAGCAGGGCCCAGGGAGCCAGGGGCAGCCCCGCCCCGCTTTGCCCTCTGGAGAGCGGAGGGCCAGGGCGAAAACGGCTTGCGTTGCTTTCCTGAGCCGAGGCGCGTTGGGGCTGTTGTTGGCTGCCCGAGGAGATTTTCCCTTTGCACAATGCACCTGCCAGAAGCTCGTTTTGGGCCGTCGGTGCGATGGGGCCTCGGCGCTGAGCGGCCGAGCTGGCTCATGGTGCATTGCTGCGGCCTGGGCGCAGAAGGCCTTCCCGCGCCCAATCCTGCTTCCCCGCCAAGGAGAACCCGTGGGGAGTGGGTTTCGGGCATCGGAGACCCCCAGCAAAGCAGCAGGGCCCAGGATGCCAGGGGCAGCCCCGCCCCGCTTTGCCCTCTGGAGAGCGGAGGCCCGGGTGCGAAAAAGGCTTGCGTTGCTTTCTTAAGCCGAGGCGCGTTGGGGCTGTTGTTGGCTGCCCGAGGAGACTTTCCCTTTGCACAATGCAGCTGCCAGAAGCTCGTTTTGGGCCGTCGGTGCGACGGGGCCTCGGCGCTGAGCGTCCGAGCTGGCTCAGGGGGTATGGCTGGGGCATGGGCTTAGAAGGTCTACGCGCCCCCAATTCTGCTTCCCCGCCAAGGAGAACCCGTCGGGAGTGGGTTTCGGGCACCGGAGACCCCCAGCAAATCAGCAGGTCCCAGGGAGCCAGGGGCAGCCCCGCCCGGCTTTGCCCTCTGGAGAGCGGAGGGCCGGGGGCGAAAACGGCTTGCGTTGCTTTCATGAGCCGAGGCGCGTTGGGGCTGTTGTTGGCTGCCCGAGGAGACTTTCCCTTTGCACAATGCAGCTACCAGAAGCTCGTTTTGGGCCGTCGGTGCGACGGGGCCTCGGCGCTGAGCGGCCGAGCTGGCTCAGGGGGCATGGATGGGGCCTGGGCGGAAAAGGCCTTCGCGCGCCCAATCCTGCTTCCCCGCCAAGGAGAACCCGTGGGGAGTGGGTTTCGGGCACCTGAGACCCCCAGCAAAGCAGCAGGGCCCAGGGAGCCAGGGGTAGCCCCGCCCCGCTTTGCCTTCTTTAGAGCGGAGGGCCGGGGGTGAAAACGGCTTGCGTTGCTTTCCTGAGCTGAGGCGCTTTGGGGCTGTTGTTGGCTGCCCGAGGAGACTTTCCCTTTGCACAATGCAGCTGCCAGAAGCTCGTTTTGGGCCGTCGGTGCGACGGGGCCTAGGCGCTGAGCGGCCGAGCTGGCTCAGGGGGCATGGATGGGGCCTGCGCGGAAAAGGCCTTCGCGTGCCCAATCCTGCTTCCCCGCCAAGGAGAACCCGTGGGGAGTGGGTTTCGGGCATCGAAGACCCCCAGCAAAGCAGCAGGGCCCAGGGAGCCAGGGGCAGCCCCGCCCCGCTTTGCCCTCTGGAGAGCGGAGGGCGGGGTCGAAAACGGCTTGCGTTGCTTTCCTGAGCCGAGGCGCGTTGGGGCTGTTGTTGCCTGCCCAGGGGACTTTCCCTTTGCAGAATGCAGCCGCCAGAAGCTCGTTTTGGGCCGTTGGTGCGACGGGGCCTCGTCACTGAGCGGCCGAACTGGCTCAGGGGGCATGGCAGGGGCGTGGGCATAGAAGGACTTCGCGCGCCCAATCCTGCTTCCCCGCCAAGGAAAACCCGTGGGGAGTGGGTTTCGGGCATCGGAGACCCCCAGCAAAGCAGCACGGCCCAGGATGCCAGGGGCAGCCCCGCCCCGCTTTGCCCTCTGGAGAGCGGAGGCCCGGGTGCGAAAACGGCTTGCGTTGCTTTCTTAAGCCGAGGCGCGTTGGGGCTGTTGTTGGCTGCCCGAGGAGACTTTCCCTTTGCACAATGCAGCTGCCAGAAGCTCGTTTTGGGCCGTCGGTGCGACGGGGCCTCAGCGCTGAGCGGCCCAGCTGCCTCAGGGGGCATGGCTGGGGCGTGGGCGTAGAAGGATTTCACGCAAAAAATCCTGCTTACCCGCCAAGGATAACCCGTGGGGAGTGGGTTTCGGGCATCGGAGACCCTCAGCAAATCAGCAGGGCCCAGGGAGCCAGGGGCAGCCCCGCCCCGCTTTGCCCTCTGGAGAGCGGAGTGCAGGGGGCGAAAACGGCTTGCGTTGCTTTCCTGAGCCGAGGCGCATTGGGGCTGTTGTTGGCTGCCCGAGGAGACTTTCCCTTTGCACAATGCAGCTGCCAGAAGCTCGTTTTGGGCCGTCGGTGCGACGGGGACTCGGCGCGGATCGGCCAAGGTGGCTGGGGGCATGGCTGCGTCCTGGGCGCAGAAGGCCTTCGCGCGCCCAATCCTGCTTCCCCGCCAAGGAGAACCCGTGTGGAGTGGGTTTCGGGCACCGGAGACCCCCAGCAAATCAGCAGGTCCCAGGGAGCCAGGGGCAGCCCCGCCCGGCTTTGCCCTCTGGAGAGCGGAGGGCCGGGGGCGAAAACGGCTTGCGTTGCTTTCATGAGCCGAGGCGCGTTGGGGCTGATGTTGGCTGCCTGAGGAGACTTTCCCTTTGCACAATGCAGCTACCAGAAGCTTGTTTTGGGCCGTCGGTGCGACGGGGCCTCGGCGCTGAGCGGCCGAGCTGGCTCAGGGGGCATGGATGGGGCCTGGGCGGAAAAGGCCTTCGCGCGCCCAATCCTGCTTCCCCGCCAAGGAGAACCCGTGGGGAGTGGGTTTCGGGCACCTGAGACCCCCAGCAAAGCAGCAGGGCCCAGGGAGCCAGGGGTAGCCCCGCCCCGTTTTGCCTTCTTTAGAGCGGAGGGCCGGGGGTGAAAACGGCTTGCGTTGCTTTCCTGAGCTGAGGCGCTTTGGGGCTGTTGTTGGCTGCCCGAGGAGACTTTCCCTTTGCACAATGCAGCTACCAGAAGCTCGTTTTGGGCCGTCGGTGCGACAGGGCCTCGGCGCTGAGCGGCCGAGCTGGCTAAGGGGGCATGGCTGCGGCCTGGGCGCAGAAGGGCTTCGCGCGCCCAATCCTGCTTCCCCGCCAAGGAGTACCCGTGGGGAGTGGGTTTCGGGCACCGGAGACCCCCAGCAAAGCAGCAGGGCCCAGGGAGCCAGGGGCAGCCCCACCCCGCTTTGCCCTCTGGAGAGCGGAGTGCTGCGGGCGAAAACGGCTTGCGGTGCTTTCCTGAGCCTAGGCACTTTGGGGCTGTTGTTGGCTGCCCGAGGAGACTTTCCCTTTGCACAATGCAGCCGCCAGAAGCTCGTTTTGGGCCGTCGGTGCGACGGGGCCTCGGCGCTGATCGGCCGAGCTGGCTAAGGGGGCATGCCCGGGCCTGGGCGCAGAAGGCCTTCGCGCGCCCAATCCTGCTTCCCCGCCTGGAGAACCCGTGGGGAGTGGGTTTCGGGCATCGGAGACCCCCAGCAAAGCAGCAGGGCCCAGGGAGCCAGGGGCAGCCCCGCCCCTCTTTGCCCTCTGTAGAGCTGAGGGCGGGGGGCGAAAACGGCTTGCGTTGCTTTCCTGAGCCGAGGCGCGTTGGGGCTGTTGTTGGGTGCCCAGGGGACTTTCCCTTTGCAGAATGCAGCCGCCAGAAGCTCGTTTTGGGCCGTTGGTGCGACGGGGCCTCGTCACTGAGCGGCCGAACTGGCTCAGGGGGCATGGCTGGGGCGTGGGCGTAGAAGGACTTCGCGCGCCCAATCCTGCTTCCCCGCCAAGGAAAACCCGTGGGGAGTGGGTTTCGGGAATCTGAGACCCCCAGCAAAGCAGCAGGGCCCAGGGAGCCAGGGGCAGTCCCGCCCCGCTTTGCCCTCTGGAGAGCAGAGGTCCAGGGGCGAAAAGGCTTGCGTTGCTTTCATGAGCCGAGGCGCGTTGGGGCTGTTGTTGGCTGCCGGAGGAGACTTTCCCTTTGCACAATGCAGCCGCCAGAAACTCGTTTTGGGCCGTCGGTGCGACGGGGCCTCGGCGCTGAGCGGCCGAGCTGGCTCAGGGGGCATGGATGGGGCCTGGGCGGAAAAGGCCTTCGCGCGCCCAATCCTGCTTCCCCGCCAAGGAGAACCCGTGGGGAGTGGGTTTCGGGCACCTGAGACCCCCAGCAAAGCAGCAGGGCCCAGGGAGCCAGGGGCAGCCCCGCCCCGCTTTGCCCTCTGGAGAGCGGAGGGCCGGGGGCGAAAACGGCTTGCGTTGCTTTCCTAAGCCGAGGCGCGTTGGGGCTGTTGTTGGCCGCCCGAGGAGACTTTCCCTTTGCAGAATGCAGCCGCCAGAAGCTCGTTTTGGGCCGTCGGTGCGACGGGGCCTCGGCGCTGATCGGCCGAGCTGGCTAAGGGGGCATGCCCGGGCCTGGGCGCAGAAGGCCTTCGCGCGCCCAATCCTGCTTCCCCGCCTGGAGAACCCGTGGGGAGTGGGTTTCGGGCATCGGAGACCCCCAGCAAAGCAGCAGGGCCCAGGGAGCCAGGGGCAGCCCCGCCCCTCTTTGCCCTCTGTAGAGCTGAGGGCGGGGGGCGAAAACGGCTTGCGTTGCTTTCCTGAGCCGAGGCGCGTTGGGGCTGTTGTTGGGTGCCCAGGGGACTTTCCCTTTGCAGAATGCAGCCGCCAGAAGCTCGTTTTGGGCCGTTGGTGCGACGGGGCCTCGTCACTGAGCGGCCGAACTGGCTCAGGGGGCATGGCTGGGGCGTGGGCGTAGAAGGACTTCGCGCGCCCAATCCTGCTTCCCCGCCAAGGAGAACCCGTGGGGAGTGGGTTTCGGGCACCTGAGACCCCCAGCAAAGCAGCAGGGCCCAGGGATCCAGGGGCAGTCCCGCCCCGCTTTGCCCTCTGGAGAGCAGAGGTCCAGGGGCGAAAAGGCTTGCGTTGCTTTCATGAGCCGAGGCGCGTTGGGGCTGTTGTTGGCTGCCGGAGGAGACTTTCCCTTTGCACAATGCAGCCGCCAGAAACTCGTTTTGGGCCGTAGGTGCGACGGGGCCTCGGCGCTGAGCGGCCGAGCTGGCTCAGGGGGCATGGATGGGGCCTGGGCGGAAAAGGCCTTCGCGCGCCCAATCCTGCTTCCCCGCCAAGGAGAACCCGTGGGGAGTGGGTTTCGGGCACCTGAGACCCCCAGCAAAGCAGCAGGGCCCAGGGAGCCAGGGGTAGCCCCGCCCCGCTTTGCCTTCTTTAGAGCGGAGGGCCGGGGGTGAAAACGGATTGCGTTGCTTTCCTGAGCTGAGGCGCTTTGGGGCTGTTGTTGGCTGCCCGAGGAGACTTTCCCTTTGCACAATGCAGCTGCCAGAAGCTAGTTTTGGGCCGTCGGTGCGACGGGGCCTAGGCGCTGAGCGGCCGAGCTGGCTCAGGGGGCATGGCTGGGACGTGGGCGTAGAAGGATTTTGCGCAACCAATCCTGTTTCCCCGCCAAGGATAACCCGTGGGGAGTGGGTTTCGGGCATCGGAGACCCTCAGCAAAGCAGCAGGGCCCAGGGAGCCAGGGGCAGCCCCACCCCGCTTTGCCCTCTGGAGAGCGGACTGCTGCGGGCGAAAAAGGCTTGCGTTGCTTTCCTGAGCCTAGGCACGTTGGGGCTGTTGTTGGCTGCCCGAGGAGACTTTCCCTTTGCACAATGCAGCTGCCAGAAGCTCGTTTTGGGCCGTCGGTGCGACGGGGTCTCGGCGCTGAGCGGCCGAGCTGGCTCAGGGGGCATGGCTGCATCCTGGGCGCAGAAAGCCTTCGGGCGCCCAATCCTGCTTCCCCGCCAATGAGAACCCGTGGCGAGTGGGTTTCGGGCATCGAAGACCCCCAGCAAAGCAGCAGGGCCCAGGGAGCCAGGGGCAGCCCCGCCCCGCTTTGCCCTCTGGAGAGCGGAGGGCGGGGTCGAAAACGGCTTGCGTTGCTTTCCTGAGCCGAGGCGCGTTGGGGCTGTTGTTGCCTGCCCAGGGGACTTTCCCTTTGCAGAATGCAGCCGCCAGAAGCTCGTTTTGGGCCGTTGGTGCGACGGGGCCTCGTCACTGAGCGGCCGAACTGGCTCAGGGGGCATGGCAGGGGCGTGGGCATAGAAGGACTTCGCGCGCCCAATCCTGCTTCCCCGCCAAGGAAAACCCGTGGGGAGTGGGTTTCGGGCATCGGAGACCCCCAGCAAAGCAGCACGGCCCAGGATGCCAGGGGCAGCCCCGCCCCGCTTTGCCCTCTGGAGAGCGGAGGCCCGAGTGCGAAAACGGCTTGCGTTGCTTTCTTAAGCCGAGGCGCGTTGGGGCTGTTGTTGGCTGCCCGAGGAGACTTTCCCTTTGCACAATGCAGCTGCCAGAAGCTCGTTTTGGGCCGTCGGTGCGACGGGGCCTCAGCGCTGAGCGTCCGAGCTGACTCAGGGGGTATGGCTGGGGCGTGGGCCTAGAAGGTCTACGCGCCCCCTATTCTGCTTCCCCGCCAAGGAGAACCCGTCGGGAGTGGGTTTCGGGTACCGGAGACCCCCAGCAAAGCAGCAGGGCCCAGGGAGCCAGGGGCAGCACCGCCCCGCTTTGCCCTCTGGAGAGCGGAGGGCCGGGGGCGAAAACGGCTTGTGTTGCTTTCATGAGCCTAGGCGCATTGGGGCTGTTGTTGGCTGCCCGAGGAGACTTTCCCTTTGCACAATGCAGCCGCCAGAAGCTCGTTTTGGGCCTTCGGTGCGACGGGGCCTCGGCGCTGAGCGGCCTAGGTGGCTCAGGGGGCATGGATGCGGCCTGGGCGGAAAAGGCCTTCACACGCCCAATCCTGCTTCCCCGCCAAGGAGAACCCGTGCGGAGTGGGTTTCGGGCATCGGAGACCCCCAGCAAATCAGCAGGGCCCAGGGAGCCAGGGGCAGCCCCGCCCCGCTTTGCCCTCTGGAGAGCGGAGGGCCGGGGGCGAAAACGGCTTGCGTTGCTTTCCTGAGCCGAGGCGCGTTGGGGCTGTTGTTGGCTGCCCGAGGAGACTTTCCCTTTGCAGAATGCAGCCGCCAGAAGCTCGTTTTGGGCCGTCGGTGCGACGGGGCCTCGGCGCTGAGAGGTCGAGCTGGCTCAGGGGCCATGGCTGCGGCCTGGGCGCAGAAGGCCTTCGCGGGCCCAATCCTGCTTCCCCACCAAGGAGAACCCGTGGGGAGTGGGTTTCGGGCACCGGAGACCCCCAGCAAAGCAGCAGGGCCAGGAAGCCAGGGGCAGCCCCGCCCCGCTTTGTTCTCTGGAGAGCGGAGGTCCGGGGGCGAAAACGGCTTGCGTTGCTTTTCTGAGCTGAGGCGCGTTGGAGCTGTTGTTGGCTGCCCGAGGAGACTTTCCCTTTGCACAATGCAGCTACCAGAAGCTCGTTTTGGGCCGTCGGTGCGACGGGGCCTCGGCGCTGAGCGGCCGAGCTGGCTCAGGGGGCATGCCCGGGCCTGGGCGCAGAAGGCCTTCGCGCGCCCAATCCTGCTTCCCCGCCAAGAAGAACCCGTGGGGAGTGGGTTTCGGGCATCGGAGACGCCCAGGAAAGCAGCAGGGCAGAGCAAGCCAGGGGCAGCCCCGCCCCGCTTTGCCCTCTGGAGAGCAGAGGGCGGGGGGCGAAAACGGCTTGCCTTGCTTTCCTGAGCCGAGGCGCGTTGGGGCTGTTGTTGGCTGCCCGAGGAGACTTTCCCTTTGCACAATGCAGCCGCCAGAAGCTCGTTTTGGGCCGTCGGTGCGACGTGGCCTCGGCGCTGAGCGGCCGAGGTAGCTCAGGGGGTATGGTTGGGGCGTGGGCCCAGAAGGCCTTCGCGCGCCCAATCCTGCTTCCCCGCCAAGGAGAACCAGTGGGGAGTGGGTTTCGGGCACCGGAGACCCCCAGCAAAGCAGCAGGGCCCAGGAAGCCAGGGGCAGCCCCGCCCCACTTTGCCCTCTGGAGAGCGGAGGGCCGGGGCGAAAACGGTTTGCCTTGCTTTCCTAAGCCGAGGCGCGTTGGGGCGGTTGTTGGCTGCCCGAGGAGACTTTCCCTTTGCACAATGCAGCCGCCCGAAGCTCGTTTTGGACCGTCGGTGCGACGGGGCCTCGGCGCTGAGCGGGCGAGCTGGCTCAGGTGGCATGGCTGCGGCCTGGGCGCAGAAGGCCTTCGCGGGCCCAATCCTGCTTCCCTGCCAAGGAGAACCTGTGGGGAGTGGGTTTCGGGCACCGGAGACCCCCAGCAAAGCAGCAGGGCCCAGGCAGCCAGGGGCAGCCCCGCCCCGCTTTGTCCTCTGGAGAGCGGAGTCCCGGAGGCGAAAACGGCTTGTGTTGCTTTCCTGAGCCGAGGCGCGTTGGGGCTGTTGTTGGCCGCCCGAGGAGACTTTCCCTTTGCACAATGCAGCTGCCCGAAGCTCGTTTTGGGCCGTCGGTGCGACGGGGCCTCGGCGCTGAGCGGGCGAGCTGGCTCAGGGGGCATGGCTGGGGCGTGGGCGTAGAAGGATTTCGCGCACCCAATCCTGCTTCCCCGCCAAGGATAACCCGTGGGGAGTGGGTTTCGGGCATCGGAGACCCCCAGCAAAGCAGCAGGGCCCAGGGAGCCAGGGGCAGCCCCGCCCCGCTTTGCCCTCTGGAGAGCAGAGGGCCTGGGGCGAAAACGGCTTGCCTTGCTTTCCTGAGCTGAGGCGCGTTGGGGCTGTTGTTGGCTGCCCGAGGAGACTTTCCCTTTGCACAATGCAGCTGCCAGAAGCTCGTTTTGGGCCGTCGGTGCGACGGGGCCTAGGCGCTGAGCGGCCGAGCTGGCTCAGGCGCATGGCTGGGACGTGGGCGTAGAAGGATTTTGCGCAACCAATCCTGTTTCCCCGCCAAGGATAACCCGTGGGGAGTGGGTTTCGGGCATCGGAGTCCCTCAGCAAAGCAGCAGGGCCCAGGGAGCGAGGGGCAGCCCCTCCCCGCTTTGCCCTCTGGAGAGCAGAGGGCCGGGGGCGAAAACGGCTTGCGTTGCTTTCCTGAGCCGAGGGGCATTGGGGCTGCTGTTGGCTGCCCGAGGAGACTTTCCCTTTGCACAATGCAGCCGCCAGAAGCTCGTTTTGGGCCGTCGGTGCGACAGGGCCTCGGCGCTGAGCGGCCGAGCTGGCTAAGGGGGCATGGCTGCGGCCTGGGCGCAGAAGGGCTTCGCGCGCCCAATCCTGCTTCCCCGCCAAGGAGTACCCGTGGGGAGTGGGTTTCGGGCACCGGAGACCCCCAGCAAAGCAGCAGGGCCCAGGGAGCCAGGGGCAGCCCCACCCCGCTTTGCCCTCTGGAGAGCGGAGTGCTGCGGGCGAAAACGGCTTGCGTTGCTTTCCTGAGCCTAGGCACGTTGGGGCTGTTGTTGGCTGCCCGAGGAGACTTTCCCTTTGCACAATGCAGCTGCCAGAAGCTCGTTTTGGGCCGTCGGTGCGACGGGGCCTCGGCGCTGAGCGGCCGAGCTGGCTCAGGGGGCATGGCTGCGGCCTGGGCGCAGAAGGCCTTCGCGCGCCCAATCCTGCTTCCCCGCCAAGGAGAACCCGTGGGGAGTGTGTTTCGGGCACCGGAGACCCCCAGCAAAGCAGCAGGGCCCAGGGAGCCAGGGGCAGCCCCGCCCCGCTTTGCCCTCTGGAGAGCGGAGGGCCGGGGGCGAAAACGGCTTGCGTTGCTTTCCTAAGCCGAGGCGCGTTGGGGCTGTTGTTGGCCGCCCGAGGAGACTTTCCCTTTGCAGAATGCAGCCGCCAGAAGCTCGTTTTGGGCCGTCGGTGCGACGGGGCCTCGGCGCTGATCGGCCGAGCTGGCTCAGGGGGCATGCCCGGGCCTGGGCGCAGAAGGCCTTCGCGCGCCCAATCCTGCTTCCCCGCCTGGAGAACCCGTGGGGAGTGGGTTTCGGGCATCGGAGACCCCCAGCAAAGCAGCAGGGCCCAGGGAGCCAGGGGCAGCCCCGCCCCTCTTTGCCCTCTGTAGAGCTGAGGGCGGGGGGCGAAAACGGCTTGCGTTGCTTTCCTGAGCCGAGGCGCGTTGGGGCTGTTGTTGGGTGCCCAGGGGACTTTCCCTTTGCAGAATGCAGCCGCCAGAAGCTCGTTTTGGGCCGTTGGTGCGACGGGGCCTCGTCACTGAGCGGCCGAACTGGCTCAGGGGGCATGGCTGGGGCGTGGGCGTAGAAGGACTTCGCGCGCCCAATCCTGCTTCCCCGCCAAGGAAAACCCGTGGGGAGTGGGTTTCGGGAATCGGAGACCCCCAGCAAAGCAGCAGGGCCCAGGGAGCCAGGGGCAGTCCCGCCCCGCTTTGCCCTCTGGAGAGCAGAGGTCCAGGGGCGAAAAGGCTTGCGTTGCTTTCATGAGCCGAGGCGCGTTGGGGCTGTTGTTGGCTGCCGGAGGAGACTTTCCCTTTGCACAATGCAGCCGCCAGAAACTCGTTTTGGGCCGTCGGTGCGACGGGGCCTCGGCGCTGAGCGGCCGAGCTGGCTCAGGGGGCATGGCTGTGGCCTGGGCGCAGAAGGCCTTCGGGCGCCCAATCCTGCTTCCCCGCCAAGGAGAACCCGTGGCGAGTGGGTTTCGGGCATCGGAGACCCCCAGCAAAGCAGCAGGGCCCAGGGAGCCAGGGGCAGTCCCGCCCCGCTTTGCCCTCTGGAGAGCAGAGGTCCAGGGGCGAAAAGGCTTGCGTTGCTTTCATGAGCCGAGGCGCGTTGGGGCTGTTGTTGGCTGCCGGAGGAGACTTTCCCTTTGCACAATGCAGCCGCCAGAAACTCGTTTTGGGCCGTCGGTGCGACGGGGCCTCGGCGCTGAGCGGCCGAGCTGGCTCAGGGGGCATGGCTGCGGCCTGGGCGCAGAAGGCCTTCGCGCGCCCAATCCTGCTTCCCCGCCAAGGAGAACCGGTGGGGAGTGGGTTTCGGGCACCGGAGACACCACCACAGCAGCAGGGCCCAGGGAGCCAGGGGCAGCCCCGCCCCGCTTTGCCCTCTGGAGAGCAGAGGGCCGGGGGCGAAAACGGCTTGCGTTGCTTTCATGAGCCGAGGCGCGTTGGGGCTGTTGTTGGCCGCCCGAGGAGACTTTCCCTTTGCACAATGCAGCTGCCAGAAGCTCGTTTTGGGCCGTCGGTGCCACGGGGCCTCAGCGCTGAGCGTCCGAGCTGGCTCAGGTGGTATGGCAGGGGCGTGGGCCCAGAAGGCCTACGCGCCCCCAATTCTGCTTCCCCGCCAAGGAGAAACCGTGGGGAGTGTGTTTCGGGCACCGGAGACCCCCAGCAAAGCAGCAGGCCCCAGGGAGCCAGGGGCAGCCCCGCCCCGCTTTGCCCTCTGGAGAGCGGAGTGCCGGGGGCGAAAACGGCTTGTGTTGCTTTCATGAGCCTAGGCGCATTGGGGCTGTTGTTGGCTACCCGAGGAGACTTTCCCTTTGCAGAATAGAGCCGACAGAAGCTCGTTTTGGGCCGTTGGTGCGACGGGGCCTCGGCGCTGAGGGGTCGAGCTGGCTCAGGGGGCATGGTTGTGGCGTGGGCGTAGAAGGCCTTCGCGAGCCCAATCATGCTTCCCCGCCAAGGAGAACCCGTGGGGAGTGGGTTTCTGGCACCCGAGACCCCCAGCAAATCAGCAGGGTCCAGGGAGCCAGGGGCAGCCCCGCCCCGCTTTGCCCTCTGGAGAGCAGAGGGCCTGGGGCGAAAACGGCTTGCCTTGCTTTCCTGAGCTGAGGCGCGTTGGGGCTGTTGTTGGCTGCCCGAGGAGACTTTCCGTTTGAACAATGCAGCTACCAGAAGCTCGTTTTGGGCCGTCGGTGCGACGGGGCCTCGGCGCTGAGCGGCCGAGCTGGCTCAGGGGGCATGGCTGCGGCCTGGGCGCAGAAGGCCTTCGCGCGCCCAATCCTGCTTCCCCGCCAAGGAGAACCCGTAGGGAGTGGGTTTCGGGCACCGGAGACCCCCAGCAAAGCAGCAGGGTCCAGGGAGCCAGGGGCAGCCCCGTCCCGCTTTGCCCTCTGGAGAGCGGAGGGCCGGGGGCGAAAACGGCTTGCGTTGCTTTCCTGAGCCGAGGCGCGTTGGGGCTGTTGTTGGCTGCCCGAGGAGACTTTCCCTTTGCACAATGCAGCTGCCAGAAGCTCGTTTTGGGCCGTCGGTGCGACGGGGACTCGGCGCTGATCGGCCGACCTGGCTCAGGGGGCATGGCTCCGGCCTGGGCGCAGAAGGCCTTCGCCCGCCCAATCCTGCTTCCCCGCCAAGGAGAACCCGTGGCGAGTGGGTTTCGGGCATCGGAGACCCCCAGCAAAGCAGCAGGGCCCAGGAAGCCAGGGGCAGCCCCGCCCCGCTTTGCCCTCTGGAGAGCGGAGGGCCGGGGCGAAAACGGCTTGCGTTGCTTTCCTGAGCCGAGGCGCGTTGGGGCTGTTGTTGGCTGCCCGAGGAGACTTTCCCTTTGCAGAATGCAGCCGCCAGAAGCTCGTTTTGGGCCGTCGGTGCGACGCGGCCTCGGCGCTGAGAGGTCGAGCTGGCTCAGGGGGCATGGCTGCGGCCTGGGCGCAGAAGGCCTTCGCGGGCCCAATCCTGCTTCCCCACCAAGGAGAACCCGTGGGGAGTGTGTTTCGGGCACCGGAGACCCCCAGCAAAGCAGCAGGGCCAGGAAGCCAGGGGCAGACCCGCCCCGCTTTGTTCTCTGGATAGCGGAGGTCCGGGGGCGAAAACGGCTTGCGTTGCTTTTCTGAGCTGAGGCGCGTTGGGGCTGTTGTTGGCTGCCCGAGGAGACTTTCCCTTTGCACAATGCAGCCGCCAGAAGCTCGTTTTGGGCCGTCGGTGCGACGTGGCCTCGGCGCTGAGCGGCCGAGGTAGCTCAGGGGGTATGGTTGGGGCGTGGGCCCAGAAGGCCTTCGCGCGCCCAATCCTGCTTCCCCGCCAAGGAGAACCAGTGGGGAGTGGGTTTCGGGCACCGGAGACCCCCAGCAAAGCAGCAGGGCCCAGGAAGCCAGGGGCAGCCCCGCCCCACTTTGCCCTCTGGAGAGCGGAGGGCCGGGGCGAAAACGGCTTGCCTTGCTTTCCTAAGCCGAGGCGCATTGGGGCGGTTGTTGGCTGCCCGAGGAGACTTTCCCTTTGCACAATGCAGCCGCCCGAAGCTCGTTTTGGACCGTCGGTGCGACGGGGCCTCGGCGCTGAGCGGGCGAGCTGGCTCAGGTGGCATGGCTGCGGCCTGGGCGCAGAAGGACTTCGCGGGCCCAATCCTGCTTCCCTGCCAAGGAGAACCTGTGGGGAGTGGGTTTCGGGCACCGGAGACCCCCAGCAAAGCAGCAGGGCCCAGGCAGCCAGGGGCAGCCCCGCCCCGCTTTGTCCTCTGGAGAGCGGAGTCCCGGAGGCGAAAACGGCTTGTGTTGCTTTCCTGAGCCGAGGCGCGTTGGGGCTGTTGTTGGCTGCCCGAGGAGACTTTCCCTTTGCACAATGCAGCTACCAGAAGCTCCTTTTGGGCCGTCGGTGCGACGGGGCCTCGGCGCTGAGCGGCCGAGTTGGCTCAGGGGGCATGGAGGCGGCCTGGGCGCAGAAGGCCTTCGCGTGCCCAATCCTGCTTCCCCGCCAAGGAGAACCCGTGGGGAGTGGGTTTCGAGCACCGGAGACCCCCAGCAAAGCAGCAGGGCCCAGGGAGCCAGGGGCAGCCCCGCCCCGCTTTGCCCTCTGGAGAGAGGAGGGCCGGGGCGAAAACGGCTTGCGTTGCTTTCCTGAGCCTAGGCGCGTTGTGGCTGTAGTTGGCTGCCCGAGGAGACTTTCCCTTTGCACAATGCAGCTGCCCGAAGCTCGTTTTGGGCCGTCGGTGCGACGGGGCCTCGGCGCTGAGCGGGCGAGCTGGCTCAGGGGGCATGGCTGGGGCGTGGGCGTAGAAGGATTTCGCGCACCCAATCCTGCTTCCCCGCCAAGGATAACCCGTGGGGAGTGGGTTTCGGGCATCGGAGACCCCCAGCAAAGCAGCAGGGCCCAGGGAGCCAGGGGCAGCCCCGCCCCGCTTTGCCCTCTGGAGAGCAGAGGGCCTGGGGCGAAAACGGCTTGCCTTGCTTTCCTGAGCTGAGGCGCGTTGGGGCTGTTGTTGGCTGCCCGAGGAGACTTTCCGTTTGAACAATGCAGCTACCAGAAGCTCGTTTTGGGCCGTCGGTGCGACGGGGCCTCGGCGCTGAGCGGCCGAGCTGGCTCAGGGGGCATGGCTGCGGCCTGGGTGCAGAAGGCCTTCGCGCGCCCAATCCTGCTTCCCCGCCAAGGAGAACCCGTAGGGAGTGGGTTTCGGGCACCGGAGACCCCCAGCAAAGCAGCAGGGTCAAGGGAGCCTGGGGCAGCCCCGTCCCGCTTTGCCCTCTGGAGAGCGGAGGGCCGGGGGCGAAAACGGCTTGCGTTGCTTTCCTGAGCCGAGGCGCGTTGGGGCTGTTGTTGGCTGCCCGAGGAGACTTTCCCTTTGCACAATGCAGCTGCCAGAAGCTCGTTTTGGGCCGTCGGTACGACGGGGACTCGGCGCTGAGCGGCGGAGCTGGCTCAGGGGGCATGGCTGCGGCCTGGGCGCAGAAGGCCTTCGCGCGCCCAATCCTGCTTCCCCGCCAAGGAGAACCCGTAGGGAGTGGGTTTCGGGCACCGGAGACCCCCAGCAAAGCAGCAGGGTCCAGGGAGCCAGGGGCAGCCCCGTCCCGCTTTGCCCTCTGGAGAGCGGAGGGCCGGGGGCGAAAACGGCTTGCGTTGCTTTCCTGAGCCGAGGCGCGTTGGGGCTGTTGTTGGCTGCCCGAGGAGACTTTCCCTTTGCACAATGCAGCTGCCAGAAGCTCGTTTTGGGCCGTCGGTGCGACGGGGACTCGGCGCTGATCGGCCGACCTTGCTCAGGGGGCATGGCTCCGGCCTGGGCGCAGAAGGCCTTCGCCCGCCCAATCCTGCTTCCCCGCCAAGGAGAACCCGTTGCGAGTGGGTTTCGGGCATCGGAGACCCCCAGCAAAGCAGCAGGGCCCAGGAAGCCAGGGGCAGCCCCGCCCCGCTTTGCCCTCTGGAGAGCGGAGGGCCGGGGCGAAAACGGCTTGCGTTGCTTTCCTGAGCCGAGGCGCGTTGGGGCTGTTGTTGGCTGCCCGAGGAGACTTTCCCTTTGCAGAATGCAGCCGCCAGAAGCTCGTTTTGGGCCGTCGGTGCGACGCGGCCTCGGCGCTGAGAGGTCGAGCTGGCTCAGGGGGCATGGCTGCGGCCTGGGCGCAGAAGGCCTTCGCGGGCCCAATCCTGCTTCCCCACCAAGGAGAACCCGTGGGGAGTGTGTTTCGGGCACCGGAGACCCCCAGCAAAGCAGCAGGGCCAGGAAGCCAGGGGCAGACCCGCCCCGCTTTGTTCTCTGGATAGCGGAGGTCCGGGGGCGAAAACGGCTTGCGTTGCTTTTCTGAGCTGAGGCGCGTTGGGGCTGTTGTTGGCTGCCCGAGGAGACTTTCCCTTTGCACAATGCAGCCGCCAGAAGCTCGTTTTGGGCCGTCGGTGCGACGTGGCCTCGGCGCTGAGCGGCCGAGGTAGCTCAGGGGGTATGGTTGGGGCGTGGGCCCAGAAGGCCTTCGCGCGCCCAATCCTGCTTCCCCGCCAAGGAGAACCAGTGGGGAGTGGGTTTCGGGCACCGGAGACCCCCAGCAAAGCAGCAGGGCCCAGGAAGCCAGGGGCAGCCCCGCCCCACTTTGCCCTCTGGAGAGCGGAGGGCCGGGGCGAAAACGGCTTGCCTTGCTTTCCTAAGCCGAGGCGCATTGGGGCGGTTGTTGGCTGCCCGAGGAGACTTTCCCTTTGCACAATGCAGCCGCCCGAAGCTCGTTTTGGACCGTCGGTGCGACGGGGCCTCGGCGCTGAGCGGGCGAGCTGGCTCAGGTGGCATGGCTGCGGCCTGGGCGCAGAAGGACTTCGCGGGCCCAATCCTGCTTCCCTGCCAAGGAGAACCTGTGGGGAGTGGGTTTCGGGCACCGGAGACCCCCAGCAAAGCAGCAGGGCCCAGGCAGCCAGGGGCAGCCCCGCCCCGCTTTGTCCTCTGGAGAGCGGAGTCCCGGAGGCGAAAACGGCTTGTGTTGCTTTCCTGAGCCGAGGCGCGTTGGGGCTGTTGTTGGCTGCCCGAGGAGACTTTCCCTTTGCACAATGCAGCTACCAGAAGCTCCTTTTGGGCCGTCGGTGCGACGGGGCCTCGGCGCTGAGCGGCCGAGTTGGCTCAGGGGGCATGGAGGCGGCCTGGGCGCAGAAGGCCTTCGCGTGCCCAATCCTGCTTCCCCGCCAAGGAGAACCCGTGGGGAGTGGGTTTCGAGCACCGGAGACCCCCAGCAAAGCAGCAGGGCCCAGGGAGCCAGGGGCAGCCCCGCCCCGCTTTGCCCTCTGGAGAGAGGAGGGCCGGGGCGAAAACGGCTTGCGTTGCTTTCCTGAGCCTAGGCGCGTTGTGGCTGTAGTTGGCTGCCCGAGGAGACTTTCCCTTTGCACAATGCAGCTGCCCGAAGCTCGTTTTGGGCCGTCGGTGCGACGGGGCCTCGGCGCTGAGCGGGCGAGCTGGCTCAGGGGGCATGGCTGGGGCGTGGGCGTAGAAGGATTTCGCGCACCCAATCCTGCTTCCCCGCCAAGGATAACCCGTGGGGAGTGGGTTTCGGGCATCGGAGACCCCCAGCAAAGCAGCAGGGCCCAGGGAGCCAGGGGCAGCCCCGCCCCGCTTTGCCCTCTGGAGAGCAGAGGGCCTGGGGCGAAAACGGCTTGCCTTGCTTTCCTGAGCTGAGGCGCGTTGGGGCTGTTGTTGGCTGCCCGAGGAGACTTTCCGTTTGAACAATGCAGCTACCAGAAGCTCGTATTGGGCCGTCGGTGCGACGGGGCCTCGGCGCTGAGCGGCCGAGCTGGCTCAGGGGGCATGGCTGCGGCCTGGGTGCAGAAGGCCTTCGCGCGCCCAATCCTGCTTCCCCGCCAAGGAGAACCCGTAGGGAGTGGGTTTCGGGCACCGGAGACCCCCAGCAAAGCAGCAGGGTCAAGGGAGCCTGGGGCAGCCCCGTCCCGCTTTGCCCTCTGGAGAGCGGAGGGCCGGGGGCGAAAACGGCTTGCGTTGCTTTCCTGAGCCGAGGCGCGTTGGGGCTGTTGTTGGCTGCCCGAGGAGACTTTCCCTTTGCACAATGCAGCTGCCAGAAGCTCGTTTTGGGCCGTCGGTACGACGGGGACTCGGCGCTGAGCGGCGGAGCTGGCTCAGGGGGCATGGCTGCGGCCTGGGCGCAGAAGGCCTTCGCCCGCCCAATCCTGCTTCCCCGCCAAGGAGAACCCGTGGCGAGTGGGTTTCGGGCATCGGAGACCCCCAGCAAAGCAGCAGGGCCCAGGAAGCCAGGGGCAGCCCCGCCCCGCTTTGCCCTCTGGAGAGCGGAGGGCCGGGGCGAAAACGGCTTGCGTTGCTTTCCTGAGCCGAGGCGCGTTGGGGCTGTTGTAGGCTGCCCGAGGAGACTTTCCCTTTGCACAATGCAGCTGCCAGAAGCTCGTTTTGGACCGTCGGTGCGACGGGGCCTCGGCGCTGAGCGGCCGAGGTGGCTCAGGGGGCATGGCTGCGGCCTGGGCGCAGAAGGCCTTCGCGGGCCCAATCCTGCTTCCCCGCCAAGGATAACCCGTGGGGAGTGGGTTTCGGGCATCGGAGACCCCCAGCAAAGACACAGGGCCCAGGGAGCCTGGGGCAGCCCCGCCCCGCTTGGCCCTCTGGAGAGCGGAAGCCGGGGTGCAAAAACGGCTTGCGTTGCTTTCCTGAGCCGAGGCGCGTTGGGGCTTTTGCTGGCTGCCCGAGGATACATTCCCTTTGCACAATGCAGCTGCCAGAAGCTCGTTTTGGGCCGTCGGTGCGACGGGGCCTCGGCGCTGAGCGACCGAGCTGGCTCAGGCGGCATGGCTGCGGCGTGGGCGCAGAATGCCTTCGCGCGCCCAATCCTGCTTCCCCGCCAAGGAGAACCCGTGGGGAGTGGGTTTCGGGCACCGGAGACCCCCAGCAAAGCAGCAGGGCCCAGGGAGCCAGGGGCAGCCCCGCCCCGCTTTGCCCTCTGGAGAGCGGAGTGCCGGGGCGAAAACGGCTTGCGTTGCTTTCATGAGCCGAGGCGCGTTGGGGCTGTTGTAGGCTGCCCGAGGAGACTTTCCCTTTGCACAATGCAGCTACCAGAAGCTCGTTTTGGGCCGTGGATGCGACGGGGCTTCGGCGCTGAGCGGCCGAGCTGGCTCAGGGGGCATGGATGCGGCCTGGGCGCAGAAGGCCTTGGCGTGCCCAATCCTGCTTCCCCACCAAGGAGAACCCGTGGGGAGTGGGTTTCGTGCACCGGAGACCCCCAGCAAAGCAGCAGGGCCCAGGGAGCCAGGGGCAGCCCCGCCCCGCTTTGCCCTCTGGAGAGCGGAGGGCCAGGGGCGAAAACGGCTTGCGTTACTTTCCTGAGCCGAGGCGCGTTGGGGCTGTTGTTGGCTGCCCGAGGAGACTTTCCCTTTGAACAATGCAGCTGCCAGAAGCTCGTTTGGGCCGTCGGTGCGACGGGGCCTCAGCGCTGAGCGGCCGAGTTGGCTCAGGGGCCATGGCTGCGGCCTGGGCGCAGAAGGCCTTCGCGCGCCCAATCCTGCTTCCCCACCAAGGAGAACCCGTGGGGAGTGGGTTTCGGGCACCGGAGACCCCCAGCAAAGCAGCAGGGCCCAGGAAGCCAGGGGCAGCCCCGCCCCGCTTTGTCCTCTGGAGAGCGGAGGGCCGGGGGCGAAAACGGCTTGCGTTGCTTTCCTGAGCCGAGGCGGGTTGGGGCTGTTGTTGGCTGCCCGAGGAGACTTTCCCTTTGCACAATGCAGCTACCAGAAGCTCGTTTTGGGCCGTCGGTGCGACGGGGCCTCGGCGCTGAGCGGCCGAGCTGGCTCAGGGGGCATGGATGCGGCCTGGGCGCAGAAGGCCTTCGCGGGCCCAATCCTGCTTCCCCGCCAAGGAGAACCCGTGGGGAGTGGGTTTCGGGCACCGGAGACCCCCAGCAAAGCAGCAGGGCCCAGGGAGCCTGGGGCAGCCCCGCCCTGCTTTGCCCTCTGGAGAGCGGAGGGCCGGGGCGAAAACGGCTTGCGTTGCTTTCCTGAGCCGAGGCGCGTTGGGGCTGTTGTTGGCTGCCCGAGGAGAATTTCCCTTTGCAGAATGCAGTCGCCAGAAGCTCGTTTTGGGCCGTCGGTGCGACGGGGCCTCGGCGCTGAGCGGCCGAGGTGGCTCAGGGGGCATGGATGCGGCCTGGGCGCAGAAGGCCTTCGCGCGCCCATCCTGCTTCCCCGCCAAGGAGAACCCGTGGGGAGTGGGTTTCGAGCACCGGAGACCCCCAGCAAAGCAGCAGGGCCCAGGGAGCCAGGGGCAGCCCCACCCCGCTTTGCCCTCAGGAGAGCGGAGTGCCGGGGGCGAAAACGGCTTGCGTTACTTTCCTGAGCCGAGGCGCGTTGGGGCTGTTGTTGGCTGCCCGAGGAGACTTTCCCTTTGCAGAATGCAGCTGCCAGAAGCTCGTTTTGGGCCGTCGGTGCGACGGGGCCTTGGCGCTGAGCGGCCGATATGGCTCAGGGGGTATGGCTGGGGCGTGGGCCTAGAAGGCCTTCGCGCGCCCAATCCTGCTTCCCCGCCAAGGAGAACCCGTGGGGAGTGGGTTTCGAGCACCGGAGACCCCCAGCAAAGCAGCAGGGCCTAGGGAGCCAGGGGCAGCCCCGCCCCGCTTTGCCCTCTGGAGAGCGGAGGGCCGGGGCGAAAACGGCTTGCGTTGCTTTCCTGAGCCGAGGCGCGTTGGGGCTGTTGTTGGCTGCCCGAGGAGACTTTCCCTTTGCACAATGCAGCTGCCAGAAGCTCGTTTTGGGCCGTCGGTGCGACGGGGCCTCGGCGCTGAGCGGCCGAGGTGGCTCAGGGGGCATGGCTGCGGCCTGGGCGCAGAAGGGCTTCGCGCGCCCAATCCTGCTTCCCCACCAAGGAGAACCCGTGGGGAGTGGGTTTCGAGCACCGGAGACCCCCAGCAAAGCAGCAGGGCCCAGGGAGCCAGGGGCAGCCCCGCCCCGCTTTGCCCTCTGGAGAGAGGAGGGCCAGGGCGAAAACGGCTTGCGTTGCTTTCCTGAGCCTAGGCGCGTTGTGGCTGTTGTTGGCTGCCCGAGGAGACTTTCCCTTTGCACAATGCAGCTGCCCGAAGCTCGTTTTGGGCCGTCGGTGCGACGGGGCCTCGGCGCTGAGTGGGCGAGCTGGCTCAGGGGGCATGGCTGGGGCGTGGGCGTAGAAGGATTTCGCGCACCGAAACCTGCTTCCCCGCCAAGGATAACCCGTGGGGAGTGGGTTTCGGGCATCGGAGACCCCCAGCAAAGCAGCAGGGCCCAGGGAGCCTGGGGCAGCCCCGCCCCGCTTTGCCCTCTGGAGAGTGGAGGGCCGGGGCGAAAATGGCTTGCGTTGCTTTCCTGAGCCTAGGCGCGTTTTGGCTGTTGTTGGCTGCCCGAGGAGACTTTCCCTTTGCACAATGCAGCTGCCAGAAGCTCGTTTTGGGCCGTCGGTGCGACGGGGCCTCGGCGCTGAGCGGCCGACCTGGCTCAGGGGGCATGGCTGCGTCCTGGGCGCAGAAGGCCTTCGCGCGCCCAATCCTGCTTCCCCGCTAAGGAGAACCCGTGGGGAGTGGGTTTCGGGCACCGGAGACCCCCAGCAAAGCAGTAGGGCACAGGATTCCAGGGGCAGCCCCGTCCCGCTTGGCCCTCTGGAAAGCGGAGGCCCGGGTGCAAAAACGGCTTGCGTTGCTTTCCTGAGCCGAGGCGCGTTGGGGCTGTTGTTGGCTGCCCGAGGAGACTTTCCCTTTGCACAATGCAGCTGCCAGAAGCTCGTTTTGGGCCGTCGGTGCGACGGGGCCTCGGCGCTGAGCGGCCGATATGGCTCAGGGGGTATGGCTGGGGCGTGGGCCTAGAAGGCCTTCGCGCGCCCAATCCTGCTTCCCCGCCAAGGAGAACCCGTCGGGAGTGGGTTTCGGGCACCGGAGACCCCCAGCAAAGCAGCAGGGCCCAGGGAGCCAGGGGCAGCCCCGCCCCGCTTTGCCCTCTGGAGAGCGGAGGGCCGGGGGCGAAAAGGGCTTGTGTTGCATTCATGAGTCTAGGCGCATTGGGGCTGTTGTTGGCTGCCCGAGGAGACTTTCCCTTTGCACAATGCAGCTACCAGAAGCTCCTTTTGGGCCGTCGGTGCGACGGGGCCTCGGCGCTGAGCGGCCGACCTGGCTCAGGGGGCATGGAGGCGGCCTGGGCGCAGAAGGCCTTCGCGTGCCCAATCCTGCTTCCCCGCCAAGGAGAACCCGTGGGGAGTGGGTTTCGAGCACCGGAGACCCCCAGCAAAGCAGCAGGGCCCAGGGAGCCAGGGGCAGCCCCGCCCCGCTTTGCCCTCTGGAGAGAGGAGGGCCGGGGCGAAAACGGCTTGCGTTGCTTTCCTGAGCCTAGGCGCGTTGTGGCCTTTGTTGGCTGCCCGAGGAGACTTTCCCTTTGCACAATGCAGCTGCCCGAAGCTCGTTTTGGGCCGTCGGTGCGACGGGGCCTCGGCGCTGAGCGGGCGAGCTGGCTCAGGGGGCATGGCTGGGGCGTGGGCGTAGAAGGATTTCGCGCACCCAATCCTGCTTCCCCGCCAAGGATAACCCGTGGGGAGTGGGTTTCGGGCATCGGAGACCCCCAGCAAAGCAGCAGGGACCAGGGAGCCTGGGGCAGCCCCGCCCCGCTTTGCCCTCTGGAGAGTGGAGTCCCGGAGGCGAAAACGGCTTGCGTTGCTTTCCTGAGCCGAGGCGCGTTTTGGCTGTTGTTGGCTGCCCGAGGAGACTTTCCCTTTGCACAATGCAGCTGCCAGAAGCTCGTTTTGGGCCGTCGGTGCGACCGGGCCTCGGCGCTGAGCGGCCGACCTGGCTCAGGGGGCATGGCTGCGTCCTGGGCGCAGAAGGCCTTCGCGCGCCCAAACCTGCTTCCCCGCCAAGGAGAACCCGTGGGGAGTGGGTTTCGGGCACCGGAGACCCCCAGCAAAGCAGCAGGGCCCAGGAAGCCAGGGGCAGCCCCGCCCCGCTTTGCCCTCTGGAGAGCGGACGGCCGGGGCGAAAACGGCTTGCATTGCTTTCCTAAGCCGAGGCGCGTTGGGGCGGTTGTTGGCTGCCCGAGGAGACATTCCCTTTGCACAATGCAGCTGCCCGAAGCTCGTTTTGGACCGTCGGTGCGACGGGGCCTCGGCGCTGAGCGGGCGAGCTGGCTCAGGGGGCATGGCTGCGGCCTGGGCGCAGAAGGCCTTCGCGGGCCCAATCCTGCTTCCCCGCCAAGGATAACCCGTGGGGAGTGGGTTTCGGGCATCGGAGACCCCCAGCAAAGCAGCAGGGCCCAGGGAGCCTGGGGCAGCCCCGCCCCGCTTGGCCCTCTGGAGAGCGGAGGCCCGGGTGCAAAAACGGCTTGCGTTGCTTTCCTGAGCCGAGGCGCGTTGGGGCTTTTGCTGGCTGCCCGAGGATACATTCCCTTTGCACAATGCAGCTGCCAGAAGCTCGTTTTGGGCCGTCGGTGCGACGGGGCCTCGGCGCTGAGCGGCCGAGCTGGCTCAGGCGGCATGGCTGCGGCGTGGGCGCAGAAGGCCTTCGCGCGCCCAATCCTGCTTCCCCGCCAAGGAGAACCCGTGGGGAGTGGGTTTCGGGCACCGGAGACCCCCAGCAAAGCAGCAGGGCCCAGGGAGCCAGGGGCAGCCACGCCCCGCTTTGCCCTCTGGAGAGCGGAGGGCCGGGGCGAAAACGGCTTGCGTTGCTTTCATGAGCCGAGGCGCGTTGGGGCTGTTGTAGGCTGCCCGAGGAGACTTTCCCTTTGCACAATGCAGCTACCAGAAGCTCGTTTTGGGCCGTGGATGCGACGGGGCTTCGGCGCTGAGCGGCCGAGCTGGCTCAGGGGCATGGATGCGGCCTGGGCGCTGAAGGCCTTGGCGCGCCCAATCCTGCTTCCCCACCAAGGAGAACCCGTGGGGAGTGGGTTTCGTGCACCGGAGACCCCCAGCAAAGCAGCAGGGCCCAGGGAGCCAGGGGCAGCCCCGCCCCGCTTTGCCCTCTGGAGAGCGGAGGGCCGGGGCGAAAACGGCTTGTGTTGCTTTCCTGAGCCTAGGCGCGTTGTGGCTGTTGTTGGCTGCCCGAGGAGACTTTCCCTTTGCACAATGCAGCTGCCCGAAGCTCGTTTTGGGCCGTCGGTGCGACGGGGCCTCGGCGCTGAGCGGGCGAGCTGGCTCAGGGGGCATGGCTGGGGCGTGGGCGTAGAAGGATTTCGCGCACCCAATCCTGCTTCCCCGCCAAGGATAACCCGTGGGGAGTGGGTTTCGGGCATCGGAGACCCCCAGCAAAGCAGCAGGGCCCAGGGAGCCTGGGGCAGCCCCGCCCCGCTTTGCCCTCTGGAGAGTGGAGGGCCGGGGCGAAAATGGCTTGCGTTGCTTTCCTGAGCCTAGGCGCGTTTTGGCTGTTGTTGGCTGCCCGAGGAGACTTTCCCTTTGCACAATGCAGCTGCCAGAAGCTCGTTTTGGGCCGTCGGTGCGACGGGGCCTCGGCGCTGAGCGGCCGACCTGGCTCAGGGGGCATGGCTGCGTCCTGGGCGCAGAAGGCCTTCGCGCGCCCAATCCTGCTTCCCCGCTAAGGAGAACCCGTGGGGAGTGGGTTTCGGGCACCGGAGACCCCCAGCAAAGCAGTAGGGCCCAGGATGCCAGGGGCAGCCCCGTCCCGCTTTGCCCTCTGGAGAGCGGAGGCCCGGGTGCAAAAACGGCTTGCGTTGCTTTCCTGAGCCGAGGCGCGTTGGGGTGTTGTTGGCTGCCCGAGGAGACTTTCCCTTTGCACAATGCAGCTGCCAGAAGCTCGTTTTGGGCCGTCGGTGCGACGGGGCCTCGGCGCTGAGCGGCCGATATGGCTCAGGGGGTATGGCTGGGGCGTGGGCCTAGAAGGCCTTCGCGCGCCCAATCCTGCTTCCCCGCCAAGGAGAACCCGTCGGGAGTGGGTTTCGGGCACCGGAGACCCCCAGCAAAGCAGCAGGGCCCAGGGAGCCAGGGGCAGCCCCGCCCCGCTTTGCCCTCTGGAGAGAGGAGGGCCGGGGCGAAAACGGCTTGCGTTGCTTTCCTGAGCCGAGGCGCGTTTTGGCTGTTGTTGGCTGCCCGAGGAGACTTTCCCTTTGCACAATGCAGCTGCCAGAAGCTCGTTTTGGGCCGTCGGTGCGACGGGGCCTCGGCGCTGAGCGGCCGACCTGGCTCAGGGGGCATGGCTGCGTCCTGGGCGCAGAAGGCCTTCGCGCGCCCAATCCTGCTTCCCCGCCAAGGAGAACCCGTGGGGAGTGGGTTTCGAGCACCGGAGACCCCCAGCAAAGCAGCAGGGCCCAGGGAGCCAGGGGCAGCCCCGCCCCGCTTTGCCCTCTGGAGACCGGAGGGCCAGGGGCGAAAACGGCTTGCGTTACTTTCCTGAGCCGAGGCGCGTTGGGGCTGTTGTTGGCTGCCCGAGGAGAATTTCCCTTTGCAGAATGCAGCCGCCAGAAGCTCGTTTTGGGCCGTCGGTGCGACGGGGCATCGGCGCTGAGCGGCCGAGGTGGCTCAGGGGGCATGGATGCGGCCTGGGCGCAGAAGGCCTTCGCGGGCCCAATCCTGCTTCCCCGCCAAGGAGAACCCGTGGGGAGTGGGTTTCGGGCACCGGAGACCCCCAGCAAAGCAGCAGGGCCCAGAGAGCCAGGGGCAGCCCCGCCCCGCTTTGCCCTCTGGAGAGCGGAGGGCCGGGGGCGAAAACGGCTTGCGTTGCTTTCCTGAGCCGAGGCGCGTTGGGGCTGTTGTTGGCTGCCCGAGGAGTCTTTCCCTTTGCACAATGCAGCTGCCAGAAGCTCGTTTTGGGCCGTCGGTGCGACGGGGCCTCGGCGCTGAGCGGCCAAGCTGGCTCAGGGGGCATGGCTGCGGCCTGGGCGCAGAAGGCCTTGGCGCGCCCAATCCTGCTTCCCCACCAAGGAGAACCCGTGGGGAGTGGGTTTCGGGCACCGGAGACCCCCAGCAAAGCAGCAGGGCCCAGGAAGCCAGGGGCAGCCCCTCCCCGCTTTATCCTCTGGAGAGCGGAGGGCCGGGGCGAAAACGGCTTGCGTTGCTTTCCAGAGCCGAGGCGCGTTGGGGCTGTTGTTGGCTGCCCCAGGAGACTTTCCCTTTGCATAATGCAGCTGCCAGAAGGTCGTTTTGGGCCGTAAGTGCGACGGGGCCTCGGAGCTGAGCGGCCGACCTGGCTCAGGGGGCATGGCTGCGGCCTGGGCGCAGAAGGGCTTCGCGCGCCCAATCCTGCTTCCCAGCCAAGGAGAACCCGTGTGGAGTGGGTTTCGGGCATGGGAGACCCCAAGCAAAGACACAGGGCCCAGGGAGCCAGGGGCAGCCCCGCCCCGCTTTGCCCTCTGGAGAGCGGAGGGCCGGGGGCGAAAACGGCTTGCGTTGCTTTCCTGAGCCGAGGCGCGTTGGGGCTGTTGTTGGCTGCCCGAGGAGACTTTACCTTTGCAAAATGCAGCTGCCAGAAGCTCATTTTGGGCCGTCGTTGCGACAGGGCCTCGGCGCTAAGCGTCCTAGCTGGCTCAGGGGGCATGGCTGCGGCCTGGGCGCAGAAGGCCTTCGCGCGCCCAATCCTGCTTCCCCGCCAAGGAGAACCCGTGGCCAGTGGGTTTCGGGCACCGGAGACCCCCAGCACAGCAGCAGGGCCCAGGGAGCCAGGGGCAGCCCCGCCCCGCTTTGCCCTCTGGAGAGCGGAGGGCCGGGGGCGAAAACGGCTTGCGTTGCTTTCCTGAGCCGAGGCGCGTTGGGGCTGTTGTTGGCTGCCCGAGGAGACTTTCCCTTTGCACAGTGCAGCCGCCAGAAGCTTGTTTTGGGCCGTCGGTGCGAGGGGGCCTCAGCGCTGAGCGGCAGAGCTGGCTCAGGGGGCATGTTTGTTGCCTGGGCGCAGAAGGCCTTCGCGCGCCCAATCCTGCTTCCCCGCCAAGGAGAACCCATGGCGAGTGGGTTTCGGGCATCGGAGACCCCCAGCAAAGCAGCAGGGCCCAGGGAGCGAGGGGCAGCCCCGCCCCGCTTTGCCCTCTGGAGAGCGGAGGGCCGGGGGCGAAAACGGCTTGCGTTGCTTTCCTGAGCCGAGGCGCGTTGGGGCTGTTGTTGGCTGCCCGAGGAGACATTCCCTTTGCACAATGCAGCTGCCAGAAGCTCGTTTTGGGCCGTCGGTGCAACGGGGCCTCTGCGCTGAGCGGCCGAGCTGGCTCAGGGGGCATGGCTGCGGCCTGGGCGCAGAAGGCCTTCGCGCGCCCAATCCTGATTCCCCGCCAAGGAGAACCCGTGGCGAGTGGGTTTCGGGCATCGGAGACCCCCAGCAAAGCAGCAGGGCCCAGGGAGCCAGGGGCAGCCCCGCCCCGCTTTGCCCTCTGGAGAGCGGAGGGCCGGGGGCGAAAACGGCTTGCGTTGCTTTCCTGAGCCGAGGCGCGTTGGGGCTGTTGTTGGCTGCCCGAGGAGACATTCACTTTGCACAATACAGCTGCCAGAAGCTCGTTTTGGGCCGTCGGTGCCACGGAGCCTCAGCGCTGAGCGGCCGAGCTGGCTCAGGGGGCATGGCTGCGGCCTGGGCGCAGAAGGCCTTTGCGCGCCCAATCCTGCTTCCCCGCCAAGGAGAACCCGTCGGGAGTGGGTTTCGGCACCGGAGACCCCCAGCACAGCAGCGGGGCCTAGGGAGCCAGGGGCAGCCCTACACCGCTTGGCCCTCTGGAGAGCGGAGGGCCTGGGGCGAAAACGGCTTGCGTTGCTTTCCTGAGCCGAGGCGCGTTGGGGCTGTTGTTGGCTGCCCGAGGAGACTTTCCCTTTGCACAAGGCAGCTGCCAGAAGCTCGTTTTGGGCCGTCAGTGCGACGGGGCCTCGGCGCTGAGCGGCAGAGCTGGCTCAGGGGGCATGGCTGAGGCCTGGGCGCAGAAGGCCTTCGCGCTCCCAATCCTGCTTCCCCGCCAAGGAGAACCCGTGGGGAGTGGGTTTCGGGTATCGGTTATCCCCAGCAAAGCAGCAGGGCCCAGGGAGCCAGGGGCAGCCCCGCCCCGCTTTGCCCTCTGGAGAGCGGAGGGCCGGGGGCGAAAACGGCTTGGGTTGCTTTCCTGAGCCGAGGCGCGTTGGGGCTGTTGTTGGATGCCCGAGGAGACTTTCCCTTTGCACAATGCACCTTCCAGAAGCTCGTTTTGGGCCGTCGGTGCCACGGGGCCTCGGCACTGAGCGGCCGAGCTGGCTCAGGGGGCATGGCTGCGGCCTGGGCGCAGAAGGCCTTCGCGCGCCCAATCCTGCTTCCCCGCCAAGGAGAACCCGTGTGGAGTGGGTTTCGGGCACCGGAGACCCCCACCACAACAGCAGGGCCTAGGGAGCCAGGGGCAGCTCCGCCCCTCTTTGCCCTTTGGAGAGCGGAGGGCCGGGGGCGAAAACGGCTTGCGTTGCTTTCCTGAGCCGAGGTGCGTTGGGGCTGTTGTTTGCTGCCCGAGTAGACTTTCCCTTTGCACAATGCAACTGCCAGAAGCTCGTTTTGGGCCGTCGGTGCGACGGGGCCTCGGCGCAGAGCGGCCGAGCTGGCTCAGGGGGCATGGCTGCGGCCTGGGCGCAGAAGGCCTTCGCGCGCCCAATCCTGCTTCCCCGCCAAGAAGAACCCGTGGGGAGTGGGTTTCGGGCACCAGAGACCCCCAGCAAAGACACAGGGCCAAGGGAGCCAGGGGCAGCCCCGCCCCTCTTTGCCCTCTGGAGAGAGGAGGGCCGGGGCGAAAACGGCTTGCGTTGCTTTCCTGAGCCTAGGCGCGTTGTGGCTGTTGTTGGCTGCCCGAGGAGACTTTCCCTTTGCACAATGCAGCTGCCCGAAGCTCGTTTTGGGCCGTCGGTGCGACGGGGCCTCGGCGCTGAGCGGGCGAGCTGGCTCAGGTGGCATGGCTGGGGCGTGGGCGTAGAAGGATTTCGCGCACCCAATCCTGCTTCCCCGCCAAGGATAACCCGTGGGGAGTGGGTTTCGGGCATCGGAGACCCCGAGCAAAGCAGCAGGGCCCAGGGAGCCTGGGGCAGCCCCGCCCTGCTTTGCCCTCTGGAGAGTGGAGGGCCAGGGCGAAAATGGCTTGCGTTGCTTTCCTGAGCCGAGGCGCGTTTTGGCTGTTGTTGGCTGCCCGAGGAGACTTTCCATTTGCACAATGCAGCTGCAAGAAGCTCGTTTTGGGCCGTCGGTGCGACGGGGCCTCGGCGCTGAGCGGCCGACCTGGCTCAGGGGGCATGGCTGCGTCCTGGGCGCAGAAGGCCTTCGCGCGCCCAATCCTGCTTCCCCGCTAAGGAGAACCCGTGGGGAGTGGGTTTCGGGCACCGGAGACCCCCAGCAAAGCAGTAGGGCCCAGGATGCCAGGGGCAGCCCCGTCCCGCTTGGCCCTCTGGAGAGCGGAGGCCCGGGTGCAAAAACGGCTTGCGTTGCTTTCCTGAGCCGAGGCGCGTTGGGGCTGTTGTTGGCTGCCCGAGGAGACTTTCCCTTTGCACAATGCAGCTGCCAGAAGCTCGTTTTGGGCCGTCGGTGCGACGGGGCCTCGGCGCTGAGCGGCCGATATGGCTCAGGGGGTATGGCTGGGGCGTGGGCCTAGAAGGCCTTCGCGCGCCCAATCCTGCTTCCCCGCCAAGGAGAACCCGTGGGGAGTGGGTTTCGGGCACCGGAGACCCCCAGCAAAGCAGCAGGGCCCAGGGAGCCAGGGGCAGCCCCGCCCCGCTTTGCCCTCTGGAGAGCGGAGGGCCGGGGGCGAAAAGGGCTTGTGTTGCTTTCATGAGTCTAGGCGCATTGGGGCTGTTGTTGGCTGCCCGAGGAGACTTTCCCTTTGCACAATGTAGCTGCCCGAAGCTCGTTTTGGGCCGTCAGCGCGACGAGGTCTCGGCGAGGAGCGGCCGAGGTGGCTCAGGGGGCATGGCTGCGGCCTGGGCGCAGAAGGCCTTCGCGGGCCCAATCCTGCTTCCCCGCCAAGGAGAACCCGTGGGGAGTGGGTTTCGGGCACCGGAGACCCCCAGCAAAGCAGCAGGGCCCAGGAAGCCAGGGGCAGCCCCGCCCCGCTTTGTCCTCTGGAGAGCGGAGGGCCGGAGGCGAAAACGGCTTGTGTTGCTTTCCTGAGCCGAGGCGCATTCGGGCTGTTGTTGGCTGCCCGAGGAGACTTTCCCTTTGCACAATGCAGCTACCAGAAGCTCGTTTTGGACCGTCGGTGCGACGGGGCCTCGGTGCTGATCGGCCGAGCTGGCTCAGGGGGCATGGCTGCGGCCTGGGCGCGGAAGGCCTTCGCGCGCCCAATCCTGCTTCCCCGCCAAGAAGAACCCGTGGGGAGTGGGTTTCGGGCATCGGAGACCCCGAGCAAAGCAGCAGGGCCCAGGGAGCCTGGGGCAGCCCCGCCCCGCTTTGCCCTCTGGAGAGTGGAGGGCCGGGGCGAAAATGGCTTGCGTTGCTTTCCTGAGCCGAGGCGCGTTTTGGCTGTTGTTGGCTGCCCGAGGAGACTTTCCATTTGCACAATGCAGCTGCAAGAAGCTCGTTTTGGGCCGTCGGTGCGACGGGGCCTCGGCGCTGAGCGGCCGACCTGGCTCAGGGGGCATGGCTGCGTCCTGGGCGCAGAAGGCCTTCGCGCGCCCAATCCTGCTTCCCCGCTAAGGAGAACCCGTGGGGAGTGGGTTTCGGGCACCGGAGACCCCCAGCAAAGCAGTAGGGCCCAGGATGCCAGGGGCAGCCCCGTCCCGCTTGGCCCTCTGGAGAGCGGAGGCCCGGGTGCAAAAACGGCTTGCGTTGCTTTCCTGAGCCGAGGCGCGTTGGGGCTGTTGTTGGCTGCCCGAGGAGACTTTCCCTTTGCACAATGCAGCTGCCAGAAGCTCGTTTTGGGCCGTCGGTGCGACGGGGCCTCGGCGCTGAGCGGCCGATATGGCTCAGGGGGTATGGCTGGGGCGTGGGCCTAGAAGGCCTTCGCGCGCCCAATCCTGCTTCCCCGCCAAGGAGAACCCGTCGGGAGTGGGTTTCGGGCACCGGAGACCCCCAGCAAAGCAGCAGGGCCCAGGGAGCCAGGGGCAGCCCCGCCCCGCTTTGCCCTCTGGAGAGCGGAGGGCCGGGGGCGAAAAGGGCTTGTGTTGCTTTCATGAGTCTAGGCGCATTGGGGCTGTTGTTGGCTGCCCGAGGAGACTTTCCCTTTGCACAATGTAGCTGCCCGAAGCTCGTTTTGGACCGTCAGCGCGACGGAGTCTCGGCGAGGAGCGGCCGAGGTGGCTCAGGGGGCATGGCTGCGGCCTGGGCGCAGAAGGCCTTCGCGGGCCCAATCCTGCTTCCCCGCCAAGGAGAACCCGTGGGGAGTGGGTTTCGGGCATCGGAGACCCCCAGCAAAGCAGCAGGGCCCAGGAAGCCAGGGGCAGCCCCGCCCCGCTTTGTCCTCTGGAGAGCGGAGGGCCGGAGGCGAAAACGGCTTGTGTTGCTTTCCTGAGCCGAGGCGCGTTGGGGCTGTTGTTGGCTGCCCGAGGAGACTTTCCCTTTGCACAATGCAGCTACCAGAAGCTCGTTTTGGGCCGTCGGTGCGACGGGGCCTCGGCGCTGATCGGCCGAGCTGGCTCAGGGGGCATGGCTGCGGCCTGGGCGCAGAAGGCCTTCGCGGGCCCAATCCTGCTTCCCAGCCAAGGAGAACCCGTGGGGAGAGGGTTTCGAGCACCGGAGACCACCAGCAAAGCAGCAGGGCCTAGGGAGCCAGGGGCAGCCCCGCCCCTCTTTGCCCTCTGGAGAGAGGAGGGCCGGGGCGAAAACGGCTTGCGTTGCTTTCCTGAGCCGAGGCGCGTTGGGGCTGTTGTTGACTGCCCGAGGAGACTTTCCCTTTGCACAATGCAGCTGCCAGAAGCTCGTTTTGGGCCGTCGGTGCGACGGGGCCTCGGCGCTGAGCGGCCGAGCTGGCTCAGGGGGCATGGCTGCGGCCTGGGCGCAGAAGGACTTGGCGCGCCCAATCCTGCTTCCCCACCAAGGAGAACCCGTGGGGAGTGGGTTTCGAGCACCGGAGACCCCCAGCAAAGCAGCAGGGCCCAGGGAGCCAGGGGCAGCCCCGCCCCGCTTTGCCCTCTGGAGAGCGGAGGGCCGTGGGCGAAAACGGCTTGTGTTGCTTTCCTGAGCCGAGGCGCGTTGGGGCTGTTGTTGGCTGCCCGAGGAGACTTTCCCTTTGCACAATGCAGCTACCAGAAGCTCGTTTTGGGCCGTCGGTGCGACGGGGCCTCGGCGCTGAGCGGCCGATATGGCTCAGGTGGTATGGCTGGGGCGTGGGCCTAGAAGGCCTTCGCGCGCCCAATCCTGCTTCCCCGCCAAGGAGAACCCGTCGGGAGTGGGTTTCGGGCACCGGAGACCCCCAGCAAAGCAGCAGGGCCCAGGGAGCCAGGGGCAGCCCCGCCCCGCTTTGCCCTCTGGAGAGCGGAGGCCCGGGGGCGAAAAGGGCTTGTGTTGCTTTCATGAGTCTAGGCGCATTGGGGCTGTTGTTGGCTGCCCGAGGAGACTTTCCCTTTGCACAATGTAGCTGCCCGAAGCTCGTTTTGGGCCGTCAGCGCGACGGAGTCTCGGCGAGGAGCGGCCGAGGTGGCTCAGGGGGCATGGCTGCGGCCTGGGCGCGGAAGGCCTTCGCGCGCCCAATCCTGCTTCCCCGCCAAGAAGAACCCGTGGGGAGTGGGTTTCGGGCACCAGAGACCCCCAGCAAAGACACAGGGCCAAGGGAGCCAGGGGCAGCCCCGCCCCTCTTTGCCCTCTGGAGAGAGGAGGGCCGGGGCGAAAACGGCTTGCGTTGCTTTCCTGAGCCTAGGCGCGTTGTGGCTGTTGTTGGCTGCCCGAGGAGACTTTCCCTTTGCACAATGCAGCTGCCCGAAGCTCGTTTTGGGCCGTCGGTGCGACGGGGCCTCGGCGCTGAGCGGGCGAGCTGGCTCAGGGGGCATGGCTGGGGCGTGGGCGTAGAAGGATTTCGCGCACCCAATCCTGCTTCCCCGCCAAGGATAACCCGTGGGGAGTGGGTTTCAGGCATCGGAGACCCCGAGCAAAGCAGCAGGGCCCAGGGGGCCTGGGGCAGCCCCGCCCCGCTTTGCCCTCTGGAGAGTGGAGGGCCGGGGCGAAAATGGCTTGCGTTGCTTTCCTGAGCCGAGGCGCGTTTTGGCTGTTGTTGGCTGCCCGAGGAGACTTTCCATTTGCACAATGCAGCTGCAAGAAGCTCGTTTTGGGCCGTCGGTGCGACGGGGCCTCGGCGCTGAGTGGCCGACCTGGCTCAGGGGGCATGGCTGCGTCCTGGGCGCAGAAGGCCTTCGCGCGCCCAATCCTGCTTCCCCGCTAAGGAGAACCCGTCGGGAGTGGGTTTCAGGCATCGGAGACCCCGAGCAAAGCAGCAGGGCCCAGGGGGCCTGGGGCAGCCCCGCCCCGCTTTGCCCTCTGGAGAGCGGAGGCCCGGGTGCAAAAACGGCTTGCGTTGCTTTCCTGAGCCGAGGCGCGTTGGGGCTGTTGTTGGCTGCCCGAGGAGACTTTCCCTTTGCACAATGCAGCTGCCAGAAGCTCGTTTTGGGCCGTCGGTGCGACGGGGCCTCGGCGCTGAGCGGCCGATATGGCTCAGGGGGTATGGCTGGGGCGTGGGCCTAGAAGGCCTTCGCGCGCCCAATCCTGCTTCCCCGCCAAGGAGAACCCGTCGGGAGTGGGTTTCGGGCACCGGAGACCCCCAGCAAAGCAGCAGGGCCCAGGGAGCCAGGGGCAGCCCCGCCCCGCTTTGCCCTCTGGAGAGCGGAGGGCCGGGGGCGAAAACGGCTTGCGTTGCTTTCCTGAGCCGAGGCGCGTTGGGGCTGTTGTTGGCTGCCCGAGGAGACTTTCCCTTTGCACAATGCAGCTGCCAGAAGCTCGTTTTGGGCCGTCGGTGCCACGGGGCCTCAGCGCTGAGCAGCCGAGCTGGCTCAGGGGGAATGGCTGCGGCCTGGGCGCAGAAGGCCTTCGCGCGCCCAATCATGCTTCCCCGCCAAGGAGAACCCATGGCGAGTGGGTTTCGGGCATCGGAGACCCCCAGCAAAGCAGCAGGGCCCAGGGAGCCAGGGGCAGCCCCGCCCCGCTTTGCCCTCTGGAGAGCGGAGGGCCGGGGGCGAAAACGGCTTGCGTTGCTTTCCTTAGCCGAGGCGCGTTGGGGCTGTTGTTGGCTGCCCGAGGAGACTTTCCCTTTGCACAATGCACCTTCCAGAAGCTCGTTTTGGGCCGTCGGTGCCACGGGGCCTCGGCACTGAGCGGCCGAGCTGGCTCAGGGGGCATGGCTGCGGCCTGGGCGCAGAAGGCCTTCGCGCGCCCAATCCTGCTTCCCCGCCAAGGAGAACCCGTGTGGAGTGGGTTTCGGGCACCGGAGACCCCCACCACAACAGCAGGGCCTAGGGAGCCAGGGGCAGCCCTGCACCGATTTGTCCTCTGGATAGCGGAGGGCGGGGGGCGAAAACGGCTTGCGTTGCTTTCCTGAGCCGAGGCGCTTTGGGGCTGTTGTTGGCTGCCCGAGGAGACTTTCCCTTTGCAGAATGCAGCCGCCAGAAGCTAGTTTTGGGCCGTCGGTGCGAGGGGGCCTCAGCGCTGAGCGGCAGAGCTGACTCAGGGCGCATGGCTGCGGCCTGGGCGCAGAAGGCCTTCGCGGGCCCAATCCTGCTTCCCCGCCAAGGAGAACCCGTGGCGAGTGGGTTTCGGGCATCGGAGACCCCCAGCAAAGCAGCAGGGCCCAGGGAGCCAGGGGCAGCTCCGCCCCTCTTTGCCCTTTGGAGAGCGGAGGGCCGGGGGCGAAAACGGCTTGCGTTGCTTTCCTGAGCCGAGGCGCGTTGGGGCTGTTGTAGGCTGCCCGAGGAGACTTTCCCTTTGCACAATGCAGCTACCAGAAGCTCGTTTTGGGCCGTGGATGCGACGGGGCTTCGGCGCTGAGCGGCCGAGCTGGCTCAGGGGCATGGATGCGGCCTGGGCGCTGAAGGCCTTGGCGCGCCCAATCCTGCTTCCCCACCAAGGAGAACCCGTGGGGAGTGGGTTTCGTGCACCGGAGACCCCCAGCAAAGCAGCAGGGCCCAGGGAGCCAGGGGCAGCCCCGCCCCGCTTTGCCCTCTGGAGAGCGGAGGGCCGGGGCGAAAACGGCTTGCGTTACTTTCCTGAGCCGAGGCGCGTTGGGGCTGTTGTTGGCTGCCCGAGGAGACTTTCCCTTTGCACAATGAAGCTACCAGAAGCTCGTTTTGGGCCGTCGGTGCGACGGGGCCTCGGCGCTGAGCGGCCGAGCTGGCTCAGGGGGCATGGATGCGGCCTGGGCGCAGAAGGCCTTCGCGGGCCCAATCCTGCTTCCCCGCCAAGGAGAACCCGTGGGGAGTGGGTTTCGGGCACCGGAGACCCCCAGCAAAGCAGCAGGGCCCAGGGAGCCTGGGGCAGCCCCGCCCTGCTTTGCCCTCTGGAGAGCGGAGGGCCGGGGCGAAAACGGCTTGTGTTGCTTTCCTGAGCCTAGGCGCGTTGTGGCTGTTGTTGGCTGCCCGAGGAGACTTTCCCTTTGCACAATGCAGCTGCCCGAAGCTCGTTTTGGGCCGTCGGTGCGACGGGGCCTCGGCGCTGAGCGGGCGAGCTGGCTCAGGGGGCATGGCTGGGGCGTGGGCGTAGAAGGATTTCGCGCACCCAATCCTGCTTCCCCGCCAAGGATAACCCGTGGGGAGTGGGTTTCGGGCATCGGAGACCCCCAGCAAAGCAGCAGGGCCCAGGGAGCCTGGGGCAGCCCCGCCCCGCTTTGCCCTCTGGAGAGTGGAGGGCCGGGGCGAAAATGGCTTGCGTTGCTTTCCTGAGCCGAGGCGCGTTTTGGCTGTTGTTGGCTGCCCGAGGAGACTTTCCCTTTGCACAATGCAGCTGCCAGAAGCTCGTTTTGGGCCGTCGGTGCGACGGGGCCTCGGCGCTGAGCGGCCGACCTGGCTCAGGGGGCATGGCTGCGTCCTGGGCGCAGAAGGCCTTCGCGCGCCCAATCCTGCTTCCCCGCTAAGGAGAACCCGTGGGGAGTGGGTTTCGGGCACCGGAGACCCCCAGCAAAGCAGTAGGGCCCAGGATGCCAGGGGCAGCCCCGTCCCGCTTTGCCCTCTGGAGAGCGGAGGCCCGGGTGCAAAAACGGCTTGCGTTGCTTTCCTGAGCCGAGGCGCGTTGGGGTGTTGTTGGCTGCCCGAGGAGACTTTCCCTTTGCACAATGCAGCTGCCAGAAGCTCGTTTTGGGCCGTCGGTGCGACGGGGCCTCGGCGCTGAGCGGCCGATATGGCTCAGGGGGTATGGCTGGGGCGTGGGCCTAGAAGGCCTTCGCGCGCCCAATCCTGCTTCCCCGCCAAGGAGAACCCGTCGGGAGTGGGTTTCGGGCACCGGAGACCCCCAGCAAAGCAGCAGGGCCCAGGGAGCCAGGGGCAGCCCCGCCCCGCTTTGCCCTCTGGAGAGAGGAGGGCCGGGGCGAAAACGGCTTGCGTTGCTTTCCTGAGCCGAGGCGCGTTTTGGCTGTTGTTGGCTGCCCGAGGAGACTTTCCCTTTGCACAATGCAGCTGCCAGAAGCTCGTTTTGGGCCGTCGGTGCGACGGGGCCTCGGCGCTGAGCGGCCGACCTGGCTCAGGGGGCATGGCTGCGTCCTGGGCGCAGAAGGCCTTCGCGCGCCCAATCCTGCTTCCCCGCCAAGGAGAACCCGTGGGGAGTGGGTTTCGAGCACCGGAGACCCCCAGCAAAGCAGCAGGGCCCAGGGAGCCAGGGGCAGCCCCGCCCCGCTTTGCCCTCTGGAGACCGGAGGGCCAGGGGCGAAAACGGCTTGCGTTACTTTCCTGAGCCGAGGCGCGTTGGGGCTGTTGTTGGCTGCCCGAGGAGAATTTCCCTTTGCAGAATGCAGCCGCCAGAAGCTCGTTTTGGGCCGTCGGTGCGACGGGGCATCGGCGCTGAGCGGCCGAGGTGGCTCAGGGGGCATGGATGCGGCCTGGGCGCAGAAGGCCTTCGCGGGCCCAATCCTGCTTCCCCGCCAAGGAGAACCCGTGGGGAGTGGGTTTCGGGCACCGGAGACCCCCAGCAAAGCAGCAGGGCCCAGAGAGCCAGGGGCAGCCCCGCCCCGCTTTGCCCTCTGGAGAGCGGAGGGCCGGGGGCGAAAACGGCTTGCGTTGCTTTCCTGAGCCGAGGCGCGTTGGGGCTGTTGTTGGCTGCCCGAGGAGTCTTTCCCTTTGCACAATGCAGCTGCCAGAAGCTCGTTTTGGGCCGTCGGTGCGACGGGGCCTCGGCGCTGAGCGGCCAAGCTGGCTCAGGGGGCATGGCTGCGGCCTGGGCGCAGAAGGCCTTGGCGCGCCCAATCCTGCTTCCCCACCAAGGAGAACCCGTGGGGAGTGGGTTTCGGGCACCGGAGACCCCCAGCAAAGCAGCAGGGCCCAGGAAGCCAGGGGCAGCCCCTCCCCGCTTTATCCTCTGGAGAGCGGAGGGCCGGGGCGAAAACGGCTTGCGTTGCTTTCCAGAGCCGAGGCGCGTTGGGGCTGTTGTTGGCTGCCCCAGGAGACTTTCCCTTTGCATAATGCAGCTGCCAGAAGGTCGTTTTGGGCCGTAAGTGCGACGGGGCCTCGGAGCTGAGCGGCCGACCTGGCTCAGGGGGCATGGCTGCGGCCTGGGCGCAGAAGGGCTTCGCGCGCCCAATCCTGCTTCCCAGCCAAGGAGAACCCGTGTGGAGTGGGTTTCGGGCATGGGAGACCCCAAGCAAAGACACAGGGCCCAGGGAGCCAGGGGCAGCCCCGCCCCGCTTTGCCCTCTGGAGAGCGGAGGGCCGGGGGCGAAAACGGCTTGCGTTGCTTTCCTGAGCCGAGGCGCGTTGGGGCTGTTGTTGGCTGCCCGAGGAGACTTTCCCTTTGCAAAATGCAGCTGCCAGAAGCTCATTTTGGGCCGTCGTTGCGACAGGGCCTCGGCGCTAAGCGTCCTAGCTGGCTCAGGGGGCATGGCTGCGGCCTGGGCGCAGAAGGCCTTCGCGCGCCCAATCCTGCTTCCCCGCCAAGGAGAACCCGTGGCCAGTGGGTTTCGGGCACCGGAGACCCCCAGCACAGCAGCAGGGCCCAGGGAGCCAGGGGCAGCCCCGCCCCGCTTTGCCCTCTGGAGAGCGGAGGGCCGGGGGCGAAAACGGCTTGCGTTGCTTTCCTGAGCCGAGGCGCGTTGGGGCTGTTGTTGGCTGCCCGAGGAGACTTTCCCTTTGCACAGTGCAGCCGCCAGAAGCTTGTTTTGGGCCGTCGGTGCGAGGGGGCCTCAGCGCTGAGCGGCAGAGCTGGCTCAGGGGGCATGTTTGTTGCCTGGGCGCAGAAGGCCTTCGCGCGCCCAATCCTGCTTCCCCGCCAAGGAGAACCCATGGCGAGTGGGTTTCGGGCATCGGAGACCCCCAGCAAAGCAGCAGGGCCCAGGGAGCGAGGGGCAGCCCCGCCCCGCTTTGCCCTCTGGAGAGCGGAGGGCCGGGGGCGAAAACGGCTTGCGTTGCTTTCCTGAGCCGAGGCGCGTTGGGGCTGTTGTTGGCTGCCCGAGGAGACATTCCCTTTGCACAATGCAGCTGCCAGAAGCTCGTTTTGGGCCGTCGGTGCAACGGGGCCTCTGCGCTGAGCGGCCGAGCTGGCTCAGGGGGCATGGCTGCGGCCTGGGCGCAGAAGGCCTTCGCGCGCCCAATCCTGGTTCCCCGCCAAGGAGAACCCGTGGCGAGTGGGTTTCGGGCATCGGAGACCCCCAGCAAAGCAGCAGGGCCCAGGGAGCCAGGGGCAGCCCCGCCCCGCTTTGCCCTCTGGAGAGCGGAGGGCCGGGGGCGAAAACGGCTTGCGTTGCTTTCCTGAGCCGAGGCGCGTTGGGGCTGTTGTTGGCTGCCCGAGGAGACATTCACTTTGCACAATACAGCTGCCAGAAGCTCGTTTTGGGCCGTCGGTGCCACGGAGCCTCAGCGCTGAGCGGCCGAGCTGGCTCAGGGGGCATGGCTGCGGCCTGGGCGCAGAAGGCCTTTGCGCGCCCAATCCTGCTTCCCCGCCAAGGAGAACCCGTCGGGAGTGGGTTTCGGCACCGGAGACCCCCAGCACAGCAGCGGGGCCTAGGGAGCCAGGGGCAGCCCTACACCGCTTGGCCCTCTGGAGAGCGGAGGGCCTGGGGCGAAAACGGCTTGCGTTGCTTTCCTGAGCCGAGGCGCGTTGGGGCTGTTGTTGGCTGCCCGAGGAGACTTTCCCTTTGCACAAGGCAGCTGCCAGAAGCTCGTTTTGGGCCGTCAGTGCGACGGGGCCTCGGCGCTGAGCGGCAGAGCTGGCTCAGGGGGCATGGCTGAGGCCTGGGCGCAGAAGGCCTTCGCGCTCCCAATCCTGCTTCCCCGCCAAGGAGAACCCGTGGGGAGTGGGTTTCGGGTATCGGTTATCCCCAGCAAAGCAGCAGGGCCCAGGGAGCCAGGGGCAGCCCCGCCCCGCTTTGCCCTCTGGAGAGCGGAGGGCCGGGGGCGAAAACGGCTTGGGTTGCTTTCCTGAGCCGAGGCGCGTTGGGGCTGTTGTTGGCTGCCCGAGGAGACTTTCCCTTTGCACAATGCACCTTCCAGAAGCTCGTTTTGGGCCGTCGGTGCCACGGGGCCTCGGCACTGAGCGGCCGAGCTGGCTCAGGGGGCATGGCTGCGGCCTGGGCGCAGAAGGCCTTCGCGCGCCCAATCCTGCTTCCCCGCCAAGGAGAACCCGTGTGGAGTGGGTTTCGGGCACCGGAGACCCCCACCACAACAGCAGGGCCTAGGGAGCCAGGGGCAGCTCCGCCCCTCTTTGCCCTTTGGAGAGCGGAGGGCCGGGGGCGAAAACGGCTTGCGTTGCTTTCCTGAGCCGAGGTGCGTTGGGGCTGTTGTTTGCTGCCCGAGTAGACTTTCCCTTTGCACAATGCAACTGCCAGAAGCTCGTTTTGGGCCGTCGGTGCGACGGGGCCTCGGCGCAGAGCGGCCGAGCTGGCTCAGGGGGCATGGCTGCGGCCTGGGCGCGGAAGGCCTTCGCGCGCCCAATCCTGCTTCCCCGCCAAGAAGAACCCGTGGGGAGTGGGTTTCGGGCACCAGAGACCCCCAGCAAAGACACAGGGCCAAGGGAGCCAGGGGCAGCCCCGCCCCTCTTTGCCCTCTGGAGAGAGGAGGGCCGGGGCGAAAACGGCTTGCGTTGCTTTCCTGAGCCTAGGCGCGTTGTGGCTGTTGTTGGCTGCCCGAGGAGACTTTCCCTTTGCACAATGCAGCTGCCCGAAGCTCGTTTTGGGCCGTCGGTGCGACGGGGCCTCGGCGCTGAGCGGGCGAGCTGGCTCAGGTGGCATGGCTGGGGCGTGGGCGTAGAAGGATTTCGCGCACCCAATCCTGCTTCCCCGCCAAGGATAACCCGTGGGGAGTGGGTTTCGGGCATCGGAGACCCCGAGCAAAGCAGCAGGGCCCAGGGAGCCTGGGGCAGCCCCGCCCTGCTTTGCCCTCTGGAGAGTGGAGGGCCAGGGCGAAAATGGCTTGCGTTGCTTTCCTGAGCCGAGGCGCGTTTTGGCTGTTGTTGGCTGCCCGAGGAGACTTTCCATTTGCACAATGCAGCTGCAAGAAGCTCGTTTTGGGCCGTCGGTGCGACGGGGCCTCGGCGCTGAGCGGCCGACCTGGCTCAGGGGGCATGGCTGCGTCCTGGGCGCAGAAGGCCTTCGCGCGCCCAATCCTGCTTCCCCGCTAAGGAGAACCCGTGGGGAGTGGGTTTCGGGCACCGGAGACCCCCAGCAAAGCAGTAGGGCCCAGGATGCCAGGGGCAGCCCCGTCCCGCTTGGCCCTCTGGAGAGCGGAGGCCCGGGTGCAAAAACGGCTTGCGTTGCTTTCCTGAGCCGAGGCGCGTTGGGGCTGTTGTTGGCTGCCCGAGGAGACTTTCCCTTTGCACAATGCAGCTGCCAGAAGCTCGTTTTGGGCCGTCGGTGCGACGGGGCCTCGGCGCTGAGCGGCCGATATGGCTCAGGGGGTATGGCTGGGGCGTGGGCCTAGAAGGCCTTCGCGCGCCCAATCCTGCTTCCCCGCCAAGGAGAACTCGTGGGGAGTGGGTTTCGGGCACCGGAGACCCCCAGCAAAGCAGCAGGGCCCAGGGAGCCAGGGGCAGCCCCGCCCCGCTTTGCCCTCTGGAGAGCGGAGGGCCGGGGGCGAAAAGGGCTTGTGTTGCTTTCATGAGTCTAGGCGCATTGGGGCTGTTGTTGGCTGCCCGAGGAGACTTTCCCTTTGCACAATGTAGCTGCCCGAAGCTCGTTTTGGGCCGTCAGCGCGACGAGGTCTCGGCGAGGAGCGGCCGAGGTGGCTCAGGGGGCATGGCTGCGGCCTGGGCGCAGAAGGCCTTCGCGGGCCCAATCCTGCTTCCCCGCCAAGGAGAACCCGTGGGGAGTGGGTTTCGGGCACCGGAGACCCCCAGCAAAGCAGCAGGGCCCAGGAAGCCAGGGGCAGCCCCGCCCCGCTTTGTCCTCTGGAGAGCGGAGGGCCGGAGGCGAAAACGGCTTGTGTTGCTTTCCTGAGCCGAGGCGCATTCGGGCTGTTGTTGGCTGCCCGAGGAGACTTTCCCTTTGCACAATGCAGCTACCAGAAGCTCGTTTTGGACCGTCGGTGCGACGGGGCCTCGGTGCTGATCGGCCGAGCTGGCTCAGGGGGCATGGCTGCGGCCTGGGCGCGGAAGGCCTTCGCGCGCCCAATCCTGCTTCCCCGCCAAGAAGAACCCGTGGGGAGTGGGTTTCGGGCATCGGAGACCCCGAGCAAAGCAGCAGGGCCCAGGGAGCCTGGGGCAGCCCCGCCCCGCTTTGCCCTCTGGAGAGTGGAGGGCCGGGGCGAAAATGGCTTGCGTTGCTTTCCTGAGCCGAGGCGCGTTTTGGCTGTTGTTGGCTGCCCGAGGAGACTTTCCATTTGCACAATGCAGCTGCAAGAAGCTCGTTTTGGGCCGTCGGTGCGACGGGGCCTCGGCGCTGAGCGGCCGACCTGGCTCAGGGGGCATGGCTGCGTCCTGGGCGCAGAAGGCCTTCGCGCGCCCAATCCTGCTTCCCCGCTAAGGAGAACCCGTGGGGAGTGGGTTTCGGGCACCGGAGACCCCCAGCAAAGCAGTAGGGCCCAGGATGCCAGGGGCAGCCCCGTCCCGCTTGGCCCTCTGGAGAGCGGAGGCCCGGGTGCAAAAACGGCTTGCGTTGCTTTCCTGAGCCGAGGCGCGTTGGGGCTGTTGTTGGCTGCCCGAGGAGACTTTCCCTTTGCACAATGCAGCTGCCAGAAGCTCGTTTTGGGCCGTCGGTGCGACGGGGCCTCGGCGCTGAGCGGCCGATATGGCTCAGGGGGTATGGCTGGGGCGTGGGCCTAGAAGGCCTTCGCGCGCCCAATCCTGCTTCCCCGCCAAGGAGAACCCGTCGGGAGTGGGTTTCGGGCACCGGAGACCCCCAGCAAAGCAGCAGGGCCCAGGGAGCCAGGGGCAGCCCCGCCCCGCTTTGCCCTCTGGAGAGCGGAGGGCCGGGGGCGAAAAGGGCTTGTGTTGCTTTCATGAGTCTAGGCGCATTGGGGCTGTTGTTGGCTGCCCGAGGAGACTTTCCCTTTGCACAATGTAGCTGCCCGAAGCTCGTTTTGGACCGTCAGCGCGACGGAGTCTCGGCGAGGAGCGGCCGAGGTGGCTCAGGGGGCATGGCTGCGGCCTGGGCGCAGAAGGCCTTCGCGGGCCCAATCCTGCTTCCCCGCCAAGGAGAACCCGTGGGGAGTGGGTTTCGGGCACCGGAGACCCCCAGCAAAGCAGCAGGGCCCAGGAAGCCAGGGGCAGCCCCGCCCCGCTTTGTCCTCTGGAGAGCGGAGGGCCGGAGGCGAAAACGGCTTGTGTTGCTTTCCTGAGCCGAGGCGCGTTGGGGCTGTTGTTGGCTGCCCGAGGAGACTTTCCCTTTGCACAATGCAGCTACCAGAAGCTCGTTTTGGGCCGTCGGTGCGACGGGGCCTCGGCGCTGATCGGCCGAGCTGGCTCAGGGGGCATGGCTGCGGCCTGGGCGCAGAAGGCCTTCGCGGGCCCAATCCTGCTTCCCAGCCAAGGAGAACCCGTGGGGAGAGGGTTTCGAGCACCGGAGACCACCAGCAAAGCAGCAGGGCCTAGGGAGCCAGGGGCAGCCCCGCCCCTCTTTGCCCTCTGGAGAGAGGAGGGCCGGGGCGAAAACGGCTTGCGTTGCTTTCCTGAGCCGAGGCGCGTTGGGGCTGTTGTTGACTGCCCGAGGAGACTTTCCCTTTGCACAATGCAGCTGCCAGAAGCTCGTTTTGGGCCGTCGGTGCGACGGGGCCTCGGCGCTGAGCGGCCGAGCTGGCTCAGGGGGCATGGCTGCGGCCTGGGCGCAGAAGGCCTTGGCGCGCCCAATCCTGCTTCCCCACCAAGGAGAACCCGTGGGGAGTGGGTTTCGAGCACCGGAGACCCCCAGCAAAGCAGCAGGGCCCAGGGAGCCAGGGGCAGCCCCGCCCCGCTTTGCCCTCTGGAGAGCGGAGGGCCGTGGGCGAAAACGGCTTGTGTTGCTTTCCTGAGCCGAGGCGCGTTGGGGCTGTTGTTGGCTGCCCGAGGAGACTTTCCCTTTGCACAATGCAGCTACCAGAAGCTCGTTTTGGGCCGTCGGTGCGACGGGGCCTCGGCGCTGAGCGGCCGATATGGCTCAGGTGGTATGGCTGGGGCGTGGGCCTAGAAGGCCTTCGCGCGCCCAATCCTGCTTCCCCGCCAAGGAGAACCCGTCGGGAGTGGGTTTCGGGCACCGGAGACCCCCAGCAAAGCAGCAGGGCCCAGGGAGCCAGGGGCAGCCCCGCCCCGCTTTGCCCTCTGGAGAGCGGAGGCCCGGGGGCGAAAAGGGCTTGTGTTGCTTTCATGAGTCTAGGCGCATTGGGGCTGTTGTTGGCTGCCCGAGGAGACTTTCCCTTTGCACAATGTAGCTGCCCGAAGCTCGTTTTGGGCCGTCAGCGCGACGGAGTCTCGGCGAGGAGCGGCCGAGGTGGCTCAGGGGGCATGGCTGCGGCCTGGGCGCGGAAGGCCTTCGCGCGCCCAATCCTGCTTCCCCGCCAAGAAGAACCCGTGGGGAGTGGGTTTCGGGCACCAGAGACCCCCAGCAAAGACACAGGGCCAAGGGAGCCAGGGGCAGCCCCGCCCCTCTTTGCCCTCTGGAGAGAGGAGGGCCGGGGCGAAAACGGCTTGCGTTGCTTTCCTGAGCCTAGGCGCGTTGTGGCTGTTGTTGGCTGCCCGAGGAGACTTTCCCTTTGCACAATGCAGCTGCCCGAAGCTCGTTTTGGGCCGTCGGTGCGACGGGGCCTCGGCGCTGAGCGGGCGAGCTGGCTCAGGGGGCATGGCTGGGGCGTGGGCGTAGAAGGATTTCGCGCACCCAATCCTGCTTCCCCGCCAAGGATAACCCGTGGGGAGTGGGTTTCAGGCATCGGAGACCCCGAGCAAAGCAGCAGGGCCCAGGGAGCCTGGGGCAGCCCCGCCCCGCTTTGCCCTCTGGAGAGTGGAGGCCCGGGGCGAAAATGGCTTGCGTTGCTTTCCTGAGCCGAGGCGCGTTTTGGCTGTTGTTGGCTGCCCGAGGAGACTTTCCATTTGCACAATGCAGCTGCAAGAAGCTCGTTTTGGGCCGTCGGTGCGACGGGGCCTCGGCGCTGAGTGGCCGACCTGGCTCAGGGGGCATGGCTGCGTCCTGGGCGCAGAAGGCCTTCGCGCGCCCAATCCTGCTTCCCCGCTAAGGAGAACCCGTGGGTAGTGGGTTTCGGGCACCGGAGACCCCCAGCAAAGCAGTAGGGCCCAGGATGCCAGGGGCAGCCCCGTCCCGCTTGGCCCTCTGGAGAGCGGAGGCCCGGGTGCAAAAACGGCTTGCGTTGCTTTCCTGAGCCGAGGCGCGTTGGGGCTGTTGTTGGCTGCCCGAGGAGACTTTCCCTTTGCACAATGCAGCTGCCAGAAGCTCGTTTTGGGCCGTCGGTGCGACGGGGCCTCGGCGCTGAGCGGCCGATATGGCTCAGGGGGTATGGCTGGGGCGTGGGCCTAGAAGGCCTTCGCGCGCCCAATCCTGCTTCCCCGCCAAGGAGAACCCGTCGGGAGTGGGTTTCGGGCACCGGAGACCCCCAGCAAAGCAGCAGGGCCCAGGGAGCCAGGGGCAGCCCCGCCCCGCTTTGCCCTCTGGAGAGCGGAGGGCCGGGGGCGAAAACGGCTTGCGTTGCTTTCCTGAGCCGAGGCGCGTTGGGGCTGTTGTTGGCTGCCCGAGGAGACTTTCCCTTTGCACAATGCAGCTGCCAGAAGCTCGTTTTGGGCCGTCGGTGCCACGGGGCCTCAGCGCTGAGCAGCCGAGCTGGCTCAGGGGGAATGGCTGCGGCCTGGGCGCAGAAGGCCTTCGCGCGCCCAATCATGCTTCCCCGCCAAGGAGAACCCATGGCGAGTGGGTTTCGGGCATCGGAGACCCCCAGCAAAGCAGCAGGGCCCAGGGAGCCAGGGGCAGCCCCGCCCCGCTTTGCCCTCTGGAGAGCGGAGGGCCGGGGGCGAAAACGGCTTGCGTTGCATTCCTGAGCCGAGGCGCGTTGGGGCTGTTGTTGGCTGCCCGAGGAGACTTTCCCTTTGCACAATGCACCTTCCAGAAGCTCGTTTTGGGCCGTCGGTGCCACGGGGCCTCGGCACTGAGCGGCCGAGCTGGCTCAGGGGGCATGGCTGCGGCCTGGGCGCAGAAGGCCTTCGCGCGCCCAATCCTGCTTCCCCGCCAAGGAGAACCCGTGTGGAGTGGGTTTCGGGCACCGGAGACCCCCACCACAACAGCAGGGCCTAGGGAGCCAGGGGCAGCCCTGCACCGATTTGTCCTCTGGATAGCGGAGGGCGGGGGGCGAAAACGGCTTGCGTTGCTTTCCTGAGCCGAGGCGCTTTGGGGCTGTTGTTGGCTGCCCGAGGAGACTTTCCCTTTGCAGAATGCAGCCGCCAGAAGCTAGTTTTGGGCCGTCGGTGCGAGGGGGCCTCAGCGCTGAGCGGCAGAGCTGACTCAGGGCGCATGGCTGCGGCCTGGGCGCAGAAGGCCTTCGCGGGCCCAATCCTGCTTCCCCGCCAAGGAGAACCCGTGGCGAGTGGGTTTCGGGCATCGGAGACCCCCAGCAAAGCAGCAGGGCCCAGGGAGCCAGGGGCAGCTCCGCCCCTCTTTGCCCTTTGGAGAGCGGAGGGCCGGGGGCGAAAACGGCTTGCGTTGCTTTCCTGAGCCGAGGTGCGTTGGGGCTGTTGTTTGCTGCCCGAGTAGACTTTCCCTTTGCACAATGCAACTGCCAGAAGCTCGTTTTGGGCCGTCGGTGCGACGGGGCCTCGGCGCAGAGCGGCCGAGCTGGCTCAGGGGGCATGGCTGCGGCCTGGGCGCGGAAGGCCTTCGCGCGCCCAATCCTGCTTCCCCGCCAAGAAGAACCCGTGGGGAGTGGGTTTCGGGCACCTGAGACCCCCAGCAAAGCAGCAGGGCCAAGGGAGCCAGGGGCAGCCCCGCCCCTCTTTGCCCTTTGGAGAGCGGAGGGCCGGGGGCGAATACGGCTTGCGTTGCTTTCCTGAGCCGAGGCGCGTTGGGGCTGTTGTTGGCTGCCCGAGGAGACTTTCCCTTTGCACAATGCAGCCGCCAGAAGCTCGTTTTGGGCCGTCGGTGCGACGGGGCCTCGGCGATGAGCGGCCGAGCTGGCTCAGGGGGCATGGTTGGGGCGTGGGCCCAGAAGGTCTTCGAGCGCCCAATCCTGCTTCCCCGCCAAGGAGAACCCGTGGGGAGTGGGTTTCGGGCACCGGAGACCCCCAGCAAAGCAGCAGGGCCCAGGGAGCCAGGGGCAGCCCCGCACCGCTTTGCCCTCTGGAGAGCGGAGGGCCGGGGGCGAAAACGGCTTGCGTTGCTTTCCTGAGCCGAGGCGCGTTGGGGCTGTTGTTGGCTGCCCGAGAAGACTTTCCCTTTGCACAATGCAGCTGCCAGAAGCTCGTTTTGGGCCGTCGGTGCCACGGGGCCTTGGCACTGAGCGGCCGAGCTGGCTCAGGGGGCATGGCTGCGGCCTGGGGGCAGAAGGCCTTCGCGCGCCCAATCCTGCTTCCCCGCCAAGGAGAACCCGTGGGGAGTGGGTTTCGGGCACCGGAGACCCCCTGCAAAGACACAGGGCCCAGGGAGCCAGGGGCAGCTCCGCCCCTCTTTGCCCTTTGGAGAGCGGAGGGCCGGGGCGAAAACGGCTTGCGTTGCTTTCCTGAGCCGAGGCGCGTTGGGGCTGTTGTTGGCTGCCCGAGGAGACTTTCCCTTTGCACAATGCAGCTGCCAGAAGCTCGTTTTGGGCCGTCGGTGCCACGAGGCCTCGGCACAGAGCGGCCGAGCTGGCTCAGGGGGCATGGCTGCGGCCTGGGCGCAGAAGGCCTTCACGCGCCCAATCCTGCTTCCCCGCCAAGGAGAACACGTGGCGAGTGGGTTTCGGGCACCGGAGACCCCCAGCAAAGACACAGGGCCCAGGGAGCCAGGGGCAGCTCCGCCCCTCTTTGCCCTTTGGAGAGCGGAGGGCCGGGGGCGAATAAGGCTTGCGTTGCTTTCCTGAGCCGAGGCGCGTTGGGGCTGTTGTTGGCTGCCCGAGGAGACTTTCCCTTTGCACAATGCAGCTGCCAGAAGCTCGTTTTGGGCCGTCGGTGCCACGGGGCCTTGGCACTGAGCGGCCGAACTGGCTCAGAGGCCATGGCTGCGGCCTGGGGGCATAAGGCCTTCACGCGCCCAATCCTGCTTCCCCGCCAAGGAGATCACGTGGGGAGTTGGTTTCGGGCACCGGAGACCCCCAGCACAGCAGCAGGGCCTAGGGAGCCAGGGGCAGCCCTGCACCGCTTGGCCATCTGGAGAGCGGAGGGCCGGGGGCAAAAACGGCTTGCGTTGCTTTCCTGAGCCGAGGCGCGTTGGGGCTGTTGTTGGCTGCCCGAGGAGACTTTCCCTTTGCACAATGCAGCTACCAGAAGCTCGTTTTGGGCCGTCGGTGCGACGGGACCTCGGCGCAGAGCGGCCGAGCTGGCTCAGGCGGCATGGCTGCAGCCTGGGCGCAGAAGGCCTTCGCGCGCCCAATCCTGCTTCCCCGACAAGAAGAACCCGTGGGGAGTGGGTTTCGGGCACCGGAGACCCCCAGCAAAGACACAGGGCCCAGGGAGCCAGGGGCAGCTCCGCCCCTCTTTGCCCATTGGAAAGCGGAGGGCCGGGGGCGAAAACGGCTTGCGTTACTTTCCTGAGCCGAGGCGTGTTGGGGCTGTTGTTGGCTGCCCGAGGAGACTTTCCCTTTGCAGAATGCAGCCGCAAGAAGCTCGTTTTGGGCCGTCGGTGCCACGGGGCCTCGGCACAGAGCGGCCGTGCTGGCTCAGGGGGCATGGCTGCGGCCTCGGCGCAGAAGGCCTTCGCGCGCCCAATCCTGCTTCCCCGCCAAGGAGAACCCGTGGGGAGTGGGTTTCGGGCACCGGAGACCCCCAGCAAAGACACAGGGCCCAGGGAGCCAGGGGCAGCCCCGCCCCTCTTTGCCCTTTGGAGAGCGGAGGGCCGGGGGCGAAAACGGCTTGCGTTGCTTTCCTGAGCCGAGGCGCGTTGGGGCTGTTGTTGGCTGCCCGAGGAGACTTTCCGTTTGCAGAATGCAGCCGCCAGAAGCTCGTTTTGGGCCGTCGGTGCGACAGGGTCTCGGCGATGATAGGCCGAGATGGCTCAGGGGGCATGGTTGGGGCGTGGGCCCAGAAGGTCTTCGAGCGCCCAATCCTGCTTCCCCGCCAAGGAGAACCCGTGGGGAGTGGGTTTCGGGCACCGGAGACCCCCAGCAAGGACACTGGGCCCAGGGAGCCAGTGGCAGCCCCGCCCCGCTTTGCCATCTGGAGAGCGGAGTGCCGGGGTCGAAAACGGCTTGCGTTGCTTTCCTGAGCCGAGGCGCGTTGGGGCTGTTGTTGGCTGCCCGAGGAGACTTTCCCTTTGCAGAATGCAGCCGCCAGAAGCTCGTTTTGGGCCGTCGGTGCGAAGGGGTCTCGGCGATGATATGCCGAGGTGGCTCAGGGGTCATGGTTGGGGCGTGGGCCCAGAAGGCCTTCGCGCGCCCAATCCTGCTTACCCTCCAAGGAGAACCCGTGGGGAGTGGGTTTCGGGCACCGGAGACCCCCAGCAAAGCAGCAGGGCCCAGGGAGCCTGGGGCAGCCCCGCCCCGCTTTGCCCTCTGGAGAGCGGAGGGCCGGGGGCGAAAACGGCTTGCGTTGCTTTCCTGAGCCGAGGCGCGTTGGGGCTGTTGTTGGCTGCACGAGGAGACTTTCCCTTTGCACAATGCAGCTGCCAGAAGCTCTTTTTGGGCCTTCGGTGCGACGGGGCCTCGGCGCTGAGCGGCCGAGCTGCCTCAGGGGGCATGGCTGCGGCCTGGGCGCAGAAGGCCTTCGCGCGCCCAATCCTGCTTCCCCGCCAAGGAGAACACGTGGCGAGTGGGTTTCGGGCACCGGAGACCCCCAGCAAAGCAGCAGGGCCCAGGGAGCCAGGGGCAGCCCGCCCCGCTTTGCCCTCTGGAGAGCAGAGGGCGGGGGGCGAAAACGGCTTGCGTTGCTTTCCTGAGCCGAGGTGCGTTGGGGCTGTTGTTGGCTGCCCGAGGAGACTTTCCCTTTGCACAATGCAGCTGCCAGAAGCTCGTTTTGGGCCGTCGGTGCCACGGGGCCTTGGCACTGAGCGGCCGAACTGGCTCAGGGGGCATGGCTGCGGCCTGGGGACAGAAGGCCTTCGCGCGCCCAATCCTGCTTCCCCGCCAAGGAGAACCCGTGGGGAGTGGGTTTCGGGCACCGGAGACCCCCAGCAAGGACACAGGGCCCAGGGAGCCAGGGGCAGCCCCGCCCCGCTTTGCCCTCTGGAGAGCGGAGGGCCGGGGGCAAAAACGGCTTGCGTTGCTTTCCTGAGCCGAGGCGCGTTGGGGCTGTTGTTGGCTGCCCGAGGAGACTTTCGCTTTGCAGAATGCAGCGGCCAGAAGCTCGTTTTGGGCCGTCGGTGCGACGGGGTCTCGGCGATGATAGGCCGAGATGGCTCAGGGGGCATGGTTGGGGCGTGGGCCCAGAAGGTCTTCGAGCGCCCAATCCTGCTTCCCCGCCAAGGAGAACACGTGGGGAGTGGGTTTCGGGCACCGGAGACCCCCAGCAAAGCAGCAGGGCCCAGGGAGCCAGGGGCAGCCCCGCCCCGCTTTGCCCTCTGGAGAGCGGAGGGCCGGGGTCGAAAACGGCTTGCGTTTCTTTCCTGAGCCGAGGCGCGTTGGGGCTGTTGTTGGCTGCCCGAGGAGACTTTCCCTTTGCAGAATGCAGCCGCCAGAAGCTCGTTTTGGGCCGTCGGTGCGACGGGGTCTCGGCGATGATAGGCCGAGGTGGCTCAGGGGGCATGGTTGGGGCGTGGGCCCAGAAGGTCTTCGAGCGCCCAATCCTGCTTCCCCGCCAAGGAGAACCCGTGGGGAGTGGGTTTCGGGCACCGGAGACCCCCAGCAAAGCAGCAGCGCCCAGGGAGCCAGGGGCAGCCCCGCCCCGCTTTGCCCTCTGGAGAGCGGAGGGCCGGGATCGAAAACGGCTTGCGTTGCTTTCCTGAGCCGAGGCGCGTTGGGGCTGTTGTTGGCTGCCCGAGGAGACTTTCCCTTTGCACAATGCAGCCGCCAGAAGCTCGTTTTGGGCCTTCTGTGCGACGGGGCCTCGGCCTGAGCGGCCGAACTGGCTCAGGGGGCATGGCTGGGGCGTGGGCGTAGAAGGACTTCGCGCGCCCTATCCTGCTTCCCCGCCAAGGAGAACCCGTGGGGAGGGGGTTTCGGGCATCGGAGACCCCCAGCAAAGCAGCAGGGACCAGGGATCCAGGGGCAGACCCGCCCCGCTTTGCCCTATGGAGGGCGGAGGGCCGGGGGCGAAAAGGGCTTGCGTTGCTTTCCTGAGCCGAGGCGCGTTGGGGCTGTTGTTGGCTGCCCGAGGAGACTTTCCCTTTGCACAATGCAGCTGCCAGAAGCTTGTTTTGGGCCGTCGGTGCGACGGGGCCTCGGTGCTGAGCGGCCGAGCTGGCTCAGGGTGCATGGCTGCGGCCTGGGCGCAGAAGGCCTTCGCGCGCCCAATCCTGCTTCCCCGCCAAGGAGAACCCGTGGGGAGTGGGTTTCGGGCACCGGAGACCCCCAGCAAGGACACTGGGCCCAGGGAGCCAGTGGCAGCCCCGCCCCGCTTTGCCATCTGGAGAGCGGAGTGCCGGGGTCGAAAACGGCTTGCGTTGCTTTCCTGAGCCGAGGCGCGTTGGGGCTGTTGTTGGCTGCCCGAGGAGACTTTCCCTTTGCAGAATGCAGCCGCCAGAAGCTCGTTTTGGGCCGTCGGTGCGAAGGGGTCTCGGCGATGATATGCCGAGGTGGCTCAGGGGTCATGGTTGGGGCGTGGGCCCAGAAGGCCTTCGCGCGCCCAATCCTGCTTACCCTCCAAGGAGAACCCGTGGGGAGTGGGTTTCGGGCACCGGAGACCCCCAGCAAAGCAGCAGGGCCCAGGGAGCCTGGGGCAGCCCCGCCCCGCTTTGCCCTCTGGAGAGCGGAGGGCCGGGGGCGAAAACGGCTTGCGTTGCTTTCCTGAGCCGAGGCGCGTTGGGGCTGTTGTTGGCTGCACGAGGAGACTTTCCCTTTGCACAATGCAGCTGCCAGAAGCTCTTTTTGGGCCTTCGGTGCGACGGGGCCTCGGCGCTGAGCGGCCGAGCTGCCTCAGGGGGCATGGCTGCGGCCTGGGCGCAGAAGGCCTTCGCGCGCCCAATCCTGCTTCCCCGCCAAGGAGAACACGTGGCGAGTGGGTTTCGGGCACCGGAGACCCCCAGCAAAGCAGCAGGGCCCAGGGAGCCAGGGGCAGCCCGCCCCGCTTTGCCCTCTGGAGAGCAGAGGGCGGGGGGCGAAAACGGCTTGCGTTGCTTTCCTGAGCCGAGGTGCGTTGGGGCTGTTGTTGGCTGCCCGAGGAGACTTTCCCTTTGCACAATGCAGCTGCCAGAAGCTCGTTTTGGGCCGTCGGTGCCACGGGGCCTTGGCACTGAGCGGCCGAACTGGCTCAGGGGGCATGGCTGCGGCCTGGGGACAGAAGGCCTTCGCGCGCCCAATCCTGCTTCCCCGCCAAGGAGAACCCGTGGGGAGTGGGTTTCGGGCACCGGAGACCCCCAGCAAGGACACAGGGCCCAGGGAGCCAGGGGCAGCCCCGCCCCGCTTTGCCCTCTGGAGAGCGGAGGGCCGGGGGCAAAAACGGCTTGCGTTGCTTTCCTGAGCCGAGGCGCGTTGGGGCTGTTGTTGGCTGCCCGAGGAGACTTTCGCTTTGCAGAATGCAGCGGCCAGAAGCTCGTTTTGGGCCGTCGGTGCGACGGGGTCTCGGCGATGATAGGCCGAGATGGCTCAGGGGGCATGGTTGGGGCGTGGGCCCAGAAGGTCTTCGAGCGCCCAATCCTGCTTCCCCGCCAAGGAGAACACGTGGGGAGTGGGTTTCGGGCACCGGAGACCCCCAGCAAAGCAGCAGGGCCCAGGGAGCCAGGGGCAGCCCCGCCCCGCTTTGCCCTCTGGAGAGCGGAGGGCCGGGGTCGAAAACGGCTTGCGTTTCTTTCCTGAGCCGAGGCGCGTTGGGGCTGTTGTTGGCTGCCCGAGGAGACTTTCCCTTTGCACAATGCAGCCGCCAGAAGCTCGTTTTGGGCCGTCGGTGCGACGGGGTCTCGGCGATGATAGGCCGAGGTGGCTCAGGGGGCATGGTTGGGGCGTGGGCCCAGAAGGTCTTCGAGCGCCCAATCCTGCTTCCCCGCCAAGGAGAACCCGTGGGGAGTGGGTTTCGGGCACCGGAGACCCCCAGCAAAGCAGCAGCGCCCAGGGAGCCAGGGGCAGCCCCGCCCCGCTTTGCCCTCTGGAGAGCGGTGGGCCGGGATCGAAAACGGCTTGCGTTGCTTTCCTGAGCCGAGGCGCGTTGGGGCTGTTGTTGGCTGCCCGAGGAGACTTTCCCTTTGCACAATGCAGCCGCCAGAAGCTCGTTTTGGGCCTTCTGTGCGACGGGGCCTCGGCCTGAGCGGCCGAACTGGCTCAGGGGGCATGGCTGGGGCGTGGGCGTAGAAGGACTTCGCGCGCCCTATCCTGCTTCCCCGCCAAGGAGAACCCGTGGGGAGGGGGTTTCGGGCATCGGAGACCCCCAGCAAAGCAGCAGGGACCAGGGATCCAGGGGCAGACCCGCCCCGCTTTGCCCTATGGAGGGCGGAGGGCCGGGGGCGAAAAGGGCTTGCGTTGCTTTCCTGAGCCGAGGCGCGTTGGGGCTGTTGTTGGCTGCCCGAGGAGACTTTCCCTTTGCACAATGCAGCTGCCAGAAGCTTGTTTTGGGCCGTCGGTGCGACGGGGCCTCGGTGCTGAGCGGCCGAGCTGGCTCAGGGTGCATGGCTGCGGCCTGGGCGCAGAAGGTTTTCGCGCGCCCAATCCTGCTTCCCCGCCAAGGAGAACCCGTGGGGAGTGGGTTTCGGGCACCGGAGACCCCCAGCAAAGCAGCAGGGCCCAGGGAGCCCGGGGCAGCCCCGCCCCGCTTTGCCCTCTGGAGAGAGGTGGGCCGGGGGCGAAAACGGCTTGCGTTGCTTTCCTGAGCCGAGGCGCGTTGGGGCTCTTGTTGGCTGCCCGAGGAGACTTTCCCTTTGCACAATGCACCTTCCAGAAGCGCGTTTTCGGCCGACGGTGCCACGGGGCCTCGGCGCTGAGCGGCCGAGCTGGCTCAGGGGGCATGGCTGCGGCCTGGGCGCAGAAGGCCTTCGCGCGCCCAATCCTGTTCCCCGCCAAGGAGAACCCGTCGGGAGTGGTTTTCGGGCACCGGAGACCCCCAGCACAGCAGCAGGGCCTAGGGAGCCAGGGGCAGCCCTGCACCGCTTGGCCTCTGGAGAGCGGAGGGCCGGGGGCGAAAACGGCTTGCGTTGCTTTCCTGAGCCGAGGCGCGTTGGGGCTGTTGTTGGCTGCCCGAGGAGACTTTCCCTTTGCAGAATGCAGCCGCCAGAAGCTCGTTTTGGGCAGTCGGTGCGACGGGGTCTCGGCGATGATAGGCCGAGGTGGCTCAGGGGGCATGGTTGGGGCGTGGGCCCAGAAGGTCTTCGAGCGCCCAATCCTGCTTCCCCGCCAAGGAGAACCCGTGGGGAGTGGGTTTCGGGCACCGGAGACCCCCAGCAAAGACACAGGGCCCAGGGAGCTCGGGGCAGCCCCGCCCCGCTTTGCCCACTGGAGAGCGGAGGGCCGGGGGCTAAAACGGCTTGCGTTGCTTTCCTGAGCCGAGGCGCGTTGGGTCTGTTGTTGGCTGCCCGAGGAGACTTTCCCTTTGCATAATGCAGCTGCCAGAAGCTCGTTTTGGGCCGTCGGTGCGACGGGGCCTCGGCGCTGAGCGGCCGAGCTGGCTCAGGGGGCATGGCTGCGGCCTGGGCGCAGAAGGCCTTTGCGAGCCCAATCCTGCTTCCCCGCCATGGAGATCCCGTGGCGAGTGGGTTTCGGGCACCGGAGAACCCCAGCAAAGCAGCAGGGCCCAGGGAGCCAGGGGCATCCCAGCCCCGCTTTGCCCTCAGGAGAGCGGAGGGCCGGGGGCGAATACGGCTTGCGTTGCTTTCCTGAGCCGAGGCGCGTTGGGGCTGTTGTTGGCTGCCCGAGGAGACTTTCCCTTTGCACAATGCAGCTGCCAGAAGCTCGTTTTGGGCCGTCGGAGCCACGGGGCCTTGGCACTGAGCGGCCGAACTGGCTCAGGGGCATGGCTGCGGCCTGGGCGCAGAAGGCTTTCGCGCGCCCAATCCTGCTTCCCCGCCAAGGAGAACCCGTCGGGAGTGGGTCTCGGGCACCGGAGACCCCCAGCACAGCAGCAGGGCCTAGGGAGCCAGGGGCAGCCCTGCACCGCTTGGCCCTCTGGAGAGCGGAGGGCCGAGGGCGAAAACGGCTTGCGTTGCTTTCCTGAGCCGAGGCGCGTTGGGGCTGTTGTTGGCGGCCCGAGGAGACTTTCCCTTTGCACAATGCAGCCGCCAGAAGCTCGTTTTGGGCCGTAGGTGCGACGGGGCCTCGGCGATGAGCGGCCGAGCTGGCTCAGGGGGCATGGTTGGGGCGTGGGCCCAGAATTCCTTCGCGCGCCCAATCCTGCTTCCCTTCCAAGGAGAACCCGTGGGGAGTGGGTTTCAGGAACGGAGACCCCTAGCAAAGCAGCAGGGCCCAGGGAGCCAGGGGCGGCCCTGCACCGCTTGGCACTCTGTAGAGCTGAGGGCGGGGGGCGAAAACGGCTTGTGTTGCTTTCATGAGCCTAGGCGCATTCGGGCTGTTGTTGGCTGCCCGAGGAGACATTCCCTTTGCAAAATGCAGCCTCCAGAAGCTCGTTTTGGGCCGTCTGTGCGACGGGGCCTCGGAGATGAGCGGCCAAGGTGTCTCAGGGGGCATGGTTGGGGCGTGGGCCCAGAAGGTCTTCGAGCGCCCAATCCTGCTTCCCCGCCAAGGAAAACCCGTCGGGAGTTGGTTTCGGGCACCGGAGACCCCTAGCACAGCAGCAGGGCCTAGGGAGCCAGGGGCAGCCCTGCACCGCTTGGCCCTCTGGAGAGCGGAGGGCCGGGGGCAAAAACGGCTTGCGTTGCTTTCCTGAGCCGAGGCGCGTTGGGGCTGTTGTTGGCTGCCCGAGGAGACTTTCCCTTTGCACAATGCAGCCGCCAGAAGCTCGTTTTGGGCCGTCGGTGCGACGGGGCCTCGGCGATGAGCGGCCGAGCTGGCTCAGGGGGCATGGTTGGGGCGTGGGCCCAGAAGGTCTTCGAGCGCCCAATCCTGCTTCCCCGCCAAGGAGAACCCGTGGGGAGTGGGTTTCAGGCACCGGAGACCCCCAGCAAAGCAGCAGGGCCCAGGGAGCCAGGGGCAGCCCCGCACCGATTTGCCCTCTGGAGAGCGGAGGGCCGGGGGCGAAAACGGCTTGCGTTGCTTTCCTGAGCCAAGGCGCGTTGGGGCTGTTGTTGGCTGCCCGAGGAGACTTTTCCTTTGCACAATGCAGCTGCCAGAAGCTCGTTTTGGGCCGTCGGTGCCACGGGGCCTTGGCACTGAGCGGCCGAACTGGCTCAGAGGGCATGGCTGCGGCCTGGGGGCATAAGGCCTTCGCGCGCCCAATCCTGCTTCCCCGCCAAGGAGAACCCGTGGGGAGTGGGTTTTGGACACCGGAGACCCCCAGCAAGGACACAGGGCCCAGGGAGCCAGGGGCAGCCCCGCCCCGCTTTGCCCTCTGGAGAGTGGAGGGCCGGGGGCGAAAACGGCTTGCGTTGCTTTCCTGAGCCGAGGCGCGTTGGGGCTGTTGTTGGATGCCCGAGGAGACTTTCCCTTTGCACAAGGCAGCTGCCAAAAGCTCGTTTTGGGCCGTCGGTGCCACGGGGCCTCGGCACAGTGCGGCCGTGCTGGCTCAGGGGGCATGGCTGCGGCCTGGGCGCAGAAGGCCTTCGCGCGCCCAATCCTGCTTCCCGGCCAACGAGAACCCGTCGGGAGTGGGTTTCGGGAATCGGAGACCCCCAGCACAGCAGCAGGGCCTAGGGAGCCAGGGGCAGCCCTGCACCGCTTGGCCCTCTGGAGAGCGGAGGGCCGGGACGAAAACGGCTTACGTTGCTTTCCTGAGCCGAGGCGCGTTGGGGCTGTTGTTGGCTGCCCGAGGAGACTTTCCCTTTGCACAAGGCAGCTGCCAGAAGCTCGTTTTGGGCCGTCGGTGCGACGGGGCCTCGGCGCTGGGCGGCCGAGCTGGCTCAGGGGGCATGGCTGCGGCCTGGGCGCAGAAGGCCTTTGCGCGCCCAATCCTGCTTCCCCGCCAAGGAGAACCCGTGGGGAGTGGGTTTCGGGCACCGGAGACCCCCAGCAAAGCAGCAGGGCCCAGGGAGCCAGGGGCAGCCCACCCCACTTTGCCCTCTGGAGAGTGGAGGGCCGGGGGCGAAAACGGCTTGCGTTGCTATCCTGAGCGGAGGCGCGTTGGGGCTGTTGTTGGCTGCCCGAGGAGAATTTCCCTTTGCACAATGCAGCTGCCAGAAGCTCGTTTTGGCCCGTCGGTGCCACGGGGCCTCAGCGCTGAGCGGCCGAGATGGCTCAGGGGGCATGGCTGCGGCCTGGGCGCAGAAGGGCTTCGTGCGCCCAATCCTGCTTCCCAGCCAAGGAGAACCCGTGGAGAGTGGGTTTCGGGCATGGGAGACCCCCAGCAAAGACACAGGGCCCAGGGAGCCAGGGGAAACCCCGCCCCGCTTTGCCCTCTGGAGAGCGGAGGGCGGGGGGCGAAAACGGCTTGTGTTGCTTTCATGAGCCTAGGCGCATTCGGGCTGTTGTTGGCTGCCCGAGGAGACATTCCCTTTGCAAAATGCAGCCTCCAGAAGCTCGTTTTGGGCCGTCGGTGCGACGGGGCCTCGGCGATGAGCGGCCGAGGTGGCTCAGGGGGCATGGTTGGGGCGTGGGCCCAGAAGGTCTTCGAGCGCCCAATCCTGCTTCCCCGCCAAGGAGAACCCGTCGGGAGTTGGTTTCGGGCACCGGAGACCCCTAGCACAGCAGCAGGGCCTAGGGAGCCAGGGGCAGCCCTGCACCGCTTGGCCCTCTGGAGAGCGGAGGGCCGGGGGCAAAAACGGCTTGCGTTGCTTTCCTGAGCCGAGGCGCGTTGCGGCTGTTGTTGGCTGCCCGAGGAGATTTTCCCTTTGCACAATGCAGCCGCCAGAAGCTCGTTTTCGGCCGTCGGTGCGACGGGGCCTCGGCGATGAGCGGCCGAGGTGGCTCAGGGGGCATGGTTGGGGCGTGGGCCCAGAAGGTCTTCAAGCGCCCAATCCTGCTTCCCCGCCAAGGAGAACCCGTGGGGAGTGGGTTTCGGGCACCGGAGACCCCCAGCAAAGCAGCAGCGCCCAGGGATCCAGGGGCAGCCCCGCACCTCTTTGCCCTCTGGAGAGCGGAGGGCCGGGGGCGAAAATGGCTTGCGTTGCTTTCCTGAGCCAAGGCGCGTTGGGGCTGTTGTTGGCTGCCCGAGGAGACTTTTCCTTTGCACAATGCAGCTGCCAGAAGCTCGTTTTGGGCCGTCGGTGCCACGGGGCCTTGGCACTGAGCGGCCGAACTGGCTCAGAAGGCATGGCTGCGGCCTGGGGGCATAAGGCCTTCGCGCGCCCAATCCTGCTTCCCCGCCAAGGAGAACCCGTGGGGATTGGGTTTCGGGCACCGGAGAACCCCAGCAAAGACACAGGGCCCAGGGAGCCAGGGGCAGCCCTGCCCCGCTTTGCCCTCTGGAGAGTGGAGGGCCGGGGGCGAATACGGATTGCGTTGCTATCCTGAGCGGAGGCGCGTTGGGGCTGTTGTTGGCTGCCCGAGGAGAATTTCCCTTTGCACAATGCAGCTGCCAGAAGCTCGTTTTGGCCCGTCGGTGCCACGGGGCCTCAGCGCTGAGCGGCCGAGATGGCTCAGGGGGCATGGCTGCGGCCTGGGCGCAGAAGGGCTTCGCGCGCCCAATCCTGCTTCCCAGCCAAGGAGAACCCGTGGAGAGTAGGTTTCGGGCATGGGAGACCCCCAGCAAAGACACAGGGCCCAGGGAGCCAGGGGCAACCCCGCCCCGCTTTGCCCTCTGGAGAGCAGAGGGCGGGGGGCGAAAACGGCTTGCGTTGCATTCCTGAGCTGAGGCGCGTTGGGGCTGTTGTTGGCTGCCCGAGGAGACTTTCCCTTTGCACAATGCAGCTGCCAGAAGCTCGTTTTGGGCCGTCGGTGCGACGGGGCATCGGCGCTGATCGGCCGAGCTGCCTCAGGGGCATGGCTGCGGCCTGGGCGCAGAAGGCCTTCGCGCGCCCAATCCTGCTTCCCCGCCAAGGAGAACCCGTCGGGAGTGGGTTTCGGGCACCGGAGACCCCCAGCACAGCAGCAGGGCCTAGGGGGCCAGGGGCAGCCCTGCACCGCTTGGCCCTCTGGAGAGCAGAGGGCGGGGGGCGAAAACGGCTTGCGTTGCTTTCATGAGCCTAGGCGCATTCGGGCTGTTGTTGGCTGCCCGAGGAGACTTTCCCTTTGCAAAATGCAGCCGCCAGAAGCTCGTTTTGGGCCGTCGGTGCGACGGGGCCTCGGCGATGAGCGGCCGAGGTGGCTCAGGGGGCATGGTTGGGGCGTGGGCCCAGAAGGATTTCGCGCGCCCAATCCTGCTTCCCCGCCAAGGAGAACCCGTGGGGAGGGGGTTTCGGGCACCGGAGAACCCCAGCAAAGACACAGGGCCCAGGGAGCCAGGGGCAGCCCTGCCCCGCTTTGCCCTCTGGAGAGTGGAGGGCCGGGGGCGAAAACGGCTTGCGTTGCTTTCCTGAGCCGAGGCGCGTTGGGGCTGTTGTTGGATGCCCGAGGAGACTTTCCCTTTGCACAAGGCAGCTGCCAAAAGCTCGTTTAGGGCCGTCGGTGCAACGGGGCCTCGGCGCTGAGCGGCCGAGCTGGCTCAGGGGGCATGGCTGCGGCCTGGGCGCAGAAGGCCTTCGCGCGCCCAACCCTGCTTCCCCACCAAGGAGAACCCGTCGGGAGTGGGTTTCGGGCACCGGAGACCCCCAGCACAGCAGCAGGGCCTAGGGAGCGAGGGGCAGCCCTGCACCGCTTGGCCCTCTGGAGAGCGGATGGCGGGGGGCGAAAACGGCTTGTGTTGCTTTCATGAGCCTAGGCGCATTCGGGCTGTTGTTGGCTGCCCGAGGAGACATTCCCTTTGCAAAATGCAGCCTCCAGAAGCTCGTTTTGGGCCGTCGGTGCGACGGGGCCTCGGCGATGAGCGGCCGAGGTGGCTCAGGGGGCATGGTTGGGGCGTGGGCCCAGAAGGTCTTCGAGCGCCCAATCCTGCTTCCCCGCCAAGGAGAAACCGTCGGGAGTTGGTTTCGGGCACCGGAGACCCCTAGCACAGCAGCAGGGCCTAGGGAGCCAGGGGCAGCCCTGCACCGCTTGGCCCTCTGGAGAGCGGAGGGCCGGGGGCAAAAACGGCTTGCGTTGCTTTCCTGAGCCGAGGCGCGTTGCGGCTGTTGTTGGCTTCCCGAGGAGATTTTCCCTTTGCACAATGCAGCCGCCAGAAGCTCGTTTTGGGCCGTCGGTGCGACGGGGCCTCGGCGATGAGCGGCCGAGGTGGCTCAGGGGGCATGGTTGGGGCGTGGGCCCAGAAGGTCTTCGCGCGCCCAATCCTGTTTCCCCGCCAAGGAGAACCCGTGGGGAGTGGGTTTCGGGCACCGGAGACCCCCAGCAAGGACACAGGGCCCCGGGAGCCAGGGGCAGCCCCGCCCCGCTTTGCCCTCTGGAGAGCGAAGGGCCGGGGGCGTAAACGGCTTGCGTTGCTTTCATGAGCCGAGGCGCGTTGGGGCTGTTGTTGGCTGCCCGAGGAGACTTTCCCTTTGCACAATGCAGCTGCCAGAAGCTCGTTTTGGGCCGTCGGTGCGACGGGGCCTCTGCGATGAGCGGCCGAGGTGGTTCAGGTGGCATGGTTGGGGCGTGGACCCAGAAGGTCTTCGAGCGCCCAATCCTGCTTCCCCGCCAAGGAGAACCCGTCGGGAGTGGGTTTCGGGCACCGGAGAACCCCAGCAAAGCAGCAGGGCCCAGGGAGCCAGGGGCAGCCCCGCACCGCTTTGCCCTCTGGAGAGCGGAGGGCCGGGGGCGAAAACGGCTTGCGTTGCTTTCCTGAGCCGAGGCGCGTTGGGGCTGTTGTTGGCTGCCCGAGGAGACTTTCCCTTTGCACAAGGCAGCTGCCAGAAGCTCGTTTTGGGCCGTCGGTGCCACGGGGCCTCGGCACAGAGCGGCCGTGCTGGCTCAGGGGGCATGGCTGCGGCCTGGGCGCAGAAGGCCTTCGCGCGCCCAATCCTGCTTCCCCGCCAAGGAGAACCCGTCGGGAGTGGGTTTCGGGCACCGGAGACCCCCAGCACAGCAGCAGGGCCTAGGGGGCCAGGGGCAGCCCTGCACCGCTTGGCCCTCTGGAGAGCGGAGGGCGGGGGGCGAAAACGGCTTGCGTTGCTTTCCTGAGCCGAGGCGCGTTGGGGCTGTTGTTGGCTGCCCGAGGAGACTTTCCCTTTGCACAATGCAGCTGCCAGAAGCTCGTTTTGGGCCGTCGGTGCGACGGGGCCTCGGCGATGAGCGGCCGAGGTGGCTCAGGGGGCATGGTTGGGGCGTGGGGCCAGAGATTTCGCGCGCCCAATCCTGCTTCCCCGCCAAGGAGAACCCGTGGGGAGGGGGTTTCGGGCACCGGAGAACCCCAGCAAAGACACAGGGCCCAGGGAGCCAGGGGCAGCCCTGCCCCGCTTTGTCCTCTGGAGAGTGGAGGGCCTGGGGCGAAAACGGCTTGCGTTGCTTTCCTGAGCCGAGGCGCGTTGGGGCTGTTGTTGGATGCCCGAGGAGACTTTCCCTTTGAACAAGGAAGCTGCCAAAAGCTCGTTTAGGGCCGTCGGTGCAACGGGGCCTCGGCGCTGTGCGGCAGAGCTGGCTCAGGGTGCATGGCTGCGGCCTGGGCGCAGAAGGCCTTCGCGCGCCCAATCCTGCTTCCCCACCAAGGAGAACCCGTCGGGAGTGGGTTTCGGGCACCGGAGACCCCCAGCACAGCAGCAGGGCCTAGGGAGCCAGGGGCAGCCCCGCACCGCTTTGCCCTCTGGAGAGCGGAGGGCCGGGGGCGAAAACGGCTTGCGTTGCTTTCCTGAGCCAAGGCGCGTTGGGGCTGTTGTTGGCTGCCCGAGGAGACTTTCCCTTTGCACAATGCAGCCTCCAGAAGCTCGTTTTGGGCCGTCGGTGCCACGAGGCCTCGGCACAGAGCGGCCGAGCTGGCTCAGGGGGCATGGCTGCGGCCTGGGCGCAGAAGGCCTTAGCGCGCCCAATCCTGCTTCCCCGCCAAGGAGAACACGTGGCGAGTGGGTTTCGGGAATCGGAGACCCCCAGCAAATACACAGGGCCCAGGGAGCCAGGGGCAGCTCCGCCCCTCTTTGCCCTTTGGAGAGCGGAGGGCCGGGGGCGAAAACGGCTTGCGTTGCTTTCCTGAGCCGAGGCGCGTTGGGGCTGTTGTTGGCTGCCCGAGGAGACTTTCCCTTTGCAGAATGCAGCTGCCAGAAGCTCGTTTTGCGCCGTCGGTGCCACGGGGCCTTGGCACTGAGCGGCCGAACTGGCTCAGGGGGCATGGCTGCGGCCTGGGGGCAGAAGGCCTTCGCGCGCCCAATCCTGCTTCCCCGCCAAGGAGAACCCGTGGGGAGTGGGTTTCGGGCACCGGAGACCCCCAGCAAGGACACTGGGCCCAGGGAGCCAGTGGCAGCCCCGCCCCGCTTTGCCCTCTGGAGAGCGGAGGGCCGGGGGCAAAAACGGCTTGCGTTGCTTTCCTGAGCCGAGGCGCGTTGGGGCTGTTGTTGGCTGCCCGAGGAGACTTTCCCTTTGCACAATGCAGCTGCCAGAAGCTCGTTTTGGGCCGTCGGTGCGACGGGGCCTCGGCGCAGAGCGGTTAAGCTGGCTCAGGCGGCATGGCTGCGGCCTGGGCGCAGAAGGCCTTCGCGCGCCCAATCCTGCTTCCCCGCCAAGAAGAACCCGTGGGGAGTGGGTTTCGGGCACCGGAGACCCCCTGCAAAGACACAGGGCCCAGGGAGCCAGGGGCAGCTCCGCCCCTCTTTGCCCTTTGGAGAGCGGAGGGCCGGGGGCGAAAACGGCTTGCGTTGCTTTCCTGAGCCGAGGCGCGTTGGGGCTGTTGTTGGCTGCCCGAGGAGACTTTCCCTTTGCACAATGCAGCTGCCAGAAGCTCGTTTTGGGCCGTCGGTGCCACGAGGCCGCGGCACAGAGCGGCCGTGCTGGCTCAGGGGGCATGGCTGCGGCCTGGGCGCAGAAGGCCTTAGCGTGCCCAATCCTGCTTCCCCGCCAAGGAGAACACGTGGCGAGTGGGTTTCGGGCACCGGAGACCCCCAGCAAAGACACAGGGCCCAGGGAGCCAGGGGCAGCTCCGCCCCTCTTTGCCCTTTGGAGAGCGGAGGGCCGGGGGCGAAAACGGCTTGCGTTGCTTTCCTGAGCCGAGGCGCGTGGGGGCTGTTGTTGGCTGCCCGAGGAGACTTTCCCTTTGCACAATGCAGCTGCCAGAAGCTCGTTTTGGGCCGTCGGTGCCACGGGGCCTTGGCACTGAGCGGCCGAACTGGCTCAGAGGGCATGGCTGCGGCCTGGGGGCATAAGGCCTTCGCGCGCCCAATCCTGCTTCCCCGCCAAGGAGAACCCGTGGGGAGTGGGTTTCGGGCACCGGAGACCCCCAGCAAGGACACAGGGCCCAGGGAGCCAGGGGCAGCCCCGCCCCGCTTTGCCCTCTGGAGGGCGGAGGGCCGGGGGCAAAAAGGGCTTGCGTTGCTTTCATGAGCCGAGGCGCGTTGGGGCTGTTGTTGGCTGCCCGAGGAGACTTTCCCTTTGCACAATGCAGCTGCCAGAAGCTCGTTTTGGGCCGTCGGTGCGACGGGCCCTCGGCGATGGGCGGCCGAGGTGGCTCAGGGGGCATGGTTGGGGCGTGGGCGCAGAAGGACTTCGCGCACCCAATCCTGGTTCCCCGCCAAGGAGAACCCGTTGGGAGGGGGTTTCGGGCACCGGAGACCCCTAGCACAGCAGCAGGGCCTAGGGAGCCAGGGGCAGCCCTGCACCACTTGGCCCTCTGGAGAGCGGAGGGCCGGGGGCAAAAACGGCTTGCGTTGCTTTCCTGAGCCGAGGCGCGTTGGGGCTGTTGTTGGCTGCCCGAGGAGACTTTCCCTTTGCACAATGCAGCTGCCAGAAGCTCGTTTTGGGCCGTCGGTGCGACGGGGCCTCGGCGCAGAGCGGCTGAGCTGGCTCAGGCGGCATGGCTGCGGCCTGGGCGCAGAAGGCCTTCGCGCGCCCAATCCTGCTTCCCCGCCAAGAAGAACCCGTGGGGAGTGGGTTTCGGGCACCGGAGACCCCCTGCAAAGACACAGGGCCCAGGGAGCCAGGGGCAGCTCCGCCCCTCTTTGCCCTTTGGAGAGCGGAGGGCCGGGGGCGAAAACGGCTTGCGTTGCTTTCCTGAGCCGAGGCGCGTTGGGGCTGTTGTTGGCTGCCCGAGGAGACTTTCCCTTTGCACAATGCAGCTGCCAGAAGCTCGTTTTGGGCCGTCGGTGCCACGAGGCCGCGGCACAGAGCGGCCGTGCAGGCTCAGGGGGCATGGCTGCGGCCTGGGCGCAGAAGGCCTTAGCGCGCCCAATCCTGCTTCCCCGCCAAGGAGAACACGTGGCGAGTGGGTTTCGGGCACCGGAGACCCCCAGCAAAGACACAGGGCCCAGGGAGCCAGGGGCAGCTCTGCCCCTCTTTGCCCTTTGGAGAGCGGAGGGCCGGGGGCGAAAACGGCTTGCGTTGCTTTCCTGAGCCGAGGCGCGTGGGGGCTGTTGTTGGCTGCCCGAGGAGACTTTCCCTTTGCACAATGCAGCTGCCAGAAGCTCGTTTTGGGCCGTCGGTGCCACGGGGCCTTGGCACTGAGCGGCCGAACTGGCTCAGAGGGCATGGCTGCGGCCTGGGGGCATAAGGCCTTCGCGCGCCCAATCCTGCTTCCCCGCCAAGGAGAACCCGTGGGGAGTGGGTTTCGGGCACCGGAGACCCCCAGCAAGGACACAGGGCCCAGGGAGCCAGGGGCAGCCCCGCCCTGCTTTGCCCTCTGGAGAGCGAAGGGCCGGGGGCGTAAACGGCTTGCGTTGCTTTCATGAGCCTAGGCGCGTTGGACTGTTGTTGGCTGCCCGAGGAGACTTTCCCTTTGCACAATGCAGCTGCCATAAGCTCGTTTTGGGCCGTCGGTTCGACGGGGCCTCGGCGATGAGCGGCCGAGGTGGCTCAGGGGGCATGGTTGGGGCGTGGACCCAGAAGGTCTTCGAGCGCCCAATCCTGCTTCCCCGCCAAAGAGAACACGTGGGGAGTGGGTTTCGGGCACCGGAGACCCCCAGCACAGCAGCAGGGCCTAGGGAGCCAGGGGCAGCCCTGCACCGCTTGGCCCTCTGGAGAGCGGAGGGCCGGGGGCAAAAACGGCTTGCGTTGCTTTCCTGAGCCGAGGCGCGTTGGGGCTGTTGTTGGCTGCCCGAGGAGACTTTCCCTTTGCACAATGCAGCTGCCAGAAGCTCGTTTTGGGCCGTCGGTGCGACAGGGCCTCGGCGCTGAGCGGCCGAGCTGGCTCAGGCGGCATGGCTGCGGCCTGGGCGCAGAAGGACTTCTCACGCCCAATCCTGCTTCCCCGCCAAGGAGATCCCGTGGGGAGTTGGTTTCGGGCACCGGAGACCCCCAGCACAGCAGCAGGGCCTAGGGAGCCAGGGGCAGCCCTGCACCGCTTGGCCCTCTGGAGAGCGGAGGGCCGGGGGCGAAAACGGCTTGCGTTGCTTTCCTGAGCCGAGGCGCGTTAGGGCTGTTGTTGGCTGCCCGAGGAGACTTTCCCTTTGCACAATGCAGCTGCCAGAAGCTCGTTTTGGGGCGTCGGTGCCACGGGGCCTCGGCACTGAGGCGGCCGAGCTGGCTCAGGGTGCATGGCTGCGGCCTGGGCGCAGAAGGCCTTCGCGCCCCCAATCCTGCTTCCCCGCCAAGGAGATCCCGTGGGGAGTTGGTTTCGGGCACCGGAGACCCCCAGCACAGCAGCAGGGCCTAGGGAGCCAGGGGCAGCCCTGCACCGCTTGGCCCTCTGGAGAGCGGAGGGCCGGGGGCGAAAACGGCTTGCGTTGCTTTCCTGAGCCGAGGCGCGTTGGGGCTGTTGTTGGCTGCCCGAGGAGACTTTCCCTTTGCACAATGCAGCTACCAGAAGCTCCTTTTGGGCCGTAGGTGCGACGGGGCCTCGGCGCTGAGGGGGCCGAGCTGGCTCAGGGTGCATGGCTGCGGCCTGGGCGCAGAAGGCCTTCGCGCGCCCAATCCTGCTTCCACGACAAGACGAACCCGTGGGGAGTGGGTTTCGGGCACCGGAGACCCCCAGCAAAGACACAGGGACCAGGGAGCCATGGGCAGCCCCGCCCCGCTTTGCCCTCTGGAGGGCGGAGGGCCGGGGGCGAAAAGGGCTTGCGTTGCTTTCATGAGCCGAGGCGCGTTGGGGCTGTTGTTGGCTGCCCGAGGAGACTTTCCCTTTGCACAATGCAGCTGCCAGAAGCTTGTTTTGGGCCGTCGGTGCGACGGGGCCTCGGCGCTGAGCGGCCGAGCTGGCTCAGGGTGCATGGCTGCGGCCTGGGCGCAGAAGGTCTTCGCGCGCCAAATCCTGCTTCCCCGCCAAGGAGAAGCCGTGGGGAGTGGGTTTCGGGCACCGGAGTCCCCCAGCAAGGACACAGGGCCCAGGGAGCCAGGGGCAGCCCCGCCCCGCTTTGCCCTCTGGAGAGCGGAGGGCCGGGGGCGAAAACGGCTTGCGTTGCTTTCCTGAGCCGAGGCGCGTTGGGGCTGTTGTTGGCTGCCCGAGGAGACTTTCCCTTTGCACAATGCAGCCGCCAGAAGCTCGTTTTGGGCCGTCGGTGCCACGGGGCCTTGGCACTGAGCGGCCGAACTGGCTCAGGGGGCATGGCTGCGGCCTGGGGGCAGAAGGCCTTCGCGCGCCCAATCCTGCTTCCCCGCCAAGGAGAACCCGTGGGGAGTGGGTTTCGGGCACCGGAGACCCCCAGCACAGCAGCAGGGCCCAGGGAGCCAGGGGCAGCCCCGCCCCGCTTTGCCCTCTGGAGAGCGGAGGGCGGGGGGCGAAAACGGCTTGCGTTGCTTTCCTGAGCCGAGGCGCGTTGGGGCTGTTGTTGGCTGCCCGAGGAGACTTTCCCTTTGCACAATGCAGCCGCCAGAAGCTCGTTTTGGGCCGTCGGTGCGACGGGGTCTCGGCGATGATAGGCCGAGGTGGCTCAGGGGGCATGGTTGGGGCGTGGGCCCAGAAGGTCTTCGAGCGCCCAATCCTGCTTCCCCGCCAAGGAGAACCCGTGGGGAGTGGGTTTCGGGCACCGGAGACCCCCAGCAAAGCAGCAGGGCCCAGGGAGCCAGGGGCAGCCCCGCCCCGCTTTGCCCTCTGGAGAGCGGAGGGCCGGGGGCGAAAACGGCTTGCGTTGCTTTCCTGAGCCGAGGCGCGTTGGGGCTGTTGTTGGCTGCCCGAGGAGACTTTCCCTTTGCACAATGCAGCTGCCAGAAGTTCATTTTGGGCCGTCGGTGCGACGGGGCCTCGGCGATGAGCGGCCGAGCTGGCTCAGGGGGCATGGTTGGGGCGTGGGCCCAGAATTCCTTCGCGCGCCCAATCCTGCTTCCCCTCCAAGGAGAGCCCGTGGGGAGTGGGTTTCGGGAACGGAGACCCCCAGCAAAGCAGCAGGGCCCAGGGAGCCAGGGGCAGCCCCGCCCCGCTTTGCCCTCTGGAGAGCAGAGGGCGGGGGGCGAAAACGGCTTGCGTTGCTTTCCTGAGCCGAGGCGCGTTGGGGCTGTTGTTGGCTGCCCGAGGAGACTTTCCCTTTGCACAAGGCAGCTGCCAGAAGCTCGTTTTGGGCCGTCGGTGCCACGGGGCCTCAGCGCTGAGCGGCCGAGATGGCTCAGGGGGCATGGCTGCGGCCTGGGCGCAGAAGGCCTTCGCGCGCCCAATCCTGCTTCCCCGCCAAGGAGAACACGTGGCGAGTGGGTTTCGGGCACCGGAGACCCCCAGCAAAGACACAGGGCCCAGGGAGCCAGGGACAGCTCCGCCCCTCTTTGCCCTTTGGAGAGCGGAGGGCCGGGGGCGAAAACGGCTTGCGTTGCTTTCCTGAGCCGAGGCGCGTTGGGGCTGTTGTTGGCTGCCCGAGGAGACTTTCCCTTTGCACAATGCAGCTGCCAGAAGCTCGTTTTGGGCCGTCGGTGCCACGGGGCCTTGGCACTGAGCGGCCGAACTGGCTCAGGGGGCATGGCTGCGGCCTGGGGGCAGAAGGCCTTCGCGCGCCCAATCCTGCTTCCCCGCCAAGGAGAACCCGTGGGGAGTGGGTTTCGGGCACCGGAGACCCCCAGCAAGGACACTGGGCCCAGGGAGCCAGTGGCAGCCCCGCCCCGCTTTGCCCTCTGGAGAGCGGAGGGCCGGGGGCAAAAACGGCTTGCGTTGCTTTCCTGAGCCGAGGCGCGTTGGGGCTGTTGTTGGCTGCCCGAGGAGACTTTCCCTTTGCACAATGCAGCCGCCAGAAGCTCGTTTTGGGCCGTCGGTGCGACGGGGCCTCGGCGCTGAGCGGCCGAACTGCTCAGGGGGCACGGCTGGGGCGTGGGCGTAGAAGGACTTCGCGCGCCCAATCCTGCTTCCCCGCCAAGGAAACCCGTGGGGAGTGTGTTTCGGGCATCGGAGACCCCCAGCAAAGCAGCAGGGCCCAGGGAGCCAGGGGCAGCCCCGCCCCGCTTTGCCCTCTGGAGGGCGGAGGGCCGGGGGCAAAAAGGGCTTGCGTTGCTTTCATGAGCCGAGGCGCGTTGGGGCTGTTGTTGGCTGCCGGAGGAGACTTTCCCTTTGCAGAACGCAGCCGCCAGAAGCTCGTTTTGGGCCGTCGGTGCGACGGGCCCTCGGCGATGGGCGGCCGAGGTGGCTCAGGGGGCATGGTTGGGGCGTGGGCGCAGAAGGACTTCGCGCACCCAATCCTGCTTCCCCGCCAAGGAGAACCCGTGGGGAGGGGGTTTCGGGCACCGGAGACCCCTAGCACAGCAGCAGGGCCTAGGGAGCCAGGGGCAGCCCTGCACCGCTTGGCCCTCTGGAGAGCGGAGGGCCGGGGGCAAAAACGGCTTGCGTTGCTTTCCTGAGCCGAGGCGCGTTGGGGCTGTTGTTGGCTGCCCGAGGAGACTTTCCCTTTGCACAATGCAGCTGCCAGAAGCTCGTTTTGGGCCGTCGGTGCGACGGGGCCTCGGCGCAGAGCGGCTGAGCTGGCTCAGGCGGCATGGCTGCGGCCTGGGCGCAGAAGGCCTTCGCGCGCCCAATCCTGCTTCCCCGCCAAGAAGAACCCGTGGGGAGTGGGTTTCGGGCACCGGAGACCCCCTGCAAAGACACAGGGCCCAGGGAGCCAGGGGCAGCTCCGCCCCTCTTTGCCCTTTGGAGAGCGGAGGGCCGGGGGCGAAAACGGCTTGCGTTGCTTTCCTGAGCCGAGGCGCGTTGGGGCTGTTGTTGGCTGCCCGAGGAGACTTTCCCTTTGCACAATGCAGCTGCCAGAAGCTCGTTTTGGGCCGTCGGTGCCACGAGGCCGCGGCACAGAGCGGCCGTGCTGGCTCAGGGGGCATGGCTGCGGCCTGGGCGCAGAAGGCCTTAGCGCGCCCAATCCTGCTTCCCCGCCAAGGAGAACACGTGGCGAGTGGGTTTCGGGCACCGGAGACCCCCAGCAAAGACACAGGGCCCAGGGAGCCAGGGGCAGCTCCGCCCCTCTTTGCCCTTTGGAGAGCGGAGTGCCGGGGGCGAAAACGGCTTGCGTTGCTTTCCTGAGCCGAGGCGCGTGGGGGCTGTTGTTGGCTGCCCGAGGAGACTTTCCCTTTGCACAATGCAGCTGCCAGAAGCTCGTTTTGGGCCGTCGGTGCCATGGGGCCTTGGCACTGAGCGGCCGAACTGGCTCAGAGGGCATGGCTGCGGCCTGGGGGCATAAGGCCTTCGCGCGCCCAATCCTGCTTCCCCGCCAAGGAGAACCCGTGGGGAGTGGGTTTCGGGCACCGGAGACCCCCAGCAAGGACACAGGGCCCAGGGAGCCAGGGGCAGACCCGCCCCGCTTTGCCCTCTGGAGAGCGAAGGGCCGGGGGCGTAAACGGCTTGCGTTGCTTTCATGAGCCTAGGCGCGTTGGACTGTTGTTGGCTGCCCGAGGAGACTTTCCCTTTGCACAATGCAGCTGCCATAAGCTCGTTTTGGGCCGTCGGTTCGACGGGGCCTCGGTGATGAGCGGCCGAGGTGGCTCAGGGTGCATGGTTGGGGCGTGGACCCAGAAGGTCTTCGAGCGCCCAATCCTGCTTCCCCGCCAAGGAGAACCCGTGGGGAGTGGGTTTCGGGCACCGGAGACCCCCAGCAAAGCGGCAGGGCCCAGGGAGCCAGGGGCAGCCCCGCACCGCTTTGCCCTCTGGAGAGCGGAGGGCCGGGGGCGAAAACGGCTTGCGTTGCTTTCCTGAGCCAAGGCGCGTTGGGGCTGTTGTTGGCTGCCCGAGGAGACTTTCCCTTTGCACAATGCAGCTGCCAGAAGCTCGTTTTGGGCCGTCGGTGCCACGGGGCCTCGGCACAGAGCGGCCGTGGTGGCTCAGGGGGAATGGCTGCGGCCTGGGCGCAGAAGGCCTTCGCGCGCCCAATCCTGCTTCCCCGCCAAGGAGAACCCGTCGGGAGTGGGTTTCGGGCACCGGAGACCCCCAGCACAGCAGCAGGGCCTAGGGATCCAGGGGCAGCCCTGCCCCGCTTGGCCCTCTGGAGAGCGGAGAGCCAGGTTCGAAAACGGCTTGCGTTGCATTCCTGAGGCGAGGCGCGTTGGGGCTGTTGTTGGCTGCCCGAGGAGACTTTCCCTTTGCACAATGCAGCTGCCAGAAGCTTGTTTTGGGCCGTCGGTGTGACGGGGCCTCGGCGCTGAGCGGCCGAGCTGGCTCAGGGTGCATGGCTGCGGCCTGGGCGCAGAAGGCCTTCGCGCCCCCAATCCTGCTTCCCCGCCAAGGAGATCCCGTGGGGAGTTGGTTTCGGGCACCGGAGACCCCCAGCACAGCAGCAGGGCCTAGGGAGCCAGGGGCAGCCCTGCACCGCTTGGCCCTCTGGAGAGCGGAGGGCCGGGGGCAAAAACGGCTTGCGTTGCTTTCCTGAGCCGAGGCGCGTTGGGGCTGTTGTTGGCTGCCCGAGGAGACTTTCCCTTTGCACAATGCAGCTGCCAGAAGCTCGTTTTGGGCCGTCGATGCGACAGGGCCTCGGCGCTGAGCGGCCGAGCTGGCTCAGGCGGCATGGCTGCGGCCTGGGCGCAGAAGGACTTCTCACGCCCAATCCTGCTTCCCCGCCAAGGAGATCCCGTGGGGAGTTGGTTTCGGGCATCGGAGACCCCCAGCACAGCAGCAGGGCCTAGGGAACCAGGGGCAGCCCTGCACCGCTTGGCCCTCTGGAGAGCGGAGGGCCGGGTGCAAAAAAGGCTTGCGTTGCTTTCCTGAGCCGAGGCGCGTTGGGGCTGTTGTTGCCTGCCCGAGGAGACTTTCCCTTTGCACAATGCAGCTGCCAGAAGCTCGTTTTGGGCCGTCGGTGGGACGGGGCCTCGGCGCTGAGCGGCCGAGCTGGCTCAGGGGGCCTGGCTGCGGCCTGGGCGCAGAAGGCCTTCGCGCGCCCAATTGTTTCCCCGCCAAGAAGAACCCGTGGGGAGTGGGTTTCGGGCACCAGAGACCCCCAGCAAAGACACAGGGCCCAGGGAGCCAGGGGCAGCCCCGCCCCTCTTTGCCCTTTGGAGAGCGGAGGGCCGGGGGCGAAAACAGCTTGCGTTGCTTTCCTGAGCCGAGGCGCGTTGGGGCTGTTGTTGGCTGCCCGAGGAGTCTTTCCCTTTGCACAATGCAGCTGCCAGAAGCTCGTTTTGGGCCGTCGGTGCCACGGGGCCTTGGCACTGAGCGGCCGAACTGGCTCAGGGGGCATGGCTGCGTCCTGGGCGCAGAAGGCCTTCGCGCGCCCAATCCTGCATCCCTGACAAGAAGAACACGTGGGGAGTGGGTTTCGGGCACCGGAGACCCCCAGCAAAGACACAGGGCCCAGGGAGCCAGGGGCAGCCCCGCCCGGCTTTGCCCTCTGGAGAGCGGAGGGCCGGGGGCGAAAAAGGCTTGCGTTGCTTTCCTGAGCCGAGGCGCATTGGGGCTGTTGTTGGCTGCCCGAGGAGTCTTTCCCTTTGCACAATGCAGCCGCCAGAAGCTCCTTTTGGGCCGTCGGTGCGACGGGGACTCGGCGATGATAGGCCGAGGTGGCTCAGGGGGCATGGTTGGGGCCTGGACCCAGAAGGTCTTCGAGCGCCCAATCCTGCTTCCCCGCCAAGGAGAACCCGTGGGGAGTGGGTTTCGGGCACCGGAGACCCCCAGCAAAGCAGCAGGGCCCAGGGAGCCAGGGGCAGCCCCGCCCCGCTTTGCCCTCTTGAGAGCGGAGGGCCGGGGGCGAAAACGGCTTGCGTTGCTTTCTTGAGCCGAGGCGCGTTGGGGCTGTTGTTGGCTGCCAGAGGAGACTTTCCCTTTGCACAATGCAGCTGCCAGAAGCTCGTTTTGGGCCGTCGGTGCGACAGGGCCTCGGCGCTGAACGGCCGAGCTGGCTCAGGCGGCATGGCTGCGGCCTGGGCGCAGAAGGCCTTCGCGCGCCCAATCCTGCTTCCCCGCCAAGGAGAACCCGTCGGGAGTGGGTTTCGGGCACCAGAGACCCCCAGCACAGCAGCAGGGCCTAGGGAGCCAGGGGCAGCCCTGCACCGCTTTGCCCTCTGGAGAGCGGAGGGCCAGGTTTGAAAACGGATTGCGTTGCATTCCTGAGCCAAGGCGCGTTGGGGCTGTTGTTGGCTGCCCGAGGAGACTTTCCCTTTGCACAATGCAGCTGCCAGAAGCTTGTTTTGGGCCGTCGGTGCGACGGGGCCTCGGCGCTGAGCGGCCAAGCTGGCTCAGGGGGCATGGCTGCGGCCTGGGCGCAGAAGGCCTTCGCGCCCCCAATCCTGCTTCCCCGCCAAGGAGAACCCGTCGGGAGTGGGTTTCGGGCACCGGAGACCCCCAGCACAGCAGCAGGGCCTAGGGAGCCAGGGGCAGCCCTGCACCGCTTTGCCCTCTGGAGAGCGGAGGGCCGGGGGCGAAAACGGCTTGCGTTGCTTTCCTGAGCCGAGGCGCGTTGGGGCTGTTGTTGCCTGCCCGAGGAGACTTTCCCTTTGCACAATGCAGCTGCCAGAAGCTCGTTTTGGGCCGTCGGTGCCACGGGGCCTCGGCACTGAGCGGCCGAACTGGCTCAGGGGGCATGGCTGCGGCCTGGGCGCAGAAGGCCTTCGCGTGCCCAATCCTGCATCCCCGCCAAGGAGAATCCGTGGGGAGTGGGTTTCGGGCACCGGAGAACCCCAGCAAAGACACAGGGCCCAGGGAGCAGGGGAAGCCCTGCCCCGCTTTGCCCTCTGGAGAGCGGAGGGCCAGGTTTGAAAACGGCTTGCGTTGCATTCCTGAGGCGAGGCGCGTTGGGGCTGTTGTTGGCTGCCCGAGGAGACTTTCCCTTTGCACAATGCAGCTGCCAGAAGCTTGTTTTGGGCCGTCGGTGTGACGGGGCCTCGGCGCTGAGCGGCCAGGCTGGCTCAGGGTGCATGGCTGCGGCCTGGGCGCAGAAGGACTTCGCGCCCCCAATCCTGCTTCCCCGCCAAGGAGATCCCGTGGGGAGTTGGTTTCGGGCACCGGAGACCCCCAGCACAGCAGCAGGGCCTAGGGAGCCAGGGGCAGCCCTGCACCGCTTGGCCCTCTGGAGAGCAGAGGGCCGGGGGCAAAAACGGCTTGCGTTGCTTTCCTGAGCCGAGGCGCGTTGGGGCTGTTGTTGGCTGCCCGAGGAGACTTTCCCTTTGCACAATGCAGCTGCCAGAAGCTCGTTTTGGGCCGTCGATGCGACAGGGCCTCGGCGCTGAGCGGCCGAGCTGGCTCAGGCGGCATGGCTGCGGCCTGGGCGCAGAAGGACTTCTCACGCCCAATCCTGCTTCCCCGCCAAGGAGATCCCGTGGGGAGTTGGTTTCGGGCACCGGAGACCCCCAGCACAGCAGCAGGGCCTAGGGAGCCAGGGGCAGCCCTGCACCGCTTGGCCCTCTGGAGAGCGGAGGGCCGGGTGCAAAAAAGGCTTGCGTTGCTTTCCTGAGCCGAGGCGCGTTGGGGCTGTTGTTGCCTGCCCGAGGAGACTTTCCCTTTGCACAATGCAGCTGCCAGAAGCTCGTTTTGGGCCGTCGGTGGGACGGGGCCTCGGCGCTGAGCGGCCGAGCTGGCTCAGGGGGCCTGGCTGCGGCCTGGGCGCAGAAGGCCTTCGCGCGCCCAATTGTTTCCCCGCCAAGAAGAACCCGTGGGGAGTGGGTTTCGGGCACCAGAGACCCCCAGCAAAGACACAGGGCCCAGGGAGCCAGGGGCAGCCCCGCCCCTCTTTGCCCTTTGGAGAGCGGAGGGCCGGGGGCGAAAACAGCTTGCGTTGCTTTCCTGAGCCGAGGCGCGTTGGGGCTGTTGTTGGCTGCCCGAGGAGTCTTTCCCTTTGCACAATGCAGCTGCCAGAAGCTCGTTTTGGGCCGTCGGTGCCACGGGGCCTTGGCACTGAGCGGCCGAACTGGCTCAGGGGGCATGGCTGCGTCCTGGGCGCAGAAGGCCTTCGCGCGCCCAATCCTGCATCCCTGACAAGAAGAACACGTGGGGAGTGGGTTTCGGGCACCGGAGACCCCCAGCACAGCAGCAGGGCCCAGGGAGCCAGGGGCAGCCCCGCCCGGCTTTGCCCTCTGGAGAGCGGAGGGCCGGGGGCGAAAAAGGCTTGCGTTGCTTTCCTGAGCCGAGGCGCGTTGGGGCTGTTGTTGGCTGCCCGAGGAGTCTTTCCCTTTGCACAATGCAGCCGCCAGAAGCTCCTTTTGGGCCGTCGGTGCGACGGGGACTCGGCGATGATAGGCCGAGGTGGCTCAGGGGGCATGGTTGGGGCCTGGACCCAGAAGGTCTTCGAGCGCCCAATCCTGCTTCCCCGCCAAGCAGAACCCGTGGGGAGTGGGTTTCGGGCACCGGAGACCCCCAGCAAAGCAGCAGGGCCCAGGGAGCCAGGGGCAGCCCCGCCCCGCTTTGCCCTCTGGAGAGCGGAGGGCCGGGGGCGAAAACGGCTTGCGTTGCTTTCCTGAGCCGAGGCTCGTTGGGGCTGTTGTTGGCTGCCAGAGGAGACTTTCCCTTTGCACAATGCAGCTGCCAGAAGCTCGTTTTGGGCCGTCGGTGCGACAGGGCCTCGGCGCTGAACGGCCGAGCTGGCTCAGGCGGCATGGCTGCGGCCTGGGCGCAGAAGGCCTTCGCGCGCCCAATCCTGCTTCCCCGCCAAGGAGAACCCGTCGGGAGTGGGTTTCGGGCACCGGAGACCCCCAGCACAGCAGCAGGGCCTAGGGAGCCAGGGGCAGCCCTGCACCGCTTTGCCCTCTGGAGAGCGGAGGGCCAGGTTTGAAAACGGATTGCGTTGCATTCCTGAGCCGAGGCGCGTTGGGGCTGTTGTTGGCTGCCCGAGGAGACTTTCCCTTTGCACAATGCAGCTGCCAGAAGCTTGTTTTGGGCCGTCGGTGCGACGGGGCCTCGGCGCTGAGCGGCCAAGCTGGCTCAGGGGGCATGGCTGCGGCCTGGGCGCAGAAGGCCTTCGCGCCCCCAATCCTGCTTCCCCGCCAAGGAGAAACCGTCGGGAGTGGGTTTCGGGCACCGGAGACCCCCAGCACAGCAGCAGGGCCTAGGGAGCCAGGGGCAGCCCTGCACCGCTTTGCCCTCTGGAGAGCGGAGGGCCGGGGGCGAAAACGGCTTGCGTTGCTTTCCTGAGCCGAGGCGCGTTGGGGCTGTTGTTGCCTGCCCGAGGAGACTTTCCCTTTGCACAATGCAGCTGCCAGAAGCTCGTTTTGGGCCGTCGGTGCCACGGGGCCTCGGCACTGAGCGGCCGAACTGGCTCAGGGGGCATGGCTGCGGCCTGGGCGCAGAAGGCCTTCGCGTGCCCAATCCTGCATCCCCGCCAAGGAGAATCCGTGGGGAGTGGGTTTCGGGCACCGGAGAACCCCAGCAAAGACACAGGGCCCAGGGAGCAGGGGAAGCCCTGCCCCGCTTTGCTCTCTGGAGAGCGGAGGGCCAGGTTTGAAAACGGATTGCGTTGCATTCCTGAGCCGAGGCGCGTTGGGGCTGTTGTTGGCTGCCCGAGGAGACTTTCCCTTTGCACAATGCAGCTGCCAGAAGCTCGTTTTGGGCCGTCGGTGCGACGGGGCCTCGGCGCTGAGCGGCCAGGCTGGCTCAGGGTGCATGGCTGCGGCCTGGGCGCAGAAGGCCTTCGCGCCCCCAATCCTGCTTCCCCGCCAAGGAGAACCCGTCGGGAGTGGGTTTCGGGCACCGGAGACCCCCAGCACAGCAGCAGGGCCTAGGGAGCCAGGGGCAGCCCTGCACCGCTTTGCCCTCTGGAGAGCGGAGGGCCGGGGGCGAAAACGGCTTGCGTTGCTTTCCTGAGCCGAGGCGCGTTGGGGCTGTTGTTGCCTGCCCGAGGAGACTTTCCCTTTGCACAATGCAGCTGCCAGAAGCTCGTTTTGGGCCGTCGGTGCCACGGGGCCTCGGCACTGAGCGGCCGAACTGGCTCAGGGGGCATGGCTGCGGCCTGGGCGCAGAAGGCCTTCGCGTGCCCAATCCTGCATCCCCGCCAAGGAGAATCCGTGGGGAGTGGGTTTCGGGCACCGGAGAACCCCAGCAAAGACACAGGGCCCAGGGAGCAGGGGAAGCCCTGCCCCGCTTTGCCCTCTGGAGAGCGGAGGGCCAGGTTTGAAAACGGATTGCGTTGCATTCCTGAGCCGAGGCGCGTTGGGGCTGTTGTTGGCTGCCCGAGGAGACTTTCCCTTTGCACAATGCAGCTGCCAGAAGCTTGTTTTGGGCCGTCGGTGCGACGGGGCCTCGGCGCTGAGCGGCCAAGCTGGCTCAGGGTGCATGGCTGCGGCCTGGGCGCAGAAGGCCTTCGCGCCCCCAATCCTGCTTCCCCGCCAAGGAGATCCCGTGGGGAGTGGGTTTCGGGCACCGGAGACCCCCAGCACAGCAGCAGGGCCTAGGGAGCCAGGGGCAGCCCTGCACCGCTTGGCCCTCTGGAGAGCGGAGGGCGGGGGGCGAAAACGGCTTGCGTTGCTTTCCTGAGCCGAGGCGCGTTGGGGCTGTTGTTGGCTGCCCGAGGAGACTTTCCCTTTGCACAATGCAGCTGCCAGAAGCTCGTTTTGGGCCGTCGGTGCCACGGGGCCTTGGCACTGAGCGGCCGAACTGGCTCAGGGGGCATGGCTGCGTCCTGGGCGCAGAATGCCTTCGCGCGCCCAATCCTGCATCACCGCCAAGGAGAACCCGTGGGGAGTGGGTTTCGGGCACCGGAGACCCCCAGCAAGGACACAGGGCCCAGGGAGCCAGGGGCGGCCCCGCCCCGCTTTGCCCTCTGGAGAGCAAAGGGCCGGGGGCGTAAACGGCTTGCGTTGCTTTCCTGAGCCGAGGCGCGTTGGGGCTGTTGTTGGCTGCCCGAGGAGACTTTCCCTTTGCACAATGCAGCCGCCAGAAGCTCCTTTTGGGCCGTCGGTGCGACGGGGACTCGGCGATGATAGGCCGAGGTGGCTCAGGGGGCATGGTTGGGGCGTGAGCCCAGAAGGTCTTCGAGCGCCCAATCCTGCTTCCCCGCCAAGGAGAACCCGTGGGGAGTGGGTTTCGGGCACCGGAGACCCCCAGCAAAGCAGCAGGGCCCAGGGAGCCAGGGGCAGCCGTGCCCCGCTTTGCCCTCTGGTGAGCGGAGGGCCGGGGGCGAAAACGGCTTGCGTTGCTTTCCTGAGCCGAGGCGCGTTGGGGCTGTTGTTGGCTTCCCGAGGAGACTTTCCCTTTGCACAATGCAGCTGCCAGAAGCTCGTTTTGGGCCGTCGGTGCGACGGGGCCTCGGCAATGACCGGCCGAGCTGGCTCAGGGGGCATGGCTGCGGCCTGGGCGCAGAAGGCCTTCGAGCGCCCAATCCTGCTTCCCCGCCAAGGAGATCCCGTGGGGAGTGGGTTTCGGGCACCGGAGACACCCAGCAAAGACACAGGGCCCAGGGAGCCAGGGGCAGCCCCGCCCCGCTTTGCCCTCTGGAGAGCAGAGGGCCGGGGGCGAAAACGACTTGCTTTGCTTTCCTGAGCCGAGGCGCGTTGGGGCTATTGTTGGCTGCCCGAGGAGACTTTCCCTTTGCACAATGCAGCCGCCAGAAGCTCGTTTTGGGCCGTCGGTGCGAGGGGGCCTCAGCGCTGAGGGGTAGAGCTGGCTCAGGGCGCATGGCTGCGGCCTGGGCGCAGAAGGCCTTCGCGCGCCCAATCCTGCTTCCCCGCCAAGGCGAACCCGTGGGGATTGGTTTCGGGAATCGGAGACCCCCAGCAAAGACACAGGGCCCAGGGAACAGGGGAAGCCCTGCCCCGCTTTGCCCTCTGGAGAGCGGAGGGCCAGGTTTGAAAACGGCTTGCGTTGCATTCCTGAGCCGAGGCGCGTTGGGGCTGTTGTTGGCTGCCCGAGGAGACTTTCCCTTTGCACAATGCAGCTGCCAGAAGCTCGATTTGGGCCGTCGGTGCGACGGGGCTTCGGCGCAGAGCGGCCGAGCTGGCTCAGGCGGCATGGCTGCAGCCTGGACGCAGAAGGACTTCGCGCCCCCAATCCTGCTTCCCCGACAAGAAGAACCCGTGGGGAGTGTGTTTCGGGCACCGGAGACCCCCAGCAAAGACAGAGGGCCCAGGGAGCCAGGGGCAGCTCCGCCCCTCTTTGCCCATTGGAGAGCGGAGGGCCAGGGGCGAAAACGGCTTGCATTGCTTTCCTGAGCCGAGGCGCGTTGGGGCTGTTGTTGGCTGCCCGAGGAGACTTTCCCTTTGCACAATGCAGCTGCCAGAAGCTCGTTTTGGGCCGTCGGTGCCACGGGGCCTTGGCACTGAGCGGCCGAACTGGCTCAGGGGGCATGGCTGCGTCCTGGGCGCAGAAGGCCTTCGCGCGCCCAATCCTGCATCCCTGACAAGAAGAACACGTGGGGAGTGGGTTTCGGGCACCGGAGACCCCCAGCACAGCAGCAGGGCCCAGGGAGCCAGGGGCAGCCCCGCCCGGCTTTGCCCTCTGGAGAGCGGTGGGCCGGGGGCGAAAAAGGCTTGCGTTGCTTTCCTGAGCCGAGGCGCGTTGGGGCTGTTGTTGGCTGCCCGAGGAGTCTTTCCCTTTGCACAATGCAGCCGCCAGAAGCTCCTTTTGGGCCGTCGGTGCGACGGGGACTCGGCGATGATAGGCCGAGGTGGCTCAGGGGGCATGGTTGGGGCCTGGACCCAGAAGGTCTTCGAGCGCCCAATCCTGCTTCCCCGCCAAGCAGAACCCGTGGGGAGTGGGTTTCGGGCACCGGAGACCCCCAGCAAAGCAGCAGGGCCCAGGGAGCCAGGGGCAGCCCCGCCCCGCTTTGCCCTCTGGAGAGCGGAGGGCCGGGGGCGAAAACGGCTTGCGTTGCTTTCCTGAGCCGAGGCGCGTTGGGGCTGTTGTTGGCTGCCAGAGGAGACTTTCCCTTTGCACAATGCAGCTGCCAGAAGCTCGTTTTGGGCCGTCGGTGCGACAGGGCCTCGGCGCTGAACGGCCGAGCTGGCTCAGGCGGCATGGCTGCGGCCTGGGCGCAGAAGGCCTTCGCGCGCCCAATCCTGCTTCCCCGCCAAGGAGAACCCGTCGGGAGTGGGTTTCGGGCACCAGAGACCCCCAGCACAGCAGCAGGGCCTAGGGAGCCAGGGGCAGCCCTGCACCGCTTTGCCCTCTGGAGAGCGGAGGGCCAGGTTTGAAAACGGATTGCGTTGCATTCCTGAGCCGAGGCGCGTTGGGGCTGTTGTTGGCTGCCCGAGGAGACTTTCCCTTTGCACAATGCAGCTGCCAGAAGCTTGTTTTGGGCCGTCGGTGCGACGGGGCCTCGGCGCTGAGCGGCCAAGCTGGCTCAGGGTGCATGGCTGCGGCCTGGGCGCAGAAGGCCTTCGCGCCCCCAATCCTGCTTCCCCGCCAAGGAGAAACCGTCGGGAGTGGGTTTCGGGCACCGGAGACCCCCAGCACAGCAGCAGGGCCTAGGGAGCCAGGGGCAGCCCTGCACCGCTTTGCCCTCTGGAGAGCGGAGGGCCGGGGGCGAAAACGGCTTGCGTTGCTTTCCTGAGCCGAGGCGCGTTGGGGCTGTTGTTGCCTGCCCGAGGAGACTTTCCCTTTGCACAATGCAGCTGCCAGAAGCTCGTTTTGGGCCGTCGGTGCCACGGGGCCTCGGCACTGAGCGGCCGAACTGGCTCAGGGGGCATGGCTGCGGCCTGGGCGCAGAAGGCCTTCGCGTGCCCAATCCTGCATCCCCGCCAAGGAGAATCCGTGGGGAGTGGGTTTCGGGCACCGGAGAACCCCAGCAAAGACACAGGGCCCAGGGAGCAGGGGAAGCCCTGCCCCGCTTTGCCCTCTGGAGAGCGGAGGTCCAGGTTTGAAAACGGATTGCGTTGCATTCCTGAGCCGAGGCGCGTTGGGGCTGTTGTTGGCTGCCCGAGGAGACTTTCCCTTTGCACAATGCAGCTGCCAGAAGCTTGTTTTGGGCCGTCGGTGCGACGGGGCCTCGGCGCTGAGCGGCCAGGCTGGCTCAGGGTGCATGGCTGCGGCCTGGGCGCAGAAGGCCTTCGCGCCCCCAATCCTGCTTCCCCGCCAAGGAGAACCCGTCGGGAGTGGGTTTCGGGCACCGGAGACCCCCAGCACAGCAGCAGGGCCTAGGGAGCCAGGGGCAGCCCTGCACCGCTTTGCCCTCTGGAGAGCGGAGGGCCGGGGGCGAAAACGGCTTGCGTTGCTTTCCTGAGCCGAGGCGCGTTGGGGCTGTTGTTGCCTGCCCGAGGAGACTTTCCCTTTGCACAATGCAGCTGCCAGAAGCTCGTTTTGGGCCGTCGGTGCCACGGGGCCTCGGCACTGAGCGGCCGAACTGGCTCAGGGGGCATGGCTGCGGCCTGGGCGCAGAAGGCCTTCGCGTGCCCAATCCTGCATCCCCGCCAAGGAGAATCCGTGGGGAGTGGGTTTCGGGCACCGGAGAACCCCAGCAAAGACACAGGGCCCAGGGAGCAGGGGAAGCCCTGCCCCGCTTTGCCCTCTGGAGAGCGGAGGGCCAGGTTTGAAAACGGATTGCGTTGCATTCCTGAGCCGAGGCGCGTTGGGGCTGTTGTTGGCTGCCCGAGGAGACTTTCCCTTTGCACAATGCAGCTGCCAGAAGCTTGTTTTGGGCCGTCGGTGCGACGGGGCCTCGGCGCAGAGCGGCCGAGCTGGCTCAGGCGGCATGGCTGCAGCCTGGGCGCAGAAGGACTTCGCGCCCCAATCCTGCTTCCCCGACAAGAAGAACCCGTGGGGAGTGGGTTTCGGGCACCGGAGACCCCCAGCAAAGACAGAGGGCCCAGGGAGCCAGGGGCAGCTCCGCCCCTCTTTTCCCATTGGAGAGCGGAGGGCCGGGGGCGAAAACGGCTTGCGTTGCTTTCCTGAGCCGAGGCGCGTTGGGGCTGTTGTTGGCTGCCCGAGGAGACTTTCCCTTTGCACAATGCAGCTGCCAGAAGCTCGTTTTGGTCCGTCGGTGCGACGGGGCCTCGGGGCAGAGCGGCCGAGCTGGCTCAGGCGGCATGGCTGCGGCCTGGGCGCAGAAGGCCTTCGCATGCCCAATTGCTTCCCCGCCAAGAAGAACCCGTGGGGAGTGGGTTTCGGGCACCAGAGTCCCCCAGCAAAGACACAGGGCCCAGGGAGCCAGGGGCAGCCCCGCCCCTCTTTGCCCTTTGGAGAGCGGAGGGCGGGGGGCGAAAACGGCTTGCGTTGCTTTCCTGAGCCGAGGCGCGTTGGGGCTGTTGTTGGCTGCCCGAGGAGACTTTCCCTTTGCACAATGCAGCTGCCAGAAGCTCGTTTTGGGCCGTCGGTGCCACGGGGCCTTGGCACTGAGCGGCCGAACTGGCTCAGGGGGCATGGCTGCGTCCTGGGCGCAGAATGCCTTCGCGCGCCCAATCCTGCATCACCGCCAAGGAGAACCCGTGGGGAGTGGGTTTCGGGCACCGGAGACCCCCAGCAAGGACACAGAGCCCAGGGAGCCAGGGGCGGCCCCGCCCCGCTTTGCCCTCTGGAGAGCAAAGGGCCGGGGGCGTAAACGGCTTGCGTTGCTTTCCTGAGCCGAGGCGCGTTGGGGCTGTTGTTGGCTGCCCGAGGAGACTTTCCCTTTGCACAATGCAGCCGCCAGAAGCTCCTTTTGGGCCGTCGGTGCGACGGGGACTCGGCGATGATAGGCCGAGGTGGCTCAGGGGGCATGGTTGGGGCGTGAGCCCAGAAGGTCTTCGAGCGCCCAATCCTGCTTCCCCGCCAAGGAGAACCCGTCGGGAGTGGGTTTCGGGCACCGGAGACCCCCAGCAAAGCAGCAGGGCCCAGGGAGCCAGGGGCATCCCCGCCCCGCTTTGCCCTCTGGTGAGCGGAGGGCCGGGGGCGAAAACGGCTTGCGTTGCTTTCCTGAGCCTAGGCGCGTTGGGGCTGTTGTTGGCTTCCCGAGGAGACTTTCCCTTTGCACAATGCAGCTGCCAGAAGCTCGTTTTGGGCCGTCGGTGCGACGGGGCCTCGGCAATGACCGGCCGAGCTAGCTCAGGGGGCATGGCTGCGGCCTGGGCGCAGAAGGCCTTCGAGCGCCCAATCCTGCTTCCCCGCCAAGGAGATCCCGTGGGGAGTGGGTTTCGGGCACCGGAGACACCCAGCAAAGACACAGGGCCCAGGGAGCCAGGGGCAGCCCCGCCCCGCTTTGCCCTCTGGAGAGCAGAGGGCCGGGGGCGAAAACGACTTGCTTTGCTTTCCTGAGCCGAGGCGCGTTGGGGCTATTGTTGGCTGCCCGAGGAGACTTTCCCTTTGCACAATGCAGCCGCCAGAAGCTCGTTTTGGGCCGTCGGTGCGAGGGGGCCTCAGCGCTGAGGGGTAGAGCTGGCTCAGGGCGCATGGCTGCGGCCTGGGCGCAGAAGGCCTTCGCGCGCCCAATCCTGCTTCCCCGCCAAGGCGAACCCGTGGGGATTGGTTTCGGGAATCGGAGACCCCCAGCAAAGACACAGGGCCCAGGGAACAGGGGAAGCCCTGCCCCGCTTTGCCCTCTGGAGAGCGGAGGGCCAGGTTTGAAAACGGCTTGCGTTGCATTCCTGAGCCGAGGCGCGTTGGGGCTGTTGTTGGCTGCCCGAGGAGACTTTCCCTTTGCACAATGCAGCTGCCAGAAGCTCGTTTTGGGCCGTCGGTGCGACGGGGCTTCGGCGCAGAGCGGCCGAGCTGGCTCAGGCGGCATGGCTGCAGCCTGGACGCAGAAGGACTTCGCGCCCCCAATCCTGCTTCCCCGACAAGAAGAACCCGTGGGGAGTGTGTTTCGGGCACCGGAGACCCCCAGCAAAGACAGAGGGCCCAGGGAGCCAGGGGCAGCTCCGCCCCTCTTTGCCCATTGGAGAGCGGAGGGCCAGGGGCGAAAACGGCTTGCATTGCTTTCCTGAGCCGAGGCGCGTTGGGGCTGTTGTTGGCTGCCCGAGGAGACTTTCCCTTTGCACAATGCAGCTGCCAGAAGCTCGTTTTGGGCCGTCGGTGCCACGGGGCCTTGGCACTGAGCGGCCGAACTGGCTCAGGGGGCATGGCTGCGTCCTGGGCGCAGAAGGCCTTCGCGCGCCCAATCCTGCATCCCTGACAAGAAGAACACGTGGGGAGTGGGTTTCGGGCACCGGAGACCCCCAGCACAGCAGCAGGGCCCAGGGAGCCAGGGGCAGCCCCGCCCGGCTTTGCCCTCTGGAGAGCGGTGGGCCGGGGGCGAAAAAGGCTTGCGTTGCTTTCCTGAGCCGAGGCGCGTTGGGGCTGTTGTTGGCTGCCCGAGGAGTCTTTCCCTTTGCACAATGCAGCCGCCAGAAGCTCCTTTTGGGCCGTCGGTGCGACGGGGACTCGGCGATGATAGGCCGAGGTGGCTCAGGGGGCATGGTTGGGGCCTGGACCCAGAAGGTCTTCGAGCGCCCAATCCTGCTTCCCCGCCAAGCAGAACCCGTGGGGAGTGGGTTTCGGGCACCGGAGACCCCCAGCAAAGCAGCAGGGCCCAGGGAGCCAGGGGCAGCCCCGCCCCGCTTTGCCCTCTGGAGAGCGGAGGGCCGGGGGCGAAAACGGCTTGCGTTGCTTTCCTGAGCCGATGCGCGTTGGGGCTGTTGTTGGCTGCCAGAGGAGACTTTCCCTTTGCACAATGCAGCTGCCAGAAGCTCGTTTTGGGCCGTCGGTGCGACAGGGCCTCGGCGCTGAACGGCCGAGCTGGCTCAGGCGGCATGGCTGCGGCCTGGGCGCAGAAGGCCTTCGCGCGCCCAATCCTGCTTCCCCGCCAAGGAGAACCCGTCGGGAGTGGGTTTCGGGCACCAGAGACCCCCAGCACAGCAGCAGGGCCTAGGGAGCCAGGGGCAGCCCTGCACCGCTTTGCCCTCTGGAGAGCGGAGGGCCAGGTTTGAAAACGGATTGCGTTGCATTCCTGAGCCGAGGCGCGTTGGGGCTGTTGTTGGCTGCCCGAGGAGACTTTCCCTTTGCACAATGCAGCTGCCAGAAGCTTGTTTTGGGCCGTCGGTGCGACGGGGCCTCGGCGCTGAGCGGCCAAGCTGGCTCAGGGTGCATGGCTGCGGCCTGGGCGCAGAAGGCCTTCGCGCCCCCAATCCTGCTTCCCCGCCAAGGAGAAACCGTCGGGAGTGGGTTTCGGGCACCGGAGACCCCCAGCACAGCAGCAGGGCCTAGGGAGCCAGGGGCAGCCCTGCACCGCTTTGCCCTCTGGAGAGCGGAGGGCCGGGGGCGAAAACGGCTTGCGTTGCTTTCCTGAGCCGAGGCGCGTTGGGGCTGTTGTTGCCTGCCCGAGGAGACTTTCCCTTTGCACAATGCAGCTGCCAGAAGCTCGTTTTGGGCCGTCGGTGCCACGGGGCCTCGGCACTGAGCGGCCGAACTGGCTCAGGGGGCATGGCTGCGGCCTGGGCGCAGAAGGCCTTCGCGTGCCCAATCCTGCATCCCCGCCAAGGAGAATCCGTGGGGAGTGGGTTTCGGGCACCGGAGAACCCCAGCAAAGACACAGGGCCCAGGGAGCAGGGGAAGCCCTGCCCCGCTTTGCCCTCTGGAGAGCGGAGGTCCAGGTTTGAAAACGGATTGCGTTGCATTCCTGAGCCGAGGCGCGTTGGGGCTGTTGTTGGCTGCCCGAGGAGACTTTCCCTTTGCACAATGCAGCTGCCAGAAGCTCGTTTTGGGCCGTCGGTGCGACGGGGCCTCGGCGCTGAGCGGCCAGGCTGGCTCAGGGTGCATGGCTGCGGCCTGGGCGCAGAAGGCCTTCGCGCCCCCAATCCTGCTTCCCCGCCAAGGAGAACCCGTCGGGAGTGGGTTTCGGGCACCGGAGACCCCCAGCACAGCAGCAGGGCCTAGGGAGCCAGGGGCAGCCCTGCACCGCTTTGCCCTCTGGAGAGCGGAGGGCCGGGGGCGAAAACGGCTTGCGTTGCTTTCCTGAGCCGAGGCGCGTTGGGGCTGTTGTTGCCTGCCCGAGGAGACTTTCCCTTTGCACAATGCAGCTGCCAGAAGCTCGTTTTGGGCCGTCGGTGCCACGGGGCCTCGGCACTGAGCGGCCGAACTGGCTCAGGGGGCATGGCTGCGGCCTGGGCGCAGAAGGCCTTCGCGTGCCCAATCCTGCATCCCCGCCAAGGAGAATCCGTGGGGAGTGGGTTTCGGGCACCGGAGAACCCCAGCAAAGACACAGGGCCCAGGGAGCAGGGGAAGCCCTGCCCCGCTTTGCCCTCTGGAGAGCGGAGGGCCAGGTTTGAAAACGGATTGCGTTGCATTCCTGAGCCGAGGCGCGTTGGGGCTGTTGTTGGCTGCCCGAGGAGACTTTCCCTTTGCACAATGCAGCTGCCAGAAGCTTGTTTTGGGCCGTCGGTGCGACGGGGCCTTGGCGCAGAGCGGCCGAGCTGGCTCAGGCGGCATGGCTGCAGCCTGGGCGCAGAAGGCCTTCGCGCCCCAATCCTGCTTCCCCGACAAGAAGAACCCGTGGGGAGTGGGTTTCGGGCACCGGAGACCCCCAGCAAAGACAGAGGGCCCAGGGAGCCAGGGGCAGCTCCGCCCCTCTTTTCCCATTGGAGAGCGGAGGGCCGGGGGCGAAAACGGCTTGCGTTGCTTTCCTGAGCCGAGGCGCGTTGGGGCTGTTGTTGGCTGCCCGAGGAGACTTTCCCTTTGCACAATGCAGCTGCCAGAAGCTCGTTTTGGTCCGTCGGTGCGACGGGGCCTCGGGGCAGAGCGGCCGAGCTGGCTCAGGCGGCATGGCTGCGGCCTGGGCGCAGAAGGCCTTCGCATGCCCAATTGCTTCCCCGCCAAGAAGAACCCGTGGGGAGTGGGTTTCGGGCACCAGAGACCCCCAGCAAAGACACAGGGCCCAGGGAGCCAGGGGCAGCCCCGCCCCTCTTTGCCCTTTGGAGAGCGGAGGGCGGGGGGCGAAAACGGCTTGCGTTGCTTTCCTGAGCCGAGGCGCGTTGGGGCTGTTGTTGGCTGCCCGAGGAGACTTTCCCTTTGCACAATGCAGCTGCCAGAAGCTCGTTTTGGGCCGTCGGTGCCACGGGGCCTTGGCACTGAGCGGCCGAACTGGCTCAGGGGGCATGGCTGCGTCCTGGGCGCAGAATGCCTTCGCGCGCCCAATCCTGCATCACCGCCAAGGAGAACCCGTGGGGAGTGGGTTTCGGGCACCGGAGACCCCCAGCAAGGACACAGAGCCCAGGGAGCCAGGGGCGGCCCCGCCCCGCTTTGCCCTCTGGAGAGCAAAGGGCCGGGGGCGAAAACGGCTTGCGTTGCTTTCCTGAGCCGAGGCGCGTTGGGGCTGTTGTTGGCTGCCCGAGGAGACTTTCCCTTTGCACAATGCAGCCGCCAGAAGCTCCTTTTGGGCCGTCGGTGCGACGGGGACTCGGCGATGATAGGCCGAGGTGGCTCAGGGGGCATGGTTGGGGCGTGAGCCCAGAAGGTCTTCGAGCGCCCAATCCTGCTTCCCCGCCAAGGAGAACCCGTCGGGAGTGGGTTTCGGGCACCGGAGACCCCCAGCAAAGCAGCAGGGCCCAGGGAGCCAGGGGCATCCCCGCCCCGCTTTGCCCTCTGGTGAGCGAAGGGCCGGGGGCGAAAACGGCTTGCGTTGCTTTCCTGAGCCTAGGCGCGTTGGGGCTGTTGTTGGCTTCCCGAGGAGACTTTCCCTTTGCACAATGCAGCTGCCAGAAGCTCGTTTTGGGCCGTCGGTGCGACGGGGCCTCGGCAATGACCGGCCGAGCTAGCTCAGGGGGCATGGCTGCGGCCTGGGCGCAGAAGGCCTTCGAGCGCCCAATCCTGCTTCCCCGCCAAGGAGATCCCGTGGGGAGTGGGTTTCGGGCACCGGAGACACCCAGCAAAGACACAGGGCCCAGGGAGCCAGGGGCAGCCCCGCCCCGCTTTGCCCTCTGGAGAGCAGAGGGCCGGGGGCGAAAACGACTTGCTTTGCTTTCCTGAGCCGAGGCGCGTTGGGGCTATTGTTGGCTGCCCGAGGAGACTTTCCCTTTGCACAATGCAGCCGCCAGAAGCTCGTTTTGGGCCGTCGGTGCGAGGGGGCCTCAGCGCTGAGGGGTAGAGCTGGCTCAGGGCGCATGGCTGCGGCCTGGGCGCAGAAGGCCTTCGCGCGCCCAATCCTGCTTCCCCGCCAAGGCGAACCCGTGGGGATTGGTTTCGGGAATCGGAGACCCCCAGCAAAGACACAGGGCCCAGGGAACAGGGGAAGCCCTGCCCCGCTTTGCCCTCTGGAGAGCGGAGGGCCAGGTTTGAAAACGGCTTGCGTTGCATTCCTGAGCCGAGGCGCGTTGGGGCTGTTGTTGGCTGCCCGAGGAGACTTTCCCTTTGCACAATGCAGCTGCCAGAAGCTCGTTTTGGGCCGTCGGTGCGACGGGGCTTCGGCGCAGAGCGGCCGAGCTGGCTCAGGCGGCATGGCTGCAGCCTGGACGCAGAAGGACTTCGCGCCCCCAATCCTGCTTCCCCGACAAGAAGAACCCGTGGGGAGTGTGTTTCGGGCACCGGAGACCCCCAGCAAAGACAGAGGGCCCAGGGAGCCAGGGGCAGCTCCGCCCCTCTTTGCCCATTGGAGAGCGGAGGGCCAGGGGCGAAAACGGCTTGCATTGCTTTCCTGAGCCGAGGCGCGTTGGGGCTGTTGTTGGCTGCCCGAGGAGACTTTCCCTTTGCACAATGCAGCTGCCAGAAGCTCGTTTTGGGCCGTCGGTGCGACGGGGCCTCGGGGCAGAGCGGCCGAGCTGGCTCAGGCGGCATGGCTGCGGCCTGGGCGCAGAAGGCCTTCGCGCGCCCAATTGCTTCCCCGCCAAGAAGAACCCGTGGGGAGTGGGTTTCGGGCACCAGAGACCCCCAGCAAAGACACAGGGCCCAGGGAGCCAGGGGCAGCCCCGCCCCTCTTTGCCCTTTGGAGAGCGGAGGGCCGGGGGCGAAAACGGCTTGCGTTGCTTTCCTGAGCCGAGGCGCGTTGGGGCTGTTGTTGGCTGCCCGAGGAGACTTTCCCTTTGCACAATGCAGCTGCCAGAAGCTCGTTTTGGGCCGTCGGTGCCACGGGGCCTTGGCACTGAGCGGCCGAACTGGCTCAGGGGGCATGGCTGCGTCCTGGGCGCAGAAGGCCTTCGCGCGCCCAATCCTGCATCCCCGCCAAGGAGAACCCGTGGGGAGTGGGTTTCGGGCACCGGAGACCCCCAGCAAGGACACAGGGCCCAGGGAGCCAGGGGCAGCCCCGCCCCGCTTTGCCCTCTGGAGAGCAGTGGGCCGGGGCCGAAAAAGGCTTGCGTTGCTTTCCTGAGCCGAGGCGCGTTGGGGCTGTTGTTGGCTGCCCGAGGAGACTTTCCCTTTGCACAATGCAGCCGCCAGAAGCTCCTTTTGGGCCGTCGGTGCGACGGGGACTCGGCGATGATAGGCCGAGGTGGCTCAGGGGGCATGGTTGGGGCGTGGGCCCAGAAGGTCTTCGAGCGCCCAATCCTGCTTCCCCGCCAAGGAGAACCCGTGGGGAGTGGGTTTCTGGCACCGGAGACCCCCAGCAAAGCAGCAGGGCCCAGGGAGCCAGGGGCAGCCCCGCCCCGCTTTGCCCTCTGGAGAGCAGAGGGCCGGGGGCGAAAACGGCTTGCGTTGCTTTCCTGAACCGAGGCACGTTGGGTCTGTAGTTGGCTGCCCGAGGAGAATTTCCCTTTGCACAATGCAACTGCCAGAAGCTCGTTTTGGGCCGTCGGTGCCACGGGGCCTCGGCACTGAGCGGTCGTGCTGGTACAGGGGGCATGGCTGCGGCCTGGGCGCAGAAGGCCTTCGCGCGCCCAATTCTGCTTCCCCGCAAAGGAGAACCCCTGGGGAGTGGGTTTCGGGCACCGGAGACCCCCAGCAAAGCAGCAGGGACCAGGGAGCCAGGGGCAGCGCCGCCCCTCTTTGCCCTTTGTATAGCGGAAAGCCGGGGGCGAAAACGGCTTGCGTTGCTTTCCTGAGCCGAGGCGCGTTGGGGCTGTTGTTTGCTGCCCGAGGAGACTTTCCCTTTGCACAATGCAACTGCCAGAAGCTCGTTTTGGGCCGTCGGTGCGACGGGGACTAGGCGCAGAGCGGCCGAGCTGGCTTAGGCGGCATGGCTGCGGCCTGGGTGCAGAAGGCCTTCGCGCGCCCAATCCTGCTTCCCCGCCAAGGAGATCACGTGGGGAGTGGGTTTCGGGCACCAGAGACCCCCAGCAAAGACACAGGGCCCAGGGAGCCAGGGGCAGCTCCGCACCGCTTTGCCCTCTGGAGAGCGGAGGGCCGGGGGCGAAAACGGCTTGCGTTGCTTTCATGAGCCTAGGCGCGTTGGGGCTGTTGTTTGCTGCCCGAGGAGACTTTCCCTTTGCACAATGCAGCTGCCAGAAGCTCGTTTTGGGCCGTCGGTGCCACGGGGCCTCGGCAATGACCGGCCAAGCTGGCTAAGGGGGCATGGCTGCGGCCTGGGCGCAGAAGGCCTTCGCGCGCCCAATCCTGCTTCCCCGCCAAGGAGATCCCGTGGGGAGTGGGTTTCGGGCACCGGAGACCCCCAGCAAAGACACAGGGCCCAGGGAGCTAGGGGCAGCCCCGCCCCGCTTTGCTCTCTGGAGTGCGGAGGGCCGGGGGCGAAAACGGCTTGCGTTGCTTTCCTGAGCTGAGGCGTGTTGGGGCTGTTGTTGGCTGCCCGAGGAGACTTTCCCTTTGCACAATGCAGCCGCCAGAAGCTCGTTTTGGGCCGTCGGTGCGACGGGGCCTCAGCGCTGAGAGGCAGAGCTGGCTCAGGGGGCATGGCTGCGGCCTGGGCGCAGAAGGCCTTCGCGCGCCCAATCCTGCTTCCCCGCCAAGGAGAACCCGTGGGGATTGGTTTCGGGAATCGGAGACCCCCAGCAAAGACACAGGGCCCAGGGAGCCAGGGGCAGCCCCGCCCCGCTTTGCCCTCTGGAGTGCGGAGGGCCGGGGGCGAAAACGGCTTGCGTTGCTTTCCTGAGCCAAGACGCGTTGGGGCTGTTGTTGGCTGCCCGAGGAGACTTTCCCTTTGCAGAATGAAGCTGCCAGAAGCTCGTTTTGGGCCGTAGGTGCGACGGGGCCTCGGCGCTGAGCGGCCGAACTGGCTCAGGTGGCATGGCTGGGGCGTGGGCGTAGAAGGACTTCGAGCGACCAATCCTGCTTCCCCGCCAAGGATAACGCGTGGGGAGTGTGTTTCGGGCATCGGAGACCCCCAGCACAGCAGCAGGGCCCAGGGAGCCAGGGGCAGCCCCGCCCCGCTTTGCCCTCTGGAGAGCGGAGGGCCGCGGGCGAAAACGGCTTGCGTTGCTTTCATGAGCCTAGACGCATTGGGGCTGTTGTTGGCTGCCCGAGGAGATTTTCCCTTTGCACAATGCAGCCGCCAGAAGCTCGTTTTGGGCCGTCGGTGCGACGGGGCCTCGGCGATGAGCGGCCGAGCTGGCTCAGGGGGCATGGTTTGGGCGTGGGCCCAGAAGGTCTTCGAGCGCCCAATCCTGCTTCCCCGCCAAGGAGAACCCGTCGGGAGTTGGTTTCGGGCACCGGAGACACCTAGCACAGCAGCAGGGCCTAGGGAGCCAGGGGCAGCCCTGCACCGCTTTGCCCTCTGGAGAGCGGAGGGCCGGGGGCAAAAACGGCTTGCGTTGCTTTCCTGAGCCGAGGCGCGTTGGGGCTGTTGTTGCCTGCCCGAGGAGACTTTCCCTTTGCACAATGCAGCCGCCAGAAGCTCCTTTTGGGCCGTCGGTGCGACGGGGACTCGGCGATGATAGGCCGAGGTGGCTCAGGGGGCATGGTTGGGGCGTGAGCCCAGAAGGTCTTCGAGCGCCCAATCCTGCTTCCCCGCCAAGGAGAACCCGTCGGGAGTGGGTTTCGGGCACCGGAGACCCCCAGCAAAGCAGCAGGGCCCAGGGAGACAGGGGCAACCCCGCCCCGCTTTGCCCTCTGGTGAGCGGAGGGCCGGGGGCGAAAACGGCTTGCGTTGCTTTCCTGAGCCTAGGCGCGTTGGGGCTGTTGTTGGCTTCCCGAGGAGACTTTCCCTTTGCACAATGCAGCTGCCAGAGCTCGTTTTGGGCCGTCGGTGCGACGGGGCCTCGGCAATGACCGGCCGAGCTGGCTCAGGGGGCATGGCTGCGGCCTGGGCGCAGAAGGCCTTCGAGCGCCCAATCCTGATTCCCCGCCAAGGAGATCCCGTGGGGAGTGGGTTTCGGGAAACGGAGACACCCAGCAAAGACACAGGGCCCAGGGAGCCAGGGGCAGCCCCGCCCCGCTTTGCCCTCTGGAGAGCAGAGGGCCGGGGGCGAAAACGGCTTGCTTTGCTTTCCTGAGCCGAGGCGCGTTGGGGCTGTTGTTGGCTGCCCGAGGAGACTTTCCCTTTGCACAATGCAGCCGCCAGAAGCTCGTTTTGGGCCGTCGGTGCGAGGGGGCCTCAGCGCTGAGCGGTAGAGCTGGCTCAGGGCGCATGGCTGCGGCCTGGGCGCAGAAGGCCTTCGCGCGCCCAATCCTGCTTCCCCGCCAAGGAGAACCCGTGGGGATTGGTTTCGGGAATCGGAGACCCCCAGCAAAGACACAGGGCCCAGGGAGCAGGGGAAGCCCTGCCCCGCTTTGCCCTCTGGAGAGCGGAGGGCCAGGTTTGAAAACGGCTTGCGTTGCATTCCTGAGCCGAGGCGCGTTGGGGCTGTTGTTGGCTGCCTGAGGAGACTTTCCCTTTGCACAATGCAGCTGCGAGAAGCTCGTTTTGGGCCGTCGGTGCGACGGGGCTTCGGCGCAGAGCGGCCGAGCTGGCTCAGGCGGCATGGCTGCAGCCTGGACGCAGAAGGACTTCGCGCCCCCAATCCTGCTTCCCCGACAAGAAGAACCCGTGGGGAGTGTGTTTCGGGCACCGGAGACCCCCAGCAAAGACAGAGGGCCCAGGGAGCCAGGGGCAGCTCCGCCCCTCTTTGCCCATTGGAGAGCGGAGGGCCAGGGGCGAAAACGGCTTGCATTGCTTTCCTGAGCCGAGGCGCGTTGGGGCTGTTGTTGGCTGCCCGAGGAGACTTTCCCTTTGCACAATGCAGCTGCCAGAAGCTCGTTTTGGGCCGTCGGTGCGACGGGGCCTCGGGGCAGAGCGGCCGAGCTGGCTCAGGCGGCATGGCTGCGGCCTGGGCGCAGAAGGCCTTCGCGCGCCCAATTGCTTCCCCGCCAAGAAGAACCCGTGGGGAGTGGGTTTCGGGCACCAGAGACCCCCAGCAAAGACACAGGGCCCAGGGAGCCAGGGGCAGCCCCGCCCCTCTTTGCCCTTTGGAGAGCGGAGGGCCGGGGGCGAAAACGGCTTGCGTTGCTTTCCTGAGCCGAGGCGCGTTGGGGCTGTTGTTGGCTGCCCGAGGAGACTTTCCCTTTGCACAATGGAGCTGCCAGAAGCTCGTTTTGGGCCGTCGGTGCCACGGGGCCTTGGCACTGAGCGGCCGAACTGGCTCAGGGGGCATGGCTGCGTCCTGGGCGCAGAAGGCCTTCGCGCGCCCAATCCTGCATCCCCGCCAAGGAGAACCCGTGGGGAGTGGGTTTCGGGCACCGGAGACCCCCAGCAAGGACACAGGGCCCAGGGAGCCAGGGGCAGCCCCGCCCCGCTTTGCCCTCTGGAGAGCGTTGGGCCGGGGCCGAAAAAGGCTTGCGTTGCTTTCCTGAGCCGAGGCGCGTTGGGGCTGTTGTTGGCTGCCCGAGGAGACTTTCCCTTTGCACAATGCAGCCGCCAGAAGCTCCTTTTGGGCCGTCGGTGCGACGGGGACTCGGCGATGATAGGCCGAGGTGGCTCAGGGGGCATGGTTGGGGCGTGGGCCCAGAAGGTCTTCGAGCGCCCAATCCTGCGTCCCCGCCAAGGAGAACCCGTGGGGAGTGGGTTTCGGGCACCGGAGACCCCCAGCAAAGCAGCAGGGCCCAGGGAGCCAGGGGCAGCCCCGCCCCGCTTTGCCCTCTGGAGAGCAGAGGGCCGGGGGCGAAAACGGCTTGCGTTGCTTTCATGAGCCGAGGCGCGTTGGGGCTGTTGTTGGCTGCCCGAGGAGACTTTCCCTTTGCACAATGCAGCTGCCAGAAGCTCGTTTTGGGCCGTCGGTGCGACAGGGCCTCGGCGCTGAGCGGCCGAGCTGGCTCAGGGGGCATGGCTGCGGCCTGGGCGCAGAAGGCCTTCGCGCGCCCAATCCTGCTTCCCCGCCAAGGATAACGCGGGGGAGTGTGTTTCGGGCATCGGAGACCCCCAGCAAAGCAGCAGGGCCCAGGGAGCCAGGGGCAGCCCCGCCCCGCTTTGACCTCTGGAGAGCGGAGGGCCGCGGGCGAAAACGGCTTGCGTTGCTTTCATGAGCCTAGGCGCATTGGGGCTGTTGTTGGCTGCCCGAGGAGATTTTCCCTTTGCACAATGCAGCCGCCAGAAGCTCGTTTTGGGCCGTCGGTGCCACGGGGCCTCGGCGATGAGCGGCCGAGCTGGCTCAGGGGGCATGGTTTGGGCGTGGGCCCAGAAGGTCTTCGAGCGCCCAATCCTGCTTCCCCGCCAAGGAGAACCCGTCGGGAGTTGATTTCGGGCACCGGAGACCCCTAGCACAGCAGCAGGGCCTAGGGAGCCAGGGGCAGCCCTGCACCGCTTGGCCCTCTGGAGAGCGGAGGGCCGGGGGCAAAAACGGCTTGCGTTGCTTTCCTGAGCCGAGGCGCGTTGGGGCTGTTGTTGGCTGCCCGAGGAGACTTTCCCTTTGCACAATGCAGCTGCCAGAAGCTCGTTTTGGGCCGTCGGTGCCACGGGGCCTCGGCACTGAGCGGCCGAACTGGCTCAGGGGGCATGGCTGCGGCCTGGGCGCAGAAGGCCTTCGCGCGCCCAATCCTGCATCCCCGCCAAGGAGAACCCGTGGGGAGTGGGTTTCGGGCACCGGAGATCCCCAGCAAAGACACAGGGCCCAGGGAGCAGGGGAAGCCCTGCCCCGCTTTGCCCTCTGGAGAGCGGAGGGCCAGGTTTGAAAACGGCTTGCGTTGCATTCCTGAGCCGAGGCACATTGGGGCTGTTGTTGGCTGCCCAAGGAGACTTTCCCTTTGCACAATGCAGCTGCCAGAAGCTTGTTTTGGGCCGTCGGTGCGACGGGGCCTCGGCAATGACCGGCCGAGCTGGCTCAGGGGGCATGGCTGCGGCCTGGGCGCAGAAGGCCTTCGCGCCCCCAATCCTGCTTCCCCGCCAAGGAGATACCGTGGGGAGTGGGTTTAGGGCACCGGAGACCCCCAGCACAGCAGCAGGGCCTAGGGAGCCAGGGGCAGCCCTGCACCGCTTGGCCCTCTGGAGAGCGGAGGGCCGGGGGCAAAAACGGCTTGCGTTGCTTTCCTGAGCCGAGGCGCGTTGGGGCTGTTGTTGGCTGCCCGAGGAGACTTTCCCTTTGCACAATGCATTGCCAGAAGCTCGTTTTGGGCAGTCGGTGCGACGGGGCCTCGGGGCAGAGCGGCCGAGCTGGCTCAGGCGGCATGGCTGCGGCCTGGGCGCAGAAGGCCTTCGCGCGCCCAATTGCTTCCCAACCAAGAATAACCCGTGGGGAGTGGGTTTCGGGCACCAGAGACCCCCAGCAAAGACACAGGGCCCAAGGAGCCAGGGGCAGCCCCGCCCCTCTTTGTCCTTTGGAGAGCGGAGTGCCGGGGGCGAAAACGGCTTGCTTTGCTTTCCTGAGCCGAGGCGCGTTGGGGCTGTTGTTGGCTGCCCGAGGAGACTTTCCCTTTGCACAATGCAGCTGCCAGAAGCTCGTTTTGGGCCGTCGGTGCCACGGGGCCTTGGCACTGAGCGGCCGAACTGGCTCAGGGGGCATGGCTGCGTCCTGGGCGCAGAAGGCCTTCGCGCGCCCAATCCTGAATCCCCGCCAAGGAGAACCCGTGGGGAGCGGGTTTCGGGCACCGGAGACCCCCAGCAAGGACACAGGGCCCAGGGAGCCAGGGGCAGCCCCGCCCCGCTTTGCCCTCTGGAGAGCGGAGGGCCGGGGGCGAAAACGGCTTGCGTTGCTTTCCTGAGCCGAGGCGCGTTGGGGCTGTTGTTGGCTGCCCGAGGAGACTTTCCCTTTGCACAATGCAGCCGCCAGAAGCTCCTTTTGGGCCGTCGGTGCGACGGGGACTCGGCGATGATAGGCCGAGGTGGCTCAGGGGGCATGGTTGGGGCGTGGGCCCAGAAGGTCTTCGAGCGCCCAATCCTGCTTCCCCGCCAAGGAGAACCCGTGGGGAGTGGGTTTCGGGCACCGGAGACCCCCAGCAAATACACAGGGCCCAGGGAGCCAGGGGCAGCCCCGCCCCGCTTTGCCCTCTGGAGAGCGGAGGGCCGGGGGCGAAAACGGCTTGCGTTGCTTTCCTGAGCCGAGGCGCGTTGGGGCTGTTGTTGGCTGCCCGAGGAGACTTTCCCTTTGCACAATGCAGCTGCCAGAAGCTCGTTTTGGGCCGTCGGTGCGACAGGGCCTCGGCGCTGAGCGGCCGAGCTGGCTCAGGGGGCATGGCTGCGGCCTGGGCGCAGAAGGCCTTCGCGCGCCCAATTCTGCTTCCCCGCCAAGGAGATCCCGTGCGGAGTGGGTTTCGGGCACCGGAGACCCCCAGCACAGCAGCAGGGCCTAGGGAGCCAGGGGCAGCCCTGCACCGCTTGGCCCTCTGGAGAGCGGAGGGCCGCGGGCGAAAACGGCTTGCGTTGCTTTCCTGAACCGAGGCACGTTGGGTCTGTAGTTGGCTGCCCGAGGAGACTTTCCCTTTGCACAATGCAACTGCCAGAAGCTCGTTTTGGGCCGTCGGTGCCACGGGGCCTCGGCACTGAGCGGTCGTGCTGGTACAGGGGGCATGGCTGCGGCCTGGGCGCAGAAGGCCTTCGCGCGCCCAATTCTGCTTCCCCGCAAAGGAGAACCCCTGGGGAGTGGGTTTCGGGCACCGGAGACCCCCAGCAAAGCAGCAGGGACCAGGGAGCCAGGGGCAGCGCCGCCCCTCTTTGCCCTTTGTATAGCGGAAAGCCGGGGGCGAAAACGGCTTGCGTTGCTTTCCTGAGCCGAGGCGCGTTGGGGCTGTTGTTTGCTCCCCGAGGAGACTTTCCCTTTGCACAATGCAGCTGCCAGAAGCTCGTTTTGGGCCGTCGGTGCGACGGGGACTAGGCGCAGAGCGGCCGAGCTGGCTTAGGCGGCATGGCTGCGGCCTGGGTGCAGAAGGCCTTCGCGCGCCCAATCCTGCTTCCCCGCCAAGGAGATCACGTGGGGAGTGGGTTTCGGGCACCGGAGACCCCCAGCAAAGACACAGGGGCCAGGGAGCCAGGGGCAGCTCCGCACCGCTTTGCCCTCTGGAGAGCGGAGGGCCGGGGGCGAAAACGGCTTGCGTTGCTTTCATGAGCCTAGGCGCGTTGGGGCTGTTGTTGGCTGCCCGAGGAGACTTTCCCTTTGCACAATGCAGCTGCCAGAAGCTCGTTTTGGCACGTCTGTGCCACGGGGCCTCGGCAATGACCGGCCAAGCTGGCTAAGGGGGCATGGCTGCGGCCTGGGCGCAGAAGGCCTTCGCGCGCCCAATCCTGCTTCCCCGCCAAGGAGAACCCGTGGGGATTGGTTTCGGGAATCGGAGACCCCCAGCAAATACACAGGGCCCAGGGAGCCAGGGGCAGCCCCGCCCCGCTTTGCCCTCTGGAGAGCGGAGGGCTGGGGGCGAAAACGGCTTGCGTTGCTTTCCTGAGCCAAGACGCGTTGGGGCTGTTGTTGGCTGCCCGAGGAGACTTTCCCTTTGCAGAATGAAGCTGCCAGAAGCTCGTTTTGGGCCGTAGGTGCGACGGGGCCTCGGCGCTGAGCGGCCGAACTGGCTCAGGGGGCATGGCTGCGGCCTGGGCGCAGAAGGCCTTCGCGCGCCCAATCCTGCTTCCCCGCCAAGGAGAACCCGTGGGGATTGGTTTCGGGAATCGGAGACCCCCAGCAAAGACACAGGGCCCAGGGAGCAGGGGAAGCCCTGCCCCGCTTTGCCCTCTGGAGAGCGGAGGGCCAGGTTTGAAAACGGCTTGCGTTGCATTCCTGAGCCGAGGCGCGTTGGGGCTGTTGTTGGCTGCCCGAGGAGACTTTCCCTTTGCACAATGCAGCTGCCAGAAGCTCGTTTTGGGCCGTCGGTGCGACGGGGCTTCGGCGCAGAGCGGCCGAGCTGGCTCAGGCGGCATGGCTGCAGCCTGGGCGCAGAAGGACTTCGCGCCCCCAATCCTGCTTCTCCGACAAGAAGGACCCGTGGGGAGTGTGTTTCGGGCACCGGAGACCCCCAGCAAAGACAGAGGGCCCAGGGAGCCAGGGGCAGCTCCGCCCCTCTTTGCCCATTGGAGAGCGGAGGGCCAGGGGCGAAAACGGCTTGCATTGCTTTCCTGAGCCGAGGCGCGTTGGGGCTGTTGTTGGCTGCCCGAGGAGACTTTCCCTTTGCACAATGCAGCCGCCAGAAGCTCGTTTTGGGCCGTCGGTGCGACGGGGCCTCGGGGCAGAGCGGCCGAGCTGGCTCAGGCGGCATGGCTGCGGCCTGGGCGCAGAAGGCCTTCGCGCGCCCAATTGCTTCCCCGCCAAGAAGAACCCGTGGGGAGTGGGTTTCGGGCACCAGAGACCCCCAGCAAAGACACAGGGCCCAGGGAGCCAGGGGCAGCCCCGCCCCTCTTTGCCCTTTGGAGAGCGGAGGGCCGGGGGCGAAAACGGCTTGCGTTGCTTTCCTGAGCCGAGGCGCGTTGGGGCTGTTGTTGGCTGCCCGAGGAGACTTTCCCTTTGCACAATGCAGCTGCCAGAAGCTCGTTTTGGGCCGTCGGTGCCACGGGGCCTTGGCACTGAGCGGCCGAACTGGCTCAGGGGGCATGGCTGCGTCCTGGGCGCAGAAGGCCTTCGCGCGCCCAATCCTGCATCCCCGCCAAGGAGAACCCGTGGGGAGTGGGTTTCGGGCACCGGAGACCCCCAGCAAGGACACAGGGCCCAGGGAGCCAGGGGCAGCCCCGCCCCGCTTTGCCCTCTGGTGAGCGGTGGGCCGGGGCCGAAAAAGGCTTGCGTTGCTTTCCTGAGCCGAGGCGCGTTGGGGCTGTTGTTGGCTGCCCGAGGAGACTTTCCCTTTGCACAATGCAGCCGCCAGAAGCTCCTTTTGGGCCGTCGGTGCGACGGGGACTCGGCGATGATAGGCCGAGGTGGCTCAGGGGGCATGGTTGGGGCGTGGGCCCAGAAGGTCTTCGAGCGCCCAATCCTGCTTCCCCGCCAAGGAGAACCCGTGGGGAGTGGGTTTCGGGCACCGGAGACCCCCAGCAAAGCAGCAGGGCCCAGGGAGCCAGGGGCAGCCCCGCCCCGCTTTGCCCTCTGGAGAGCAGAGGGCCGGGGGCGAAAACGGCTTGCGTTGCTTTCATGAGCCGAGGCGCGTTGGGGCTGTTGTTGGCTGCCCGAGGAGACTTTCCCTTTGCACAATGCAGCTGCCAGAAGCTCGTTTTGGGCCGTCGGTGCGACAGGGCCTCGGCGCTGAGCGGCCGAGCTGGCTCAGGGGGCATGGCTGCGGCCTGGGCGCAGAAGGCCTTCGCGCGCCCAATCCTGCTTCCCCGCCAAGGATAACGCGGGGGAGTGTGTTTCGGGCATCGGAGACCCCCAGCAAAGCAGCAGGGCCCAGGGAGCCAGGGGCAGCCCCGCCCCGCTTTGACCTCTGGAGAGCGGAGGGCCGCGGGCGAAAACGGCTTGCGTTGCTTTCATGAGCCTAGGCGCATTGGGGCTGTTGTTGGCTGCCCGAGGAGATTTTCCCTTTGCACAATGCAGCCGCCAGAAGCTCGTTTTGGGCCGTCGGTGCCACGGGGCCTCGGCGATGAGCGGCCGAGCTGGCTCAGGGGGCATGGTTTGGGCGTGGGCCCAGAAGGCCTTCGCGCGCCCAATCCTGCTTCCCCGCCAAGGAGAACCCGTCGGGAGTTGGTTTCGGGCACCGGAGACCCCTAGCACAGCAGCAGGGCCTAGGGAGCCAGGGGCAGCCCTGCACCGCTTGGCCCTCTGGAGAGCGGAGGGCCGGGGGCAAAAACGGCTTGCGTTGCTTTCCTGAGCCGAGGCGCGTTGGGGCTGTTGTTGGCTGCCCGAGGAGACTTTCCCTTTGCACAATGCAGCTGCCAGAAGCTCGTTTTGGGCCGTCGGTGCCACGGGGCCTCGGCACTGAGCGGCCGAACTGGCTCAGGGGGCATGGCTGCGGCCTGGGCGCAGAAGGCCTTCGCGCGCCCAATCCTGCATCCCCGCCAAGGAGAACCCGTGGGGAGTGGGTTTCGGGCACCGGAGATCCCCAGCAAAGACACAGGGCCCAGGGAGCAGGGGAAGCCCTGCCCCGCTTTGCCCTCTGGAGAGCGGAGGGCCAGGTTTGAAAACGGCTTGCGTTGCATTCCTGAGCCGAGGCACATTGGGGCTGTTGTTGGCTGCCCAAGGAGACTTTCCCTTTGCACAATGCAGCTGCCAGAAGCTTGTTTTGGGCCGTCGGTGCGACGGGGCCTCGGCAATGACCGGCCGAGCTGGCTCAGGGGGCATGGCTGCGGCCTGGGCGCAGAAGGCCTTCGCGCCCCCAATCCTGCTTCCCCGCCAAGGAGATACCGTGGGGAGTGGGTTTAGGGCACCGGAGACCCCCAGCACAGCAGCAGGGCCTAGGGAGCCAGGGGCAGCCCTGCACCGCTTGGCCCTCTGGAGAGCGGAGGGCCGGGGGCAAAAACGGCTTGCGTTGCTTTCCTGAGCCGAGGCGCGTTGGGGCTGTTGTTGGCTGCCCGAGGAGCCTTTCCCTTTGCACAATGCATTGCCAGAAGCTCGTTTTGGGCAGTCGGTGCGACGGGGCCTCGGGGCAGAGCGGCCGAGCTGGCTCAGGCGGCATGGCTGCGGCCTGGGCGCAGAAGGCCTTCGCGCGCCCAATTGCTTCCCAACCAAGAATAACCCGTGGGGAGTGGGTTTCGGGCACCAGAGACCCCCAGCAAAGACACAGGGCCCAAGGAGCCAGGGGCAGCCCCGCCCCTCTTTGCCCTTTGGAGAGCGGAGTGCCGGGGGCGAAAACGGCTTGCTTTGCTTTCCTGAGCCGAGGCGCGTTGGGGCTGTTGTTGGCTGCCCGAGGAGACTTTCCCTTTGCACAATGCAGCTGCCAGAAGCTCGTTTTGGGCCGTCGGTGCGACAGGGCCTCGGCGCTGAGCGGCCGAGCTGGCTCAGGGGGCATGGCTGCGGCCTGGGCGCAGAAGGCCTTCGCGCGCCCAATTCTGCTTCCCCGCCAAGGAGATCCCGTGCGGAGTGGGTTTCGGGCACCGGAGACCCCCAGCACAGCAGCAGGGCCTAGGGAGCCAGGGGCAGCCCTGCACCGCTTGGCCCTCTGGAGAGCGGAGGGCCGCGGGCGAAAACGGCATGCGTTGCTTTCCTGAACCGAGGCACGTTGGGTCTGTAGTTGGCTGCCCGAGGAGACTTTCCCTTTGCACAATGCAACTGCCAGAAGCTCGTTTTGGGCCGTCGGTGCCACGGGGCCTCGGCACTGAGCGGTCGTGCTGGTACAGGGGGCATGGCTGCGGCCTGGGCGCAGAAGGCCTTCGCGCGCCCAATTCTGCTTCCCCGCAAAGGAGAACCCCTGGGGAGTGGGTTTCGGGCACCGGAGACCCCCAGCAAAGCAGCAGGGTCCAGGGAGCCAGGGGCAGCGCCGCCCCTCTTTGCCCTTTGTATAGCGGAAAGCCGGGGGCGAAAACGGCTTGCGTTGCTTTCCTGAGCCGAGGCGCGTTGGGGCTGTTGTTTGCTCCCCGAGGAGACTTTCCCTTTGCACAATGCAGCTGCCAGAAGCTCGTTTTGGGCCGTCGGTGCGACGGGGACTAGGCGCAGAGCGGCCGAGCTGGCTTAGGCGGCATGGCTGCGGCCTGGGTGCAGAAGGCCTTCGCGCGCCCAATCCTGCTTCCCCGCCAAGGAGATCACGTGGGGAGTGGGTTTCGGGCACCGGAGACCCCCAGCAAAGACACAGGGGCCAGGGAGCCAGGGGCAGCTCCGCACCGCTTTGCCCTCTGGAGAGCGGAGGGCCGGGGGCGAAAACGGCTTGCGTTGCTTTCATGAGCCTAGGCGCGTTGGGGCTGTTGTTGGCTGCCCGAGGAGACTTTCCCTTTGCACAATGCAGCTGCCAGAAGCTCGTTTTGGCACGTCGGTGCCACGGGGCCTCGGCAATGACCGGCCAAGCTGGCTAAGGGGGCATGGCTGCGGCCTGGGCGCAGAAGGCCTTCGCGCGCCCAATCCTGCTTCCCCGCCAAGGAGAACCCGTGGGGATTGGTTTCGGGAATCGGAGACCCCCAGCAAATACACAGGGCCCAGGGAGCCAGGGGCAGCCCCGCCCCGCTTTGCCCTCTGGAGAGCGGAGGGCCGGGGGCGAAAACGGCTTGCGTTGCTTTCCTGAGCCAAGACGCGTTGGGGCTGTTGTTGGCTGCCCGAGGAGACTTTCCCTTTGCAGAATGAAGCTGCCAGAAGCTCGTTTTGGGCCGTAGGTGCGACGGGGCCTCGGCGCTGAGCGGCCGAACTGGCTCAGGGGGCATGGCTGCGGCCTGGGCGCAGAAGGCCTTCGCGCGCCCAATCCTGCTTCCCCGCCAAGGAGAACCCGTGGGGATTGGTTTCGGGAATCGGAGACCCCCAGCAAAGACACAGGGCCCAGGGAGCAGGGGAAGCCCTGCCCCGCTTTGCCCTCTGGAGAGCGGAGGGCCAGGTTTGAAAACGGCTTGCGTTGCATTCCTGAGCCGAGGCGCGTTGGGGCTGTTGTTGGCTGCCCGAGGAGACTTTCCCTTTGCACAATGCAGCTGCCAGAAGCTCGTTTTGGGCCGTCGGTGCGACGGGGCTTCGGCGCAGAGCGGCCGAGCTGGCTCAGGCGGCATGGCTGCAGCCTGGGCGCAGAAGGACTTCGCGCCCCCAATCCTGCTTCTCCGACAAGAAGGACCCGTGGGGAGTGTGTTTCGGGCACCGGAGACCCCCAGCAAAGACAGAGGGCCCAGGGAGCCAGGGGCAGCTCCGCCCCTCTTTGCCCATTGGAGAGCGGAGGGCCAGGGGCGAAAACGGCTTGCATTGCTTTCCTGAGCCGAGGCGCGTTGGGGCTGTTGTTGGCTGCCCGAGGAGACTTTCCCTTTGCACAATGCAGCCGCCAGAAGCTCGTTTTGGGCCGTCGGTGCGACGGGGCCTCGGGGCAGAGCGGCCGAGCTGGCTCAGGCGGCATGGCTGCGGCCTGGGCGCAGAAGGCCTTCGCGCGCCCAATTGCTTCCCCGCCAAGAAGAACCCGTGGGGATTGGGTTTCGGGCACCAGAGAACCCCAGCAAAGACACAGGGCCCAGGGAGCCAGGGGCAGCCCCGCCCCGCTTTGCCCTCTGGAGAGCGGAGGGCCGGGGGCGAAAACGGCTTGCGTTGCTTTCCTGAGCCGAGGCGCGTTGGGGCTGTTGTTGGCTGCCCGAGGAGACTTTCCCTTTGCACAATGCAGCCGCCAGAAGCTCCTTTTGGGCCGTCGGTGCGACGGGGACTCGGCGATGATAGGCCGAGGTGGCTCAGGGGGCATGGTTGGGGCGTGGGCCCAGAAGGTCTTCGAGCGCCCAATCCTGCTTCCCCGCCAAGGAGAACCCGTGGGGAGTGGGTTTCGGGCACCGGAGACCCCCAGCAAAGCAGCAGGGCCCAGGGAGCCAGGGGCAGCCCCGCCCCGCTTTGCCCTCTTGAGAGCAGAGGGCCGGGGGCGAAAACGGCTTGCGTTTCTTTCATGAGCCGAGGCGCGTTGGGGCTGTTGTTGGCTGCCCGAGGAGACTTTCCCTTTGCACAATGCAGCTGCCAGAAGCTCGTTTTGGGCCGTCGGTGCGACAGGGCCTCGGCGATGAGCGGCCGAGCTGGCTCAGGGGGCATGGCTGCGGCCTGGGCGCAAAAGGCCTTCGCGCGCCCAATCCTGCTTCCCCGCCAAGGATAACGCGGGGGAGTGTGTTTCGGGCATCGGAGACCCCCAGCAAAGCAGCAGGGCCCAGGGAGCCAGGGGCAGCCCCGCCCCGCTTTGACCTCTGGAGAGCGGAGGGCCGCGGGCGAAAACGGCTTGCGTTGCTTTCATGAGCCTAGGCGCATTGGGGCTGTTGTTGGCTGCCCGAGGAGATTTTCCCTTTGCAGAATGCAGCCGCCAGAAGCTCGTTTTGGGCCGTCGGTGCGACGGGGCCTCGGCGATGAGCGGCCGAGCTGGCTCAGGGGGCATGGTTTGGGCGTGGGCCCAGAAGGTCTTCGAGCGCCCAATCCTGCTTCCCCGCCAAGGAGAACCCGTCGGGAGTTGGTTTCGGGCACCGGAGACCCCTAGCACAGCAGCAGGGCCTAGGGAGCCAGGGGCAGCCCTGCACCGCTTGGCCCTCTGGAGAGCGGAGGGCCGGGGGCAAAAACGGCTTGCGTTGCTTTCCTGAGCCGAGGCGCGTTGGGGCTGTTGTTGGCTGCCCGAGGAGACTTTCCCTTTGCACAATGCAGCTGCCAGAAGCTCGTTTTGGGCCGTCGGTGCCACGGGGCCTCGGCACTGAGCGGCCGAACTGGCTCAGGGGGCATGGCTGCGGCCTGGGCGCAGAAGGCCTTCGCGCGCCCTATCCTGCATCCCCGCCAAGGAGAACCCGTGGGGATTGGGTTTCGGGCACCGGAAATCCCCAGCAAAGACACAGGGCCCAGGGAGCAGGGGAAGCCCTGCCCCGCTTTGCCCTCTGGAGAGCGGAGGGCCAGGTTTGAAAACGGCTTGCGTTGCATTCCTGAGCCGAGGCACATTGGGGCTGTTGTTGGCTGCCCAAGGAGACTTTCCCTTTGCACAATGCAGCTGCCAGAAGCTTGTTTTCGGCCGTCGGTGCGACGGGGCCTCGGCAATGACCGGCCGAGCTGGCTCAGGGTGCCGTCGGTGCGACGGGGACTCGGCGATGATAGGCCGAGTGCGACGGGGACTCGGCGATGATAGGCCGAGGTGGCTCAGGGGACATGGTTGGGGCGTGGGCCCAGAAGGTCTTCGAGCGCCCAATCCTGCTTCCCCGCCAAGGAGAACCCGTGGGGAGTGGGTTTCGGGCACCGGAGACCCCCAGCAAATACACAGGGCCCAGGGAGCCAGGGGCAGCCCCGCCCCGCTTTGCCCTCTGGAGAGCGGAGGGCCGGGGGCGAAAACGGCTTGCGTTGCTTTCCTGAGCCGAGGCGCGTTGGGGCTGTTGTTGGCTGCCCGAGGAGACTTTCCCTTTGCACAATGCAGCTGCCAGAAGCTCGTTTTGGGCCGTCGGTGCGACAGGGCCTCGGCGCTGAGCGGCCGAGCTGGCTCAGGGGGCATGGCTGCGGCCTGGGCGCAGAAGGCCTTCGCGCGCCCAATCCTGCTTCCCCGCCAAGGAGATCCCGTGCGGAGTGGGTTTCGGGCACCGGAGACCCCCAGCACAGCAGCAGGGCCTAGGGAGCCAGGGGCAGCCCTGCACCGCTTGGCCCTCTGGAGAGCGGAGGGCCGGGGGCGAAAACGGCTTGCGTTGCTTTCCTGAACCGAGGCACGTTGGGTCTGTAGTTGGCTGCCCGAGGAGACTTTCCCTTTGCACAATGCAACTGCCAGAAGCTCGTTTTGGGCCGTCGGTGCCACGGGGCCTCGGCACTGAGCGGTCGTGCTGGCTCAGGGGGCATGGCTGCGGCCTGGGCGCAGAAGGCCTTCGCACGCCCAATTCTGCTTCCCCGCAAAGGAGAACCCCTGGGGAGTGGGTTTCGGGCACCGGAGACCCCCAGCAAAGCAGCAGGGACCAGGGAGCCAGGGGCAGCGCCGCCCCTCTTTGCCCTTTGTATAGCGGAAAGCCGGGGGCGAAAACGGCTTGCGTTGCTTTCCTGAGCCGAGGCGCGTTGGGGCTGTTGTTTGCTGCCCGAGGAGACTTTCCCTTTGCACAATGCAGCTGCCAGAAGCTCGTTTTGGGCCGTCGGTGCGACGGGGACTAGGCGCAGAGCGGCCGAGCTGGCTTAGGCGGCATGGCTGCGGCCTGGGCGCAGAAGGCCTTCGCTCCCCCAATCCTGCTTCCCCGACAAGAAGAAACCGTGGGGAGAGGGTTTCGGGCACCGGAGACCCCCAGCAAAGACAGAGGGCCCAGGGAGCCAGGGGCAGCCCCGCCCCTCTTTGCCCTCTGGAGAGCAGAGGGCCGGGGGCGAAAACGGCTTGCGTTGCTTTCCTGAGCCAAGACGCGTTGGGGCTGTTGTTGGCTGCCCGAGGAGACTTTCCCTTTGCAGAATGAAGCTGCCAGAAGCTCGTTTTGGGCCGTAGGTGCGACGGGGCCTCGGCGCTGAGCGGCCGAACTGGCTCAGGTGGCATGGCTGGGGCGTGGGCGTAGAAGGACTTCGAGCGCCCAATCCTGCTTCCCCGCCAAGGATAACGCGTGGGGAGTGTGTTTCGGGCATCGGAGACCCCCAGCACAGCAGCAGGGCCCAGGGAGCCAGGGGCAGCCCCGCCCCGCTTTGCCCTCTGGAGAGCGGAGGGCCGCGGGCGAAAACGGCTTGCGTTGCTTTCATGAGCCTAGACGCATTGGGGCTGTTGTTGGCTGCCCGAGGAGATTTTCCCTTTGCACAATGCAGCCGCCAGAAGCTCGTTTTGGGCCGTCGGTGCGATGGGGCCTCGGCGATGAGCGGCCGAGCTGGCTCAGGGGGCATGGTTTGGGCGTGGGCCCAGAAGGTCTTCGAGCGCCCAATCCTGCTTCCCCGCCAAGGAGAACCCGTCGGGAGTTGGTTTTGGGCACCGGAGACCCCTAGCACAGCAGCAGGGCCTAGGGAGCCAGGGGCAGCCCTGCACCGCTTTGCCCTCTGGAGAGCGGAGGGCCGGGGGCAAAAACGGCTTGCGTTGCTTTCCTGAGCCGAGGCGCGTTGGGACTGTTGTTGCCTGCCCAAGGAGACTTTCCCTTTGCACAATGCAGCTGCCAGAAGCTTGTTTTGGGCCGTCGGTGCGACGGGGCCTCGGCGCAGAGCGGCCGAGCTGGCTCAGGCGGCATGGCTGCAGCCTGGGCGCAGAAGGCCTTCGCGCCCCCAATCCTGCTTCCCCGACAAGAAGAAACCGTGGGGAGTGGGTTTCGGGCACCGGAGACCCCCAGCAAAGACAGAGGGCCCAGGGAGCCAGGGGCAGCCCCGCCCCTCTTTGCCCTCTGGAGAGCAGAGGGCCGGGGGCGAAAACGGCTTGCGTTGCTTTCCTGAGCCGAGGCGCGTTGGGGCTGTTGTTGGCTGCCCGAGGAGACTTTCCCTTTGCACAATGCAGCTGCCAGAAGCTCGTTTTGGGCCGTCGGTGCCACGGGGCCTTGGCACTGAGCGGCCGAACTGGCTCAGGGGGCATGGCTGCGGCCTGGGCGCAGAAGGCCTTCGCGGGCCCTATCCTGCATCTCCGCCAAGGAGAACCCGTGGGGAGTGGGTTTCGGGCACCGGAGACCCCCAGCAAGGACACAGGGCCCAGGGAGCCAGGGGCAGCCCCGCCCCGCTTGGCCCTCTGGAGAGCGGAGGGCCGGGGGCGAAAAAGGCTTGCGTTGCTTTCCTGAGCCGAGGCGCGTTGGGGCTGTTGTTGGCTGCCCGAGGAGACTTTCCCTTTGCAGAATGCAGCCGCCAGAAGCTCCTTTTGGGCCGTTGGTGCGACGGGGACTCGGCGATGATAGGCCGAGGTGGCTCAGGGGGCATGGTTTGGGCGTGGGCCCAGAAGGTCTTCGAGCGCCCAATCCTGCTTCCCCGCCAAGGAGAACCCGTCGGGAGTTGGTTTCGGGCACCGGAGACCCCCAGCACAGCAGCATGGCCTAGGGAGGCAGGGGCAGCCCTGCACCGCTTGGCCCTCTGGAGAGCGGAGTGCCGGGGGCAAAAACGGCTTGCGTTGCTTTCCTGAGCCGAGGCGCGTTGGGGCTGTTGTTGGCTGCCCGAGGAGACTTTCCCTTTGCACAATGCAGCTGCCAGAAGCTCGTTTTGGGCCGTCGGTGCGACCGGGCCTCGGCGCAGAGCGGCCGAGCTGGCTCAGGCGGCATGGCTGCGGCCTGGGCGCAGAAGGCCTTCGCGCGCCCAATCCTGCTTCCCCACCAAGAAGAACCCGTGGGGAGTGGGTTTCGGGCACCGGAGACCCCCTGCAAAGACACAGGGCCCACGGAGCCAGGGGCAGCTCCGCCCGTCTTTGCCCTTTGGAGAGCGGAGGGCCGGGGCGAAAACGGCTTGGGTTGCTTTCCTGAGCCGAGGCGCGTTGGGGCTGTTGTTCGCTGCCCGAGGAGACTTTCCCTTTGCACAATGCACCTTCCAGAAGCTCGTTTTGGGCCGTCGGTGCCACGGGGCCTCGGCGCTGAGCGGCCGAACTGGCTCAGGGGGCATGGCTGCGGCCTGGGCGCAGAAGGCCTTCGCGCGCCCAATCCTGCTTCCCCGCCAAGGAGAACCCGTCGGGAGTGGGTTTCGGGCACCGGAGACCCCCAGCACAGCAGCAGGGCCTAGGGAGCCAGGGGCAGCCCTGCACCGCTTTGCCCTCTGGAGAGCGGAGGGCCGGGGGCGAAAACGGCTTGCGTTGCTTTCCTGAGCCAAGACGCGTTGGGGCTGTTGTTGGCTGCCCGAGGAGACTTTCCCTTTGCAGAATGAAGCTGCCAGAAGCTCGTTTTGGGCCGTAGGTGCGACGGGGCCTCGGCGCTGAGCGGCCGAACTGGCTCAGGTGGCATGGCTGGGGCGTGGGCGTAGAAGGACTTCGAGCGCCCAATCCTGCTTCCCCGCCAAGGAAAACGCGTGGGGAGTGTGTTTCGGGCATCGGAGACCCCCAGCACAGCAGCAGGGCCCAGGGAGCCAGGGGCAGCCCCGCCCCGCTTTGCCCTCTGGAGAGCGGAGGGCCGCGGGCGAAAACGGCTTGCGTTGCTTTCATGAGCCTAGACGCATTGGGGCTGTTGTTGGCTGCCCGAGGAGATTTTCCCTTTGCACAATGCAGCCGCCAGAAGCTCGTTTTGGGCCGTCGGTGCGACGGGGCCTCGGCGATGAGCGGCCGAGCTGGCTCAGGGGGCATGGTTTGGGCGTGGGCCCAGAAGGTCTTCGAGCGCCCAATCCTGCTTGCCCGCCAAGGAGAACCCGTCGGGAGTTGGTTTCGGGCACCGGAGACACCTAGCACAGCAGCAGGGCCTAGGGACCCAGGGGCAGCCCTGCACCGCTTTGCCCTCTGGAGAGCGGAGGGCCGGGGGCAAAAACGGCTTGCGTTGCTTTCCTGAGCCGAGGCGCGTTGGGGCTGTTGTTGCCTGCCCGAGGAGACTTTCCCTTTGCACAATGCAGCCGCCAGAAGCTCCTTTTGGGCCGTCGGTGCGACGGGGTCTCGGCGATGATAGGCCGAGATGGCTCAGGGGGCATGGTTGGGGCGTGAGCCCAGAAGGTCTTCGAGCGCCCAATCCTGCTTCCCCGCCAAGGAGAACCCGTCGGGAGTGGGTTTCGGGCACCGGAGACCCCCAGCAAAGCAGCAGGGCCCAGGGAGCCAGGGGCAACCCCGCCCCGCTTTGCCCTCTGGTGAGCGGAGGGCCGGGGGCGAAAACGGCTTGCGTTGCTTCCCTGAGCCTAGGCGCGTTGGGGCTGTTGTTGGCTTCCCGAGGAGACTTTCCCTTTGCACAATGCAGCTGCCAGAAGCTCGTTTTGGGCCGTCGGTGCGAGGGGGCCTCAGCGCTAAGCGGTAGAGCTGGCTCAGGGCGCATGGCTGCGGCCTGGGCGCAGAAGGCCTTCGCGCGCCCAATCCTGCTTCCCCGCCAAGGAGAACCCGTGGGGATTGGTTTCGGGAATCGGAGACCCCCAGCAAAGACACAGGGCCCAGGGAGCAGGGGAAGCCCTGCCCCGCTTTGCCCTCTGGAGAGCGGAGGGCCAGGTTTGAAAACGGCTTGCGTTGCATTCCTGAGCCGAGGCGCGTTGGGGCTGTTGTTGGCTGCCCGAGGAGACTTTCCCTTTGCACAATGCAGCTGCCAGAAGCTCGTTTTGGGCCGTCGGTGCGACGGGGCTTCGGCGCAGAGCGGCCGAGCTGGCTCAGGCGGCATGGCTGCAGCCTGGGCGCAGAAGGACTTCGCGCCCCCAATCCTGTTTCCCGACAAGAAGAACCCGTGGGGAGTGTGTTTCGGGCACCGGAGACCCCCAGCAAAGACAGAGGGCCCAGGGAGCCAGGGGCAGCTCCGCCCCTCTTTGCCCATTGGAAAGCGGAGGTCCAGGGGCGAAAACGGCTTGCATTGCTTTCCTGAGCCGAGGCGCGTTGGGGCTGTTGTTGGCTGCCCGAGGAGACTTTCCCTTTGCACAATGCAGCTGCCAGAAGCTCGTTTTGGGCCGTCGGTGCGACGGGGCCTCGGGGCAGAGCGGCCGAGCTGGCTCAGGCGGCATGGCTGCGGCCTGGGCGCAGAAGGCCTTCGCGCGCCCAATTGCTTCCCCGCCAAGAAGAACCCGTGGGGAGTGGGTTTCGGGCACCAGAGACCCCCAGCAAAGACACAGGGCCCAGGGAGCCAGGGGAGCCCCGCCCCGCTTTGCCCTTTGGAGAGCGGAGGGCCGGGGGCGAAAACGGCTTGCGTTGCTTTCCTGAGCCGAGGCGCGTTGGGGCTGTTGTTGGCTGCCCGAGGAGACTTTCCCTTTGCACAATGCAGCTGCCAGAAGCTCGTTTTGGGCCGTCGGTGCCACGGGGCCTTGGCACTGAGCGGCCGAACTGGCTCAGGGGGCATGGCTGCGTCCTGGGCGCAGAAGGCCTTCGCGCGCCCAATCCTGCATCCCCGCCAAGGAGAACCCGTGGGGAGTGGGTTTCGGGCACCGGAGACCCCCAGCAAGGACACAGGGCCCAGGGAGCCAGGGGCAGCCCCGCCCCGCTTTGCCCTCTGGAGAGCGGTGGGCCGGGGGCGAAAAAGGCTTGCGTTGCTTTCCTGAGCCGAGGCGCGTTGGGGCTGTTGTTGGCTGCCCGAGGAGATTTTCCCTTTGCACAATGCAGCCGCCAGAAGCTCCTTTTGGGCCGTCGGTGCGACGGGGACTCGGCGATGATAGGCCGAGGTGGCTCAGGGGGCATGGTTGGGGCGTGGGCCCAGAAGGTCTTCGAGCGCCCAATCCTGCTTCCCCGCCAAGGAGAACCCGTGGGGAGTGGGTTTCGTGAACGGAGACCCCCAGCAAAGCAGCAGGGCCCAGGGAGCCAGGGGCAGGCCCGCCCCGCTTTGCCCTCTAGAGAGCCGAGGGCCGGGGGCGAAAACGGCTTGCGTTGCTTTCATGAGCCGAGGCGCGTTGGGGCTGTTGTTGGCTGCCCGAGGAGACTTTCCCTTTGCACAATGCAGCTGCCAGAAGCTCGTTTTGGGCCGTCGGTGTGACAGGGCCTCGGCGATGAGCGGCCGAGCTGGCTCAGGGGGCATGGCTGCGGCCTGGGCGCAGAAGGCCTTCGCGCGCCCAATCCTGCTTCCCCGCCAAGGATAACGCGGGGGAGTGTGTTTCGGGCATCGGAGACCCCCAGCAAAGCAGCAGGGCCCAGGGAGCCAGGGGCAGCCCCGCCCCGCTTTGACCTCTGGAGAGCGGAGGGCCGCGGGCGAAAACGGCTTGCGTTGCTTTCATGAGCCTAGGCGCATTGGGGCTGTTGTTGGCTGCCCGAGGAGATTTTCCCTTTGCACAATGCAGCCGCCAGAAGCTCGTTTTGGGCCGTCGGTGCGACGGTGCCTCGGCGATGAGCGGCCGAGCTGGCTCAGGGGGCATGGTTTGGGCGTGGGCCCAGAAGGTCTTCGAGCGCCCAATCCTGCTTCCCCGCCAAGGAGAACCCGTCGGGAGTTGGTTTCGGGCACCGGAGACCCCTAGCACAGCAGCAGGGCCTAGGGAGCCAGGGGCAGCCCTGCACCGCTTGGCCCTCTGGAGAGCGGAGGGCCGGGGGCAAAAACGGCTTGCGTTGCTTTCCTGAGCCGAGGCGCGTTGGGGCTGTTGTTGGCTGCCCGAGGAGACTTTCCCTTTGCACAATGCAGCTGCCAGAAGCTCGTTTTGGGCCGTCGGTGCCACGGGGCCTCGGCACTGAGCGGCCGAACTGGCTCAGGGGGCATGGCTGCGGCCTGGGCGCAGAAGGCCTTCGCGCACCCAATCCTGCATCCCCGCCAAGGAGAACCCGTGGGGAGTGGGTTTCGGGCACCGGAGATCCCCAGCAAAGACACAGGGCCCAGGGAGCAGGGGAAGCCCTGCCCCGCTTTGCCCTCTGGAGAGCGGAGGGCCAGGTTTGAAAACGGCTTGCGTTGCATTCCTGAGCCGAGGCACATTGGGGCTGTTGTTGGCTGCCCGAGGAGACTTTCCCTTTGCACAATGCAGCTGCCAGAAGCTCGTTTTGGGCCGTCGGTGCGACAGGGCCTCGGCGCTGAGCGGCCGAGCTGGCTCAGGGGGCATGGCTGCGGCCTGGGCGCAGAAGGCCTTCGCGCGCCCAATCCTGCTTCCCCGCCAAGGAGATCCCGTGCGGAGTGGGTTTCGGGCACCGGAGACCCCCAGCACAGCAGCAGGGCCTAGGGAGCCAGGGGCAGCCCTGCACCGCTTGGCCCTCTGGAGAGCGGAGGGCCGGGGGCGAAAACGGCTTGCGTTGCTTTCCTGAACCGAGGCACGTTGGGTCTGTAGTTGGCTGCCCGAGGAGACTTTCCCTTTGCACAATGCAACTGCCAGAAGCTCGTTTTGGGCCGTCGGTGCCACGGGGCCTCGGCACTGAGCGGTCGTGCTGGTACAGGGGGCATGGCTGCGGCCTGGGCGCAGAAGGCCTTCGCGCGCCCAATTCTGCTTCCCCTCCAAGGAGAACCCGTGGGGAGTGGGTTTCGGGCACCGGAGACCCCCAGCAAAGACACAGGGGCCAGGGAGCCAGGGGCAGCTCCGCACCGCTTTGCCCTCTGGAGAGCGGAGGGCCGGGGGTGAAAACGGCTTGCGTTGCTTTCCTGAGCCTAGGCGCGTTGGGGCTGTTGTTGGCTGCCCGAGGAGACTTTCCCTTTGCACAATGCAGCTGCCAGAAGCTCGTTTTGGGCCGTCGGTGCCACGGGGCCTCGGCAATGACCGGCCGAGCTGGCTCAGGGGGCATGGCTGCGGCCTGGGCGCAGAAGGCCTTCGCGCGCCCAATCCTGCTTCCCCGCCAAGGAGATCCCGTGGGGAGTGGGTTTCGGGCACCGGAGACCCCCAGCAAAGACACAGGGCCCAGGGAGCCAGGGGCAGCGCCGCCCCTCTTTGCCCTTTGTATAGCGGAAAGCCGGGGGCGAAAACGGCTTGCGTTGCTTTCCTGAGCCGAGGCGCGTTGGGGCTGTTGTTTGCTGCCCGAGGAGACTTTCCCTTTGCACAATGCAGCTGCCAGAAGCTCGTTTTGGGCCGTCGGTGCGACGGGGACTAGGCGCAGAGCGGCCGAGCTGGCTTAGGCGGCATGGCTGCGGCCTGGGTGCAGAAGGCCTTCGCGCGCCCAATCCTGCTTCCCCGCCAAGGAGATCACGTGGGGAGTGGGTTTCGGGCACCGGAGACCCCCAGCAAAGACACAGGGGCCAGGGAGCCAGGGGCAGCTCCGCACCGCTTTGCCCTCTGGAGAGCGGAGGGCCGGGGGCGAAAACGGCTTGCGTTGCTTTCCTGAGCCTAGGCGCGTTGGGGCTGTTGTTGGCTGCCCGAGGAGACTTTCCCTTTGCACAATGCAGCTGCCAGAAGCTCGTTTTGGGCCGTCGGTGCCACGGGGCCTCGGCAATGACCGGCCGAGCTGGCTAAGGGGGCATGGCTGCGGCCTGGGCGCAGAAGGCCTTCGCGCGCCCAATCCTGCTTCCCCGCCAAGGAGATCCCGTGGGGAGTGGGTTTCGGGCACCGGAGACCCCCAGCAAAGACACAGGGCCCAGGGAGCCAGGGGCAGCCCCGCCCCGCTTTGCCCTCTGGAGTGCAGAGGGCCGGGGGCGAAAACGGCTTGCGTTGCTTTCCTGAGCTGAGGCGTGTTGGGGCTGTTGTTGGCTGCCCGAGGAGACTTTCCCTTTGCACAATGCAGCCGCCAGAAGCTCGTTTTGGGCCGTCGGTGCGACGGGGCCTCAGCGCTGAGAGGCAGAGCTGGCTCAGGGCGCATGGCTGCGGCCTGGGCGCAGAAGGCCTTCGCGCGCCCAATCCTGCTTCCCCGCCAAGGAGGACCCGTGGGGATTGGTTTCGGGAATCGGAGACCCCCAGCAAATACACAGGGCCCAGGGAGCCAGGGGCAGCCCCGCCCCGCGTTGCCCTCTGGAGAGCGGAGGGCCGGGGGCGAAAACGGCTTGCGTTGCTTTCCTGAGCCAAGACGCGTTGGGGCTGTTGTTGGCTGCCCGAGGAGACTTTCCCTTTGCAGAATGAAGCTGCCAGAAGCTCGTTTTGGGCCGTAGGTGCGACGGGGCCTCGGCGATGAGCGGCCGAACTGGCTCAGGTGGAATGGCTGGGGCGTGGGCGTAGAAGGACTTCGAGCGCCCAATCCTGCTTCCCCGCCAAGGATAATGCGTGGGGAGTGTGTTTCGGGCATCGGAGACCCCCAGCACAGCAGCAGGGCCCAGGGAGCCAGGGGCAGCCCCGCCCCGCTTTGCCCTCTGGAGAGCGGAGGGCCGGGGGCGAAAAAGGCTTGCGTTGCTTTCCTGAGCCGAGGCGCGTTGGGGCTGTTGTTGGCTGCCCGAGGAGACTTTCCCTTTGCAGAATGCAGCCGCCAGAAGCTCCTTTTGGGCCGTTGGTGCGACGGGGACTCGGCGATGATAGGCCGAGGTGGCTCAGGGGGCATGGTTTGGGCGTGGGCCCAGAAGGTCTTCGAGCGCCCAATCCTGCTTCCCCGCCAAGGAGAAATCGTCGGGAGTTGGTTTCGGGCACCGGAGACCCCTAGCACAGCAGCAGGGCCTAGGGAGCCAGGGGCAGCCCTGCACCGCTTGGCCCTCTGGAGAGCGGAGGGCCGGGGGCAAAAACGGCTTGCGTTGCTTTCCTGAGCCGAGGCGCGTTGGGGCTGTTGTTGGCTGCCCGAGGAGACTTTCCCTTTGCACAATGCAGCTGCCAGAAGCACGTTTTGGGCAGTCGGTGCGACCGGGCCTCGGCGCAGAGCGGCCGAGCTGGCTCAGGCGGCATGGCTGCGGCCTGGGCGCAGAAGGCCTTCGCGCGCCCAATCCTGCTTCCCCGCCAAGAAGAACCCGTGGGGAGTGGGTTTCGGGCACCGGAGACCCCCTGCAAAGACACAGGGCCCAGGGAGCCAGGGGCAGCCCCGCCCCTCTTTGCCCTTTGGAGAGCGGAGGGCCGGGGGCGAAAACGGCTTGCGTTGCTTTCCTGAGCCGAGGCGCGTTGGGGCTGGTGTTGGCTGCCCGAGGAGACTTTCCCTTTGCACAATGCAGCCGCCAGAAGCTCGTTTTGGGCCGTCGGTGCCACGGGGCCTTGGCACTGAGCGGCCGAACTGGCTCAGGGGGCATGGCTGCGTCCTGGGCGCAGAAGGCCTTCGCGCGCCCAATCCTGCATCCACGCCAAGGAGAACCCGTGGGGAGTGGGTTTCGGGCACCGGAGACCCCCAGCAAGGACACAGGGCCCTGGGAGCCAGGGGCAGCCCCGCCCCGCTTTGCCCTCTGGAGAGCGGAGGGCCGGGGGCGAAAAAGGCTTGCGTTGCTTTCCTGAGCCGAGGCGCGTTGGGGCTGTTGTTGGCTGCCCGAGGAGACTTTCCCTTTGCACAATGCAACTGCCAGAAGCTCGTTTTGGGCCGTCGGTGCCACGGGGCCTCGGCTCTGAGCGGCTGTGCTGGTACAGGGGGCATGGCTGCGGCCTGGGCGCAGAAGGCCTTCGCGCGCCCAATTCTGCTTCCCCGCCAAGGAGAACCCGTGGGGAGTGGGTTTCGGGCACCGGAGACCCCCAGCAAAGCAGCAGGGCCCAGGGAGCCAGGGGCAGCGCCGCCCCTCTTTGCCCTTTGTATAGCGGAAAGCCGGGGGCGAAAACGGCTTGCGTTGCTTTCCTGAGCCGAGGAGCGTTGGGGCTGTTGTTGGCTGCCCGAGGAGACTTTCCCTATGCACAATGCAGCTGCCAGAAGCTCGTTTTGGGCCGTCGGTGCCACGGGGCCTTGGCACTGAGCGGCCGAGCTGGCTCAGGGGGCATGGCTGCGGCCTGGGCGCAGAAGGCCTTCGCGCGCCCAATCCTGCATCCCCGCCAAGGAGAACCCGTGGGGAGTGGGTTTCGGGCACCGGAGACCCCCAGCAGGGACACAGGGCCCAGGGAGCCAGGGGAAGCCCCGCCCCGCTTTGCCCTCTGGAGAGCGGAGGGCCGGGGGCAAAAACGGCTTGCGTTGCTTTCCTGAGCCGAGGCGCGTTGGGGCTGTTGTTGGCTGCCCGAGGAGACTTTCCCTTTGCAGAATGCAGCCACCAGAAGCTCATTTTGGGCCGTCGGTGCGACGGGGACTCGGCGATGATAGGCCGAGGTGGCTCAGGGGGCATGGTTGGGGCGTGGGCCCAGAAGGTCTTCGAGCGCCCAATCCTGCTTCCCCGCCAAGGAGAACCCGTGGGGAGTGGGTTTCGGGCACCGGAGACCCCCAGCACAGCAGCAGGGCCTAGGGAGCCAGGGGCAGCCCTGCACCGCCTTGCCCTCTGGAGAGCGGAGGGCCAGGTTTGAAAACGGCTTGCGCTGCATTCCTGAGCCGAGGCGCGTTGGGGTTGTTGTTGGCTGCCCGAGGAGACTTTCCCTTTTCACAATGCAGCTGCCAGAAGCGCGTTTTCGGCCGACGGTGCCACGGGGCCTCGGCGCTGAGCGGCCAAGCTGGCTCAGGGTGCATGGCTGCGGCCTGGGCGCAGAAGGCCTTCGCGCCCCCAATCCTGCTTCCCCGCCAAGGAGATCCCGTGGGGAGTGGGTTTCGGGCACCGGAGACCCCCAGCACAGCAGCAGGGCCTAGGGAGCCAGGAGCAGCCCTGCACCGCCTGGCCCTCTGGAGAGCGGAGGGCCGGGGGCAAAAACGGCTTGCGTTGCTTTCCTGAGCCGAGGCGCGTTGGGGCTGTTGTTGGCTGCCCGAGGAGACTTTCCCTTTCCACAAGGCAGCTGCCAGAAGCTCGTTTTGGGCCGTCGGTGCGACGGGGCCTCGGCGCAGAGCGGCCGAGCTGGCTCAGGCGGCATGGCTGCAGAATGGGCGCCGAAGGCCTTCGCGCCACCAATCCTGCTTCCCCGACAAGAAGAACCCGTGGGGAGTGGGTTTCGGGCACCGGAGACCCCCAGCAAAGACAGAGGGCCCAGGGAGCCAGGGGCAGCTCCGCCCCTCTTGGCCCTCTGGAGAGCGGAGGGCCGGGGGCGAAAATGGCTTGCGTTGCTTTCCTGAGCCGAGGCGCGTTGGGGCTGTTGTTGGCTGCCCGAGGAGACTTTCCCTTTGCACAATGCAGCCGCCAGAAGCTCGTTTTGGGCCGTCGGTGCGACGGGGCCACGGCGATGAGCGGCCGAGCTGGCTCAGGGGGCATGGTTGTGGCGTGGGCCCAGAAGGCCTTCGCGCGCCCAATCCTTCTTCCCCTCCAAGGAGAACCCGTGGGGAGTGGGTTTCGGGCACCGGAGACCCCCAGCAAAGCAGCAGGGCCCAGGGAGCCCGGGGCTGCCCCGCCCCGCTTTGCCCTCTGGAGAGCGGAGGGCCGGGGGCGAAAACGGCTTGCGTTGCTTTCCTGAGCCGCGGCGTGTTGGGGCTGTTGTTGGCTGCCCGAGGAGACTTTCCCTTTGCACAATGCAGCTGGCAGAAGCTCGTTTTGGGCCGTCGGTGCGACGGGGCCTCGGCGCTGAGCGGCCGAGCTGTCTCAGGGGGCATGGCTGCGGCCTGGGCCCAGAAAGCCTTCGCGGGCCCAATCCTGCTTCCCCGCCAAGGAGAACCCGTCGGGAGTGGGTTTCGGGCACCGGAGACCCCCAGCACAGCAGCAGGGCCTAGGGAGCCAGGGGCAGCCCTGCACCGCTTGGCCCTCTGGAGAGCGGAGGGCCGGGGGCAAAAACGGCTTGCGTTGCTTTCCTGAGCCGAGGCGCGTTGGGGCTGTTGTTGGCTGCCCGAGGAGACTTTCCCTTTCCACAAGGCAGCTGCCAGAAGCTCGTTTTGGGCCGTCGGTGCGACGGGGCCTCGGCGCAGAGCGGCCGAGCTGGCTCAGGGGGCATGGCTGCGGCCTGGGGACAGAAGGCCTTCGCGCACCCAATCCTGCTTCCCCGCCAAGGAGAACCCGTGGGGAGTGGGTTTCGGGCACCGGAGACCCCCAGCAATGTAGCAGGGCCCAGGGAGCCAGGGCCAGCCCGCCCAGCTTTGCCCTCTGGAGAGTGGAGGGCCGGGGGCGAAAACGGCTTGCGTTGCTTTCCTGAGCCGAGGCGCGTTGGGGCTGTTGTTGGCTGCCCGAGGAGACTTTCCCTTTGCACAATGCAGCTGCCAGAAGCTCGTTTTGGGCCGTCGGTGTGACGGGGCCTCGGCGCTGAGCGGCCGAGCTGGCTCAGGGGGCATGGCTGCGGCCTGGGCGCAGAAGGCCTTCGCGCGCCCAATCCTGCTTCCCCGCCAAGGAGAACCCATGGGGAATGGGTTTCGGGCACCGGAGACCCCCAGCAAGGACACAGGGCCCTGGGAGCCAGGGGCAGCCCCGCCCCGCTTTGCCCTCTGGAGAGCGGAGGGCCGGGGGCGAAAAAGGCTTGCGTTGCTTTCCTGAGCCGAGGCGCGTTGGGGCTGTTGTTGGCTGCCCGAGGAGACTTTCCCTTTGCACAATGCAACTGCCAGAAGCTCGTTTTGGGCCGTCGGTGCCACGGGGCCTCGGCTCTGAGCGGCTGTGCTGGTACAGAGGGCATGGCTGCGGCCTGGGCGCAGAAGGCCTTCGCGCGCCCAATTCTGCTTCCCCGCCAAGGAGAACCCGTGGGGAGTGGGTTTCGGGCACCGGAGACCCCCAGCAAAGCAGCAGGGCCCAGGGAGCCAGGGGCAGCGCCGCCCCTCTTTGCCCTTTGTATAGCGGAAAGCCGGGGGCGAAAACGGCTTGCGTTGCTTTCCTGAGCCGAGGCGCGTTGGGGCTGTTGTTGGCTGCCCGAGGAGACTTTCCCTATGCACAATGCAGCTGCCAGAAGCTCGTTTTGGGCCGTCGGTGCCACGGGGCCTTGGCACTGAGCGGCCGAGCTGGCTCAGGGGGCATGGCTGCGGCCTGGGCGCAGAAGGCCTTCGCGCGCCCAATCCTGCATCCCCGCCAAGGAGAACCCGTGGGGAGTGGGTTTCGGGCACCGGAGACCCCCAGCAGGGACACAGGGCCCAGGGAGCCAGGGGCAGCCCCGCCCCGCTTTGCCCTCTGGAGAGCGGAGGGCCGGGGGCAAAAACGGCTTGCGTTGCTTTCCTGAGCCGAGGCGCGTTGGGGCTGTTGTTGGCTGCCCGAGGAGACTTTCCCTTTGCAGAATGCAGCCGCCAGAAGCTCATTTTGGGCCGTCGGTGCGACGGGGACTCGGCGATGATAGGCCGAGGTGGCTCAGGGGGCATGGTTGGGGCGTGGGCCCAGAAGGTCTTCGAGCGCCCAATCCTGCTTCCCCGCCAAGGAGAACCCGTGGGGAGTGGGTTTCGGGCACCGGAGACCCCCAGCACAGCAGCAGGGCCTAGGGAGCCAGGGGCAGCCCTGCACCGCCTTGCCCTCTGGAGAGCGGAGGGCCAGGTTTGAAAACGGCTTGCGCTGCATTCCTGAGCCGAGGCGCGTTGGGGCTGTTGTTGGCTGCCCGAGGAGACTTTCCCTTTGCACAATGCAGCTGCCAGAAGCGCGTTTTCGGCCGACGGTGCCACGGGGCCTCGGCGCTGAGCGGCCAAGCTGGCTCAGGGTGCATGGCTGCGGCCTGGGCGCAGAAGGCCTTCGCGCCCCCAATCCTGCTTCCCCGCCAAGGAGATCCCGTGGGGAGTGGGTTTCGGGCACCGGAGACCCCCAGCAAAGCAGCAGGGCCCAGGGAGCCCGGGGCAGCCCCGCCCCGCTTTGCCCTCTGGAGAGCGGAGGGCCGGGGGCGAAAACGGCTTGCGTTGCTTTCCTGAGCCGCGGCGTGTTGGGGCTGTTGTTGGCTGCCCGAGGAGACTTTCCCTTTGCACAATGCAGCTGGCAGAAGCTCGTTTTGGGCCGTCGGTGCGACGGGGCCTCGGCGCTGAGCGGCCGAGCACGCTCAGGGGGCATGGCTGCGGCCTGGGCGCAGAAGGCCTTCGCGGGCCCAATCCTGCTTCCCCGCCAAGGAGAACCCGTCGGGAGTGGGTTTCAGGCACCGGAGACCCCCAGCACAGCAGCAGGGCCTAGGGAGCCAGGGGCAGCCCTGCACCGCCTTGCCCTCTGGAGAGCGGAGCGCCGGGGGCGAAAACGGCTTGCGTTGCTTTCCTCAGCCGAGGCGCGTTGGGGCTGTTGTTGGCTGCCCGAGGAGACTTTCCCTTTGCACAATGCAGCTGCCAGAAGCTCGTTTTGGGCCGTCGGTGCCACGGGGCCTCGGCAATGACCGGCCGAGCTGGCTAAGGGGGCATGGCTGCGGCCTGGGCGCAGAAGGCCTTCGCGCGCCCAATCCTGCTTCCCCGCCAAGGAGATCCCGTGGGGAGTGGGTTTCGGGCACCGGAGACCCCCAGCAAAGACACAGGGCCCAGGGAGCCAGGGGCAGCCCCGCCCCGCTTTGCCCTCTGGAGTGCAGAGGGCCGGGGGCGAAAACGGCTTGCGTTGCTTTCCTGAGCTGAGGCGTGTTGGGGCTGTTGTTGGCTGCCCGAGGAGACTTTCCCTTTGCACAATGCAGCCGCCAGAAGCTCGTTTTGGGCCGTCGGTGCGACGGGGCCTCAGCGCTGAGAGGCAGAGCTGGCTCAGGGCGCATGGCTGCGGCCTGGGCGCAGAAGGCCTTCGCGCGCCCAATCCTGCTTCCCCGCCAAGGAGGACCCGTGGGGATTGGTTTCGGGAATCGGAGACCCCCAGCAAATACACAGGGCCCAGGGAGCCAGGGGCAGCCCCGCCCCGCGTTGCCCTCTGGAGAGCGGAGGGCCGGGGGCGAAAACGGCTTGCGTTGCTTTCCTGAGCCAAGACGCGTTGGGGCTGTTGTTGGCTGCCCGAGGAGACTTTCCCTTTGCAGAATGAAGCTGCCAGAAGCTCGTTTTGGGCCGTAGGTGCGACGGGGCCTCGGCGCTGAGCGGCCGAACTGGCTCAGGTGGAATGGCTGGGGCGTGGGCGTAGAAGGACTTCGAGCGCCCAATCCTGCTTCCCCGCCAAGGATAATGCGTGGGGAGTGTGTTTCGGGCATCGGAGACCCCCAGCACAGCAGCAGGGCCCAGGGAGCCAGGGGCAGCCCCGCCCCGCTTTGCCCTCTGGAGAGCGGAGGGCCGGGGGCGAAAAAGGCTTGCGTTGCTTTCCTGAGCCGAGGCGCGTTGGGGCTGGTGTTGGCTGCCCGAGGAGACTTTCCCTTTGCACAATGCAGCCGCCAGAAGCTCGTTTTGGGCCGTCGGTGCCACGGGGCCTTGGCACTGAGCGGCCGAACTGGCTCAGGGGGCATGGCTGCGTCCTGGGCGCAGAAGGCCTTCGCGCGCCCAATCCTGCATCCACGCCAAGGAGAACCCGTGGGGAGTGGGTTTCGGGCACCGGAGACCCCCAGCAAGGACACAGGGCCCTGGGAGCCAGGGGCAGCCCCGCCCCGCTTTGCCCTCTGGAGAGCGGAGGGCCGGGGGCGAAAAAGGCTTGCGTTGCTTTCCTGAGCCGAGGCGCGTTGGGGCTGTTGTTGGCTGCCCGAGGAGACTTTCCCTTTGCACAATGCAACTGCCAGAAGCTCGTTTTGGGCCGTCGGTGCCACGGGGCCTCGGCTCTGAGCGGCTGTGCTGGTACAGGGGGCATGGCTGCGGCCTGGGCGCAGAAGGCCTTCGCGCGCCCAATTCTGCTTCCCCGCCAAGGAGAACCCGTGGGGAGTGGGTTTCGGGCACCGGAGACCCCCAGCAAAGCAGCAGGGCCCAGGGAGCCAGGGGCAGCGCCGCCCCTCTTTGCCCTTTGTATAGCGGAAAGCCGGGGGCGAAAACGGCTTGCGTTGCTTTCCTGAGCCGAGGAGCGTTGGGGCTGTTGTTGGCTGCCCGAGGAGACTTTCCCTATGCACAATGCAGCTGCCAGAAGCTCGTTTTGGGCCGTCGGTGCCACGGGGCCTTGGCACTGAGCGGCCGAGCTGGCTCAGGGGGCATGGCTGCGGCCTGGGCGCAGAAGGCCTTCGCGCGCCCAATCCTGCATCCCCGCCAAGGAGAACCCGTGGGGAGTGGGTTTCGGGCACCGGAGACCCCCAGCAGGGACACAGGGCCCAGGGAGCCAGGGGAAGCCCCGCCCCGCTTTGCCCTCTGGAGAGCGGAGGGCCGGGGGCAAAAACGGCTTGCGTTGCTTTCCTGAGCCGAGGCGCGTTGGGGCTGTTGTTGGCTGCCCGAGGAGACTTTCCCTTTGCAGAATGCAGCCACCAGAAGCTCATTTTGGGCCGTCGGTGCGACGGGGACTCGGCGATGATAGGCCGAGGTGGCTCAGGGGGCATGGTTGGGGCGTGGGCCCAGAAGGTCTTCGAGCGCCCAATCCTGCTTCCCCGCCAAGGAGAACCCGTGGGGAGTGGGTTTCGGGCACCGGAGACCCCCAGCACAGCAGCAGGGCCTAGGGAGCCAGGGGCAGCCCTGCACCGCCTTGCCCTCTGGAGAGCGGAGGGCCAGGTTTGAAAACGGCTTGCGCTGCATTCCTGAGCCGAGGCGCGTTGGGGTTGTTGTTGGCTGCCCGAGGAGACTTTCCCTTTTCACAATGCAGCTGCCAGAAGCGCGTTTTCGGCCGACGGTGCCACGGGGCCTCGGCGCTGAGCGGCCAAGCTGGCTCAGGGTGCATGGCTGCGGCCTGGGCGCAGAAGGCCTTCGCGCCCCCAATCCTGCTTCCCCGCCAAGGAGATCCCGTGGGGAGTGGGTTTCGGGCACCGGAGACCCCCAGCACAGCAGCAGGGCCTAGGGAGCCAGGAGCAGCCCTGCACCGCTTGGCCCTCTGGAGAGCGGAGGGCCGGGGGCGAAAACGGCTTGCGTTGCTTTCCTGAGCCGAGGCGCGTTGGGGCTGTTGTTGGCTGCCCGAGGAGACTTTCCCTTTGCACAATGCAGCTGCCAGAAGCTCGTTTTGGGCCGTCGGTGCGACGGGGCCACGGCGATGAGCGGCCGAGCTGGCTCAGGGGGCATGGTTGTGGCGTGGGCCCAGAAGGCCTTCGCGCGCCCAATCCTTCTTCCCCTCCAAGGAGAACCCGTGGGGAGTGGGTTTCGGGCACCGGAGACCCCCAGCAAAGCAGCAGGGCCCAGGGAGCCCGGGGCAGCCCCGCCCCGCTTTGCCCTCTGGAGAGCGGAGGGCCGGGGGCGAAAACGGCTTGCGTTGCTTTCCTGAGCCTCGGCGTGTTGGGGCTGTTGTTGGCTGCCCGAGGAGACTTTCCCTTTGCACAATGCAGCTGGCAGAAGCTCGTTTTGGGCCGTCGGTGCGACGGGGCCTCGGCGCTGAGCGGCCGAGCTGTCTCAGGGGGCATGGCTGCGGCCTGGGCCAAGAAAGCCTTCGCGGGCCCAATCCTGCTTCCCCGCCAAGGAGAACCCGTCGGGAGTGGGTTTCGGGCACCGGAGACCCCCAGCACAGAAGCAGGGCCTAGGGAGCCAGGGGCAGCCCTGCACCGCCTTGCCCTCTGGAGAGCGGAGCGCCGGGGGCGAAAACGGCTTGCGTTGCTTTCCTCAGCCGAGGCGCGTTGGGGCTGTTGTTGGCTGCCCGAGGAGACTTTCCCTTTGCACAATGCAGCTGCCAGAAGCTCGTTTTGGGCCGTCGGTGCCACGGGGCCTCGGCACTGAGCGGCCGAACTGGTTCAGGGGGCATGGCTGCGGCCTGGGCGCAGAAGGCCTTCGCGAGCACAATCCTGCATCCCCGCCAAGGAGTGCCGTGGGGAGTGGGTTTCGGGCACCAGAGGACCCCAGCAAAGACACAGGGCCCAGGGAGCAGGGGCAGCCCCGCCCCGCTTTGCCCTCTGGAGAGCGGAGGGCCAGGTTCGAAAACGGCTTGCGTTGCATTCCTGAGCCGAGGCGCATTGGGGCTGTTGTTGGCTGCCCAAGGAGACTTTCCCTTTGCACAATGCAGCCGCCAGAAGCTCGTTTTGGGCCGTCGGTGCGACGGGGCATCGGAGCTGAACGGCCAAGCTGGCTCAGGGGGCATGGCTGCGGCCTGGGCGCAGAAGGACTTCGCGCCCCCAATCCTGCTTCCCCGCCAAGGAGATCCCGTGGGGAGTGGGTTTCGGGCACCGGAGACCCCCAGCACAGCAGCAGGGCCTAGGGAGCCAGGGGCAGCCCTGCACCGCCTGGCCCTCTGGAGAGCGGAGGGCCGGGGGCAAAAACGGCTTGCGTTGCTTTCCTGAGCCGAGGCGCGTTGGGGCTGTTGTTGGCTGCCCGAGGAGACTTTCCCTTTCCACAAGGCAGCTGCCAGAAGCTCGTTTTGGGCCGTCGGTGCGACGGGGCCTCGGCGCAGAGCGGCCGAGCTGGCTCAGGCGGCATGGCTGCAGAATGGGCGCCGAAGGCCTTCGCGCCACCAATCCTGCTTCCCCGACAAGAAGAACCCGTGGGGAGTGGGTTTCGGGCACCGGAGACCCCCAGCAAAGACAGAGGGCCCAGGGAGCCAGGGGCAGCTCCGCCCCTCTTGGCCCTCTGGAGAGCGGAGGGCCGGGGGCGAAAATGGCTTGCGTTGCTTTCCTGAGCCGAGGCGCGTTGGGGCTGTTGTTGGCTGCCCGAGGAGACTTTCCCTTTGCACAATGCAGCCGCCAGAAGCTCGTTTTGGGCCGTCGGTGCGACGGGGCCACGGCGATGAGCGGCCGAGCTGGCTCAGGGGGCATGGTTGTGGCGTGGGCCCAGAAGGCCTTCGCGCGCCCAATCCTTCTTCCCCTCCAAGGAGAACCCGTGGGGAGTGGGTTTCGGGCACCGGAGACCCCCAGCAAAGCAGCAGGGCCCAGGGAGCCCGGGGCTGCCCCGCCCCGCTTTGCCCTCTGGAGAGCGGAGGGCCGGGGGCGAAAACGGCTTGCGTTGCTTTCCTGAGCCGCGGCGTGTTGGGGCTGTTGTTGGCTGCCCGAGGAGACTTTCCCTTTGCACAATGCAGCTGGCAGAAGCTCGTTTTGGGCCGTCGGTGCGACGGGGCCTCGGCGCTGAGCGGCCGAGCTGTCTCAGGGGGCATGGCTGCGGCCTGGGCCCAGAAAGCCTTCGCGGGCCCAATCCTGCTTCCCCGCCAAGGAGAACCCGTCGGGAGTGGGTTTCGGGCACCGGAGACCCCCAGCACAGCAGCAGGGCCTAGGGAGCCAGGGGCAGCCCTGCACCGCTTGGCCCTCTGGAGAGCGGAGGGCCGGGGGCAAAAACGGCTTGCGTTGCTTTCCTGAGCCGAGGCGCGTTGGGGCTGTTGTTGGCTGCCCGAGGAGACTTTCCCTTTCCACAAGGCAGCTGCCAGAAGCTCGTTTTGGGCCGTCGGTGCGACGGGGCCTCGGCGCAGAGCGGCCGAGCTGGCTCAGGGGGCATGGCTGCGGCCTGGGGACAGAAGGCCTTCGCGCACCCAATCCTGCTTCCCCGCCAAGGAGAACCCGTGGGGAGTGGGTTTCGGGCACCGGAGACCCCCAGCAATGTAGCAGGGCCCAGGGAGCCAGGGCCAGCCCGCCCAGCTTTGCCCTCTGGAGAGTGGAGGGCCGGGGGCGAAAACGGCTTGCGTTGCTTTCCTGAGCCGAGGCGCGTTGGGGCTGTTGTTGGCTGCCCGAGGAGACTTTCCCTTTGCACAATGCAGCTGCCAGAAGCTCGTTTTGGGCCGTCGGTGTGACGGGGCCTCGGCGCTGAGCGGCCGAGCTGGCTCAGGGGGCATGGCTGCGGCCTGGGCGCAGAAGGCCTTCGCGCGCCCAATCCTGCTTCCCCGCCAAGGAGAACCCATGGGGAATGGGTTTCGGGCACCGGAGACCCCCAGCAAGGACACAGGGCCCTGGGAGCCAGGGGCAGCCCCGCCCCGCTTTGCCCTCTGGAGAGCGGAGGGCCGGGGGCGAAAAAGGCTGGCGTTGCTTTCCTGAGCCGAGGCGCGTTGGGGCTGTTGTTGGCTGCCCGAGGAGACTTTCCCTTTGCACAATGCAACTGCCAGAAGCTCGTTTTGGGCCGTCGGTGCCACGGGGCCTCGGCTCTGAGCGGCTGTGCTGGTACAGAGGGCATGGCTGCGGCCTGGGCGCAGAAGGCCTTCGCGCGCCCAATTCTGCTTCCCCGCCAAGGAGAACCCGTGGGGAGTGGGTTTCGGGCACCGGAGACCCCCAGCAAAGCAGCAGGGCCCAGGGAGCCAGGGGCAGCGCCGCCCCTCTTTGCCCTTTGTATAGCGGAAAGCCGGGGGCGAAAACGGCTTGCGTTGCTTTCCTGAGCCGAGGCGCGTTGGGGCTGTTGTTGGCTGCCCGAGGAGACTTTCCCTATGCACAATGCAGCTGCCAGAAGCTCGTTTTGGGCCGTCGGTGCCACGGGGCCTTGGCACTGAGCGGCCGAGCTGGCTCAGGGGGCATGGCTGCGGCCTGGGCGCAGAAGGCCTTCGCGCGCCCAATCCTGCATCCCCGCCAAGGAGAACCCGTGGGGAGTGGGTTTCGGGCACCGGAGACCCCCAGCAGGGACACAGGGCCCAGGGAGCCAGGGGCAGCCCCGCCCCGCTTTGCCCTCTGGAGAGCGGAGGGCCGGGGGCAAAAACGGCTTGCGTTGCTTTCCTGAGCCGAGGCGCGTTGGGGCTGTTGTTGGCTGCCCGAGGAGACTTTCCCTTTGCAGAATGCAGCCGCCAGAAGCTCATTTTGGGCCGTCGGTGCGACGGGGACTCGGCGATGATACGCCGAGGTGGCTCAGGGGGCATGGTTGGGGCGTGGGCCCAGAAGGTCTTCGAGCGCCCAATCCTGCTTCCCCGCCAAGGAGAACCCGTGGGGAGTGGGTTTCGGGCACCGGAGACCCCCAGCACAGCAGCAGGGCCTAGGGAGCCAGGGGCAGCCCTGCACCGCCTTGCCCTCTGGAGAGCGGAGGGCCAGGTTTGAAAACGGCTTGCGCTGCATTCCTGAGCCGAGGCGCGTTGGGGCTGTTGTTGGCTGCCCGAGGAGACTTTCCCTTTGCACAATGCAGCTGCCAGAAGCGCGTTTTCGGCCGACGGTGCCACGGGGCCTCGGCGCTGAGCGGCCAAGCTGGCTCAGGGTGCATGGCTGCGGCCTGGGCGCAGAAGGCCTTCGCGCCCCCAATCCTGCTTCCCCGCCAAGGAGATCCCGTGGGGAGTGGGTTTCGGGCACCGGAGAGCCCCAGCAAAGCAGCAGGGCCCAGGGAGCCCGGGGCAGCCCCGCCCCGCTTTGCCCTCTGGAGAGCGGAGGGCCGGGGGCGAAAACGGCTTGCGTTGCTTTCCTGAGCCGCGGCGTGTTGGGGCTGTTGTTGGCTGCCCGAGGAGACTTTCCCTTTGCACAATGCAGCTGGCAGAAGCTCGTTTTGGGCCGTCGGTGCGACGGGGCCTCGGCGCTGAGCGGCCGAGCACGCTCAGGGGGCATGGCTGCGGCCTGGGCGCAGAAGGCCTTCGCGGGCCCAATCCTGCTTCCCCGCCAAGGAGAACCCGTCGGGAGTGGGTTTCAGGCACCGGAGACCCCCAGCACAGCAGCAGGGCCTAGGGAGCCAGGGGCAGCCCTGCACCGCCTTGCCCTCTGGAGAGCGGAGCGCCGGGGGCGAAAACGGCTTGCGTTGCTTTCCTCAGCCGAGGCGCGTTGGGGCTGTTGTTGGCTGCCCGAGGAGACTTTCCCTTTGCACAATGCAGCTGCCAGAAGCTCGTTTTGGGCAGTCGGTGCCACGGGGCCTCGGCACTGAGCGGCCGAACTGGTTCAGGGGGCATGGCTGCGGCCTGGGCGCAGAAGGCCTTCGCGAGCCCAATCCTGCATCCCCGCCAAGGAGTGCCGTGGGGAGTGGGTTTCGGGCACCAGAGGACCCCAGCAAAGACACAGGGCCCAGGGAGCAGGGGCAGCCCTGCCCCGCTTTGCCCTCTGGAGAGCGGAGGGCCAGGTTCGAAAACGGCTTGCGTTGCATTCCTGAGCCGAGGCGCGTTGGGGCTGTTGTTGGCTGCCCGAGGAGACTTTCCCTTTGCACAATGCAGCTGCCAGAAGCTTGTTTTGGGCCGTCGGTGCGACGGGGCATCGGAGCTGAACGGCCAAGCTGGCTCAGGGGGCATGGCTGCGGCCTGGGCGCAGAAGGACTTCGCGCCCCCAATCCTGCTTCCCCGCCAAGGAGATCCCGTGGGGAGTGGGTTTCGGGCACCGGAGACCCCCAGCACAGCAGCAGGGCCTAGGGAGCCAGGGGCAGCCCTGCACCGCATGGCCCTCTGGAGAGCGGAGGGCCGGGGGCAAAAACGGCTTGCGTTGCTTTCCTGAGCCGAGGCGCGTTGGGGCTGTTGTTGGCTGCCCGAGGAGACTTTCCCTTTCCACAAGGCAGCTGCCAGAAGCTCGTTTTGGGCCGTCGGTGCGACGGGGCCTCGGCGCAGAGCGGCCGAGCTGGCTCAGGCGGCATGGCTGCAGAATGGGCGCAGAAGGCCTTCGCGCCCCCAATCCTGCTTCCCCGACAAGAAGAACCCGTGGGGAGTGGGTTTCGGGCACCGGAGACCCCCAGCAAAGACAGAGGGCCCAGGGAGCCAGGGGCAGCTCCGCCCGTCTTTGCCCAATGGAGAGCGGAGGGCCGGGGGCGAAAATGGCTTGCGTTGCTTTCCTGAGCCGAGGCGCGTTGGGGCTGTTGTTGGCTGCCCGAGGAGACTTTCCCTTTGCACAATGCAGCTGCCAGAAGCTCGTTTTGGGCCGTCGGTGTGACGGGGCCTCGGCGCTGAGCGGCCGAGCTGGCTCAGGGGGCATGGCTGCGGCCTGGGCGCAGAAGGCCTTCGCGCGCCCAATCCTGCTTCCCCGCCAAGGAGAACCCGTGGGGAATGGGTTTCGGGCACCGGAGACCCCACCAAAGCAGCAGGGCTCAGGGAGCCAGGGGCAGCCCCGCCCCGCTTTGCCCTCTGGAGAGCGGAGGGCTGGGGGCGAAAACGGCTTGCGTTGCTTTCCTGAGCCGAGGCGCGTTGGGGCTGTTGTTGGCTGCCCGAGGAGACTTTCCCTTTGCACAATGCAGCCGCCAGAAGCTCGTTTTGGGCCGTCGGTGCGACGGGGCCTCGGCGATGAGCGGCCGAGGTGGCTCAGGGGGCATGGTTTGGGCGTGGGCCCAGAAGGTCTTCGAGCGCCCAATCCTGATTCCCCGCCAAGGAGAACCCGTCGGGAGTTGGTTTCGGGCACCGGAGACCCCTAGCACAGCAGCAGGGCCTAGGGAGCCAGGGGCAGCCCTGCAACGCTTGGCCCTCTGGAGAGCGGAGGGCCGGGGGCAAAAACGGCTTGCGTTGCTTTCCTGAGCCGAGGCGCGTTGGGGCTGTTGTTGGCTGCCCGAGGAGACTTTCCCTTTCCACAAGGCAGCTGCCAGAAGCTCGTTTTGGGCCGTCGGTGCGACGGGGCCTCGGCGCAGAGCGGCAGAGCTTGCTCAGGCGGCATGGCTGCAGAATGGGCGCAGAAGGCCTTCGCGCCCCCAATCCTGCTTCCCCGACAAGAAGAACCCGTGGGGAGTGGGTTTCGGGCACCGGAGACCCCCAGCAAAGACAGAGGGCCCAGGGAGCCAGGGGCAGCTCCGCCCCTCTTTGCCCATTGGAGAGCGGAGGGCCGGGGGCGAAAATGGCTTGCGTTGCTTTCCTGAGCCGAGGCGCGTTGGGCTGTTGTTGGCTGCCCGAGGAGACTTTCCCTTTGCACAATGCAGCTGCCAGAAGCTCGTTTTGGGCCGTCGGTGTGACGGGGCCTCGGCGCTGAGCGGCCGAGCTGGCTCAGGGGGCATGGCTGCGGCCTGGGCGCAGAAGGCCTTCGCGCGCCCAATCCTGCTTCCCCGCCAAGGAGAACCCGTGGGGAATGGGTTTCGGGCACCGGACACCCCACCACAGCAGCAGGGCTCAGGGAACCAGGGGCAGCCCCGCCCCGCTTTGCCCTCTGAGAGCGGAGGGCGGAGGACAGGGGGCGAAAACGGCTTGCGTTGCTTTCTTGAGCCGAGGCGCGTTGGGGCTGTTGTTGGCTGCCCGAGGAGACTTTCCCTTTGCACAATGCAGCTGCCAGAAGCTCGTTTTGGGCCGTCGGTGCCACGGGGCCTCGGCACTGAGCTGCCGAACTGGCTCTGGGGGCATGGCTGCGGCCTGGGCGCAGAAGGCCTTCGCGCGCCCAATCCTGCATCCCCGCCAAGGAGAACCCGTGGGGAGTGGGTTTCGGGCACCGGAGACCCCCAGCAAGTACACAGGGCCCAGGGAGCCAGGGGCAGCCCTGCCCCGCTTAGCCCTCTGGAGAGCGAAGGGCCCGGGGCGAAAACGGCTTGCGTTGCTTTCCTGAGCCGAGGCGCGTTGGGGCTGTTGTTGGCTGCCCGAGGAGACTTTCCCTTTGCACAGTGCAGCTGCCAGAAGCTTGTATTGGGCCGTCGGTGCGACGGGGCATCGGCGCTGAACGGCCAAGCTGGCTCAGGGGGCATGGCTGCGGCCTGGGCGCAGAAGGACTTCGCGCCCCCAATCCTGCTTCCCCGCCAAGGAGATCCCGTGGGGAGTGGGTTTCGGGCACCGGAGACCCCCAGCACAGCAGCAGGGCCTAGGGAGCCAGGGGCAGCCCTGCACCGCTTGGCCCTCTGGAGAGCGGAGGGCCGGGGGCAAAAACGGCTTGCGTTGCTTTCCTGAGCCGAGGCGCGTTGGGGCTGTTGTTGGCTGCCCGAGGAGACTTTCCCTTTCCACAAGGCAGCTGCCAGAAGCTCGTTTTGGGCCGTCAGTGCGACGGGGCCTCGGCGCAGAGCGACCGAGCTGGCTCAGGCGGCATGGCTGCAGAATGGGCGCAGAAGGCCTTCGCGCCCCCATTCCTGCTTCCCCGACAAGAAGAACCCGTGAGGAGTGGGTTTCGGGCACCGGAGACCCCCAGCAAAGACAGAGGGCCCAGGGAGCCAGGGGCAGCTCCGCCCCTCTTTGCCCATTGGAGAGCGGAGGGCCGGGGGCGAAAATGGCTTGCGTTGCTTTCCTGAGCCGAGGCGCGTTGGGGCTGTTGTTGGCTGCCCGAGGAGACTTTCCCTTTGCACAATGCAGCTGCCAGAAGCTCGTTTTGGGCCGTCGGTGTGACGGGGCCTCGGCGCTGAGCGGCCGAGCTGGCTCAGGGGGCATGGCTGCGGCCTGGGCGCAGAAGGCCTTCGCGCGCCCAATCCTGCTTCCCCGCCAAGGAGAACCCGTGGCGAGTGGGTTTCGGGCATCGGAGACCCCCAGGAAACACACAGGGCCCAGGGAGGAAGGAGCAGCCCCGCCCCGCTTTGCCCTCTGGAGAGCGGAGGGCCGGGGGCGAAAACGGCTTCCGTTGCTTTCCTGAGCCGAGGCGCATTGGGGCTGTTGTTGGCTGCCCAAGGAGACGTTCCCTTTGCACAATGCAGCTGCCAGAAGGTCGTTTTGGGCCGTCGGTGCAACGGGGCCTCGGCGCTGAGCGGCCGAGCTGGCTCAGGGGGCATGGCTGCGGCCTGGGCGCAGAAGGCCTTCGCGCGCCCAATCCTGCTTCCCCGCCAAGGAGAACCCGTGGCGAGTGGGTTTCGGGCATCGGAGACCCCCAGCAAAGCAGCAGGGCCCAGGGAGCCAGGGGCAGCCCCGCCCCGCTTTGCCCTCTGGAGAGCGGAGGGCTGGGGGCGAAAACGGCTTGCGTTGCTTTCCTGAGCCGAGGCGCGTTGGGGCTGTTGTTGGCTGCCCGAGGAGACTTTCCCTTTGCACAATGCAGCCGCCAGAAGCTCGTTTTGGGCCGTCGGTGCGACGGGGCCTCGGCGATGAGCGGCCGAGCTGGCTCAGTGGGCATGGTTTGGGCGTGGGCCCAGCAGGTCTTCGAGCGCCCAATCCTGCTTCCCCGCCAAGGAGAACCCGTCGGGAGTTGGTTTCGGGCACCGGAGACCCCTAGCACAGCAGCAGGGCCTAGGGAGCCAGGGGCAGCCCTGCAACGCTTGGCCCTCTGGAGAGCGGAGGGCCGGGGGCGAAAATGGCTTGCGTTGCTTTCCTGAGCCGAGGCGCGTTGGGGCTGTTGTTGGCTGCCCGAGGAGACTTTCCCTTTGCACAATGCAGCTGCCAGAAGCTCGTTTTGGGCAGTCGGTGTGACGGGGCCTCGGCGCTGAGCGGCCGAGCTGGCTCAGGGGGCATGGCTGCGGCCTGGGCGCAGAAGGCCTTCGCGCGCCCAATCCTGCTTCCCCGCCAAGGAGAACCCGTGGGGAATGGGTTTCGGGCACCGGACACCCCACCACAGCAGCAGGGCTCAGGGAGCCAGGGGCAGCCCCGCCCCGCTTTGCCCTCTGAGAGCGGAGGGCGGAGGACAGGGGGCGAAAACGGCTTGCGTTGCTTTCTTGAGCCGAGGCGCGTTGGGGCTGTTGTTGGCTGCCCGAGGAGACTTTCCCTTTGCACAATGCAGCTGCCAGAAGCTCGTTTTGGGCCGTCGGTGCCACGGGGCCTCGGCACTGAGCTGCCGAACTGGCTCAGGGGGCATGGCTGCGGCCTGGGCGCAGAAGGCCTTCGCGCGCCCAATTCTGCATCCCCGCCAAGGAGAACCCGTGGGGAGTGGGTTTCGGGCACCGGAGACCCCCAGCAAGGACACAGGGCCCAGGGAGCCAGGGGCAGCCCTGCCCCGCTTAGCCCTCTGGAGAGCGAAGGGCCCGGGGCGAAAACGGCTTGCGTTGCTTTCCTGAGCCGAGGCGCGTTGGGGCTGTTGTTGGCTGCCCGAGGAGACTTTCCCTTTGCACAATGCAGCTGCCAGAAGCTCATTTTGGGCCGTCGGTGCGACAGGGCCTCGGCGCTAAGCGTCCGAGCTGGCTCAGGGGGCATGGCTGCGGCCTGGGCGCAGAAGGCCTTCGAGTGCCCAATCCTGCTTCCCCGCCAAGGAGAACCCGTGGGGAGTGGGTTTCGGGAATCGGAGACCCCCAGGAAATACACAGGGCCCAGGGAGGAAGGAGCAGCCCCGCCCCGCTTTGCCCACTGGAGAGCGGAGGGCCGGGGGCGAAAACGGCTTCCGTTGCTTTCCTGAGCCGAGGCGCATTGGGGCTGTTGTTGGCTGCCCAAAGAGACTTTCCCTTTGCACAATGCAGCTGCCAGAAGGTCGTTTTGGGCCGTCGGTGCAACGGGGCCTCGGCGCTGAGCGGCCGAGCTGGCTCAGGGGGCATGGCTGCGGCCTGGGCGCAGAAGGCCTTCGCGCGCCCAATCCTGCTTCCCCGCCAAGGAGAACCCGTGGCGAGTGGGTTTCGGGCATCGGAGACCCCCAGCAAAGCAGCAGGGCCCAGGGAGCCAGGGGCAGCCCCGCCCCGCTTTGCCCTCTGTAGAGCGGATGGCCGGGGGTGAAAACGGCTTGCGTTGCTTTCCTGAGCCGAGGCGCGTTGGGGCTGTTGTTGGCTGCCCGAGGAGACTTTCCCTTTGCACAATGCAGCCGCCAGAAGCTCGTTTTGGGCCGTCGGTGCGACGGGGCCTCGGCGATGAGCGGCCGAGCTGGCTCATGGGGCATGGTTTGGGCGTGGGCCCAGCAGGTCTTCGAGCGCCCAATCCTGCTTCCCCGCCAAGGAGAACCCGTCGGGAGTTGGTTTCGGGCACCGGAGACCCCTAGCACAGCAGCAGGGCCTAGGGAGCCAGGGGCAGCCCTGCAACGCTTGGCCCTCTGGAGAGCGGAGGGCCGGGGGCAAAAACGGCTTGCGTTGCTTTCCTGAGCCGAGGCGCGTTGGGGCTGTTGTTGGCTGCCCGAGGAGACTTTCCCTTTGCACAATGCAGCCGCCAGAAGCTCGTTTTGGGCCGTCGGTGTGACGGGGCCTCGGCGCAGATCGGCCGAGCTGGCTCAGGGGGCATGGCTGCAGAATGGGCGCAGAAGGCCTTCGCGCCCACAATCCTGCTTCCCCGACAAGAAGAACCCGTGGGGAATGGGTTTCGGGCACCGGACACCCCACCACAGCAGCAGGGCTCAGGGAGCCAGGGGCAGCCCCGCCCCGCTTTGCCCTCTGAGAGCGGAGGGCGGAGGACAGGGGGCGAAAACGGCTTGCGTTGCTTTCTTGAGCCGAGGCGCGTTGGGGCTGTTGTTGGCTGCCCGAGGAGACTTTCCCTTTGCACAATGCAGCTGCCAGAAGCTCGTTTTGGGCCGTCGGTGCCACGGGGCCTCGGCACTGAGCTGCCGAGCTGGCTCAGGGGGCATGGCTGCGGCCTGGGCGCAGAAGGCCTTCGCGCGCCCAATCCTGCATCCCCGCCAAGGAGAACCCGTGGGGAGTGGGTTTCGGGCACCGGAGACCCCCAGCAAGGACACAGGGCCCAGGGAGCCAGGGGCAGCCCTGCCCCGCTTAGCCCTCTGGAGAGCGAATTGCCCGGGGCGAAAACGGCTTGCGTTGCTTTCCTGAGCCGAGGCGCGTTGGGGCTGTTGTTGGCTGCCCGAGGAGACTTTCCCTTTGCACAATGCAGCCGCCAGAAGCTCGTTTTGGGCCGTCGGTGCGACGGGGCCTCGGCGATGAGCGGCCGAGCTGGCTCATGGGGCATGGTTTGGGCGTGGGCCCAGAAGGTCTTCGAGCGCCCAACCCTGCTTCCCCGCCAAGGAGAACCCGTGGGGAGTGGGTTTCGGGCACCGGAGACCCCCAGCAAGGACACAGGGCCCAGGGAGCCAGGGGCAGCCCTGCCCCGCTTTGCCCTCTGGAGAGCGAAGGGCCCGGGGCGAAAACGGCTTGCGTTGCTTTCCTGAGCCGAGGCGCGTTGGGGCTGTTGTTGGCTGCCCGAGGAGACTTTCCCTTTGCACAATGCAGCTGCCAGAAGCTCATTTTGGGCCGTCGGTGCGACAGGGCCTCGGCGCTAAGCGGCCGAGCTGGCTCAGGGGGCATGGCTGCGGCCTGGGCGCAGAAGGCCTTCGAATGCCCAATCCTGCTTCCCCGCCAAGGAGAACCCGTGGGGAGTGGGTTTCGGGAATCGGAGACCCCCAGGAAATACACAGGGCCCAGGGAGCCAGGAGCAGCCCCGCCCCGCTTTGCCCTCTGGAGAGCGGAGGGCCGGGGGCGAAAACGGCTTCCGTTGCTTTCCTGAGCCGAGGCGCATTGGGGCTGTTGTTGGCTGCCCAAGGAGACATTCCCTTTGCACAATGCAGCTGCCAGAAGGTCGTTTTGGGCCGTCGGTGCAACGGGGCCTCGGCGCTGAGCGGCCGAGCTGGCTCAGGGGGCATGGCTGCGGCCTGGGCGCAGAAGGCCTTCGCGCGCCCAATCCTGCTTCCCCGCCAAGGAGAACCCGTGGCGAGTGGGTTTCGGGCATCGGAGACCCCCAGCAAAGCAGCAGGGCCCAGGGAGCCAGGGGCAGCCCTGCACCGCTTGGCCCTCTGGAGAGCGGAGGGCCGGGGGCAAAAACGGCTTGCGTTGCTTTCCTGAGCCGAGGCGCGTTGGGGCTGTTGTTGGCTGCCCAAGGAGACATTCCCTTTGCACAATGCAGCTGCCAGAAGGTCGTTTTGGGCCGTCGGTGCAACGGGGCCTCGGCGCTGAGCGGCCGAGCTGGCTCAGGGGGCATGGCTGCGGCCTGGGCGCAGAAGGCCTTCGCGCGCCCAATCCTGCTTCCCCGCCAAGGAGAACCCGTGGCGAGTGGGTTTCGGGCATCGGAGACCCCCAGCAAAGCAGCAGGGCCCAGGGAGCCAGGGGCAGCCCTGCACCGCTTGGCCCTCTGGAGAGCGGAGGGCCGGGGGCAAAAACGGCTTGCGTTGCTTTCCTGAGCCGAGGCGCGTTGGGGCTGTTGTTGGCTGCCCGAGGAGACTTTCCCTTTGCACAATGCAGCTGGCAGAAGCTCGTTTTGGGCCGTCGGTGCGACGGGGCCTCGGCGCAGAGCGGCCGAGCTGGCTCAGGGGGCATGGCTGGGGCGTGGGCGTAGAAGGACTTCGCAAGCCCAATCCTGCTTCCCCGCCAAGGAGAACCCGTGGCGAGTGGGTTTCGGGCATCGGAGACCCCCAGCAAAGCAGCAGGGCCCAGGGAGCCAGGGGCAGCCCCGCCCCGCTTTGCCCTCTGGAGAGCGGAGGGCCGGGGGCGAAAACGGCTTGCGTTGCTTTCATGAGCCTAGGCGCATTGGGGCTGTTGTTGGCTGCCCGAGGAGATTTTCCCTTTGCACAATGCAGCCGCCAGAAGCTCGTTTTGGGCCATCGGTGCGACGGGGCCTCGGCGATGAGCGGCCGAGCTGGCTCAGGGGGCATGGTTTGGGCGTGGGTCCAGAAGGTCTTCGAGCGCCCAATCCTGCTTCCCCGCCAAGGAGAACCCGTCGGGAGTGGGTTTCGGGCACCGGAGACCCCTAGCACAGCAGCAGGGCCTAGGGAGCCAGGGGCAGCCCTGCACCGCTTGGCCCTCTGGAGAGCGGAGGGCCGGGGGCAAAAACGGCTTGCGTTGCTTTCCTGAGCCGAGGCGCGTTGGGGCTGTTGTTGGCTGCCCGAGGAGACTTTCCCTTTGCACAATGCAGCTGGCAGAAGCTCGTTTTGGGCCGTCGGTGCGACGGGGCCTCGGCGCAGAGCGGCCGAGCTGGCTTAGGCGGCATGGCTGCGGCCTGGGCGCAGAAGGCCTTCGCGGGCCCAATCCTGCTTCCCCGCCAAGAAGAACCCGTGGGGAGTTGGTTTCGGGCACCGGAGACCCCCAGCAAAGACAGAGGGCCCAGGGAGCCAGGGGCAGCTCCGCCCGTCTTTGCCCTTTGGAGAGCGGAGGGCCGGGGGCTAAAACGGCTTGCGTTGCTTTCCTGAGCCGAGGCGCTTTGGGGCTGTTGTTCGCTGCCCGAGGAGACTTTCCCTTTGCACAATGCACCTTCCAGAAGCTCGTTTTGGGCCGTCGGTGCCACGGGGCCTCGGCACTGAGCGGCCGAACTGGCTCAGGGGGCATGGCTGCGGCCTGGGCGCAGAAGGCCTTCGCGCGCCCAATCCTGCTTCCCCGCCAAGGAGAACCCGTCGGGAGTGGGTTTCGGGCACCGGAGAACCCCAGCAAAGACACAGGGCCCAGGGAGCAGGGGAAGCCCTGCCCCGCTTTGCCCTCTGGAGAGCGGAGGGCCAGGTTTGAAAACGGCTTGCGTTGCATTCCTGAGCCGAGGCGCGTTGGGGCTGTTGTTGGCTGCCCGAGGAGACTTTCCCTTTGCAAAATGCAGCTGCCAGAAGCTTGTTTTGAACCGTCGGTGCGACGGGGCCTCGGCGCTGAGCGGCCAAGATGGCTCAGGGTGCATGGCAGCGGCCTGGGCGCAGAAGGCCTTCGCGCCCCCAATCCTGCTTCCCCGCAAAGGAGATCCCGTGGGGAGTGGGTTTCGGGCACCGGAGACCTCCAGCACAGCAGCAGGGCCTAGGGAGCCAGGGGCAGCCCTGCACCGCTTGGCCCTCTGGAGAGCGGAGGGTCGAGGGCGAAAACTGCTTGCATTCTCTCCTGAGCCGAGGCGCGTTGGGGCTGTTGTTGGCTGCCCGAGGTGACTTTCCCTTTGCACAATGCAGCTGCCAGAAGCTCGTTTTGGGCCGTCGGTGCCACGGGGCCTCGGCACTGATCGGCCGAACTGGCTCAGGGGGCATGGCTGCGGCCTGGGCGCAGAAGGCCTTCGCGCGCCCAATCCTGCATCCGCGCCAAAGAGAACGCGTGGCGAGTGGGTTTCGGGCATCTGAGACCCCCAGCAAAGCAGCAGGGCCCAGGGAGCCAGGGGCAGCCCCGCCCCGCTTTGCCCTCTGGAGAGCGGAGGGCCGGGGGCAAAAACGGCTTGTGTTACTTTCCTGAGCCGAGGCGCGTTGGGGCTGTTGTTGGCTGCCCGAGGAGACTTTCCCTTTGCACAATGCAGCTGCCAGAAGCTCGTTTTGGGCCATCGGTGCGACGGGGCCTCGGCGCTGAGCGGCCGAACTGGCTCAGGGGGCATGGCTGGGGAGTGGGCGTAGAAGGACTTCGCGTGCCCAATCCTGCTTCCCCGCCAAGGAGAACCCGTGGGGAGTGGGTTTCGGGCATCGGAGACCCCCAGCAAAGCAGCAGGACCCAGGGAGCCAGGGGCAGCCCCGCCCCACTGTGCCCTCTGGAGAGCGGAGGGCCGGGGGCGAAAACGTCTTGCGTTGCTTTCATGAGCCGAGGCGCGTTGGGGCTGTTGTTTGCTCCCCGAGGGGACTTTCCCTTTGCAGAATGCAGCCGCCAGAAGCTCGTTTTGGGCCGTCGGTGCGACGGGGCCTCGGCGATGACCGGCCGAGGAGGCTCAGGGGGCATGGTTGGGGCGTGGGCCCAGAAGGTCTTCGAGCGCCCAATCCTGCTTCCCCGCCAAGAAGAACCCGTTGGGAGGGGGTTTCGGGCACCTGAGACCCCCAGCAAAGCAGCAGGGCACAGGGAGCCAGGGGCAGCCCCGCCCCGCTTTGCCCTCTGGAGAGCGTAAGGCCGGGGGCGAAAACGGCTTGCGTTGCTTTCCTGAGCCGAGGCGCGTTGGGGCTGTTGTTGGCTGCCCGAGGAAACTTTTCCTTTGCACAATGCAGCTGCCAGAAGCTTGTTTTGGGCCGTCGGTGCGACCAGGCCATGACGCTGAGCGGCCGAGCTGGCTCAGGGTGCATGGCTGTGGCCTGGGCGCAGAAGGCCTTCGCGCGCCCAATCCTGCTTCCCCGCCAAGGAGAACCCGTGGGGAGTGGGTTTCGGGCACCGGAGACCCCCAGCAAGGACACAGGGCCCAGGGAGCCAGGGGCAGCCCCGCCCTGCTTTGCCTTCTGGAGAGCGGAGGGCCGGGGGCGAAAACGGCTTGCGTTGCATTCATGAGCCGAGGCGCGTTGGGGCTGTTGTTGGCTGCCCGAGGAGACTTTCCCTTTGCACAGTGCAGCCGCCAGAAGCTCGTTTTGTGCCGTCGGTGCCACGGGCCTCGGAGCTAAGCGGCCGAGCTGGCTCAGGGTGCATGGTTGCGGCCAGGGCGCAGAAGGCCTTCGCTCGCCAAATCCTGCTTCCCCGCCAAGGAGAACCTGTCGGGAGTGGGTTTCGGGCACCGGAGACCCCCAGCAAAGCAGCAGGGCCCAGGGAGCCAGGGGCAGCCCGCCCCGCTTTGCCCTCTAGAGAGTGGAGGGCCGGGGGCGAAAACGGCTTGCGTTGCTTTCCTGAGCCGAGGCGCGTTGGGGCTGTTGTTGGCTGCCCGAGGAGACTTTCCCTTTGCACAATGCAGCCGCCAGAAGCTCGTTTTGGGCCGTCGGTGCGACGGGGCCTCGGCGATGAGCGGCCGAGCTGGCTCAGGGGGCATGGCTGCGGCCTGGGCGCAGAAGGCTTTCGCGCGCCCAATCCTGCTTCCCTGCCAAGGAGAACCCGTGGCGAGTGGGATTCGGGCATCGGAGACCCCCAGCAAAGAAGCAGGGCCCAGGAAGCCAGGGGCAGCCCCGCCCCGCTTTGCCCTCTGGAGAGCAGAGGACAGGGGGCGAAAACGGCTTGCGTTGCTTTCCTGAGCCGAGGCGCGTTGGGGCTGTTGTTGGCTGCCCGAGGAGATTTTTCCCTTCGCACAATGCAGCTGCCAGAAGCTTGTTTTGGGCCGTCGGTGCGACGGGGCCTCGGCGCTGAGCGGCCGAGCTGGCTCAGGGGGCATGGCTGCGGCCTGGGCGCAGAAGGCCTTCGCGCGCCTAATCCTGCTTCCCCGCCAAGGAGAACCCGTGGGGAGTGGGTTTCGGGAATCGGAGACCCCCATCAAATACACAGGGCCCAGGGAGCCAGGGGCAGCCCCGCCCCGCTTTGCCCTCTGGAGAGCGGAGGGCCGGGGGCGAAAACGGCTTGCGTTGCTTTCCTGAGCCGAAGCGCGTTGGGGCTGTTGTTGGCTGCCCGAGGAGACTTTCCCTTTGCACAATGCAGCTGCCAGAAGCTCGTTTTGGGCCGTCGATGCAATGGGGCCTCGGCGCTGAGTGGCCGAGCTGGCTCAGTGGGCATGGCTGCGGCCTGGGCGTAGAAGGACTTCGCGTGCCCAATCCTACTTCCCCGCCAAGGAGAACCCGTGGGGAGTGGGTTTCGGGCATCGGAGACCCCCAGCAAAGCAGCAGGGCCCAGGGAGCTAGGGGCAGCCCCGCCCCGCTTTGCCCTCTGGAGAGCGGAGGGCCGGGGGCGAAAACGGCTTGCGTTGCATTAATGAGTCGAGGCGCGTTGGGTCTGTTGTTGGCTGCCCGAGGAGACTTTCCCTTTGCACAATGCAGCTGCCAGAAGCTCGTTTTGGGCCGTCGGTGCCACGGCGCCTCGGCGATGAGCGGCCGAGCTGGCTCAGGGGGCATGGCTGCGGCCTGGGCGCAGAAGGCCTTCGTGCGCCCAATCCTGCTTCCCTGCCAAGGAGAACCCGTAGCGAGTGGGTTTCGGGCATCGGAGACCCCCAGCAAAGCAGCAGGGCCCAGGCAGCCAGGGGCAGCCCCGCCCCGCTTTGCCCTCTGGAGAGCGGAGGGCCGGGGGCGAAAACGGCTTGTGTTGCTTTCCTGAGCCGAGGCGCGTTGGGGCTGTTGTTGCCTGCTCGAGGAGACTTTCCCTTTGCAGAATGCAGCTGCCAGAAGCTCGTTTTGGGCCGTCGGTGCTACGGGGCCTCGGCGCTGATTGGCCGAGCTCTCTCAGGGGGCATGGCTGCGGCCTGGTCGCAGAAGGCCTTCGCGCGCCCAATCCTGCTTCCCCGCCAAGGAGAACCCGTCGGGAGTGGGTTTCGGGCACCGGAGACCCCCAGCACAGCAGCAGGGCCTAGGGAGCCAGGGGCAGCCCTGCACCGCTTGGCCCTCTGGAGAGCGGAGGGCCGGGGGCAAAAACGGCTTGCGTTGCTTTCCTGAGCCGAGGCGCGTTGGGGCTGTTGTTGGCTGCCCGAGGAGACTTTCCCTTTGCACAATGCACCTTCCAGAAGCTCGTTTTGGGCCGTCGGTGCCACGGGGCCTCGCCGCTGAGCGGCCGAGCTGTCTCAGGGGGCATGGCTGCGGCCTGGGCGCAGAAGGCCTTCGCGCGCCCAATCCTGCTTCCCCGCCAAGGAGAACCCGTCGGGAGTGGGTTTCGGGCAACGGAGACCCCCAGCACAGCAGCAGGGCCTAGGGAGCCAGGGGCAGCCCTGCAGTGCTTGGCCCTCTGGAGAGCGGAAGGCCGGGGGCGAAAACGGCTTGCGTTGCTTTCCTGAGCCGAGGCGCGTTGGGGCTGTTGTTGGCTGCCCGAGGAGACTTTCCCTTTGCACAATGCAGCTGCCAGAAGCTCGTTTTGGGCCGTCGGTGCCACGGGGCCTCGGCACTGAGCGGCCGAGCTGTCTCAGGGGGCATGGCTGCGGCCGGGGCGCAGAAGGGCTTCGCGCGCCCAATCCTGCTTCCCAGCCAAGGAGAACCTGTGTGGAGTGGGTTTCGGGCATGGGAGACCGCAAGCAAAGACACAGGGCCCAGGGAGCCAGGGGCAGCCCCGCCCCGCTTTGCCCTCTGGAGAGCAGAGGGCGGGGGGCGAAAACGGCTTGCGTTGCTTTCCTGAGCCGAGGCGCGTTGGGGCTGTTGTTGGCTGCCGGAGGAGACTTTCCCTTTGCACAATGCAGCCGCCAGAAGCTCGTTTTGGGCCGTCGGTGCGACGGGGCCTCGGCGCTGAGCGGCCGAGCTGGCTCAGGGGGCATGGCTGCGGCCTGGGCGCAGAAGGCCTTCGCGCGCCCAATCCTGCTTCCCCGCCAAGGAGAACCGGTGGGGAGTGGGTTTCGGGCACCGGAGACACCACCACAGCAGCAGGGCCCAGGGAGCCAGGGGCAGCCCCGCCCCGCTTTGCCCTCTGGAGAGCAGAGGGCGGGGGGCGAAAACGGCTTGCGTTGCTTTCCTGAGCCGAGGCGCGTTGGGGCTGTTGTTGGCTGCCCGAGGAGACTTTCCCTTTGCACAATGCAGCCGCCAGAAGCTCGTTTTGGGCCGTCGGTGCGTCGGGGCCTCGGCGCTGAGCGGCCGAGCTGGCTCAGGGGGCATGGCTGCGGCCTGGGCGCAGAAGGCCTTCGCGCGCCCAATCCTGCTTCCCCGCCAAGGAGAACCCGTGGGGAGTGTGTTTCGGGCACCGGAGACCCCCAGCAAGGACACAGGGCCCAGGGAGCCAGGGGCAGCCCCGCCCCGCTTTGCCCTCTGGAGAGCGGAGGGCGGGGGGGCGAAAACGGCTTGCGTTGCTTTCCTGAGCCGAGGCGCGTTGGGGCTGTTGTTGGCTGCACGAGGAGACTTTCCCTTTGCACAATGCAGCTGCCAGAAGCTCATTTTGCGCCGTCGGTGCGACAGGGCCTCGGCGCTAAGCGTCCGAGCTGGCTCAGGGGGCATGGCTGCGGCCTGGGCGCAGAAGGCCTTCGCGCGCCCAATCCTGCTTCCCCACCAAGGAGATCCCGTGGGGAGTGGGTTTCGGGCCCCGGAGACCCCCAGCACAGCAGCAGGGCCCAGGGAGCCAGGGGCAGCCCCGCCCCGCTTTGCCCTCTGGAGAGCGGAGGGCGGGGGGGCGAAAACGGCTTGCGTTGCTTTCCTGAGCCGAGGCGCTTTGGGGCTGTTGTTGGCTGCCCGAGGAGACTTTCCCTTTGCAGAATGCAGCCGCCAGAAGCTTTTTTTGGGCCGTCGGTGCGAGGGGTCCTCAGCGCTGAGCCGCAGAGCTGGCTCAGGGGGCATGGCTGCGGCCTGGGCGCAGAAGGCCTTCGCGCGCCTAATCCTGCTTCCCCGCCAAGGAGAACCCGTGGGGAGGGGGTTTCGGGAATCGAAGACCCCCATCAAATACACAGGGCCCAGGGAGCCAGGGGCAGCCCCGCCCCGCTTTTCCCTCTGGAGAGCGGAGGGCCGGGGGCGAAAACGGCTTGCGTTGCTTTCCTGAGCCGAAGCGCGTTGGGGCTGTTGTTGGCTGCCCGAGGAGACTTTCCCTTTGCACAATGCAGCTGCCAGAAGCTCGTTTTGGGCCGTCGGTGCAACGGGGCCTCGGCGCTGAGTGGCCGAGCTGGCTCAGTGGGCATGGCTGCGGCCTGGGCGCAGAAGGCCTACCCGCGCCCAATCCTGCTTCCCCGCCAAGGAGAACCCGTGGGGAGTGGGTTTCGGGCATCGGAGACCCCCAGCAAAGCAGCAGGGCCCAGGGAGCCAGGGGCAGCCCCGCCCCGCTTTGCCCTCTGGAGAGCGGAGGGCCGGGGGCGAAAACGGCTTGCGTTGCATTAATGAGTCGAGGCGCGTTGGGTCTGTTGTTGGCTGCCCGAGGAGACTTTCCCTTTGCACAATGCAGCTGCCAGAAGCTCGTTTTGGGCCGTCGGTGCCACGGCGCCTCGGCGATGAGCGGCCGAGCTGGCTCAGGGGGCATGGCTGCGGCCTGGGCGCAGAAGGCCTTCGTGCGCCCAATCCTGCTTCCCTGCCAAGGAGAACCCGTAGCGAGTGGGTTTCGGGCATCGGAGACCCCCAGCAAAGCAGCAGGGCCCAGGGAGCCAGGGGCAGCCCCGCCCCGCTTTGCCCTCTGGAGAGCGGAGGGCCGGGGGCGAAAACGGCTTGTGTTGCTTTCCTGAGCCGAGGCGCGTTGGGGCTGTTGTTGCCTGCTCGAGGAGACTTTCCCTTTGCAGAATGCAGCTGCCAGAAGCTCGTTTTGGGCCGTCGGTGCTACGGGGCCTCGGCGCTGATTGGCCGAGCTCTCTCAGGGGGCATGGCTGCGGCCTGGTCGCAGAAGGCCTTCGCGCGCCCAATCCTGCTTCCCCGCCAAGGAGAACCCGTCGGGAGTGGGTTTCGGGCACCGGAGACCACCAGCACAGCAGCAGGGCCTAGGGAGCCAGGGGCAGCCCTGCACCGCTTGGCCCTCTGGAGAGCGGAGGGCCGGGGGCAAAAACGGCTTGCGTTGCTTTCCTGAGCCGAGGCGCGTTTGGTCTGTTGTTGGCTGCCCGAGGAGACTTTCCCTTTGCACAATGCACCTTCCAGAAGCTCGTTTTGGGCCGTCGGTGCCACGGGGCCTCGCCGCTGAGCGGCCGAGCTGTCTCAGGGGGCATGGCTGCGGCCTGGGCGCAGAAGGCCTTCGCGCGCCCAATCCTGCTTCCCCGCCAAGGAGAACACGTCGGGAGTGGGTTTCGGGCACCGGAGACCCCCAGCACAGCAGCAGGGCCTAGGGAGCCAGGGGCAGCCCTGCAGTGCTTGGCCCTCTGGAGAGCGGAAGGCCGGGGGCGAAAACGGCTTGCGTTGCTTTCCTGAGCCGAGGCGCGTTGGGGCTGTTGTTGGCTGCCCGAGGAGACTTTCCCTTTGCACAATGCAGCTGCCAGAAGCTCGTTTTGGGCCGTCGGTGCCACGGGGCCTCGGCACTGAGCGGCCGAGCTGTCTCAGGGGGCATGGCTGCGGCCGGGGCGCAGAAAGGCTTCGCGCGCCCAATCCTGCTTCCCAGCCAAGGAGAACCTGTGTGGAGTGGGTTTCGGGCATGGGAGACCGCAAGCAAAGACACAGGGCCCAGGGAGCCAGGGGCAGCCCCGCCCCGCTTTGCCCTCTGGAGAGCAGAGGGCGGGGGGCGAAAACGGCTTGCGTTGCTTTCCTGAGCCGAGGCGCGTTGGGGCTGTTGTTGGCTGCCCGAGGAGACTTTCCCTTTGCACAATGCAGCCGCCAGAAGCTCGTTTTGGGCCGTCGGTGCGACGGGGCCTCGGCGCTGAGCGGCCGAGCTGGCTCAGGGGGCATGGCTGCGGCCTGGGCGCAGAAGGCCTTCGCGCGCCCAATCCTGCTTCCCCGCCAAGGAGAACCGGTGGGGAGTGGGTTTCGGGCACCGGAGACACCACCACAGCAGCAGGGCCCAGGGAGCCAGGGGCAGCCCCGCCCCGCTTTGCCCTCTGGAGAGCAGAGGGCGGGGGGCGAAAACGGCTTGCGTTGCTTTCCTGAGCCGAGGCGCGTTGGGGCTGTTGTTGGCTGCCCGAGGAGACTTTCCCTTTGCACAATGCAGCCGCCAGAAGCTCGTTTTGGGCCGTCGGTGCGACGGGGCCTCGGCGCTGAGCGGCCGAGCTGGCTCAGGGGGCATGGCTGCGGCCTGGGCGCAGAAGGCCTTCGCGCGCCCAATCCTGCTTCCCCGCCAAGGAGATCCCGTGGGGAGTGGGTTTCGGGCCCCGGAGACCCCCAGCACAGCAGCAGGGCCCAGGGAGCCAGGGGCAGCCCCGCCCCGCTTTGCCCTCTGGAGAGCGGAGGGCGGGGGGGCGAAAACGGCTTGCGTTGCTTTCCTGAGCCGAGGCGCTTTGGGGCTGTTGTTGGCTGCCCGAGGAGACTTTCCCTTTGCAGAATGCAGCCGCCAGAAGCTTTTTTTGGGCCGTCGGTGCGAGGGGGCCTCAGCGCTGAGCCGCAGAGCTGGCTCAGGGGGCATGGCTGCGGCCTGGGCGCAGAAGGCCTTCGCGCGCCTAATCCTGCTTCCCCGCCAAGGAGAACCCGTGGGGAGTGGGTTTCGGGAATCGGAGACCCCAATCAAATACACAGGGCCCAGGGAGCCAGGGGCAGCCCCGCCCCGCTTTGCCCTCTGGAGAGCGGAGGGCCGGGGGCGAAAACGGCTTGCGTTGCTTTCCTGAGCCGAAGCGCGTTGGGGCTGTTGTTGGCTGCCCGAGGAGACTTTCCCTTTGCACAATGCAGCTGCCAGAAGCTCGTTTTGGGCCGTCGGTGCAACGGGGCCTCGGCGCTGAGTGGCCGAGCTGGCTCAGTGGGCATGGCTGCGGCCTGGGCGCAGAAGGCCTTCGCGCGCCCAATCCTGCTTCCCCGCCAAGGAGAACCCGTGGGGAGTGGGTTTCGGGCATCGGAGAACCCCAGCAAAGCAGCAGGGCCCAGGGAGCCAGGGGCAGCCCCGCCCCGCTTTGCCCTCTGGAGAGCGGAGGGCCGGGGGCGAAAACGGCTTGCGTTGCATTAATGAGTCGAGGCGCGTTGGGTCTGTTGTTGGCTGCCCGAGGAGACTTTCCCTTTGCACAATGCAGCTGCCAGAAGCTCGTTTTGGGCCGTCGGTGCCACGGCGCCTCGGCGATGAGCGGCCGAGCTGGCTCAGGGGGCATGGCTGCGGCCTGGGCGCAGAAGGCCTTCGTGCGCCCAATCCTGCTTCCCTGCCAAGGAGAACCCGTAGCGAGTGGGTTTCGGGCATCGGAGACCCCCAGCAAAGCAGCAGGGCCCAGGGAGCCAGGGGCAGCCCCGCCCCGCTTTGCCCTCTGGAGAGCGGAGGGCCGGGGGCGAAAACGGCTTGTGTTGCTTTCCTGAGCCGAGGCGCGTTGGGGCTGTTGTTGCCTGCTCGAGGAGACTTTCCCTTTGCAGAATGCAGCTGCCAGAAGCTCGTTTTGGGCCGTCGGTGCTACGGGGCCTCGGCGCTGATTGGCCGAGCTGGCTCAGGGGGCATGGCTGCGGCCTGGTCGCAGAAGGCCTTCGCGCGCCCAATCCTGCTTCCCCGCCAAGGAGAACCCGTCGGGAGTGGGTTTCGGGCACCGGAGACCCCCAGCACAGCAGCAGGGCCTAGGGAGTCAGGGGCAGCCCTGCACCGCTTGGCCCTCTGGAGAGCGGAGGGCCGGGGGCAAAAACGGCTTGCGTTGCTTTCCTGAGCCGAGGCGCGTTGGGGCTGTTGTTGGCTGCCCGAGGAGACTTTCCCTTTGCACAATGCACCTTCCAGAAGCTCGTTTTGGGCCGTCGGTGCCACGGGGCCTCGCCGCTGAGCGGCCGAGCGGTCTCAGGGGGCATGGCTGCGGCCTGGGCGCAGAAGGCCTTCGCGCGCCCAATCCTGCTTCCCCGCCAAGGAGATCCCGTCGGGAGTGGGTTTCGGGCACCGGAGACCCCCAGCACAACAGTAGGCCCTAGGGAGCCAGGGGCAGCCCTGCAGTGCTTGGCCCTCTGGAGAGCGGAAGGCCGGGGGCGAAAACGGCTTGCGTTGCTTTCCTGAGCCGAGGCGCGTTGGGGCTGTTGTTGGCTGCCCGAGGAGATTTTCCCTTTGCACAATGCAGCCGCCAGAAGCTCGTTTTGGGCCGTCGGTGTGACGGGGCCTCGGCGCAGAGCGGCCGAGCTGGCTCAGGGGGCATGGCTGCAGAATGGGCGCAGAAGGCCTTCGCGCCCCCAATCCTGCTTCCCCGACAAGAAGAACCCGTGGGGAATGGGTTTCGGGCACCGGACACCCCACCACAGCAGCAGGGCTCAGGGAGCCAGGGGCAGCCCCGCCCCGCTTTGCCCTCTGAGAGCGGAGGGCGGAGGACAGGGGGCGAAAACAGCTTGCGTTGCTTTCTTGAGCCGAGGCGCGTTGGGGCTGTTGTTGGCTGCCCGAGGAGACTTTCCCTTTGCACAATGCAGCTGCCAGAAGCTTGTTTTGGGCCGTCGGTGCCACGGGGCCTCGGCACTGAGCTGCCGAACTGGCTCAGGGGGCATGGCTGCGGCCTGGGCGCAGAAGGCCTTCGCGCGCCCAATCCTGCATCCCCGCCAAGGAGAACCCGTGGGGAGTGGGTTTCGGGCACCGGAGACCCCCAGCAAGGACACAGGGCCCAGGGAGCCAGGGGCAGCCCTGCCCCGCTTAGCCCTCTGGAGAGCGAAGGGCCCGGGGCGAAAACGGCTTGCGTTGCTTTCCTGAGCCGAGGCGCGTTGGGGCTGTTGTTGGCTGCCCGAGGAGACTTTCCCTTTGCACAATGCAGCCGCCAGAAGCTCGTTTTGGGCCGTCGGTGCGACGGGGCCTCGGCGATGAGCGGCCGAGCTGGCTCATGGGGCATGGTTTGGGCGTGGGCCCAGAAGGTCTTCGAGCGCCCAACCCTGCTTCCCCGCCAAGGAGAACCCGTGGGGAGTGGGTTTCGGGCACCGGAGACCCCCAGCAAGGACACAGGGCCCAGGGAGCCAGGGGCAGCCCTGCCCCGCTTAGCCCTCTGGAGAGCGAAGGGCCCGGGGCGAAAACGGCTTGCGTTGCTTTCCTGAGCCGAGGCGCGTTGGGGCTGTTGTTGGCTGCCCGAGGAGACTTTCCCTTTGCACAATGCAGCTGCCAGAAGCTCATTTTGGGCCGTCGGTGCGACAGGGCCTCGGCGCTAAGCGGCCGAGCTGGCTCAGGGGGCATGGCTGCGGCCTGGGCGCAGAAGGCCTTCGAATGCCCAATCCTGCTTCCCCGCCAAGGAGAACCCGTGGGGAGTGGGTTTCGGGAATCGGAGACCCCCAGGAAATACACAGGGCCCAGGGAGCCAGGAGCAGCCCCGCCCCGCTTTGCCCTCTGGAGAGCGGGGGCCGGGGGCGAAAACGGCTTCCGTTGCTTTCCTGAGCCGAGGCGCATTGGGGCTGTTGTTGGCTGCCCAAGGAGACATTCCCTTTGGACAATGCAGCTGCCAGAAGGTCGTTTTGGGCCGTCGGTGCAACGGGGCCTCGGCGCTGAGCGGCCGAGCTGGCTCAGGGGGCATGGCTGCGGCCTGGGCGCAGAAGGCCTTCGCGCGCCCAATCCTGCTTCCCCGCCAAGGAGAACCCGTGGCGAGTGGGTTTCGGGCATCGGAGACCCCCAGCAAAGCAGCAGGGCCCAGGGAGCCAGGGGCAGCCCTGCACCGCTTGGCCCTCTGGAGAGCGGAGGGCCGGGGGCAAAAACGGCTTGCGTTGCTTTCCTGAGCCGAGGCGCGTTGGGGCTGTTGTTGGCTGCCCGAGGAGACTTTCCCTTTGCACAATGCATCTGGCAGAAGCTCGTTTTGGGCCGTCGGTGCGACGGGGCCTCGGCGCAGAGCGGCCGAGCTGGCTCAGGGGGCATGGCTGGGGCGTGGGCGTAGAAGGACTTCGCAAGCCCAATCCTGCTTCCCCGCCAAGGAGAACCCGTGGCGAGTGGGTTTCGGGCATCGGAGACCCCCAGCAAAGCAGCAGGGCCCAGGGAGCCAGGGGCAGCCCCGCCCCGCTTTGCCCTCTGGAGAGCGGAGGGCCGGGGGCGAAAACGGCTTGCGTTGCTTTCATGAGCCTAGGCGCATTGGGGCTGTTGTTGGCTGCCCGAGGAGATTTTCCCTTTGCACAATGCAGCCGCCAGAAGCTCGTTTTGGGCCATCGGTGCGACGGGGCCTCGGCGATGAGCGGCCGAGCTGGCTCAGGGGGCATGGTTTGGGCGTGGGTCCAGAAGGTCTTCGAGCGCCCAATCCTGCTTCCCCGCCAAGGAGAACCCGTCGGGAGTGGGTTTCGGGCACCGGAGACCCCTAGCACAGCAGCAGGGCCTAGGGAGCCAGGGGCAGCCCTGCACCGCTTGGCCCTCTGGAGAGCGGAGGGCCGGGGGCAAAAACGGCTTGCGTTGCTTTCCTGAGCCGAGGCGCGTTGGGGCTGTTGTTGGCTGCCCGAGGAGACTTTCCCTTTGCACAATGCAGCTGGCAGAAGCTCGTTTTGGGCCGTCGGTGCGACGGGGCCTCGGCGCAGAGCGGCCGAGCTGGCTTAGGCGGCATGGCTGCGGCCTGGGCGCAGAAGGCCTTCGCGGGCCCAATCCTGCTTCCCCGCCAAGAAGAACCCGTGGGGAGTTGGTTTCGGGCACCGGAGACCCCCAGCAAAGACAGAGGGCCCAGGGAGCCAGGGGCAGCTCCGCCCGTCTTTGCCCTTTGGAGAGCGGAGGGCCGGGGGCGAAAACGGCTTGCGTTGCTTTCCTGAGCCGAGGCGCGTTGGGGCTGTTGTTGGCTGCCCGAGGAGACTTTCCCTTTGCAAAATGCAGCTGCCAGAAGCTTGTTTTGAACCGTCGGTGCGACGGGGCCTCGGCGCTGAGCGGCCAAGATGGCTCAGGGTGCATGGCAGCGGCCTGGGCGCAGAAGGCCTTCGCGCCCCCAATCCTGCTTCCCCGCAAAGGAGATCCCGTGGGGAGTGGGTTTCGGGCACCGGAGACCTCCAGCACAGCAGCAGGGCCTAGGGAGCCAGGGGCAGCCCTGCACCGCTTGGCCCTCTGGAGAGCGGAGGGTCGAGGGCGAAAACTGCTTGCATTCTCTCCTGAGCCGAGGCGCGTTGGGGCTGTTGTTGGCTGCCCGAGGTGACTTTCCCTTTGCACAATGCAGCTGCCAGAAGCTCGTTTTGGGCCGTCGGTGCCACGGGGCCTCGGCACTGATCGGTCGAACTGGCTCAGGGGGCATGGCTGCGGCCTGGGCGCAGAAGGCCTTCGCGCGCCCAATCCTGCATCCGCGCCAAAGAGAACGCGTGGCGAGTGGGTTTCGGGCATCTGAGACCCCCAGCAAAGCAGCAGGGCCCAGGGAGCCAGGGGCAGCCCCGCCCCGCTTTGCCCTCTGGAGAGCGGAGGGCCGGGGGCGAAAACGGCTTGTGTTACTTTCCTGAGCCGAGGCGCGTTGGGGCTGTTGTTGGCTGCCCGAGGTGACTTTCCCTTTGCACAATGCAGCTTCCAGAAGCTCGTTTTGGGCCGTCGGTGCGACGGGGCCTCGGCGCTGAGCGGCCGAGCTGGCTCAGGGGGCATGGCTGCGGCCTGGGTGCAGAAGGACTTCGCACGCCCAATCCTGCTTCCCCACCAAGGAGATCCCGTGCGGAGTGGGTTTCGGGCATCTGAGACCCCCAGCAAAGCAGCAGGGCCCAGGGAGCCAGGGGCAGCCCCGCCCCGCTTTGCCTTCTGGGGAGCGGAGGGCCGGGGCGAAAACGGCTTGCGTTGCTTTCCTGAGCCGAGGCGCGTTTGGGCTGTTGTTGGCTGCCCGAGGAGACCTTCCCTTTGCACAATGCACCTTCCAGAAGCTCGTTTTGTGCCGTCGGTGCCACGGGGCCTCGGAGCTAAGCGGCCGAGCTGGCTCAGGGGGCATGGCTGCGGCCTGGGCCAGAAGGCCTTCGCTCGCCCAATCCTGCTTCCCCGCCAAGGAGAAGCCATCGGGAGTGGGTTTCGGGCACCGGAGACCCCCAGCAAAGCAGCAGGGCCCAGGGAGCCAGGGGCAGCCCGCCCCGCTTTGCCCTCTAGAGAGTGGAGGGCCGGGGGCGAAAACGGCTTGCGTTGCTTTCCTGAGCCGAGGCGCGTTGGGGCTGTTGTTGGCTGCCCGAGGAGACTTTCCCTTTGCACAATGCAGCTGCCAGAAGCTCATTTTGGGCCGTCGGTGCGACAGGGCCTCGGCGCTGAGCGGCCGAGCTGGCTCAGGGGGCATGGCTGCGGCCTGGGCGCAGAAGGCCTTCGAATGCCCAATCCTGCTTCCCCGCCAAGGAGAACCCGTGGGGAGTGGGTTTCGGGAATCGGAGACCCTCAGGAAATACACAGGGCCCAGGGAGCCAGGAGCAGCCCCGCCCCGCTTTGCCCTCTGGAGAGCGGAGGGCCGGGGGCGAAAACGGCTTCCGTTGCTTTCCTGAGCCGAGGCGCATTGGGGCTGTTGTTGGCTGCCCAAGGAGACATTCCCTTTGGACAATGCAGCTGCCAGAAGGTCGTTTTGGGCCGTCGGTGCAACGGGGCCTCGGCGCTGAGCGGCCGAGCTGGCTCAGGGGGCATGGCTGCGGCCTGGGCGCAGAAGGCCTTCGTGCGCCCAATCCTGCTTCCCCGCCAAGGAGAACCCGTGGCGAGTGGGTTTCGGGCATCGGAGACCCCCAGCAAAGCAGCAGGGCCCAGGGAGCCAGGGGCAGCCCTGCACCGCTTGGCCCTCTGGAGAGCGGAGGGCCGGGGGCAAAAACGGCTTGCGTTGCTTTCCTGAGCCGAGGCGCGTTGGGGCTGTTGTTGGCTGCCCGAGGAGACTTTCCCTTTGCACAATGCAGCTGGCAGAAGCTCGTTTTGGGCCGTCGGTGCGACGGGGCCTCGGCGCAGAGCGGCCGAGCTGGCTCAGGGGGCATGGCTGGGGCGTGGGCGTAGAAGGACTTCGCAAGCCCAATCCTGCTTCCCCGCCAAGGAGAACCCGTGGCGAGTGGGTTTCGGGCATCGGAGACCCCCAGCAAAGCAGCAGGGCCCAGGGAGCCAGGGGCAGCCCCGCCCCGCTTTGCCCTCTGGAGAGCGGAGGGCCGGGGGCGAAAACGGCTTGCGTTGCTTTCATGAGCCTAGGCGCATTGGGGCTGTTGTTGGCTGCCCGAGGAGATTTTCCCTTTGCACAATGCAGCCGCCAGAAGCTCGTTTTGGGCCATCGGTGCGACGGGGCCTCGGCGATGAGCGGCCGAGCTGGCTCAGGGGGCATGGTTTGGGCGTGGGTCCAGAAGGTCTTCGAGCGCCCAATCCTGCTTCCCCGCCAAGGAGAACCCGTCGGGAGTGGGTTTCGGGCACCGGAGACCCCTAGCACAGCAGCAGGGCCTAGGGAGCCAGGGGCAGCCCTGCACCGCTTGGCCCTCTGGAGAGCGGAGGGCCGGGGGCAAAAACGGCTTGCGTTGCTTTCCTGAGCCGAGGCGCGTTGGGGCTGTTGTTGGCTGCCCGAGGAGACTTTCCCTTTGCACAATGCAGCTGGCAGAAGCTCGTTTTGGGCCGTCGGTGCGACGGGGCCTCGGCGCAGAGCGGCCGAGCTGGCTTAGGCGGCATGGCTGCGGCCTGGGCGCAGAAGGCCTTCGCGGGCCCAATCCTGCTTCCCCGCCAAGAAGAACCCGTGGGGAGTTGGTTTCGGGCACCGGAGACCCCCAGCAAAGACAGAGGGCCCAGGGAGCCAGGGGCAGCTCCGCCCGTCTTTGCCCTTTGGAGAGCGGAGGGCCGGGGGCGAAAACGGCTTGCGTTGCTTTCCTGAGCCGAGGCGCGTTGGGGCTGTTGTTGGCTGCCCGAGGAGACTTTCCCTTTGCAAAATGCAGCTGCCAGAAGCTTGTTTTGAACCGTCGGTGCGACGGGGCCTCGGCGCTGAGCGGCCAAGATGGCTCAGGGTGCATGGCAGCGGCCTGGGCGCAGAAGGCCTTCGCGCCCCCAATCCTGCTTCCCCGCAAAGGAGATCCCGTGGGGAGTGGGTTTCGGGCACCGGAGACCTCCAGCACAGCAGCAGGGCCTAGGGAGCCAGGGGCAGCCCTGCACCGCTTGGCCCTCTGGAGAGCGGAGGGTCGAGGGCGAAAACTGCTTGCATTCTCTCCTGAGCCGAGGCGCGTTGGGGCTGTTGTTGGCTGCCCGAGGTGACTTTCCCTTTGCACAATGCAGCTGCCAGAAGCTCGTTTTGGGCCGTCGGTGCCACGGGGCCTCGGCACTGATCGGCCGAACTGGCTCAGGGGGCATGGCTGCGGCCTGGGCGCAGAAGGCCTTCGCGCGCCCAATCCTGCATCCGCGCCAAAGAGAACGCGTGGCGAGTGGGTTTCGGGCATCTGAGACCCCCAGCAAAGCAGCAGGGCCCAGGGAGCCAGGGGCAGCCCCGCCCCGCTTTGCCCTCTGGAGAGCGGAGGGCCGGGGGCGAAAACGGCTTGTGTTACTTTCCTGAGCCGAGGCGCGTTGGGGCTGTTGTTGGCTGCCCGAAGAGACTTTCCCTTTGCACAATGCAGCTTCCAGAAGCTCGTTTTGGGCCGTCGGTGCGACGGGGCCTCGGCGCTGAGCGGCCGAGCTGGCTCAGGGGGCATGGCTGCGGCCTGGGTGCAGAAGGACTTCGCACGCCCAATCCTGCTTCCCCACCAAGGAGATCCCGTGCGGAGTGGGTTTCGGGCATCTGAGACCCCCAGCAAAGCAGCAGGGCCCAGGGAGCCAGGGGCAGCCCCGCCCCGCTTTGCCTTCTGGGGAGCGGAGGGCCGGGGCGAAAACGGCTTGCGTTGCTTTCCTGAGCCGAGGCGCGTTTGGGCTGTTGTTGGCTGCCCGAGGAGACCTTCCCTTTGCACAATGCACCTTCCAGAAGCTCGTTTTGTGCCGTCGGTGCCACAGGGCCTCGGAGCTAAGCGGCCGAGCTGGCTCAGGGGGCATGGCTGCGGCCTGGGCCAGAAGGCCTTCGCTCGCCCAATCCTGCTTCCCCGCCAAGGAGAAGCCATCGGGAGTGGGTTTCGGGCACCGGAGACCCCCAGCAAAGCAGCAGGGCCCAGGGAGCCAGGGGCAGCCCGCCCCGCTTTGCCCTCTAGAGAGTGGAGGGCCGGGGGCGAAAACGGCTTGCGTTGCTTTCCTGAGCCGAGGCGCGTTGGGGCTGTTGTTGGCTGCCCGAGGAGACTTTCCCTTTGCACAATGCAGCTCCCAGAAGCTCATTTTGGGCCGTCGGTGCGACAGGGCCTCGGCGCTAAGCGGCCGAGCTGGCTCAGGGGGCATGGCTGCGGCCTGGGCGCAGAAGGCCTTCGAATGCCCAATCCTGCTTCCCCGCCAAGGAGAACCCGTGGGGAGTGGGTTTCGGGAATCGGAGACCCTCAGGAAATACACAGGGCCCAGGGAGCCAGGAGCAGCCCCGCCCCGCTTTGCCCTCTGGAGAGCGGAGGGCCGGGGGCGAAAACGGCTTGCGTTGCTTTCCTGAGCCGAGGCGCATTGGGGCTGTTGTTGGCTGCCCAAGGAGACATTCCCTTTGGACAATGCAGCTGCCAGAAGGTCGTTTTGGGCCGTCGGTGCAACGGGGCCTCGGCGCTGAGCGGCCGAGCTGGCTCAGGGGGCATGGCTGCGGCCTGGGCGCAGAAGGCCTTCGCGCGCCCAATCCTGCTTCCCCGCCAAGGAGAACCCGTGGCGAGTGGGTTTCGGGCATCGGAGACCCCCAGCAAAGCAGCAGGGCCCAGGGAGCCAGGGGCAGCCCTGCACCGCTTGGCCCTCTGGAGAGCGGAGGGCCGGGGGCAAAAACGGCTTGCGTTGCTTTCCTGAGCCGAGGCGCGTTGGGGCTGTTGTTGGCTGCCCGAGGAGACTTTCCCTTTGCACAATGCAGCTGGCAGAAGCTCGTTTTGGGCCGTCGGTGCGACGGGGCCTCGGCGCAGAGCGGCCGAGCTGGCTCAGGGGGCATGGCTGGGGCGTGGGCGTAGAAGGACTTCGCAAGCCCAATCCTGCTTCCCCGCCAAGGAGAACCCGTGGCGAGTGGGTTTCGGGCATCGGAGACCCCCAGCAAAGCAGCAGGGCCCAGGGAGCCAGGGGCAGCCCCGCCCCGCTTTGCCCTCTGGAGAGCGGAGGGCCGGGGGCGAAAACGGCTTGCGTTGCTTTCATGAGCCTAGGCGCATTGGGGCTGTTGTTGGCTGCCCGAGGAGATTTTCCCTTTGCACAATGCAGCCGCCAGAAGCTCGTTTTGGGCCATCGGTGCGACGGGGCCTCGGCGATGAGCGGCCGAGCTGGCTCAGGGGGCATGGTTTGGGCGTGGGTCCAGAAGGTCTTCGAGCGCCCAATCCTGCTTCCCCGCCAAGGAGAACCCGTCGGGAGTGGGTTTCGGGCACCGGAGACCCCTAGCACAGCAGCAGGGCCTAGGGAGCCAGGGGCAGCCCTGCACCGCTTGGCCCTCTGGAGAGCGGAGGGCCGGGGGCAAAAACGGCTTGCGTTGCTTTCCTGAGCCGAGGCGCGTTGGGGCTGTTGTTGGCTGCCCGAGGAGACTTTCCCTTTGCACAATGCAGCTGGCAGAAGCTCGTTTTGGGCCGTCGGTGCGACGGGGCCTCGGCGCAGAGCGGCCGAGCTGGCTTAGGCGGCATGGCTGCGGCCTGGGCGCAGAAGGCCTTCGCGGGCCCAATCCTGCTTCCCCGCCAAGAAGAACCCGTGGGGAGTTGGTTTCGGGCACCGGAGACCCCCAGCAAAGACAGAGGGCCCAGGGAGCCAGGGGCAGCTCCGCCCGTCTTTGCCCTTTGGAGAGCGGAGGGCCGGGGGCGAAAACGGCTTGCGTTGCTTTCCTGAGCCGAGGCGCTTTGGGGCTGTTTTTCGCTGCCCGAGGAGACTTTCCCTTTGCACAATGCACCTTCCAGAAGCTCGTTTTGGGCCGTCGGTGCCACGGGGCCTCGGCACTGAGCGGCCGAACTGGCTCAGGGGGCATGGCTGCGGCCTGGGCGCAGAAGGCCTTCGCGCGCCCAATCCTGCTTCCCCGCCAAGGAGAACCCGTGGGGAGTGGGTTTCGGGCACCGGAGAACCCCAGCAAAGACACAGGGCCCAGGGAGCAGGGGAAGCCCTGCCCCGCTTTGCCCTCTGGAGAGCGGAGGGCCAGGTTTGAAAACGGCTTGCGTTGCATTCCTGAGCCGAGGCGCGTTGGGGCTGTTGTTGGCTGCCCGAGGAGACTTTCCCTTTGCAAAATGCAGCTGCCAGAAGCTTGTTTTGAACCGTCGGTGCGACGGGGCCTCGGCGCTGAGCGGCCAAGATGGCTCAGGGTGCATGGCAGCGGCCTGGGCGCAGAAGGCCTTCGCGCCCCCAATCCTGCTTCCCCGCAAAGGAGATCCCGTGGGGAGTGGGTTTCGGGCACCGGAGACCTCCAGCACAGCAGCAGGGCCTAGGGAGCCAGGGGCAGCCCTGCACCGCTTGGCCCTCTGGAGAGCGGAGGGTCGAGGGCGAAAACTGCTTGCATTCTCTCCTGAGCCGAGGCGCGTTGGGGCTGTTGTTGGCTGCCCGAGGTGACTTTCCCTTTGCACAATGCAGCTGCCAGAAGCTCGTTTTGGGCCGTCGGTGCCACGGGGCCTCGGCACTGATCGGCCGAACTGGCTCAGGGGGCATGGCTGCGGCCTGGGCGCAGAAGGCCTTCGCGCGCCCAATCCTGCATCCGCGCCAAAGAGAACGCGTGGCGAGTGGGTTTCGGGCATCTGAGACCCCCAGCAAAGCAGCAGGGCCCAGGGAGCCAGGGGCAGCCCCGCCCCGCTTTGCCCTCTGGAGAGCGGAGGGCCGGGGGCGAAAACGGCTTGCGTTGCTTTCCTGAGCCGAGGCGCGTTTGGGCTGTTGTTGGCTGCCCGAGGAGACCTTCCCTTTGCACAATGCACCTTCCAGAAGCTCGTTTTGTGCCGTCGGTGCCACGGGGCCTCGGAGCTAAGCGGCCGAGCTGGCTCAGGGGGCATGGCTGCGGCCTGGGCCAGAAGGCCTTCGCTCGCCCAATCCTGCTTCCCCGCCAAGGAGAAGCCATCGGGAGTGGGTTTCGGGCACCGGAGACCCCCAGCAAAGCAGCAGGGCCCAGGGAGCCAGGGGCAGCCCGCCCCGCTTTGCCCTCTAGAGAGTGGAGGGCCGGGGGCGAAAACGGCTTGCGTTGCTTTCCTGAGCCGAGGCGCGTTGGGGCTGTTGTTGGCAGCCCGAGGAGACATTCCCTTTGCAGAATGCAGCCGCCAGAAGCTCGTTTTGGGCCGTCGGTGCGACGGGGCCTCGGCGATGAGCGGCCGAGGTGGCTCAGGGGGCATGGTTGGGGCGTGGGCCCAGAAGGTCTTCGCGCGCCCAATCCTGCTTCCCCGCCAAGGAGAACCCGTGGGGAGTGGGTTTCGGGCACCGGAGACCCCCAGCAAAACAGCAGGGCCCAGGGAGCCAGGAGCAGCCCCGCCCCGCTTTGCCCTCTGGAGATCGGAGGGCCGGGGGCGAAAACAGCTTGCGTTGATTTCCTGAGCCGAGGCGCGTTGGGGCTCTTGTTTGCTGCCCGAGGAGACTTTCCCTTTGCACAATGCAGCTGCCAGAAGCTCGTTTTGGGCCATCGGTGCGACGGGGCCTCGGCGCTGAGCGGCCGAACTGGCTCAGGGGGCATGGCTGGGGCGTGGGCGTAGAAGGACTTCGCGTGCCCAATCCTGCTTCCCCGCCAAGGAGAACCCGTGGGGAGTGGGTTTCGGGCATCGGAGACCCCCAGCAAAGCAGCAGGACCCAGGGAGCCAGGGGCAGCCCCGCCCCGCTTTGCCCTCTGGAGAGCGGAGGGCCGGGGGCGAAAACGTCTTGCGTTGCTTTCATGAGCCGAGGCGCGTTGGGGCTGTTGTTTGCTCCCCGAGGGGACTTTCCATTTGCAGAATGCAGCCGCCAGAAGCTCGTTTTGGGCCGTCGGTGCGACGGGGCCTCGGCGATGACCGGCCGAGGTGGCTCAGGGGGCATGGTTGGGGCGTGGGCCCAGAAGGTCTTCGAGCGCCCAATCCTGCTTCCCCGCCAAGAAGAACCCGTTGGGAGGGGGTTTCGGGCACCTGAGACCCCCAGCAAAGCAGCAGGGCACAGGGAGCCAGGGGCAGCCCCGCCCCGCTTTGCCCTCTGGAGAGCGTAAGGCCGGGGGCGAAAACGGCTTGCGTTGCTTTCCTGAGCCGAGGCGCGTTGGGGCTGTTGTTGGCTGCCCGAGGAGACTTTTCCTTTGCACAATGCAGCTGCCAGAAGCTTGTTTTGGGCCGTCGGTGCGACCAGGCCATGACGCTGAGCGGCCGAGCTGGCTCAGGGTGCATGGCTGTGGCCTGGGCGCAGAAGGCCTTCGCGCGCCCAATCCTGCTTCCCCGCCAAGGAGAACCCGTGGGGAGTGGGTTTCGGGCACCGGAGACCCCCAGCAAAGACACAGGGCCCAGGGAGCCAGGGGCAGCCCCTCCCTGCTTTGCCTTCTGGAGAGCGGAGGGCCGGGGGCGAAAACGGCTTGCGTTGCATTCATGAGCCGAGGCGCGTTGGGGCTGTTGTTGGCTGCCCGAGGAGACTTTCCCTTTGCACAGTGCAGCCGCCAGAAGCTCGTTTTGTGCCGTCGGTGCCACGGGCCTCGGAGCTAAGCGGCCGAGCTGGCTCAGGGGGTATGGTTGCGGCCAGGGCGCAGAAGGCCTTCGCTCGCCAAATTCTGCTTCCCCGCCAAGGAGAACCTGTCGGGAGTGGGTTTCGGGCACCGGAGACCCCCAGCAAAGCAGCAGGGCCCAGGGAGCCAGGGGCAGCCCGCCCCGCTTTGCCCTCTAGAGAGTGGAGGGCCGGGGGCGAAAACGGCTTGCGTTGCTTTCCTGAGCCGAGGCGCGTTGGGGCTGTTGTTGGCTGCCCGAGGAGACTTTCCCTTTGCACAATGCAGCCGCCAGAAGCTCGTTTTGGGCCGTCGGTGCGATGGGGCCTCGGCGATGAGCGGCCGAGCTGGCTCAGGGGGCATGGCTGCGGCCTGGGCGCAGAAGGCTTTCGCGCGCCCAATCCTGCTTCCCTGCCAAGGAGAACCCGTGGCGAGTGGGATTCGGGCATCGGAGACCCCCAGCAAAGAAGCAGGGCCCAGGGAGCCAGGGGCAGCCCCGCCCCGCTTTGCCCTCTGGAGAGCAGAGGACAGGGGGCGAAAACGGCTTGCGTTGCTTTCCTGAGCCGAGGCGCGTTGGGGCTGTTGTTGGCTGCCTGAGGAAATTTTTCCCTTTGCACAATGCAGCTGCCAGAAGCTCGTTTTGGGCCGTCGGTGCGACGGGGCCTCGGCGCTGAGCGGCCGAGCTGGCTCAGGGGGCATGGCTGCGGCCTGGGCGAAGAAGGCCTTTGCGCGCCCAATCCTGCTTCCCCGCCAAGGAGAACCCGTGGGGAGTGGGTTTCGGGCACCGGAGACCCCCAGCAAAGCAGCAGGGCCCAGGGAGCCAGGGGCAGCCCCGCCCCGCTTTGCCCTCTGGAGAGCGGAGGGCCGGGGGCGAAAACGGCTTGCGTTGCATTAATGAGTCGAGGCGCGTTGGGTCTGTTGTTGGCTGCCCGAGGAGACTTTCCCTTTGCACAATGCAGCTGCCAGAAGCTCGTTTTGGGCCGTCGGTGCCACGGCGCCTCGGCGATGAGCGGCCGAGCTGGCTCAGGGGGCATGGCTGCGGCCTGGGCGCAGAAGGCCTTCGTGCGCCCAATCCTGCTTCCCTGCCAAGGAGAACCCGTAGCGAGTGGGTTTCGGGCATCGGAGACCCCCAGCAAAGAAGCAGGGCCCAGGGAGCCAGGGGCAGCCCCGCCCCGCTTTGCCCTCTGGAGAGCGGAGGGCCGGGGGCGAAAACGGCTTGTGTTGCTTTCCTGAGCCGAGGCGCGTTGGGGCTGTTGTTGCCTGCTCGAGGAGACTTTCCCTTTGCAGAATGCAGCTGCCAGAAGCTCGTTTTGGGCCGTAGGTGCTACGGGGCCTCGCCGCTGAGCGGCCGAGCTGTCTCAGGGGGCATGGCTGCGGCCTGGGCGCAGAAGGCCTTCGCGCGCCCAATCCTGCTTCCCCGCCAAGGAGAACCCGTCGGGAGTGGGTTTCGGGCACCGGAGACCCCCAGCACAGCAGCAGGGCCTAGGGAGCCAGGGGCAGCCCTGCAGTGCTTGGCCCTCTGGAGAGCGGAAGGCCGGGGGCGAAAACGGCTTGCGTTGCTTTCCTGAGCCGAGGCGCGTTGGGGCTGTTGTTGGCTGCCCGAGGAGACTTTCCCTTTGCACAATGCAGCCGCCAGAAGCTCGTTTTGGGCCCTCGGTGCGACGGGGCCTCGGCGCTGAGCGGCCGAGCTGGCTCAGGGGGCATGGCTGCGGCCTGGGCGCAGAAGGCCTTCGCGCGCCCAATCCTGCTTCCCCGCCAAGGAGAACCCGTGGGGAGTGGGTTTCGGGCACCGGAGACCCCCAGCAAGGACACAGGGCCCAGGGAGCCAGGGGCAGCCCCGCCCCGCTTTGCCCTCTGGAGAGCGGAGGGCGGGGGGGCGATAACGGCTTGCGTTGCTTTCCTGAGCCGAGGCGCGTTGGGGCTGTTGTTGGCTGCACGAGGAGACTTTCCCTTTGCACAATGCAGCTGCCAGAAGCTCATTTTGCGCCGTCGGTGCGACAGGGCCTCGGCGCTAAGCGTCCGAGCTGGCTCAGGGGGCATGGCTGCGGCCTGGGCGCAGAAGGCCTTCGCGCGCCCAATCCTGCTTCCCCGCCAAGGAGATCCCGTGGGGAGTGGGTTTCGGGCCCCGGAGACCCCCAGCACAGCAGCAGGGCCCAGGGAGCCAGGGGCAGCCCCGCCCCGCTTTGCCCTCTGGAGAGCGGAGGGCGGGGGGGCGAAAACGGCTTGCGTTGCTTTCCTGAGCCGAGGCGCTTTGGGGCTGTTGTTGGCTGCCCGAGGAGACTTTCCCTTTGCAGAATGCAGCCGCCAGAAGCTTTTTTTGGGCCGTCGGTGCGAGGGGGCCTCAGCGCTGAGCCGCAGAGCTGGCTCAGGGGGCATGGCTGCGGCCTGGGCGCAGAAGGCCTTCGCGCGTCTAATCCTGCTTCCCCGCCAAGGAGAACCCGTGGGGAGTGGGTTTCGGGAATCGGAGACCCCCATCAAATACACAGGGCCCAGGGAGCCAGGGGCAGCCCCGCCCCGCTTTGCCCTCTGGAGAGCGGAGGGCCGGGGGCGAAAACGGCTTGCGTTGCTTTCCTGAGCCGAAGCGCGTTGGGGCTGTTGTTGGCTGCCCGAGGAGACTTTCCCTTTGCACAATGCAGCTGCCAGAAGCTCGTTTTGGGCCGTCGGTGCAACGGGGCCTCGGCGCTGAGTGGCCGAGCTGGCTCAGTGGGCATGGCTGCGGCCTGGGCGCAGAAGGCCTTCGCGCGCCCAATCCTGCTTCCCCGCCAAGGAGAACCCGTGGGGAGTGGGTTTCGGGCATCGGAGAACCCCAGCAAAGCAGCAGGGCCCAGGGAGCCAGGGGCAGCCCCGCCCCGCTTTGCCCTCTGGAGAGCGGAGGGCCGGGGGCGAAAACGGCTTGCGTTGCATTAATGAGTCGAGGCGCGTTGGGTCTGTTGTTGGCTGCCCGAGGAGACTTTCCCTTTGCACAATGCAGCTGCCAGAAGCTCGTTTTGGGCCGTCGGTGCCACGGCTCCTCGGCGATGAGCGGCCGAGCTGGCTCAGGGGGCATGGCTGCGGCCTGGGCGCAGAAGGCCTTCGTGCGCCCAATCCTGCTTCCCTGCCAAGGAGAACCCGTAGCGAGTGGGTTTCGGGCATCGGAGTCCCCCAGCAAAGAAGCAGGGCCCAGGGAGCCAGGGGCAGCCCCGCCCCGCTTTGCCCTCTGGAGAGCGGAGGGCCGGGGGCGAAAACGGCTTGTAGTGCTTTCCTGAGCCGAGGCGCGTTTGGGCTGTTGTTGGCTGCCGAGGAGACTTTCCCTTTGCACAATGCAGCTGCCAGAAGCTCGTTTTGGGCCGTCGGTGCTACGGGGCCTCGGCGCTGATTGGCCGAGCTGGCTCAGGGGGCATGGCTGCGGCCTGGTCGCAGAAGGCCTTCGCGCGCCCAATCCTGCTTCCCCGCCAAGGAGAACCCGTCGGGAGTGGGTTTCGGGCACCGGAGACCCCCAGCACAGCAGCAGGGCCTAGGGAGTCAGGGGCAGCCCTGCACCGCTTGGCCCTCTGGAGAGCGGAGGGCCGGGGGCAAAAACGGCTTGCGTTGCTTTCCTGAGCCGAGGCGCGTTGGGGCTGTTGTTGGCTGCCCGAGGAGACTTTCCCTTTGCACAATGCACCTTCCAGAAGCTCGTTTTGGGCCGTCGGTGCCACGGGGCCTCGGCACTGAGCGGCCGAGCTGTCTCAGGGGGCATGGCTGCGGCCTGGGCGCAGAAGGCCTTCGCGCGCCCAATCCTGCTTCCCCGCCAAGGAGAACCCGTCGGGAGTGGGTTTTGGGCACCGGAGACCCCCAGCACAGCAGTAGGGCCTAGGGAGCCAGGGGCAGCCCTGCAGTGCTTGGCCCTCTGGAGAGCGGAAGGCCGGGGGCGAAAACGGCTTGCGTTGCTTTCCTGAGCCGAGGCGCGTTGGGGCTGTTGTTGGCTGCCCGAGGAGACTTTCCCTTTGCAGAATGCAGCTGCCAGAAGCTCGTTTTGGGCCGTCGGTGCCACGGGGCCTCGGCACTGAGCGGCCGAGCTGTCTCAGGGGGCATGGCTGCGGCCTGGGCGCAGAAGGGCTTCGCGCGCCCAATCCTGCTTCCCAGCCAAGGAGAACCTGTGTGGAGTGGGTTTCGGGCATGGGAGACCGCAAGCAAAGACACAGGGCCCAGGGAGCCAGGGGCAGCCCCGCCCCGCTTTGCCCTCTGGAGAGCAGAGGGCGGGGGGCGAAAACGGCTTGCGTTGCTTTCCTGAGCCGAGGCGCGTTGGGGCTGTTATTGGCTGCCCGAGGAGACTTTCCCTTTGCACAATGCAGCCGCCAGAAGCTCGTTTTGGGCCGTCGGTGCGACGGGGCCTCGGCGCTGAGCGGCCGAGCTGGCTCAGGGGGCATGGCTGCGGCCTGGGCGCAGAAGGCCTTCGCGCTCCCAATCCTGCTTCCCCGCCAAGGAGAACCGGTGGGGAGTGGGTTTCGGGCACCGGAGACACCACCACAGCAGCAGGGCCCAGGGAGCCAGGGGCAGCCCCGCCCCGCTTTGCCCTCTGGAGAGCAGAGGGCGGGGGGCGAAAACGGCTTGCGTTGCTTTCCTGAGCCGAGGCGCGTTGGGGCTGTTGTTGGCTGCCCGAGGAGACTTTCCCTTTGCACAATGCAGCCGCCAGAAGCTCGTTTTGGGCCGTCGGTGCGACGGGGCCTCGGCGCTGAGCGGCCGAGCTGGCTCAGGGGGCATGGCTGCGGCCTGGGCGCAGAAGGCCTTCGCGCGCCCAATCCTGCTTCCCCGCCAAGGAGAACCCGTGGGGAGTGGGTTTCGGGCACCGGAGACCCCCAGCAAGGACACAGGGCCCAGGGAGCCAGAGGCAGCCCCGCCCTGCTTTGCCCTCTGGAGAGCGGAGGGCCGGGGGCGAAAACGGCTTGCGTTGCATTCATGAGCCGAGGCGCGTTGGGGCTGTTGTTGGCTGCCCGAGGAGACTTTCCCTTTGCACAGTGCAGCCGCCAGAAGCTCGTTTTGGGCCGTCGGTGCGACGGGGCCTCGGCGATGAGCGGCCGCGGTGGCTCAGGGGGCATGGTTGGGGCGTGGGCCCAGAAGGTCTTCGCGCGCCCAATCCTGATTCCCCGCCAAGGAGAACCCGTCGGGAGTGGGTTTCGGGCACCGGAGACCCCCAGCACAGCAGCAGGGCCTAGGGAGTCAGGGGCAGCCCTGCACCGCTTGGCCCTCTGGAGAGCGGAGGGCCGGGGGCGAAAACGGCTTTCGTTGCTTTCCTGAGCCGAGGCGCGTTGGGGCTGTTGTTGGCTGCCCGAGGAGACTTTCCCTTTGCACAATGCAGCTGCCAGAAGCTCGTTTTGGGCCGTCGGTGCCACGGGGCCTCGGCACTGACCGGCCGTACTGCCTCAGGGGGCATGGCTGCGGCCTGGGCGCAGAAGGCCTTCGCACGCCCAATCCTGCTTCCCCGCCAAGGAGATCCCGTGCGGAGTGGGTTTCGGGCATCGGAGACCCCCAGCAAAGCAGCAGGGCCCAGGGAGCCAGGGGCAGCCCCGCCCCGCTTTGCCCTCTGGAGAGCGGAGGGCCGGGGGCGAAAACGGCTTGCGTTGCTTTCCTGAGCTGAGGCGCGTTGGGGCTGTTGTTGGCTGTCCGAGGAGACTTTCCCTTTGCACAATGCAGCTGCCAGAAGCTCATTTTGCGCCGTCGGTGCGACAGGGCCTCGGCGCTAAGCGTCCGAGCTGGCTCAGGGGGCATGGCTGCGGCCTGGGCGCAGAAGGCCTTCGCGCGCCCAATCCTGCTTCCCCGCCAAGGAGAACCCGTGGCGAGTGGGTTTCGGGCCCCGGAGACCCCCAGCACAGCAGCAGGGCCCAGGGAGCCAGGGGCAGCCCCGCCCCGCTTTGCCCTCTGGAGAGCGGAGGGCGGGGGGGCGAAAACGTCTTGCGTTGCTTTCCTGAGCCGAGGCGCTTTGGGGCTGTTGTTGGCTGCCCGAGGAGACTTTCCCTTTGCAGAATGCAGCCGCCAGAAGCTTTTTTTGGGCCGTCGGTGCGAGGGGGCCTCAGCGCTGAGCCGCAGAGCTGGCTCAGGGGGCATGGCTGCGGCCTGGGCGCAGAAGGCCTTCGCGCGCCTAATCCTGCTTCCCCGCCAAGGAGAACCCGTGGCGAGTGGGTTTCGGGAATCGGAGACCCCCATCAAATACACAGGGCCCAGGGAGCCAGGGGCAGCCCCGCCCCGCTTTGCCCTCTGGAGAGCGGAGGGCCGGGGGCGAAAACGGCTTGCGTTGCTTTCCTGAGCCGAAGCTCGTTGGGGCTGTTGTTGGCTGCCCGAGGAGACTTTCCCTTTGCACAATGCAGCTGCCAGAAGCTCGTTTTGGGCCGTCGGTGCAACGGGGCCTCGGCGCTGAGTGGCCGAGCTGGCTCAGTGGGCATGGCTGCGGCCTGGGCGCAGAAGGCCTTCGCGCGCCCAATCCTGCTTCCCCGCCAAGGAGAACCCGTGGGGAGTGGGTTTCGGGCATCGGAGAACCCCAGCAAAGCAGCAGGGCCCAGGGAGCCAGGGGCAGCCCCGCCCCGCTTTGCCCTCTGGAGAGCGGAGGGCCGGGGGCGAAAACGGCTTGCGTTGCATTAATGAGTCGAGGCGCGTTGGGTCTGTTGTTGGCTGCCCGAGGAGACTTTCCCTTTGCACAATGCAGCTGCCAGAAGCTCGTTTTGGGCCGTCGGTGCCACGGCGCCTCGGCGATGAGCGGCCGAGCTGGCTCAGGGGGCATGGCTGCGGCCTGGGCGCAGAAGGCCTTCGTGCGCCCAATCCTGCTTCCCTGCCAAGGAGAACCCGTAGCGAGTGGGTTTCGGGCATCGGAGACCCCCAGCAAAGAAGCAGGGCCCAGGGAGCCAGGGGCAGCCCCGCCCCGCTTTGCCCTCTGGAGAGCGGAGGGCCGGGGGCGAAAACGGCTTGCGTTGCTTTCCTGAGCCGAGGCGCGTTGGGGCTGTTGTTGGCTGCTCGAGGAGACTTTCCCGTTGCAGAATGCAGCTGCCAGAAGCTCGTTTTGGGCCGTCGGTGCTACGGGGCCTCGGCGCTGATTGGCCGAGCTGGCTCAGGGGGCATGGCTGCGGCCTGGGCGCAGAAGGCCTTCGCGCGCCCAATCCTGCTTCCCCGCCAAGGAGAACCCGTCGGGAGTGGGTTTCGGGCACCGGAGACCCCCAGCACAGCAGCAGGGCCTAGGGAGCCAGGGGCAGCCCTGCACCGCTTGGCCCTCTGGAGAGCGGAGGGCCGGGGGCAAAAACGGCTTGCGTTGCTTTCCTGAGCCGAGGCGCGTTGGGGCTGTTGTTGGCTGCCCGAGGAGACTTTCCCTTTGCACAATGCACCTTCCAGAAGCTCGTTTTGGGCCGTCGGTGCCACGGGGCCTCGCCGCTGAGCGGCCGAGCTGTCTCAGGGGGCTTGGCTGCGGCCTGGGCGCAGAAGGCCTTCGCGCGCCCAATCCTGCTTCCCCGCCAAGGAGAACCCGTCGGGAGTGGGTTTCGGGCACCGGAGACCCCCAGCACAGCAGCAGGGCCTAGGGAGCCAGGGGCAGCCCTGCAGTGCTTGGCCCTCTGGAGAGCGGAAGGCCGGGGGCGAAAACGGCTTGCGTTGCTTTCCTGAGCCGAGGCGCGTTGGGGCTGTTGTTGGCTGCCCGAGGAGACTTTCCCTTTGCAGAATGCAGCTGCCAGAAGCTCGTTTTGGGCCGTCGGTGCCACGGGGCCTCGGCACTGAGCGGCCGAGCTGTCTCAGGGGGCATGGCTGCGGCCTGGGCGCAGAAGGGCTTCGCGCGCCCAATCCTGCTTCCCAGCCAAGGAGAACCTGTGTGGAGTGGGTTTCGGGCATGGGAGACCGCAAGCAAAGACACAGGGCCCAGGGAGCCAGGGGCAGCCCCGCCCCGCTTTGCCCTCTGGAGAGCAGAGGGCGGGGGGCGAAAACGGCTTGCGTTGCTTTCCTGAGCCGAGGCGCGTTGGGGCTGTTGTTGGCTGCCCGAGGAGACTTTCCCTTTGCACAATGCAGCCGCCAGAAGCTCGTTTTGGGCCGTCGGTGCGACGGGGCCTCGGCGCTGAGCGGCCGAGCTGGCTCAGGGGGCATGGCTGCGGCCTGGGCGCAGAAGGCCTTCGCGCGCCCAATCCTGCTTCCCCGCCAAGGAGAACCCGTGGCGAGTGGGTTTCGGGCACCGGAGACACCACCACAGCAGCAGGGCCCAGGGAGACAGGGGCAGCCCCGCCCCGCTTTGCCCTCTGGAGAGCAGAGGGCCGGGGGCGAAAACGGCTTGCGTTGCTTTCCTGAGCCGAGGCGCGTTGGGGCTGTTGTTGGCTGCACGAGGAGACTTTCCCTTTGCACAATGCAGCTGCCAGAAGCTCGTTTTGGGCCGTCGGTGCCACGGGGCCTCGGCACTGAGCAGCCGAACTGGCTCAGGGGGCATGGCTGCGGCCTGGGCGCAGAAAGCCTTCGCGCGCCCAATCCTGCATCCCCGCCAAGGAGAACCCGTGGGGAGTGGGTTTCGGGCACCGGAGACCCCCAGCAAGGACACAGGGCCCAGGGAGCCAGGGGCAGCCCCGCCCCGCTTTGCCCTCTGGAGAGCGGAGGGCCGGGGGCGAAAACGGCTTGCGTTGCTTTCCTGAGCCGAGGCGCGTTGGGGCTGTTGTTGGCTGCCCGAGGAGACTTTCCCTTTGCACAATGCAGCTGCCAGAAGCTCATTTTGGGCCGTCGGAGCGACAGGGCTTCGGCGCTAAGCGGCCGAGCTGCCTCAGGGGGCATGGCTGCGGCCTGGGCGCAGAAGGCCTTCGCGCGCCCAATCCTGCTTCCCCGCCAAGGAGAACCCGTGGCGAGTGGGTTTCGGGCACCGGAGACCCCCAGCACAGCAGCAGGGCCCAGGGAGCCAGGGGCAGCCCCGCCCCGCTTTGCCCTCTGGAGAGCGGAGGGCGGGGGGCGAAAACGGCTTGCGTTGCTTTCCTGAGCCGAGGTGCGTTGGGGCTGTTGTTGGCTGCCCGAGGAGACTTTCCCTTTGCAGAATGCAGCCGCCAGAAGCTTGTTTTGGGCCGTCGGTGCGAGGGGGCCTCTGCGCTGAGCGGCCGAGCTGGCTCAGGGGGCATGGCTGCGGCCTGGGCGCAGAAGGCCTTCGCGCGCCCAATCCTGCTTCCCCGCCAAGGAGAACCCGTGGCGAGTGGGTTTCGGGCATCGGAGACCCCCAGCAAAGCAGCAGGGCCCAGGGAGCCTGGGGCAGCCCTGCAGTGCTTGGCCCTCTGGAGAGGGGAGGGCCGGGGGCGAAAACGGCTTGCGATGCTTTCCTGAGCCGAGGCGCGTTGGGGCTGTTGTTGGCTGCCCGAGGAGACTTTCCCTTTGCACAATGCAGCTGCCAGAAGCTCGTTTTGGGCCGTCGGTGCAACGGGGCCTCGGCGCTGAGTGGCCGAGCTGGCTCAGGGGGCATGGCTGCGGACTGGGCGCAGAAGGCCTTCGCACGCCCAATCCTGCTTCCCCGCCAAGGAGAACCCGTGGCGAGTGGGTTTCGGGCATCGGAGACCCCCAGCAAAGCAGCAGGGCCCAGGGAGCCAGGGGCAGCCCCGCCCCGCTTTGCCCTCTGGAGAGCGGAGGGCCGGGGGCGAAAACGGCTTGCGTTGCTTTCCTGAGCCGAGGCGCGTTGGGGCTGTTGTTGGCTGCCCGAGGAGACATTCACTTTGCACAATACAGCTGCCAGAAGCTCGTTTTGGGCCGTCAGTGCCACGGGGCCTCGGCACTGAGCAGCCGAACTGGCTCTGGGGGCATGGCTGCGGCCTGGGCGCAGAAAGCCTTCGCGCGCCCAATCCTGCATCCCCGCCAAGGAGAACCCGTGGGGAGTGGGTTTCGGGCACCGGAGACCCCCAGCAAGGACACAGGGCCCAGGGAGCCAGGGGCAGCCCCGCCCCGCTTTGCCCTCTGGAGAGCGGACGGCCGGGGGCGAAAACGGCTTGCGTTGCTTTCCTGAGCCGAGGCGCGTTGGGGCTGTTGTTGGCTGCCCGAGGAGACTTTCCCTTTGCACAATGCAGCTGCCAGAAGCTCATTTTGGGCCGTCGGTGCGACAGGGCCTCGGCGCTAAGCGTCCGAGCTGGCTCAGGGGGCATGGCTGCGGCCTGGGCGCAGAAGGCCTTCGCGCGCCCAATCCTGCTTCCCCGCCAAGGAGAACCCGTGGCGAGTGGGTTTCGGGCACCGGAGACCCCCAGCACAGCAGCAGGGCCCAGGGAGCCAGGGGCAGCCCCGCCCCGCTTTGCCCTCTGGAGAGCGGAGGGCCGGGGGCGAAAACGGCTTGCGTTGCTTTCCTGAGCCGAGGCGCGTTGGGGCTGTTGTTGGCTGCCCGAGGAGACATTCCCTTTGCACAATGCAGCTGCCAGAAGCTCGTTTTGGGCCGTCGGTGCAACGGGGCCTCTGCGCTGAGCGGCCGAGCTGGCTCAGGGGGCATGGCTGCGGCCTGGGCGCAGAAGGCCTTCGCGCGCCCAATCCTGGTTCCCCGCCAAGGAGAACCCGTGGCGAGTGGGTTTCGGGCATCGGAGACCCCCAGCAAAGCAGCAGGGCCCAGGGAGCCAGGGGCAGCCCCGCCCCGCTTTGCCCTCTGGAGAGGGGAGGGCCGGGGGCGAAAACAGCTTGCGTTGCTTTCCTGAGCCGAGGCGCGTTGGGGCTGTTGTTGGCTGCCCGAGGAGACTTTCCCTTTGCACAATGCAGCTGCCAGAAGCTCGTTTTGGGCCGTCGGTGCAACGGGGCCTCGGCGCTGAGTGGCCGAGCTGGCTCAGGGGGCATGGCTGCGGACTGGGCGCAGAAGGCCTTCGCACGCCCAATCCGGCTTCCCCGCCAAGGAGAACCCGTGGCGAGTGGGTTTCGGGCATCGGAGACCCCCAGCAAAGCAGCAGGGCCCAGGGAGCCAGGGGCAGCCCCGCCCCGCTTTGCCCTCTGGAGAGCGGAGGGCCAGGGGCGAAAACGGCTTGCGTTGCTTTCCTGAGCCGAGGCGCGTTGGGGCTGTTGTTGGCTGCCCGAGGAGACATTCACTTTGCACAATACAGCTGCCAGAAGCTCGTTTTGGGCCGTCGGTGCCACGGGGCCTCAGCGCTGAGCGGCCGAGCTGGCTCAGGGGGCATGGCTGCGGCCTGGGCGCAGAAGGCCTTCGCGCGCCCAATCCTGCTTCCCCGCCAAGGAGAACCCGTGGCGAGTGGGTTTCGGGCATCGGAAACGCCCAGCAAAGCAGCAGGGCCCAGGGAGCCAGGGGCAGCCCCGCCCCGCTTTGCCCTCTGGAGAGCGGAGGCCCGGGGGCGAAAACGGCTTGCGTTGCTTTCCTGAGCCGAGGCGCGTTGGGGCTCTTGTTGGCTGCCCGAGGAGACTTTCCCTTTGCACAATGCACCTTCCAGAAGCTCGTTTTGTGCCGTCGGTGCCACGGGGCCTCGACGCTGAGCGGCCGAGCTAGCTCAGGGGGCATGGCTGCGGCCTGGGCGCAGAAGGCCTTCGCGCGCCCAATCCTGCTTCCCCGCCAAGGAGAACCCGTCGGGAGTGGGTTTCGGCACCGGAGACCCCCAGCACAGCAGCGGGGCCTAGGGAGCCAGGGGCAGCCCTGCACCGCTTGGCCCTCTGGAGAGCGGAGGGCCTGGGGCGAACACGGCTTGCGTTGCTTTCCTGAGCCGAGGCGCGTTGGGGCTGTTGTTTGCTGCCCGAGGAGACTTTCCCTTTGCACAAGGCAGCTGCCAGAAGCTCGTTTTGGGCCGTCAGTGCGACGGGGCCTCGGCGCTGAGCGGCAGAGCTGGCTCAGGGGGCATGGATGCGGCCTGGTCGCAGAAGGCCTTCGCGCGCCCAATCCTGCTTCCCCGCCAAGGAGAACCCGTCGGGAGTGGGTTTCGGGCACCGGAGACCCCCAGCACAGCAGCAGGGCCTAGGGAGCCAGGGGCAGCCCTGCACTGCTTGGCCCTCTGGAGAGCGGAAGGCCGGGGGCGAAAACGGCTTGCGTTGCTTTCCTGAGCCGAGGCACGTTGGGTTGTTGTTGGCTGCCCGAGGAGACTTTCCCTTTGCACAATGCAGCTGCCAGAAGCTCGTTTTGGGCCGTCGGTGCCACGGGGCCTCGGCACTGAGCGGCCGAGCTGGCTCAGGGTGCATGGCTGCGGCCTGGGCGCAGAAGGGCTTCGCGCGCCCAATCCTGCTTCCCAGCCAAGGAGAACCCGTGTGGAGTGGGTTTCGGGCATGGGAGACCCCAAGCAAAGACACAGGGCCCAGGGAGCCAGGGGCAGCCCCGCCCCGCTTTGCCCTCTGAAGAGCCGAGGGCGGGGGGCGAAAACGGCTTGCGTTGCTTTCCTGAGCCGAGGCGCGTTGGGGCTGTTGTTGGCTGCCCGAGGAGACTTTCCCTTTGCACAATGCAGCTGCCAGAAGCTCGTTTTGGGCCGTCGGTGCGACGGGGCCTCGGCGCTGAGCGGCCGAGCTGGCTCAGGGGGCATGGCTGCGGCCTGGGCGCAGAAGGCCTTCGCGCGCCCAATCCTGCTTCCCCGCCAAGGAGAACCCGTGGGGAGTGGGTTTCGGGCACCGGAGACCACACCACAGCAGCAGGGCCCAAGGAGCCAGGGGCAGCCCCGCCCCGCTTTGCCCTCTGGAGAGCGGAGGGCCGGGGGCGAAAACGGCTTGCGTTGCTTTCCTGAGCCGAGGCGCGTTGGGGCTGTTGTTGGCTGCCCGAGGAGACTTTCCCTTTGCACAATGCAGCTGCCAGAAGCTCATTTTGGGCCGTCGGTGCGACAGGGCCTCGGCGCTAAGCGTCCGAGCTGGCTCAGGGGGCAAGGCTGCGGCCTGGGCGCAGAAGGCCTTTGCGCGCCCAATCCTGCTTCCCCGCCAAGGAGAACCCGTGGCGAGTGGGTTTCGGGCACCGGAGACCCCCAGCACAGCAGCAGGGCCCAGGGAGCCAGGGGCAGCCCCGCCCCGCTTTGCCCTCTGGAGAGCGGAGGGCGGGGGGCGAAAACGGCTTGCGTTGCTTTCCTGAGCCGAGGCGCGTTGGGGCTGTTGTTGGCTGCCCGAGGAGACTTTCCCTTTGCAGAATGCAGCTGCCAGAAGCTCGTTTTGGGCCGTCGGTGCCACAGGGCCTCAGCGCTGAGCGGCCCAGCTGGCTCAGGGGGCATGGCTGCGGCCTGGGCGCAGAAGGCCTTCGCGCGCCCAATCCTGCTTCCCCGCCAAGGAGAACCCGTGTGGAGTGGGTTTCGGGCACCGGAGACCCCCACCACAACAGCAGGGCCTAGGGAGCCAGGGGCAGCCCTGCACCGATTTGTCCTCTGGAGAGCGGAGGGCCAGGGGCGAAAACGGCTTGCGTTGCTTTCCTGAGCCGAGGCGCTTTGGGGCTGTTGTTGGCTGGCCGAGGAGACTTTCCCTTTGCAGAATGCAGCCGCCAGAAGCTCGTTTTGGGCCGTCGGTGCGAGGGGGCCTCAGCGCTGAGCGGTCGAGCTGACTCAGGGCGCATGGCTGCGGCCTGGGCGCAGAAGGCCTTCGCGCGCCCAATCCTGCTTCCCCGCCAAGGAGAACCCGTGGGGAGTGGGTTTCGGCAATCGGAGACCCCCAGCAAATACACAGGGCCCAGGGAGCCAGGGGCAGCCCCGCCCCGCTTTGCCCTCTGGAGAGCGGAGGGCCGGGGGCGAAAACGGCTTGCGTTGCTTTCCTGAGCCGAGGCGCGTTGGGGCTGTTGTTGGCTGCCCGAGGAGACTTTCCCTTTGCACAATGCAGCTGCCAGAAGCTCGTTTTGGGCCGTCGGTGCGACGGGGCCTCGGCGCTGAGTGGCCGAGCTGGCTCAGGGGGCATGGCTGCGGCCTGGGCGCAGAAGGCCTTCGCGCGCCCAATCCTGCTTCCCCGCCAAGGAGAACCCGTGGCGAGTGGGTTTCGGGCATTGGAGACCCCCAGCAAAGCAGCAGGGCCCAGGGAGCCAGGGGCAGCCCCGCCCCGCTTTGCCCTCTGGAGAGCGGAGGGCCGGGGGCGAAAACGGCTTGCGTTGCTTTCCCGAGCCGAGGCGCGTTTGGGCTGTTGTTGACTGCCCGAGGAGACTTTCCCTTTGCACAATGCAGCTGCCAGAAGCTCGTTTTGGGCCGTCGGTGCAACGGGGCCTCGGCGCTGAGTGGCCGAGCTGGCTCAAGGGGCATGGCTGCGGCCTGGGCCCAGAAGGACTTCGCACGCCCAATCCTGCTTCCCCGCCAAGGAGAACCCGTCGGGAGTGGGTTTCGGGCACCGGAGACCCCCAGCACAGCAGCAGGGCCTAGGGAGCCAGGGGCAGCCCTGCACTGCTTGGCCCTCTGGAGAGCGGAAGGCCAGGGGCGAAAACGGCTTGCGTTGCTTTCCTGAGCCGAGGCACGTTGGGGCTGTTGTTGGCTGCCCGAGGAGACTTTCCCTTTGCACAATGCAGCTGCCAGAAGCTCGTTTTGGGCCGTCAGTGCCACGGGGCCTCGGCATTGAGCGGCCGAGCTGGCTCAGGGGGCATGGCTGCGGCCTGGGCGCAGAAGGGCTTCGCGCGCCCAATCCTGCTTCCCAGCCAAGGAGAACCCGTGTGGAGTGGGTTTCGGGCATGGGAGACCCCAAGCAAAGACACAGGGCCCAGGGAGCCAGGGGCAGCCCCGCCCCGCTTTGCCCTCTGGAGAGCGGAGGGCGGGGGGCGAAAAAGGCTTGCGTTGCTTTCCTGAGCCGAGGCGCGTTGGGGCTGTTGTTGGCTGCCCGAGGAGACTTTCCCTTTGCACAATGCAGCTGCCAGAAGCTCGTTTTGGGCCGTCGGTGCGACGGGGCCTCGGCGCTGAGCGGCCGAGCTGGCTCAGGGGGCATGGCTGCGGCCTGGGCGCAGAAGGCCTTCGCGCGCCCAATCCTGCTTCCCCGCCAAGGAGAACCCGTGGGGAGTGGGTTTCGGGCATCGGAGACCCCCAGCAAAGCAGCAGGGCCCAGGGAGCCAGGGGCAGCCCCGCCCCGCTTTGCACTCTGGAGAGCGGAGGCCCGGGGGCGAAAACGGCTTGCGTTGCTTTCCTGAGCCGAGGCGCGTTGGGGCTGTTGTTGGCTGCCCGAGGAGACATTCCCTTTGCACAATGCAGCTGCCAGAAGCTCGTTTTGGGCCGTCGGAGCAACGGGGTCTCTGCGCTGAGCGGCCGAGCTGGCTCAGGGGGCATGGCTGCGGCCTGGGCGCAGAAGGCCTTCGCGCGCCCAATCCTGCTTCCCCGCCAAGGAGAACCCGTGGCGAGTGGGTTTCGGGCCCCGGAGACCCCCAGCACAGCAGCAGGGCCCAGGGAGCCAGGGGCAGCCCCGCCCCGCTTTGCCCTCTGGAGAGCGGAGGGCGGGGGGGCGAAAACGGCTTGCGTTGTTTTCCTGAGCCGAGGCGCTTTGGGGCTGTTGTTGCTGCCCGAGGAGACTTTCCCTTTGCAGAATGCAGCCGCCAGAAGCTTTTTTTGGGCCGTCGGTGCGAGGGGGCCTCAGCGCTGAGCCGCAGAGCTGGCTCAGGGGGCATGGCTGCGGCCTGGGCGCAGAAGGCCTTCGCGCGCCCAATCCTGCTTCCCCGCCAAGGAGAACCCGTGGAGAGTGGGTTTCGGGAATCGGAGACCCCCATCAAATACACAGGGCCCAGGGAGCCAGGGGCAGCCCCGCCCCGCTTTGCCCTCTGGAGAGCGGAGGGCCGGGGGCGAAAACGGCTTGCGTTGCTTTCCTGAGCCGAAGCTCGTTGGGGCTGTTGTTGGCTGCCCGAGGAGACTTTCCCTTTGCACAATGCAGCTGCCAGAAGCTCGTTTTGGGCCGTCGGTGCAACGGGGCCTCGGCGCTGAGTGGCCGAGCTGGCTCAGTGGGCATGGCTGCGGCCTGGGCGCAGAAGGCCTTCGCGCGCCCAATCCTGCTTCCCCGCCAAGGAGAACCCGTGGGGAGTGGGTTTCGGGCATCGGAGAACCCCAGCAAAGCAGCAGGGCCCAGGGAGCCAGGGGCAGCCCCGCCCCGCTTTGCCCTCTGGAGAGCGGAGGACCGGGGGCGAAAACGGCTTGCGTTGCATTAATGAGTCGAGGCGCGTTGGGTCTGTTGTTGGCTGCCCGAGGAGACTTTCCCTTTGCACAATGCAGCTGCCAGAAGCTCGTTTTGGGCCGTCGGTGCCACGGCGCCTCGGCGATGAGCGGCCGAGCTGGCTCAGGGGGCATGGCTGCGGCCTGGGCGCAGAAGGCCTTCGTGCGCCCAATCCTGCTTCCCTGCCAAGGAGAACCCGTAGCGAGTGGGTTTCGGGCATCGGAGACCCCCAGCAAAGAAGCAGGGCCCAGGGAGCCAGGGGCAGCCCCGCCCCGCTTTGCCCTCTGGAGAGCGGAGGGCCGGGGGCGAAAACGGCTTGTGTTGCTTTCCTGAGCCGAGGCGCGTTGGGGCTGTTGTTGGCTGCTCGAGGAGACTTTCCCTTTGCAGAATGCAGCTGCCAGAAGCTCGTTTTGGGCCGTCGGTGCTACGGGGCCTCGGCGCTGATTGGCCGAGCTGGCTCAGGGGGCATGGCTGCGGCCTGGGCGCAGAAGGCCTTCGCGCGCCCAATCCTGCTTCCCCGCCAAGGAGAACCCGTCGGGAGTGGGTTTCGCGCACCGGAGACCCCCAGCACAGCAGCAGGGCCTAGGGAGCCAGGGGCAGCCCTGCACCGCTTGGCCCTCTGGAGAGCGGAGGGCCGGGGGCAAAAACGGCTTGCGTTGCTTTCCTGAGCCGAGGCGCGTTGGGGCTGTTGTTGGCTGCCCGAGGAGACTTTCCCTTTGCACAATGCACCTTCCAGAAGCTCGTTTTGGGCCGTCGGTACCACGGGGCCTCGCCGCTGAGCGGCCGAGCTGTCTCAGGGGGCATGGCTGCGGCCTGGGCGCAGAAGGCCTTCGCGCGCCCAATCCTGCTTCCCCGCCAAGGAGAACCCGTCGGGAGTGGGTTTCGGGCACCGGAGACCCCCAGCACAGCAGCAGGGCCTAGGGAGCCAGGGGCAGCCCTGCAGTGCTTGGCCCTCTGGAGAGCGGAGGGCCGGGGGCGAAAACGGCTTGCGTTGCTTTCCTGAGCCGAGGCGCGTTGGGGCTGTTGTTGGCTGCCCGAGGAGACATTCACTTTGCACAATACAGCTGCCAGAAGCTCGTTTTGGGCCGTCAGTGCCACGGGGCCTCGGCACTGAGCAGCCGAACTGGCTCAGGGGGCATGGCTGCGGCCTGGGCGCAGAAAGCCTTCGCGCGCCCAATCCTGCATCCCCGCCAAGGAGAACCCGTGGGGAGTGGGTTTCGGGCACCAGAGACCCCCAGCAAGGACACAGGGCCCAGGGAGCCAGGGGCAGCCCCGCCCCGCTTTGCCCTCTGGAGAGCGGAGGGCCGGGGGCGAAAACGGCTTGCGTTGCTTTCCTGAGCCGAGGCGCGTTGGGGCTGTTGTTGGCTGCCCGAGGAGACTTTCCCTTTGCACAATGCAGCTGCCAGAAGCTCATTTTGGGCCGTCGGTGCGACAGGGCCTCGGCGCTAAGCGTCCGAGCTGGCTCAGGGGGCATGGCTGCGGCCTGGGCGCAGAAGGCCTTCGCGCGCCCAATCCTGGTTCCCCGCCAAGGAGAACCCGTGGCGAGTGGGTTTCGGGCATCGGAGACCCCCAGCAAAGCAGCAGGGCCCAGGGAGCCAGGGGCAGCCCCGCCCCGCTTTGCCCTCTGGAGAGCGGAGGCCCGGGGGCGAAAACGGCTTGCGTTGCTTTCCTGAGCCGAGGCGCGTTGGGGCTGTTGTTGGCTGCCCGAGGAGACATTCCCTTTGCACAATGCAGCTGCCAGAAGCTCGTTTTGGGCCGTCGGAGCAACGGGGTCTCTGCGCTGAGCGGCCGAGCTGGCTCAGGGGGCATGGCTGCGGCCTGGGCGCAGAAGGCCTTCGCGCGCCCAATCCTGCTTCCCCGCCAAGGAGAACCCGTGGCGAGTGGGTTTCGGGCCCCGGAGACCCCCAGCACAGCAGCAGGGCCCAGGGAGCCAGGGGCAGCCCCGCCCCGCTTTGCCCTCTGGAGAGCGGAGGGCGGGGGGGCGAAAACGGCTTGCGTTGTTTTCCTGAGCCGAGGCGCTTTGGGGCTGTTGTTGCTGCCCGAGGAGACTTTCCCTTTGCAGAATGCAGCCGCCAGAAGCTTTTTTTGGGCCGTCGGTGCGAGGGGGCCTCAGCGCTGAGCCGCAGAGCTGGCTCAGGGGGCATGGCTGCGGCCTGGGCGCAGAAGGCCTTCGCGCGCCCAATCCTGCTTCCCCGCCAAGGAGAACCCGTGGAGAGTGGGTTTCGGGAATCGGAGACCCCCATCAAATACACAGGGCCCAGGGAGCCAGGGGCAGCCCCGCCCCGCTTTGCCCTCTGGAGAGCGGAGGGCCGGGGGCGAAAACGGCTTGCGTTGCTTTCCTGAGCCGAAGCTCGTTGGGGCTGTTGTTGGCTGCCCGAGGAGACTTTCCCTTTGCACAATGCAGCTGCCAGAAGCTCGTTTTGGGCCGTCGGTGCAACGGGGCCTCGGCGCTGAGTGGCCGAGCTGGCTCAGTGGGCATGGCTGCGGCCTGGGCGCAGAAGGCCTTCGCGCGCCCAATCCTGCTTCCCCGCCAAGGAGAACCCGTGGGGAGTGGGTTTCGGGCATCGGAGAACCCCAGCAAAGCAGCAGGGCCCAGGGAGCCAGGGGCAGCCCCGCCCCGCTTTGCCCTCTGGAGAGCGGAGGACCGGGGGCGAAAACGGCTTGCGTTGCATTAATGAGTCGAGGCGCGTTGGGTCTGTTGTTGGCTGCCCGAGGAGACTTTCCCTTTGCACAATGCAGCTGCCAGAAGCTCGTTTTGGGCCGTCGGTGCCACGGCGCCTCGGCGATGAGCGGCCGAGCTGGCTCAGGGGGCATGGCTGCGGCCTGGGCGCAGAAGGCCTTCGTGCGCCCAATCCTGCTTCCCTGCCAAGGAGAACCCGTAGCGAGTGGGTTTCGGGCATCGGAGACCCCCAGCAAAGAAGCAGGGCCCAGGGAGCCAGGGGCAGCCCCGCCCCGCTTTGCCCTCTGGAGAGCGGAGGGCCGGGGGCGAAAACGGCTTGTGTTGCTTTCCTGAGCCGAGGCGCGTTGGGGCTGTTGTTGGCTGCTCGAGGAGACTTTCCCTTTGCAGAATGCAGCTGCCAGAAGCTCGTTTTGGGCCGTCGGTGCTACGGGGCCTCGGCGCTGATTGGCCGAGCTGGCTCAGGGGGCATGGCTGCGGCCTGGGCGCAGAAGGCCTTCGCGCGCCCAATCCTGCTTCCCCGCCAAGGAGAACCCGTCGGGAGTGGGTTTCGCGCACCGGAGACCCCCAGCACAGCAGCAGGGCCTAGGGAGCCAGGGGCAGCCCTGCACCGCTTGGCCCTCTGGAGAGCGGAGGGCCGGGGGCAAAAACGGCTTGCGTTGCTTTCCTGAGCCGAGGCGCGTTGGGGCTGTTGTTGGCTGCCCGAGGAGACTTTCCCTTTGCACAATGCACCTTCCAGAAGCTCGTTTTGGGCCGTCGGTGCCACGGGGCCTCGCCGCTGAGCGGCCGAGCTGTCTCAGGGGGCATGGCTGCGGCCTGGGCGCAGAAGGCCTTCGCGCGCCCAATCCTGCTTCCCCGCCAAGGAGAACCCGTCGGGAGTGGGTTTCGGGCACCGGAGACCCCCAGCACAGCAGCAGGGCCTAGGGAGCCAGGGGCAGCCCTGCAGTGCTTGGCCCTCTGGAGAGCGGAAGGCCGGGGGCGAAAACGGCTTGCGTTGCTTTCCTGAGCCGAGGCGCGTTGGGGCTGTTGTTGGCTGCCCGAGGAGACTTTCCCTTTGCAAAATGCAGCTGCCAGAAGCTCGTTTTGGGCCGTCGGTGCCACGGGGCCTCGGCACTGAGCGGCCGAGCTGTCTCAGGGGGCATGGCTGCGGCCTGGGCGCAGAAGGGCTTCGCGCGCCCAATCCTGCTTCCCAGCCAAGGAGAACCTGTGTGGAGTGGGTTTCGGGCATGGGAGACCGCAAGCAAAGACACAGGGCCCAGGGAGCCAGGGGCAGCCCCGCCCCGCTTTGCCCTCTGGAGAGCGGAGGGCGGGGGGCGAAAACGGCTTGCGTTGCTTTCCTGAGCCGAGGTGCGTTGGGGCTGTTGTTGGCTGCCCGAGGAGACTTTCCCTTTGCAGAATGCAGCCGCCAGAAGCTTGTTTTGGGCCGTCGGTGCGAGGGGGCCTCTGCGCTGAGCGGCCGAGCTGGCTCAGGGGGCATGGCTGCGGCCTGGGCGCAGAAGGCCTTCGCGCGCCCAATCCTGGTTCCCCGCCAAGGAGAACCCGTGGCGAGTGGGTTTCGGGCATCGGAGACCCCCAGCAAAGCAGCAGGGCCCAGGGAGCCAGGGGCAGCCCTGCAGTGCTTGGCCCTCTGGAGAGCGGAGGGCCGGGGGCGAAAACGGCTTGCGTTGCTTTCCTGAGCCGAGGCGCGTTGGGGCTGTTGTTGGCTGCCCGAGGAGACATTCACTTTGCACAATACAGCTGCCAGAAGCTCGTTTTGGGCCGTCAGTGCCACGGGGCCTCGGCACTGAGCAGCCGAACTGGCTCAGGGGGCATGGCTGCGGCCTGGGCGCAGAAAGCCTTCGCGCGCCCAATCCTGCATCCCCGCCAAGGAGAACCCGTGGGGAGTGGGTTTCGGGCACCAGAGACCCCCAGCAAGGACACAGGGCCCAGGGAGCCAGGGGCAGCCCCGCCCCGCTTTGCCCTCTGGAGAGCGGAGGGCCGGGGGCGAAAACGGCTTGCGTTGCTTTCCTGAGCCGAGGCGCGTTGGGGCTGTTGTTGGCTGCCCGAGGAGACTTTCCCTTTGCACAATGCAGCTGCCAGAAGCTCATTTTGGGCCGTCGGTGCGACAGGGCCTCGGCGCTAAGCGTCCGAGCTGGCTCAGGGGGCATGGCTGCGGCCTGGGCGCAGAAGGCCTTCGCGCGCCCAATCCTGGTTCCCCGCCAAGGATAACCCGTGGCGAGTGGGTTTCGGGCATCGGAGACCCCCAGCAAAGCAGCAGGGCCCAGGGAGCCAGGGGCAGCCCCGCCCCGCTTTGCCCTCTGGAGAGGGGAGGGCCGGGGGCGAAAACGGCTTGCGTTGCTTTCCTGAGCCGAGGCGCGTTGGGGCTGTTGTTGGCTGCCCGAGGAGACTTTCCCTTTGCACAATGCAGCTGCCAGAAGCTCGTTTTGGGCCGTCGGTGCAACGGGGCCTCGGCGCTGAGTGGCCGTGCTGGCTCAGGGGGCATGGCTGCGGACTGGGCGCAGAAGGCCTTCGCACGCCCAATCCTGCTTCCCCGCCAAGGAGAACCCGTGGCGAGTGGGTTTCGGGCATCGGAGACCCCCAGCAAAGCAGCAGGGCCCAGGGAGCCAGGGGCAGCCCCGCCCCGCTTTGCCCTCTGGAGAGCGGAGGGCCAGGGGCGAAAACGGCTTGCGTTGCTTTCCTGAGCCGAGGCGCGTTGGGGCTGTTGTTGGCTGCCCGAGGAGACATTCACTTTGCACAATACAGCTGCCAGAAGCTCGTTTTGGGCCGTCGGTGCCACGGGGCCTCAGCGCTGAGCGGCCGAGCTGGCTCAGGCGGCATGGCTGCGGCCTGGGCGCAGAAGGCCTTCGCGCGCCCAATCCTGCTTCCCCGCCAAGGAGAACCCGTGGCGAGTGGGTTTCGGGCATCGGAAACGCCCAGCAAAGCAGCAGGGCCCAGGGAGCCAGGGGCAGCCCCGCCCCGCTTTGCCCTCTGGAGAGCGGAGGGCCGGGGGCGAAAACGGCTTGCGTTGCTTTCCTGAGCCGAGGCGCGTTGGGGCTGTTGTTGGCTGCCCGAGGAGACTTTCCCTTTGCACAATGCACCTTCCAGAAGCTCGTTTTGTGCCGTCGGTGCCACGGTGCCTCGACGCTGAGCGGCCGAGCTAGCTCAGGGGGCATGGCTGCGGCCTGGGCGCAGAAGGCCTTCGCGCGCCCAATCCTGCTTCCCCGCCAAGGAGAACCCGTCGGGAGTGGGTTTCGGCACCGGAGACCCCCAGCACAGCAGCGGGGCCTAGGGAGCCAGGGGCAGCCCTGCACCGCTTGGCCCTCTGGAGAGCGGAGGGCCTGGGGCGAAAACGGCTTGCGTTGCTTTCCTGAGCCGAGGCGCGTTGAGGCTGTTGTTTGCTGCCCGAGGAGACTTTCCCTTTGCACAAGGCAGCTGCCAGAAGCTCGTTTTGGGCCGTCAGTGCGACGGGGCCTCGGCGCTGAGCGGCAGAGCTGGCTCAGGGGGCATGGATGCGGCCTGGTCACAGAAGGCCTTCGCGCGCCCAATCCTGCTTCCCCGCCAAGGAGAACCCGTCGGGAGTGGGTTTCGGGCACCGGAGACCCCCAGCACAGCAGCAGGGCCTAGGGAGTCAGGGGCAGCCCTGCACCGCTTGGCCCTCTGGAGAGCGGAGGGCCGGGGGCAAAAACGGCTTGCGTTGCTTTCCTGAGCCGAGGCGCGTTGGGGCTGTTGTTGGCTGCCCGAGGAGACTTTCCCTTTGCACAATGCACCTTCCAGAAGCTCGTTTTGGGCCGTCGGTGCCACGGGGCCTCGCCGCTGAGCGGCCGAGCTGGCTCAGGGGGCATGGTTGGGGCGTGGGCCCAGATTTCCTTCGCGCGCCCAATCCTGCTTCCCCGCCAAGGAGAACCCGTGGGGAGTGGGTTTCGGGCACCGGAGACCCCCAGCACAGCAGCAGGGCCTAGGGAGCCAGGGGCAGCCCTGCACTGCTTGGCCCTCTGGAGAGCGGAAGGCCGGGGGCGAAAACGGCTTGCGTTGCTTTCCTGAGCCGAGGCACGTTGGGTTGTTGTTGGCTGCCCGAGGAGACTTTCCCTTTGCACAATGCAGCTGCCAGAAGCTCGTTTTGGGCCGTCGGTGCCACGGGGCCTCGGTACTGAGCGGCCGAGCTGGCTCAGGGTGCATGGCTGCGGCCTGGGCGCAGAAGGGCTTCGCGCGCCCAATCCTGCTTCCCAGCCAAGGAGAACCCGTGTGGAGTGGGTTTCGGGCATGGGAGACCCCAAGCAAAGACACAGGGCCCAGGGAGCCAGGGGCAGCCCCGCCCCGCTTTGCCCTCTGGAGAGCCGAGGGCGGGGGGCGAAAACGGCTTGCGTTGCTTTCCTGAGCCGAGGCGCGTTGGGGCTGTTGTTGGCTGCCCGAGGAGACTTTCCCTTTGCACAATGCAGCTGCCAGAAGCTCGTTTTGGGCCGTCGGTGCGACGGGGCCTCGGCGCTGAGCGGCCGAGCTGGCTCAGGGGGCATGGCTGCGGCCTGGGCGCAGAAGGCCTTCGCGCGCCCAATCCTGCTTCCCCGCCAAGGAGAACCCGTGGGGAGTGGGTTTCGGGCACCGGAGACCCCCAGCAAAGAAGCAGGGCCCAGGGAGCCAGGGGCAGCCCCGCCCCGCTTTGCCCTCTGGAGAGCGGAGGGCAGGGGGCGAAAACGGCTTGCGTTGCTTTCCTGAGCCGAGGCGCGTTGGGGCTGTTGTTGGCTGCCCGAGGAGACTTTCCCTTTGCACAATGCAGCTGCCAGAAGCTCATTTTGGGCCGTCGGTGCGACAGGGCCTCGGCGCTAAGCGTCCGAGCTGGCTCAGGGGGCATGGCTGCGGCCTGGGCGCAGAAGGCCTTCGCGCGCCCAATCCTGCTTCCCCGCCAAGGAGAACCCGTGGGGAGTGGGTTTCGGGCATCGGAGACCCCCAGCAAAGCAGCAGGGCCCAGGGAGCCAGGGGCAGCCCCGCCCCGCTTTGCACTCTGGAGAGCGGAGGCCCGGGGGCGAAAACGGCTTTCGTTGCTTTCCTGAGCCGAGGCGCGTTGGGGCTGTTGTTGGCTGCCCGAGGAGACTTTCCCTTTGCACAATGCACCTTCCAGAAGCTCGTTTTGTGCCGTCGGTGCCACGGGGCCTCGACGCTGAGCGGCCGAGCTAGCTCAGGGGCATGGCTGCGGCCTGGGCGCAGAAGGCCTTCGCGCGCCCAATCCTGCTTCCCCGCCAAGGAGAACCCGTGGCGAGTGGGTTTCGGGCACCGGAGACCCCCAGCACAGCAGCAGGGCCCAGGGAGCCAGGGGCAGCCCCGCCCCACTTTGCCCTCTGGAGAGCGGAGGGCCGGGGTCGAAAACGGCTTGCGTTGCTTTCCTGAGCCGAGGCGCATTGGGGCTGTTGTTGGCTGCCCGAGGACACTTTCCCTTTGCACAATGCAGCTGCCAGAAGCTCGTTTTGGGCCGTCGGTGCGACGGGGCCTCAGCGCTGAGCGGCCGAGCTGGCTCAGGGGGCATGGTTGGGGCGTAGGCCCAGAATTCCTTCGCGCGCCCAATCCTGCTTCCCCTCCAAGGAGAACCCGTGGGGAGTGGGTTTCGGGCACCGGAGACCCCCAGCAAAGCAGCAGGGCCCAGGGAGCCAGGGGCAGCCCCGCCCCATTTTGCCCTCTGGAGAGCAGAGGGCGGCGGGCGAAAACGGCTTGCGTTGCTTTCCTGAGCCGAGGCGCGTTGGGGCTGTTGTTGGCTGCCCGAGGAGACTTTCCCTTTGCACAAGGCAGCTGCCAGAAGCTCGTTTTGGGCCATCAGTTCGACGGGGCCTCGGCGCTGAGCGGCCGAGCTGTCTCAGGGGGCATGGCTGCGGCCTGGGCGCAGAAGGGCTTCGCGCGCCCAATCCTGCTTCCCAGCCAAGGAGAACCCGTGTGGAGTGGGTTTCGGGCATGGGAGACCCCAAGCAAAGACACAGGGCCCAGGGAGCCAGGGGCAGCCCCGCCCCGCTTTGCCCTCTGGAGAGCAGAGGGCGGGGGGCGAAAACGGCTTGCGTTGCTTTCCTGAGCCGAGGCGCGTTGGGGCTGTTGTTGGCTGCCCGAGGAGACTTTCCCTTTGCACAATGCAGCCGCCAGAAGCTCGTTTTGGGCCGTCGGTGCCACGAGGCCCCGGCACAGAGCAGCCATGCTGGCTCAGGGGGCATGGCTGCGGCCTGGGCGCAGAAGGCCTTCGCGCGCCCAATCCTGCTTCCCCGCCAAGGAGAACCCGTGGGGAGTGGGTTTCGGGCACCGGAGACACCACCACAGCAGCAGGGCCCAGGGAGCCAGGGGCAGCCCCGCCCCGCTTTGCCCTCTGGAGAGCGGAGGGCCGGGGGCGAAAACGGCTTGCGTTGCTTTCCTGAGCCGAGGCGCGTTGGGGCTGTTGTTGGCTGCACGAGGAGACTTTCCCTTTGCACAATGCAGCTGCCAGAAGCTCGTTTTGGGCCGTCGGTGCCACGGGGCCTCGGCACTGAGCGGCCGAACTGGCTCAGGGGGCATGGCTGCGGCCTGGGCGCAGAAAGCCTTCGCGCGCCCAATCCTGCATCCCCGCCAAGGAGAACCCGTGGGGAGTGGGTTTCGGGCACCGGAGACCCCCAGCAAGGACACAGGGCCCAGGGAGCCAGGGGCAGCCCCGCCCCGCTTTGCCCTCTGGAGAGCGGAGGGCCGGGGGCGAAAACGGCTTGCGTTGCTTTCCTGAGCCGAGGCGCGTTGGGGCTGTTGTTGGCTGCCCGAGGAGACATTCACTTTGCACAATACAGCTGCCAGAAGCTCGTTTTGGGCCGTCGGTGCCACGGGGCCTCAGCGCTGAGCGGCCGAGCTGGCTCAGGCGGCATGGCTGCGGCCTGGGCGCAGAAGGCCTTCGCGCGCCCAATCCTGCTTCCCCGCCAAGGAGAACCCGTGGCGAGTGGGTTTCGGGCATCGGAAACGCCCAGCAAAGCAGCAGGGCCCAGGGAGCCAGGGGCAGCCCCGCCCCGCTTTGCCCTCTGGAGAGCGGAGGGCCGGGGGCGAAAACGGCTTGCGTTGCTTTCCTGAGCCGAGGCGCGTTGGGGCTGTTGTTGGCTGCCCGAGGAGACTTTCCCTTTGCACAATGCACCTTCCAGAAGCTCGTTTTGTGCCGTCGGTGCCACGGTGCCTCGACGCTGAGCGGCCGAGCTAGCTCAGGGGGCATGGCTGCGGCCTGGGCGCAGAAGGCCTTCGCGCGCCCAATCCTGCTTCCCCGCCAAGGAGAACCCGTCGGGAGTGGGTTTCGGCACCGGAGACCCCCAGCACAGCAGCGGGGCCTAGGGAGCCAGGGGCAGCCCTGCACCGCTTGGCCCTCTGGAGAGCGGAGGGCCTGGGGCGAAAACGGCTTGCGTTGCTTTCCTGAGCCGAGGCGCGTTGGGGCTGTTGTTTGCTGCCCGAGGAGACTTTCCCTTTGCACAAGGCAGCTGCCAGAAGCTCGTTTTGGGCCGTCAGTGCGACGGGGCCTCGGCGCTGAGCGGCAGAGCTGGCTCAGGGGGCATGGATGCGGCCTGGTCACAGAAGGCCTTCGCGCGCCCAATCCTGCTTCCCCGCCAAGGAGAACCCGTCGGGAGTGGGTTTCGGGCACCGGAGACCCCCAGCACAGCAGCAGGTCCTAGGGAGCCAGGGGCAGCCCTGCACCGCTTGGCCCTCTGGAGAGCGGAGGGCCGGGGGCAAAAACGGCTTGCGTTGCTTTCCTGAGCCGAGGCGCGTTGGGGCTGTTGTTGGCTGCCCGAGGAGACTTTCCCTTTGCACAATGCACCTTCCAGAAGCTCGTTTTGGGCCGTCGGTGCCACGGGGCCTCGCCGCTGAGCGGCCGAGCTGGCTCAGGGGGCATGGTTGGGGCGTGGGCCCAGATTTCCTTCGCGCGCCCAATCCTGCTTCCCCGCCAAGGAGAACCCGTGGGGAGTGGGTTTCGGGCACCGGAGACCCCCAGCACAGCAGCAGGGCCTAGGGAGCCAGGGGCAGCCCTGCACTGCTTGGCCCTCTGGAGAGCGGAAGGCCGGGGGCGAAAACGGCTTGCGTTGCTTTCCTGAGCCGAGGCACGTTGGGTTGTTGTTGGCTGCCCGAGGAGACTTTCCCTTTGCACAATGCAGCTGCCAGAAGCTCGTTTTGGGCCGTCGGTGCCACGGGGCCTCGGTACTGAGCGGCCGAGCTGGCTCAGGGTGCATGGCTGCGGCCTGGGCGCAGAAGGGCTTCGCGCGCCCAATCCTGCTTCCCAGCCAAGGAGAACCCGTGTGGAGTGGGTTTCGGGCATGGGAGACCCCAAGCAAAGACACAGGGCCCAGGGAGCCAGGGGCAGCCCCGCCCCGCTTTGCCCTCTGGAGAGCCGAGGGCGGGGGGCGAAAACGGCTTGCGTTGCTTTCCTGAGCCGAGGCGCGTTGGGGCTGTTGTTGGCTGCCCGAGGAGACTTTCCCTTTGCACAATGCAGCTGCCAGAAGCTCGTTTTGGGCCGTCGGTGCGACGGGGCCTCGGCGCTGAGCGGCCGAGCTGGCTCAGGGGGCATGGCTGCGGCCTGGGCGCAGAAGGCCTTCGCGCGCCCAATCCTGCTTCCCCGCCAAGGAGAACCCGTGGGGAGTGGGTTTCGGGCACCGGAGACCCCCAGCAAAGAAGCAGGGCCCAGGGAGCCAGGGGCAGCCCCGCCCCGCTTTGCCCTCTGGAGAGCGGAGGGCAGGGGGCGAAAACGGCTTGCGTTGCTTTCCTGAGCCGAGGCGCGTTGGGGCGGTTGTTGGCTGCCCGAGGAGACTTTCCCTTTGCACAATGCAGCTGCCAGAAGCTCATTTTGGGCCGTCGGTGCGACAGGGCCTCGGCGCTAAGCGTCCGAGCTGGCTCAGGGGGCATGGCTGCGGCCTGGGCGCAGAAGGCCTTCGCGCGCCCAATCCTGCTTCCCCGCCAAGGAGAACCCGTGGGGAGTGGGTTTCGGGCATCGGAGACCCCCAGCAAAGCAGCAGGGCCCAGGGAGCCAGGGGCAGCCCCGCCCCGCTTTGCACTCTGGAGAGCGGAGGCCCGGGGGCGAAAACGGCTTTCGTTGCTTTCCTGAGCCGAGGCGCGTTGGGGCTGTTGTTGGCTGCCCGAGGAGACTTTCCCTTTGCACAATGCACCTTCCAGAAGCTCGTTTTGTGCCGTCGGTGCCACGGGGCCTCGACGCTGAGCGGCCGAGCTAGCTCAGGGGGCATGGCTGCGGCCTGGGCGCAGAAGGCCTTCGCGCGCCCAATCCTGCTTCCCCGCCAAGGAGAACCCGTGGCGAGTGGGTTTCGGGCACCGGAGACCCCCAGCACAGCAGCAGGGCCCAGGGAGCCAGGGGCAGCCCCGCCCCACTTTGCCCTCTGGAGAGCGGAGGGCCGGGGTCGAAAACGGCTTGCGTTGCTTTCCTGAGCCGAGGCGCATTGGGGCTGTTGTTGGCTGCCCGAGGACACTTTCCCTTTGCACAATGCAGCTGCCAGAAGCTCGTTTTGGGCCGTCGGTGCGACGGGGCCTCAGCGCTGAGCGGCCGAGCTGGCTCAGGGGGCATGGTTGGGGCGTAGGCCCAGAATTCCTTCGCGCGCCCAATTCTGCTTCCCCTCCAAGGAGAACCCGTGGGGAGTGGGTTTCGGGCACCGGAGACCCCCAGCAAAGCAGCAGGGCCCAGGGAGCCAGGGGCAGCCCCGCCCCATTTTGCCCTCTGGAGAGCAGAGGGCGGCGGGCGAAAACGGCTTGCGTTGCTTTCCTGAGCCGAGGCGCGTTGGGGCTGTTGTTGGCTGCCCGAGGAGACTTTCCCTTTGCACAAGGCAGCTGCCAGAAGCTCGTTTTGGGCCATCAGTTCGACGGGGCCTCGGCGCTGAGCGGCCGAGCTGTCTCAGGGGGCATGGCTGCGGCCTGGGCGCAGAAGGGCTTCGCGCGCCCAATCCTGCTTCCCAGCCAAGGAGAACCCGTGTGGAGTGGGTTTCGGGCATGGGAGACCCCAAGCAAAGACACAGGGCCCAGGGAGCCAGGGGCAGCCCCGCCCCGCTTTGCCCTCTGGAGAGCAGAGGGCGGGGGGCGAAAACGGCTTGCGTTGCTTTCCTGAGCCGAGGCGCGTTGGGGCTGTTGTTGGCTGCCCGAGGAGACTTTCCCTTTGCACAATGCAGCCGCCAGAAGCTCGTTTTGGGCCGTCGGTGCCACGAGGCCCCGGCACAGAGCAGCCATGCTGGCTCAGGGGGCATGGCTGCGGCCTGGGCGCAGAAGGCCTTCGCGCGCCCAATCCTGCTTCTCCGCCAAGGAGAACCCGTGGGGAGTGGGTTTCGGGCACCGGAGACACCACCACAGCAGCAGGGCCCAGGGAGCCAGGGGCAGCCCCGCCCCGCTTTGCCCTCTGGAGAGCGGAGGGCCGGGGGCGAAAACGGCTTGCGTTGCTTTCCTGAGCCGAGGCGCGTTGGGGCTGTTGTTGGCTGCCCGAGGAGACTTTCCCTTTGCACAATGCAGCTGCCAGAAGCTCATTTTGGGCCGTCGGTGCGACAGGGCCTCGGCGCTAAGCGTCCGAGCTGGCTCAGGGGGCATGGCTGCGGCCTGGGCGCAGAAGGCCTTCGCGCGCCCAATCCTGGTTCCCCGCCAAGGAGAACCCGTGGCGAGTGGGTTTCGGGCACCGGAGACCCCCAGCACAGCAGCAGGGCCCAGGGAGCCAGGGGCAGCCCCGCCCCGCTTTGCCCTCTGGAGAGCGGAGGGCCGGGGGCGAAAACGGCTTGCGTTGCTTTCCCGAGCCTAGGCGCGTTTGGGCTGTTGTTGGCTGCCCGAGGAGACTTTCCCTTTGCACAATGCAGCTGCCAGAAGCTCGTTTTGGGCCGTCGGTGCAACGGGGCCTCGGCGCTGAGTGGCCGAGCTGGCTCAGGGGGCATGGCTGCGGCCTGGGCGCAGAAGGCCTTCGCACGCCCAATCCTGCTTCCCCGCCAAGGAGAACCCGTGGCGAGTGGGTTTCGGGCATCGGAGACCCCCAGCAAAGCAGCAGGGCCCAGGGAGCCAGGGGCAGCCCCGCCCCGCTTTGCCCTCTGGAGAGCGGAGGGCCGGGGGCGAGAACGGCTTACGTTGCTTTCCTGAGCCGAGGCGCGTTGGGGCTGTTGTTGGCTGCCCGAGGAGACTTTCCCTTTGCACAATGCACCTTCCAGAAGCTCGTTTTGTGCCGTCGGTGCCACGGGGCCTCGACGCTGAGCGGCCGAGCTAGCTCAGGGGGCATGGCTGCGGCCTGGGCGCAGAAGGCCTTCGCTCGCCCAATCGTGCTTCCCCGCCAAGGAGAACCCGTCGGGAGTGGGTTTCGGCACCGGAGACCCCCAGCACAGCAGCGGGGCCTAGGGAGCCAGGGCAGCCCTGCACCGCTTGGCCCTCTGGAGAGCGGAGGGCCTGGGGCGAAAACGGCTTGCGTTGCTTTCCTGAGCCGAGGCGCGTTGGGGCTGTTGTTGGCTGCCCGAGGAGACTTTCCCTTTGCACAAGGCAGCTGCCAGAAGCTCGTTTTGGGCCATCAGTGCGACGGGGCCTCGGCGCTGAGCGGCAGAGCTGGCTCAGGGGGCATGGCTGCGGCCTGGGCGCAGAAGGCCTTCGCGCGCCCAATCCTGTTTCCCCGCCAAGGAGAACCCGTGGCGAGTGGGTTTCGGGCACCGGAGACCCCCAGCACAGCAGCAGGGCCCAGGGAGCCAGGGGCAGCCCCGCCCCACTTTGCCCTCTGGAGAGCGGAGGGCCGGGGTCGAAAACGGCTTGCGTTGCTTTCCTGAGCCGAGGCGCATTGGGGCTGTTGTTGGCTGCCCGAGGACACTTTCCCTTTACACAATGCAGCTGCCAGAAGCTCGTTTTGGGCCGTCGGTGCGACGGGGCCTCAGCGCTGAGCGGCCGAGCTGGCTCAGGGGGCATGGTTGGGGCGTAGGCCCAGAATTCCTTCGCGCGCCCAATTCTGCTTCCCCTCCAAGGAGAACCCGTGGGGAGTGGGTTTCGGGCACCGGAGACCCCCAGCAAAGCAGCAGGGCCCAGGGAGCCAGGGGCAGCCCCGCCCCATTTTGCCCTCTGGAAAGCAGAGGGCGGCGGGCGAAAACGGCTTGCGTTGCTTTCCTGAGCCGAGGCGCGTTGGGGCTGTTGTTGGCTGCCCGAGGAGACTTTCCCTTTGCACAAGGCAGCTGCCAGAAGCTCGTTTTGGGCCATCAGTTCGACGGGGCCTCGGCGCTGAGCGGCCGAGCTGTCTCAGGGGGCATGGCTGCGGCCTGGGCGCAGAAGGCCTTCGCGCGCCCAATCCTGCATCCACGCCAAGGAGAACCCGTGGGGAGTGGGTTTCGGGCACCGGAGACCCCCAGCAAGGACACAGGGCCCTGGGAGCCAGGGGCAGCCCCGCCCCGCTTTGCCCTCTGGAGAGCGGAGGGCGGGGGGCGAAAACGGCTTGCGTTGCTTTCCTGAGCCGAGGCGCGTTGGGGCTGTTGTTGGCTGCCCGAGGAGACTTTCCCTTTGCACAATGCAGCCGCCAGAAGCTCGTTTTGGGCCGTCGGTGCCACGAGGCCCCGGCACAGAGCAGCCATGCTGGCTCAGGGGGCATGGCTGCGGCCTGGGCGCAGAAGGCCTTCGCGCGCCCAATCCTGCTTCCCCGCCAAGGAGAACCCGTGGGGAGTGGGTTTCGGGCACCGGAGACACCACCACAGCAGCAGGGCCCAGGGAGCCAGGGGCAGCCCCGCCCCGCTTTGCCCTCTGGAGAGCGGAGGGCCGGGGGCGAAAACGGCTTGCGTTGCTTTCCTGAGCCGAGGCGCGTTGGGGCTGTTGTTGGCTGCCCGAGGAGACTTTCCCTTTGCACAATGCAGCTGCCAGAAGCTCATTTTGGGCCGTCGGTGCGACAGGGCCTCGGCGCTAAGCGTCCGAGCTGGCTCAGGGGGCATGGCTGCGGCCTGGGCGCAGAAGGCCTTCGCGCGCCCAATCCTGGTTCCCCGCCAAGGAGAACCCGTGGCGAGTGGGTTTCGGGCACCGGAGACCCCCAGCACAGCAGCAGGGCCCAGGGAGCCAGGGGCAGCCCCGCCCCGCTTTGCCCTCTGGAGAGCGGAGGGCCGGGGGCGAAAACGGCTTGCGTTGCTTTCCCGAGCCGAGGCGCGTTTGGGCTGTTGTTGGCTGCCCGAGGAGACTTTCCCTTTGCACAATGCAGCTGCCAGAAGCTCGTTTTGGGCCGTCGGTGCAACGGGGCCTCGGCGCTGAGTGGCCGAGCTGGCTCAGGGGGCATGGCTGCGGCCTGGGCGCAGAAGGCCTTCGCACGCCCAATCCTGCTTCCCCGCCAAGGAGAACCCGTGGCGAGTGGGTTTCGGGCATCGGAGACCCCCAGCAAAGCAGCAGGGCCCAGGGAGCCAGGGGCAGCCCCGCCCCGCTTTGCCCTCTGGAGAGCGGAGGGCCGGGGGCGAAAACGGCTTACGTTGCTTTCCTGAGCCGAGGCGCGTTGGGGCTGTTGTTGGCTGCCCGAGGAGACTTTCCCTTTGCACAATGCACCTTCCAGAAGCTCGTTTTGTGCCGTCGGTGCCACGGGGCCTCGACGCTGAGCGGCCGAGCTAGCTCAGGGGGCATGGCTGCGGCCTGGGCGCAGAAGGCCTTCGCTCGCCCAATCGTGCTTCCCCGCCAAGGAGAACCCGTCGGGAGTGGGTTTCGGCACCGGAGACCCCCAGCACAGCAGCGGGGCCTAGGGAGCCAGGGCAGCCCTGCACCGCTTGGCCCTCTGGAGAGCGGAGGGCCTGGGGCGAAAACGGCTTGCGTTGCTTTCCTGAGCCGAGGCGCGTTGGGGCTGTTGTTGGCTGCCCGAGGAGACTTTCCCTTTGCACAAGGCAGCTGCCAGAAGCTCGTTTTGGGCCATCAGTGCGACGGGGCCTCGGCGCTGAGCGGCAGAGCTGGCTCAGGGGGCATGGCTGCGGCCTGGGCGCAGAAGGCCTTCGCGCGCCCAATCCTGTTTCCCCGCCAAGGAGAACCCGTGGCGAGTGGGTTTCGGGCACCGGAGACCCCCAGCACAGCAGCAGGGCCCAGGGAGCCAGGGGCAGCCCCGCCCCACTTTGCCCTCTGGAGAGCGGAGGGCCGGGGTCGAAAACGGCTTGCGTTGCTTTCCTGAGCCGAGGCGCGTTGGGGCTGTTGTTGGCTGCCCGAGGAGACTTTCCCTTTGCACAATGCAGCTGCCAGAAGCTCGTTTTGGGCCTTCGGTGCGACGGGGCCTCGGCGCTGAGCGGCCGAGCTGCCTCAGGGGGCATGGCTGCGGCCTGGGCGCAGAAGGCCTTCGCGCGCCCAATCCTGCTTCCCCGCCACGGAGATCCCGTGGGGAGTGGGTTTCGGGCACCGGAGACCCCCAGCAAAGCAGCAGGGCCCAGGGAGCCAGGGGCAGCCCCGCCCCGCTTTGCCCTCTGGAGAGCAGAGGGCGGGGGGCCAAAACGGCTTGCGTTGCTTTCCTGAGCCGAGGCGCGTTGGGGCTGTTGTTGGCTGCCCGAGGAGACTTTCCCTTTGCACAATGCACCTTCCAGAAGCGCGTTTTCGGCCGACGGTGCCACGGGGCCTCGGCGCTGAGCGGCCGAGCTGGCTCAGGGGGCATGGCTGCGGCCTGGGCGCAGAAAGCCTTCGCGCGCCCAATCCTGCTTCCCCGCCAAGGAGAACCCGTGGCGAGTGGGTTTCGGGCACCGGAGACCCCCAGCAAGGACACAGGGCCCAGGGAGCCAGGGGCAGCCCCGCCCCGCTTTGCCCTCTGGAGAGCGGAGGGCCGGGGGCGAAAACGGCTTGCGTTGCTTTCCTGAGCCGAGGCGCGTTGGGGCTGTTGTTGGCTGCCCGAGGAGACTTTCCCTTTGCACAATGCAGCTGCCAGAAGCTCATTTTGGGCCGTCGGTGCGACAGGGCCTCGGCGCTAAGCGTCCGAGCTGGCTCAGGGGGCATGGCTGCGGCCTGGGCGCAGAAGGCCTTCGCGCGCCCAATCCTGGTTCCCCGCCAAGGAGAACCCGTGGCGAGTGGGTTTCGGGCACCGGAGACCCCCAGCACAGCAGCAGGGCCCAGGGAGCCAGGGGCAGCCCCGCCCCGCTTTGCCCTCTGGAGAGCGGAGGGCCGGGGGCGAAAACGGCTTGCGTTGCTTTCCCGAGCCGAGGCGCGTTTGGGCTGTTGTTGGCTGCCCGAGGAGACTTTCCCTTTGCACAATGCAGCTGCCAGAAGCTCGTTTTTGGCCGTCGGTGCAACGGGGCCTCGGCGCTGAGTGGCCGAGCTGGCTCAGGGGGCATGGCGGCGGCCTGGGCGCAGAAGGCCTTCGCACGCCCAATCCTGCTTCCCCGCCAAGGAGAACCCGTGGCGAGTGGGTTTCGGGCATCGGAGACCCCCAGCAAAGCAGCAGGGCCCAGGGAGCCAGGGGCAGCCCCGCCCCGCTTTGCCCTCTGGAGAGCGGAGGGCCGGGGGCGAAAACGGCTTACGTTGCTTTCCTGAGCCGAGGCGCGTTGGGGCTGTTGTTGGCTGCCCGAGGAGACTTTCCCTTTGCACAATGCACCTTCCAGAAGCTCGTTTTGTGCCGTCGGTGCCACGGGGCCTCGGCGCTGAGCGGCCGAGCTGGCTCAGGGGGCATGGCTGCGGCCTGGGCGCAGAAGGCCTTCGCGCGCCCAAGCCTGCTTCCCCGCCAAGGAGAACCCGTCGGGAGTGGGTTTCGGGCACCGGAGACCCCCAGCACAGCAGCGGGGCCTAGGGAACCAGGGGCAGCCCTGCACCGCTTGTCCCTCTGGAGAGGGGAGGGCCGAGGGCGAAAACGGCTTGCGTTGCTTTCCTGAGCCGAGGCACATTGGGGCTGTTGTTGGCTGCCCGAGGAGACTTTCCCTTTGCACAATGAGGCTGCCAGAAGCTCGTTTTGGGCCGTCGGTGCCACGAGGCCTCGGCACAGAGCGGCCGTGCTGGCTCAGGGGGCATGGCTGCGGCCTGGGCGCAGAAGGACTTCGCGCGCCCAATCCTGCTTCCCCGCCAAGGAGAACCCGTGGCGAGTGGGTTTCGGGCACCGGAGACCCCACCACAGCAGCAGGGCCCAGGGAGCCAGGGGCAGCCCCGCCCCGCTTTGCCCTCTGGAGAGCGGAGGGCCGGGGGCGAAAACGGCTTGCGTTGCTTTCCTGAGCCGAGGCGCGTTGGGGCTGTTGTTGGCTGCACGAGGAGACTTTCCCTTTGCACAATGCAGCTGCCAGAAGCTCGTTTTGGGCCGTCGGTGCCACGGGGCCTCGGCACTGAGCGGCCGAACTGGCTCAGGGGGCATGGCTGCGGCCTGGGCGCAGAAAGCCTTCGCGCGCCCAATCCTGCATCCCCGCCAAGGAGAACCCGTGGCGAGTGGGTTTCGGGCACCGGAGACCCCCAGCAAGGACACAGGGCCCAGGGAGCCAGGGGCAGCCCCGCCCCGCTTTGCCCTCTGGAGAGCGGAGGGCCGGGGGCGAAAACGGCTTGCGTTGCTTTCCTGAGCCGAGGCGCGTTGGGGCTGTTGTTGGCTGCCCGAGGAGACTTTCCCTTTGCACAATGCAGCTGCCAGAAGCTCGTTTTGAGCCGTCGGTGCGACAGGGCCTCGGCGCTAAGCGTCCGAGCTGGCTCAGGGGGCAAGGCTGCGGCCTGGGCGCAGAAGGCCTTTGCGCGCCCAATCCTGCTTCCCCGCCAAGGAGAACCCGTGGCGAGTGGGTTTCGGGCACCGGAGACCCCCAGCACAGCAGCAGGGCCCAGGGAGCCAGGGGCAGCCCCGCCCCGCTTTGCACTCTGGAGAGCGGAGGCCCGGGGGCGAAAACGGCTTGCGTTGCTTTCCTGAGCCGAGGCGCGTTGGGGCTGTTGTTGGCTGCCCGAGGAGACTTTCCCTTTGCACAATGCAGCTGCCAGAAGCTCGTTTTGGGCCGTCGGAGCAACGGGGTCTCTGCGCTGAGCGGCCGAGCTGGCTCAGGGGGCATGGCTGCGGCCTGGGCGCAGAAGGCCTTCCCGCGCCCAATCCTGGTTCCCCGCCAAGGAGAACCCGTGGCGAGTGGGTTTCGGGCATCGGAGACCCCCAGCAAAGCAGCAGGGCCCAGGGAGCCAGGGGCAGCCCCGCCCCGCTTTGCCCTCTGGAGAGGGGAGGGCCGGGGGCGAAAACGGCTTGCGTTGCTTTCCCGAGCCGAGGCGCGTTTGGGCTGTTGTTGGCTGCCCGAGGAGACTTTCCCTTTGCACAATGCAGCTGCCAGAAGCTCGTTTTGGGCCGTCGGTGCCACAGGGCCTCAGCGCTGAGCGGCCGAGCTGGCTCAGGGGGCATGGCTGCGGCCTGGGCGCAGAAGGCCTTCGCGCGCCCAATCCTGCTTCCCCGCCAAGGAGAACCCGTGTGGAGTGGGTTTCGGGCACCGGAGACCCCCACCACAACAGCAGGGCCTAGGGAGCCAGGGGCAGCCCTTCACCGATTTGTCCTCTGTAGAGCGGAGGGCCGGGGGCGAAAACGGCTTGCGTTGCTTTCCTGAGCCGAGGCGCTTTGGGGCTGTTGTTGGCTGCCCGAGGAGACTTTCCCTTTGCAGAATGCAGCCGCCAGAAGCTCGTTTTGGGCCGTCGGTGCGAGGGGGCCTCAGCGCTGAGCGGCAGAGCTGACTCAGGGCGCATGGCTGCGGCCTGGGCGCAGAAGGCCTTCGCGCGCCCAATCCTGCTTCCCCGCCAAGGAGATCCCGTGGGGAGTGGGTTTCGGCAATCGGAGACCCCCAGCAAATACACAGGGCCCAGGGAGCCAGGGGCAGCCCCGCCCCGCTTTGCCCTCTGGAGAGCGGAGGGCCGGGGGCGAAAAGGGCTTGCGTTGCTTTCCTGAGCCGAGGCGCGTTGGGGCTGTTGTTGGCTGCCCGAGGAGACTTTCCCTTTGCACAATGCAGCTGCCAGAAGCTCGTTTTGGGCCGTCGGTGCGACGGGGCCTCAGCGCTGAGTGGCCGAGCTGGCTCAAGGGGCATGGCTGCGGCCTGGGCCCAGAAGGCCTTCGCACGCCCAATCCTGCTTCCCCGCCAAGGAGAACCCGTGGCGAGTGGGTTTCGGGCATCGGAGACCCCCAGCAAAGCAGCAGGGCCCAGGGAGCCAGGGGCAGCCCCGCCCCACTTTGCCCTCTGGAGAGCGGAGGGCCGGGGTCGAAAACGGCTTGCGTTGCTTTCCTGAGCCGAGGCGCGTTGGGGCTGTTGTTGGCTGCCCGAGGACACTTTCCCTTTGCACAATGCAGCTGCCAGAAGCTCGTTTTGGGCCGTCGGTGCGACGGGGCCTCAGCGCTGAGCGGCCGAGCTGGCTCAGGGGGCATGGTTGGGGCGTAGGCCCAGAATTCCTTCGCGCGCCCAATCCTGCTTCCCCTCCAAGGAGAACCCGTGGGGAGTGGGTTTCGGGCACCGGAGACCCCCAGCAAAGCAGCAGGGCCCAGGGAGCCAGGGGCAGCCCCGCCCCGCTTTGCCCTCTGGAGAGCAGAGGGCGGCGGGCGAAAACGGCTTGCGTTGCTTTCCTGAGCCGAGGCGCGTTGGGGCTGTTGTTGGCTGCCCGAGGAGACTTTCCCTTTGCACTAGGCAGCTGCCAGAAGCTCGTTTTGGGCCATCAGTTCGACGGGGCCTCGGCGCTGAGCGGCCGAGCTGTCTCAGGGGGCATGGCTGCGGCCTGGGCGCAGAAGGGCTTCGCGCGCCCAATCCTGCTTCCCAGCCAAGGAGAACCCGTGTGGAGTGGGTTTCGGGCATGGGAGACCCCAAGCAAAGACACAGGGCCCAGGGAGCCAGGGGCAGCCCCGCCCCGCTTTGCCCTCTGGAGAGCAGAGGGCGGGGGGCGAAAACGGCTTGCGTTGCTTTCCTGAGCCGAGGCGCGTTGGGGCTGTTGTTGGCTGCCCGAGGAGACTTTCCCTTTGCACAATGCAGCCGCCAGAAGCTCGTTTTGGGCCGTCGGTGCCACGAGGCCTCGGCACAGAGCAGCCATGCTGGCTCAGGGGGCATGGCTGCGGCCTGGGCGCAGAAGGCCTTCGCGCGCCCAATCCTGCTTCCCCGCCAAGGAGAACCCGTGGGGAGTGGGTTTCGGGCACCGGAGACCCCACCACAGCAGCAGGGCCCAGGGAGCCAGGGGCAGCCCCGCCCCGCTTTGCCCTCTGGAGAGCGGAGGGCCGGGGGCGAAAACGGCTTGCGTTGCTTTCCTGAGCCGAGGCGCGTTGGGGCTGTTGTTGGCTGCACGAGGAGACTTTCCCTTTGCACAATGCAGCTGCCAGAAGCTCGTTTTGGGCCGTCGGTGCCACGGGGCCTCGGCACTGAGCGGCCTAACTGGCTCAGGGGGCATGGCTGCGGCCTGGGCGCAGAAAGCCTTCGCGCGCCCAATCCTGCATCCCCGCCAAGGAGAACCCGTGGGGAGTGGGTTTCGGGCACCGGAGACCCCCAGCAAGGACACAGGGCCCAGGGAGCCAGGGGCAGCCCCGCCCCGCTTTGCCCTCTGGAGAGCGGAGGGCCGGGGGCGAAAACGGCTTGCGTTGCTTTCCTGAGCCGAGGCGCGTTGGGGCTGTTGTTGGCTGCCCGAGGAGACTTTCCCTTTGCACAATGCAGCTGCCAGAAGCTCATTTTGGGCCGTCGGTGCGACAGGGCCTCGGCGCTAAGCGTCCGAGCTGGCTCAGGGGGCATGGCTGCGGCCTGGGCGCAGAAGGCCTTCGCGCGCCCAATCCTGGTTCCCCGCCAAGGAGAACCCGTGGCGAGTGGGTTTCGGGCACCGGAGACCCCCAGCACAGCAGCAGGGCCCAGGGAGCCAGGGGCAGCCCCGCCCCGCTAGGCCCTCTGGAGAGCGGAGGGCCGGGGGCGAAAACGGCTTGCGTTGCTTTCCCGAGCCGAGGCGCGTTTGGGCTGTTGTTGGCTGCCCGAGGAGACTTTCCCTTTGCACAATGCAGCTGCCAGAAGCTCGTTTTGGGCCGTCGGTGCGACGGGGCCTCGGCGCTGAGTGGCCGAGCTGGCTCAGGGGGCATGGCTGCGGCCTGGGCGCAGAAGGCCTTCGCACGCCCAATCCTGCTTCCCCGCCAAGGAGAACCCGTGGCGAGTGGGTTTCGGGCATCGGAGACCCCCAGCAAAGCAGCAGGGCCCAGGGAGCCAGGGGCAGCCCCGCCCCGCTTTGCCCTCTGGAGAGCGGAGGGCCGGGGGCGAAAACGGCTTACGTTGCTTTCCTGAGCCGAGGCGCGTTGGGGCTGTTGTTGGCTGCCCGAGGAGACTTTCCCTTTGCACAATGCACCTTCCAGAAGCTCGTTTTGTGCCGTCGGTGCCACGGGGCCTCGACGCTGAGCGGCCGAGCTAGCTCAGGGGGCATGGCTGCGGCCTGGGCGCAGAAGGCCTTCGCTCGCCCAATCGTGCTTCCCCGCCAAGGAGAACCCGTCGGGAGTGGGTTTCGGCACCGGAGACCCCCAGCACAGCAGCGGGGCCTAGGGAGCCAGGGCAGCCCTGCACCGCTTGGCCCTCTGGAGAGCGGAGGGCCTGGGGCGAAAACGGCTTGCGTTGCTTTCCTGAGCCGAGGCGCGTTGGGGCTGTTGTTGGCTGCCCGAGGAGACTTTCCCTTTGCACAAGGCAGCTGCCAGAAGCTCGTTTTGGGCCATCAGTGCGACGGGGCCTCGGCGCTGAGCGGCAGAGCTGGCTCAGGGGGCATGGCTGCGGCCTGGGCGCAGAAGGCCTTCGCGCGCCCAATCCTGTTTCCCCGCCAAGGAGAACCCGTGGCGAGTGGGTTTCGGGCACCGGAGACCCCCAGCACAGCAGCAGGGCCCAGGGAGCCAGGGGCAGCCCCGCCCCGCTTTGCCCTCTGGAGAGCGGAGGGCCGGGGGCGAAAACGGCTTGCGTTGCTTTCCTGAGCCGAGGCGCGTTTGGGCTGTTGTTGGCTGCCCGAGGAGACTTTCCCTTTGCACAATGCAGCTGCCAGAAGCTCGTTTTGGGCCGTCGGTGCAACGGGGCCTCGGCGCTGAGTGGCCGAGCTGGCTCAGGGGGCATGGCTGCGGCCTGGGCGCAGAAGGCCTTCGCACGCCCAATCCTGCTTCCCCGCCAAGGAGAACCCGTGGCGAGTGGGTTTCGGGCATCGGAGACCCCCAGCAAAGCAGCAGGGCCCAGGGAGCCAGGGGCAGCCCCGCCCCGCTTGCCCTCTGGAGAGCGGAGGGCCGGGGCGAAAACGGCTTACGTTGCTTTCCTGAGCCGAGGCGCGTTGGGGCTGTTGTTGGCTGCCCGAGGAGACTTTCCCTTTGCACAATGCACCTTCCAGAAGCTCGTTTTGTGCCGTCGGTGCCACGGGGCCTCGACGCTGAGCGGCCGAGCTGGCTCAGGGGGCATGGTTGGGGCGTGGGCCCAGAATTCCTTCGCACGACCAATCCTGCTTCCCCTCCAAGGAGAACCCGTGGGGAGTGGGTTTCGGGCACCGGAGACCCCCAGCAAAGCAGCGGGGCCCAGGGAGCCAGGGGCAGCCCCGCCCCGCTTTGCCCTCTGGAGAGCGGAGGGCGGGGGGCGAAAACGGCTTGCGTTGCTTTCCTGAGCCGAGGCGCGTTGGGGCTGTTGTTGGCTGCCCGAGGAGACTTTCCCTTTGCACAATGCAGCCGCCAGAAGCTCGTTTTGGGCCGTCGGTGCGACGGGGCCTCGGCGATTAGCGGCCAAGCTGGCTCAGGGGGCATGGCTGCGGCCTGGGCGCGGAAGGCCTTTGCGCGCCCAATCCTGCTTCCCCGCCACGGAGATCCCGTGGCGAGTGGGTTTCGGGCACCGGAGAACCCCAGCAAAGCAGCAGGGCCCAGGGAGCCAGGGGCATCCCCGCCCCGCTTTGCCCTCAGGAGAGCGGAGTGCCGGGGGCGAAAACGGCTTGCGTTGCTTTCCTGAGACGAGGCGCGTTGGGGCTGTTCTTGGCTGCACGAGGAGACTTTCCCTTTGCACAATGCAGCTGCCAGAAGCTCGTTTTGGGCCTTCGGTGCGACGGGGCCTCGGCGCTGAGCGGCCGAGCTGCCTCAGGGGCATGGCTGCGGCCTGGGCGCAGAAGGCCTTCGCGCGCCCAATCCTGCTTCCCCGCCACGGAGATCCCGTGGGGAGTGGGTTTCGGGCACCGGAGACCCCCAGCAAAGCAGCAGGGCCCAGGGAGCCAGGGGCAGCCCCGCCCCGCTTTGCCCTCTGGAGAGCAGAGGGCGGGGGGCCAAAACGGCTTGCGTTGCTTTCCTGAGCCGAGGCGCGTTGGGGCTGTTGTTGGCTGCCCGAGGAGACTTTCCCTTTGCACAATGCACCTTCCAGAAGCTCGTTTTGGGCCGTCGGTGCCACGGGGCCTCGGCGCTGAGCGGCCGAGCTGGCTCAGGAGGCATGGCTGCGGCCTGGGCGCAGAAAGCCTTCGCGCGCCCAATCCTGCATCCCCGCCAAGGAGAACCCGTGGGGAGTGGGTTTCGGGCACCGGAGACCCCCAGCAAGGACACAGGGCCCAGGGAGCCAGGGGCAGCCCCGCCCCGCTTTGCCCTCTGGAGAGCGGAGGGCCGGGGGCGAAAACGGCTTGCGTTGCTTTCCTGAGCCGAGGCGCGTTGGGGCTGTTGTTGGCTGCCCGAGGAGACTTTCCCTTTGCACAATGCAGCTGCCAGAAGCTCATTTTGGGCCGTCGGTGCGACAGGGCCTCGGCGCTAAGCGTCCGAGCTGGCTCAGGGGGCATGGCTGCGGCCTGGGCGCAGAAGGCCTTCGCGCGCCCAATCCTGGTTCCCCGCCAAGGAGAACCCGTGGCGAGTGGGTTTCGGGCACCGGAGACCCCCAGCACAGCAGCAGGGCCCAGGGAGCCAGGGGCAGCCCCGCCCCGCTTTGCCCTCTGGAGAGCGGAGGGCCGGGGGCGAAAACGGCTTGCGTTGCTTTCCCGAGCCGAGGCGCGTTTGGGCTGTTGTTGGCTGCCCGAGGAGACTTTCCCTTTGCACAATGCAGCTGCCAGAAGCTCGTTTTGGGCCGTCAGTGCAACGGGGCCTCGGCGCTGAGTGGCCGAGCTGGCTCAGGGGGCATGGCTGCGGCCTGGGCGCAGAAGGCCTTCGCACGCCCAATCCTGCTTCCCCGCCAAGGAGAACCCGTGGCGAGTGGGTTTCGGGCATCGGAGACCCCCAGCAAAGCAGCAGGGCCCAGGGAGCCAGGGGCAGCCCCGCCCCGCTTTGCCCTCTGGAGAGCGGAGGGCCGGGGGCGAAAACGGCTTACGTTGCTTTCCTGAGCCGAGGCGCGTTGGGGCTGTTGTTGGCTGCCCGAGGAGACTTTCCCTTTGCACAATGCACCTTCCAGAAGCTCGTTTTGTGACGTCGGTGCCACGGGGCCTCGGCGCTGAGCGGCCGAGCTGGCTCAGGGGGCATGGCTGAGGCCTGGGCGCAGAAGGCCTTCGCGCGCCCAAGCCTGCTTCGCCGCCAAGGAGAACCCGTCGGGAGTGGGTTTCGGGCACCGGAGACCCCCAGCACAGCAGCAGGGCCTAGGGAGCCAGGGGCAGCCCTGCACCGCTTGTCCCTCTGGAGAGGGGAGGGCCGAGGGCGAAAACGGCTTGCGTTGCTTTCCTGAGCCGAGGCACGTTGGGGCTGTTGTTGGCTGCCCGAGGAGACTTTCCCTTTGCACAATGCAGCTGCCAGAAGCTCGTTTTGGGCCGTCGGTGCCACGGGGCCTCAGCGCTGAGCGGCCGAGCTGGCTCAGGGGGCATGGCTGCGGCCTGGGCGCAGAAGGCCTTCACGCGCCCAATCCTGCTTCCCCGCCAAGGAGAACCCGTGGCGAGTGGGTTTCGGGCATCGAAAACCCCCAGCAAAGCAGCAGGGCCCAGGGAGCCAGGGGCAGCCCCGCCCCGCTTTGCCCTCTGGAGAGCGGAGGGCCGGGGGCGAAAACGGCTTGCTTTGCTTTCCTGAGCCGAGGCGCGTTGGGGCTGTTGTTGGCTGCCCGAGGAGACTTTCCCTTTGCACAATGCACCTTCCAGAAGCTCGTTTTGTGCCATCGGTGCCACGGGGCCTCGGCGCTGAGCGGCAGAGCTGGCTCAGGGGGCATGGTTGCGGCCTGGGCGCAGAAGGCCTTCGCGCGCCCAATCCTGGTTCCCCGCCAAGGAGAACCCGTGGCGAGTGGGTTTCGGGCACCGGAGACCCCCAGCACAGCAGCAGGGCCCAGGGAGCCAGGGGCAGCCCCGCCCCACTGTGCCCTCTGGAGAGCGGAGGGCCGGGGTCGAAAACGGCTTGCGTTGCTTTCCTGAGCCGAGGCGCGTTGGGGCTGTTGTTGGCTGCCCGAGGAGACTTTCCCTTTGCACAATGCAGTTGCCAGAAGCTCGTTTTGGGCCGTCGGTGCGACGGGGCCTCAGCGCTGAGCGGCCGAGCTGGCTCAGGGGGCATGGTTGGGGCGTGGGCCCAGAATTCCTTCGCGCGCCCAATCCTGCTTCCCCTCCAAGGAGAACCCGTGGGGAGTGGGTTTCGGGCACCGGAGACCCCCAGCAAAGCAGCAGGGCCCAGGGAGCCAGGGGCAGCCCCGCCCCGCTTTGCCCTCTGGAGAGCAGAGGGCGGGGGGCGAAAACGGCTTGCGTTGCTTTCCTGAGCTGAGGCGCGTTGGGGCTGTTGTTGGCTGGCCGAGGAGACTTTCCCTTTGCACAATGCAGCCGCCAGAAGCTCGTTTTGGGCCGTCGGTGCCACGGGGCCTCGGCGCTGAGCGGTCGAGCTGGCTCAGGGGGCATGGCTGCGGCCTGGGCGCAGAAGGCCTTCGCGCGCCCAATCCTGGTTCCCCGCCAAGGAGAACCCGTGGGGAGTGGGTTTCGGGCACCGGAGACCCCCAGCACAGCAGCAGGGCCTAGGGAGCCAGGGGCAGCCCTGCACCGCTTGTCCCTCTGGAGAGGGGAGGGCCGAGGGCGAAAACGGCTTGCGTTGCTTTCCTGAGCCGAGGCACGTTGGGGCTGTTGTTGGCTGCCCGAGGAGACTTTCCCTTTGCACAATGCAGCTGCCAGAAGCTCGTTTTGGGCCGTCGGTGCCACGGGGCCTCGGCACTGAGCGGCCGAGCTGTCTCAGGGGGCATGGCTGCGGCCTGGGCGCAGAAGGGCTTCGCGCGCCCAATCCTGCTTCCCAGCCAAGGAGAACCCGTGTGGAGTGGGTTTCGGGCATGGGAGACCCCAAGCAAAGACACAGGGCCCAGGGAGCCAGGGGCAGCCCCGCCCCGCTTTGCCCTCTGGAGAGCAGAGGGCGGGGGGCGAAAACGGCTTGCGTTGCTTTCCTGAGCCGAGGCGCGTTGGGGCTGTTGTTGGCTGCCCGAGGAGACTTTCCCTTTGCACAATGCAGCTGCCAGAAGCTCGTTTTGGGCCGTCGGTGCCACGAGGCCTCGGCACAGAGCGGCCGTGCTGGCTCAGGGGGCATGGCTGCGGCCTGGGCGCAGAAGGCCTTCGCGCGCCCAATCCTGCTTTCCCGCCAAGGAGAACTCGTGGGGAGTGGGTTTTGGGCACCGGAGACCCCACCACAGCAGCAGGGCCCAGGGAGCCAGGGGCAGCACCGCCCCGCATTGCCCTCTGGAGAGCGGAGGGCCGGGGGCGAAAACGGCTTGCGTTGCTTTCCTGAGCCGAGGCGCATTGGGGCTGTTGTTGGCTGCCCGAGGAGACTTTCCCTTTGCAGAATGCAGCCGCCAGAAGCTTGTTTTGGGCCGTCGGTGCGAGGGGGCCTCAGCGCTGAGTGGCCGAGCTGGCTCAGGGGGCATGGCAGCGGCCTGGGCGCAGAAGGCCTTCGCGCGCCCAATCCTGCTTCCCCGCCAAGGAGAACCCGTGGCGAGTGGGTTTCGGGCATCGGAGACCCCCAGCAAAGCAGCAGGGCCCAGGGAGCCAGGGGCAGCCCCGCCCCGCTTTGCCCTCTGGAGAGCGGAGGGCCGGGGGCGAAAACGGCTTGCGTTGCTTTCCTGAGCCGAGGCGCGTTGGGGCTGTTGTTGGCTGCCCGAGGAGACTTTCCCTTTGCACAAGGCAGCTGCCAAAAGCTCGTTTAGGGCCGTCGGTGCAACGGGGCCTCGGCGCTGAGCGGCCGAGCTGGCTCAGGGGGCATGGCTGCGGCCTGGGCACAGAAGGCCTTCGCGCGCCCAATCCTGCTTCCCCACCAAGGAGAACCCGTCGGGAGTGGGTTTTGGGCACCGGAGACCCCCAGGACAGCAGCAGGGCCTAGGGAGCCAGGGGCAGCCCTGCACCGCTTGGCCCTCTGGAGAGCGGAGGGCGGGGGGCGAAAACGGCTTGTGTTGCTTTCATGAGCCTAGGCGCATTCGGGCTGTTGTTGGCTGCCCGAGGAGACATTCCCTTTGCAAAATGCAGCCTCCAGAAGCTCGTTTTGGGCCGTCGGTGCGACGGGGCCTCGGCGATGAGCGGCCGAGGTGGCTCAGGGGGCATGGTTGGGGCGTGGGCCCAGAAGGTCTTCGAGCGCCCAATCCTGCTTCCCCGCCAAAGAGAACCCGTCGGGAGTTGGTTTCGGGCACCGGAGACCCCTAGCACAGCAGCAGGGCCTAGGGAGCCAGGGGCAGACCTGCACCGCTTGGCCCTCTGAAGAGCGGAGGGCCGGGGGCAAAAACGGCTTGCGTTGCTTTCCTGAGCCGAGGCGCGTTGGGGCTGTTGTTGGCTGCCCGAGGAGATTTTCCCTTTGCACAATGCAGCCGCCAGAAGCTCGTTTTGGGCCGTCGGTGCGACGGGGTCTCGGCGATGATAGGCCGAGGTGGCTCAGGGGTCATGGTTGGGGCGTGGGCCCAGAAGGTCTTCGAGCGCCCAATCCTGCTTCCCCACCAAGGAGAACCCGTGGGGAGTGGGTTTCGGGCACCGGAGACCCCCAGCAAAGCAGCAGGGCCAAGGGAGCCAGGGGCAGCCCCGCCCCGCTTTGCCCTCTGGAGAGCGGAGGGCCGGGGGCGAAAACGGCTTGCGTTGCTTTCCTGAGCCGAGGCGCGTTGGGGCTGTTGTTGGCTGCCCGAGGAGACTTTCCCTTTGCACAATGCACCTTCCAGAAGCGCGTTTTCGGCCGACGGTGCCACGGGGCCTCGGCGCTGAGCGGCTGAGCTGGCTCAGGGGGCATGGCTGCGGCCTGGGCGCAGAAGGCCTTCGCGCGCCCAATCCTGCTTCCCCGCCAAGGAGAACACGTCGGGAGTGGGTTTCGGGCACCGGAGACCCCCAGCACAGCAGCAGGGCCTAGGGAGCCAGGGGCAGCCCTGCACCGCTTGTCCCTCTGGAGAGGGGAGGGCCGAGGGCGAAAACGGCTTGCGTTGCTTTCCTGAGCCGAGGCGCGTTGGGGCTGTTGTTGGCTGCCCGAGGAGACTTTCCCTTTGCACAATGCAGCCGCCAGAAGCTCGTTTTGGGCCGTCGGTGCGACGGGGCCTCGGCGATGTGCGGCCGAGCTGGCTCAGGGGGCATGGTTGGGGCATGGGCCCAGAATTCCTTCGCGCGCCCAATCCTGCTTCCCCTCCAAGGAGAACCCGTGGGGAGTGGGTTTCGGGAACGGAGACCCCCAGCAAAGCAGCAGGGCCCAGGGAGCCAGGGGCAGCCCCGCCCCGCTTTGCCCTCTGGAGAGCAGAGGGCGGGGGGCGAAAACGGCTTGCGTTGCTTTCCTGAGCCGAGGCGCGTTGGGGCTGTTGTTGGCTGCCCGAGGAGACTTTCCCTTTGCACAATGCAGCTGCCAGAAGCTCGTTTTGGGCCGTCGGTGCCACGGGGCCTCGGCACAGAGCGGCCGTGCTGGCTCAGGGGGCATGGCTGCGGCCTGGGCGCAGAAGGCCTTCGCGCGCCCAATCCTGCTTCCCCGCCAAGGAGAACCCGTCGGGAGTGGTTTTCGGGCACCGGAGACCCCCAGCACAGCAGCAGGGCCTAGGGAGCCAGGGGCAGCCCTGCACCGCTTGGCCCTCTGGAGAGCGGAGGGCCGGGACGAAAACGGCTTACGTTGCTTTCCTGAGCCGAGGCGCGTTGGGGCTGTTGTTGGCTGCCCGAGGAGACTTTCCCTTTGCACAAGGCAGCTGCCAGAAGCTCGTTTTGGGCCGTCGGTGCGACGGGGCCTCGGCGCTGGGCGGCCGAGCTGGCTCAGGGGGCATGGCTGCGGCCTGGGCGCAGAAGGCCTTTGCGCGGCCAATCCTGCTTCCCTGCCAAGGAGAACCCGTGGGGAGTGGGTTTCGGGCACCTTAGACCCCCAGCAAATCAGCAGGGCCCAGGGAGCCAGGGGCAGCCCACCCCACTTTGCCCTCTGGAGAGAGGAGGGCCGGGGGCGAAAACGGCTTGCGTTGCTATCCTGAGCGGAGGCGCGTTGGGGCTGTTGTTGGCTGCCCGAGGAGAATTTCCCTTTGCACAATGCAGCTGCCAGAAGCTCGTTTTGGCCCGTCGGTGCCACGGGGCCTCAGCGCTGAGCGGCCGAGATGGCTCAGGGGGCATGGCTGCGGCCTGGGCACAGAAGGCCTTCGCGCGCCCAATCCTGCTTCCCCACCAAGGAGAACCCGTCGGGAGTGGGTTTCGGGCACCGAAGACCCCCAGGACAGCAGCAGGGCCTAGGGAGCCAGGGGCAGCCCTGCACCGCTTGGCCCTCTGGAGAGCGGAGGGCGGGGGGCGAAAATGGCTTGTGTTGCTTTCATGAGCCTAGGCGCATTCGGGCTGTTGTTGGCTGCCCGAGGAGACATTCCCTTTGCAAAATGCAGCCTCCAGAAGCTCGTTTTGGGCCGTCGGTGCGACGGGGCCTCGGCGATGAGCGGCCGAGGTGGCTCAGGGGGCATGGTTGGGGCGTGGGCCCAGAAGGTCTTCGAGCGCCCAATCCTGCTTCCCCGCCATTGAGAACCCGTGGGGAGTGGGTTTCGGGCACCGGAGACCCCCAGCAAAGCAGCAGGGCCCAGGGAGCCAGGGGCAGCCCCGCCCCGCTTTGCCCTCTGGAGAGCGGAGGGCCGGGGGCGAAAACGGCTTGCGTTGCTTTCCTGAGCCGAGGCGCGTTGGGGCTGTTGTTGGCTGCCCGAGGAGACTTTCCCTTTGCACAATGCAGCCGCCAGAAGCTCGTTTTGGGCCGTCGGTGCGACGGGGCCTCGGCGCTGAGCGGCCGAGCTGGATCAGGGGGCATGGCTGGGGCGTGGGCGTAGAAGGACTTCGCGCGCCCAATCCTGCTTCCCCGCCAATGAAACCCGTGGGGAGTGTGTTTCGGGCATCGGAGACCCCCAGCAAAGCAGCAGGGCCCAGGGAGCCAGGGGCAGCCCCGCCCCGCTTTGCCCTCTGGAGGGCGGAGGGCCGGGGGCGAAAAGGGCTTGCGTTGCTTTCATGAGCCGAGGCGCGTTGGGGCTGTTGTTGGCTGCCCGAGGAGATTTCCCTTTGCACAATACAGCTGCCAGAAGCTTGTTTTGGGCCGTCGGTGCGACGGGGCCTCGGCGCTGAGCGGCCGAACTGGCTCAGGGGGCATGGCTGCGGCCTGGGGGCAGAAGGCCTTCGCGCGCCCAATCCTGCTTCCCCGCCAAGGAGAACCCGTGGGGAGTGGGTTTCGGGCACCGGAGACCCCCAGCAAGGACACTGGGCCCAGGGAGCCAGTGGCAGCCCCGCCCCGCTTTGCCCTCTGGAGAGCGGAGGGCCGGGGGCGAAAACGGCTTGCGTTGCTTTCCTGAGCCGAGGCGCGTTGGGGCTGTTGTTGGCTGCCCGAGGAGACTTTCCCTTTGCAGAATGCAGCCGCCAGAAGCTCGTTTTGGGCCGTCGGTGCGAAGGAGTCTCGGCGATGATAGGCCGAGGTGGCTCAGGGGTCATGGTTGGGGCGTGGGCCCAGAAGGCCTTCGCGCGCCCAATCCTGCTTACCCTCCAAGGAGAACCCGTGGGGAGTGGGTTTCGGGCACCGGAGACCCCCAGCAAAGCAGCAGGGCCCAGGGAGCCCGGGGCAGCCCCGCCCCGCTTTGCCCTCTGGAGAGCGGAGGGCCGGGGGCGAAAACGGCTTGCGTTGCTTTCCTGAGCCGAGGCGCGTTGGGGCTGTTGTTGGCTGCACGAGGAGACTTTCCCTTTGCACAATGCAGCTGCCAGAAGCTCGTTTTGGGCCTTCGGTGCGACGGGGCCTCGGCGCTGAGCGGCCGAGCTGCCTCAGGGGGCATGGCTGCGGCCTGGGCGCAGAAGGCCTTCGCGCGCCCAATCCTGATTCCCCGCCACGGAGATCCCGTGGGGAGTGGGTTTCGGGCACCGGAGACCCCCAGCAAAGCAGCAGGGCCCCGGGAGCCAGCGGCAGCCCCGCCCCGCTTTGCCCTCTGGAGAGCAGAGGCGGAGGGCGAAAACGGCTTGCGTTGCTTTCCTGAGCCGAGGTGCGTTGGGGCTGTTGTTGGCTGCCCGAGGAGACTTTCCCTTTGCACAATGCACCTTCCAGAAGCGCGTTTTCGGCCGACGATGCCACGGGGCCTCGGCACTGAGCGGCCGAGCTGGCTCAGGGGGCATGGCTGCGGCCTGGGCGCAGAAGGGCTTCGCGCGCCCAATCCTGCTTCCCAGCCAAGGAGAACCCGTGTGGAGTGGGTTTCGGGCATGGGAGACCCCAAGCAAAGACACAGGGCCCAGGGAGCCAGGGGCAGCCCCGCCCCGCTTTGCCCTCTGGAGAGCAGAGGGCGGGGGGCGAAAACGGCTTGCGTTGCTTTCCTGAGCCGAGGCGCGTTGGGGCTGTTGTTGGCTGCCCGAGGAGACTTTCCCTTTGCACAATGCAGCTGCCAGAAGCTCGTTTTGGGCCGTCGGTGCCACGAGGCCTCGGCACAGAGCGGCCGTGCTGGCTCAGGGGGCATGGCTGCGGCCTGGGCGCAGAAGGCCTTCGCGCGCCCAATCCTGCTTCCCCGCCAAGGAGAACTCGTGGGGAGTGGGTTTCGGGCACCGGAGACCCCACCACAGCAGCAGGGCCCAGGGAGCCAGGGGCAGCCCCGCCCCGCTTTGCCCTCTGGAGAGCGGAGGGCCGGGGGCGAAAACGGCTTGCGTTGCTTTCCTGAGCCGAGGCGCGTTGGGGCTGTTGTTGGCTGCACGAGGAGACTTTCCCTTTGCACAATGCAGCTGCCAGAAGCTCGTTTTGGGCCGTCGGTGCCACGGGGCCTCGGCACTGATCGGCGGAACTGGCTCAGGGGGCATGGCTGCGGCCTGGGCGCAGAAAGCCTTCGCGCGCCCAATCCTGCATCCCCGCCAAGGAGAACCCGTGGGAAGTGGGTTTCGGGCACCGGAGACCCCCAGCAAGGACACAGGGCCCAGGGAGCCAGGGGCAGCGCCGCCCCGCTTTGCCCTCTGGAGAGCGGAGGGCCGGGGGCGAAAACGGCTTGCGTTGCTTTCCTGAGCCGAGGCGCGTTGGGGCTGTTGTTGGCTGCCCGAGGAGACTTTCCCTTTGCACAATGCAGCTGCCAGAAGTTCATTTTGGGCCGTCGGTGCGACAGGGCCTCGGCGCTAAGCGTCCGAGCTGGTTCAGGGGGCATGGCTGCGGCCTGGGCGCAGAAGGCCTTCGCGCGCCCAATCCTGCTTCCCCGCCAAGGAGAACCCGTGGCGAGTGGGTTTCGGGCACCGGAGACCCCCAGCACAGCAGCAGGGCCCAGGGAGCCAGGGGCAGCCCCGCCCCGCTTTGCCCTCTGGAGAGCGGAGGGCGGGGGGCGAAAACGGCTTGCGTTGCTTTCCTGAGCCGAGGCGCATTGGGGCTGTTGTTGGCTGCCCGAGGAGACTTTCCCTTTGCAGAATGCAGCCGCCAGAAGCTTGTTTTGGGCCGTCGGTGCGAGGGGGCCTCAGCGCTGAGCGGCAGAGCTGGCTCAGGGGGCATGTCTGCGGCCTGGGCGCAGAAAGCCTTCGCGCGCCCAATCCTGCTTCCCCGCCAAGGAGAACCCGTGGCGAGTGGGTTTCGGGCATCGGAGACCCCCAGCAAAGCAGCAGGGCCCAGGGAGCCAGGGGCAGCCCCGCCCCGCTTTGCCCTCTGGAGAGAGGAGGGCCGGGGGCGAAAACGGCTTGCGTTGCTTTCCTGAGCCGAGGCGCGTTGGGGCTGTTGTTGGCTGCCCGAGGAGACATTCCCTTTGCACAATGCATCTGCCAGAAGCTCGTTTTGGGCCGTCGGTGCAACGGGGCCTCTGCGCTGAGCGGCCGAGCTGCCTCAGGGGGCATGGCTGCGGCCTGGGCGCAGAAGGCCTTCGCGCGCCCAATCCTGCTTCCCCGCCAAGGAGAACCCGTGGCGAGTGGGTTTCGGGCATCGGAGACCCCCAGCAAAGCAGCAGGGCCCAGGGAGCCAGGGGCAGCCCCGCCCCGCTTTGCCCTCTGGAGAGCGGAGGGCCGGGGGCGAAAACGGCTTGCGTTGCTTTCCCGAGCCGAGGCGCGTTTGGGCTGTTGTTGGCTGCCCGAGGAGACTTTCCCTTTGCACAATGCAGCTGCCAGAAGCTCGTTTTGGGCCGTCGGTGCCACAGGGCCTCAGCGCTGAGCGGCCGAGCTGGCTCAGGGGGCATGGCTGAGGCCTGGGCGCAGAAGGACTTCGCGCGCCCAATCCTGCTTCCCCGCCAAGGAGAACCCGTGGCGAGTGGGTTTCGGGCATCGGAGACCCCCAGCAAAGCAGCAGGGCCCAGGGAGCCAGGGGCAGCCCCGCCCCGCTTTGCCCACTGGAGAGCGGAGGGCCAGGGGCGAAAACGGCTTGCGTTGCTTTCCTGAGCCGAGGCGCGTTGGGGCTGTTGTTGGCTGCCCGAGGAGACATTCACTTTGCACAATACAGCTGCCAGAAGCTCGTTTTGGGCCGTCGGTGCCACGGAGCCTCAGCGCTGAGCGGCCGAGCTGGCTCAGGGGGCATGGCTGCGGCCTGGGCGCAGAAGGCCTTCGCGCGCCCAATCCTGCTTCCCCGCCAAGGAGAACCCGTGGGGAGTGGGTTTCGGGCACCTTAGACCCCCAGCAAATCAGCAGGGCCCAGGGAGCCAGGGGCAGCCCACCCCACTTTGCCCTCTGGAGAGTGGAGGGCCGGGGGTGAAAACGGCTTGCGTTGCTATCCTGAGCGGAGGCGCGTTGGGGCTGTTGTTGGCTGCCCGAGGAGAATTTCCCTTTGCACAATGAAGCTGCCAGTAGCTCGTTTTGGCCCGTCGGTGCCACGGGGCCTCAGCGCTGAGCGGCCGAGATGGCTCAGGGGGCATGGCTGCGGCCTGGGCGCAGAAGGGCTTCGCGCGCCCAATCCTGCTTCCCAGCCAAGGAGAACCCGTGGGGAGTGGGTTTCGGGCATGGGAGACCCCCAGCAAAGACACAGGGGCCAGGGAGCCAGGGGCAGCCCCGCCCCGCTTTGCCCTCTGGAGAGCAGAGGGCGGGGGGCGAAAACGGCTTGCGTTGCTTTCCTGAGCCGAGGCGCGTTGGGGCTGTTGTTGGCTGCCCGAGGAGACTTTCCCTTTGCACAAGGCAGCTGCCAAAAGCTCGTTTAGGGCCGTCAGTGCAACGGGGCCTCGGCGATGAGCGGCCGAGCTGGCTCAGGGGGCATGGCTGCGGCCTGGGCACAGAAGGCCTTCGCGCGCCCAATCCTGCTTCCCCACCAAGGAGAACCCGTCAGGAGTGGGTTTCGGGCACCGGAGACCCCCAGGACAGCAGCAGGGCCTAGGGAGCCAGGGGCAGCCCTGCACCGCTTGGGCCTCTGGAGAGCGGAGGGCAGGGGGCGAAAACGGCTTGTGTTGCTTTCATGAGCCTAGGCGCATTCGGGCTGTTGTTGGCTGCCCGAGGAGACATTCCCTTTGCAAAATGCAGCCTCCAGAAGCTCGTTTTGGGCCGTCGGTGCGACGGGGCCTCGGCGATGAGCGGCCGAGGTGGCTCAGGGGGCATGGTTGGGGCGTGGGCCCAGAAGGTCTTCGAGCGCCCAATCCTGCTTCCCCGCCAAAGAGAACCCGTCGGGAGTTGGTTTCGGGCACCGGAGACCCCTAGCACAGCAGCAGGGCCTAGGGAGCCAGGGGCAGCCCTGCACCGCTTGGCCCTCTGAAGAGCGGAGGGCCGGGGGCAAAAACGGCTTGCGTTGCTTTCCTGAGCCGAGGCGCGTTGGGGCTGTTGTTGGCTGCCCGAGGAGATTTTCCCTTTGCACAATGCAGCCGCCAGAAGCTCGTTTTGGGCCGTCGGTGCGACGGGGTCTCGGCGATGATAGGCCGAGGTGGCTCAGGGGTCATGGTTGGGGCGTGAGCCCAGAAGGTCTTCGAGCACCCAATCCTGCTTCCCCACCAAGGAGAACCCGTGGGGAGTGGGTTTCGGGCACCGGAGACCCCCAGCAAAGCAGCAGGGCCCAGGGAGCCAGGGGCAGCCCCGCCCCGCTTTGCCCTCTGGAGAGCGGAGGGCCGGGGGCGAAAACGGCTTGCGTTGCTTTCCTGAGCCGAGGCGCGTTGGGGCTGTTGTTGGCTGCCCGAGGAGACTTTCCCTTTGCAAAATGCACCTTCCAGAAGCGCGTTTTCGGCCGACGGTGCCACGGGGCCTCGGCGCTGAGCGGCTGAGCTGGCTCAGGGGGCATGGCTGCGGCCTGGGCGCAGAAGGCATTCGCGCGCCCAATCCTGCTTCCCCGCCAAGGAGAACCCGTCGGGAGTGGGTTTCGGGCACCGGAGACCCCCAGCACAGCAGCAGGGCCTAGGGAGCCAGGGGCAGCCCTGCACCGCTTGTCCCTCTGGAGAGGGGAGGGCCGAGGGCGAAAACGGCTTGCGTTGCTTTCCTGAGCCGAGGCGCGTTGGGGCTGTTGTTGGCTGCCCGAGGAGACTTTCCCTTTGCACAATGCAGCCGCCAGAAGCTCGTTTTGGGCCGTCGGTGCGACGGGGCCTCGGCGATGAGCGGCCGAGCTGGCTCAGGGGGCATGGTTGGGGCGTGGGCCCAGAATTCTTCGCGAGCCCAATCCTGCTTCCCCTCCAAGGAGAACCCGTGGGGAGTGGGTTTCGGGAACGGAGACCCCCAGCAAAGCAGCAGGGCCCAGGGAGCCAGGGGCAGCCCCGCCCCGCTTTGCCCTCTGGAGAGCAGAGGGCGGGGGGCGAAAACGTCTTGCGTTGCTTTCCTGAGCCGAGGCGCGTTGGGGCTGTTGTTGGCTCCCCGAGGAGACTTTCCCTTTGCACAATGCAGCTGCCAGAAGCTCGTTTTGGGCCGTCGGTGCCACGGGGCCTCGGCACAGAGCGGCCGTGCTGGCTCAGGGGGCATGGCTGCGGCCTGGGCGCAGAAGGCCTTCGCGCGCCCAATCCTGCTTCCCCGCCAAGGAGAACCCGTCGGGAGTGGTTTTCGGGCACCGGAGACCCCCAGCACAGCAGCAGGGCCTAGGGAGCCAGGGGCAGCCCTGCACCGCTTGGCCCTCTGGAGAGCGGAGGGCCGGGACGAAAACGGCTTACGTTGCTTTCCTGAGCCGAGGCGCGTTGGGGCTGTTGTTGGCTGCCCGAGGAGACTTTCCCTTTGCACAAGGCAGCTGCCAGAAGCTCGTTTTGGGCCGTCGGTGCCACGGGGCCTCGGCACAGAGCGGCCGTGCTGGCTCAGGGGGCATGGCTGCGGCCTGGGCACAGAAGGCCTTCGCGCGCCCAATCCTGCTTCCCCACCAAGGAGAACCCGTCGGGAGTGGGTTTCGGGCACCGGAGACCCCCAGGACAGCAGCAGGGCCTAGGGAGCCAGGGGCAGCCCTGCACCGCTTGGCCCTCTGGAGAGCGGAGGGCGGGGGGCGAAAACGGCTTGTGTTGCTTTCATGAGCCTAGGCGCATTCGGGCTGTTGTTGGCTGCCCGAGGAGACATTCCCTTTGCAAAATGCAGCCTCCAGAAGCTCGTTTTGGGCCGTCGGTGCGACGGGGCCTCGGCGATGAGCGGCCGAGGTGGCTCAGGGGGCATGGTTGGGGCGTGGGCCCAGAAGGTCTTCGAGCGCCCAATCCTGCTTCCCCGCCAAAGAGAACCCGTCGGGAGTTGGTTTCGGGCACCGGAGACCCCTAGCACAGCAGCAGGGCCTAGGGAGCCAGGGGCAGCCCTGCACCGCTTGGCCCTCTGAAGAGCGGAGGGCCGGGGGCAAAAACGGCTTGGGTTGCTTTCCTGAGCCGAGGCGCGTTGGGGCTGTTGTTGGCTGCCCGAGGAGATTTTCCCTTTGCACAATGCAGCCGCCAGAAGCTCGTTTTGGGCCGTCGGTGCGACGGGGTCTCGGCGATGATAGGCCGAGGTGGCTCAGGGGTCATGGTTGGGGCGTGGGCCCAGAAGGTCTTCGAGCGCCCAATCCTGCTTCCCCGCCAAGGAGAACCCGTGGGGAGTGGGTTTCGGGCACCGGAGACCCCCAGCAAAGCAGCAGGGCCCAGGGAGCCAGGGGCAGCCCCGCCCCGCTTTGCCCTCTGGAGAGCGGAGGGCCGGGGGCGAAAACGGCTTGCGTTGCTTTCCTGAGCCGAGGCGCGTTGGGGCTGTTGTTGGCTGCCGGAGGAGACTTTCCCTTTGCACAATGCACCTTCCAGAAGCGCGTTTTCGGCCGACGGTGCCACGGGGCCTCGGCGCTGAGCGGCCGAGCTGGCTCAGGGGGCATGGCTGCGGCCTGGGCACAGAAGGCCTTCGCGCGCCCAATCCTGCTTCCCCACCAAGGAGAACCCGTCGGGAGTGGGTTTCGGGCACCGGAGACCCCCAGGACAGCAGCAGGGCCTAGGGAGCCAGGGGCAGCCCTGCACCGCTTGGCCCTCTGGAGAGCGGAGGGCGGGGGGCGAAAATGGCTTGTGTTGCTTTCATGAGCCTAGGCGCATTCGGGCTGTTGTTGGCTGCCCGAGGAGACATTCCCTTTGCAAAATGCAGCCTCCAGAAGCTCGTTTTGGGCCGTCGGTGCGACGGGGCCTCGGCGATGAGCGGCCGAGGTGGATCAGGGGGCATGGTTGGGGCGTGGGCCCAGAAGGTCTTCGAGCGCCCAATCCTGCTTCCCCGCCAAAGAGAACCCGTCGGGAGTTGGTTTCGGGCACCGGAGACCCCTAGCACAGCAGCAGGGCCTAGGGAGACAGGGGCAGCCCTGCACTGCTTGGCCCTCTGAAGAGCGGAGGGCCGGGGGCAAAAACGGCTTGCGTTGCTTTCCTGAGCCGAGGCGCGTTGGGGCTGTTGTTGGCTGCCCGAGGAGATTTTCCCTTTGCACAATGCAGCCGCCAGAAGCTCGTTTTGGGCCGTCGGTGCGACGGGGTCTCGGCGATGATAGGCCGAGGTGGCTCAGGGGTCATGGTTGGGGCGTGGGCCCAGAAGGTCTTCGAGCGCCCAATCCTGCTTCCCCGCCATTGAGAACCCGTGGGGAGTGGGTTTCGGGCACCGGAGACCCCCAGCAAAGCAGCAGGGCCCAGGGAGCCAGGGGCAGCCCCGCCCCGCTTTGCCCTCTGGAGAGCGGAGGGCCGGGGGCGAAAACGGCTTGCGTTGCTTTCCTGAGCCGAGGCGCGTTGGGGCTGTTGTTGGCTGCCCGAGGAGACTTTCCCTTTGCACAATGCAGCCGCCAGAAGCTCGTTTTGGGCCGTCGGTGCGACGGGGCCTCGGCGCTGAGCGGCCGAGCTGGATCAGGGGGCATGGCTGGGGCGTGGGCGTAGAAGGACTTCGCGCGCCCAATCCTGCTTCCCCGCCAATGAAACCCGTGGGGAGTGTGTTTCGGGCATCGGAGACCCCCAGCAAAGCAGCAGGGCCCAGGGAGCCAGGGGCAGCCCCGCCCCGCTTTGCCCTCTGGAGGGCGGAGGGCCGGGGGCGAAAAGGGCTTGCGTTGCTTTCATGAGCCGAGGCGCGTTGGGGCTGTTGTTGGCTGCCCGAGGAGATTTCCCTTTGCACAATGCAGCTGCCAGAAGCTTGTTTTGGGCCGTCGGTGCGACGGGGCCTCGGCGCTGAGCGGCCGAACTGGCTCAGGGGGCATGGCTGCGGCCTGGGGGCAGAAGGCCTTCGCGCGCCCAATCCTGCTTCCCCGCCAAGGAGAACCCGTGGGGAGTGGGTTTCGGGCACCGGAGAACCCCAGCAAGGACACTGGGCCCAGGGAGCCAGTGGCAGCCCCGCCCCGCTTTGCCCTCTGGAGAGCGGAGGGCCGGGGGCGAAAACGGCTTGCGTTGCTTTCCTGAGCCGAGGCGCGTTGGGGCTGTTGTTGGCTGCCCGAGGAGACTTTCCCTTTGCAGAATGCAGCCGCCAGAAGCTCGTTTTGGGCCGTCGGTGCGAAGGGGTCTCGGCGATGATAGGCCGAGGTGGCTCAGGGGTCATGGTTAGGGCGTGGGCCCAGAAGGCCTTCGCGCGCCCAATCCTGCTTCCCCTCCAAGGAGATCCCGTGGGGAGTGGGTTTCGGGCACCGGAGACCCCCAGCAAAGCAGCAGGGCCCCGGGAGCCAGGGGCAGCCCCGCCCCGCTTTGCCCTCTGGAGAGCAGAGGCGGGGGGCGAAAACGGCTTGCGTTGCTTTCCTGAGCCGAGGTGCGTTGGGGCTGTTGTTGGCTGCCCGAGGAGACTTTCCCTTTGCACAATGCACCTTCCAGAAGCGCGTTTTCGGCCAACGGTGCCACGGGGCCTCGGCGCTGAGCGGCCGAGCTGGCTCAGGGGGCATGGCTGCGGCCTGGGCGCAGAAGGCCTTCCCGCGCCCAATCCTGCTTCCCCGCCAAGGAGAACCCGTGGGGAGTGGGTTTCGGGCACCGGAGACCCCCAGCACAGCAGCAGGGCCTAGGGAGCCAGGGGCAGCCCTGCACCGCTTGGCCCTCTGGAGAGCGGAGGGCCGGGGGCGAAAACGGCTTGCGTTGCTTTCCTGAGCCGAGGCGAGTTGGGGCTGTTGTTGGCTGCCCGAGGAGACTTTCCCTTTGCACAATGCAGCCGCCAGAAGCTCGTTTTGGGCCGTCGGTGCGACGGGGCCTCGGCGATGAGCGGCCGAGCTGGCTCAGGGGGCATGGTTGGGGCGTGGGCCCAGAATTCCTTCGCGCGCCCAATCCTGCTTCCCCTCCAAGGAGAACCCGTGGGGAGTGGGTTTCGGGCACCGGAGACCCCCAGCAAAGCAGCAGGGCCCAGGGAGCCAGGGGCAGCCCCGCCCCGCTTGGCCCTTTGGAGAGCGGAGGGCCGGGGGCGAATACGGCTTCCGTTGCTTTCCTGAGCCGAGGCGCGTTGGGGCTGTTGTTGGCTGCCCGAGGAGACTTTCCCTTTGCACAATGCAGCTGCCAGAAGCTCGTTTTGGGCCGTCGGTGCCACGGGGCCTTGGCACTGAGCGCCCGAACTGGCTCAGGGGGCATGGCTGCGGCCTGGGGGCAGAAGGCCTTCGCGCGCCCAATCCTGCTTCCCCGCCAAGGAGAACCCGTGGGGAGTGGGTTTCGGGCACCGGAGACCCCCAGCAAGGACACAGGGCCCAGGGAGCCAGGGGCAGCCCCGCCCCACTTTGCCCTCTGGAGAGCGGAGGGCCGGGGGCGAAAACGGTTTGCGTTGCTTTCCTGAGCCGAGGCGCGTTGGGGCTGTTGTTGGCTGCCCGAGGAGACTTTCCCTTTGCACAATGCAGCTGCCAGAAGCTCGTTTTGGGCCGTCGGTGCCACGGGGCCTCGGCACAGAGCGGCCGTGCTGGCTCAGGGGGCATGGCTGCGGCCTGGGCGCAGAAGGCCTTTGCGCGCCCAATCCTGCTTCCCCGCCAAGAAGAACCCGTCGGGAGTGGGTTTCGGGCACCGGAGACCCACAGCACAGCAGCAGGGCCTAGGGAGCCAGGGGCAGCCCTGCTCCGCTTGGCCCTCTGGAGAGCGGAGGGCCGGGGGCGAAAACGGCTTGCGTTGCTTTCCTGAGCCGAGGCGCATTAGGGCTGTTGTTGGCTGCCCGAGGAGACTTTCCCTTTGCACAATGCAGCTGCCAGAAGCTCGTTTTGGGCCGTCGGTGCCACGGGGCCTCGGCACTGAGCGGCCGAACTGGCTCAGGGGGCATGGCTGCGGCCTGGGCGCAGAAGGCCTTCGCGCGCCCAATCCTGCTTCCCCGCCAAGGAGAACCCGTGGGGAGTGGGTTTCGGGCACCGGAGACCCCCAGCAAGGACACAGGGCCCAGGGAGCCAGGGGCAGCCCCGCCCCACTTTGCCCTCTGGAGAGCGGAGGGCCGGGGGCGAAAACGGTTTGCGTTGCTTTCCTGAGCCGAGGCGCGTTGGGGCTGTTGTTGGCTGCCCGAGGAGACTTTCCCTTTGCACAATGCAGCTGCCAGAAGCTCGTTTTGGGCCGTCGGTGCCACGGGGCCTCGGCACAGAGCGGCCGTGCTGGCTCAGGGGGCATGGCTGCGGCCTGGGCGCAGAAGGCCTTTGCGCGCCCAATCCTGCTTCCCCGCCAAGAAGAACCCGTCGGGAGTGGGTTTCGGGCACCGGAGACCCCCAGCACAGCAGCAGGGCCTAGGGAGCCAGGGGCAGCCCTGCTCCGCTTGGCCCTCTGGAGAGCGGAGGGCTGGGGGCGAAAACGGCTTGCGTTGCTTTCCTGAGCCGAGGCGCATTAGGGCTGTTGTTGGCTGCCCGAGGAGACTTTCCCTTTGCACAATGCAGCTGCCAGAAGCTCGTTTTGGGCCGTCGGTGCCACGGGGCCTCGGCACTGAGCGGCCGAACTGGCTCAGGGGGCATGGCTGCGGCCTGGGGGCAGAAGGCCTTCGCGCGCCCAATCCTGCTTCCCCGCCAAGGAGAACCCATGGGGAGTGGGTTTCGGGCACCGGAGACCCCCAGCAAGGACACTGGGCCCAGGGAGCCAGTGGCAGCCCCGCCTCGCTTTGCCCTCTGGAGAGCGGAGGGCCGGGGGCGAAAACGGCTTGCGTTGCTTTCCTGAGCCGAGGCGCGTTGGGGCTGTTGTTGGCTGCCCGAGGAGACTTTCCCTTTGCAGAATGCAGCCGCCAGAAGCTCGTTTTGGGCCGTCGGTGCGAAGGGGTCTCGGCGATGATAGGCCGAGGTGGCTCAGGGGTCATGGTTGGGGCGTGGGCCCAGAAGGCCTTCGCGCGCCCAATCCTGCTTACCCTCCAAGGAGAACCCGTGGGGAGTGGGTTTCGGGCACCGGAGACCCCCAGCAAAGCAGCAGGGCCCAGGGAGCCCGGGGCAGCCCCGCCCCGCTTTGCCCTCTGGAGAGCGGAGGGCCGGGGGCGAAAACGGCTTGCGTTGCTTTCCTGAGCCGAGGCGCGTTGGGGCTGTTGTTGGCTGCACGAGGAGACTTTCCCTTTGCACAATGCAGCTGCCAGAAGCTCGTTTTGGGCCTTCGGTGCGACGGGGCCTCGGCGCTGAGCGGCCGAGCTGCCTCAGGGGGCATGGCTGCGGCCTGGGCGCAGAAGGGCTTCGCGCGCCCAATCCTGCTTCCCCGCCACGGAGATCCCGTGGGGAGTGGGTTTCGGGCACCGGAGACCCCCAGCAAAGCAGCAGGGCCCAGGGAGCCAGGGGCAGCCCCGCCCCGCTTTGCCCTCTGGAGAGCAGAGGGCGGGGGGCGAAAACGGCTTGCGTTGCTTTCCTGAGCCGAGGTGCGTTGGGGCTGTTGTTGGCTTCCCGAGGAGACTTTCCCTTTGCACAATGCACCTTCCAGAAGCGCGTTTTCGGCCGACGGTGCCACGGGGCCTCGGCGCTGAGCGGCCGAGCTGGCTCAGGGGGCATGGCTGCGGCCTGGGCGCAGAAGGCCTTCGCGCGCCCAATCCTGCTTCCCCGCCAAGGAGAACCCGTGGGGAGTGGGTTTCGGGCACCGGAGACCCCCAGCACAGCAGCAGGGCCTAGGGAGCCAGGGGCAGCCCTGCACCGCTTGGCCCTCTGGAGAGCGGAGGCCCGGGGGCGAAAACGGCTTGCGTTGCTTTCCTGAGCCGAGGCGCGTTGGGGCTGTTGTTGGCTGCCCGAGGAGACTTTCCCTTTGCAGAATGCAGCCGCCAGAAGCTCGTTTTGGGCCGTCGGTGCGACGGGGCCTCGGCGATGAGCGGCCGAGCTGGCTCAGGGGTCATGGTTGGGGCGTGGGCCCAGAAGGCCTTCGCGCGCCCAATCCTGCTTACCCTCCAAGGAGAACCCGTGGGGAGTGGGTTTCGGGCACCGGAGACCCCCAGCAAAGCAGCAGGGCCCAGGGAGCCCGGGGCAGCCCCGCCCCGCTTTGTCCTCTGGAGAGCGGAGGGCCGGGGGCGAAAATGGCTTGCGTTGCTTTCCTGAGCCGAGGCGCGTTGCGGCTGTTGTTGGCTGCACGAGGAGACTTTCCCTTTGCACAATGCAGCTGCCAGAAGCTCGTTTTGGGCCTTCGGTGCGACGGGGCCTCGGCGCTGAGCGGCCGAGCTGCCTCAGGGGGCATGGCTGCGGCCTGGGCGCAGAAGGCCGTCGCGCGCCCAATCCTGCTTCCCCGCCACGGAGATCCCGTGGGGAGTGGGTTTCGGGCACCGGAGACCCCCAGCAAAGCAGCAGGGCCCAGGGAGCCAGGGGCAGCCCCGCCCCGCTTTGCCCTCTGGAGAGCAGAGGGCGGGGGGCGAAAACGGCTTGCGTTGCTTTCCTGAGCCGAGGTGCGTTGGGGCTGTTGTTGGCTGCCCGAGGAGACTTTCCCTTTGCACAATGCACCTTCCAGAAGCGCGTTTTCGGCCGACGGTGCCACGGGGCCTCGGCGCTGAGCGGCCGAGCTGGCTCAGGGGGCATGGCTGCGGCCTGGGCGCAGAAGGCCTTCGCGCGCCCAATCCTGCTTCCCCGCCAAGGAGAACCCGTCGGGAGTGGGTTTCGGGCACCGGAGACCCCCAGCACAGCAGCAGGGCCTAGGGAGCCAGGGGCAGCCCTGCACCGCTTGGCCCTCTGAAGAGCGGAGGGCCGGGGGCGAAAACGGCTTGCGTTGCTTTCCTGAGCCGAGGCGCGTTGGGGCTGTTGTTGGCTGCCAGAGGAGACTTTCCCTTTGCACAATGCAGCTGCCAGAAGCTCGTTTTGGGCCGTCGGTGCCACGGGGCCTCGGCACAGAGCGGCCGTGCTGGCTAAGGGGGCATGGCTGCGGCCTCGGCGCAGAAGGCCTTCGCGCGCCCAATCCTGCTTCCCCGCCAAGGAGAACCCGTGGGGAGTGGGTTTCGGGCACCGGAGACCCCCAGCAAAGACACAGGGCCCAGGGAGCCAGGGGCAGCTCCGCCCCTCTTTGCCCTTTGGAGAGCGGAGGGCCGGGGGCGAAAACGGCTTGCGTTGCTTTCCTGAGCCGAGGCGCGTTGGGGCTGTTTCCTGCCCGAGTAGACTTTCCCTTTGCACAATGCAACTGCCAGAAGCTCGTTTTGGGCCGTCGGTGCGACGGGGCCTCGGCGCAGAGCGGACGAGCTGGCTCAGGCGGCATGGCTGCGGCCTGGGCGCGGAAGGCCTTCGCGCGCCCAATCCTGCTTCCCCGGCAAGAGGAACCCGTGGGGAGTGGGTTTCGGGCACCAGAGACCCCCAGCAAAGACACAGGGCCCAGGGAGCCAGGGGCAGCCCCGCCCTTCTTTGCCCTTTGGAGAGCGGAGGGCCGGGGGCGAAAAGGGCTTGCGTTGCTTTCCTGAGCCGAGGCGCGTTGGGGCTGTTGTTGGCTGCCCGAGGAGACTTTCCCTTTGCACAATGCAGCTGCCAGAAGCTCGTTTTGGGCCTTCGGTGCGACGGGGCCTCGGCGCTGAGCGGCCGAGCTGCCTCAGGGGGCATGGCTGCGGCCTGGGCGCAGAAGGCCGTCGCGCGCCCAATCCTGCTTCCCCGCCACGGAGATCCCGTGGGGAGTGGGTTTCGGGCACCGGAGACCCCCAGCAAAGCAGCAGGGCCCAGGGAGCCAGGGGCAGCCCCGCCCCGCTTTGCCCTCTGGAGAGCAGAGGGCGGGGGGCGAAAACGGCTTGCGTTGCTTTCCTGAGCCGAGGTGCGTTGGGGCTGTTGTTGGCTGCCCGAGGAGACTTTCCCTTTGCACAATGCACCTTCCAGAAGCGCGTTTTCGGCCGACGGTGCCACGGGGCCTCGGCGCTGAGCGGCCGAGCTGGCTCAGGGGGCATGGCTGCGGCCTGGGCGCAGAAGGCCTTCGCGCGCCCAATCCTGCTTCCCCGCCAAGGAGAACCCGTGGGGAGTGGGTTTCGGGCACCGGAGACCCCCAGCACAGCAGCAGGGCCTAGGGAGCCAGGGGCAGCCCTGCACCGCTTGGCCCTCTGGAGAGCGGAGGGCCGGGGGTGAAAACGGCTTGCGTTGCTTTCCTGAGCCGAGGCGCGTTGGGGCTGTTGTTGGCTGCCCGAGGAGACTTTCCCTTTGCAGAATGCAGCCACCAGAAGCTCGTTTTGGGCCGTCGGTGCGACGGGGCCTCGGCGATGAGCGGCCGAGCTGGCTCAGGGGTCATGGTTGGGGCGTGGGCCCAGAAGGCCTTCGCGCGCCCAATCCTCCTTACCCTCCAAGGAGAACCCGTGGGGAGTGGGTTTCGGGCACCGGAGACCCCCAGCAAAGCAGCAGGGCCCAGGGAGCCCGGGACAGCCCCGCCCCGCTTTGCCCTCTGGAGAGCGGAGGGCCGGGGCGAAAACGGCTTGCGTTGCTTTCCTGAGCCGAGGCGCGTTGGGGCTGTTGTTGGCTGCACGAGGAGACTTTCCCTTTGCACAATGCAGCTGCCAGAAGCTCGTTTTGGGCCTTCGGTGCGACGGGGCCTCGGCGCTGAGCGGCCGAGCTGCCTCAGGGGGCATGGCTGCGGCCTGGGCGCAGAAGGCCTTCGCGCGCCCAATCCTGCTTCCCCGCCAAGGAGAACCCGTGGGGAGTGGGTTTCGGGCACCGGAGACCCCCAGCACAGCAGCAGGGCCTAGGGAGCCAGGGGCAGCCCTGCACCGCTTGGCCCTCTGGAGAGCGGAGGGCCGGGGGCGAAAACGGCTTGCGTTGCTTTCCTGAGCCGAGGCGCGTTGGGGCTGTTGTTGGCTGCCCAAGGAGACTTTCCCTTTGCACAATGCAGCCGCCAGAAGCTCGTTTTGGGCCGTCGGTGCGACGGGGCCTCGGCGATGAGCGGCCGAGCTGGCTCAGGGGGCATGGTTGGGGCGTGGGCCCAGAATTCCTTCGCGCGCCCAATCCTGCTTCCCCTCCAAGGAGAACCCGTGGGGAGTGGGTTTCGGGCACCGGAGACCCCCAGCAAAGCAGCAGGGCCCAGGGAGCCAGGGGCAGCCCCGCCCCGCTTGGCCCTTTGGAGAGCGGAGGGCCGGGGGCGAATACGGCTTGCGTTGCTTTCCTGAGCCGAGGCGCGTTGGGGCTGTTGTTGGCTGCCCGAGGAGACTTTCCCTTTGCACAATGCAGCTGCCAGAAGCTCGTTTTGGGCCGTCGGTGCCACGGGGCCTTGGCACTGAGCGGCCGAACTGGCTCAGGGGGCATGGCTGCGGCCTGGGGGCAGAAGGCCTTCGCGCGCCCAATCCTGCTTCCCCGCCAAGGAGAACCCGTGGGGAGTGGGTTTCGGGCACCGGAGACCCCCAGCAAGGACACAGGGCCCAGGGAGCCAGGGGCAGCCCCGCCCCACTTTGCCCTCTGGAGAGCGGAGGGCCGGGGGCGAAAACGGCTTGCGTTGCTTTCCTGAGCCGAGGCGCGTTGGGGCTGTTGTTGGCTGCCCGAGGAGACTTTCCCTTTGCAGAATGCAGCCGCCAGAAGCTCGTTTTGGGCCGTCGGTGCGACGGGGTCTCGGCGATGATAGGCCAGGATGGCTCAGGGGGCATGGTTGGGGCGTGGGCCCAGAAGGTCTTCGAGCGCCCAATCCTGCTTCCCCGCCAAGGAGAACCCGTGGCGAGTGGGTTTCGGGCACCGGAGACCCCCAGCAAAGCAGCAGGGCCCAGGGAGCCAGGGGCAGCCCCGCCCCGCTTTGCCCTCTGGAGAGCGGAGGGCCGGGGTCGAAAACGGCTTGCGTTGCTTTCCTGAGCCGAGGCGCGTTGGGGCTGTTGTTGGCTGCCCGAGGAGACTTTCCTTTTGCACAATGCAGCCGCCAGAAGCTCGTTTTGGGCCTTCGGTGCGACGGGGCCTCGGCACTGAGCGGCCGAACTGGCTCAGGGGGCATGGCTGGGGCGTGGGCGTAGAAGGACATCGCGCGCCCAATCCTGCTTCCCCGCCAAGGAAACCCGTGGGGAGTGTGTTTCGGGCATCGGAGACCCCCAGCAAAGCAGCAGGGACCAGGGAGCCAGGGGCAGCCCCGCCCCGCTTTGCCCTCTGGAGGGCGGAGGGCCGGGGGCGAAAAGGGCTTGCGTTGCTTTCATGAGCCGAGGCGCGTTGGGGCTGTTGTTGGCTGCCCGAGGAGACTTTCCCTTTGCACAATGCACCTTCCAGAAGCGCGTTTTCGGCCGACGGTGCCACGGGGCCTCGGCGCTGAGCGGCCGAGCTGGCTCAGGGGGCATGGCTGCGGCCTGGGCCCAAAAGGCCTTCGCGCGCCCAATCCTGCTTCCCCGCCAAGGAGAACCCGTCGGGAGTGGGTTTCGGGCACCGGAGACCCCCAGCTCAGCAGCAGGGCCTAGGGAGCCAGGGGCAGCCCTGCACCGCTTGGCCCTCTGGAGAGCGGAGGGCCGGGGGCGAAAACGGCTTGCGTTGCTTTCCTGAGCCGAGGCGCGTTGGGGCTGTTGTTGGCTGCACGAGGAGACTTTCCCTTTGCACAATGCAGCTGCCAGAAGCTCGTTTTGGGCCTTCGCTGCGACGGGGCCTCGGCGCTGAGCGGCCGAGCTGCCTCAGGGTGCATGGCTGCGGCCTGGGCGCAGAAGGCCGTCGCGCGCCCAATCCTGCTTCCCCGCCACGGAGATCCCGTGGGGAGTGGGTTTCGGGCACCGGAGACCCCCAGCAAAGCAGCAGGGCCCAGGGAGCCAGGGGCAGCCCCGTCCCGCTTTGCCCTCTGGAGAGCAGAGGGCGGGGGGCGAAAACGGCTTGCGTTGCTTTCCTGAGCCGAGGTGCGTTGGGGCTGTTGTTGGCTGCCCGAGGAGACTTTCCCTTTGCACAATGCACCTTCCAGAAGCGCGTTTTCGGCCGACGGTGCCACGGGGCCTCGGCGCTGAGCGGCCGAGCTGGCTCAGGGGGCATGGCTGCGGCCTGGGCGCAGAAGGCCTTCGCGCGCCCAATCCTGCTTCCCCGCCAAGGAGAACCCGTGGGGAGTGGGTTTCGGGCACCGGAGACCCCCAGCACAGCAGCAGGGCCTAGGGAGCCAGGGGCAGCCCTGCACCGCTTGGCCCTCTGGAGAGCGGAGGGCCGGGGGCGAAAACGGCTTGCGTTGCTTTCCTGAGCCGAGGCGCGTTGGGGCTGTTGTTGGCTGCCCGAGGAGACTTTCCCTTTGCACAATGCAGCCGCCAGAAGCTCGTTTTGGGCCGTCGGTGCGACGGGGCCTCGGCGATGAGCGGCCGAGCTGGCTCAGGGGGCATGGTTGGGGCGTGGGCCCAGAATTCCTTCGCGCGCCCAATCCTGCTTCCCCTCCAAGGAGAACCCGTGGGGAGTGGGTTTCGGGCACCGGAGACCCCCAGCAAGGACACAGGGCCCAGGGAGCCAGGGGCAGCCCCGCCCCACTTTGCCCTCTGGAGAGCGGAGGGCCGGGGGCGAAAACGGTTTGCGTTGCTTTCCTGAGCCGAGGCGCGTTGGGGCTGTTGTTGGCTGCCCGAGGAGACTTTCCCTTTGCAGAATGCAGCCGCCAGAAGCTCGTTTTGGGCCGTCGGTGCGACGGGGTCTCGGCGATGATAGGCCAGGATGGCTCAGGGGGCATGGTTGGGGCGTGGGCCCAGAAGGTCTTCGAGCGCCCAATCCTGCTTCCCCGCCAAGGAGAACCCGTGGCGAGTGGGTTTCGGGCACCGGAGACCCCCAGCACAGCAGCAGGGCCTAGGGAGCCAGGGGCAGCCCTGCACCGCTTGGCCCTCTGGAGAGCGGAGGGCCGGGGGTGAAAACGGCTTGCGTTGCTTTCCTGAGCCGAGGCGCGTTGGGGCTGTTGTTGGCTGCCCGAGGAGACTTTCCCTTTGCACAATGCAGCCACCAGAAGCTCGTTTTGGGCCGTCGGTGCGACGGGGCCTCGGCGATGAGCGGCCGAGCTGGCTCAGGGGTCATGGTTGGGGCGTGGGCCCAGAAGGCCTTCGCGCGCCCAATCCTCCTTACCCTCCAAGGAGAACCCGTGGGGAGTGGGTTTCGGGCACCGGAGACCCCCAGCAAAGCAGCAGGGCCCAGGGAGCCCGGGACAGCCCCGCCCCGCTTTGCCCTCTGGAGAGCGGAGGGCCGGGGCGAAAACGGCTTGCGTTGCTTTCCTGAGCCGAGGCGCGTTGGGGCTGTTGTTGGCTGCACGAGGAGACTTTCCCTTTGCACAATGCAGCTGCCAGAAGCTCGTTTTGGGCCTTCGGTGCGACGGGGCCTCGGCGCTGAGCGGCCGAGCTGCCTCAGGGGGCATGGCTGCGGCCTGGGCGCAGAAGGCCTTCGCGCGCCCAATCCTGCTTCCCCGCCAAGGAGAACCCGTGGGGAGTGGGTTTCGGGCACCGGAGACCCCCAGCACAGCAGCAGGGCCTAGGGAGCCAGGGGCAGCCCTGCACCGCTTGGCCCTCTGGAGAGCGGAGGGCCGGGGGCGAAAACGGCTTGCGTTGCTTTCCTGAGCCGAGGCGCGTTGGGGCTGTTGTTGGCTGCCCAAGGAGACTTTCCCTTTGCACAATGCAGCCGCCAGAAGCTCGTTTTGGGCCGTCGGTGCGACGGGGCCTCGGCGATGAGCGGCCGAGCTGGCTCAGGGGGCATGGTTGGGGCGTGGGCCCAGAATTCCTTCGCGCGCCCAATCCTGCTTCCCCTCCAAGGAGAACCCGTGGGGAGTGGGTTTCGGGCACCGGAGACCCCCAGCAAAGCAGCAGGGCCCAGGGAGCCAGGGGCAGCCCCGCCCCGCTTGGCCCTTTGGAGAGCGGAGGGCCGGGGGCGAATACGGCTTGCGTTGCTTTCCTGAGCCGAGGCGCGTTGGGGCTGTTGTTGGCTGCCCGAGGAGACTTTCCCTTTGCACAATGCAGCTGCCAGAAGCTCGTTTTGGGCCGTCGGTGCCACGGGGCCTTGGCACTGAGCGGCCGAACTGGCTCAGGGGGCATGGCTGCGGCCTGGGGGCAGAAGGCCTTCGCGCGCCCAATCCTGCTTCCCCGCCAAGGAGAACCCGTGGGGAGTGGGTTTCGGGCACCGGAGACCCCCAGCAAGGACACAGGGCCCAGGGAGCCAGGGGCAGCCCCGCCCCACTTTGCCCTCTGGAGAGCGGAGGGCCGGGGGCGAAAACGGTTTGCGTTGCTTTCCTGAGCCGAGGCGCGTTGGGGCTGTTGTTGGCTGCCCGAGGAGACTTTCCCTTTGCAGAATGCAGCCGCCAGAAGCTCGTTTTGGGCCGTCGGTGCGACGGGGTCTCGGCGATGATAGGCCAGGATGGCTCAGGGGGCATGGTTGGGGCGTGGGCCCAGAAGGTCTTCGAGCGCCCAATCCTGCTTCCCCGCCAAGGAGAACCCGTGGCGAGTGGGTTTCGGGCACCGGAGACCCCCAGCAAAGCAGCAGGGCCCAGGGAGCCAGGGGCAGCCCCGCCCCGCTTTGCCCTCTGGAGAGCGGAGGGCCGGGGTCGAAAACGGCTTGCGTTGCTTTCCTGAGCCGAGGCGCGTTGGGGCTGTTGTTGGCTGCCCGAGGAGACTTTCCTTTTGCACAATGCAGCCGCCAGAAGCTCGTTTTGGGCCTTCGGTGCGACGGGGCCTCGGCGCTGAGCGGCCGAACTGGCTCAGGGGGCATGGCTGGGGCGTGGGCGTAGAAGGACATCGCGCGCCCAATCCTGCTTCCCCGCCAAGGAAACCCGTGGGGAGTGTGTTTCGGGCATCGGAGACCCCCAGCAAAGCAGCAGGGACCAGGGAGCCAGGGGCAGCCCCGCCCCGCTTTGCCCTCTGGAGAGCGGAGGGCCGGGGGCGAAAACGGCTTGCGTTGCTTTCCTGAGCCGAGGCGCGTTGGGGCTGTTGTTGGCTGCACGAGGAGACTTTCCCTTTGCACAATGCAGCTGCCAGAAGCTCGTTTTGGGCCTTCGCTGCGACGGGGCCTCGGCGCTGAGCGGCCGAGCTGCCTCAGGGTGCATGGCTGCGGCCTGGGCGCAGAAGGCCGTCGCGCGCCCAATCCTGCTTCCCCGCCACGGAGATCCCGTGGGGAGTGGGTTTCGGGCACCGGAGACCCCCAGCAAAGCAGCAGGGCCCAGGGAGCCAGGGGCAGCCCCGTCCCGCTTTGCCCTCTGGAGAGCAGAGGGCGGGGGGCGAAAACGGCTTGCGTTGCTTTCCTGAGCCGAGGTGCGTTGGGGCTGTTGTTGGCTGCCCGAGGAGACTTTCCCTTTGCACAATGCACCTTCCAGAAGCGCGTTTTCGGCCGACGGTGCCACGGGGCCTCGGCGCTGAGCGGCCGAGCTGGCTCAGGGGGCATGGCTGCGGCCTGGGCGCAGAAGGCCTTCGCGCGCCCAATCCTGCTTCCCCGCCAAGGAGAACCCGTGGGGAGTGGGTTTCGGGCACCGGAGACCCCCAGCACAGCAGCAGGGCCTAGGGAGCCAGGGGCAGCCCTGCACCGCTTGGCCCTCTGGAGAGCGGAGGGCCGGGGGCGAAAACGGCTTGCGTTGCTTTCCTGAGCCGAGGCGCGTTGGGGCTGTTGTTGGCTGCCCGAGGAGACTTTCCCTTTGCACAATGCAGCCGCCAGAAGCTCGTTTTGGGCCGTCGGTGCGACGGGGCCTCGGCGATGAGCGGCCGAGCTGGCTCAGGGGGCATGGTTGGGGCGTGGGCCCAGAATTCCTTCGCGCGCCCAATCCTGCTTCCCCTCCAAGGAGAACCCGTGGGGAGTGGGTTTCGGGCACCGGAGACCCCCAGCAAGGACACAGGGCCCAGGGAGCCAGGGGCAGCCCCGCCCCACTTTGCCCTCTGGAGAGCGGAGGGCCGGGGGCGAAAACGGTTTGCGTTGCTTTCCTGAGCCGAGGCGCGTTGGGGCTGTTGTTGGCTGCCCGAGGAGACTTTCCCTTTGCACAATGCAGCCGCCAGAAGCTCGTTTTGGGCCGTCGGTGCGACGGGGTCTCGGCGATGATAGGCCAGGATGGCTCAGGGGGCATGGTTGGGGCGTGGGCCCAGAAGGTCTTCGAGCGCCCAATCCTGCTTCCCCGCCAAGGAGAACCCGTGGCGAGTGGGTTTCGGGCACCGGAGACCCCCAGCAAAGCAGCAGGGCCCAGGGAGCCCGGTGCAGCCCCGCCCCGCTTTGCCCTCTGGAGAGCGGAGGGCCGGGGGCGAAAACGGCTTGCGTTGCTTTCCTGAGCCGAGGCGCGTTGGGGCTGTTGTTGGCTGCACGAGGAGACTTTCCCTTTGCACAATGCAGCTGCCAGAAGCTCGTTTTGGGCCTTCGCTGCGACGGGGCCTCGGCGCTGAGCAGCCGAGCTGCCTCAGGGTGCATGGCTGCGGCCTGGGCGCAGAAGGCCGTCGCGCGCCCAATCCTGCTTCCCCGCCACGGAGATCCCGTGGGGAGTGGGTTTCGGGCACCGGAGACCCCCAGCAAAGCAGCAGGGCCCAGGGAGCCAGGGGCAGCCCCGCCCCGCTTTGCCCTCTGGAGAGCAGAGGGCGGGGGGCGAAAACGGCTTGCGTTGCTTTCCTGAGCCGAGGTGCGTTGGGGCTGTTTTTGGCTGCCCGAGGAGACTTTCCCTTTGCACAATGCACCTTCCAGAAGCGCGTTTTCGGCCGACGGTGCCACGGGGCCTCGGCGCTGAGCGGCCGAGCTGGCTCAGGGGGCATGGCTGCGGCCTGGGCGCAGAAGGCCTTCGCGCGCCCAATCCTGCTTCCCCGCCAAGGAGAACCCGTGGGGAGTGGGTTTCGGGCACCGGAGACCCCCAGCACAGCAGCAGGGCCTAGGGAGCCAGGGGCAGCCCTGCACCGCTTGGCCCTCTGGAGAGCGGAGGGCCGGGGGCGAAAACGGCTTGCGTTGCTTTCCTGAGCCGAGGCGCGTTGGGGCTGTTGTTGGCTGCCCGAGGAGACTTTCCCTTTGCACAATGCAGCCGCCAGAAGCTCGTTTTGGGCCGTCGGTGCGACGGGGCCTCGGCGATGAGCGGCCGAGCTGCCTCAGGGGGCATGGTTGGGGCGTGGGCCCAGAATTCCTTCGCGCGCCCAATCCTGCTTCCCCTCCAAGGAGAACCCGTGGGGAGTGGGTTTCGGGAACGGAGACCCCCAGCAAAGCAGCAGGGCCCAGGGAGCCAGGGGCAGCCCCGCCCCGCTTTGCCCTCTGGAGAGCAGAGGGCCGGGGGCGAAAAGGGCTTGCGTTGCTTTCCTGAGCCGAGGCGCGTTGGGGCTGTTGTTGGCTGCCCGAGGAGACTTTCCCTTTGCACAATGCAGCCGCCAGAAGCTCGTTTTGGGCCGTCGGTGCCACGGGGCCTTGGCACTGAGCGGCCGAACTGGCTCAGGGGGCATGGCTGCGGCCTGGGGGCAGAAGGCCTTCGCGCGCCCAATCCTGCTTCCCCGCCAAGGAGAACCCGTGGGGAGTGGGTTTCGGGCACCGGAGACCCCCAGCAAGGACACAGGGCCCAGGGAGCCAGGGGCAGCCCCGCCCCACTTTGCCCTCTGGAGAGCGGAGGGCCGGGGGCGAAAACGGTTTGCGTTGCTTTCCTGAGCCGAGGCGCGTTGGGGCTGTTGTTGGCTGCCCGAGGAGACTTTCCCTTTGCAGAATGCAGCCGCCATAAGCTCGTTTTGGGCCGTCGGTGCGACGGGGTCTCGGCGATGATAGGCCGAGATGGCTCAGGGGGCATGGTTGGGGCGTGGGCCCAGAAGGTCTTCGAGCGCCCAATCCTGCTTCCCCGCCAAGGAGAACCCGTGGGGAGTGGGTTTCGGGCACCGGAGACCCCCAGCAAAGCAGCAGGGCCCAGGGAGCCAGGGGCAGCCCCGCCCCGCTTTGCCCTCTGGAGGGCGGAGGGCCGGGGGCGAAAAGGGCTTGCGTTGCTTTCATGAGCCTAGGCGCGTTGGGGCTGTTGTTGGCTGCCCGAGGAGACTTTCCCTTTGCACAATGCAGCTGCCAGAAGCTCGTTTTGGGCCTTCGGTGCGACGGGGCCTCGGCGCTGAGCGGCCGAGCTGCCTCAGGGGGCATGGCTGCGGCCTGGGCGCAGAAGGCCATCGCGCGCCCAATCCTGCTTCCCCGCCACGGAGATCCCGTGGGGAGTGGGTTCCGGGCACCGGAGACCCCCAGCAAAGCAGCAGGGCCCAGGGAGCCAGGGGCAGCCCCGCCCCGCTTTGCCCTCTGGAGAGCAGAGGGCGGGGGGCGAAAACGGCTTGCGTTGCTTTCCTGAGCCGAGGCGCGTTGGGGCTGTTGTTGGCTGCCCGAGGAGACTTTCCCTTTGCACAATGCACCTTCCAGAAGCGCGTTTTCGGCCGACGGTGCCACGGGGCCTCGGCGCTGAGCGGCCGAGCTGGCTCAGGGGGCATGGCTGCGGCCTGGGCGCAGAAGGCCTTCGCGCGCCCAATCCTGCTTCCCCGCCAAGGAGAACCCGTCGGGAGTGGGTTTCGGGCACCGGAGACCCCCAGCACAGCAGCAGGGCCTAGGGAGCCAGGGGCAGCCCTGCACCGCTTGGCCCTCTGGAGAGCGGAGGGCCGGGGGCGAAAACGGCTTGCGTTGCTTTCCTGAGCCGAGGCGCGTTGGGGCTGTTGTTGGCTGCCCGAGGAGACTTTCCCTTTGCACAATGCAGCCACCAGAAGCTCGTTTTGGGCCGTCGGTGCGACGGGGCCTCGGCGATGAGCGGCCGAGCTGGCTCAGGGGGCATGGTTGGGTCGTGGGCCCAGAATTCCTTCGCGCGCCCAATCCTGCTTCCCCTCCAAGGAGAACCCGTGGGGAGTGGGTTTCGGGCACCGGAGACCCCCAGCAAAGCAGCAGGGCCCAGGGAGCCAGGGGCAGCCCCGCCCCGCTTGGCCCTCTGGAGAGCAGAGGGCGGGGGGCGAAAACGGCTTGCGTTGCTTTCCTGAGCCGAGGCGCGTTGGGGCTGTTGTTGGCTGCCCGAGGAGACTTTCCCTTTGCACAATGCAGCCGCCAGAAGCTCGTTTTGGGCCGTCGGTGTGACGGGTCCTCGGCGATGAGCGGCCGAGCTGGCTCAGGGGGCATGGCTGCGGCCTGGGCGCGGAAGGCCTTCGCGCGCCCAATCCTGCTTCCCCGCCAAGAAGAACCCGTGGGGAGTGGGTTTCGGGCACCAGAGACCCCCAGCAAAGACACAGGGCCCAGGGAGCCAGGGGCAGCCCCGCCCCTCTTTGCCCTTTGGAGAGCGGAGGGCCGGGGGCGAATACGGCTTCCGTTGCTTTCCTGAGCCGAGGCGCGTTGGGGCTGTTGTTGGCTGCCCGAGGAGACTTTCCCTTTGCACAATGCAGCTGCCAGAAGCTCGTTTTGGGCCGTCGGTGCCACGGGGCCTTGGCACTGAGCGGTCGAGCTGGCTCAGGGGGAATGGCTGCGGCCTGGGCGCAGAAGGCCTTCGCGCGCCCAATCCTGCTTCCCCGCAAAGGAGAACCCGTGGGGAGTGGGTTTCGGGCACCGGAGACCCCCAGCAAGGACACAGGGCCCAGGGAGCCAGGGGCAGCCCCGCCCCGCTTGGCCCTCTGGAGAGCGGAGGGCGGGGGGCGAAAACGGCTTGCGTTGCTTTCCTGAGCCGAGGCGCGTTGGGGCTGTTGTTGGCTGCCCGAGGAGACTTTCCCTTTGCACAATGCAGCCGCCAGAAGCTCGTTTTGGGCCGTCGGTGCGACGGGGCCTCGGCGCTGAGCGGCCGAGGTGGCTCAGGGGGCATGGTTGGGGCGTGGGCCCAGAAGGTCTTCGAGCGCCCAATCCTGCTTCCCCGCCAAGGAGAACCCGTGGGGAGTGGGTTTCGGGCACCGGAGACCCCCAGCAAAGCAGCAGGGCCCAGGGAGCCCGGGGCAGCCCCGCCCCGCTTTGCCCTCTGGAGAACGGAGGACCGGGGGCTAAAACGGCTTGCGTTGCTTTCCTGAGCCGAGGCGCGTTGGGGCTGTTGTTGGCTGCCCAAGGAGACTTTCCCTTTGCACAATGCAGCTGCCAGAAGCTCGTTTTGGGCCGTCGGTGCGACGGGGCCTCGGCGCTGAGCGGCCGAGCTGGCTCAGGGGGCATGGCTGCGGCCTGGGCGCAGAAGGCCTTTGCGAGCCCAATCCTGCTTCCCCTCCACGGAGATCCCGTGGCGAGTGGGTTTCGGGCACCGGAGAACGCCAGCAAAGCAGCAGGGCCCAGGGAGCCAGGGGCATCCCCGCCCCGCTTTGCCCTCAGGAGAGCGGAGGGCCGGGGGCGAATCCGGCTTGCGTTGCTTTCCTGAGCCGAGGCGCGTTGGGGCTGTTGTTGGCTGCCCGAGGAGACTTTCCCTTTGCACAATGCAGCTGCCAGAAGCTCGTTTTGGGCCGTCGGTGCCACGGGGCCTTGGCACTGAGCGGCCGAACTGGCTCAGGGGGCATGGCTGCGGCCTGGGGGCAGAAGGCCTTCGCGCACCCAATCCTGCTTCCCCGCCAAGGAGAACCCGTGGGGAGTGGGTTTCGAGCACCGGAGACCCCCAGCACAGCAGCAGGGCCCAGGGAGCCAGGGGCAGCCCCGCCCCTCTTTGCCCTCTGGAGAGCGGAGGGCCGGGGGCTAAAACGGCTTACGTTGCTTTCCTGAGCCGAGGCGCGTTGGGGCTGTTGTTGGCTGCCCGAGGAGACTTTCCCTTTGTACAATGCAGCCGCCAGAAGCTCGTTTTGGGCCGTCGGTGCGACGGGGTCTCGGCGATGATAGGCCGAGGTGGCTCAGGGGCCATGGTTGGGGCGTGGGCCCAGAAGGTCTTCGCGCGCCCAATCCTGCTTCCCCGCCAAGGAGAACCCGTGGGGAGTGGGTTTCGGGCACCGGAGACCCCCAGCAAAGCAGCAGGGCCCAGGGAGCCAGGGGCAGCCCCGCCCCGCTTTGCCCTCTGGAGAGCGGAGGGCCGGGGGCGAAAACGGCTTGCGTTGCTTTCCTGAGCCGAGGCGCGTTGGGGCTGTTGTTGGCTGCCCGAGGAGACTTTCCCTTTGCAAAATGCAGCTGCCAGAAGCTCGTTTTGGGCCGTCGGTGCCACGGGGCCTTGGCACTGAGCGGCCGAACTGGCTCAGAGGGCATGGCTGTGGCCTGGGGGCATAAGGCCTTCGCGCGCCCAATCCTGCTTCCCCGCCAAGGAGAACCCGTGGGGAGTGGGTTTCGGGCACCGGAGACCCCCAGCAAGGACACAGGGCCCAGGGAGCCAGGGGCAGCCCCGCCCCGCTTTGCCCTCTGGAGAGCGAAGGGCCGGGGGCGTAAACGGCTTGCGTTGCTTTCATGAGCCTAGGCGCGTTGGGGCTGTTGTTGGCTGCCCGAGGAGACTTTCCCTTTGCACAATGCAGCTGCCAGAAGCTCGTTTTGGGCCGTCGGTGCGACGGGGCCTCGGCGATGAGCGGCCGAGGTGGCTCAGGGGGCATGGTTGGGGCGTGGGCCCAGAAGGTCTTCGAGCGCCCAATCCTGCTTCCCCGCCAAGGAGAACCCGTCGGGAGTTGGTTTCGGGCACCGGAGACCCCCAGCACAGCAGCAGGGCCTAGGGAGCCAGGGGCAGCCCTGCACCGCTTGGCCCTCTGGAGAGCGGAGGGCGGGGGGCGAAAACGGCTTGTGTTGCTTTCATGAGCCTAGGCGCATTCGGGCTGTTGTTGGCTGCCCGAGGAGACATTCCCTTTGCAAAATGCAGCCTCCAGAAGCTCGTTTTGGGCCGTCTGTGCGACGGGGCCTCGGAGATGAGCGGCCAAGGTGTCTCAGGGGGCATGGTTGGGGCGTGGGCCCAGAAGGTCTTCGAGCGCCCAATCCTGCTTCCCCGCCAAGGAGAACCCGTCGGGAGTTGGTTTCGGGCACTGGAGACCCCTAGCAGAGCAGCAGGGCCTAGGGAGCCAGGGGCAGCCCTGCACAACTTGGCCCTCTGGAGAGCGGAGGGCCGGGGGCAAAAACGGCTTGCGTTGCTTTCCTGAGCCGAGGCGCGTTGGGGCTGTTGTTGGCTGCCCGAGGAGATTTTCCCTTTGCACAATGCAGCCGCCAGAAGCTCGTTTTGGGCCGTCGGTGCGACATGGCCTCGGCGATGAGCGGCCGAGCTGGCTCAGGGGGCATGGTTGGGGCGTGGGCCCAGAAGGTCTTCGAGCGCCCAATCCTGCTTCCCCGCCAAGGAGAACCCGTGGGGAGTGGGTTTCGGGCACCGGAGACCCCCAGCAAAGCAGCAGGGCCCACGGAGCCAGGGGCAGCCCCGCACCGATTTGCCCTCTTGAGAGCGGAGGGCCGGGGGCGAAAACGGCTTGCGTTGCTTTCCTGAGCCAAGGCGCGTTGGGGCTGTTGTTGGCTGCCCGAGGAGACTTTCCCTTTGCACAATGCAGCTGCCAGAAGCTCGTTTTGGGCCGTCGGTGCCACGGGGCCTTGGCACTGAGCGGCCGAACTGGCTCAGAGGGCATGGCTGCGGCCTGGGGGCATAAGGCCTTCGCGCGCCCAATCCTGCTTCCCCGCCAAGGAGAACCCGTGGGGAGTGGGTTTCGGGCACCGGAGACCCCCAGCAAGGACACAGGGCCCAGGGAGCCAGGGGCAGCCCCGCCCCGCTTTGCCCTCTGGAGAGCGAAGGGCCGGGGGCGTAAACGGCTTGCGTTGCTTTCATGAGCCTAGGCGCGCTGGGGCTGTTGTTGGCTGCCCGAGGAGACTTTCCCTTTGCACAATGCAGCCGCCAGAAGCTCGTTTTGGGCCGTCGGTGCGACGGGGCCTCGGCGATGAGCGGCCGAGCTGGCTCAGGGGGCATGGTTGGGTCGTGGGCCCAGAATTCCTTCGCGCGCCCAATCCTGCTTCCCCTCCAAGGAGAACCCGTGGGGAGTGGGTTTCGGGCACCGGAGACCCCCAGCAAAGCAGCAGGGCCCAGGGAGCCAGGGGCAGCCCCGCCCCGCTTGGCCCTCTGGAGAGCAGAGGGCGGGGGGCGAAAACGGCTTGCGTTGCTTTCCTGAGCCGAGGCGCGTTGGGGCTGTTGTTGGCTGCCCGAGGAGACTTTCCCTTTGCACAATGCAGCCGCCAGAAGCTCGTTTTGGGCCGTCGGTGCGACGGGTCCTCGGCGATGAGCGGCCGAGCTGGCTCAGGCGGCATGGCTGCGGCCTGGGCGCGGAAGGCCTTCGCGCGCCCAATCCTGCTTCCCCGCCAAGAAGAACCCGTGGGGAGTGGGTTTCGGGCACCAGAGACCCCCAGCAAAGACACAGGGCCCAGGGAGCCAGGGGCAGCCCCGCCCCTCTTTGCCCTTTGGAGAGCGGAGGCCCGGGGGCGAATACGGCTTCCGTTGCTTTCCTGAGCCGAGGCGCGTTGGGGCTGTTGTTGGCTGCCCGAGGAGACTTTCCCTTTGCACAATGCAGCTGCCAGAAGCTCGTTTTGGGCCGTCGGTGCCACGGGGCCTTGGCACTGAGCGGCCGAGCTGGCTCAGGGGGCATGGCTGCGGCCTGGGCGCAGAAGGCCTTCGCGCGCCCAATCCTGCTTCCCCGCCAAGGAGAACCCGTGGGGAGTGGGTTTCGGGCACCGGAGACCCCCAGCAAGGACACAGGGCCCAGGGAGCCAGGGGCAGCCCCGCCCCGCTTTGCCCTCTGGAGAGCGGAGGGCCTGGGGCGAAAACGGCTTGCGTTGCTTTCCTGAGCCGAGGCGCGTTGGGGCTGTTGTTGGCTGCCCGAGGAGACTTTCCCTTTGCAGAATGCAGCCGCCAGAAGCTCGTTTTGGGCCGTCGGTGCGACGGGGTCTCGGCGATGATAGGCCGAGGTGGCTCAGGGGGTATGGTTGGGGCGTGGGCCCAGAAGGTCTTCGCGCGCCCAATCCTGCTTCCCCGCCAAGGAGAACCCGTGGGGAGTGGGTTTCGGGCACCGGAGACCCCCAGCAAAGCAGCAGGGCCCAGGGAGCCCGGGGCAGCCCCGCCCCGCTTTGCCCTCTGGAGAACGGAGGACCGGGGGCTAAAACGGCTTGCGTTGCTTTCCTGAGCCGAGGCGCGTTGGGGCTGTTGTTGGCTGCCCAAGGAGACTTTCCCTTTGCACAATGCAGCTGCCAGAAGCTCGTTTTGGGCCGTCGGTGCGACGGGGCCTCGGCGCTGAGCGGCCGAGCTGGCTCAGGGGGCATGGCTGCGGCCTGGGCTCAGAAGGCCTTTGCGAGCCCAATCCTGCTTCCCCTCCACGGAGATCCCGTGGCGAGTGGGTTTCGGGCACCGGAGAACCCCAGCAAAGCAGCAGGGCCCAGGGAGCCAGGGGCATCCCCGCCCCGCTTTGCCCTCAGGAGAGCGGAGGGCCGGGGGCGAATCCGGCTTGCGTTGCTTTCCTGAGCCGAGGCGCGTTGGGGCTGTTGTTGGCTGCCCGAGGAGACTTTCCCTTTGCACAATGCAGCTGCCAGAAGCTCGTTTTGGGCCGTCGGTTCCACGGGGCCTTGGCACTGAGCGGCCGAACTGGCTCAGAGGGCATGGCTGCGGCCTGGGGGCAGAAGGCCTTCGCGCACCCAATCCTGCTTCCCCGCCAAGGAGAACCCGTGGGGAGTGGGTTTCGGGCACCGGAGACCCCCAGCACAGCAGCAGGGCCCAGGGAGCCAGGGGCAGCCCCGCCCTACTTTGCCCTCTGGAGAGCGGAGGGCCGGGGGCTAAAACGGCTTACGTTGCTTTCCTGAGCCGAGGCGCGTTGGGGCTGTTGTTGGCTGCCCGAGGAGACTTTCCCTTTGCACAATGCAGCCGCCAGAAGCTCGTTTTGGGCCGTCGGTGCGACGGGGTCTCGGCGATGATAGGCCGAGGTGGCTCAGGGGGCATGGTTGGGGCGTGGGCCCAGAAGGTCTTCGAGCGCCCAATCCTGCTTCCCCGCCAAGGAGAACCCGTGGGGAGTGGGTTTCGGGCACCGGAGACCCCCAGCAAAGCAGCAGGGCCCAGGGAGCCAGGGGCAGCCCCGCCCCGCTTTGCCCTCTGGAGAGCGGAGGGCCGGGGGCGAAAACGGCTTGCGTTGCTTTCCTGAGCCGAGGCGCGTTGGGGCTGTTGTTGGCTGCCCGAGGAGACTTTCCCTTTGCACAATGCAGCCGCCAGAAACTCGTTTTGGGCCTTCGGTGCGACGGGGCCTCGGCCTGAGAGGCCGAACTGGCTCAGGGGCCATGGCTGGGGCGTGGGCGTAGAAGGACTTCGCGCGCCCAATCCTGCTTCCCCGCCAAGGAAACCCGTGGGGAGTGTGTTTCGGGCATCGGAGACCCCCAGCAAAGCAGCAGGGACCAGGGATCCAGGGGCAGCCCCGCCCCGCTTTGCCCTCTGGAGGGCGGAGGGCCGGGGGCGAAAAGGGCTTGCGTTGCTTTCATGAGCCTAGGCGCGTTGGGGCTGTTGTTGGCTGCCCGAGGAGACTTTCCCTTTGCACAATGCAGCCACCAGAAGCTCGTTTTGGGCCGTCGGTGCGACGGGGCCTCGGCGATGAGCGGCCGAGCTGGCTCAGGGGGCATGGTTGGGGCGTGGGCCAAGAATTCCTTCGCGCGCCCAATCCTGCTTCCCCTCCAAGGAGATCCCGTGGGGAGTGGGTTTCGGGAACGGAGACCCCCAGCAAAGCAGCAGGGCCCAGGGAGCCAGGGGCAGCCCCGCCCCGCTTTGCCCTCTGGAGAGCAGAGGGCGGGGGGCGAAAACGGCTTGCGTTGCTTTCCTGAGCCGAGGCGCGTTGGGGCTGTTGTTGGCTGCCCGAGGAGACTTTCCCTTTGCACAATGCAGCTGCCAGAAGCTCGTTTTGGGCTGTCGGTGCCACGGGGCCTCGGCACAGAGCGGCCGTGCTGGCTCGGGGGCATGGCTGCGGCCTGGGCGCAGAAGGCCTTCGCGAGCCCAATCCTGCTTCCCCGCCAAGGAGAACCCGTCGGGAGTGGTTTTCGGGCACCGGAGACCCCCAGCACAGCAGCAGGGCCTAGGGAGACAGGGGCAGCCCTGCACCGCTTGGCCCTCTGGAGAGCGGAGGGCCGGGACGAAAACGGCTTACGTTGCTTTCCTGAGCCGAGGCGCGTTGGGGCTGTTGTTGGCTGCCCGAGGAGACTTTCCCTTTGCACAAGGCAGCTGCCAGAAGCTTGTTTTGGGCCGTCGGTGCGACGGGGCCTCGGCGCTGGGCGGCCGAGCTGGCTCAGGGGGCATGGCTGCGGCCTGGGCGCAGAAGGGCTTCGCGCGCCCAATCCTGCTTCCCCGCCAAGGAGAACCCGTGGGGAGTGGGTTTCGGGCACCGGAGACCCCCAGCAAAGCAGCAGGGCCCAGGGAGCCAGGGGCAGCCCACCCCACTTTGCCCTCTGGAGAGTGGAGGGCCGGGAGCGAAAACGGCTTGCGTTGCTATCCTGAGCGGAGTCGCGTTGGGGCTGTTGTTGGCTGCCCGAGGAGAATTTCCCTTTGCACAATGCAGCTGCCAGAAGCTCGTTTTGGGCCGTCGGTGCGACGGGGCCTCGGCGATGAGCGGCCGAGGTGGCTCAGGGGGCATGGTTGGGGCGTGGGCCCAGAAGGATTTCGGGCGCCCAATCCTGCTTCCCCGCCAAGGAGAACCCGTGGGGAGGGGGTTTCGGGCACCGGAGAACCCCAGCAAAGACACAGGGCCCAGGGAGCCAGGGGCAGCCCTGCCCCGCTTTGCCCTCTGGAGAGCGGAGGGCCGGGGGCGAAAACGGCTTGCGTTGCTTTCCTGAGCCGAGGCGCGTTGGGGCTGTTGTTGGATGCCCGAGGAGACTTTCCCTTTGCACAAGGCAGCTGCCAAAAGCTCGTTTAGGGCCGTCGGTGCAAAGGGGCCTCGGCGCTGAGCGGCCGAGCTGGCTCAGGGGGCATGGTTGGGGCGTGGGCCCAGAAGGTCTTCGAGCGCCCAATCCTGCTTCCCCGCCAAGGAGAACCCGTCGGGAGTTGGTTTCGGGCACTGGAGACCCCTAGCACCGCAGCAGGGCCTAGGGAGCCAGGGGCAGCCCTGCACAACTTGGCCCTCTGGAGAGCGGAGGGCCGGGGGCAAAAACGGCTTGCGTTGCTTTCCTGAGCCGAGGCGCGTTGGGGCTGTTGTTGGCTGCCCGAGGAGATTTTCCCTTTGCACAATGCAGCCGCCAGAAGCTCGTTTTGGGCCGTCGGTGCGACGGGGCCTCGGCGATGAGCGGCCGAGCTGGCTCAGGGGGCATGGTTGGGGCGTGGGCCCAGAAGGTCTTCGAGCGCCCAATCCTGCTTCCCCGCCAAGGAGAACCCGTGGGGAGTGGGTTTCGGGCACCGGAGACCCCCAGCAAAGCAGCAGGGCCCAGGGAGCCAGGGGCAGCCCCGCACCGATTTGCCCTCTGGAGAGCGGAGGGCCGGGGGCGAAAACGGCTTGCGTTGTTTCCTGAGCCAAGGCGCGTTGGGGCTGTTGTTGGCTGCCCGAGGAGACTTTTCCTTTGCACAATGCAGCTGCCAGAAGCTCGTTTTGGGCCGTCGGTGCCACGGGGCCTTGGCACTGAGCGGCCGAACTGGCTCAGAGGGCATGGCTGCGGCCTGGGGGCATAAGGCCTTCGCGCGCCCAATCCTGCTTCCCCGCCAAGGAGAACCCGTGGGGAGTGGGTTTCGGGCACCGGAGACCCCCAGCAAGGACACAGGGCCCAGGGAGCCAGGGGCAGCCCCGCCCCGCTTGGCCCTCTGGAGAGCGAAGGGCCGGGGGCGTAAACGGCTTGCGTTGCTTTCATGAGCCTAGGCGCGTTGGGGCTGTTGTTGGCTGCCCGAGGAGACTTTCCCTTTGCACAATGCAGCTGCCAGAAGCTCGTTTTGGGCCGTCGGTGCGACGGGGCCTCGGCGATGAGCGGCCGAGGTGGCTCAGGTGGCATGGTTGGGGCGTGGGCCCAGAAGGTCTTCGAGCGCCCAATCCTGCTTCCCCGCCAAGGAGAACCCGTCGGGAGTTGGTTTCGGGCACCGGAGACCCCCAGCACAGCAGCAGGGCCTAGGGAGCCAGGGGCAGCCCTGCACCGCTTGGCCCTCTGGAGAGCGGAGGGCGGGGGGCGAAAACGGCTTGTGTTGCTTTCATGAGCCTAGGCGCATTCGGGCTGTTGTTGGCTGCCCGAGGAGACATTCCCTTTGCAAAATGCAGCCTCCAGAAGCTCGTTTTGGGCCGTCTGTGCGACGGGGCCTCGGAGATGAGCGGCCAAGGTGTCTCAGGGGGCATGGTTGGGGCGTGGGCCCAGAAGGTCTTCGAGCGCCCAATCCTGCTTCCCCGCCAAGGAGAACCCGTCGGGAGTTGGTTTCGGGCACTGGAGACCCCTAGCACCGCAGCAGGGCCTAGGGAGCCAGGGGCAGCCCTGCACAACTTGGCCCTCTGGAGAGCGGAGGGCCGGGGGCAAAAACGGCTTGCGTTGCTTTCCTGAGCCGAGGCGCGTTGGGGCTGTTGTTGGCTGCCCGAGGAGATTTTCCCTTTGCACAATGCAGCCGCCAGAAGCTCGTTTTGGGCCGTCGGTGCGACGGGGCCTCGGCGATGAGCGGCCGAGCTGGCTCAGGGGGCATGGTTGGGGCGTGGGCCCAGAAGGTCTTCGAGCGCCCAATCCTGCTTCCCCGCCAAGGAGAACCCGTGGGGAGTGGGTTTCGGGCACCGGAGACCCCCAGCAAAGCAGCAGGGCCCAGGGAGCCAGGGGCAGCCCCGCACCGATTTGCCCTCTGGAGAGCAGAGGGCCGGGGGCGAAAACGGCTTGCGTTGCTTTCCTGAGCCAAGGCGCGTTGGGGCTGTTGTTGGCTGCCCGAGGAGACTTTTCCTTTGCACAATGCAGCTGCCAGAAGCTCGTTTTGGGCCGTCGGTGCCACGGGGCCTTGGCACTGAGCGGCCGAACTGGCTCAGATGGCATGGCTGCGGCCTGGGGGCATAAGGCCTTCGCGCGCCCAATCCTGCTTCCCCGCCAAGGAGAACCCGTGGGGAGTGGGTTTCGGGCACCGGAGACCCCCAGCAAGGACACAGGGCCCAGGGAGCCAGGGGCAGCCCCGCCCCGCTTTGCCCTCTGGAGAGCGAAGGGCCGGGGGCGTAAACGGCTTGCGGTGCTTTCATGAGCCTAGGCGCGTTGGGGCTGTTGTTGGCTGCCCGAGGAGACTTTCCCTTTGCACAATGCAGCTGCCAGAAGCTCGTTTTGGGCCGTCGGTGCGACGGGGCCTCGGCGATGAGCGGCCGAGGTGGCTCAGGTGGCATGGTTGGGGCGTGGGCCCAGAAGGTCTTCGAGCGCCCAATCCTGCTTCCCCGCCAAGGAGAACCCGTGGGGAGTGGGTTTCGGGCACCGGAGACCCCCAGCAAAGCAGCAGGGCCCAGGGAGCCAGGGGCAGCCCCGCACCACTTTGCCCTCTGGAGAGCGGAGGGCCGGGGGCGAAAACGGCTTGCGTTGCTTTCCTGAGCCGAGGCGCGTTGGGGCTGTTGTTGGCTGCCCGAGGAGACTTTCCCTTTGCACAAGGCAGCTGCCAGAAGCTCGTTTTGGGCCGTCGGTGCCACGGGACCTCGGCACAGAGCGGCCTTGCTGGCTCAGGGGGCATGGCTGCGGCCTGGGCGCAGAAGGCCTTCGCGCGCCCAATCCTGCTTCCCCGCCAAGGAGAACCCGTCAGGAGTGGGTTTCGGGCACCGGAGACCCCCAGCACAGCAGCAGGGCCTAGGGGGCCAGGGGCAGCCCTGCACCGCTTGGCCCTCTGGAGAGCGGAGGGCGGGGGGCGAAAACGGCTTGCGTTGCTTTCATGAGCCTAGGCGCATTGGGGCTGTTGTTGGCTGCCCGAGGAGACTTTCCCTTTGCAAAATGCTGCCGCCAGAAGCTCGTTTTGGGCCGTCGGTGCGACGGGGCCTCGGCGATGTGCGGCCGAGGTGGCTCAGGGGGCATGGTTGGGGCGTGGGCCCAGAAGGATTTCGCGCGCCCAATCCTGCTTCCCCGCCAAGGAGAACCCGTGGGGAGGGGGTTTCGGGCACCGGAGAACCCCAGCAAAGACACAGGGCCCAGGGAGCCAGGGGCAGCCCTGCCCCGCTTTGCCCTCTGGAGAGTGGAGGGCCGGGGGCGAAAACGGCTTGCGTTGCTTTCCTGAGCCGAGGCGCGTTTAGGCTGTTGTTGGATGCCCGAGGAGACTTTCCCTTTGCACCAGGCAGCTGCCAAAAGCTCGTTTAGGGCCGTCGGTGCAACGGGGCCTCGGCGCTGAGCGGCCGAGCTGGCTCAGGGGTCATGGCTGCGGCCTGGGCGCAGAAGGCCTTCGCGCGCCCAATCCTGCTTCCCCACCAAGGAGAACCCGTCGGGAGTGGGTTTCGGGCACCGGAGACCCCCAGCACAGCAGCAGGGCCTAGGGAGCCAGGGGCAGCCCTGCACCGCTTGGCCCTCTGGAGAGCGGAGGGCCGGGGACAAAAATGGCTTGCGTTGCTTTCCTGAGCCGAGGCGCGTTGGGGCTGTTGTTGGCTGCCCGAGGAGACTTTCCCTTTGCAGAATGCAGCCGCCAGAAGCTCGTTTTGGGCCGTCGGTGCGACGGGGTCTCGGCGATGATAGGCCGAGGTGGCTCAGGGGCCATGGTTGGGGCGTGGGCCCAGAAGGTCTTCGAGCGCCCAATCCTGCTTCCCCGCCAAGGAGAACACGTGGGGAGTGGGTTTCGGGCACCGGAGACCCCCAGCAAAGCAGCACGGCCCAGGGAGCCAGGGGCAGCCCCGCCCCGCTTTGCCCTCTGGAGAGCGGAGGGCCGGGGTCGAAAACGGCTTGCGTTGCTTTCCTGAGCCGAGGCGCGTTGGGGCTGTTGTTGGCTGCCCGAGGAGACTTTCCCTTTGCACAATGCAGCCGCCAGAAGCTCGTTTTGGGCCGTCGGTGCGACGGGGCCTCGGCGATGAGCGGCCGAGCTGGCTCAGGGGGCATGGTTGGGGCGTGGGCCCAGAATTCCTTCGCGCGCCCAATCCTGCTTCCCCTCCAAGGAGAACCCGTGGGGAGTGGGTTTCGGGAACGGAGACCCCCAGCAAAGCAGCAGGGCCCAGGGAGCCAGGGGCAGCCCCGCCCCGCTTTGCCCTCTGGAGAGCAGAGGGCGGGGGGCGAAAACGGCTTGCGTTGCTTTCCTGAGCCGAGGCGCGTTGGGGCTGTTGGTGGCTGCCCGAGGAGACTTTCCCTTTGCACAATGCAGCCGCCAGAAGCTCGTTTTGGGCCGTCGGTGCCACGGGGCCTCGGCACAGAGCGGCCGTGCTGGCTCAGGGGGCATGGCTGCGGCCTGGGCGCAGAAGGCCTTCGCGCGCCCAATCCTGCTTCCCCGCCAACGAGAACCCGTCGGGAGTGGGTTTCTGGAATCGGAGACCCCCAGCACAGCAGCAGGGCCTAGGGAGCCAGGGGCAGCCCTGCACCGCTTGGCCCTCTGGAGAGCGGAGGGCCGGGACGAAAACGGCTTACGTTGCTTTCCTGAGCCGAGGCGCGTTGGGGCTGTTGTTGGCTGCCCGAGGAGACTTTCCCTTTGCACAAGGCAGCTGCCAGAAGCTCGTTTTGGGCCGTCGGTGCGACGGGGCCTAGGCGCTGGGCGACCGAGCTGGCTCAGGGGGCATGGCTGCGGCCTGGGCGCAGAAGGCCTTTGCGCGCCCAATCCTGCTTCCCCGCCAAGGAGAACCCGTGGGGAGTGGGTTTCGGGCACCGGAGACCCCCAGCAAAGCAGCAGGGCCCAGGGAGCCAAGGGCAGCCCACCCCACTTTGCCCTCTGGAGAGTGGAGGGCCGGGGGCGAAAACGGCTTGCGTTGCTATCCTGAGCGGAGGCGCGTTGGGGCTGTTGTTGGCTGCCCGAGGAGAATTTCCCTTTGCACAATGCAGCTGCCAGAAGCTCGTTTTGGCCCGTCGGTGCCACGGGGCCTTGGCACTGAGCGGCCGAACTGGCTCAGAGGGCATGGCTGCGGCCTGGGGGCATAAGGCCTTCGCGCGCCCAATCCTGCTTCCCCGCCAAGGAGAACCCGTGGGGAGTGGGTTTCGGGCACCGGAGACCCCCAGCAAGGACACAGGGCCCAGGGAGCCAGGGGCAGCCCCGCCCCGCTTTGCCCTCTGGAGAGCGAAGGGCCGGGGGCGTAAACGGCTTGCGTTGCTTTCATGAGCCTAGGCGCGTTGGGGCTGTTGTTGGCTGCCCGAGGAGACTTTCCCTTTGCACAATGCAGCTGCCAGAAGCTCGTTTTGGGCCGTCGGTGCGACGGGGCCTCGGCGATGAGCGGCCGAGGTGGCTCAGGTGGCATGGTTGGGGCGTGGGCCCAGAAGGTCTTCGAGCGCCCAATCCTGCTTCCCCGCCAAGGAGAACCCGTGGGGAGTGGGTATCGGGCACCGGAGACCCCCAGCAAAGCAGCAGGGCCCAGGGAGCCAGGGGCAGCCCCGCACCACTTTGCCCTCTGGAGAGCGGAGGGCCGGGGGCGAAAACGGCTTGCGTTGCTTTCCTGAGCCGAGGCGCGTTGGGGCTGTTGTTGGCTGCCCGAGGAGACTTTCCCTTTGCACAAGGCAGCTGCCAGAAGCTCGTTTTGGGCCGTCGGTGCCACGGGACCTCGGCACAGAGCGGCCGTGCTGGTTCAGGGGGCATGGCTGCGGCCTGGGCGCAGAAGGCCTTCGCGCGCCCAATCCTGCTTCCCCGCCAAGGAGAACCCGTCGGGAGTGGGTTTCGGGCACCGGAGAACCCCAGCAAAGACACAGGGCCCAGGGGGCCAGGGGCAGCCCTGCACCGCTTGGCCCTCTGGAGAGCGGAGGGCGGGGGGCGAAAACGGCATGCGTTGCTTTCATGAGCCTAGGCGCATTCGGGCTGTTGTTGGCTGCCCGAGGAGACTTTCCCTTTGCAAAATGCAGCCGCCAGAAGCTCGTTTTGGGCCGTCGGTGCGACGGGGCCTCGGCGATGTGCGGCCGAGGTGGCTCAGGGGGCATGGTTGGGGCGTGGGCCCAGAAGGATTTCGCGCGCCCAATCCTGCTTCCCCGCCAAGGAGAACCCGTGGGGAGGGGGTTTCGGGCACCGGAGAACCCCAGCAAAGACACAGGGCCCAGGGAGCCAGGGGCAGCCCTGCCCCGCTTTGCCCTCTGGAGAGTGGAGGGCCGGGGGCGAAAACGGCTTGCGTTGCTTTCCTGAGCCGAGGCGCGTTTAGGCTGTTGTTGGATGCCCGAGGAGACTTTCCCTTTGCACCAGGCAGCTGCCAAAAGCTCGTTTAGGGCCGTCGGTGCAACGGGGCCTCGGCGCTGAGCGGCCGAGCTGGCTCAGGGGTCATGGCTGCGGCCTGGGCGCAGAAGGCCTTCGCGCGCCCAATCCTGCTTCCCCACCAAGGAGAACCCGTCGGGAGTGGGTTTCGGGCACCGGAGACCCCCAGCACAGCAGCAGGGCCTAGGGAGCCAGGGGCAGCCCTGCACCGCTTGGCCCTCTGGAGAGCGGAGGGCCGGGGACAAAAATGGCTTGCGTTGCTTTCCTGAGCCGAGGCGCGTTGGGGCTGTTGTTGGCTGCCCGAGGAGACTTTCCCTTTGCAGAATGCAGCCGCCAGAAGCTCGTTTTGGGCCGTCGGAGCGACGGGGTCTCGGCGATGATAGGCCGAGGTGGCTCAGGGGCCATGGATGGGGCGTGGGCCCAGAAGGTCTTCGAGCGCCCAATCCTGCTTCCCCGCCAAGGAGAACACGTGGGGAGTGGGTTTCGGGCACCGGAGACCCCCAGCAAAGCAGCAGGGCCCAGGGAGCCAGGGGCAGCCCCGCCCCGCTTTGCCCTCTGGAGAGCGGAGGGCCGGGGTCGAAAACGGCTTGCGTTGCTTTCCTGAGCCGAGGCGCGTTGGGGCTGTTGTTGGCTGCCCGAGGAGACTTTCCCTTTGCACAATGCAGCCGCCAGAAGCTCGTTTTGGGCCGTCGGTGCGACGGGGCCTCGGCGATGAGCGGCCGAGCTGGCTCAGGGGGCATGGTTGGGGCGTGGGCCCAGAATTCCTTCGCGCGCCCAATCCTGCTTCCCCTCCAAGGAGAACCCGTGGGGAGTGGGTTTCGGGAACGGAGACCCCCAGCAAAGCAGCAGGGCCCAGGGAGCCAGGGGCAGCCCCGCCCCGCTTTGCCCTCTGGAGAGCAGAGGGCGGGGGGCGAAAACGGCTTGCGTTGCTTTCCTGAGCCGAGGCGCGTTGGGGCTGTTGTTGGTTGCCCGAGGAGACTTTCCCTTTGCACAATGCAGCCGCCAGAAGCTCGTTTTGGGCCGTCGGTGCCACGGGGCCTCGGCACAGAGCGGCCGTGCTGGCTCAGGGGGCATGGCTGCGGCCTGGGCGCAGAAGGCCTTTGCGCGCCCAATCCTGCTTCCCCGCCAACGAGAACCCGTCGGGAGTGGGTTTCTGGAATCGGAGACCCCCAGCACAGCAGCAGGGCCTAGGGAGCCAGGGGCAGCCCTGCACCGCTTGGCCCTCTGGAGAGCGGAGGGCCGGGACGAAAACGGCTTACGTTGCTTTCCTGAGCCGAGGCGCGTTGGGGCTGTTGTTGGCTGCCCGAGGAGACTTTCCCTTTGCACAAGGCAGCTGCCAGAAGCTCGTTTTGGGCCGTCGGTGCGACGGGGCCTAGGCGCTGGGCGACCGAGCTGGCTCAGGGGGCATGGCTGCGGCCTGGGCGCAGAAGGCCTTTGCGCGCCCAATCCTGCTTCCCCGCCAAGGAGAACCCGTGGGGAGTGGGTTTCGGGCACCGGAGACCCCCAGCAAAGCAGCAGGGCCCAGGGAGCCAGGGGCAGCCCACCCCACTTTGCCCTCTGGAGAGTGGAGGGCCGGGGGCGAAAACGGCTTGCGTTGCTATCCTGAGCGGAGGCGCGTTGGGGCTGTTGTTGGCTGCCCGAGGAGAATTTCCCTTTGCACAATGCAGCTGCCAGAAGCTCGTTTTGGCCCGTCGGTGCCACGGGGCCTCAGCGCTGAGCGGCCGAGATGGCTCAGGGGGCATGGCTGCGGCCTGGGCGCAGAAGGGCTTCGCGCGCCCAATCCTGCTTCCCAGCCAAGGAGAACCCGTGGAGAGTGGGTTTCGGGCATGGGAGACCCCCAGCAAAGACACAGGGCCCGGGGAGCCAGGCGCAACCCCGCCCCGCTTTGCCCTCTGGAGAGCAGAGGGCGGAGGGCGAAAACGGCTTGCGTTGCTTTCCTGAGCCGAGGCGCGTTGGGGCTGTTCTTGGCTGCACGAGGAGACTTTCCCTTTGCACAATGCAGCTGCCAGAAGCTCGTTTTGGGCCGTCGGTGCGACGGGGCTTCGGCGCTGAGCGGCCGAGCTGCCTCAGGGGCATGGCTGCGGCCTGGGCGCAGAAGGCCTTCGCGCGCCCAATCCTGCTTCCCCGCCAAGGAGAACCCGTCGGGAGTGGGTTTCGGGCACCGGAGACCCCCAGCACAGCAGCAGGGCCTAGGGGGCCAGGGGCAGCCCCGCCCCGCTTTGCCCTCTGGAGAGCGGAGGGCCAGGGTCGAAAACGGCTTGCGTTGCTTTCCTGAGCCGAGACGCGTTGGGGCTGTTGTTGGCTGCCCGAGGAGACTTTCCCTTTGCACAATGCAGCCGCCAGAAGCTCGTTTTGGGCCGTCGGTGCGACGGGGCCTCGGCGATGAGCGGCCGAGGTGGCTCAGGGGGCATGGTTGGGGCGTGGGCCCAGAAGGATTTCGCGCGCCCAATCCTGCTTCCCCGCCAAGGAGAACCCGTGGGGAGGGGGTTTCGGGCACCGGAGAACACCAGCAAAGACACAGGGCCCAGGGAGCCAGGGGCAGCCCTGCCCCGCTTTGCCCTCTGGAGAGTGGAGGGCCGGGGGCGAAAACGGCTTGCGTTGCTTTCCTGAGCCGAGGCGCGTTGGGGCTGTTGTTGGATGCCCGAGGAGACTTTTCCTTTGCACAATGCAGCTGCCAGAAGCTCGTTTAGGGCCGTCGGTGCAACGGGGCCTCGGCGCTGAGCGGCCGAGCTGGCTCAGGGGGCATGGCTGCGGCCTGGGCGCAGAAGGCCTTCGCGCGCCCAATCCTGCTTCCCCACCAAGGAGAACCCGTCGGGAGTGGGTTTCGGGCATCGGAGACCCCTAGCACAGCAGCAGGGCCTAGGGAGCCAGGGGCAGCCCTGCACCGCTTGGCCCTCTGGAGAGCGGAGGGCCGGGGGCAAAAACGGCTTGCGTTGCTTTCCTGAGCCGAGGCGCGTTGGGGCTGTTGTTGGCTGCCCGAGGAGACTTTCCCTTTGCACAATGCAGCTGCCAGAAGCTCGTTTTGGGCCGTCGGTGCGACGGGGCCTCGGCGCAGAGCGGCTGAGCTGGCTCAGGTGGCATGGCTGCGGCCTGGGCGCAGAAGGACTTCGAGCGCCCAATCCTGCTTCCCCGCCAAGAAGAACCCGTGGGGAGTGGGTTTCGGGCACCGGAGACCCCCTGCAAAAACACAGGGCCCAGGGAGCCAGGGGCAGCTCCGCCCCTCTTTGCCCTTTGGAGAGCGGAGGGCCGGGGGCGAAAACTGCTTGCGTTGCTTTCCTGAGCCGAGGCGCGTTGGGGCTGTTGTTGGCTGCCCGAGGAGACTTTCCCTTTGCACAATGCAGCTGCCAGAAGCTCGTTTTGGGCCGTCGGTGCCACGAGGCCTCGGCACAGAGCGGCCGTGCTGGCTCAGGGGGCATGGCTGCGGCCTGGGCGCAGAAGGCCTTCGCGCGCCCAATCCTGCTTCCCCGCCAAGGAAAACACGTGGCGAGTGGGTTTCGGGCACCGGAGACCCCCAGCAAAGACACAGGGCCCAGGGAGCCAGGGGCAGCTCCGCCCCGCTTTGCCCTCTGGAGGGCGGAGAGCCGGGGGCGAAAAGTGCTTGCGTTGCTTTCATGAGCCGAGGCGCGTTGGGGCTGTTCTTGGCTGCACGAGGAGACTTTCCCTTTGCACAATGCAGCCGCCAGAAGCTCGTTTTGGGCCGTCGGTGCGACGGGGCATCGGCGCTGAGCGGCCGAGCTGCCTCAGGGGCATGGCTGCGGCCTGGGCGCAGAAGGCCTTCGCGCGCCCAATCCTGCTTCCCCGCCAAGGAGAACCCGTCGGGAGTGGGTTTCGGGCACCGGAGACCCCCAGCAAAGCAGCAGGGCCCAGGGAGCCAGGGGCAGCCCCGCCCCGCTTTGCCCTCTGGAGGGCGGAGAGCCGGGGGCGAAAACGGCTTGCGTTGCTTTCCTGAGCCGAGGCGCATTGGGGCTGTTGTTGGCTGCCGGAGGAGACTTTCCCTTTGCAGAACGCAGCCGCCAGAAGCTCGTTTTGGGCCGTCGGTGCGACGGGCCCTCGGCGATGGGCGGCCGAGGTGGCTCAGGGGGCATGGTTGGGGCGTGGGCCCAGAAGGATTTCGCGCGCCCAATCCTGCTTCCCCGCCAAGGAGAACCCGTGGGGAGGGGGTTTCGGGCACCGGAGAACCCCAGCAAAGGCACAGGGCCCAGGGAGCCAGGGGCAGCCCTGCCCCGCTTTGCCCTCTGGAGAGTGGAGGGCCAGGGTCGAAAACGGCTTGCGTTGCATTCCTGAGCCGAGGCGCGTTGGGGCTGTTGTTGGCTGCCCGAGGAGACTTTCCCTTTGCACAATGCAGCCGCCAGAAGCACCTTTTGGGCCGTCGGTGCGACGGGGCCTCGGCGATGAGCGGCCGAGGTGGCTCAGGGGGCTTGGTTTGGGCCTGGGCCCAGAAGGTCTTCGAGCGCCCAATCCTGCTTCCCCGCCAAGGAGAACCCGTCGGGAGTTGGTTTCGGGCACCGGAGACCCCTAGCACAGCAGCAGGGCCTAGGGAGCCAGGGGCAGCCCTGCACCGCTTGGCCCTCTGGAGAGCGGAGGGCCGGGGGCAAAAACGGCTTGCGTTGCTTTCCTGAGCCGAGGCGTGTTGGGGCTGTTGTTGGCTGCCCGAGGAGACTTTCCCTTTGCACAATGCAGCTGCCAGAAGCTCGTTTTGGGCCGTCGGTGCGACGGGGCCTCGGCGCAGAGCGGCTGAGCTGGCTCAGGCGGCATGGCTGCGGCCAGGGGGCAGAAGGCCTTCGCGCGCCCAATCCTGCTTCCCCGCCAAGGAGAACCCGTGGGGAGTGGGTTTCGGGCACCGGAGACCCCCAGCAAGGACACTGGGCCCAGGGAGCCAGTGGCAGCCCCGCCCCGCTTTGCCCTCTGGAGAGCGGAGGGCCGGGGGCGAAAACGGCTTGCGTTGCTTTCCTGAGCCGAGGCGCGTTGGGGCTGTTGTTGGCTGCCCGAGGAGACTTTCCCTTTGCAGAATGCAGCAGCCAGAAGCTCGTTTTGGGCCGTCGGTGCGACGGGGTCTCGGCGATGATAGGCCGAGGTGGCTCAGGGGTCATGGTTGGGGCGTGGGCCCAGAAGGTCTTCGAGCGCCCAATCCTGCTTCCCCGCCAAGGAGAACCCGTGGGGAGTGGGTTTCGGGCACCGGAGACCCCCAGCAAAGCAGCAGGGCCCAAGGAGCCAGGGGCAGCCCCGCCCCGCTTTGCCCTATGGAGAGCGGAGGGCCGGGGTCGAAAACGGCTTGCGTTGCTTTCCTGAGCCGAGGAGCGTTGGGGCTGTTGTTGGCTGCCCGAGGAGACTTTCCCTTTGCACATTGCAGCCGCCAGAAGCTCGTTTTGGGCCGTCGGTGCGACGGGGCCTCGGCGCTGAGCGGCCGAACTGGCTCAGGGGGCATGGCTGGGGCGTGGGCGTAGAAGGACTTCGCGCGCCCAATGCTGCTTCCCCGCCAAGGAAACCCGTGGGGAGTGTGTTTCGGGCATCGGAGACCCCCAGCAAAGCAGCAGGGCCCAGGGAGCCAGGGGCAGCCCCGCCCCGCTTTGCCCTCTGGAGGGCGGAGAGCCGGGGGCGAAAAGGGCTTGCGTTGCTTTCATGAGCCGAGGCGCGTTGGGGCTGTTCTTGGCTGCACGAGGAGACTTTCCCTTTGCACAATGCAGCCGCCAGAAGCTCGTTTTGGGCCGTCGGTGCGACGGGGCATCGGCGCTGAGCGGCCGAGCTGCCTCAGGGGCATGGCTGCGGCCTGGGCGCAGAAGGCCTTCGCGCGCCCAATCCTGCTTCCCCGCCAAGGAGAACCCGTCGGGAGTGGGTTTCGGGCACCGGAGACCCCCAGCAAAGCAGCAGGGCCCAGGGAGCCAGGGGCAGCCCCGCCCCGCTTTGCCCTCTGGAGGGCGGAGAGCCGGGGGCGAAAACGGCTTGCGTTGCTTTCCTGAGCCGAGGCGCGTTGGGGCTGTTGTTGGCTGCCGGAGGAGACTTTCCCTTTGCAGAACGCAGCCGCCAGAAGCTCGTTTTGGGCCGTCGGTGCGACGGGCCCTCGGCGATGGGCGGCCGAGGTGGCTCAGGGGGCATGGTTGGGGCGTGGGCCCAGAAGGATTTCGCGCGCCCAATCCTGCTTCCCCGCCAAGGAGAACCCGTGGGGAGGGGGTTTCGGGCACCGGAGAACCCCAGCAAAGACACAGGGCCCAGGGAGCCAGGGGCAGCCCTGCCCCGCTTTGCCCTCTGGAGAGTGGAGGGCCAGGGTCGAAAACGGCTTGCGTTGCATTCCTGAGCCGAGGCGCGTTGGGGCTGTTGTTGGCTGCCCGAGGAGACTTTCCCTTTGCACAATGCAGCCGCCAGAAGCACCTTTTGGGCCGTCGGTGCGACGGGGCCTCGGCGATGAGCGGCCGAGGTGGCTCAGGGGGCTTGGTTTGGGCCTGGGCCCAGAAGGTCTTCGAGCGCCGAATCCTGCTTCCCCGCCAAGGAGAACCCGTCGGGAGTTGGTTTCGGGCACCGGAGACCCCTAGCACAGCAGCAGGGCCCAGGGAGCCAGGGGCAGCCCTGCACCGCTTGGCCCTCTGGAGAGCGGAGGGCCGGGGGCAAAAACGGCTTGCGTTGCTTTCCTGAGCCGAGGCGTGTTGGGGCTGTTGTTGGCTGCCCGAGGAGACTTTCCCTTTGCACAATGCAGCTGCCAGAAGCTCGTTTTGGGCCGTCGGTGCGACGGGGCCTCGGCGCAGAGCGGCTGAGCTGGCTCAGGCGGCATGGCTGCGGCCAGGGGGCAGAAGGCCTTCGCGCGCCCAATCCTGCTTCCCCGCCAAGGAGAACCCGTGGGGAGTGGGTTTCGGGCACCGGAGACCCCCAGCAAGGACACTGGGCCCAGGGAGCCAGTGGCAGCCCCGCCCCGCTTTGCCCTCTGGAGAGCGGAGGGCCGGGGGCGAAAACGGCTTGCGTTGCTTTCCTGAGCCGAGGCGCGTTGGGGCTGTTGTTGGCTGCCCGAGGAGACTTTCCCTTTGCAGAATGCAGCAGCCAGAAGCTCGTTTTGGGCCGTCGGTGCGACGGGGTCTCGGCGATGATAGGCCGAGGTGGCTCAGGGGTCATGGTTGGGGCGTGGGCCCAGAAGGTCTTCGAGCGCCCAATCCTGCTTCCCCGCCAAGGAGAACCCGTGGGGAGTGGGTTTCGGGCACCGGAGACCCCCAGCAAAGCAGCAGGGCCCAAGGAGCCAGGGGCAGCCCCGCCCCGCTTTGCCCTATGGAGAGCGGAGGGCCGGGGTCGAAAACGGCTTGCGTTGCTTTCCTGAGCCGAGGAGCGTTGGGGCTGTTGTTGGCTGCCCGAGGAGACTTTCCCTTTGCACATTGCAGCCGCCAGAAGCTCGTTTTGGGCCGTCGGTGCGACGGGGCCTCGGCGCTGAGCGGCCGAACTGGCTCAGGGGGCATGGCTGGGGCGTGGGCGTAGAAGGACTTCGCGCGCCCAATCCTGCTTCCCCGCCAAGGAAACCCGTGGGGAGTGTGTTTCGGGCATCGGAGACCCCCAGCAAAGCAGCAGGGCCCAGGGAGCCAGGGGCAGCCCCGCCCCGCTTTGCCCTCTGGAGGGCGGAGAGCCGGGGGCGAAAAGGGCTTGCGTTGCTTTCATGAGCCGAGGCGCGTTGGGGCTGTTCTTGGCTGCACGAGGAGACTTTCCCTTTGCACAATGCAGCTGCCAGAAGCTCGTTTTGGGCCGTCGGTGCGACGGGGCATCGGCGCTGAGCGGCCGAGCTGCCTCAGGGGCATGGCTGCGGCCTGGGCGCAGAAGGCCTTCGCGCGCCCAATCCTGCTTCCCCGCCAAGGAGAACCCCTCGGGAGTGGGTTTCGGGCACCGGAGACCCCCAGCACAGCAGCAGGGCCTAGGGGGCCAGGGGCAGCCCTGCACCGCTTGGCCCTCTGGAGAGCGGAGGGCGGGGGGGGAAAACGGCTTGCGTTGCTTTCATGATCCTAGGCGCATTCGGGCTGTTGTTGGCTGCCCGAGGAGACTTTCCCTTTGCAAAATGCAGCCGCCAGAAGCTCGTTTTGGGCCGTCGGTGCGACGGGGCCTCGGCGATGAGCGGCCGAGGTGGCTCAGGGGGCATGGTTGGGGCGTGGGCCCAGAAGGATTTCGCGCGCCCAATCCTGCTTCCCCGCCAAGGAGAACCCGTGGGGAGGGGGTTTCGGGCACCGGAGAACACCAGCAAAGACACAGGGCCCAGGGAGCCAGGGGCAGCCCTGCCCCGCTTTGCCCTCTGGAGAGTGGAGGGCCGGGGGCGAAAACGGCTTGCGTTGCTTTCCTGAGCCGAGGCGCGTTGGGGCTGTTGTTGGATGCCCGAGGAGACTTTCCCTTTGCACAAGGCAGCTGCCAAAAGCTCGTTTAGGGCCGTCGGTGCAACGGGGCCTCGGCGCTGAGCGGCCGAGCTGGCTCAGGGGGCATGGCTGCGGCCTGGGCGCAGAAGGCCTTCGCGCGCCCAATCCTGCTTCCCCACCAAGGAGAACCCGTCGGGAGTGGGTTTCGGGCACCGGAGACCCCTAGCACAGCAGCAGGGCCTAGGGAGCCAGGGGCAGCCCTGCACCGCTTGGCCCTCTGGAGAGCGGAGGGCCGGGGGCAAAAACGGCTTGCGTTGCTTTCCTGAGCCGAGGCGCGTTGGGGCTGTTGTTGGCTGCCCGAGGAGACTTTCCCTTTGCACAATGCAGCTGCCAGAAGCTCGTTTTGGGCCGTCGGTGCGACGGGGCCTCGGCGCAGAGCGGCTGAGCTGGCTCAGGCGGCATGGCTGCGGCCTGGGCGCAGAAGGACTTCGAGCGCCCAATCCTGCTTCCCCGCCAAGAAGAACCCGTGGGGAGTGGGTTTCGGGCACCGGAGACCCCCTGCAAAAACACAGGGCCCAGGGAGCCAGGGGCAGCTCCGCCCCTCTTTGCCCTTTGGAGAGCGGAGGGCCGGGGGCGAAAACTGCTTGCGTTGCTTTCCTGAGCCGAGGCGCGTTGGGGCTGTTGTTGGCTGCCGGAGGAGACTTTCCCTTTGCAGAACGCAGCCGCCAGAAGCTCGTTTTGGGCCGTCGGTGCGACGGGCCCTCGGCGATGGGCGGCCGAGGTGGCTCAGGGGGCATGGTTGGGGCGTGGGCCCAGAAGGATTTCGCGCGCCCAATCCTGCTTCCCCGCCAAGGAGAACCCGTGGGGAGGGGGTTTCGGGCACCGGAGAACCCCAGCAAAGACACAGGGCCCAGGGAGCCAGGGGCAGCCCTGCCCCGCTTTGCCCTCTGGAGAGTGGAGGGCCAGGGTCGAAAACGGCTTGCGTTGCATTCCTGAGCCGAGGCGCGTTGGGGCTGTTGTTGGCTGCCCGAGGAGACTTTCCCTTTGCACAATGCAGCCGCCAGAAGCACCTTTTGGGCCGTCGGTGCGACGGGGCCTCGGCGATGAGCGGACGAGGTGGCTCAGGGGGCTTGGATTGGGCCTGGGTCCAGAAGGTCTTCGAGCGCCCAATCCTGCTTCCCCGCCAAGGAGAACCCGTCGGGAGTTGGTTTCGGGCACCGGAGACCCCTAGCACAGCAGCAGGGCCTAGGGAGCCAGGGGCAGCCCTGCACCGCTTGGCCCTCTGGAGAGCGGAGGGCCGGGGGCGAAAACGGCTTGCGTTGCTTTCCTGAGCCGAGGCGTGTTGGGGCTGTTGTTGGCTGCCCGAGGAGACTTTCCCTTTGCACAATGCAGCTGCCAGAAGCTCGTTTTGGGCCGTCGGTGCGACGGGGCCTCGGCGCAGAGCGGCTGAGCTGGCTCAGGCGGCATGGCTGCGGCCTGGGCGCAGAAGGCCTTCGCGCGCCCAATCCTGCTTCCCCGCCAAGGAGAACACGTGGCGAGTGGGTTTCGGGCACCGGAGACTCCCAGCAAAGACACAGGGCCCAGGGAGCCAGGGGCAGCTCCGCCCCTCTTTGCCCTTTGGAGAGCGGAGGGCCGGGGGCGAAAACGGCTTGCGTTGCTTTCCTGAGCCGAGGCGCGTTGGGGCTGTTGTTGGCTGCCCGAGGAGACTTTCCCTTTGCACAATGCAGCTGCCAGAAGCTCGTTTTGGGCCGTCGGTGCCACGGGGCCTTGGCACTGAGCGGCCGAACTGGCTCAGGGGGCATGGCTGCGGCCAGGGGGCAGAAGGCCTTCGCGCGCCCAATCCTGCTTCCCCGCCAAGGAGAACCCGTGGGGAGTGGGTTTCGGGCACCGGAGACCCCCAGCAAGGACACTGGGCCCAGGGAGCCAGTGGCAGCCCCGCCCCGCTTTGCCCTCTGGAGAGCGGAGGGCCGGGGGCGAAAACGGCTTGCGTTGCTTTCCTGAGCCGAGGCGCGTTGGGGCTGTTGTTGGCTGCCCGAGGAGACTTTCCCTTTGCAGAATGCAGCAGCCAGAAGCTCGTTTTGGGCCGTCGGTGCGACGCGGTCTCGGCGATGATAGGCCGAGGTGGCTCAGGGGTCATGGTTGGGGCGTGGGCCCAGAAGGTCTTCGAGCGCCCAATCCTGCTTCCCCGCCAAGGAGAACCCGTGGGGAGTGGGTTTCGGGAACCGGAGACCCCCAGCAAAGCAGCAGGGCCCAAGGAGCCAGGGGCAGCCCCGCCCCGCTTTGCCCTCTGGAGAGCGGAGGGCCGGGGTCGAAAACGGCTTGCGTTGCTTTCCTGAGCCGAGGAGCGTTGGGGCTGTTGTTGGCTGCCCAAGGAGACTTTCCCTTTGCACAATGCAGCCGCCAGAAGCTCGTTTTGGGCCGTCGGTGCGACGGGGCCTCGGCGCTGAGCGGCCGAACTGGCTCAGGGGGCATGGCTGCGGCCTGGGCGCAGAAGGTCTTCGCGCGCCAAATCCTGCTTCCCCGCCAAGGATAACCCGTGGGGAGTGTGTTTCGGGCATCGGAGACCCCCAGCAAAGCAGCAGGGCCCAGGGAGCCAGGGGCAGCCCCGCCCCGCTTTGCCCTCTGGAGAGCGGAGGGCCGGGGGCGAAAACGGCTTGCGTTGCTTTCCTGAGCCGAGGCGCGTTGGGGCTGTTGTTGGCTGCCGGAGGAGACTTTCCCTTTGCACAATGCAGCTGCCAGAAGCTCGTTTTGGGCCGTCGGTGCGACGGGGCCTCGGCGCAGAGCAGCTGAGCTGGCTCAGGCGGCATGGCTGCGGCCTGGGCGCAGAAGGACTTCGAGCGCCCAATCCTGCTTCCCCGCCAAGAAGAACCCGTGGGGAGTGGGTTTCGGGCACCGGAGACCCCCTGCAAAAACACAGGGCCCAGGGAGCCAGGGGCAGCTCCGCCCCTCTTTGCCCTTTGGAGAGCGGAGGGCCGGGGGCGAAAACTGCTTGCGTTGCTTTCCTGAGCCGAGGCGCGTTGGGGCTGTTGTTGGCTGCCCGAGGAGACTTTCCCTTTGCACAATGCAGCTGCCAGAAGCTCGTTTTGGGCCGTCGGTGCCACGAGGCCTCGGCACAGAGCGGCCGTGCTGGCTCAGGGGGCATGGCTGCGGCCAGGGGGCAGAAGGCCTTCGCGCGCCCAATCCTGCTTCCCCGCCAAGGAGAACCCGTGGGGAGTGGGTTTCGGGCACCGGAGACCCCCAGCAAGGACACTGGGCCCAGGGAGCCAGTGGCAGCCCCGCCCCGCTTTGCCCTCTGGAGAGCGGAGGGCCGGGGGCGAAAACGGCTTGCGTTGCTTTCCTGAGCCGAGGCGCGTTGGGGCTGTTGTTGGCTGGCCGAGGAGACTTTCCCTTTGCAGAATGCAGCAGCGAGAAGCTCGTTTTGGGCCGTCGGAGCGACGGGGTCTCGGCGATGATAGGCCGAGGTGGCTCAGGGGTCATGGTTGGGGCGTGGGCCCAGAAGGATTTCGCGCGCCCAATCCTGCTTCCCCGCCAAGGAGAACCCGTGGGGAGGGGGTTTCGGGCACCGGAGAACCCCAGCAAAGACACAGGGCCCAGGGAGCCAGGGGCAGCCCTGCCCCGCTTTGCCCTCTGGAGAGTGGAGGGCCAGGGTCGAAAACGGCTTGCGTTGCATTCCTGAGCCGAGGCGCGTTGGGGCTGTTGTTGGCTGCCCGAGGAGACTTTCCCTTTGCACAATGCAGCCGCCAGAAGCACCTTTTGGGCCGTCGGAGCGACGGGGCCTCGGCGATGAGCGGACGAGGTGGCTCAGGGGGCTTGGTTTGGGCCTGGGTCCAGAAGGTCTTCGAGCGCCCAATCCTGCTTCCCCGCCAAGGAGAACCCGTCGGGAGTTGGTTTCGGGCACCGGAGACCCCTAGCACAGCAGCAGGGCCTAGGGAGCCAGGGGCAGCCCTGCACCGCTTGGCCCTCTGGAGAGCGGAGGGCCGGGGGCGAAAACGGCTTGCGTTGCTTTCCTGAGCCGAGGCGTGTTGGGGCTGTTGTTGGCTGCCCGAGGAGACTTTCCCTTTGCACAATGCAGCTGCCAGAAGCTCGTTTTGGGCCGTCGGTGCGACGGGGCCTCGGCGCAGAGCGGCTGAGCTGGCTCAGGCGGCATGGCTGCGGCCTGGGCGCAGAAGGCCTTCGCGCGCCCAATCCTGCTTCCCCGCCAAGGAGAACACGTGGCGAGTGGTTTCGGGCACCGGAGACTCCCAGCAAAGACACAGGGCCCAGGGAGCCAGGGGCAGCTCCGCCCCTCTTTGCCCTTTGGAGAGCGGAGGGCCGGGGGCGAAAACGGCTTGCGTTGCTTTCCTGAGCCGAGGCGCGTTGGGGCTGTTGTTGGCTGCCCGAGGAAACTTTCCCTTTGCACAATGCAGCTGCCAGAAGCTCGTTTTGGGCCGTCGGTGCCACGGGGCCTTGGCACTGAGCGGCCGAACTGGCTCAGGGGGCATGGCTGCGGCCAGGGGGCAGAAGGCCTTCGCGCGCCCAATCCTGCTTCCCCGCCAAGGAGAACCCGTGGGGAGTGGGTTTCGGGCACCGGAGACCCCCAGCAAGGACACTGGGCCCAGGGAGCCAGTGGCAGCCCCGCCCCGCTTTGCCCTCTGGAGAGCGGAGGGCCGGGGGCGAAAACGGCTTGCGTTGCTTTCCTGAGCCGAGGCGCGTTGGGGCTGTTGTTGGCTGCCCGAGGAGACTTTCCCTTTGCAGAATGCAGCAGCCAGAAGCTCGTTTTGGGCCGTCGGTGCGACGCGGTCTCGGCGATGATAGGCCGAGGTGGCTCAGGGGTCATGGTTGGGGCGTGGGCCCAGAAGGTCTTCGAGCGCCCAATCCTGCTTCCCCGCCAAGGAGAACCCGTGGGGAGTGGGTTTCGGGAACCGGAGACCCCCAGCAAAGCAGCAGGGCCCAAGGAGCCAGGGGCAGCCCCGCCCCGCTTTGCCCTCTGGAGAGCGGAGGGCCGGGGTCGAAAACGGCTTGCGTTGCTTTCCTGAGCCGAGGAGCGTTGGGGCTGTTGTTGGCTGCCCAAGGAGACTTTCCCTTTGCACAATGCAGCCGCCAGAAGCTCGTTTTGGGCCGTCGGTGCGACGGGGCCTCGGCGCTGAGCGGCCGAACTGGCTCAGGGGGCATGGCTGCGGCCTGGGCGCAGAAGGTCTTCGCGCGCCAAATCCTGCTTCCCCGCCAAGGATAACCCGTGGGGAGTGTGTTTCGGGCATCGGAGACCCCCAGCAAAGCAGCAGGGCCCAGGGAGCCAGGGGCAGCCCCGCCCCGCTTTGCCCTCTGGAGAGCGGAGGGCCGGGGGCGAAAACGGCTTGCGTTGCTTTCCTGAGCCGAGGCGCGTTGGGGCTGTTGTTGGCTGCCGGAGGAGACTTTCCCTTTGCAGAACGCAGCCGCCAGAAGCTCGTTTTGGGCCGTCGGTGCGACGGGCCCTCGGCGATGGGCGGCCGAGGTGGCTCAGGGGGCATGGTTGGGGCGTGGGCCCAGAAGGATTTCGCGCGCCCAATCCTGCTTCCCCGCCAAGGAGAACCCGTGGGGAGGGGGTTTCGGGCACCGGAGAACCCCAGCAAAGACACAGGGCCCAGGGAGCCAGGGGCAGCCCTGCCCCGCTTTGCCCTCTGGAGTGTGGAGGGCCAGGGTCGAAAACGGCTTGCGTTGCATTCCTGAGCCGAGGCGCGTTGGGGCTGTTGTTGGCTGCCCGAGGAGACTTTCCCTTTGCACAATGCAGCCGCCAGAAGCACCTTTTGGGCCGTCGGTGCGACGGGGCCTCGGCGATGAGCGGCCGAGGTGGCTCAGGGGGCTTGGTTTGGGCCTGGGCCCAGAAGGTCTTCGAGCGCCCAATCCTGCTTCCCCGCCAAGGAGAACCCGTCGGGAGTTGGTTTCGGGCACCGGAGACCCCTAGCACAGCAGCAGGGCCTAGGGAGCCAGGGGCAGCCCTGCACCGCTTGGCCCTCTGGAGAGCGGAGGGCCGGGGGCAAAAACGGCTTGCGTTGCTTTCCTGAGCCGAGGCGTGTTGGGGCTGTTGTTGGCTGCCCGAGGAGACTTTCCCTTTGCACAATGCAGCTGCCAGAAGCTCGTTTTGGGCCGTCGGTGCGACGGGGCCTCGGCGCAGAGCGGCTGAGCTGGCTCAGGCGGCATGGCTGCGGCCTGGGCGCAGAAGGCCTTCGCGCGCCCAATCCTGCTTCCCCGCCAAGAAGAACCCGTGGGGAGTGGGTTTCGGGCACCGGAGACCCCCTGCAAAGACACAGGGCACAGGGAGCCAGGGGCAGCTCCGCCCCCTTTGCCCTTTTGTAGAGCGGAGGGCCGGGGGCGAAAACGGCTTGCGTTGCTTTCCTGAGCCGAGGCGCATTGGGGCTGTTGTTGGCTGCCCGAGGAGACTTTCCCTTTGCACAATGCAGCTGCCAGAAGCTCGTTTTGGGCCGTCGGTGCCACGAGGCCGCGGCACAGAGCGGCCGTGCTGGCTCAGGGGGCATGGCTGCGGCCTGGGCGCAGAAGGCCTTCGCGCGCCCAATCCTGCTTCCCCGCCAAGGAGAACACGTGGCGACTGGGTTTCGGGCACCGGAGACCCCCAGCAAAGACACAGGGCCCAGGGAGCCAGGGGCAGCTCCGCCCCTCTTTGCCCTTTGGAGAGCGGAGGGCCGGGGGCGAAAATGGCTTGCGTTGCTTTCCTGAGCCGAGGCGCGTTGGGGCTGTTGTTGGCTGCCCGAGGAGACTTTCCCTTTGCACAATGCAGCTGCCAGAAGCTCGTTTTGGGCCGTCGGTGCCACGGGGCCTTGGCACTGAGCGGCCGAACTGGCTCAGAGGGCATGGCTGCGGCCTGAGGGCATAAGGCCTTCGCGCGCCCAATCCTGCTTCCCCGCCAAGGAGAACCCGTGGGGAGTGGGTTTCGGGCACCGGAGACCCCCAGCAAGGACACAGGGCCCAGGGAGCCAGGGGCAGCCCCGCCCCGCTTTGCCCTCTGGAGAGCGAAGGGCCGGGGGCGTAACCGCTTGCGTTGCTTTCATGAGCCTAAGCGCGTTGGGGGTGTTGTTGGCTGCCCGAGGAGACTTTCCCTTTGCACAATGCAGCTGCCAGAAGCTCGTTTTGGGCCGTCCGTGCGACGGGGCCTCGGCGATGAGCGGCCGAGGTGGCTCAGGGGGCATGGTTGGGGCGTGGACCCAGAAGGTCTTCGAGCGCCCAATCCTGCTTCCCCGCCAAGGAGAACCCGTGGGGAGTGGGTTTCGGGCACCGGAGACCCCCAGCAAAGCAGCAGGGCCCAGGGAGCCAGGGGCAGCCCCGCACCACTTTGCCCTCTGGAGAGCGGAGGGCCGGGGGCGAAAACGGCTTGCGTTGCTTTCCTGAGCCAAGGCGCGTTGGGGCTGTTGTTGGCTGCCCGAGGAGACTTTCCCTTTGCACAATGCAGCCGCCAGAAGCTCGTTTTGGGCCGTCGGTGCGACGGGGCCTCGGCGCTGAGCGGCCGAGCTAGCTCAGGGGGCATGGCTGCGGCCTGGGCGCAGAAGGCCTTTGCGCGCCCAATCCTGCTTCCCCGCCACGGAGATCCCGTGGGGAGTGGGTTTCGGGCACCGGAGAACCCCAGCAAAGCAGCAGGGCCCAGGGAGCCAGGGGCAGCCCCGCCCCGCTTTGCCCACAGGAGAGCTGAGGGCCGGGGGCGAAAACGGCTTGCGTTGCTTTCCTGAGCCGAGGCGCGTTGGGGCTGTTCTTGGCTGCACGAGGAGACTTTCCCTTTGCACAATGCAGCTGCCAGAAGCTCATTTTGGGCCGTCGGTGCGACGGGGCCTCGGCGCTGAGCGGCCGAGCTCGCTCAGGGGGCATGGTTGCGGCCTGGGCGCAGAAGGCCTTCGCGCGCCCAATCCTGCTTCCCCGCCAAGGAGAACCCGTCGGGAGTGGGTTTCGGGCACCGGAGACCCCCAGCACAGCAGCAGGGCCTAGGGAGCCAGGGGCAGCCCTGCACCGCTTGTCCCTCTGGAGAGCGGAGGGCCGGGGGCGAAAACGGCTTGCGTTGCTTTCCTGAGCCGAGGCGCGTTGGGGCTGTTGTTGGCTGCCCGAGGAGACTTTCCCTTTGCACAATGCAGCTGCCAGAAGCTCGTTTTGGGCCGTCGGTGCCACGGGGCCTTGGCACTGAGCGGCCGAACTGGCTCAGGGGGCATGGCTGCGGCCTGGGGGCAGAAGGCCTTCGCGCGCCCAATCCTGCTTCCCCGCCAAGAAGAACCCGTGGGGAGTGGGTTTCGGGCACCGGAGACCCCCAGCAAGGACACAGGGCCCAGGGAGCCAGGGGCAGCCCCGCCCCGCTTTGCCCTCTGGAGAGCGGAGGGCCGGGGGCGAAAACGGCTTGCGTTGCTTTCCTGAGCCGAGGCGCGTTGGGGCTGTTGTTGGCTGCCCGAGGAGACTTTCCCTTTGCAGAATGCAGCCGCCAGTAGCTCGTTTTGGGCCGTCGGTGCGACGGGGTCTCGGCGATGATAGGCCGAGGTGGCTCAGGGGGCATGGTTGGGGCGTGGGCCCAGAAGGTCTCGAGCGCCCAGTCCTGCTTCCCCGCCAAGGAGAACCCGTGGGGAGTGGGTTTCGGGCACCGGAGACCCCCAGCAAAGCAGCAGGGCCCAGGGAGCCAGGGGCAGCCCCGCCCCGCTTTGCCCTCTGGAGGGCGGAGGGCCGGGGGCGAAAAGGGCTTGCGTTGCTTTCATGAGCCGAGGCGCGTTGGGGCTGTTGTTGGCTGCCCGAGGAGACTTTCCCTTTGCACAATGCAGCTGCCAGAAGCTTGTTTTGGGCCGTCGGTGCGACGGGGACTCGGCGCTGAGCGGCCGAGCTGGCGCATGGGGCATGGTTGGGGCGTGGGCCGAGAAGGCCTTCGCGCGCCCAATCCTGCTTACCCTCCAAGGAGAACCCGTGGGGAGTGGGTTTCGGGCACCGGAGACCCCCAGCAAAGCAGCAGGGCCCAGGGAGCCAGGGGCAGCCCCGCCCCGCTTTGCCCTCTGGAGAGCGGAGGGCCGGGGGCGAAAACGGCTTGCGTTGCTTTCCTGAGCCGAGGCGCGTTGGGGCTGTTGTTGGCTGCCCGAGGAGACTTTCCCTTTGCACAATGCAGCTGCCAGAAGCTTGTTTTGGGCCGTCGGTGCGACGGGGCCTCGGCGCTGAGCGGCCGAGCTGGCTCAGGGTGCATGGCTGCGGCCTGGGCGCAGAAGGTCTTCGCGCGCCAAATCCTGCTTCCCCGCCAAGGAGAACCCGTCGGGAGTGGGTTTCGGGCACCGGAGACCCCCAGCAAAGCAGCAGGGCCCAGGGAGCCAGGGGCAGCCCCGCCCCGCTTTGCCCTCTGGAGAGCGGAGGGCCGGGGGCGAAAACGGCTTGCGTTGCTTTCCTGAGCCGAGGCGCGTTGGGGCTGTTGTTGGCTGCCCGAGGAGACTTTCCCTTTGCACAATGCAGCCGCCAGAAGCTCGTTTTGGGCCGTCGGTGCGACGGGGCCTCGGCGCTGAGCGGCCGAGCTGGCTCAGGGGGCATGGCTGCGGCCTGGGCGCAGAAGGCCTTTGCGAGCCCAATCCTGCTTCCCCGCCAAGGAGATCCCGTCGGGAGTGGATTTCGGGCACCGGAGACCCCCAGTACAGCAGCAGGGCCCAGGGAGCCAGGGGCAGCCCTGCACCGCTTGGCCCTCTGGAGAGCGGAGGGCTGGGTTCGAAAACGGCTTGCGTTGCTTTCCTGAGCCGAGGCGCGTTGGGGCTGTTGTTGGCTGCCCGAGGAGACTTTCCCTTTGCACAATGCAGCTGCCAGAAGCTCGTTTTGGGGCGTCGGTGCCACGGGGCCTTGGCACTGAGCGGCCGAACTGGCTCAGGGGGCATGGCTGCGGCCTGGGGGCAGAAGGCCTTCGCGCGCCCAATCCTGCTTCCCCGCCAAGGAGAACCCGTGGGGAGTGGGTTTCGGGCACCGGAGACCCCCAGCAAGGACACAGGGCCCAGGGAGCCAGGGGCAGCCCCGCCCCGCTTTGCCCTCTGGAGAGCGGAGGGCCGGGGGCGAAAACGGCTTGTGTTGCTTTCCTGAGCCGAGGCGCGTTGGGGCTGTTGTTGGCTGCCCGAGGAGACTTTCCCTTTGCACAATGCAGCCGCCAGAAGCTCGTTTTGGGCCGTCGGTGCGACGGGGTCTCGGCGATGATAGGCCGAGGTGGCTCAGGGGGCATGGTTGGGGCGTGGGCCCAGAAGGTCTTCGAGCGCCCAATCCTGCTTCCCCGCCAAGGAGAACCCGTGGGGAGTGTGTTTCGGGCACCGGAGACCCCCAGCAAAGCAGCAGGGCCCAGGGAGCCAGGGGCAGCCCAGCCCCGCTTTGCCCTCTGGAGGGCGGAGGGCCGGGGGCGAAAAGGGCTTGCGTTGCTTTCCTGAGCCGAGGCGCGTTAGGGCTGTTGTTGGCTGCCCGAGGAGACTTTCCCTTTGCACAATGCAGCTGCCAGAAGCTCGTTTTGGGGCGTCGGTGCCACGGGGCCTCGGCACTGAGCGGCCGAACTGGCTCAGGGGGCATGGCTGCGGCCTGGGCGCAGAAGGCCTTCGCGCGCCCAATCCTGCATCCCCGCCAAGGAGAACCCGTGGGGAGTGGGTTTCGGGCACCGGAGAACCCCAGCAAAGACACAGGGCCCAGGGAGCCAGGGGCAGCCCTGCCCCGCTTTGGCCTCTGGAGAGCGGAGGGCCAGGTTCGAAAACGGCTTGCGTTGCATTCCTGAGCCGAGGCGCGTTGGGGCTGTTGTTGACTGCCCAAGGAGACTTTCCCTTTGCACAATGCAGCTGCCAGAAGCTTGTTTTGGGCAGTCGGTGTGACGGGGCCTCGGCGCTGAGGCGGCCGAGCTAGCTCAGGGTGCATGGCTGCGGCCTGGGCGCAGAAGGCCTTCGTGCCCCCAATCCTGCTTCCCCGCCAAGGAGATCCCGTGAAGAATTGGTTTCGGGCACCGGAGAACCCCAGCACAGCAGCAGGGCCTAGGGAGCCAGGGGCAGCCCTGCACCGCTTGGCCCTCTGGAGAGCGGAGGGCCGGGGGCGAAAAGGGCTTGCGTTGCTTTCCTGAGCCGAGGCGCGTTGGGGCTGTTGTTGGCTGCCGAGGAGACTTTCCCTTTGCACAATGCAGCTGCCAGAAGCTTGTTTTGGGCCGTCGGTGCGACGGGGCCTCGGCGCTGAGCGGCCGAGCTGGCTCAGGGTGCATGGCTGCGGCCTGGGCGCAGAAGGTCTTCGCGCGCCAAATCCTGCTTCCCCGCCAAGGAGAACCCGTCGGGAGTGGGTTTCGGGCACCGGAGACCCCCAGCACAGCAGCAGGGCCCAGGGAGCCAGGGGCAGCCCCGCCCCGCTTTGCCCTCTGGAGAGCGGAGGGCCGGGGGCTAAAACGGCTTGTGTTGCTTTCCTGAGCCGAGGCGCGTTGGGGCTGTTGTTGGCTGCCCGAGGAGACTTTCCCTTTGCACAATGCAGCCGCCAGAAGCTCGTTTTGGGCCGTCAGTGCCACGGGGCCTTGGCACTGAGCGGCCGAACTGGCTCAGGGGGCATGGCTGCGGCCTGGGGGCAGAAGGCCTTCGCGCGCCCAATCCTGCTTCCCCGCCAAGGAGAACCCGTGGGGAGTGGGTTTCGGGCACCGGAGACCCCCAGCACAGCAGCAGGGCCCAGGGAGCCAGGGGCAGCCCCGCCCCGCTTTGCCCTCTGGAGAGCGGAGGGCGGGGGGCGAAAACGGCTTGCGTTGCTTTCCTGAGCCGAGGCGCGTTGGGGCTGTTGTTGGCTGCCCGAGGAGACTTTCCCTTTGCAGAATGCAGCCGCCAGAAGCTCGTTTTGGGCCGTCGGTGCGACGGGGTCTCGGCGATGATAGGCCGAGGTGGCTCAGGGGGCATGGTTGGGGCGTGGGTCCAGAAGGTCTTCGAGCGCCCAATCCTGCTTCCCCGCCAAGGAGAACCCGTGGGGAGTGGGTTTCGGGCACCGGAGACCCCCAGCAAAGCAGCAGGGCCCAGGGAGCCAGGGGCAGCCCCGCCCCGCTTTGCCCTCTGGAGAGCGGAGGGCCGGGGGCGAAAACGGCTTGCGTTGCTTTCCTGAGCCGAGGCGCGTTGGGGCTGTTGTTGGCTGCCCGAGGAGACTTTCCCTTTGCACAATGCAGCTGCCAGAAGCTTGTTTTGGGCCGTCGGTGCGACGGGGCCTCGGTGCTGAGCGGCCGAGCTGGTTCAGGGTGCATGGCTGCGGCCTGGGCGCAGAAGGTCTTCGCCCGCCCAATCCTGCTTCCCCGCAAAGGAGAACCCGTGGGGAGTGGGTTTCGGGCACCGGAGACCCCCAGCAAAGCAGCAGGGCCCAGGGAGCCCGGGGCAGCGCCGCCCCGCTTTGCCCTCTGGAGAGCGGAGGGCCGGGGGCGAAAACGGCTTGCGTTGCTTTCCTGAGCCGAGGCGCGTTGGGGCTGTTGTTGGCTGCCCGAGGAGACTTTCCCTTTGCACAATGCAGCTGCCAGAAGCTCGTTTTGGGCCGTCGGTGCGACGGGGCCTCGGCGCTGAGCGGCCGAGCTGGCTCAGGGTGCATGGCTGCGGCCTGGGCGCAGAAGGCCTTTGCGCGCCCAATCCTGCTTCCCCGCCACGGAGATCCCGTGGCGAGTGGGTTTCAGGCACCGGAGACCCCCTGCAAAGACACAGGGCCCAGGGAGCCAGGGGCAGCTCCGCCCCCTTTGCCCTTTTGTAGAGCGGAGGGCGGGGGCGAAAACGGCTTGCGTTGCTTTCCTGAGCCGAGGCGCATTGGGGCTGTTGTTGGCTGCCCGAGGAGACTTTCCCTTTGCACAATGCAGCTGCCAGAAGCTCGTTTTGGGCCGTCGGTGCCACGAGGCCGCGGCACAGAGCGGCCGTGCTGGCTCAGGGGGCATGGCTGCGGCCTGGGCGCAGAAGGCCTTCGCGCGCCCAATCCTGCTTCCCCGCCAAGGAGAACCCGTGGGGAGTGGGTTTCGGGCACCGGAGACCCCCAGCAAAGACACAGGGCCCAGGGAGCCAGGGGCAGCTCCGCCCCTCTTTGCCCTTTGGAGAGCGGAGGGCCGGGGGCGAAAACGGCTTGCGTTGCTTTCCTGAGCCGAGGCGCGTTGGGGCTGTTGTTGGCTGCCCGAGGAGACTTTCCCTTTGCACAATGCAGCTGCCAGAAGCTCGTTTTGGGCCGTCGGTGCCACGGGGCCTTGGCACTGAGCGGCCGAACTGGCTCAGAGGGCATGGCTGCGGCCTGAGGGCATAAGGCCTTCGCGCGCCCAATCCTGCTTCCCCGCCAAGGAGAACCCGTGGGGAGTGGGTTTCGGGCACCGGAGACCCCCAGCAAGGACACAGGGCCCAGGGAGCCAGGGGCAGCCCCGCCCCGCTTTGCCCTCTGGAGAGCGAAGGGCCGGGGGCGTAACCGCTTGCGTTGCTTTCATGAGTCTAAGCGCGTTGGGGCTGTTGTTGGCTGCCCGAGGAGACTTTCCCTTTGCACAATGCAGCTGCCAGAAGCTCGTTTTGGGCCGTCCGTGCGACGGGGCCTCGGCGATGAGCGGCCGAGGTGGCTCAGGGGGCATGGTTGGGGCGTGGACCCAGAAGGTCTTCGAGCGCCCAATCCTGCTTCCCCGCCAAGGAGATCCCGTGGGGAGTGGGTTTCGGGCACCGGAGACCCCCAGTGAAGCAGCAGGGCCCAGGGAGCCAGGGGCAGCCCCGCCCCGCTTTCCCCTCTGGAGAGCAGAGGGCGGGGGGCGAAAACGGCTTGCGTTGCTTTCCTGAGCCGAGGCGCGTTGGGGCTGTTGTTGGCTGCCCGAGGAGACTTTCCCTTTGCACAATGCACCTTCCAGAAGCGCGTTTTCGGCCGACGGTGCCACGGGGCCTCGGCGCTGAGCGGCCGAGCTGGCTCAGGGGGCATGGCTGCGGCCTGGGCGCAGAAGGCCTTCGCGCGCCCAATCCTGCTTCCCCGCCAAGGAGAACCCGTCGGGAGTGGGTTTCGGGCACCGGAGACCCCCAGCACAGCAGCAGGGCCTAGGGAGCCAGGGGCAGCCCTGCACCGCTTGTCCCTCTGGAGAGCGGAGGGCCGGGGGCGAAAACGGCTTGCGTTGCTTTCCTGAGCCGAGGCGCGTTGGGGCTGTTGTTGGCTGCCCGAGGAGACTTTCCCTTTGCACAATGCAGCTGCCAGAAGCTCGTTTTGGGCCGTCGGTGCCACGGGGCCTTGGCACTGAGCGTCCGAACTGGCTCAGGGGGCATGGCTGCGGCCTGGGGGCAGAAGGCCTTCGCGCGCCCAATCCTGCTTCCCCGCCAAGAAGAACCCGTGGGGAGTGGGTTTCGGGCACCGGAGACCCCCAGCAAGGACACAGGGCCCAGGGAGCCAGGGGCAGCCCCGCCCCGCTTTGCCCTCTGGAGAGCGGAGGGCCGGGGGCGAAAACGGCTTGCGTTGCTTTCCTGAGCCGAGGCGCGTTGGGGCTGTTGTTGGCTGCCCGAGGAGACTTTCCCTTTGCAGAATGCAGCCGCCAGAAGCTCGTTTTGGGCCGTCGGTGAGACGGGGTCTCGGCGATGATAGGCCGAGGTGGCTCAGGGGTCATGGTTGGGGCGTGTGCCCAGAAGGTCTCGAGCGCCCAGTCCTGCTTCCCCGCCAAGGAGAACCCGTGGGGAGTGGGTTTCGGGCACCGGAGACCCCCAGCAAAGCAGCAGGGGCCAGGGAGCCAGGGGCAGCCCCGCCCCGCTTTGCCCTCTGGAGGGCGGAGGGCCGGGGGCGAAAAGGGCTTGCGTTGCTTTCATGAGCCGAGGCGCGTTGGGGCTGTTGTTGGCTGCCCGAGGAGACTTTCCCTTTGCACAATGCAGCTGCCAGAAGCTTGTTTTGGGCCGTCGGTGCGACGGGGACTCGGCGCTGAGTGGCCGAGCTGGCTCATGGGGCATGGTTGGGGCGTGGGCCGAGAAGGCCTTCGCGCGCCCAATCCTGCTTACCCTCCAAGGAGAACCCGTGGGGAGTGGGTTTCGGGCACCGGAGACCCCCAGCAAAGCAGCAGGGCCCAGGGAGCCCGGGGCAGCCCCGCCCCGCTTTGGCCTCTGGAGAGCGGAGGGCCGGGGGTGAAAACGGCTTGCGTTGCTTTCCTGAGCCGAGGAGCGTTGGGGCTGTTGTTGGCTGCCCGAGGAGACTTTCCCTTTGCACAATGCAGCCGCCAGAAGCTCGTTTTGGGCCGTCGGTGCGACGGGGCCTCGGCGCTGAGCGGCCGAGCTGGCTCAGGGGGCATGGCTGCGGCCTGGGCGCAGAAGGCCTTTGCGCTCCCAATCCTGCTTCCCCGCCAAGGAGATCCCGTCGGGAGTGGGTTTCGGGCACCGGAGACCCCCAGTACAGCAGCAGGGCCCAGGGAGCCAGGGGCAGCCCTGCACCGCTTGGCCCTCTGGAGAGCGGAGGGCCGGGTTCGAAAACGGCTTGCGTTGCTTTTTGAGCCGAGGCGCGTTGGGGCTGTTGTTGGCTGCCCGAGAAGACTTTCCCTTTGCACAATGCAGCTGCCAGAAGCTCGTTTTGGGGCGTCGGTGCCACGGGGCCTTGGCACTGAGCGGCCGAACTGGCTCAGGGGGCATGGCTGCGGCCTGGGGGCAGAAGGCCTTCGCGCGCCCAATCCTGCTTCCCCGCCAAGGAGAACCCGTGGGGAGTGGGTTTCGGGCACCGGAGACCCCCAGCAAGGACACAGGGCCCAGGGAGCCAGGGGCAGCCCCGCCCCGCTTTGCCCTCTGGAGAGCGGAGGGCCGGGGGCGAAAACGGCTTGCGTTGCTTTCCTGAGCCGAGGCGCGTTGGGGCTGTTGTTGGCTGCCCGAGGAGACTTTCCCTTTGCACAATGCAGCCGCCAGAAGCTCGTTTTGGGCCGTCGGTGCGACGGGGTCTCGGCGATGATAGGCCGAGGTGGCTCAGGGGGCATGGTTGGGGCGTGGGCCCAGAAGGTCTTCGAGCGCCCAATCCTGCTTCCCCGCCAAGGAGAACCCGTGGGGAGTGGGTTTCGGGCACCGGAGACCCCCAGCAAAGCAGCAGGGCCCAGGGAGCCAGGGGCAGCCCCGCCCCGCTTTGCCCTCTGGAGGGCGGAGGGCCGGGGGCGAAAAGGGCTTGCGTTGCTTTCCTGAGCCGAGGCGCGTTAGGGCTGTTGTTGGCTGCCCGAGGAGACTTTCCCTTTGCACAATGCAGCTGCCAGAAGCTCGTTTTGGGGCGTCGGTGCCACGGGGCCTCGGCACTGAGCGGCCGAACTGGCTCAGGGGGCATGGCTGCGGCCTGGGCGCAGAAGGCCTTCGCGCGCCCAATCCTGCATCCCCGCCAAGGAGAACCCGTGGGGAGTGGGTTTCGGGCACCGGAGAACCCCAGCAAAGACACAGGGCCCAGGGAGCCAGGGGCAGCCCTGCCCCGCTTTGGCCTCTGGAGAGCGGAGGGCCAGGTTCGAAAACGGCTTGCGTTGCATTCCTGAGCCGAGGCGCGTTGGGGCTGTTGTTGACTGCCCAAGGAGACTTTCCCTTTGCACAATGCAGCTGCCAGAAGCTTGTTTTGGGCAGTCGGTGTGACGGGGCCTCGGCGCTGAGGCGGCCGAGCTAGCTCAGGGTGCATGGCTGCGGCCTGGGCGCAGAAGGCCTTCGTGCCCCCAATCCTGCTTCCCCGCCAAGGAGATCCCGTGAAGAATTGGTTTCGGGCACCGGAGAACCCCAGCACAGCAGCAGGGCCTAGGGAGCCAGGGGCAGCCCTGCACCGCTTGGCCCTCTGGAGAGCGGAGGGCCGGGGGCAAAAAGGGCTTGCGTTGCTTTCCTGAGCCGAGGCGCGTTGGGGCTGTTGTTGGCTGCCCGAGGAGACTTTCCCTTTGCACAATGCAGTTGCCAGAAGCTTGTTTTGGGCCGTCGGTGCGACGGGGCCTCGGCGCCGAGGGGCCGAGCTGGCTCAGGGGGCATGGCTGCGGCCTGGGCGCAGAAGGCCTTCGCGCGCCCAATCCTGCTTCCCCGCCACGGAGATCCCGTGGGGAGTGGGTTTCGGGCACCGGAGACCCCCAGCAAAGCAGCAGGGCCCAGGGAGCCAGGGGCAGCCCCGCCCCGCTTTGCCCTCTTGAGAGCAGAGGGCGGGGGGCGAAAACGGCTTGCGTTGCTTTCCTGAGCCTAGGCGCGTTGGGGCTGTTGTTGGCTGCCCGAGGAGACTTTCCCTTTGCACAATGCAGCTGCCAGAAGCTCGTTTTGGGCCGTCGGTGCCACGGGGCCTTGGCACTGAGCGGCCGAACTGGCTCAGGGGGCATGGCTGCGGCCTGGGGGCAGAAGGCCTTCGCGCGCCCAATCCTGCTTCCCCGCCAAGAAGAACCCGTGGGGAGTGGGTTTCGGGCACCGGAGACCCCCAGCAAGGACACAGGGCCCAGGGAGCCAGGGGCAGCCCCGCCCCGCTTTGCCCTCTGGAGAGCGGAGGGCCGGGGGCGAAAACGGCTTGCGTTGCTTTCCTGAGCCGAGGCGCGTTGGGGCTGTTGTTGGCTGCCCGAGGAGACTTTCCCTTTGCAGAATGCAGCCGCCAGAAGCTCGTTTTGGGCCGTCGGTGAGACGGGGTCTCGGCGATGATAGGCCGAGGTGGCTCAGGGGTCATGGTTGGGGCGTGTGCCCAGAAGGTCTCGAGCGCCCAGTCCTGCTTCCCCGCCAAGGAGAACCCGTGGGGAGTGGGTTTCGGGCACCGGAGACCCCCAGCAAAGCAGCAGGGCCCAGGGAGCCAGGGGCAGCCCCGCCCCGCTTTGCCCTCTGGAGGGCGGAGGGCCGGGGGCGAAAAGGGCTTGCGTTGCTTTCATGAGCCGAGGCGCGTTGGGGCTGTTGTTGGCTGCCCGAGGAGACTTTCCCTTTGCACAATGCAGCTGCCAGAAGCTTGTTTTGGGCCGTCGGTGCGACGGGGACTCGGCGCTGAGCGGCCGAGCTGGCTCATGGGGCATGGTTGGGGCGTGGGCCGAGAAGGCCTTCGCGCGCCCAATCCTGCTTACCCTCCAAGGAGAACCCGTGGGGAGTGGGTTTCGGGCACCGGAGACCCCCAGCAAAGCAGCAGGGCCCAGGGAGCCCGGGGCAGCCCCGCCCCGCTTTGCCCTCTGGAGAGCGGAGGGCCGGGGGTGAAAACGGCTTGCGTTGCTTTCCTGAGCCGAGGAGCGTTGGGGCTGTTGTTGGCTGCCCGAGGAGACTTTCCCTTTGCACAATGCAGCCGCCAGAAGCTCGTTTTGGGCCGTCGGTGCGACGGGGCCTCGGCGCTGAGCGGCCGAGCTGGCTCAGGGGGCATGGCTGCGGCCTGGGCGCAGAAGGCCTTTGCGCTCCCAATCCTGCTTCCCCGCCAAGGAGATCCCGTCGGGAGTGGGTTTCGGGCACCGGAGACCCCCAGTACAGCAGCAGGGCCCAGGGAGCCAGGGGCAGCCCTGCACCGCTTGGCCCTCTGGAGAGCGGAGGGCCGGGTTCGAAAACGGCTTGCGTTGCTTTTTGAGCCGAGGCGCGTTGGGGCTGTTGTTGGCTGCCCGAGGAGACTTTCCCTTTGCACAATGCAGCTGCCAGAAGCTCGTTTTGGGGCGTCGGTGCCACGGGGCCTTGGCACTGAGCGGCCGAACTGGCTCAGGGGGCATGGCTGCGGCCTGGGCGCAGAAGGCCTTCGCGCGCCCAATCCTGCATCCCCGCCAAGGAGAACCCGTGGGGAGTGGGTTTCGGGCACCGGAGAACCCCAGCAAAGACACAGGGCCCAGGGAGCCAGGGGCAGCCCTGCCCCGCTTTGGCCTCTGGAGAGCGGAGGGCCAGGTTCGAAAACGGCTTGCGTTGCATTCCTGAGCCGAGGCGCGTTGGGGCTGTTGTTGACTGCCCAAGGAGACTTTCCCTTTGCACAATGCAGCTGCCAGAAGCTTGTTTTGGGCAGTCGGTGTGACGGGGCCTCGGCGCTGAGGCGGCCGAGCTAGCTCAGGGTGCATGGCTGCGGCCTGGGCGCAGAAGGCCTTCGTGCCCCCAATCCTGCTTCCCCGCCAAGGAGATCCCGTGAAGAATTGGTTTCGGGCACCGGAGAACCCCAGCACAGCAGCAGGGCCTAGGGAGCCAGGGGCAGCCCTGCACCGCTTGGCCCTCTGGAGAGCGGAGGGCCGGGGGCGAAAAGGGCTTGCGTTGCTTTCCTGAGCCGAGGCGCGTTGGGGCTGTTGTTGGCTGCCCGAGGAGACTTTCCCTTTGCACAATGCAGTTGCCAGAAGCTTGTTTTGGGCCGTCGGTGCGACGGGGCCTCGGCGCTGAGGGGCCGAGCTGGCTCAGGGGGCATGGCTGCGGCCTGGGCGCAGAAGGCCTTCGCGCGCCCAATCCTGCTTCCCCGCCACGGAGATCCCGTGGGGAGTGGGTTTCGGGCACCGGAGACCCCCAGCAAAGCAGCAGGGCCCAGGGAGCCAGGGGCAGCCCCGCCCCGCTTTGCCCTCTTGAGAGCAGAGGGCGGGGGGTGAAAACGGCTTGCGTTGCTTTCCTGAGCCTAGGCGCGTTGGGGCTGTTGTTGGCTGCCCGAGGAGACTTTCCCTTTGCACAATGCACCTTCCAGAAGCGCGTTTTCGGCCGACGGTGCCACGGGGCCTCGGCGCTGAGCGGCCGAGCTGGCTCAGGGGGCATGGCTGCGGCCTGGGCGCGGAAGGCCTTCGCGCGCCCAATCCTGCTTCCCCGCCAAGGAGAACCCGTCGGGAGTGGGTTTCGGGCACCGGAGACCCCCAGCACAGCAGCAGGGCCCAGGGAGCCAGGGGCAGCCCCGCCCCGCTTTGCCTTCTGGAGAGCGGAGGGCCTGGGGCTAAAACGGCTTGCGTTGCTTTCCTGAGCCGAGGCGCGTTGGGGCTGTTGTTGGCTGCCCGAGGAGACTTTCCCTTTGCACAATGCAGCCGCCAGAAGCTCGTTTTGGGCCGTCAGTGCCACGGGGCCTTGGCACTGAGCGGCCGAACTGGCTCAGGGGGCATGGCTGCGGCCTGGGGGCAGAAGGCGTTCGCGCGCCCAATCCTGCTTCCCCGCCAAGGAGAACCCGTGGGGAGTGGGTTTCGGGCACCGGAGTCCCCCAGCACAGCAGCAGGGCCCAGGGAGCCAGGGGCAGCCCCGCCCCGCTTTGCCCTCTGGTGAGCGAAGGGCGGTTGGCGAAAACGGCTTGCGTTGCTTTCCTGAGCCGAGGCGCGTTGGGGCTGTTGTTGGCTGCCCGAGGAGACTTTCCCTTTGCAGAATGCAGCCGCCAGAAGCTCGTTTTGGGCCGTCGGTGCGACGGGGCCTCGGCGCTGAGCGGCCGAGCTGCCTCAGGGGGCATGGCTGCGGCCTGGGCGCAGAAGGTCTTCGCGCGCCCAATCCTGCTTCCCCGCCACGGAGATCCCGTGGGGAGTGGGTTTCGGGCACTGGAGACCCCCAGCAAAGCAGCAGGGCCCAGGGAGCCAGGGGCAGCCCCGCCCCGCTTTGCCCTCTGGAGAGCAGAGGGCGGGGGGCGAAAACGGCTTGCGTTGCTTTCCTGAGCCTAGGCGCGTTGGGGCTGTTGTTGGCTGCCCGAGGAGACTTTCCCTTTGCACAATGCATCTTCCAGAAGCGCGTTTTCGGCCGACGGTGCCACGGGGCCTCGGCGCTGAGCGGCCGAGCTGGCTCAGGGGGCATGGCTGCGGCCTGGGCGCAGAAGGCCTTCGCGCGCCCAATCCTGCTTCCCCTCCAAGGAGAACCCGTGGGGAGTGGGTTTCGGGAACGGAGACCCCCAGCAAAGCAGCAGGGCCCAGGGAGCCAGGGGCAGCCCCGCCCCGCTTTGCCCTCTGGAGAGCAGAGGGCGGGGGGCGAAAACGGCTTGCATTGCTTTCTTGAGCCGAGGCGCGTTGGGGCTGTTGTTGGCTGCCCGAGGAGACTTTCCCTTTGCACAATGCAGCTGCCAGAAGCTCGTTTTGGGCCGTCGCTGCCACGGGGCCTCGGCAGAGAGCGGCCGAGCTGGCTCAGGGGGCATGGCTGCGGCCTGGGCGCAGAAGGCCTTTGCGCGCCCAATCCTGCTTCCCCGCCAAGGAGAACCCGTGGGGAGTGGGTTTCGGGCACCGGAGACCCCCAGCAAAGCAGCAGGGCCCAGGGAGCCAGGGGCAGCCCACCCCACTTTGCCCACTGGAGAGTGGAGGGCCGGGGGCTAAAACGGCTTGCGTTGCTATCCTGAGCGGAGGCGCGTTGGGGCTGTTGTTGGCTGCCCGAGGAGAATTTCCCTTTGCACAATGCAGCTGCCAGAAGCTCGTTTTGGGCCGTCGGTGCCACGGGGCCTCAGCGCTGAGCGGCCGAGATGGCTCAGGGGGCATGGCTGCGGCCTGGGCGCAGAAGGCCTTCGCGCGCCCAATCCTTCTTCCCCGCCAAGGAGAACCCGTCGGGAGTGGGTTTCGGGCACCGGAGACCCCCAGCACAGCAGCAGGGCCGAGGGGGCCAGGGGCAGCCCTGCACCGCTTGGCCCTCTGGAGAGCGGAGGGCGGGGGGCGAAAACGGCTTGCGTTGCTTTCATGAGCCTAGGCGCATTCGGGCTGTTGTTGGCTGCCCGAGGAGACTTTCCCTTTGCAAAATGCAGCCGCCAGAAGCTCGTTTTGGGCCGTCGGTGCGACGGGGCCTCGGCGATGAGCGGCCGAGGTGGCTCAGGGGGCATGGTTGGGGCGTGGGCCCAGAACGATATCGCGCGCCCAATCCTGCTTCCCCGCCAAGGAGAACCCGTGGGGAGTGGGTTTCGGGCACTGGAGACCCCCAGCAAGGACACAGGGCCCAGGGAGCCAGGGGCAGCCCCGCCCCGCTTTGCCCTCTGGAGAGCAAAGGGCCGGGGGCGTAAACGGCTTGCGTTGCTTTCATGAGCCTAGGCGCGTTGGGGCTGTTGTTGGCTGCCCGAGGAGACTTTCCCTTTGCACAATGCAGCTGCCAGAAGCTCGTTTTGGGCCGTCGGTTCGACGGGGCCTCGGCGATGAGCGGCCGAGGTGGCTCAGGTGGCATGGTTGGGGCGTGGACCCAGGAGGTCTTCGAGCGCCCAATCCTGCTTCCCCGCCAAGGAGAACCCGTGGGGAGTGGGTTTCGGGCACCGGAGACCCCCAGCAAAGCAGCAGGGCCCAGGGAGCCAGGGGCAGCCCCGCCCCGCTTTGCCCTCTGGAGAGCGGAGGGCCGGGGGCGAAAACGGCTTGCGTTGCTTTCCTGAGCCGAGGCGCGTTGGGGCTGTTGTTGGCTGCCCGAGGAGACTTTCCCTCTGCACAAGGCAGCTGCCAGAAGCTCGTTTTGGGCCGTCGGTGCCACGGGGCCTCGGCACAGAGCGGCCGTGCTGTCTCAGGGGGCATGGCTGCGGCCTGGGCGCAGAAGGCCTTCGCGCGCCCAATCCTGCTTCCCCACCAAGGAGAACCCGTCGGGAGTGGGTTTCGGGCACCGGAGACCCCCAGCACAGCAGCAGGGCCTACGGGGCCAGGGGCAGCCCTGCACCGCTTGACCCTCTGGAGAGCGGAGGGCGGGGGGCGAAAACAGCTTGCGTTGCTTTCATGAGCCTAGGCGCATTCGGGCTGTTGTTGGCTGCCCGAGGAGACTTTCCCTTTGCAAAATGCAGCCGCCAGAAGCTCGTTTTGGGCCGTCGGTGCGACGGGGCCTGGGCGATGAGCGGCCGAGGTGGCTCAGGGGGCATGGTTGGGGCGTGGACCCAGAAGGATTTCGCGCGCCCAATCCTGCTTCCCCGCCAAGGAGAACCCGTGGGGAGGGGGTTTCGGGCACCGGAGAACCCCAGCAAAGACACAGGGCCCAGGGAGTCAGGGGCAGCCCTGCCCCGCTTTGCCCTCTGGAGAGTGGAGGGCCGGGGGCGAAAACGGCTTGCGTTGCTTTCCTGAGCCGAGGCGCGTTGGGGCTGTTTTTGGATGCCCGAGGAGACTTTCCCTTTGCACAAGGCAGCTGCCAAAAGCTCGTTTAGGGCCGTCGGTGCAACTGGGCCTCAGCGCTGAGCGGCCGAGCTGGCTCAGGGGGCATGGCTGCGGCCTGGGCGCAGAAGGCCTTCGCGCGCCCAATCCTGCTTCCCCTCCAAGGAGAACCCGTGGGGAGTGGGTTTCGGGAACGGAGACCCCCAGCAAAGCAGCAGGGCCCAGGGAGCCAGGGGCAGCCCCGCCCCGCTTTGCCCTCTGGAGAGCAGAGGGCGGGAGGCGAAAACGGCTTGCATTGCTTTCTTGAGCCGAGGCGCGTTGGGGCTGTTGTTGGCTGCCCGAGGAGACTTTCCCTTTGCACAATGCAGCTGCCAGAAGCTCGTTTTGGGCCGTCGCTGCCACGGGTCCTCGGCACAGAGCGGCCGAGCTGGCTCAGGGGGCATGGCTGCGGCCTGGGCGCAGAAGGCCTTTGCGCGCCCAATCCTGCTTCCCCGCCAAGGAGAACCCGTGGGGAGTGGGTTTCGGGCACCGGAGACCCCCAGCAAAGCAGCAGGGCCCAGGGAGCCAGGGGCAGCCCACCCCACTTTGCCCTCTGGAGAGTGGAGGGCCGGGGGCTAAAACGGCTTGCGTTGCTATCCTGAGCGGAGGCGCGTTGGGGCTGTTGTTGGCTGCCCGAGGAGAATTTCCCTTTGCACAATGCAGCTGCCAGAAGCTCGTTTTGGGCCGTCGGTGCCACGGGGCCTCAGCGCTGAGCGGCCGAGATGGCTCAGGGGGCATGGCTGCGGCCTGGGCGCAGAAGGCCTTCGCGCGCCCAATCCTTCTTCCCCGCCAAGGAGAACCCGTCGGGAGTGGGTTTCGGGCACCGGAGACCCCCAGCACAGCAGCAGGGCCTAGGGGGCCAGGGGCAGCCCTGCACCGCTTGGCCCTCTGGAGAGCGGAGGGCGGGGGGCGAAAACGGCTTGCGTTGCTTTCATGAGCCTAGGCGCATTCGGGCTGTTGTTGGCTGCCCGAGGAGACTTTCCCTTTGCAAAATGCAGCTGCCAGAAGCTCGTTTTGGGCCGTCGGTGCCACGGGGCCTCGGCGATGAGCGGCCGAGGTGGCTCAGGGGGCATGGTTGGGGCGTGGGCGCAGAAGGCCTTCGCGCGCCCAATCCTGCTTCCCCTCCAAGGAGAACCCGTGGGGAGTGGGTTTCGGGAACGGAGACCCCCAGCAAAGACACAGGGCCCAGGGAGCCAGGGGCAGCCCTGCCCCGCTTTGCCCTCTGGAGATTGGAGGGCCGGGGGCGAAAACGGCTTGCGTTGCTTTCCTGAGCCGAGGCGCGTTGGGGCTGTTGTTGGATGCCCGAGGAGATTTTCCCTTTGCAAAATGCAGCCGCCAGAAGCTCGTTTTGGGCCGTCGGTGCGACGGGGCCTCGGCGATGAGCGGCCGAGGTGGCTCAGGGGGCATGGTTGGGGCGTGGACCCAGAAGGTCTTCGAGCGCCCAATCCTGCTTCCCCGCCAAGGAGAACCCGTGGGGAGTGTGTTTCGGGCACCGGAGACCCCCAGCAAAGCAGCAGGGCCCAGGGAGCCAGGGGCAGCCCCGCACCGCTTTGCCCTCTGGAGAGCGGAGGGCCGGGGGCGAAAACGGCTTGCGTTGCTTTCCTGAGCCAAGGCGCGTTGGGGCTGTTGTTGGCTGCCCGAGGAGACTTTTCCTTTGCACAATGCAGCTGCAAGAAGCTCGTTTTGGGCCGTCGGTGCCACGGGGCCTTGGCACTGAGCGGCCGAACTGGCTCAGAGGGCATGGCTGCGGCCTGGCGGCATAAGGCCTTCGCGCGCCCAATCCTGCTTCCCCGCCAAGGAGAACCCGTGGGGAGTGGGTTTCGGGCACCGGAGACCCCCAGCAAGGACACAGGGCCCAGGGAGCCAGGGGCAGCCCCGCCCCGCTTTGCCCTCTGGAGAGCAAAGGGCCGGGGGCGTAAACGGCTTGCGTTGCTTTCATGAGCCTAGGCGCGTTGGGGCTGTTGTTGGCTGCCCGAGGAGACTTTCCCTTTGCACAATGCAGCTGCCAGAAGCTCGTTTTGGGCCGTCGGTTCGACGGGGCCTCGGCGATGAGCGGCCGAGGTGGCTCAGGTGGCATGGTTGGGGCGTGGACCCAGAAGGTCTTCGAGCGCCCAATCCTGCTTCCCCGCCAAGGAGAACCCGTGGGGAGTGGGTTTCGGGCACCGGAGACCCCCAGCAAAGCAGCAGGGCCCAGGGAGCCAGGGGCAGCCCTGCACCGCTTTGCCCTCTGGAGAGCGGAGGGCCGGGGGCGAAAACGGCTTGCGTTGCTTTCCTGAGCCGAGGCGCGTTGGGGCTGTTTTTGGATGCCCGAGGAGACTTTCCCTTTGCACAAGGCAGCTGCCAAAAGCTCGTTTAGGGCCGTCGGTGCAACTGGGCCTCAGCGCTGAGCGGCCGAGCTGGCTCAGGGTGCATGGCTGCGGCCTGGGCGCAGAAGGCCTTCGCGCGCCCAATCCTGCTTCCCCACCAAGGAGAACCCGTCGGGAGTGGGTTTCGGGCACCGGAGTCCCCCAGCACAGCAGCAGGGCCTAGGGAGCCAGGGGCAGCCCTGCACCGCTTGGCCCTCTGGAGAGCGGAGGGCGGGGGGCGAAAACGGCTTGTGTTGCTTTCATGAGCCTAGGCGCATTCGGGCTGTTGTTGGCTGCCCGAGGAGACATTCCCTTTGCAAAATGCAGCCTCCAGAAGCTCGTTTTGGGCCGTCGGTGCGACGGGGCCTCGGCGATGAGCGGCCGAGGTGGCTCAGGGGGCATGGTTGGGGCGTGGGCCCAGAAGGTCTTCGAGCGCCCAATCCTGCTTCCCCACCAAGGAGAACCTGTCGGGAGTTGGTTTCGGGCACCGGAGACCCCTAGCACAGCAGCAGGGCCTAGGGAGCCAGGGGCAGCCCTGCACCGCTTGGCCCTCTGGAGAGTGGAGGGCCGGGGGCAAAAACGGCTTGCGTTGCTTTCCTGAGCCGAGGCGCGTTGGGGCTGTTGTTGGCTGCCCGAGGAGACTTTCCCTTTGCACAATGCAGCTGCCAGAAGCTCGTTTTGGGCCGTCGGTGCCACGGGGCCTTGGCACTGAGCGGCCGAACTGGCTCAGGGGGCATGGCTGCGGCCTGGGGGCAGAAGGCCTTCGCGCGCCCAATCCTGCTTCCCCGCCAAGGAGAACCCGTGGGGAGTTGATTTCGGGCACCGGAGACCCCCAGCAAGGACACAGGGCCCTGGGAGCCAGGGGCAGCCCCGCCCCGCTTTGCCCTCTGGAGAGCGGAGGGCCAGGGGCGAAAACGGCTTGCGTTGCTTTCCTGAGCCGAGGCGCGTTGGGGCTGTTGTTGGCTGCCCGAGGAGACTTTCCCTTTGCAGAATGCAGCCGCCAGAAGCTCGTTTTGGGCCGTCGGTGCGACGGGGTCTCGGCGATGATAGGCCGAGGTGGCTCAGGGGCCATGGTTGGGGCGTGGGCCCAGAAGGTCTTCGCGCGCCCAATCCTGCTTCTCCGCCAAGGAGAACCCGTGGGGAGTGGGTTTCGGGCACCGGAGACCCCCAGCACAGCAGCAGGGCCCAGGGAGCCAGGGGCAGCCCCGCCCCGCTTTGCCCTCTGGAGGGCGGAGGGCCGGGGGCGAAAAGGGCTTGCGTTGCTTTCATTAGCCGAGGCGCGTTGGGGCTGTTGTTGGCTGCCCGAGGAGACTTTCCCTTTGCACAATGCAGCTGCCAGAAGCTTGTTTTGGGCCGTCGGTGCGACGGGGCCTCGGCGCTGAGCGCCCGAGCTGGCTCAGGGTGCATGGCTGCGGCCTGGGCGCAGAAGGTCTTCCCGCGCCAAATCCTGCTTCCCCGCCAAGGAGAACCCGTGGGGAGTGGGTTTCGGGCACCGGAGACCCCCAGCTAGGACACAGGGCCCAGGGAGCCAGGGGCAGCCCCGCCCCGCTTTGCCTTCTGGAGAGCGTAGGGCCGGGGGCGAAAACGGCTTGCGTTGCTTTCATGAGCCGAGGCGCGTTGGGGCTGTTGTTGGCTGCCCGAGGAGACTTTCCCTTTGCACAATGCAGCCGCCAGAAGCTCGTTTTGGGCCGTCGGTGCGACGGGGACTCGGCGCTGAGCGGCCGAGCTGGCTCATGGGGCATGGTTGGGGCGTGGGCCCAGAAGGCCTTCGCGCGCCCAATCCTGCTTACCCTCCAAGGAGAACCCGTGGGGAGTGGGTTTCGGGCACCGGAGACCCCCAGCAAAGCAGCAGGGCCCAGGGAGCCCGGGGCAGCCCCGCCCCGCTTTGCCCTCTGGAGAGCGGAGGGCCGGGGGCGAAAACGGCTTGCGTTGCTTTCCTGAGCCGAGGAGCGTTGGGGCTGTTGTTGGCTGCCCGAAGAGAATTTCCCTTTGCACAAGGCAGCCGCCAGAAGCTCGTTTTGGGCCGTCGGTGCGACGGGGCCTCGGCGCTGAGCGGCCGAGCTGGCTCAGGGTGCATGGCTGCGGCCTGGGCGCAGAAGGTCTTCGCGCGCCAAATCCTGCTTCCCCGCCAAGGAGAACCCGTGGGGAGTGGGTTTCGGGCACCGGAGACCCCCAGCAAGGACACAGGGCCCAGGGAGCCAGGGGCAGCCCCGCCCCGCTTTGCCCTCTTGAGAGCGGAGGGCCAGGGGCTAAAACGGCTTGCGTTGCTTTCCTGAGCCGAGGCGCGTTGGGGCTGTTGTTGGCTGCCCGAGGAGACTTTCCCTTTGCACAATGCAGCCGCCAGAAGCTCGTTTTGGGCCTTCGGTGCGACGGGGCCTCGGCGCTGAGCGGCCGAACTGGCTCAGGGGGCATGGCTGGGGCGTGGGCGTAGAAGGACTTCGCGCGCCCAATCCTGCTTCCCCGCCAAGGAAACCCGTGGGGAGTGTGTTTCGGGCATCGGAGACCCCCAGCAAAGCAGCAGGGACCAGGGAGCCAGGGGCAGCCCCGCCCCGCTTTGCCCTCTGGAGAGCGGAGGGCCGGGGGCGAAAACGGCTTGCGTTGCTTTCCTGAGCCGAGGCGCGTTGGGGCTGTTGTTGGATGCCCGAGGAGATTTTCCCTTTGCACAATGCAGCCGCCAGAAGCTCGTTTTGGGCCGTCGGTGCGACGGGGCCTCGGCGATGAGCGGCCGAGGTGGCTCAGGGGGCATGGTTGGGGCGTGGACCCAGAAGGATTTCGCGCCCCCAATCCTGCTTCCCCGCCAAGGAGAACCCGTGGGGAGTGGGTTTCGGGCACCGGAGAACCCCAGCAAAGACACAGGGCCCAGGGAGTCAGGGGCAGCCCTGCCCCGCTTTGCCCTCTGGAGAGTGGAGGGCCGGGGGCGAAAACGGCTTGCGTTGCTTTCCTGAGCCGAGGCGCGTTGGGGCTGTTTTTGGATGCCCGAGGAGACTTTCCCTTTGCACAAGGCAGCTGCCAAAAGCTCGTTTAGGGCCGTCGGTGCAACTGGGCCTCAGCGCTGAGCGGCCGAGCTGGCTCAGGGGGCATGGCTGCGGCCTGGGCGCAGAAGGCCTTCGCGCGCCCAATCCTGCTTCCCCACCAAGGAGAACCCGTCGGGAGTGGGTTTCGGGCACCGGAGTCCCCCAGCACAGCAGCAGGGCCTAGGGAGCCAGGGGCAGCCCTGCACCGCTTGGCCCTCTGGAGAGCGGAGGGCGGGGGGCGAAAACGGCTTGTGTTGCTTTCATGAGCCTAGGCGCATTCGGGCTGTTGTTGGCTGCCCGAGGAGACATTCCCTTTGCAAAATGCAGCCTCCAGAAGCTCGTTTTGGGCCGTCGGTGCGACGGGGCCTCGGCGATGAGCGGCCGAGGTGGCTCAGGGGGCATGGTTGGGGCGTGGGCCCAGAAGGTCTTCGAGCGCCCAATCCTGCTTCCCCGCCAAGGAGAACCCGTCGGGAGTTGGTTTCGGGCACCGGAGACGCCTAGCACAGCAGCAGGGCCTAGGGAGCCAGGGACAACCCTGCACCGCTTGGCCCTCTGGAGAGTGGAGGGCCGGGGGCAAAAACGGCTTGCGTTGCTTTCCTGAGCCGAGGCGCGTTGGGGCTGTTGTTGGCTGCCCGAGGAGACTTTCCCTTTGCACAATGCAGCTGCCAGAAGCTCGTTTTGGGCCGTCGGTGCCACGGGGCCTTGGCACTGAGCGGCCGAACTGGCTCAGGGGGCATGGCTGCGGCCTGGGGGCAGAAGGCCTTCGCGCGCCCAATCCTGCTTCCCCGCCAAGGAGAACCCGTGGGGAGTTGATTTCGGGCACCGGAGACCCCCAGCAAGGACACAGGGCCCTGGGAGCCAGGGGCAGCCCCGCCCCGCTTTGCCCTCTGGAGAGCGGAGGGCCAGGGGCGAAAACGGCTTGCGTTGCTTTCCTGAGCCGAGGCGCGTTGGGGCTGTTGTTGGCTGCCCGAGGAGACTTTCCCTTTGCAGAATGCAGCCGCCAGAAGCTCGTTTTGGGCCGTCGGTGCGACGGGGTCTCGGCGATGATAGGCCGAGGTGGCTCAGGGGCCATGGTTGGGGCGTGGGCCCAGAAGGTCTTCGCGCGCCCAATCCTGCTTCTCCGCCAAGGAGAACCCGTGGGGAGTGGGTTTCGGGCACCGGAGACCCCCAGCAAAGCAGCAGGGCCCAGGGAGCCAGGGGCAGCCCCGCCCCGCTTTGCCCTCTGGAGGGCGGAGGGCCGGGGGCGAAAAGGGCTTGCGTTGCTTTCATGAGCCGAGGCGCGTTGGGGCTGTTGTTGGCTGCCCGAGGAGACTTTCCCTTTGCACAATGCAGCTGCCAGAAGCTTGTTTTGGGCCGTCGGTGCGACGGGGCCTCGGCGCTGAGCGCCCGAGCTGGCTCAGGGTGCATGGCTGCGGCCTGCGCGCAGAAGGTCTTCCCGCGCCAAATCCTACTTCCCCGCCAAGGAGAACCCGTGGGGAGTGGGTTTCGGGCACCGGAGACCCCCAGCAAGGACACAGGGCCCAGGGAGCCAGGGGCAGCCCCGCCCCGCTTTGCCTTCTGGAGAGCGTAGGGCCGGGGGCGAAAACGGCTTGCGTTGCTTTCATGAGCCGAGGCGCGTTGGGGCTGTTGTTGGCTGCCCGAGGAGACTTTCCCTTTGCACAATGCAGCCGCCAGAAGCTCGTTTTGGGCCGTCGGTGCGACGGGGACTCGGCGCTGAGCGGCCGAGCTGGCTCATGGGGCATGGTTGGGGCGTGGGCCCAAAAGGCCTTCGCGCGCCCAATCCTGCTTACCCTCCAAGGAGAACCCGTGGGGAGTGGGTTTCGGGCACCGGAGACCCCCAGCAAAGCAGCAGGGCCCAGGGAGCCCGGGGCAGCCCCGCCCCGCTTTGCCCTCTGGAGAGCGGAGGGCCGGGGGCGAAAACGGCTTGCGTTGCTTTCCTGAGCCGAGGAGCGTTGGGGCTGTTGTTGGCTGCCCGAGGAGACTTTCCCTTTGCACAAGGCAGCCGCCAGAAGCTCGTTTTGGGCCGTCGGTGCGACGGGGCCTCGGCGCTGAGCGGCCGAGCTGGCTCAGGGTGCATGGCTGCGGCCTGGGCGCAGAAGGTCTTCGCGTGCCAAATCCTGCTTCCCCGCCAAGGAGAACCCGTGGGGAGTGGGTTTCGGGCACCGGAGACCCCCAGCAAGGACACAGGGCCCAGGGAGCCAGGGGCAGCCCCGCCCCGCTTTGCCCTCTTGAGAGCGGAGGGCCAGGGGCTAAAACGGCTTGCGTTGCTTTCCTGAGCCGAGGCGCGTTGGGGCTGTTGTTGGCTGCCCGAGGAGACTTTCCCTTTGCACAATGCAGCCGCCAGAAGCTCGTTTTGGGCCGTCAGTGCCACGGGGCCTTGGCACTGAGCGGTCCAACTGGCTCAGGGGGCATGGCTGCGGCCTGGGGGCAGAAGGCCTTCGCGCGCCCAATCCTGCATCCCCGCCAAGGAGAACCCGTGGGGAGTGGGTTTCGGGCACCGGAGACCCCCAGCACAGCAGCAGGGACCAGGGAGCCAGGGGCAGCCCCGCCCCGCTTTGCCCTCTGGAGAGCGGAGGGCGGGGGGCGAAAACGGCTTGCGTTGCTTTCCTGAGCCGAGGCGCGTTGGGGCTGTTGTTGGCTGCCCGAGGAGACTTTCCCTTTGCAGAATGCAGCCGCCAGAAGCTCGTTTTGGGCCGTCGGTGCGACGGGGTCTCGGCGATGATAGGCCGAGGTGGCTCAGGGGGCATGGTTGGGGCGTGGGCCCAGAAGGTCTTCGAGCGCCCAATCCTGCTTCCCCGCCAAGGAGAACCCGTGGGGAGTGGGTTTCGGGCACCGGAGACCCCCAGCAAAGCAGCAGGGCCCAGGGAGCCCGGGGCAGCCCCGCCCCGCTTTGCCCTCTGGAGAGCGGAGGGCCGGGGGCGAAAACGGCTTGCGTTGCTTTCCTGAGCCGAGGAGCGTTGGGGCTGTTGTTGGCTGCCCGAGGAGACTTTGCCATTGCACAAGGCAGCCGCCAGAAGCTCGTTTTGGGCCGTCGGTGCGACGGGGCCTCGGCGCTGAGCGGCCGAGCTGGCTCAGGGTGCATTGCTGCGGCCTGGGCGCAGAAGGTCTTCGCGCGCCAAATCCTGCTTCCCCGCCAAGGAGAACCCGTGGGGAGTGGGTTTCGGGCACCGGAGACCCCCAGCAAGGACACAGGGCCCAGGGAGCCAGGGGCAGCCCCGCCCCGCTTTGCCCTCTGGAGAGCGGAGGGCCAGGGGCTAAAACGGCTTGCGTTGCTTTCCTGAGCCGAGGCGCGTTGGGGCTGTTGTTGGCTGCCCGAGGAGACTTTCCCTTAGCACAATGCAGCTGCCAGAAGCTTGTTTTGGGCCGTCGGTGCGACGGGGCCTCGGTGCTGAGCGGCCGAGCTGGCTCAGGGTGCATGGCTGCGGCCTGGGCGCAGAAGGCCTTTGCGCGCCCAATCCTGCTTCCCCGCCACGGAGAACCCGTGGGGAGTGGGTTTCGGGCACCGGAGACCCCCAGCAAAGCAGCAGGGCCCAGGGAGCCCGGGGCAGCCCCGCCCCGCTTTGCCCTCTGGAGAGCGGAGGGCCGGTGGCGAAAACGGCTTGCGTTGCTTTCCTGAGCCGAGGCGCGTTGGGGCTGTTGTTGGCTGCCCGAGGAGACTTTCCCTTTGCACAATGCAGCTGCCAGAAGCTCGTTTTGGGCCGTCGGTGCGACGGGGCCTCGGCGCTGAGCGGCCGAGCTGGCTCAGGGTGCATGGCTGCGGCCTGGGCGCAGAAGGCCTTTGCGCGCCCAATCCTGCTTCCCCGCCACGGAGATCCCGTGGCGAGTGGGTTTCAGGCACCGGAGAACCCCAGCAAAGCAGCAGGGCCCAGGGAGCCAGGGGCATCCCCGCCCCGCTTTGCCCTCAGGAGAGCGGAGGGCCGGGGGCGAAAACGGCTTGCGTTGCTTTCCTGAGCCGAGGCGCGTTGGGGCTGTTCTTGGCTGCACGAGGAGACTTTCCCTTTGCAGAATGCAGCCGCCAGAAGCTCGTTTTGGGCCGTCGGTGCGATGGGGTCTCGGCGCTGAGCGGCCGAACTGCCTCAGGGGGCATGGCTGCGGCCTGGGCGCAGAAGGCCTTCGCGCGCCCAATCCTGCTTCCCCGCCACGGAGATCCCGTGGGGAGTGGGTTTCGGGCACCGGAGACCCCCAGCAAAGCAGCAGGGCCCAGGGAGCCAGGGGCAGCCCCGCCCCGCTTTGCCCTCTGGAGAGCAGAGGGCGGGGGGCGAAAACGGCTTGCGTTGCTTTCCTGAGCCTAGGCGCGTTGGGGCTGTTGTTGGCTGCCCGAGGAGACTTTCCCTTTGCACAATGCACCTTCCAGAAGCGCGTTTTCGGCCGACGGTGCCACGGGGCCTCGGCGCTGAGCGGCCGAGCTGGCTCAGGGGGCATGGCTGCGGCCTGGGCGCAGAAGGCCTTCGCGCGCCCAATCCTGCTTCCCCGCCAAGGAGAACCCGTCGGGAGTGGGTTTCGGGCACCGGAGACCCCCAGCACAGCAGCAGGGCCCAGGGAGCCAGGGGCAGCCCCGCCCCGCTTTGCCTTCTGGAGAGCGGAGGGCCGGGGGCTAAAACGGCTTGCGTTGCTTTCCTGAGCCGAGGCGCGTTGGGGCTGTTGTTGGCTGCCCGAGGAGACTTTCCCTTTGCACAATGTGGCCGCCAGAAGCTCGTTTTGGGCCGTCAGAGCCACGGGGCCTTGGCACTGAGCGGCCGAACTGGCTCAGGGGGCATGGCTGCGGCCTGGGGGCAGAAGGCCTTCGCGCGCCCAATCCTGCTTCCCCGCCAAGGAGAACCCGTGGGGAGTGGGTTTCGGGCACCGGAGACCCCCAGCACAGCAGCAGGGCCCAGGGAGCCAGGCGCAGCCCCGCCCCGCTTTGCCCTCTGGAGAGCGGAGGGCGGGGGGCGAAAACGGCTTGCGTTGCTTTCCTGAGCCGAGGCGCGTTGGGGCTGTTGTTGGCTGCCCGAGGAGACTTTCCCTTTGCAGAATGCAGCCGCCAGAAGCTCGTTTTGGGCCGTCGGTGCGACGGGGTCTCGGCGATGATAGGCCGAGGTGGCTCAGGGCGCATGGTTGGGGCGTGGGCCCAGAAGGTCTTCGAGCGCCCAATCCTGCTTCCCCGCCAAGGAGAACCCGTGGGGAGTGGGTTTCGGGCACCGGAGACCCCCAGCAAAGCAGCAGGGCCCAGGGAGCCAGGGGCAGCCCCGCCCCGCTTTGCCCTCTGGAGAGCGGAGGGCCGGGGGCGAAAACGGCTTGCGTTGCTTTCCTGAGCCGAGGCGCGTTGGGGCTGTTGTTGGCTGCCGGAGGAGACTTTCCCTTTGCACAATGCAGCCGCCAGAAGCTCGTTTTGGGCCTTCGGTGCGACGGGGCCTCGGCGCTGAGCGGCCGAACTGGCTCAGGGGGCATGGCTGGGGCGTGGGCGTAGAAGGACTTCGCGCGCCCAATCCTGCTTCCCCGCCAAGGAAACCCGTGGGGAGTGTGTTTCGGGCATCGGAGACCCCCAGCAAAGCAGCAGGGACCAGGGAGCCAGGGGCAGCCCCGCCCCGCTTTGCCCTCTGGAGGGCGGAGGGGCGGGGGCGAAAAGGGCTTGCGTTGCTTTCGTGAGCCGAGGCGCGTTGGGGCTGTTGTTGGCTGCCTGAGGAGACTTTCCCTTTGCACAATGCAGCTGCCAGAAGCTCGTTTTGGGCCGTCGGTGCGACGGGGCCTCGGCGCTGAGCGGCCGAGCTGGCTCAGGGTGCATGGCTGCGGCCTGGGCGCAGAAGGCCTTTGCGCGCCCAATCCTGCTTCCCCGCCACGGAGATCCCGTGGCGAGTGGGTTTCAGGCACCGGAGAACCCCAGCAAAGCAGCAGGGCCCAGGGAGCCAGGGGCATCCCCACCCCGCTTTGCCCTCAGGAGAGCGGAGTGCCGGGGGCGAAAACGGCTTGCGTTGCTTTCCTGAGCCGAGGCGCGTTGGGGCTGTTCTTGGCTGCACGAGGAGACTTTCCCTTTGCAGAATGCAGCCGCCAGAAGCTCGTTTTGGGCCGTCGGTGCGACGGGGCCTCGGCGCTGAGCGGCCGAGCTGCCTCAGGGGGCATGGCTGCGGCCTGGGCGCAGAAGACCTTCGCGCGCCCAATCCTGCTTCCCCGCCACGGAGATCCCGTGGGGAGTGGGTTTCGGGCACCGGAGACCCCCAGCACAGCAGCAGGGCCCAGGGAGCCAGGCGCAGCCCCGCCCCGCTTTGCCCTCTGGAGAGCGGAGGGCGCGGGACCAAAACGGCTTGCGTTGCTTTCTTGAGCCTAGGCGCGTTGGGGCTGTTGTTGGCTGCCCGAGGAGACTTTCCCTTTGCACAATGCACCTTCCAGAAGCGCGTTTTCGGCCGACGGTGCCACGGGGCCTCGGCGCTGAGCGGCCGAGCTGGCTCAGGGGGCATGGCTGCGGCCTGGGCGCAGAAGGCCTTCGCGCGCCCAATCCTGCTTCCCCGCCAAGGAGAACCCGTGGGGAGTGGGTTTCGGGCACCGGAGACCCCCAGCACAGCAGCAGGGCCCAGGGAGCCAGGCGCAGCCCCGCCCCGCTTTGCCCTCTGGAGAGCGGAGGGCGGGGGGCGAAAACGGCTTGCGTTGCTTTCCTGAGCCGAGGCGCGTTGGGGCTGTTGTTGGCTGCCCGAGGAGACTTTCCCTTTGCACAATGCAGCTGCCAGAAGCTTGTTTTGGGCCGTCGGTGCGACGGGGCCTCGGCGCTGAGCGCCCGAGCTGGCTCAGGGTGCATGGCTGCGGCCTGCGCGCAGAAGGTCTTCCCGCGCCAAATCCTACTTCCCCGCCAAGGAGAACCCGTGGGGAGTGGGTTTCGGGCACCGGAGACCCCCAGCAAGGACACAGGGCCCAGGGAGCCAGGGGCAGCCCCGCCCCGCTTTGCCTTCTGGAGAGCGTAGGGCCGGGGGCGAAAACGGCTTGCGTTGCTTTCATGAGCCGAGGCGCGTTGGGGCTGTTGTTGGCTGCCCGAGGAGACTTTCCCTTTGCACAATGCAGCCGCCAGAAGCTCGTTTTGGGCCGTCGGTGCGACGGGGACTCGGCGCTGAGCGGCCGAGCTGGCTCATGGGGCATGGTTGGGGCGTGGGCCCAAAAGGCCTTCGCGCGCCCAATCCTGCTTACCCTCCAAGGAGAACCCGTGGGGAGTGGGTTTCGGGCACCGGAGACCCCCAGCAAAGCAGCAGGGCCCAGGGAGCCCGGGGCAGCCCCGCCCCGCTTTGCCCTCTGGAGAGCGGAGGGCCGGGGGCGAAAAAGGCTTGCGTTGCTTTCCTGAGCCGAGGAGCGTTGGGGCTGTTGTTGGCTGCCCGAGGAGACTTTCCCTTTGCACAAGGCAGCCGCCAGAAGCTCGTTTTGGGCCGTCGGTTCGACGGGGCCTCGGCGCTGAGCGGCCGAGCTGGCTCAGGGTGCATGGCTGCGGCCTGGGCGCAGAAGGTCTTCGCGTGCCAAATCCTGCTTCCCCGCCAAGGAGAACCCGTGGGGAGTGGGTTTCGGGCACCGGAGACCCCCAGCAAGGACACAGGGCCCAGGGAGCCAGGGGCAGCCCCGCCCCGCTTTGCCCTCTTGAGAGCGGAGGGCCAGGGGCTAAAACGGCTTGCGTTGCTTTCCTGAGCCGAGGCGCGTTGGGGCTGTTGTTGGCTGCCCGAGGAGACTTTCCCTTTGCACAATGCAGCCGCCAGAAGCTCGTTTTGGGCCGTCAGTGCCACGGGGCCTTGGCACTGAGCGGTCCAACTGGCTCAGGGGGCATGGCTGCGGCCTGGGGGCAGAAGGCCTTCGCGCGCCCAATCCTGCATCCCCGCCAAGGAGAACCCGTGGGGAGTGGGTTTCGGGCACCGGAGACCCCCAGCACAGCAGCAGGGACCAGGGAGCCAGGGGCAGCCCCGCCCCGCTTTGCCCTCTGGAGAGCGGAGGGCGGGGGGCGAAAACGGCTTGCGTTGCTTTCCTGAGCCGAGGCGCGTTGGGGCTGTTGTTGGCTGCCCGAGGAGACTTTCCCTTTGCAGAATGCAGCCGCCAGAAGCTCGTTTTGGGCCGTCGGTGCGACGGGGTCTCGGCGATGATAGGCCGAGGTGGCTCAGGGGGCATGGTTGGGGCGTGGGCCCAGAAGGTCTTCGAGCGCCCAATCCTGCTTCCCCGCCAAGGAGAACCCGTGGGGAGTGGGTTTCGGGCACCGGAGACCCCCAGCAAAGCAGCAGGGCCCAGGGAGCCAGGGGCAGCCCCGCCCCGCTTTGCCCTCTGGAGAGCGGAGGGCCGGGGGCGAAAACGGCTTGCGTTGCTTTCCTGAGCCGAGGAGCGTTGGGGCTGTTGTTGGCTGCCCGAGGAGACTTTCCCTTTGCACAAGGCAGCCGCCAGAAGCTCGTTTTGGGCCGTCGGTGCGACGGGGCCTCGGCGCTGAGCGGCCGAGCTGGCTCAGGGTGCATTGCTGCGGCCTGGGCGCAGAAGGTCTTCGCGCGCCAAATCCTGCTTCCCCGCCAAGGAGAACCCGTGGGGAGTGGGTTTCGGGCACCGGAGACCCCCAGCAAGGACACAGGGCCCAGGGAGCCAGGGGCAGCCCCGCCCCGCTTTGCCCTCTGGAGAGCGGAGGGCCAGGGGCTAAAACGGCTTGCGTTGCTTTCCTGAGCCGAGGCGCGTTGGGGCTGTTGTTGGCTGCCCGAGGAGACTTTCCCTTAGCACAATGCAGCTGCCAGAAGCTTGTTTTGGGCCGTCGGTGCGACGGGGCCTCGGTGCTGAGCGGCCGAGCTGGCTCAGGGTGCATGGCTGCGGCCTGGGCGCAGAAGGCCTTTGCGCGCCCAATCCTGCTTCCCCGCCACGGAGAACCCGTGGGGAGTGGGTTTCGGGCACCGGAGACCCCCAGCAAAGCAGCAGGGCCCAGGGAGCCCGGGGCAGCCCCGCCCCGCTTTGCCCTCTGGAGAGCGGAGGGCCGGTGGCGAAAACGGCTTGCGTTGCTTTCCTGAGCCGAGGCGCGTTGGGGCTGTTGTTGGCTGCCCGAGGAGACTTTCCCTTTGCACAATGCAGCTGCCAGAAGCTCGTTTTGGGCCGTCGGTGCGACGGGGCCTCGGCGCTGAGCGGCCGAGCTGGCTCAGGGTGCATGGCTGCGGCCTGGGCGCAGAAGGCCTTTGCGCGCCCAATCCTGCTTCCCCGCCACGGAGATCCCGTGGCGAGTGGGTTTCAGGCACCGGAGAACCCCAGCAAAGCAGCAGGGCCCAGGGAGCCAGGGGCATCCCCGCCCCGCTTTGCCCTCAGGAGAGCGGAGGGCCGGGGGCGAAAACGGCTTGCGTTGCTTTCCTGAGCCGAGGCGCGTTGGGGCTGTTCTTGGCTGCACGAGGAGACTTTCCCTTTGCAGAATGCAGCCGCCAGAAGCTCGTTTTGGGCCGTCGGTGCGATGGGGTCTCGGCGCTGAGCGGCCGAACTGCCTCAGGGGGCATGGCTGCGGCCTGGGCGCAGAAGGCCTTCGCGCGCCCAATCCTGCTTCCCCGCCACGGAGATCCCGTGGGGAGTGGGTTTCGGGCACCGGAGACCCCCAGCAAAGCAGCAGGGCCCAGGGAGCCAGGGGCAGCCCCGCCCCGCTTTGCCCTCTGGAGAGCAGAGGGCGGGGGGCGAAAACGGCTTGCGTTGCTTTCCTGAGCCTAGGCGCGTTGGGGCTGTTGTTGGCTGCCCGAGGAGACTTTCCCTTTGCACAATGCACCTTCCAGAAGCGCGTTTTCGGCCGACGGTGCCACGGGGCCTCGGCGCTGAGCGGCCGAGCTGGCTCAGGAGGCATGGCTGCGGCCTGGGCGCAGAAGGCCTTCGCGCGCCCAATCCTGCTTCCCCGCCAAGGAGAACCCGTCGGGAGTGGGTTTCGGGCACCGGAGACCCCCAGCACAGCAGCAGGGCCCAGGGAGCCAGGGGCAGCCCCGCCCCGCTTTGCCTTCTGGAGAGCGGAGGGCCGGGGGCTAAAACGGCTTGCGTTGCTTTCCTGAGCCGAGGCGCGTTGGGGCTGTTGTTGGCTGCCCGAGGAGACTTTCCCTTTGCACAATGTGGCCGCCAGAAGCTCGTTTTGGGCCGTCAGAGCCACGGGGCCTTGGCACTGAGCGGCCGAACTGGCTCAGGGGGCATGGCTGCGGCCTGGGGGCAGAAGGCCTTCGCGCGCCCAATCCTGCTTCCCCGCCAAGGAGAACCCGTGGGGAGTGGGTTTCGGGCACCGGAGACCCCCAGCACAGCAGCAGGGCCCAGGGAGCCAGGCGCAGCCCCGCCCCGCTTTGCCCTCTGGAGAGCGGAGGGCGGGGGGCGAAAACGGCTTGCGTTGCTTTCCTGAGCCGAGGCGCGTTGGGGCTGTTGTTGGCTGCCCGAGGAGACTTTCCCTTTGCAGAATGCAGCCGCCAGAAGCTCGTTTTGGGCCGTCGGTGCGACGGGGTCTCGGCGATGATAGGCCGAGGTGGCTCAGGGCGCATGGTTGGGGCGTGGGCCCAGAAGGTCTTCGAGCGCCCAATCCTGCTTCCCCGCCAAGGAGAACCCGTGGGGAGTGGGTTTCGGGCACCGGAGACCCCCAGCAAAGCAGCAGGGCCCAGGGAGCCAGGGGCAGCCCCGCCCCGCTTTGCCCTCTGGAGAGCGGAGGGCCGGGGGCGAAAACGGCTTGCGTTGCTTTCCTGAGCCGAGGCGCGTTGGGGCTGTTGTTGGCTGCCGGAGGAGACTTTCCCTTTGCACAATGCAGCCGCCAGAAGCTCGTTTTGGGCCTTCGGTGCGACGGGGCCTCGGCGCTGAGCGGCCGAACTGGCTCAGGGGGCATGGCTGGGGCGTGGGCGTAGAAGGACTTCGCGCGCCCAATCCTGCTTCCCCGCCAAGGAAACCCGTGGGGAGTGTGTTTCGGGCATCGGAGACCCCCAGCAAAGCAGCAGGGACCAGGGAGCCAGGGGCAGCCCCGCCCCGCTTTGCCCTCTGGAGGGCGGAGGGGCGGGGGCGAAAAGGGCTTGCGTTGCTTTCGTGAGCCGAGGCGCGTTGGGGCTGTTGTTGGCTGCCTGAGGAGACTTTCCCTTTGCACAATGCAGCTGCCAGAAGCTCGTTTTGGGCCGTCGGTGCGACGGGGCCTCGGCGCTGAGCGGCCGAGCTGGCTCAGGGTGCATGGCTGCGGCCTGGGCGCAGAAGGCCTTTGCGCGCCCAATCCTGCTTCCCCGCCACGGAGATCCCGTGGCGAGTGGGTTTCAGGCACCGGAGAACCCCAGCAAAGCAGCAGGGCCCAGGGAGCCAGGGGCATCCCCGCCCCGCTTTGCCCTCAGGAGAGTGGAGTGCCGGGGGCGAAAACGGCTTGCGTTGCTTTCCTGAGCCGAGGCGCGTTGGGGCTGTTCTTGGCTGCACGAGGAGACTTTCCCTTTGCAGAATGCAGCCGCCAGAAGCTCGTTTTGGGCCGTCGGTGCGACGGGGCCTCGGCGCTGAGCGGCCGAGCTGCCTCAGGGGGCATGGCTGCGGCCTGGGCGCAGAAGACCTTCGCGCGCCCAATCCTGCTTCCCCGCCACGGAGATCCCGTGGGGAGTGGGTTTCGGGCACCGGAGACCCCCAGCACAGCAGCAGGGCCCAGGGAGCCAGGCGCAGCCCCGCCCCGCTTTGCCCTCTGGAGAGCGGAGGGCGCGGGACCAAAACGGCTTGCGTTGCTTTCTTGAGCCTAGGCGCGTTGGGGCTGTTGTTGGCTGCCCGAGGAGACTTTCCCTTTGCACAATGCACCTTCCAGAAGCGCGTTTTCGGCCGACGGTGCCACGGGGCCTCGGCGCTGAGCGGCCGAGCTGGCTCAGGGGGCATGGCTGCGGCCTGGGCGCAGAAGGCCTTCGCGCGCCCAATCCTGCTTCCCCGCCAAGGAGAACCCGTGGGGAGTGGGTTTCGGGCACCGGAGACCCCCAGCACAGCAGCAGGGCCCAGGGAGCCAGGCGCAGCCCCGCCCCGCTTTGCCCTCTGGAGAGCGGAGGGCGGGGGGCGAAAACGGCTTGCGTTGCTTTCCTGAGCCGAGGCGCGTTGGGGCTGTTGTTGGCTGCCCGAGGAGACTTTCCCTTTGCAGAATGCAGCCGCCAGAAGCTCGTTTTGGGCCGTCGGTGCGACGGGGTCTCGGCGATGATAGGCCGAGGTGGCTCAGGGCGCATGGTTGGGGCGTGGGCCCAGAAGGTCTTCGAGCGCCCAATCCTGCTTCCCCGCCAAGGAGAACCCGTGGGGAGTGGGTTTCGGGCACCGGAGACCCCCAGCAAAGCAGCAGGGCCCAGGGAGCCAGGGGCAGCCCCGCCCCGCTTTGCCCTCTGGAGAGCGGAGGGCCGGGGGCGAAAACTGCTTGCGTTGCTTTCCTGAGCCGAGGCGCGTTGGGGCTGTTGTTGGCTGCCGGAGGAGACTTTCCCTTTGCACAATGCAGCCGCCAGAAGCTCGTTTTGGGCCTTCGGTGCGACGGGGCCTCGGCGCTGAGCGGCCGAACTGGCTCAGGGGGCATGGCTGGGGCGTGGGCGTAGAAGGACTTCGCGCGCCCAATCCTGCTTCCCCGCCAAGGAAACCCGTGGGGAGTGTGTTTCGGGCATCGGAGACCCCCAGCAAAGCAGCAGGGACCAGGGAGCCAGGGGCAGCCCCGCCCCGCTTTGCCCTCTGGAGGGCGGAGGGGCGGGGGTGAAAAGGGCTTGCGTTGCTTTCATGAGCCGAGGCGCGTTGGGGCTGTTGTTGGCTGCCCGAGGAGACTTTCCCTTTGCACAATGCAGCTGCCAGAAGCTTGTTTTGGGCCGTCGGTGCGACGGGGCCTCGGCGCTGAGCGGCCGAGCTGGCTCAGGGTGCATGGCTGCGGCCTGGGCGCAGAAGGTCTTCGCCCGCCCAATCCTGCTTCCCCGCCAAGGAGAACCCGTGGGGAGTGGGTTTCGGGCACCGGAGACCCCCAGCAAAGCAGCAGGGCCCAGGGAGCCCGGGGCAGCCCCGCCCCGCTTTGCCCTCTGGAGAGCGGAGGGCCGGGGGCGAAAACGGCTTGCGTTGCTTTCCTGAGCCGAGGCGCGTTGGGGCTGTTGTTGGCTGCCCGAGGAGACTTTCCCTTTGCACAATGCAGCTGCCAGAAGCTCGTTTTGGGCCGTCGGTGCGACGGGGCCTCGGCGCTGAGCGGCCGAGCTGGCTCAGGGTGCATGGCTGCGGCCTGGGCGCAGAAGGCCTTCGCGCGCCCAATCCTGCTTCCCCGCCACGGAGATCCCGTGGCGAGTGGGTTTCAGGCACCGGAGAACCCCAGGAAAGCAGCAGGGCCCAGGGAGCCAGGGGCATCCCCGCCCCGCTTTGCCCTCAGGAGAGCGGAGGGCCGGGGGCGAAAACGGCTTGCGTTGCTTTCCTGAGCCGAGGCGCGTTGGGGCTGTTGTTGGCTGCCCGAGGAGACTTTCCCTTTGCACAATGCAGCCGCCAGAAGCGCGTTTTGGGCCGTCAGTGCCACGGGGCCTTGGCACTGAGCGGCCGAACTGGCTCAGGGGGCATGGCTGCGGCCTGGGGGCAGAAGGCGTTCGCGCGCCCAATCCTGCATCCCCGCCAAGGAGAACCCGTGGGGAGTGGGTTTCGGGCATCGGAGACCCCCAGTACAGCAGCAGGGCCCAGGGAGCCAGGGGCAGCCCCGCCCCGCTTGGCCCTCTGGAGAGCAGAGGGCCGGGGGCGAAAAGGGCTTGCGTTGCTTTCCTGAGCCGAGGCGCGTTGGGGCTGTTGTTGGCTGCCCGAGGAGACTTTCCCTTTGCACAATGCAGCCGCCAGAAGCTCGTTTTGGGCCTTCGGTGCGACGGAGCCTCGGCGCTGAGCGGCCGAGCTGGCTCAGGGTGCATGGCTGCGGCCTGGGCGCAGAAGGCTTTTGCGCGCCCAATCCTGCTTCCCCGCCACGGAGATCCCGTGGCGAGTGGGTTTCAGGCACCGGAGAACCCCAGCAAAGCAGCAGGGCCCAGGGAGCCAGGGGCATCCCCGCCCCGCTTTGCCCTCAGGAGAGCGGAGGGCCGGGGGCGAAAACGGCTTGCGTTGCTTTCCTGAGCCGAGGCGCGTTGGGGCTGTTCTTGGCTGCACGAGGAGACTTTCCCTTTGCACAATGCAGCTGCCAGAAGCTCGTTTTGGGCCGTCGGTGCGACGGGGCCTCGGCGCTGAGCGGCCGAGCTGCCTCAGGGGGCATGGCTGCGGCCTGGGCGCAGAAGGCCTTCGCGCGCCCAATCCTGCTTCCCCTCCAAGGAGAACCCGTGGGGAGTGGGTTTCGGGAACGGAGACCCCCAGCAAAGCAGCAGGGCCCAGGGAGCCAGGGGCAGCCCCGCCCCGCTTTGCCCTCTGGAGAGCAGAGGGCGGGGGGCGAAAACGGCTTGCGTTGCTTTCCTGAGCCTAGGCGCGTTGGGGCTGTTGTTGGCTGCCCGAGGAGACTTTCCCTTTGCACAATGCACCTTCCAGAAGCGCGATTTCGGCCGACGGTGCCACGGGGCCTCGGCGCTGAGCGGCCGAGCTGGCTCAGGGTGCATGGCTGCGGCCTGGGCGCAGAAGGCCTTTGCGCGCCCAATCCTGCTTCCCCGCCAAGGAGAACCCGTGGGGAGTGGGTTTCGGGCACCGGAGACCCCCAGCAAAGCAGCAGGGCCCAGGGAGCCAGGGGCAGCCCCGCACCGCTTTGCCCTCTGGAGAGCGGAGGGCCGGGGGCGAAAACGGCTTGCGTTGCTTTCCTGAGCCAAGGCGCGTTGGGGCTGTTGTTGGCTGCCCGAGGAGACTTTCCCTTTGCACAAGGCAGCTGCCAGAAGCTCGTTTTGGGCCGTCGGTGCCACGGGGCCTTGGCACTGAGCGGCCGAACTGGCTCAGAGGGCATGGCTGCGGCCTGGCGGCATAAGGCCTTCGCGCGCCCAATCCTGCTTCCCCGCCAAGGAGAACCCGTGGGGAGTGGGTTTCGGGCACCGGAGACCCCCAGCAAGGACACAGGGCCCAGGGAGCCAGGGGCAGCCCCGCCCCGCTTTGCCCTCTGGAGAGCAAAGGGCCGGGGGCGTAAAAGGCTTGCGTTGCTTTCATGAGCCTAGGCGCGTTGGGGCTGTTGTTGGCTGCCCGAGGAGACTTTCCCTTTGCACAATGCAGCTGCCAGAAGCTCGTTTTGGGCCGTCGGTTCGACGGGGCCTCGGCGATGAGCGGCCGAGGTGGCTCAGGTGGCATGGTTGGGGCGTGGACCCAGAAGGTCTTCGAGCGCCCAATCCTGCTTCCCCGCCAAGGAGAACCCGTGGGGAGTGGGTTTCGGGCACCGGAGACCCCCAGCAAAGCAGCAGGGCCCAGGGAGCCAGGGGCAGCCCCGCACCGCTTTGCCCTCTGGAGAGCGGAGGGCCGGGGGCGAAAACGGCTTGCGTTGCTTTCCTGAGCCGAGGCGCGTTGGGGCTGTTGTTGGCTGCCCGAGGAGACTTTCCCTTTGCACAAGGCAGCTGCCAGAAGCTCGTTTTGGGCCGTCGGTGCCACGGGGCCTCGGCACAGAGCGGCCGTGCTGGCTCAGGGGGCATGGCTGCGGCCTGGGCGCAGAAGGCCTTCGCGCGCCCAATCCTGCTTCCCCGCCAAGGAGAACCCGTCGGGAGTGGGTTTCGGGCACCGGAGACCCCCAGCACAGCAGCAGGGCCTAGGGGGCCAGGGGCAGCCCTGCACCGCTTGGCCCTCTGGAGAGCGGAGGGCGGGGGGCGAAAACGGCTTGCGTTGCTTTCATGAGCCTAGGCGCATTCGGGCTGTTGTTGGCTGCCCGAGGAGACTTTCCCTTTGCAAAATGCAGCCGCCAGAAGCTCGTTTTGGGCCGTCGGTGCGACGGGGCCTCGGCGATGAGCGGCCGAGGTGGCTCAGGGGGCATGGTTGGGGCGTGGGCCCAGAAGGATTTCGCGCGCCCAATCCTGCTTCCCCGCCAAGGAGAACCCGTGGGGAGGGGGTTTCGGGCACCGGAGAACCCCAGCAAAGACACAGGGCCCAGGGAGCCAGGGGCAGCCCTGCCCCGCTTTGCCCTCTGGAGAGTGGAGAGCCGGGGGCGAAAACGGCTTGCGTTGCTTTCCTGAGCCGAGGCGCGTTGGGGCTGTTTTTGGATGCCCGAGGAGACTTTCCCTTTGCACAATGCAACTGCCAGAAGCTCGTTTTGGGCCGTCGGTGCGACGGGGCCTCGGCGCAGAGCGGCCGAGCTGGCTCAGGCGGCATGGCTGCGGCCTGGGCGCAGAAGGCCTTTGCGCGCCCAATCCTGCTTCCCCGCCAAGGAGAACCCGTGGGGAGTGGGTTTCGGGCACCGGAGACCCCCAGCAAAGCAGCAGGGCCCAGGGAGCCAGGGGCTGCCCACCCCACTTTGCCCTCTGGAGAGTGGAGGGCCGGGGGCGAAAACGGCTTGCGTTGCTATCCTGAGCGGAGGCGCGTTGGGGCTGTTGTTGGCTGCCCGAGGAGAATTTCCCTTTGCACAATGCAGCTGCCAGAAGCTCGTTTTGGGCCGTCGGTGCCACGGGGCCTCAGCGCTGAGCGGCCGAGCTGGCTCAGGGGGCATGGCTGCGGCCTGGGCGCAGAAGGCCTTCGCGCGCCCAATCCTGCTTCCCCGCCAAGGAGAACCCGTCGGGAGTGGGTTTCGGGCACCGGAGACCCCCAGCACAGCAGCAGGGCCTAAGGGGCCAGGGGCAGCCCTGCACCGCTTGGCCCTCTGGAGAGCGGAGGGCGGGGGACGAAAACGGCTTGCGTTGCTTTCATGAGCCTAGGCGCATTCGGGCTGTTGTTGGCTGCCCGAGGAGACTTTCCCTTTGCAAAATGCAGCCGCCAGAAGCTCGTTTTGGGCCGACGGTGCGACGGGGCCTCGGCGATGAGCGGCCGAGATGGCTCAGGAGGCATGGTTGGGGCGTGGGCCCAGAAGGATTTCGCGCGCCCAATCCTGCTTCCCCGCCAAGGAGAACCCGTGGGGAGGGGGTTTCGGGCACCGGAGAACCCCAGCAAAGACACAGGGCCCAGGGATCCAGGGGCAGCCCTGCACCGCTTGGCCCTCTGGAGAGCGGAGGGCCGGGGGCAAAAACGGCTTGCGTTGCTTTCCTGAGCCGAGGCGCGTTGGGGCTGTTGTTGGCTGCCCGAGGAGATTTTCCCTTTGCACAATGCAGCCGCCAGAAGCTCGTTTTGGGCCGTCGGTGCGACGGGGCCTCGGCGATGAGCGGCCGAGCTGGCTCAGGGGGCATGGTTGGGGCGTGGGCCCAGAGTGTCTTCGAGCGCCCAATCCTGCTTCCCCGCCAAGGAGAACCCGTGGGGAGTGGGTTTCGGGCACCGGAGACCCCCAGCAAAGCAGCAGGGCCCAGGGAGCCAGGGGCAGCCCCGCACCGCTTTGCCCTCTGGAGAGCGGAGGGCCGGGGGCGAAAACGGCTTGCGTTGCTTTCCTGAGCCAAGGCGCGTTGGGGCTGTTGTTGGCTGCCCGAGGAGACTTTCCCTTTGCACAAGGCAGCTGCCAGAAGCTCGTTTTGG